>NC_136414.1:118720000-121527500 GCF_051521515.1 Lactuca serriola
GTTAGTGAAAGTATATGTTGATATTCTTCAGGAACGTTTTCTGATACACAAACTAGATATCATATTAATGAAAAGAGTTATTAGCTGAAGTTAAAAGTTGTAAAAAAATGTATTACTTTTTATTACCAAAAAACTTTTTATTAATAACTGATAACACCCAGGTCAAAGCATTTATAAAAAATAATTTTCCTTCTAAACATGAATATAAAAGACTTATAAGATGGAAAACCCTTTTATCTGGATATATATTTTTATATTGAAATTATCAGATCTAATAAAAATGTTTTTGCAGATTTCTTAACCAGAGATGGAAGAACAGAATGGTCAGAAAATCTCGAATCTCCTCATTGCCATGGATGCACATATAAGCTAAATCAAAGAATACACGTCAAACATTATTGATATTGCTAATCTTCCTAGCAATGCAAAAGAGATTACTACTTTACTACTCTCAATTATTAAACTGATGGAAAAGAGAACAAACAATTATGATACATATAATAAAACTATTATGAGTATAATTGAAAGTTTAAATTTCCAAAAAGACAATACACCTCCTTCTTCTTCTACATGGAAATCAATTTCTAAAGATGAACATATACCAAGAGATTCAAAAATTATTAAAGATCATATTTCTTTGAAACCTTAGAGTGGGAAAAAGATTCCCGATGAAATAAGATTTCAGCTTAATTTTACAACTCAACATTCATTTGTTGAAATACAAAGATAAAAAATGAGAGAATAATTTAACCTATGTGATTCTGGGATTTATCCTATAATTAAATATTAACAAGATTCTCCACCAGAAGAAATTAGATATTTGTATGATTTTGGTGCCATAAACTCAATATATCTCATATCTCCTGATTTTCATGAGATAAAAATGTTACCACAATGGATAATAGAGCGTGTAAAAATTGTTATACAAATAACATTACCATATCACCAAAAGATATTATGGCCCTTCAATTCATATCAGCAGGACCAGATTTTTATGAAGAAGACATATATCATTCCTATCATTTCCTGTAGGTAGGAACAACATAATCATTTCGATTACTACAGTAAGGCAGAAAAAATAATTTATAAAGTTTTATGAAAAGATATTCATTATCGAAGAGCTATAGGAATCAGAGTTATTCTCCAAGCTATGGAAGCCAGTTTTAAAAAAGGATTGCATACGAATGGTGGAAATATATATTCGCTAGTGATGATATCATTTGCTAGGGAATCCCCTAAATCATCAATTTAATACTTACAATAAAAAATAAACTTAATTGATAAAGGTAAGATAAAATCATGCCCACAAGCATAAGGAAGAAGTTGTCAATACAAACAACATACTAAAGATATTTGTCCAGCATGTACTTTATCAAAAGATCAAGAAAAAGCCTCGCCATCAAACTTTTCAATGAATTTCGATGATATAGATTCATTGTGGGTCCCATGTAGTGACAAAAATACAAGTACTAATGGATAAGTCATGTTGACTTAAGAAGAAAAATATTATAAACAAGCTATCAGGATGAAACTTACACATGGGATATACGTGGCTAAATATTAAAGAAATGGATGCATCTTGCATGTGTGTGTTATGCATGCATGAAAAAACTCTCACATGAAGATGATAGACATTTAAAGAACTAAAGAAAGGGATGAGTCTTTGATGTATGTACGTAGTACAATAAATAAAGGCCCAATGGTAAAGAAAAGGGCATCCTTTGTAATCCTATCTTGTGAAAACCACATTTGTAATAAAAATAATGTTTGAATAAATTCCTCTTTTCCTATAACCCGACAATATTCTGGTCAAAGCGGAAAATAGGTACGGAAGCATGTTGGACCTTTTCTTTTTATAATGTGAAAATATTATTGTTCTTTTATTTAGCTCTTGGTAATTATAAGGAACTTGTTAAAAAATAGTTTTCTGTTGAACACATTAAAATAAACTATTAATTTCTTTTACATATAATCCTTATGATCAAAATGATTTAAAATACAAACAAAAGAATTGTTAGATCTTAAAATAATCAGACAATGTCATAGTCCAATTAGTCCTCGTGCCTTTATGGTAAGGTAACATGCTGAAAATAGCCAGAGGAAAAGTTAAAATGGTGATAAATTATAAAAAAAATTAAATGATAAAACTGCATTTGATGTATAGTTTTTACCACATAAAGAAAGTCTGATCAATTGGACTAGAAATAAAAAGATATTTGCAAATTTTGATCGTAAAAGTGGATTTTGGCAAATAAAAATACACCCATATAGTATTTCGTATATTGCATTTTAAACACCTCAAGGACAATACGAATGATTTGTTATGCTTTTTGAATTAAAAAATGTTCTACAAATATTTCAAACAAAATAAAAATCATGATTTTAATATTGGTTATGCTAATGATATTTTCGTATTATCAAATGGTATACAATCACATTTACCACATTTAAATACTTTTGCAGATTTATGCATTTAAAATGGATTAGCTTTATATATATATATATATATATATATATATATATATATATATATATATATACAAACACGCACGCATACATACACTAGTCTTTTACTTGCGCAAAATGGCGGCGGCGAATTGTTCTTTGGTTTGGATTGAAAATAGAAGCATCTTGATGTTTTTTTGTTAAAAAGAAGTGTTCTTCTTGACTAAAATAAATGTACATTATTGTTTTTTAGATAAATGTACATAGTTGATTAAAAACCCGATTAAATCTTCATTTTTAATATAATTATGATATATGTTCTTTTTATCACAACAGAGGGAAACTGATAAATCGATGCCTAGACGGAGACACTTAATTGTCCTAGGTGGTCGGTTGAGGTCAAACGACTAATCGATGCCTAGACAAAGATTTTGATTGTATTAGAATTTATAGTTTAAAAATTAAATATTACTAATTATATTCTAACAAAATTAATAAATATGACATTTTTTTTTGTTATTTACTTATTTTGTTAAACTATAAATAATTTATTAAAAAAAATATTCAAATATTTATATATCCTAAGAAAATATATATTTGAAATTTTAAACTTTTGATGTAATATTTGAAAATTTGAAAATTTAAATTTTTTTGTATGATAATTAAAAATTTAGAAAATTTAAAATTTAGACTGCCTAGACCGATGTTGACCGTTTTTTACTGTCTCCGATGTTTGTTTAAATTTTAAATTTATGCTTACGTGGAAAATTTATATTGAGTGATAACTTATTAAATTTTTTTTGAAAAAAATGATAACTTAATAATTTTCTATCAAAAAAAGAATTTATATTTTGTGTTAATAATCTGACAACCTTTAAAATAAACAAAGATCAATTTTTTTTTCATAAAAACATATCAAGCCCTAGCCAAAATATCACGCCCACATACTTACTTCAGATATTTACACACTCATCTCGCGCATAGAGGTGCATCATATAACATTCATATCATCCTTTTGTCCTTTTAAAATGGCTTAATACAAGAAATAAGAATGTAGTTTGACTTATTGGTTTATAATAGCATCTTACTCTCATCTTCTTTATGTTATATCCTTGTACTAAGAAAAATTATAAACACTTTGTACTTTAGAAAATCAACCCAATTAGTAAAAGTAAGATTTTAGACTGCATAGAGCGTTATTCACTTTGTCTAGTAGTTAAGTAAAAGGAAGAGCTACTAAAATTGAAATCGTAAAATAATTTGCCATTCTTACCTTGTTTATGTTGTCTATCTCATGAAAATATTACAAAGTAGAGAGGACTACAAAACAAAGAATGCGTTTGAGGGAAACTTTTAATTTGCTATTTCTTGATGTTTTGGTCACAAACACACATCCACATGTACCATACACACATAAAGTATATTGTTTAAATAAGAAAAAAACAAATTAAAATTTTTTTTAAAAAAAATCAAGAAGTAGAAATTAAAGTAAGATTCTACTCTCACTAAAAAAAATAGGGAAACATACCTCTCATTATAACATTTATGTTTACATTTGACTTCTACAATTACTAAAAAGTCCAAGATTCATGCTCACACACAATTATATTAATTAAAATGCATTGAAATTATAATTTATTATTTATCTCAATATTTTTACCACTTCAAAAAGCAAAGGCAGGTCTAACTCCTAAGATTGATGAAGACATACCATGAATTAAATTACAATGATGACAAAGGAATATCTCCATTGAGTCGTTAATTACTGAAAACTAATTTCATTTTGAGAGTAAGTCTTCAAAATTATGAATTCATTTTGAGAGTAAGTCTTTAAAAGTTAAACAGATTTCCAGTCCAAGTGAGAACAAAGATAAGCAAATAAGCATAGAGTCTGTGTTTGGACAATAATAACACCTAAAGTAACATAGAGGTCTTGTAAGAATCACAAAAGGGTAGAACTTGAGTAAAAAACACAGACACCCTACCACCTGTGTCACACACATACCTCCTTACTATTTGCCACAAACACACCCACCAACCAACCTTATAATTTCTAATAAAATCTATTATACACAAGGCCTAAGCCCTTAGGATGGTTGTACAAAAATAAAAGTAAAGCATTTTCTTACAACTTGAACACAATTAAGATAGGACCTTCTTGTATCCAATTATAATAGCAATCATCTCCATCGCTATAGTGAAAAAAAACAGTAGGTGATAAAAAAATTATGAGTAAGTAAGCTTAAAATTACAAATTAACAACATCAAAGTACTCAATTACACGTTACAATCATTTTTTTAAACCAAGTTTTTCTATTCTTTATCTATGTGCTAAACTTACATTCCATCTTCCTAAACCATTGAATTTTTACAAGTCAGGTGAAATTAAATTTTATAGTTTAAATCTTCCAAACCTGATAACATTCATTCAAAACCATTAAAGGTTATTCAAAGGTAGATTCATGGGTTTAGAGTCGGATAGAAAAATCAAAATCATTTGGAACAAAGCCTTTTGTAGTGTATTTTGCAGTTTAGACAACAAAAATCTAGATTTCAAACCTTGGTCTTCATTTGGCAATGGAAAATGAAAAAAAATCAAAATCTCTAAAATAAAAAAAAACATTAAATCACAAAAAAAAAAAATGTATGATAAAATGTTTAGTCGTCGACAGTTTATCTTCATCACAAATCTAAATAGAAAAAACTATATGAATATAGTGGATCTCAATGAGAAGACCAAACAGATATGAACAAAACCTAAAAAACATTGAAAATATAAAGGGGTTTAAGTTAAAGTTCATCTGAGAGACGTAACAGATCTGCAAAATAGAAAGTAGGGGTCCAGCTGGAATTTTTTTTTTCCTTCTATGCAAAAGTCCCTAAATAGAGTCAAGAAAGAACCACAATCTTTTATAGATCCACATCCACTAGACAAAAAGAAACCACTGAGTTTAAGATTGAGATCAGCAGAGATATAAAAAGATGAACAAAAGTCATTAGACTTTGGATTCACACTCCTTCAACATATAAAATCAAACAACATTATGCAATGCAACTTTCTTGAAATCAATGAGTAATTCATTGAGAACTAAAACTAATCACACATAAAAATTATAAAATTAAAACCAAATTCTACACAAGGCATTCAAGTGCAAATAAAATTATTGTAAATATTATCAAATGCAACAACTCTTCTAGATTTCATTTTCATTCATGTTTTTTACATAGTCTGACATCAGATAGTAAATTAAGTTTGGTGTATTCGGTTTTATTTTTTTTTTTTATAGAACTTAAACTTTCTATTTAAAAAAAATACAAAAAAAAAACCGTAGGATTTTAAAACAATAGGAACTCTTTATCCAATATAATTTAGAATTGTGAGAACAAAATATAAGAATAAATAATAGAATGTATACCATTTCTGGCACGTTTATGAGAAATGTCCGAACATTACATGCCTTGAGGGTACATAGGGTTATTTTTTCTCAACCCAAAATCTCTAATTCATTTCTTGCGCATGAAATAACATCAATATTAGAACTAAATCAAAGTGTTTTGTACAAATAAATCAATATTATAGCTAAATCAATGTTTTTTTTTTTTTTTTTTTTTTTTTTTTTTTTTTTTTTTTGTAACAGAGAGCTTACAATCTAAATGACATGTTAATGATGCCTATAAGAACCACTTTACATTAAAACCTTTTTTTTCTGAAAAAAAAACAACCCAAATAAGTAACCAAAATATTGTCTATAACAAAATAAAAATGAATAACCAAAATATAGATCGTTACTGAAACTAAAACTATATGTTGCAAATCATATAACATAACATAAGATAACAAAAAAAAAAAACCCAAACCAAATAAATAACCAACATAAAGATGTAGGAAATGAAGTATAAATCTTTGCTGAAAGTAAAATAAGTTAACAAGAAGGAGAATTCTTTACATTACCCTCCATTGTTTAATTAATATGTTATCATCAAGCTTGCATCTTCTTAATAAATCTTTTCCTAAGTACTGCTACATGAGATAATAGTAAAATATTTACCATATCATGAGGGAAAAATAGTAAATGTCAACAATATTAAGAACCTACCCAACCTTGAATGAAATCAAACTTTTTCTTGAGTTCTCCTACTTTTCACAATGGATAACAAATGTGCAATTAGGGTTGTACAATTTCAGCAACAAACAAATAACCCATATATGTTTTGTATTGAGCCTTACGGTTTAATAAAAACTAACAAACCAATAAAAAAACCAATTAGGGTTCTACCAAAGGCTTAAGTATCTAACTAATGGGCAATTACGACTATTCTAAAAATACCTCAGTGGTTGGATGGTGTAGGAAGCAACATGCAGCAGTAAGTGTAATTGGTAGTGTCTGATGACATTTAGAGAGAAACAGAGAAGCATCGGAGCGTATTAGGCTTTCTTTGGTAGTGTTGGTAAGTGGTGCGCGATGGTGGTGCATTTTCCAATAGGGGTGAAGGGTGGGTGATGGCGGTAGTGACTGGTAGTGGAAACTTACCTACAAACACAATACACGTTGTTATTATTGGATTAGGTGTCTAAGTCCATAAATATAATTGGTATGTATTTGAATTGACAGTGGCATGGTCTTTTGGCTTCACACTAGCATCTAGACAGAATGATTAATTGAGAAAGAGAAAAAATTTATTATTTGGAATAATAAATTGGAATAAATGATTTATTAATATGTTATGGAAATGATATATTAATTAGAAATCATATTGTTTAATTAATATTTAATCAAAAATTAATTTGGAATTAATTTTGGGATTAAAGGGATTAATTGAAAGTTCAGGGAGTAAAAGTGAAATTCTTCAACAGTTGAGAAAAAGGGTCCAGAACCTTCCTAGGTAAGGGAATTGTGAATGTATCCATCAGGAAAAACGTTAAAGAAGAAATGTCAAAATAGCTCCAAGCTTGGCCTAGTTAGAGTCTGGTCATACCCAGTTTGAGGCCAAGGTCGGGCCTCCGCTTGCATGGACTCACAGGTATGGCGGTTAAGGGGCAGAACTGCGCCTTACCCTCTTCTCTCCAGGAAGAAATACCCCAACAAAGGTGGAACCAATCAGAGAGCTCCACTTGCCTATCTAACGATAGCATCGATCATTATTATATCGAAGATTCCCCTGTAGGCAATAGGGGAACGAGATAGAAAGACGTGATGGAGGATCCTTTAATACGGATCCTCCACGTCTCGTCTCACGAGGGAAGGCTCAACAGAATCAGTTAGGAGGCATGTGCCTCTCAATCAGGTATAAAAGAACCATTCTTCTCCGCGGAGAAGGGGACTCAACTCCTTTTCTCTCAGACATTCTCTATCTTCTATCTGAATCAATTCTAACTTGATCGTAGGAGCTTCGTCTTGGAAACCACTCCCAGACGTTGTCTAACAATCATCTCTTTTCTGTGTACTGTGATATCAGGAGAAAGAACCAGCTCAACACCCAACCTTGATCTCAATCCTACCATCTCCAATATATCACAACATTTTGTGCCACTCGGATGTATCTCCAGAACGATACATCCATGAAGCAAAATCAAAGAGCAAAGATGGAAAGCGAAATTCCAGCGATGTCGAGGGCAGCAGAGAAAATCCTGGTGCATCCAATGAAACTGTTAGACGGAGGGCAAGCTTCCATCCAAGAAGAACACGCTTCAAATCTCACGCCAGTCACACCGACACTATCCAACTCCGCAACTGAAATGGCAGCAACCTACATAGCCAGTCTATGGCGTCCAACAGTTAACCCATCTCAACAAGTAGCAATCGTAACCACAACTCCACAGACTTTCGCAACACAGAAAACAGAGATACCTGTTTCTCAGCAACAATCGTTTCAACACAATTCGAGGATCGGAACCTGGATCCCTCACAATATTTAAACCGCAATCACAATATTCATCGGTGATCTACTCACACGCCACCAAGGCAGGCATGCCTCACGTGTCACTATTCGTACAACAACCACCAGTGTTCGCACAACAAGCTCAAGGTCCAATCCCAACATTGTCTCATCCGCAAGTCACAGGCATGCAGACCTCGGTCAACCAGGGATCCAACTCCTACGGACCTGGCGACTGGTGTCCATTTCTCAGTAGCACCAGAATTCACCCCTTTCACGGTGACTGCTCAACCATTCAACTCGTCCTCACAACAATAAACAGGAGCAAACCCATACATAGTTCACCCAACAGGGCAATACATATTTCAATAATTTGGGTCATAGCCAAACTTGCAACAATATCAACCGTACATCTCGCCGACAACCATGTACAACCAGATGTACGCGAACCCCTACCAGGCACATCAACATATGGCCTATGGTGGTATGCCATACTCGTACATGGATAATTCCATGCGAAGTGCAAGCTCTAATTTGAGCGATGAACTACTACAATACGAGATCCCACACACTGCGATGATACTGAACATGCCAAAATACGACATCACTTATGACCCACATAACAACATCGACAACTACGAGTGGACGATGAACTACTACAATACGAGATCCCACACATTGTGATTATACAGAACATGCCGAAATACGACATCACTTCTGACCCACATGACAACATCGACAACTACGATTCAACGATGACATCTCTTAAGATGGATTGTCGCTTCACTTGCACCTATTTTCCATGCACCCTAACATGAAATGTAGGAAAATGGTTCAAGTCTCTGAGACCAGGTAGTATTACAAATTTTGAGCAACTGAAGTTCCTTTTCCTCAACAACTTCATGCAGTTGAGGAAAGGAAAAGGGGACGCCAACTCTGTAATAGCGTGTAAGCAAATAGAAGGAGAGTATATTCGTTCCTACTACGATCCATTCACGTTAGCTACCTTGAACTTCCCATGACATGAAGAGTTCCTTATGATGGGCGCCTTCGCTCAATGTTTGCTTTCGGACTCCTATCTAAGAAGATGCAAGGGACAGTACCCAGATCGAGGGATGAGCTCAAGTTCCGAGTGGAAAAATACCTAAGAAAAATTGCAGGAGAAGAGCGAAAGGAGACCAATCTCAAAGTTGAAGCCAACACATACATCAAACAGGAGGAGGCGGCATCCCGGCCAAGTTCAAATCAGTCGGAGAGGCAAGAGGGTAACCAACAGAAACACAATCACCACTCTAGACACATGTCAAGGAGGTACATGCCGTTCCACAAAGATGACAACAGGAATGGTCATGCAGTTTTCCATGCAATCAACAAAACTTCATCAAAGGAGAGAAAGGACAAGGCCAAGTTCTGCGAGTACCACAAGAGCAAAACTCATGATACCACCGAATGCACGGTGTTGAAAAGGGAGATAGATGAGAAGCAACTGGTTGGAAACATAGTTGACATCACAAAAGAGCTCAGAAGAAAATTTGATGAGGACCAACACTAGCCTAGAAATCAAAAAGACAGGGGAAAGGGCCATGATAAGAGGCCAGAGATACTAACAATCACCGGGCCTCGCCCATTCAGCGGTTATGAAGGCCAACAAGCCAGCGCGGCGGTATATAATCAAAACATGCTTAACATAGCCTTTTCAACGAGTGATCCCTGAACAGAACATTGGTATATGAACAACCCATTACACATCATAGGGGTCATTAGTCAGAAAATTTTCAAGCATGTACACATTGATAACGGAAGCAGGGTCAATGTAATCTATGAACACTGTTTTTGGCGGTTGCCTATAAAGTGGAAAAAATACCTCCAACCACCACAACGGGGCCCGCTAGTTGGGTTTACGGGTCATTGTTGGGTTTTGAGCATTCTAACACTCCTATAGTGTGCATGCAAACCTAGAAACCTTGGATCTATGTTTTCTCTATTATACATGCAAACTTTCATTTTTCCAAGGTTTCATCCTAACTAGCATATCATGGGGTATATGTAATACAAATTCTAGTAGAATGACATACCTTTCTTGTAGATTTGATTCCTTAAGACTTTGTGAGCCAATCACCCGAAATGTGATGCCTCAAATGCTTCACACAACACCACTAACAATTGGAATAACTTGAGAGATGAACACTTGCTTCACAAATCGGCTAGCCCTTACTTCTTATCACTTAAAGGTGCCATTTCATGATCTATGAGGCTTCTTATATAGTGTGCACATTAGGGTTACACCATGTAACTCATGACTTTCCACATTCCTCACGATCCATGGATTTTAACCTCCATGGAGTATCCATGGGTCACCACATGGATTTAGCCCAACATGAAGAACTATGGATCATAAGCCCGCTTTATAAGAATGAACGATTTACTAAATCAATCCCCATTTATTTAATTAGTCTCTTTTGATCACAAAATTAATTCCAAACTACTTCTTGATCAATACTAATTAAATAATATGATTTCATATTAATATATTTGAACTTATAATATATTAATAAATCATAAATATCCTCTTCTCACAAAAGTCTATCCAAATTGTTCCGATGCCATGCAACCCAAATGGAACATGCTAAATCGGGTCAAGTACACCCCAAATATAGTTATGGACTTAGATACCTTATCCAATAGTCTCCTACTTGGATAAGCCTAATAACTATAGTTGCAGGTACGACTTCAGGATCCAACCACCAATCATAGCTCTTAAAAGTCTCATGGAACTAAGTTGTGCCATTTTAGATAAGTGATCATATAATCCTTTGTTCTCAATATATCAGCCGGACAAATACATGGAACAACATCGTACTTATTGTCCAGCATTTTGTTTCCCGATTTCCGATTTGTTTGACATAAAACTTAATCGAACACATCAATTCAGTTCTAACCAGCACGACACATAAGTCAAAACAAAATCATCGAGGGGCCCAAGATATTGCTTTTAATCCTCCAATGAGTAAATGGAACAGACAAACTTCGACTTACATGCTTGTACTAACTAATCATCAAATTGTACACAACAACACTGATGTGAATTATGAACATTGGTTAGGCTTGCAGAATAAAAAGAACACACAATGAACATGGTGATTTTGGTGGTTAAGAGATGCATTCGTGTCACACCCCCGAACCAGACGGCGGAAACGTCTGAGGGCTCGTGTGACTTAAATTGAATATCATCACAATGAATATACATGAATCATAACATAAATATCACCATGCATCAATATATTACACCTGGAATTGTTCACATCAAGTGCATTGTTTTAACATTACACATTCATAACATAAAATGTTTGAGTGCTTCTAACAACATAACATCCTAACATTACTTCATATTACTCTTCCGCTTACCTGTTACCTGAGAATACAAGTTATTTTGGAAAAACGTCAACATATGAAATATTGGTGAGTTCATAAGCAATGTTGTGATAAAATGATTTGTGTAGTTTGTAAAACCCAGAAAATCCGATATTTTCTGAAAAGACTTTTGTTTATCAAAGTCTGAAGATCCATAAGTTGATGCATTATATATATATATATATATATATATATATATATATATATATATATATATATATATATATATATATGAAGGGTATTTTGTATTATAGTTATAAAATTTCGAGCGAGTAGTATTGAATTCCCCGGAAAACCTGATGTTTTCCGATGTTGAAATGTATTCGTGATTACTGATTTTTGTATTGTCTTAACGAATGAATATTGATTAATCCACATTGTACATCGTCCTAATTTTGTCTACTTTGATTTCTCGTAAGCCTTAGCAAACGAAGAGAAGGGGAGCATTATGTCCCACTACTATCGTAAGTACCTTAGGCTGTCGTGGATGCGAAAGACATGATGGCTCAACTCACATTTGATTACTGTGACCTTACTAGCTTTTCTAACGGGACACTTTGGCCCACTAGCACATAAAAGCTATTGAAAGTCCTTTTATAAAATATTGGGTCATTGAAGGCCCAATAACATATAAGCGTTATCCCTTTGGGCCCAAAGATCATGTTGGTGGGCTAGCAAGGCCCAACAAGCATGATTTGAAACTCATAAGCCCAAAGTTTGTAGGTTTAT
Organism: Lactuca serriola; assembly: GCF_051521515.1. Classification (NCBI taxonomy): domain Eukaryota; kingdom Viridiplantae; phylum Streptophyta; class Magnoliopsida; order Asterales; family Asteraceae; genus Lactuca; species Lactuca serriola. The sequence continues at coordinate 118,732,463 of NC_136414.1, forward strand.
TCATTTTAGTCATCACATATCTATTGGAGAGTTTTGATTTAACGATTGTTGTTTTGTATTGATTCGAGACCGAATCAATTCGTTTATAACGATATTTGGTGTTGAATGTGTATTCGTTTTCCGTTTTGTCGGTAGTCGTGGATTTTGTATTTTGTCTTAATGAATTAATTTGTTTAAAAGTATGATTTTGACCTTTTCACTATCTTTCTTTTATAAAAATAACACTTTTAGTTCTTTATATAAAAGAATTTCATTTCTAGTCCTTAAAACATTTTCTCAACACTTTTGTATCATAAACTTGTTGAAAAGACAGTTTTAACCCAAAATTTATTTTGTAAACAGCTTTAGCCCTTCCAGAATGGAGTTTCTCGGTTAGAACCCCATATTTCGCAACTTTTACAGTTTTGGCCCAAAATATAAAAAGTTTACATTTTTGATCCTTTTTGGAATTGAAAAGCATTTTTGACCTTTGAAATAGTTTTATTTCACTTCTTATCCCCTGTTTTGCAGAATGTTACAATTCAAGCCCCTTTAAGCTTCAAATTTCGCAATTATGGGCTTATTGGGCTGAAAAGCCCAAATTTAGCCCATTAAGCTAAATTTTTGCATTTCAAGTCGTTTGAAAATTCTAATATTCAGAAAAATGTTTATAGAAACTGTTTTGACTCTTTTGACCCTCAAGAAACTGTGAATTGATAGTTTTTAACCCAAGTTTTGTATTTTTGACAATTTAAGCCCTAAAATGGGTTTTATGTTAGAATATGTTCCTCATAACCTTATAAGCTATTTTTCTTGACTTTTTTAGTGTAAAATAACTTAGATTATGTTTGTTTCCTTTATCATGTCATAGATCTCGAGTTAACACCCCTTTTGGTTACATATTTATCACAAAAACACATAAAATCACACACATACATGCATAAAATCACACATAGCATACACATACACATAGATCTACACATTTTCTTGTATTCTCCCCCATAAAACATATGAAAACCGAAAAGAGAGGGGTATGAAGCTCACCTTGGGTTGTAGTTTCGGTTTTGAAGAGAGAAAAGAAGAAAATTGTAACATCTTGAGTTCAGGAGTGAAAGTTCAGGGTTCAAAATGAAATATGGATGGTCAACTCGACAAGTCCATGGGTAGAATCAGCGAGTAAGGTCGCGATTCTGGTCGCGTGATAAGTGGCCAACTTGGCGAGTCGGTGGCTGGACTCGGCGAGTTGGTGCCGTGTGGAGAAAACCCTAATTCCGGGGGTTGAGCCCTATATAAAGGACATAATACCCTCTCCCCAGCCTCTTTACCCTCCCTTGAAGTCTAGAAACCCTAATATTCGTTTGTGAGAGAATTAGAGAGCATATGGATCTTGAAGGAGTGTTGTTGAAGAGATCTTTGAAGATTAAGAAGGTTGGAGCAAGGGGATTTGCAAGGCTTTGGCTTATTCTTCTGTTGGAGTCTTTTCTAGAGGTAATGATTCGTTGTTTGAGCTGTTATCCATCTAGATCTATCATTTGTGGGATTTTTGGGAGTATATCTAGTGCTATCTTGAGTTTGGAGGTTGGATCTGAGGTTGCTACCTCAGATCTAGTGTAGTGATGATCCAAAAGAGCATAAAGTCCCTGTTCAAGAGTTGTTGATGAAGCCTTTTAGTCCCAAGCCCTAGCCCTAGAGGGTATTATGCCAAAATCTCCTTGGATTCATGTAAAGTTTGCCACTTTACATGATGGATGGCTTGTAGAAGAGTAGATTTATGGATTAGAGACTCTGCATGGCTTGGAAAGCCTCTGTATGGGTTAAGAGCTAGTGGTACTCAGCGAGTTGCATGAAGATAGGCAGAAACTCGACGAGTTGAAAGAACAACTCGGCGAGTTGGTTGAAGATAGCCTTGGACTCTGCGAGTCTATTCTTGGACTCAATGAGTCTGGTCTTGAGGTCCTAACCTTTCCTGGTTTAGCTGTGAATCGGTGAGTCAAGGGATGACTTAGTGAGTTGAGTGCGATTAGACTCAGAGTTGTGGGACTCGACGAGTCTTGGGGTGACTCGGCGAGTTGAGTCGTGCTATGGGAGTTTCATAGCATAGGGACTCGACGAGTCAGCGGGGTGACTCGGCGAGTAGAGATAGTATTGGGTTGACCAGTTGTCTTCCAGGGGTATTTTGGTATTTATTGAGTTCAGTGTTTTGCTTATTGATCAGTGGTGAAGTTCGTGTCAGAGGTTGGAGCAGCGTGATCTTATCTTTTCAGTCAGCAGTTGCGAGGTGAGTTATCCTCACTATATCAACAGGGTCTAAGGCACCAAGGCCGACCCTTTATCGGATTATGATCCGAGTATCGTTGTTATGTTATCGCTTTACTATATTTGCATTTTAGTAGTTAGGATGGTATATGTTAGAGACCTGGTTAAGGTCAATATCCTGGTATATAGGATGATGCTATGCTAGTGACCTGTTAGGTCGGTATCCTAGTTAGGATGATGTTATGTTATGTGATCTGCTAGATCGGTTTGATTGGATGCGTATTGTTATATGATTGTATGTTTATGTGCACATGGTTGTTGGATTGGGTTTGGGTTGAGGCGGGTCCTGCATTATGCTGTAGGCCAACATACCCAGGGCGGACCGGTTATCCCGAAGGCCCAACGAGCGGTCCGGATAGGATGTAGGCCCCACGAGGGCGGACCAGACGTGTCGAGGCTCGGAGAGTGGACCAGGCCAACTGAAGGCCCAATGCAAGCGGACCAGTCATACTGTAGACTCAGAGAGTTGACCAGGTGGGTTGAAGGCCCGGTGCGGGCGGACCAACCACACTGCAGACTCGATGGATATGGCTAGACTCGGAGGGTGGACCACGTGGACTAAAGGCCCTGTGCGGCGGACCAGTCACACAGTAGACCCGAGGTGCATGGTTGTTCTGTTCGGTTATGATATGTTATGCGTGGTATATGTGGTTGGTATTTTGGGGGTATCTCACTAAGCTTTTGGGCTTACAGTTGTGGTTTAATGTTTTCAGGTACTTCAGGAGACCGTGGCAAGGCAAAGGCGTGATCGTACCGCTCCTCATGTTCTTGTTTTATGATATGGTTCTGGGAATACTCTGATAATAAATGTATTGAAAACCTTTTGTAATAACTTAATGAAACTGGGTGGTTTTTGAAAAGTTTAAATTGGCTTGGATTTTTAGAGCGTTACAAAAATTTCGATCCTAGCAAGTCTTCTTGGTAGATCTCGAGTTTAGTGGCTTCTTGGGTGTAAGATCACAAGTTTGAATAGATTTAGAAGAGATTCTTGATGAAATGAAGTAGCTAGATTATGGATCCAAGCAATATTTTACCTTAGATGATGTATTTGTGGGAAGATCTTCTTGGAAGCTCCCTTAATCTCGAAAATTTGATGAATGAATGTAAAGGATGTTCTAGTGAGAGGTTGAGAGAATGGAAATGAATTTTGTGAGTGTGTGTGTGTTGTGTTCGGCCGAGAGAAGAATAGAGGAGAGAAGAGAGAGGATTGATGAGATGGTTGCATGGAAATATGGGAGAATGCATGGAGAACCATTAAGTAAAAATGAGGTGGCACACTAAAAGCCAACTCCTCCTTCTTTGTGGGCATGGGCTGAGAATGGAGAGGGGAAAATAGAAGATGATTGGGCCTTGCATGCTTAAGCCCATATCATGACTTATTAGATGATTTTTGGTCCAAAATAAATCAAGGTATAATTTTTATGATTCATTAGGGATGAATTAAATTGGTTGCGACCCATTAAGGCCCATTAAAGTTATCCTAATGTATTTTGGGCTCATAAGGCCCAAAAGTATTAAGTTTCATGTATATGAGTCCAATTAGGGCCCATTAGAGAGATCTAGATTCAAGATGGATAATTTGGAAGTTTATTATTCCATTAGGCCCAATAAGGAAATCCTAGTCCAAAATGGACTTAAATCGGGATTTCAAAGGTTTCCAATTCTTTGTTGACCATTTGTAGTGCTAGAATGAAGTATTTGATGAAGTTTTGTTGTTATAGAATAAGCATCATGCATGTTTTCATGTTATTGATTAATAGTTGTTATAAGTGTTGTAGTTACAAGGAACCAAAATTTCTAGTTGTGACATCATCCCCCCGTTAGAGAGAATTTCGTCCCGAAATTCTTTTAAAAGCTAGATTTAAGAATGCGAGAATAGATGAGGGTACTTCTGATTCATTTAATCTTCGCGTTCCCATGTGAATTCTAGTCCACGTCTCGCGTTCCATCGAACTTTCACAATTGGAATGCGGCTCTGCTTGGTACGCTTTACCTCTCGGTCCATGATCTCAACCGGCTCCTCGATGAACAGAAGGTTCTCATTGATTTCAATTTCCTCTGATGGAATGATGGGAGTCTCGTCGGATAAGCACTTTTTCAAGTTGGAAACATGGAACACAGGGTGTACACTGTTGAGCTTGGCGGGTAGTTGCAGTCTATAAGCCATTGGACCGATTCGGGCAAGAATCTCGAAAGGTCCAATGTATCGAGGGTTCAGTTTGCCCCGCTTCCCAAAACGAATCACTCCTTTCCAAGGAGAGACTTTTAGTAACACCCTATCTTCGACTTCGAATTCCTAGGGCTTTCGTCGTTTATCGGCGTAGGTATTTTGTCTGTCTCGTGACAATTGCAGTCGTGCTCTGATCTGAATTATCTTGTCGGTCGTCTCGCGTATGATTTCTGGTCCCATTAAGGCATTGTTTGGAGTCTACCCTCCCGCTAGTTGGGTGTCTCCTACCTCAACCCAGCGCAACGTTGATCTACATTTATGCCTGTATAATGCTTCGAAAGGAGCAACCTTGATACTCGAGTGATAATTGTTGTTATACGAGAAATCGATCAAAGGCAAGTGGGTATCCCATGATCTTCCAAAGTCTACACACACTCGGAGCATGTATTATAGTGTTTGAATGGTTCGCTCGCTTTGGCCATCCGTTTGTGGGTGGTAGGCAGTGCTCATATCGAGTTGTGTTCCCATAGCTTTCTGAAGCGATTGCCAAAAGCGTGAAGTAAATCTACTATCTCTATCTAAGATGATAGATACCGGTAATCCGTGGAGTCTCACGATTTCTTTGATGTAGATTCTTGTCAGGCGCTCCATCTTGTATGATTCTTTTATTGGTAGGAAATGCGCGGATTTCGTTAGTCTATCAACTATTACCCAGATCGTGTCCAAACCGTCCGTCGACTTGGGTAGTTTGGTCACAAAATCCATGGTAATCCTTTCCCATTTCCACTCGGGAATTACTGGCTGCTGTAGTAATCCAGAGGGTTTCTGATATTCCACCTTTACTTTAGCACAATTGAGGCACTTGCTCACGTAAGTGGCAATCTCTGCCTTCATATTTGGCCACCAATAATGTTGCTTAACATCCAAGTACATTTTGTCTGAGCTCGGATGGATGGAGTATCGCGTCTTGTGAGCTTTGTTGATGACTACCTCTCTGAATCCCCCAAGTTTAGGGACCCATATGCGGTTCATGAAGTAATATGCTCCATCTTCCTTCACATCCAAGTTCTTCTTCATTCCATGCAGTGCTTCACTTGTTTTGTTTTCCGCCTTCATGGCATCTGACTGGGCTGTTCTGATTTGCGAGGTCAGGTGGGATTGGATGGTTATCGAGAGAGTTTTCACACAATGATTTGAGTATTCTTTTCGACTCAAGGCATCGGCTACCACGTTAGCCTTGCCTGGATGGTACTTGATTTCGCACTCATAGTCATTTAGCAGTTCGACCCATCTTCGTTGCCTCATGTTTAGCTCTTTTTGACTCAAGATGTGCTGGATACTTTTGTGGTCGGTGAAGATAGTGCACTTGGTACCGTAAAGGTAGTGTCTCCAAATCTTCAGGGCAAAGACCACTGCTCCCAACTCCAGATCGTGGGTCGTGTAATTCACTTCGTGCGTCTTTAGTTGACGGGACGCGTAGGCTATCACCATTCCACGCTGCATAAGTACACAGCCTAAACCCTGATTTGACGCATCGCAGTAGACTATAAAGTCATCCGTTCCTTCGGGTAGCGATAGCACCGGCGCACTGCAGAGTGCTTGCTTTAGAGATTGAAACGCGGCTTCCCGCTTGTCCGTCCATACGAAGGGTACGCCCTTTTGTGTAAGCATGGTAAGCGGTTTGGCCGTCTTAGAGAAGTTCTGGATGAATCTCCTGTAATAGCCTGCGAGACCCAGAAATTGGCGAATTTCTGTGGGTTTTGTTGGGGTTTCCCATCCTTCGATAGCTTAGATTTTAGAAGGATCCACATGAATTCCTTCCTGAATAACAAAATGTCCCAAAAATTTCACGCTTCGGAGCCAAAACTCGCACTTGGAGAGTTTTGCGTATAACTTTTCAGTTCGCAGGGTTTCCAGGATTTGTCGAAGATGTTGGCCGTGTTCTTCTTCGCTTCGTGAATATACTAGGATATCATCGATGAAAACGATTACGGAATTATCAAGAAAAGGTCGGCATATTCGATTCATTAGGTCCGTGAATGCGGCAGTAGCATTTGTTAGACCGAAGGGCATTACGACAAATTCATAATGTCCGTAACGAGTTCGAAAGGTAGTTTTTGGAATATCCTCCTCCCGGACCTTGAGTTGGTGGTATCCATATCGCATATCTATCTTTGAGAAGTGACTAGCTCATTGGAGCTGGTCAAATAGGTCGTCGATTCGTGGAAGTGGATATCGGTTTTTGACAGTGAGCTTGTTAAGCTCTCTATAGTCGATACACATCCTGAATGTACCGTCTTTCTTCTTGACAAAGAGAACTAGAGCTCCCCAAGGTGAGAAAATGGGTCGGATGAATCCTTTTATCCAGAAGCTCATTGAGGTGGCTGGACAACTCTTGCATCTCCGCAGGAGCCAATCCGTAGGGCGATTTGGCAATGGGGGTAGCTCCTGGTACAAGGTCAATTCAAAACTCGATTTGTGTTTCTGGGGGTATCCTCGGAAGATCATCAGGAAAGACATCTGAGAATTCACAAACTACTGGAATGTCTTGAATGTTGACCTCTTTCTTGGATTTGTCTACTATGTGAGCCATGAACGTCAAGTCCTTCTTTCATAGGTACTTTTGCACTTTAATGCACGAGATAAGACGAAGGTTCGTGCTGGGTTTGTCCCCGTAAACAACTAGGGTTTCGCGATTTGGGAGATGAAGGCGAACGACCTTCTCGTGACACATAATTTCAGCATGGTGGGGGCTTAACCAATCCATGCCAATAAACACATCAAAACTCCTAATGGAAACATGCATTAAGTTTATTTGAAAGACGTGGTGATTTAAGGCTAGGGTACATCCGATATAGATTTCCCCAATGGATTCTGTCTTCCCATTAGCCATTTCCACCATGAAGGTTTCATTAAGCTTCTGGGGTTGTTGATTTAACAAGTGTTTGAATTTATTGCTCACAAAAATCCGTTCTGCTCCGGTATCAAATAGGATGCATGCATAAGTGTGGTTTAGGAGAAATGTACCAGTAACAACAGTGGGATCCTGAACCACTTCTCCCTGACCCATAGCGAGCACCCTTCCTATTCCTGCGTTCCTAGGGTTGTTGGTGTTGGGGCAGTTCCGACGGATATGCCCTGTCCTTCCACATCCGTAGCAAGTGGGGCTTGATCCCGTGTTATTGTTGCTATTGTTGGTATTGTTGTTGTTGTTGTTGCGGTTGCTGTTGTTGTTTCTATTTCCTTGTGGTTGACTTTGGGGAGAATAGGTCCTACAATACTTTTCCGTGTGACCTTTCCGATTGCAACTGGTACAATGCATTTCTCTGCATTCTCTGTTATGGTGGAGACCGAATTTTTTGCACTTTGGAAGAGTTCCTGAATACTGCCTAGGAGCACTTGGATTAGCTGAGGCTGGAGCATGTGGTGTGAAGGGTACTTGAGTGGTTGCAGCATTGACCGTCACCGTTTGTTGCTTCTTTACCGATTCCGAGCCTTGTCGCCCTTTTCTCTTGTTGTTCTTTCCTTTATTGTTGTCATTCTCTTTCTTGCCCTCGATTTCCGCTGGCTTCTCGCCCTTTTTATTGTTGTGGTCGTACAACTTCTTGGCCAATCTCTTGGCACTGTCGAACGTTTCAGGTTTTGCAACGATCACATTTCCTTGATTGGGGAGGTCAGTCCCCAGATGAATCGTTTGATTTTCTTTCCTTCAGACGTAATCATGCCAGGGCACAATAATGACAACTCGCTAAACCTTGATATGTATGCATCTATATTAGAGTTTCGGATGGTGAGATCCCACAGCTCTCGCTCCATCTTATGAATTTCGCCATGAGGGTAGTACTCAGCCATCAACATTTGTTTCAGCTCCATCCATGGCATAGAGTTGGCTATAGGGAGAGTCATTGCCTCTATATGTCCATTCCACCAGGTGAGAGCCTGGTCGACAAAGGTGCACGCGACAAACTTCACTTTCAATTCCTCGGGGCATTCACATATTTCGAACTCTGATTCCACCTTCTCAATCCACCTTTTCAGGGCTATTACACCACCTGTGCCATTAAAGGTCCGCGGCTTGGCATTAGTGAAATCTTTGTAGGAGCATGTTTTGGTTGGTCCTTGATTGATCCCGTTGTTCGAACTTCTTGCCCCTTTTCCGTTGACTCCTCCATTGTTCCCTTGGTGAATCTGTGCCATTGCTGCGGTGACCACAGCAGACACAGCTGCTTGGAATGCAGCTGAGTCAACTTCTGGAGGGGTTGGTCCAGGGTTACCGCAAGTTGGTCGTCGAGGCATCTTTCTGTCATGGAACGGAAAGATGTTGAGTGCCTATGGTTTTGTGAGATTGTGATCCTATAAACTAGGTGTGTAGCATGAACTTAAGCAATTTCACAATTTAGCATACAATCATGGATATATCACACATAGCAGATTACAACATCACAGTAGAACACATAAAACCTTTCATTAATATTATCCGCATTTTTGATACATGAAAATTTTGCTCGAAAAAGCATACATAAGTGGTGCAAATTCAGCAGCATAACGGCTCTATGAGTAGTGTAATCACTTAAACATAGAGTCGGGGTACATAGCATCGATCCTAGTGACATAGTACTAAAGACGGGTATGACTAGTCCTAGTCATGGTGGGATGTGCCAAGGAGTGGTGCTGAGGAAGTGGATGCTCCTTGAAGACGAGCCACCTGTCATTCCACATCTCGGAGTCGAGCCTCCCACCTCGCCTGTCTCATGTGGAACTCTCGGATAACCTCTCGCATTTCCTGCTTCGCACGCTCGACCCTAGTCCGCATCTGGTGCATCTGATCGGCCGGTCCTCCATCCCTCAGGTCATAGAACTCGCGTGACATGCCGAACGGGGGTTGCTGTCCCTGCTACTTGCTCCACCTCCAAAGGTCGATACCCCAGGGGGTGTAGGACCAGTGGGGCCTACCCGATAAGCGGGTACCCTAACCGGATAAGGGGGGTTGGTGACTTCGAACTTTGCGTCCGAATCACCATCTTCGTTTTCGTTGGGTTCCTCCTCGAGACCTCCTTTGGCTTCCTCCTCCTCCTGGTCCACCACTGGCTCGGTAGGTCCGCCTTCGGCTTCCGCCTCAGGTTCCCCTTCGGATTCCTCCTCGGGGCCTTCCTTGGGTTTCTCTTCAGACTCCTCCTCGGGGTCCTCTTCAGGTTCCTCCTCGGATTCTTCCAGCCATCTGTTATTCCCCTGATTAGGGAAATAAGGATCTCCGGGGTGATGGAAACCAGCCATGTTGTCTGCAAGGGTGTATAAACATGCTAATATCATTCCTAAGACGTATAGATTGAGTTGCTGTTCTCTTTTTGGTGGTAAAGGGGTATGATTTTAGGTTTTTCTACCATCACGATTTCCTCGGGACATGTGATAATTGCACCTTGGAGGAAATGTAGTTGATCAAGCTACATCCTCTCCTTGATACAACCATGTACAGTCCCGGCTTACTCGAGATGATAGCATTATCTTGTTTGGTTTGGTATTATATTCTGTTTCCTAATTCACACAGGCAAAGATGTTTTATAGTTGTGTATTTGTTTGTTTTGTTTTGTTCAGAGTTGGGTTAGTCCCTCTTTGGTTTATAGTTGCATATCAATGTGTGGTTAGATATGCTAGTTCACTATAAACAATGCTCTGATACCAACCTGTCACATCCCCGAACCAGATGGCGGAAACGTCTGAGGGCTCGCGTGACTTAAATTGAATATCATCACAATGAATATACATGAATCAAAACATAAACGTCACCATGCATCAATATATTACAACTGGAATTGTTCACATCAAGTGCATTGTTTTAACATTACACATTCATAACATAAATTATTTGAGTGCTTCTAACAACATAACATCCTAACATTACTTCATATTACTCTTCCGCTTACCTATTACCTGAAAATACAAGTTATTTTGGAAAAACGTCAACATATGAAATGTTGGTGAGTTCATAAGCAATGTTGTGATAAAATGATTTGTGTAGTTTGTAAAACCCAGAAAATACGATATTTTCTGAAAAGATTTTTGTTTATTAAAGTGTGAAGATCCATAAGTTGATGCATGAATGATTTCAAAAAGATATATATATATATATATATATATATATATATATATATATATATATATATATATATGAAGGGTATTTTGTATTATAGTTAGAAAATTTCGAGCGAGTAGTATTGAATTCCCCGGAAAAACCCGATGTTTTCCGATGTTGAAATGTATTCGTGATTACTGATTTTTTTATTGTCTTAACGAATGAATATTGATTAATCCACATTGTACATCGTCCTAATTTTGTCGACTTTGATTTCTCGTAAGCCTTAGCGAACGAAGAGAAGGGGAGAATTATGTCCCACTACTATCGTAAGTACCTTAGGTTGTCGTGGATGCGAAAGACACGATGGTCCAACTCGCATTTGATTACTGTGACCTTACTAGCTTTTCTAACGGGACACTTTGGCCCACTAGCACATAAAAGCTATTGAAAGTCCTTTTATAAAATATTGGGTCATTGAAGGCCCAATAACATATAAGCATTATCCCTTTGGGCCCAAAGATCATGTTGGTGGGCTTGCAAAGCCCAACAAGCATGATTTGAAACTCATAAGCCCAAAGTTTGTAGGTTTATTCATTTTAGTCATCACATATCTATTGGAGAGTTTTGATTTAACGATTGTTGTTTTGTATTGATTCGGGAGAGAATCAATTCGTTTATAACGATATTTGGTGTTGAATGTGTATTCGTTTTCCGTTTTGTCGGTAGTCGTGGATCTTGTATTTTGTCTTAATGAATTAATTTGTTTAAAAGTACGATTTTGACCTTTTCACTATCTTTCTTTTATAAAAACAACACTTTTAGTCCTTTATATAAAAGAATTTCATTTCTAGTCCTTAAAACATTTTCTCGACACTTTTGTATCATAAACTTGTTGAAAAGACAGTTTTAACCCAAAAATTTATTTTGTAAACAGCTTTAGCCCTTCCAGAATGGAGTTTCTCGGTTAGAACCCCATATTTCGCAACTTTTACAGTTTTGGCCCAAAATATAAAAAGTTTAAATTTTTGATCCTTTTTGGAATTGAAAAGCATTTTTGACCTTTGAAATAGTTTTATTTCACTTCTTTCAGCCCCTTTAAACTTCAAATTTTGCAATTATGGGCTTATTGGGCCGAAAAGCCCAAATTTAGCCCATTATGCTAAATTTTTGCATTTCAAGTCCTTTGAAAATTCTAATATTCAGAAAAATGATTATAGAAACTGTTTTGACTCTTTTGACCCTCAAGAAACCGTGAATTGATAGTTTTTAACCCAAGTTTTGTATTTTTGACAATTTAAGCCCTAAAATGGGTTTTATGTTAGAATATGTTCCTCATAACCTTATAAGTTATTTTTCTTGACTTGAATAACTTAGATTATGTTTGTTTCCTTTCTCATGTCACAGATCTCGAGTTAACACCCCTTTTGGTTACATATTTATCACAAAAACACATAAAATCACACGCATACATGCATAAAATCACACATAGCATACACATACACATAGATCTACACATTTTCTTGTATTCTCCCCCATAAAACATATAAAAACCGAAAAGAGAGGGGTATGAAGCTCACCTTGGGTTGTAGTTTCGGTTTTGAAGAGAGAAAAGAAGAAAATTTCGATCCTAGCAAGTCTTCTTGGTAGATCTCGAGTTTAGTGGCTTCTTGGGTGTAAGATCACAAGTTTGAATAGATTTAGAAGAGATTCTTGATGAAATGAAGTAGCTAGATTATGGATCCAAGCAATATTTTACCTTAGATGATGTATTTGTGGGAAGATCTTCTTGGAAGCTCCCTTAATCTCGAAAATTTGATGAATGAATGTAAAGGATGTTCTAGTGAGAGTTTGAGAGAATGGAAATGAATTTTGTGAGTGTGTGTGTGTTGTGCTCGGCCGAGAGAAGAATAGAGGAGAGAAGAGAGAGGATTGATGAGATGGTTGCATGGAAATATGGGAGAATGCATGGAGAACCATTAAGTAAAAATGAGGTGGCACACTAAAAGCCAACTCCTCCTTCTTTGTGGGCATGGGCTGAGAATGGAGAGGGGAAAATAGAAGATGATTGGGCCTTGCATGCTTAAGCCCATATCATGATTTATTAGATGATTTTTGGTCCAAAATAAATCAAGGTATAATTTTTATGATTCATTAGGGATGAATTAAATTGGTTGCGACCCATTAAGGCCCATTAAAGTTATCCTAGTGTATTTTGGGCTCATAAGGCCCAAAAGTATTAAGTTTCATGTATATGATTCCAATTAGGGCCCATTAGAGAGATCTAGATTCAAGATGGATAATTTAGAAGTTTATTAGTCCATTAGGCCCACTAAGGAAATCCTAGTCCAAAATGGACTTAAATCGGGATTTCAAAGGTTTCCAATTCTTTGTTGACCATTTGTAGTGCTAGAATGAAGTATTTGATGAAGTTTTGTTGTTATAGAATAAGCATCATGCATGTTTTCATGTTATTGATTCATAGTTGTTATAAGTGTTGTAGTTACAAGGCACCAAAATTTCTAGTTGTGACAATTCAATTATGTATGGTGTTACAAAAAGGGATCTAGATCGGAATCTACATAAATAACACACACTTGCACACTCAATTTTACATCTCTCAAGCAGAATTCTACATGTGGAATAAAGCCACCTTATATACAGGTGTTTACATGTCTCTCTCTCATTCTCTATCTTATGTCACAAGGCTAATGCACCACATGTAAGTGGGTCTACAAAAGTCAAACCGTTTACAATGTCATACATGGATAACTTTGTACCCCAACATTCTCCCCCTCAAAGTAGGAATGGATGACCCACTACAAATCTTCCAAAATCAAGCAAACATGCGATCCGAGCCTCAAGCCTGACACATGTTGAGATGAACTTCAAATCTTCAATTTTTCCATGATTCTTCAATTTGGGCTCTAGGATGTGAGACCATACAAACCAAGCACCAACGAATGATTAAGAGCTTCTCAGTCTCCAAATAATCACCCTAAAGTTGAGCAAAAAGCACACCCCAAAAATCTTTAATAAGTCCAAACCCACCATGAACCGAAATCACTTCCGAATCTCCAATCACATCATTTCATAAACTTAAAAATTCAAGGTCACTTTGGTCTTCAAGTTCGCGTAATATGAAAAATTCAACTTCGAATTTCCATATAAATTTCTCCCCCTTTTTATAATCGAAATTTGATTATAAAACCATCAAGGAAAGAGAATGTGCTCTATTCAGAATTTTTCTTGTCAAAACTCCCCCTTAACATGTGGTATAAACTTTTTGCTTCAATTCGGAAAACCGAAAAATTCTTAAATTTTTAGCTTCGTTCGCGGACCGCCTTTGACAAACTTTCTCAAAATGGGTAGAAATTGTTAATTTCAAAATTCTGCAGTGACTCGGTGTGCCAAAAACAGCCAAAAATGTGAAACTCTCCTCGTTTTTCGAAACTGGGTAGAAAGCGTCAATTCGCATAAACTGTAGGGGCCTTAAATGCATATTCTTCAATTTCTCAGCAAAATCAGTCCATTTTCGAAATTCGGTATGACCAGCCAAATTTTCGAAACTTCAGGGACTGCTTTCGAAATTTCTTCCACTTTTCTTCAAACTTTCGAAAATGACCCGGAATATCAAAAAAATTTCCTCAACTTGCGAAACTTTGTCCCAATACACAAACTTTCGTTGGTTCCAGCTAAAGAAGTCGACACCAAAAAGACTTCAGTTAGTCAACACCCGGTAGAAACTTTCGAAATTTTAAGCACTTGCCAATTTGTTATCAAATTTTCGAATAATTGTAACCCAAATTATCCTTCGCTTTTTCATTCATCAAATTCGTGAATCCATTAAAGAAAGATTCCGTCTCCTTCCCAACTTGTTACCAATTTTCGAAATGAACACAAAATCTTTGCTAATCTCAGCCACTTCCCAAACACAGTCTTTGTTCTTAGATCAATCCCAAACTCGTGTAGGGACTGTCGACAACGAATTCCATTGACCCTAAGCCTTCGAAATCCAAATCACCCAAGTCGATATCGATTACACCCATTCGATTATTACACCTTCAATTATCAACATCAAAACATTAAGACCCCAAAAACGAATTCCAAACCTTCGCTTTCAACAAATAATGTCGACTTCAGGAGCAAATCAAATTTCAGAATTCGATTTTGACAAGATTAACTCCCAAACTTCAACACCTTTCGACTTTGAATCAACATCAGGAACCATATGTTCATCCCAAATCGATGACCGTTGACAACGAAATTAATAAACCTTCAAAATCGTTCTTACAGTTCTTCCCAAACCCAACATATCAACCTGATTTGAAGCGTTCAACATCAATTAACCCAAGTGATTTGCGAACATTTTAACTTTCGTTTCCCTATATCACCTTCGAAATTATAACCAGTTTCAAACCCATTCACATCCATCCAAAAAATATTCACGATGTGTACTGTGTTCGACATCAAGAACATAGACCCAACCAATTTTCGAAATTGAACCCCAAATCAAATAAGATTTCGACATTCATATCCCATGTTCAACTTGTATCAAACAATTTCAACTTCCAATTAAATGAATCAACGAATAGAAGTCGAGTTTGACTGTTTGACTTTTTTCTAGAATTGACTTTTCGAAGTCAAGGATTAATAAACACGAAATCGAGGATTCCTTCACCAAATTCCAGATCAAATCGTGTTCAAAGACCTGTTCTAAACATGTTCATGACAAGAATTTGAGATTTCTTGATCAATTTCTTCAAACCCAAAAACTCAATTGTCGACTTCTAGACAAGGATATGAACAAAATCGTTTTTAAGATAGAGCACATAATACAAAATCAATTCAGAGTGCTATTTTACAGATCAAAACAAGCATCAATCGATTATTCAGAATTGACGATGAAATTGTAACACAAGAAACAGGAACAAATGAACGATGAACACTACAAGAGTCACCAACGTACAACTCATGAATGTACAACTCTTTTATGCGTATGATAAAGATATCTCAACAGATTTTAGAACCGGAACAAGGGATTAATATCACGAACACATATATGGATCATAATTGATGAACATTAACTATTCTTGATTTGGGCCCAATGAAATGGTATCGGACGTAAATAGTTATGGGCTCAAAATTGATCATATCAGAAGAATCTTAGTTTTGCAATTTCAATGAACACTAAATGATTATTTCTTGTGTTATTATTTGATTCAAAAGAACATCAGCAATTTGTGAATTGAATCAAACAACAAATATGATATTGGATCGGGCTTTGATCAACAAAAAAAATTATTGGATCACAAAAAATGGGTTTTTTAAAAAACATTTGATCCAACGAGTCAAAACGATCAAAAATCAAGAACGTAACGAACGAATCAACAAGATTAAGAGAGATCATAGAGAGATAGTCACTATAAATGCTCCAATTGTGACAAATTTAGCCAAACCGAGAATCGTTTCTTCAAAAAATCATGTTGATCTTCGAAGACCCGCTCTGATACCAAATGATGAGAAATCAAAATCGGTTCTTACGAAATTAGTACTGGAAATCGTTTGTTGAGTTAGTTGGCATTTGATTTTGGGATATGTTGATGTCTAAATTGGGTTCGATAGGGTGAAGAGAAATCGAAGACGATTGGTTGATATTGGGTTTTGAAGACCGAAAGAATAACGAAATCGATGTTGGTTTGGTGAATTGGAGTCAACAATTGAAACCTGAGTTGATTTGGATTTCGTGGATTGGTGTTAGATTTTGCTGGATTGACTGGGTTGCTATTGATTCTGGTTTGAAATTTCGAAAGTTTGAGTTCGTTAGTTTGGACTTAGATGAAAGAACAAAGATTTTGGGTTACTGATGAAGCTTTTGATTTAATGTCGTAAATTTGGGTTAGGAAAAACAACGAATTGAGTAGTATGAATGATAACGAGTAACGAAAGTGTTGATCAAGAATTTTCGTTAAAATGGTGCTATGCTATGGATTTTGTTACCGATTTCACGAAGTGAAGAAGAAGATTTTGATGATATTTTCGAAGGATTTGGAGATTAAGGGATTAACGAAAGTTTTGATAACGAATTGAAAAGAAAATTTTCGTTATTGAGACATGAAGATGAAAAAGCAAAACATGTTGTCTGTTAACGAAACGAATTGGGGAAATAACGAATCTAAGGTTTTGTAACTAAGTTGGGGCTAAAGAGCGAATATTTAGATTTTGTGATGATTGAGTTGCTGATGGATAAAAAACGAAGTTGAATGATTAAGAGGTTACTGTTCACGATTAAGCATTCGACATGCTTCGTTTTCGTTATGCCATTGATATGCAAAAGTGTTAAAATGGTGCTGCAAAATTTTCGTTAAAATGGAGAAGGTTTCGTTACTGGAACGACCGGAACGGACCGGAACGAATTGGAGAAGGAAACACAAAAGTTTCGACATTGTTCCTTAATGTTTCGACAATTTGGCAGTTTTTACCCACTTTCGAAAGTTGGGGTAATTTTCGATTGTTTGAAAGAAATAATGGAGAATTTTTGAAATTGGTCCCTGAAATTTCGACAACTTGGCAGCATTAGTCCAGATTCAACATCAGGACATATTTTCAACATTTTGGGACAAAAAGCTGAAATTTCGAAAGTAGTCTCCTGAAGTTTCAAAAATTAGGCTGTTCATACCCAATTTCGAAAATGGACTGTTTTTGCTGAGAAATTGAAGAATATGCATTTTAGGCCGCTGAAGTTTATGTGAATTGACGCTTTCTACCAAGTTTCGAAAAACGGGGAGAGTTTCACATGTTTGGTTGTTTTTGGCGCACCCGGTCACTGTAGAATTTTGAAATCGACAATTTCTACCCATTTTTGGGGAAGTTTGTCAAAGGCGGCCCACGAACGAAGCTAAAAATTGAAGATTTTTTCGGTTTTTCGGATTGAAGCAAAAAGTTTATACCACATGTTAAGGGGGAGTTTTGACAAGAAAAAATCCGAATAGAGCATTTTCTCTTTCCTTGATGGTTTTATTATCAGAGCACGTTCTCGATCCATCTCGGGGCCACTAAGATGTATTTGGACCTAAAAAGGGAATATTAGTGGCCCTGTATGAAGAGGGATGTCGCATGGTTTGTAGAGAGATGCTTGACCTGTCGCAGGGTTAAGGCCGAGCACCAGTGTCCACATGGTGAGCTGCAACCGTTAGAGATTCCCGAGTGGAAATGGGAACAGATTACCATGGACTTCATCACCAAATTGCCAAGGATTGCGAGGGGCGTCGATGCAATTTGGGTGATTGTGGACAGGTTGACGAAGAGTGCTCACTTCCTGGCTATTAGTGAGAGCTCTTATGTGGAGAAGTTGGCGGAGACGTATGTGCGAGAGGTGGTATCGCGGCATGGATTGCCGATCTCGATTATATCGGATCGAGATGTACGTTTCACTTCCAGATTCTGGAAGAAATTTCACGAGGAATTGGGTACGAAACTGCATTTTAGTACCGCATACCACCCACAGACTGATGGGCAGAGTGAGCGGATGATCCAGACGGTCGAGGACATTCTCCGAGCATGTGTGTTAGATTTCGTTGGGAGTTGGGACACGTATTTGCCCTTGGCAGAGTTTTCTTACAACAATAGCCATCATTCGAGCATTGGCATGCCGCCCTTTGAGCTGTTGTATGGGAGGAGGTATCGGACCCCCATTTGTTGGGGAGAAGTAGGGCAGCGTGTTATGGGTAGTACCAAGATTGTGCTTTAGATGACAGAGCAGATTCAGCAGGTCAGACAGAGGTTGTTGACCGCTCAGAGTCGTCAGAAGAGTTATGCAGACAGACACAGGTCCAAGCTCGAGTTTCAGGTCGGCGACTTCGTGCTCCTGAAGGTCTCTCCTTGGAAGGGAGTGATTCGATTCAGGAAGAGGGGCAAGTTGGGGCCCCGATATATTGGTCCTTTCAAAGTGATCGCTAGGGTAGGTAGGGTAGCCTGTTTAGAGTTACCAGCAGAGTTCGGGCAGATTCATGACACTTTCCACGTGTCGCAGCTGTGAAAGTGTATAGCCGACGAGTCGGTGGTGGTGCCATTAGAAGATATACAGGTGGATGCGGAACTGAATTATGTTGAGAGACCGGTGGCGATTAGGGATTGGAAGATCAAGGTTTTGAGGAACAAGAAGGTGCCTCTGGTACAGGTCCAGTGGCAGCATCGGAAGGGGTCAGAGTTAACCTGGGAGCCTGAGCGTGAGATGCGGGAGCAGCATCCAAAGTTGTTTGCAGAGTGAGACTTCGAGGGCGAAGTCTAATTCTAGTGGGGGAGAATTGTAACATCCGGATTCCCAGGTATAATATTTTATTCTTTTATTTTTGGAAGTTGTGAGGAGTCTCGGCGAGTTGGTGTTTAAACTCGCCGAGTATGGTCGCGGATTCGTATCCGGGTTCACAGCCGCACTCGGTGAGTTCATGGGTGGACTCGGCGAGTCCATGCTATTTAATGAAACCCTAATTTCCTGGGTTTGGGACCTATTTAAAGGCCCTTAAGGCCATCATTTGTGGCTACCAAACCCCAGATAGAAACCCTAAGTGATCTAGAGCGTTTGTGAGGGAGGAGAGGCCATTCTTGATCCTTTTGTTGGTGGATTTGCAAGCAGGAAGTGACCAAGTCAAGAGGAGACTGAAGGAGGTGCGATTTTGGTGAATTCTAAGTTGATAGAGCTCATACTGAGGTATTTGTTCGTACCCTCTTCAGTTTTGGTGTTGAATCTTAGTGTTAGGGTTTTCTAACCCCTTTAGAGGATGGTTAAGTGGAGCATTTGGTCCCTTCTCGAGTCTATGCTTTGGATCTGGACCCAAAGAGGTCCAGAGACCTTTCCCATTGGAGCTTTATGGGTCATTTTGGGAGCCATGAGCATGGGATGTCATTTTTGGGGCTAAATCACCAAGTTAGACCATTTAGATGTTATATGAGTGTCAAGGTCTGAACTTTACCTGATTATCATGCTTGGGAAGGCCATATCTATAAATTTAAGGAACAGATCTGACCTCAGGAGGTCTATGGAGTTTGTACATGGCACGAACTTGCCGATTCCAAAGATCAAACTCGGCGAGTAGGATGAAGGTTTCCCGTATATCACTAAGCGAGTAGACTTACCGAGTTGGGGAAATAACTCGGTGAGTCAGGGAGAGTTAGAGGGACTGGAGTTCAAGGCGAAACTCACCGAGTTGTTCTTGAGACTCGACGAGTTGAGTCGGGGTGGCCCCGCGATTCATGCCAGGTGTGACTCGTCGAGTAAGGGGAAGGATTCGACGTGCCAAGAGAGGGACAAAGAGAGTCAATGGACACATGTAGACTCGCCGAGTCGCCTTAGTGCACTCGATGAGTCGGGTCAATGTTTGACCGTTGACTTTTGTTGAGTTTTAGGGTTTGGTCAACAGTAAGGCCCTTAAGCCAAAAGAGGGGTTAGATGGTCTTTTACCCTTCTGAGGGTGTTAAGAAAGGTTTGAGTATAGTTATATTTATGAGAGTATTTACTTTATGTGATTAGGCGGAGGCTAGATCACATTTCTACCGAGTCAGAGACTTACCGAGACACCTGAGGTGAGTCTTCTCACTATACTTTACCTAGAGTGGTATTATGTGTTGACCAGAGGGTCTTATGTGTTATATATGTGATTATGTGCTATGTGATATATGTATGTTGTATGATGTTATAGACCAGACCGGAGGGTCCAACGAGCTATGAACGAACCAGCGGGTCCAACGAGCTATGACCGGACCAGCGGGTCCAACGAGCTACGGGACTGGAGGGTCCCGCTCAGACACATTGACCAGAGGGTCGTATTATAGCCTCGAGTGGCGTATGTATTGTATGCGGTATTTTGGGGAAATTCACTAAGCATTTATGCTTACAGTTGTTGTGTTATGTGTTTCAGGTACTAGCGAGGGCCGTGGGGAGGCGCCGGCGTGACTCGTACACACTGGAGAGAGAGAGAGTTTGATTTTATGATCCTGGGATGTGTTGTGTTTCAAAGACTAAATATTGGAAATATTTGAAAATGTTTTTATGTGAACTTGGTTGATGAAAAATGAAAAATTTGTTTTGAAATTTACGTTGTTACAAATAGTTTGATAAACAGTTTGAAGTCATTTGTTTGGTAA
Organism: Lactuca serriola; assembly: GCF_051521515.1. Classification (NCBI taxonomy): domain Eukaryota; kingdom Viridiplantae; phylum Streptophyta; class Magnoliopsida; order Asterales; family Asteraceae; genus Lactuca; species Lactuca serriola. The sequence goes on from NC_136414.1 coordinate 118,753,141, forward strand.
AATAGTTTAAAGTATGAAAAATCCATTTGTATGCTAGTTATTAATCACATGTGATTGATCTAATAACTAACATGATTCAACTTATATTCCCCCCCCCCATAAATCATTTAAAAACATTTAAAAGCATTTCAAAGGTTAATTAAGGGGTATGAACTCACCTGTAGTGAGTGGTTTGTTCGAAAGTGTTGGACAAGGTGCTAGGTGTCAAGTGAGGACTTGAACACACACAATGGTCATAGTTATCATATAATAAGCATATATGTATCTAATTAGTCAATTAACAACTAATTAATCAAGTTAGGACACCCTAGGTCATGAAAACACTTTGATTCAAGTGCTATAGGTACCAAAGGGTTGCATCTAAGGGTTGTATGGCATGACATTGGAGTTTATGGCCCATGGACCACTCCTTATGGAGTTTATGGCCCATGACCATTTCCCCATGAGTTTATGGCTGTAAACTCATGGTACTAAGTGCCAAATTGTGTTTTGAGGTCTTACAAGTCATGATTTAGCATCCGATGATCAAGTCCAAGCCTTAGGAAACTATTAGGGCATAATAAGACTACCTTGTGGAGTTTACGGCCAAAGGACCATATCCTTAGGTGTTCACAGCCGTAAACTCTCCTGGAGACTTTTTTTGATTGTTTATTAAGGTCTTAAACACTTCTAGGAAGGATCAAGGTTGGCATCCAAGGCTTAGGAAGGGACTAAGGTCCATTTTTTTTGGGAAAGAGAATTACTACCTTAAGAGGGGTTTACGGCCCAAGAACATCCTTGGCCATAAAATCCTTTGTTCTTATGATATTTGATGATTTTCAAGTGTTATCAAGTTCATATTAAGCAAACAAGGAGCTAGGGCAAGTGTACGTACAAGATAGAAGCTTGATTTGGTGTTTAAGCTCCAAGAACACTAGTGTGTGTTCTTGGTGTTTTGAAGAACACTTGAAGATCTAGCTATAAAGCAATAATGAATGGATGAAATGATGTATAACTACTAGATGTTAGGTTATAACAACAAATCAAGTCGAGAAACACTTATGTTTTCGGAAGATCGGGTGAAGAACAGGATGATAGTTGAGAGAGAATAGAGGGTGTTCTTGAGAATGGAAGTTAGAAATGAAGAGTTTGGGGAGTAAACTCATGCCTAAGGCATGAGTTCATGGACATGGGAGAGTTTATGGCCCAAACTCCAAAAGTTTGGCCGTGAACTCTCTATTAGGGTGCATTGGGTGGGTTTGCTACTTCAAGACCCTAGACGGTACTTCCTTTCCTTCGTTCGTTTAAAGAATAAACACTAAAAACACTCAAACGGACTTTTAAATTGGCTAAAAATTATTAGAAATGTAATTGACTTTTAACTGAAGTGATTGACTTTAGAGTTTGTCCGAATGAAAATTTCGGGTTGTCATAGAGAGATGAACTTCTTTCTAGGACTTCAAGTGAAACAAGTTCCGCATGGGATATTCATTGATCAAGAGAAATACACCACTGAGCCGTTGAAGAAATATTCTATGGACAATTGTTTTTTGGCTAAGGTCCCCATGGACTTTGGATATAAGATCTCTGCTGATCCCTCAGGCGAATCTGTGGATCACAAGACTTATTATGGTATCATAGTCTCTCTAATGTACCTCACCGCAAGCCGACCAGACATTGTCTTTGCAACTGGTGTATGTGCACGGAATCAGGCTGACCCAAAAGTGTCACATATGACCGCAGCCAAACAAATACTACGAAACCTGAAAGGAAGCAAGTCTCTTGGTCTATGGTACCCCGCAGGAAATGACTTTAGTCTTCAAGCATTTACAAATGCGGATCATGCCGGATGCAAACTGGATCGTAAAAGCACCTCAGGTGGATGTCAATTTCTGGGTGGAAGACTAGTCAACTGGTCCTCAAGGAAACAAAACTGTGTATCATTGTCTACTGCAGAAGCTGAATATGTGGCCGCAGCCAGCTGTTGCTCTCAAGTCTTATGGATGAAAACCCGACTGTTAGATTACGGATACAGAATGTTGCGGATACCAATTTAATGTGACTCTGAAAGTGCTATAGCAATTTCTCACAATCCTATTCAACACTCCAAGACCAAGCATATTGAACTACGGTATCACTTCATCAAAGACCACATCATGAAAGGTAACATTGAACTAATTTTTGTCCATTCTCATGAAGAGATTGCTGATGTCTTCGAAAAGGCACTTGACTCTACAAATCTCAACACTTTCTTACAAATGTTAGGAATGATGAATCCGGACCCTCAGTTCTTCTTGAATTGATAGGTACCACAGACCATCCTTGGTCTCTATTGCGGCCCTAACTGAAAGTTACTTATAATAAATGGTTTTGGTATATCCTGTGTACCGCAGTCTATGTACCGCAACCATATATTAGATTTATCCTTCACTTGTCCTTCTTGTTTGTTATTACTAACTTATTGTACAAGTGCTCTCCTCATTTTCTTCTACTGCAGTCATATATCTACCCATCCGCAATGGCAAAGGATCCATCCACAATGAAGTTCCATCCGCAATGACATTGATAATTTCTCAACTGATTCATTAATTCTTGAATCATGGTGTGCTATTTAATGATCCTTCATTAAATAAAACATTAAATAAAAACATTCCTTATCTCATTCTCCTTTTTATAAACCTTGTGTCAGACCTATTTTAGATATGATGACAAAAAGAACGTTTTTCCATAAACACATCCCAGCACGTCCCATCCGTTACAACCTCTTTTCCCCTCACCACATGATCACCTGACGTGATGATGTACGTCTGATTTTTCATTAAATGCAAATCCTCTTTTGGTAAAACTCAAAAACTTTTTAAACCGTTTCATATTATGTGGCTGAGATTTAATTTCCAATTCAAAAGATTCCCCCCAAACGACCTTTTACGTTATCCTTTCTTTTTACCTAGGCTAAAAAACAGTTATTGTTCAAATTCATCCTTATATAAACCCTTCTTCTTCCCCAAAACCACTTTACGCTCTCTGAACATTGAATCTTCTCTCTCAAGCTCCTACATTGGTGAAATCCGGTATATCCAAGAAACAATCCAAGGCATATGGATCAGCGAACCCTACTGGTTCAGACTCTCCCATGATTGGTTCAAGCAACTTTAGAGTAGTGTTCGAAGATCATTCATCTTACAATGCTCTGATCAAGCTGATGATCAAGTTTCTGAAGAATCACCCCCTGTTTGGCCCCTTTGATGCTTTCACAAATGTTGTCCCAATCTCAACCCTTTTAAAATGTGCCTTCTCAGGCTATCGCCCACTTAAAACCCCACAAGAAGTTCATCTTAACCTGGTTAATGATTCTTTGGTCATTATGTCCAAAGAAAAGTTTCTTTCTGCCATTAACCTCCTTGTTCATCCCTCCATCAAGATCTTCACCCCATCCTTGGCGGACGTTACTTCTGCACTTTACCAAATGGGATATCAGAAGTAGATTAAAGGAATTGGGGAATTCGAGAAAAACCAACTGCCTGCGGTCTGGCAATTTGTTTGCCATTTTTTCATCCGCAATCTATCTGACAGAACCGGAGGCACGAACAATATGGGACTCAAACTTCTAGAGCTGGTGTGGAGTATCTTCACAGGTCATGACATGAACTACTAGCAGATCCTATGGGATGACTTTCTTCAATACATTCCCAAGGAGAGCCCAAGGGAGAACCCAACCGAACTCACTTTTGCAAGGTTCTGGTCCCTCTGCATTTCAGACCTTCATGTGGATGCAGGGATCAACATGGGCAATGACATCAACTTGTATATCACCAAGGATCTCAAAAGGTACAATCCCTCATCTGATCAAACTAATTTTGGACCAATAAGAAGACTGCCAAACCACATTGAGAATGCTGATGTATTAGATCACATTGAGGCTACGAAAGGTATTGACCCATACCCTTCTACCCTGCCTCTTCAAAATCCATCCGCAATCATTTACCCTGAAGGCATCGAAATCCCTTCTTCTACTACTCTCTCCAATCTTTCTCAAAGAAGAAAGAAATTGGCCTCCAAGAAGAAACAAAGAACTCCCAAGAAGGATGCTCCCAAAACAACCACATCCTCCAAGAAACGTAAAACCAAACCAACCACCACCATACATGACAGTGACTTTGATGAGGATGCGCAACCAATTGCCATCCTTAAGAAAAGAAAAACCAATTCCACTGGCCATATGTGCGACCGGACTGATACCTCAGCCTCTCAAAAGGCTCCGGTAGTCCTTGGGGTGGCCGCATACCCATTCAACACCACCATCGAACACCACTCAAGCTCAGAAAGTGAGTCTGATTCACCACTTCGTGGAGACTCCCCCCAGCTCTATCCTAAGAGGATAATACTGGTTCTCGCCCTGAGGTCTCCAGGGCTTCCCGACTGCATTTCTTTTCACCTGAGGAGTTGAACTCCATCATCATGAACGTAACCCATACACTTCAAACACCTTCCCAACCGTAGGGCACTTTTTTCGCCCATGTCGGAACTGAGCTGAGGCCAAACTTGAGTATGGGTCAAGGAGACCACGGAAGCTCAGGAAATCCTACTCTGCTTACATCTATAACAGGTGGTTTAGGCACGGTGAGCACAAATGTGCAAGGATCCGTGGACCCAAAGGACACTTCGGTGCGATACAAAGGATTTGACGGTGAAGACCCGAATGACTCTTTGTTAAACTACAATCCGGTATCTGAAGCCAACATTCAGAAATATGGCACTTTCCGTAAGGAATTCCAAGCACGCAAAGATCAACAAATCAAGCAATAGCAGCAGAAGGAACAAGAAATCCAAGTTGTGGCTAAGTATTGAGCTTATGCTATTAATAATGCCAATACCATAGCCACCATATTGATAGTTCAATACAGGATGTCTTAGATGGTCGACACTCTCCACAAGGCTCAGGGAGCAACTACTGATCAAAATGCTTCCAAAGTTCCTCCCACTCCCACTATCCAAGAATCAGAAGACAAAGGAACCGCAATAGAAGTGAGCTCTGCTCCCACCTTCGGTCTTGATGATGCTGATCTGTAAGAGGTAAACAAACCCTCTCCCTCTGATGATGATCTTATGATGTTTGATGAAGAAGAAGAATCCAGTGGCTCTCACCATTCAACATTAAAACCCAAAGAGAAGAAGAAAAAGAAGAAGAATGCTGTCACTCGGAAAGAATTTTTGAGCCTAAGAGCAAAGATTGATCAAATCCATGCTGCGGTCAAGCGAACTCAACCGCAACTAGAAGACACCCCCGAACCGCAGTCATTGATTGAAAGGATAGAATGCTTGGAAACTTGTGAGATATTGGCTGCTGAGCGTATCTCCCTCAAAATAGAAATAGGAATCCAGTCCCTTGACAACAATCGACAAGCAGATCAAAAGGACTTCATGGATGCTGCGGAACGCCTCATATCTGAGGTAACCGCAATCAAGAAAGACCTTCAAGCAGCCATTGCAGATCAAACCTCCCAATCTCAAAAGCTGATCACTGAGACTCACACTGCCTATGAGTCCACTATCTCAGTCCTTCAAGCTACAATCAACCGCCTGCAACGATCTTTGTCCACAAATTTCCATGGCCCCGAAATCCTTCAACTCACCAAGGAAATTCACCGGTTTCTCTTCAACTCCACCATCCCTAACAATCAACAACTTGCCCTCAAATCTCAATTTCAAGAAGTTTTTGCCAAAGTTGATGGCCTTCGAAATTCGCTTGAGGAAGCTCCTGGGTTGCTTTCCTCAAGAGGGGAAAGTGAAGAAGAAGTCCATCACTCCAATCATTCCATCTGTGACAATAGTCAATTTCGGGTAAGGTCAAAGTCAAACGAAGTCAACGAGTAAAACCGGTCGACTCAATTAAACCTTGTATATTAGGGTTTACGTTATGTAATTACTGTACAACTCACTATTTCAATGAGAAAGCATCATTTGGAAACTCGTGTGTTTAATTTTCCTTAGCCTTTGTAACATCCCGAAATATCAAGAGTAGAGTTGAAGGGCTAAAAGAGTAAATTGGGAAAGAGCGACTCGGCGAGTCCATGGGTGGACTCGGCGAGTAGAGTCGCGACTTGGTCGCGTGTTAAGTAGCCGACTCGGCGAGTTAGTAAGATGGACTCGGCGAGTTAGTAAGATGAACTCAGCGAGTAGGCGCTGAGCGAAGTTGCTCCCAGCCTCTTTACTCATCCTCAAGTCCAGAAACCCTTAGCCTTCGTGTGTGAGTGATCATATTGCATTGGGAAGCTTGGAGAAGCAATTGTTGAGGAAATCTTGAAGGGTAGGAGGCTTGGAGCAAGGGGCTTTGCTTGGATTCGAGTTCCATTGCAGTTGGGGTGTTCTTTTGAGGTAATATCTCGTCCTTGGGCTGTTATTCTTATGAATTCATCTTTATGGGGTTTGAGGGGAGCTTATCTTTTGGTGTTTTGGAGTTTAGAGGTTAGATTTGAGGTTGCTACCTCAGATCTGGAATGGAGAAGGTTTGGAATGCCTGAAAGTCCCTGTGTTTGAGTGTGTAGTGAAGCTATCATGTCCCAAACCCTAGCCCTAAAGTGTATAAGGCCTAGATCTCTTTGGATTCACATAAAGTTTGCCACTTTACGTGATGGATGGGTTGTAGGAGGCTAGATCTATGTTGTGGATCAATTGCATGGCCTGGAATGCTTCTATATGGATTCAGACCGGTGGTACTTGGCGAGTCACATGGGTGAACTCGACGAGTTGCTTGAAGATAAGCTGGAACTCGACGAGTTGGAAGAACAACTTGGCGAGTTGGTTGAAGATGGCCTGGAACTCGGCGAGTTTTATGAACAACTCGGCGAGTTGGTTGAAGATAGCCTTAGACTCGGTGAGTCTGCTCTTGGATTCGGCGAGTCTTGTCGAAGAGTCCTAATATTTTCTGGTCGAAGTGAGAATCGGTGAGTCAAGGGATGACTCGGTGAGTTGTGTGCGAGTGGACTCAGAGTTGTTGGATTCGGCGAGTCTCGGGGTGACTCGGCGAGTTAGGTCGCGGATTGGGGGAAGTCCTGAGCTTGGGGACTCGGCGAGTCATCGGGTTGACTTGGCGAGTAGAGTCAGTAAGGGGTTGACTTTGACCTTGTCCAGGGGTTGACCAATTGTCTTCCGGGGGTATTTTGGTAATTAAGGGTATTTATTGAGTTGAGTGTTTTGGTGTTCAGTGGAGGAGTTCGTGTCGGAGTTTGGAGCAGCGGGATCTTATCCTTTCAGCTGGCAGTTTCGAGGTGAGTTATCCTCACTATATCAACAGGGTCTAAGGCACCAAGGCCGGCCCTTATCGGATTGAGATCCGGGTAGTTGTTGTTATGTTATTGCTTTGATATGTTTGCTTCTTGAGAGCTAGGATGGTATATGTTAGATAGCTGATTGAGATCGGTATCTTGAGAGATAGGGAGATGCTATGCTAGTGACCTGATAGGTCGGTATCCTGGTTAGGATGATGATATGTTATGTGATCAGTTTGATCTGCTTGTTGACTGTGAATTGCTATATGATTGTATGTATATGTGCACATGGTTGTTTGGACTGGAGTTGGGTTGAGGCGGGTCCTGCTTTGTGCTGTAGGCCAAGATACCTAGGGCGGACCGGTTGTTCCGAAGGCCCAGTGAGCGGTCCGGATAGGCTGTAGGCCCTAAGAGGGCGGACCAGACGTGCCGAGGCTCGGAGAGTGGACCAGGCCGACTGAAGGCCCGGTGCGGGTGGACCAGTCATACTGTAGACTCAGAGAGTGGACCAGGTGGATTGAAGGCCCGGTGCGGGCGGACTAATCACACTGCAGACTCGATGTATGTGGTTAGATTCGGAGAGTGGACCAGGTGGATTGAAGGCCCGGTGCGGGCGGACCAATCACACTATAGACCCGAAGTGCATGGCTGTTCTGTGATCAGATATGTTGCGGCATGTTATGCGTGTATGGTATAAGTGGTTGGTATTTTGGGGATATCTCACTAAGCTTTCGGGCTTACAGTTGTGGATTTATGTTTTTCAGGTTCTTCAGGAGACCGTGGCAAGGCGAAGGCGTGATCGTACCGCTCCTCATGATTTTGTAGTAATGTGATTCTGGGAATACGCTAAATGTTTTGTATTGAAAACCTTTTTGTAATGTTTTAATGGAATCGAGTTGTTTTTGAAAAATTTAAATTGGTTGTATTTTTCGGTCTTTACAGCCTTGATAGTGCTAAACCATGAACCAAAGCGATAAAACACTATTTCACACTCATCGGGAGTGTGTAGTACACTAAAATTGATGGGTTTGAGCCATAAGAACTTTCCTATGGGCACATGCAAACCCTAATGCTTGGATCTAGGTTTCTCTAATTGAACATGCATTGAATCCAAGACTTACAATACTAGATCTAATGTAAACAATTGAATCAAATCATATGTAATTGGATCTAGAACAATACCTTAGATTACTTGCTTGATACTTCTTCTCCTTAGAGCTTAGAGTCACAATTGTCACTCCTCTAATGGCTTACAAACACCAACTAGCAAGAGGATGATATTGAGAGAGAGGAGAGAGGGTGATAAATCGGCCCTAGGGTTCCTTGCCTTGCATGAGTGCCGATTTCCCTCACCCTAGGGATCTATTTATACTATGGGATACTAGGGTTTCACCTTTAACCCTAATTGAATAACTTAGACCCTATGCAATCCAAGATCCTTCTAGATTCTAGGCTTGGAATAATTTAAGGTTCCTTAACCCTAAATTTCGTCCACCCCATTACCCATAAGGATACATAGCCCAAAACACAACTATCACACATTTGACATTTTATGTCCCTTTATTCAATTAACCTCTTTAAGTCACCAAATTAATTCTTAATTAATATATGACTTATATTAATCAAATAACAATATTATTCCTTTAATATATTATTCTCATAATATATTAACAATAATATCTCTTCTCTCTTAAGAAATCATCCTGTCAAGTTGCTATGGTGAAGGCAACCCAAAAGGACCATGCATAACCGGGTCAAGTACTTACCAATTATAGTTACAGTCTTAGACACTAATCCAACAGTCTCCCACTAGGATAAGTCTATTAACTATACATGCAAACACAAACCGATTTAGCAATCGTAGCTCTCTAAGACGCTGTCAACTCTGATCTTATCAATCTCTTGTCCTTTAGATAAGGGATCGTACAGTCCTCTGTTTAGATATTATGCTGACAATCTTATGGAACTTATTGTCCAACATTTTGATTTCTCGATCTCAGATTCATTCGACATAGAACTTAATTGAACACATCAATTTATTCTTGACCGTGCCCGGCACATAAGTCAAATCAAATCATCGAGCGGCCGTGATATCGCTTTTACCCTCTCAGAATAAAAGAAACAGATAAACTTCGACTTATATGCATTTATTTATCGACTAACCAACTATACACAACAATGCGTTTTATGACATCAATTAACTGATGCGGTTTCGCATTATCAATGTACAACCAATTAGTAAATAATAAATCATATATCTAGGTTTTAAGACCATATGATATTATCGTCTTGCGATCACTCATGTCACATTCCATAAAGTGATTCCAGCAAGCGCGGGTTTATTCCAATGCTAAAAACTTGTTCATAAGCACTCATGAGCGTTGTAGCAAACCTTTGCTATGTCTAATACCCTTTTAGACAACCTATACACCAATTCATTACAATCTTCATTCATACCTACTTCCAACATATGAACGATTGTGGACCATTCGAATAATTCGATTATTCTTAATAACTTAATTATTCAGGAAGTCAAACATGCAAAGTGAAACAATAGTTAAACAATTAACATAAGACAATATCTTTACCCATAAATAATACTCCATTATTTAATCATCAAATTTCAATTACATTTATCTATTACATGTTTCAAAACTATCTAATCTAAACTAATATCTTCTTTCAGGCCAATGCTCCTAGCGTGCTGCAAATGCTTAACCCTACTCAGTCCCTTCGTAAGCGGATCTGTTGGATTATCCTCTGATGACACCCTCTTCACTACGAGGTGTCCTTCTTCTACTCGATTCTAATAAAGGGATACTTTTTGTCGATATGCCGAGATCTACCATGATCCCTCGGTTCCTTGGTCAAGGCAACCGCTCCCTCATTATCACAGAAAATTTCCATAGGCTCCTTTATGGCAGGTACAACTCCAAGATCACCAATGAAGTTCTTCAACCACATCGCCTCCTTTGACGCTTCGCTCGCTGCAATGTACTCTGATTCACATGTTGAATCAGCAACTGTTTCTTGTTTGGAACTCTTCCAAGTTACTGCTCCTCCATTCAGGGTAAAGACCCAGCCCAACTGCGAACGATAGTTGTCCCTGTCGGTATGGAAGCTGGCGTCACTGTACCCTCGCACCTTTAAGTCATCACTCCCTCTAAGGACTAAGAACCATTCCTTGGTCCTCCGAAGGTACTTAAGTATATTCTTGTCTGCAATCCAATGAGCTCTGCCAGGATTCCCTTGATATCTACTGACCATGCTCAGAGCAAAGGCGACATCAAGGCGAGTACAAGTCATAGCGTACATGATTGAGCCAACTGCAGAAGCGTTAGGTACTCGGCTCATCTCAGCTATCTCGGCTTTGGTACTCGGACTTTGAGTCTTACTCAGCTTGGCATTACTTTGTATCGGTAGTTCTCCCTTCTTCGAGTTTTCCATAATAAAACGTTTTAGTACCTTATCCAAGTAAGTATTCTGACTAAGTCCTATCAGTCTCTTACTTCTTTCTCTCACTATCCTTATTCCCAAAATATAGGAAGCCTCTCCGAGGTCCTTCATAGCGAAGCACTTCCCGAGCCAGGACTTTACCTCCTGCAGAGTCGGGGCGTCGTTTCCTATGAGCAGTATGTCATCGACATACAAAACGAGAAAACTAACTATACTCCCATTGGCTTTGACATATACACATGATTCATCTTCGCTTCGTACAAATCCAAACTCTTTGACTTTCTCATCAAAGCAAACATTCCATCTGCGAGACGCTTGCTTAAGTCCATAAATGGACTTCTCAAGCTTGCACACTCTATTTTGATGCTTCGGATCGACAAAACCCTCTGGCTGAGCCATGTAAACATCCTCAGCCAACTTCCCATTAAGGAAAGCGGTCTTGACATCCATTTTCCATATCTCATAATCATGAAATGGAGCAATGACCAGCATCACCCGAATAGATTTTATTTTCGCAACTGGTGAGAAGGTCTCATCATAGTCAACTCCGGGAGTTTGAGTAAAGCCCTTCGTAACCAATCGTGCTTTGTACGTGTGCACATTCCCATCCACGTCGGTCTTCTTCTTGAAGATCCATTTGCACCCAACCGTCTTACGTCCGGGCACATTGTCAACCAAATTCCAAACTTGGTTGTCATAAATGGACTGAATCTCGCTGTCCATCGCCTCTTTCCATTTTGCAGACTCCGGGCCTGCCATTGCATCCTTATAGCAATTAGGTTCATCTAGATTTATTAGTGTACTATCACTAATATACGTGTCCCCTTCGGTAGTAATATGAAAACCATACAACTGGGGTTGAACTCTAACTCTTTCGGAACGTCTAAGAGGTAATGACTCGTCAATTGGTTCAACCGGAGTTTCCTCCTCGGGTTGAGCGGCAGCGGTAGAGGTTCCTTCATCGCTCAACTCTTGAATCTCTTCAAGATCGATCTGCCTCCCACAGTCTCCTTGGCTTATGAGTTCTCTCTCTCTCTCTCTCGAAAAACTCCTCTCCTCGCAACGAAGTCAACATTGTGACTAGGTCTATAGAAGAGATATTCAAAGGATTTCTAAATACATCGCTCACTTCGAGGTTCGAGCTTGTCATGAGTTTCTGATCTTATGAAAACTTCACAACCCCAAACCTCGATATGTGCCAATGAGGGAGCTTTCCCTGTCCACATCTCTTGAGGTGTTTTGGCAACCTTCTTTGTAGGGACTCGGTTAAGGATATGGGCGACAGTCTCTAAGGCATACCCCTAGAATGAGATAGGTAGTGAAGCACGAATCATCATAGAATGGACCGTGTCTAACAAGGTTCGATTACGCCTTTCTGCCACACCATTCAACTGTGGTGTCCTAGGTGGCGTCAATTGCAAAACTATTCCGCATTCCTTGAGATAGTCGTGGAATTCAAGACTTAGGTACTATCCTCCTCGATCGGATCGAAGCATCTTGATTTTCCTGCCCAATTGATTCTCCACTTCATTCTTGAACTCTTTGAACTTTTCAAATGTTTCAGGCTTGTGCTTGATTAAGTAAATATACCCATATCTACTATAATCATCGGTGAAAGTCACGTAGAAGCGGTTTCCATCCTTTATGGTGGATCTAAAGGGCCCACATACATCGGTATGTATGAGATCCAATAAACCCTCACCCCTCTCACAAGTGCCAGTGAAGGGTGACTTGGTCATCTTTCTAAATAAACAAGATTCACACGTGTCATCTTCCCTAAGGTCGAATGACTCCAGTACTCCATCCTTTTGGAGTTGGGCTCTGCACTTGTTGTTGACATGTCCGAGACGACAATGCCACAAAGATGCTTTATCCATACCATTGGAAGAATCCATACACAACACATCATTTCCTAGGTTATCTACAACCATAACAGTTTCATAAATTCCATTACAAGGCATTGCTTCAAAGTATAAAACACCATTTAGATAAGCATAAATAGAACCATTCATATTATTAAACGAATATCTAAATCCTTGTTTAAACAAACCATGAAAAGAAATGATGTTTCTTGCCATATCTGGCGAGTAGCAACAATTATTTAAATCTAAATTCAATCTATTACTCAGCACTAATGAATACACTCCAATCTTGGTAACAGGCGGCGATCTTCTGTTCCCCATGATTAGATTTATTCTTCCGAGCTCCACATCTCTACTTCTTCCTAGTCCCTGCAAATCAGAACAAACGTGGTAACCACATCCTGTGTCAAGAACCCAAGAAATAGTATGGGATGAATTACTAGATTTAATTGTGTATATACCTGCAAAAAGATGGCTTGATCTTTCCATCCTTGATGGCTTGCAGATATTCCGGGCAGCTTCTCTTCCAATGCCCTATTTTGTGGCAATGATGGCACTCTGCCTCCTTTGGGTTAGGGTTAGGCTTAGCAGGATCAACCTTGGTCCCACTAGAAGAGGAACCATCTTGGGACTTTCCTTTGCGGTGGTTCTTTGAAGAACCCTTCCTCTTCTTGCCCTTTCCCTGTCCTATAGCCAAAACAGGAGCAGCAGACGGATTGGGAGATGGTGCAACAGACTTGTCCTTAAGATTGCTCTCAGCAGTCCTTAGGAGCCCTTGGAGTTTTCTTAGGGTGACCTCTTCCTTGTTCATGTGGTAGGTCATCCTAAATTGGTTGTAGCATGAGGGCAAGGAGTGGAGAACAATGTTGATAGCCAAATCTTCCCCAAAGTTGACATTCAACTTGTGAAGACGATCGACATACCTTTGCATCTTTTGCAAGTACACGGTAAGAGATTCTCCACTTCCCATTTTAGCAGTGATCATATTCATTATGATCTCATAGCGTTCTTGCTTCGCGCTTTAGTGGTATCACTCCATCAAGTCTAGATTCATCTCATAAGGATACATGTCCTCATAGGACTTTTGGAATTCGGAGTCCATAGTGGATATCATGATGCAATGGACTTTGTTGCATCGCGCTCATGTGCCTCAAACACAACCATTTCTTCGAGAGTGGCAGTTTCTGGATTGATCTTCTCGAGCTTTTCATCGAGAACATACTCCTTGTCCTCGTAACACGCGATCGTGCGAATGTATCTTATCCATTCGCTAAAGTTCGATCCACCGAAAGTCACTTTTTGACAAAGGCTCATTAGCGTGAATGAGCTAGCAGCAGCGTTGTTAGTGTTCGACATCTACAAATAGAAAGGACAAAGTTTGATTAGAATTGGATCCCTAATTAAACACCCAAAAATTAAAATTAGGGTTAGGACCCAACAACATTATTTACATATTAGAAAAGGGATACCGTAATCCAACATGCAAATAATTTGGAGGTAAGTGAATGGCGATTCACTAATTCTTCACCATGAAAAACACAAGCTTTAAGTTTTAAATGTATTGAGAATTCCTAGATTTTGAGATTCATTGAAATTTTCAATGGCATGTTTAAATCTCGATATGCCCCTCTAGTTTGTGACTGCGATACCGAGGATCACAAAGCGGGTGTGAATAACCATGCAAATCTACATGGTGCCTTCATTGTTACAATCACCTATTCGATGTGCCGGTAAACCACACACGCTCCATCGAACTATGACAAACAATGAATCACCCTTTGCCACCTTTGCTTAGAACTAATTAGTGTGCCGGTTAACCACACACGCTCCACTAACATCTAAACAATGGTGCAAAGTGTAATTTCATGGGATTGCATCAATTCACTTTTCCTAAAGTAACTAAGATTGGGAATTTTATAAAATAGTTTAGTTACTTTATAGATTCATTATACTTATTAATGAGGAGAGAGAGTTGCCCTATCCTAACCGTTCGGTTAACGACCCTCCACTGATCAAGCAAGCGGTGGGTGTGAGTGTACACCCATTAAGCGCCATATTATAGGCAGCATCCTTATACCCACATTATAGACCAGCTTCGTGAATGAGGCCTACTAACGGTAAGACTAGCATAGTTTTACTCATACATATATATATTAAGCTTGTAATCATATAATAGTATAGGGTTGAATTTTGAACTTGTAAAATCCTAGGGTTTGAAATTTAAATTATTCAAATTAAACTTTTAATCACAAAACTTAAATTTCAAAACTTGAGGACAAGTTTTAAACTTTTCAAAACATAAGGATCAAAAAGCAAATAATGTAAATCAACAATTAAATTATCTCAATTTGATCTTATTTAATATTACTTGCAAAATACTTAACCAATTCAATTCAAATGATCAATTATTATCACATAAGGAAATTATTATTCAACTAATTGGTAATTATCTTTTGTTTGGTCAAGAATATACTCATATATATGGTTAAAATCGGATTTTAATGACCCAAAACAGTTAAGGCAAGTTTCCTCAAGAAAAACAACAAGAAATCCCGAAACTCCCTCGTTCTGACGCTCGAACTCGCCGAGTACCCAATATGGACTCGCTGAGTTGGAGCTACTCGCTGAGTTCCTCAGGCAGAAGACCAAAAATCGAATTTTACAAGAAACAAGCAATTAACCAATGCATCAATTCAATAGAAATCAATCAAGGCTTTGATACCACTGATGGGTGTGAGCCATAAGAACTTTCCTATGGGCACATGCAAACGTTAATGCTTGGATCTAGGTTTCTCTAATTGAACATGCATTGAATCCAAGACTTACAATACTAGATCTAATGTAAACAATTGAATCAAATCATATGTAATTGGATCTAGAACAATACCTTAGATTACTTGCTTGATACTTCTTCTCCTTAGAGCTTAGAGTCACAATTGTCACTCATCTAATGACTTCCAAACACCAACTAGCAAGAGGATGATATTGAGAGAGAAGAGAGAGGGTGAGAGATCGGCCCTAGGGTTCCTTGCCTTGCATGAGTGCCGATTTCCCTCAGCCTAGGGATCTATTTATACTATGGGATACTAGGGTTTCACCTTTAACCCTAATTGAATAACTTAGGCCCTAAGCAATCCAAGATCCTTCTAGATTCTAGGCTTGGACGAATTTAAGGTTCCTTAACCCTAAATTTCGTCCACCCATTACACATAAGGAAACATAGCTTAAAACACAACTATCACACATTTGACTGTTTATGTCCCTTTATTCAATTAACCTCTTTAAGTCACCAAATTAATTCTTAATTAATATATGACTTATATTAATCAAATAACAATATTATTCCTTTAATATATTATTCTCATAATATATTAACAATAATATCTCTTTTCTCTTAACAAATCATCCGGTCAAGTTGCTATGGTGAAGGCAACCCAAAAGGACCATGCATAACCGGGTCAAGTACTTACCAATTATAGTTATAGTCTTAGACACTAATCCAACAAAAAAACATGGCTTAACGGGGTTTATAGACCTTGCGTTGCGAAGCCGGATACTTAAAAAGGTCATAAATGGAACCACTCTTAAATATCTTTCACTCTATCTCTCCATATTAGAAATCTCTCCCAAATCTCTCTCCGTATGTGAAATCTCTCCAAGTATGTCAAATCTCTCCCAAATCTATCTCAAAAGTTTCTGTAACTTTTCGTAATCATTCGGGCCATCCCGACCCTTAACCGGGTCAAAAACGGCTTGAAACAGGGTAAAAACGAGTAAAATAGGCTTAAGGACCCGAAACCTACTCTATAGGGCCGAAACCTCTTAGAGCTGAAAGTCCTCTTAAGGACCGAACTGCTGAGAAGCGAACCCCAGGTCCGAACCCAAAGCCTCAGGACCAAACCCGAAGCCTTCGGGCCCGAACCTCACACAAGGAACCGAAGCCACCTTCGGGCCGAACCCTCCTACCTTCGCCTTCGGTCTATTTCTCCTCTTACCCTCTTTCACTTCATTTCGCCTTTGCTCCATGTCCAGAAGGGACCGAATCTCGGCCAGGACCGAGAGGTCTCGCAGGAAGCCAAATTTCTCTCGGTTTTCGACTACGACTTCATTTCAGCTTCGTTTTTCATCTTTTTAACATGTAATTTTCACCCGAAATTTTATTTTAACATTTAGGGACCTATATCTACTAATTTCCCACGTTTTTGGGGATAAAACCTTATCCATGAAGAGTGGGTGAAGTACAAAGGTTGAGTGTTGACTTTCTTTGTATTATGAGACAAGCAACCACCATACCCACTCCATGACTAACCCACACTCCTCCCCACCATCCCTAGTCACTTCCTTGTACCTTTCCATCAATCATCAGCCCCTCCCACGTTCTAAGAGCTGGAACAAATCAACCTCTCTCCTCATTTTCACTCACTTGCTCTCCTTTCACCAAAAATCAAACACAACTTTCCTCTCAAACTTTTTCTCTCTATTTCGAGACTCCAAGGCTGATCATCAAGCTTTATTATACTCTTGGTAAGTAAAATTCATCCTCCTTGTGATCATTACACTTCATTCTACTCCAATCATCGATTGCTTACACAAACTCCATCACTCTGATGTTAGATTCTCGAAAATCTTCAAGGCACCTTCAAGTGTTCTTGAGTTGAACACTTCCCTTCTCTAACATTCATCTACTGAAATCACATAATGTGAGTTCATACCCCTATATTTTCATATTTTCTTATGTTTTTAAGGGGGGGGGGAATACAAGTTAAAACACCAAGAACACAACTAAGTTCTTCTAACAGCTTTCATCAAAAAAGTTGGACTCCATTCACGGACTGCTTTGGTCAACCTAAACATTTTAGTTTTCAAAACTGTACAAGGTGCAAGTAGTTCAAGTCCTTAGCTTTAAAATGGCTACTTTCACATCTCCATACCGTTTTTCTCCAATTTATGGTGATTTTTTAAAAAACTGCCTATCATTTCAAACATCAGTCCGGACCTGTTTGTGATTATGGACTTGTTCACACAAGTTAGAGGTCACCAGAAATCATGAGAAAAATTATAGAGAAGCTAGACTCCTTTTCCAAAGTCTCTGAATTTATGGATTCTGATTTTGACCTTTGATGATTTTTCTACAAATTTTCTAAAAACAGTGATAGAAAATGTTATCAACAGAAAAATACTATCAATTTCATTTCACCTTGTAACATGTTGAGCAAGGTGTATATCTTTATGTGATTATATGTTATTACAATATATGACCTTATTATCTTAGCACATAGACATACATCAGTTAACAAATGGAGTTTGCTAGATAAAGCATAGAAATAACAATTTGTTATAATCAAAGTACATCTATTACATACAAACATTTGAATAAACTATGTTAAGTACAGTTTACGTACATTACCACTTTTACCCTTGTTTTGATAAACTATAATAGGTATAGTTTATGAGACATCACATAACACACTCATACAAAAAGGATACATTTATACAAAAAGGGATTTTCATTACATTACACGTGAATTCGTTAATAACTTTTGTGAGACATTCGCTTCACTTTACCAATAAGTCATGTATTGTAACCAGAGTCTCCTGGAGAGAGAGCGTGATAGTTGTATATAGATCTATATTGGGATTAACAAACCCACACTTGAGCTACTTGCAACAGCTAGAGCGGCAGGTCTGAGGTGACAAATGTCATAACAGTTCTGACGCTTGAAGAACGTCGTTTCAGGCCAACTAGGTCATAGCATGGTTATAATAGCTCACATTAAGTATTAACAAACATAGAATTTACGGGGAATTCATTTAAATAAAACGATTTTATGTAGATTTAAACTTGCATCATTTTATCATAAGTATAACAAATTACTTGTACACTCTGGTCTTTGGGTTTTAAGACTACTTTTACATATTAAGGAAAATATTGGATTTTTCTGGAACAAACACTACTTTTACAAGGAAAAGCTTTTCATCAACTTTCTACAAATGCTTATGAACTCACCAACCCTTGTGTTCACACTTTTTTAAAAAAACTTGTATTCTCAGGAAATCACTAAACAGGTAACCAAGTGCTTTTGAGGATGGGACGTTAAGGCGTCAAACATTTCACATTTTGTCAACATATTGTACTTGATTTGGAAACATGTAATTAATACAATGATATAACTCCTTCAATTATATATATGTTGGTTGTGTTTAGTTAAATCACTATTGGAATTGCTGTTATGATGCTATACATGAAGTCCTCCACCCCCGGACGTTTCCGCCATCCTTGGTTTGGGGGTGTGACACCATCTCACAACATCAAAGTCCCCCCCATCATTACAGAAAAAAATTCCTACACCGCAACCTTCACCGCAACCATCTCATCATACTCGACCTCATAACACACTACTGCAAGAGGAGATCACTCCTGAGAAACTAGAGACTCCCCCTCACTTCAAAAATCTTGCGGAACACATGTCGTCTCCAAGCTCAAATGACTCTCCTGCCACCAACCAAAGGAAAAAAGATTGGAAGGCAGCTAAACTTGTGGAGCTCATATGGAGAGAATGCGGTTTTGATACTATCATGGATGAAACCTTGATAAAATATTCGATCAATCCTCACCGCAGACTGCTAGATGACGATTACAGACCCCACCTCACCTATGTTGAACCCCTTTCGGATGGCTACCGGTATATCCCAATCTTTCCAAATGCCAAATACTTCACAGTATTTGAGCAATTCGACCGCAGCCTTCCAAACCTCAAAAGACAGCCAATGGAATTTAAGAGACTTAGTCATTTTTATGCTAAATATGCCTCTGCCATTGAGAAAATATGGTCTGACGATAGACCATCCACAGTCAAGAACTACAAGATTCGGAAGTTCAAGAAGGCTGACTTCATCCAGTATACCCTCACTAGGAGGGAACACGACAACGTCCGCACCCAAGCTGACTTCCCCTCTATGAATCCGAAAGAAGTCTTTCTCATTGCAAAGGTGTTCTAGAACAAGTCGGAGAAGCACTCGAAGATGAAGATTGCGCTTGAAATAGCTAATACTTTTTTGAAGGAAACGGTCTGTGATTTTGCTAAAATCGACGAAGACATCTACCCCACCATTGCCAAGAAATTTGATCTACCACCACTCGACCCTGCACCCATGCCTACCAAAGGCTATGAAGATAGATCCTTAGGTGCAACCAACTTCCCTGAACTCAGAGTCATTTTCAAAATGAAGATTGATAATGTCAAATACTTCATTCCTATGACTGCCATGCATCGCCTCACCAGGAAGCAACTTGATATCTGTCGAACCATAGTTGAAAAATCGAAGCACACTACTGCAGAAGTCAAGTTCAAGATTTTAAGGAGAATCATTTGGTTGGAAAACATCAGGAAGTTTTGGTGGATCCTAATCAAGTTTCTTAAACTTGATAGCTGAACAAAAGTTAAAGAGGTCACTTAGGGGGAAATTATTGAATCTTAAAAAGTGACCCTCTTGAACTTCAGCTACCGCAGCCGACAAGCACCCGCAGTCAAGTTCCTTCATCAGCAACCACATCCAGAGTCTCTACCTACCGCAATCACTCTTTGTTACTTTGTTCATTTTGTCTTACTGTAATCCTCTCTATTGCCCAGTATGCTAGGCATGGCTACTCTTAGAGAGTGAATCTAATGTAACTCCTTGAGTCTCTATTAATAGAGCTCATTCTCTTGTATTCTTTACGCATCTATTATTCTGAATACACATCTCTAAAGTTATCTTTTCTATCTCTCTTACTCACACTTCTTACTCTCACATAACCGATTACAATCTCTCTTCGGAGCAAGTCTTTTGTGAATTAATCACTAAGTTTGATCTCACTTATTAACTTGGCTTGAATGCATTCCTTGTTATGAATCAACTTATGTGTATACTTGATATAACAATTGTTGTCATTTCCATTTCTTTACTTTTCCGCAACTAACTCTCTAACCATCTAACTCCAAATATTCTTGTTGAGCTTTTAGATCCTTCGAGATTAACTATTCTGCAATATACTTGTTCTAACGTTTGTTCAAGTGTGTCTCAAACTTTTCCTCTTAACATAATACCATGTCTCACAACGAATAATTGCACCATCTTCCTACGCGCCCTCCATGGAGCACTCATGTCGGCCGTGGCAAGAATGAAATCTTTCCAGATCTCCCCAACGACAATAATGTTTCCCAGCCGTTTGCCAAGAGCTAGGTTATCTCCAAATAGCTTGGGAAGACTGTCAGGAAAGTCTCGGGTCTTACAAAACCCATGCCCCACAAGGTTTTGGTTTCCCGAGAGCTATTGTCTCTGCCAATTCTTCTTCGGATTATCTTGCTTAGAGATCAACTAACGAATGCCTTGCCTTTTCGCCAGCATGCGGATGCCAGAGTTCGTAGACACACAAAAGAAGTAATTAAAGACCCAACAAGTGGGTATATTGTTGGATTAGTGTCTAAGACTGTAACTATATTTGGTAAGTACTTGACCCAGTTATGCATGGTCCTTTTGGGTTGCCTTCGCCATAACAACTTGACAAGATGATTTGTTAAGAGAGAAGAGATATTATTGTTAATATATTATGAGATTAATATATTAAAGGAATAATATTGTTATTTGATTAATATAAGTCATATATTAATTAAGAATTAATTTGGTGACGTAAAGAGGTTAATTGAATAAAGGGACATAAACTGTCAAATGTGTGATAGTTGTGTTTTGGGCTATGTATCCTTATGGGTAATAGGGTGGACGAAATTTAGGGTCAGGTAACCTTAAATTCGTCCAAGCCTAGAATCTAGAAGGATCTTGGATTGCTTAGGGCCTAAGTTATTCAATTAGGATTAAAGGTGAAACCCTAGTATCCCATAGTATAAATAGATCCCTAGGGTGAGGGAAATCGGCACTCATGCAAGGCAAGGAACCCTAGGGCCGATTTCTCACCCTCTCTCCTATCTCTCAATATCATCCTCTTGCTAGTTGGTGTATGTAAGCCATTAGAGGAGTGACAATTGTGACTCTAAGCTCTAAGGAGAAGAAGTATCAAGCAAGTAATCTAAGGTATTGTTCTAGATCCAATTACACATGATTTGATTCAATTGTTTACATTAGATCTAGTATTGTAAGTCTTGGATTCAATGCATGTTCAATTAGAGAAACCTAGATTCAAGCATTAGGGTTTGCATGTGCCCATGAGAAAGTTCTTATGGCTCAAACCCATCAGTGGTATCAAAGCCTTGATTGATTTCTATTGAATTGATGCATTGGTTAGTTGCCTGTTGCTTGTAAAATTCGATATTTGGTCTTTTGCCTGAGGAACTCGGTGAGTTCCACTGTGGACTCGGCGAGTAGCTCCAACTCGGCGAGTCCGTAGTGGGTACTCGGCGAGTTCGAGCGTCAGAAAAAGAGGGAGTTTCGGGATTTCTTGCTGTTTTTCTTGAGGAAACTTGCCTTAACTGTTTTGGGTCATTAAAATCCGATTTTAACCATATATATGAGTATATTCTTGACCAAACAAAAGATAATTACTAATTAGTTGAATAATAATTTCCTTATGTGATAATAATTGATTATTTGAATTGAATTGGTTAAGTATTTTGCAAGTAATATTAAATAAGATCAAATTGAGATAATTTAATTGTTGATTTACATTATTTTCTTTTTGATCCTTATGTTTTGAAAAGTTTAAAACTTGTCCTCAAGGTTTGAAATTTAAGTTTTGTGATTAAAAGTTTAATTTGAATAATTTAAATTTCAAACCCTAGGATTTTACAAGTTTAAAATTCAACCCTATACTATTATATGATTACAAGCTTAATATATATATGTATGTGTAAAACTATGCTAGTCTTACCGTTAGTAGGCCTCATTCACGAAGCCGGTCTATAAGGTGGGTATAAGGATGCTGCCTATAAAATGGCGCTTAATGGGTGTACACTCAGACCCACCGCTTGCTTGATCGGTGGAGGGTCGTTAGCCAAACGGGTAGGATAGAGCAACTCTCTCTCCTCATTAATAAGTATAATGAATCTATAAAGTAACTAAACTTTTTTATAAAATTCCCAATCTTAGTTACTTTAGGAAAAGTGAATTGATGCAATCCCATGAAATTACACTTTTCACCCTTGTTTAGATGTTAGTGGAGCGTGTGTGGTTAACCGACACACTAATTGGTTCTAAGCAAAGGTGGCAAAGGGTGATTCATTGTTTGTCATAGTTCGATGGAGCGTGTGTGGTTTACCGGCACATCGAATAGGTGATTGTAACAATGAAGGCACCATGTAGATTTGCATGGTTATTCACACCCGCTTTGTGATCCTCGGTATCGCAGTCACAAACTAAAGGGGCATATCGAGATTTAAACATGCCATTGAAAATTTCAATGAATCTCAAAATCTAGGAATTCTCAATACATTTAAAACTTAAAGCTTATGTTTTTCATGGTGCAGAATTAGTGAGTTGTCATTCACTTACCTCCAAATTATTTGCATGTTGGATTACGGTATCCCTTTTCTAATATGTAAATAATGTTGTTGGGTCCTAACCCTAATTTTACTTTTTGGGTGTTTAATTAGGGATCCAATTCTAATCAAACTTTGTCCTTTCTATTTGTAGATGTCGAACACTAACAACACTGCTACTAGCTCATTCACGCTAATGAGCCTTTGTTAAAAAAGTGACTTTCAATGGATCGAACTTTAGAGAATGGATAAGATACACTCGTACGTTCTCACGCTACGAGGACAAAGAGTATGTCCTTGACGAAAAGCTCGAGAAGGTCAACCCGGAAATCGCTACTCCCGAAGAGATGGCTGTCTTTGAGACACACAAACATGATGTAACGAAAGTCCATTGCATCATGATAGCCACTCTGAACGAAGAATTCCAAAATTCCTATGAGGACATGTATCCATATGTAATGCATCAAGACTTGATGGAGAGGTACCACCAAAGCGCGAGGCAAGAGCGCTACGAGATCATCACTAACTTGATCACTGCCAAGATGGGAAATGGAGAATCGTTGACTGTGCACTTGAAAAAGATGCAACGATATGTTGATCGTCTTCGCAAGTTAAATGTTAACTTTGGGGAGGATTTGGCGATCGACATTATTCTTCATTCCTTGCCTTCATGCTACAACCAATTTAGGATGACCTACCACATGAACAAGGAAGAGGTCACCCTAAGCAAACTCCGAGGACTCCTTAGGACTGCTGAGAGCAACCTAAAGGACAAGTCTGTTGCACCGTCTCCCGCACCAACCATTGCTCCTGTTTTGGCTATAGGACAGGGAAAGGGCAAGAAGAGGAAGGCTCCGTCAAAGATCCACCGCAAGGGAAATTCCCAAGATGGTTCTTCTTCTAGTAGGACCAAGGTTGATCCCGCTAAGCCCAACCCTAACCCAAAGGAAGCAGAGTGCCATCATTGCCACAAAATAGGGCATTGGAAGAAAAGCTGCCCGGAATATATGCAAGCTATCAAGGATGGAAAGATCAAGCCATCTTTTGCAGGTATATACACAATTAAATCTAGTAATTCATCCCATACTATTTCTTGGGTTCTTGACACAGGATGTGGTTACCACATTTGTTCTGATTTGCAGGGACTAGGAAGAAGTAGAGATGTGGAGCTCGGAAGAATAAATCAAATCATGGGGAACAGAAGATCGTCGCCTGTTACCAAGATTGGAGTGTATTCTTTAGTGCTTAGTAATGGATTGAATTTAGATTTAAATAATTGTTGCTACTCGCCAGATATGGCAAGAAACATCATTTCTTTTCATGGTTTGTTTAAACAAAGATTTAGATATTCGTTTAATAATATGAATGGTTCTATTTATGCTTATCTAAATGGTGTTTTATACTTTGAAGCAATGCCTTGTAATGGAATTTATGAAACTGTTATGGTTGTAGATAACCTAGGAAATGATATGTTGTGTATGGATTCTTCCAATGGTATGGATAAAGCATCTTTGTGGCATTATCGTCTCAGACATGTCAACAAGAAGCGCATAGCCCAACTCGAAAAGGATGGAGTGTTGGAGTCATTCGACCTTAGGGAAGATGACACGTGTGAATCTTGTTTACTTGGAAAGATGACCAAGTCACCCTTCACTGGCACTTGTGAGAGGGGTGAGGGTTTATTGGATCTCATACATACCAATGCATGTGCGCCCTTTAGATCCACCATAAAGGATGGAAACCGCTTCTACGTGACTTTCACCGATGATTATAGTAGATATGGGTATATTTACTTAATCAAGCACAAGTCTGAAACGTTTAAAAAGTTCAAAGAGTTCAAGAATGAAGTGGATAATCAATTGGGCAGGAAAATCAAGATGCTTCGATCCGATCGAGGACGAGAGGACCTAAGTCTTGAATTCCACGACTATCTCAAGGAATGCGGAATACTTTCGCAATTGACACCACCTAGGACACCGCAGTTGAATGGTGTGGCAGAAAGGCGTAATCGAACCTTGTTGGACATGGTTTGTTCTATGATGAGTCGTGCTTCACTACCTATATCATTCTGGGGGTATGCCTTAGAGATTTCCGCCCATATCCTTAACCGAGTCCCTATAAAGAAGGTTGCCAAAACACCTCACGAGATGTGGACAGGGAAAGCTCTCTCGTTGGCACATATCAAGGTTTTGGGTTGTGAAGTTTTCGTAAGATGAGAAACTCATGACAAGCTCGAACCTCGTAGTGAGCGATGTATTTTCATTGGCTACCCGCAGAAATCCTTTGGATATCTCTTCTATAGACCGAGTGACAATGTTGTCTTTGTTGCGAGGAGAGGGGTTTTCCGAGAGAGAGAACTCATAAGCCAAGGAGACAATGGGAGGCAGATCGATCTTGAAGAGATTCAAGAGTCGAGTGATGAAGGAACCTCTACCGCTGGCGATCAACCCGAGGAGGAAACTTCGGTTGAACCAATTGACGAGTCATTACCTCTTAGACGTTCCGAAAGAGTTAGAGTTCAACCCCAGTTGTATGGTTTTCATATTACTACCGAAGGGGACACGTATATTAGTGATAGTACACTAATAAATCTAGATGAACCTAATTGCTATAAGGACGCCATGGCAGGCCCGGAGTCTGCAAAATGGAAAGAGGCGATGGACAGCGAGATTCAGTCCATGTATGACAACCAAGTTTGGAATTTGGTTGACAATGTGCCCGGACGTAAGACGGTTGGGTGCAAATGGATCTTCAAGAAGAAGTCCGACGTGGATGGGAATGTGCACACGTACAAAGCACTATTGGTTGCGAAGGGCTTTACTCAAACTCCCAGAGTTGACTATGATGAGACCTTCTCACCAGTTGCGAAAATAAAATCTATTCGGGTGATGCTGGCCATTGCCGCATTTCATGATTATGAGATATGGCAAATGGATGTCAAGACCGCTTTCCTTAATAGGAAGTTGGCTGAGGATGTTTACATGGCTCAGCTAGAGGGTTTTTGTTGATCCAAAGCATCAAAATAGAGTGTGCAAGCTTGAGAAGTCTATTTATGGACTTAAGCAAGCGTCTCACAAATGGAATCTTTGCTTTGATGATAAAGTCAAAGAGTTTGGATTTGTACGAAGTGAAGATGAATCATGTGTATATGTCAAAGCCAGTGGGAGTATAGTTAGTTTTCTCGTTTTGTATGTCGATGACATACTGCTCATAGGAAACGACGCCCCGACTCTGTAGGAGGTAAAGTCCTGGCTCGGGAAGTGCTTCGCTATGAAGGACCTCGGAGAGGCTTCCTATATTTTGGGAATAAGGATAGTGAGAGAAAGAAGTAAGAGACTGATAGGACTTAGTCAGAATACTTACTTGGATAAGGTACTAAAACGTTTTATTATGGAAAACTCGAAGAAGGGAGAACTACCGATACAAAGTAATGCCAAGCTGAGTAAGACTCAAAGTCTGAGTACTGAAGCCGAGATAGTTGAGATGAGCCGAGTACCTTACGCTTCCGCAGTTGGCTCAATCATGTACGCTATGACTTGTACTCGCCCTGATGTGGCCTTTGCTCTAAGCATGGTCAATAGATATCAAGGGAATCCTGGCAGAGCTCATTGGATTGTACGCAAGAATATACTTAAGTACCTTCGGAGGACCAAGGAATGGTTCTTAGTCCTTAGAGGGAGTGATGACTTATAAGTGCGAGGGTACAGTGACGCCAGCTTCTAGACCGACAGGGACAACTATCGTTCGCAGTCGGGCTGGGTCTTTACCCTGAATGGAGGAGGAGTAACTTGGAAGAGTTCCAAACAAGAAACGGTAGCTGATTCAACGTGTGAATCAGAGTACATTGCTGCGAGCGAAGCGTCAAAGGAGGCGATGTGGTTGAAGAACTTCATTGGTGATCTTGGAGTTGTGCCTGCCATAAAGGAGCCTATGGAAATTTTATGTGATAATGAGGGAGCGGTTGCCTTGACCAAGGAACCGAGGGATCATGGTAGATCTCGGCATATTGACAGAAAGTATCCCTTTATTAGAATCGAGTAGAAGAAGGACACCTCGTAGTGAAGAGGGTGTCATCAGAGGATAATCCAACAGATCCGCTTACGAAGGGACTGAGTAGGGTTAAGCATTTGCAGCACGCTAGGAGAACTGGGATGAAAGACGATATTAGTTTAGATTAGATAGTTTTGAAACATGTAATAGATAAATGTAATTGACATTTGATGATTAAATAATGGAGTATTATTTATGGGTAAAGATACTGTCTTATGTTAATTGTTTAACTATTGTT
Source organism: Lactuca serriola (assembly GCF_051521515.1). Taxonomy (NCBI): domain Eukaryota; kingdom Viridiplantae; phylum Streptophyta; class Magnoliopsida; order Asterales; family Asteraceae; genus Lactuca; species Lactuca serriola. Next base: position 118,780,463 of record NC_136414.1, read on the forward strand.
TCACTTTGCATGTTTTGACTTCCTGAATAATTAAGTTATTAAGAATAATCGAATTATTCGAATGGTCCACAATCGTTCATATGTTGGAAGTAGGTATGAATGAAGATTGTCATGAATTGGTGTGTAGATTGTCTAAAAGGGTATTAGACATAGCAAAGGTTTGCTACAATGTTCATGAGTGCTTATGAACAAGTTTTGAGCATTGGAATAAACCTGCGCTTGCTGGAATCACTTTATGGAATGTGACACGAGTGATCGCAAGACGATAATATCATATGGTCTTAAAGCCTAGATATATGGTTTATTATTTACTAATTGGTTGTACATTGATAATGCGAAACCGCATCAGTAAATTGATGTCATAAAACGCATTGTTGTGTATAGTTGGTTAGTCGATAAGTAAATGCATATAAGTCGAAGTTTATCTGTTACTTTTATTCTGAGAGGGTAAAAGTGATATCACGGCCGCTCAATGATGTGATTTGACTTATGTGTCGGGCTCGGTCAAGACTGAATTGATGTGTTCAATTAAGTTCTATGTCGAATGAATCTGAGATTTAGAAACCAAAATGCTGGACATAAAGTTCCATTAGATTGTCAGCATAATATCTAAACAGAGTACTGTATGATCCCTTATCTAAAGGACAAGAGATTGATAAGAACAGAGTTGACAGCGTCTTAGAGAGCTACGATTGCTAAATCAGTTTGTGTTTGCATGTATAGTTACTAGACTTATCCAAATGGGAGACTGTTGGATTAGTGTCTAAGACTGTAACTATATTTGGTAAGTACTTCACCCGGTTATGCATGGTCCTTTTGGGTTGCCTTCACCATAGCAACTTGACAGGATGATTTCTTAAGAGAGAAGAGATATTATTGTTAATATATTATGAGAATAATATATTAAAGGAAAAATATTTTTATTTGATTAATATAAGTCATATATTAATTAAGAATTAATTTGGTGACTTAAAGTGGTTAATTGAATAAAGGGACATAAACTGTCAAATGTGTGATAGTTGTGTTTTGGGCTATGTATCCTTATGGGTAATGGGGTGGACGAAATTTAGGGTTAGGGAACCTTAAATTCGTCCAAGCCTAGAATCTAGAAGGATCTTGGACTGCTTAGGGCCTAAGTTATTCAATTAGGGTTAAAGGTGAAAGCCTAGTATCCCATAGTATAAATAGATCCCTAGGGTGAGGGAAATCGGCACTCATGCAAGGCAAGGAACCCTAGGGCTGATTTCTCACCCTCTCTCCTCTCTCTAAATATCATCCTCTTGCTAGTTGGTGTTTGTAAGCCATTAGGGAGTGACAATTGTGACTCTAAGCTCTAAGGAGAAGAAGTATCAAGCAAGTAATCTAAGGTATTGTTCTAGATCCAATTACATATGATTTGATTCAATTGTTTACATTAGATATAGTATTGTAAGTCTTGGATTCAATGCATGTTCAATTAGAGAAACCTAGATCCAAGCATTAGGGTTTGCATGTGCCCATAGGAAAGTTCTTATGGCTCAAACCCATCATAGATAACCCAGGGACCGACAGATCAGTTCGAAGCCTATGATCTTATTGACGGCATTAGGGGTTAGTTTGTCAACATAAAAGTGATAGTGGTGCACAATCATATCAAAGAAGTCAGAGATTAGCCGGCGTAACCTCGCTTCGAACAGAGGAATAGGAACCCCCACTTTCCCTTGTCGCTGGTCATAGATCGATGATCGCTTCGCCTGAATAATCAAGCCATGCTATGGCAAGAAACCAAATTGTTCTTATAGTAGTCAAGATTTCTCTACGGTAGGGACTGTGTCATAACGATCCATCGTTAAGAACGGATGAGTGATGAAATATAAAAAAATCACAAAATGCCTGAGTCGCTACAACGAAAGCAAGAAAAGAAGGAAAAGGTGAAAGGTCTTTAGTAGAGGGGGGATTTTAAAGGTAAAACTGGTGTCACAAACCGTCTCAGATGGATCTGACACATATCAAAAGTGTTGTCTAAGTCTGTCAAATGCCATAAATAATCTCAGACATACACGTGTTGTAATGTAGGCTCCAACGGCGACGCTACCAACATAACGCATACGCCTACAAGCCTAAGGGACTTGTTAATGTATCCCTCGATAAAAACGTTAAAGAAGAAAAGTCAAACTAGCGCCAACCTTGGCTTAGTTAGAGTCTGGTCATACCCAGTCTGAGGCCAAAGTCGAGCCTCCGCATAGATGGACTCATTGGTAGGGCGGTTACGGGGAAGAACTACACCTTACCCTCTTCTCCCCAGGAAGAAATACCTCAACAAATGTGGAGCCAATCAGAGAGCTGCACTTACCTATCTGATGACAATCATCATTATATCGAAGATTCCCTCTAGCTAATGGGGGGAACGAGATAGAAAGACGTCATGGAGGATCCTTCAATACGGATCTGCAACGTTTAGTCTCACGAGGGAAGGCACAAAAGAATCAGTTAGGAGGGACGTGCCTATCGATCAGGTATAAATTAACCCTTCTTCTCCATGGAGAAGGGACTGGATCTTTTTCTCTCAGACATTATGTATCTTCTCTCTGAATCAATTCTAACTTGATCGTCGGAGCTTCATCCTGGGAACCACTCCCAAATTTTATCTAACGATCATCTCTTTTACGTGTACTATGATATTAGGAGAAAGAACTAGCTCAACACCCACCCTTGATCTCAATCCTACCATCTCCGACATATGAAAATAGGTATGGACGAAATTTATAATATATATAAGATGATTCTAGAGTTTCTAGAATATCTTATCATATAAGGATAATCAAAGGAGGTGGGTAATTACCATATTTGAAATAATGATATTTGCATTCAGATTAGGGTTATCCATAGCATCGTTGGTGCACTATATATACAACCCCTTGCTATATGATTTTCGACAAATCACTCTTACACAATAAGAGAAATCTGAAATCAAAACCCCCTTCCTCCTTCTCATAATCATATTCTTGCTTGGTGTGTTTGTGAGCTATTAGAGGTGTTACACTTGTGACACTAAGTTCTCAAAGTTCATGTGAATGAATTATTGTTATTATAATATGACAATAAAGGTATAAATTCTAACCTTGGTCTTCTACGAATTTCAATTATAATACATAGATCCTAGGGTCCCTTATATTGTGTTCATTGTTTGCATGCTTACTAGAGAAAACTTAGATCCAATCAATTTAGGGTTGCATGCACACATAGGATATGTTGTTATGCTCAAATCCCATCAATGGCATCAGAGCTTAGGATTAGTTTTCTGTTGAATATGATGCAATTTTGAATTGTTCAAAGGAGAAGGGAACAAAATCATCATTCTGTTCATCGAACTTGGCGAGTTTATCTTAGAATTCAATGAGTTGACATCAACTCGATGAGTGCGTTGCCCAACCCAGCGAGTTGCACTGTCGGATCCTGAATTTTCGGTTTTGATAATTTTCTCATGGATTGATTAGGATAATTACCTTAAATTCATTTTAATTGTTTAAAATTGGATACGTTAATCAATAATTTTGTATCCTTATCATGAATTCATGATTGGGTTAAAATTTTTGATAAAGATTGATGAGAATATAAATATCTTAGATCAATAAATTCAACAAGTAATAAATAATGATAACAAGAATAGAAAACAATGAACACAATACTGAATCAAACGAGTGTCGAATGATTACCATGCACTATCTCAGAAGAATTCAATATGAATTGCTACTGTAGAGATAGGCTAGGGTTACAATACTTGATAATCAAAATAAAGATCTAGAAATGTTAATAATATAATGCATTCATGCACTATATATATACAAACCTTAACATTAAACACGGCTGGACATGCCCTAACCCAGAGTACATAATGGAATGAACTAATAAGGCCCAATGGCGCAACTCTTTACACTCAACAATCTCCACCTTTGCGCCAATTGAGGTGAGAGATCACTTCGGTTTGGCAAGCAGCCTCTTCTTCACTGTCTTGAATAACATTGGGATGATGGCCAGAAGAGTTTGTCAAAATAAAAATGTACCACCGAAGCATATCTGTAAATTTCTTCTTGCCACTCTCATTGTTCTGTTTACACCTACGTATGATATTAATGATGTGCTCCAAACATGTAGTGGAGAACAGGTGCTTATCTTCAAGAGCAACCACAAACTTTTGACCACAAACATAACAGTGTGATATTTTGAATCAATCTTTCCCATACGCATTCGGTATGCATCTCCAGTCTTCCCAGTTGGTTTGGCAGTTGGTTTCTTCCTTAGAACACTTGCAATTTCGTGATCGAATCTTGCAACTTCCATGGTGTAAGAAGCTAACATCCGTTTAATATGATCAATGATCGGCTCATACTACTTTTGATTCATTAACAAGATGTTATCGAGAATAATCCAATCAAGTGGATTAAGTTTTGGTAGATCTGTCAACAAGATCATATGGACCGAACCTTCAGATCCCCGGGTTACCCTGAACTTGACGTTGATGAACTTTCCTGCTGAAGTAGGTTTCAACACCCTAATCGAAGTAATCTTTTGAGCACTCCACATTAGGTATTGAGGTTGAGAAAATTCTAGATAGTAGTTAATTAAATCTCTATCAACCTTTGAATCAGGAGAAGGGACGTGGGAAACAGAATCAAAACAATGAAACACAAAGGCTCTTTGAGTGATAGGCATACCAAATTGAGAATCCCTTGTATTCTTACAGCCAAAAGAAGCTACTAGTTCCATCCAATGAGTACTAGGGGACTCAATAGCTTCCTTTATCAACTTCTCCAATGACTATAGTGGAAAGAGAGCTTGTCTACAGACCAAAGTGTTCATGAGCATCTTTTTCTCTTTTCTCCTTTGCTTCATCGGTTTGCTCTTCTTCAGTATCCCGACCCAAAATTCCTTTTCCTTTGCACATCACACTAGAGCCAGAAGCTTCATACCCTTTGGTTTAGTGATGACAATTTTCGAAATCTTTTGCAAATCTTCCCCCCTTGTTGTAGAGTTACAACTGACTTCGTAACACATTATATTCGGCTAAGAAGTTCAAGAGCAGGAAGCAGCTTCTCAGTTTGATAGTTGCGAACCAAGAGGGTGAGAACCGAATCATGTGCATTGAGCATGTTGGAAAGAATAGCAAAAAATATCAAAAACACATGTTTTGATAACAACTCGCTCTGATGTTAGAGAATCAATCTCTTTACGTGCCTGGGTTAGGTTGGCAGATTGAACTTCAAGCACAATAGTTTTGTGAGCAAGTTTGTAACGCTCTAAAAATTCCAACCAATTTAAACTTTTCAAAACAACCCAGTTTCGTTAGGTTATTAAAAAAGGTTTTCAATACAATTATTATCAGAGTCTTTCCAGAACCTTATCATAAGACATAAACATGAGGAGCGGTACGATCATGCCTTTGCCTTGCCACAGTCTCCTGAAGTACCTGAAACGTTTAAACCACAATTGTAAGCCCGAAAGCTTAGTGAGATAGCCCCAAAATACCAACCACATATACCATAAACATAACATGTCATATCATAACAGAACACAGAACAGCCATGCACTTCGGGTCTACTGTGTGACTGGTCCGCCGCACCGGCCTACAGTCCACTTGGTCCACCCTCCGAGTCTAGCCATATGCATCGAGTCTACAGTGTGATTGGTCCGCCCGCACCTGACCTTCAATCCACCTGGTCCATTCTCTAAGTCTACAGTATGACTGGTCCGCCCGCACCGGGAATTCAGTCGGCCTGGTCCACTCTCCGAGCCTTGACACGTCTGGTCCGCCCTCTCAGGGCCTCCAGCCTATCCGGACCGCTCGCTGGGCCTTCGAAATATCCAGTCTGCCCTGGGTATGTTGGCCTACATCACGAAGCAGGACCCGCCTCAACCCAACCCCAGTCCAACAACCATGTGCACATAAACATACAATCATATAACAATTCACATCCAATCAAACCGATCTAGTAGATCACAAACATAACATCATCCTAACCAGGATACCGACCTTAACCAGGTCTCTAACGTATACCATCCTAACTACCAGGATGCAAACATAGCAAAGCAATAACATAACAACGATACCCAAATTACAATCCGATAAAGGGACGACCTTGGTGCCATAGACCCTGTTGATATAGTGAGGATAACTCACCTTGGAACTGCTGACTGAAAAGATAAGATCACGCTGCTCCAACCTCCAACACGAACTCCACCACTGATAATACCAAAAGACTAAACTCAATAAATACCAATAATCACCAAAATACCCCTGAAACTCAACTGGCCAATTCTTGGTCAAAGTCAAAGTCCTCAGTCAAAGTCAACCTTCCTGACTGGCTCTACTCGCCGAGTCAACCCGCTGACTCGTTGAGTCCCTATACTCAGAAACTCCCAATCGACGACTCAACTCGCCGAGTCGCCCCAAGACTCGCCGATTCCAACCAACTCTGAGTCACTTCCTGTTCAACTCACCAATTTGTCCCTCTACTCGCCGATTCACCGCTCAACCAAAAAGTTTAGGACTTTACGACCAGACTCGCTGAGTCCAAGAACAGACTCGCCGAGTCCAAGGCAACATTCAACATACTCGCCGAGTTGTTCTTCCAACTCGTCGAGTTCCCGTCTATCTTCATCCAACTCGCCGAGTTCACCCATGTGACTTGCCGAGTACCTCTAGTTCTTAATCCATACAGTGGCTTTCCAAGCCATACAGGGGCTCCAAACCATAGATCCACTCCCCTACAACCCATCCATCACGTAAAGTGGAAAACTTTACGTGAATCCAAAAGGATCTAAGCATAATACACTCTTGGGCTAAGGTTTGGGACAAAAGAACTTCACCTACATCTCTTGAACATAGACTTTATGGCTCCTTGGGTCATCACAAGCCTAGATCTGAGGTAGCAACCTCAGATCTTACACGAAACTCGAGTTGGACCTCATTTATGCCCCCAAAGCCCCACAATTGATAGATCTAGATGCACAAAAGCTCAAGAACAGATCTATTACCTCCAATGCAAGCTCCCACTAAAGTAGACCTCGAATCTAACCGCTCCCTTGCTGCAATCTCTTAGTCTTCAAGTTCCCTTTTCAAGATTTCCTTTCCCAAAGCTCCAATTTCGCTATTAATGGAGTTCCACTTGATTTATAGGGTTTTCAGGATCTCAAGGGTGGTAAGGAGGCTGAAAAAGGGATGATATGTTCTTTATATAGGGCAAAAACCCTGAGATTAGGGTTTTCTCCTTTCAGCATCAACTCGTCGAGTCCCATCTACTGACTCGGCGAGTTGGTCACTTAACCCGCGACCAAATCCCGCTACGACTCGGCGAGTCGCAATGCCTACTCGTCGAGTCCCGTCCTTAATTTACACTTTAGCCCTTGAACAATACTTCTGAATTTATGGATGTTACAACGCTCCCCCACTTAAATTAGGCTTCGTCCTCGAAGCCTACTGCTGCATACACTTCTAAACAAACCCTCGCACTGCAGACCCCGATTTCTCAATCAACTCAGGTTCTTTCAAACACTACCATCAAACCCCTATAAAAACCCCTATAAACACTTAGGCTTTGGGCACCAGTTTCTTTCTCTACTAACAACCCTTATTAGCCAATGATCACCCGATGGTACTTCCATCGTTCTAAATCACATAATCACTTGCTGAACCTGCTCTAATATCCTCGGGCTGGAAAAACCCGGCATGCTGACGATACCTCCAAACATCCCCAGGATGAATTACCGCTACATAGATAACCTCCTGATCACAACCATACTGAAAATCCAAGGCTCCATCCTTGCCTCCCTTCTTAACTCCTCAGGTTCTATACCACCGGAAATTCATCAGCAACCTCAACAGACACCCAATCCGGATGTGCTTCCATACCACTAGTATTATCACAGTGCTTCAACAACCATAATTGAAATACTCTGGATCATCCATTCTCACTACTGCTTCCACTTCCGTGAACCAACACTCCCTCCCGGAGTCACATATCTTCCCTTTCCTTATCCAAGGAAATCTACTTGCCAACCTTGCCACTTTAGACAAGTGCCACGGTGTACAAACCCCACTCTACACTATCCCTTATAGAGTAACCACTACTCCGTGCATCGCACATGCTCTGAATCTGCTTGCAAGGACTCTCGAGTCCATGCACTGCTTTCCACTAACTTGATCAACACTTGGGGCCAGACCATATCAATCATCATTCCCTGGCGACGCATTTCCTCATTCTCCTCATACCGATCCACTAACACGTACAGAGTCTTTAGCATGGCTGGACCGCCCCTCCAGGCCTTCAGCGTATCTGGACCACTCTTGGAACCTTCAGCATGTCTGGACCGCCCTCCTGGGCCTTCAGCCTGTCTGGACCGTTCTCTGAACCTTCAGTATTTCTAGACCGCCTCTCTGGGCCTTCAGCCTGTCTGGACCGTTCTCCCAAGCCTTTGACTTGATTGGTACGCCTTCCAGCCTTCAGTCTTCCCGGTCTGCTCAACTATCATACATCATTCCAACTACCCTTCTAGGGATTCCTTCCCGATCATACTGTTCTAGCCCCTTAGGGGTTCCGAACTCTCGTTCCGATCCCGAAATCCTTTTCATGGCCTAAGCGTAGGCCTAACATCAAACACTATCTACCCTAAATCCATGGTCTGCTCCCTGCCCCCACTAGTCAGCCACTTACTCATACCGGCCCACACTATTTGCTGACTAAAACACCGTTGACTTCCAAACAGCTAATCAACCTCAAATACTTGTCGATCCTCCTGAGAATTTTCCAATTCTCCCCACTTAGAGCACTGACTTCCAACCACTGGTGACCCAACCGACATCACTTAAACATTCTTGCTCAACAAATTCTCTTATACTTGAACTGAATCAAAACGAGTAACCTCCACAAAATCACTTATCTGACATCGCACATCTCAAACCTTAAGGGATTTCGACTCTTCACTGAACACTGCTCAAATCGCAATTTCTATACTCGACAACAAGATCAATCAACCAAAATCTGACCATCAATCCATTGGATGCTAACTGATTTCAACCCCTAACCACCGACCCCTCAAAAATACCATAAACCCAAAAAATTGAACGGATACAATATTAAAAATTATGCGAACAAGACTAGCATATATAATACGCCATAACAACCATAATATAACAAGATATCAAGAAGGAAACGTACCCATAGCTGCATCCGAATCTGCCCTGACCTCGTATGCTATAAGCTGAAAAGCACGCCCCTGAGCCCTCGGGGTCTCTGCTCCACCCTGACCTCCACCCGTAATCCTCAAAGTGGCCGGTGCTGGAGCCTGCACCGGTCCTGCAGCAAGTTGTGGATAGTTGGCCCTCATGTGACCAACCTGATGTGTCACACCCCAATACCGAGAACAGCGGAATACGTTCTTGGGTGGAGGACGTCATGTACATTATCATAACAATTGCATAATAGTAAAAACAAGCGACAACAACCATTGCATTAATATAGTGATTTAAATACAATCGTCTTCTGTATAGTTAATAGACACCAAAAGTATAACAAAAATAAAAGATGGGTCTTGAATATCCTCCATCTTCTAAAAAGCTGCACCATACCTGTCTATCTTTGACCTGAGGATACAAGTTGTTTTGAAAACGAGTATCAGCATAAAGCTAGTGAGTTCATAAGAATTTTAGTGTCGTTGTTTGTGTAAAAGTGTTTACAAACGTGTAATATAAAAAACTGAAATTTATGTTTGTGAGTAGTAGAAATCCCTAGAAAATCCTATATTTTTCAGAAATGTACATTTGTAAGTTAAAACCTTTGAGTCTGTAGAAGTAATATCATTGAAACCTTCAGTTATAAAAATAAAGTAATAAATCTCATTTAAGTAACATAGATGAGGAAAAGTTATGCCTGCTGACTGTAGTAGTGTTGCAAACTTCAATTAGTAATAGATATTTATTTACTTCGAGATATTAGCTTAGACTTTAAGTCTTAGTGTATTGATTTGGGTATGGATGTAACCCCTCATGTAACCAACTAAATGATAATAGAGAGCCCGATAACCTTCCCGGACATACGTAGTGTAGTGATGTAGTGCCACCCCTGGGGCTAGTCGGCTCGGACAGTAGTTAACAGTCTGGATGTATTAGCGTCCGTCCTGTATAGATCTATACATGTAGTGTTGCTTTCCTTCCGGGAAGCCCTGGTCACATGGTGTATGCACGGTAGAGTGCCTTATAGAGGGATAGTGTGTTATACTCTGGATTAGTGTATTCTTGTGTTATAGTATAGTAGGCTTTTAGTATAGTACATAGAGTGTTCTCTTATACGTGCATTAACTTGTAATAGTAGCAGTTATAGTGAGTATAGTAGTAATAGAGGTAACGAGCAGTAGTCTTAACTATACCTATTATAGTTAACTAGAGTGTATGATTTCATGCCTTTGATTAACAAAGGTATTGAATAAGATGAAGACTTTCATATCTAACATAAACATATATGATATATAACTAAGAAATCAACGACAGTCGGACGGATAACAGATACCCTGAGACCACATCAAACAAGAATAGGAAATAAGGCGAGCTATCGGTCCTAAGTCCTTCAAGTCTTACTTATATAAATATATTAGTGTAGATATATTTTAAAAGAAAAGTAGTTTAAACACAGTTTGAAAATAGTTTAACAACAATTTAACTTTAAAAATGCATTTGATAATTGTTTAAAACAGTTTTATTGATAAGTAGCTAGAAGTATAGAAAAATCCCTTTTGATGGTAAGTTATGAATCACATATGATTTGATAATAAAACTTGTTGCATTATACTTGTATCCCCCCCTAAAACATGTAAAAATATTTGAAAAGATTCATTAAGGGGTATGAACTCACCTGCAATGAGTAGATCGGGTGGAAGTATCGGATGAGCGTTTGGTATCAAGTAAAGACATGCACACCCTTTAAGACCCTAGTAACATATGAAGACATATGTTTACAAGTAATTCATGATTTAAACTCTAATTAAACACATATAAACATCCTAATGTGAATAAAAGCTCTATGGTTGAGTGCTAGAAGGCTAATGGGTTGCAAGGAAGGAGTTTTAGGCCTCACTATGGAGTTTACTCCTCACAAACTCACCTTAGGTGAGTTTACGGCTGGGAGACCACCTCCCCCATGAGTTTACGACCGTAAAATCATGGGAGGAGTGTAATTGTGTGATTTCAAGAATCTTGTGGCTCTAGAAGGGATTTCATGGCAATATACAAGGCTAGAGGGGTGTTTAAGGTTCCAAATGAGCACTCCACTGGAGTTTACGGTCCTAGGACCACTCCTTGGGAGTTTATGGTCGTAAGCCCCATGGCTTAGGCCGTGAACTCTTGGACACCCTCAATTCTTCGATTTTGAGGTCATTTGATCAATCCTATATGTTCCTAGTTGAAGATATAAGGCTATTTAGGGGTTTAAAGGCTCATTTTCCATGGTTTAAGGGAGTTCACGGCCTAAGGATATTGTTGAGCCGTAAACTCTCTTTTAATCCTCTAAACACAAGATTAAATGGTTAAAACACTTTTAGGGTATGCTCTAACTTAGCCTCTAAGCCTAAGGAAGGGATTTGGGACCATTTTGGCACATTTTTAGGGGTTTACGGCCCTAGAGTGTTCTTGGGCCGTAAACTCCTTACTCCTTGCCTTCTTGGATGATTTTTGAGCTATAATGGCATGCAATGGGTTGTAGAAAAAGTTAGGGTAAGTGTAGTTACAGTTTGGAGCAGAAACTAGCGGGTCTCGGGAGAATCAGGCCTCGAGGAGAGAGAGTAGAGAGAGAGACTAGTGTGGTGAAAGTTCTAACTTGGTGACTACTTAACCCTTATATAGGGTTTGAGTTTGTGGCCAGGTGGAATTGTACCCGATACCGATGTTAAACGGGGCTTAAATGTTTACCCGATTAAATGGTCGTAATTAAAAACTTTTTGCATCTAAATGGAAGGGTAATTCACGTGTTTTTATTTATTCCATTATGACGTGAAAAACATAAAATGAAATAAAATAAAACATTTATTGATTTGACTACCCCAAATTAACGGAACCTTTATAAAATAGAATATTCTATTAACGGAAACGGGTTATAATGATGGAATACATTTTGGGTTGTCACATCATCCCCCCGTTAAGGGAAATTTCGTCCCGAAATTTAGAATTCAAGCAGCTAAGTTATTACAGTACTATTAAGTAAAGAGATGGGGATACTTGAGTTTTATTTGATCCTCGCGCTCCCAAGTGAACTCCGACCATCGTTTGGCGTTCCATCGAACCTTCACAATTGGGATGCGGCTTTGTTTCGTTCGTTTGACCTCTCGGTCCATAATCTCCGTAGGCTCTTCCACGAAGTTGAGGATCTCGTTGACTTCGATCTCGTCAAGTGGGATTACGAGAGTCTCGTCGGACAGGCATTTCTTCAAGTTTGAGACATGGAAGGTAGGATGTATGTTGCTTAGCTCGCGAGGTAGGTTGAGTTTGTAAGCTACGGGGCCGATTCTGGCGAGAATCTCAAAAGGCCCTATGTACCTTGGGTTCAGCTTTCCACGCTTTCCAAAGTGTATCGTGCCCTTCCAGGGTGAGACATTCAAAAGGACTCGGTCTCCCACATGGAATTCCAAAGGTTTTATTTGTTTGTCTGCGTAGCTTGTCTGTTGATCCCTAGCGTCTTTTAATCGTTCGCGAATCTGTACAATCTTCTCGGTCATTTCTCGAATGATCTTCGGACCCGTGAGAGTGCTGTCAGGAATTCGTCCTTTGGCTAACTGAGTGTCACCCACCTTGGCCCAGCACAGAGGGGATATGCACTTCCGGCCGTAGAGGGCTTCGAACGGGGCTGCCTTGATGCTCGTGTGATAACTGTTATTGTAAGAAAACTCTACAAAGGGTAAGCGGGTATCCGATGCCATACCAAAGTCGATCACACAGGCTCGCAGCATATCTTCTAGGGTTTGGATCGTCCTCTCACTTTCTCTGTCAGTCTGCGGATGGTTGGCTGTACTCATGTCCAGCCTCGTCCCTAATGCTTTTTGCAGTGATTGCCAAAATCTCGAAGTAAACCTACTATCTCTATCAGAGATAATAGATATAGGGACACCATGCAGCCGTACTATTTCCTTAATGTATGTTCTTGTGAGTTTCTCCATCTTGTCTGTTTCTTTGATGGGTAAGAAGTGTGCGGACTTGGTCAATCTGTCGACGATGACCCATATAATAATCCAGCCCACCCGTTGTCTTGGGTAGCTTAGTTATGAAATCCATAGTGATCCGCTCCGACTTCCACTCCGGTATCTCCGGTTGTTGGAGAAGACCTGATGGCTTCTGGTATTCGACCTTGACCTTGGCGCAAGTAAGGCATTTACTCACGAAGGTAGAAATCTCTGCTTTCATGTTAGGCCACCAGTATAGCTTTTTGAGATCCAGATACATCTTATCTGAACCTGGGTGAACGGAATATCGAGTGTTGTGTGCTTCCTTCATGACCAAGACTCTGAAACCACCGTGACACGGCGTCCAGATTCGGTCCATGAGATAATAGGCTCTATCACCCTTGACCTCCAAGTTCTTATCCATTCCATGTAAGGATTCTCCCGCCACATTCTCAGGCTTTAAAGCTTCGAGCTGAGCCTCCTTAATCTGTGCGGATAGATGCGAATGGATAGTCATTGTTAACGACTTGACACTTCGACCAGAATACTCTTTTCTACTTAGGGCGTCTGCTACTACATTGGCTTTTCCCGGGTGATAACTAATCTCACAGTCGTAATCATTGAGTAGTTCGACCCACCGTCGTTGTCTCATATTGAGCTCCTTCTGGTTCAGTATGTGTTAGAGGCTTTTGTGGTCAGTGTATATTATGCTCTTTGTTCCAAACAGGTAATGTCTCCAGATCTTTAGAGTGAATACAACCGCCCCTAACTTGAGGTCGTGAGTGGTGTAATTAACCTCATGTGTATTCAGCTGCCTTGAGGCATAGGCGATGACCTTACCTCGTTGCATCAAGACACAACCGAGTCCTTGGTTCGATGCATCGCAGTATACCACAAAATCTTTTGTCCCCTCGGGAAGGGATAATACTGGTGCGGTGCATAGGGCTCGCTTCAGGGTCTGGAATGCCTTCCCCTGTTTCTCTTCCTACTCAAATGTCACACCTTTCTATGTCAATGTGGTGAGAGGTTTCACAATCCGAGAGAAGTTCTGAATGAATCTGCGGTAGTAGCCAGTGAGGCCTAGAAATTGACGAATTTCTGTAGGTGTCTTCGGTGCTGACCATTTCTCGGTAGCTTTAATCTTGGATGGGTCCACGTGGATTCCTTCCTCTCTAATCACGTGTCCTAAGAATTCAACTCTTCGGATCCAAAATTCGCACTTAGAGAACTTCGCGTATAACTTCACCGATCGTAGGGTTTCTAGGACTCGTCGTAGATGATTTCTATGTTCTTCCTCACTCCGAGAGTAGACAAGTATGTTATCAATAAAGACGATGATGAACTGATCTAAGTATGGATGACACACCCTATTCATCAAGTCCATAAACACTGCGGGTGCGTTAGTCAGTCCAAAGGGTTTCACTACGAACACGTAGTGTCCGTAACGAGTTCAGAAGGTTGTTTTCGGAACATCCTCCTCCAGCACTCGTAACTGGTGATACCCGAACCTAAGATCAATCTTGGAAAAGTAACTCGCCCCTTGCAGTTGGTCGAATAGGTCGTCTATACGGGGAAGAGGGTAGCGATTTTTGACCGTGGGTTTGTTGAGCTCCCTATAGTCGATGCACATACAGAATGATCCGTCCTTCTTCTTCACGAACAAGATCGGAGCTCCCCAGGGTGAGAAACCTTGTCTTATAAAGCCCTTGCTGAGCAGCTCGTTAAGTTGACCAGACAGTTCTTGCATCTCTGCAGGCTAAACGATAGGGCGATTTAGCTACGGGGGTAGCTCTTAGGACTAGGTCGATTCTGAACTCAACCTGACGCTTGGGAGGTAAACCTGAGAGCTCCTCTAGAAAGACGTCAGGGAAATTGCATACAACAGGGATGTATTTTAGATCTCTCACTTTCTGGCTCGTTTCGACGACGTGTGCAAGGAATGCGCGGTATTCCTTAGATAAGTACTTCTGAGCTTGAATACTAGAGATGATATGAAGGCTCATACCGGGTTTGTCTCTGTAGATTAACAAAGTTTCGTTATTCGGTAGATTTAGGCGGATGGCTTTGTCGAAGCATAAAATATCTGCGCGATGAAGACTCAACCAGTCCATGCCAACAATGACATCAAAACTCTTGATCGAGACTGGTATGAGGTCGATTGGGAATGAATGATCATCTAACGTGAGGGCACAACCTATGTAAATTTCATTAGAGCTTTCTGTCTTTCCATTAGCTATTTCTACGATGAATGTTTCTTTTAGTGGTTGTGGGGATTGCTTAAGTAAGTGTTTAGAGTTCTGGTTTATGAAGCTTCTTTTCGCACCACTATCGAATATGACACAAGCATAAGAGTTGTTGAGAAGGAACGTACCTGTGACTACTGTGTGGTCCGCTACTGCTTCATTGTGGCCAATAGCGAGTAGTCGTCATGTTCCTCCCGCATTCCCATCCTTCGGACAGTTTTTCTTGAAATGGTCCGCTTCACCACAGCCATAGCAGGTCTGGCTCACCCCCGAACTAGGGACTTGAGAGATAGGTTTGGGTTGGGATCTGCAAAACCGGATGGTATGGCCTTTTCGGTCGTAGTTGGTGCAGTGCAATTCACGACATGGGCCGTTGTGATGGTAGGGGCACTTGGGGTACTTGGGCCGGTTCCCAACATAGGTTTTTGCTGGTACCGGGGTAGCAGGAGTGGTGGCAGCATGGACAGCCACGATTTGTTGGTCTTTAGAGGAGGTTTGAGTTTTCATTCCCTTCTTCTGATCCCAACACTTCCTCTTTTTGTCAGTTGATTTAGGTGGTGCAGTGGCAGTTGTGGTTATTGTTGCTGGAGTGGAAGGAGTTTCATGATCAATCAACCTGTGGGCCAACTCCTTGGCACTGTCAAAGGTTGCAGGATATGAAGATAGAACATTTCCTTGATACGGGGGCACTAAACCCCAGATGTATCGTTCGATTTTCTTGCTCTCAGAAGGGATCATGTTAGGGCACATAGCTACCAGGTCGCATAACCTGGCCGTATAAGCCACTATGTCTGTCCCCTTCATCTTGAGGTTCCAGAGTTCCTCTTCAAGCTTCTGTACCTCACCTCTAGGGCAGTACTCCTTTCTTAGTAGGTCCTTTAGTGTGTCCCATCCCATGTCATTGGCTGTTACTAGAGAGAGTGAACTGACATGGCCATTCCACCATGTCAGGGCCCTTTCAGTGAAGGTGGCAGCAGCGAACTTGATTTTACTTTCTTCGGGGCGTGAGCACATTTCGAAAACGGCTTCGGCTCTTTCGATCCATTGGGACAGAGCAAGGATTCCTCCGGTCCCATTGAAAAATGTTGGTTTACAGTTCATGAAATCTTTATAAGTACACCCCTGTGTACGTGAGGGAATTTCACCATGTCTGGAGTTGGTGCCCATTCCGGCTCCACTAGCATCGCCATAAATCGTTAAGGCCATGGCTGCGGACACAGCTGCGGTCACAGCTGTTTGAAATAGCACTGGATCGAACTGCGGAGGAGGAGGTGGGGATTGAGTTGCCGGTCTGCCTCTGTTCGGGCGCTTGCGAGGAGGCATATTTCACTGAAAGTTGATAGAGATGATGACAATAGTAAGAGTCTATTGCAAGTATGATAAGAGAGTTTTATGGACTAAATCAACATAGCTCAATAATCAGAGAGAGAGTTATAGCAATAGAGTTGTTAACTGCCATTTTATTGGTATTAATGATGTAATACATGTTCGGGAAAAGTGACCTAACAGTAGGTCTTACATCAAACCATAAGGAAAATGTTGGCAGTCTAGAGCCTAATTAGAGTACTTTCCAAGTTAGGAATGTTTACAGACAAGTGCTCTACAGAGCATAGAAAAGGAAAGGCTAATCCTTAAACAAAAGAATGGAATTTTTTGATGTCTTCTACTAGCGACGGGTACCCATTGGGCGAACCCTTAGATTAGCCAGTTGGTGCATAACTTCTTGAAGATGTCGTTCATGAGTCCTTTGACGTGCTCGGAGTTCCCTAACTTCGACTCGGGATGCAGCTAGCTGTTGTTGCAGATCCTCATTGGTCCTCCTCGTCCTATCCATAGCTTCTTCTAGTTGGCGGATGCGAATAGTGTTGAGATTAGAGTTGGCATCCACTTCTACAACTCGGCTAATAGCCACTTGACCTTGCTCGACGTTCCTGGCAATCCTTCGGACCATGATGGGCAGAACTCGGTCCGCTGATCCTCCCTCGCTTATGTTGTAGAAGCTTCGGTCTCCATTGTAGGGTAAAGGCTGACCTTGCTCCTCGCTCCATCGGTTCAAGGTTATTGCCCACATGGGAGTGGGACCTTGAAATGTCAGACGGGGGTTGGGGTTTGGAGCTACAGGGTGTGGGTTGTTAACTTCTGGCTCGGAGCTAGAGCTATCCGAAAAGCCTTCTGCATGGTGATCATCCAAAGGGATCGGGTGATCATCTTCTGGCTCCTCATCGAGCCATCCTCCATTGCATTGGTTTGGATAATACGGATCGCCGGGATGGTGGAAGCCAGCCATGCTATCTACGCGAGAATGGGGAAAGAAAGGTTAATAGACGTACTAATCTAGGATACTTATAAGATGGATCGTTATTAGTCGACCCAATACTTGCGTAGTGCATACCAATTACATGTAACTGAAGCAAGATAGTCCTTCGAATAAGCGACCCTAACTTCAGATCCCCAATCAAACAAGAACAGGAAATGTAGTAAAGGTCACAAATTCTAAGTCTATAGCGCCCTACTCACATGTAACCGTGGTGTATCCACTTAGCAACTATTGCCCTACCAGTAACGACCCTTTTAGTTCTCACATATATAGTTAATGGAATGCGGAATACTCCTATAGTATTCTTGTTCTAACGTTCTTGTGGTAGTGTTGGTAAGTTTTTAGACTTGTTGCAACACCACAATCACTCTTAGGCACATGCTAGTCACTCCGGAAAAATGTAGTTGATTAGGCTACATCCACCCAGATGTGACTATATGTCTCTAAGCTTAATTGTGCTGTTCAACAATCTTAATACTTTTGTTCCGTTCTAGTATGATACTGACCCTTTGTATGTATATATATATATATATATATATATATATATATATATATACTTAATTAAATATTTTAGTATTTCAGAGTATATACTCTTGGTCAGAGTGCTTTAGTCCCGAAGTGTTTATAGTTCGTATATCTTTTATGGGTTGATATACTTGATTCACTATAAACAATGTTCTGATACCAATCTGTCACATCCCAAAACCGAGAACGGCAGAATACGTTCTGGGGTGGAGGACGTCATGTACCGTATCATAACAATTGCATAATAGTAAAAACAAGCGACAACAACCATTGCATTAATATAGTAATTTAAATACAAACGTGTTCTGTATAGTTAATAGACACCAAATGTATAACAAAAATAAAAGATGCGTCTTGAATATGCTCCATCTTCTCAAAAGCTGCACCAGTACCTGTCTATCTTTGACCTGAGGATACAAGTTGTTTTGAAAACGAGTATCAGCATAAAGCTGGTGAATTCATAAGAATTTTAGTGTCGTGGTTTGTGTAAAAGTGTTTACAAACGTGTAATATAAAAAACTGAACTTTATGTTTGTGAGTAGTAGAAATCCCTAGAAAATCCTATATTTTCCAGAAATGTACATTTGTAAGTTAAATCCTTTGAGTGTGTAAAAGTATTATCATTGAAACCTTCAGTTATAAAAATAAAGTAATAAATCTCATTTAAGTAACATAGATGAGGAAAAGTTATGCCTGCTGACTGTAGTAGTGTTGCAAACTTCAATTAGTAATAGATATTTATTTACTTCGGGATATTAGCTTAGACTTTAAGTCTTAGTGTATTAATTTGGTGTCACACCCCCATACCAAGGATGGGGGAAACGTCCGGGGATGGAGAACTTCATGTATAGTATCACAACAACATGTATAATAGTGCTCAAAGTAAATACAACCATCATAATTATAATGGAAAAAGTTACACCAATGTATATGTTTACATATTTTAAATCAATTACATTATGATGACAAAATGTACTATTTGACGATTTATCGTCCCATCCTTAAAATGCTGTTGATTTTCTGTTTCACTGAATTCATGAGAATACAAGTAGTTTGAAAAAGTGTCAACACAAAGGTTGGTGAGTTCATAAGAGATTTTGTTAGAGAAGTAAATTGTTTTCCTTGTAAAAGCGATAGAGTATGTATCCAGAAAATCCAATATTTTCTTTATTATGTATATGTAGTCCTAAATCCCAAGACCGAGAGATAACAAGTATTTGCCATACTTAAAGATATAAAAGTGGTTTCAAATTGGCGTAAAACCCTTTGCGATTTGAGAAAACTCCCGTAATGAATGGTGTGTAGTCTTAAATACCAAGACTGAAAATACACAACAATATATGTAATTATTGATATAAAAAGTGATTTTAAATCGACATAAAACCCCTTTTGTTTTATAAAAATCCCATAAAATTTATGTATTGTTAGCTCCCTATGTGAGTCGCTATAACCATACTATGACTAGAGGTAACCTGCACAACGTCTTTTAGACGCCTTGATCCTATGACTCTTGTCACCCGCAGACCTGCCGGTCCGGCTGTAGCTAGCAGCGAGGTGTGGGATGTCAACCCCAATATAGATCTATACACAATTATCACGTTCTCTCTACAAGAGATTTTGGTTATAACTTACATGAATTTGGATCCCGTACTCGGACGTACGGGGATAGAAAGTCTCACAACCCGAGTTAACAAGTTTACGTGTAGTGTGCGTGAGTGTAAAACCTTTTTCTGTGGGAATAAAACCTTTCGAAATGTGTTTGTTATTTTAATGGAAACATAAACCATACCTATTATAGTTTATCCAAAACGTTTGTAATGTATAAGAACTCTTTTATGAAAATGCGTTAGTGTTATGAATCCATAAACTATGCTTATTATAGCTTAATATACGTGTTCTAAATGAATGAATAATCTTATCATGAATGACTAAGTTTCAGTTTATGATGATAAACTATCAAGGAAACACATTCAATATTTAGAACTTATTGTTATACACTTTGCTCAACATAATACAAAGTGTTATGAAAATTATATGCTGTTAACTAATTTTTAACCTTTCTCTGCTGTTTTAGAAAAGTAATAGAAAAATCATACGAAGTCAAAAACTAAATCCGTAAATTCTGATAGTTCCCATAATGTGTCTAGTTTACTCATAATTTTTATCATGATTTTTAATGACCTCCAAATTGGGTGAAAAAGTCCATAATCACAGACTGGTCCGGATTGGTGTTTAATATGATAGGCAGTTTTGTAAATATCACCATAAATTGTAGAAAAATCGTATGGATATGTGCAAGTAGTCATTTTGAAGCTCATAACAGGAGTGAAATAAAACTAAAACATTTTTCAAAACAAAAATGTTTAAGTTGCCCAAAACAGTCCGTGAATGGAGTCCAACTTTTCTGATGAAAGCTGTTAGAAAAGTTTAGTTATGTTCTTGGTGTTTTTACTTGTATCCCCCCCCCCTAAAAACTTAAGAAAACATGAAAATATAGGGGTATGAACTCACCTTGAGTGGTTTCAGTAGATGAGTGTTGAAGAAGAGAAGTGTTCAACTCAAGAACACTTGAAGAATCACTTGAAGATTCGAAGATCTAACAAGAATGTGATGATGTTTGTGTAAGGAATCAATGATTTGAGAAAAAGGGAAGTGTAATAATCATAGAGAATGATGAACTTACCAAAAATGAGAGAAAGTTTTGAAGGTCAGCCCTTTAATCTCGAAATTGGAGTGGGGGAATTTGAGAGAAAAGTGATGATTGATACTTGGAGAAAATTAGGAAAATGTGTGAAGTAAAGAGTGAAAGATGGTTCTCCAGCTGTTTTTGGACGTGGGTGGCTGGGAAAAGAGAAGGGTAGTGCCTTGAGGTGACTAGGAGTAGTGAGGAGTACAAGGATTGGTCAATGGAATGGGCATGGGGTGGTGGTTTGTGCCAAATATTATGGCAAGATTTACAGTCCACCTAAAGATCTTACTTAACGATTTTATTCTTAAATAAATATTTCCATAAAAATATGTCTAAATTATGAATATTTAGGGTCTTATATGCTAAAATATGATTTTTGGAGAAAATCTCACGTTAAAATGATTAAAAACAGACTTAAAACGGAGAAATGATCGAAAACCGGGTGAAAAATGAAGAAATCCGAAGTCCAGGACCGGAGGCGCTAAGGCTCGGTCATCAGCAGTCCACATCCAAAAGGAGGTCTTGGTCGCCTGGGTGCGGTCCGAGGAGAAAGAGCTGCGGTCCAAGGGTCCTACGCGGGCGTGGCTGCGGCTCGCTGGCTGCGATCGGGGCTGCGGCTCGCTGCTGCGGCTCGCACGCTGCGGTTCCAACTCAAGAGGGTCCGGCATCCTTGGCTACGGTTCCGGATGGCTTCTCCTGGGGCCTCGGTTCTGCTTTAGACCTCGGTTCAAGAGGGACTTGGCCCTTATGGGGAGGCTTCGGTCCTAAAGGGTTATTTTCCAAAGTTTTTCCCTTCTTTGAGTGATTCCTTATTAAGTCAAGTATCAGGATGCCCCAATTTATTATAAAAATTTCAAAAGAGGTTTCGGGAGAGATTTTGGAGAGATTTTACAATCTTCGAGAGATTCTTCATACGGAGAGAGATTTGGGAGAGATTTTACATACTTGGAGAGATTTCTCATACAAAGAGAGATTTGGGAGAGATTTCACATGTGGAGAGAGATTTGGGAGAGATTCCACATTCTTGGAGAGATTTCTCATACAAAGAGAAATTTGGGAGAGATTCGTCGTTCTTGGAGAGACTTGGGAGAGATTTCGCACAAAGAGAGATAGAGTGAAAACGATTAAAAGAGGTTTCGTGTGTGACACTTGTGAGTGTTTGGCTCCGCAACGCAAGGTCCATAAACCCCATTATGTGATTTTTAAGGATCTTACACACTGCCAATGAGTATGCAACAATGTTTTATCGATTTGGTTCGTTACCTTCCACCGTTTTAGGTTAAGGAAACCTAGATGTATGAAATTTTCGATTTATGATCTCTCATTAGAATAGCGAGTTGTTTAGTAATTACATAACGTAAACCCTAGTACACAAGGGTTAGTTGAGTCAATCGGTTTGACTTGTTGACTTTAGTTGACTTTGACTTGACCGGAAATTGACGATTATCAAATCATCCCCCCGTTAGAGGGGATACTTCCTAATCGACTGATTCTCGAGCTCCCAAGTGAATCCAGGTCCTTGGTTAGTATTCCAGTGAACCTTCACTAATGGGAAGCTGCTTTGCTTCGTCCGCTTGACCTCTCGGTCCATGGTCACTACGGTTCTTCCACGAAGGTGAGGCTCTTGTGCAAATCGATCTTGTCGAGGGGGATTACAAGAGTATCGTCGGATAGATACTTCTGCAAGTTCAAGACGTGTCAGGTAGAATGTACTTTACCAAGCTCGCGGGGGTAGATTGAAGTTACGAGTTACAAGGCTGATTCTGACAAGAATCTCGAAGGGCCTAACTATCCTGGGTGTTAGCTTTCCATGCTTTCCGAAGCGTACTAAGCCTTCCCAGAGTGAGTTTTCCAGAGGAATTTGGTCTCTTACTCTGAGGTTCTAAAGGTTTCTCCCCCTTGCTTCTCTTCCCAGAAAAGGGTTGCCCCCTTCAGGGTCAAAGTCGTAAGGGGGTTCCGTAACTTGCGAGAAGTTATCAAGGAACTAAGACGGTAGGTCAGCGAGACCTAGAATTTCGGCGCATTCCCGTCGATGCCTTTGGTGCTGACAATTTCTCCGCGGTTATGATTAATTGAAAGGGTCCTCAAGTTTTCCCACATCACTAATAGTGTGTCTTAGGAATTTGACTCTTCAATTCGAAAACTCGTATCTAGAGAACTTCAGGTAAGGTTTCTCTGATCGTATTGTTTCCGCGGTTTGTTGTAGCTGCTCTTTTTGGTTTTCTTCTTACTATTAGGGTAGATAAGCAAGTCATTTTCAAGGATAATGACGAACTGATCCCAGTAAGAATGGCGTAATCTATTCATTAATTTCATGAAGACTGCGAGCGGCTTGGTCCTATCCAAGGGGTATCACTACGAACTTGCAGCATCCACATCAAATTTGGAGGATTGTCCTCGGACATCCTTCTCCAATACTCACGACTAGTGATATTCGGATCTCAAGTCCAATTACTGAAGGGTACCTCGTTCCTTGTGGTTGGTTAGCCTATTCGTCTATGCGAGGCAGATAGTAATGGTTTCTATTGGAGATATTGTCGGGGCCTCTGAAGTCGACGGACCTACGAGAAAATTTGCCTTTCTTTTTGAAGAACAATACCGGAGCTTTCCATGGTGAGGAGCTTGGTTCTTTAATTCCATTGTTGAGTAGTTTGACAGGTTTGACCTGATAGTTCTTGCAGCTCGGTAGGAAGCATGTGTGTTTGGTTTACGCGACTAGAATTATTCGGATGGTAGGACGTTCACTCGTCCTCCTGGGCAACCTTGGCCCGAAGTTCATGGCAAGACTCGTACCTGGTCCATTTATCATTAACTTGCGCATATAGGTCGTATGTGCTTAAGATTGGCAAGACAGTTGGATGGGTGACTCTGCCCCAAGTCCATAACCACACATGGAACAGGAAATTAGGCGGAAGCACACATCCAATGTACGTAGAATCTTAATTATACATTATCCTCATGTATACACGTAGTGGTGGTAGACAAACCGTATCTGTCCCAAGCTTCTGTGCTTGAACCTTGTCTGTTGCATGCGAGATTTCCGAAGGGTCTCCTATAAATACTTTTGATAAGGTTTCGGGAAGTATAACACTCCTCTGGTGCGTGTTTTGGGGGTTTCACATCGAGAGATGACCTAGAGGTCTGTGCTGGATGTTTATGAGAGACGAAGGTTTCGACATTCGGTGGGTTAGGTGAAGGGTCCTTTTGTAGTCGTTAAGTCGGGAAGATGAGCGCTATATCAATCAAAATTGGATGATGACAACAATATCTCTTTAGGTAAAACATGAGTTAAGTTGTATTCGTATGAAGTGCTCATTAGAGTGATAGGGTATCTTGTGTTTCTTTTCAGTGTGTTCCGTTTTGTTCGCTATTATTATTACTGTAGATGATTCATACCACAGTGTCTAGCACTGGTAGTAGGTGTGTTTCGATAGCTAATAATGATACTTGATATCATGATCCCTGACAGGTCTCCTGACGATCAAGCGATATATGAACGTCGTATGAAATTCGATGTTGGTGAAATCATCGAGTGGGTGGCCCCACTCAATTCCCACTACTAGATATGGAATAGGAGTCAGGATGGAATTATTTGTTTCAAGACTTCTGTATTTTGATTATAATTAACCCCGATGTATGTACAAAGTCGTCACATCTTACAGGTAATGATCCTAAGGTCATATATGAATGTCTTTGGTTTGATTTGAATGAGAGGGTATTTTAACTACTTTTAGGAAGACGGTGACTTTAGCAAGCATACCAAATTCATTACAAACATATGGTATTTAAATGTTTTTGTCGTTAGATACATTACAAAAGTCCTAATATGGTTCCTTGTTGCTCCTGCTGGTGTGTTCATCACACTCCTCCTGCTTCTCCGTCATTCTTCTCGGTTGGACACTCTCTCTTGAAGTGTCCCGTTTCGCCGCATAAGTAGCATATATACTGGAAATACATTGGTATTGGGGGTTGAAGCTGTTGGGTTTTGAGCATACTAACACTCCTAAGTGTACATGCAACCCTAAATACCTTGGATCTATGTTTTATCTATTATACATACAAATATGAACATCCAAGGTATTATCCTAATCTAGCATATAAAACAATGGATATAACAAGATAGAATACATACCTTTTTGATGTAGAATGTCTTCATGAAGCTTGAGTGCCTAGTGCCCCAAGTGTGACGCCTCAAATGGTTCACACAACACCAAATACACTTGGAATAACTTGAGAGAAATCTACACTTCATGAAATCGGCTAGCCCTTCTATTACTCTCTCTAGTGTGATACTAGTTCCGATTTTGTTAAGAATAAGATCTTTATATAGTGTTACAATTAGGGTAAACCCTAATTGTCATGACTTTCCATTTCCTTGGATCCATGGGTTCACATACACCATGGAGCATCCATGGACCATCCTATGGGTTTTAGCCCAACTTTATTATCCATGGAGCATTAGCCCACTGTACAAGTATGGATGATTTACACAATCAACCCATATATTTAACTAGTCTTCTTTTGATCACTTAATTAATCCTAGACTAATTCTTGATCAATACTAATTAAATAATCTTATTATTCTTATTATTAATAAACTAGAACTTATAATATATTAATAACCATAAGTGTCTTATTTCTCTCATTATAGTCTATCCAAATGCTTGATGCCATGCAACCCAAATGGACCATGCCGGGTCGGGTCAAGTCTTACCAATTATAGTTATGGACTTAGACAGTAATCCAATAGTCTCCCACTTGGATAAGTCTAAAACTATTATTGCGTATGACTTCAAGAACCGACCGACAATCGTAGCTCTCAAAAGCTTCTGTCGAACTCTGACCTTGTAGATGAACTCTGACCTTTGTCAATGACTTGTCCATTAGATAAGGGATCATATATTCCTCCATTCTAGATATCATATGGACTGAGACATGGATTATAATCACTATCTCTGTCCATTTGTTGTTTCCCGATTTCTGATTTATGACGACTAACTAATTGAACAAATCAAATCAGTCCTGGCCCGGCCGAGCACTTCCATTTGTCATCATCAAATCATCGAGGGGCCCACAGATATCGCTTTTATCCCAAAGGTAAAAGGAATGGATAAACTTCGACTCATATGGCTTGTTCTACTACTTATTGAATCATACACAAAGGCACGTTTTATAGCACTGAGTTACCGAATGCGTTTTTGTGCAATCAATGTACAACCAACTCATAGTAACAACTCATATCTCTAGGTTTGAAGAATATAAGATATTATCGTCTCATGATCACTCATGATAAAATCCATGAAGTGATTCCAATGAGCGCGGGTTGAATCCAATACTCAGAACTTATGAGCACTCATGAGTGTTGTAGCCCTTTGTCCAACACCTTAGACCTCTATAAGCCAACCCATGACAGTCTTAATTCATATCTACTTCCAACATATGACCGACTGTGGATGGTTTGAATAACTTAGTAATTCCGGAAGAATAACCGAGTTTATTCGGGAAGTCAAAACATGCAAAATGAAACACAATAATAATTGAATCTAATATGGTATCAAAACCTATGAACATAAATAAAACACCTTTTATTTATCACCATATGATTGCACATTATTCATTGTATACTGTTTCAGCTATCAACTTTATTCTTGAATTTAAAACAATAGTAGTCCCATGCTCCAAGCAAGTACACTATGTTTTTAAACACTAGTCATGCCACACACCAAGTATGCATACTATGTTTGTCTATGATCTTTACTTTGTGAAATAAATCAATTGAACATAACTCCAATGATTCTTTTTTCACACTCCCAAATCCTTACTGCAAATCCAAGAATTCCAACTTCATGCCATTTACTGAAATCTGTTAGATTCTAAACTTATATGCATAGATGCTCTTGTAATGATTATGCACAAAGTCAGAAAGACTTGACAACAATCATTACAGAGTATTCCAAAGGAGATCAGCTCCTTGGAAACATCCTTCTTGCATTAAGTTTCCTAATCTTAAGCAGATTGAAAATTCTAACTTTGAAACATTTCCAGATTCCATTTTGACTATCACTTCTGAACAAGAGTTTCCTCCTTCCAGACTATGTCAATATGGTCCTTCCAGAATTATCACTATACTTCCAACTATCCTTGAGCACCCAATCTTTGGTAAACCTTAGATTGTCCTCGACAATTGTTTAAACCTTTTAGTCATACCCAGTTCTAAACCTTTTCCCTTCTTAATGCCCCATGCATTTGGAAAATTTTAGAAAGGATGAATATAGCACATGTAATCGATCCTATATCCGAAGCATATAGGACACGATTCATGATGTCTCACATAAAGACTAAACCAGTCTTTTGCTATAACATTTCCATTTCAATTTGCCAAGTTCTCATAATTCAGATTATGAAAAGGGATGCCGTAATCATAATCGAATTTTAGAACGCAAATAATGTACTCATATACAAAATTTCCTTATGTTGAGCCATTCCAACATGAAATTCATATATATCCTTGACTAAATGATTAAAACCTCATGATCTAAGCTTATAGATTTGAGATGAAGTATAATTTCCTCTCCCTTAATTATAGCAAAACAACTCTTTCCCAATTGAAACTTTTGTTTTCTATAATTAACATTGCTAACTTGCAATACTTATCATAATTATCATGCTCCTACTAACATGATGATTATTATCATAACACTTATGCTCCCACTAGCTTTGACATGTACTCAGAAATCAGCGGACTTTCTTACCAAAGTTCAGATTTCTGATACTAGATTGTTTTGATAAGACTCTATCAAAATCATACACCTTCCCTTAGATATCACCCTTGTGTGTCTAAACAATTATGAAGAGGGATGCCGTAATCATAATGGTTAGACCTTTTTGCCATTTCTCACAAGTCTAGGTTAGTGTGCCGGTTAACCACACACGCTCCACTAACGACTTTGAGAATGCAAATATCACAATTGCTATCTAGGTAAAATCTACTTAGTGAAAGTGTTTCCTCACCATCACCTTCATGAATCGGAGAGAAACGTTATCACACTTAGATTTCATGGTGTATGTGTTCTTATCCATGTGAATTGTCAAAACCATAGTCACAAGGCAAGGATAATGACAAATCCAAACTCATATGGACTGAACTCAATCTTAATTTCTTGCCACCTGGCAGCTCAAGGGCCTGCCATTGCTTCCAAGTTGATGTGCAACCAATTGAGAACTCTAAGAACTCATATGCAAAGCCAACTTTAACTAGAATGGGCACAGAATATGTCAGTACAATAGGTTATAAACCTCAAGTCGTGTGCTACTGAAGAACTTCAGGTTTTATTCTTGATTAGTTCTTGAGACTTTCAAGACCTTTAAGACTCCCACTGTCCTCATGACATATAAGACTTTCTTGTCAGTTATTCAAGAGATAGTGTGGATTCTAATCAAGACACACACTTCACAAAATTGGCCTAAGTTGGTCTTTGTTTAATCCAAAACATCAAAATTTACCAATTTCAAATGTACAAGAGTAGAAATCTTTTACTCTCACATTTGACAAGTGTTTTAAACCTTCTTTAATACATGTCACTCACGTTACAATCTTGGAGTATGACTCTAAGAATTGTTTTTGGAACAAAGTATGAATCATCTTCTTGATTTAACCACTTCAACAATTCATAGTTCCTCTTCTTAGCTATAAGAAAACACTTAGAGGATGAATTGTGATAAGGTCTCTAAATCATTAAGATGATCATAAAAACTGATACGAAAGTACTCTCCCATCTTTTCAGATTTTGAGAAACTTCTATCCTTCTGCCTAATTTGATTCTTCTTATTCGCTCTGCCTTACATTGGAACCTGTTCCAATGTCTTAGAATTACACTTAAGCTTGTAACTATAATCATATTTACTGAGCTTTAGTAAACTATGATGAATAGTCTTATCGATCTTTTGTGGCGGACTTGACCAGTGCACAAGAATGTGTACTCGATCCCTTAGTCCTTCACTAGACTCACACATCCATGTGAACAAGTAATTAGTCTTAATTTTCCAATACTTGAAAGTTCTCATTCATCATGCTATACAACTTGCATGATTCCATGTTCCGGTCCAATTGAAACTTGGGTGATGAGAATCTTTCCTTATTTGGTAAATTTACACATTACCATAAATGAAAGAATCAATTTCATATTTGCACTCTTGCTATTAATGGAATCATATAAGCAACAATTTTTCCTCAAATGCCATTGTAAGGATATTTAAAAATAAATAAAATCAAAAAATTTCTTTTATTTTAAAACTATGCGGAAAAACTTATCCTTACAATCGATATGAAAACTTGTTGTTGTCTATTCCTAAGCAATATCTCATAACTCCTAAGAAGTAGCTCAAGAATCCGATCTTCAAACTATGCGATATAAATCCATCTACGCCATCAGATTCAACATATTCTTTCTTTAAGTTCCTTCACTTTTCTTTGATTCTTAAAAAATCACCATGTGACCCAGTCACATCATGTATCAAGAATCTCATAATAGAAACTTAACAGAGTTAGATAGTAGACTTTACCTGAAGTAGAATCAAACTTATTGACTTTAACATCATTAGGTAAATTTGGCAGCTTAGCAACCAATGCCCCTTTCTTTGGCAATATAAACATATGGACCCTTTGATAATGGTACACGGGACTATCACAGACTTAGCTTTTCTCTTTACCGTTTGGTCAACCGAGTTGACTATGGCCGATCCCTTTCCATTAGGAAGAGAATGCTTTTCTGGATTTCCTGTGTCACTATTGTCAATGTCCATCAAGTTTTAAGGAAGTTGATCTTAACAAATAGATAGGATCATTAAGCGTCTTGTCATAGTCTGTTTCATAGGTGTCCCAAAGGAACTCACTATGTGACTTAGAAAGTGATTGAACCACCAACTTTCTCAAGACTTTGACACCCAACTCTCCCAACTTGTCAATATGTGACTACATCTCCAAGATGTCATCACACCTAGACCTTTCCTTGCCAATAGAGCTTGAGTGACCTTGAACTTGTGGGTTAGAGAGAATAATTGGAGGAGGTGAAAGAAGTATGATTTCCATGGGACATCATCTTCATTTAGGAAAGCTTGTTTCAAGAGATTTGGGAAGATCATAAATGTCTAAACCAGACATCTTTTGGGAGATATTCAAGATAGTTGATTTTAAAGTCCTTAATATGACACCCAATATGAAATATTAAGGCTAGGACCCAACAAACTATTTTATAACTTAGAAGAGGTATGTCGTAATCCAAGCTATAAAATATTTGAAGGTAGGTGAATGACGATTCACCAATTTCCACCAAGATAAACGAAATGTATTATTAGGTTTTAATTGGTTTTGAAACTCCTAGATCTTTAAAGATTCATTGAACTGTTCAATGGCATGTTTCAATCTCGATTGTGCCCTTCAGGTTTTGTGACTGGGATGCCGAGGATCACAAAACAAGGTGTGAAGTAACCATGCAAATTACTTGGTACCCTTAAGTGTTTACCCCTCAATCGATGTGCCGGTTAACCACACACGCTCCATCGATACTATGATAAACATTAAGTTACCCTTTGCCTACCTTGTTAAATACGAGTTAGTGTGCCGGTTAACCACACACGCTCAACTAACCGACTTAAACAAAGTGCAAAGTGTAATTTCATGGATTAGCACCTTATTCACATTTTCCTAAGTAACTAAGATTGGGTATTATTAAGAGTTTAGTTACTTAGTATTTATCATTAATACTTTTAATGAAGGGAGAATTATAGTCCTGTCAAACCCGTTCGGCTAACGACCCTCCACCAGTCAAGCAAGCGGTGGGTGAGAGTGGACACCCATTAAGTTGCCATTTTATAGGCAACAACCTTATACCCACCTTATAGACCGGCTTTGTGAATGACGCGTACTAGCAGTAAGACTGACTTTACTCTTATACATATATATATTATTAACTTATAATATTATAAAGTATAAGGGTTGAATTTTACATCGGGAAGTATAACACTCCTCTGGTGCGTGTTTTGGGGGTTTCACATCGAGATATGACCTAGAGGTCTGTGCTGGATGTTTATGAGAGACGAAGGTTTCGACATTCGGTGGGTTAGGTGAAGGATCCTTTTGTAGTCGTTAAGTCGGGAAGATGAGCGCTATATCAATCAAAATTGGATGATGACAACAATATCTCTTTAGGTAAAACATGAGTTAAGTTGTATTCGTATGAAGTGCTCATCAGAGTGATAGGGTATCTTGTGTTTCTTTTCAGTGTGTTCCGTTTTGTTCGCTATTATTATTACTGTAGATGATTCATACCACAGTGTCTAGCACTGGTAGTAGGTGTGTTTCGATAGCCAATAATGATACTTGATATCATGATCCATGACAGGTCTCCTGACGATCAAGCGGTATATGAACGTCGTATGAAATTCGATGTTGGTGAAATCATCGAGTGGGTGGCCCCACTCAATTCCCACTACTAGATATGGAATAGGAGTCAGGATGGAATTATTTGTTTCAAGACTTCAGTATTTTGATTACAATTAACCCCGATGTATGTACAAAGTCGTCACATCTTACAGGTAATGATCCTAAGGTCATATATGAATGTCTTTGGTTTGATTTGAATGAGAGGGTATTTTAACTACTTTTAGGAAGACGGTGACTTTAGCAAGCATACCAAATTCATTACAAACATATGGTATTTAAACATTTTTGTCGTTAGAAACATTACAAAAGTCCTAATATGGTTCCCTGTTGCTCCTGCTGGTGTGTTCATCACACTCCTCCTGCTTCTCCGTCATTCTTCTCGGTTGGACACTCTCTCTTGAAGTGTCCCGTTTCGCTGCATAAGTAGCATACTGGAATTACATTGGTATTGGGGGTTGAAGCTGTTGGGTTTTGAGCATACTAACACTCCTAAGTGTACATGCAACCCTAAATACCTTGGATCTATGTTTTATCTATTATACATACAAATATGAACATCCAAGGTATTATCCTAATCTAGCATATAAAACAATGGATATAACAAGATAGAATACATACCTTTTTGATGTAGAATGTCTTCATGAAGCTTGAGTGCCTAGTGCCCCAAGTGTGACACCTCAAATGGTTCACACAACACCAAATACACTTGGAATAACTTGAGAGAAATCTACACTTCATGAAATCGGCTAGCCCTTCTATTACTCTCTCTCTAGTGTGATACTAGTGCCGATTTTGTCAAGAATAAGATCTTTATATAGTGTTACAATTAGGGTAAACCCTAATTGTCATGATTTTCCATTTCCTTGGATCCATGGGTTCACATACACCATGGAGCATCCATGGACCATCCTATGGGATTTAGCCCAACTTGATTATCCATGGAGCATTAGCCCACTATACAAGTATGGATGATTTACACAATCATCCCATATATTTAATTAGTCTTCTTTTGATCACTTAATTAATCCTAGATTAATTGTTGATCAATACTAATTAAATAATCTTATTATTCTTATTATTAATATACTAGAACTTATAATATATTAATAACCATAAGTGTCTTATTTCTCTCATTATAGTCTATCCAAATGCATGATGCCATGCAACCCAAATGGGCCATGCCGGGTCGGGTCAAGTCTTACCAATTATAGTTATGGACTTAGACATTAATCTAACAGAAGCGATGTACCGATTCGGGGCCTTACAGAAACGGACGGTATGCCCTTTCCTGTTGCAGTTTTTACAGTGCATCTCCCTGGAAGCCCCATTGTGATGGAAACCGCATTGGTTACACTTTAGGAGTGATCCCTTATATGGTCTGGCCGGCGTTTGGGTGGCAGACCCCGTGGCTAGTGTTGAGGCATGTGTTGTGACTGCTGTCGTAATTGTAGGGGTGGCTATGGGTTGTTGTCTTTTAACGGATCTTTGAGATTGGTTGCACTCCTTTTTGTTCCAAAACTTTCGCTTCTAGTTCGTAGGTTTGTGGCCCGAGGTATTTTCGTTGGTAGGCATTCGTTGGCCCGAGGTATTGCGCCATGAAGGCTGTCACGGCTGCCGTGACTGTAGCCTGAAAAATAGCAGAGTCTATCTGCAGGGTTAGTGCCTTGCTAGTTGGTTGGTTGCCTCTTGGTGAAGACATAGCTCTGTTTCACGATGAAAAACGACTTCGTGAGTGGAAATAATTATCTCAAGTGCATCCTTACGATTTATATTCACATATATAAATTCTTGCACATTACTGTACTATTCCTAGTGTTTCTGCTAACGTTCCTAAGATGGATTTATGGTAGTGGGTATAAGTAGGTTTCGTGCGGGCGTTAAGCTTTACTCATATTAGGATCATGTTTTGTCCAAACACACTTAGCTGAGGAGTTTTTATGGGATCCGGTGTATTAGTGCTGGAAAGATCGCACCTTATAGGTCTACAAAGAAAGCATCCCCTCAATCATAAGGGTTAAGGGGATAGACGGTAACGAGTCTTTAGAATGGCTATACGTCGCTAGTTTCCTAACTAAGTTTATCAATCTTAGTTCAATTTATAACGTATTTCGGTTGTTAAGGGTGTTCTGAAAACAGTTCATAACGAGAGTCTTTATATGGTAAACCCATGAATTTTTAGTAGTTCAGTATCCAAGTGAAACCTTGTAACTTGACCCAAGCTAGGTCCTTATTATGACCAATTGATGTATGCTTAGTTATATAATTAAGGCTAAATAGACCTTCGAGTTTGTTAGGTATGTCCTAAGCCCATCTTGTTAATATGATTCTAGTAATTCTGGTTTCAACGAAATTTTTTGACCTAGATGTAGGTTTACCTCACATCCGTGCATGGAAAAGTTTTGATAGCAACTAGATCTCTCGTTTAGTTATATAATTAAGGCTAAATAGACCTTCGAGTCTGTTAGGTATGTCCAAAACATTTGTAATGTATAAGAACTCTTTTATGAAAACGCGTTAGTGTTATGAATCCATAAACTATGCTTTTTATAACTTAATATACGTGTTCTAAATGAATGAATAATCTTATCATGAATGACTAAGTTTCAGTTTATGATGATAAACTATCAAGGAATCACATTCAATATTTAGAACTTATTGTTATACACTTTGCTCAACATAATACAAAGTGTTATGAAAATTATATGCTGTTAACTAATTTTTAACCTTTCTGTGCTGTTTTAGAAAAGTCATAGAAAAATCATACGAAGTTGAAAACTAAATGTGTAAATTCTGATAGTTCCCATAGTGTGTCTAGTTTACTCATAATTTTTATCATGATTTTTAATGACCTCCAAATTGGGTGAAAAAGTCCATAATCACAGACTGGTCCAGATTGGTGTTTAAAATGATAGGCAGTTTTGTAAAAATCACCATAAATTGTAGAAAAATCATATGGAGATGTGCCAGTAGTAATTTTAAAGCAAAAAAACTGGAACTAAATGCACCTAAAACAGTTTTGAAAAAAAAATGCTTAAGTTGCCCAAAATAGTCCGTGAATGGAGTCCAACTTTTCTGATGAAAGCTGTTAGAAAAGTTTAGTTATGTTCTTGGTGTTTTAACTTGTATTCCCCCCCTAAAAACTTAAGAAAACATGAAAATATAGGGGTATGAACTCACCTTGAGTGGTTTCAGTAGATGAGTGTTGAAGAAGAGAAGTGTTCAACTCAAGAACACTTGAAGAATCACTTGAAGATTCGAAGATCTAACAAGAATGTGATGATGTTTGTGTAAGGAATCAATGATTTGAGAAAAAGGGAAGTGTAATAATCATAGAGAAGGATGAACTTACCAAAAATGAGAGAAAGTTTTGAAGGTCAGCCCTTAAATCTCGAAATTGGAGTAGGAGAATTTGAGTGATTCCTTATCAAGTCAAGTATCAGGATGCCCCAATTGATTATAAAAATTTCAAGAGAGGTTTCAGGAGAGATTATGGAGAGATTTTACAATCTTGGAGAGATTCTTCATATGGAGAGAGATTTGGGAGAGATTTGACATACTTGGAGAGATTTCTCATACAAAGAGAGATTTGGGAGAGATTTCACATGTGGAGAGAGATTTGGGAGAGATTCCACATTCTTGGAGAGATTTGGGAGAGATTCAACATTCTTGGAGAGATTTCTCATACAAAGAGAGATTTGGGAGAGATTCGTTCTTCTTGGAGAGATTTGGGAGAGATTTCGCATAAAGAGAGATAAAGTTAAAACGATTAAGAGAGGTTTCGTGTGTGACACTTGTGAGTATCTGGCTCCGCAACGCAAGGTCCATAAACCCCATTATGTCATTTTTAAGGATCTTACACACTGCCAATGAGTATGCAACAATGTTTTATCGGTTTGGTTCGTTACCTTCCACCGTTTTAGGTTAAGGAAACCTAGATGTATGAACTTTTCGATTTATGATCTCTCATTAGAATAGCGAGTTGTTTAGTAATTACATAACGTAAACCATAGTACACAAGGGTTAATTGAGTCGATCGGTTTGACTTCTTTACTTTAGTTGACTTTGACTTGACCGGAAATTGACGATTGTCACATTTGGGTATGGATGTAACCCCTCATGTAACCAACTAAGTGATAATAGAGAGCCCGATGACTTTTTCGGTCATACGTAGTGTAGTGATGTAGTGCCACCCATGGGCCTAGTCGGCTCGGATTGTAGGTAACAGTCGGGATGTATTAGCGTCCGTCCTGTATAGATCTATACATGCAGTGTTGCTTTCCTTCCGGGAAGCTCTGGTCACATGGTGTAAGCGTGGTAGAGTGCCTTATAGAGGGATAGTGTGTTATACTCTGGATTAGTGTATTCTTGTGTTATAGTATAGTTGGCTTTTAGTATAGTACATACAGTGTTCTCTTATACGTGTATTAACTTGTAATAGTAGCAGTTATAGTGAGTATAGTAGTAATAGAGGTAACGAGCAGTAGTCTTAACTATACCTATTATAGTTAACTAGAGTGTATGATTCCATGCCTTTGATTAACAAAGGTATTGAATAAGATGAAGACTTTCATATCTAACACAAATATATATGATATATAACTAAGAAATCAACGACAGTCAGACGGATAACAGATACCCTAAAACCACATCAAACAAGAACAAGAAATAAGGCGAGCTATCGGTCCTAAGTCCTTCAAGTCTTACTTATATAAATATATTAGTGTAGATATATTTTAAAAGAAAAGTAGTTTAAACACAGTTTGAAAATAGTTTAACAACAATTTAACTTTAAAAATGCATTTGATAATTGTCTAAAACAGTTTTATTGATAAGTAGCTAAAAGTATAGAAAAATCCCTTTTTGATGGTAAGTTATGAATCACATATGATTTGATAATAAAACTTATTGCATTATAGTTGTATCCCCCCTCCTAAAACATGTAAAAACATTTGAAAAGGTTCATTAAGGGGTATGAACTCACCTGAAATGAGTAGATCGGGTGGAAGTATCGGATGAGCGTTTGGTGTCAAGTAAAGACTTGCACACCCTTTAAGACCCTAATAACATATGAAGACATATGTTTACAATTAATTAGTGATTTAAACTCTAATTAAACACATATAGACATCCTAATGTGAATAAAAGCTCTATGGTTGAGTGCTAGAAGGCTAATGGGTTGCAAGGAAGGAGTTTTAGGCCTCACTATGGAGTTTACTCCTCACAAACTCACCTTAGGTGAGTTTACGGCTGGGAGACCACCTCCCCCATGAGTTTACGGCCGAAAACTCATGGGAGGAGTGTAATTGTGTGTTTTCAAGATTCTTGTGGCTCTAGAAGGGATTTCAAGGCAATATATAAGGCTAGAGGGGTCTTTAAGGTTCCAAATGAGCACTCACTTGGAGTTTACGGTCCTAGCACCACTACTTGGGATTTTACGGTTGTAAGCCCCATGGCTTAGGCCGTGAACTGTTGGACACCCTCCATTCTTCGATTTTGAGGTCATTTGATCAATCCTATGTGTTCCTAGTTGAAGATATAAGGCTATTTAGGGGATTAAAGGCTCATTTTGCATGGTTTAAGGGAGTTCACGGCCTAAGGATATTGTTGGGCCGTAAATCTCTTTTAAGCCTCTAAACACAAGATTAAATGGTTAAAACACTTCTAGGGTATGTTCTAACTTATCCTCTAAGCCTAAGGAAGGGATTTGGGACCATTTTGGCACATTTTTAGGGGTTTACGGCCCTAGAGTGTTCTTGGGACATAAACTCCTTACTCCTTGCCTTCTTGGACGATTTTTGAGCTATAATGACATGTAATGGGTTGTAGAACAAGTTAGGGTAAGTGTACTTACAGTTTGGAGCAGAAACTAGCGGGTCTCGGGAGAATCGGGCCTTGAGGAGAGAGAGTACAGAGAGAGACACTAGTGTGGTGAAAGTTCTAACTTGGTGACTACTCAACTTATATAGGGTTTGAGTTTGTGGCCAGGTGGAATTTTACCCGATACCGGTGTTAAACGGGGCTTAAATTTTTACCCGATTAAATGGTCTTAATTAAAAACTTTTTCCAACTAAATGGAAGGGTAATTCACGTGTTTTTATTTATTTCATTACGACGTTAATAACATAAAATGAAATAAAATAAAACATTTATTGATTTGACTACCCCAAATTAACGGAACCTTTATAAAATAGAATATTCTATTAACGAAAACGGGTTATAACGATGGAATAAATTTTGGGTTGTCACATGACGGAACTGATAACAGATCCTCATATCCTGAACTAGGGCTGACTGACGACAATCCCTCGCATAATGCCCCTCTCTCCCGCACTTGCGGCACGCACCACCGGACATACAAACTCCAGTGTGACCCTTCCCGCACTTCGCACAAGTGCGACTGCTCTGATCTCTCAACCTAGAATCAACGGTCTTGGACCGCTTCGGCGCCGGCTACGACTGTGACGAGGCCTGCTTTTGCTCTCTCAACTGCAACTCAATCTCCAACTCACGCCGCCGAGCGGCCTCCTGCAACTCCAGCAAGGTCTTGCACCTCTGCGTAGACACAAACTGCCTGATATTCCTCTTGAGCATACTCAGATATCGGGACATCTTAGCTTGCTCCGATGAAAACTCCGGGCAAAACATCACTCTCTCAGTGAACATCCTGGTGATCTCCGTTACCGACTCTGAATCCTGCTTCAGTTCCAAAAACTCCTGAGCCAAGCTCTCCCTCTCAACCCGTGGAACATAACGGGTACTGAACATCTCCTGAAACTGATCCCACGAAACCGCAACCCGCTGCGCATCCGAATATGACTCCGTTGTCAATCTCCACCAATCCTTCGCCCCGAGCCTCAACAGGTTCAGAGCACACCTCACTCTCTGATCAACATGGCATGAACATGTGAAGAAACAAACCTCCACGTCTGACAACCATCTCATGGCAACAATCGGATCCTGAACTCTGTCGAAGGTAGGGGGCTTCGTATTATCGAAGTCCCGATGTTGAAAACCTCTACTAGCTCCTCCCCTTGCTACTGCTACTGCCGATGTATCCGTCACGGCAGCCGTCTCTGCAAGAGCTGCATAGCGCTCATCAAAATACTCGACCATGGTGGTCTTGATCAACCCAAACAGTTCCGGTAACTCAGCCCGGAACATAGCACCAACCTCATCATGCAGGATCTCACGAATCCTAGCATCCAACTCATATGTGCTCATTTGACCGGTAACCTCAGGTGGTGCTGATCCACCCTGACCGCCCCCTCGTGCTCCCGATACTGAAATTAATGCAAAACATCAGATGCTACTCACTTACCCGAGAACCAACTCCCAACCCTGCCCTAGGGGATGTGACTTCCTTGATACGCGTATCGGTCCTGTGCTGTGAGTAGTATGGGCCCATGCTACCTTCCACACCTACCCATATTTATATCAAGTATCCCCATATCACCCTAGTGATGAACATGCATAACGAGCACTCAACCCTCACTCCTAGAGGAACACTGGAAATCTCATACAGAAAGAAACCCTAGGCTAGCAGGCATCATAAATCAGGCAACTCTATCATACTTCCGCGTTCTCCTTTACTCATTTTGAAAACCATTTTAAATTCTCTTTTTGAAAACTCTCCTTTATTTGAGATAGGATTCACACGAATGTTCCTCCAATTCACTCAAACCAAGGCTCTAATACCAACTTGTAACTCTCTAAAAATTCCAACCAATTTAAACTTTTCAAAACAACCCAATTTCGTTAAGTTATTACAAAAAGGTTTTCAATACAATTATTATCAGAGTCTTCCCATAACCATATCATAAGACATAAACATGAGAAACGGTACGATCATGCCTTTGCCTTGCCATGGTCTCCTGAAGTACCTGAAACATTTAAACCACAACTGTAAGCCCGAAAGCTTAGTGAGATACCCCCAAAATACCAACCACATATACCATACACATAACATGTCATATCATAACAGAACACAGAACAGCCATGCACTTCGGGTCTACTGTGTGACTGGTCCGCCGCACCGGCCTACAGTCCACCTGGTCCACCCTCCGAGTCTAGCCATATACATCGAGTCTACAGTGTGATTGGTGATGGGTTTTGAGCATTCTAACACTTCCTAAGTGTACATGCAACCCTAATAACCTTGGATCTATGTTTGTCTAATTATCATGCAAAGTTGATTTCCAAGGCTATGATCCTATCTAGCATACATGGGGAACAATTTTAACTTGAATAAAAGATAGAACTACATACCTTGTTGTTGATTTTGATCCTTGAAACCTTGTGAGCCTAGCACCCCAAGTGTGATGCCTCAAATGCTTCACACAACACCAAATGCTATGGAGTAAACATGGAGTGAAAGAATAACACTCCAAAAGTCGGCTCTAGCCCTCTTGTTTCTTGTCTAACCGATTTTGGGAAAACACATGAGCTTTATATAGTGTTGACACATCTAGGGTTACACCATGTAAACCCTAATGTGTCCTGACTCTTCATTTCCATGACCCATGGGTTTGTAACTCCCATGGAGCCTCCATGGAGCATCCAATGGGTTCAACCCAACTTGATTATCCATGGAGCCTCTTAGCCCACTATATAAGTTATGGATGATTTACATAATCAACCCATATATTTAATTAGTTATCTTTTGATCACTTAATTAATTCTAAAATTAATTCTTGATAAAACTAATTAAATAATATTATTAATATATTATAACTTATAATATATTAATAAACCACAAGTGTTATTTCTCTCATTTAGTCTATCCAATTGCATGGTGCCATGCAACCCAAATGGACCATGCCGGGTCGGGTCAAGTACATACCAGAAATAGTTATGGACTTAGACACCTTATTAAACAGTCTCCCACTTGGATAAGTCTAATAACTATAACTGCAAGTATGACTTTAGGAACCGATCGACAATCGTAGCTCTTTTCAAGGTTTCTCGGAACTGAGAAGATGATGGTACGCCATTTCAGATAAGGGATCATATAATCCTCTGTTCTAGATATCAGCCGGACAAACACATGGAACATAGTCTTGCTTATCGTCCAGTAGTTTGTTTCCTAATTTCCAATTTGTTTGACAAAGAACTTAATTGAATACATCAACTTAGTTCTGACCGGGCCCGGTACATAGGTCAAAAAAAATCATCGAGGGGCCCAGATATCAGCTTCTAATCCAAGAAGGAACAAATAAACTTCGACTCATATGCTTGTTCTACTACTTGTTAAATTACACACAAACGCATGTTTTATAACATCGAGTTACCAATGCGGTTTCATACGTTCAATGCATAACTAACTCATAGTTAACAAGTCATATCTCTAGGTTTGAAGACTTATATGATATTACCGTCTCGTGATCACTCGAGATAAATTTCATGAAGTGATACCAGCGAGCGTGGGTTGAATCCAATACTCAGAACTTATGAGCACTCATGAGTGTTGAGGTCATGTCCAACATCTTAGACCTCTACAACCAACTCATGACAGGCTTACTTCATATCTATTTCCAACATATGACTGACTGTGGACAATTTGAATAATATGTAAAACAACATAAATATTCTGGAAGTCAAAACATGCAAAAGAAATAATAGTAAACGATTGACAAAAATAGTAACACTTTACTCATAAATAAATACAACTTTTATTCGTCATCAAATGTCAATTACATTTTACAAATTTCAATATTATCTAACTACTAAAACTAATATGATCCTTTAGCCCTATGCTCCTAGCATGCCGGAGATGCTTAACCCTACCTAGTCCCTTCGTGAGGGGATCTGCCGGGTTCTCATCCGATGATACCCTCTTTGCCACAAGGAGTCCTTCTTCAATACGATGTCTGATGAAATGATATTTTCTGTCAATGTGTCTGGATCTCCCATGATCCCTTGGTTCCTTTGCTAAGGCAACTGCACTTTATCACAGAAAATCTCTGTAGGCTCCGATATAGCTGGTACAACTCCAAGGTCTCCAATGAAGTTCTTTAGCCACATAGCCTCTTTTGCCGCTTCGCTTGCCGCTATATACTCTGATTTGCAAGTTGAATCAACCACTTTCTCCTGCTTGGAACTTTTCCAAGAGATTGCTCCTCCGTTTAAGATGAAGAACCAGCCCGACTGAGAGCGGAAATTATCCATATCAGTCTGGAAGCAAGCATCACTATACCCTACAACTATCAAGTCATCACTCCCACCGAGGGTAAGGATCCAGTCCTTAGTCCTTCGCAGGTACTTGAGAATGTTCTTTACCGCTGTCTAGTGAGCCTTACCAGGATTCCCCTGATACTTGCTAACCATGCTTAAAGCAAAGGCTACATCAGGACGAGTACAGGTCATAGAATACATGATCGAGCCTACTGCCGAAGCATAAGGTATCCGACTCATTTCTGCTATCTCAACCTCAGTACTCAGGCTCTGAGTCTTACTCAGTCTAGTGTTACTCTGGATGGGTAACTCTCCTTTCTTGGAATCTTGCATGCTGAATCTCTTCAACACCTTGTCCAAGTATGTACTCTGAGTAAGTCCAATTAGTCTTTTACTCCGGTTTCTCAAGATCCTTATCCCTAGAATATAGGCAGCATCTCCTAGGTCCTTCATAGCAAAACACTTCCCAAGACAGGACTTAACTTTCCTGCAGAGTTGGGATTTCAATTCCTATGAGTAGTATGTCATCCACATACAATACCAAAAAACTAACTATACTGTCACACCCCCAAACCAGAACGGCGGAAACGTTCGGGGGCGGAGTACGTCATATTCAGTATCATAACAGTTCATAGAAAGGAAAGTACACACCACCATATAGATTAAAGTTTCCAAAATGTTTACATAATTATATTCTTTACATGTTTGAAAGATAAATACATAAACATCCTTCAAAAGAAGTAATTAACGTCAGCATGTTAATCCCCAAAAATTGATTTCCAAATCTGCTTAGCGGTTCCCTGAGAATACAAGTTATTTCAAAGAAAAAGTGTCAACAATTAAGTTGGTGAGTTCATGAGTAGTGTTTTGAGAAAATGTACGCCATTCGAAAGTTCATGTATGTTTTCCAGAAAACGCAGTATTTCAAATGTAAAGAGTTATGATTCGTTGTGTTGAAAATGAATGTATTAGATCCAGAAAATCCCATATTTTCCTTAACAGTTGAGATATGAATTGTTGTGTTTTCCAAGAAAAACCCTTATTTTCTTATAAAAGTATGAAATGCATATGAATGTTCGTGTTATAAGTTGTAACTAATTGTACCGAGAAAATCCATTATTTTCCTATTAGTTGTTTGGTTTGTATACAGGACAACCGTTATTTTCCTAACATAACTGGCAGTCTCTAAGACCGAAAATCCCAAGCAACCGACGTGCTTAAAAGTTGTGTCATAGGTTTATATAATAAAGCTATACGAAGATCGCACTGGTTAGATGAAGAATAGTTTTAATAGCTACTCGTTCATAAAAGCATAATACCATAATAATTGTATATCCGGTGAGTTTTATAACCATACTAAACATAATATGCCTGTAGCGACGTTCTTCAGGCGTCGTAGCTTTATGAAAAACTGTCACCCCAAAGGACGGACTGTAGCTAACAGTCAGGGCGCGGGATCATGACTTCCCGTATAGATCTATACACATTTGACACGTTCTCCGAACGGGAGACTTTGGTTATAGACAGGACTTGTATCGATACCTTTTAGCAAAAGATAGTATTTGAAGATGTACACGTCTCACGGATTATCAACTAAGTCTGTATTAAAGTAGCAGTTTTTTATGCAAAGTTTATTCTTTTTCACAATGTTT
The DNA here is from genome assembly GCF_051521515.1 of Lactuca serriola. Lineage (NCBI taxonomy): Eukaryota > Viridiplantae > Streptophyta > Magnoliopsida > Asterales > Asteraceae > Lactuca > Lactuca serriola. The sequence continues at coordinate 118,823,679 of NC_136414.1, forward strand.
GACAAAGCATAAGTCATAAGTTCTTTGAAAGTATAAAGCGGTTTAGCGATGATGGTTACCCTTGACATGATGTATTTGTATGTAAATGTATAAATAAAACATATTTCTATTTATAAAACATATTGTATCCCAAGAGGGTAAAGCTGTGTTGTGAGGTGTTTTGCATGATAATAACATCATAAGATAGTTAAAACAACAGTATGAAAAGTATATCAAAAGATCGATGTTTCACACGATTTTAGTCGTGTGTTTACTTGTATTCCCCCTAAAAGAGTATAAAAAGAATTTAAAAACGTATTTAAAGTGTGTTTGCAGGGGTATGAACTCACTTGAAAGTTTGAAGAAAGCGAGAAGAAAACCGGGCAGAGTTTCGTCTCGGGAAACGGATTTTTCTCGGGATTCTCGGGAATCTTGGGAGTAAAATCGACCTTCGGGACTTGAGCAAAATGACCAAGGCTTCGGGGTAGTGCGGGCACGGAAAACGAGGCAAGATCGTGAGAGAAATGAGAGAAATGGGGTGAATTTCCCGGAACCCTCGCATCTCTATTTATAGTGGTCTGGGAAGCCTCGGTACGTGGGGCGTACGCTCGTACGCAGGGCGTACTCGTGCGTCACCCGTGACCGAGTCCTCGACTGCTTCGCTTCGGATGGGACGGATAGGCTAGGCTTGCATAGGGGCGATGTGGACGGACCGAGACCAAGGCCTTCACGTATGCTAGGCGTACGAGGCTACGCAGCGCGTAACTCGGATGAGGACGCTGACTCGTTCTTCGGATAATACCGGGAGTTTATATTTAAATTTATATTTATTTTAAATAAACTTCTAAAATTCATATCTCCTTCATACGGACTCCGTTTTCTACGTTCTTTATATCCACGCGAAGGTGAGACTACGATCTACAACTTTCGTTTAGATTCCGTTGGCAAATTATGAAATTATTTTTATTATTTATTTATAAAATGTCGTGATTAAGGAATTTCTTTAAAAATTCATAACTTCTTTATCTGACGTCGGTTTTTTCCAGACTTTTTACCGCTGAAATACCATTGTCGAGACCTTCGATTCTCGTTTAGGTCATTCCGGCCAAAAGTCGCTCGATCTCCGATTCGAGTTTTTAGCTGACTGCTGCTATGCCGAACTTGGAAAAATCATAACTTCAATATACGAAGCCGGATTTTTGGGCATTCGTTTACGTACGATCCCGGTTTAATGATATTAAACATAGTAGGAATTTAAATAGATGCTTTTTGGGCATTTTATTGAAACTTTGCGTTTTTACGTGACTTCGTATTGCCGGTTTTTGTTGGTAAAACTTAGAATGGTCATAACTTCTTCGTTATAACTCGAATTTTAGTGTTCTTTATTTGCTTGGAAACCTTAAGAAGATATCTACTACATAGCGTACTCCAAACAGAGCCTTTGAATACTTCATTTTTTGATGATATTCTAATTACTTTTTCAAAGAGGTTACAAGACTCGAATTTCAAGGACCTGAAATGATGGGTTGTTACATATACTCCCACTAGCCTTGACATATACACAAGATTCATCTTCACTCCTAGAAAAGCCAAATTCCTTGACTTTCTCATCAAGGCAAAAATTCCATCTGCGAGGTGCTTGCTTTAATCCATAGATGGATTTCTCAAGCTTACACACTCTATTCGGGTACTCTGTGCTGACAAAACCCTCTGGCTGATTCATGTAAACATCCTCAGCCAACTTTCCATTAAGGAAAGCGGTTTTGACATCCATTTGCCATATTTCATAGTCATGAAATGCAGCTATGGCTAACAATACCCTAATAGACTTAATCCTGGCTACTGGAGAAAAGGTTTCATCATAATCCACTCCAGGAGTTTGAGAGAAGCCCTTTGCTACCAGTCGAGCCTTATAAGTGTGTACATTACCATCCATGTCGGTCTTCTTCTTGAAGATCCATTTGCACCCTACAGTCTTACGACCTGGCACATTGTCAACCAAGTTCCAAACTTGATTGTCATACATGGATTGTATCTCACTTTCCATTGCCTCTTTCCATTTAGCAGACTCAGGGCCTGCCATGGCTTTCGCATAGCTGTTAGGTTCATCTAGACCTACTAGTGTCTCATCACTAATAAGTGTCTCACCTTCTGCAGTAATATGGAAACCATAGTAATGCTCAGGTTCCTTCCTGTAACGCCTGTGTTTCCGGGCTTGCCATTTTTAGCAATGTAATAGTCTAGGTTAACCTCTGTAACCCGTTTTGAAATAATAAGATTGTATTATTTAAGTATTATGTGTTTTGGTGCTTACTTGCTTAATTATGTGGTTTGATTAATTAAGAATAAAAATAAGCGTCAAAATTTAAGTGTAAAATAAACTTAATATCTTTGAATAATGATGTAGTAGTTGAAATGAGGTTTCCGAATATATATAGAACGCCGAAATCTGACTTCGTATGAGGAAGTTATGATTTATCGAAGTTTCGGCTTAGCGGTAAGCTGCCTGTTTTACTCGATTTGAGATCGAGGGGTTTTTAGCCGAAGCAATCTAAATGAGAATCGAAGATCTCATTGTTGGTATCGAAGCGATGAAAAGTTAGGCGAGAACGGACGTCAAACGAAGAAGTTATGAATTTATAACGAAGTTTTTCTGTCGCGGCCTATTAAAAATAAATAATAAAAATAAATTCGAAATTAGCCGACGAAGTCTAAAGGAACGCTGTAGAGTGTGGTCTCACCTTCGCGTGGATATAAAGAACGTCGAAAACGGAGTTCATATGAAGAAGATATGAACTTCCGAAGTTTATTAAATATTTGGTAATTAAATTTTAATGGAAATTCGGAGGCATTATCCGAAGGCGAGTCACCGGTCTGATCCGAGGTACGCCCCGCGTACTCCGAAGAGTGTCGACATTTCGGATGACGCATGCAGTGACGATTTCGGAAGCAGTACGCGCTGCGTACTGCAGTACGCCCCGCGTACTCCGAGGCTCCAGCCTCTTATAAATAGGAACCGAAGGCAGCCGAGTCTTTTGCCAATTTCCTCTCTTCTCTCTCCCATTTTGCATCGTTTTGCATGCCAGAAATATCCCGAACCCCGGTATTGTTCCCAAGCCCCGAGATCCCGAAGATCCCAAGAAATGCAGTTCCCGAGCCGAAGCTCTGCCCGCGAGAAGTTCGATTATTGAAGAGATCTTCCAGATCTGCTGAGGATTACTACTTCTGCAAGTCGTAGTGCTGTCCGATCATCTTCTGATCAAGTGAGTGTATACTACCTTTCATAAACATGATAGTAATACAAGTTTGGTTCGAGTGTATTAAGTATATTGTTGCTTATAAGTGTGAGTGTGTAGTTACCTTCTTCTAACACATAAATATTAAGTATTTTCTATAAAGTACGTGCTATGTGTATAGTATATTGTTGTTTATATGTGTGAATGTGTATTCACTCTCTTCTATCTCATAGATATGATTTATTCTCTATGAGATAGGTGCTATGTGTGTGTGTGCCTCATCTGTTATGTGGATTATGTGTTGATTAAAGCATGCTATACAGGTTTTCAAAACTATGTATAAAAATGTATATTTTATCTACTAATATGTTGGGTAGAACATAGGTAGATAGTTGGTGTGTAATAAACAGATGAGAGGCCTCGTTGTTGTTTGATTTAGTCATCTAGCGGAGTTTAGATGACGACCACTGGCTATTCTAGACAGTTTTGTGGAAACATTAGCAGGTTCGCCACCTGTAGGTGTTAATGAACTCGGGTGTTCATTTGTTGTACTCCATCCCCCTCATGGTTGCCTTATTTGACTTATATTGTTGTGGTACCCCCGAAGCATGTGTTGTCGCCCCGATGAAATATTCTTAGACTAGGTCCCTTGTGTTAGTTGTTTTAGGGACATAAAGTGAGAATAACGGGAATGGGTAATTGGGTTATTGTTGGTTGGTGGAAATTAAATATGATTATTTATTGTGGGTTGAAAACCCTATATGCTCACCAGGCTCCCAAGCCTGACCCACTCAGTTTTAATTGTATTACAGGAAGTGGCGCAAGGGCATGAGATGGATGAACCATCAGTTGTTTTGATTACAAGTCTGCATATGTTTGTATTTGTTGAATGACTTGTAATGTATTCGTTTATGCTTATTGGTCTGTATCGGAACATGACACCCCGAGTTTTGATTATATAATGAAAAAATACATATCTTTTATGAAATGCTTTGGTAAACATGGTATTATCATGTTTTGTTTTTGGGAACAAATTCCGCAACTCTTTCAAATCAAAAGGGTTTACTCTTAAAATATTTTTAAAGCATAAATGAAAAACAGTCTTTTCTGGCCGAGATTTTGGGGATGTCACAGTTGGTATCAGAGCATTAGTTTAAGCGAACTAGGAATTTGTAAGATTTCTAGACTTAAACTTAGAATGCTAAGTGGAATTTTGAGATGTGTGTCTGTTGTGTTTTAGACACGAGCACTGGTTTATTGTAGGAAAGTTGCCTAAAATGCTTTTATTTGCTAAATGTTATATGTTGCCATATATTAAATTATTTGTTCGGATCTATGGTCTGTTGCCGACCGGATCTAGAAACCTTATGTGTGTAGGATTCGAAGCGTACGTCTACGATATTAGAACTAGCATGTAAACGTTTCGGTGTGATAAGGAAGATTTGAATATCTACCATGATTGAGGAACTAATTTCACCTTATTCGGTGTGTAGATCAAAATGGTGAGAACAAGAAGTGGAGTTGGAAATGCTGACGAAAACAAGAATCAACCACCAGTGATTGAACAAGTACCTGTCGTAGCAGCAACACCTGAGCCAATAACCATGGCTGGTGTGCAAATGATGATTCAGACGATGTTGGATCGTCAGACGGATGAAACTAGACGGTTGCTTCAGCAGCATCGTGAAGAACTGTCAATTCGTGTGGAGGAGCCTGAATTAAATAAAGGGCACTCGGAAGGGGGAAACTTCAGTGGGTCTATTGGTCAAGCCAACCCACCGATAGTTAGGCAAGATAACCATGATGGAAGGAATGATGGAATGGGATGCAAGTACAAGGACTTTCTAACTTGCAAACCATCGACCTTCAATGGAAAGGAGGATCCGATTGGGGTTATGGATTGGATCCCCAAAATGGAGTTAGCCTTCATGACGTGTGGCTGCAGAGGTAGGTTGCAAACTATCTATGCAGTGCGACAATTCCGAGGTGGAGTCGTTCGTTGGTGGAACACTCTAGGGAAGACGTTGAGCCCTAATGAGCCACTGCAATTGTCATGGGCAGAGTTCTTGGTGCAGTTCAAGCGCAGATTCTGCTCGGCTCAAAATTTGTTGGAGTTGGAGAACAACTTCCTGACATTGACGAAAGGCAGCATGTCAGTTGATGAATACACCAATAGCTTCACCGATAAGATGGAGTTTGCCTTGCGTATCGTTCCAGACGAGTTGACAAAGGTGGACCGGTATGTGCAGGGACTCCCATGGGAGTACAAGGTGCTAGTACGTCAGGCACTTACTCTAGAGGCAGCTATCTGGGCTGCCAAGTCTATTGAGAAAATGATAAAGGGAAGAACCACTGACAAGGTTGAGGTTGGTGAGAAAAGAAAGTTTGAGGGAACATCTGGTTCCGGTAAGAAGGGCAAATTTTCGAAATCTGATTCGAAAAACTTTGGTGGAGGAAAAGGAGGCGAAGCGAAGTGGTGTGATAAGTGTAAGAAAAAGCACTTTGGGAAATGTAGCGAGGATGTGACCTGCTACAAGTGTGGGAAGGTTGGGCATTTTGCCAATGAATGTCTGAACAACAAAAGGATGTGTTTTGGGTGCAATGAAGAGGGGCATATTTTGAAAGACTGTCCGAAGAAGAAGGAGGCAGCTAGGCCCAACATTCCACCAAAGCTGAAGGCGAGAGCCTTCCAGATGACACTTGAAGCTGCGAAAGATGAAGCTGATGTCGCTTCAGGTACCTTTCTCGTAAATGAATTACCTGCTCAAATTTTGTTTGATTCTAGAGCCAACTACTCCTTTATTTCGCATGAGTTTGGTAGAAGGCTAGCTTTGCCTATTGATAGACTAGATGATGATTTATTAGTCGAAGTAGCTAGTGGCAAGTTTGTACCTGTTAGCCATCGTATGAAAAACATCTTAATTGATCTTAATGGGAATAAGTTCCACGAGGAATTATTGCCAATCGACCTTAATGGTTTCGACATCGTGTTGGGAATGGATTGGCTTAGCGCCAATGATGCCGAAATTTTGTGCAAGAAGAAGATAGTTAAAGTAAACCCACCTGGGAAGGATTCATTTATGGTGTACGGGGACAAACGGCGAGTAAATTTTGGAATCATTTCTCTAATGAAAGCCAAAAAGTGTTTGACCAAGGGATGTACATCATATTTAGCATTCGTGATTGATGCTAAGAAAGAAAAGAGGGTGATGCAGAGCATTCCAGTGGTGTGTGATTATCCGGAACTATTTCTCGAAGATCTTCCTGGATTACCACCTGATAAATAAGTAGAGTTCAGAATAGACTTGTTACCAGGAACCACGCCAATAGCAAAAGCACCTTATCGATTAGCACCGAAGGAGATGAAGGAGATAATGATGCAACTTCAGGAGTTATTGGACAAAGGTTTCATTAGACCTAGTTCATCGCCCTGGGGAGCTCCGGTGTTATTTGTAAAGAAGAAAGATGGAAGTATGAGAATGTGCATTGATTACAGAGAGCTGAACAAGGCAACAATAAAGAATAGATATCCGTTGCCGAGGATTGATGACCTATTTGATCAATTGCAAGGTTCGAGCTATTTCACGAAGATCGATCTAAGGACAGGATATCATCAGCTGAAAGTAAGAGAGCAAGATATCGAGAAGAATGCATTCAGAACTAGATATGGACACTACGAGTTCTTGGTTATGTCGTTTGGACTAACCAATGCTCCGGCAGTGTTCATGGATTTGATGAATAGGGTTTGTAATCCGTTCCTTGATAAATCCGTGATAGTGTTCATAGACGACATTCTGATTTACTCGAAAAGCCAGGAGGAGCATGGCAGACACTTGCAAGAAGTGTTAGAAGTTTTGAAGCAGGAGACGCTGTATGCGAAGTTCTCCAAACGTGATTTTTGGATTCGTGAAGTCCAATTCTTGGGTCACGTGGTCAACCAAGAAGGGATAATGGTTGATCCAGCGAAGATCGAAGATGTGATAAAGTGGGAACAACCGAAAAGTCCCACGGAGATTCGAAGCTTTTTAGGATTAGCCGGATATTGCCGAAGGTTTATCCAAGGTTTTTCTTCGATCGTTACTCCATTGACAGCTTTGACCCACAAAGGAGCTATTTATGCTTGGAGTGATAAGCATAAAGAAGCATTCGAGAAGCTAAATAAGAAGCTATGCGAGGCACCGATACTTTCTCTACCCGATGGAGTTGAAGACTTCGCTGTTTATAGCGATGCGTCTGGGGTTGGATTGGGTTGTGTTTTGACACAAAGAGAAAAGGTGATAGCATATGTGTCTCGACAACTGAAGGAGCATGAAAAGAATTACCCGACTCATGATTTGGAGTTGGCAGCGGTAGTTTTCGCTCTGAAAATATGGAGGCATTACCTCTATGGCACGAAGTGCAAACTTTTTACTGATCATAAGAGTCTCCAATATCTCTTTAATCAGAAGGAATTGAATATGAGGCAACGACGCTGGCTAGAATTACTTAAAGACTACGACTGTGAGATACTTTACCACCCCGGTAAAGCTAATGTTGTTGCTGATGCTCTCAGTCGGAAAGTCAATCTTGAAAGGAAAAGGCCAAGAGCGTTGAGAATTGAAGTTGTCTCGACCATTGTAGAAAGTATAAGGAAAGCTCAAGAGGAAGCTTCTGAGAAAAATGACCGAAAGGAGGAACGTTTGGGTAAAACGTTGGTGTTTGGTACAAACGGTCATGGACTGAAGGTATTCCAAGATCGTATTTGGGTACCTAAGTCAGGAGGAATTAGGGATCTTCTGATGGAAGAGGCTCACAAAACCATGTACTCAATTCATCCTGGTAGCACTAAAATGTATAGGGACCTGAAACCCTACTACTGGTGGCCGACGATGAAGCTTGATGTTGCAAAGTATGTGGCTGAGTGTGTGACTTGTGCGAGAGTAAAGACACAACATCAGAAACCTTACGGGAGTTTAGAACCATTGCCTGTGCCTATGGGTAAGTGGGAAGACAATGCTATGGACTTTGTCACTAAACTGCCCAGAACAAAGAATGGTCACGACATGATTTGGGTGGTCGTTGATCGATTCACTAAGAGTGCGCATTTCATAGAAGCCAAGGAGAAATGGTCTATGGAAAAGCTTGCGAATTCTTATGTGAGAGAAATTGTGAGGCTTCACGGTGTTCCGTTAACGATTGTATCGGATCGTGATAGCCGTTTCACCTCAAGGTTTTGGAAAAGTCTACAAGAGGAATTGGGTACCAAGTTATGTTTAAGCACAGCTTACCATCCGCAGACTGATGGTCAGAGTGAAAGAACAATACAAACACTTGAAGATATGCTGAGGGCATGTACCTTGGTATTCCTAGGTAATTGGGATGAACACTTACCTTTGGTAGAATTTTCCTACAATAATAGTTTTCACTCGAGCATTAAGATGGCACCTTATCAAGCTTTGTATGGACAGAAGTGTCGTACGCCGTCTTGTTGGCTTGAGACTGGGGAAAAGCAGTTTATGGGACCGAAGATGGTTCGTCAAACTGTTGAAAAGTTGAAAATAATTAGGGAAAGAATGTTAGCAGCTCAAGATCGTCAAAAGAGCTATGCTGACAAGAAGCGAAGACCGATGACTTTTGAGATTGGAGATTCAGTTTTGCTTACAGTCTCGCCGTGGAAGGGACTTATAAGATTTGGTAAAAGGGGAAAGTTGAGTCCAAGGTTTATTGGACCGTTTAAAGTTCTTCAGAGGATTGGGAACCAAGCTTACAAGCTCGAATTACCCAAAGAACTGAATGGAATTCACAACACTTTTCATGTGTGTTATTTGAGGAAGTTCACGGGAGAAGTTCCCGATATAATTCCAATTTCTGAATTGAGAGTTGATGAGAACAAAAGGTTGATTGAAGAACCAGAGGCAATTGTAGACCGAAAGACTAAGAATTTGCGACGCAAAATGGTTGGGTTAGTGCTTGTCCGATGGAAACACACGAATGGGCCGAATCTCACCTGGGAGACGGAGAGTGACATGTTGAGTCGCTATCCGCATTTGTTTGTTGATGTGTGATTCCGGGGACGGAATAATTGTAAGGTGGAGAGAATTGTAACGCCTGTGTTTCCGGGCTTTCCATTTTTAGCAATGTAATAGTTTAGGTTAACCTCTGTAACCCGTTTTGAAATAATAAGATTGTATTATTTAAGTATTATGTGTTTTGGTGCTTAATTGCTTAATTATGTGGTTTGATTAATTAAGAATAGAAATAAGCATCAAAATTTAAGTGTAAAATAAACTTAATATCTTTGAATAATGTTGTAGTAGTTGAAACGAGGTTTCCGAATATATATAGAACGCCGAAATCTGACTTCGTATGAGGAAGTTATGATTTATCGAAGTTTCGGCTTAGCGGTGAGCAGCCTGTTTTACTCGATTTGAGATCAAGGGGTTTTTAGCCGAAGCAATCTAAATGAGAATCGAAGATCTCATTGTTGGTATCGAAGCGATGAAAAGTTAGGCGAGAACGGACGTCAAACGAAGAAGTTATGAATTTATAACGAAGTTTTTCTGCCGCGGCCTATTAAAAATAAATAATAAAAATAAATTTGAAATTAGCCGACGAAGTCTAAACGAAAGTTGTAGAGCGTGATCTCACCTTCGCGTGGATATAAAGAACGTCGACAACGGAGTTCGTATGAAGAAGATATGAATTTCCGAAGTTTATTAAATATTTGGTAATTAAATTTTAATGGAAATTCGGAGGCATTATCCGAAGGCGAGTCACCGGTTTGATCCGAGGTACGCCCCGCGTACTCCGAAGAGTGTCGAAATTTCGGATGACGCATGCAGTGACGATTTCGGAAGTAGTACGCGCTGCGTACTGCAGTACGCCCCGCGTACTCCGAGGCCCCAGCCTCCTATAAATAGGAACCGAAGGCAGCCGAGTCTTTTGCCAATTTCCTCTTTTCTCTCTCCCGTTTTGCATCATTTTGTGTGCCAGAAATATCCCGAAGCCGCGGTATTGTTCCCGAGCCCCGAGGCAAGTCCCGAGATCCCAAAGATCCTGAGAAGTGCGGTTCCCAAGCCGAAGCTCTGCCCGCGAGAAGTTCGATTTTTTAAGAGATCTTCCAGATCTGCTGAGGATTACTACTTCTGCAAGTCGTAGTGCTGTCCGATCATCTTCTGATCAAGTGAGTGTATACTACCTTTCATAAACACAATAATAATACAAGTTTGGTTCGAGTGTATTAAGTATATTGTTGCTTATAAGTGTGAGTGTGTAGTTACCTTCTTCTAACACATAAATATTAAGTATTTTCTATAAAGTACGTGCTATGTGTATAGTATATTGTTGTTTATATGTGTGAATGTGTATTCACTCTCTTCTATCTCATAGATATGATTTATTCTCTATGAGATAGGTGCTATGTGTGTGTGTGTGCCTCATCTGTTATGTGGATTATGTGTTGATTAAAGCATGCTATACAGGTTAAACTATGTATAAAAATGTATATTTTATCTACTAATATGTTGGGTAGACCATGGGTAGATAGTTGGTGTGTAATAAACAGATGAGAGGCCTCGTTGTTGTTTGATTTAGTCATCTAGCGGAGTCTAGATAACGACCACTGGCTATTCTAGACAGTTTTGTGGAAACATTAGTAGGTTCGCCACCTGTAGGTGTTAATGAACTCGGGTGTTCATTTGCTGTACTCCATCCCCCTCATGGTTGCCTTATTTGACTTATATTGCTGAGGTACCCCCGAAGCATGTGTTGTCGCCCCGATGAAATATTCTTAGACTAGGTCCTTTGTGTTCGTTGTTTTAGGGACATAAAGTGAGAATAACGGGAATGGGTAATTGGGTTATTGTTGGTTGCTGGAAATTAAATATGATAATTTATTGTGGGTTGAAAACCCTATATGCTCACCAGGCTCCCAAGCCTGACCCACTCAGTTTTAATTGTATTACAGGAAGTGGCACAAGGGCATGAGATGGATGAACCATCCGTTGTTTTGATTACAAGTCTGCATATGTTTATATTTGTTGAATGACTTGTAATGTATTCATTTATGCTTATTGGTCTGTATCGGAACATGACACCCCGAGTTTTGATTATATAATGAAAAAATACATTTCTTTTATGAAATGCTTTGGTAAACATTGTTTTATCATGTTTTGTTTTTGGGAACAAATTCCGCAACTCTTTCAAATCAAAAGGGTTTACTCTGAAAATATTTTTAAAGCATAAATGAAAAACGGTCTTTTCTGGCCGAGATTTTGGGGATGTCACAATTCCTAACCCTTGTGGAACGCCTCAGAGGTACAACTAGAGGTATAATTGGATCAACATGAGGTTCCTCCTCATGTTGACTGCTAGGGTTTGAGGTTCCTTCACCACTTGACTCTCGAAGTTCTTCAAGGTCAATTTGCCTCCCACTGTCTCCTTGGCTTATAAACTCTCTCTCTCGAAAGACAGCCCTCCTTGCTACAATGACCATATTCTCACTAGGTCTGTAGAAGAGGTAACCAAAGGATTTTTGTGGGTAGCCGATGAAAATACACTTCTCGCTTCGAGGTTTGAGCTTGTCATGAGTCTTGCGTCTCACGAAAGCCTCACAACCCCAAACCTTGATGTGGGCTAGACTAGGAACTTTTCCAGTCCACATCTTGTGAGGTGTTTTGGCAACCTTCTTTGTAGGGACCAGATTAAGGATATGTGTGGCAGTTTCTAAGGCATACCCCCAAAATGAGATTCGTAGCATAGCTCGACTCATCATGGAACGAACCATATCCAACAAGGTTCGATTGCGCCTCTCAGCTACACCATTCAACTGTGGTGTCCTGGGAGGTGTCAATTGTGAGACAATCCCACATTCCCTTAGATAATCGAGGAACTCAGTACTAAGATACTCACCACCACGATCGGATCGAAGCATCTTAATGTTCCTGCCCAATTGATTCTCGACTTCCTGTTTAAACTCTTTAAAGTTTTCAAAAGTCTCTGACTTATGCTTGATTAAGTAGACATATCCATATCTACTATAATCATCCGTAAAAGTCACATAATAACGATTAGCATCCCTTGTGGCATGTTTGAAGGGTCCACACACATGCGTGTGTACAAGATCCAACAAACCTTCACCCCTCTCACATGAACCAGTGAAGGGTGACTTTGTCATTTTTCCATGTAAGCATGATTCGCAACTATCATCTGATTTTAGGTCGAATGACTCCAAGACTCCATCCTTTTGGAGTTGGCCTATGCGTTTCTTTCTTATATGTCCAAGACGATAATGCCATAATGATGCTTTATCCAAGTTATTATCATTAGTAGAATCAATACACATTACATTATTTCCTAAGTTATCTACAACAGACACAGCTTCATCCACACCATCACAAGGTAATGCTTTAAAATAAAACACATTATTATAGAAAGCATTTATTCCACTAGTTTCATTATCAAAAGAAAAGGTAAAACCTTGTTTATAAAAAGCATGAAAGGAAATAACATTTCTTGCCATTTCTGGAGAATAACAACATTTATTCAAATCTAAAGTAAATCCACTACTAAGCAACAAAGTATAAACTGCAATCTTGGTGACAGGTGAAACTTTCCTATTCGCCATGATCAAGTTTATCTTTCCATGCTCCACATTCTCACTTCTTCTTAGTCCCTGCATTTCATAACAAATATGAATACCGCAACCATTATCAAGGACCCAAGAGTTACAATAGAGTGAATTATTAGATGAGATAGTGTAAATACCTGCATGGTTGGGTTTAACTTTCCCATCCTTCAAATCTTGCTGGTACTTTGGACAGTTACGCTTCCAGTGCGCTTTTTCGTGACAGTAAAAGCATTCAGCCTCTTTGGGATCAGAAGAAGATGTAGAAGAGGAGCCATCAAGAGTCTTACCCTTGGTACCCTTCGAAGGGTTCTTTCTCTTCTTCCCTCTACCTTTCCTGATTACCAGGACAGGTGCTGAGTTTAGAGTAGTAGTAGGAGTGGTCACAACCTACTTACCTTTAAGACTTGATTCTGCGGTCTTTAGGAGTCGCTGAAATTTTCTAAGTGTAACTTCCTCCTTATTCATGTGGTATGTCATGCGGAATTGATCATAACACGAAGGTAAGGAGTGAGAAATAATATCTATTGCTAACTCCTCATGGAAGTTCACATTCAACTTCATCAATCGATCCACATACCTTTGCATTTTCTTCATGTGGCTTGTGATGGGTTCGCCATCTTTCATTCGGGTTGTGATTATAGAGGAGGTGATCTCATATCGCTCTTAACGAGCACTCTGATGGTAGCGGTCCATCAAATCCTGGTGCATCTCAAAAGGATAGTAGTCCTCATAGGACTTTTGGAGTTCGGCTGTCATGGTGGCCATCATGATGTATGCCACTTTGGTAGCATCTCTTTCATGTGCCTCATATTCAGCAAACTCCTCAAGAGTAGCAGTTGGCTCAGGCACCTTGAGCTCCTTGTCAAGAACATATTCCTTGTTCTCATAACGAGTGACCATCCTGATGTTTCTGATCCAATCAGTAAAGTTGGATCCATCAAAGATGACTCACCCACAGAGATTCATTAGAGAGAAGGAGCTTGTAGGGTTTGAGCCAGGAGTAGCATTGTTGGAAGACATCTGAAAGGGAAGAAAAAAGGTTTAGTTTAGATATATGGATAGTCCTTAATAAAACACCCAAATGTAATATTAAGGCTAGGATCCAATCACAATATATTATAACATAGAAGAGGGATGCCATAATCCAAGTTATAACATATTTGAATGGTAGGTGAATGACAATTCACCAATTTCCACCATGAAAACGAAATATAAATTATTAGGTTTTATTTGGCTTTTAGAAATTCCTAGATTCTTTGAGATTCATTGAACTTTTCAATGGCATGTTTCAATCTCGAGTGTGCCCTTCATGTTTTGTGACTTGGATACCGAGGATCACAAAACAAGGTGTGAAGTAACCATGAAAATTACTTGGTACCCTTAATGTTTTTCACTTAATCGTCGTGCCGGTAAACCACACGCGCTCCTTCCGACCTCATGAAAAACCTTAAGTCACCCTTTGCCTTCCTTGTTAAGTCCAAGTTAGTGTGCCGGTAAACCACACACGCTCCACCAACGACTTAAGCAAGGTGCAAAGTGTAATTTCATGGATTAGCACCTTATTCACATTTTCCTAAAGTAACTAAGATTGGGAATTTATAAAACATTTAGTTACTTTATAATAATCATTATACTTTTAATGGGAATTTATAAGTCCTTGTCTTACCCGTTCGGCTAACGACCCTCCACCGGTCAAGCAAGCGGTTGGTGAGAGTGGACACCCATTAAGTTGCCATTTTATATGAAACAACCTTATACCCACCTTATAGATCGGCTTCGTGAATGAGGCGTACTAGCGGTAGGACGACTTTGATCTTATACATATATATATACATACATATATATATATATATATATATATATATATATATATATAATTATTAAATCATAATACTATAAGTATAAGAGTTGAATTTTAACTTTTAAAAACTAAGGGTTGGAACTAAAGTTTTATCAAGACTTTACTTGTTCCAAAACTTGAGGGCAAGTTTTGTAAACTTTCAAAACTTTTCATTTCTTGTAACTTATGAGTTAATTAGAGTATTTAAAATGAAGACTCTTCATTTTTCTAACTCTTGTTTTCTTTAAATGGTTTTAATTCAAGTGTGACTCTTGGTTTTCCATAACTTGAGGACAAGTTATGGACTCCATTAAAACACATTATGATCAAGAATTAAACTATCAAGTAGGTTACAAGTAATTCCTATGATCATCCAAATTCATAAGATCAAGAACATGAATATCCATATCAAAGTTTCAAAACCATATGAACACATATAATCATTAAAAATTGATATTTGCCATTGTAAATGGATTAGAACAAACATTACTCCATCTAAAAGAAGTTTTATAAGCCTACAACAGTTTAGGAAAATGTTTCTAGTCTATTTCCAGCAGCAAAAGTCGAAAATCTGCATTTTATGGCTCCTACTCGCCAAGTGCACTAACCTACTCGCCGAGTAGGATGAAGATACACATGAACTCGGCGAGCTCATCAGGCAGACAGCAAGTTTTTCGACTTGTTTCAACTTTTTATCACAAATAACAAACAAACAAGCCTAGGCTCTGGTACCACTGATGGGTTTTGAGCATTCTAACACTTCCTAAGTGTACATGCAACCCTAATAACCTTGGATCTATGTTTGTCTAGTTATCATGCAAAGTTTATTTCCAAGGCTATGATCCTATCTAGCATACATGGGGAACAATTTTAACTTGAATAAAAGATAGAACTACATACCTTGTTGTTGATTTTGATCCTTGAAACTCTGACAACCGTCAAATTTTGGTCAAGTCAAAGTCAACTAAAGTCAACAAGTCAAACCGGTCAACTCAACTAACCCTTGTGTGCGAGGGCTTACATTATGAATTTACTAGACAACTCGCTATTCTAACGAGAGATCATAAATTGAAAAGTGCGTAAATCTAGATCTCCTTAACCTAAAATTGTGGTACGTGGCGAGCCAAACCGATAAAACAATGTTGCATACTCATCGGGAGTATGCAAGATCCTTAAACAAGGCTTAACGGGGTTTACGGACCTTGCATTGCGAAGCCGGACACTCGCATTCGTCACACACGAAACCGCTCTCAATCGTTTTCACTCTATCTCTTCTTATCGAGAATCTCTCCCAAATCTCTCTAAGTATGTGAAATCTCTCCCAAATATCTCTTTGTATGACAAATCTCTCCAAGAATGTCAAATCTCTCTAAGTATGTGAAATCTCTCCCAAATATCTCTTTGTATGAGAAATCTCTCCATGAATGTCAAATCTCTCCCAAATCTCTCTATGTATGTGAAATTTCTCCCAAATATCTCTTTGTATGAGAAATCTCTCCAAGAATGTCAAATCTCTCAAAGTATGTGAAATCTCTCCCAAATATCTCTTTGTATCAGAAATCTCTCCAAGAATGTCAAATCTCTCCCAAATCTCTCTAAGTATGTGAAATCTCTCCCAAATATCTCTTTGTATGAGAAATCTCTCCAAGAATGTCAAATCTCTCCCAAATCTCTCTAAGTATGTGAAATCTCTCTCAAATCTCTCTCAAAATCTCTCTCAACTTTCTATACTCACTCGGGGCATCCCGACCCTCGAATTTGGCAGAAACAGCCCAAAAACGGAAGTCTACGCGAAAAACGGACTTAAGGAGCCGAAACCCCTCTTAGGACTCGAAAGTCCTCTTAGGACCCGAACCCTTCTGAGCCGAAGGCTGTTGAACCGAACCTCACTCAAAGAACCGAACCCGAAGGCTCCTGGAACCGAACCTCGCACATCACCCGAACCCGAACCTTCGGTACATTTCGGGTCTGATCACTTTCTCTTCTGAAGATCGAGCCTTCGCTTCTGAGAACATCGAGCCCTCGCCTCTCGCTTCCTCGCCCCGTTAGCTTCGCGCCTAGCAGCATTAGGGACCGAACCTCGGCCAGGACCGAGAGGTCTCGCTGGGAAGCCTCTTTTCTCCCAGTTTTCGACTAATGTTGCGTTGTAGGCCCGTTTTTAATTGTTTTAAGACGGAATTTTCACCCAAAACTTTATTTTAACATATAAGGACCCTTAATTATTAATTAATCACGTTTTAAGGATAAAACCTTATCCACAAGAGAGTAGGTGAAGTACAAAGGTAGAGTGTTGACTTAACTTTACCTGATGACACAAACAACCACTCCCACACCCACTCTATGACCAGCCACACCTCCCCACCTTACCTAGGTCACTTCAATGTTCTTTCCACTCAATTATCACCCTTTCCCACGTTTTAGAGCTAGAACAAACCATTCTCTCTCCTCACTTCTCTCATTTTCTCTCTTTTCACCAAAAAGATCAAACTCTTTTCACTCTCAATTCCTCTCTCTAGAATTCGAGATTCAAGGGCTGATCTTTGGGTTTTTCCTCCACATTTGGTAAGCAAAATCCATTCTCCTTATGATTATTTCACTTCTTTCTACTCAAATCATGGATATCTTACACAAACTCCATCATAGTTGTGTTAGATCTTCGAATCTTCAAGTGATTCTTCAAGTGTTCTTGGGTTGAACACTTCTCTTCTTCAACACTCATCTTCTTAAATCACTCAAGGTCAGTTCATACCCCTACATTTTCATGTTTTCTCAAGTTTTTAGGGGGGGGGGGGGGGGGAATACAAGTTAAAACACCAAGAACATAACTAAACTTTTCTAACAGCCTTCATTAGAAAATTTCAACTCCATTCACGGACTGTTTTGGACAACTTAAACATTTTAGTTTTCAAAAATGTTTTAGGTGCAAGTAGTTCCACTTCTTAGCTTTAAAATGACTACTTGCACATCTCCACACAATTTTTCTAAAATTTATGGTGATTTTTACAAAACAGCCTGTCTTTTCAAACACAAATCCGCACCAGTCTGTGAATATGAGCATTTTAATACAAGTTAAAGGCTTCCAAAAATTATGATAAAAATAATGAGTAAACTAGACACAATTTAGGAAATCTCAGAATTTACGGATCTAGTTTTCGACTTCGTATGATTTTTCTGTGATTTTTCTAAAACAGTGCAGAAAAGTTAAGAGTTAGTTAACAGCTTCTAACTTTCAAAACACTTTGTAACATGTTGAGCAAAGTGTGAAATCTTTCATGACTTCATATATTACATGTATTTCTTGTAATGATATATTTATATAATAGGAAAATTACTTACTGAATTTATAAGGATCCTCCGTCATAACCGTTAGTACAGAACAAAACAAGATAAACATAGCTATATTGTACTGTACATTTGACTTACATAGAAAGGGTTCTTATACACCACAAATAAACATACTAAACTATAATAAGTATAGTAAGGTTGCATATACATTTCAAACATTTTTATAAACTATAATAGGTATAGTTTATGATCATTTACATTACAAAAGGTTTTCACACGAATAGGGTACATTCCAAAGTACTGAGTTTTCACATAAATGGGGTACATTCCAAAGTACCGGGTTTTTATACAAAAAGGGGTACAAATACAAAGTACCGGGTTTTTAATTACAAAAGGGGGTACAGATACAAAGTACCGTGTTTTATACAAAAAGGGGTACATATACAAAGTACCGGGTTTTATACAAAAATGGGTACAGATACAAAGTACCGGGTTTTCATATAAATGGGGTACATTCCAAAGTAACGGGTTTATACAAAAAGGGGTACAGATACAAAGTACCGGGTTTTTAACTACAAATGGGGTACATTCCAAAGTACCAAGTTCACATAAAATAGTTGTTATGATATTAAAACTATATTTCATCTAGAATTGTTAGACTTCAACTATAATCGTTGAGCGTATATGCTTGAGTCATATAAGAAATTAGTCTTGATTGGCTTAGAATTGGTGGTGCCCGTCTCATCTCTTGTTCCTCGTTGGGTTGTGGACCTAGGGCAGACCCACTATATTCAACGTTTTACCTAACTAAAATCTTATATAACTTATATACGCTGGACGATTACAGGGGAAATCTACGGGTCATTCTAGGGTTCATTAACGCATAATATAGGAATATTCTGTTCACACTTAACTAAGAAAATATTGGATTTTCTGGAAATCAAACTCTATCGATTTTACAAGGAAAACGGTTTCTACTTCAAACAAAACTCTTATGAACTCACCAACTTAATTGTTGACACTTTTTCAAAACTACTTGTATTCTCAGGAAATCAGTGAAACAGGAAAACTTTAGCGCCTTGAGGATGGGACGTTAAACCGTCAACAATTTACTTTTGTCATCATAATGTAATTGATTTTGAAACATGTAAACATATACTTTGGTGTAACTTTTTCAATTATATTTATGATGGTTGTATTTACTTTGAGCACTATTATATTCGTTGTTGTGATACTGTACATGAAGTCCTCCACCCTCGTACGTTTCCGCCATCCTTGGTTTGGGGGTGTGACAGAAACCTTGTGAGCCTAGCACCCCAAGTGTGATGCCTCAAATGCTTCACACAACACCAAATGCTATGGAGTAAACATGGAGAGAAAGAATAACACTCTAAAAATTGGCTCTAGCCCTCTTGTTTCTTGTCTAACCGATTTTAGGAAAACACATGAGCTTTATATAGTGTTGACACATCTAGGGTTACACCATGTAAACCCTAAGGTGTCATGACTCTTCATTTCCATGACCCATGGGTTTGCAACTCCCATGGAGCCTCCATGGAGCATCCAATGGGTTCAACCCAACTTGATTCTCCATGGAGCCTCTTAGCCCACTATATAAGTTATGGATGATTTACATAATCAACCCATATATTTAATTAGTTATCTTTTGATCACTTAATTAACTCTAAAATTAATTCTTGATCAAACTAATTAAATAATATTATTAATATATTAGAACTTATAATATATTAATAAACCATAAGTGTTATTTCTCTTATTTAGTGTATCCAATTGCATGGTGCCATGCAACCCAAACAGACCATGCCGGGTCAGGTCAAGTACATACCAGGAATAGTTATGGACTTAGACACCTTATCCAACAATTGGTCCACCCGCATCGAGCCTTTAATCCACCTGGTCCACTCTCTGAGTCTACAATATGACTGGTCCGCCCGCACCGGGCCTTCAGTCAGCCTGGTCCACTCTCCGAGCCTCGGCACGTCTGGTCTGCCCTCTCGGGGCCTTCAGCCTATCCGGACCGCTCGTTTGGCCTTCGAAATATCTTGTCCGCCCTAGGTATGTTGGCCTATAGCACGAAGCAGGACCCATCTCAACCCAACCCCAGTCCAACAACCATGTGCACATAAACATGCAATCATATAACAATTCACATCCAATCAAACCGATCTAGCAGATCACAAACATAACATCATCCTAACCAGGATACCGACCTTAACCAGGTCTCTAACGTATACCTTCCTAACTACCAGGATGAAAACATAGCAAAGCAATAACATAACAATGATACCCGAATTACAATCCGATAAAGGGCCGACCTTGGTGCCTTAGACGCTGTTGATATAGTGAGGATAACTCACCTCGCAACTACTGACTGAAAAGATAAGATCACGCTGCTCCAACCTCCGACACGAACTCCACCACTGATAATACCAAAAGACTGAACTCAATAAATACCAATAATCACCAAAATACCCCCGGAAGTCAACTGGCCAACTCTTGGTCAAAGTCAAAGTCCTCAGTCAAAGTCAACCTTCCTTACCGACTCTACTTGCCAAGTCAATCCGCTAACTTGTCGCGTCCTTATACTCAGAAACTCTCAATCCATGACTTAACTCGCCGAGTCGCCCCAAGACTCGCCGAGTCCAACCAACTCTAAGTCACTTCCTGCTCAACTCACCGAGTCGTCCCTCGACTCGCCGATTCACCGCTCAACCAAAAGGGTTAGGACTTTACGACCAGACTAGCCAAGTCCAAGAACTCGCCAAGTCCAAGGCAACATTCAACATACTCGCGGAGTTGTTCTTCCAACACGTCGAGTTCCTGTCTATCTTCATCAACCTCGCCGAGTTCACCCATGTGACTCGCCGAGTACCTCTAGTTTTTAATCCATACCGTGGCTTTCCAAGCCATGCACGGGCTCCAAACAATAGATCCACTCCCCTACAAGCCATCCATCACGTAAAGTCGCAAACTTTACATGAATCCAAAGAGATCTAAGCATAATACACTCTTGGGCTAAGGTTTGGGACAAAAGAACTTCACCTACATCTCTTGAACATAAACTTTATGGCTCCTTGGGTCATCCAACCCTAGATCTGAGGTAGCAACCTCATATCTTACACGAAACTCGAGATGGACCTCATTTATACCCCAAAAACTGCACAATTGATAGATCTAGATGCACAAAAGCTCAAGAACAGATCTATTACCTCCAATGCAAGCTCCCACTGAAGTAGACCTCAAATCTAAACCACTCCCTTGCTGCAATCTCTTAGTCTTCAAGTTCCCTTTTCAAGATTTCCTTTCCCAAAGCTCCAATTTCACTATCAATGGAGTTCCACTCGATTTCTAGGGTTTTCAGGCTCTCAAGGGTGGTAAGGAGGCTGAAGAAGGGATGATATGTTCTTTATATAGGGCACAACCCCCGGGATTAGGGTTTTCTCCTTTCAGCATCAACTCGTCGAGTCCCATCTACTGACTCCGCAAGTTGGTCACGCGACCAAATCCCGCTCCGACTAGACGAGTCGGAATACCCACTCGTCAAGTCCCCTCCTTAATTTACACTTTAGCCCTTGAACAATACTTCTGAATTTCGGGATGTTACAAAGTTCATCCATAATCTTGTTCTCCATGGCGAGATCAGCCTGAAGTTTGTCTAGGCGAGAGGAGACAAAATACATAAGACCAGCTTGATCGGCTTGAAGACTGGTTTGGATCGAATCAAACTTCTCTTGCTCAGCATGAAGAGATTTGGTCATTGATTCAATGGCAAGGTTGAGCGTGTTGGTGTTGGACTATACAACTTCCTTACAAGAATCCAATTGAAGTGTAGCATTGGAATGAAACTTGGCTACATATTTAGAGGCTTTTTGACAAGATAAGGTGGAGGCATCTACAACCCGAGTTGCCTTTTGGATAGTCGCATCATGCTTTTTGAGAGTTGTTTCAATGAGGGCATGAACAACAGTTTCTGAGTAAGTAGAAGTTGAGGAAGAGGAGGATGAAGCGAGCAGTTTGTCAAGTTTCTCATTCAAGTGTCGCTGTGTAGTAGGAGCATCATCATCATCCTCACTCTCAACTCTATATGGACTAAAGTAGTAGGATTCAAAGTAATGTTCTTCACCACCAAGAATAGGGCAACAATCTGATGAAGGGGATGGGGAAATCGGTTTGGTAATAATAGGGGTTTCGGGTTCGGGTTCTGAGGTATGTGCCCACGTATCATATACGTTGACCTGAACCACAGTTTCGGGTGTAGTGGTTGTTGTTGAAGTAACTTGGGTGAAAATTGGTGGAAGAAGATGTGCAGTAGAGATAGGTTGAGAGATAGCAAGTGGTTGAAGTGGTGCGACAGAAATTGGAATAGTAGTATTAGTTGGAGAGGTAGGAGGAGTTAGAACAGTGTCTTTACTTTGTACCTCAGGAGTTGGAGAACATGGGGGTGTATTTCCTCTTGGAGGGATTTCAGGATGAGCATCTTTGCTTACACCTTGATCTTGATCTGACGGAACAAAATCCGAGTCAGTAGACGAGGCAGCTTTTGGTTTCTTAGTCATCTTTTTGATCTTTCGCTTCTTATGGGTAGAAGAAGGTTCTTTTACTGCCTTGCGTTTTTCGGTCGAGGCGGCCTGTGAGGATTGTGCTTCTTCATCCTTCTTTTTCTGATATGGTTTCTTTCCCCTCTTTGCGGGTTTATCAACCACCTCCAACGCACTTTGCATTTCGGGAGTTAGTTGCCTCGGTCCTGCAGGTGTCGATTTCCTAGAGTCAGCCATAAGTTTGCTCTCACCTGTGACACACCAGTACATCGATTTGGGGATGGAACCAAGAAACATGAACTTTGTGAGATCAAATACAATGATTTTTTTCGTGTGGAAAGTCAAAATTGAAGATTTCAATGCATCCTCCATGATCAGAATTTGAAATTGCTCTATTGCTCGGAGAGTAATCAATGTCCAGAATCGTCCACAAGAAATCTCGGATTGTTTGGTAGAAGAATTGAGACTCTGCACCAATTGAGACCAAATCAAGGATTCATAATCTAGATTGATCCCATGGTAAAGACCATAAAGAATGGTCATCAATCCCTTGCTGGCACCATCAGACCCAGCAACCTGTTCTGCTAATCCTTTGAATAGAAGAGTGAATAGGACATTCCACTAAGAAGGCAAACAAGACTTCTTAAATTCCGTCACTGTGGTAAGCACATCGGTGTAAACCATATCATAGAACATTGTAAATAACCGAGTGGTGGTGATGAAATCAGGAGAGATGACGGAGGCATCTGAAGCAAGCCCTAACAGAACAAAAATGTGCTTTTGAAACTAAGGACTTGTGATTAAAGATCTCAAAGTAGATCATCCCCTTGCGTTTATCATATGAAGCAGATGAATAAAATTGTGATAGCAACGACATTGGTACTGATTCAACCTGGGTTAAAGCAATAACTAGTGGTGAATATTTGAGGCATTCAACCACTTACAGCATGTAAGGATCATAAATGAATGGGTTCAGTTCCATAATTAAGTTTTGGTTTGGTTTGATGGTCAGAAGAGAAGAGGAAGCGGTTTGTTCATGAACGGATGATGATTCAACCACTGTTGTAGGAACGAAAAAGATGATGAATAGTAGAAATTCGCCAGAGTGCTTGAGAAAATTTTGGAGTGGTAAAGTTGCACAAGAGATGTGAGAGAACCTTATATACCATTCCTAGGAGATAGAAAGAACCATGAGCAATAATGATACGATCTTCTGAATCGGCGCCTACAAAAGCGTGATTGGACAGCTGTGTTTCCCTAGGAAGACATCATCAAGAGAAATGTCAGGAATCGTTTTAAATTCACGTGTTGTTCGCAATTTTTATCCATTGACACGGTTTGAAATCGTATCTTGTTACCATCGTTTCAACTTTGAAAAAATTCAATTTCGTTTGCCAATTGTCACTCATCCTTTCACTTCATATAGAACTTGTTAGAGTTCGTGCATTATAATAATGCATTCATTCTGAAAAAATTACCATTAGTACCATGAACAAGAATTGGGAAAATCATAAAGATTTTCATGCAAGAGTGTGCCAAAATGAAAAGAAATAAAGTAAGTTGTTTGTGAGATTTAAGTGATGTCTTTATAGACACGAAACTATAGATCTCGGGCACAAATCTCTTCCTTAAAAGTCAAGAGAGACTTAGAATTTTCTGTGTGGTTTCTCGTTGCAATACGATCAAATGTTTATTAAGAAACACTGAAAAACATATTTTCATATGTAAGCTATAACGGGTGGCTTCACTTCAACCGAACTTCAGGACTTGACATAAGACCGAAAGGTGAATGAAGTAGTTGTGAGACCGATTTGGCATTTAAAACAAGTATGTTTGAATTATTTTCAATTACATGGTGATTGTTATAGAAATCCCCCAAAAAAACCTGGATCTTATGGGAGAAACGCTTTGGTTTTTAGACAATTTCATAATGATCGCTCAAAAATGAAAAAGAGACTTCTTGGTACCTATCACAAAAGTGATTTCGTTTGAAACATGGGTGAAAAATAGAACAAACAAGTAATTGTTCACCATCAATTCGTTATTGGTGTTGGATTTTGGGTTTCACTTAGTACGAGGTTAAATGAAACTAAGATCATCAACACAGATGTTGTGTAACCATAAACATCAATTGTAAAGGCTGAAAGTCTCAAGGGTTACTATTATGAAACGAAATGAGATGAAGAAACAATAAGTGGGTGGTTTAAAGAACTGAGAGTACCTCTACTGTTTAAATAGACCAAGCAGACTACTCTTAACTCAATATGAGAAGAGTAAGGTAGCTCATGACTTGAATGATATTATCAACCTTGTTGGGAAGAAATGATTGGTAAATATCAAATCACCAAGGCTTCACTCAAAGTCCTGGAGGCTTCGGTCAACATGCAACAACATGCTTCTAGGGACACCTAGCTAGTACATAGTTAGAGAGTTTATACCTGCCCCAGCTCCATCATGAGATTTCTTCTGTGATATGGAATAAAAATATATTTTACATTTTAAGAGTTTTCTGAAAAAGAAATAAAAACAGAAAAGAAAATATTTTTGTGTTTTAGGAATTTTCTAAAAAAGAAATAAAAATAGAAAAAAAATATTTTTGAGTTTTATGACTTTGAAGATATAAGAAAAGATATACATAAAGGATATATGAGTTCCAAACCAGAAGATGAAACAATCGCTTTCTTTAAAGAAAAATTAGATTAAGCGAAATAGACTGAGCCTTGGACTCATTTCGGTTCCCTTAAATTTACGAGCCAAAATAGACCGACCATTCGACTCATTTCGGTTGCAAAAAAAACTTAAGAAAGCGAAAGAGAAAGTTATACTTAATGGAACGAGTGTGGTTTTAGAACTGATTCAACTTCCGTCATTCCTAAGTCATGTAGAATTTTATGGAATGATGCTCTAGGCAAGGCCTTAGTAAAGATGTCAGCCAATTGAACAGGGGACCGAACGAAGTGAATTTCTACATTCCCGTCTTCTACGTGATCCTTGATAAAATGATATCGCAATGTGTCACACCCCAAAACCTGAACGGCGGAAATGTTCCGGGGCGGAGGACGTCATGTACAATATCACAACAAAGCCTAATAGTAAACAAGAAACAACATCATCTATTGCATTAATAATATAATTTAATACAAGTGTGTTCTGTACAGTTATAAGAAACCAAAATAAAAATGATCAAAATAAGAGACGAGTCTTGAATGCGCTCCATCTTCTCGAAAACCTAACATTGGTACCTGTCTACTGATGATTTGAGAATACAAGTTATTTTGAAAGAGAGTATCAGCTTTAAAGTTGGTGAGTTCATAAGCATTTTAGTGTCGTTGTTTGTATGAAAATGTTTGTAAGTGTTTAATATAAGTTTGTAAAGGTTTGTAGTAAATGTTTGTATCTCCTAGAAAATCCTATATTTTCTACTAAAAGTAGCCTTCTACCAAGGCATCAAATGTTCTGTATGTTTATTTCTTGTTAAAGTGTGTATTTTCCCAAGTGTGACTATCGTTAACAAAATATAGTTTTTACATTGTCGTTTATGTGAGAAGATCACAATATGAATGCAATGGAAAAATAATAAAGTATTGTAGTGTTGTATATAGTAACTACTGCTGTACTAAGTACCTTAAACCGATTGTTAATAAAGGTATAATGTGATATAACTGTAACCATAATTGATCGACTTAGTAAAACACGACGCTCGAAGACGTCGAAATGGTATGACATTTGTCACCCGTAGACCTGCAGGTCCCACTGTAGCTAGTAACAAGGTGTAGGACGGTCAGTCCCATATAGATCTATCCATGCCCCGAAGTAGTGGCTCACATTTATGTTATAGTATTCTTGTATATGTATTTTATGTACTAGTGTAGTGTAAGTTCTCTCTTTCTAGTATGTAGTATGTTCTCTTTGTTTCTCATCATAGTCTGTTCTCTAGTATAGTGTTGTATATGTATTGTTTCTTGTTATAGTGTTCTCTATCTGTTTCTCTTTATAGTATGTATTGTTTCTCGTTATAGTATTCTCTATCTGTTTCTCTTTACATTATATATAGTTTCTCTTTATAGTATGTATTGACTCATGTATGAACTCACACTTTGTATGTTTCATTGTACTAGAAATAGTGAGTAGTGAGTTCGTAAACTATACCTATTATAGCTTACTAGTAGAGTTGTTTGTATGACTGAGTGTATTGAACTGAGATAAAAGCTTTTATGTCCATTCATATATACAAAATATATAACTAAGGATCAAACGACACTCGGACAAACAACAGGGTACTCTAAGTCCACAACCAAAAAAAGGACATGCCATAAAGTGAGTTATCAGTCCTAAGTCCTTCCAACCTTACTTATATAACTATATATGCATTTGACAGGGTTTTCACAATATATAAGTTTAAAAGAGTTAAAATAAATGGTTTGGCATATAAGAACAAGCTTGATAAAGATTTTAGCATGTAAAACAGTTTGATGAACATTTTGAAGTAGTTTGTTTGATAAAACAGTTAAAAGTATAGTAAATCCATTTGTTTGATAGTTATTAATCACATGTGATTGATATAATAACTATAATGTTTCAACTTGTATCCCCCCATAAAAGCATTTAAAATCATTTAAAATGTACATTAAGGGGTATGAACTCACCTGCAGTGAATGGTTTGGATGAACGAGTGGTATAGGATGCTAAGTGCCAAGTGAAGACTTGAGCACACACACGGATCCTATTTATCATATAATGGTACATATATGTATAAGATTAGTGTTTTAAACAACTAATCATGTAAGGAAAGACACCCTAGGACATAGGAAACACTTAGATTCAAGTGCTAAAAGTACAAAGGGTTGCATCTAACAGGTGTATGGTCACACATTAGTATTTACAGCCAAGTGGTATGCTTTTTGTGAGTTTATGGCCATAGAGTTTTCGGCCCAATGAGTTTCCGGACATAAACTCATAAAGTTTAGTGCCAAAGAGTGGATTAAAGGTCTTACAATCATAAGGAAGTGTTCTAGTCTCTTATCCAAGCCCTAGGGTGAAGTTATGGTCCATATGCAACACTAATTAGGGTTTACGACCAAGGGAGATGCTCTTGGCTGTAAACACCTCATGTTCTTGGGAAAAGCTTGTTTTCAAGGCCTTAGTCCAATATCCTAACTAAACAACAAGTATTGGAGGTAGATACTTACAATTTGAAGACAAAGGAGGGTGTTTTTGGCCCAAAACACCTAAATGTTCTTGATGTTCTAGAAAATCTTTGAAGATCTAGACTCAAAGATGAAATCCATGTATCAAATCAATGGTGATTCATGGATAAGAGAAGTATAATCTCACAAAGGAAGGAAATCACTTACATTTTTGAAGAAAAGTGAAGAATCCTTGATGATAGTTGAGACCAAAACTGAGTTCTACACTTGGAAGTGGTAAAGTGAAGAAAAGTGGCCAAGTTTCATATTTATAGCCTAGAGTTTACGGCCACCATGAGTTTACGGCCGTAAACTCATGGATCCTGGCTGTAAACTCCTTATTTGAGGGTTTATGGCTTGTTTGATGGTTTGGAACTTTAGTTGACACATCCAAACACTTAATCCTTTGATGTACTAGGCTTAGAATGCTTAAACAGACTCTAAATAGTGCTAAAGTTAGCAGAAACAAGTTTGACTTTGATTGAAGTGAATGGTTTGTACAAGATAAAAATTTCGGGTTGTCACACTGTGTTATGTGTTTTTTCTTGGAATGTTGCACTGGATTATCCCAGATCCTAATGGCGCTTTTAGAGTCGCAATAAAGTGGAATCTTCTTTATGTTAAGGCCATAATCTCTTAGTTGACTTTGGATCCAAATGACCTGGGAAGTGCAAGATGCTCCATCAATATATTCTACTTCGGCTGTAGAGAGAGAAACACATGTTTGCTTCTTGCACTGCCAACTGACAAGTTTACCATCGAGAAATTGGCATCCGCCTGTTGTGCTATTTCAGTCCATACGGCATCCTCCAAGATCAACATCAGAGAATGCTTGTACGAAGAATCCTGATTTAGCAGGATACCACAGACCGAGAGAAGAGGTTCGTTTTAAATATCTGAAGATATTCTTAACAACCACCATATGAGGTTTGCGTGGATTAGCTTGGAACCTAGCACAGTAACAGACATAAAAAATTATGTCTGGTCGACTAGCTGTTAGATACATAAGAGAGCCTATCATTTGTCGATAAAGTGACATACCGACAGTCGGTTTTTCTGTGACAACCTGAAACTTCTGTCTTGTACCTTAGTCAAATTCTATCAATGTTCAACTCGTTTAAGCTATCTTTAGCGTTGTTTTGAGCCTGTCTGGATGATCTAAAGCCTTGTACAACCAAATTTTGAATTAGGGATGGGTTGGTTTAAGATTTACGGTTGCAAATAGGCCAAACACTCCATCAAAAGGACTGCATGGCCACATACATGAGTGTGTGGCCGCACACCCGAGTGTATGGCCGCACACCCAAGTATATGGCTGCACACATGAGTGTGTGGCTGCACACATGAGTGTGTGGCTGCACACCCGAGTGTATGGCTACACACATGAGTGTGTCGCCGCACACCCGAGTGTATGGCTGCACACATGAGTGTGTGGCTGCACACCCGAGTGTATGGCTGCAGACATGAGTGTGTGGCCGCACACCCAAGTGTATGGCTGCACACATGAGTGTGTGGTCGCACACCCGAGTGTATGGTTGCACACATGCGTGTGTAGCTGCACACCTGAGTGTATAGCTACACACATGAGTGTGTGGCCGCACACCCGAGTGTATGGGTGCACACATGAGTGTGTGGCCGCACACCCGAGTGTATGGCCGCACACATACCCTCATGACCATAAACCTCCTTTGTTTAATCACATAAGGTCCCGACAAGCATTTCCAAGTATTTAGGGTGGTTTCCCATCATGTTTTGTCATGGAATACCTAAATCTCATACATTTATGTGCTATTATATGTTACTAGGATCCACGTGAGTGCGAAACCTCAATTGACACTCAACACTCGTAACCGATCATCTGCTCGAATCATCCGTCAAATGGTGAGTTCATACCCCTACATTTTCCGTGTTTTTAATGTTTTCAGCGGGGAATACAAGCCAAACTCAAAGTATATTATTAAGTTTTAAACTTATTAATGCAGTCCAATGATCTCCACGTTTAATAACATATTTGGATATTTTATCTCTTTTTGTAATATGTTGAGGATAAGGGAAAATACTATTTTGGAAATCTAACTTCATAGCCTTCAGAAAGGTTTTTCAAAGCAGCTCTATATCAACTCTAATAAACTATAACGAGTATAGTTTGGGATAACCCTCTAGGCATCTCTACTTAATCTAATTTCATAAAAGAATATGTATAAACTATGGCAGATTTAGTTTATGTTATATGTTTTTCTCAGAAATATAAAGTACATTTATTCAAGGATAATTATTGTTTTATGCTGATTTCTCGCGAGTAAACTAGATTATACAGAATTGTGAGGTGCTACTTTAATACTGTACCCTTAGGTGTATAGTGATAAATCCTTTTACTATAACCAGAGTCTCCTTGAGGGAGAGCGTGAGATTTGTGAATAGATCTATTCGGGACTGACAATCCCAAACATAAACTGGTAGCTACAGTGAGGCGGGCATGCCTGTGGTGAACAAATGTCATTTAGCTTAACGCCTGAAGAACGTCATAAAGGTCTCTCAGTCATATCAAGTATGGTTATACGACTCACAAAATAAGTATAAGATAAGTTTGTTTACGGACTCTATTCTTCATTTTTTTAATTTTAAGTAATAAAACTACTTTTATATATAGCAATCAAGGATTTCTAAACTGGCATCTCTACCGCTAGGACGAATAACATGTTTTTAGGGAAAATATAGGATTTTCCCAAGATAACACTAGCATTTCTAAAACTGATGGTTTGCATTCTACTGCTAGATACTCTTTCAACACTACCTTTCATAAGAAAATATAGGATTTTCTTGAGGAACACTTTTCAAAAGAATCAAAGAACATTTTTCTCTAAAAATAAATGCTTATGAACTCACCAGCTTTATGCTGATATTTTTCAAACTGTTTGTATTCTCAGGGAATTAGTAGACAGGTACTTCCAGGAATTCGATGAAGCCGGAAGAATAATACTCATGTTTTCTATATTATACATACTTTTGATGTATTTAAAACAAGTTTCAAACTGATGTAAACATTTTTAATATTTGTATTCAATGTTTGGTTGTGTTTACTATGCTTGCTATACAAATGTTGTGATACTACGCATGATGTGCTCCACCCCGGAACGTTTCTGCCATCACGGTTTCGAGGTGTGACAGATTGGTGTCAGAGCACTTGTTGATAGTGAACTAAGTATACCGAACCTTACATGGTATACAACTATAAATATTAAGGGGCCTAAGTGCTCTAAACTAAAAGTATACATTCAAAAACACAAGTATTTTTATAAAAGTATATAAGCATACCCAATTATCAGAATCCGTGTCGTAAGTAGAACAAAACAAAAGTATTTGGATGTTGGACACTGAGGTTTAACCTGGGCAGTTATGCAATCATGAATAGGGTGAATATAGCCTAATCGACTATATTCAGTCGAGACATGACCAACATGTGCTTGGGAGTGACTGTGGTGTTACAGCAGCCTAAAACTTACCAAAACCATCTCATGTAAAATACTATATGAGTATTTCAGCTAGAGCCAAACTCAGTATACAGATTCACTCTAAGTGTTGCTACCTCTTCTTCCTTAAGCAATAACTTATTTGCGTTAGTAAACTTTCTGTGCTTATCGCTGGGTAGAACACTATTATTATCAGAATGAGATATATATTATTTTTATATATCTCGAGGACTTACCATCCTCTTCTTCCTTATTATTTCTAGAACAAGATGCCTCCCCGACCAAGACCCATCAGAAGGAACGACGACACTCCACCACCACCACCACATCCTCAGTTCGACCATGTCATGTTTCAGGTAGTAGTTACAGCCACTGTGACTGCAGCAATGCACAAGTGAATGCTAGTGGGGTTGGGGGTGGAACAGACCCTTAGAGACAAGATGGAAGTCAGGGACATCAAAAAGAGTGTTCCTACAAAGACTTCATGACTGCAAAAACCAAATCCTTCGACGAAAATGGAGGTGTCATCGCTTTGACTTGATGGTTCAAGAAGATCGAATGCATTTTCGAAATTTGCGTCTGTTCTGAGGCAAACAAGGTGAAGTTCGCTGCCTGCACCTTCACCGATAGAACTTTGACCTGGTGGAATGGTTGAGTCAAAACCCTAACCCTGCCAGTGGCTAATGCCATGGGTTAGGAAAGACTGAAGGAACTCATGCTTGCAGAATACTGCCCGAGGGGCGAAATGCAAAAGTTGGAGCACAAACTCTGGAACTTGAAGATGAAGGGTTCTGTCATCGCTGCCTACACCGTGATATTCTATGATCTGGCTCTCCTCTGTCCAGGAATGGTCACCCCGGAAAGCAATAAAATCGAGAGGTACATTTGGGGACTAACGCAACCAACTAAAGGGAATGTCTTGGCTGCTAGGCCGATTACTTTCGAAAGCGCCAAGGATCTGGCACAGACCTTGATCGATCATGGAATCGATTTGGACGAGGTGGCAGCTATCTCCGAGCCACCAAAGGAGAGTGGTGAGAAGAAGAAGAAATTCAGGAACAAATGCAAGGGTCAGTCTTCGTAGGAGCCCTCCAAGAAGCAACAAACAGTGGCAGTCCATGCTGCTACTACTCCTACTGCTACTCCCACTACTGTTCCAACCACCCAAGCTCCTATCGGTGGTTATTCAGGGAAACTACCTCTATGAAACAAGTTTACTTTTCATCATCAGGAACCCGGCCATTATTTGAATTGCAATAACTGTGGGAGGAAGGGACACACGACCCGATACTACAGAGCACCAGCCCAACCAACCAATCCGACTCCTGGAGCGGGTGCCAGCCAAGCCTGCTATGGATGTGGAGAAGTTGGGCATTTCAAAAGAAACTACCCCAAAGCGACAACAGGTGGAAATGTAGGAAGGGTGCTGGAAATGGGCCAGGAGGAAGCGGTCGTTGATCCTACTGTTGTTCTGGCTACGTTCCTCCTTGACAACTGTCATGCATGCATTCTTTTCGATTCTGGTGCGGAGAGGATTTTTGTTAGCCATGCATTCAAACATCTAATCTAATGTAAATCCCAACTGTTAACCAAGACGTTCATGGTAGAGATGGCTAATGGAAAGAAAGAGAGCACGAACGATATATTCATAGGCTATACTCTTACCTTAGGAAATCATTCCTTCCCTATCGATCTGATGCATGTATCTATTAAGAGTTTCGATGTCATCATCAGTGTGGATTGGCTGAGCCCCAATCATGCTGATATCCTTTGTTTCGAAAAATTTATTCGCCTCAACCTTCCCTCTGGAAAAGCCCTTATGATTTATGGTGATAAACTCAGTTCAAACCTTCGTATCATCTCGTGCGTTAAAGCTCAGAAGTAGCTGCGGAAGGAATGCCATGCGTTTCTAGCTCATGTAGTTAATAAGATGCAAGAGGGTAAAGACCTCGAGAGCATCCCCGAAGTTTGCAACTTTCCTGATGTCTTCCCTGAAGATCTCCCGGGAATTCCTCTCGAGCGTCAAGTCGAGTTTCGCATCGACTTTATCCCCGGAGCTACTCTTGTAGCTAAGTCTCCTTACCGTTTAGCGCCAGCAGAAATGCAGGAATTATCCAGCCAACTCACTGAGCTTATCAGCAAAGGATTCATAAGGCCGAGTTCCTCACCCTGGGGAGCTCCGATCTTATTTGTGAAAAAGAAGGATGGGTCTTTTTAGATGTGCATTAACTACCGAGAGCTGAATAAGCTAACCATCAAGAACCGATATCCCTTACCCATAATTGACGATCTCTTCGACCAACTTTAGGGAGCCAGCTATTTCTCAAAGATAGATCTACGATCAGGGTACCATCAGTTGCGAGTTCATGAGAATGATGTGCCCAAGACAGCATTCCGAACTCGCTATGGACACTACGAGTTTGTGGTAATGCCCTTTGGTCTGACCAACGCACCGACAATATTCATGGACCTGATGAATTAGATGTGCCGCCCTTTCTTAGACAAGTCTGTGATTGTGTTCATCGATGATATACTTGTCTATTCGCAGAGTGAGAACGATCATAAACAACATTTGAGGCAGGTGCTGGAAACCTTATGGGCAGAGAAGCTATATGAAATTTTTTCAAAATGTGAGTTCTAGATCAGGAAGGTGAATTTCCTTGGTCACGTGGTTAGCAAAGAAGGCATACTCGTAGACCCTTCCAAGATCAAAGCAATACAGAATTGGTCTGCACCAAAGACGCCCACAGAAATCCGATAATTCTTGGGTCTCGCTGGCTATTATCGCAGATTTATCCAGAATTTCTCCAAAATTGCCAAACCCTTAACCACTCTAACTCAGAAATGCATACCCTTTTCTTGGAGTGAGAATCAAGATACTGTGTTCCAAACGTTGAAGCAGGCCCTATGCAGCACACCTATCTTGTCCCTGCCTGAAGGGACGGAGGACTTTGTTGTCTACTGTGATGCATCTAATCAGGGCCTAGGCTGTGTGCTCATGCAGCGAGGAAAGGTCATCGCCTACGCCTCGAGACAGTTGAAAACGCACGAGGTCAATTACACAACTCATAATTTAGAGTTGGGAGTAGTGGTTTTTGCGTTCAAGATCTGGAGACATTATCTCTATGGAACCAAGTGCACTATCTTCACTGACCATAAAAGTTTGCAGCATATCTTCGACCAAAAGGTGTGACAACCCGAAATTTCCATTCTGAACAAACCATATCAAGACAATATGGCTTAGAACAGTTTTAGTGAAATTCCAGACTTCGGGTATAAGTTTGGCAGTTTTTCAGGATTTACACTTAAGGAGATATCAGGAGAGTGGTTGCACTAGGGTTTCATGCAACACTGTTATTCCAACACTCTGTCATATTAGAAATCATTTCGGGAATAAAAATATTTTCTGCCAAAAATATCTCAGGACTATAAATAGAATTCTGAACCAAAGTCATTCATTATTCGCATTTCCAACTAGAGAAAAGCCATTTTCTCTCTCACGGATCTTTGGGTTTTTATCCCAAATCGTGAGTACCTCTTTCTAGTAGTGTTAGAAAGCTTAATATGTGTTTATAACATGATTTAGAAGGCTAAATCACTAGATTTAGGAGTTTACTCCCCAAGGTGTTCTTGGGCGGTAAACTCCCGAAACAAAGCCTAGACCGACCCTTGTGTTATGCTACTGCCTTAGACTCATTTTTAAGTGTATTAGGGACAAGAAAACATCAAAGAACCACCCAAGTTTGGGAGTTCACGGCCCAAGTGAGCTTGGACCGTGAACTCCAAAATCATGCACAAAAGGGTGCTTTTAAGGCACCTAAAGCATTGGAAATTTACTAGGAATTGTTCCCACTTAAATCAAGGACCAAAACACATCAAAATCACCTTTCCAAGGGAGTTTACGACCAAGACATGGTTCTTGGGCCGTAAACATGAAAGAAGGGCACCAAAGTGTGCCTAAGGCCTTCATATGCTTGGAATAAAAGTCTAGAACCTATACCACCTGTGCAAGAGACTTGAAAGCAATAAAAACACCCATACTTAAGAGTTTACGGCTGCAAACTCTAAGGGAAATGGCCTTAGGGTCGTAAACTCCTAAATAGAGTGTTTCTATGCCTTAAACCCTTCCAAGGACTTAACCTCCAAGTTGGAATAATTCTAGGGATTATTTAACACCTTAAAACAACCAAAGTCATTGAGTCTTGGAGTTTACGGCCGTAAACTCAAGAGTTTACAACCATAAACTCCATGTGTGATGGTATATGAGGAGTAAACTCATATATGGGGTCCTTTGGAACCCTAAACACAAGTCCCACAATAGCTTCGATGCAATCGTTAGGGCTTAAAACATTTATATAAAGTGTTTATTATGTCTAGGATGTCTTAACATTATAAATTAGTAACTTGAGACTAATTGAGTGCATATATGTGTGATTATATGTTCATTAGGATCGTAGTGTGTGTACAAGTCCTCACTTGACGCCTAACAATCCTACATCGTCCAGTTCATCTAAACTACCAACTATAGGTGATTTCATACCCCTTGATCAATGTTTTAAATGATTTTAAACGTTTTAATGGGGAGGGGGGGGGGAATACAAGTAGAAAACAGTATGTTATTAAATCAATCTTGTGTATTTTATAACGGTGTTTTCACTCAGTAGATTTCACATATTTCAAAAGGTGACACATGAAGTGGTTTTCTATCTTAAAATACCTTGATAACAAAAGTATTAGTTTTGAAATGTTTATTAAAATGACATCAAGTCATTCTTAATTATTGTTCAAAACTCCTAGATATCTTGCAAAACCATTATTTTACCTTCTTGAATCAAACTATACTTATGCGCATATGTTCATATTTATGTTAGAGATTATAGTTTTCACCCTTCATTTAGTTTCCAATACTCTTGGGTAGCAAGAGTGCATAAACCTACGTAAACAACCAATTACCTTTCAGTTAACTATCATAGGGATAGTTAGAAGATATCAAACATTATTACTACTACAAGGAATCACACAAGAGTCAGTTCATTCATGACTCTATACCAATACCTTACATGATACATGAGTACACTTACTTAGGATTACATGATACATTAATATGTTTACATATACTTACCTGTTACATGAACACACTTACATGAATACCATACAGGAACACTTTTACATAGGTGCATTATCCTGTATTTACTTACCTGGATACTTGTACTTAGAACTGCGAGGATGATTTAGTAGTACTTTCTGTGTAAATTATCTTTCCTATCCCGGTTCAATGGGATATCTCGGCGGGACTTACCATTCCGAACACCACTGATTAGCACCAGTGGTCGATGACCATCTACGGAGGTCTAAGGTTACTATTTATACTAGGTAGATCGATAACCGGGGCTAACCCCTCCACCCACTTGCTGCTGCTACAGAGGAAAAGTGGACAATCTTCGATTGTTCATAAGGTTATACCTTTCGCTTATTGCGATGTTGTGTTACTCCTAGTACCCAGCGATGACACTTACATTAATACTTGTTCTGGACAATCTTTGGATGTTCATTAGGTTACATATTTCGCTTAATGCGATGTTGTGTTAGTCCTAGTACCCAGTGACAACACTTACAGTAGTACAACTTAGATTAATACTTGTTATGGACAATCTTCGGATGTTCATTAGGTTACATATTTCAATTAATGCGATGGTGTGTTAGTCCTAGTACCCAGTGACAACACTTACAGTAGTACATTTTCCTGTTTACTTTATTTTGTGATACTTTCATATAAACGATGAGTTAGACTAAGTACTTTAGTACTAAACAATTGAAGGAAAAACTATCATTTGACTTACAAAACATTCGGGTCTTGGTGGAAGACTACATTATCATAACAAAACATTCGGGTCTTGGTAGAAGACTACATTATCATACAAAACATTCGGGTCTTGGTATAAGACTACATTATCATAACAAAACATTCAGGTCTTGGTAGAAGACTACATTATCATAACAAAACATTCGGGTCTTGGTAGAAGACTGCATTTCATACTTATAGAAAGCAAGGGATTTTCTAGGGTTTTTCATACTTACATCAACATTTTCATTAAAGGTTTACATGGCCGTCATAATAGATTTTCATAAGACAGACAATGACACTTAAATACTTATGAATTCACCAGCTTTAAAGTTTACACTCGCTTTCAAAATAACTTATATTCTCAGGTCATCAGTTAGACAGGTGCGATGGCCATATTTTTGAGAAGATGGAGCACAGACAAGACTCGCCTTATTTTGATTATTCATATTATTGTTGTACATTATGAAATAACACACATGTATTAAAACTTCACTTTTAATGCAATGGATGATGTTTTTTCTTGTTTACTATTTTACACTGTTGTGATACTGTACATGACGTCCTCCACCCCTGAACGTTTCCGCCGTTCGTGGTTTTGGGGTGAGACAGATTGGTATCAGAGCATTGTTTATAGTGAATTAAGTATATCAACCGATAAAAGATATACTAACTATAAACACATTGGGATTAAAACACTCTGTCTAAGAGTTTATACCTTTAAATAATAAAATATTTAACAAAGTATACGTGCCTAAATTCATAATAAAATCAGTGTCACAATGACACGAACAAAAGTATTACGATTGTTGAATATCACAGGTAAGCTCGGGGATGTATGGTCAGTCTTGGGAGTGGCATAGCCTGATCAACTATGTTGTTCCGAGGAGTGATTAGCACATGGCCAAGATTGGTTGTAATAGGGCAACAAATCTAAAAACTTACCAACATTACCACAATGAGAACATTATAACAGAACCTAAGTCTAAAATACCATAGGGGTGTTTTGTGTTACTATAAGTACTTTATACTTGAGAACTAAAATGGAATCTTCATTCCCAAGTTGACGATTGCTAAGTGGATACGCTAAAGTTATATGTAACTAGGATGTTATTGACTTAGAATCGGTGAAATTTTTACTTTACCCTTATTCCTTGTGAATTTGGAGTTGAGGGCACTTATTCGAAGGCCTATCCTGTGTTGATTACATATAATTGGTATGAACTTTACAAATAGCGATGGAACTAATGAAGATTTCCTAAATAATTATCTAGATAGTTCGTCTAATAATTATTTTCTTACCCCAAATTCTGGCGTAGATAACATGGCTGGATTCCATCCCCACGACAACCTGTTCCTCCCGAACACGGTTATTGTTGGATGGTTTGGAGAAGAACCATTTAATGATCATCCAATCCCTCTGAATGATCACCATCCTGAAGACCTTTCAGACGATGCCATCTCCGAACCCGAGGTTGAGAACCTACCACAGGCAGCTCCCGTTCCGATTCCTAACCCTTGTCCGGCTTTTAATGGCCCGATGCCTGAGTGGGTGGAATGTTTGGAAACATTGAGCCAAGGACAAGATCAACCTATGCCATTTAATGGTGACCGAAGCTTCTATGACCTGAGCAATGGGGGCTCAGCAGACAGAATCATGCCAATTCTGATCCGAAGAGTTGCCCGAAATGAAATTCAGGGCAGGACATCTCTACAACGTATCGCAGAAGTCGATACAAACGGAGGAATGCATATGCTTCGCACCAGTCGCCTTGAACATGCTCATGAGAGGTCTAAGAGAGACCATGAAACCCTGCTGCAAGCACTGACTCAATCACAAGCCGAAGTCATGGAACTTCGGGTACACCAGAGAGTGTACGAAAGACACCTACTTGATGTGGAACTCCAACTGGCTGAACTTAGAGTTCGCCAGAGGGATGACCGTCGCTAGTAGCAGATACTTTACTTTATTTTTCCTTGTTAGAAAGGAATCGTCTTTCTGTCTATGCCAGATGTGGTATTTTCTATGAAACTATCTTCTACTGTAAGTACTTTAGTTAGACCCTTTATGCTGTCGAGAACTATCTTCTCTGGATATGATGTGAGACCTTTTACAAGGTCATTTTCCCGAACCTGTATGTCATGAATATCAAAGATATTGACAGTCGGCTAACTTCTGAGTCATTCTTTGTTCAAATACTCTGGTCATACTTTCATTAGAGTCTATTTGAAACATGCGCTAGTCAAGTCATTGGACTATAGCCATTTAACTCCGGAGACATCTCCAAGTCTCTGGTAATGGTTGGATCATGTTATTCACCAACCAACAATACCTCGGCTCAAACAACAAACATCTTTAGACCGTTTTAAGAACTTACTTCCGATCTTTACTAGGACTGCATCATAGGGATGTAGGTCGAACTTTCCTGAACATACTTCCATTCCGTACTAGGACTGCATCATAGGGATGTAGGTCGAACCTTAGAGAACATACTTCTATTCTTTACATGAGCGATCGAACTACGTCTAGGTTCAACCATTTTCGCTCACAAATTCATTTTTCTTTCGGTGTAACAGAACCATGTCACCCAATAAAAACGATCAGCCCATCAACCCAACACCAACTCTTCAGATTAATGCAGCTACCTTTCAAGCTGCAGTCTCGGCTGCCGTGTCAGCCATTCTGAAACATCTGAACGCTAACAACGCAAGTGTTAGCAGTATTGTTAACAACCATTTCAATCCAAACAACAACCAAGCACCGCAACGAACAACAAACTACCACGATACCCCGACTGCCGAGGCCAAGAGTAACAGCCGGAAGTTTTGGGCCAAAAGGAAGAACAAATCGCTTCGAGGGGGGAATAAGAACACAGCTACTACATCTACACCTCCTACTACCATTCCTTCTGGTGTCCCAATTGTCCCTACACCAGCCAGGCAATATGCCCGAAACCTACCGAAATGCTATGAGTGTAGCTTTCATCATCTGGGTAGTTGCCGACCGTTACACTATTATAAGTGCAACAGGAATGGACATACTGCTAGTTACT
Source organism: Lactuca serriola (assembly GCF_051521515.1). Taxonomy (NCBI): domain Eukaryota; kingdom Viridiplantae; phylum Streptophyta; class Magnoliopsida; order Asterales; family Asteraceae; genus Lactuca; species Lactuca serriola. Next base: position 118,863,736 of record NC_136414.1, read on the forward strand.
GCAGGATCCAGATCCAACACATTTCTTCAACCACCAATGTCCAAACCTCGCAGATATGCCACCTATGTGGCGTCATGGGACACTTCAAGAGGGACTGTCCATCGGAGAAGGACAACGGCAAATCCGGAGGGGTTTGACCTCAGAATGCAAAGAGGCAGTTAAGGACCCTAATATAGTATAGGTTCCCTCCAAATTGTCAGTATTTAGTATGTTCAAAAACATGTTTAAAACTAGTGCAACCAGAGTCTTATCTTTTGCGAGATTCCGTCCGTTAAGGGACTCTCGTGCTGCGTATACTTGTCTTTTGTAGTATACCTAGTTTCGCAGCAATAGTCTTGTAATAAATCCTAAGTACAGTAACTCTGTTAATGGTTGCACTGTTGTGTTTTGTCTGTAACGCCTTATGTTCAAATCTAATGTCTTTAGTTTCCATATGTTTCCGACTTTATCATACGACTCGAGTAAATTTTATCCTCGAAATACCAGCTTCATAAGTACATCTCTTTCTCAGAAATCATCTTTTAGCAAAGTCGTTATATCAGAACACCGAAGTCCTCATACAAGGAGTACCTTATAGTTCTTTTCCTTTCTGAAGGAATCCCCACAGTTTTACTCGTGCAGTACGTCAAGTTCAATTCCACGATTCATACGGTTGATCTATCACCGAGGAATGTATACATGAGAGTTATATATAATCAATGTTCTACAGGTTTAGAATTGATGATTCCACTTTAAATTCTTTTCCCTCGATGCGATGTGAGATTAAGGAAGAATCAGTTATTCGACTACCTTTTCAGTCTTAATTATATACGACTCATATACACGAAATTGTGATCATTGAATCACGTATGAATTCTAATATGAACTTCAGGACGGAGACTGTCCAGGAGTACGAGTAATTGCATTGGCATAGGAACAAACTTAGAACCCAATATGACTCTTATAACCAGATTGCCTTACAGTCTAAACACCTACGGAAGATACAAGAACAGCCCAGACAACACAGCGAACTACTCAACAATAGAATTAGAAGACCAGGCTTCTTACCCTTGAGAGCTCCGGTCTTATTCTTACCAGAAGTCGACAGAGTGCATTTTAGGTACCTCGACGACCGGAGATGATGGAGTGCATTTTATGTACCTCGACGACCGGAGACTTCATTAATATTTCCTTTAGAAATCGTTGTCTCTGCCTCGCATAGACGAATTGATTGGGCAAACACAAGAAAAAAAATTTCTTCAGAAATGGACCTGAGATCCGAATATCACCAGTTCGAGTGCTAGGGAAGGATCTCCTAAAGACTACCTTCCGAACTCGATGCTGACACTTCGAGTCCGTAGCGATACTCCTCGGATAGGACCAATACGCCCATATTATTCATGAGCTGAATAAGTAGAGTACGCCTTTCTTACTTGGATGAGTTCGTCATTTCTCCATATAATGACTACTTATCTACCCTCGTAGTAAGAAAGAACCCATAGAAACATTACCCTCGGAGATACTTTCCACAAAGTTCTCTGAACAAGAGTTTTGGAATTTAGAGTCAAATTTCCTGAGACACACTTTTAGTGTTGTGGAAATTCTTGAGTACTCAGTCAAATTATCCAAAACCGTTGGGAATTTGTGGGCACCGTAGTCACCTACGGAAAATTCACCAAATTTTAGGTCTTACAGACCTACTATCATAGTCCATTCAGAACTCCCCGTAAACTTCAGGAACCCTTTCGACTTTGACCCAGCAAGGGATGGCCCTTGACTGGGAAGTAAGCGAGAGAAAGAACATTTGGAATTCCAAGTGAGAGGCCAAATTCTTTAGGAAACCTCACTCTAGGAATGGCTTAATACGCTTCGTAAAGCATGGAAAGCTAAAATCCAATATAGTTAAGACCTCCGAGATTCTTACCAGAATCGGTCCTACATTTCACAAACTAGACCTACTCCGCGAACTCAGTAACGTACATTTTCCCCTTCGCGTCTCGGACTTGAAACAATATCCTTCCATTAGGACTTTTGTAATCCCTCTCGACGAGAGCGAGATTTACGAGATCCTTGCCTTCGTATTAGGACCGTAGTGACCCTCGACCGAGTGGCCAAGCGGACGAAGCAACGTCGTCGCCCATTAGTGAAGGTTCGTTGGAATACCAACTGAGAACCCGATTTCACTTGGGAGCGCGAGAGCAAATCGATTAGGAAGTTTTCACATAACGACTCGATCATTCATACATACTTCCTTGCCTAAATTCTAATTTCGGGACGAAATTCCCTTTAACAGGGGGATGACGTGACAACCCGAAATTTCCATTCTGAACAAACCATATTAAGACAATAGGGCTTAGAACAGTTTCAGTGAAATTCCAGACTTCGGGTATAAGTTTGGCAGTTTTTCAGGATTTACACTTAAGGAGATATCAGGAGAGTGGTTGCACTAGGGTTTTGTGCAACACTGTTATTCCAACACTCTGTCATATTAGAAATCATTTCGGGAATAAAAATATTTTCTGCCAAAAATATCTCAGGACTATAAATAGAATTCTGAACTAAAGTCATTCATTATTCGCATTTCCAACTAGAGAAAAGCCATTTTCTCTCTCACAGATCTTCGGGTTTTTATCCCAAATCATGAGTACCTCTTTATAGTAGTGTTAGAAAGCTTAATATGTGTTTATAACATGATTTAGAAGGCTAAATCACTATATTTAGGAGTTTACTCCCCAAGGTGTTCTTGGGCGGTAAACTCCCGAAACAAAGCCTAGACCGACCCTTGTGTTATGCTACTGCCTTAGACTCATTTGTAACTATATTAGGGACAAGAAAACATCAAAGAACCATCCAAGTTTGGGAGTTCACGGCCCAAGATGATCTTGGACCGTGAACTCCAAAATCATGCACAAAAGGGTGCTTTTAAGGCACCTAAAGCATTGGACATTTACTAGGAATTGTTCCCACTTAAATCAAGGACCAAAACACATCAAAATCACCTTTCCAAGGGAGTTTACGGCCAAGACATGGTTCTTGGGCCGTAAACATGAAAGAAGGGCACCAAAGTGTGCCTAAGGCCTTCATATGCTTGGAATAAAAGTCTAGAACCTATACCACCTGTGCAAGAGACTTGAAAGCATCAAAAAAACCCATAATTAAGAGTTTACGGCCGTAAACTCATAAATGGAGTGTTTCTATTCCTTAAACCCTTCCAAGGACTTAAACTCCAAGTTGGAATAATTCTAGGGATTATTTAACACCTTAAAACAACCAAAGACATTGAGTCTTCCAGTTTACGGCCGTAAACTCAAGAGTTTACAACCGTAAACTCCATGTGTGATGGTATATGAGGAGTAAACTCATATATGGGGTCCTTTGGAACCCTAAACACAAGTGCCTTGTCCCAGAATAGCTTAGATTCAATCCTTAGGGCTTAAAACACTTATATAAAGTGTTTATTATGTCTAGGATGTCTTAACATTATAAATTAGTAAATTGAGACTAATTGAGTGCATATATGTGTGATTATATGTTCATTAGGATTGTAGTGTGTGTACAAGTCCTCACTTGACGCCTAACAATCCTACACCGTCCAGTTTATCTAAACTACCAACTACATGTGAGTTCATACCCCTTAATCAATGGTTTAAATGAGTTTAAACGTTTTAATGGGGGGAATACAAGTAGAAAACAGTATGTTATTAAATCAATCTTATGTATTTTATAACGGTGTTTTCACTCAGTAGATTTCACATATTTCAAAAGGTGACACATGAAGTGGTTTTCTATCTTAAAATACCTTGATAACAAAAGTATTAGTTTTGAAATGCTTATTAAAATGACATCAAGTCATTCTTAATTATTTTTCAAAACTCCTAGATATCTTGCAAAAGCATTATTTTACCTTCTTGAATCAAACTATACTTATGCGCATATGTTCATATATATGTTAGAGATTATAGTTTTCACCCTTCATTTAGTTTCCAATACTCTTGGGTAGCAAGAGTGCATAAACCTACGTAAACAACCAATTACCTTTCAGTTAACTATCATAGGGATAGTTAGAAGATATCAAACATTATTACTACTACAAGGAATCACACAAGAGTCAGTTCATTCATGAGTCTATACCAATACCTTACATGATACATGAGTACACTTACTTAGGATTACATGATACATGAATATGTTTACATATACCTACCTGTTACATGAACACACTTACATGAATACCATACAGGAACACTTTTACATAGGTGCATTATCCTGTATTTACTTACCTGGATACTTGTACTTAGAACTACGAGGATGATTTAGTAGTACTTTCTGTGTAAATTATCTTTCCTATCCCGGTTCAATGGGATATCTCGGCGGGACGTACCATTCCGAACCCCACTGATTAGCACCAGTGGTCGATGACCATCTACGGAGGTCTAAGGTTACTACTTATACTAGGTAGATCGATAACCGTGGTTAACCCCTCCACGTACTTGCTGCTGCTACAAAGGACAAGTGGACAATCTTCGATTGTTCATAAGGTTATACCTTTCGCTTATTGCGATGTTGTGTTACTCCTAGTACCCAGCGATGACACTTACATTAATACTTGTTCTGGACAATCTTCGGATGTTCATTAGGATACATATTTCGCTTAATGCGATGTTGTGTTAGTCCTAGTACCCAGTGACAACACTTACAGTAGTACAACTTACATTAATACTTGTTATGGACAATCTTCGGATGTTCATTAGGTTACATATTTCGCTTAATGCGATGTTGTGTTAGTCCTAGTACCCAGTGACAACACTTACAGTAGTACATTTTCCTGTTTACTTTATTTTGTGATACTTTCATATAATTGATGAGTTAGACTAAGTACTTTAGTACTAAACAATTGAAGGAAAAACTATCATTTGACTTACAAAACATTCGGGTCTTGGTGGAAGACTACATTATCATAACAAAACATTCGGGTCTTGGTAGAAGACTACATTATCATACAAAACATTCGGGTCTTGGTATAAGACTACATTATCATAACAAAACATTCGGGTCTTGGTAGAAGACTACATTGTCATAACAAAACATTCGGGTCTTGGTAGAAGACTACATTTCATACTTATAGAATGCAAGGGATTTTATAGGGTTTTTCATACTTACATCAACATTTTCATTAAAGGTTTACATGGCCGTCATAATAGATTTTCATAAGCCAGACAATGACACTTAAATACTTATGAATTCACCAGCTTTAAAACTGATACTCGCTTTCAAAATAACTTGTATTCTCAGGTCATCAGTTAGACAGGTGCGATGGCCAGATTTTTGAGAAGATGGAGCACAGACAAGACTCGCCTTATTTTGATTATTCATATTATTGTTGTACATTATGAAATAATACACATGTATTAAAACTTTACTTTTAATGCAATGGATGATGTTGTTGCTTGTTTACTATTTTACACTGTTGTGATACTGTACATGACGTTCTCCACCCTGAACGTTTCCGTCGTTCGTGGTTTTGGGGTGTGATAGAAGGAGCTAAACATGAGACAACGACGATGTGTTGAGCTACTCAGTGATTACGAGTGAGAAATCTGCTACCGTCCCGGGAAGGACAATGTGGTGCCAGTTGACCTCAGCTGAAAAGAGTCCTCAGGTTGTAGAGCGAGGGCATTGACTATGACTATCCACTCCCATTTATCCGCGCAAATCAAGGAGGCTCAGGTGGAAGCCTTAAAACCAGAGAGCATGCCGGGTGAAGCCTTGAGATGAATGGAAAGAACCTAGAGATCAAGGGAGACAGAGTCTATAATTTCATGGACCGGATCTGGACCCCAAAGTTCGGTGGTTACAAAGAGGTTATATTGAACGAAGCTCACAAGACTAGATACTCCGTTCACCCAGGTTCAGACAAGATGTACCTCGATCTCATGAAACTGTATTGGTGGACGAACGTGAAAGCAGAGATCGCTACCTTCATGGGCAAGTGCCTGACTTGTGCCAAGGTGAAGGTCGAATATCAAAAGCCATCAGGTCTACTCCATCAGCCAGAGATACCTGAGTGGAAGTGCGAAAGTATAACGATGGATTTTATCACCAAGTTACCCAGATCTCCGAGTGGCATGATACCATTTGGGTAATTGTCGATCGGTTAACGAAGTCCGCCCACTTCCTGCCAATCAAAGAAAACTTCAAGATGGAGACACTCATACGGATCTACATTCAAGAGATAGTTTGCCTTCATGGGGTACCTGTATCCATTATCTCCGACCGAGATAGCAGGTTTACCTCGAGATTCTGGCAATCACTACAGAAGGCTCTTGGAACTAAATTGCAATATGAGCATGGCTTATCATCCGCAGACTGATGGACAGAGTGAGAGAATAATTCAAACCTTGGAAGATATGTTGAGAGCCTGCGTCATCGACTTCGGCGTGTCATGGGACACTCATATTCCTTTGGTTGAATTTTCCTACAACAACAGCTACCATACCAGCATGAAGGTTGCGCCGTTTGAAGCCCTTTATGGCCGCAAGTGCAGATCCCCTCTGTGCTGGGCTGAACTGGGTGACACGCAGCTAGTCAAGGGTCAAGTCCCCGACAGCACTGTCACTGTTCCTGAGATTATTCTAGAGACGACTGAAAAGATCGTGCAAATCCGAGAACGGTTGAAAGCCTCACGAGATAGACAAAAGTACTACGCCGACAAACGACGAAAACCCTTGAATTCCAGGTCGATGACCGTGTCCTTTTGAAGGTCTCACCATGTAAAGGCATGATCCGTTTCGGAAAATGCGGAAAGCTAATCCCAAGGTACATTGATCCATTCGATATCCTTGCTAGGATCAGTTCCGTAGCATACAAACTCCAGTTACCCCGAGAACTCAGCAAGGTCCATCCTGTCTTCCACATATCGAACCAAAAGAAGTGTCTGTCCGACGAGACACTTGTGATTCCTCTCAACGAGATTGATCTGGATGAAAGTCTATGTTTTGTGGAAGAACCTTGAAATCATGGACCGTGAAGTGAAATGTACTAAGCAAAGTTGCATCCCGATAATGAAGGTCCGCTGGAATGCCAAGTGGGGTCGTAAATTCAGTTGGGAGCATGAGGATTCAATGAAGCAGAAGTCTCCTCATCACTTTCCAAGTTCATGATTGTACTCTATTCTTGAATTTCGGGACAAAATTCCCTCTAACGGGGGGATGATGTGACAACCCTAAACTTCTGTCTTGTACCTTAGTCAAATTCTATCAATGTTAAACTCGTTTCAGCTATCTTTAGCATTGTTTTAAGCATGTCTCAATGATCTAAAGCCTTGTACAACCAAAGTTTGAATTAGGGATGGGTTGGTTTAAGATTTAGGGTTGCAAATAGGCCAAACACTCCTTCAAAAGGAGTGTGTGGCCGCACAACCTAGTGTATGGCTGCACACATGAGTGTGTGGCCACACACCTGAGTGTATGGTTGCACACATAAGTGTGTGGCTGCACACCCGATTATATGGCTGCACACATAAGTGTGTGGTCACACACCCGAGTGTATGGCTGCACACATGAGTGTGTGGCCGCACACTCGTGTATGGCTGCACACATGCGTGTGTGGCTGCACACCCGAGTGTATGGCTGCATACATGAGTGTGTGGCCGCACACCCGAGTGTATGGCCGCACACATGAGTGTGTGGCCGGACACCCTAGTGTATGGCTACACACATACATGTGTGGCTGCACACCCGAGTGTATGGCTGCATACATGAGTGTGTGGCCGCACACCCGAGTGTATGGCTGCACACATGAGTATGTGGCCGCACACCCGAGTGTATGGTGCCACACATACCCTAATGACCATACACCTCCTTTGTTTGATCACATAAGGCCCCGAAAAGCATTTCCAGGTATTTATGGAGGTTTCCCGTCATGTTTTGTCATGAAATACCTAAATCTAATACATATATGTGCTATTATATGTTACTAGGATCGACGTGAGTGCGAAACCTCAATTAACACTTAACACTTGTAACCGATCATTCGCTCGAATCATCTGTCAAACGGTGAGTTCATACCCCTACATTTTCTGTGTTTTTAATGTTTTCACGGGGGAATACAAGCCAAATTAAAAGTATTTTACAACGATTTCCACGTTTAATAACATATTTGGATATTTTATCTCTTTTTGTAATATGTTGAGCATAAGGGAAACTACTATTTTGGAAATCTAACTTCATAGATTTCAGAAAGGTTTTTCAAAGCAGCTCTATATCAACTTTAATAAACTATAACGGGTATAGTTTGGGATAACCCTCTAGGCATCTCTACTTAATCTGATTTCATAAAAGAATATGTATAAACTATGGCAGATTTAGTTTATGTTATATGTTTTTGTCATAAATATAAATTACATTTATTCAAGGATAATTACTGTTTTATGCTGAATTCTCGCTAGTAAACTAGATTATACATAATTGCGAGGCGCTACTTCAATACTGTACCCTTAGTTGTATAGTGATAAATCCTTTTAGTATAACCAGAGTCGCCTGGAGGGAGAGTGTGAGAATTGTGAATAGATCTATTCGGGACTGAAAATCCCACACCAGAACTGCTAGCTACAGTGAGGCGGGCACGCCTAGGGTGAACAAATGTCATTTAGCTTAATGCCTGAAGAACGTTATAAAGGTCTCTCGATCATATCAAGTATGGTTATACGACTCACAAAATAAGTATAAACTAACTTTGTTTACGGAATCTATTCTTCATTTGTTTTATTTTAAGTAATAAAACTAATTTTATATATATGCTGATAGCAATCAAGGATTTCTAAACTGGCATCTCGACCTCTAGGACGAATAACATGTTTTTAGGGAAAATATAGGATTTTCCCAGGATCACACTAGCATTTCTAAAACTGATGGTTTGCATTCTATCGCTAGATACTCTTTCAACACTACCTATCATAAGAAGATATAGGATTTTCTTGAGGAACACTTTTCAAAAGAATCAAAGAACATTTTTCTCTAAAAACTAAATGCTTATGAACTCACCAGCTTTATGCTGATATTTTTCAAACTACTTGTATTGCCAGGGAATTAGTAGACAGGTACTTCCAGGAATTTGATGAAGCCGGAGCAATAAGACTCATGTTTTCTATATTATACATATTTTTGATGTATTTAAAACAAGTTTCAAACTGACGTAAACATTTTTCATATTTGTATTCAATGTTTGGTTGTGTTTACTATGCTTGCTATACAAATGTTGTGATACTACGCATGACGTCCTCCACCCCGGAACGTTTCTGCCATCACGGTTTCGGGGTGTGACATTCTCCAAAGATGGTGTTAACTTCGTTCCAAACTCCATGGGCACCTTTACTTCTGAATCACCCATCATGCCAAACTTCGATAGCAAAGACTTCGTGTAGGCCTTTTGATTGATAAATATGCCTTCGGGTCCCTGTCTAATATTCAAGCCAAGAAAAAAGTTAATTTCACCCATTGAGCTCATCTCAAACTTAGTCCCCATCAACTTCCTGAATTCAGCTGTTAGGCTGGGATTTGTGGAACTGAAGATGATGTCATTGACATAAATCTGAACGATCATTAAATGGTCATCTTCTTTCTTATGGAAGAAGGTTGGGTCAACCCAACCTTGTTTAAACTTTGACATTTTTAGAAAACGAGTAAGGGTTTTATACCATGCTCTAGGAGCTTGGTTCAACCCATAGACGAATTTATCAGGAATATAACAGTGATCAGGGTACCTTGCGTTCACGAATCCTGGTGGTTGCTCAACATATAAGATCTCCTCTAGTTTACCATTCAAGAATGCGCACATGGCATCCATTTGAAATACCTCAAAGTTTTTATGTGCCGCATATGCCAGAAAGATTCTCACTGATTCTAACCCGATTTCACTTAGGAGAGCGAGAACCAATCGATTAGGAAGTTCCCACCTCATGACTCGATCATTCGTACCTACTTCCTTGCCTAAATTCTAATTTCGGGACAAAATTCCCTTTAACAGGGGGATGATGTGACAACCCGATATTTCCATTCTGAACAAACCATATCAAGGCAATAGAAGTTAGAACAGTTACATTGAAATTCCAGACTTTGGGAATAAGTTTGAGTATTTCAGGATTAGCACTTAAGGAGATATCAAGAGAGTGGATGCACTAGGGTTTTGTGCAACACTGTTATTCCAATACTCTATGATATTAGAGTTCATTCCGGGAATAAAATATTTTCTGCCAAAAATCCAAGGACTATATATAGAAATCTGAACCATATTCATTCATTAGTTACATTTCCAACTAGAGTAAAGCCAAATTCTCTTTCACGGATCTTTGGGTTTTCATCCCAAATCATGAGTACTTCTATCTGGTTATATTATACAGCTTAGATTGTGCCTAATAACATCAAAATTGGATCAAAACCCCAAGATTTGAGAGTTTACCCCCCAAGAACACTTGGAGAGTAAACTCTCTTTTAAGGACAAAGTGTGCCCAATGTCCCTCCAAACCTTGGAAATGAACCTTGAGACTACCCATAGCTGGTTTAGACATCCAAAACATTAAGAATCAAGGATTGAAAGTGAGTTCACGGCCAAGGATGTTCTTGGGCCATGAACTCCATTTTTAAAGTGCCAAAATGCCCCAAATGTCTTCCTTAAGCCAAGAGACTAATTTAGACATGTACCCTAACGAGTTTAGGACTAGCAAAGACCCTTAGAACACCAAGAGTAAGGTGTTCACGGCCCAAGAATTTCTAGGGCCGTGAACTCCAAACAATAGTGCCAAATGGTCTTATAAACTCTTCTAAAGCCTTGCACACTAGCATAGTTTAGTTCCTAGTTAAATTAGGGACTTGAAAACACCACAAACACCCTCCCAAGGGAGATTACGGCTGTAATCTCCATGGGATTTGGTCCATGGGTCGTGAACTCCTCAAAGGAGTTAAAAAGAAGCTCAAACACTTATTTTAGCCTAGATTCACTTCACCACTTAAGTTGTAATAGCTTTGAGCTTCATTTAGAGCCCTAACGGAGAGTTTACAGCTAGGAGTTTACTCCCCTGGGCCGTAAACTCCAACACACATGGTCTTTAGACCATAAACTTCCATATGAGGTGTTGCACTCCTTTGTTGCAACCCATTAGCCTCCTAGCACTTGACCAAAGCGTTTTCCTTGCATTAGGATGTTTTTACATGTTTAATTAGTGTTATAATAACTAATTGTTTATATACATATGTCTTCATATGTAATTAGGACCATTGTGTGTGTCTAAAGTCTTCCCTTGACACCTAGCAGCCCTACCTCTTCAGTTCATCCGTATCACCCACAACAGGTGAGTTCATACCCCTTAATCAATGTTTTAACTGTTTTTAAATGTTTTATGGGGGGGTACAAGTAAAATCATGCTAGTTATTATATCAATCCCTTGCGATTAATAAACAACATTTAAATGATTGGCTACTCATTAGCCGTTTTACCAAACAGTTTCCTTCAAATGATTTTCATAAACACTTCTTATGTTTAAAACTCCTTATTAAACTATACATTTTATTCTGTATGTTTCATTTCAAACTTATTTACAATTGTGTTTTAAACAAATATTTCTTATACTAAACTGTTTTATCAAACCCATACCTTCAAACCGTTTTATAGATTGACATCAAGTGGATCTTTTCTTAGATAATAATTAGGTTCAAAGGTTTTACAAAACTTATTTTATGCTTTTATATTATAAATTGCATTCCTATATATGTATAGTTATATAAGAAATGTTGAAAGGACTTAGGAAGGCTATCCACAATATTTCCTTTTCCTCGATTTGGATGTGGTCTGGTGAGATATCGGGTACACGTCCGAAGGTCGTTTAAATATTAGTTATATATCATGTGTACATATATAGTCATAAAGGTCCTTCCAGTTCATCCAATGTCCTTGGGTAGCAAGGGTATACATCCATGTCCATACGTACCAGTTAGATTACTAGTAAACTACCATATGGCTAGTTTAGGAAGATAATAGAACTATTACTAGAACGCGATATCATAAATTGAGTCAGTTCATTCATGAGTCAATACTTTCTAGAACATTACAGCTAGAACATTACGGTACATTACTATACATGCTAGATAGAGAAAACATACATTCTAGCTAGAACATTACAGTACATTACTATACTTGCTAGATAGAGAGAGAACACACATTACAACTAGCACACGTAGAACATTTCAGTACATTACATATACATAGATATGTTGACATAATTGTGATCCACTGTATCGGAGCATGCCTTCAATGTCATGGCCGGAGTTGTAGCCATAGTCTCTTGGAGGGAGATCGTGAGTTTGCGTATAGATCTATACTGGATTGACTATCCTACACCTTGCTGCTAGCTACAGCCGGACCTGCAGGTCTACGGGTGCCAAACGTCATATCTTTTTACGACCTACATTTGTCATTGTTACCCAGTCGATAGTATGGTACAATTAATTACATGATGCCTTAATATAAATCCGGTTTAAGGTAGTTAGTACAACAGTAGTTCTTATAGCACTACACTACAGTACTACATTAATTTTCCCTTTACATATATTTAGTGATCTTTTCACTTAAACATTAAATGTAAAAACTGTATTTTGTTAACGATAGTTACACTTTGGAAAATTACAAACTTTTACAAGAAACGAACAATTAGAATAGTTAAGTCTTGGTAGAAGACTACATTCAGAGCAGTTAGGTCTTGGTCGAAGACACCCTTATATAATAGTAGGAATCATAGGGATTTCTAGGGTTTTTCAAATGTTTACAGTTGTTTTACATATATTTTCCATACTTACGATTCACATACATTTTAAATACTTACAATTCATATACATACAAACTCTTACATACAAATTAAGACACTAAAATACTTATGATCTCACCAGCTTTAAAGTTGATACTCTCTTTCAAAATAACTTGTATCCTCAGGTCAAACATAGACAGGTACCGATGCAAGGTTTAGGGAAGATGGTGCTCGTTCAAGACGCATCTTTCATTTTGACTTATTCTTTAGTGTTTATCATAATTTGTCAGAACACTTGTATAATAATTATATTATTAATGCAATGGATGATGTTGTTGCTTGTTTACTACTTTTCATTGTTGTGATACTGTACATGACGTCCTCCGCCCCAGAACGTTTCCGCCGTTCTTCGTTTTGGGGTGTGATAGATTGGTATCAGAGCATTGTTTATAGTGAATTAAGTATATCAACCCATAAAAGATATACGAACCATAAATACATAAGGTATTAAAAATGCTCTGACCAAGAGTTTATACTTTAAATAATAAAACTTTTAATAAAGTATATGTGCCTGCATTCATACTAAAATCAGTGTCACTAGGACAGTACAAAAGAATTACGATTGTTGGGCAACACAGGTGGACTTAGAGACATATGGTCAAAACTAGGAAGATATAGCCTGATCAACTATATTATCCGAGGGTTGACTAGCATGTGCCTAAGTGTAGTTGTGTGGTTGCAACAAGTCTAAAATCTTACCAACCCTACCACAATGAGAACAGTAGAACATAACATTAAACTTAAAATACTATATGAGTATTTGGTATTGATGAGTTGAAAAACTCTTTGATCGTTTAGATCTTATACAGGTTAATCAGACTAATGCAAATAGAAATATCAAACACGAGAATGAATCAAAATAAGTTGAATGATTCAATTGATTCACGCCTCAGCAGAGCTCGATTAAGAACTTCCGTTGTAGAGGCTTTTCAGGGTTACAATCAATAAAAGGTATTCGCTATGAATGATCGACTCCAAAATCTTACGTACAAAGATGCATGCAAGCATCTATAAATACTAAACCCTAATAAATAAATCACAGATGGACAGGCCCAATCCGGATACAAAATTGGACTATGAACCGAGCCCAAGACACAACACATAATGGACCCTACAATCTCCCCCTTTACGTCAATTGGAGCGAGACCCTACTTTGGCTTGCTGGATCCTGCTGCAGGAACTTTCTTCGTGGTATCGAACAGACGAGGAATGATGGCAAGAATGGTTTGTCTGAAACGAATGTACCACTGGATCATATCATTGAAATAGTTTTTGTCATCTTCAGAATTCTGCTTGCACCGATTAATGATCCCCAGAACATGCTCCAAACACAAAGTGGTATATAGATGCTTGTCAGCCAAGGCGAACAGACATTTTTGGCCTTCATCCCTGGTGAACATGACTGAGTTTCGCTTTGGATCAATCCTCCCATCTGCATTTTATTGAAATCACTTGCAGAACCAACTGGGGAGATGGTAGGCTTCTTCTTGAATACACTAGCAATTTCCTGATCCATCTTAGCAACCTCCATGATGTAGCAAACTAACATCCTTTTGAAGTGATCTATGATCAGCCCATATTCAGCTTCATTGGTGAGGAGGATGTTATGCAGGATGATCCAATCGTGTGGATCTAGGTTAGGAAGATCAGCAAGAGAAATGGCATGTTCGGCTTTAGCTGACCCCCTCAATACTTTGAACCGGACATTAGTGAAGTTACCCTCCCGAAAGGGTTTGAGGACCCGAACGTTGACGATCTTCTGTGCACTCCACGTCTGATATTGAGGCTGAGCAGACCTCAGATAGAAGTCAATAAGCTCCCTATCGACCTTCGGGTGAGAATGAGGGACTCCAGCAACGTGACAAAATGCATGAAATATAAAGGCCTTTCGGGTCAAGGGCATGTCAAACTGAGAGTCGACAGAATTAACCCTGTCTAAGGAGATAACAGGTTCAAGCCAGAGCATGATGGGGGTATCGATAGCTTCTTTGATAAGCTTCTCGAGAGTCCATGGAGGGAATAGGGTTTTTCGACTTTCAAGGAGATCATGAGCCTCATTCATCTTCCTTTTGTTTTCTTCTACCTCTCTAGCGATCCGAGCACTCATGTCTGGATCCTTATCCCTGGCCTATTTCTTCAAGAGATCAGCAATGGTCTTTTTGTCATCATCGCCATCACTGTCATCCAGAGCCTTTTTCCCTTTATCTTGAGCACCCGAACCTAAAGCATGACCAAATCTTCTTGAAACGCGAAGCGGTTTCTGAGTTGATATGCGTGTGACAGTTAGCAACCCCTATGACTACGCATGAGAGAGAAAAACGTTTCCATTTTGCACGTCTTCCCATCAAATACCTTTTTGAATTCCTGAAACCTTTAGTCTCCCGGCTGAGTCATCATGTTATCTTTAAAATGAGTTGTCTTCACTAAATAAAAACAAGCACGTAGATAAACCACAACATCCCTTTGAGAATATAGCATTAAAAACCAGAGCTATAAAAATACCTTGTAGTGAACCAAATCAGACTTTTGGAAAATCAAAAAGATTTTCGTGCATAGAGTGTCAAAGATGAAGAAATAAAGCAACATATATGTGGGAAATTGTGATGTCAATATAGACACGAAACATTGGATCCCGGGCACGAATCTCTTCCTTCAAAGTCAAGAGAGAATTTAAAGTGTTTGTGTGGTTTCCTGTTGAATTACAATCAAGAACTTGTTAAGAAGTGTTGAAAGGCATCTTTGAATGAGGTTTAGAGGGGTGGATTTCGCTTCAGTTCAGAATTCCAGATCTTGACATAAGATAGAAACCGAATAAAGTACTTGTGAGACCAATGTGGTCTGTTGAACAAGTTGGTTTGGACAGTATTTTAGTGACTTGTTGAAAATGCTTGGTGTGAAATCTCAAGAAAATATGAAACTGGATTCTATGGGAAGAAATATTATGGTATGTAACAATTTCATAAGAATCACACAAAAAGAAAAATAGAGATTTCATGGTACAACCACTTGGGTGGATTCGTTAATTCATGAGTGAAAGCTAGAGCAAATTTAATTGTTCACCGTCAATGCATAGTGGGTATTGAATTGTGGGTTTCACTTAGCACGTAGTGCACGAAGCTAAGATCACAAACACAGAGATTGTGTAACCATAAACCTCAGTGGTAATTTCTGAGAGTCTCAAGGGTTACATGTATAAACCGAAATATGATGGAGAAAAACGTTTGAGGTGGTGTAAAGAAACTGAAGTACCTCTGCTATAAAAAATAGTGACCAAGCAGAAAACTCTTAACTCATATGAGAAAAGAGTAAGGTAGCTCATGATTAGAATAAATGTAGCAGCCTAATTGAGAAGACAAGGTTTGTACATACCCAGTCAATAAGGCTTTATTCAAAATTAGTTAAGGCTTTGGACAACATGCAGCAGCATGCTTCTAGGGACACTTAGCTAGTAAAAAGTGTGAGAATGATACCTGCCCCATTGATATTCCATAAACTGTGAACATAAACTGAAGTAGAGACAAAAAGAAAGAAAATATTTTTGGAATTTTTTTGATATTTTTGTAAAGAGAAAAATAAAGCAAACCAAACAAACAAATTTCAAACCGAACCAGAAATGGACCGAACGCTCGGTTCATTTCGGTTCTTTAAAAAAAATATTTTTGGATTTTTGGAAAAAAATTGTACAAAAGTATACAACCAAAGATATCACCTTTTTGAGATAAGCGAAAACAAGTGCAGTAGGATCGAACCTGAAATAGACCGAGAGTTCGGTTCATTTCGGTTCCTGTGTGAACCGAGCCCGAAATAGACCGAGCGTTTGGTTCATTTCGCTTACAACTTTTAGTTTTGAAAAGGCGTTTTTGGAACAGACTCCGATTCCATCATACCTAGGCCTTGTAGGATTTTATTGAAACTTGCTTTAGGAAGGGCTTTGGTGAAGATGTCGGCCAGTTGATCATTGGTTCGAACAAAGTGAATTTCTACGTTTCCATCTTCCACATGATCCTTAATAAAGTGATACCTCAGTGCTATATGCTTTGTCTTGGAATGTTGCACTGGGTTATGACAGATCCTAATTGCACTTTCTGAGTCGCAATATAGTGGGATCTTTTTCATATTGAGTCCGTAATCCCGGAGTTGGCTTTAGATCCAAATCACTTGAGATGTTCAGGATGCAGCTGCAATGTACTCTGCTTTAGCTGTAGATAGAGAAACACATGTTTGTTTCTTAGATTGCCAGCTGACCAATTTCTCGTCGAGGAATTGACAACCTCATGTATTGCTTTTTCGGTCAAGACCACATCCTCCTAGGTCTGCATCTGAGTAGGCTTGAACGAAGAAACCTGAGTTTGAGGGATACCAGAGACCGAGAGAGGTAGTTCGCTTCAAATACCGGAATATATTCTTCACTTCCAGCATGTGTGGTTCACGAGGATTTGCTTGGAACCTGGCACAATAACACACTGAAAACATTATATCGGGCCTGCTAGCTGTGAGGTACATCAGGGAACCAATCATTTGGCGATATAGCGTTATGTCGACTGCCGGTTTTTCCAAAGATGGTGTGAGCCTGGTGCCGAACGCCATAGGGACTTTGACCTTGGAGTCTCCCATCATGCCGAATTTAGCAAGGAGAGTCTTTGTATATGCTTCCTGGTTGATAAAGATGCCATCGGGTCCGTGTCTAATATTTAAACCAAGGAAAAAGTTAATCGGACCCATTGAGCTTTTCAAATTTAGTCTCCATCAACTTTCTGAATTCAGCTGTTAGGCTAGAATTCGTTGAGCCAAAGATGATATCATCGACATAGATTTGAATGATCATAAGGTGGTTACCTTCCTTTTTACGAAAGAAGGTTGGGTCAACCGAACCTTGTTTGAATTTAGACATCTTTAAAAACTTAGTTAATGTTTCATACCATGCCCTAGGTGCTTGTTTCAGACCATAAACAGCCTTATCTAAGATGTAGCAGTGATATGAATGCTTTTCATTTACAAAACTAGGAGGTTGTTCCACGTACACGGTTTCTTCAAGTTCCCCATTCAGAAATGCGCACTTCACATCCATATGGTAGACCTCGAAATTTTTGTGTGCAGCATAGGCAAGAAATAATCGAATGGATTTCTAGCCTTGCTACCGGAGCGAATGTCTCTTCGTAATCGATTCCTTCTTCCTGGCAATATCCTTTCACCACTAGCCGAGCCTTATTCCGGATCACATTTCCCTCCTTGTCCATTTTGTTTCTGAACACCCATTTGAGACCGAAAACCGAGGCATATTTTAGTGTTGGAATGAGTCTCCAGACCTTATTTCTTTTTAACTCATTGAGTTCGTCTTGCATTTCCTGAACCCAATCAGAATGATCGAGAGCAATATTGACGGTCTTCGGCTCTATTTTGGAGATGAAAGAATTAAACATGCAAAATTATACTTTGGAGAATAAAGCAGTTTGCTTCACCTTTAGTTGTGATCGAGTTAGAACCTTTTCTGATGCATCACCCACTATTTGAGATACAGGATGATCTCTGGTCCATTTGGTGAGAGGAGGATAATTTGGATCATAGGATGGATCCAATTCAGCATTTACCATTTCTTCCAACTCTGATTGAACATCATCGTCATAGTGCATATCGGAATTCTCCCCCTCGACAGATGATTAACCATATGGATGTGAACTAAGAAGTCTTTCTTCGTCTGGGCTTTCGGGCTGATCCGGACTTTCGGTTATCACTGGACTTTCGGGTGCTACAGGACTTTCGGGTGCAACTGGGCTTTCGGGTGCTACAGGACTTTCGGGTGCGTCAAAGATTGGATTCTCCCCTGGATATGTGAGTCCTGTTGATTTGAAGAAAATTGATTATCCCCCTCGACCGAAGTACCGCTCTGGGGAGGTTTGTTTCAAACTAGTTCTTCTTCTCCCATTTGTTTGGCTGCATCTTCGACAATCTTCTTAAGGTGATCAATCTTGTTGTTTGCTGCCGTGGCCTCAGATAGAGTAGCTTTCTCAGGTTCATCAAACAAATCCATGAACTGGTCAAAGAAATTGGCGATCGATGCTGTGACTTGACCTGTTTGAGAGAAAATCTCTCCAATTGCTTCTTCGGTAGACTTCAGCTTCTTGACGTAATTGTCATCGAACGTCACATAATAGGTTTCTTCAATTCTTTTAGAATGCTTATTCAAAACCCTGTATGCCTTTGAAGTAAGAGAATATCCCAGAAAGATACTTTCATTAGCTTTGACATCAAACTTGTTGCGATGTTCTTTGGAGTTGAAGATGAAGCACCTTGAACCGAACACGTGAAAGAACTTGACATTCGGCTTCCTGTTGTTAATAATCTCATAAGGGGTGAGAGAGAAACGCTTGTTGAGATAAGATATGTTTTGAGTAAAACAAGCTGCAGCAATGGCGTCGGCCTAGAAATATAGAGGAAGGGAAGCAAAACTCAGCATGGTTCGGGCCGCCTCACACAGGGATCGGTTTCGCCTTTCGACAATTCCGTTTTGTTGAGGTGTATAGGGAGCTGAGAAATTATCACTGGTGCCTTTTTCTGCTAAGAAATCTTCAAATTCTTTGTTCTTGAATTCCAGTCCATTATCGCTCCTGATTTTTCGAACGACTTTTCTCAGTTGCATTTCGACTTGCTTGATAAAGATCTTCCGTTTGGGAGTCGCCTCAAATTTGTGCTTTAGAAAGAATACCCAAGTAAATCGTGAGAAGTCATCAACAATAACAAGGATGTACTTATTACCGCCAATGCTCTCGATTGATGATGGACCACATAAGTCGATGTGAAGCAACTCAAGTGGTTCAACAACTTTGGTGTTTATGATTGTTGGGTGACTTTGGCGACTTTGTTTCCCCATTTCACATGCAACACATAAGTGTTCACGCGAACTTAAGCAGTGGAAGTCCCCGAAGATGACCACCGGTGACTAGCTTGTTGATGCCTTTGAAGTTGAGATGTGAGAGCCTTCGGTGCCACAACGAACTTTCTTCTGAATGGGCTTTGGACAAAAGACATATGGCTGGATTCCCTTTGATTGGTCTGAGATTCAGAGGGAACATTTCACCTTTTCATTCAGACTTGAGAATAACTTTGTTGGATTTCTTCTCTATTATCTTTGAACCTTCGTCATCGAACGAGACTTTGAGACCTGTACCTCCCACCAGTTGAGACACACTGATGAGGTTATGCTGCAATCCCTCTACATACGCCACCTTCCTAATTTTAACGTCTCCATTGGTTATCATCCCATAACCTTTTATCGTTCCATAAGAGTTGTTACCAAACGTGACATTGCCACCGTTTTGAAGTGACCGAAACTCCCTTAGCTCTTCCTTCTTTCATGTCATGTGACGTGAGCAGCCACTGTCTATGTACCATTCTTAGTCGAACTGCTCGTCACTTATAACCTGCAAAAATTTAGCAGATTTAGGAACCTAAAGTTTCTTGGGTCCTCGTGAGCCTTTTATAGAAACAGGAATGGTAAGAGAAACATCAACAAGATATGTTCGTTTTATTAAGGTTGTTTCATCTTTCCTCTTAATAGTAAACACTTTGATTTTATTGGAGTTAGATTCAGGTATTTTGGATTCAAGTTCGGGAGTTTGGACTTTAGCTTGCTTTCGGTGTTCATTTGCGAGGAAATCTTCCTTCTTCCTTTCAAATCCTTCGTCGATTGTGAGCTTGGTGTACGACGAGAATTAGGCTGAGAAGAAGAATGAGAACACGAAGAATTAGAGGAATAGAAGTTAGAATGAGAATCTTTCCTGACTTGAGGTTCGAAATGACCCTTTCGATTGTGACCATTTGAGGGACCGAACCTGGACCTTCGGTTGCTATTTGTTGATGGACCGAAACTGGCTCTGCGGTTGTTGTGGGTTGCTGGGCCGAAACTCGGTCTTCTACTATAAAAGCTTGATGGACTGAACTCTGGTCTTTGTCTGTTGTTGTTTGGTGGACCGAAACCAGGCTTTCGGTTGTTGTTACTTTTAGGACCGACCCTATCCTTCCGGTGTTGTTCTTTCTGTGGCCCGAAAGTCTTCTTCTGGTCCTTTTGATCCAATGGACTGAGGCTTCATTTACTCTTATTTTCTTCTCCTTTTGGCTTGGAGTTTTTATCAAAGTGAGTATAGTGAGGATTTTGGGAACGCCAAAATTGCTCTCGCTCTGAGAGATTTTTCTTATATCTCAGATTTCTCTGCTGCTTTTGATTTTTCACCTGTTTCGGTTGTCCGTGAATATTTGCCTTTTGTTTCGGCTTCTAAACAACTGGTTCACTTTCCATGGAAGAGGTTTCACTTGGAGAAGAGAGGCATTCTACCGGAACCTCTTTTGTGCCACTAGAATGGGCACGTCAAAGTTGGTAGGTCTATTTAGTGGTTCTGCCACATATCTACCTTTGGCCTTCCATGATGTTAGCTCCGACAAACCAACTGTTTCATCTGCGTTGTCTATCGGTGCAGACCAGAAAAACTAATCACAACCATCTGCATTATCTTCATTCACTAATGCAGTGAGTTCAGCTGTCTGATGTTCGATGACTCCTGTGACCTTATAAACCTGATTGGGAGTGGTTCTTACCTTTTGGTAAACAACCGCCTTTTCTTTAAGCATTGGGGACTTATTTTTGGATAGGCGAGCGAATTCCACAGAATTTTCAGGAAACAAGTTTTTGTGGTTTTCAGGTTCGCTCCTAATAAACTCTGAACAGTCAACCTCATCCTCTACAGAGATTTCATTCATGTCATCGTCCTCATTAAGTTCAGATGCATTTTCAGCATCAATTTTATTTTCTGAACTTAATTTGGTACTCAATGAGTCAAATTTTTGTATAATTTCGGCTCTGAGTTTCAACTTATCATTTTCATCCAAAAGATTCTTAAGCACGTCCTTATGGTCTTTGGACTTTATAAATGATTCAATTTTGTCTAGACCATACATATAAGTGAGATTTACATCATTTGAAGATACAACACTTTCACAGTTGTATGCTTCAGCATCGATTTCATCCTCCTTTAGCTCAAGGAAGGGCAAATCATGCGATGTATCTTCTGGCCTATTTCATAGTCTAAATGCAGCTGAGTAATGTTAGAATAAAGTCTTTTTGCAATTATACAAAAAACATTCCTCTGTTTTAACAATTTAAGATTGTCTCTTTGCAAATAGATATTTTCATCCCTAGATTTAACCAGCTCCAACTCCTTCTGCTCAATCCACATTCTTCGCTCCTCACTCTTGGATGACACCCTGCTTATTTGGTCAGTTAGATTAGAATTCGTGACACGTGTTTGAGTTAAACAACTATCTAGATTTGAAATTCTTGAATTCAAGTTATTTAATTCCTTTTCATATGATGTTTGTGGAATTTTAAACGAAATAAAAATGGATTGTACCTTCTTGATCAGTTCATCTAGTTCACTGATCTGCACACTGAGAGGCTTCACTGTAAAGCACACATCCTCTCGCTCGTTAGCCACTTCCTTTCCACCATCAGTGTTGTATCCTCTCATCTGGGATACATCTGTCACCATCAGACATCTTACACCAGCATCACCACTCTTCGCCACATAAGCCTTTCCATGAGAAGGCTTTCTCACTTCATCATCTTCTGAGTCGGTTGACCACACCTGTACACCACCGAACTCATCATCATCTACCGAATCCTGCACAACAAGAGCATTCATAGAGGGATTAGTAGTAGCTTTCTTCCTTTTAATCTCCTCCATTCTTTTCAGGAGACTTGCTTCTTCATCCTTCTCCTCATCTTTCTCTGCCATTTTCTTCAACACCCAATCTTTTGCGTAGTGATTTTTCCCACCACGGTAAAAACAGCTGACACCAAAATCAGCTTCACCCTTTGCTTCTTTCTTTGATTCTTCAACCTTCGGCTCCTCTTTCACTTTTTCAGAGTTGTAGCTTCCCTACCAGTTTCGGTTCTTTTTGGTAGGGAACTTCTTCTTGATGAACCTTCTGGGATTTGACACCATCATAGCATAGTCTTCAGCTGTTAAATCGTAGTCTCCCAGATTCAAATCTTCTTCTTTTTCTTCTGCTGCATTCTTACCTTTAGATAGAAGAGCCAAAGACCCCAAGTTTGAAACCACGCTCTTCTCTTCTAGCATAACATTTTCCAGGGATTTTAGAATCCCCACCAGTTTCGCCAAAGAATATGATTTGAACTGCTCATGCACTTTAACCGTCGACACAACTGCCCTCTATTCGGATCTTAGGCCATTTAAGAAAGTGACCTTCTGTTCGATGAGCTTTCTTTCTATGTCATGTTTGATCATCTTGCTGAGAAGATGATTGAACCGATAAAATGTTTGTGTAACAACCTCCTCCGACTTTTGCTTGAACTCTCCAATTCAGAGAGAAGTAGGGTCTGAATTGAGTGCTCCTGATCTTCATCTGTGGAGTACAGCTCTCGTAGCCGATCCCAGATTTCCTTTGCTGTACCACAAGAACTTACTAATCGAAATGTGTCGGATTGAAGAGCGAATCGAATTAGTCTCAATGCCTTAATGTTGCATTGGAACTTCTCATTTTCGTCCTGAGCGACGTCCTTCACATCTTTTAATAGATCATTATACTCTTTTTGAGTTTTAATGATTCTTGAAGTGCTAGAGTGAGCGAAGGGGCCAGCAGTAGCTTCCCATATCAAATACCCATTATCTTCCATCCAATAACGTAATCTTCAAAGTGGTGCATCCACACTTCATAGTCTTGAGTGTAGAGGATTGGAATCTTGGTTGTTGATCTGATGGTGTTAGAGATGTTGATGGGATTGGATTGAGAATCGTCCATGCTTGATCGTTTAACCTGTTATAAGATCAGACTTTGTAATACGTAATATTAGGGCAAGATGAATAATTAATGAGATACGTCAATTATGGAGTGACGACTCAATAAATATCAATGAATGCGGAATGAACCCTAATCACTTCTTTCACAGAAGAGATGTGTATGAATTACACAGTCTCCTGCTCTGATACCAACTGATGAGTTGAAAAACTGTTTGATCGTTTAGATCTTATACAGGTTAATCAGACTAATGCAAAAAGAAATATCAAACACGAGAATGAATCAAAATAAGTTGAATGATTCAATAGATTCACGCCTCAGGAGAGCTCGATTAAGAACTTCCGCTGTAGAGGCTTTTTAGGGTTACAATCGATAAAAGGTATTCGCTATGAATGATCGACTCCAAAATCTTACGTACAAAGATGCATGCAAGCATCTATAAATACTAAACCATAATAAATAAATCACGGATGGACATGCCCAATCCGGATACAAAATTAGACTATGGACCGAGCCCAAGACGCAACACATAATGGACCCTACGGGTATTACTATAAGTACTTTATACTTGAGAACTAAAACGAAATCTTCGTTACTAAGTTGATAGTTGCTAAGTGGATACACTAAGGCTATATGTAATTAGGATGTTATAGACTTAGAATCTGTGAAAATATTACTTCACCCCTATTCTGTGTGAATATGGAGTTAAGGTCACTTATTTGAAGGCCTATCCTGTTTCGATTACATATAATTGGTATGCACTTCACAAATAGCAATGTAACTAATGAAGATGTTCTAAATAATTATCTAGATAGTTCGTCTAATAATTATTTTCTTACCCCAATTCTCGCGTAGATAACATGGCTGCACGCCATCCCCACGGCAACCAGTTCCTTCCGAACAAAGTCATTGCTGGTTGGTTTGGAGAAGAACCAGAGAATGATCATCCTATCCCTTTGAATGATCACCATGATGAAAACCTTTCGGACGATGCTAACTCCAAACCCGAGGTTGAGAACCTACCCCGAGCAGCTCCCTTTCCAATTCCTAACCCTCGTCCGGCTTTTCATGGCCCGACGCCTGAGTGGGTGGAATGCTTAGAAACATGGAGCCCAGGACAAGATCAGCCCATGCCATTTAATGGTGATTGAAGCTTCTATGACCTAAACAATGGGGGCTCAGCAGACAGAATCTTGCTAATCTTGGTCCGCAGAGTGGCCCAAATGAGGTTCAAAGTAGGACAGCCCTACATCAGATCACCGAAGTTGTCGCCGATGCGAGAATGCATACCCTCCGCACCATTCGTTTAGAAGATGCTCGCGAGAGATCAGAGAGAAACCATGAAACCCTGCTGCAAACACTGGCTGAATCACGAGCCAAAGTTATAGAACTCCGCGTACACCAGAAGGTGTACGAAAGGCACCTACTTGATATGGAACGTCAACTGGCTGAACTGAGAGTTCACCAGAGGGATGACCGTCGCCAGTAGTAGATGCTTTACTTTATTTTTCCTCATTAAAAGGAATCATTTTTCTATCTATGCCCGAAGTGGCATTTTCTATGAAACTATCTTGTACCTTAGGTACTTTTGGTTAGGTTTTTATGCTGTCAAGGACTATCTTCTCTGGATATGATGTAAGACCTTTTACAAGGTCATTTTTTTCCGAACTTGTACGTCATGAATATCAAAGATATTGACATTTGGCTAACTTCTGTGTCATTCTTTATTCAAGTAGTCTTATCATTCTTTCATTAGAGTCTATCTGAAACATGCTTTTGTCAAGTCATTGGACTATAGTAATTTAGCTCCGGAGACATTTCCAAGTCTCTTTCAGTGGTTGGATCATGTTATTCACCAACCATTGATACCTCAGCTTGAACGACAAACATCTTGAGACCATTCTACAAACTCGCTTCCACTTAGTACTAGGACTGCATCAGAGGGATGTAGTTCAAACCTTCGCGATCATACCTCCAATTCGTACTAGGACTACATCATAGAGA
This sequence comes from Lactuca serriola, assembly GCF_051521515.1. Classification (NCBI taxonomy): domain Eukaryota; kingdom Viridiplantae; phylum Streptophyta; class Magnoliopsida; order Asterales; family Asteraceae; genus Lactuca; species Lactuca serriola. Next base: position 118,889,381 of record NC_136414.1, read on the forward strand.
TGTAGGTCAAACTTTCTAAAACATACTCGTACTCTTTACTTAAACAATCGAAGTACATCTAGGGTCAACCAGAATCGCTCACAAAATCCTTATCTTTCGTGTTACAGAATCATGTCGTCATCCGGAAGCAATCAGTCGAAAAACGAAACCTCCGCTTTTCCCATGGACGTCGCTCCCTTACAAACCGCAGTTACAGCTGCCGTGATGGCTGCCGTAACCGCTGTCCTTGCACACCGTAGCGCTATCAGCACAATCAATACTGATGATGGGGTTGAAGATTCCGATTGTAGTATCCATCCAGGAAGTCGTCAAACGGTAACAGTCATAGGCTAGCAAAGCCGAAAGACAGAGAACAAGAAACGAAAGCGTCAAGCCAAGAAAGAACGCAAGAAATCCCAAAGGCTGGCCATGCAATAGCAGCAAGTGGAAACCCCTGCCATCCCCGTACCGAGCAGGCCATACGAGGGAAAACTCCCGAAGTGTGATAAGTGTAGTTTCCATCATCATGGGGCTTGCCATGAGATACAATGTTGCAATTGCCTAAACATAGGGCACCATACTCGTTGCTGTGGAGCACCGACACGACCCATCACTCAATTCCCTAACTTCAGAGTCAACCAAGCTTACGATGGTGGTGTTAAAACTAGACCCTATGAAAGGAAAATTTCAAGGTGGAGTAATGAGGAAGGCACTCGTGTCCACATAACACTGGCTAAACACCTCACTTCCACCACCAATGTTGGTGCTGTCCAGATATGTCACCAATGCGGTGAAGTTGGACACCTCAAGAAGGATTGCCCGATAGCGAAGAACTCGGGTGCTGATGGGAAGATTCTCAGGATCACAGCTGCAGGAGAAACTACGTCGGACCCTCGTTAATGTAATTTAGCCGTGTTGCTGTAACAGTCTTATAAACTATCCAAAACTAGTGCAACTAGAGTCTTACCTTTTGCGAGATCCTGTCTGTATAGGGATGCTCGTGCTGCGTATACTTGCCTTTTGTAGTATACCTTATTCGCAGCAATGGTCTTGTTGTAAGTCTAGAGTATTGTAATTCTGTTGATGGTTGCATGGTTGTGTTTTGTCTGTAAACGTCTTATGTTCAAATCAAATGTCTTTAAGTTTCAGTATGATTCCGACATTATCATACGACTCGATTCAATTTGATCCTCACAAAAACAGCTTAATACGTACATCTCTTTACCAGTAAACGTCTTTTTAGCAAAACCGTCATTTTAGAACACCGAAGTACTCATGCGTGGAGTACCTCTTAGTTCTTCTCTTTTCCGAAGAAATCCCCGAAGTACCACTCGTGCAGTATGTCAAGTTTAATCCGAGGATTCATGCGGTTGATCTATCACTGAGGAATGTATACATAAAGGTGATATATAATCAAGGTTCTACAGGTTTAGAATTGATGATTCCACTTTAACTTCTTTTTCCTCGATGGGATGTGAGCTTAAAGAAGAATCAGTTATTCGACTACCTTTTCAATCTTAATTATATACGACTCGTATACATGAGATTGTGATTGTGAAACCAAGTATGAATTCTAATATGAACTTCAGGACGGAGAACTGCCCAAGACTACGAGTAATCGCATCGTCATGTGAACAAACTTAGAATCCACTACAACTTCTGTAAACAGATTTCCCTTCAGTCTAAACTGTCACACCCCCAAACCAGATCGGCGGAAACGTTCGAGGGTGGATGACTTCATGTATAGTATCATAACAACGAAGGTAATAGTGAAGAAAGCAAACACAACCATCATCAATATAATTGAAAGAGTTACATCATAGAGTAATTTTACATGTTTCAAAATCAATTACATCATGATGACAAAGTAACTTTGAGTTTATCGCTTTAGCGTCCCGTCCTCGAAAGCAGTTGATTTACCTGTTTAGTAATTTCCTGAGAATACAAGTTGTTTTGAAAAGTGTCAACACAAAGGTTGGTGAGTTCATAAGAGTTTTAAATTGAGAAATAAATTGTTTTTCCCGGTAAAAGCAATTAAGTTGTTCTAGAAAATCCGATATTTTCCTCAAAATGTGAAATGTAAGTTTCTATGTTATGAAATAGTGCATCCTAGAATTCCCTATAGATTCCTTCTATAATTTCCTTGTGTATATAAGTTATATAAAATTAAAGTTAGATAAAACGTCGAATGTAATGGGTGTGCCCTAGGCCCACAACCCAACGAGGAACAGGAAATAAGGCAGAACCACCAATTATAAGCCAATCATGACTAGGTTCTATATAACTCTAGCATATACACTTAGAAATTATAGCTGAAAACTAACAATGCGAGATTCAATGTAGTCTTAAATCCAAAAACCAAAACCAAACCCTAGTGTAGTGTACAAAATAGTAATAGTGGCTGTGAACATAAACTATACATATCAGAGTTCATCGGATAGTGATAGTGACTAGTGAACATGAACTATGCATATTATAGTTTATCAAAAGTGGTGGTGATGGTGAATATAAACTATACATATCATAGTTCATCAAATAGCGATAGTGGTAGTGAACATGAACTATGCATATTATAGCTCATCAAAAGTGGTGGTGATGGTGAATCCCTTTCTTGTAATTAAGTTTGTGGTGTAGATGAAACATAAACTATACCTATTATAGTTTATCACTTTGTTTGTAATGTATATATGCCATAACTATACCGATTATAACTAGCGTGTTCGTTTGTGGGGGTATAATGGACTTAACTATACTTGTTATAGTTTATCTTAATTATTCATAGTGGTAATAACCCTTTTGTATGTGTAATACCTTTAATAATGTGTTTGTCATGTAAATGAATCCTAAACTATACCTATTATAGTTTATTAAATATTTGTTTGGGTAGTGAGCATAAACTATACTTGTCATAGTTACCAATGTTTGTATTTTAATGGATATAACCTTGTAATACCATTTATATATTTACCACGTTTATGAAGATAAGAATCCATTTGTTTTCTGATGTATGTCTATATAATAAACCAAGATGACATATATGATAATAACATATCATTACATGAAGGTACACACCTTGCTCAACAAGTTACAAGGTGTAAATGAAATTGAAAACATTTTTCTAGTATTGCCATTTCTATTCTATTTTAAGAAAATTCATAGAAAAATAATTAAAGGTGCAAATCAGAATCCGTAAATTCTGAGAGTTTGGAAAATGAGTCTGGTTTGTTCATAATTTTTATTATAAATTTTAATCACATCTAACTTGTGTGAAAAAGTCCATAATCACAGACTGGTCCGGATTGATATTTGAAATGATAGGCAGTTTTGTAAAAATCACCATAAATTGTAGAAAAATCGTATGGAGTTGTGCAAGTATTCATCTTAAAGCTAAGAACTGGATCTACTCGAAACTGAAACAGTTTTGAAAAGTAAAATGCTTAATTTGTCCAAAACAGTCCGTGAATGGAGTCCAACTTTTCTGATGAAAGCTGTTAGAAAATTTTAGTTATGTTCTTGGTGTTTTAACTTGTATTCCCCCCCCCCCCCCTCCCCCCCCTAAAAACTTGAGAAAACATGAAAATGAAGGGGTATGAACTCACCTTGAGTGATTTCAGTAGATGGATGATGGAGGAAAGAAGTGCCCAACTCAAGAACACTTGGGAGATGCTTGAAGATTTGAAGATCTAACACAAATATGACGATATTTGTGTAAGCAATCTATGATTTGGATGTAGGATAGTAGAATATCTAAGTGTAGGAGAATGATACTTACCAAATGTAGAAGAAAATCTTGGAAACAAGCCTTGAATCTCGAAATCTTAGAGAGAGGGAGTGAGAGAAAATGAAGTTGTCACTTGGTGGAAAAATGGAGTAATGTGAGGAGAGAGAAGGATATCTCTAGCTTTTGTTCAACATTATGGCTGAAAAAGATTGGGAAAAGGACAATTATTGAATAGGTATGGCTGAATAGTGACTAGGGGTTGTACTATGAAGGTATTGGGAGGTTGCTTGTGTTATACACTAAGGCAAAGTCAACACTCCACCCATAAATCTTACCTACTAGATTTTATTCTTAGGCAAGGATTTTCCAACAAAATATAATTAAAATAAGAATATTTGGGGTTTATTATGTTAAAATACAAGTTTGGGTGAAAATCCCGCGTTAAAATCTCGAAAAACGGGCTCAAAACGCTAAAAATATTGAAAATCGGGCAAAAACTGCCAAATTCCGAAATTTGGGACGAGGATGCGAAGGTTCGGCTCCTTAGGAGCTTGGAACCGAGAGCAGGAGAAGAAACCGAGAGAGGAGGGTTCGCCTGCGCGGGTCGCCTCTTGGACCGAAGGTGGGACTCGGATGCATGGGAACCGAGAGGTCTCGCAGACATGCTCATCAGAAGGGACCGAGAGTCAGGTCCTCGGACCGAAAGTGGGAAGGGGAGCCGAAAGTCAGTCTCGGTTCAGCATGATTAGGGGACCGAAATAGACAGAGCCCTCGGTCCATTTCGGTTGAGAGGGTCTCGGTTCTCAGGAGGTTCGACTCTAAGAGGTTCGGCTCCTAAGAGGTTCGGTTCCTAAGAGGAGTTTCGGCTCCTTAAGGCTGTTTTTCGCGTAGACTTCCGTCTTTGAGCGGTTTTCGACTGAATTAAGAGCGGGATGCCCCGAGTGGTTTTAAGAAGTTGAAAGAGATTTTGAGAGAGATTTGAGAGAGATTCGACATACTTGGAGAGATTTGGGAGAGATTTGACATTCTTGGAGAGATTTCTCATATAAAGAGAGATTTGGGAGAGATTCCACATACTTGGAGAGATTTCTCATACAAAGAGAGATTTGGGAGAGATTCCAAGTACATGGAGAGATTTCTCATACAAAGAAAGATTTGGGAGAGATTGCACATACTTGGAGAGATTTCTCATTCAGAGAGATATTTGGGAGAGATTTTAAATAGAGAGAGATAGAGTAAAAGAGATTGGGAGAGGTTTCGTTTGTGACCTTTTTGAGTGTCCGGCTTCGCAATGCAAGGTCCGTAAACCCTGTTAAGCCTTGTTTAAGGATCTTACACACTCCGGATGAGTATCCAACATTGTTTTATCGGTTTGGCCCGTCACTTACCACAGTTTTAGGCTAAGGAGATCTAGATGTACGTACTTTTCGATTTATGATCTCTCATTAAAATAGCGAGTTGTTTAGTAAATCCATAACGTAAGTCCTAGTACACAAGGGTTAGTTGGGTTGACTGGTTTGACTTGCCGACTTTATTTGACTTTGACTTGACCAGAATTTGACGGTTGTCACATAAACACCTACGAAGATACAAGAACAACCCGGACAACTTAGCGAACTACACATAAATAGAATTGGAAGACTAGGCTTCTCACCCTGGAGAACTTCGGTCATATTCTTCCAGAGATCAACGGATTGCATCGTATGTACCTCAGATATCGAGGACTACGTCAAGATTTTCCATTAGAAATCGTTGTCTCTGCCGCACATAGATGAATTGGTTGAGCAAATGCAAGGAAAGAATTACTTTCAGAAATGGACCTGAGATCCGAATATCACCAGTTCGAGTGTTAGGGAAGGATGTCCGGAAGACTACCTTCCGAACTCGATGCGGACACTTCGAGTTCGTAGTGATACCCCTCGGATAGGACCAATACGCCCGAAGCATTCATGAGTTTAATGAATAGAGTCCGTCTTTCTTACTTGGATCAGTTCGTCATTCTCCATGTAATGACTTACTTATCTACCCTCGTAGTAAGAAGGAACCCATGGAAACATTACCTTCAGAGGAACTTACGCAAAGTTCTCTAAACACGAGTTTTGAAATTGAAGAGTCAGATTTCCTATGACACACTACTAGTGATGTGGGAAATTTTGAGTACTCTTTCAATTTGTCAAAACCGTTGATAATTTGTCGACACCAGCGACGCCGACAGAAATTCGCCAAATTCTAGGTCTTACAGACCTACTGTCTTAATTCATCCAGAACCCCTCACAAATCACAGAAAATCGTACGACCTTGACCCAGCAAGGAGTGGCCCTTGACTGGGAAGTTAATCAAGAAAAGGAAACCTTAGAGATTCCAAGTGAGAGACCAAGTTCTTTAGTAAAACTCACTCTGGGAATGGCTTAGTACGCTTCGTAAAGCATGGAAAGCTAAATCCAAGATAGATAGGGCCTCCAAGATTCTTACCAGAATCGGTCCTGTACCTCTCACAAACTAGACCTACTCCGCGAACTCAGTAACGTACATTTACTCTTCGCGTCTCGATCGTTAAACCGTACCTTTCCGTTCTGACTCTTGTAAGTCCACTCGTCGAGATCCTCGCCTTCGTATTAGAACCGTAGTGACCCTCGCTCGAGAGGTCAAGCGGATGAAGCAACACCGTCGCCTGTTAGTGAAGGTTCGTTGGTATGCCAACCGAGGACCCGATTTCACTTAGGAGAGCGAGAACCAATCGATTAGGAAGTTCCCACCTCATGACTCGATCATTCGTACCTACTTCCTTGCCTAGATTCTTATTTCGAGACGAAATTCCCTTAAACATGGGGATGATGTGACAACCCGAAATTTCCATTCTGAACAAACCATATCAAGACAATACAAGTTAGAACAGTTACATTGAAATTCTAGAATTTAGGAATAAGTTTGAGTATTTCACGATTAGCACTTAAGGAGATATCAGGAGAGTGGATGCACTAGGGTTTTGTGCAACACTGTTATTCCAATACTCTATAATATTAGAGTTCATTCCGAGAATAAAATATTTTCTGCCAAATATCCCAGGACTATATATAGAAATCTGAACCATATTCATTCATTAGTTACATTTCCAACTAGAGAAAAGCCAAATTCTCTCTCACAGATCTTCTGGTTTTCATCCTAAATCATGAGTACTTCTATCTAGTTGTATTATATAGCTTAGATTGTGCCTAATAACATCAAAATCGGATCAAAACCCCAAGATTTGAGAGTTTACCGCCCAAGAACACTTGGAGAGTAAACTCTCTTTTAAGGGCTAAAGTGTGTCCAATGTCCCTCCAAACCTTGGAAATGAACCTTGAGACTACCCATAGCTGGTTTAGACATCCAAAACATTAAGAATCAAGGGTTGAAAGTGAGTTCACGGCCATGGATGTTCTTGGGCCGTGAACTCCATTTTAAGGTGCCGAAATGCCCTAAATGTCTTCCTTAAGCCAAGAGACTAATTTACACATGTACCCTAATGAGTTTAGGACTAACAAACACCCTTAGAACACCAAGAGTAAGGTGTTCATGGCCCAAGAAGTTCTAGGGTCGTGAACTCCAAACAATAGTGCCAAATGGTGCTATAAACTCTTCTAAAGCCTTGTACACTAGCATAGTTTAGTTCCTAGTTAAATTAGGGACTTGAAAACACCACAAACACCCTCCTAAGGGAGATTACAGCTGTAATCTCCATGGGATTTGGTCCATGGGCCGTGAACTCCTCAAAGGAGTTAAAAAGAAGCCCAAACACTTGCTTAAGCCTAGAAGCACTTCACCACTTAAGTTGTAATAGCTTTGAGCTTCATTTAGAGCCCCAATGGAGAGTTTACGGCCAGGAGTTTACTCCCCTGGGCCGTAAACTCCAACACACATGGTCTTTAGACCATAAACTTCCATATGAGGTGTTGCACTCCTTTGTTGCAACCCATTAGCCTCCTAGCACTTGACCAAAGTGTTTTCCTCGCATTAGGGTGTTTATACATGTTTAATTAGTGTTATAATCACTAATTGTTTATATACATATGTCTTCATATATAATTAGGACCATTGTGTGTGTCTAAAGTCTTCACTTGACACCTAGCAGTCCTACCTCTTCAGTTCATCCGTATAACCCACAACAGGTGAGTTCATACCCCTTAATCAATGTTTTAACTGTTTTTAAATGTTTTATGGGGGTGATACAAGTAAAATCATGCTAGTTATTATATCAATCACTTGTGATTAATAAACAGCATTTAAATGATTGGCTACTCATTAGCCGTTTTACCAAACAGTTTCCTTCAAATGATTTTTATAAACACTTCGTATGTTTAAAACTCCTTATTAAACTATACATTTTATTCTGTATGTTTCATTTCAAACTTATTTACAATTGTGTTTCAAACAAATGTTTCTTTATACTAAACTGTTTTATCAAACCCATACCTTCAAACTGTTTTATAGATTGACATCAAGTCGAACTTTTCTTAGAAAATATTTATGTTCAAAGGTTTTACAAATCTTATTTTATGCTTTTATATTATAAATTGCATGCCTCTATATGTATAGTTATATAAGAAATGTTTAAAAGACTTAGGAAGGCTATCCACCCAATTTCCTTTTCGCGCTTGAGATGTGGTCTGGTGGGATATCGGGTACTCGTCCGAAGGTCGTTTAAATATTAGTTATATATCATGTGTACATATATAGTCTTAAAAGGTCCTTCCAGTTCATCCCATGCCCTTGGGTAGCAAGCGTATACATCCATGTCCATACGTACCAGTTAGGTTACTAGTAAACTACCATATGGGTAGTTTAGGAAGATACTAGAACTATTACTAGAATGCGATATCATCTAATGAGTCTGTTCATTCATGAGTCAATACTTTCTAGAACATTATAGTACATTACTATATTTGCTGGATAAAGAAAGCATACATTACAGCTAGAACATTACAATACATTATTATACTTGCTAGATAGAGAGAACACACATTACAGCTAGCACATGTAGAACATTTCAGTACCTTACATATACATAAATACGTTGACATAATTGTGATCCACTGTATCGTAGCATGCCTTCAATGTCATGGCCCGAGTTGTAGCCAGAGTCTCTTGGAGGGAGAGCGTGAGTTTGCGTATAGATCTATACTGGATTGACTATCCTACACCTTGCTGCTAGCTACAGCCGGACCTACAGGTCTGCGGGTGCCAAACGTCATATCTTTTTACGACCTACATTTGTCGTTGTTACCTAGTCGATAGTATGGTACAATTAATCACATGATGCCTTATTATAAATCCGGTTTAAGGTAGTTAGTACAGCAGTAGTTCTTATAGCACTACACTATAATACTACATTAATTTTCCTTTTACATATATTTAGTGATCTTTTCACTTAAACATTAAATGTAAAAACTATATTTTGTTAACGATAGTTACACTTGGGAAAATTACACACTTTTACAAGAAACGAACAATTAGAACAGTTAAGTCTTGGTAGAAGACTACATTCAGAGCAGTTAGGTCTTGGTAGAAGACACCCTTATATAATAGTAGGAATCATAGGGATTTCTTGGGTTTTTCAAACATTTACAGTTGTTTTACATACATTTTCAATACTTACGATTCACATACATTTTAAATACTTACAATTCATATACATACAAATTCTTACATAGAAATTAAGATACTAAAATACTTATGATCTCACCAACTTTAAAGCTGATACTCTCTTTCAAAATAACTTGTATCCTCAGGTCAAACATAATTTTTCAGAACACTTGTATAATAATTATATTATTAATGAAATGGATGATGTTGTTTCTTGTTTACTACTTTTCATTGTTGTGATACTGTACCTGATGTCCTCCGCCCCAGAACGTTTTTGCCGTTCTTGGTTTTGGGGTGTGAAAAATAGTGTGAATGCCTAAGTGGAATCACAAATCATTACAAACTTTGGAAACTTGAAAGAATAGTATATTGCTTCTTGAAATCGACCACCCTTAGTTCTCACACAACTAGTTGTCATTTCAAGCATCACAAGTATCTTTATATAGTGTGGAGGATTAGGGTAAACTCTAATAACCCATGTCTTTTCCTTTCCAAGTATCCGTAGGTTAAAAGCTCCATGGATCATCCATGGACCCCTATACAAGCTTAGTCCATTCTTAATGAGTGTAAGCCCACATTATATAAAATGCAATAGCCCATGTTTAATTATTCATATTTTTTATCACTAAATTATTTCATAATAAATTTAAGATCAATATTAATTAAAGAATATGATTTAATATTAATATATTATAACTTATAATATATTAATAAATCATAAACATACGATTCACATAAGATTATCCATAATAATTGTTCGGGTGAAGTGCAACCCAAATGGACCATGCCGGGTCGGGTCAAGTATATACCAAATAAGTTATGGACTTAGACACCTTATCCAACAGTCTCCCACTTGGTTAAGTCTAATAACCGTCTGACGATCACTCGAGATAAATTCCATGAAGTGATACAAGTGAGCGTGGGTTAATTCTAATACTCATAACTTATGAGCACTCATGAATGTTGTAGCAAACATTGCTATGTCTAAACACATTTAGCCATCTACAAACTCAATTCATGATAGTCTTAATTCATACCTACTTCCAACATATGAACGATTGTGGAGTGTTTAAATAACTTAGTTATTTGGAAGAATAACCTAGCTATTCTGGAAGTCAAAACATGCAAAGTGAAACTCAATAATAATCAAATCCAATATGGCATCAGAACCCTTTTGAATATAAATAGAACCTCCTTTTATTTATCACTATATTGATTACATATTATTCATTGTATAATGTTTCAAATAATCCACTTAATACTTGAATAAAAACAACAGTCGTCCCATGCTCCTATCATGTACACTTTGTTTTTCTAAACAATAGTTATGCCATACTCCAAGTTTGCACACTATGTTTGTCTATGATCTTTACTTTTGTGAAATAGATCAATTGAACATGATTCCAATGATACTCATTTCACAATTCCAAATCCTTATTGTAAATGTAAGAATTCCTAATTCATGCCATTTACCAATAACTGTTAGATTTTAAACTTATATGCACTGATCCTCTCGTAATGATTATGCACAAAGTCACCAAAACCTTGTCACTAGTCATTACAGAGTATTCCAAAGAAGATCAACTCTATGGAAATGAAGTCTCATATTCAAAGTACATTCCTTTGAACATCCTTCTTGCATTAAGTTTTCTAATCTAACGGATTGAATAACTTCCACCTATGGACACATTTCCATAGTCCCATTTTGACTATCACTTCTAAACAAGAGTTTCCTCTTTTCAGAAAAAAGTCAATATGGTCCTTTCCGACAATTTACATCATACTTCCAATTGTCCATGAGCAACCAGTCTTTGGTGAACCTCAGACGAGGAAAACTTCTAATCCTTTATGGGAATACATTTTACCTTTGTTTATTATAAGTATCTCGAATCTTATTTTACCTTTATTTATTATCATATCTTGAATTTATACTAACATCCTGGGTAGCCCAAGATCTTGATTTTGTTAATATCCTTAGAACTGTCATCATGTTTCATGTAATATTATATACATCATGTTTCATGTAATATTATATACAGGGTTAAGGAGTTGATTAAAAAATGATGGACCGAGTGAAAGCGAATAAGGTTAAGGTAAAATAAATGTTGAAGTCCTTCTCAATTATCGAGTAAAGCATGAATCAAGGAACATCCTGAGATAATAGAACAATTAGTTATAAGATCCTTGTATATATTAAACTAGCGAATTATACTTCACACACAACTACAACTCTCACTCTTACTTTCTCTCTAAACACTCTTGAGAGTAATTACACAAATATCACGATCATGTGCAACTGTAACTTGTTTTATTTAATAGAAGTTATAAAGAAGTGTGATATTGTCACCTCCGAGGTTTTATGTCAGAGATCATAAAGGATTAGAAGTTTTTCTCCTACATCTCTTTGTTCTTACTTTTATTTCATTGTTATATTCTAAATTGTTGAACTGCAACATTCACTTACGTTTGTTTATTCATATACTTACAGTCACACAATTATTTCACATAAATATATTGTATAGGTTCTTGATCCTCTTTTTGAATATTTTACGATTTATTAATTTATATAGCAAGATTTCAACATTAAAACTATATTGGTCCCCATCATTAAAAATACTCATTTGTATCTCAAATCAAATCAAAATTGTCGACTAAGTCTTTGATGAGTATTGTTTTATTCCCAAGAACTTAGGCACAATCAAGATCTTAAGCCCGTTTCAAGATCCTAAACAGTTTACAAATTAATCTATCACTTAAAACAACACGTAATACTTACTAATTTTGTTACGAAATTAGTTTGTGAAATTTCAATTAAAATATTGATTTAAAAAAAATAAGAAAAAAAAACACAAACATCATATACTAAAACAATGATCAAAAGATCACTCTTAAGGCTAATAATCATACATCTTGTCTATATATTAACAAAACCATTGAAAACCTTTGTGTGTCAATTTAAAAAATAAATATAAAAGGAATCTAACGTCGAACTTAATACAAGAGATGCATACCTCCAAACCAAATCAGCTAAAAGAGAAATTAGGTAATATATCGACACAAATTCTATATATAAATATCAAACAAAATTAATCTTGGCGTCTGAAACCATGGCGATGCTCGGGGCCGCCTCCCAACCTGCCCTCCCTATTGGGTTAGCTGTTGGGTTAGGTTCGAGATGTTGTATGGCTTTACTATGATGGAAGAAGAGCTATTGGCGGCTCTGTCGATGGAACGAGTTGCAGGCCACTCTTACAATGGTAGCTTAGTGAAGAGGGGGGACAACGAAGAAGGATGCAAGACGTGAGCTAAATTATGGAAGACGAGTATGTTTAAAAGAAGTTTTGGAGACTCAAAATAAATGATGTTAGTTTTAATCAAACTGATCTGAAATCCAAAACAATAATTCACTTAAAAACGAATTGTCGTCTTAAACAACTTCAATTTGGAATATAGTATATAATTTGAATATTTGGAACCTTAGATTAGTTTGAACCAAAACTGATTTATTATTTTCATTTGAATCCTTGGTTTGTTAAATTCGTATGCTTATCACATCAATTTTTTTATGAATGTTTTTTTTTTAAAGAGTTGAATAAGATAGTGTGACGATGAATAGTTTGTGGATTTATTTTTTAGGTTTTTTGGTGGTTTTGATTATTTTGGAACTTAAAACCCGAATTGAAAAGATCGATCCGATCTAATTGTAAGTTGATTGTTGGTATTGATTTTAATTTGATTTAGACTATTCATATGTATATTGTGAACAAGTTATTTCATGATACATTGCGTAGAAAAGTGACCAGAATGTATGTATACACATTATATTTTTCCTATCAAATTATTAAGCCACTGGATGAATCGTTTGAAATCTGTTAGATTAGCAATTACCTATTACAATTAGGTTGTTTAGTAATAAAAGTAACTTTAATACTAAATCATATATAGAAATAATAATAGTAACAATCAAATGTAAGACAAAACTTTGAATGTGGAAGTAATCCACTTGGTGGTACCTTTGTCTCTTAGATTTGAATTCTCGAGTTTTACCCTGTCGAGAACAATTTCGTGATATATACTAGCTTAATCACTAACCTTGCCGTTCAAAAAAATATATAAAAAAAAAAAAAAAAGATGTAACACATAAACATAATTGATTCTACTATAAAATCATTAACCTTACTATCAGGCCAATGGAGAGTTCTTTTAAGCCTGGTAAGAATCGAAAGTGAGGCTTGCTTAATATTATTTCCAGATTTAGGTGCTGACGTGCTGTCTTTCATTTTGATTTTATGTTTTGATTGGCTCATACAGAATCAAAGTTGAAGCCCGCTTAATGTTATTTCTGATTTGCATATTGGTTTTTGTTTTGATTGCAAGTTGTGTCTTTTTAGTTAATTTTTCTTCAACTTTCCGTAACAAGCCACTTTATCGTTGGTGTTTATTTTATTCTATACCATTTCTGTTATTCTAAAAAAATGTGATTATTATTACCTCTATCATGTAAAACCATATTTTAACATCATATGAAGCATGCAAAGCTGCCATTTATAAAAAGTTTACTGCCCTGAGATCTTTTGTAATACCCGGTGATGTGCACTATGGACAATTGTTTTGTCATTAATATCCGTTGTCGGTCAATCATTTTTAAATACGCATAAAATTCATAAGATGTGTCGATTCTACCATTTTTGTTATTTCGTGCTTTAAATTATCATCCTACGTTCTTGAACAAGCATATCGAGGTACACATTTACGTAACCTTGATAGTTCCATTTAAAAAGATTAATTGAAAGAAGACACATTGTCCTTTTCCATCCACTAATGTTAGGCCAAGATTTCTTCTTTCTTTGTACTTGGATTAGACTCAGTTATCAACCAATAAAATGGTAGGAAATAAATAATTAATTTATCAACAAATTAAATGGTAGGAGAGAATGCTTTAGTGTCATGTCACTTTCGTCCAATCATACTGATTTGTCATCATCTCATAATGTTAACACGAATGGGAATGAATTATTTTCCTTATAACCCTACAAGAAGAGTTCAAAACTATTTTTACTAAGGCTGGAGGGAGTGGTGTCACCGAAACCGTACTCTCTCCCCCGCCACATAAGCGTCATGTCACTTTTTACCACTCAAGTGTCGTTTCATGCCACACCAAAGGTGTGGTGCCACACTTTTCATTTTTTTTTTATTTTTTTTTGTTTTTTTGATATTTTAATTTAATAAAACTTTTTTTTAACTGTTTTAATTTAATACAACTTCAATTTTAATAAAAAAAACATAATTTTTCATTATTTGAAAATTAAAAAAAAAAAAGTAGATTGCGTTACTTAAAAAAAAAACAAAAAAAAAAAAAGAAACCCCACACACATGACATTTAATTTTTTTTTTTTTGAGAGAGTGGTGATTTAAAAAAAATTTTGGAGATGAAGGAGATTGTATTGTGAAAAAAAATTAAGTTGATATATATATATATATATATATATATATATATATATATATATATATATATATAGAGAGAGAGAGAGAGAGAGGAAAGAAAAAGCAAAAATAAAAAAAAAAAGTTTAAATGCTCAACGGCTACACCTCAACCAATCAAAATGCACGGTATTAGAGGACCGCACCAGACCGCGGTCTGGGGGCGGTGTACGCGTCCTATGTGGCACGAAGTGCGGTCTTGGACCGCACCCATACCCACCAGCCTAACAAAACACTAACAACCAGATGTATATCCCAACCTTGCGCATAACTAATATAATATAATATGATTAATCAATTTGTATCTCAAAATTGATTTACACAGATAATATGATATACATATGATTTTTAGTTATTTCTTTGAAACAATGCAAAACAAAAAATCATATACAACATATTTAATTATATATTAACCATATCACAATATAATATGTGTAGGATCTAATTTACGTCAATGATTCAACCATGATATAATACGAATATACTACAAGAATATGAAACCCAAGAAAAAAAAAGTTTATAACAAATCAACAAATTAAAGGCTCTAGCATAATAAAATATCTCGAAAAATGGTCAAAAGACCTCAAACCAACACAAAAACATTTAATTTTGTTTTATTTGTGGATTTTATAGGGGATTTGTTTGTGTGCTTACTCAAAATATTATCCTTTTATAGTAAACTATATATTAAATATTTATTAAACATAATATATAAGTTATAAAATCTTTGAGTGGTTAAATCACTAATTACAATAGAATTTGAAATGAATAATATATATATATATATATATATATATATATATATATATATATATATATATATATACTCCCTAATAAATGAAAAAGAAAATTTTTTTACATGTCATTCTCTCATTAACTTGTATACATGTTATTTTTTGGTATTTTTTAATAATTGTTTTTTCCATTTGTCATTTTTCCATTTTTTTTTATTTTCTTAATTAACGAATCATATTTACACCTCAATTAATAATTACCTTAATTGAAAATAACCAATGACTTACAATATTAGTACTTATATAGTATTTAATATGTTTCCTTTTAAATTCAAATTTTAAATCTAAAATTTCAAATTTAAACAAAATTGTGTTTAAACTTATATATTTAATTTTTTGTTTTATCAAACTCGTATAACATACGGGTTCTTTTATATATATATATATATATATATATATATATATATATATATATATATATATATATATATATATATATATATATATATTTCAATAACCGTAATTAAAAAAAAGTCTTCAATTATATTGGGTAATTAGTTTAAACGTTATATATAGTATTTCCTTTATGTATCATGTTATATTTAAAATATTTTTTATTAGGTTATAATATTCAAAACTCTATTCGGTTGAAATTAAGATGAACCGATACATATTAATATCATTGTTGTGATTATAAATTATTGAGTAATTGAGTAATTACGTGTCTTAGAAGCTCACTCTTGATTTCACATATTTAAAGTTTATTGTTTTATTTATAACTCCCTTGAAAATAAAAAATAAAATCTACTTTTCGTCTATATATATTAAAATCATTTCGTCAGATGTTTCGTCATATATATATATATATATATATATATATATATATATATATATATATATATATATATATATATATATATATATATATATATATATATATATAGATGATTTAAACGTATAAATAATTTTGTCAACACATATATTTTAAAAAAGATAAAAATATATATCAAATCATACAATATATATTGGTCATTTGACATAATATATCATCATACATTAGTATTTGATTGTAATTAATTTTATTTGACACATAATTATGATTTATTATAGTTTGATTGTTAAATCAATATTAATGACCTCGTCATTCTAATATTTGATGAAAAGTTAGAACTAAATCTAAAAAAATAGTCAAAGGGTGTTATTCACATAAGAAATACAATGTAGGAAAAAAAATCAAGTAGATCATCCCCGAGGTAAAATGATTGACTTACACACTCAAAGCAATTTACACGAAGGACTATTTTTAACAGAATACCTTGTTTCTTACTACAGTGCTTGTAAAGGGGTTGTGGATACCAATAGTCTAACATGAGATGCAGGATATCTCACGCGCGAAGTTGTTGAAGTGGTTGAATACATTGGTGTACGCCGAACAAATTGGGGTACCGTTCGAGGTAATTTTGTAAGTCATCAAAATGGAATTATGGCGGACAAGATTTTTTTCCAAACATTAATTATCGTGTATTAGTAGATGATATATATATATATATATATATATATATATATATATATATATATATATATATATATATATATATATATATATATATATATATAGGTTCGTGATGTATTGCTACTAGAAATCAAGATATTGGGGTTAGACTTGTTAGTAAATTCATAACGTTAGAGTACAACCAATCTCTATTCGGACCACGGGACGTAGGCCTAGAAGAAGTTGAAAGAATGAACCAATATCGACGACACATAAAGCACTAAGAGCTCAAAGGACAACTCTTTACTCTCCCGTTCTACGTATAGTGTTCACTAACACTCTCAGACACTCCCTATCCCACCTCAGACCGACGGCGGAAACGCCGAGGGGTGAATAGTCAAACTGCGACAGTGGTACATAGATTATCCGAAGCACAGAGCATCAAATAAATAACTCCTTTTATAAATATATTTTGATTACATGTGACCAGTTAAAACCTATCTACTATTGTTTAGTTTGTCTTTCCATGCAAAATATAATTTTCTTCTAATTCCGTAGGAATACATGTGATTTTAAAAACTATCAACTTGATGTTGGTGAGTTCATAGGTTTTCATAGCTACCTATAAAAATCTTTTTGTCAACTTTAGGGTCTTTGTTTATTATCCATAGCTTTCTTGGTTTTGTAATCTATAATTTCTGAAGACCTTATTATTTTCTTTTCTTAAATCTTTTCCTATAGGATGTATTATCTCTTCTTATATTTTTGAATTTCCTTCTTTTAAAATCATATTTTTCCTTAGGATATCCTAAAACCTTATACTTTTATCTAATGATAAAACTAATTGAAGGCGTCCCTTTAGGCAGTTTAAATCAACGCTATGGACCGATATATATATATATATATATATATATATATATATATATATATATATATATATATACAGAGAGAGAGAGGGAGAGAGAGAGAGAATGGAAATCGTTCCTATTCCTCCACACTTAAAAGAAGCATGTTTGTTCAAGGGCTTCGGATCGACTCTTACTGGATCAAATATAAAATAGCTTCTTAGTGTTACTCCCTACTCTATTGCATGCTGATAATTTTGGTTATGAAATCCAAGCCCTTGGTTTGTGTTTTGGAATCAAAGGGTAAAATGGGAAAAGTGATGTTTTATACTTCTTTCATGGAATAAGGATTTTAGTTCGTTATGTTTTAAGTCAAAAGTAATTTGATAGGATTGTGGCGCTCTTTGATACCTTTCTATTCATATAAAGAACATTGAAAACGGAGTTAAAACGAAGAATTTATGGTTGTTTGAAGTCGAAGTGGAAAATGAGGGCTTTTGATTATGCATGGAGTAATTTAAAGTTAAATAGGGCATAGTTTATCTTAAACATGGCATAATCTGGGTAGATCAACACTCTAAATCTTTAGTTGTGATCCCTATTTAAGAGATCTAACTTATTGTAAAACCTCTGAGTACCTGTGTCCCTCACTTAAGTGAACGGTTTTGAGCATTCTAACACTCCTATGGTTTACATGCAACCCTAGAAACCTTGGATCTATGTTTTCTCTAATATACATGCAAATGATACTTTTCCAAGGTTTACATCGTAACTAGCATGTTATGGTTGTACTTTAATCATAAAACACTAGTAGAATTATATACCTTTTAGTAGTGGTTGATTGCTTGGAGTTTGAGAGCCTAGCACCAATAATGTAGATGCCTTAAATTGAAGTCACAAATCACCACAAACGTTGAAAACTTGAAAGAGTCGTAACACACTTCAAGAAATCCGCCCACCCTTTTTCTCACACAAAACTAGTTCCATTTCAAGTGCCAAGGACTCCTTTATATAGCGTGTTGGATTAGGGTTACATCCATGTAAACCCTAATACCCATGACCTTTCATTTCCATGAGATCCATGGTTTAAAGCTCCATTGACTATCCATGAACTTACCATGCAAGCCTAGACTATTCTAAATAAGCATTATCCGACACTATATAAATACAAGAGTCCAGATTTAATTAGTTACACTTTTGATCACCAAATTAATTCTAAATTAATTTTAGATCAATACTAATTAAATAATATGATTTCATATTAATATAGTAGAACTTATAATATATTAATAAATCATAACTTATACTATTCTAAAAAGATTATCCATATAAATTGTTCGGGAGAAGTGCAATGCAAATGGACCATTCCGGGTTGGGTAAAGTACATCTCAAATATAGTTATCGACTTAGACACCTTATCCAATAGTCTTCGACTTGGATAAGTATGATAACTATAGTTGCAATTATGACTTCTGGAACCAACCAACAATCATAGCTCTTAAAACTCTGTTGAACTATGAAGTGTCATTTTAGATAAGGGATCATATAATCCTCTGTTCTAGATATCAGCTGGAAAAATACATGGAACAATGTCTTACTTATTGTCCATCAATTTGTTTCTCGATTTCCGACTTGTTTGACATAAAACTTAATTCAACACATCAATTTAGTTCTGACCGGGCCTGGTACATGGGTCAACACAAAATCATCAAGGGGCCCAGATATCGCTTCTAATCTAAGAAGGAACATATAAACTTTGACACATATGCTTGTTCTACTACTTGTTGAATCAGACACAAAGGCACGTTTTATAACATCGAGTTACCAATACGTTTTCTTACAATCAATGTATAACCAACTCATAGGTAACAACTCATATCTCTAGGTTTGAAGACTTATATGATATTACTATCTCACGATTACTCGAGATAAATTCCATGAAGTGATACAAGTGAGCGTGGGTTGAATCCAATACTCAGAACTTATGAGCACTCATGAGTGTTGTAACAACTCGTGCTATGTCCAACATCTTAGACATCTACAAGCCAACTCATGACAGTCTTGATTCATATCTAGAAATCAAATGTATGTGCGTGTGATGTGCTGCTACGCCGCTGGTTCCTTCCCCTTGGATGAAGAGGTACCTGAAACCAAAATTGAATCTGTATGCACAAAGCTTAGTGAGTTCCCCCATCATACTACATACCACACAATCACATAGCATACATATTGCCCGACAATTATGGGGTGTCTGACCTACCCATGTCAATCCATTCTGGGGTGCTGACCTACCCATGTCAAGCGATTCTGGGGTGTTGACCCACCCATGTCAGTCCGTTCTGTGCTGCTGACTACCCTCTGGTCTATCTCAACCTACATCAGAGACTATTTCACCCGCTACCTCTATCATACAATAACAAAATATAATCATACGGTCAGGTATATATGGGGTACTGACCTACACTTCGGTCCTAACGACCAAGTCAGGGAAAAGCTATTCCCTACTACTACCACTAACTCACATAGCATATCACATAAGCATATCTCATAAACATATCACATAAAACATGCCAGGATAATTATCACAAAGACAATTATCTACCAATTACTCTTGTTGGTGGGTCGACATTGTGGCCTTAGACCCACCCATACTGGAAGGTAACTCACCTCGATGCGTGTAGTGTCTGCACTGCCCTCCGTGTGAAAGTCAGCTCTCCTCGACTCCTCAATCCCTACACAACAACCCTCCAAAGTTATCAATTTGTACCACCAACCCCTTCAAGGGTCAACTTGAATCGAAGTCAAAGTCAAAGTCAAAGTCAAACCCTAGTCATGTCAACTCTTTGGTTGACCAGACACGCCGAGTTGGTCCGCCAACTCGCCGAGTCCCCTTTTCCACTTAATACTACAAACCCATCCCCACTCGTCGAGTCTAGCAAGAGCTCAACGAGTTCACCTTTAACAATACTTTAGTCAATCTTCAACCGACTCGATGAGTTCTTCCTTGATATCGTCGAGTTCATCTTCAGCAAATGAATGCGTCCAGTCTATGACTCGTCGAGTTGTAAGAACAACTCGCTGAGTCCATCTTCAAAGACTGGGAGATTGCTTTGGACTCGCCAAGTGTGTTCTAACACTCGTTAAGTCCCATGATTTCCAGGTCCAAGGAAAACCCCTAGCAGGCTGAGTCTTCCTTCCACTCAACCAAAATCATTTCCAAAAGATGTTTTTGGGGAAAAAGCGTCTCGACTCGCCGAGTTACCCAAGTGACTAGCCGAGTTCCTCGTTGTCCAATACTATACAGTCGCATTCAATGGGACTTAATGCATCCAAATCATAGATCTGACCTCCTAGGGTCCCATTTTATACGTAAAGTCTCAAGCTTGGTGCACATGCATGGGATCTTTGGCTCAAAAAGCCATAAAAGATGGTCTATAAGATGCATGGGGTGTTTATGGAAACAAAGTTGGCATCTTTATGCCATAAAGACCCCTAATGGCCCCAGATCTGAAGTCATAACTTTGTATTACACTTCACAACCCGAAAATGGCTTAGAAAGCCCTAAATATACCAAGATCTAAGCCCTAAAGATGATTATTTACATGGAAGATCAAGATAGGAGCTTTTTACCTTAAATGAGCTGGAAATGGAGCACAATATCTGGATCTCCAAGCTCCCACTTGAACTCCTAAGTTCCTTTCCTCTTCGCAAGCTTCACAAACCACCAAAATGCACAAAATGACCTTAGAACACTCAAAATAGGCTAGGGTTTCGAGTTAGGGTTTGCTCTGAACGATGGGATTTTGGGTAATCGGGTTAATTATTGATTAAGATTGTATTTATGGCTTAGATGGCTCGAGGTTATCTAATTCAGTGGTCTGAGTAGTTATTTCATTTTCGACAGATTGAGATGAGTCTCATCAATGTGTTTAATGGTGTTGGATTAGATGTCTAAGCCCATAACTATTATTGGTATGTATTTGACCCGAGAGTAGCATGGTCCATTTGGGTTGCATATCGTCAAGACAATTTGTTAGGATGGACTCTTGAGAGAAGGTTATATATGATTTATTAATATATTATAAGTACTAATATATTAATATGAAATCATATGGTTTTAATTAGTATTGATCAATAATTAATTTAGAACTGATTTAGTGATCAATAAAAGACTAATTAAATCTATGGGGATGAATTATGTTAATTACTTATATTTATGTGTGTTGGGCTTATGATCCATGTTGGACCAAGTTTATGTATGGATACATAAAGTGTTGGGCCACATGAACCATGGATCATAAGACCCATGAGTATGGATTTGGGTTATATCCACGACCCTAAAAATCCCACATATAAATACATATTTCATTGCCTAAAATCGTGACGTGTGTATTCTTGGAGTTCATGGTGGTTTTGGGTGCATGGAGATTCTCTGTCAAGTTCCTCATTTGTCGATAATGTGTTGTGATTCTACTTGAGGCTTCCATACTATTGGTGCTATGCTCTTAAGGCTAGATACATCAAGACTTCAATCTCCACCATAAGGTATGTTATCCTAACTAGATTCTTGTGTGGTATATGACAATTGTATGGTAGTCATAGGTTTAATACCTTTGAAACACCATTGCATGCATAATTAGTGAAAATACAGATCCAAGGTATTTAGGGTTTCATGAACACCTTAGGAGTGTTAGAATGCTCAAAACCCAACAGTGGTATTAGAGCCTATGCTTGTTTTCAATTATACTTGATGCAAATTGCTGAAAAATGCTAAAAAAAATTGATTTTCGATTGTTCTGGACTGTGGACTCGTTCAAGTCCATGCACAAATTTATCCAATTCGTTGAGTTGGATCATTCACTCGACGAGTTGGAAGCCCAGACAACATACCTTCGAGTGTTAAGGCTGGAATTGGTCTAGAATCATCACCTTAAATTGTTTTCGACTTATAAAACCTGTTTTTTTTTATTTGGTAGTGATCATTCTATTCCAATTCAAAAGATAATTCTCAAAAGTTTCATGTTTTGTATTAGTTTAATGATTAGGCTAATTACAAGAAACTTGGTTGATTTGAATTGTCTTGTTCATATGAGTTTAATCAAGATTATTAATATTGCTAAATATGTTTTTGATAGTTGTTTTCAATCCAAATTAATCTAAAAGTTATTCATAATATGTGTTTTTGTAACTTGTCCTCAACTTATATGAAAAGTATCATTAAAAAAGTTATTAAAACCATAGGTTAAGAAACTTGAAGAGTCTTTTCTTCATAAATACTTTTATGAACTCCATAACTTGTCCTCAAGTTATGGATGTTCAAGAGACTCTTCATTAAAGATTTTTAAAACCTTAATTGAACTCATAAGTTATGAAAATCTAAGAGTTTTAAAAAGTTTCAAAAATTGCCCTCTTGTTTTTGAATTTGCAAAGTTACCTCCCCATGTATACTTCACTTCCAAATCAAACCCTAGAATTTTAATAGTCTAAAACTCAACCCTTATACTACTATAATATTAAAAGTTAATGATTATATATATATATATATATATATATATATATATATATATATATATTGATGGGATTAAAACACTTTTTAATCAATGAAGATCGATTAGATCTTGAACAAGTGTATGAATATAAAACAGTAAAAACGCAATAATAAGAACAAACAGTTTGAATCAAACGAGTCGAATGATTAAATAAAATCCTTAGAAGAGCTCGATTAAGAACATCAACTGTAAAGGATTAGAAGATTACAAGAACGATTACAGAAAAATATAATACTCTTGATCAATCGCTATTTCGATAATCTCTAGAATCTTAACCTAATATGCATGCCAGCATTTAACTTATATACAATACATAAAAGGCTCTCGGTTGGACAGGCCCAAACCGGAGAATACAAGGCTAATCAACGAGCCCAAAAGACGCAACATCAAAACACTCTTCAGCCCAACAATCCCCCCCTTTGCGTCAATTTGGAGCGAGACCTTCACTTCCTACTTGGGCCGGCGGCTGAAGCTGGTACCTTCTTCTTCACGGTGCTAAACAGACACTTGGTTATGGAGAGGATGGTCTGTCTAAACCGGATGTACCAATTGATCATGTCATTGAAGTACTTGATATCATCGGCCGAATTGTCTTTACACTGCTTGATGATGAATAAGATGTGCTCCAAGCAAGTTGTAGTGTAAAGATGTTTGTCAGCTAAAGCGAAGAGACATTTCTGTCCTTCGGCTCTAGTGAACATCACAGAGTTTCGCCTCGAATCTATCTTGCCCATTTGCATTTGATTTAGATCACTGGCCGATCCCACAGGTTTGACTTTCGGTTTCTTCTTAAAAACTGTGGTGACCTCCTGATCCATTAGGGCCACCTCCATGATATAGCATGTCAGCATCCTTTTGACATGGTCTATGATGGGACCATATTCAGATTCATTTGTCAGCAGGATATTGTACAAGACTATCCAATCATGAGGGTTCAGATTGGGCAGATCCGCCAGGGAGATCATTTGGGCAGTTCTTGCAGATCCTCGGATGAGCTTGAACTTGACGTTTGTGAATCTCCCCACGGCATAAGGCTTCAGCACCCGAACACTGACGATATTCTGGGCACTCCATGTAAGGTACTGAGGGCGAGCGGCCTCCAGGTAGAAGTCAATGAGCTCCCTGTCAAGCTCATCGTTCGGATGCGGGACTTCGAAAATGTTAGAGAAGGCGTGGAAGATGAACGCCTTTCGAGTCAGCGGCATATCAAACTGCGAATCTACATAGTTGTTGCAGTCGAATGATATCACCGGCTCGAGCCATAGTATGCTTGGAGTCTCTATGGCCTCTTTTATCATGCGATCCCTGGTCCAGGCAGGGAAGAGCAACTTTCGGCTCTCAAGGAGATCGTGGGCTTCTTTTTGCTTTCGTTCGGCTTCTTCAGCCTCACGCGCCACACGACTGGCATCATCATCAGCATTGCGACTGTTCTTTCTTTTTAACATGTCCGCAATTGTCTCCTTGTCTTCATCTTCATCTTCATCTCCATCCTCTGCTATGTTTTTGCCCTTGTGCTTCACACCCGAACCCGAGGCATGACCAGTTGGGGGTGGTTCGGTTGTGTGAGTCGCTTTGGAGGACGGAGGTGGTTTCGATCCTTTCTTCTCATCTCCCCCTTGTTTCGGAATGGACACGAAACTCGGTAGGCCTTCAATCTTACTTAACAGTTCCATGGCCGGAGAGAGTTTTTCAGCGAGGGTACGCCTCACTGAGTGGTTAAGGATTGGGTCGTGTGCTTCCAGGATGTTTGAGAGAGCGGCGTGGACATCCGAAACACACGTCTTTATGACCTCCCTCTCGGATCGAAGAGCTTCCAATTATTGTTGGGAGTTGGAAAGCTGCGTGCTCTTGACCTTAAGGGCGGTAGTCTTACTCGCCAAGACGTCCATCAGTGAGTTTTCTGCTGCAAGATCCTCTTGTAGCTTTGCCAAGCGGGCATCGATGGAGGCACGAAGTGCCGAGTTGTCGTCGCTGAGATTTTGTCTGAGGGTAGCGAATGAAGACAGCTCCGTCTTTACAAACTGGGCCAATTGATGAACAACAGGTTCCAGAGTTGTTTTAGTGGCTTCGGCGCTTTCCTGCAAAGACTGCAGCAGGACAGAAGCGTCATTGAATAGTTTATCGACTTTTTCGGTCGCGGCCTCACAGGCTCGGGTGGAGGCGTCTATAGCAGCAGTAGCTGTCACAACTGGAAATTTTGAGCCATGTAATCTATACATTCAAGTTAATGTGAATCAAAAACTTCAATCAAATACATTATACAAGTGCTACAAATAGTCATCAAACAATTGGAAACTTTAGAAGTTCTTGTTTAAGTCCATTTTGGGCTAGAACTCCCTTATTGGATCCAAATGGACCAATAAGCTTCCAATTAGACTATCATGGGCTTAGAACCCTAATTGGGCTCTAATTGGACCCACATTTATTTATTTCAACATTTTGGGCCATGCTGGGCCTAGAATGAAATGAATTAAAAGCCTTGATACATGAATAACCTAAACTAGTCCAATAAAAATATAAAAATCATACTACATTCTTTTAAGCATAAAACACACTCTAACTAACTCTAATTTTGGGCTTAAGGGAAAAAGCCCAAATTTTTCTTTTCCCTTTCAAAAATCTCGGCCCAAGGCCCAAATCCAAGGAGATAAGAGATGAAGTTGACTTTGGTTGCCACCTCATCTTTACCCATAGGATATCCATGCAATATAGTTCATGTTTCCATGCAACATCACTTCAAAATCACTTCTTTCTTCTCTCCTCTCTCATTCTCGGCCACAAGCACACACACACACCACAAATCTCTCACAAATCCTCTCTAGATCACTCAAGAACATCTCTCCCTCTCCACTCAAAAATCTCGAGTTCTAGGAAGCATTCAAGAGGAAATCTCCACAAAATTCTTCATCTAAGGTAAGATTATGCATAGATCTATGATTTAAATTCTTTTTGTTATCAAAATCCTTTCCTAAACTATGCAAAAATCGTAATCTTGCACCCTAGAACCATCTCAAACTCGAGATCTAACAAGGAAAGGTGCTAAGGCCAAAAATCATCAAGTTTTCTTCCATCTTTTCTTCCAAAAACCGAAACCACACCCAAGGTGAGCTTCATACCCCCTATTTTCTGTTTTTATGAGTTTTGGGGGGGGGGGGGGGAATACAAGTGAAAGTGTAGATCTATATGTGTTTTGTATGCCTTGTATGATTTCTATGCTTATATGTATGCTTTTGTGTGTTATAATGTTGGATCTAGCCCTAAAACCCCTCAAAACCGAGATATATCTTGTGTGAAATGATTTTAGCTTCAAATATATTTCTACATACAAAGTGTTTCAAGAAAAATGGCTAAGTGGTTTAGTAACAATTTTCTTTGGATTAAAAACACAAATTTTGGGTCTAAAATGTGAAAAATACAAAATTAAGGGTCCAAATTGGCATATCACGAATTCTGCTGGATGAAGTGTGCCAAAACAGTTTCCATAAATCAATTTCTGGAAATATACTCATTTAGGGGATTAAAAACATAAATTCCAAGCTTAATGGGCTAAAAATGACATTTTTGGCCCAATGAGGCCCATTATGCGAATTTTTCTGTTTTGGAGGGCCAAAACTGTGATTTTCTGTAAAACAGTGGACTATAAGTGTTCCAAATCCTTTTCAAAGGTTTAAAATGCTTTTAAATTTAAAAAGGACCAAAGTTGCAAAAATTTTCCAATTTGGGCCAAAATTGCCAAAGTTGCGAAAAAGAAGGGTTAAAACCGAGAAAACTGCATTTTCAGGGACTTAAACTGTTTTCGATGAAAAATATGCTGAAAAATATTAATTTCAATAATTTTTGGTGTTAAAATGTCAAGAAAATTTGTTTAAGGACCAAACCGGGAAGTATTTAATAAAAGGGTTGAAAATGTAAATTTTACAAACAATGAGGGGCTGAAAACAGAAAAATTTCAAGACTAATCCAATATACACAATTTGATCAAATAATGGCACCGCGGCTTTCGACGAAATACAATACATTACAATACCAAAAGTCGTTGTTAAACGAATTGGTTCGGTCTCGAACCAATAGAAATCTACAACTACTAACACTACGACACTACTACACTACGGTTCATACAAGTAACGTTTGGGAACTTAGCTTACATACGAGTGTGCACAGACGTCTACGCACCATCTTCGGGCCCCAAAAGTGTAAAATCTTGCTTGTTGGGCCTAGCTAGCCCAATGACCTGATCTTAAGGCCCGAAGACGCATATTTTCTACGAAGTGTTGAGTTTCACCGACTTGGCACAACGTAGAGGGACTTTCAATGGCTTGTATACCACTGGTCCCCAAGGGTCCTTGGTATTGCTAGAAAAGTCTGCATATTTTGCGAGGCGGGTCGGGGACCCCTCGTACGCATATTATCCCCAACCGATTAATAGAGTCATCGAGGCCTTCGTGTCCTCTTACTCTTCGGATGTGGGACGACACATAGTCAGGGCGGCTGGATAACGTGATTTGTACGAACGACGCCTTCGGGATCGTTAGTATTACTATGAACTGGGCGTTTGTGTAATGCGGGTTTGTAGTAAATAATCATGCTCAAAAATAATCCAATGTCGCCTGGGAATGACACTCCTATCTTTGTAATGGTTTCAACGCAACTTAACGGATTTTAAAGGATTAGGAAAACATCGGGTTTTCCTAGGTTTTTCAAACATATCGGATTCGAAACGCATATAATTTTTAATAAACAATTTTCACAAGTACAGAAACAAACAGGCATACCTATAGATCTTCACAAACATTTTCGAAAGTTTTTCATTTCAGAAAATATCGGATTTTCTGGTGGTTTTCAACAATACAAACATTGGATTTCAAACATTACTTATGAAGTCACCAACATTTCATATGTTGACGTTTTTCAAAATACTTGTATTCTCAGGGAACCAGTGAATCAAGGGAAATCATATTCAGTGACGGTTGCAGTTTATCTATGTATGAATTGAACAATTTAATTTTTGGGAATGTAATGTTTAACCAATGAATTTCATGTAAACGCTACTGGTTGTATTGTATTGATGAATGGTGACGAATGTTGTTATGTTTCATATATATTCAATGTTATGGTATACAATTGAGTCACGACAGCCCCCGGACGTTTCCGCCGTCTGGTTCGGGGGTGTGACAGGTTGGTATCAGAGCTTTGTTTATAGTGAACTAGCATGTCGAGCCGTACATTGATATGCAACTATAAACCAAAAAGAGGGACTAACATAACTCTGAACAAAACAAGTAAATAAACACACTTGCTTGCATTAGGAATAAGGACCTAACGCCGAATCAAACACAATAACACTGGTATCTCGGTTAATTCGGGACTGTTCTTAGTGATACCAAGGAGTGAATGTAGCCTGATCAACTACATTCTCTCCAAGGTAAAACTAACACACGTCTTGATGAGATCGGGATAGCTAGGGAGCCTAAAACTATACCCTTTATCACCCAAAAAGAGAATGTTTGCTTAGTCTGTATAATAGTCATAGTACCCTAGGAATAATGTTAGCATATTCACGTACTCGCGCAGACAGCATGGCTGGTTTTCATCACCCTGGAGACCCCTACTTCCCTAATCAGGGAAACAACGGGTGGCTAGAGGAGGAGGAGCCTGAGGAGGAGCAGCAGGGTATTCAGCATCATCAGGCCTTAGTAGCTCACGGGATGCTTGTGGATGAGCCAAGAGAGAATCCAGGTGAAGCACACGATGTCGGACCCGACGAATACGTAGACATTGACTACGAGTTTGGAGGAATCGACAGTGACGACGAGGAAGGTCAGGCTGGGGACCAGGACCCCATCCCGCCATGCGAGGACGAGGCACAACCAGACCACCCCGCTCCACCAGCGAACCCCCCAAGAGAGAACCGTTCCCTCGAAGCTGAGATCGCCGCACTGCGACAACAGCTGTATGCTATGGAGGCTCGGGCAGTGCAAGCAGAGCATGAGAGGGATGAGGTTATAGGAGACATGGCAGAGATGGCGCAGCTACTGACACAACATTTCGGCATATGACCTCGGCACCACCTCCTGACGCAGCTCATCGCGGTTAGGAATAGACTTATCATAGTAGGTTATTAGGAACTATGTTATGTACTCCGGTTCTATGTTTAAGTGACTACACTACTCATGGAGCCGTTATGCTGTCAGATTAGTGTTACTTATGTATGCTCTTACGATCAAATTTTCTTGTACTAAACACGGATAATATTAATAAACTTTTGTGTGTTTTGCTATGATATTCTCAGTTGTTATGTGTTGAGACGATATGATTATATGCTCGATGGTAGTAATGTTTAGGTTCGTATCATACACCTAGTTAGTAGGGTCGCAACCTCACAGAAACCACGTACACTCAACATCTTTCCGTTTCATGACAGAAAGATGCCTCGCCCAGCTACTCGCGGAAATCCCGAACCATCCCCGACCGAAGTTGACTCCACTGCTTTCCAGGCAGCCGTGTCTGCTGCGGTCACAGCAGCTATGGCACAACTTCACCGAGGGAACAACGGAGGAGGTAACGGGCAAGGATCCGGAAGTTCGAACAACGGGACGAACCAAGGACTCACTAAAACGTGCACCTACAAGGATTTTGCGAACGCTAAACCCCGAACTTTCAACGGCACTGGAGGAGTGATCGCTCTAAAGCGATGGATCGAGAAGGTAGAGTCGGTATTCGAGATATGCGAGTGCCCCGAGCAGATGAAGGTGAAGTTCGCGGCCTGCACTTTCGTGGACCAAGCACTCACTTGGTGGAATGGTCACGTAGAAGCTATGACACTCCCTGTAGCCAACTCTATTCCCTGGGCAGAAATGAAAGAAATGTTAATGGCGGAGTACTGCCCCCGAGGCGAAATACAGAAGATGGAGCAGGAACTATGGAATCTCACGGTGCAGAATGGGAACATCGATGCTTACCTATCGAGATTCAGTGAACTATCTCTGTTGTGCCCGGGTATGATCACATCAGAGGGAAAGAAGATCGAACGATTCATCTGGGGACTGACATCCCCTATTCAAGGGAATGTGATAGCTGCGAACCCTGAAACGTTTGACAGTGCAAAGAGATTGGCAAAAAGACTATATGATCATAACCACAAAAAGGGCGAGAAACCGGTAGAGACTGAGAAGAAGAAGGAGAGTGATGGTAAGAAAGGATGGAACAACAAGAGAAAGGGGCGTCAAGGCCCCGAGACCTCTAAAAAGCAGCAAACGGTGGCAGTTAACGCTGTCACTGTGCCGGTTCCAGTCACATCACATGCTCCAGCCTCAGCTGCTTCAAACGCTTCAAGACCCTATTCCGGTAATTCTCCCAAGTGCAATAAGTGCGGGTTCCATCACCATGGAGAATGCAAGGAGTTCCATTGCACCAGTTGCAACCGAAGGGGACACACTGCAAGGTTCTGCAGGACTTATCCTTCTCAGAACCAGAGTCAGGGAAACAACCAGAACAACAACAACCCCCGCAATAACATCAACACCAATACCGGCGGCAACAACGCAGGGCCTAGCCACACCTGTTTTGGGTGTGGAAGGACGGGGCATTTCCGTCGAGATTGCCCTAACAACAACAACTCAGGAAACAGAGGAGCAGGAAGAATGTTGACTATGGGTCAGAGTGATGCAGTTCAGGACCCCGCAGTTGTGACCGGTACGTTTCTCCTAAACCACACTTATGCATGCATCTTATTTGATACCGGAGCGGAGCGAAGTTTCGTAAGCGAGAAGTTTAAACATTTATTAAAACAACAACCCCAGAAGCTAAATGAAACCTATACGGTGGAAATGGCCAATGGGAAAACCGAATCCACTAGGGAGATCTACATCGGATGTACCCTAACCCTCAACCAACACGTCTTACGAATAGATCTGATGCCAGTATCAATTAGGAGTTTCGATGTGATTATCGGCATGGATTGGTTAAGCCCCCACCATGCTGAAATTATGTGCCATGAGAAGGCCATTCGCCTTCGTCTCCCAAATCACGAAACCCTAGTAATTTACGGAGATAAACCCAGTACGAATCTTCGTCTCATCTCGTGCATCCAAGCACAAAAACACTTGCGAAAGAACAATTTGGCGTTCTTGGCTCACATAGTGGACAAGACCAAAGAAGAAACTAACATCCAAGACATTCCAGTAGCGTGTGAATTTCCGGACGTGTTTCCCGAAGATCTTCCAGGAGTACCCCCAGAGAGACAGGTTGAGTTCCGAATCGACCTCGTTCCAGGAGCAACTCCTCTCGCTAAATCACCATATCGGTTGGCACCTGCTGAAATGCAGGAATTGTCCAGCCAACTCAGTGAGCTTCTGGACAAGGGATTTATCCGACCTAGCTACTCGCCATGGGGAGCTCCGGTGCTCTTTGTCAAAAAGAAGGACGGATCTTTCAGAATGTGTATCGATTACAGAGAGTTAAATAAACTCACTGTTAAAAACCACTACCCACTCCCGCGAATCGATGATCTATTCGACCAGCTCCAAGGAGCTAGTTATTTTTCAAAAATAGATTTACGGTCCGGATACCATCAACTCAAAGTCCGAGAAGAGGATATTCCTAAAACCGCTTTTCGAACCCGCTACGGACATTATGAATTCGTTGTAATGCCCTTCGGTCTAACAAATGCACCTGCCGCATTTATGGACCTAATGAATCGAATCTGTCGACCGTTTCTGGACAACTTCGTCATTGTGTTTATCGATGACATCCTCGTCTATTCTCGAAGCAAAGAGGAGCATGGCCAACATCTCCGACAAGTCCTAGAGACGCTGCGATCGGAAAAGCTTTACGCCAAACTCTCTAAGTGTGAGTTTTGGCTACGGAGCGTGAATTTTCTAGGTCACGTAGTTAGCCAAGACGGAATTCATGTGGATCCCTCTAAGGTCAAAGCTATGGAAGGATGGGCAACTCCGACTACGCCCACAGAAATTTGTCAGTTCTTAGGCCTAGCAGGCTACTATAGGAGATTCATCCAAAACTTCTCTAAGATCGCCAAGCCGCTTACCTTGCTTACGCAAAAGAGCGTGCCATTCAAGTGGACAGACCGACAAGAGATTGCGTTTCGAACCTTGAAGCAAGCTCTTTGTAGCGCTCCTGTGCTATCTCTACCCGAAGGAACGGAAGATTTTGTAGTCTACTGTGACGCGTCGAATCAAGGCCTAGGTTGCGTTCTCATGCAACATGGAAGAGTGATAGCATATGCGTCCCGCCAACTAAAGACGCACGAAGTAAATTACACAACCCATGACCTAGAACTGGGAGCCGTGGTCTTCGCTCTGAAAATTTGGAGGCACTACCTGTACGGCACAAAGTGCACCATCTTCACGGACCACAAGAGCCTCCAGCACATCTTGAATCAGAAGGAGCTGAACATGAGACAACGAAGATGGGTGGAATTGTTAAACGACTATGAATGCGAGATCAAGTACCATCCAGGCAAGGCCAACGAAGTAGCCGATGCCTTAAGTCGGAAGGAGTACTCTAATCGCCGTACGAAAACGCACTCGATAACCATTCAGTCTCATCTGGCCACTCAAATTGCATCAGTCCAGGCAGAGGCTATGAAAGCGGAAAATAGAACTAGCGAGGCATTACGCGGAATGGAGAAGAACCTGGAAGTCAAAGAGAATGGGGTATACTACTTCATGAACCGTATTTGGGTCCCAAAAATCGGAGGATTTAGGGAGACCGTTATGAAGGAAGCCCACAAGACACGATACTCTATTCATCCCGGTTCGGACAAGATGTATTTGGACATCAAGCAACACTATTGGTGGCCTAACATGAAGGCGGAAATCGCGACTTATGTTGGTAAGTGCCTTACGTGCGCCAAAGTAAAAGTGGAGTACCAGAAACCTTCCGGATTGTTACAACAACCGGCAATCCCTGAGTGGAAATGGGAGGGGATTTCTATGGACTTCATGACCAAGCTGCCCAAGACGTCGGACGGACTGGACACCATATGGGTAATAATCGACCGACTGACGAAATCTGCCCATTTCCTACCAATCAAAGAGTCCTACAAGATGGAGAGACTGACGCGGTTGTACCTATGAGAGATCGTAAGACTCCATGGAGTGCCAAAATCTATCATCTCGGATAGGGACAGTAGGTTCACGTCGCGGTTTTGGCAATCACTCCACAAGGCAATGGGAACTCATCTCGATATGAGCACCGCGTATCACCCACAAACGGACGGTCAAAGCGAACGAATCATTCAGACGCTTGAAGACATGCTCCGTGCTTGTGTGATAGACTTTGGAAAGTCTTGGGATACCCACCTACCGTTGATCGAATTCTCATATAACAATAGTTACCATTCAAGCATCAAGGTGGCCCCTTTCGAAGCACTGTACGGGCGTAAATGTAGATCACCGTTATGTTGGGCTGAAGTAGGTGACACCCAGCTAGCAAGAACGCATACGTCGGACAGGGCACTAACAGGACCGGAGATTATTCGCGAAACCACAGAGAAGATCGTTCAGATCAGAGCTCGATTGCAAGTGTCGCGTGACAGACAAAAGAGCTACGCCGATAAACGGCGAAAACCCTTAGAATTCCAGGTCGGTGATCGAGTATTGTTGAAAGTCTCACCCTGGAAAGGGGTTATACATTTCGGAAAACGGGGAAAGCTGAACCCGCGATACATTGGACCTTTCGAAATCGTCGCCCGAATAGGTCCGGTAGCCTACAGACTACAACTACCCACAGAACTAAACGGTGTACACCCCGTGTTTCATGTCTCTAATCTGAAAAAGTGCCTATCAGATGAAACCCTCGTCATTCCTCTTGACAAAATCGAAATTAATGAGAATCCCCTGTTCGTCGAAGAACCAATCGAAATCATGGACAAGGAGGTGAAGCGTACTAAACAGAGCCGCATCCCGATCGTGAAGGTACGGTGGAACGCAAAGCGTGGGCCAGAATTCACGTGGGAACGCGAAGATCAAATGAAGCAGAAGTACCCTCACCTATTCTAGCATTCTCAAATCTAGCTTTCAAACAGAATTTTGGGACGAAATTCCCTCTAACGGGGGGATGATGTCACAACTGGAAATTTTGAGCCATGTAATCTATACATTCAAGTTAATGTGAATCAAAAACTTCAATCAAATACATTATACAAGTGCTACAAATAGTCATCAAACAATTGGAAACTTTAGAAGTTCTTGTTTAAGTCCATTTTGGGCTAGAACTCCCTTATTGGATCCAAATGGACCAATAAGCTTCCAATTAGACTATCATGGGCTTAGAACCCTAATTGGGCTCTAATTGGACCCACATTTATTTATTTCAACATTTTGGGCCATGCTGGGCCTAGAATGAAATGAATTAAAAGCCTTGATACATGAATAACCTAAACTAGTCCAATAAAAATATAAAAATCATACTACATTCTTTTAAGCATAAAACACACTCTAACTAACTCTAATTTTGGGCTTAAGGGAAAAAGCCCAAATTTTTCTTTTCCCTTTCAAAAATCTCGGCCCAAGGCCCAAATCCAAGGAGATAAGAGATGAAGTTGACTTTGGTTGCCACCTCATCTTTACCCATAGGATATCCATGCAATATAGTTCATGTTTCCATGCAACATCACTTCAAAATCACTTCTTTCTTCTCTCCTCTCTCATTCTCGGCCACAAGCACACACACACACACCACAAATCTCTCACAAATCCTCTCTAGATCACTCAAGAACATCTCTCCCTCTCCACTCAAAAATCTCGAGTTCTAGGAAGCATTCAAGAGGAAATCTCCACAAAATTCTTCATCTAAGGTAAGATTATGCATAGATCTATGATTTAAATTCTTTTTATTATCAAAATCCTTTCCTAAACTATGCAAAAATCGTGATCTTGCACCCTAGAACCATCTCAAACTCGAGATCTAACAAGGAAAGGTGCTAAGGCCAAAAATCATCAAGTTTTCTTCCATCTTTTCTTCCAAAAACCGAAACCACACCCAAGGTGAGCTTCATACCCCCTATTTTCTGTTTTTATGAGTTTTGGGGGGGGGGGGGGGGGGAATACAAGTGAAAGTGTAGATCTATATGTGTTTTGTATGCCTTGTATGATTTCTATGCTTATATGTATGCTTTTGTGTGTTATAATGTTGGATCTAGCCCTAAAACCCCTCAAAACCGAGATATATCTTGTGTGAAATGATTTTAGCTTCAAATATATTTCTACATACAAAGTGTTTCAAGAAAAATGGCTAAGTGGTTTAGTAACAATTTTCTTTGGATTAAAAACACAAATTTTGGGCCTAAAATGTGAAAAATACAAAATTAAGGGTCCAAATTGGCATATCACGAATTCTGCTGGATGAAGTGTGCCAAAACAGTTTCCATAAATCAATTTCTGGAAATATACTCATTTAGGGGATTAAAAACATAAATTCCAAGCTTAATGGGCTAAAAATGACATTTTTGGCCCAATGAGGCCCATTATGCGAATTTTTCTGTTTTGGAGGGCCAAAACTGTGATTTTCTGTAAAACAGTGGACT
This sequence comes from Lactuca serriola, assembly GCF_051521515.1. Taxonomy (NCBI): domain Eukaryota; kingdom Viridiplantae; phylum Streptophyta; class Magnoliopsida; order Asterales; family Asteraceae; genus Lactuca; species Lactuca serriola. The sequence continues at coordinate 118,925,351 of NC_136414.1, forward strand.
ATAAGTGTTCCAAATCCTTTTCAAAGGTTTAAAATGCTTTTAAATTTAAAAAGGACCAAAGTTGCAAAAATTTTCCAATTTGGGCCAAAATTGCCAAAGTTGCGAAAAAGAAGGGTTAAAACCGAGAAAACTGCATTTTCAGGGACTTAAACTGTTTTCTATGAAAAATATGCTGAAAAATATTAATTTCAATAATTTTTGGTGTTAAAATGTCAAGAAAATTTGTTTAAGGACCAAACCGGGAAGTATTTAATAAAAGGGTTGAAAATGTAAATTTTACAAACAATGAGGGGCTGAAAACAGAAAAATTTCAAGACTAATCCAATATACACAATTTGATCAAATAATGGCACCGCGGCTTTCGACGAAATACAATACATTACAATACCAAAAGTCGTTGTTAAACGAATTGGTTCAGTCTCGAACCAATAGAAATCTACAACTACTAACACTACGACACTACTACACTACGGTTCATACAAATAACGTTTGGGAACTTAGCTTACATACGAGTGTGCACAGACGTCTACGCACCATCTTCGGGCCCCAAAAGTGTAAAATCTTGCTTGTTGGGCCTAGCTAGCCCAATGACCTGATCTTAAGGCCCGAAGACGCATATTTTCTACGAAGTGTTGAGTTTCACCGACTTGGCACAACGTAGAGGGACTTTCAATGGCTTGTATACCACTGGTCCCCAAGGGTCCTTGGTATTGCTAGAAAAGTCTGCATATTTTGCGAGGCGGGTCGGGGACCCCTCGTACGCATATTATCCCCAACCGATTAATAGAGTCATCGAGGCCTTCGTGTCCTCTTACTCTTCGGATGTGGGACGACACATAGTCAGGGCGGCTGGATAACGTGATTTGTACGAACGACGCCTTCGGGATCGTTAGTATTACTATGAACTGGGCGTTTGTGTAATGCGGGTTTGTAGTAAATAATCATGCTCAAAAATAATCCAACGTCGCCTGGGAATGACACTCCTATCTTTGTAATGGTTTCAACGCAACTTAACGGATTTTAAAGGATTAGGAAAACATCGGGTTTTCCTAGGTTTTTCAAACATATCGGATTCGAAACGCATATAATTTTTAATAAACAATTTTCACAAGTACAGAAACAAACAGGCATACCTATAGATCTTCACAAACATTTTCGAAAGTTTTTCATTTCAGAAAATATCGGATTTTCTGGTGGTTTTCAACAATACAAACATTGGATTTCAAACATTACTTATGAAGTCACCAACATTTCATATGTTGACGTTTTTCAAAATACTTGTATTCTCAGGGAACCAGTGAATCAAGGGAAATCATATTCAGTGACGGTTGCAGTTTATCTATGTATGAATTGAACAATTTAATTTTTGGGAATGTAATGTTTAACCAATGAATTTCATGTAAACGCTACTGGTTGTATTGTATTGATGAATGGTGACGAATGTTGTTATGTTTCATATATATTCAATGTTATGGTATACAATTGAGTCACGACAGCCCCCGGACGTTTCCGCCGTCTGGTTCGGGGGTGTGACAGTAGCTGAGGCTACCGAATCATGTTGAGCCCGGGAGAAGGCTTCAACGATCTTTTGAAGGGCAGCTTCAGACAAAGATGACTGCTGGTTTGAAGAGGAGGCGAGAAGTTGATCAACCTTCTCGTTAAGCTCACGAAGATGCTTCCGTGTCACAGGAGCATCATCCTCCTCATCACTCTGAACTTGAAACGGACTATAGTAGACCGAATCAAAGTTCATGTGATCACCCCCAAGGTATTGATCACCGCCATCGGAGGCGTCTTCTGGAGATTGAGGTGGTGAAGAAGCTGGGGGTGTTATGGGTTTGGTTGGTTCTGGTTGAGTTGGTGGGGGGTTGGTTTCGGGTGGTGGTTGTGTTTCGGTTTGAGGAGGTTCGGTTACTGTAGGGGTTTCGGTAACAGGTGGTGTTTCGGTTGAGGTGGTGAATATGGGTGGAGGTATAGGGATAGAGGTTGGGGGAATAGTGGGGTTTATGGTGGGAATGGAAATAGGTATTGTGGGTGGAGGAGAAGGAACTGGGGATTGATGAAGTTCCATTTCCGGGGTTGGGGACCGAGGAGGTGTGTTGCCTCGTTGAGGAGATTCGTCTCCTTGGGATCCCTCAGAGTCCGAACTCCCACCTTCGGATTCGCTTGATGAGGAGGGAATGACGAGCTTTCGCTTCTGTTGGGTCTTCCTCCTTTTCGGTTGAGGGGATGAAGCAGCCTTCGGTTGTTTGCGCTTCTTGGGAGAAGGTCCTTTTGGGGCTTTGGATGGTTTCTTCCCTTTTTCTGCCTTTTTACCCCTGGCCACCGGTTTATCGGCATCATGAATCGATCGCAGCATGTCCGATGTCAGTTCCCTCGGACCAGATGGCCCAGACTCCTTGATCGTCCTGATCAGTTGGCTGTCAGATGGCACATTTCCATACATCGACTCCGGGATAGAGCCAATGAAGGAGAACTTTGATGCGTCGGATACGATGATCTTCTTGGTATGAAACGTACCAATAGAAGACATCGATGCACCATCGTCTGTTGGAACGTCGAACTTGTCCATGGCCCATCTTGTGATCAAGATCCAGAACCGGGCCAGTGACACCTCGGAGTGTCGGGAAGAGGAAGAGAGGCTCTGAAGCAGCTGTTGCCAGAGGACAAACCCATAATCCAGGTTTAGCCCATTGTACACTCCGTACATTATAGAAAGGAAAAGACGACTTGCACCGTCAGATCCTGAGCTCCTCTCTGACAGTCCCTTGAAGAGAACTGTAAATAACCCATTCCACTGGGGCGGTAGGCAGGACTTCTTGAACCTAGCGACGGAGGTGAGAACCTCTGTGTAGCCCATGTTGTAAAACATGCTGTAGAACATTCCCACCGGAATCGTATCCGGGTGAACTCGTGAAGAGTCAGCAGCAAACCCTAACAGCGTGCAGAAACGGGGGCGAGAAATTGAAGTCTTGTGTTCTCCCACTTCAAAGAATACCCGGTCGACGGCCTTGTCGTAGTAAGCCGTTGCATAAACCTGAGATAGGGCAACCATCGGCACCGTTTCAATTCTCGACAGTGCAGGAGCCAGCTGGGAATACTTGAGGCATTCGATGACCGGCGACATGTAGGGATCATACGCCAGTGGGTTCAGATCAATGACTAGGCATTGCTGGGGTCGGATGGGAAGAATCTGAGAAGTTGCATGAACAGATGAAGATTCAGCCATTGTTGCAGGTTTGGAGAAGAAGAAGAACGGGAGAGTATTTGGGAGTATTTTTGCTTTGGGAATTATGGAGGCAGTAAAGAGGTAAAAGGTGGTGTTGATGGCTTTTTATAGTTGGTGAGGAGAGAGAAAAATCGTTTCAAATCTCTTATGGAAATATGGAATGGGTTTTTGAGTGACTGATTGATGACAGTTGGGACGTGCGATGATCACGTAGGAGAGAGAGTGTCAGATTCCTAGGATTACGCCGCCCAATAAGCGCCGGTTCAGAGAAAGAAACCGTTTCCATTTCCACACGCGCCTGTAACTCCAGAGGTATGACGCTGCAATATTGCACACGCGTCCTCAAGTGTCAGGAAAAGCGCGGCCGTTTCAAATTCACGCGCCCTCCTTTTTACCGTCGTTTGAATTTCTATCCATTTAACTCCCGCCGAGTCAGCAACTTTTTGTCTTTTCCTCTTTTAAACGGCTGTTTTCAATTAATGACCCACGTGGCTAATTTTTGGCCACAACTTCATTAGTAACCCTTCAGTAATAATCCAGCCTGTAAAATAATTAGTAACGGAATTTTTTGAAAATCTAGGATTTTCGTGCAAAGAGTGTAAAAGAAAAAGAAATAAAGCAACTCTTTTTAGGATAATCTGTGATGTCCATAAGGACACGAAACTGATGATCCCGGGCACGAATCTCTTCCTTCAAGGTCAGGAAGGACCTCAAAGTGTTAGTGTGGAATCACGTTGAATGACGATCAAACATTTATTAAGAAATGTTAAAAGGCTTCTTTTAATTAGGCTAATTAAGGGTGGTTTCGCTTTGATTCAACAATTCAATGCTTGATATAAGAACGAATGTGAACAAAGTACTTGTGAGACCGGTGTAGTCTGTTGAACAAGTAGGTTGGAGTTGATTTTGTAGTGGCTTGGATTAATATGAAATCTCAGATAAAAAAAAATTTAAAACTAGATCCCTTGGGAAGAAATGTTATGGTGTGTAACAATTTCATTGGAATCATGCAAAGAGAAAAAAAAAAAGAGATTCCATGAAGGTACATTCGTCAATTCATTGGTGAAAACTTGATCAAATTAATTTGTCACCGTCAATTCGTTGGTGTTGAATTTTGGGTTTCACTTAGCTTGTAGTAGCACGAAACTAAGATCATAAACACAGATGTTGTGTAACCATAAACCTCAGTGGTAGTTTCTGAGAGTCTCAAGGGTTACAGTGATGAAACGAATGTAATGGAGAAGTGTAATAGGGATGGTGTAAGAAAACATAGTACCTCTGTTGCGAAAATAAGGACCAAGCAGGAGACTCTTAACTCATGTGAGAAGAGTGTGAGGTAGCTCACGATTAGAATAAATGAGTTAGCCTTATTGGGAAGACAAGGTTTGTGTATACCAGGTCATGAAGGCTATTATTCAAAATCTTATGAGGCTTGGGACACATACAGCAGCATGCTTCTAGGGACACTTAAGTAATTTATCAAATATATCCCCATGAACGAACGAGCACACAAAGAAAAATTAAATAAAATATTTTTGGAGTATTTGAAATTTATAAAGATAAAATAGAGAAAATTGTGAAGAAAAAAAAATAAGAGTTAAAATAAAATAAAGACTTAAAAAAAAAACTCTGAGGGAAAAAAAATAGAAAAAAAACCGAACCCGAACGTTCGGTTAGTTTCTGTTCTAGAAATTTTGGAAAACCGAACCCGAACCTTCGGTTGGTTTCGGTTCCACAAAATTTTGAAAAACCGAACCCGAACCTTCGGTTGGTTTCGGTTCCACAAAATTTTGAAAAATCGAACCCGAACCTTCGGTAGGTTTCGGTTTTGGAAAATTTTGAGAAACGAAGGATTTTAGATATACAAGATATAAATTCTTTTAACATAAGGAAAAACAAAATTTTACAAGAAATATACAACTTAGAAAAACTACCTTTGAAGAAATGAGCGAGCCAGATGATGGAACCGAACGCGAACGTTCGGTTGGATTCGCTTCTTACTTTTGAGGTTGAGAGGTAGTGTGAGGTACTGACTCTGATTCCATCATACCTAGCCCTTGCAATATTTTATTGAATGATGCTTCAGGAAGAGCTTTGGTAAAGACATCAGCCAGTTGATCAGTGGTTCTTACAAAGTGAACTTCGACATTTCCATCTTCCACATGATCTTTGATGAAGTGATACCTCAGTGCTATGTGTTTGGTTTTAGAGTGTTGCACTGGGTTATGACAGATCCTAATTGCACTTTCAGAGTCGCAATATAGTGGGATCTTCTTCATATTGAGTCCATAGTCTCGAAGTTGACTCTGGATCCAAATCACTTGGGATGTGCAGGATGCAGCGGCAATGTATTCCGCTTCGGCAGTAGACAGCGACACACATGTTTGTTTCTTGGATTGCCAGTTGACCAATTCACATCAAGAAATTGACAGCCACCGGTTGTGCTTTTACGGTCGAGTCCATATCCTCCAAGGTCAGCATCAGAATAGGCTTGAACGAAGAAGCCTGAATTGGATGGATACCACAGACCTAAGGAGGTGGTTCGCTTGAGATAGCGTAGGATGTTCTTTACTGCCAGCATGTGAGGTTCGCGTGGGTTAGCCTGAAATCGGGCACAATAACACACAGAAAACATGATATCAGGCCTGCTAGCAGTTAGATACATCAGTGAGCCTATCATTTGTCGATAGAGCGTGATGTCGACAGCCGGTTTGTCTAGAGAAGGGGTAAGCTTGGTGCCGAAAGCCATTGGGACTTTGACTTTTGAGTCTCCCATCATGCCAAACTTCGCTAGGAGAGTCTTTGTGTAAGCTTCCTGATTAATAAAGATGCCTTCGGGTCCCTGTCTTATGTTTAAACCAAGGAAAAAGTTAATCGGACCCATTGAGCTCATTTCAAACTTAGTTTCCATCAACTTTCGGAATTCAGCCGTTAAGCTGGGATTCGTGGAGCCAAAGATGATGTCATCAACGTAAATTTGAACTATCATAAGGTGGTTACCTTCCTTTTTGCGAAAGAAGGTTGGGTCAACTGAACCTTGTTTAAATTTAGACATCTTTAAAAATTTAGTAAGCGTTTCATACCAGGCTCTCGGAGCTTGTTTGAGACCGTACACAGCTTTATCCAGAATATAGTAATGATTTGGATGCTTTTCGTTCACGAACCCAGGAGGTTGCTCCACATACACAGTTTCTTCGAGTTCTCCATTGAGAAATGCACACTTGACGTCCATTTGGAAAACCTCAAAGTTTTTGTGAGCAGCATAGGCCAGAAATATTCTAACAGATTCTAGTCTAGCTACTGGGATTTGATGAACAAGATGCGGAAAATAAGAACAAACACAAATATGAAGATTATGTCGAATGATCACTCAATTTATTGAATTGAGAGGAACAAATTACACTTAAGAAATAAGAATCTAACTCTACAAGAAACCTCACGTGGCGGCTACATTTTGCCTCACCCTCTTAACCCTAATAATGAATAATACATGACTATTTATAGGGAAAAGACAAGTCTTGGGCTTTTAACCTAGAATTCATCAAAGGGGCCCATTGCCATCATCCATGGAGTGCTTTGAAACCCTACAATCTCCCCCTCAAAGTATGGAATGGATGACAATGCTTTAACTTCCAAAACAAGCATCTAGCAAATAAGAAGATCTGCAACGAGGAATATATGAAGCAATCCACGAATCTTGATTCTTCAATAGTCTTCAAACACGGGCTCTAGGATATATAAATCAAGCACTGAAGTAATGTCTTTAAACTTCATTTTCGAATTTAATCCCAAAGAATCTTCATGAAAACCAAACCCGCCATAAAAACCATTTCAGAACAAAGAAACTGAATCACTTCTTGTCTTTGAAGAGCCCCCCCTCCAAGTCACAACGATCTTCAAATAAGCTAATGATATAAGCCATCAAAAAATATCATGTAACAACCCAAACTTTAAGATTCGTAACGCCACTTGATCGAGAAAATATAAGAAGTCGGAGATATAACAAGTCCTTAGCAGAGCTCGATGAAGAACTCTTGCTGTAAAGGATACTTCTCTGTAAAAACCTTAGTAGAGCTCGATGAAGAACTTCTGTAAAAAAGCTACCTTCATAATTCTCCCACAAGCTTTATCAAAAATCTTCGACTTTGAAAAGTCACAAATCCAATTTCGAATGGCCATACCAAATTCTCCCCCGATTTATAATCAAAAACATGATTATAAAGCCTTCAAAAGGTCATGAGAATGATCTTGAATGGATAAAAATTTACTATGCTCCCCCGCGACAAAAAGATATACAAAAAATATCCGAAAAAATCGTGAAAACTTGACGTTAAAAAAAATGACTTTCCGAACCGCCAAGACTTGATGGAATCTTTATTTTTCTGTTCACAAAAAAATATGAGCGTTAAAGAATCCAAAACTGTTCACCGGCCCTCAATGTAGTAATTTTTCTGAATATTGGGCCGAAACTGTCACTTTCTGAAAGACAGGGGCTGGAATGGTAATTCAGCATCAACAAACCCTTTTATATGTAACAAAATCTGCAAATGGTCCAAAACTGCCAAGGCATGAAAAGTATAGGGACCAGATCGTTAAATTCTTGAAGTGGCAGGGACCAAGTATGAAACATTAAGTCATCTTCCCCAATTTAAAGAACACGACTGGAAGAGATGCTCGACCCCAAAATTTAAAACACGCAGATCACACTTTCGTTTCAAGCACAACCAACCGAACCAAGGTTCGTTTCAAGATCGCCATCTATTCACGCGAACCGAACGTTCGGTTCGTTTCTTATTCCAAATCAAGCTTCATCAGGCGAAACTCCTTTCGCTTTCGGTTCATCCTTCGATCGCTCCAACCATTAACAACCGAACCCAGCTTAAACACGCGAATCCAAGATCGAGGTTCGTTCCAATAGCTACCAAAGCGAATCTCCCCCCTTTCGTTCCAAGAGCTACCAACCGAACTCAAGTTCGTTCCAGGTACATTCCAAGGCCATTGATACAAAAGCGAAATCAAGCATCATGATGCAAACAAGGAGTGAAACCTTATCCTAGCCGAACAACAGGTTTGCTTTCTGACTTCCCTTCATTCGTTCCAAGGCAACAGAAGAACCCAATCATAGATTCGCTTCAATATCATCGCTTATACCCCAAAGACAAGCACAGTAAACGAGTTTTCACAGGTAAGGCTTTCATAGCGACTTTTCTGTTGACCAATGTTCATCCCAATTAAGATCGATTCGTTTGCAGGTGAGATTTTCAAACCAATTTTGACTTCCATTCGATCGATGTTATAAAGCCCCTATTAAGAGACCTGGTTGGCGAAGCGAACAGGACGTCAAGACAAATCCGAATGCAATTACCCAAGCTAGATCACGATTCAAGTTCAGGCATTGACCACAAATCTCCTTCGTTCCAATTTCTATTCTAACAATCTGATTTTACAGTTCCGATAAAAGAATGTTTTCACACCTCCGATTTTGACTTTTGTGGTTTGACTATTCACATCGAGATACGGAAAAATGTATCTGTTCCGATTCCTTCATTTTGATTGCGTTCATCATCGTTGCGAATTGAAACAAAATTTACACAATTTCGATTTAGAGATCAAACACCACTTCAATCGAATTTATCACCATCTTCATCTGTTCTTGATAATACTTCATCTGTTCTTTAAACTCAAAAACATCGAATAACAATTCTGGATAAATCCACGAATCACTAACTGATTTTGAAGATGAAAATGATTCGATTGTAAAACATAAATCAATTAAATAAATATGATGAAAGATCGACATCACGAGAATCACGATTCAGAAGGAGCTTGAATCGATTACACAGAAAGTGATTTGGGCTTCAAATTGAATCATATGAACAATAACGATAATGTTTGACGAACAGTAACTTATCAAGAATAATAATATCTTTAGTCGATCAAGACATAATCATCGATTGTTAATTGAGACAAACCATGAGTGGTCGAACATATGGATGTAGCGAACGAAGGAGATACAGAAGCAACTGACGCAAATGGAAACTCTGTGATATGATATTAGGGCTAAAAAAAATGAACAGTAACGAGCAAAAACTTTGGCCCAAATCAAAAGAAATTGATTTACGAGGCAATCGACTGATTTAGAAAAAAAATTAATCAGATCCAATAGAGAATATGAACAAAATAAGATTTGGATTGAAATAATACCCAGATGAACAGTAGCATAATTCATAAATCTCCATGAACAGTTTCTTGAACAAGAATCTTGATTCCATACCGCCAAAACACCAATAATCTTCAATATATGTGCAGAAAATCACCAAATCAAGAACCGATACTTCAAAAATCAATAGATTTTCAAAGACCCGCTCTGATACCACTTGTTGGGATTAAAACCCTAATTGTGATTTGATGAACAAGATGCGGAAAATAAGAACAAACACAAATATGAAGATTATGTCGAATGATCACTCGATTTATTGAATTGAGAGGAACAAATTACACTTAAGAAATAAGAATCTAACTCTACAAGAAACCTCACGTGGCGGCTACATTTTGCCTCACCCTCTTAACCCTAATAATGAATAATACATGACTATTTATAGGGAAAAGACAAGTCTTGGGCTTTTAACCTAGAATTCATCAAAGGGGCCCATTGCCATCATCCATGGAGTGCTTTGAAACCCTACATATATATATATATATATATATATATATATATATATATATATATATATATATATGTATGTATGTATAAGAGTAAAGTCAATCTTACCGTTAGTAGGACTCATTCACAAAGCCAGTCTCTAAGGTGGGTATAAGGTTACTGGCTATAAAATGGCAGTTTAATGGGTGTCCACTCTTACCCACCGCTTCCTTGACTGGTGGAGGGTCGTTAGCCGAACGGGTAAGATAGGTCTCTAATTCTCCTTTCATTAAAAGTATAATGATAAACCCTAAGTAACTAAACACTTATAAATTCCCAATCTTAGTTACTTAGGAAAATGTGAATTTGGTGCTAACCCTTGAAATTACACTTTGCAGCCTTTTTAAGTCGTTTTTGGAGCATGTGTGGTTAAATGGCACACTAACATGGGACTAAAAATGTGTGGCAAAGGGTGACTTAAGTTTTATCATAGATCGGTGGAGTGCGTGTGGTTAACCGACACATCGATTGGGTGATAAAATTAAGGGTACGGAGTCAATTTGCATGGTTATTCATGCGTTGTTTGTGATGCCCGGCATCCCAGTCACAAACTTGAGAGGGCACAATCAAGATTTAAACATGCCATTTAAAGTTTAATTAATCTCAAAAGATATAGGAGTTTCAAATCCAATTAAAACTTCATAATTTATTTGGTTTTTCATGGTGTAAAATGGTAAATCATCATTTACTTACATTCAAATATTTTGTAGCATGGATTACGGCATCCCTCCTGCAAGTTATAAAATAGTTTATTGGGTCCTAGCCTTAATATTTCATATTGGGTGTTACGTTAAGGACTTAAATCAACTGAAACTTGTCTTTCTCCCTCATAGATGTCTAAGTTCAGACAACTATGGTCTTCCTCGTCCTTTTAGATAGAGTTTTCCTAAAGAAGATGATATCATAAATGGCAATCAAGGTGAAAGATCAATCCCTTTGTTGCGCATTAATAGGACTAGACATCATACTTCAGTTCCTTCACCTCCTCCAATAATTCTCCCTGACTCACAAATTCAAGGTCACTCAATACCTATTTGGCAAGCAAAGTCTATATGTGCTTACATCTTGTAGAGTAAGTGACATATTGGCAAGCTGAGAGAGTTGGGTGTCAAAGTCTTAAGAAAGTTTACTGTTGAATAGGTTCTTTAACACTTCCCAAGTCATATAGTGAGTTCTTTAAGGACTACTATGTGACATACCATGAATTGACCGTTAATGATCTTACTTATTTGCTTGTTTCTGCTAAAATCAGCAATGATAAGTATGGACAATCAAGTGTGCCATTTCCAAAGAGTCCATATGTTTGTTCTAACAAAAGAAGGGGTATTGGTTGTGAAGTTGCCAAATACACCTGAAAGTTCATAAAGATGGTAAAAGTCAAAAAGTTTTACTTTGCTTCAGGTAAAGTCCATTATCTAACTCTATTAAGTTCCTATTTGGAGATTCCTAATATGTGATGTAATGTAATTGCATTTTGATGTTTTGGAGAATCAAAGGAAGCTTAAAATAAGAATATGCTGATTCTGATCGTGAAGAGATGGATTTCAATCGTATGGTTCGGCGATAAGAATTTTGAGCTGCTGCTTAAAGATTTATGATAGATTGCTTAGGAGTAGATAACAACATGTTTTTAATATGTATTTGCAATGTAAGGATAAGTTCACTCTGCAAGTTTTAAAATAAAAGAAAAGTTTTGATTTTATTTATTTTAAGTATCCTTACAATGGCATTTGTGAAAAAACGTCGTTTATATGATTTCGTTGATAGCAATATTGGAAAATGGATTTGATTCTTTCAGTTGTGGTATTGTCATAATTTACAAAATAAGGAAAGATTCTCATCACCCAAGTTTCATTTGGATAGAATCTTGGAATCATGCCACTTGTATTGTATGTTGAATGAGAATTTTCATCTTTTGTAAACTTAGACTAATTTCTTCTTCATATGTACATGTGAGTCAAGTGATGGAATAAAGGATCGGGTACATTAGGTTGTGCGCTAGTTAGGTCCACCCCATAGGCTAATAAGGTTATTCATTATGATTTACTACAGTTTAGTAAATATGGTTATGCTTACAAGTTTAAGTGTAACTCTGAAACATTGGAAAAGTTTCAACGATTGGCAGAATGAATAAGAAGAATCAAATTAGGCAAAAAGATAAAAATATTTCTCTAATCTGAAGAGATGGGAGAGTACTTGAGTATCTTGTTTTATGATTATCTTAGTTATTATAAAACCGTATCATAATTGATCCTCTAAAGATACCTTAGTGCATTTGTTTGGGTAAGGAGAGGAATCATGAATTGTTGAAATGGTTAAATCAAAAGATAAATCATACTTCGTTCCAAAATCAAGTCTTGGAGTCATAATCTAAGATTGTAACTTGAGTGACGTAATTTAAAAAAAAATGTATAACACTTATCACATGTAGAGTAACATGTTTCTTACTCTTGTACATTTGAAATTGGTAAGTTGTGATGTTTTGGATAAAACAGAGACCAACTAAGACCAATTGTGAGAAGTGTTCATCTTGATAAGAATCCACACTAGCTCTTGAATATTTGTTTTGTCAAGGAATGGCTCTTGACAAGAGACTCTTATATGTGAAGAAGATAGTGGGAGTCTTAAAGATCTTGGAAAAGTTTCAAGAACTAATGAAGAATAAAACCCATTGTTTAATCGCTAGCACACAACATGAGGTTTGTAACCCATTGTGTTGGCATATTTCTGTGTCCACTCCACTTTAAGTTGACTATGCTTGTGAGTTATATAAGTTCTCAATTGTTTGCATAACATTCTGGAAGCAATAGTAGGCCCTTGTGCTGCCTGGTGGCAAGAAAATGAGATTGGGCAAGTTCAGTCCATATGAGTTTGGATTTGTCACTAACCTTGTCTTGAGATTATGGTTATGACAAATTCACACGGATAGGAACACATACACCAGAAAATCTAAGTGTCATAAGGTTTCTCTTCGACTCATGAAAATGTTGGTGAGGAAATGCTTTCACTATGTAGATTTTAAGTAGACGACAATTGTGATATTTGCGTTCTCATGTCGTTAGTGGAGTGTGTGTGGTTAACCGGCACACTAACTAGTGAGAATGGAAAAACTTCTAAACACTATCTAAGGAAAGGTGCATGATTCTAATAAAGTCTTATCAAAGGAATCTCGTATCTTAAATCTGAACTTTGGTAAGAAAGTCAATAAAGTATTGATTTCTAGAAGTCTCATTGATTTCTGGGAATATGTCAAAGCTAGCGGAGCATAAGTGTTATGATGGTAAGATAATAATCATTATGCTAGTGGGAGCATGATTATTATGTTCAGTGTTGCAAGTTAGAAATATTAATTATAGAAAACAAAAGTATCAATTCACCTTGAAAAGTTGTTTTGCTATAATTAAGGGAGAGGATTTGATACTTCATTCCAATTCTACAAACTTACATTGAGATTTTAATCAACTTTAGTCAAGGATATATACGAATGTTATGTTGGAATGGTTCAACATAAGGAAATTCTATATATGTTGCATTCTCAAAATTCGATTATGATTACGACATCCCTCTTCATAGTTCGAATTATGAGAACATGGCAAATAAAAATTTTTAGAGCATGAATCGTGTCCCAAATGCTTCGGGTATATGATTGATTACATCCATTCTAAATTTTCCAAATGCTTAGGGCATTAAGAGGGAAAAAGGAATAGAACTAGATATGACTAAAATGATTAAACAATTGTTGAGGACAATCTGAGGTTTACCAAAGATTGGTTGCTCATGGACAGTTGGAAGTATAGTGTAAACTTTGGAAAGGACCATATTGACATATTCTGAAAAGAGGCAACTCTTGTTTAAAAGTGATAGTCAAAATGGTAATATGGAATTGTTTTCATAGGTGGAAGTTATTCTTTGAATCTGTGTAAGATTAGAAAACTTAATGCAAAGAAGGATGTTCAAAGGAATGTACTTTGAATATGAGACTTCATTTCCATGGAATTGATCTCCATTGGAATACTTTTTAATGTATGTTTCCAAGTCTTTGTGACTTTTGTGCATAGTCATTACAAGAGAATCATTTCATATAAGTTTAGAATCTAATAGATTATAGTAAATGGCAAGATTTTGGTATTCTTACATTTACAAAAGGGATTGGGATTGTGAGATGAGCATCGTTGGAGTCGTTTTCAATTGATCTATTTCACAAAAGAAAGGACCATAGGTAAACATAGTGTGCATGCTTGGAGCATGGCATGACTATTATTTTAAATCAGGTATTAAGTGATGGGTTTTTGGCCATAAGAACATCCTATGTGCTCATACAAACCCTAATGCTTGGATCTAGGTTTCTCTATTGTACATGCAATTCGTCCAAGACTATAAACCCTAGATCTAGCATCCAAGTAATCATATTAACATAACAATGGGTTTAAGATATTACCTTGATTGTTATTTAGCAATAACAATCTCAAATCCTTCTTGTATTGACTTTAGAAAGCTTAGAGTCACAAATGTCACTCCTCTAATGGTTCACAAACACCAAGAGCAAGAGGATGAAGAAGAGAAGAGAAGGAGGCTGCCCAAAACGTGTGGAAACCCTAGACAACAAGTTCACCATGTTTTTGAGCCTTAAGGGTCCTTTAAATAGAGAGGCTATTAGGGTTATCTAACAAGGAAACCCTAATTTGGATGCTTAAGCCCTAAGAAACCCATGGACTCCTTCCTTAACAAGCCTTGGACGATTTTTAATGGGTTTTCCCATAGAATTCGTCCAACCTTATTTTATAAGGTAATCCATAGCCCAATTGTAATTATCTTATAATTACAATTCCAGTCCCTTAAGTTTAATTAATCTCTTTTAGCCACAAACTTAATTCTTATTAATTCTTGACTAATATTAATTAAACAATATGATTTCTCCTTTAATATATTATTCTCATAATATATTAATAAATCATATTTAATCCTTTCTCTCCATAATTCATCCTATCAAGTTGCTTTGGTGAAGGCAACCCAAAAGGACCATGCACCATCGGGTCAAGTACATACCAAAAATAGTTATGGACTTAGACACTAATCCAACAGTCTCCCACTTGGATAAGTCTAATAACTATTCTGCATATGACTTCAGATCCTGATCTACAATCGTAGCTTTCTGAAGCCGCTGTCAACTCTGATATTATCATATACGCGTGTCCCTAGATAAGGGATCATATATTCCTCCATTCTAGATATCGTATAGACTGAGACATGGATTTAAATCATTCTCTCTGTCTATGTGTTGTTTCCCGAATTCAGATTTATGATGACTGACAACAGACTACAATTGAACACATAAATTTAGTCCCGGCTTGGCCAAGCGCTTAGGTGCCATCACTAAATCATCGAGGGGCCCACAGATATCACTTTCATCCCACTTTGGATAAAAGGAACGGATAAACTTTGATTCAATGCTTGCTTGCACTCACTCACCAAATCACACATAACAATATGTTTTATGACACCAAGTTACTGGTGTGTTTGCATGTTATCAATGTGTAACTGACTCGCAAGATACAACTCACACATCTCGGTTTGAAGAATATAAGATATTATCGTCTCACTAATCACTCGTGATAAATTCCATGAAGTCATCCAGGTGAGCGTGGGTTTATCCAATGCTCAAATCATATTCATAAGCACTCATGAACGTTGCAGCAAACATTTGCCTATGTCTAATACACTTAACACAATCCACACACCAATTCACGATAGTCTTCACTCATACCTACTTCCAATATATGAACGACTGTGGCCCGTTCGAATAATTTGATTGTTCTGAACCAATTAAATTATCCAGGAAGTCAAAACATGCAAAGTGAAACACAAGAATAATACTAATCCCATATGGCCTCAAACCTTTGAGTATAAATAAAACACCTTTTATTTATCACCATATCAATTACTCATTATTTGTTGTTTCGGGTAATCAACTTCTTACTTGAATTATTACTACACTTGTCCCATGCTCCTAGAATGCACATAATGTTTACCTATGGTTCTTACTTTGTGAAATAGATCAAATGAACACATTTCCAATCATACTCATTTCACAACACCTAATCCTTTTCACAAGTGAAAGAATATCAAATTCTTCCCACTTATAAAACATGCTAGATTCTAATATTTTTATGCAATGATCCTTTCGAATGTCACAGCACAAAAGTCACAATGACTATTGCCAATTACAAGGTTCTCTATTTGCGATTGTTACAATACAATTCCATAGACGTGATGTCTCTCACTCAAGGTACATTCCTTGAACATCCTTTTGCATAAAATTTCTAATCCAGACACAGACTCTCAATCTGCAACTACCAATATGGAAACATTTCCATATTTTCCATATGACAACTCATTCTTAATAGAATCTTATCTATTCATAATAATGTCGATATGGTCCATCCAACACTATACTTCCAACTACTCACAAGCGACCAATCCTTAGCGAACTTTGGATCGTCCTTTGAAAGTTGTTTAATTATCTTAGTCAAAAACCTATTCTTGTCCTTTTTCCCTCTAAATGCGCTAGACATTTGGAAAATTTTAGAATGGTCAAATATTATAGCACTTGCAATCGATCCTATACCCGAAGCGTATGGGACACGATGCATAATGTCTTACATAAAGATATGATAATTTATCAATCTTCTGCCATAATATTTAATGTGTCACGTTCTCACAATTCGAACTATGAAGAGGGATGCCATAATCATAATCGAGATTTTGAGAACGCACTATGTATCTTTGACTAAATTTTTTAACATTCCACAACCTAAGCCTTTAGATTTGAAATGAAGCATAATATTCTCTCCCTTAATTATAGCAAAACAACTTTTCAACCCTTGCGACTTTGCAATGTATAACTCTTGTTTTCTATAATTAATATTGCTAACTTGCAATACTTTCCATAATAATCATACAAGCACAACATTTATGCTTCCACTATCATGATGATTATTGTCATATAAGCATAACACTTATGCTCCCACTAGCTTTGACATTTGTTCAGAAACCTGCTTAACTTCCAGAAAAACAATACTTATTGAATTTCTTAAGTTCATGTTTCTAATACTTAATGCTTTGATAATCCTTTATCTAAGCTTATACACCTTTCCCTTAGATAACTCATATGTGTGTCTAAACCATTTAGACTAATTGAAAATCTCACAATTCGAATAATGGAAAGGGATACCGTAACCGTTATCGAATTCGAGAATCCAATTATCACATTCACTATTTTCTTAAAATCTCTTTTAGTGAAAGCATTTCCTCACAGTCATTTTTCATGAAGGAGGGAAACTTATGACACTTAGATTTTAATGGTGTATATGTTCCTATCCATGTGAATTTGTCAAAACCAAAGTTTGCAACAAATCCAAACTCATATGGACCGAACTTTCTCAATCTTGATTTCTTGCCTCATGGTAACACATCTGCCCACCATGTCTTCCAAGTAGTTAAGCAGCACACCCTTTCCTATCAATGTACTTTTCATTGATCAAGGTCCTTGCCTTTTATGCATTCAAATGAGAACTCATAGTACTCACATGTATAATTAACTCAATTGGAATGGCACATAAACAAGATAGTGTCAACACGATAGGTTGTAAACCTTAACTCGTGTGCTAGTAATGTTCAATAAGGTTTATTTTGATTTGTTCTTGAAACCTTTCAAGACCATTTAAGACTCCCACTGACTCCTTGACATATAAGATTCTCTTGTCAATAAACATTTCTTGACAAACAAATATTCAAGAGTTAGTGTAGCTTTTATTAAGACAAAACACTTCATAACATTAGTCCTAGATGGTCTTTGTCTTATCCAAGACATCACAACTTTCCAATTTCAAATGAAAATAAGAAAATCCTTTTCCAAATTCTACATTTGATGAATGTTATAAACCTTCTTTAGACTTGTCACTCAATGTCACAATCTTAACTCTAAGACTTGTTTTGGAACGAAGTATGATTGACTTCCTGATTTAACCATTTCTTCGATTCTTGATTCCTCTTCTTAGACATACAATTGCACTAAGACCCACTTAGAGGATCAATTGAGATATGGTTCTTAATCATTAATACTTATCATAAAACATAATAAAAGGTACTCTCCCTTCTTCTTAGAATAGAGAAACTTTTATCTTTCTGCCTACTTGATTCTTTTTATTCGTTCTGCTATTGATTTAAACCTTTTTCAATCAATTTAGAATTATGCTTAATCTTATAAGTATAATCATATTTACTAAACCTTTAGTAAATCATGACGAATATCTTTGTTACTCTTGTGGTGGACTTGATCAACACACAACTTTGTGTACTCGATCTCCTAGTCTTTCACTTGACACTTTGTTAATGAATAAGTCTAATTTCCAAATATGAAATTTCTCATTCATCGTGAAACCAAGTTGCATGATTCCAAGTTTCTATCCAATTGAAACTTGGGTGATGAGAAACTCTCCCTATTTGGTAAATTCTCAACATTTCCACAAACAACATAATTAAGAATCACATCCGCTCGTTGTAGAAATATACGAACATCAATTTTTTCATAACGATTTCATTGCAAGGAAATAAATAAATAAATAAATGAGTCAAACCAAAATTTATTTTATTCATAAAAGCAGCGGACAACATTTGTCCTTACAATGCAAAATCATTGAAAAACTATGCTAATACATATTTCTTAGCAATCTTGTTGTAGCTCAAGAATCTAATCCATTTCTTCACGGTTAGATTCTGCTTACTTCTTCCCTTAAGCTTCCTCTCTTTTCTTCGATCCTACAAGACATTATGTCTTAAGAATCTAGAATAGGAGCTTAAAAGAGTTAGTCAATGGATTTTACCTAAAGCAGAGCCATACTTTTTGACTCTCCCATCTCTTAGATCTCTTAGGTAAATAGGGAAGCTTCGTCTCCAATGCCCCTCCTCTTGGCAATAAAAGCAAATTGACTCTTTTGGAACAACACATGGAACTACTTCAGACATTGCCTATCTCTTATGATCAAACTTTTCGATCATGGCATGCCTTTTGTTGCCATTGCCTATATTCATAGAGGTCTGGAAGGCAGATTCACCAATCAACTTTGCTTTTCCAGTGCGCCAAATCATTGCTGATTCAGCAGCAATAAGCATGTAGGTGAAATCTATAAGGGTCATGTAGTGGTTCATCATATAGTACTCTCTTACGAACTCACTATACGAGTTAGGAAGTGACTGAAGAACCCAGTCAATAGCCAGCTCCTTACAGACAATGGATCCCAACATTCTTAACCTATCAATGTGTGACTTCATCTCTAGGACGTGTGCACACACCGACTTTCTTTCTTCATGTTTACTTGCCAAAAGGGCTTGAGTGGGCTTGAACTTTTCAAGCCTTCGAACTTGTGGGTTAGGGAGAATAATTGGAGGAGGTGGAGGTAGTGAAGCATGATCTCTTGTTCCTCCATCGAATCGTGGAATATCATCTTCATGTGGAATGCTTGTTCCATGGGATTTGGTAAGACCATAGTTGTCGTACTTCGACATCTACAAAACGGGAGAAAAATAAATTCAAGTTAGTTGATTGATTGAGTCCTTAATAAATCACCCAAATGAGATATTAAGGCTAGGACCCAACACAATATTCCACAACTTGGGAGAGGGATGCGGTAACCCAAATTGCAGAACATTTGAAGGTAAGTGAATGACGATTCACTAATTTTCCTCCATGAAAAACGAAAAACAGATTATGTTTTAAATGCTTTGAAAACTCCTAGATTCTTTGAGATTCATTGAACTTTTCAATGGCATGTTTAAATCTCGATATGCCCCTCTAGTTTGTGACTGAGATGCCGAGGATCACAAAGTGGGTGTGAATAACCTTGCAAACTTACATGGTGCCCCCACATGTTATAGTCACCTATTTGATGTGCCGGTAAACCACACACTCTCCACCGAACTATGACAAACATTGAGTCACCCTTTGCTACCTTTGCTAAGAACCATTTAGTGTGTCGGTTAACCACACACGCTCCACTAACGTCTTCGCAATGGCACAAAGTGTAATTTCATGGAATTGCATCAATTCACTTTTGCCTAAAGTAACTAAGATTGGGAATTTGTAAACCATTTAGTTACTTTTGTACTTCAATATACTTATAATGGAAGGTTTCTATCCTATCCTACCTGTTTGGCTAACGACCCTCCACTAGTCAACAGTGTGGTGGGTAAGAGTGGATACCCCTTCAATCGCCATTTTATAGGCAATTTCCTTAAACACCCCTTATAGACCCGTTTCGTGAATGAGGCCTACTAACGGTAAGACTGACTTTTACTCATACATATATATAATGTTAGACTTTTAATGTTATATACATATACTATAGGGTGTATTTTTACACTTTTAAAATACTAGGTGGTCAAATTTAACAATTATACTTTTAAGTCAATTATATTGTAAACCAAAAACTATATGGATTTATTAAATCTCTTTTAATTATACACCTTAATTAATTAATAAAACCATAACAATGTGATTTGAACTTTTCAAAACAATACTAGGATTTTAGAATTTAATATTCCTAAATTAAACTTTTAATTAACTTTTAAATTCCAAAAACTTGAGGGCAAGTTTTGAAACATTTCAAAACATTAGGGTTTTAACTATTTAAATTTCAAAAAAAAAACTTTTGAGTTCAAATTTAAACTATAAAACCTAAAGGGGAAAATTGTAACTTTTCATAACACAAGGAACAAATAATAAATAATATAAATTAAACAATTAATTTTATCATTATCTATATTTGACCTAATTTCAATTTCTTGCAAAATAAGTTACCCAATTAATACAAATAATCAACTATAATCATATAAGGAAGTTATTATCTAATCAATTGATAATTATCTTTTGTTTAATCAAGGATACACTCATAAATATGTATAAAATCGGATTTTAATGATCTAAAACAGATAAGGCAAGTATCCATGAGTAAAACAGCAAGAAATCCCAAAAATAGCTCCATCTGACGCTCGAACTCGCCGAGTACCACACTGGACTCGCCGAGTTGAGGCCTACTCGCCGAGTACACTGTGGTACTCGCCGAGTTCATTAGGCAGGGAGCTCAAAACTCGATTTTGCAACTTGAACAAACATACAAGGCATCAATACAATAGAAACCAATCAAGGCTCTGATACCACTGATGTGTTTTTGGCCATAAGAACATCCGATGTGCTCATACAAACCCTAATGCCTGGATCTAGGTTTCTCTATTGTACATGCAATTCATCCAAGACAATAAACCCTAGATCTAGCATACAAGTAATCATATTAACATAAGAATGGGTTTAAGATATTACCTTGATTGTTATGTAGCAATAACAATCTCAAATCCTTCTTGTATTGACTTTAGAAAGCTTAGAGTCACAAATGTCACTCCTCTAATTGTTCACAAACACCAAGAGCAAGAGGATGAAGAAGAGAAGAGAAGGAGGCTGCCCAAAATGTGTGGAAACCCTAGACAACAAGTTCACCACGTTTTTGAGCCTTAAGGGTCCTTTAAATAGAGAGGCTATTAGGGTTATCTAACAAGGATACCCTAATTTGGATGCTTAAGCCCTAAGCAACCCATGGAATCCTTCCTTAACAAGCCTTGGACGATTTCTAATGGGTTTCCCCATAGAATTCATCCAACCTTATTTTATAAGGTAATCCATAGCCCAATTGCAATTATCTTATAATTACAATTCCAGTCCCATAAGTTTAATTAATCTCTTTTAGCCACAAACTTAATTCTTATTAATTCTTGACTAATATTAATTAAACAATATGATTTCTCCTTTAATATATTATTCTCATAATATATTAATAAATCATATTTAATCCTTTCTCTCCATAATTCATCCTATCAAGTTGCTTTGGTGAAGATAACCCAAAAGGACCATGCACCATCGGGTCAAGTACATACCAAAATAGTTATGGACTTAGACACTAATCCAACATTAAGTTGATAAATTGAAACATTTTACAATGAATAATGAGTAATCATCATGGTGATTAGATAAAAGGGTTTTTATTTAAACTCAAAGTGTCGGGGCCATATAGGATTAATATTATTCTTATTTTGACTTTGCATGTTTTGACTTCCCGGATAAGTCGGTTATTCAAACCGTCCATAGTTACTCATATTTTGGAAGTAGGTATTGAGGCAAGACTGTCATGAATGGGTCTGTAGTTTGTCTAGGTGGCTAGACTTAGCTGCAGTGTTCATGAGTGCTATTGGAATAAGATTCGAGTATTGGATTAAATCCACACACAGTTGTATCACTTCATGGATTTTATCACCAGTGAATCATGAGTCGATAATATCTTATATTCTTCAAACCTAGAGATTTGAGTGGTTGACTATGAGTTGGTTATACATTGATTGTACGAAAATGAATCAGTAAATTGATGTTATAAAACGTGCCTTTGTGTATGATTCAACAAGTAGTTAGTACAAGAATATGAGTCGGAGTTTATCCATTCCTTTTACCTCAGAAGTATAAAAGCGATATATGTGGGCCTCTCAATGATTTTGTGATGACATCCCTAAGTGCTTGGCCAAGTCTAGACTGATTTGATTTGTTCAATTAGTTTGTTGTCATAAATCAAAAATAGCGAAACAACAAATGGACAGAGAGAATGATTATAATCAATGTCTAAATCCATATGATATCTGGAATGGAGGAATATATGATCACTTATCTAATGGACGCATCATTGCTTTGTTCAGAGTTCGACAACGGATTTAAGAGCTAGGATTGCTAGTTGGATTATAAAGTCGTACTTGCAATAATAGTGTTAGACTTATCCAAGTGGGAGACTGTTGGATTAGATGTCTAAGCCCATAACTATTACCGGTATGTACTTGACCCAAGACGAACATGGTCCATTTGGGTTGCATATAATCAGGACAATTTATTAGGATGGACTCTTGAGAGAAGGTTATATATAATTTATTAATATATTATAAGTACTAATATATTAATATGAAATCATATGGTTTTAATTAGTATTGATCAAGAATTAATTTCCCGCTACTAAGAAAGACATTCACTTCTTAAAATATCCTATATACGTAGGCGGAAACAGGGGTAGGGGCCAGATTTATCCTGACGGGAGCTAGAATCCTCGGGGCTTGACGTTTTACAGGCGGCTGCATTGCATGTGCTCGGGGTAGAAGTTTTGTATAAATGTATCGCCATGCTATTAAGTATTTTGATTTATGTTCTTTTCGAATTGATTTAGTACCTTGGAAACACCATTACATGTATAATTAGTGAAAATATAAATCTAAGGTATTTAGGGTTACATGAACACCTTAGGAGTGTTAGAACGCTCAAAACCCAACAAATGGGTCAAAGGCACCATTTTCAATCCATGGTTTATACGTTAGGATGGTAGATGTCTTTGTGACTCTTGCATGTGTTATATGTTGGTATGCTTATCGGGCGAGGCCCGATGCCAAACGAGGCCTGATGACTATTTTGTATGCTATTTATCTTTGTGATTATTGCATGTGTTTGTGTGTTTAAATGTTTACATGTTTATATGTATACTGGGAGGGGCCCGAAGCCAGGCGGGGCCTGATGACTTACATATTTGTATACTGAGCGGGGCTTAAAGCCCAGTGGGGCCCGATATCAGGTGGGTTCCACTATATGTTTGCTATGTTTGGTAGTGGTAGGGGTGAAATAGGCCCAGTATCCGGTTGAAATAGACCGAAGGGAATTGCAAGCAAGCAGATATGCTTCACTGTATCTATGTATGGTATGTGGTATTTTAGGGAACTCACTAAGCTTTATGCTTACGACTTTCAGTTATGTTTCAGGTACTTTTGGTTTCAAAGGGAAGAGTTCGGCTTGATTGCAGCACATCTACCCTTATTTCCGCATCATGATGATTTTGGGATTGTACTTAGATAACTGTTTTCTTATAGAAGTACTTTTTGAATATTTGGATAACCAAATATTTAATGTTGATAACTAATCTTTTTGTTAAATTAAAAAAAATACCTCATAATTTTGGGTCGTTACAGGCTAGATCATGGTCTTTCATGCAAATATCACAGAGAGAACTAGCATTCCACATAACAAGTAATGGACTGGCATTGGTGTCTTCGACCAATGGATATAGTGATAAAACTCACCTCATAGTATGGAACAATAGCTGCATCGATCAACGCTCTAAAAGCTATCTCTACCGGTCACCTATACAATTAACAGGAACCCAAATCTCAAACTATAAATCCAATTACCGAAAATGCACTTAGGTCAAACTTGGTCAAAATCCTGGTAAAACTCAAAAGTCAACCGAGTTAGCCACGTCAAATCAGTTGCGTACGACGCCTTGAGCAGAAGTCGAGGGGCTGACTACGTATGCGTAGCGTACCCTTTGGTACACCTAGTGTATGCAACTATCATCCTACCAATCCATTAAGAGCTTAAACCTTTAAGCTCTTTCGTCCAAAATCCAGATCTAACCCTTAAATGATATCCTTAACCATATTTTTTCCAACTTTATAGTCTTGTATGGCTATTAAGTCTTCAACATCAAAAAACCCTAATTTCCTAACCCATTAAGACATCCGAGACCATGGATGGAGGAAAAGTAGGGACCAAGGTCACATTTTTAATGTTCCTAATGACTCCATAATGGATAAATTTTCCATCTTTATCCATTAGAATGGTCCGAACAACCAAGATCTAGTCTTTAAGTCTCAAAGGGACCAAAAGTGCATCTTTTTTAAGTTAATCAATTAAGTCCAAGTCTCCAACCTTTAGATTTGAATCAATATGATGTTTAGATGGATAAAGTTTCCAACTTTATCCATATTAAGGTCACAAACTTTAATGATCTAAACTTTATGCACTAAAGTGACCAAAATCTCATAACACCCAAAACTAGCGAGATCTAACAAATGTATCATCAAGATTCAAGATTTTTACCTCTAGAAGTAAGATCATGGTGAAGAAAGTCTAGATCTACAAGCTCCAATGTAACCAACACATCTCTGATGAGCTCCTTCTTCTCCAAGATTCACCAAGAACACTCCAAAGCACTCAAGAACACCTTTTTTTTGCTCACAAGGCTCAAACTGGTGTACGGGTTTGAAGGGAGGTTGTTGGAGAGGTGGAGGCTGAGAATGGAATGGTTTTGGGGAGTTAAAGAGCTTAAATAGGGATTAAACCATGAAAATAGGGTTTGGGAACTGATCGCGTACGCCCAACATACTCCTGGTACGCCCAACATACTCCATGTATGCCTAGTATGCCAAACGTACATGTTGAGTACGCCCAACATACGCAAATTAACCCAAAACTGCCCTAACTTCAAATGGTCATAACTTCTTCGTTTCAACTCCGATTTTGACGATCCTTATATCCACCAAAAGGTAATGAGACGATATATAGTCCTATCAACTCTCCTTTTCCTTAGAACATTCCAAAATTAAATCCAAAATTCATAAAGGCCTGAAGTATCACTTTACGGTTATACCCTTGGGCTCCAAAGAACCGAACGAACTCTCGGATTACCTAATTTACGTTACCCACATCCAAAGTGGTCTAAATCTCTCTTTACCCTAAGGCTCAAATCCTTATGATAACTGATCTTTGGGTCATGGCCCCGAGTTATGAAACGATTAAAAATAGGATGTTACAACTTTCCCCAACTTAAATTAGATTTCGTCCTCAAAATCATGTCTTACCACCTTCCTTGTAGCTAGACAACCCAACCAAGTCCTCTAAAACCCCGCTACATTAAAGCGGCTGACTCATACTTATAGCGACCTTCCAACGCTACCACCGAAGCCCAACTTTAACAGAACTCGTACACCCTAATGGTGAACAACTATTGACCCACTAATTAATAAACCAACACCTCATTGCTATAATCCCGAAACCCCCCACGAATTTACTTGACCTCCACACAGGTAGGACCATCTCGAAACACAATCATTAGAACATCGTACTGCAACTGAATTGAAAAACATCCTTTTGATCCTTAACTATCCAACTGATACCTTTGGTAGGTAGATTCCTTATCCATAATTTGCTGATAAAAATCTCTTTTATATGCATACAAAGACGACTCCCAATACGAATCTTGATCATTTTCTAACCTAGTGCATACCTCATATCCTAAACTCCAAAGATCAACACTTGCATTCTATCCGGAATTTTCCGATTCCATGGTAACCTTCCACTAAACCAAGATATCAAATCCCCAATCGACCGTTGAGATTGATAGTATCACACCTGGTCTCACCACCAGGCTCCTACTAGGAGTCTTATTGATAAGGGCTACCTTATCCTAAACATGATAAGGATACCAATTACTGACGATAGAGTCATCCCCTTTTAAACGTGATCCAATACCTTGCTCCAACAAATTTTCATCGGGTCTCACCCACCCTTATCATAATAATACTGGCCTCGCCCAAAGGTTTCACCTAATCGAGTGTTCTTACAGGCCTAGCCTTGCCTTGCCTCGGATTCGACGATCCTTATCCCAAACAAAGATTAATCCTCCGATAATACTTTCCTCCTTGACCCAGGCATGTAGTGATCCTCTTTCAACATAACGACCATGTAACGTCCACATATTTGGGCTAGAAAATTTAGAGACAATGAGCATCAAAATTAAGTTTTGATGGAAGATTATTTAGAAGGATTAATCTTAACCAAGTTATAGTATTGTTAGATAAGGTTTCTAAGTCCGTAACTATATTTGGTATTGTAACACCGAGAATTTTCAAAATAATTTTTCACAATTATAATAACATTTCTCATTTAATTTCATAAAAACATTAAGTTTCAGATTCCAATCCGTATCATACATATCCCAAGATCACATAAATATATCAAAAGTCCCCCGCGTGTGTACAGATCAAGCCGGCGCCTTCCCACGGTCATCGCTAGTACCTGAAACAACAACACTAACACTGTAAGCACGAAGCTTAGTGAGTTCCCCAAAATACCACACATAAAACACATATTAGCCACTCGAGGCTATAACTCTGTGGGTCCGTGCACCCAAACTCTGTGAACCCTTAGGTTCTAACTCTAGGAACCTTCCGGTCCCAACTCTGTAAACATGCACAGCATAAATCACATAGAAATAATGCAGTACAACACATAGCATACACATAACATACATACACAAACACATAGCTCTGATTACCTACTCAAGGTAAAGTATAGTGAGAAGACTCACCTCGCGTATCTCGGTATCTCACGAATCCTGAAAATCCCTCATGCTCGATCCTCCGAGCTCTAATCCTCCTATAACATCACATGACTCTAATTAAGACTTTTTATCTCTAAGGTTGACTATCCCTAAGAAGTCAACACATGTCAACTCTGGTCAACGGTCAACGGTCAACTTTGACCGGACTCGGCGAGTGCACAAGGGCAACTCGGCGAGTCTAGACGTTTCCACCAACTCTCAAGGATTCCCTTTTTACACGTCGAGTACTCCCCCTAACTCGACGAGTTCCTCCTAGCAGAATCGCGGGGCCACCCCGACTCAACTCGCCGAGTCTCAAGAACAACTCGGCGAGTCCCAGCTTGACTCAGTCCCCCTGATAACCCTCTAACTCGCCCTGACTCACTGAGTCAACCCATGACTCGACTGGACCACTCACTGGCCGATTCAAGGCAATCTTCAAGCTACTCGCCGAGTCTGCTCATCGGAATCGGCGAGTCCATGCCATGAAATCACTCAAACTCGCTTCTCAGGTCAGATCTGTTCCATCAATTCATAGATCTAGCCTTTCTAGACTGATTCACCACGTAAAGCCCATATCTTGGTGTCCATAACACACCCCAAGGCTCATAGATAACATTTTGACCTAAGGCATAAGGGTTCCAACCCAAAACCTCCATTGATTCCCAAAAAGGCTTGGGCAAAGGGACACTCTGGACCTACAAGGGTTCAGATCTATGGTCTAAATCTCTTAAAGGACCAAGGGAGCACAAGATCTAGCCACAAAAAGGTTCAATAAACCCTAAATCAATGTAAACATCAACATAGAAGAGGATAGCTCGAAAGTATTACCACAATAGTGATGCTCTAGACTCCAAACCTTCAGAAGATGGCTCCTCTTGCTTTCCCCTTAGCTGATTTTCCCTTTCCTTGCAAAATGACACCTCCAAGATCAATAATGGCCTCCTACTTTGCTCCAAACGCTCACACTCGATTAGGGTTTCACTCAAGGGACTGGTGAGCACAAATGACGGCCATAAGGCCCTTTAAATAGGTCCCAAACCCGAGAAATTAGGGTTTCATTAAACAGCGCAGACTCGCCGAGTCCATATCCTGGACTCGCCGAGTCCAGACGAATCCCGCGTCTAGAATTGCGACCCTACTCGGCGAGTCTGAGCTCCAACTCGCCGAGTCCCCTCTCAAAACACCAAAAATCAAAACAATAAAGGATACCTGGAAATCCGGGCTGTTACAATTCTCCCCCACTAGAACCAGACTTCGCCCTCGAACTCTCGCTCTGAAAATAGCTCCGGATGCTGCTCCCGCATCTCGCGCTCCGGCTCCCAGGTCATCTCTGATCCCTTCCAGTGTTGCCACTGAACCAACACCAGAGGTACCTCCTTGTTCCTCAGAACCTTGATCTTCCGATCTCTGATGGCCACTGGTCTCTCGGCATAATTCAGGCTCGCATCCACCTGAATATACTCTAATGGAACCACTGCCGACTCATCGGCTATACACTTCCTCAATTGCGACACATGAAAAGTGTCGTGGATCTGCCCCAACTCTGCTGGCAACTCCAAACGATAGGCTACCCGGCCTACCCTCGCGATCACACGAAAAGGCCCAATATACCGGGGACCCAACTTGCCCCTCTTCCTGAATTGAATCACTCCCTTCCAAGGAGAGACCTTCAGGAGAACGAAGTCGCCGACCTGAAACTCAAGCTCGGACCGGCGTCTGTCTGCATAACTCTTCTGTCGGCTCTGGGCGGTCAATAACCTCTTTCTGACTTGTTGAATCTGCTCTGTCGTCTGAAGCATGATCTCTGTACTGCCCATCACTCTCTGCCCAACCTCTCCCCAACAAATGGGGGTCCGACACCTCCTACCATACAACAGCTCAAAGGGTGGCAAACGAATGCTCGAATGATGGCTGTTATTGTTGGAAAAATCTGCCAAGGGTAAATATGCATCCCAGCTACCCCCGAAATCCAACACACATGCTCAAAGCATGCCCTCAAGCGTCTGAATCGTCCGCTCACTCTGACCGTCTGTCTGGGGATGATATGCAGTACCAAAATGCAATCTAGTACCCAACTCCTCATGAAATTTCTTCCAGAATCTGGAAGTGAAACGCACATCACGGTCCGAAACAATCGAGATCGGCACTCCATGCCGATATACCACTTCCCTCACATATATCTCCGCCAACTTCTCCGCTGAAGAACTCTCACTGATGGCAAGGAAGTGAGCGCTCTTCGTCAATCTATCCACAATCACCCAAATTGCATCAACTCCTCTGGCAGTCCTCGACAATTTGGTGATGAAATCCATAGTGATCTATTCCACTTCCACTCGGGAACCTCTAATGGCTGCAACTTGCCATGCGGTCTCTGGTGCTCGGCCTTAACCCTACGGCAGGTCAAGCATCTCTCAACAAACCAGGCGACGTCCCTCTTCATACAGGGCCACCAATACTCTTTCCTCAAATCCAAATACATCTTCGTAGCCCCGGGATGGATCGAAAATTTCGACCGATGAGCCTCCTCCATCAAAGTAGTGCGCGTACCACCCACAAACGGTACCCAAATCCGACCCTGAAAAGTCATAAGCCCTCGACCATCCGTAACGAACTCTGAAACCAAACCACCGACCCGTTCCCTCTTCTGCATCTCCGGCTGCACAGCCTCGGCCTGTGCCCCACGAATGGCATCCAATACCGGAGCTATCACGGTCAATCTCAAACATACATCTCGCAGTGGAGTGCTCTCCGCCCTGCGGCTCAACGCATCGGCCACCACATTGGCCTTGCCCGGGTGGTACAGGATCTCACAATCATAATCCTTGACCACATCCAACCACCTCCTCTGACGCATATTTAGGTTGGGCTGATCCATCAAGTACTTCAAGCTCTTATGGTCCGTGTATATCGTACATCGAACCCCATACAAGTAGTGATGCCAAATCTTGAGGGCAAACACTACTGCCCCCAACTCTAGATCATGCGTGGGATATCTCGTCTCATGAGGCTTCAGCTGCCTCGATGCATAAGCTATCACATGTCCCCGTTGCATCAACACCGCACCCAGCCCCAAAATCGATGCATCACAATATACTACAAAATCCTCCATCCCTTCCGGGAGAGCTAATACTGGGGCTTCGCACAACCTTTGGCGAAGTGTCTCAAAGGAGGTCTGCTGCTCGGGACCCCATGAGAATGCAACACCCTTACGGGTCAATCTGGTGAGTGGCAATGCGATCTTGGAGAAATCCTTGATAAATCTCCGAAAATACCCTGCCAATCCAAGGAAACTCCAGATCTCAGAGGGTGACTTTGGCACCTCCCAACTCATCACCGCCTCAACCTTGGCCGGATCGACCAATATCCCTTCCTGATTAACGAGACGTCCAAGGAACTGGACCTCCCGCAACCAGAAATCGCACTTGGAAAACTTTGCATAAAGCTTCTCCGATCTCAAAACCCCAAGGACCTCCCTCAAATGCTCCTCATGCTGCTCTCTAGATCTCGAATATACCAGAATATCATCGATAAATACAATCACCGACCGATCCAACATCGGCCTGCATACCCTGTTCATGAGATCCATGAACACAGCCGGGGCATTGGTGAGCCCAAAAGGCATCACCACAAACTCATAATGCCCATATCGTGTCCTGAACGCTGTCTTCTGGAAGTCCTCATCCCGCACTCTCACCTGATGATATCCCGACCTCAAATCGATCTTGGAGAACCAAGATGCTCCCTGCAACTGATCAAATAAATCGTCGATCCTCGGCAACGGGTAACGGTTCTTGACCGTCAGCTTGTTCAACTCCCGGTAGTCAATGCACATCCGGTGTGAACCATCCTTCTTCTTGACGAACAGAATAGGTGCTCCCCATGGTGAGCTGCTCGGCCAAATAAATCCCTTCCCCAGCAACTCCTGAAGCTGCGAGGATAACTCTTGCATCTCTGGAGGTGCAAGACGATAAGGCACCTTAGCGATAGGTGCGGCCCCCGGAACCAAATCAATACCAAACTCCACTTGCCTCACAGGAGGTACACCCGGCAACTCCTCGGGAAAAACATCTGGAAACTCACGCACCACCGGTACCTCCTCAACTGAACTCGGTCTCTCGGAAGTCGCTCGCGTATCCATCACATACGCCACAAAACCCTTACAGCCCTGCTGTAGACACTGCCTCGCCCTAGCGGCCGAACAAAAAGCTGCTCCTGAACGTGTACCCTCGCCGTACACTGAAAGAACTCCTCCACTAGGGTTTCGTATGGTCACCAGCTGACGTTCACAGTCGATAACCGCGCCGAATCGGCTCAACCAGTCCATGCCCACAATGACACAGACATCACCCATCGCAATAGGAATCAGATCAATCGGAAACTCAACCCCGAAAATCTCTAACACACATCCCCGGAAAACCTCCATGGCACAAATCACTCTATCATCAGCTATGGAAACTCTCAGAGGCCGACTCAATGCCTCACGACTAACACTGATATGCTGACTAAAGGCCAAAGATACAAAAGACCAACTCGCACCCGAGTCAAATAACACTAAAGCAGCTACAGAGTTCACAAGGAAAGTACCTACGCATAACATAATATAAGCATAATATCTCAATCATCAAAATAAATACATGAAAAGGAAACATACCAGCCACAACATCGGGCGCAGCGCGGACCTCCTCCGCAGTCAGCTGGAAGGCTCTCCCTCGAGCTCTCTGCCCCTCGGCCTTCACAGGCTGACTCTCTATAGCTCTGATGGCAGCAGGAGCAGACCCCTGAGATGCTCCGCGCAACTGCGGACACTCGGCCTCCGGTGTCCGGTCTGGTTGCAGTGAAAACACACTGCAAACCCCTTGGGGCAGTCCTTGGCCATGTGCCCCTCCTTGCCACATTTGTAGCAACACCTTGCTCGGCAAACTCCGTCATGACCCTTGCCGCACTTCCCGCAAGTGCGGCCCTTCTGGCTCCCTGGTTTGGGATCAGCGGGCTTGACCCGCTTGGCTGCCGGCTGAGACTGTGCCGGTCGTCGATCCCTCCCCTAAGACTCCGCCTCCTCCCTGGCCTGAGTCTCAAGCTCAATCTCCCTCTTCCGGGCATTTTCCTGAAGCTCAGCAAATGTCCGATACGAGGAGTTCGCAGCGAACTCCCGAATATCCCGCCTCAGAATGCTCAAGTAGCGGCTCATACGTGCCTGCTCAGGGCAGAACATCGCCCTCTCATGGAACATCCTCGTGATCGCTGTAACTGACTCAGTACCCTGCTTGAGGGTCAGAAACTCCTGTGCTAAACGCTCCCTCTCCACCTGGGGAACGTACTCATCCCGGAACATGGTGGTGAACCTCTCCCAGGTCACCGCAGAAAGCTCAGCAGGCGTATAATGCGCCGTCACGAACTTCCACCAGTCCTTCGCTCCCAAGCGAAGCTGGTTCAGCGCGAACCGAACCTTCAAATGCTCAGGAGACGAGCAAGTGAAGAAACACCCCTTAATATCAGATATCCACCTCATAGCTGCCACCAGATCCTGAGTACCATCAAACTCTGGTGGTTTTGTGTTGCTGAACTCACGGAACAGCAACGCATCACCACCCTGCGGCCTCGCAGCAGCAATCGCTGTGGTAACCGCTGCAGCAGCAGCCTCAGAAAGGGCGACATAACGCTCGTCAAACGTCTCAATCAATGTGGTCTTTATAGACCCAAACATCTCCGGTATCTCTGCCCTGATGGCCGCAGCCACCTCCTCCTGAATGATCCGGCGGATCTCCTCCTCACTGGTACCACTGCTCTCAGGCATCAAACGTGTCCTCACCATGATCTACCTCTGAAATACAACATATGAAAAATTAGAATCCACACGAGCATGCTCACACTCGTCAACTCTTTCCTCCTTGATTCTTGGCATTCCAAAGATTCTTACTTGGGCTGCACACCGCTCCAGTGCTTCCAGTAGTACGGGCCCAATACTACTGTCCGCACCGCACCAAAATACACTCCAAGTCCTCCTCTTCGGATCCCAAGTCTCAAGTACTCTATCATGCGTAGACCACTCTCTAATAGATCTCTCATAAGCCCCTCACTGCTACCTACTCACTCTCAAGCATCTCATAGCAGCTCATCTCTCCCTAGGCTAAGGCATCACAAATCAGGCCACTCTAGTCCTAATAGCAATACCTAGCCTACTCTAACATGCAGATACATCATATCAATATCAATATCACATAATATAAAGGTATTTTGGGAAATCACCGTTCGGGCGCTGACTGATCGTACACACATCTCTTGCTCTGCGTTTTTTTTGTCAAAAATCTTTTAATCTTTTACTCTTTTTTGTCAAAACACCAAAAATCAAAACAATAAAGGATACCTGGAAATCCAGGCTGTTACAGGTATGAACTTGACCCGAATCGGCATGGTCCATTTGGGTTGCACTTCACCTAACAAATCTATGGATATACGTTTCAGAATAAGATGATTATGATCTATTAATATATTATAAGTTATAATATATTAATATGAAATCATATTACTTAATTATTGTTGATCAACAATTGATTTTTGGAATTAATTTAATGATCAAAAGAAGCTAATTAAATATGGACTCTTACATATATATGGAATGAGCTAAGATTTATTTAGGATGGGCTAAGAGTATGTGGAAGTCCATGGATATTCCATGGAGCTTTTAACCCATGGATCCTAGGTAAATGAAGAGTCATGGGTAATAGGGTGTAACCCTAATCCTCCATAGTATATAAAGAGGTCCTTAGTTCTAGAATTGGCACTAATGTGTGTATGAAACAAGGGTGGACCGATTTTAGCATGCACCATATTTTCTCAAGTATTTCCAAGTTGTTTTGGGTGATTTTGACAGCACTTGAGGCATCCATAATGTTGGTGCTAGGAACTAAAACTTCAAGCAATCAACCACAAAAGAAAAGTATGTTATTCTACTTAAAGTTTTATATTAAAAGTATACGATAACATGCTAGTTAGGTTACAAACCTTGGAAATCGAATTTTCATGTATTTTAGAGAAAACATAGATCCAAGGTTTTCAAGGGTTGCATGGACACCATAGGAGTGTTAGAATGCTCAAAACCCAACAGTGGTATCAGAGCCTAGGCTTGTTTTCTTAATAATTGATGCAAACTTGTTGAAAAAGCTCAAAAATCTACTATCTGCTGCATGAAATTGCCGAGTCCATGGGGGGACTCGACGAGTGCATGTGATAATTCATCCTACTCATCGAGTAGGTTCTTGCACTCGACGAGTAGGAGCCCCTGATTACAGTTTTTTGAGTTTTGCTACTGGAAATGAACTAGAAACATTACCCTAAACTATTTTGGTGTTTTAAAACTTGTTTTAGATGGTGTAATGGTTATGCAAATTCATTTAAAATGGCTAATGTCAAAATTCCATGTTTTATATGTGTTAATATGATTCTTCAAATTTTGATACGAATGTTTGTGTTCTTATGAGTTATTGTTAGATCACAAGAATTATTTTCTGAATTGTTTAATGATTAATTCTTGATCAATTATGTGTTTTAATGGAATCCATAATTTGTCCTCAAGTTACATATTACCAAAAGTATCTCTGTTAAAGTCCATATTAAAAACACATAGGTTACATAATATGAAAACTCACTCACTTTAATAAACCATTAGCTCATAAGTTATGAAGTTGAAAAGTCTTGAATAGTTTCAAAGATTTCCCTCAAGTTTGAAATTTGAAAAGCCTCACACATTAATACTTTAATTCCAAATTGAACCTTAGAATTTTAAAATTTTGAAAGTTTAAAATTCAACCCTTATACTTCTATAATATTAAAAGTATAATTATATATATATATATATATATATATATATATATATATATATATATATGTATAAGAATAAGTCAGTCTTACCGTTAGTAAGCCTCATTCACGAAGTCGGTCTATAAGGAGGGTATATGATTACTTCCTATAAAATGGCGGTTTAATGGGTGTCCACTCTCACCCACCGCTTCGTCGACTGGTGGAGGGTCGTTAGCCGAACGGGTAGGATTAGATCTTAATCCTTATTAAAAGTATAATGAAATGATAAAGTAACTAAAATGTAATAGCCCAAAAACGGAACAGTGGAAACGTTCGGGGGTGGAGGACGTCATGTTTAGTATCACAAGACTTGCATCATAGTAATCAAAGTATTAAACAACCATTTCATTAGAAAGAAAGTGTGTACAAAGTACGTGGTTTACATAACATAGACAAAAGTAAATAACAAAACAAGACATGAAGCTATACTGCTCCACCTTCTGAATCCCAGTGCACGTACCTGTCTACTGGTCTCCTGGGAATACAAGTTATTTTGAAAGAGTAGATCAGCATTTAAGCTGGTGAGTTCATAAGATTTTAGTGATGTAAGTAAGTTGTAAAGAGTTGTAGTAAGTTGTAAGTTCTTTTAGAAATGTTCGCTTGTTCCTCCAAAAAATCCTATATGTCTTCATTGATGAAAGATAAGTAAAAATGACTCTACAATCCTTTCTATGAGTACTAATTGGATACAAGCTATATAAAACCCAGAGTAAACAAACAATTGATTGTGTGTATCTGCCCTAAGCCCACAACCAAACAAGGAAAAGGAAGTAAGGCGGAAAGCACACATCCCATTATTTGTTAGATCATCGTTGTATATAACCCTGGCATATTCACTTGGTACTCATGGAGTTAACTGTAATAGTTCCTTTATATTTGATGAATAGATTCTTTAAGAAAACCTTTATTTCTTTTAGTGAAAATGGTAACCACAGTGGTTTCTTCTATAAACACTTAGTTTATACTAGCTATATATAATCTAATATCGAATAGATTGTTAATTGTGTGGATCTACCCTAAGCCCACAACCAAACAAGGAATAGGAAATGAAGCAGAAAGCACACATCCAACTACCTATCGGGTATTAATTATATATAACCCTGATGTATAAACTAAAATATTATAGAGTTAACTACCTAAGGTCCTTTAAGTTTATACTGGTTTAATAAAATGGATTAAACCCTTTACTGGTAAGTTTCTAGTTTTGTATATCAAATGTTCTTATTGAAAAGTATGTTTTGTACTAGAAAACGGTACATTGAATTAGTGTCCTACGACCCGGCCCATACCTGGTACTCCTTATGATTACCTGGTGTATATGGAATATATATAAAGCTAATATCGAATAAATAGTAGGCTGGGTGAATCTGCTCTAAGCCCACAACCAAACAAGGAACAGGAAATGAAGCGAAAAAAACACATCCTTCTACCCGTCAGGTATTAATTATATATAGCCCTGAATGAATACACTAAGGAAACATAAAGTTAGCATTATAGGCCCCCTTTTATACTGAATGTACTAGACTTGACTGTTCTGTTTGTCATTTGTAAAATGTAAGTTTTCCCTAATTTATAATTATCTTGACTCGAAAATAGTTTGTATTAACTTTTAAGTGGAACTGTCATAATATGAATGTAATGGGAAAATGTAAGTACACATTTGTCTTTTGAATTGACATCTTGATATACTGATTACCTTAAAACATGTATGTTTTATTAAGGTCATAATGTGATGGATAGTACCCATACTATACGCTCTCCCTGCAAGAGATTTTGGGGACCAAATGCGACTTCCGCAAAAAAAATTCTAGGCCGTGTAAATTCACATTAAGGTTATATGATCAGGTATACCCAATTTACTATCACCTTTTGTTTAGAACAATGAGTTATTGATTATTGGTATAGTTAGATCATGTAGTGTTCTCCTGCTATATCATTTAGTATGCTCGTTCTGTTATAGTATCTCAGTATGTTCCTTCTGTTATCATGTATAGTGTATAGTATGTCTCTCTGATGTATTGTATCTACCTCCCTGTACCTCATTATAGTATGCTCTAGTATCTAGTATGAACTGAACCTCTAAACTATACCCCTTATAGTTTACTAATGTTTTACTTGAATTGCTATTGAAAAGACTCATTTTATTACTATGTTATCCTTGTAATTTTAAAAACAGGGTTTTGTTAAACTATAAAGTAACATAACTTTAAAAGAGTTATTGAAAAGTTTTGATCACTTATAAAAGACAGAAGTAATCTTTTTGAAAGATGTTTATAACAAAATTTTAAACAATTAAGTAAAGCATATAATGCATACCATATAAACGTGTATTAAACATGCAATGTATTCATAACCAACACATCAAAACATAACCATACATCATATTTCAAGTAACTTAAGCTAACATGTCGTCTACATCAAGTACATCAAAGTGTAAAGCAACATAGCAATTAGGTCATATCATGGCATTAGCACAAAGCGTATTTTAGCATCACAAATATCATATCATCATCAAGCACAAGGAACGACATGGTCATCCTAAAGTGAATCAAATCACCATCTACGGATTGCACGTTTCAATAATGCAACCTTAGTGACTTAAAACTATGAACTCACCTTTAGCCTTGATGAAATATTCCTTCTATTCCAAGTCTTGAACTTACTTGAAGTTCTCAAGGCTCCACCTAAACACCACACATAACATTCAATTAACAAATAAAGTATATGTTTGAAAAATACAATTGTATTCTAACATTTATATTAATTTTTATATTTTCCCTGCCTGGCCCCCGTTTAGTGTTTTAGTTATGAAAACTAATATACAACTCCAATTGGGAAGAAATATGACATTCTGGAAACTATATTCGATTTCCTATAACTTCATTAGGTAGGAGAATCTCCCAATTCTACCCGAATTAGCAGCTATAGCTCTCGCAAGATGGGGAAAAGTTGTTGTGCATAATTCTAACATTAACCAAAAATCACTATATGATTCAAGACTTTAGGTAAATGATTATAGTTGCTCAATTTTACACACAGGATGATTGCGTGGTAGTATTAACACATAAATTATGTACTTTTATGAGAATATCAAACAGATGACACAAAAACATTGAGAGTAGAATCCCTAAACATATAGACGAACGTTTAGAACAAAGTTCAAGATTTTGACCCGTAACAGCCACCTGTTCAAAGCCATTTTAACACCACCAAGAACTGTAATTATCACAATATTTTTGTATATTCCAGTATCTTATACTTTTGTCTTTTCAAAAAGTACTTTTAAAAGTCCAAATAGTTTTTCTACAATTTTATACAATTTTTACAAAACAGTCTATCCGTACAGATAATTTCCAACTAGTCAGTGAAAAAGTTGACTTTCACCTAACTTGGAGGAAACAACAGGTCCTGGAAAAACTCATGGACAAACTAGACTCAAAATGAAAACTTTGAGATTTCACAAATCACTGATGCATGTTCTGATGATTTTTCTACGTTTTCTCAAAACAGGGGAAGAATGGGAAATTTTTAGAATTTCCCAGCAATGCATTCTAAGGACTTTTTGACTACTTAACCTATTAAGTCATAACCAAAAACACCCATAAAGATAAAAATGAAGTTATTAACAATAAAAACTTGTCAAGAAATATTAATAGGAATTTCATCCTCACACCAAGGTTCAAATTAGTAATCAACAAAGAAAACATGGTGTCCAAAACATGGAGTAATACATGAACATGAACTAAGAATTCTTGAGGGTGTTCATAACCACATTTTGACAGCAATAAACCATCAAAATACACCCAATAGAATTAGAATTAAACATATGAACTTTCAAAGGTTTCTAGGAAGAAGAAGATGAGATTGTAATCATCAAAAAGAAAGAGAATTGACAACCCTAGTCTTCAACTGAAAAGGAATTTGACATATGAACACAACAAAAGAGATTAGAAGGGAATTTTTTTTACCAATTGTTGGCCAAAATCGCAGCCCTCTTTCTTCTCTCTATGATCGATCAAGCAAGGTTTCTTTCCTCCTTCCTCCTCCTTTGTTGCGTTGATGTCTTCTTCCCCCTCAAGTCGTTTTTTCTTCTTCTTTCCTTGCAACTTGCGTTGCACGATCATACACACAAGGAGGGCCGATCGATCTCCTTCATGAATAAAAGGTATATTTGAATTTTAGCATGGGGGTTATATTTGAATTTTACCATCTAGCCCCTTAATTCTCCATATTGTACCCCTTTTATCCTAACCCTAGTTATTTTGCCAAATTAGATTTCTATAAATGACACCTTAGCCCCTCAACTCATAATAAACCCTAAAATGAATTATTTTTCCCCTAATAATTCCATAAATCAATTTCATTAATTCACACACCATTTAATTTTTATTAATTGTTTTAGATATTTAGTAATACTACTTTTAGTTAATTAATTACATTTTAACCTCAAGAAAGTAAAATACTTTGCATAAATAGTTCTTCGAGTAACGGAACAACTAACATTGTTTACGATAGGATTTTCGGGCCGTTTCAATTCTCCCCTCATTAAAAAGATTCCGTCCTCGGAATCTCTATTTTTGTGCTTTTTATTATTCCTATGTCGCCTCTTTGTTTTATACTCCATCACGAATCATTGTCAAAGTAAAAGTGTGTTCACCAAAAGAGATATCACACAAATCAAACTTTTCACTCATTATGACTAAATCAAACATAGCCACAAGAATATCTACATCGTCACTAATGGAGTCCGAGACACACCATAAATGACTACATAAATGCGATGATAGCAATTACTTACTATCACTAGCATCAAATAACACAAAAGCACAAATAACACATAAACATGTATAGAATTAAGTAGGAGGGTTCCCAAAAATTACATCATCAGTTGTCATATTGAAAGCACGAGCTTTCACCTTTAACGCTTCATGTTTCTTCTCACCAGCTCCCATCTGAACCTTGGGGTTGGGACATTGCGTACTGATATGTTCCATTTGGCGACAGTTGTAGCATATAGGTTCAACACTCTTACAATCTTCATAACGGTGCCCCACTTTACCATATCACTTGCAACTCTTAGTACTGCTACTACATGGACCTCCATGAAAAGAGTGACACTTCTTACAAAATGTTGATTCTGCACCATTCTTCTGAAATTTCTACTTCTTAGGGGACCACGATTGACACTCCCACTTGTGTTTTTCCCCGGACCTCGTTGTGGTACGATCCCGAATAGCTATATCATTCTCTATCTTGCGGGACTCATCCATGGCCTCGACCAAAGTGGTCTTCAATCTCACAACTGCACGGTACACAAATGGTAAACCCTCCACATAGTGACAAATCAACTTCTCCTCGGTCGGGTAGTAATCAGTAGTGAACTGTGAGTTCTCAGTAAAGGTGGTGTTATACTTAGCAATCGTCATGCTACCATTCTGAAGATTCAAAAACTCTCGTTTGGCCTGTTGTATGCTACCTTCACTACAAAAGTTGATTCACCTTCTTACTAATAATTTCCCAAGTCATAGCCCTCCGAGTGACCTCAGTGAGTCGTGCGTCAATATTGTCTCACCACTCGAATGCTTCCTTGTCAAACGTTCGCACCGCATAATTCACCTTTTGGTCCACAGTAAACTCACCGGATCAGAAGGTTTGGTCCATCTTTCTAATCCAAAGAAGGCATGCCACAACACTCTCTCCTCCCTCAAAGGTAGGTGGTTTACAGTCCATGATGGTTTTGAATGAACTCCCTAGGCCTCTGACAGCTCCAACGACCACCTGCCTTGGCACGAAATGACTACGTGCCTCCTCATCAAACGATTGATCTCCACCCTCGTTCTTTCCATCAGGTGGCAATAGTTTGGCAGCATGCATCGTCTGTCGCATCTGCTCCAATGCCCTATCCTGCTCTTGGAGCTGCTCCTGAAGGTCAGCAATGATGGTGGCACTCCTTGTTCAGCGTGCACTCTGCGATGGTTGGGCTTGTGGCTGGCAGTTAATGGGTAGGGTCTGAAACAAGAACAGCAGTGTCCTGGGAGTACGGTTGCTTTGGCTGCCTCACGCACCTTCAACATTCACATTCTCCTCAACGTTCGACATTATCCTAATTTATAAAGATTTTCTTTTTAAATGCATATACAAATATTATAAAGGGAATGTTTATAAGCAATTATCCTACAACGTTCAACACACACCCTCCCCCCCCCCTTAAGTACCTAAAGGTCCTAATTGAGTCTGAACACCAACATTTATATTTAGTTCCCTCACAACATGGCTCTGATACCAACTTGTAACGTCGTGATTTTTATCATAATTTTTGTTTTCTTATTAAAACATTTATTTAACAGAATAAGTTTGCGGAAGACTTAGTTTTTTTTATTCAAAACATTTTCGAAACCACAACGTTACTTCAAAAATTCAAACATAATTCCAAACCATTTAAAATGTAAACAATAGTACTTTAAAGTAAATAATCAAAAATGTGTCCAAGATTGGTATCATTAATATAAATCTACTACCCATAAGAACCCCTCTCACGAAGGCTAATCTTCTAAACTGCCTGCACCAATCATAAGGCACAAGAGAGAAAAGATACAAGTGTCAGCCTTGATGGGTTTTGAGCATTCTAACACTTCCTAAGTGTACATGCAACCCTAATAACCTTGGATCTATGTTTGTCTAATTATCATGCAAAGTTGAATTCCAAGGTTATATTCCTATCTAGCATACATGGGGAACAATTTTAACTTGAATCATAGATAGAATAACTTACCTTGTTGTTGCTTGAGTTCCTTGAAACCTTGTGAGCCTAGCACCCCAAGTGTGATGCCTCAAATGCTTCACACAACACCAAATGCTCTTGGAAAGACTCTTGAGATAACACACACTTCTCAAAATCGGCCAAGCCCTCTAGTTTCTTTTGTCTCTATGTGTGTACCAATTTTGTGGAGAATGGGACTCTTATATAGTGTTGGCACATCTAGGGTTACACCATGTAAACCCTAATGTGTCATGACTCTTCATTTCCATGACCCATGGGTTTGTAACTCCCATGGAGCATCTATGGAGCATCCTATGGGTAGAACCCAACTTGATAATCCATGGAGCCTCTTAGCCCACTATACAAGATATGAATGATTTACATAATCAACCCATATATTTAATTAGTTATCCTTTGATCACTTAATTAATTCTAAATTAATTCTTTGATCAACTAATCAAATAATATTATTAATATATTAGAACTTATAATATATTAATAATCTCCAAGTGTTATTTCTCTCATTTAGTCTATCCAATTGCATGGTGTCATGCAACCCAAATGGACCATGCCGGGTCGGGTCAAGTACAAGCCCGAAATAGTTATGGACTTAGACACCTTATCCAACAGTCTCCCACTTGGATAAGTCTAATAACTATATCTCTAGTACTTCAGGAACCGACCGACAATCGTAGCTCTTTCAAGGTCTCTCGGAACTGAGAAGATGATGATACGCCATTTAAGATAAGTGATCATATAATCCTCTGTTCTAGATATCAGTCGGACAAATACATGGAACACGTCTTGCTTATTGTCCAACATTTGTTTCCCGATTTCCGATTTGTTTGACATAGAACTTAATTGAACACATCAACTTAGTTCTGACCGGGCCCGGTACATGGGTCAAAACAAAATCATCGAGGGGCCCAAATATCAGCTTCTAATCCAAGAAGGAACAGATAAACTTCGACTCATATGTTTGTTCTACCACTCATTGAATTACACACAAAAGTACGTTTTATAACATCGAGTTACCAATGCGGTTTCGTACAGTCAATGCATAACCAACTTGTAAGTAACAAATCATATCTCTAGGTTTGAAGACTTATATGATATTATCGTCTCACGATCACTCGAGATAAAATTCCATGAAGTGATTCCAGTGAGCGTGGGTTGAATCCAATGCTCAGAACTTATGAGCACTCATGATTGTTGTAGCCTTGTCCAAGACCTCTACAACCAAACATGACAGTCTTGATTCATATCTACTTCCAACATATGACCGACTGTGGAGGTTTGAATAATATGTTATACCAAACAAAATTATTCTGGAAGTCAAAACATGCAAAAGATATATAGTAAACGATTGACAAGAGATAGCAACACTTTACTCATAAATAAAACATGTTTTATTCATCATCTAATGTCAATTACACTTTAAAAATTTCGAGATTATCTAACTACTAAATCTAATATCATCCTTCAGCCCTATGCTCCGAGCATGCTGAAGATGCTTAACCCGAGTCAATCCCTTTGTGAGGGGATCTGTCGGATTCTCATCTGATGATACCCTCTTTGCCACGAGGTGTCCTTCTTCGATCCGATGTCTTATGAAATGGTATTTTCTGTCGATGTGTCTGGATCTCCCATGATCCCTTGGTTCCTTGGCTAAGGCAACAGCACTTTCACTATCACAGAAAATTTCCATTGGCTCTTTAATAGCTGGTACAACTCCAAGGTCTCCAATGAAGTTCTTCAGCCATATCGCCTCCTTTGCTGCTTCACTAGCTGCAATATACTCTGATTCACAAGTAGAATCTGCCACTGTCTCTTGCTTGGAACTCTTCCAAGAAATTGCTCCTCCGTTTAGGGTAAAGACCCAGCCCGACTGAGAGCGGAAATTATCCCTATCAGTCTGGAAGCTAGCATCACTATACCCTACAACTCTCAAGTCATCACTCCCACCGAGGGTAAGGACCCAGTCCTTAGTCCTTCGTAGGTACTTGAGGATATTCTTTACCGCAGTCCAGTGTGCCTTGCCAGGGTTCGCCTGATACCTGCTAACCATGCTCAAGGCAAAAGCTACATCGGGTTGAGTACACGTCATAGCATACATGATCTATCCTACAGCCGAAGCGTAAGGTGTTCGACTCATTTCTGCTATCTCAGCCTCAGTGCTAGGGCTTTGTGTCTTACTCAATCTGGTGTTACTCTGGATGGGTAACTCTCCTTTCTTGGAGTCCTGCATGCTGAATCTCTTCAGCACCTTATCCAAGTAGGTACTCTGACTAAGTCCAATTAGTCTTTTACTCCGATCTCTCAAGATTCTTATCCCTAGAATATAGGCAGCTTCACCAAGGTCCTTCATAGCGAAACACTTCCCAAGCCAGGACTTTACTTCCTGCAGGGTTGGAATGTCGTTTCCTATGAGTAGTATGTCATCCACATACAATACCAAAAAGCTAACTATACTCCCACTAGCCTTGACATACACACAAGATTCATCTTCACTCCTAGGAAAGCCAAATTCCTTGACCTTTTCATCAAAGCAAAGATTCCATCTGCGAGGTGCTTGCTTCAATCCATAAATGGATTTCTCAAGCTTACACACTCTATTAGGGTACTCGTTGCTGACAAAACCCTCTGGCTGACTCATGTAAACATCTTCAGCCAACTTTCCATTAAGGAAAGCGGTTTTGACATCCATCTGCAATATTTCATAGTCATGAAATGCAGCTATGGCTAACAGAACCCGAATAGACTTAATCTTGGCTACCGGAGAAAAGGTCTCATCATAATCCACTGCAGGAATTTTAGAGAAGCCCTTTGCAACCAGTCTAGCCTTATAAGTGTGTACTTTACCATCCATGTCGGTCTTCTTCTTGAAG
Source organism: Lactuca serriola (assembly GCF_051521515.1). Taxonomy (NCBI): domain Eukaryota; kingdom Viridiplantae; phylum Streptophyta; class Magnoliopsida; order Asterales; family Asteraceae; genus Lactuca; species Lactuca serriola. The sequence goes on from NC_136414.1 coordinate 118,970,076, forward strand.
ACCCATTTGCACCCTACTGTCTTACGACCTGGTACATTTTCAACCAAGTTCCAAACTTGATTGTCATACATGGATTGTATCTCGTTATCCATAGCCTCTTTCCATTTAGCAGACTCGGGGCCTGCCATGGCTTCCTCGTAGCTGTTAGGGTCATCTTGACTTACTAGTGTTTCATCACTAATAAGTGTCTCACCTTCTGCAGTAATATGGAATCCATAGTAATGCTCAGGTGCACTCCTAACTCTCGTGGAACGTCTCAGAGGTACAGATTTGTCAATTGGCTCAACAGGAGTTTCCTCCTCAGGTTGAGGGCTAGAGTTTGAAGTTCCTTCACCGCTTGATTCTCGAATTTCTTCAAGATCAATTTGTCTCCCACTGTCTCCTTGGCTTATAAATTCTCTCTCTCGAAAGACTCCTCTTCTTGCTACAAAGACCACATTGTCACTAGGTCTGTAGAAGAGGTAACCAAAGGATCGCTGTGGGTAACCGATGAAAATACACCTCTCGCTTCGAGGTTCGAGCTTATCATGAGTCTCGCGTCTCACGAAAGCCTCGCAACCCCAAATCTTGATGTGGTCTAGTTTAGGTACTTTACCAGTCCACATCTCGTGAGGAGTTTTGGCAACTTTCTTTGTAGGGACTAGATTAAGAATATGGGCGGCAGTCTCTAAGGCATACCCCCAGAACGAGATTGGTAGCGTAGCTCGACTCATCATGGAACGAACCATATCTAACAAGGTTCGATTACGCCTCTCAGCCACACCATTCAACTGTGGTGTCCTGGGAGGTGTCAATTGTGAGACTATCCCACATTCCCTTAGATAGTCGAGGAACTCTGAACTAAGATACTCACCACCACGATCGGATTGAAGCATCTTAATGTTCCTGCCCAATTGATTCTCGACTTCCTGTTTAAATTCCTTAAACCTCTCGAAAGTCTCTGACTTGTGCTTGATCAAGTAGACATATCCATATCTACTATAATCATCAGTAAAAGTCAAATAATAACGATTAGCATCCCTTGTGGCATGTTTGAATGGTCCACACACATCCGTGTGTATAAGGTCCAACAAACCTTCACCCCTCTCACACGAACCTGTGAAGGGTGACTTTGTCATTTTTCCAAGTAAGCATGATTCGCAACTATCATCTGACTTTAGGTCAAACGACTCCAAGACTCCATCCTTTTGGAGTTGGCCTATGCGTTTCTTGCTTATATGTCCAAGACGACAATGCCATAAGGATGCTTTATCCAAGTTATTATTAGTAGAATCAATACACAAAACATTATTTCCTAAGTTATCAACAACAGATACAGCTTCATACACACCATCACAAGGTAATGCTTTAAAATAAAGAACATTATTAAAGAAAGCATCAATAGAACCAACTTCATTATTAAATGAAAAGGTAAACCCTTGTTTGTACAAAGCATGGAAGGAAATAATATTTCTTGCCATTCCTGGCGAATAACAACACTTATTCAAATCTAAACTAAACCCACTACTTAGCGATAAAGTATAAACTCCAATCTTGGTAACATGTATAGCTTTCCTATTCCCCATGATCAAGTTTATCCTTCCTTGCTCCACATCCTCACTTCTTCTTAGTCCCTGCAAGTCACAACAAATGTGAATACCACAACCGGTATCAAGGACCCAAGAATTAGAATGGGGTGAGTTATTAGAAATGATAGTGTAAATACCTGCATGGTTGGGTTTAACTTTCCCATCCTTCACATCTTGCTGGTATTTTGGGCAGTTCCGCTTCCAATGAGCTTTTTCATGGCAATAGAAGCATTCAGCCTCTTTTGGGTCAGAAGAAGGAGTAATGAAACCTTTCTTGGTTCCACTTGAAGAAGAGCCATCAAGGGTCCGAGCCTTGGTACCCTTAGAAGAGCTCTTTCTCTTCCTCCCTCGACTTTTCCCGATTGCCAAAACCGGAGTAGAGTTTTGAGTAGGAGTGATAGCAACCGACTTCCCCTTAAGACCTGTTTCTGCGGTCTTGAGAAGTCCCTGAAGTTTGCTGAGGGTGACTTCTTCCTTGTTCATGTGATATGTCATGCGGAATTGATCATAGCACGATGGTAAGGAATGCAAAATAATATCTATTGCAAGATCCTCCGGGAAGTTCACATTAAGCTTCAGCAAACGATCCACATACCTTTGCATTTTCTGCATGTGGGTCGTGACGGATTCCCCATCCTTCATCATGGTTGTTATCATGGAGCAGATGATTTCATACCTCTCTTGTCTTGCACTTTGATGGTATCTTTCCATCAAATCTTGGTGCATGTCATAAGGGTAGAAATCCTCATAAGACTTTTGGAGTTCCGCTGTCATCGTGGCCATCATGATGCAAGCCACTTTCGTAGCATCCCTTTCATGTGCCCGAAATTCAGCGATCTCCTGAGGAGTTGCAGTGGACTCATCAATCTCCTTAAGCTCCTTGTCAAGGACATATTCTTTGTCCTCGTAGCGGGTAATCATCCTGATGTTTCTGATCCACTCATTGAAGTTGGATCCATCAAAGGTGACTTTCCCACTCAAGTTCATAAGGGTAAAGGAGCCATTAGGATTAGAGCCAGAAGCATTGTTGAAAGACATCTGAAGGAAAGAGGACAAGATTAGTTTAGATAAGAGAGTCCTTAATAAAACACCCAAATGTAATATTAAGGCTAGGATCCAATCACAATATAATATAACTTAAAAGAGGTATGCCGTAATCTAAGCTATATCATATTTGAAAGGTAGGTGAATGACGATTCACCAACTTCCACCACGAAAACCGCAATATTTTAGTATTAGGTTTTTGAATGGTTCTTAGAAATTCCTAGATTCTTTGAGATTCAATGAACTTTTCAAAGGCATGTTTCAATCTCGAGTGTGCCCTCCAAGTTTTGTGACTGGGATACCGAGGATCACAAAACGAGGTGTGAAGTAACCATGCAAATCACTTGGTACCCTTAAAGTTTATCACTCAATCGATGTGCCGGTTAACCACACACGCTCCATCGATACTATAATAAACCCTAAGTCACCCTTTACCTACCTTGTTAAGTCCAAGTTAGTGTGCCGGTTAACCACACACGCTCCACCAACGACTTAATCAAAGCGTAAAGTGTAATTTCATGGAATAGCACCTTATTCACATTTTTCCTAAAGTAACTAAGATTGGGAATTTAATAAAACATTTAGTTACTTTATAATATTCATCATACTTTGAATGAGAATTTGTAAGTCCTTGTCTTACCCGTTCGGCTAACGACCCTCCACCGATCAAGCAAGCGGTGGGTGAGAGTGGACACCCATTAAGTCACCATTTTATAGGCAACAACCTTATACCCACCTTATAGACCGGCTTCGTGAATGAGGCGTACTAGCGGTAAGACGACTTTGTTCTTATACATATATATATATATATATATATATATATATATATATATATATATATATAATTATTAAATCATAATAATATAAGTATAAGGGTTGAATTTTAACTTTTAAAATTCTAGGGGTTGGAACTAAAGTTTTAACTTAACTTTACTTGTTCCAAAACTTGAGGGAAAGTTTTGTAAACTTTCAAAACTTTTCATTTCTTGTAACTTATGAGTTTAATAGAGTAATAAAATGAGGACTTTTTCATTTTTCCTAACTCTTGTGTTCTTTTAATGGTTTTTAATCCAAGAGACTTTTGGTTTTCCATAACTTGAGGACAAGTTATGGACTCCATTAAAACACATTATGATCATGAATTAATCTACCACATAGGTTACAAATAATTCCTATGATCATCTAAACATCATAAGAACAAGAATATGAATATGAACACTTTCAAGAATCAAAATCACATTTAATCTTTGTAATTTTGATAACTTGTTGTTGTAAATGAGTTAGAAAAGACATTACACCTTCTAAAATAAGTTTTCAAGTACCAAAACATTTTAGGGTAATGATTCTAATCCATTTCCAGCAACTCAAGTCGAAATTCTGCACTCTGTTGACCCTACTCGCCGAGTGCATAAACCTACTCGTCGAGTAGGTTGAAGATACACATGAACTCGACGAGTCCTCCCCATGGACTCGCCGAGTCCATCAGTCAGACAGCAGAAATTTCGATTTTCTTCAACTTTTAAGCACAAATAACAAACAAACAAGCCTAGGCTCTGATACCACTGATGGGTTTTGAGCATTCTAACACTTCCTAAGTGTACATGCAACCCTAATAACCTTGGATCTATGTTTGTCTAATTATCATGCAAAGTTGAATTCCAAGGTTATATTCCTATCTAGCATACATGGGGAACAATTTTAACTTGAATCATAGATAGAATAACTTACCTTGTTGTTGCTTGAGTTCCTTGAAACCTTGTGAGCCTAGCACCCCAAGTGTGATGCCTCAAATGCTTCACACAACACCAAATGCTCTTGGAAAGACTCTTGAGATAACACACACTTCTCAAAATCGGCCAAGCCCTCTAGTTTCTTTTGTCTCTATGTGTGTACCAATTTTGTGGAGAATGGGACTCTTATATAGTGTTGGCACATCTAGGGTTACACCATGTAAACCCTAATGTGTCATGACTCTTCATTTCCATGACCCATGGGTTTGTAACTCCCATGGAGCATCCATGGAGCATCCTATGGGTAGAACCCAACTTGATAATCCATGGAGCCTCTTAGCCCACTATACAAGATATGAATGATTTACATAATCAACCCATATATTTAATTAGTTATCCTTTGATCACTTAATTAATTCTAAATTAATTCTTTGATCAACTAATCAAATAATATTATTAATATATTAGAACTTATAATATATTAATAATCTCCAAGTGTTATTTCTCTCATTTAGTCTATCCAATTGCATGGTGTCATGCAACCCAAATGGACCATGCCGGGTCGGGTCAAGTACAAGCCCGAAATAGTTATGGACTTAGACACCTTATCCAACTTCAAAAAGTTGCACATAAAACATACAAAGACCAAATGGGTCAATCATTCATTTTTTGATGAAGCATAAAAATGATAGACAAATACCACTTAGAAAACAACTGCATACATGCATATATGTTTAATCACAATTCTACCACATAACATATATGATCAACCAAATACCACATAAGCAACCACATAGCGTATAATTAATCACATTTCATATATAAGCAACCTTTAAATGTTCAACCTTTTATTAATAAGCAACTTTTGATATATATTCAACCTTTTAATATGCATCTAACCTTTCGTTACATGTTCAACCTTTTGTTAATAATAAACCATTGTTATATATATTCAACCTTTTAATATATAACCAACCGGTTGTTACACTTTCAACCTTTTATTATATCTATCAAACCGATTGATAGAAAAGTGTCTCTTAGTGCCACCTAACCCAAGAGAAACACCCCGTTCACTACTTGTGTGCACAGCCAGCCGAATGCTCTAAGTGGCTCATGACTTCCACCCGAAACACCAACCCCGTGACTCCACTTTCGCTACTCTGACTTTGCAAAGTACAAGTAACCCGCAATGTCGTTCAGGATCGGTAGAAACGGTGCCAATTCCAACAATACACCTCCCGATTCCCACGTGATATTTGTGTTGGCCGTGAACGAGGGACCAACATCACTCCAGCCCATGAACACCGAAGTGCCCGCAAACCATGTGTCACACAGTCATCTAGAAAGACCGGCAACTAATCACCGTTGTGGCTATAGCTCTTCTTATAGGTACTTTTTCAACCTAGTAGGCACCCTCAATGATCCGGATAAGATTTTAGGCAAAGATCATCAAACTACCCAAATCCATTACGCATAACCCCGCAATGTCATTTATACATAACGTAAAGGATCTAATGCATACCATATATATCTATATTAAACATGCAATGTATTCATAACCAACACAACAAAACATAACCATACATCATATTTCAAGTAACCTAAGCTAGCATATCTTATGCATTAAATACATCAAAGTGTAAGCAACATAGCAATTAGGTCATACCATGGCATTAGCACAAAGTGTATTTTAGCATCACAAATATCATATCATCATCAAGCACAAGTAACGACATGGTCATCCTAAAGTGAATCAAATCACCATTTACGGATTGCACGTTTCAATAATGCAACATTAGTGAGTTAAAACTATGAACTCACTTTTAGCCTTGATGAAATCTTCCTTCTATTCCAAGTCTTGAACTTACTTGAAGTTCTCAAGGCTCCACCTAAACACCATACGTAACATTCAATTAACAAATAAAGTATATGTTTCAAAAATACAACTTTATTCTAACTTTTATATTAATTTTTATATTATCCTTACCCGACCCCCGTTCAGTGTTTTAGATATAAAACCTAATATAAAGCACCAATTGGGATGACATCAGACATTCTAGAAACTAGATTCGATTTCCTAGAACTTCATGAGATAGGAGAATCTTCCGATTCTACCCGAATTAGCAACTATAGCTCTCGCAAGATGGGGAAAAGTTGTTGTGCAGAATTCTAACATTCACCAAAAATCACTATATGATTCATAAATTTAGCTAAATGATTATAGCTGGTCAATTTTAAACACAAGATGATTGCATGGTAGTATGAAGACATCAATTATGTACTTTTATTAGAATATCAAACAGATGACACAAAAACATTGAGAGTAGAATCCCTAAACATATAGACGAACGTTTAGAACAAAGTTCAAGATTTTGACCTGTAAAACCCACCTGTTCAAAGCTATTTTAACACCTCCAAGAACTGTAAAATATATAGTATTTTTGTATATTCCATTATTTTACACTTCTAGCTTTTCAGAAAGTACTTTTAAAAGTCCAAATAATCTTTCTACAATTTTATATGATTTTTAGAAAACAGTCTATCCGTACAGATAAGTTCTGACCAGTCAGTGAAAAAGGATACTTTCACCTAAGTTGGAGGAAACAACAGGTCCTAGAAAAACTTATGGACAAACTAGACTCAAAATGAAAAACAATGAGAGTTCACGGAAGACTGATACGAGTTCTGATAATTTTTCTACATTTTTTTCAAAACAGGGGAAGAATGGGAAATTTTCAGAGTTTCCCAGCAATGCATTCTAATGACTTTTTGACTACTTAACCTATTAAGTCCTAATAAAAAACACCCATAAAGATGAAAATGGAGTTCTTAACAGTAGAAACTTTTCAACAAATATTAATAGCAATTTCATCCTCACACCAAGGCTCAAATTAGTAATCAACAAAGAAAACAAGTTGTCCAAAACATGGAGTAATACATGAACATGAACTAAGAATTCTTGAGGGTGTTCATAAGCATGTGTTGACAGCAATAAACCATCAAAATACACTCAATAGAATTAGAATTAAACATATGAACTTTCAAAGGTTTATAGGGAGAAGAAGATGAGATTGTAATCATCAAAAAGGAAGAGAATTGACATCCCTAATCTGCAATTGACAAGGAATTTGACATATGAACACAACAAAAAATATTAGAAGGGAATTTTTTTTTACCAGTTGTTAGCCAAAATCGCAGCCCTCTTTCTTCTCTCTAGGATCGTTAAAGCAAGGTTTCTTTCCTCCTTCCTCCTCGTTTGTTTCGTTGATGTCTTCTTCACCCTCAAGTCGTTTTTTTTCCTTCTTTCCTTGCGGCTTGCTCGCATGATCATACACACAAGGAGGCCCGATCGATCTCCTTCATGAATAAAAGGTACGTAGAAAACACACGCCCCTTGGCAATTGTCGATCCCTCTACATGGGTGTTATATTTGAATTTTACCATCTAGCCCCTTAATTCTCCATATTGTACCCCTTTAATCCCAATCCTCATTATTTTGCCAAATTAGATTTCTATAAATGACACCTTAGCCCCTCAACTCATAATAAACCCTAAAATGAATTATTTTTCCCCTAATAATTCCATAAACCAATTTCATTAATTCATGCACCTTTTAATTTTTATTAATTGTTTTAGATATTAACTAATACTACTTTTAGTTAATTAATTCCATTTTAACCTCAAAAAGCTAAAATACTTTGCATAAATCGTTCTTCGAGTAACGGAACAACTAACGTTGTTTACGATAGGATTTTCGGGTCATTACAATCCAGACACATTGACATAAAATATCACTTCATAAGACACAAGATAGAAGAAGGACTCCTCGTGGCAAAGAGGGTATCGACAGTAGAGAACCCAACAGATCCCCTCACGAAGGGACTGACTAGGGTTAGGCATTTGCAGCATGCGAGGAGCATCAGGCTAAGAGACGATATTTGTTTTAATAATTAGATAGCTATTTCTGAAACTTGTAAAATGTAATTGACATTTGATGACTAAATAAAATTTTTTGTTTACTTATAAGTGAATTGTTACTATCTTATGTTAATCATTTACTATTGTTTCAACTTTGCATGTTTTGACTTCCAGAATAATTATTTTATTCAAAACTCTCCACAGTCAGTCATACGTTGGAAGTAGGTAGTGAATTAAGAATGTCATGAATTTGGCTTGTAAGATTTGTCTATGTTGCATTAGACATTGCAATGGTTGCTAAAACATTTATGAGTGGTCATAAGTTCTGAGTATTGGATTAAACCCATGCTCACTTGTATCACTTCATGGAATTTATCTCGAGTGATCGTGAAATGGTAATATCATATATATCTTCAAACCTAGAGATGTGAGTTGTTGATTATGAGTTGGTTATCCATCAATTGTACGAAAATGCATCAGTAACTTGATGTCATAAAACTTGCTTTTGTGCATAATTCAACTAGTAATTAGTACAAGCATATGAGTCGAAATTTATCTGTTCCTTCTAGCAATAGAAGTGATATCTGGGACCCGTGCTGATTTAGTTTTGACTTATGTGTCGGGCCCGGTCAGAACCTAATTGATGTGTTATACTTAGTTCTATGTCAAACAAATTTGGGATCGAGAAACAACTGCTGGACAATAATGTGACAACCCGAAATTTCCATTCAAATCAAACCATTTCAACCCAATAGAAGTAGAGCAGTATAGTGAAAATTCAGACTTATGAAATAAGTTCGCAGTTTTCAGGGTTTTTACACCTAAGGAGTTATTAGGGGAGTGGATGCACTAGGATTGTGTGCAACACTGAAATTCCATTACTCTAGGTCATTAGAATCCATTCCGAGAATAGAAATATTTTCTGCCAAAAATCTCAGGACTATAAATAGAATTTTGAACCAAATTGGTTCATTAGTTGAATTCCATTTAGAGAAAAGCCAATTTCTCTCTCACGGATCTTCGGGTTTTCATCCCAGATTATGAGTCTACTTTCATAGATGTGTTTTAATACTTGTTATATGCTAAATAACATTATTTACATGTCCAAAATACAAGATCTGGGAGTTTACCGCCCAAGAACGTTCTTGGGGAGTAAACTCCAAAATCAAGCTTAAAGGCCATCTAGTCCCATTTCCGAGTTAGGCATATAGCTAAGGACTTTATGTATGAGCATTAGAGGCTAGAAACAAATCAAAACCATTTAGTTTGAGGAGTTTACGGCCAAGGAACATCTCTTGGGCCGTAAACTCCAAGTAAAGGGCACAAATGAGTGCCTAATGTTCCTTTAGCCTTAGAACAAAAACCTAGAAGCCTTAAACTCATGATTTATGCCACCAAAACAACTAGAAATCAATTCTAGAAGGGAGTTTGGCCAAGAAGCTCTTTAGGCCGTAAACTCCAAGTTTAAGTGCCAAAATCCCTTCAAACACTTCCTAAGGCTTGGACTCTATTTTAGGCAAGTACCTTAATGTGTTTAGGACCTAGAAAACTCATGAAAAGCTCAAGTGTTGAAGAGTTTACGGGCAAGAGTATTTCTTGGGTCGTAAACTCCTTTAAAGGGGTCAAAGGACACCCTAAACACTTCCTTAGGCCAAGAGACAATTAGGGCATGTACCTAGATGAGTTTTGGACTAACTAAAACATTTAGAACCCCATGTGTGAGGGAGTTTACGGCCCAAAAGGTTCCAAGGCCGTAAACTCCATAAAATGGTATCATTTAGTGCCATAAACCTTCCTAAAGCCAAGTGCTAAAGCCTAGACTTGTTCCTAGAAATGTTGGAGACTTGAAAGAACAATAAGAATCCTCCCAAGGGATTTTACGGTCGTAAACTCCAAGGGAAAAGGGTCTTTGGGCCGTAAACTCCCCAAAGGAGTCAATATGGTGCCCAAACACTTGCATAGGCCTTGAAACAATTCCCCTCTAAGGTTGTAGTACTTCTAAGCTCCATTTCATGTCTTGGTTGAGAGTTTACGGCCAGGAGCTTACTCCCCTGGGCCGTAAACTCCAATGAATATGGTATTTTGACCTTAAACTTCCATTAGGGGCATTGCACTTCTTTGTTGCAACCCATTAGCCTCCTAGCACTTGACCAAAAGTGTTATCCTCGCGCTTAAATGTTATTACTTGTATAATTAGTGTTATAATCACTAATTATTTATATACATATGTTTTCATATGTAATTAGGATCATTGTGTGTGTCTAAGTCTCCACTTGACACCAAGCACTTGTCCGATCCTTCCGTACGATAACAGCCGTTCAATTCCAGTCACATACTGCAGGTGAGTTCATACCCCTTAACTAATGTTTTAAACTATTTTAAATGTTTTATGGGGGGGAAACAAGTAGAATCATGCTACTTATTATGTCAATCACATGTGATTAGTAAGTAGGATTATATTACTTATTACATCAATCACATGTGATTAATATACAACATCCAAAAGATTTGGCTACTCATTAGCCGTTTTACCAAACAGTTTCCTTCAAATGATTTTTATAAACATTTTATATGTTTCAAACTACTTATTACACTGTACCTCTTACTCTGTTTATCATATTTCAAACTTATTTACAACTGTGTTTTCAAACAAATGTTCCTGGTACTTATATTGTTTTATCAAACTTATGCTTTCAAATTGTTTTATAGATTGACATCAAGTCGATCTTTCCTTAAACTAATATTTATGTTTCAAATGTTTTACCAAACTTATTTATGCTTTTATATTATAAATTGCATGCCTCTATATGTATAGTTATATAAGAAATGTTTAAAAGAATTAGGAAGGCTATCCACCCTATTTCCTTTTCGCGCTTGAGATGTGGTCTGGTGGGATATCAGATACTCGTCCGAAGGTCGTTTAAATATTAGTTATATATCATGTGTACATATAAAGTCATAAAAAGGTCCTTCCAGATCATCATATGCCCTTGGGTAGCAAGGGTATACATCCACATGCATACGGACCACTTAGATTACTAGTAAGCTACCATATGGGTAGTTCAGGAAGATACTAGAACCATTACTAGAACGCGATATCATACAACGAGTCAGTTCATTCATGAGTCAATACTTTCTAGAACATTACTGTACATTACATACACAACTATACTAGGATGAGAACATATACAACTATACTAGGACGAGAACATATACGACTATACTAGAATGATTACATTACTATACTTGCTAGATAGAGAGAACACACATTACAGCTAGCACACGTAGAACCTTATAGTACTCTACTATATTATTTACATGATCATACTTATAGGAGTACTTTTGCATAGATATATCAGGAGGAGTCCTATTACATTTTACATGTATCGACTATGTTATCAAATCCTCATTCTTACCTTTACCTTGTGATACAATCACATATTCGACGAGATAGAATGGATTTATTATCCTAGTACCAAAGGATACAATTGTGGGATTGACCATTCCTAGAACCTCTGTTAGCTACAGAGGTAAAAGCACATCCACGGATGTCAAACGGTTGGTACCATTATAGGTATACGATTAAGGGATTAACTATTCCTGTACCCAGCTGTTAGCAACAGAGGTAAGAGTACGTCTACGGATGGCTCAAAAGTTAACAATGATAGTTACCCTAGTACCAAAGGGTATTATTCGGATTAGTTATATTATTACCTATATTTTGTGACTCATTCACATAACCAATGAGGTAAATTATATTTAGGTATCCTAGTACCAAAGGATACAATTTCTTATAATGATAATAATAGTAACACAGTTAGGTCTTGGTAGAAGATTACAATGAGAACAGTTAAGTCTTGGTAGAAGACTCCTTTTGTTACTAATAAGAATCATAGGGATTCTAGGGTTTTTCAAAACATTTACAGTTGATCTACAAACATTTTCATACTTATATGAGCTTTCCTTCAAAACAATGTCAAGTCTTAAAAATTATAAGTTTTAAAAATTAAGACACATTACTACTTATGAACTCACCAGCTTCAAAGCTGATACTCGCTTTCAAAATTAATTGTATCCTCAGGTCATCATAGATAGGTACCAATGCAAGGAGAAAGGAAGATGGAGCTTATTCAAGACTTATCTTTCATTTTGATTTATGCTTTAGTGTTTATCAAAATTTGACAGAACATAATTGTATAATAATTATTTTATTAATGCAATGGATGATGTTGTTGCTTGTTTACTACTTTACATTGTTGTTGATATTATACATGACGTCCTCCGCCCCAGAACGTTTCCGCCGTTCTTGGTTTTGGGGTGTGACAGATTTGTATCAGAGCATTGTTTATAGTGAATTAAGTATATCAACCCATAAAAGATATACTAACTATAAATACATAAGGGATTAAAAATACTCTGACCAAGAGTTTATACTTTAAATAGTAAAATATTTAAGTAAGTATACGTGCTGCATTCATACTAAAATCAGTGTCATTAGGACAATACAAAAGAATTACGATTGTTGGGCAACACAAGTGGGCTTAGAGACATATGGTCAAAACTGGGAAGATATAGCCTGATCACCTATATTATCCAAGGGTTGACTAGCATGTGCCTAAGTTTAAGTGTGTGGTTGCAACAATGCTAAAATCTTACCAGCCCTACCACAATGAGAACAATAGAACATAACAATAAATTTAAAATACTATAGGAGTATTTGGTGATACTATAAGTACTTTATCCTTGAGAATTAAAACAGGATCTTCATTACTAAGTTGATAGTTGCTAAGTGGATACACTAAGGCTACATGTAATTAGGATGTTATAGACTTAGAATCAGTGATAATTTTGCCTTAACTCTATTCTGTGTGAATTTGGAAATAAGGTCACTTATTCGAAGGTCTATCCTGTTTAGATTACACATAGCTGGTATGCACTTCACAAATAGCGATGTAACTAATGAAGGTTTTCTAAAATAATTATCTAGATAGTTCTTCTAATAATTATCCTCTTACCCTAAATTCTCGCATAGAAATCATAGCTGGACTCCATCCCTTTGACAACCAGTATCTTCCGAAAGAAGTCATAGCTGGTTGGTTTGGAGAAGAACCAGAAAATGATCATCCTATCCCCTTGGATGATCACCATGATGAAGACCTTTCGTATGATGCTAACTCTGAACCAGAGGTTGAGAACCTACCCCAAGCAGCTCCTTTCAAATTCCCAACCCTCGTCCGGCTTTTCATCGCCCGACCCTGAGTGAGTGGAATGCTTGGAAACAGGGAGCCAAGGACAAGATCAGTTTATGCTATATGGTGGCGACCGAAGCTTCTACGACTTGAGCAATGAGGGCTTAGCAGATATGGTTTTGCCAATCTTGGTCCGCAGAGAGGCCCGAAATGAGATTCAAGGCAGGACAGCCCTACATCAGATTACAGAAGTAGTCGCCTATGCTAGAATGCATACCCTCCACGCCATTCATCTAGAATATACTCACGAGAGATCAGTGAGAAACCATGAAATCCTGTTACATGCACTGGCTGAATCACGAGCCGAAGTCATAGAGCTCCGAGTATGCCAGATGGTGTGCGAAAGACACCTACTTGACATGGAACGTCAATTGGTTGAACTAAGGGTTCACCAGAGGGATGACCGTTGCCAGTAGTAGACGTTTTACTTTATTTCCCTTATAAAAAGAAATCGTGTTTTCTGTCTATGCCCTAGGTGGCATTTTCTATGAAATTATATTGTACCGTAAGTACTTTAGTTAGGTCTTTATGTTGTCAGGAACTATCTTCTGTGGATATGATGTGAGACCTTTAAAAGGTCATTTTCCAGAATCGTTACATCGTGAATATCAAAGATATTGATAGCCGGCTAACTTCTGTGTCATTCTTCATCCAAGTACTTTTATCTTACTTTCATTGGAGTCTATCTGAATCATACTTTAGTCAAGTCATTGGACTACAGTGATTTATCTCCAGAGGCATTTCCAAGTCTCTTTCAGTGGTTGGATCTTGTTATTCACCAACCCACGATACCTCAGCTCGAACGAAACACGTCTTGAGACCATCCTACGAACATACTCCCATTCCGTACTAGGACTGCATCATAGAGATGTAGGTCAAACCTTCGCAAACATACTTTCATTCTTTACCGAGACTGCATCATAGGGATGTAGGTCAAACTTTCGAGAACATACTTCTATTCTTTTCTTAAACAATCAAATTAAGTCTAGGTTCAACCATGCTCGCTCACAAATTCGTTTTCTTTCCGTGAAACAGAATCATGTTGCCAAAGAAAGACGAACAACCCATCAACCAAGCACCAACCCTCCAGATTGATGCAGCTACCTTTCAAGCTGCAGTGTCGGCTGCCGTGTCAGCTATTCTGACCCACCTTCACGCTAACGATGCGATTGTTAGCGGAGCTGTTAACAACAATGCCACTCTAGGTGACAATCCAGTACCTCGACAAGCAACAAACTACCACAATACCCCGAGTGCCAGGACCAAGAGTAACAAACAGAAGTTTTGGGATAGAAAGAAGGACAAATCACGAAGAGGAACGAACAAGAAACAACCACCGGTAACGACCTTCACAGCTACTACATCTACACGTCCTACTACCATTCCTTCTGGTGTCCCAATTGTCCCTACACCAGCCAGGCAATATGCCGGAAGCCTACCAAAATGCTATAAGTGTAGCTTTCATCATCTGGGTAGTTGCCGTCCGTTACACTGTTTTAGGTGCAATAGGAATGGACATACTACCAGCTGCTGCAGGATTCCGATTCAACACATCACATCAACCACCAATGTCCAAACCTCTCAGATATGCCATCTATGTGGCGTCATGGGACACTTCAAGAGGGACTGTCCAGCAGAGAAGGACAGCAACAAACCTGACGGAGTTTGATTGCAGAGTGGAAAGAGATGGTTAAGGACCCTAATATAGTATAGGTTCCCTCTAAATCGTCAGTTTTGTATGATCAAAAACATGTTTAAAACTAGTGCAACTAGAGTCTTACCTTTTGCGAGATCCTGTCTGTATAGGAATCCTCGTGCTGCGTATACTTGCCTTTTGTAGTATATCTTATTCGCAGCAATAGTCTGGTGGTAAATCTAAGTACTGTAACTCTTGTTCATGGTTGCACGGTTGTGTTTAGTCTGTAAACGTATTATGTTCAAATCTAATGTCTTTAAGATTCAGTATGATTTCGACATTATCATACAACTCGATTTAATTTGATCCTCACAAAAACAGCTTCATGCGTACATCTCCTTCTTCTAGATCAGTTTTCCAGCGAAGCCGTCATGTCAGAACACCAAAGTACTCATGCCAGGAGTACCTTTTAGTTATTTTCTTTCCGAAGAAATCCCCGAAGTACTCATTCCAGGAGTACCTCCTAGTTAATTTCTTTCCGAAGAAATCCCCGAAGTACCACTCGTGCAGTACGCCAAGTTCAATCCAGGAATTCATGCGGATGATCTATCACTGAGGAAGGTATACGTAAGAGTTATATATAATCAAGCTTCTACAGGTTTAGAATTGATGATTCCACTTTAACTTCTTTGTCCCTGATGGGATGTGAGCTTAAAGAAGAATCAGTTATTCGACTACCTTTTCAATCTTAATTATATACGACTCGTATACCCGAAGTTGTGATTGTGAAACCATGCATAAATTCTAAAATGGACTTCAGGATGGAGAACTGCCTAAGTATACGAGTAATCACATCGTCATGTGAACAAACCTAGAACCCAATATGACTCCCGTAAATAGATCACCCTATAGTTTAAACACCCACGGAGATACAAGAACAGTACAAACAACTTAGTGAACTACACGGAAATAGAATTAGAAGACTAGGCTTCTCACCCTAGAGAACCCCGGTCATATTCTTCCAAAGATCGACGGATCGCATTGTATGTACCTCGGATATCGAGGACTCCATCAAAGATTTCCATAGAAATCGTTATTTCTGCCTCGCATAGACAAAATGGTTGAGCAAATGTAAGGAAAGAAACTACTTCCAGGAATGGACCTGAGATCCGAATATCACCAGTTCGATGTGTTAGGGAAGGATGTCTGGAAGACTATCTTCCGAATTCGATGCGGACACTTCGAGTCCGTAGTGATACCCTTCGGATAGGACCAGTACGCCCATGGTTTTCATGAGCTAAATGAATAGGGTTACGTCTTTCTTACTTGGATCAATTCGTCATTTTTCCATGAAATGACTTACTTATCTACCCTCGTAGTAAGAAGAAAGCCCATGGGAACATTCCTTCAGAGGAACTTCTCGTGAAGTTCTCTAGGCACGAGTTTTGAAATTGAAGAGTCAAATTTCTATGGCACACTATTAGTAATGTGAGAAATTTTGAGCACTCCTTCAATTTGCCAAAACCGTTGAGCATTTATCAACACCAGAGACACCGTCAGTTTTCGCCAAATTCTAGGTCTTACCGACCTACCGCCTTAGTTCATTCAGAACTCCTCGCAAGCTACAGAAACTCGTACGACTTTGACCCAACAAGGGGTGGACTTTGACTGGGAAGTTACGCAAGAAAAGGAAGCCCTAGAAACCTTTGAAATTCCAACTGAGTGACCAAGATCTTTAGGATAACTCACTCTGGGAATGGCTTAATACGCTTCGTAAAGAGTGAAAAGCTAAATCCAAGTTAGACAGGACCTCCGACATTCTTATCAGAATCGGTTCTGTGCCTCGCACAAACTAGACCTACTTCGCGAACTCAGTAGCGTACATTCTACCCTTCGCATCTCAATCGTGAAACCATACCTTTCCATTAGGACTCTTGCAAGTCCACTCGTCGAGATCCTTGCCTTCGTATTAGGACCGTAGTGACCCTCGACCGAGTAGTCAAGCGGACGAAGCAACGCCGTCGCTAGTTAGTGAAGGTTCGTTGGGATACCAACCGAGAGCCTGATTTCACTTTAGTGTGCTAGAACCAATCAATTAGGAGATTTCCTCCTCACGACTCGATCATTCGTGCATACTTCCTTGCCTAAATTCTAATTTCGGGACGAAATTCCCTTTAACAGGGGGATGATGTGGCAACCCGAAATTTCCATTCAAATCAAACCATTTCAACCCAATAGAAGTAGAGCAGTATAGTGAAAATTCAGACTTATGGAATAAGTTGGCAGTTTTTAGGGTTTTTACACCTAAGAAGTTATTAGGGGAGTGGATGCACTAGGATTGTGTGCAACACTGAAATTCCATTACTCTAGGTCATTAGAATCCATTCCGAGAATAGAAATATTTTCTGCCAAAAATCTCAGGACTATAAATAGAATTCTGAACCAAATTGGTTCATTAGTTGAATTCCATTTAGAGAAAAGTCAATTTCTCTCTCACGGATCTTCGGGTTTTCATCCCAGATTGTGAGTCAACTTTCATAGATGTGTTTTAATACTTGTTATATGCTAAATAACATTATTTACATGTCCAAAATACAAGATCCGGGAGTTTACCGCCCAAGAACATTCTTGGGGAGTAAACTCCAAAATAAAGCCTAAAGGCCATCTAGTCCCATTTCCGAGTTAGGCATCTAGCTAAGGACTTTATGTATGAGCATTAGAGGCTAGAAACAAATCAAAACCATTTAGTTTGAGGAGTTTACTGCCAAGGAACATCTCTTGGGCCGTAAACTCCAAGTAAAGGGCCCAAATGAGTGCCTAATGTTACTTTAGCCTTAGAACAAAAGCCTAGAAGCCTTAAACTCATGATTTATGCCACCAAAACAATTAGAAATCAATTCTAGAAGGGAGTTTACGGCCAAGAAGCTCTTTAGGCCGTAAACTCCAAGTTTAAGTGCCAAAATCCCTTCAAACACTTCCTAAGGCTTGGACTCTATTTTAGTCAAGTACCTTAATGTGTTTAGGACCTAGAAAACTCATGAAAAGCTCAAGTGTTGAAGAGTTTACGGGCAAGAGTATTTCTTGGGCCGTAAACTCCTTTAAAGGGGTCAAAGGACACCCTAAACACTTCCTTAGGCCAAGAGACAATTAGGGCATGTACCTAGATGAGTTTTGGACTAACTAAAACATTTAGAACCCCATGTGTGAGGGAGTTTACGGCCCAAAAGGTTCCAAGGCCATAAACTCCATAAAATGGTATCATTTAGTGCCATAAACCTTCCTAAAGCCAAGTGCTAAAGCCTAGACTTGTTCCTAGAAATGTTGGAGACTTGAAAGAACAATAAGAACCCTCCTAAGGGAGTTTACGGCCGTAAACTCCAAGGGAAAAGGGTCTTTGGGCCGTAAACTCCCCAAAGGAGTCAATATGGTGCCCAAACACTTGCATAGGCCTTGAAACAATTCCCCTCTAAGGTTGTAGTACTTCTAAGCTCCATTTCATGTCTTGGTTGAGAGTTTACGGCCAGGAGCTTACTCCCCTGGGCCGTAAACTCCAATGAATATGGTCTTTTGACCTTAAACTTCCATTATGGGCATTGCACTTCTTTGTTGCAACCCATTAGCCTCCTAGCACTTGACCAAAAGTGTTATCCTCGCGCTTAAATGTTATTACTTGTATAATTAGTGTTATAATCACTAATTATTTATATACATATGTTTTCATATGTAATTAGGATCATCGTGTGTGTCTAAGTCTCCACTTGACACCAAGCACTTGTCCGATCCTTCCGTACGATAACAGCCGTTCAATTCCAGTCACATACTGCAGGTGAGTTCATACCCCTTAACTAATGTTTTAAACTATTTTAAATGTTTTATGGGTGGGGGATACAAGTAGAATCATGCTACTTATTATGTCAATCACATGTGATTAGTAAGTAGGATTATATTACTTATTACATCAATCACATGTGATTAATATACAGCTTCCAAAAGATTTGGCTACTCATTAGCCGTTTTACCAAACAATTTCCTTCAAATGATTTTTATAAACATTTTATATGTTTCAAACTACTTATTACACTATACCTCTTACTCGGTTTATCATATTTCAAACTTATTTACAACTGTGTTTTCAAACAAATGTTCCTGGTACTTATATTGTTTTATCAAACTTATGCTTTCAAATTGTTTTATAGATTGACATCAAGTTGATCTTTCCTTAAACTAATATTTATGTTTCAAATGTTTTACCAAACTTATTTATGCTTTTATATTATAAATTGCATGCCTCTATATGTATAGTTATATAAGAAATGTTTAAAAGACTTAGGAAGGCTATCCACCCTATTTCCTTTTCGCGCTTGAGATGTGGTCTGGTGGGATATCGGATACTCGTCCGAAGGTCGTTTAAATATTAGTTATATATCATGTGTACATATAAAGTCATAAAAAGGTCCTTCCAGATCATCCTATGCCCTTGGGTAGCAAGGGTATACATCCACGTCCATACGTACCACTTAGATTACTAGTAAGCTACCATATGGGTAGTTCAGGAAGATACTAGAACCATTACTAGAACGCGATATCATACAACGAGTCAGTTCATTCATGAGTCAATACTTTCTAGAACATTACTGTACATTACATATACGACTATACTAGGATGAGAACATATACAACTATACTAGGACGAGAACATATATGACTATACTAGAACGATTACATTACTATACTTGCTAGATAGAGAGAACACACATTACAGCTAGCACACGTAGAACCTTATAGTACTCTACTATATTATTTACATGATCATACTTATAGGAGTACTTTTGCATAGATATATCAGGAGGAGTCCTATTACATTTTACATGTATCGACTCTGTTATCAAATCCTCATTCTTACCTTTACCTTGTGATACAATCACATATTCGACGAGATAGAATGGATTTATTATCCTAGTACCAAAGGATACGATTGTGGGATTGACCATTCCTAGAACCTCTGTTAGCTACAGAGGTAAAAGCACATCCACGGATGTCAAACGGTTGGTACCATTACAGGTATACGATTAATGGATTAACTATTCCTATACCCAGCTGTTAGCAACAGAGGTAAGAGTACGTCTACGGATGGCTTAAAGTTAACAATGATAGTTACCCTAGTACCAATGGGTATTATTCGGATTAGTTATATTCTTACCTATATTTTGTGACTCATTCACATAACCAATGAGGTAAATTATATTTAGGTATCCTAGTACCAAAGGATACAATTTCATATAATGATAATAATAGTAACATAGTTAGGTCTTGGTAGAAGATTACAATGAGAACAGTTAAGTCTTGGTAGAAGACTCCTTTTGTTACTAATAAGAATCATAACGATTCTAGAGTTTTTCAAAACATTTACAGTTGATCTACAAACATTTTCATACTTATATGAGCTTTCCTTCAAAAAAATGTCAAGTCTTAAAAATTATAAGTTTTACAAATTAAGACACATTAATACTTATGATCTCACCAGCTTCAAAGCTGATACTCGCTTTCAAAATTACTTGTATCCTCAGGTCATCATAGACAGGTACCGATGCAAGGAGAAAGGAAGATGGAGCTTATTCAAGACTTATCTTTCATTTTGATTTATGCTTTAGTGTTTATCAAAATTTGACAGAACACAATTGTATAATAATTATTTTATTAATGCAATGGATGATGTTGTTGCTTGTTTACTACTTTACATTGTTGTTGATATTATACATGACGTCCTCCGCCCCAGAACGTTTCCACCGTTCTTGGTTTTGGGGTATGACAAATAAGTACGACATTGCTCCATGTGTTTGTCTGACTGATATCTTGAGAACAGAGGGTTATATGATCACTTATAAAAAATGGTGCTTCATAGTTCAATAGAGTTTTAAAGAGCTACGATTGCTGGTTGATTCCTGAAGTTGTACTTGCAACTATAATTATCAAACTTATCCAAGTGGGAGACTGTTGGATAAGGTATCTAAGTCCGTCACTATATTTGGTAACAACTTGACCCGACCCGGCATGGCCCATTTGGGTTGCACTTCGCCTAACAATTTGTATGGATATACTTTTGAGAATAAGATTATGATCTATTAATATATTATAATTTATAAAATATTAATATAATATCATATTATTTAATTAGTGTTGAATAAGAATTGATTTTTGGAATTAATTAATGATCAAAAGAAGCTATTTAAATATGGACTCTTACATATATATGGATTGGGCTAAGATTTATTTACGATGGGCTAAGAGTATATGGAAGTCTGTGGATAGTCCATGGAGCTTTTAACCCATGGATCCTAGGTAAATGAAGAGTCATGGGTATTAGGGTGTAACCCTAGTCCTCCAGAGTATATAAAGAAGTCCTTGGTTCTAGAATTGGCACTAGTATGTGTGAGAAACAAGGGTGGGTCGAATTTAGCAAGCATCATATTCTCTCAAGTATTTCCAACTTGTTTTGGTTGATTTGTGACACCATTTGAGGCATCCACACTATTGGTGCTAGGCTCTAATACTCCAAGCAATCAACCACAAAAGAAAGGTATGTTATTCTACTAAAAGTTTTATAGTACAAGTACTCCATAACATGCTAGTTAGGTTGTAAACCTTGGAAATCAGATTTGCATGTATTTTAGAAAAAAACATAGATCCAAGGTTTCTAGGGTTGCATGTACACCATAGGAGTGTTAGAATGCTCAAAACCCGACAAGTATATGTTACAAGGGTTCTGTACAGATAAAGAATGCCGAAATTCGAGTTATAACGAAGTAATTATTGCCCGTCGAAATCTTACGGCGAAACCGGCACGACACCGCATAACATAAAAAGTGAATTTTTGATAAACTAATTTTTTGCTTTAGATATCTAACTGAAAGTTATAATATACGTTAAACCAAGAGTGTACATAAAAAGAATGTCAAAATCTGACTTCGTATGAGGAAGTTATAATTTTTCTAAGATTTGGGATAGAAGTTCCCAGCCCGAAATTTGAATTTTAGATCGATCGATTTTTGGCCAACGCAATCTAAATGAGAATTGAAGATATCATTAATATTAGCACAACGGTAAAGAGACAGATGAAAACGGACGTCCGATGAAGAAGTTATGAATTTTTAATGGACTTTACATGTCCCGGCATGTTAAATATATAACTTTAAAAATAAAGTCAAAATTACTCGATGGAGTCTAAAGGATAGTTGTAGAGTATGATGGGTTTTAGCCATAAGAACTTTCATATGTGCGCATGCAAAACCCTAATACTTGGATTTAGGTTTTCTAATTAAACATGCTTTGAATCCAAGACTTCTAATGACTAATTAGGTATAAGAACAATACAAAATCAGATCTAGAAGTTTACCTTTGAATCTCTTGTTTGATCTTGTTGTCTTGGAGCTCTAGAGTCACAATTGTCACTCCTCTAATGGCTTACAAACACCAACTAGCAAGGAGGATGATTTAAGATAGAGTGGAGAGAGAAGATTCGGCCAGGGTTTCCTTTTTTTTGAAGAGATGCCGAATTTCCTTGCTCTAGGGGTCTATTTATACTTGTAGACTCCTAGGGTTTCACCTTTAAACCCTAGCTGGATAATCTATCCTTAAAGCAATTCATATCCTTACCATAGATATGCCTTGGACGATTTTGAGCTATCCCAAGCCCTAGAATCCGTCCAACCCTTATCCCTTAAGGATTACAGTCTAAAGTGTAACTATCAAACAATTGACAGTTTATACCCTCTTATTTAATTAATCTCTTTAAGTCACCAGATTAATTCTAATTAATTCTATGACTTATATTAATCAAATAACAATATTATTATTCCTTATATTATTCTCATAATATACTAATAATATTTATTCTCTCATAATAAATCATCCTATCAAGTTGCTATGGTGAAGGCAACCCAAAAGGACCATGCACAATCGGGTCAAATACTTGCCTAATATAGTTGCAGCCGTAGACACTATTCCAACACTCTCCCACTTGGATAAGTCTAGTAACTATATGCACAAGTGCAATCCGATTTGCAATCATAGCTCTCAAAGACGCTGTCAAACTCTGATCTAATCAATCTTGTCCTTTAGATAAGGGATCGTACAGTCCTCTGTTAGATATCATGCTGACAATTCTATGGAATGATTAGTCTGTTGGATTAATGTCTAAGTCCATAACTATAATTGGTAAGAATTGACCCGACCTGGCATGGTCCATTTGGGTTGCATGGCATCATGCACTTGGATAGACTAAATGAGAGAAATAAGACACTTATGGTTATTAATATATTATAAGTTCTAGTATATTAATAATAAGAATAATAAGATTATTTAATTAGTATTGATCAAGAATAAATCTAGGATTAATTAAGTGATCAAAAGAAGACTAATTAAATATATGGGTTGATTGTGCAAATCATCCATACTTATATAGTGGGCTAATGCTCCATGGATTATCTAGTTGGGCTAAAACCCATATGACGCTCCATGGATGCTCCATGGTGTATTTGTACCCATGGATTATGGAAATGAAAGGCCATGACAATTACGGTTTACATGGTGTAACCCTAACTATATAAGCATCTTATTATTGACCAAAATCGGCCACTAGTGTCATGCAAGAGAGGGCTAGCCGATTTATGAAGTGTAGATTTCTCTCAAGTTATTCCAAGTGTATTTGGTGTTGTGAGAACCATTTGAGGTGTCACACTTGGGGCACTAGGCACTCAAGCTTCATGAAGACTTCCAACATCAAAGGGGTATGTATTCTATCTTGTTATATTCATTATTTTATATGCTAGATTAGGATAATACCTTGGATGTTCATATTTGTATGTATAATAGAGAAAACATAGATCCAAGGTATTTAGGGTTGCATGTATACTTAGGAGTGTTAGAATGCTCAAAACCCAACAGTGGTATCAGAGCCTAGGCTTGTTTTCATGTTATACTTGCAAAAGAAGCTGGAAAATCGAGTTTTGATGCTGTCTGCCCAGCAGACTCGCCGAGTCCATGAATGGACTCGCCGATTCCAAGGCAAAAAGCATCCAACTCGCCGAGTTGGTTCGTGCACTCGACGAGTTGGACCCCCTGACAACATAAATTCGACTTTTTTGGCTGGAATTGGACTAGGAACATTACCCTAAGATGTTTTTGGACTTATAAACTTGTTTTTGATGTGGTAATGTTCATGCTAATCCAATTTCAAAGATAATTGTCAATATATCCATGTTTTTTATTAGTTTAAGGTTTAGACTAATTACATGAAAAAGTTTGATTTGAATTATCTAGTTCTTATGAGTTTCTTAGATTAATAGAAAAGTTGAGTGAAATAGTTTTTTTCAATCCAAATTAATCTAAGAGTTGATTCTGAAATGTGTTTTTGTAACTTGTCCTCAAGTTATATGAAAAGTCACATTTAAGTTTCATAAAACTCATATATGTTGGCAAAGGTTACAAAAATGAAGAGTCTAGTTCTAATTAAATGGGTTTATGACTCCATAACTTGTCCTCAAGTTATGGAGAACCAAGAATCTCTTCATTAAATAATAATAAAAATTAAATAAAAAAATGTGTAACCTTAATTAATTCCATAAGTTATAAAATAAAGAAAAGTTAATTCTTTTATAAGTTTAAAGTCTTCCATAACATGTCCTCAAGTTATGGAACTTGAAGAGTTTTTGGATTAAAACTACTTTAAACACATAAGTTATGGAATTAATTAGTTTTGCAGAGTTTCAAAACTTGCCCTCAAGTTTTGGAATTTGTAAAGTTTTCTCTTATGATTACTTTAATTCCAAGTTAGCCCTTAGAATTTTAAAAGTTAAAATTCAACCCTTATACTTTATAATATTATAAGTTAATAATATTTATATATATGTATAAGAGTAAAGTCAGTCTTACCGCTAGTACGCCTCATTCACGAAGTTGGTCTATAAGGTGGGTATAAGGTTGTTGCCTATAAAATGGCAACTTAATGGGTGTCCACTCTCACCCACCGCTTGCTTGACTGGTGGAGGGTCGTTAGCCGAACGGGTTTGACAGGACTATAATTCTCCCTTCATTAAAATTATTAATGATAAATACTAAGTAGCTAAACTCTTAATAATACCCAATCTTAGTTACTTAGGAAAATGTGAATAAGGTGCTCATCCATGAAATTACACTTTGCACTTTGTTTAAGTCGGTTAGTGGAGCGTGTGTGGTTAACTGTCACACTAACTCGTATTTAACAAGGTAGGCAAATGGTAACATAATGTTTATCATAGTATCGATGGAGCGTGTGTGGTTAACCGGCATATTGATTGACGGGTAAATACTTAAGGGTACCATGTAATTTGCATGGTTACTTCACACCTTGTTTTGTGATCCTCGGCATCTCAGTCACAAAACCTGAAGGGCACACTCGAGATTGAAACATGCCATTGAACAGTTCAATGAATCTCAAAGATCTTGGAGTTTCAAAACCAATTAAAACCTAATAATACATTTCGTTTATCTTGGTGGAAATTGGTGAATCGTCATTCACCTACCTTCAAATATTTTATAGCTTGGATTACGGCATACCTCTTCTAAGTTATAAAATAGTTTGTTGGGTCCTAGCCTTAATATTTCATATTGGGTGTCATTTTAAGGACTTAAGATCAACTATCTTGAATATCTCCCAAAAGATGTCTGGTTTAGACATTTATGATCTTCCCAAATATCTTGAAACAAGCTTTCCTAAATGAAGATGATGTCTCATGGATATCATACTTCTTTCACCTCTGCAAGTTATTCTCCCCAACCCACAATTTCTTGAAAAATTTAAGGTCACTCAAGCCCTATTGGCAAGGCAAGGTCTAGGTGTGGTCACATCTTGGAGATGTAGTCACATATTGACAAGCCGGGAGAGTTGGGTGTCAAAGTCTTGAGAAAGTTGGTGGTTCAACTACTTTCTAAGTCACATAGTGAGTTCTTTTGGAACACCTATGAAACAGACTATGACAAGACCCTTAATGATCTTATCTATTTGATAAGATCAACTTCCTAAAACTTTATGGACATTGACAATGATGACATTGGGTATCTAGTAAAGCATTCTCTTCCCAATGGAAAGGGATCGGCCATAGTCAACTCGGTTGACCAAATGGGAAAGAGAAAAGCTAAGTCTGTGATAGTCTCGTGTACCATTATCAAAAGGTCCATATGTTTATATTGCTAAAGAAAGCGGCATTGGTTGCGAAGCTGCCAAATTTACCTAAGGATGTTAAAGTCAATAAGTTTGACTCTACTTTAGGTAAAGTCCACTATCTAACTCTGTTAAGTTTCTGTTATGAGATTCTTGATACATGATGTGACTGGATCACATGGTGATGTTTTAAGAATCAAAGAAAAGTGAAGAAACTTAAAGAAAGAATATGCTGAATCTGATCGCGTAGATGGATTTCTATCGCATAGTTTGAAGATCGGATTCGTGAGCTACTTCTTAGGAGTTATGAGATATTGCTTAGGAATAGATAACAACAAGTTTTCATATGGATTGTAAGGACAAATTCTTCCGCAAATCCTTACAATGGCATTTGTGAAAATCTGTGTTGCTTATAAGATTCCATTAATAGCAAGAGTGGAAATATGAAATTGATTCTTTCAGTTGTGGTAATGTCTAAATTTACCAAATAAGGAAAGATTCTCATCACCCAAGTTTCAATTGGACCAGAACTTGGAATCATGCAAGTTGTATAGCATGATGAATGAGAACTTTCAAGTATTGGAAAAAATTAAGACTAATTACTCGGTCACATGGATGTGTGAGTCAAGTAAAGGACTAATGGATCGAGTACACATTCTTGTGCACTGGTCAAGTTCACCACAAAAGATCAATAAGATTATTCGTCATAATTTACTAAAGCTCAGTAAATATGATTATACTTACAAGCTTAAGTGTAACTCTGAGACATTGGAAAAAGGTTGCAATGTATGACAGAGCGAATAAGAAGAATCAAATTAGGCAGAAAGATAAAAGTTTCTCAAATCTGAAAAGATGGGAGAGTACTTTAGTATCAGTTTTGTGATCATCTTAATGATTAAGAAACCATATCAAAATTAGTTCTCTAAGGAAATCTTAGTGCATTCTTATGACTAAGAAGAGGAACTTGAATTGTTGAAGTGGTTAAATCAAGAAGATGATTCATACTTCGTTCCAAAAACAATTCTTAGAGTCATACTCCAAGATTGTAACTTGAGTGACATGTCTTAAAGAAGGTTTAAAAACACTTGTCAAATGTAAGAGTAAAAGTTTTCTACTCTTGTACATTTGAAATTGGTAAGTTGTGATGTTTTAGATAAAACAAAGACCAACTTAGGCCAATTGTGTGAAGTGTTTGTCTTGATTAGAATCCACACTATCCCTTGAATATTTGACAAGGAAGTCTTATATGTCAAGAGGACAGTGGGAGTCTTAAAGGTCTTGAAAGTCTCAAGAACTAATCAAGAATAAAACCTGAAGTTCTTCACTAGCACACGACTTGAGGTTTATAACCTATCGTGATGACATATTCTGTGCCCATTCCAGTTAAAGTTGGCTTTGCATATGAGTTCTTAGAGTTCTCAATTTGTTGCACAACAACTTGGAAGCAATGGCATGCCCTTGAGCTGCCAGGTGGCAAGAAATTAAGATTGAGTTCAGTCCATATGAGTTTGGATTTGTCATTATCCTTGTCTTGTGACTATGGTTTTGACAATTCACATGGATAAGAACACATACACCAGAAAATCTAAGTGTCATAAGGTTTCTCTCCGATTCATGAAAATGATGGTGAGGAAACACTTTCACTAAGTAGATTTTAGCTAGATAACAATTGTGATATTTGCATTCTCAAAGTCGTTAGTGGAGCGTGTGTGGTTTACCGGCACACTAACCTGGACTTGTGAGAAGTGGTAAAAAGGTCTAACTATTATGATTACGGCATCCCTTTTCATAATTTTTTAGATACACAAGTGTGCTTTCTAAGGGAAGGTGTATGATTTTGATAAAGTTTTATCAAAACAATCTAGTATCAGAAATCTGAACTTTGGTAAGAAAGTCAATGAAGTATTGATTTCTAGAAGTCCAACTGATTTCTGAGTACATGTCAAAGCTAGTGGGAGCATAAGTGTTATGCTAATAATCATCATGTTAGTGGGAGCATGATAATTATGATAAGTATGGCAAGTTAGCAATGTTAATTATAGAAAACAAAAGGTTTCAATTGCGAAAGGGTTGTTTTGCTATAATTAAGGGAGAGGAAATTATACTTCATCTCAAATCTATAAGCTTAGATCGTGAGGTTTTAATCATTTAGTCAAGGATATATATATGAATTTCATGTTGGAATGGCTCAACATAAGGAAATTTTGTATATGGGTCCATTATTTGCGTTCTAAAATTCTATTATGATTACGGCATCCCTTTTTATAATCTGAATTATGAGAACTTGGCAAATTGAAATGGAAATGTTATAGCAAAAGACTGGTTTAGTCTTTATGTGAGACATCATGAATCGTGTCCCATATGCTTCGGATATAGGATCGATTACATGTGCTATATATTCATCCTTTCTAAAATTTTCCAAATGCCTGGGGCATTAAGAAGGGAAAAGGTTTAGAAGTAGATATGACTAAAAGGATTAAACAATTGTCGAGGACAATCTAAGGTTTACCAAAGATTTGTTGCTCAAGAACAGTTGGAAGTATATTGATAATTCTCGAAGGACCATATTGACATAATCTGGAAGGAGGCAACTCTTGTTCAGAAGTGATAGTCAAAATGGAATCTGGAAATGTTTCAAAGTTAGAATTTTCAATCTGTTTAAGATAAGGAAACTTAATGCAAGAAGGATGTTCCCAAGGAGCTGATGTCCTTTGGAATGGTCGGTAATGGTTGTTGTCAAGTCCTTCTGACTTTGTGCATAATCATTACAAGAGGTTCAATGCATATAAGTTTAGAATCTAACAGATTTTAGTAAATGGCATGAATTTGGAATTCTTGCATTTGCAGTAAGGATTTGGGAGTGTGAAAAGAGAATCATTGAAGTGATGTTCAATTGATCTAGTTCACAAAGTAAAGATCATAGACAAACATAGTATGCATACTTGGTGTATGGCATGACTAGTGTTTAGAAAAACATAGTGTACATGCTTGGAGCATGGGACAACTATTGTTTTAAATTCAAGAATAAAGTTGATAGCTGAAACAGTATACAATGAATAATGTGTAATTATATGGTGATAAATAAAAGGTGTTTTATTTATGTTCATAGGTTTTGATACCATATTGGATTCAATCATTCTTGTGTTTCACTTTGCATGTTTTGACTTCCCGAATAAACTAGGCTATTCTTTCGAAATGACTAAGTCATTCAAACTATCCACAGTCAGTCATATGTTGGAAGTAGATATGAATTAGGACTGTCATGGGTTGGCTTGTAGAGATCTAAGGTGTTGGAAAAAGGGCTACAACACTCATGAGTGCTCATAAGTTCTGAGTATTGGATTCAACCCGCGCTCATTGGAATCACTTCATGGATTTTATCACGAGTGATCATGAGACGATAATATCTTATATTCTTCAAACCTAGAGATATGAGTTGTTACTATGAGTTGGTTGTACATTGATTGCACGAAAACGCATTCGGTAACTCGGTGTTATATAACGTGCCTTTGTGTATGATTCAACAAGTAGTAGAACAAGCCATATGAGTCAAAGTTTATCCATTCCTTTTACCTTCGGGATAAAAGCGATATTTGTGAGCCCCTCGATGATTTGATGATGACAAATGGAAGTGCTCGGCCGGGCTAGGACTGATTTGATTTGTTCAATTAGTCAGTCGTCATAAATCGGAAATCGGGAAACAACAAATGGATAGAGAGAATGATTATTATCCATGTCTCATTCCATATGATATCTAGAATGGAGGAATATAAGATCCCTTATCTAATGGACAAGTCACTAACAAAGGTCAGAGTTCATCTACAACGTCAGAGTTCGACAGAAGCTTTTGAGAGCTACGATTGCCAGTCGGTTCCTGAAGTCATACGCAATATTAGTTTTAGACTTATCCAAGTGGGAGACTGTTGGATTAATGTCTAAGTCCATAACTATAATTGGTAAGACTTGACCCGACCCGGCATGGTCCATTTGGGTTGCATGGCATCATGCACTTGGATAGACTAAATGAGAGAAATAAGACACTTATGGTTATTAATATATTATAAGTTATAGTATATTAATAATAAGAATAATAAAATAATTTAATTAGTATTCATCAAGGATTAATCTAGGATTAATTAAGTGATCAAAAGAAGACTAATTAAATATATGGGTTGATTGTGCAAATCATCCATACTTATATAGTGGGCTAATGCTCCATGGATTATCTAGTTGGGCTAAAACCCATATGATGCTCCATGGATGCTCCATGGTGTATTTGTACCCATGGATCATGGAAATGAAAGACCATGCCAATTAGGGTTTACATGGTGTAGCCTCAACTATATAAGCATTTTATTATTGACCAAAATCCGCCACTAGTATCATTCTAGAGAGGGCTAGCCAATTTCATGAAGTGTAGATTTCTCTCAAGTTATTCCAAGTGTATTTGGTGTTGTGTGAACAATTTGAGGTGTCACACTTGGGGCACTAGGCACTCAAGCTTCATGAAGACTTCCAACATCAAAGAGGTATGTATTTTATCTTGTTATATTCATTATTTTATATGCTAGATTAGGATAATACCTTGGATGTTCATATTTGTATGTATAATAGAGAAAACATAGATCCAACGTATTTAGGGTTGCATGTACACTTAGGAGTGTTATAATGCTCAAAACCCAACATAGTCAAGCATTTAGGATTCTCGATCTCCGATTTATTGCACATAGAACTTAATCGAACACATCAATTCAGTTCTGACCGGGCCCGACACATAAGTCAAATCAAATCATCGAGTGGCCGAGATATCACTTTTACCCTCTTGGGATAAAAGTTACAGATAAACTTCGACTTATATGCATTTACTTATTCATTAATCAACTATACACAACAATGCGTTTTATAACACCGAGTTACTGATGCGTTTTCGCATTATCAATGTACAATCAATTGACAAATAACAAACCATATATCTAGGTTTTAAGACTATATGATATTGTCGTCTTGCGATTACCCTTTTATATCATATTCCATAAGGTGATTCCAGCAAGCACAGGTCTGTTCCAATGCTCAAAACCAGTTCATAAGCACTCATGAACGTTGCAGCAACCCTTTGCTATGTCTAATACCATTTAGACAATCTACACACCAATTCATGACAATCTTCATTCATATCTACTTCCAACATATGAACGATTGTGGACAATTTGAATAATTCGATTATTCTTAATAAACTCAATTATTCTGGAAATCAAAACATGCAAAATGAAACAATAGTTAAACAATTAACGTAAGACAGTAACATTACTCATAAATAATACTCTTTTATTTATTCATCAAATGTTAATTACATTTATCTATTACACGTTTCTACTACTATCTAATCTATGCTAATATCATCCTTCAGCCCAATACTCCTAGCATGCTGCAAGTGCTTAACCCTACTCAGTCCCTTCGTAAGCGGATCTGCTGGGTTATCTTCTGATGATATCCTCTTCACTACGATTTGTCCTTCTTCTACACGATGTCTAATAAAATGATATTTTTTGTCGATATGTCATGATCTACCATGATCTCTCGGTTCCTTGGTCAAGGCAACCGCTCCTTCATTATCACAGAAAATCTCCATGGGCTCCTTTATGGCAGGTACAACTCCAAGATCACCGATGAAGTTCTTCAGCCATATTGCCTCCTTCGACGCTTTGCTCGCTGCAATGTACTCTGATTCACACGTTGAATCAGCTACGGTTTCCTGCTTGGAACTTTTCCAAGTCACTGCTCCTCTATTCAGGGTAAAGACCCAGCCCGACTGTGAACGGTAGTTGTCCCTGTCGGTCTGAAAGCTGGTGTCACTATACCCTCGTACCTTCAATTCATCACTCCCTCCGAGGACTAAGAACCATTCCTTCGTCCTCCGAAGGTACTTAAGGATATTCTTCACCGCAATCCAATGGGCTCTGCCAGGATTCCCTTGATATCTGCTAACCATGCTCAAAGCAAAGGCTACATCAGGGCGAGTACAATTCATAGCGTACATGATTGAGCCAACTGCGGAAGCGTATGGTACTCGGCTCATTTCTGCTATTTCAGCTTCGGTACTCGGACTTTGGGTCTTACTCAACTTGGCATTACTTTGTATCGGTAATTCTCCCATCTTCGAGTTTTCCATACTAAAACGTTTTAGTACCTTCTCTAAGTAAGTGTTCTGACTAAGTCCTATTAGTCTCTTACTTCTTTCTCTCACTATCGTTATTCCCAAAATGTAAGAAGCCTCTCCAAGGTCCTTCATAGCGAAGCACTTCCCGAGCCAGGACTTAACTTCCTGCATATTCGGGATGTCGTTTCCTATGAGTAATATGTCATCGACATATAGAACGAGGAAGCTAACTATACTCCCACTGACTTTGACATACACACGATTCATCTTCGCTTTGTACAAATCCAAAATCTTTGACTTTCTCATCGAAGCAAAGATTCCATCTGCGAGATGCTTGCTTAACTCCATAAATGGACTTCTCAAGCTTACATACTCTATTCGGATGCTTCGGATCCACAAACCCCTCTGGCTGAGCCATGTAAACATCCTCAGCCAACTTCCCATTAAGGAAAGCGGTCTTGACATCCATTTGCCAAATCTCATAATCATGAAATGCGAAAATAGCTAGCATCACTCTAATAGATTTTATCTACGCAACTGGTGAGAAGGTCTCATCATAGTCAACTCTGGGAGTTTGAGTAAAGCCCTTCGCAACCAATCACGCCTTATAAGTGTGTACGTTTCCATCCATGTCGGTCTTCTTCTTGAAGATCCATTTGCACCCAACGGTCTTACGTCCGAGCACATTATCAACCAAATTCCAAACTTGGTTATCATACATGGATTGGATTTTGCTATCCATTTCCTCTTTCCATTTCCCAGACTCCGGGCCTGCCATGGCTTCCTTATAGCTATTAGGTTCATCAAGGTTTATTAGTGTACCATCACTAATATACGTGTCCCCTTCGGTAGTAATATGAAAACCATAAAACTGGGGTTGAACTCTAACTCTTTCGGAACGTCTAAGAGGTAAGGACTCGTCAATTGGTTCAACCGGAGTTTCCTCCTCGGGTTGAGTGCCAGCGGTAGAGGTTCCTTCATCTATCGACTCTTGAATCTCTTCAAGCTCGATTTCTCTCCCACTGTCTCCTTGGCCTATGAGTTCTCACTCTCGGAAAACTCCTCTCCTCGCAACGAAGACAACAATGTCCTTCGGTCTATAGAAGAGATATCCAAAGGATTTCTGCGGGTAGCCGATGAAAATACATCGGTCACTACGAGGTTCGAGCTGGTCGTGAGTATCTCGTCTTACGAAAACCTCGCAACCCCAAACCTTGATGTGTGCTAACGAGGGAGCTTTCCCTGTCCACATCTCGTGAGGTGTTTTGGCAACCTTCTTAGTAGGGACTCGGTTAAGGATATGGGAGGCAGTCTTGAAGGCATACCCCCAAAAAGAGATAGGTAGTGAAGCACGACTCATCATAGAGCGAACCATGTCCAACAAGGTTCGATTATGCCTTTCTGCCACACCATTCATTTGTGGTGTCCTAGGTGGCGTCAATTGTGAAACTATTCCACACTCCTTGAGATAATCGTGGAATTCAAGACTTAGGTACTCTCCTCCTCGATCGGATAGAAGCTTCTTGATTTTCCTGCCCAATGGATTCTCCACATCATTCTTGAACTCTTTGAACTTTTCAAAAGTTTCTGACTTTTGCTTGATTAAGTAGATATACCCATATCTACTATAGTTATCCGTAAAAGACACGTAGAAGCGGTTCCCATCCTTCGTGGTTGATCTAAACGGTCCACATACATCGGTATGTATTAGGTCCAATAGACCCTCACCCCTTTCGCAAGAACCAGCGAAGGGTGACTTAGTCATCTTTCCAAGCAAACAAGACTCGCATGTGTCATCTTCCCTAAGGTCGAATGACTCCAACACTCCATCCTTTTGGAGTTGGGCTATGTGTTTCTTGTTGACATGTCGAAGACGACAATGCAACAAGGATGCTTTATCCATACTATTGGAAGAATCTATGTTCAAAACATCATTTCCTAAGTTATCAACAATCATAACAGTTTCATAAATTCCATTACACGGTATTGCTTCAAAATAAAAGACACCATTTAGATAAGCTAAAATAGAACCATTCTCATTATTAAAAGAAAATCTAAAACCTTGTCTAAACAAACCATGAAATGAAATGATGTTTCTAGCCATTTCTGGCGAATAGGAACAATTGTTCAAATCTAAACTGAAACCATTCCTAAGCACTAAAGAATACACTCCAATCTTGGTCACAGGAGACGATCTTCTGTTCCCCATGATTAGATTTATTCTTCTAGCCTCCACATCCATATTTCTTCTTAGTCCCTGCACATTAGAACAAATGTGGTAACCACAACCGGTATCAAGAACCCAAGAAATAGCATGAGATGAATCGTTAGATTTAATTGTGTATATACCTGCGAAAGACCGCTTGATCTTTCCTTCCTTGATGGCTTGCAGGTACTCTTGGCAGCTTCTCTTCCAATGTCCTATCTTGTGGCAGTGGTGGCACTCTGCCTCCTTTAGGTTAGGGCAGGGCTTAGCAGGATCAACTTTGGTCCCACTAGAAGAGGCACCATCTCGGGCTTTAACCTTACGATAGTTCTTAGACGAAGCCTTCCTCTTCTTTCCCTTTCCTTGTCCAATAGCCAAGACAGGAGCAGTGGGTGGATTGGGAGTTGGTGCAGCAGACTTGTCCTTGAAGTTGCTCTCAGTGACCCTTAAGAGACCTTGGAGTTTGCTTAGGGTGACCTCCTCTTTCTTCATGTGGCAGGTCATCCTAAATTGATTGTAGCTTGGAGGCAAAGAGTGAAGCACCATTTCGATCGCCAAGTCTTCCCCAAAGTCAACATTCAACTTGCTAAGACGGTCGACATACCTTTGCATCTTTTGCAGGTGCACGGTAAGAGACTCTCCATGACCCATCTTAGCGAAAATCATGTTAGTGAAAATCTCATAACGCTCTTGTCTCGCGTTTTGGTGGTATCTTTCCAATAAGTCTTGATGCATCTCGTACGGGTACATATCCTCATAGGTCTTTTGGAATTCGGAGTTCATGGTGGCTATCATGATGCAATGTACCTTCGTTGCATCGCGCTCATGAGTTTCAAAAAGTGGTCATTTCAGCCGGAGTAGCGATTTCAGGGTTAATCTTCTCGAGCTTCTCATCGAGGACATACTCCTTATCCTCATAGCGAGCAATGGTGTGAATGTATCTTATCCATTTGCTAAAGTTCGTCCCAACGAAAGTGACCTTTTGACAAAGGCTCATCAATGTGAAAGAACTAGCAACAGCGTTGTTTGCGTTCGACATCTACAAATAGAAAGGACAAAGATAGATTAGAATATGAATCCCTAATTATCACCCAATAAGAAAAATTAGGGCTAGGATCCAACAACAATATTTACATATTAGAAAAGGGATGCCGTAATCCAACATGCAAATAATATGAAGTTAAGTGAATGACGATTCACTAATTCTCCACCATAAAACATAACTTTAAGTCCTAAATGTATTGATAATTCCTAGGTTTGGAAGAGATTCATTGAAACTATTCAATGGCATGTTTAAATCTCGATATGTCCCTCTTGTTTGTGATTGGGATACCGCGGATCACAAAGCGGGTGTGAATTACCATGCAAATTCACATGGTGCCTTCATTGTAACGATCACCTATTCGATGTGCCGGTAAACCACACACGCTCCATCGAACTATGATAAACAATGAATCACCCTTTGCCACCTTTGCTTAGAACCAATTAGTGTGCCGGTAAACTACACACGCTCCACTAACTTCTTAGCAAGGGTGCAAAGTGTAATTTCATGGGATTGCATCAATTCACTTTTCCTAAAGTAACTAAGATTGGAAAATTTTAAAAACATGTAGTTACTTCGTATTTCATATTATACTTTTAATGAGAGGATGAGGTTGCCCTATCCTACCCGTTTGGTTAACGACCCTCCACCGATCAAGCAAGCAGTGGGTGTGAGTGTACACCCATTAAGCGCCATTTTATAGGCCGCAACCTTATACCCACCTTATAAATCAGCTTTGTGGATGAGGCCTACTAATGGTAAGACTAGCATTTTAGTTATATATATATATATATATATATATATATATACATACATATATATATATATATATATATATATCTAGTAATATTATATTAGTATAGGGTTGTATTTTAAACTTTTAAAAATCTAGGGTTTAAAATTTAAATTATCTAAATTAAAACTTTTAATCACAAAACATAAATTTCAAAACTTGTGGACAAGTTTTAAACATTTAAAACATGGACGATCAAATAACAAATAAGTTTAATTAACAATTAATTCCATAATTATCCATATTTGATTTATTCAAGATTTCTTGCAAGATAATTACCAATTTAATCAAAATAATTAATTAATTATCATATAAGGAAATTAAATATTTTATTAGTTGATAAATATCTTTAATTAAATCAAGATTATAGTCATATATATCAAAAAATCGGATTAAGGTTGATCTAATATGATAAAGGCAAGTTTCCATAAGATAAATACCAAAAAATCCCGAATCTGGCCCTTCCTGACGCTCGGACTCGCCGAGTACCCACTCTGGACTCGCCGAGTCAGGCCAACTCGCCGAGTCCACTATGGGACTCGCCGAGTCCATGACTCAGAAACACAAATTTCGAATTTTGCAAGTAAGATTCAAACAATCAAGTAGCAATTTAATAGAAACGAATCTAGGCTCTGATACCACTAATGGGTTTTAGCCATAAGAACTTTCCTATGTGCGAATGCAAAACCCTAATACTTGGATCTAGGTTTTCTAATTAAACATGCTTTGAATCCAAGACTTCTAATGACTAATTAGGTATAAGAACAATACAAAATCAGATCTAGAAGTTTACATTTGAATCTCTTGTTTGATCTTGTTGTCTTGGAGCTCTAGAGTCACAATTGTCACTCCTCTAATGGTTTACAAACACCCACTAGCAAGGAGGATAATTTAAGAGAGAGAGGAGAGGGAAGATTCGGCCAGGGTTTCCTTTTTTTTGAAGAGATACCGAATTCCTTGCTCTAGGGGTCTATTTATACTTGTAGACTCCTAGGGTTTCACCTTTAAACCCTAGCTGGATAATCTTTCCTTAAAGCAATCCATATCCTTACCATAGATAAGCCTTGGACGATTTTGAGCTATCACTAGCCCTAGAATCTGTCCAACCCTTATCCATTAAGGATTTACAGTCTAAAGTGTAACTATCAAACAATTGATAGTTTATACCCTCTTATTTAATTAATCTCTTTAAGTCACCAAATTAATTCTAATTAATTCTATGACTTATATTAATCAAATAACAATATTATTATTCCATATATTATTCTCATAATATATTAATAATATTTATTCTCTCATAATAAATCATCCTATCAAGTTGCTATGGTGAAGGCAACCCAAAAGGACCATGCACAATCGGGTCAAATACTTGCCTAATATAGTTGCAGCCTTAGACACTATTCCAACAGAGTACGTCTCCCCCTGTGCGTGGATATAAAGAGCGTCAAAAACAGAGTTCGTATGAACGAGTTACAAATTATAATAGCATATTTTAGTTATTGAAATAAAGTATAAATCATTTATACGTATATATATATATATATATATATATATATATATATATATATATCATTATAAAGGTATCGACGATGCGGTCATTATAAGACTTAATGTTGAATACTTTCGACATTAGTTTTGTGTAAATATCGTTAAATCTATTTAAAATAATATTATAAAGAAGTGTTTAGTTGTTTATATAACTAGAAGGTCATTAAGTAACTATGATGGTAGTTTTTGAAATTTTAATTACAATAAATAAGAGCCTTGGTCTCTCATATTTCTTGCACCATTCTCTTGATTCAAGAGTCTTTCTTTTCTTATCCCACGAGCATTTCAGTCCCTCGTGATTCGACTTCTCTTTCTGGTGAGCGCAGAAGCGCTACACGAATCTTTCTTAGAGATATTCAACAATGAAGTTCTGCCCCTACAGAGCTCGGATCCTAGCTAAAACCCCCTTGTAAGTACGTTATCCTTACCCTATTTTAAATATAGCTTAGATTTAAAATTAGTATTGTTATTATGAACTTATAATAAATAGTTTGGCTATTATTATGACTTATATAAATGTCGTTATAATATCTTTTGAACTACTCGCGGTACAGGGAATCTGGTTTAAAAGGCCGCATTGGGTTGCTGGATTTTAGAAGTCTTATATGCCAAAATGGTCCTGCCCTCCGGTGTTTTATGTCTGGCCCTGTCTGTACATAGTGGTTGGAAAATATTGTATAAATGTTTATATAATAATCATAATAATAATAATAATAATAATAATAATAATAATAATAATAATAATAATAATAATAATAATAATAATAATAATAATTAGTCACAGTAAATATTAGACTAAAATCTAGTGGTAATAATACTAGGTTTTGTTAAAAGAAATTATGTTTAAGAAGCGAAGCGCTGTCTGAGTTTGGAATCACTATCTTAACAAGTGAGTGCACATTTGTCACACCCCAGAACCATGAACGGCGGAAACGTTCTGGGGCGGAGGACGTCATGTACAGTATCACAACAATGAAAGGTAGTAAACAAGCAATAACATCATCCATTGCATTAATAATATAATTTTAATACAAGTGTGTTCTATCAAATTAGGATAAACATTAAAGTATAAATCAAAATGAAAGATGAGTCTTGAACGAGCACCATCTTCTCTAAACCTTGCATCGGTACCAATCTACTGTTGACCTGAGCATACAAGTTATTTTAAAAGAGAGTATCAACTTTAAAGCTGGTTAGATCATAAGTATTTTAGTGTCTTAATTTGTATGTAAGTATTTTTATGTATATGAACTGTAAGTATTTGTACGTATATGAACTGTAAGTATGAAAACATTTTGAACATCCTAGAAAACCATATGCTTCCTACTAAAAGTATCCTTCTACCAAGGCATCTAGTATCTGTGTGGGTGTCTCTTGTAAGAGTGTGTATATTCCCAAATCCGACTATCATTATTCAAAATATAGCTTCTACATTACCGTGCATCGTGTGAATGTTCACGAAGTGAATGTAATGGGAAAAGGAAATAGTACTATGGTGTAGTATAAAAACTACAACCGTACTAACTACCTTAAATCTATTGTAATCTCGTAAGTACTGTAGTATTTGTAATAAGTGACTACTTATGTACTAATTTTGCCTTATTTGAGGGATAAGGCATAATGTGAAGGCTAGATCCTAGGCTAAACGCTCCCCTGTCAAAGAGATTTTGGGACCCATACACGACCCCTGCAGGCTTGCATGCCGTGAACATCCAAATTACTATGATCATGTATACCTAATATAACTATCACAATGCATTGTGATTCATTGGTATAGTTAGATCCTGCAATTATCCCGTGTTATAGCACCTAGTGATGTCTGTCATATTATCGTATATGTAAACACACTCATGTAAACGTACTCATGTAAGCGTAATCATGTAAACATAACCATGTAAACGTAATCATGTAAACATTTCTATCTAATAGTATAATAATGTACTGTGTGTACTAGTTGTGATGTGTGTTCTCTCTCTATCTACCATGTATAGACTCATGAATGAAGTCACTCGTGGTATGATTCCACATTCTAGTAAACGTATTAGTATCTTCCTAAACTACCCATATGGTAGTTTACTAGTAATGTAACTGGTACGTATAAACATGGAAGTATACCCTTGCTACCCAAGGGTATTGAAATGACTGGAAGAACCTTTATGACTATATATGTACACATGATATATAACTAATATTTATACGACATTCGGACGGAAACCCGATACCTTACCAGACCACATCCCAACGGGGAAAAAGAAATAAAGTGGCTAGCCTTCCTAAGTCCTTTAAACATTTCTTATATATCTATACATACATAGGCATGCAATTGACAATATCAAGGCATCAAATAAGTTTTGTCAAACCTTTGAACATGATTACTATCTAAGAAAAGATCGACTTGATGTCAATTTATAAAACGGCTTGAAAGCATTTGTTTGATAAAACAGTTTAAGTATAAAGAAACATATGTTTGAAACACAATTGTAAATGAGTTTGAAGTGAAACAAACAGTGTATAATGAACAATTTAATAAGGAGTTTTAAGCCTATAAAACGTTTATGAAACTCATTTGAAGACAACTGTTTGGAAAAACGGCTAATGAGTAGTAAATCTAAAATGGGTCACCAAA
Source organism: Lactuca serriola (assembly GCF_051521515.1). Taxonomy (NCBI): domain Eukaryota; kingdom Viridiplantae; phylum Streptophyta; class Magnoliopsida; order Asterales; family Asteraceae; genus Lactuca; species Lactuca serriola. The sequence continues at coordinate 119,010,790 of NC_136414.1, forward strand.
TGAAGCTTAAAGCTATGATATCTTAAGTGGTTAAGTGTTCCAAGGCTTAAACAAGAGGATATGTGAGTTTAAGGTCCAAGAATGACCTTAACTTGAGTTAGTGGCCCAAGTACCACTTCCCCATGAGTTTACGGCCATAAACTCGTGGTTGGAAGTACCATTTGATGGTTTGAGGTTCCTAGCTCATTGGGGATTGGTTCTATGTTAAGTTCTAGCCATGTGGAAGCATTAGGGGCACAATATCACCCCTTTATAGAGTTTACGGCCTAAGGACCAATCCTTATGAGTTTACGGCAGTAAACTCTATGGGAACATGGTTTTTTGGATGCTTAAGGTCCTTAACACTTCAAGGATATGATCTAAGCTGGGTTCTAGGCATAAGGAAGGAGTTAAGGTGCAATTTGCCCCATCTATAGGGGTTTACGACCCAAGAACATGTCTTGCCCGTAAACTCCTTTGTTCTTGTGTTTCCTTATGATTTCTAGGCTATAAACATGTTATACCTAGTGTACCACGAGTTAGAACCAGAGCACTTACTGTGACAACCGTAAATTTTCGGTCAAGTCAAAGTCAACCAAAGTCAACAAGTCAAACCGGTCAACTCAATTTGCCGTGAGTATTAGAGTTTACGTTATGTAATTTCTAAACAACTCTCTATTCTAATGAGAAATCATAAATTGAAAAGTGCGTACATCTAGATCTCCTTAACCTAAAATTGTGGTACGTAGCGAGCCAAACCGATAAAACAATGTTGCATACTCATCGAGAGTATGCAAGATCCTTAAACAAGGCTTAACGCAGCTTACGGACCCTGCATTGCAAAACCGAACACTCAAAAAGGGTCACCAATGAAACCTCTCTCAATCGTGTTCACTCCATCTCTTCTTATCAAGAAATCTCTCCCAAATCTCTCTAAGAATATGAAATCTCTCCCAAATATCTCTTTGTATGTGAAATCTCTCCAAGTATGTCAAATCTCTCCCAAATCTCTCTAAGAATATGAAATCTCTCCCAAAAAACTCTCTGAATGTGAAATCTCTCCAAGTATGTCAAATCTCTCCCAAATCTCTCTAAGAATATGAAATCTCTCCCAAATATCTCTCTGTATGTGAAATCTCTCCAAGAATGTCAAATCTCTCCCAAATCTCTCTAAGAATATGAAATCTCTCCCAAATATCTCTTTGTATTTGAAATCTCTCCAAGTATGTCAAATCTCTCCCAAATCTCTCTAAGAATATGAAATCTCTCCCAAATATCTCTCTGTATGTGAAATCTCTCCAAGTATGTCAAATCTCTCCCAAATCTCTCTAAGAATATGAAATCTCTCCCAAATATCTCTCTGTATGTGAAATCTCTCCAAGAATGTCAAATCTCTCCCAAATCTCTCTAAGAATATGAAATCTCTCCCAAATATCTCTTTGTATGTGAAATCTCTCCAAGAATGTCAAATCTCTCCCAAATCTCTCAGAGTATGTGGAATCTCTCTCAAATCTCTCTCGAAATCTCTCCCAAATCTCTATAATCACTCGGGGCATCCCGACCCTCGAATTTTGCGAAAACAGCCCAAAAACGGAAGTCTACGCGAAAAACGGACTTAAGGAACCGAAACCCCTCTTAGGAACCGAAACCCCTCTTAGGAACCGAAACCCCTAATGAAGAGGAACCGAACCGAAGGTACTGTTCACTACTAACTGAACCTCCTGATGAAGAGGAACCGAACCGAAGGTACTGTTCACTACAGTTCATTCGGTTCTGAGCATTTCCTCTTCTGATGACTAACCGAACCTTCCCTTCTGAGCTTCGGACCGAACCCTCGGCCTAGGACCCTTCGCTTCTCGCTCCTGGTTCGCATCTCGCATCCGGCTCAGCAACCACCATGACCGAACCTCGGCCTAGGGACCGAAGCTCGGCCTAGGACCGAGAGGCCTCGCTGGGAAGCCTTTTTCTCCCGGTTTTCGATTAAATTCGCGTTTTAAGCCCGTTTCTGATTGTTTTAGCACGAGATTTTCACCCAAAACTTTATTTTAACATATAAGGCCCCTAAACTATTAATTAATCATGTTTTTAAGGATAAAACCTTATCCAAAGAGGAGTAGGTGAAGTACAAAGATGGAGTGTTGACTTTCCTTTATTTTATGACACAAGCAACCTCCATCACCCACTCCATGTCGCTATTCTCCATCAGCCCTTACCTAGTCATTTCATTGTACTTTTCCCACCTTTTTCCAACCCCACAATTGGTCAAAGGCTAAAAAAGCCTCCTCTCTCCTCATTTCTCTCATTTTCTCTCTTTTCACCAAAAAGAGCAAACTCTTTTCTCTCTCATTTTCCCTCTCTAGAACTCGAGATTTGAGGGCTGATCTTGGGATTTTCCTCCACATTTGGTAAGAATAATCCCTTCTCTTTATGATTATTTCACTTCTTTCTACTCGAATCATGAATATCTTACACAAACTCTCTCGTAATTGTGTTAGATCTTTGAATCTTCAAGTGATTCTTCAAGTGTTCTTGGGTTGAACACTTCTCTTCTTCAACACTTACCTACTGAAATCACTCAAGGTGTGTTCATACCCCTATATTTTCATGTTTTCTCAAGTTTTTAGGGGGGGGGATACAAGTTAAAACACCAAGAACATAACTACACTTTTCTAACAGCCTTCATCAGAAAAGTTCAACTCCATTCACGGACTGTTTTGGACAACTTAAACATTTTTGTTTGAAAAACTGTTTTAGGTGTGAGTAGTTCCAGTTCTTAGCTTTAAAATGACTACTTGCACATCTCCATACGAATTTTCTACAATTTATGGTGATTTTTACAAAACTGCCTATCATTTCAAACACCAATCCGGACCAGTCTGTGATTATGGACTTTTTCACCCAAGTTGGAGGTCATTAAAAATCATGATAAAAATTATGAGTAAACTATACACATTTTGAGAACTCTCAGAATTTACGGATTTAGTTTTCAACTTTGTATGATTTTTCTATGACATTTCAAAAACAGTGTAGAAAGGTTGAAAATTTGTTAACAGCATATAACTTTCATAACACTTTGTATTATGTTGAGCAAAGTGTATAACAATAAGTTCTAAATATTGAATGTGTTTCCTTGTTAGTTTATCATCATAAACTGAAATATAGTCATTCATGATAAGATTATTCATTCATTTAGAACACGTATATTAAGCTATAATGAGCATAGTATATGGATTCATAGCGTTAAGGAATTTTCATAAAAGAATTCTTATACATTACAAACGTTTTGGATAAACTATAATAGGTATAGTTTATGTATCATTTACTTCTCAAACTTATTTACCAAAGGTTTTCAGTTTAGTTCACGTAAATCTGTTAATGAATAAATTTGTGAGTCATTCCCTTCGGGTTACTTCCAAAGTAACAAAGTCAAAAAGTCCTGTAAATTGTAACCAGAGTCTCTTGTAGGGAGAACGTGATAGTTGTATATAGATCTATATTGGGTTTGACAAACCCACACCAGAGCTGCTTGCAACAGCTAGACCGGCAGGTCTGTGGTGACAAGTGTCATTTAACGGCGACGCCTGAAGAACATCGTATTACGAGGCCGTCTATGTCAAGTATGGTTATGATAGCTCACATGTGGTATTAACAATCATAAGATTTACGGGTTCTAACTTTAAATTAGCGAGTTATGTCTATTTAGCTCACTGAAATTACTTTAAGTATGGAAAAATACTTATACGCCTTCATATCAAAAAGGGTTTTATGTCGATTTAAAATCACTTTTTACATCAACAATTACATACTTTATTATATACTTTTGGTCTTGGTATTTAAGACTACACATCATTCATTACGGGATTTTTCTCACATCAGAAAGGGTTTTATGCCGATTTAAAACCACTTTTATATCTTTAAGTATGACAAATAGTTGTTCATTTTCGGTCCTGGTATTTAGGACTACATAACTTTTGTAAGGAAAATATTGGATTTTTCTTCGTATCATACATCTCTTTACAAAGATCGATTTTCAAACTCTTACTGTCAAAAGCTTATGAACTCACCAACCTTTGTGTTGACACTTTTCAAAACTACTTGTATTCTCAGGAATTCAGTGAAACAGGAAATCAACCACGTTTTGAGGATGGGACGATAAATCGTCGAACAGTTCATTTTGTATCATAATGTAATTGATTTGAATCATGTAAACATATACTTTGGTGTAACATTTTCAATTATATTTATGACGGTTGTATTTACTTTGAGCACTATTATACTCGTTGTTGTGATACTCTATGTGAAGTCCTCCACCCCCGGACATTTCCGCCATCCTTGGTTTGGGGGTGTGACAGATTGGTATCAGAGCATTGTTTATAGTGAACTCAGTATATCGAACCACATAAGATATACAAGCTATAAATGCATTGGGACTAGAGTCTCTGATTTAAAGTTTTCAAAACAACTACACTTTTAGAAATAAGTAGTTTCTTATTAGAAAGTATACAGACATGCATACATACTAAGGTCAACATCATTCTAGAACAAAACAAAAGTAACGATTGTTGAATATCACAGGTAAGCTAGGGGGTGTATGATCAGTCTTAGGAATGGCATAGCCTGATCAACTATGCTAGTCCGAGGAGTGATTAGCACATGCCCAAGAATGGTTGTGATATGGCAACAAGCCTAAATACTTACCAACACTACCACAATGAAATACCATAGGGGTATTTTGCGTTATTATAATTACTTATATTAAAACTAAATAAATCCTTAATAATAGATCTATAGCCCCTAAGTGGATACCCTAAGATATTATATAACTTAGTAATCATAGACTTAGAATTTTTGGTCATTGCCTTACTTCCTTTTCCTTGTTTGGATGTGGGTCTAGGGTAGGATCACTTATTCGAAGGTCTATCATATCTTGTTATATGTAATTAGTATGAACTATGTCATCATAGAAGTAACTAATAAGGATCACCCCTATAAGTGATTAATTATAGAGTTAGACGCCTAGTAATTATTTCTTCCACTCTTATTCTCGCAAGTACAACATAGCAAGATCCTACTTACCGGAAGACCCCTACTTTCCCAATCCGAACCCAAGAAGTGGTGAATGATTATGAGGAGAATCAGAAGCGGAACCGGAAGTAATCAATCCTCCATGCATAGCAAGGGTTTCCGCGAACCATTTCGACTACATCGAACCTGTGCCCCGTTGGGCAATCGTGATCGAGGGTTGAATGTCGATAGCAATGGCAACAACCACCACGTGGAGACCAACGAGGGTGCTATGACCTCAACCACGGGGGACCGACTGACAGAACCCTCCCAGCGAAGACCCGGCAGATCGCGAACATCGGGGATTAAAGCAGGTAGACTATAACCCGAGACTCGGAAAGAGACTACTATTTCGGAGACCAACTCTCTATTTAGGACCTTATCACCACTCAGGCAAAGGCAAGAGAGTAACGGGGTAGACACACAACATTCAAAGAGAGGAGGATTGCAGCCAAGCATCGATTTGCAAGGTGCATCGACTTTGCCTCATGCATCGCAAGGGACAAATCTTCGTAAGTAGAGTTCATACCTCTCACAAGACCTTGTAAATTAGATTCATGAGTATGCATTGGTGCTACTTTATTCTAGGCGTAAGCACGACACTGGGATTTAAGCGGTCATACTAAACAAGAGATCTAGTTGCTATCAAAACTTTTCCATGCACAGATGTGAGGTAAACCAACATCTAGGTCAAAAATTTTCACCAAAACCCGAATTACTACAGTCATATTAACAAGATGGGCTTAGGACATACCTAACAGACTCGAAGGTCTACTTAGCCTTAATTATATAACTAAGCATACATCAATTGGTCATAATAAGGACCTAGATTGGGTCAAGTATAAGGGTTCACTTGGATACAAAACTACTAAAAATTCATGGGTTTACCATATAAAGACTCCCGTTATGAATTGTTTTCAGAACGCCCTTAACGACCAAATGACATTACAAATCGATATAAGATAAAACTTAGTTAGAAACTCGTGACGTATAGCCATTCTAAAAACTCATTATCATCTCACCCTTAAACATTTTGTTGAGAAGTCCCTTCTTCATAGACTTGTGGGTGCGATCATACCAACACTAATACACCGGGTCCCATCAAAGTTCCTCAGCCAAGCGTGTTTGGACACACATGATTCTAAGATGAGCAAAGCTTAACGCCCGTATGAAACCTACCCCTACCCACTGCTGTAACTCCATTTCAAGAATGTTAGCGGAAACACTAGGAATAGTACAGTAATGTGCAAAAATTTATATGCGTAAATATAAATCGTAAGGATGCACATAAGATAATCAATTCCACTAACGAAGACGTTTTTCATCGTGAAACAGAGCTATGTCTTCACCAAGAGGCAACCAACCAACTAGTAAGGCGCCAACTCTGCAGATAGACGCTGCTACTTTTCAGGCTGCAGTCACGGCAGCCGTGATAGCCGTCATGGCGCAATTTGACGCTAACAACGCCAGCAGGAGTGGAAGCGGTACTGACAATACATATTGTGGTAACAATCAGGAGCACCAACAGGTGCCTGCCAGCGAAAATACCTCGGGCCACAAACCTAAGAGCAAGAAGAGAAAGTTTTGGAACATGAAAGAGCGCCACCAATCTCAAAGATCCACTAAAAGACAACAACCTATGGCCACCCCCACCATTACAACAGCAGTCACGACACATGCCTCGACACTAGCCATGGGGTCTGCCACCCAAACATCGGCCAGACCATATAAGGGGTCACTCCCAAAGTGTGTCAAGTGTGGTTTCTATCACAATGGGGCTTGCCGAGAGATACACTGTAAAAACTACAACAGGAAAGGGCACACCGCCCGTTTCTGTAGGACCCCGACTCAGTACATCACTTCAACACCCAGTACCAAGGTAATTCCAGTGTGCTTCCTATGTGGCGAAGTGGGACACTTCAAGAGAAACTGTCCAACTGAGAGGAATGACGGGGAAAGCGGAGGAGCATAACAAACGAACCAGCAAGGGTAATAGGGAACCATATTAGGACTTTTGTAATGTTTCCCAACGACAAAAACGTTTAAGTATCATATGTTTGTAATGAATTTTTATATGCTTGCTAAAATCCATGACTTTCTAAAAGTAGTTAAAATACTCCCTCGTCCGAATCAAACCAAAGTCATTCATATATGATCTTAGGATCATTACCTGTAAGATGTGATGACTTTGTGCATACATCGGGGTTAATTATAATCAAAATACTGAAGTCTTGAAACAAATAATTTCATCCTGACTTCTATTACGTGTCTAGTAGTAAGAATTGAGTGGGGCCACCCACTCGACGATTTCACCAACATCAGATCACATACGACGTTTATATACCATTTGATCATAGGGAGACCTGTCAGGGATCACAGTGTCAAGTATCATTACTGATTATCGAAACACACCCACTGCCAGTGCTAGACACTGTGGTATAAATCATCTACAGTAATAATAACATCAACCAAAATGGATCACCCTAAAAAGAAACACAAGATACTCTATCACTCTAGTGATCTCTTCTTGCGAATACAGCTTAACTCGTTTTATTTAAAAAGATATTGCTGTCATCATCCAATTTTCATTGATATAGCCCTCATCTTCCCGATTTAACATCTACAAAAGGACCTTTCACCTAACCCCCCCAAACATCGAAACCTTCGTCTCTCATAAACATCCAGCACAAACCTACAGATCATCTTTTGCTATGGAACCCCAAAACACGCATCAGAGGAGTGTTATACTTCCCGAAACCTTATCACAAGTACTTACAGGAGACCTGTGGGAATGTCACGCATGTAGCAGACAAGGTCCAAGCATAGAAGCTTGGGAAAGATATGGTACAAGTTCTGCCATGAACTTCGGGCCAAGGTTGCCCAGGAGGGCGAGTAAATGTCCTACCATCTAAGAAGGCCTAATCGTGTAAACCAAACCCACATGCTTCCTACCGAGCTACAAGAACTCTTAGGTCAAACCTGTCGAACTACTCAACAATAAAATTAAAGAACCAAGCTTCTCACCCTGGAAAGCTCTGTTCTTATTCTTCAAATAGAAAGGCAAATTGCTCATAGTTCCATTAACTTCAAAGGCCCTGACAATATCTCCAGTAGAAACCTTTACTATCTGCCTCACATAAACGAATAGGCCGACAAACCACAAGGAACGAGGTACCCTTTAGGAATCGGACCTGAGATCTGAATATCACCAGTCGCGAGTATTGGAAAAGGATGTCCGAGGACAACCCTCCAAATTCGATGCGGACGCTGCAAGTCCGTAGTGATACCCCTCGGATAGGACCAACCTGTTCGCAGTAGTCATAGGATGTGCCATTCTTACTAGGATCAATTCATCGTTGTCGTTGTAAGTGACTTGCTTATATACCCTCGTAGTAAGAAGGAAACCAGGGAGAGCAGCTACAACAAACCGCGAAGGCAATGCGATCAGAGAAGCTTTACCCGAAGTTCTCTAGATACGAGTTTTGGAATTGAGGACTTAAATTCCTAAGACACACCATTATCAATGTGGAAATCCATAAGGACCCTTGTAATTGATCAAAACCGTTGAGAAACAATCAGCACCAAAGGCATCAGTAGGAATATCCCAAAATTCCGGGCCTCGCTGACCTACCGTCTTAGTTCCTTTAGAACTTCTCGTAAATTACAGAACCCCCCCTTACGACTTTGACCCTGAAGGGAGCAACCCTTGGCTGGGAAGAGAATCAAAAGGAAGAAACCGTTAGAATTCCAGAATAAGAGACCAAATTCCTCTGGAAACCTCACTATGGGCAGGCTTAGTACGCTTCGGAAAGCGTGGAAAGCAAAAACCCCAGATAATTATGCCTTTCGAGATTCTTGTAAGAATCAGCCCTGTAATCGCAACTTCAACCTACTCCCGCGAGCTTAGTAAAGTATATCCTACCCGACACATCCCGAACTTGCAGAAGTATTTATCCGACGAGACTCTTGTAATCCTCCTCGACGAAATCGAGTTCCACAAGAGCCTCACCTTCGTGAAAGAACCATAGTGACCATGGACCGAAAGGTTAAGCGAACGCAGCAACGCTGCTCCCCATTAGTGAAAGTTCGCAGGAATACTAACCAAGGACCTGGAGTCACTTGGAGGCGCGAGTACCAGTCGATTAGGAAGTATCCCCACTTCATGGCTCGATTGTTCATGCCTACTCCTTGCCTAAATTCAAATTTCGGGACGAAATTCCCTCTAACAGGGGGATGATGTGACAACCGTCAATTTTCGGTCAAGTCAAAGTCAACCAAAGTCAACAAGTCAAACCGGTCAACTCAATTTGCCGTGAGTATTAGAGTTTACGTTATGTAATTTCTAAACAACTCTCTATTCTAATGAGAAATCATAAATTGAAAAGTGCGTACATCTAGATCTCCTTAACCTAAAACTGTGGTACGTAGCGAGCCAAACCGATAAAACAATGTTGCATACTCATCGGGAGTATGCAAGATCCTTAAACACGGCTTAACACGGCTTACGGACCCTGCATTGCGAAACCGAACACTCAAAAAGGGTCACCAATGAAACCTCTCTCAATCGTGTTCATCCATCTCTTCTTATCAAGAAATCTCTCCCAAATCTCTCTAAGAATATGAAATCTCTCCCAAATATCTCTTTGTATGTGAAATCTCTCCAAGTATGTCAAATCTCTCCCAAATCTCTCTAAGAATATGAAATCTCTCCCAAATATCTCTCTGTATGTGAAATCTCTCCAAGTATCTCAAATCTCTCCCAAATCTCTCTAAGAATATGAAATCTCTCCCAAATATCTCTCTCTATGTGAAATCTCTCCAAGAATGTCAAATCTCTCTAAGAATATGAAATCTCTCCCAAATATCTCTTTGTATGTGAAATCTCTCCAAGTATGTCAAATCTCTCCCAAATCTCTCTAAGAATATGAAATCTCTCCCAAATATCTCTCTGTATGTGAAATCTCTCCAAGTATGTCAAATCTCTCCCAAATCTCTCTAAGAATATGAAATCTGTCCCAAATATCTCTCTGTATGTGAAATCTCTCCAAGAATGTCAAATCTCTCCCAAATCTCTCTAAGAATATGAAATCTCTCCCAAATATCTCTTTGTATGTGAAATCTCTCCAAGAATGTCAAATCTCTCCCAAATCTCTCTGAGTATGTGGAATCTCTCTCAAATCTCTCTCGAAATCTCTCCCAAATCTCTATAATCACTCGGGGCATCCCGACCCTCGAATTTGGCGAAAACAGCCCAAAAACGGAAGTCTACGCGAAAAACGGACTTAAGGAACCGAAACCCCTCTTAGGAACCGAACCTCCTGATGAAGAGGAACCGAACCGAAGGTACTGTTCACTACTAACCGAACCTCCTGATGAAGAGGAACCGAACCGAAGGTACTGTTCACTACAGTTCATTCAGTTCTGACCATTTCCTCTTCTGATGACTAACCGAACCATCCCTTCTGAGCTTCGGACCGAACCCTCGGCCTAGGACCCTTCGCTTCTCGCTCCTGGTTCGCATCTCGCATCCGGCTCAGCAACCACCATGACCGAACCTCGGCCTAGGGACCGAACCTCGGCCTAGGACCGAGAGGCCTCGCTGCGAAGCCTTTTTCTCCTGGTTTTCGATTAAATTCGCGTTTTAAGCCCGTTTCTAATTCTTTTAGCACGGGATTTTCACCCAAAACTTTATTTTAACATATAAGGCCCCTAAACTATTAATTAATCACGTTTTTAAGGATAAAACCTTATCCAAAGAGGAGTAGGTGAAGTACAAAGATGGAGTGTTGACTTTCCTTTATTTTATGACACAAGCAACCTCCATCACCCACTCCATGTCATTATTACCCATCAGCCCTTACCTAGTCATTTCATTGTACTTTTCCCACCTTTTTCCAACCCCACAATTGGTCAAAGGCTAAAAAAGCCTCCTCTCTCCTCATTTCTCTCATTTTCTCTCTTTTCACCAAAAAGAGCAAACTCTTTTCTCTCTCATTTTCCCTCTCTAGAACTCGAGATTTGAGGGCTGATCTTGGGATTTTACTCCACATTTGGTAAGAATAATCCCTTCTCTTTATGATTATTTCACTTCTTTCTACTCGAATCATGAATATCTTACACAAACTCTCTCGTAATTGTGTTAGATCTTCGAATCTTCAAGTGATTCTTCAAGTGTTCTTGGGTTGAACACTTCTCTTCTTCAACACTTACCTACTGAAATCACTCAAGGTGTGTTCATACCCCTATATTTTCATGTTTTCTCAAGTTTTTAGGGGGGGATACAAGTTAAAACACCAAGAACATAACTACACTTTTCTAATAGCCTTCATCAGAAAAGTTCAACTGCATTCACGGACTGTTTTGGACAACTTAAACATTTTTGTTTGAAAAACTGTTTTAGGTGTGAGTAGTTCCAGTTCTTAGCTTTAAAATGACTACTTGCACATCTCCATACGAATTTTCTACAATTTATGGTGATTTTTACAAAACTGCCTATCATTTCAAACACCAATCCGGACCAGTCTGTGATTATGGATTTTTTCACTCAAGTTGGAGGTCATTAAAAATCATGATAAAAATTATGAGTAAACTATACACATTTTGAGAACTCTCAGAATTTACGGATTTAGTTTTCAACTTTGTATGATTTTTCTATGACATTTCAAAAACAGTGTAGAAAGGTTGAAAATTTGTTAACAGCATATAACTTTCATAACACTTTGTATTATGTTGAGCAAAGTGTATAACAATAAGTTCTAAATATTGAATGTGTTTCCTTGTTAGTTTATCATCATAAACTGAAATATAGTCATTCATGATAAGATTATTCATTCATTTAGAACACGTATATTAAGCTATAATGAGCATAGTATATGGATTCATAGCGTTAAGGAATTTTCATAAAAGAATTCTTATACATTACAAACGTTTTGGATAAACTATAATAGGTATAGTTTATGTATCATTTACTTCTCAAACTTATTTACCAAAGGTTTTCAGTTTAGTTCACGTAAATCTGTTAATGAGTAAATTTGTGAGTCATTCCCTTCGGGTTACTTCCAAAGTAACAAAGTCAAAAAGTCCTGTAAATTGTAACCAGAGTCTCTTGTAGGGAGAACGTGATAGTTGTATATAGATCTATATTGGGTTTGACAAACCCACACCAGAGCTGCTTGCAACAGCTAGACCGGCAGGTCTGTGGTGACAAGTGTCATTTAACGGCGACGCCTGAAGAACATCGTATTACGAGGCCGTCTATGTCAAGTATGGTTATGATAGCTCACATGTGGTATTAACAATCATAAGATTTACGGGTTCTAACTTTAAATTAGCGAGTTATGTCTATTTAGCTCACTGAAATTACTTTAAGTATGGAAAAATACTTATACGCCTTCATATCAAAAAGGGTTTTATGTCGATTTAAAATCACTTTTTACATCAACAATTACATACTTTATTATATACTTTTGGTCTTGGTATTTAAGACTACACATCATTCATTACGGGATTTTTCTCACATCAGAAAGGGTTTTATGCCGATTTAAAACCACTTTTATATCTTTAAGTATGACAAATAGTTGTTCATTTTCGGTCCTGGTATTTAGGACTACATAACTTTTGTAAGGAAAATATTGGATTTTTCTTCGTATCATACATCTCTTTACAAAGATCGATTTTCAAACTCTTACTGTCAAAAGCTTATGAACTCACCAACCTTTGTGTTGACACTTTTCAAAACTACTTGTATTCTCAGGAATTCAGTGAAACAGGAAATCAACCACGTTTTGAGGATGGGACGATAAATCGTCGAACAGTTCATTTTGTATCATAATGTAATTGATTTGAATCATGTAAACATATACTTTGGTGTAACTTTTTCAATTATATTTATGACGGTTGTATTTACTTTGAGCACTATTATACTCGTTGTTGTGATACTCTACGTGAAGTCCTCCACCCCCGGACATTTCCGCCATCCTTGGTTTGGGGGTGTGACACTTACGATCTAGAAGTTTGAATGGTCGTTTCTAGCCAAGAACACTAGTGTGTGCTTGGTTTAACTTGAAAATCTACAAAACGGAATGATTTCACGAATGAAATCATGTAAGATCACTAGGTCATCAAAGATATCAACTAGTTAGGGCAAGATACTTACGAGTTTTGAAGATCGGGGACGAAGATCGGGATGATACTTGAGAGGATTTGGGCCAAGGGAATAAATGAAATGACAAATGACCTTCATCTTCACCATATATGATGAGTTTACTGCCCACATGGAGTTTACGGCCGTAAACTCCCATGTGGTGGCTGTGAACTCATGGTTAATGTGCTTAAGGCCATTTCTTTGTGCTAGAACTTTAGCCGATTAACCTCGACACTTATTCCTTAAGTGTACAAGGCTCAGAATGCTCAAATAAACTTCTAATTGTGCTAAAAGATAACAACAATGAGTTTGACTTTCAAAGAAGTGTTAGGCTGAACTGGATGGAAAAATTTCGGGTTTTCACATCATCCCCCTGTTAGAGGGAATTTTGTCCCGAAATTAGAATTTAGGTAAGGAAGTAGGTATGAATGATCGAGTCATGAGGTGGGAACTTCCTAATCGATTTGTTTCTCTCGCTCATAAGTGAATTCGGGTCCTCGGTTGGTATCCCAACGAACCTTCACTAATGGGCGACGGTGTTTGCCTCATCAGTTTGAACACTCGGTCGAGGGTCACTACGGTTCTTTCACGAAGGCGAGGATATCGTGAATTTCGATCTCGTCGAGTGGACTTACGAGAGTCCTAATGGAAAGGTATGGTTTCAAGATCGAGAGGCGCAGGGTAATATGTATGTTACTACGCTCGCGGAGTAGATCTAGTTTGTGAGATACAGGATCGATTCTGGTAAGAATCTCGGAGGTCCTAGCCATCTTGGATTAAGCTTCCCACGCTTTACGAAGCATATTAAGTCGTAAGGGTTTCTGTAATTTGCAAGGAGTTCTGAATGGACTACGACAATAGGTCTGCAAGACCTAGAATTTGGCGAATTTCTGTTGGCGTCATCGGTGTCGACAAATTCTCAACGGTTTTGATAAATTGAAAGAGTACTCAAGAATTTCCATATCACTAATAGTGTGTCTTAGGAATTTGACTCATTATTTCCAAAACACGTGTTTAGAGAACTTCGCGAAGAGTTTCTCCGAGGGAAATGTTTCCATGGTTTCCTTCTTACTAATAGAGTTGATAAGTAAATCATCTACAAAGAGGATGACGAACTGATCCAAGTAAGAATGGCGTACCCTATTCATTAAACTCATGAATGCTATGGGCGTATTGGTCCTATCCGAGGGGTATCACTACGGACTTGAAGTGTCCGCATCGAGTTTGGAAGGTAGTCTTCCGGACATCCATCCCTAACACTCAAACTGGTGATATTCGGATCTCAGGACCATTTCTGAAACTAATTCTTTCCTTACGCTTGCTCAACCAATTCATCTATGCGAGGCATAGATAACAATTTCAAATGGAAATCTTGACGGGGTCCCTGATAGTCGAGGCACATATGATGCAATCCGTCTACTTCTGGAAGAATAAGACTGGAGCTCTCCAGGGTGAGACGCCTAGTCTTCCAATTCTATTTTTGTGTAGTTCGCTAAGTTGTCCGGACTGTTCTTGTATCTTCGTAGGTGTTTAGACTGTAGGGCAATTTGTTTACAGGAGTCATATTGGGTTCTAAGTTTGTTCACATGATGATGCGATTACTCGTAGTCTTGGGCAGTTCTCCATCCTGAAGTTCATATTAGAATCCATACATGGTTCAACAATCACAACCTCGTGTATACGAGTCGTATATAATTAAGATTGAAAAGATAGTCGAATAATTGATTTTTTTTTAACGTTGACATCCCAATGAGGAAAGGAAGTTAAAGTGGAATCATCATTTCTAAACCTGTAGAGCCTTGATTATATATCATCCTATTGCTTGCATTCTTTCTAGGCTTGGTGCTATCGTTTCTTGTTCTCTGTTTTTTGGCTTTGCGAGCCTGCGACTGTTATCACTTGACGACTTCCTGGATTGCTACTACGATCGGCGTTTTCAACCCCATCATCAGTATTGCTTGTGATGATAGCGCTACGATTTGCAAGGACAACTGTCACGGCAGCCATCACGACAGCTGTAACTGCAGTTTAAAAGGTAGCGACGTCCATAAGAAAGGCAGGGGTTTCGTTGTTCAGCTAACTGTTTCCGGATGACGACATGATTCTATAACACGAAAGATAAGGATTTTGTGAGCGATTTTGGTTGACCCTAGAGGTACTTCGATTGCTCAATTAAAGAGTAAGAGTATGTTCTCGAAAGTTTGACCTACATACCTATGATGCAATCCTAGTACGGATTGGAAGTATGTTCGCGAAGGTTTTACCTACATCCCCATGATGCAGTCCTAGTACTAAGTGGAAGTGTGTTCATGAAGGGTTGACCTATATCCCTATGATGCAGTCCTAGTAATGAGTGGGAGTAAGTTCGTAGAATGGTCTTAAGACGTTCGTCGTTCAAGCCGAGGTATCGTTGGTTGGGGAATAACATGATCCAACCACTGAAAAAGACTTGGAAATGTCTCCGGAGTTAAATTAATATAGTCCAATGTCTTGACTAAACCTGTTTCAGATAAACTCCAATGAAAGTATGATGAGAGTACCTGAATAAAGAATGACACAGAAGTTAGCCGGCTATCAATATCTTTGATATTCATGACGTAAAAGTTTGGGAAAATGACCTTGTAAAAGGTCTTACATCATATCCAGAGAAGATAGTCCTTGACAACATATAGACCTAACCAAAAGTACTTACAGTACAAGATAGTTTCATAGAAAATGCCACATCGGGCATAGATAGAAAAACGATTCCTTTTTAACAAGGAAAAGTAAAGTAAAGCATCTACTACTGGCGACGGTCATCCCTCTGGTGAAGTCTCAGCTCAGCCAGTTGACGTTCCACATCATGTAGGTGTCTTTCGTACACCCTCTGGCGTACACGGAGTGCTATGACCTCGGCTCGTGATTCTGCCAATGCTTGAAGCAGGGCTTGATGGTCTCTCTCAGATCTCTCACGAGCATCTTCTAGACGAATGGTGTGGAGAGTATGCATTCTCTTATTGGTGACAACTTCTGTGATCTGCTGTAGGGCTGTCCTGCCTTGAATCTCATTTCGAGCCACTCTGCGGACTAGGATTGGCAAGATTCTATCTGCTGAGCCCCCATTGCTCAGGTCATAAAAGCTTTGGTCACCATTAAATGGAATGGGCTGATCATGTCCTTGGCTCCATGTTTCCAAGCATTCCACCCATGGAGGCATCGGGCCATGAAAAGTCGGACGAGGGTTAGGATTTGGAACGGGAGCTGCCTGGGGTAGGTTCTCAACCTTGGGTTCGGAGTTAGCACCGTCCGAAAGGTCTTCATCATGGTGATCATTCAAAGGGATAGGATGATCATTCTTTGGTTCTTCTCCAAACCAACCATCAATGACTTCATTTGGAAGGTACTGGTTGTCGTGGGGATGGAGTCCATCCATGTTATCTATGCGAGAATTGGGGTAAGAAAATAATTATTAGACGAATTATCTAGATAATTATTTAGAAAATATTCTCTAGTTACATCACTATTTGTGAAGTGCATACCAATTATATGTAATCGAAACAGGATAGGCCTTCGAATAAGTGAGCTTAACTCCAAATTCACAAAGAGTAGGGGTAAAGCAAAATTTTCACAGATTCTAAGTCTATAACATCCTAGTTACATATAGCCTTAGTGTACCTACTTAGAAACTATCAACTTAGTAATGAAGATCCTTTTTAGCTCTCAAGTATAAAGTACCTATAGTAACACCAAATACCCCTATAGTATTTTAGGTTTATGTTATGTTTTTCTCATTGTGGTATTGTTGGTAAGATTTTAGACTTGTTGTAACTACACAACTACACTTAGGCACATGCTAGTCAACCCTCGGATAATATAGTTGATCAGGCTATATCTTCCCAGTTTTTACTATATGTCTCTAAGTCCAACTGTGTTGCCCAACAATCGTAATTCTTTTGTACTGTCCTAGTGACACTGATTTTAGTATGAATGCAGGCACGTATACTTAACTAAATATTTTATTATTTATAGTATAAACTCTTGGTAAGAGTATTTTAATCCCATTGCATTTATAGTCTGTATATCTTTTATGGGTTGATATACTTAATTCACTATAAACAATACTCTGATACTAATCGGTCACACCCTAGAACCATGAACGGCGGAAACATTCTGGGGCGGAGGACGTCATGTACAATATCACAACAATGAAAAGTAGTAAACAAGAAACAACATCATCCATTGCATTAATAATATAATTTTAATACAAGTGTGTCCTGTCAAATTGTGATAAACACTAAAGTATAAATCAAAATGAAAGATGAGTCTTGAACGAGCACCATCTTCTCTAAACCTAGCATCGGTACCTATCTACTGTTGACCTGAGGATACAAGTTATTTTTAAAGAGAGTATCAGCTTTAAAGGTAGTGAGATCATAAGTATTTTAGTGTCTTAATTTGTATGTAAGTATTTGTATGTATATGAACTGTAAGTATTTGTATGTATATGAACTGTAAGTATGAAAACATTTTGAACAATCTAGAAAACCATATGTTTCCTAATAAAAGTATCCTTCTACCAAGGCATCTAGTATCTGTGTGGGATTCTCTTGTAAGAGTGTGTATTTTACCAAATCCGACTATCATTATTGAAAATATAGCTTCTACATTACCGTGCATCGTGTGAATGTTCACGAAGTGAATGTAATGGGAAAAGGAAATAGTACTATGGTGTAGTATCAAAACTACAACCGTACTAACTACCTTAAATCTATGGTAATCTCGTAAGTACTGTAGTATTTGTAATAAGTGACTACTTCTGTACTAATTTTACCTTATTTGAGGGATAAGGCATAATGTGATGGCTAGATCCCAGGCTAAACGCTCCCCTGTCAAAGAGATTTTGGGACCCATACACAACCCCTGCATGTTTGCAAGCCGTGAACATCCACATTACTATGATCATGTATACCCAATATAACTATCACAATGCGTTGTGATTCAGCGGTATAGTTAGATCCTGAAATCGTTCCATGCTATAGCACCTAGTGATGTCTGTCCTATTATCGTATATGTAAACGCACTCATGTAAACGTATCTATGTAAACGTACTCATGTAAGTGTAATCATGTAAACGTAACCATGTAAACGTAATCATGTAAACATATCTATGTAATAGTATCGTAATGTAGTGTGTGTACTAGCTGTAATGTGTGTTCTCTCCCTATCAAGCATGTATAGACTCATGAATGAGCTAACTCGTGGTATGATTCTGTATTCTAGTAAACGTATTAGTATCTTCCTAAAGTACCCATATGGTAGTTTACTAGTAATGTAACTGGTACGTAGGAACATGGAAGTATACCCTTGCTACCCAAGGGTATTGAACTGACTGGAAGAACCTTTATTACTATATATGTACACATGATATATAACTAATATTTATACGACCTTTGGACGGATACCCGATACCTTACCAGACCACATCCCAACGGGGAAAAGGAAATAAAGTAGCTAGCCTTCTGAAGTCTTTTAAACATTTCTTATATAACTATACATACATAGGCATGCAATTGACAATATCAAAGCATCAAATAAGTTTTGTAAAACCTTTGAACATGATTACTATCTAAGAAAAGATCGACTTGATGTCAATCTATAAAACGGGTTGAAAGCATTTGTTTGATAAAACAGTTTAAGTATAAAGGAACGTTTGTTTGAAACACAATTATAAATGAGTTTGAAGTGAAACATACAGTGTATAATGAACAATTTAATAAGGAGTTTTAAGCCTATAAAACGTTTATGAAACTCATTTGAAGACAACTGTTTGGAAAAACGGCTAATGAGTAGTAAATCATTTGAATGTTGCTTATTAATCACATGTGCTTGATATAATAACTAGGATGATTCTACTTGTATCCCCCTTCCCCATGAAAGCATTTTAAAACATTTAAAACATTGATTAAGGGGTATGAACTCACCTGTAGCAAGTGGTTGGGATTGAACGGACTATATCAGATACTAGGTGTCAAGTGAAGACTTGGACACACACAATGATCTAATAACATATGAATACATATGTATATAAACAATTAGTGATTATAACACTAATTAAACATGTAAAAACATCCTATTGCGAGGAAAACACTTTGGTGAAGTGCTAGGATGCTATCGAGTTGCAACAAAGGAGTGTAAGGCTTTGTAAGTGAGTTTATGGTCCATAGACCATACTTGTTGGAGTTTATGGCCCCGAGGAGTTTACTCGTGGCCATAAACTCTCAAATGGGTCACCAAATGAAGCTTAAAGTTATGATATCTTAAGTGGTTAAGTGTTCCAAGGCTTAAACAAGAGGATAGGTGAGTTTAAGGTCCATGAATGACCTTAACTTGAGTTTGCGGCCCAAGTACCACTTCCCCATGAGTTTACGACCATAAACTCATGGTAGGAAGTACCATTTGATGTTTTGAGGTTCCTAGCTCATTGGGGATTGGTTCTATGTTAAGTTCTATCCATGTGGAAGCATTAGGGGCACAATATCACCCTTTTATAGAGTTTATGGCCTAAGGACCAATCCTTATGAGCTTACGGCCATAAACTCTATGGGAACATGGTTTCTTGGATGCTTAAGGTCGTGAACACTTCAAGGATATGATCTAAGCTGGGTTCTAGGCATAAGGAAGGAGTTAGGGTGCAATTTGCCCCATTTATAGGGGTTTACGGCCCAAGAACATGTATTGGCCATAAAATCCTTTGTTCTTGTGTTTCCTTATGATTTCTAGGCTATAAACATGTTATACCTAGTTTACCACGAGTTAGAACCAGAGCACTTATGATCTAGAAGCTTGAATGGCCGTTTTTGGCCAAGAACACTAGTGTGTGTTCTTGGTGTAACTTGAAAATCTACAAACGGAATGATTTCACGGATGAAATCATGTAAGATCACTAGATCATCTAAGATATCAACTAGTTAGGGCAAGATACTTACGAGTTTTGAAGATTGGGGACGAAGATCGGGATGATACTTGAGAGGATTTGGGCCAAGGGAATGAAAGAAATGAACAAATGACCTTCATTTTCACCATACAAGATGAGTTTACGGCCGTAAACTCCCATGTGGTGGCCACGAACTCATGGTTAATGTGCTTAAGGCCATTTCTATGTGCTAGAACTTCAGCCGATTAACCTCGACACTTATTCCATAAGTGTACAAGGCTCAGAATGCTCAAATAAACTTCTAATTGTGCTAAAAGATAACAGTAGTGAGTTTGACTTTCAAGGAAGTGTTAGGCTGAACTGGATGGAAAAATTTCAGGTTGTCACAATATTCTCTTTCATGAACATGATTTTAATACAAGTATTAATTGAAGTATTAAGTAAATGTTTATGTGCGAGTTATTTGATGTTGCCCGAAATACGTGTTAAAGAACATTCCTTATTATATATGATGATTTAGGATAAAGAGTAAACCTAAATTAATTATGAGGAATATTGGGTAGTATCTTCTTATGAGTACGAGTGAGTTATAGGCAAATAATAGAACTTTAAAATATGTCATTGATCTGGGGGGATGGATTAGACTGTCATTGTCCCTAGTTCGAGAGTATGGATTGGACATAATCAATTGTCATTAATACCGGAGTATGAAAAAAGACATAATCAGTTGTCCTTAGTCCAGGAGTATAGATAGGACATAGTTATTTCACATTAATCTGGGAGTATGGATTTAAACATTTGACCCTAGTTCGAGAGTATGGAATGGGCACAATTATTGATCCGAGAGCATGGAATAGATCCAGGAGTGAGAGGTAAAGTGTAAGGTCCGAGAGTATGGATAGTGTTGTCGTGAGCATTGAAGGGGTGGGGTGATAGATGATTATATATGTGGGAAAATTGTATATTTTATGAGATATAAATTATATATATGATATAACATTGTGGGATTGAAATCCCTATGTACTCACCAGGTTTCCCAACCTGACCCACTCAAGCTTATTTGTATCACAGGTGTTGATATGAAGCTACTTTACACTGAGAGATTTAAAAGAGATGTGGATCACTAGTGTAAATGAATGTAAGTTTTGTTTATGCTTTTGTTTATGTATTGACGATGGCATCCTAATGTTTTAAAATGAATAAAATACATTTCTTCGGAAATGATTTGATAATGTATTTATCATGTTTTTCTGGGAACAAATTCCGCAACACATTTCTTTAAAAGATACTCTAATTTT
Organism: Lactuca serriola; assembly: GCF_051521515.1. NCBI lineage: Eukaryota > Viridiplantae > Streptophyta > Magnoliopsida > Asterales > Asteraceae > Lactuca > Lactuca serriola. The sequence continues at coordinate 119,032,187 of NC_136414.1, forward strand.
CAAAGTAAAGCATAAACAAATCGGTCTTTTCTGGCCGTGAAAATGGGGATGCTACAGTTGGTATCAGGGCATTAGTTTAAGCGAACTATGAATAAGGATTTATTTCTAGACTTAAACTTAGAATGCTAAGAGATGATCGTGAGGAGTGTGTCTAATATATTTTAGGTAGCACACTTGAATATACACAAGAACTAGCTTATTTTAGGAATGATTCCTAAATTACTTTCATGTGCTAAATGATTTGTGATGCTTTATGCTATCGTTTGATCAGATCTATGATCTATTGCCGACTAGATCTGGAAAATTTATGTGTTCAGATTTGTAAACGTTTAATTACGGTATTAGAACCGACATGTAACTTTTTGGAGTAATAAGGAGGATTACACGTCTAAATATTCTTTATCTAGATTCTCGTCTTGATGCACTGAACGCATGCTTTCATGAACAAAGCATCATGGTGAAGACTCATTGAGAATTGAGTAAATTGAGGAAATGAAAAGGATTATGATAGTGAACAACACCTATCAGAAGATGTCATAAGAGTGGTATCTTGCCTCTAGAATATATGATAAGATCACAGTACATTCAGAGGAGTATGGTACGTCTGAGGTACACCTTCGATTGGTGGGATGATGGAACGATTAGTGTAATTCCTAAAGTTGTCCCATCGTATGGCATTTCCACCACCAACCGAGTTGAAGCAGAATTGATGATTGAAGATACGCATGGAAGAAGTCCTAGTAGAGTCTAGGGAAAATTATATGATTGTTTGGACATATTTGTTTGAGTTAAAATTGTTTTTGTGATAATAACTTGGAGAACTGCGAGACAATACTTGAGACGAGTATGAGTAGATGCGAATGGTAGTAGAGGCATATACTATCGGAAGCATAGAACTTGCATTTGATTTTGTTTTATTCAAGTATGAGTAGATGCGAATGGTAGGGAAAGCCACAAGGTTACCAAGAAGCTAGTAATTGATTTTGTTTTATTCAAGTATGTCGTTACCATTTTATTCGGTAATGATTTAGAAGATGATTGTTATTTCGACCCTAGTGCTCATATCAAATCGAGTCTGACTAAGATGAGTATATTACGTGGTTCAGAGAACTAGGTTCGATGTCACATTTTACTTAATCCGGAAGATTGAAATAATAGATAATCAAAGCGATCATTAGAGGTATCGTGATAATTTCTTGTAGCTAGAAATGCTACCTTTTAAAGTGTGATTATATCACAATAGAACATGAAGGAAGGTATAGTCTATTCTGGAAAATTGACTCTAAGAGACCTAAGTATAAGCGTTGCAACATATGATGATAGGTCATTAGAAGATGAAACATCCGTCCATTGTAGTAATAGCAGAACTTATCTTAAGTTTGTCTCCAATAAGGATCAAGATTGTGACTAGAAGGTCAGAATTGTGAGTCTAACATTAGGTAGAGAGCAGGTGCAAGATCGAGCAATACTTGCAGTCAAGAAAACCAGTAGTTAGATAGACATTCAAAGAAACATAGAGTTACGATTATTACCTAGGATAACGTATAAATTCATTAAACAAGCTCTGTTTCGTTGATGATTCCGGGACGTAATCATCCTAACGGAGAAATAATTGTAATGCCCACAGATCTGGCCTAGTCAATTTAGAGACAATGAGCATCAAAAATAAGTTTTTAATGGAAGATTATTTAGAAGGATTAGTCTTAACCAAGTTATAGTATATGTTCCAAGGGTTCCTTACATATAAAGAACGCTGAAATTCGAGTCATAAAGAAGAAATTATGGCCCGTCAAAGTTTTACGGCGAAACCGGCACGCCACCGTGTAACATAAAAAGTGAATTTTTGATAAACTAATTTCTTGCTTTAGATATCTAAATGAAAGTTGTAGCATACATTAAACCAAGAGTGTCAATAAAAAGAACATCAAAATCTGACTTTGTATGAGAAAGTTATGATTTTTCTAAGATTTGGCAAAGCAGTACACGGCCCGAAATTCGAATTATATATCGATCGATTTTTGGGCAACTCAACCTAAATGAGAATTCAAGATCTTGTTAGTAGTAGCAGCAAGGTAAAAAGACGGACGAAAACAGATGTCGGATGAAGAAGTTATGAATTTTTAACAGACTTTTCCTGTCCCGACCTGTTAAAAATATAACTTTAAAAATAAAGTCAAAATTAGCCGACAGAGTCCAAATGAAAGTTGTAGAGTACGTATCTGCCTACGTGTGGATATAAAGATTGTGAAAAACGGAGTTCGTATGAACGAGTTACATTTTATAATAGTATATTTTTGTATTTAAATAAAATATAAAATATATATAGGTACGCATATATATATATATATATATATATATATATATATATATATATATATATATATATCATTAGAAAGGTATCGACGATGCGGTCATTATAAGACTAATATTGAATACTTTCGACATTAGTTTAGTACAAATATCGTTAAATCTTTTTAAAATAGTATTATAAAGGGGTGTTTAGTTGTTTATATAACTATAAGGTCATTAACTAACTATGAGGGTAGTTTTTGAAGATAGTATTATAAATGGGTGTTTAGTTGCACCATTATCTTGATTCAAGAGTCTTTCTCTTCTTATCCCCCGAGCATTTTGGCCCCTCGTGATTTGCCTTCTCTTTCTTTAGTTTTAGTATTCTAAAGTGAGCGCTACACGAATCTTTCTTAGAAAGATTCAGCGACGAAGTTTCTGACCCTGTAGGGCTCGGCTCCTAGCTAAAACTCTCTACTAAGTAAGTTGTGCTTACCCTATTTCAAATATAGCTTATATTTAAAATTAGTATTGCTATTATGAACTTATAATAAATATTTGGGCTATTGTTTTGACTTATATAAGTGTCGTTATAATGTCTTTTTAACTATTCACGGTACGGGGAATCTGGTTTAAAGGGCCGCATAGGGTTGTTGGATTTCAGAAGTGCTATATGCCAAAATGGTCCTGCCCTCCAATGTTTTATGTCTGACCTTGTCTGTACATAGTGGTTGGAAAATATTGTTTAAACGCTTATATAATAATAATAATAATAATAATAATAATAATAATAATAATAATAATAATAATAATAATAAGACTACTAATTAGTCACCGTAAATGTTAAACTAAAATCTAGTGGTAATAATACTAGGTTTCGTCTAAGGAAATTATTTTTAAGAAGCAAAACGCTGTCTAAGTTCGGAATCACTACCTAAACAAGTGAGTGCATAGTCTCTTTCATAAACATGATTTTAATACAAGTATTGATTGAAGTATTAAGTAAATGTTTATGTGCGAGTTATTTGATGTTGCCCGAAATACGTGTTAAAGAACATTCCTTATTATATATGATGATTTAGGATAAAGAGTAAATCTAAATTAATTATGAGGAATATTGGGTAGTATCTTCTTATGAGTACGAGTGAGTTATAGGCAAATAATAGAACTTTAAAATATGTCATTGATCTGGGGGGATGGATTAGACTGTCATTCTCCCTAGTTCGAGAGTATGGATTGGACATAATCAATTGTCATTAATACGGGAGTATGGAAAAAGACATAATCAGTTGTCCTTAGTCCAGGAGTATAGATAGGACATAGTTATTTCACATTAATCTGGGAGTATGGATTTAAACATTTGTCCCTAGTTCGAGAGTATGGTATGGGCACAATTATTGATCCGAGAGCATGGAATAGATCCAGGAGTGAGAGGTAAAGTGTAAGGTCCGAGAGTATGGATAGTGTTGTCGTGAGCATTGAAGGGGTGGGGTGATAGATGATTATATATGTGGGAAAATTGTATATTTTATGAGATATAAATTATATATATGATATAACATTGTGGGATTGAAATCCCTATGTACTCACCAGGTTTCCCAACCCGACCCACTCAAGCTTATTTGTATCACAGGTGTTGATATGAAGCTACTTTACACTGAGAGATTTAAAATAGATATGGATCACTAGTGTAAATGAATGTAAGTTTTGTTTATGCTTTTGTTTATGTATTGACGATGGCATCCTAATGTTTTAAAATGAATAAAATACATTTCTTCGGAAATGATTTGATAATGTATTTATCATGTTTTTCTGGGAACAAATTCCGCAACACATTTCTTTAAAAGATACTCTAATTTTCAAAGTAAAGCATAAACAAATCGGTCTTTTATGGCCGTGAAAATGGGGATGCTACAGTTGGTATCAGGGCATTAGTTTAAGCGAACTATGAATAAGGATTTATTTCTAGACTTAAACTTAGAATGCTAAGAGATGATCGTGAGGAGTGTGTCTAATATATTTTAGGTAGCACACTTGAATATACACAAGAACTAGCTTATTTTAGGAATGATGCCTAAATTACTTTCATGTGCTAAATGATTTGTGATGCTTTATGCTATCGTTTGATCAGATCTATGATCTATTGCCAACTAGATCTGGAAAATTTATGTGTTCAGATTTGTAAACGTTTAATTACGGTATTAGAACCGACATGTAACTTTTTGGATTAATAAGGAGGATTACACGTCTAAATATTCTTTATCTAGATTCTCGTCTTGATGCACTGAACGCATGCTTTCATGAACAAAGCATCATGGTGAAGACTCATTGAGAATTAAGTAAATTGAGGAAATGAAAAGGATTATGATAGTGAACGACACCTATCAGAAGATGTCATAAGAGTGGTATCTTGCCTCTAGAATATATCATAAGATCACAGTACATTCAGAGGAGTATGGTACGTCTGAGGTACACCTTCGATTGGTGGGATGATGGAACGATTAGTGCAATTCCTAAAGTTGTCCCATCGTATGGCATTTCCACCACCAACCGAGTTGAAGCAGAATTGATGATTGAAGATACGCATGGAAGAAGTCCTAGTAGAGTCTAGGGAAAATTATATGATTGTTTGGACACATTTGTATGAGTTAAAATTGTTTTTGTGATAATAACTTGGAGAACTGCGAGACAATACTTGAGACGAGTATGAGTAGATGCGAATGGTAGTAGAGGCATATACTATCGGAAGCATATAACTTGCACTTGGATTAGGGAAAGCCACAAGGTTACCAAGAAGCTAGTAATTGATTTTGTTTTATTCAAGTATGTCGTTACCATTTTATTCGGTAATGATTTAGAAGATGATTGTTATTTCGACCCTAGTGCTCATATCAAATCGAGTCTAACTAAGATGAGTATATTACGTGGTTCAGAGAACTAGGTTCGATGTCACATTTGACTTAATCCGGAAGATTGAAATAATAGATAATCAAAGCGATCATTAGAGGTATCGTGATAATTTCTTGTAGCTAGAAATGCTACCTTTTAAAGTGTGATTATATCACAATAGAACATGAAGGAAGGTATAGTCTATTCTGGAAAATTGACTCTAAGAGACCTAAGTATAAGCGTTGCAACATATGATGATAGGTCATTAGAAGATGAAACATTCGTCCATTGTAGTAATAGAAGAACTTATCTTAAGTTTGTCTCCAATAAGGATCAAGATTGTGACTAGAAGGTCAGAATTGTGAGTCTAACATTAGGTAGAGAGCAGGTGCAAGATCGAGCAATACTTGCAGTCAAGAAAACCAGTAGTTAGATAGTCATTCAATGAAACATAGAGTTACGATTATTACCTAGGATAACGTATAAATTCATTAAACAAGCTCTGTTTCGTTGATGATTCCGGGAAGTAATCATCCTAACGGAGAAATAATTGTAATGCCCACAGATCTGGCCTAGTCAATTTAGAGACAATGAGCATCAAAAATAAGTTTTTAATGGAAGATTATTTAGAAGGATTAGTCTTAACCAAGTTATAGTATATGTTCCAAGGGTTCCTTACATATAAAGAACGCTGAAATTCGAGTCATAAAGAAGAAATTATGGCCCGTCAAAGTTTTACGGCGAAACCGGCACGCCACCGTGTAACATAAAAAGTGAATTTTTGATAAACTAATTTCTTGCTTTAGATATCTAAATGAAAGTTGTAGCATACATTAAACCAAGAGTGTCAATAAAAAGAACATCAAAATCTGACTTTGTATGAGAAAGTTATGATTTTTCTAAGATTTGGCAAAGCAGTACACGGCCCGAAATTCGAATTATATATCGATCGATTTTTGGGCAACTCAACCTAAATGAGAATTCAAGATCTTGTTAGTAGTAGCAGCAAGGTAAAAAGACGGACGAAAACAGACGTCGGATGAAGAAGTTATGAATTTTTAACAGACTTTTCCTGTCCCGACCTGTTAAAAATATAACTTTAAAAATAAAGTCAAAATTAGCCGACAGAGTCCAAATGAAAGTTGTAGAGTATGTATCTGCCTACGTGTGGATATAAAGATTGTGAAAAACGGAGTTCGTATGAACGAGTTACATTTTATAATAGTATATTTTTGTATTTAAATAAAATATAAAATATATATAGGTACGCATTTATATATATATATATATATATATATATATATATACATATATATATATATATATATATATATATATATATATATATATATATATATATCATTAGAAAGGTATCGACGATGCGGTCATTATAAGACTAATATTGAATACTTTCGACATTAGTTTAGTACAAATATCGTTAAATCTTTTTAAAATAGTATTATAAAGGGGTGTTTAGTTGTTTATATAACTATAAGGTCATTAACTAACTATGAGGGTAGTTTTTGAAGATAGTATTATAAATGGGTGTTTACTTGCACCATTATCTTGATTCAAGAGTCTTTCTCTTCTTATCCCCCGAGCATTTTGGCCCCTCGTGATTTGCCTTCTCTTTCTTTAGTTTTAGTATTCTAAAGTGAGCGCTACACGAATCTTTCTTAGAAAGATTCAGCGACGAAGTTTCTGACCCTGTAGGGCTCGACTCCTAGCTAAAACTCTCTACTAAGTAAGTTGTGCTTACCCTCTTTCAAATATAGCTTATATTTAAAATTAGTATTGCTATTATGAACTTATAATAAATATTTGGGCTATTGTTTTGACTTATATAAGTGTCGTTATAATGTCTTTTTAACTATTCACGGTACGGGGAATCTGGTTTAAAGGGCCGCATAAGGTTGTTGGATTTCAGAAGTGCTATATGCCAAAATGGTCCTGCCCTCCGATGTTTTATGTCTGACCTTGTCTGTACATAGTGGTTGGAAAATATTGTTTAAACGCTTATATAATAATAATAATAATAATAATAATAATAATAATAATAATAATAATAATAATAATAATAATAAGACTACTAATTAGTCACCGTAAATGTTAAACTAAAATCTAGTGGTAATAATACTAGGTTTCGTCTAAGGAAATTATTTTTAAGAAGCGAAACGCTGTCTAAGTTCGGAATCACTACCTAAACAAGTGAGTGCATAGTCTCTTTCATAAAAATGATTTTAATACAAGTATTGATTGAAGTATTAAATAAATGTTTATGTGCGAGTTATTTGATGTTGCCTGAAATACATGTTAAAGAACATACCTGATTATATATGATGATTTAGGATAAAGAATAAACCTAAATTAATTAAGAGGAATATTGGTTAGTATCTTCTTATGAGTACGAGTGATTTATACACAGGGAATAGAACTTTAAAATATGTCATTGATCCGGGAGCATGGATTAGACATAGTCATTGTCCCTAGTCTGAGAGTATGGATTAAACATAGTCAATTGTCATCAATCCGGGAGTATGGATTAAGACATAGTCATTTGTCCTTTGTCCGGGAGTATGATAGGACATAGTTATTTGACATTAATCCGGGAGTATGGATTTAGACATTTGTCCCTAGTTCGAGAGTATGGAATGGGCTCAATTATTGATTGGACAGCATGGATTAGATCCAGGAGTTAGTGGTAAAGTGTATGGTCCGAGAATATGGATAGTGTCGTCGTGAGGATTGACGGGGTGTGGTAAGAGTTGATTATATATGTGGGAAAATTGTATATTTTATGAGATCTAAATTATATATATATATATATATATATATATATATATATGATATTGTTGGATTAGTGTCTAAGTCCATAACTATTTTGGTATGTACTTGACCCGATGGTGCATGGTCCTTTTGGGTTGCCTTCACCAAAGCAACTTGATAGGATGAATTATGGAGAGAAAAGATTAAAACTGATTTATTAATATATTATGAGAATAATATATTAAAGGAGAAATCATATTGTTTAATTAATATTAGTCAAGAATTAATAAGAATTAAGTTTGTGACTAAAAGAGATTAATTAAACTTAAGGGACTGGAGTTGTAATTATAAGATAACTGCAATTGGGCTATGGATTGCCTTATATTATAAGGTTGGACGAATTCTATGGGGAAACCCATTAGAAATCGTCCAAGGCCTTTAAGGAATGGAGTCCATGGGTTGCTTAGGGCTTAAGCATCCAAATTAGGGTTTCCTTGTTAGATAACCCTAATAGCCTCACTATATATAGAACCCTTATGCTCCAAAAACATGGTGAACTAATTGTCTAGGGTTTCCACATGTTTTTGAGAGCGTCCTTCTCTTCTCCTTTTCATCCTCTTGCTCTTGGTGTTTGTGAACCATTAGAGGAGTGACATTTGTGACTCTAAGCTTTCTAAAGTCAATACAAGAAGGATTTGAGATTGTTGTTGCTACATAACAATCAAGGAATGATCTAAACCCTAATTATATGTTATATTGATTATCATATCATAGATCTAGGGTTTATAGTCTTGGATAAATTGCATGTATAATAGAGAAACCTAGACCCAAGCATTAGGGTTTGTATAAGTACATAGGATGTTCTTATGACTAAAACCCATCAGTGGTATCAGAGCCTTGATTGGTTTCTATTGTATTGATGCATTATGTAGCTGAAAATCGTATTCTGGCTTACTGTTCGACCTGACTCGGTGAGTCACTACTTGGACTCGGCGAGTCAGCCGTACTGGGCGAGTTTCAAAGTGTGACTCGGCAAGTCGGAGCGTCAGACAGAGGAAATTTTGGATTTTGTTGCTGTTTTGCTTAAGGATAATTACCATATTCATTTCAAACCTATAAAATACTAATTTAATTGTTTCTTAAAGAATATCCTTGCCAAAACACAAGATAATTACCAATTGATTAGATAATAACTTCCTTATATGATAAAGATTGGATTATTTGTATTAATTGGGTAACTTATTTTGCAAGAAATTGAAATTAGGTCAAATATACATAATGATGAAATTAATTGTTTAATTTATATTATTTGTTATTTGATCCTTGTGTTATGAAAAGATTCAATTTTTCCCCTTTAGGTTTTATAGTTTAAATTTAAACTCAATGTTTAGTTTTGAAATTTAAAATAGTTGAAACCCTAATGTTTTGAAAAGGTTTCAAAACTTGCCCTCAAGTTTTGGAATTTAAATTTTGATTAAAAAATTTAATTTTGATGTATATTTAAATTCTAAACCTAAATGTCTCAAAACTTGCCCTCAAGTTTTGGAATTTAAAAGTTGAATAAAAGGTTTAATTTAGGAATGTTAAATTCTAAAACCATCGTATTGTTTTGAAAAGTTCAAATCACACCCTTATGGTTTTACTGATTAATTAAGGTGTATAATTAAAAGAGGTTTAATAAATCCATAAAAGTTTAGGGTTACAATTTAATTGAATTAAAAGTATAATTGTTAAATTTGACCTCCTAGTATTTTAAAAGTGTAAAATACACACTATAGTATATATAACATTAAAAGTCTAACATTATATATATGTATGAGTAAAAGTCAGTCTTACTGTTAGTAGGCCTCATTCACGAAGCTGGTCTATAAGGGGTGTTTAAGGAAATTGCCTATAAAATGGCGATTGAATGGGTATCCACTCTTACCCACCGCACTCTTGACTAGTGGACGGTCGTTAGCCGAACGGGTAGGATAGGACAAAAAACTTCCATTATAAGTATAATGAAGTACAAAAGTAACTAAATGTTTTACAAATTCCCAATCTTAGTTACTTAGGCAAAAGTGAATTGATACAATTCCATGAAATTACACTTTGTGCCCTTGCGAAGACGTTAGTGGAGCCTGTGTGGTTTAACGACACACTAAATGGTTCTAAGCAAAGGTAGCAAAGGGTGACTCAATGTTTGTCATAGTTCGGTGGAGTGTGTGTGCTTTACCGGCACATCGAATAGGTGACTGTAACATGTGAGGGCACCATGTAAGTTTGCATGGTTATTCACACCCGCTTTGTGATCCTCGGCATCCCAGTCACAAACTAGAGGGGCATCTTGAGATTTAAACATGCCATTGAAATGTTCAATGAATCTCAAAGGATCTAGGAGTTTTCATAGGTTTAAAACTTAAATTTCTTTTTCGTTTTTAATGGTGGAAATTAGTGAATCATCATTCACTTAGCTTCAGATATTCTGCAACTAGATTACGACATCCCTTTTCTAGGTTGCAGCATATTGTGTAGGGTCCTAGCCTTAGTATCTCATTTGGGTGATTTACTAAGGACTCAATCAATCAACTAACTTGAATTCGTTTTCTCCCGTTTTGTAGATGTCAAAGTATGACATCTATGGTCTTCCCAAATCCCATGGAACAAGCATTCCGCATGAAGATGATATTCCACGATTCGATCGAGGAACAAGAGATCATGCTTCTCTTCCTCCACCTCCTCCAATTATTCTCCCTAACCCACAAGTTCAAAGACTTGAAAAGTTCAAGCTCACTGAAGCCCTTTTGGCAAGTAAATATAAAGAAGGAAAGTCGGTGTGTGCACACGTCCTAGGGATGAAGTCACACATTGATAGGTTAAGTGTCACACCCCCAAACCAGAATGGCGGAAACATTCGAGGGTGGATGACTTCACGTAGTATCACAACAATTGGATATTGTAAAGAAAGTAACACAACCATCATATATATAATGAAAACGTATATTGTTGCGTTATACATATTAGAAAAAGAATATTACAATATGATGATAAATGTTCATAAATGAAACGTCCTTAGCGTTCTTTCTTCAAAAGCTGGCAGTTACATGTATTACTGATTCCCTGAGAAATACAAGTGGTTTTGAAAAAGTGTCAACAATTAAGTTGGTGAGTTCATGAGCATTTTGAGTTGAAAAGTATATCCTTTTTAGTAACAAATCGGTAACTGAGGTTTTCAAAAAATCCAATATTTTCTATAAATGATTCGAAAACTTTCCAGAGTTGGAATATGTTGGTATCTTTCGTACATGAATGATAAAGATAACTTTGTATGAAAAATAATGTAGATAACTGCAATGAATATATGAATCTTGTAAATCAATCTTGTTTTTATACTTTTTATGTGAGTTTTATAACCATGCTATTGACACTGACAGCCTGTAACAACATTCTTAAGGTGTTGTAGTGTTATGACATTTGTCACCCCAGACCTGCCGGTCTAACTATAGCTAATAGTTTAGGTGCGGGGTTGTCAATCCCGTATAGATCTATACACAAGTATCACGCTCTCCCTCCAAGAGATTATGGTATATAATACAGGACTTGAAATGCATACATACGAGTACGTTAAAGTTTGAAATTCTCACATTACTTTGTATAAACGGATTTACGATAAAAATGTCTTTACTTCATTTGAAAAGTATTTCATTTGTCAAGATGTATATGTGAAATGTATTAATAACTTGTTAAGTATACTCAATATAGTTTCTCAAAAGTATGTTTCCATTTAGTAAGAATAACTAATTGATATAATAGCTCTTGTTAAACATAAAGATGTTTGTATCAATATCCTATAAAATAGATGTTATAATTTGTTTATAAAACGATACTTTGACTTGTAATGTACTTGTATTTCCCCCCTAAAAGATGAAAAGAATTGAAAAGTAGGGGTATGAACTCACTCGTTAAGTTTGAAGAGAGAGGCTAGAGTTGAGCAGAATTTCGACCGCGGGAAGTTGCGTCTTCGGGCTCTTCGGAGATCTCTGCAGCGTAGATCTTTCGTCGGAGGTTTGGGTGCGGAAATCGAGGTCGTCGGGACAACTTCTGGTGCTTGGAAGTGTGTGGGAGTAAATGGAAGTTTGAGAAGGTGTGCTTAAAACTCGTAGCTTATGCCATCTATTTATAGTGCTGGAGAGGTGAGTACGCGGGGCATAATCCTGGAGTACGCGGGGCGTACTCATGTACGCAGCGCGTACCTCGTTACGCTGGGCGTAAGAATGCGTCATGGCTTACGACTCGGGTCTAGCTAAGTGTAGAGGGGGCTGCCGATGGGACTCGACTCTGGGTCTAGTACGCGGGGCGTACTCCCATATTACGCGGGGCGTAATCCGGTCTGTCATCTTCTAAATTCCGTAACTTTCGCGTACGAGCTCCGTTTTTCGTGTTCTTTATATCCACGCGTAGCTGAGATTATGCTCTACAACTTTCATTTAGACTCCGTCGGCTAGTTTTGAATTTATTTTTAATGATATAATTTTAATAGGTCGGGCCTCCTAAAGTCCGTTAAAATTTCATAGCTTCTTTATTCGACGTCGGTTTTCGTTTGTCTTTTTATCGTTTTATTACTATTGTGGAGATATTCAACTTCCGTTTAGGTGGCGATAGCTAAAAAACACTAAATCTTCAATTTGAGTTTTTAGCCCCCTACTACTATTACGAAACTGAGGAAATTTGTAACTTCTTCATATGAAGTCCAATGTGGGTGATCTTTTTATGCACGCTCACCTTTCAACGAGATCTACGACTTTTGTTTAGATACTTAAGGCTAAAATGCATTTTATTGAGATTTTACTTTTTACGTCAAATAATGTTTTAACGGCGTGTCGTAAATATACGAGTGGTTATAATTTCTTCAATATAACCCGGTTTTGAGCGTTCTTTATGTTTTTGGAAACCTTGGCATGATATCTAATATTTGATGCATCCCAACTTAGATAATTTAACACCTTAATTTTTGAGGTTAATTTCGTTGTATTTGACTTTTGAGCGATACACTGCTTCTGGAAAATATAGGGTTGTCACATCATCCCCCTATTAAGGGAATTTCGTCCCGAAATTTAATCTAAGATAGAGTTTACAGTTTAGGAAAAAGATGCGGATACTTTTGTTTCATCTGATCCTCGCGTTCCCAGGTGTATTTAGGTCCTCGCTTGGCGTTCCAGCGGACCTTTACAATAGGTATGCGGCTTTGTTTAGTTCTTTTGATTTCCCGATCCATGATCTCTACTGGTTCCTCTACAAATTGGAGGTTTTCATTTATTGCAATTTCGTCTAGAGGGACGACAAGGGTCTCATCGGATAAGCACTTCTTTAGGTTTGATACGTGAAAGGTAGGGTGTACGTTACGGAGCTCCTGAGGTAGTCTAAGTTTGTAAGCCACCGGGCCGATCCTGGCAAGGATCTCGAATGGTTCGATGTATCTAGGGTTCAGTTTCCCACGTTTTCCGAAGCGTATTAATCCTTTCCAAGGCGAGACTTTTAGTAGGACATGGTCTCCAACCTGGAATTCCAAGGGTTTTTGTCTCTTATCTGCGTAACTCTTTTGTCTATCCCTTGATGCTTTTAGACGTTCTCGAATTTGAACAATCTTCTCCATAGTTTCCCTTATGATTTCTGGTCCACTGAGCGTGTTGTCAGTTGCTTGTCCTTTTGCTAGTTGTGTGTCCCCCACTTCGGCCCAGCACAAAGGTGACCTGCACTTGCGGCCATAGAGGGCTTCGAACGGGGCAGCTTTGATACTGGTGTGGTAGCTATTGTTGTACGAGAACTCGACCAAGGGTAGATGTGTGTCCCATGCTTTGCCAAAATCGATTACGCAAGCTCTCAGCATGTCTTCTAGGGTTTGTATGGTTCTCTCGCTCTGGCCGTCGGTTTATGGGTGATAAGCGGTACTCATGTCTAGTCTTGTCCCCAAAGTTTTTTTTGTAGCGACTGCCAGAACCTTGAGGTGAATCTACTATCTCGGTCCAAGATAATGGATACGGGCACACCATGCAGTCGTACAATTTCTCTGAGGTACGTCCTTGTTAACTTCTCCAATTTATCCGTCTCTTTGATCGGTAGGAAATGCGCAGATTTAGTTAACCTGTCGACAATTACCCAAATGGTGTCGAGTCCGCTTGTCGTTTTGGGTAACTTGGTTATGAAATCCATGGTTATCCGCTCCCACTTCCATTCGGGTATTTTGGTTGTTGTAATAAACCCGAAGGCTTTTGGTATTCCACCTTGACTTTGGCACATGGCAGGCATTTGCTCACGTAGGTAGCAATTTTGGCTTTCATGTTCGGCCACCAATACAACTTCTTGAGGTCAAGATACATCTTATCGGAGCCGGGATGTATGGAGTATCGTGTCTTATGGGCTTCGTCCATGACGATTTCTCTGAATCCACCAAACTTCGGTGTCCATATTCGATCCATGAAATAGCGAACTCCGTCGCTCTTGGTCTCAAGGTTCTTATCCATTCCTCTTAGGGCTTCTCCTGTCGCATTTTCGGATTTCAAGGCTTCTGTTTGGGCTTCCTTGATTTACGTGGACAAGTGTGAATAGATCGTCATAGTTTGGGACTTCACTCGGCGACCTGAGTATTCCTTCCGACTGAGTGCATCAGCTACTACATTAGCCTTTCCGGGGTGATATCGAATTTCGCATTCATAATCACTTAGTAGTTCTACCCATCGTTTCTGTCTCATGTTGAGTTCCTTCTGGTTGAGGATATGTTGGAGGCTTTTATGATCGGTGAAGATTGTACATTTTGTGCCGTAGAGGTAGTGCCTCCGTATCTTCAGAGCGAAGACGACTGCCCCTAGTTCATGATCGTGCGTTGTGTAGTTCACTTCGGGCGTCTTTAGTTGCCTTGAAGCGTAGGCGGTGACCTTCCCTCTTTTCATTAGGACACACCCAAGTCCTTGGTTTGATGCATCACAATAGACCACGAAGTCCTCCGTTCCCTCTGGCAGGGTTAGGATGGGCGCACTACATAAGGCTCGCTTTAGTGTCTGAAATGCGTTGTCTTGTTTTTCTCCCCAGTCGAAGGTCACATTTTTCTGAGTAAGTGGCTTGGCAATCTTTGAAAAGTTCGGTATGAATCTTCAGTAATACCCGGCTAGTTCCAAAAATTGCCGGATTTCTGTAGGGGTCCTTGGAGTAGTCCAACTATCTATTGCCTTTATCTTGGAAGGGTCCACGTGTATTCCTTTTTTGTTTACAACATGTCCAAGGAAATCCACTTCTCGAATCCAAAATTCACACTTGGAAAATTTTGCGTAAAGTTTCTCTACCCTTAATGTTTCTAGGACTTGGCGGAGATGTTGGCTGTGCTCTTCCTGGCTTCTGGAATATATGAGTATATCATCTATGAACACGATCACGAATTTATCCACGAAGGGACGACATACTCGGTTCATCAAGTCCATGAACACTGCTGGAGCATTTGTCAATCCGAAGGGCATTACCACAAACTCGTAGTGGCCATAAAGTGTTCGAAAAGCCGTTTTGCGGATGTCTCCTTCCAGTACTCGCAGTTGGTGATAACCAAATCTTAGATCGATCTTTGAGAAGTAGCTTGCTCCTTGTAGTTGGTCAAATAGATTGTGTATGCGCGGTAAGGGATATCAGTTCTTGATCGTGAGTTTGTTTAGTTCCCGATAATCGATGCACATGCGAAAGGATCCGTCCTTCTTTTTCACGAATAGGACTGGTGCTCCCCACGGTGAGAAGCTCGGCCTAATGAAGCCCTTGCTCAGCAGTTCGTTTAATTGACTGGACAGTTCCTGCATCTCGTCTGGGGCTAAACGGTAAGGCGACTTTGCTACTGGAGTAGCTCCGGGGATTAAGTCGATTCTGAACTCGACTTGACGTTCCGGTGGGATTCCTGGAAGATCTTCTGGGAAGATGTCTGGGAAATTACAGACTTCTGGAATATCTTTAATGTTTTTCGATTCTGGTTTATTGTCTACTACGTGGGCTAGAAAGGTATGATATTCTTTGCGAAGATATTTTTGTGCTTTAATACAGGAAATGATTTGTAAATTTGAACTAGGTTTGTCGCCATAAATGACAAGAGTTTCGCCGTTTGGCAGATTTAGGCGAACGGCCCTTTCGTGACAAAGTATATCGGCATGGTGAAGGCTCAACCAGTCCATACCAATGATGACATCGAAACTTCTTATGGAAATGGGCATAAGATCGACTCGAAACAAGTGCTCGTTTAAATTTAGTGTGCATCCTACGTACAAGTCACTTGCGTTTTGCGTTTTACCGTTTGCCATTTCTACAGTGAATATTTTATTGATTGGTTGGGGTTTTTGACTAAGTAGGTGTTTGAATTTATGACTCATAAAACTTCTCTCCGCTCCGCAGTCAAAGAGTATGCATGCATAAATGTTGTCGAGTAGAAACGTACCCGTAACCACCGTGGGGTCTGCTATTGCTTCATTCTGTCCTATTGCCATCACTCTCCCCACACCGCCAACATTCCTTTCCTTGGGACAATTCCTCCTGAAGTGTCTAGTTTCTCCGCACCCATAATACGCCTGGCTTACTCCAGTACCAGAAACTTGAGTGATCGGTCGTGCCGGTGCTTTATAGAAACGAGCTGTGTGCTCTTTCCTGTCACAGTTCTTGCAGTGCATCTCGCGAAAAATACCGTGGTGATGGTAGTTGCACTTACTGCACTTGGGCAGATTCCCAGCATATTGTTTTGTTGGCGCAGGGGTGGCAGGGGTTGCAGCGGGGGTAGTAGCGGCATGGACCGCCACAATTTGTTTCTTTGAAGGTTCTTGCGAAGTTTGCCCCTTTCTCTTGTTCCAGAATTTCTTCTTGTTGTTGTTGTTGGCATTGATCTCATTGTTGTTGTTCCCTTTGGTTGGTTCAGCCATGATAGCCGTGACTCCTTGACAGACACCATGATCAACGAGAGATTGCGCCAGTTCCTTGGCGCTGTCGAAGGTCATGGGTTTTGAGGCTAACACACTTCCTCGAAGTTGGGGTGATAGTCCCTAGATGTACCTCTCGACCCTTTGGCTTTCCAAGGTCAGTATTCCTGGGCAAAGTGTTATCAAATCATTGAACCTGTTGGTGTAACCTGCTATGTCCGAGCCTACCATCGAAAGGCTCCACAGTTCCTGTTCAAGCTTCTGAATCTCGCCTCTTGGGCAGTACTCTCGAAGGAGCATTCGCTTCAAGTTTTCCAAACCCATGGAGATCGCCACCACTAGGGTTAGTGTCTTGACGTGGCCGTTCCACCATGTCAGGGCGCGTTCAGAGAAACTACAAGCAGCAAACTTTACTTTGCTCTCTTCAGGGCATCCGCAAATTTCGAATACAGCTTCCGTTTTCTCTATCCATTGAGATAGAGCCAATACTCCCCCAGTTCCATGAAAGGAAATAGGTTTTCCGTTTGTGAAGTCCTTGTAAGTGCATACCCCTGAACGGCCTTGACCTTGGCCATTTGTAAAGCTATTTGTGGAGGTGGCGTTGAATTTGAGTTCCTGCGTGTTGATCTACGAGGAGGCATGTTCTGGTAGAGAAAATAAGAATGAATATTATAAGTTTCTAATGTTTGGACAATAGTGTGTTAGTTGTATTTTGTAATTTGTTTTGACCTTAGTTTATGGTTCTAAGGTAAGTATGGAAATTTTTAGTGAAACCCATAAGATTCCGAGAGGTATTATAAAGAAGTACTTCATATTAATATATATTGGTCACACCCGTGGTGTGTTACATATCTTGCTTGGAAAATTTGACCTACCTAGAGGTCCCCGATTACAGTTACAAAAGGAAATAAGCGAAAAGAAAAACTTTTATCCGAAATCCTATTTTATAACAAAATTGTTGGGGCTTGAACAAGCTCTATTTGCGGCGTTTGGAGCTAGATTCGGCATCCGACCGTTTGACTCCCATCAGTCGCCTCTCGAGATCTGCTTGTTGTTCCTTCATCTCTCTTATTTCTGCTAGAGCCGTTATCATTTGGTTCTGAAGTGTCCCCGTGTAGATTTGGCTATTCTCATGTAGTCCTTCCAAATGGCGGATGTCAGCGGCGTGACCTTGGGTAGCAGCATTGATCTCGTGAACTCTGGCTGCTTGTTGGTCCGCCTGGTAGTTCTGGTTAGCTATAGTGTTCACGACGACAGGAAGTGCTCGATCAGCTGAGCCTCCCCCACTTACGTTGTAAAAATCCTGACACATGCCGAATGGAGGGCGTACACCTTGTTGGCGGCTCCAGTAGTAGAGGTGGCTTCCCCAGATGGGGATGGGTCCCGGTTGAGATGGTCTGATTACGGGAGGATGAGGGATGGGAGGGTCGATTACTTCCGGCTCGGAGTCTGTTCCACTAGAAATTTCCTCGATCTCTTCGTCGACTTCGAATCCCTCTCCGACTTCGACTTCGAATTCTTCTTCGATAACCCCTTCGGGTTCTTCCTCGACCTCCTCCTCGATTTCTTCTGGGTCTTCCTCCGGGTCCTCTTCTATCCAGCCGCCGTTGCCTTGGTTTGGGTAGTAGGGATCTCCTGGTAAATGGAATCCGGCCATTTGTCTGTACTAGGATAGAGGTATGAGAATTTTAATAAGAAAAGTAATTTCTATTTTTAATGAGTTCCTATGTCTAACTATATTTTTATGGAGCGCAAATATTTTATTGTACACTATTTTTTTTTAACAATGCACCTATAGTATTTTAACTTAGCGAAATAATTTGTATTTGGTAAGTTTTTGGCTTATTGTCCACTACGACCATTCCTCGACGTACGTTGGTCAAACCTAGGATAATTATAGTTGATCAGGCTATATTTACTCTCGATTTGATTACATACCTCGAGGCCCAATCATAGTGTCGCAACTTGCCTTAATACTTTATTAGAAAATTTTACATAATACGAGACTGATGCATGCGAGTAGAATGTATATTGTTTATGAAAAACATTTTGTCAGAGGGTTTTTGGTCCCCTTTGCATTTATAGTTTATATATCTTATGTGGTTTGATGTACTTAGTTCACTATAAATAATGCTCTGATACCAATCTGTCACACCCCCAAACCAGAATGGCGGAAACATTCGAGGGTGGATGACTTCACATAGTATCACAACAATTGGATATTGTAAAGAAAGTAACACAACCATCATATATATAATGAAAACGTATATCATTGCGTTATACATATTAGCAAAAGAATATTACAATATGATGATAAATGTTCATAAATGAAACGTCCTTAGCGTTCTTTCTTCAAAAGCTGGCAGTTACCTGTATTACTAATTCCCTGAGAAATACAAGTGGTTTTGAAAAAGTGTCAACAATTAAGTTGGTGAGTTCATGAGCGTTTTGAGTTGAAAAGTATATCCTTTTTAGTAACAAATCGGTAAACGAGGTTTTCAGAAAATCCAATATTTTCTATAAATGATTCGAAAAGTTTCCAGAGTTGGAATATGTTGGTATATTTCATACATGAATGATAAAGATAACTTTGTATGAAAAATAATGTAGAAAACTGCAATGCATATATGAATCTCGTAAATCAATCTTGTTTTTATACTTTTTATGTGAGTTTTATAATCATGCTATTGACACTGACGGCCTATAACAACATTCTTTAGGTGTTGTAGTGTTATGACATTTGTCACCCCAGACCTGCCGGTCTAACTATAGCTAATAGTTTAGGTGCGGGGTTGTCAATCACGTATAGATCTATACAGAAGTATCACGCTCTCCCTCCAAGAGATTATGGTATATAATACAGGACTTGAAATGCAAACATACGAGTACGTTGAAGTTTGAAATTCTCACATTACTTTGTATAAACGGATTTACGATAAAAATGTCTTTACTTCATTTGAAAAGTATTTCATTTGTC
Source organism: Lactuca serriola (assembly GCF_051521515.1). Lineage (NCBI taxonomy): Eukaryota > Viridiplantae > Streptophyta > Magnoliopsida > Asterales > Asteraceae > Lactuca > Lactuca serriola. The sequence continues at coordinate 119,052,023 of NC_136414.1, forward strand.
AAGATGTATATGTGAAATGTATGAATAACTTGTTAACTATACTCAATATAGTTTCTCAAAAGTATGTTTCCATTTAGTAAGAATAACTAATTGATATAATAGCCCTTTTTAAACATAAAGATGTTTGTATCAATATCCTATAAAATAGATTTTATAATTTGTTTATAAAACGATACTTTGACTTGTAATGTACTTGTATTTCCCCCGTAAAACATGAAAAGAATTGAAAAGTAGGGGTATGAACTCACTCGTTAAGTTTGAAGAGAGAGGCTAGAGTTGAGCAGAATTTCGACCGCGGGAAGTTGCGTCTTCGGGCTCTTCGAAGATCTCTGCAGCATAGATCTTTCGTCGGAGGTTCGGGTGTGGAAATCGAGGTCGTCGAGACAGCTTCTGGTGCTTCGAAGTGTGTGGGAGTAAATGGAAGTTTGAGAAGGTGTGCTTAAAACTCGTAGCTTATGCCATCTATTTATAGTGCTGGAGAGGTGAGTACGCGGGGCGTACTCACGTACGCAACGCATACCTCGTTACGCTGGGCGTAAGAATGCATCATAACTTACGATTCGGGTCTAGCTAAGCGTAGAGGGGGCAGCCGATGTGACTCGACTCTGGGTCTAGTACGCGGGACGTACTCCCATATTACGCAGGCCGTAATCCGGTATGTCATCTTCGAAATTCCGTAACTTTCGCGTACGAGCTCCGTTTTTCGTGTTCTTTATATCCACGCGTAGGTGAGATTATGCTCTACAACTTTCATTTAGACTCCGTCGGCTAGTTTTGATTTATTTTTAATGATATAATTTTAATAGGCCGAGTCTCCTAAAGTCCGTTAAAACTTCATAGCTTCTTTATTCGGCGTCGGTTTTCGTTTGTCTTTTTATTGTTTAATTACTATTGTGGAGATCTTCAACTTCCGTTTAGGTGGTGATAGCTAAATAACACTAAATCTTCAATTTGAGTTTTTAGCCCCCTACTACTGTTACGAAACTTAGGAAATTCGTAACTTCTTCATACGAAGTCCAATATGGGCGATCTTTTTATGCACGCTCACCTTTCAACGAGATCTACGACTTTTGTTTAGATACTTAAGGCTAAAATGCATTTTATTGAGATTTTACTTTTTACGTCAAATAATGTTTTAACGGCGTGTCGTAAATATACAAGTGGTTATAATTTCTTCAATATAACCAGCTTTTGAGCGTTCTTTATGTTTTTGGAAACCTTGGCATGATATCTAATATTTGATGCATCCCAACATAGATAATTTAACACCTTTATTTTTGAGGTTAATTTCGTTGTATTTGACTTTTGAGCGTTACACTGCTTCTGGAAAATATAGGGTTGTCACATTAAGAATGTTGGGATCCGTTGTCTGTGAGGAGATGGCTGTTGACTGGGTTCTTCAGTCACTTGCTAACTCATATAGTGAGTTCGTAAGAGAGTACTATATGATGAAGTGCGACGTGACCCTTATAGATCTCACCTATATGCTTATTGCTGCTGAATCAGCAATGGTTTGGCGCAATAGAAAAGCAAAGTTGATTGGTGAATCTTCCTTCAAGACCTCTATGGATATAGACAATGGCAACGAAAGAGATGCTATGATCAAAAAGTTTGATCATAAGAGAAAGGCAATGTCTGAAGTACTTCCATGTTCTGTTCCAAAAGAGTCAATTTGCTTTTACTGCCAAGAGAAGGGGCATTGGAGGCGAAGCTGTCCTATTTACCTAAGAGATCTAAGAGATGGGAGAGTCAAAACGTATGGCTCTGCTTTAGGTAAAATCCATTGACTAACTCTTTTAAGCTCCTATTCTAGATTCTTAATACACAAGGTGATAAGATTACAATTGATGTTTTGTAGGATCAAAGAAATGAGAGGAAGCTTAAGGGAAGAAGTGAGCATAATCTAACCGTGAAGAAATGGATTTCGATCGCATTACTTGAAGATTAGATTCTTAAGCTACTACTTAGAGTTAGAATTAGATTGCTAAGAATATGTATTAGCATAGTTTTTCAATGAATTGCATTGTAAGGACAAATTTTTCCGCAATAAAATAAATTTTGATTTTATATTATCCTTGCAATGGCATGCATGAAAATTGATGTTTGAAGGTTTCTAATATTAGCAATAATGGATTTGATTCTTAATTATGTTGTTTGTGGAAATGTCGAGAATTTACCAAATAAGGAGAGTTTCTCATCGCCCAAGTTTCAATTGGACAGAAACTTGGAATCATGCAACTTGGTTGCACGATGAATGAGAAATTTCATATTTGGAAATTAGACTAATTCATTGACAAAGTGTCAAGTGAAGGACTAGGAGATCGAGTACACAAAGTTGCGTGTTGATCAAGTCCACCATAAGAGTAACAAAGATATTCGTCAGAATTTTCTAAAGGTTTAGTAAATATGATTATACTTATAAGATTAAGTGTAATTCTGAATTGATTGAAAAAGTTCAAAATCAATAGCAGAACGAATATGAAGAATCAAGTAGGCAGAAAGATAAAAGTTTCTCCATTCTAAGAAGAAGGGAGAGTACCTTTTATGCTTTATGATAGGTCTTAACGATTAAGAACCATATCTTAATTGATCCTCTTATTACAATTGTATGTTTAAGAAGAGGAATCAAGAATTGAAGAAATGGTTAAATCAAGAAGTTAATCATACTTCGTTCCAAAACAAGTATTAGAGTTAAGATTGTGAAATTGAGTGATAAGTATTAAGAAGGTTTATAACATTCATCAAATGTGGAAAGTTGTGATGTCTTGGATAAGACAAAGACCAACTAGGACCAATTTATGAAGTGTTTTGATAAAAACTACACTAACTCTTGAATATTTGTTTGTCAAGAAATGTTTATTGACAAGAGAATCTTATATGTCAAGGAGTCAGTGGGAGTCTTAATGGTCTTGAAAGGTTTCAAGAACAAATCAAAATAAACCTTATCGATCATCACTAGCACACGAGTTGAGGTTTACAACCTATCGTGTTGACACTATTTTGTTTATGTGCCATTCCAATTGAGTTGATTATGCATGCGAGTTCTATGAGTTCTTATTTGAACGCATAAAAGGAAGGCACCTTGATCAATGGAAAGTACATTAATTGGAAAGGGTGAGCTGCTTAACTACTTCGAAGACATGGTGGGCAGCTGTGTTACCATAAGGCAAGAAATCAAGATTAAGAAAGTTCGATCCATATGAGTTTTGAATTTGTCGTAAACATTGGTTTTGACAAATTCACGTGGATAGGAACACATACACCATTAAAATCTAAGTGTCATAAGATTCCCTCCTTCATGAAAATGACTGTGAGGAAATGCTTTCACTAAGAAAGATTTTAAGAAGATAGTGATTGTAAAATTGTATTCTCGAATTCGATTATGGTTACGGTATCCCTTTCCATGATTCGAATTGTGAGATTTGGCAATTGGTTCGAATTGTTTAGACACACATATGAACTATCTAAGGAAAAGATGTATAAGTTTAAGAAGCCTTGATAAAAGATTATCAAAGCATTGGGTATTAGAAACATGAACTTATGAAATTCAATAAGTATTGTTTTTCTGGAAGTTAAGCTAGTTTCTGAATACATGTGAAAGCTAGTGGGAGCATAAGTGTTATGTTTATAATAATCATCATGATAGTGGGAGCATAAATGTTATGATCGTATGATTATTATGGAAAGTATTGCAAGTTGTCAATATTAATTATAGAAAACAAGAGTTATACTTTGCAAAGTCGCAAGAGTTGAAAAGTTGTTTTGCTATAATTAAGGGAGAGAATATTATGCTTCATTTCAAATTTAAAGGCTTAGGTTGTGAAATGTTAATAAATTTAGTCAAGAATACATAGTGTGTTCTCAAATTTCGATTATGATTACGGCATTCCTCTTCATAGTTCGAATTTTGAGAACGTAGCACATAAAATATTATGGCAGAAGATTGATAAAGTGTCAAATCTTTATGTAAGACATTATGCATCATGTCCCATACACTTCGGGTATAGGATCGATTGCAAATGCTATAATATTTGACCATTCTAAAATTTTCGAAATGTCTAGCGCATTTAGAGGGAAAAAGGACAAGAATCGGTTTTGACTAAGATAATTAAACAACTATCAAAGGACAATCCAAAGTTCGCCTAGGATTGGTCGCTTGTGAGTAGTTGGAAGTATAGTATTGGATGGACCATATCGACATTATTATGAATAGATAAGATTCTGTTGAGAATGAGTTGTCATATGGTAGGTATGGAAAGTTTTCCATATTGGGAATTGAATATTGAAAATCTATGTCTAGATTAGAAACTTTTATGCAAAAGGATGTTCAAAGGAATGTACTTTGAGTGAGAGACATCATATCTAAGGAATTGTCTTGTAACAATCTTCGATAGAGGACTTTGTAATTTCATTGGTAATAGTCATTGTGACTTTAGTGCAGTGACATTACAAAAAGGATCATTGCATAAAATGTTAGAATCTAGCATATTCCATAAGTGACAAGAATTTGATATTCTTTCACATATGAAAAGGATTGGGAGTTGTGAAATGAGTAGGATTGGAAATGTGTTCATTTGATCTACTTCACAAAGTAAGAACCAAAGGTAAACATTGTGTGCATGCTAAGAGCATTGGACAAGTGTTGTAATAATTCAAGTAAAAGTTGATTACCCGAAAAAACAAATAATGAGTAATCGATATTTTGATTAATAAAAGGTGTTTTATTTATGCTCAAAGGTTTGAGGCCATATGGGATTAGTATTATTCTTGTGTTTCACTATGCATGTTTTGACTTCCTGAATAATTTAATTTGTTTAGAATAGTCAAATTATTCGAACGGGCCACAGTCGTTCATATGTTGGAAGTAGGTATGAATAAAGACTGTCGTGAATTGGTGTGTGGATTGTCTAAAGAGTATTAGACATAAGCAAATGTTTACTGCAACGTTCATTAGTGCTTACGAATATGATTTGAGCATTGGATTAAACCCATGCTCACTTGGATCACTCCATGAATTGTATCACGAGTGATTGGTGAGACGATAACATCTTATATTCTTGAAACCGAGATGTGTGAGTTGTATCTTGCAAGTCGGTTGCATATCGATAATATGTAAACGCACCAGTAACTTGGTGTCATAAAACATATTGTTGTTTGTGATTCGGTGAGTACGTGCAAGCGAGCATTGAATCAAAGTTTATCCCTTCATTTTATCCAAAGCAGGATAAAAGTGATATCTTTGGGCCCCTCGATGATTTAGTGATGACAAACGTAAATGCTCGGCCGGGCTAGGACTAATTTGATTTGTTCAATTAGTCAGTCGTCATAAATCAGAAGTCAAGAAATAGAACAAAGAGAATGATTAGAAATCATGTCTCATACGATATCTAGAATGGAGGAATATATGATCCCTTATCTAAAGGACACGCGTATCTGATAGGATTAGAGTTGACAACGGCTTTGGAAAGCTATGATTGCATATCAGGATCTGAAGTCATACGCATAATAGTTATTAGACTTATCCAAGTGGGAGACTGTTGGATTAGTGTCTAAGTCCATAACTATTTTGGTATGTACTTGACCCGATGGTGCATGGTACTTTTGGGTTGCCTTCACCAAAGCAACTTGATAGGATGAATTATGGAGAGAAAGGATTAAAATGATTTATTAATATATTATGAGAATAATATATTAAAGGAGAAATCATATTGTTTAATTAGTATTAGTCAAGAATTAATAAGAATTAAGTTTGTGACTAAAAGAGATTAATTAAACTTAAGGGACTGGAATTGTAATTATAAGATAATTGCAATTGGGCTATGGATTGCCTTATATTATAAGGTTGGACGAATTCTATGGGGAAACCCATTAGAAATCGTCCAAGGCCTTTAAGGAATGGAGTCCATGGGTTGCTTAGGGCTTAAGCATCCAAATTAGGGATTCCTTGTTAGATAACCCTAATAGCCTCACTATATATAGAACCCTTATGCTCCAAAAACGTGGTGAACTAATTGTCTAGGGTTTCCACATGTTTTTGAGAGCCTCCTTCTCTTCTCCTCTGCATCCGCTTGCTCTTGGTGTTTGTGAACCATTAGAGGAGTGACATTTGTGACTCTAAGCTTTCTAAAGTCAATACAAGAAGGATTTGAGATTGTTGTTGCTACATAACAATCATGGTATGATCTAAACCCTAATTATATGTTATTTGATTATCATATGATAGATCTAGGCTTTATAGTCTTGGATAAATTGCATGTACAATAGAGAAACCTAGATCCAAGCATTAGGGTTTGTATGAGCACATAGGATGTTCTTATGACTAAAACCCGTCAAATATAACATTGTGGGATTGAAATCCCTATGTACTCACCAGGTTACCCAACCTGACCCACTCAAGCCTATTTGTATCACAGGTGTCGATATGAAGCTACTTCACACTGAGAGATTTAAAAGAGATGTAGATCACTAGTGCAAACGAATATAAGTTCTGTTTATGCTTGTGTTTCTGTATTGACGATGACATCCCAATGTTTTAAAATGAATAAAATACATTTCTTCGGAAATGATTTGATAACATATTTATCATGTTATTCTGGGAACAAATTCCGCAACACATTTCTTTAAAAGAGACTCTAATTTTCAAAGTAAAGCATAAACAAATTAGTCTTTTCTGGCCGTGAAAATGAGGATGTCACAGACCACTCCGACCGTGGTCATCCTCAATCTAGTGAATGCTATGACTATATCGCAGACTTACATCACTTCCCTGACAGTCTATCATCCTTGTGTATGCTACAGATACCCCATAGTCTTACAACACTCCTCCAACTTCCTAAAAACCTTGTGAATGATACGGCTTCCCCGTAGTCTTACAACATAGCCATACTGCCATGGACCCACCCCATAGTCTTATAGTCTAACTACCAAGCCAACCATGATCATCATGAGTTGAGCGCACGTTATCTATGTCCTAATCAGGTGTTGGGGTCATGCTTCGAACCGCAAATCCTTTATCAGACAAGAACTAGCAGAGAGGCTCTAACATATCAAGTCAAGAGAAGTCAGAACAGTTGCTGTTAATTTTCAGACTTTTTAGAATAAGTTTGAGTATTTCAAGATTCACACTTTAAAGATATCAGGAGAGAGGATGCACTAGGGTTATTGTGCAACACTGTTATTCAAAAACTCTAAGAAATTAGAGTTTACTGCCTGAATAAAATATTTGCTACTAAAATCCCTAAATTTGGGAGTATATATATATATATATATATATATATATATATATATATATATATATATATATATGAGAACTTATCATTATTTAAACTTTTTCCAAAAACTCAAGATCCAAACCCATTTCTCTCTCAAGTATCATCCAAAAGATTTTCAAGATCTACAAACTAGTAAGTGATTCTAGCTTTCTTAAGTGATTATATGGCTTAATCTAGTGTTTTAACACTCTTCTAACCGTGAAATCATTCCAAAAGGTTGATTCTTCCATTTACACCAAGAACACCAAGAACACACACTAGTGTTCTTGGACTTTTAGCTCATTTCAAGCTTCCATATAGTAAGTACTTCTATCCTAGAGTCTTATAAAGCTTTTTATACATCTTTACATCAAGAAAATGTCCCAAGAACAACATGAACAAGGTGTTTACGGTTCAAGAAGTTCTTGAACCGTAAACACCAAGTAAAGGTGCCAAAGTGTGCTTAGTCCCTTCCTATGCCTTAGTAACTAACATGGATCCATTCTTTGATGAGCTAAGGACTTGAAAATCCCTAAGATACCATAAAACTTATGATTTTATGGTTGTAAACTCAAAGGAAAATGGTTTAGGAACCGTAAACTCCAAATAGGAGTGAAATGGTGCCCTAGTTCCTTCCTTAGTCACATACTTCAAGTAGAAAAACTTCTAGGGACTTTTAAGGCTTCAAACAAGAAATGGTCAAAAGTGTGTGAGCTTACGGCTGTAAAATCAAGGGTTTACGACCGTAAAATCTTTTGGTTGTGACCACAAAACCGTAAACTCCTTAATGGAGTTTTCCTTACCCCAAGCATACTAGCCTTTCCCTACAACACTTAGATGCAATCCTTGGGACTTATAACACCTATATAAGGTGTTTAGCAGTCCTAGGGTGTCTTAACTTTGTTTATTAGTTGTTTAAAGACTAATTGGATACATATATGTGATATTATATGTTAACTAGGATCATAGAGTGTGTTCAAGACTTCACTTGACACCTAGCAATCCTACATCTTCAGTTCATCCGTACCACTCACTACAAGTGAGTTCATACCCTTAATCAATGGTTTAAATGTTTTTAAATGCTTTTATGTGGGGGGGGGGAATACAAGTTGAATACTTATAGTTATTATATCAATCACATGTGATTAATAGCTACCAAACCAGTAGTTTGCTTACTGTTCAAACTGTTTATCAAACTGTTTTGCTTCAAACTGTTTTACTAACTTTTTTACTTATCAAATACTTTTACTTAAACTCTTTTATACTTATTATCAAATGCATGCCTATGTATGTATAGTTATATAAGTAATTTTTAAAGGGCTTAGGAAGGCCAACTCGCTTTATCTCCTTTTCCACGTTGGGGTGTGGCTTTAGGGCATCGGCTATCCGTCCGAAGGTCATCTATCTATTAGTTATATATTATGTATACATATATAGACATAAAAGTTCTTTAAATTAGTTCCATACCTTTGAGTATCATGGGTCTACAATAATGATCATACATTACTAGTAAGCTACCATACGGGTAGCACAGAAAGATACTAATACTATTACTAGAACAATGAAAAATACAATGAGTCAGTTCATTCATGAGTCAATACGAGTAGCACACACAGTACATTACTATACATGCTAGATAGAGAGAGAACACACATTACAGCTAGCACACGCAGAACATTACAGTACATACAAGCTAGATAAAGAAAGAGTACACTTTACAGTAGCACATTCATTACATGTACAATCATGCAGTTATGTGAGCCATTAAACGGGTCATGCCAACTTCCTGCCATGACCGTTTTTGTATCCAGAATCTCCTTAATTGGGGAGCGTATGACTTTGCATATAGATCTATATTGGATTGACTATCCTACACCTTGCTGCTCGCTACGGTGGGACTTGCAAGTCTACGGGTGCCAAATGTCATTTCTTATGGCGTCTTACATCGTCGTTTTACTAGAGTCAGTAGTAGGATACAGGTCGATGACATGTTACTTTAAACACCTTTTGTTTTTAAGGTAGTTAGTACAGCAGGAGTCACTAATTACAAATACTACAGTACTATGATATTTTCCCATTACATCCACTTCTTGAATATTCACACGATGTGCGGTAATGTAAACACTATATTTTTGGTTAATTATAGTGGGATTTGGGAAAATACACACTCTTACAAGAGACATACACACAGACACTAGATGCCTTGGTAGAAGGCTACCATTAGTAGGAAACATAGGGTTTTCTAGAAGAGTTCAAACATTTTACAAAACATTATACAAAACATCTTACAAATGCTTTCATACAAACATAGACATTAAGATACTTATGATCTCACCAACTTTAAGCTGATAGTCGCTTTCAAAATAACTTGTATTCTCAGGTCTCCAATAGACAGGTACAAGTGGCAGGTTTTGAGAAGATGGAGTTCGTTCAAGACTCGTCTTTTATTTTGATATGTATATTTTTGTGTCTATATAACTTGACAGAACACACATATATGAAATTATATTATTAATTTAATGGATGATGTTGTTGCTTGTTTACTATTATTCATTGTTGTGATACCGTACATGACGTCCTCCGTCCCAGAACGTTTCCGCCGTTCATGGTTTTAGGGTGTGACAAATTGGTATCAGAGCATTGTTTATAATGAATTGAGTATATCAACCCATAAAAGATATACTAATTATAAATACAATGGGATTATAATACTCTGACCAAGAGTTTATACTTTAAAAATATTAAAATATTTAATTAAGTATACGTGCCTGCATTCATACGAAAATCAGTGTCACTAAGACAGTACAAAAGTAGTACGATTGTTGGGCAACACAAGTAGACTTAGAGACAAATAGTCAAAACTGAGAAGATATAGCCTGATCAACTATATTATCCGAGGGTTGACTAGCATGTGCCTAAGTGTGGTTGTGAGGTTGAAACAAGTCTAAAAACTTACCCACAATACCACAATGAGAACAATAGAACCTAAACTTAAAATACTATAGGAGTATTTTGCATTACTATAAGTTACTTATGTGCTAGATCCTTATACCTCTCTTCTTGCGTAGATTTAATGACTGGATTCCACCTTCCCAGAGACCCGTGTTAGGAGACCACGGCAATGCAGGATGGCTGGAAGATGAACCAGAAGATGATCACCTAATTCCCTTGGATGATCATGAAGCTGAAGGCTTTTTCTGATGGTTCTGACTCAGAGCCAAAAGTCAACAACCTACCTCCAGCTGTTCAAAATCCAAACCCTCGCCCATCATTTCATGGACCCACACCCTTGTGGGCAACCAACCTGAATCCCTGGAGCGACGAGCAGAGTCAACCCTTACCTTACTTTGGTGACCGAAGCTTTTACAACCTCAACGAAGGTGGCTCTGCTGATCGAGCTCTGCCCATCATTCTCCGTAGAATAGCTCATAATGTTGAGCAGGCTCGAGCAGCCATCAATCGAGTCATCGAAATAGATGCCAACTCTGGTGTCAACACTGTCTGCATTCTCCAGCTAGAGTCTGCTTACGAAAGGGCTCTGGTTCAGAATGCAGCTCTTCGGAGGGAACTCACTGAAACCCAAGCTGAAGTCAGAGAACTTCGAGCTCAGCAAGCAAGAGCTAATAGGTGCATGAGGGACGTAAAACATCTCCTGTCGGGATCAAGAACTCACTCTGGTAGCTCTCGTCGCCGATAGATTCTCATCAACTTCTCTCTTTTGGATATAACCTAGTTATGTAAAACTCTGGTCTGATTCCCTATCTTTGTAAATCATAGGCCTGTTAGGTCTTGGTTAGGTTGTAATTCTGTCAAAACTTTCCCATTTTGGTTGATGTAAGGCCTCTTTCTATTAGCTGTATTTCCCGAACTTGTTACATCTGTAATTCCAGTAATATTGACAGGTACCTAATCTTATGGGAGTTACTATCCAAATGTGATCATCTATTAGCTCTAGATCTACATTCAATCGTATTATTGGGCTATGAAGAGATAGTCCATGAGTCATTTTCATCAATTCTTCCATTAGATTCTTATTAGTGTTTTCATCTTCATAAACTTATAGATCAAAGATGCCGCCTCACAGAAATCCAAGGAGAAACCTCAATAACGAAACACCACCTCCTCCACCTCCTCAGCCACCAACTCCTCAGTTCGACACGACAACCCTAAATGTTGCTGTAGCTGCAGCTGTGGCTATAGCCATGGCTCAATATCATTCATCTGGTTCCACTGGAGGAGGAACCCCTGTCCTGTCAACTCATGGTGAAATCCTGGTGCGCTTGAAAGAGTTCTTCTACAAGGACTTCACCAACTGCAAGCCATTGTCCTTCAAGGGGACTGGCGGTGTCACTGCCCTCTCGCAATGGTTCGAGAAACCGAATCGGTTTTTGAAATATGCTCTTGTCCTGACGAGAGCAAGGTGATGTTCGCTGCTTGCACCTTCGAAACGAAAGCCCTAACGTGGTGGAACAGCCATGTTAAGTCACTATCTCTTATAGTGGCTAATGCTATGGGCTGGGAAACTTTAAAAGACCTCATGATTGAGGAGTACTGCCCAAGGGTCAAGATTCAGAAGCTAGAGGAAGAGCTATGGAGCCTAACCTTGAAGGGCTCCAATGTAGTCGCCTACACCGCCAGATTCTGCGAGCTGGTGGCCCTCTGTCCCAACATGATTCCATCAAAGTGAAAGAAAATCAAGAGATACATATGGGGGCTAGTGCCACCATACAAGGGAAATGTTTTGGCATCACACCCCACTACATTTGATAGTGCCAAACGATTGGTACAGCGGCTCATAGACCATGGGGTTCGTACCCCGGCCGCAACAACTACCCTGGCCATCTCAGAACTTGCAAGAACTACTGATTCCAAGCGGAAGTTTTGGGATGACAAGAAGAAGGCTAAGGCTGCCAAAAAGTAGTAGGTCGTGGCAGTACATGCTGCGATAGCACCTGTCGCTGCTGCTCCGGTAAAGCAGTACGCTGGAAGTTTGCCTAAGTGCAACAAGTGCAACTTCCATCACGTCGGTGCCTGCCGGGAGATGCAGTGTCTAAACTGCAACGGGAAGTGGCACACTGCCCGTTTCTGTAAAGCTCCGGCGAAGCCAATCAACCAAGCCCCCGGTGCTGGAATGGGCTAAACTTGCTACGGATGTGGCGAGGTAGGCCACTTCAAAAGAAACTGCCCGAAGGCAGGGTTTGCCGGTGGAGCGGCAAGTGTTCTGGCCATAGGCCACGAGGAAGCGGTTGCCAACCCCATAGTGGTCACTGGTATGTTCCTCCTCGATAACTCTTATGCATGCATTCTATTTGATAGTGGAGCAGAGAGGAGTTTCATGAACCAAAAATTTTCTCATTTACTTAAGCAAAAATCACGAGCACTTAATGAACCGTTCACTGTAGAAATGGCTAATGGAAAGACAGAGAGCACTAGCAGTATATTCATAGGGTGTACCCTAACTTTTGATAGCCATTCATTTTCGATCGATCTCATGTCAGTCTCCATTAAAAGTTTCGACGTCATTATCGGCATGGATTGGTTGAGTCTTCATCGTGCCGATATCATGTCTTACGAAAAGGCTATTCGCCTTAATCTACGGTCTGGCGAAACCTTAGTAGTTTATGGCGACAAACCCGACACGAACCTTCGTATCATCTCAATCATCCAAGCTTAGAAATTCTTGCGAAAGCAATGTCATGCATTCCTTGCTCATGTGGTCGATGTGAGCCATGAAACGAAGGTCATTCAGAACATTCCAGTAGTACGCGACTTTCCCGACATCTTTCCAGAAGAACTCCCAGGATTACCTCTGCAACGTCAAGTCGAGTTCCGAATCGACTTAATTCCAGGGGCTACCCCAGTAGCCAAATCGCCCTATCGTCTTGCACCTGTAGAGATGCAAGAACTGTCCAGTCAACTTAACGAACTGCTCAGCAAGGATTTTATAAGAACAAGCTTCTCACCCTGGGGAGCTCCAGTCTTGTTTGTCAAGAAGAAAGACGGATCGTTTCGTATGTGCATCGACTACAGGGAGCTCAACAAGCTAACGGTCAAAAATCGTTATCCGTTGCCTGATATCGACGATTTATTTGACCAACTTCAAGGAGCGAACTTCTTTTCAAAAATCAACTTGAAATCCGGATATCACCAACTATGAGTGCTAAGGGACGATGTTCAAAAGATAGCCTTCCGAACTCGTTATGGGCACTACGAATTCATAGTAATGCCGTTCGGATTAAAAAACACACCCGCTGTATTCATGGACTTAATGAATAGGGTGTGTCATCGTTACTTGGATCAGTTCGTCATCGTCTTCATCAATGACATACTTATCTACTCTTGAAGTAAGGAGGAGTATAGTCAACATCTACGACAAGTCCTCGAAACATTACGTTCGGAGAAGCTCTATGCAAAGTTCTCGAAATGCGAATTTTGGATTCGACGAGTCGAATTCTTAGGGTACGTGGTTAGCGAAGAGGGTATACATGTGGACCCTTCCAAAATCAAGGCCATTGAGAACTGGTCACCGCCAAAGATGCCTACTGAAATTCGTCAATTTCTATTCCTCGCTGGCTACTATCACAGGTTCATTCAGAACTTCTCCCGCATTGAGAGACCTCTTAAAACACTGACCTAGAAGGGCGTGCACTTTGACTGGGGAGAGAAGAAGGAAAGAGCGTTTCAAACGCTCAAACGAGCCTTGTCCTCCGCACCAATACTATCCCTTCCCGAAGGAATAGAAGACTTTGTTGTCTATTGCGATGCGTCGAATCAAGGACTCGGATGTGTGTTGATGCAGCGAGGTAAGGTCATCGCCTATGCCTCGAGACAGCTAAAGACACATGAGCTCAATTACAAGACCCACGATCTTGAACTGGGAGCAGTTATGTTTGCTCTGAAGATCTGGAGACATTACTTGTACGGAATCAAAAGCACTATCTTTACACACCACAAAAGGTTACAACACATATTCGACCAGAAGGAGCTCAACATGAGACAACGATGATGGGTCGAGCTACTTAGTGATTACGAATGCGAAATTCATTATCATCCGGGTAAAGCTAATGTAGTAGCTGACGCCCTAAGTCGGAAAGAACATTCTTGTCGTAGAAGCAAATCATAGACTATGACTATCCATTCACACTTGTCCACACAAATTAAGGCGGCTCAGCTCGACGCTTTGAAGCCTGAAAACATGACGGGTGAATCCCTGAGGGGGATGGATAAGAACTTGGAGGTTAAGGGTGGCGGAGCTTATTATTTCATGGACCGGATCTGGACCCCAAAACTCGGTGGTTTCAAAGACTTGGTCATGAACAAGGTGCACAACACTTATTATTCCGTGCACCCGGGATCAGATAAGATGTATCTAGATCTAAAAAAGTTATACTGGTGGCCTAACATGAAAGCAGAGATTGCTACCTTCGTGAGTAAATGCCTTACTTGCGCAAAGGTCAAGGTCGAATACTAGAAACCCTCTGGTCTATTACAACAGTCGGAGATACCAGAACGGAAGTGGGAGCGGATCACTATAGATTTCATAACCAAGTTTCTCCAGACAACGGGTGGACTTGATACCATATGGGTCATCATCGACAGATTGACCAAGTCTGCACACTTCCTGTCGATGAAAGAAACAGACAATATGGAGAAACTTACCAGAACTTACATTAGGGAGATTGTACGACTGCACGGTGTTCCCTTATGCATTATCTCGGACAAAGATAGTAGATTCACTTTGAGGTTCTGGTAGTCGTTACAATGTTCCTTAGGAACTAGGATGTACATGAGTACAACCTACCATCCATAGACCGACGGGCAAAGTGAGAGAACTATCCAAACCTTGGAAGATATGTTGCGAGCTTGTGTGATCGACTTTGGGAAAGCATGGTATACTCATTTACCTCTTGTTGAATTTTCCTACAACAACAGTTATCACTTGAGCATAAAGGCTGCTCCATTCGAGGCCCTCTATGGCCGAAATTGCAGATCCCCTCTGTGATGGGCTGAGGTGGGTGATACCCAATTAGCTAAAGGAAAAGTTCCTAAAAGCACTCTCACAGGTCCGGAGATTATACGTGAAACGACGGAGAAGATCGTTCAGATCCGTGAACAATTGAAAGCCTCCAGAGACCGACAGAAAAGCTACGCTGATAAACGTAGAAAACCGTTGGAATTCCAGGTGGGTGAGCATGTTCTACTGGAGGTCTCACCCTGGAAGGGCTTGATACGCTTCGGAAAGCATGGAAAGCTAAACCCAAGGTACATTGGGCCTTTCGAGATTATCACAAGAATCAGCCCTGTAGCTTACAAACTTAATTTACCGCACAAACTCAGTAACATACATTCTACCTTCCACGTATCGAACTTGAAAAAGTGTCTGTCCAACGAGACTCTTGTTATTCCACTCGACGAGATCGAGATCAACAAGATCCTCAACTTCGTGGAGGAACCAGTAGAGATCATGGACCGAGAGGTCAAGCAAACGAAATGAAGTCGTATCCCGATAGTGAAGGTCGTTGGAACACCAAGCGAGGTGTAACGACCAAAAAATACAACCAATTTTAAATTTTTCAAAAACATTTCGATTCCAATAATTCTTTACAAAAAGGTTTTGAATACAAAACATTTATCGTATTCCCAGAATCATAACACCACAAAATCATGAGGAGCGGTACGATCACGCCTTCGCCTTGCCACGGTCTCCTGAAGAACCTGAAAAACATGAAACCACCACTGTAAGCCCGAAAGCTTAGTGAGATACCCCCAATATACCAACCAAAAATACCATACACGCATAACATGCCATAACATATCCAATCATAGAACAGCCATGCTCTCCGGGTCTACTGTGTGACTGGTCCGCCGCACCGGCCAATAGTCCACCTGGTCCACTCTCTGAGTCTACAGTATGACTGGTCCGCCCGCACCGGGCCTTCAGTCTGTCTGGTCCACTCTCCGAGCCTACAGCACGTCTGGTCCTCCCCTATCGGGACCTACAACCTATCCGGACCGCTCGTTGGGCCTACGGGACAACCGGTCTGCCCTGGGTATCTTGGCCTACTGCACACAGCAGGACCCGTCTCAACCCAACTCCAGTCCAAACATCCATGTGCACATATACATACAATCATCTAACAATTCACAGTCAATAAGCAGATCAACAGATCACATAACATACCACCATCCTAACCAGGATACCGACCTAACAGGTCACTAACATAGCATCTCCCTATCTCTCAGGATACCGATCTCAATCAGGTCTCTAGCATATACCATCCTAACTCACAGGATGCAAACATGTCAAAGCAGTAACATAATAACAACTACCTGGATCTCAATCCGATAAGGGCCGGCCTTGGTGCCTTAGACCCCGTTGATATAGTGAGGATAACTCACCTCGAAACTGCCGACTAAACAGATAATCCAAGCTACTCCGATCACTGATACGACCTCCACCACTGGCCAACCACCAATGCACTGAACTCAAAACAATAATCAACAATTACTAAAATACCCCTGGAAACCACTGATCAACCCTTGGACAAAGACAAGGTCAAAGTCAACCCCTGACTGACCCTACTCGCCGAGTCAACCCTATGACTCGCCGAGTTCCCATACTCATAACTTCTCTTAACCCGCGACCTAACTCGCCGAGTCACCCCGAGACTCGCCGAGTCCAACAACTCAGAGTCCACTCGCACACAACTCACCGAGTCATCCCTTGACTCACCGATTCTCGACTCATCCAGAGAATATCGGAACTCTTCGACAAGACTCGCCGAGTCCAAGAACAGACTCGTCGAGTCTAAGGCTATCATCAACCTACTCGCCGAGTTGTACATACAACTCGCCGAGTTCCAGGCTATCTTCATCCGACTCGCCGAGTTGTTCTTCCAACTCGTCGAGTCCCAGCTCATCTTCAAGCAGCTCGCCGAGTCCACCCATGTGACTCGCCGAGTACCACCGATCTAAATCCACTCAGAAGCATTCCAGGCCATGCAAATGATCCAAAACATAGATCTAGCCTTATACAACTCATCCATCACGTAAAGTGGCAAACTTTACGTGAATCCAAAGAGATCTAGGCCTTATTCACTTATAACTAGGGTTTGGGACATGCAAGCTCCACTAAACACTCCAACACAGGGACTTTCATGCTCTCTGATTCTCCTCCCATCCAGATCTGAGGTAGCAACCTCAGATCTAACCTCTAGACTTCCATTTACATCCTTAGACAAGATCCCACAACCCCAAAATGAAGAAACAACATACAATCAGTCCAAGAACGAGATATTACCTCCAATGGACGCCCCAACTGCAATGTAAGTCGAATCCAAGCAAAGCCCCTTGCCCCAAACCTTCAATCTCACAAAATTCCTTCAACAAACTCCTCTAATGCTCCAAACACACTCCAATCTCCTTCAATCGCACTTTCTAGGGTTTCTGGACTTCAAAGGGAAATAAAGAGGCTGGGGGGAGGGTATAATGTTCTTTAAATAGGGCTCAACCCCTAGAATTAGGGTTTTCTCCACTCAGCGCCTACTCGCTGAGTCCATCTCATCGACTCGCCGAGTCGGCTACTTAACACACGACCAAGTCGCGACTCTACTCGCCGAGTCCATCCATGGACTCGCCGAGTCACTCTTTCCTCAAATAACACTTTTAGCCCTTCAACTCTACTCTTGCTATTTCAGGATGTTACACGAGGACCAGAATTCACTTGGGAGCATGAGGATTAGATGAAACTGAAATATCCTCGTCTTTTTACTTAGTTATTTGTAACTACTTATTTGCTTAAATTCTAATTTTGGGACACAATTCCTTCTAAGGAGCGGATGATGTGACAACCCGAAATTTCAGTTTTGTACAAAAATATCAAGTCAATAGAAGTCAGAACAGTTGCTGTTAACTTTCAGACTTTTTAGAATAAGTTTGAGTATTTCACGATTCACACTTTAAAGATATCAGGAGAAAGGATGCACTAGGGTTATTGTGCAACACTGTTATTCAAAAACTCTAAGAAATTAGAGTTTACTGCCTGAATAAAATATTTTCTGCCGAAAACCCTAAATTTGGGAGTATATATATGAGAACTTATCATTATTTACACTTTTTCCAAAAACTCAAGATCCAAACCCATTTCTCTCTCAAGTATCATCCAAAAGATTTTCAAGATCTTTAAACTAGTAAGTGATTCTAGCTTTCTTAAGTGATTATATGCCTTAATCTAGTGTTTTAACACTCTTCTAACCGTGAAATCATTCCAAAAGGTTGATTCTTCCATTTACACCAAGAACACCAAGAACACACACTAGTGTTCTGGGACTTTTAGCTCATTTCAAGCTTCCATATAGTAAGTACTTCTATCCTAGAGTCTTATAAAGCTTTTTATACATCTTTACATCAAGAAAATGTCCCAAGAACAACATGAACAAGGTGTTTATGGCTCAAGAAGTTCTTGAACCGTAAACACCAAGTAAAGGTGCCAAAGTGTGCTTAGTCCCTTCCTATGCCTTAGTAACTAACATGGATCCATTCTTTGATGAGCTAAGGACTTGAAATCCCCCAAGATGCCAAAGTGTGAGCCTACGGCCGTAAACTCAAGGTTTTACGACCGTAAAATCTTTTGGTTGTGACCACAAAACCGTAAACTCCCTAATGGAGTTTTCCTTGAACCCCAAGCACACTAGCCTTTTCCTACAACACTTAGATGCAATCCTTGGGACTTATAACACTTGTATAAGGTGTTTAGCATGTCCTAGGGTGTGTTAACTTTGTTTATTAGTTGTTTAAAGACTAATTGGATACATATATGTGATATTATATGTTAACTAGGGTCATAGAGTGTGTTCAAGACTTCACTTGACACCTAGCAATCCTACATCTTCAGTTCATCCGTACCACTCACTACAGGTGAGTTCATACCCCTTAATCAATGGTTTAAATGTTTTTAAATGCTTTTATGGGGGGGGGATACAAGTTGAATACTTATAGTTATTATATCAATCACATGTGATTAATAACTAACAAAACCAGTAGTTTGCTTACTGTTCAAACTGTTTTGCTTCAAACTGTTTTACAAACTCTTTTACCTGTCAAATACTTTTAATTAAACTCTTTTATACTTATTGTCAAATGCATGCCTATGTATATATAGTTATATAAGTAATGTTTCAAGGGCTTAGGAAGGCCAGCTCGCTTTTTCTCCTTTTCCATGTTGGGATGTGGCTTTAGGGCATCGGTTATCCGTCCAAAGGTCGTCTATCTATTAGTTATATATTATGTATACATATATAGACATAAAAGTTCTTTAAATCAGTTCCATACCTTTCAGTAGCATGGGTCTACAATCATGATCATTCATTACTAGTAAGCTACCATACGGGTAGCACAGGAAGATACTAATACTATTACTAGAACAATGAAACATACAATGAGTCAGTTCATTCATGAGTCAATACGAGTAGCACACACAATATATTACTATACATGCTAGATAGAGAGTGAACACGCATTACAGCTAGCACATGCAGAACATTACAGTACATACAGGCTAGACAGAGAAAGAGTACACTTTACAGTTGCACATTCATTACATGTACAATCATGCAGTTATGTGAACCATTAAAAGGGTCATGAAACTTCCTGCCATGACCGTTTTTGTATCCAGAATCTCCTTAATTGGGGAGCGTATGAGTTTGTGTATAGCTCTATAACGGATTGACTATCCTACACCTTGCTGCTCGCTACAGTGGGACTTGCAAGTCTACGGGTGCCAAATGTCATTTATTACGGCGTCTTACATCGTTGTTTTATTAGAGTGAGTAGCGAGATACAGGTCGATCACATGTTACTTTAAACGCCTTTTTTTATTAAGGTAGTTTGTACAACAGTCGTCACTTATTACAAATGCTGCAATACTTTGATATTTTCCCATTACATTCACTTCGTGAATATTCACACGATGTGCGGTAATGTAAAAACTATATTTTTAGTTAATGATAGTCAGATTTGGGAAAATACACACTCTTACAAGAGACATACACACAGACACTAGATGCCTTGGTAGAAGGCTACCATTAGTAGGAAACATAGGGTTTTCTAGGAGATTTCAAACATTTTACAAAACATCTTACAAATGCTTTCATACAAACACATACATTAATATACGTATGATCTCGCCAGCTTTAAGCTGATACTCACTTTCAAAATAACTTGTATTCTCAGGTCACCAATAGATAGGTACAGGTGCCAGGTTTTTGAGAAGACGGAGTTCGTTCAAGACTCGTCTTTTATTTTGATATGTATATTTTGGTGTCAATATAACTTGACAGAACACGCATGTATGAAATTATATTATTAATGCAATGGATGATGTTGTTACTTGTTAATATTATTCATTGTTGTGATACTGTACATGACGTCCTCCACCCCAGAACGTATCCGCCGTTCATGGTTTTGGCGTGTGACAGTATTCATATACCAAGTAAGGGAGATACCTTTATTAGTGATAATACACTAATAAATTTGGATGAACCAAACAGCTACAAGGAAGCCTTGGCAGGCCCGAAGTCTGCGAAATGTAAAGAGGCTATGGACAGCGAGATTCAGTCCATGTATGACAACCATGTTCAAAATTTGGCTGACAATGTGCCAGGTCATAAGACGGTCGGGTGCAAGTGGATCTTCAAGAAGAAAACTGACATGGATGGGAAGGTACACAATTACAAGGTGCAATTGGTTGCGAAGGACTTTACAGAAACTCCTAGAGTTTATTAGGGTGAAGATAACCATTGTGGCATTTCACGACTGTGAAATATGACAGATGGATGTCAAAACCGCTTTCCTTAATGGGAAGTTGGCTGAGAATGTTTACATGAGTCAGCCCGAGGGTTTTGTCAATGCGAAGCATCCTAATTGAGTGTGTAAGCTTGAAAAATCCATTTATGGATTGAAACAAGCGTCTCACAGATGGAATCTTTGTTTCGACGAGAAAGTCAAAGAGTTTGGCTTCCTGCGAAGCGAGGATGAATCATGTGTATATGTCAAAGCTAGTGGGAGTACAGTTAGCTTCCTCATATCATATGTCAATGCATACTACTCATAGGAAACGACATCCCGACCCTGCAGGAAGTCAAGTCCTAGCTTCGGAAGTGTTTGCTATGAAGGACCTCAGAGAGGCTGTCTATATTCTGTGAATAAGGATAGTGAGAAACAGGAGTAAAAGACTAATAGGACTTAGTCAGAATACTTACTTGGACAAGGTACTAAAGTGTTTTAGTATGGAGAATTCCAAGAAAGGGGAGTTGCCGATCCAAAGTAATGCCAAGTTGGGTACGACTCAAACCCCGAGTACCGCAGTTGAAATAGTAGTGATGAGTCGAGTACCTTACGCTTCTGCAGTTGGCTCGACCATGTTTGCTATGACTTGTACTCGCCCTGTTGTGGCCTTCGCTTTGAGCATGGTCAGTAGATATCAAGGGAGCCCTAGCAGAGCACATTGGACTACAGTCAAGAATATTCTTAAGTACATTCAGAGGACCAATGAATGGTTTCTAGCCCTCAGTGGTAGTGATGTATTAAGGGTGAAAGGATATAATGTTGCAAGTTTTCAGACCGACTGAGACAACTACCGTTCTCAGTCGGACTGGATCTTTACCCTGAGTGGAGGAGTAGTGACATGGAAAAGTTCCAAGCAGTAGACCGTAGGTGATTCAACGTGGGAATCATAGTTTATAGAAGCGAGCAAGCTTCAAAGGAGGCAATATGGTTGAAGAACTTCATCAGAGACCTTGGAGTTGTGCCAACCATAAAGGATCCCATAGAAATTTTCTGCGATAATGAAGGAGTTGTTCCCTTGACAAAGGAACCGAGGGATCATGGCAGATCCCAACATATTAACAGGAAATCTCACTTTATTAGACATCGGGTGGAAGAGGTACTCCTCATAGTGAAGAGGGTGTCATCAGAGGATAACCCAACAGATTCCATTACGAAGGGACTGAGTAGGGTTAAGCACTTGCAACACGCTAGGAGCAATGGGCTTAAGGACGATATTAGTTTAGATTAGATAGCTTCGAAACGTGTAATAGATAAATTGTAATTAACATTTGATGAATAAATAAAGGAGTATTATTTATAAGTAAAGTTGTTGTCTTGTGTTAATTATTTACCTAGTGTTTCACTTTGCATGTTATGACTTCCTGAATAATTAGATTATTCGAACGGTCCACAGTCGCTCATACTTTGGAAGTAGGTATGAAAGAACACTATCGTGAATTGGTTTGTAGAATGTCTAAAGTGTATCAGACATAGCAAAAGTTTGCTACAACGTTCATGAGAACTTATGAATAATATTTGAGCATTAGATTAAACCCACGCTTGCTGGCATCACTTCATAGAATTTATCACGAGTGATCGCAAGACAATAATACCATACAGTCTTAAAACCTAGATATATGGTTTATTGTTTGCAAGTTGGTTGTGCATTGAAAATGCATAAACACATTAGTAACTTGATGTTATAAAACGAATTGGTGTGTATGATTCGATAAGTGAATGGTAAATGTAAATAAGTCAAAGTTTATCTGTTCCTTTTATCCTAAGAGGGTAAAGCTATATCTAGGCGCCTCGTTGATTTGGTTTGAGTTATGTGTCGGACCCGGTCAGGACTGAAATGATGTGTTCAATAAAGTTCTATGTCAGACAAATCAGAGATCAAAAAACAAACTACTAGACAATAAGTATGATTATGTTCCATCTAACTGTCCGCACAATATCTAGAACGGAGGACTATACGATCTCTTATCTAAAGGACAAGTTATTGATAAGATTAGAGTTCGACAACGTCATTGACAGCTACGATTGTTAATCGGATCCTAAAGTTGTACTTTCATTTATAGTTATTAGACTTATCCAAGTGGGAGACTGTTGGATTAGTGTCTAAGTCCATAACTATATTTGGTATGTACTTGACCCGATTGTGAATGGTCATTTTGGGTTGTCTTCACCAAAGCAACTTGACAGGTTGATTTATGGAGAGAGAAAGGATTTTATGGTTTATTAATATAATATATGAATAATATATTAAAAGATAGTTTAATTAATATTGGTAAAGAATTAGTTAATAATTAATTTTGTGGCTAAAAGAGATTAATTAAATAAGGCGGACTGGAACTGTGAATTATAAAATGATTGAATTTGGGTTGTGAATCCTTATGGATATAAGGGGAACGAAATTTAGAGTTGAAGCCCACTCTAATTTCATCCAAGGGGCCTTATTCCAAAAGGTTCTTGAAGCTGCTTAGGGCCTAAGTCATCCAATTAGGGTTTTGACTGAAACCTTAGCAGCTCAGCTATTTAAGGGACCCCAGGGCTATAGGTTTCGACTACGCAAGAAACCCTAAAGCTCCTAAGAACCGAAATTGTGCCTCTCTCTTTCTCTCTTCTACATCATCTTGTTGTGTTTGTGTTTGTAGGCCATTAGAAGTATTACACTTGTGATTCTAAGCTCTTGAGGATTGAAGATTCTTGCAACTATTGAATGTTATCATCTAAACTTGTTTTATTATAGATCTCGTTTTCATAGTATAATAGATTAGGGTTTGCAAGCTTTGGATAAATTTGCATGTAAAATTAAGAAACCAAGATCCAAAGCTTTAGAGTTTTTCATGTGCACATAGGATGTTCTTTTGCTCAAAACCCATCAGTTACCAATAACTTACAATTTTCTAATGGATTTGCCATTTTTGATGAGAGGGTTTTTTTAGAAAAGGTATGTAAATGTATAAAACTAATAATATAGGTTTGAGTGAATATATTTTGGTTTTTGTTTGTATATATAGTGGTAAGGAAAATTGAAAAATAAAAAATAAAAAATAAAAATATGCAACGGTGCACATTGGACAATCGACGGTGAAAACCACACGACATCCTTTAGTCTAATTACAACTTTTCTATACAAGAGACCAACATGATGCCAAGGTCCTTTTTATTACTCCCTCCGTCCCATATTAATAGTCCATGTTTCCTTTTTGGTTTGTCCCAAAATAATTGTCTACTTCTAAAAATAAATATGTCTTTTACCATAATACCCCTCATTATTAGTTAAATTACCATAAAATTAAATACAACTACCATAGAATTAAATGCAACATAAGGGTAAGACTGTCATTTCATTTAATAAAGTTAATGATAATTAATGTTTTTTTAAACTGTGTGTTTTTTGTCTGTGGACTATTATTTTGGGACGGAGGGAGTACTTATTTATTTAGTTTTGCACCAAAAATCTTTACCCACCAGGCAACCGACATGCGTCCAAATGACTTTAGTCAAACGCGTCAACCTCTAGACACATGTCCATACTCCCTTTTTAATCCTACTGTCATACTCTATCCAATCACCAAGTACCTGACAAACCTTACCTTTTTAATTTTATTATTTTTTTATGCCATGATTATTGCAGATCAACTGTGGTCACTCACCTTTCAACCAATCTAATACCGCAGACGACTTTAAAAAAAATCTTAACTACAATCAATTATCTATAACTGAGTTCACTCAAGAAACCCCCACCATAGTTACAAACTCCACCCTCACATTTCAAACTCCTCGCATAATACTCCATTTATACCGAAGTTTCATCTATGGCCCCTTCACTTCGGTGCATACTGCAGAGTAGCACACCTATACCGAAGAGTTCATCTCCCACCCCTAAACTTCGGTCCCAGCTATAGGAAGGCCCCTTTTCACTGCAGTTACACATTCAACTCCTAACTTTGCAACTTTTGTCCATTTTTACCGCTGGGATTATGTTTTAGCCCATTTATTTTCTCACTCTTTTATTTTTATTAAAACCCATTTTTTTTAATACTCGTTATTTTTTGTCACCAATTTTTATTATAACACCAGTTCATTCTTTTATATTAAAACCAATTATTTTTATTGACACCAATTTATACCGCTGCAACCCATGATCTAAAGCACTTTTGTGAAGAATAATTTTTACATGACTTGATTTAAGTAGGTAGTTATCCGAAATTTATGCAAGCTTCGATCGTCACGATGGATTACTTTTTGTTGATTATATTAGAAGAATTTTATTATTCTTCGCATGAGGATTTCCCTTTAATCAAGGTCTTTCGACCAGCATTCCTTGGATCATTGTCTTTGGACCGATTATCCTCCATATCGCAGTCGGACATCATTTTTTCTTTGTGAGTTTTGCATCGCAGTTGCGTCTGATCAACAAACTTGCTTTGCAATCTTCTCTCTATGAATACTTTCTATGACTTGTTGTTCTTGGTATTTGGTTGATGAACCATGTGTCTTGAAAAATGGATTTTATTATTGAAGACCACTCAGGAGTTCTGGCACCACAGTTTGGGTACATCAACATTTTTCAGTAGATCAGAGATTTTTCTTGTAAATTTCTTATTGTTACTTCGTTACTTGTTCAGACAGTTTTCAACGACAGAATCAACCGGCTACTTATGACTTTGGACGTATTAATATACTTTTCGTCTTTTGTTTTATCAAGACCCTTCATACATTTAGGGAGAGCATGCGAAGCTCTTGGCATCTGACACCCTCCATCTAGATTTATTTATTTACTAGGTTATAACCCGTGTAATACACGGGATAAATGTGTAAAACAACTTTAATAAATAAATAAACATTATAATTAATAATACGTTTGCAAAACAGTAATACATACTTTTAATAACTTTAACTTTCTAATTTTACGTCTTATTTTCATTTTTTGTTATCAAATTACTATAATAAACTTCAATAACACATGAATAAATACTTCTAAAAGTACTTTCATGTATTTGTGTAACAACTCAAATTTCCAAAACTATTTTTGATATTCAATCATAATAAATTTCATAAGAACAATTTCAAAACCCATTGTATCACATATTATCTCAATAAACAGCCGCAGAATCTCAAGTACATAAATCTCCATCAATGTGTATAGATCATACCGGCGCCTTCCTGCGATCGTCGCTAGTACCTGAAACACATATCACATAACACGGTAAGCATAAATGCCTAGTGAGCTCCCCAAAATATCACATACAACACATATGCCACTCGAGGCTATATCTCGGTACGACCTTTCAGTTGATGTGTCTCAGGGGGACCCTCCAGTCCCATAACTCATTGGAACCTCCTGTCCGGTCTATATCGTTGGACCCTCCGGTCTGGTCTATATCGTTGGACCCTCCAGTCCGGTCGATATCGTTGGACCCTTCGGTCGGGTCTATACAACACATAG
Source organism: Lactuca serriola (assembly GCF_051521515.1). Taxonomy (NCBI): domain Eukaryota; kingdom Viridiplantae; phylum Streptophyta; class Magnoliopsida; order Asterales; family Asteraceae; genus Lactuca; species Lactuca serriola. The sequence continues at coordinate 119,078,555 of NC_136414.1, forward strand.
CATACATATATCACAAGGCACATAATCTCCAACATACACATAACACATAAGACCCTCCGTTCTGCACATAAATACCACTCTAGGTAATGTATAGTGAGAAGACTCACCTCGTATGATGTTTAGTAACTCTCGTGCTGAATATCCCTGATCTAGCCTCCGCCTCTAATCACATAAATTAATTTATCTAAAATTAACAATGATTCTCATAGGCTAGAATAATCCCTTCCTATAATCTCCCAGAAGGGAAAAAACACCATTTTACCCCTCCAATGGTCCCGTTATCCAAATGCTGACCAACCCTAGAAGTCAACGAAAGTCATCTCCAGACAATGGTCCAACTCTGACCAGACTCGCCGAGTGCACCCGTGCGACTCGTCGGGTCCCATCGATTCTTCGTGAACTCAGGAAGACCCAGCTCGTCGTGTTAACCACTAACTCGTCAAGCTATCGCACGATTCAACTCATTGGGAAAAACCCTAAGCTACTCACCGAGTCGGCTGATCACTCGGCGAGTTTGTTAAGACACTTCTAGCATTCAGATGATTTTAAGATGGAATACTTCCTCAAACTCCAGATCCATACTCTAAGGGCTCTTTTACCACGTAAAGTCATAAACTTTACGTCCATGCATGGCATTTTTGGCAACAAATGCCAAGAACATGATCTAAATGGGGTTTTCACTCATAAATACCAACAAGGTTGAATAAAGAAGGAACCTTTGGGCGATAGAGACCTCCTAAGGTCCAGATCTGAAGTTCATGCCTCCTCATGAACCCTAAATCCTCAAACTCCCAAAATGAAAGGAAAAGTAGCCCTATTTTCAAAATGAGAGATCTACTCAAATAAAAGGGAAAGGTTCGAACTTGATACCTCCAATAGAAGCTCTTGCCCGAATAAGCAGTAGATCTATCAGCCTCTTCTCAATCCTAGCTTGGAATCTTCCTTTCCTTCACTAAAATGCACTCAAAATTCTCAAGTAAGGCTCAAGACTCTCTCACAAGGTCAAGGGGAGATTAGGGTTTCTTCTCTGGGAGGTGTGGCCTCAAATGAGGCTATAAGTGCCTTTAAATAGGTCCCAGACCCGGGGATCTAGGGTTTCCACTTACAGCGCCTACTCGGCGAGTCTACTCTTGGGCTCGTCGAGTAATTCATTAAACTCAGGAGGCCACCCCGCTTCTACTCGACGAGTTAGAGCACCAACTCGTCGAGTAGATCAAAGTTCTCAAAATAAATAATTAGAATAACATACCTGGAAATCCAGATGTTACAATTTGTCTCTTAAAGCATTCAAAGGTATTTCATTTATTAAGAGAATACTTGTTTATCTCAATTACCAAGCCCCTAAAATGAAACAATTTGCACCAATTAACAATTAAAAAAAATCATTTAGATGTAAAAAATATTCAATCTCAAGTTACGTACGAAGCAAAACAAGCAAAAAAATAAATAAAATAAAAATAAACTCCATCATCAAGTCGATTGTTATGTTTACTCCATCTACTATAAGAGTCATACATGAATAAATTGACATAGTTCTTACTAACAAGAGATTGCTCCTATAATTATAAAGTTTAATTGGTCATTTTAAAATATAGTAGTTTTGAAATGCAAGTTAACATAAAGTTAAGAGTTTCTCAGTTACAAATTTATATTTATATTTAGAGCTTTACAACAGGTTTACTTTTTCCCCTATCAGAATATGCTACCTTCCATCTGCACAAAAAAGGATAAACTAACTTTGAAACAAATCACACTATTAGAAAAACAATATCTGAATAAAAAAATGTGCGTACATCTACAAAAGTTGGTAAGCTTACCGGTAGCATTATAACATTTGTCCCTCTCAACTACATGTACATAATACATTTGTTATATACCCACCCAACCTGTCAACATATTGCATGTTTATTATCTTTTCATATCACATTTACTTTAAGGGATAAATGCAAGACCATTTCCTCTTGTTTAAGCATGACCAGTTCTTTACATGTTTAAAATTGAAATTTAACTACAAAAGTCTCTAAAAATCTTTATACTATTAAGAAATGGTGCTTTCTTTCAATGTTGCATTACTTGCAACTGCTCATAAGCTTTTAGGACAAAATAAGAAATTTAACTGCAAAAGACTACCTCCCTGTTAGTGTAGCAAAAACCTACAATTTCAAAAATTCCAATACAAATTTGTTAGAACAAAAGTTCTTTAAGGATCTTTAGATTCTATGCAAGCAAACAATTATGAAAGTAAATAAGAACACAAGTATGGCTTTGAATGTGTCGAATGATTAATACTTCAACACCTCAGAAGAGCTCGATTAAGAACTTCGACTGTAGAGGTGTTTTGGGTTACAAACAATGAATGTAATGATTAACTTATAATTACGCATACATGCATGCATAATTATACTATAACCCTACTAGACAATTACGGACGGACAGGCCCAATCTGGATACAAAACATGAGGCCCATGACGCAACACAAATAGACTCAACAATCTCCCCATTCGCGTCTTTGGAGACGAAACCTCAATTCTTCTTAGCAACAGAAGACTTCTTCACTGTCTTGAACACCCTCGGTATGATGGCCAAAAAATGATAACGAAACGTAATGTACCTGTAACAACCCGAAATTTCGTAACATTGCTTGTAACCCTTTTCGTAATCCATTTCGATCAACCAATCGTCGTTTCCAAATTCATTTCCGATTTAGCTATTTAATTAAGTCATTAAATTGTAATCATCTAAAATGACTTAATGGGTGTCCAAATACATTTAGAACTCATTCTAACACCCCGTATTAGTGATCAGAACATTTCTAGAATCGACCATATCGGGTTACGGCAACTTGATCGGGTGCAACCAAAAGCCCTGTCTAAAGTCGGTATCGGGTAGAATTCTACCGTGTCCAAATCCCGAACACTATTTAAAGTGAATCAAACTTCCATTTGAAGCTTTTTCATCATCTCACTACTCTCTCTCTAACCTCTCTCCTCAACCAAAGATTCAAGGTCCAAAACATTGAATTAAGGCTCCAAATCTTTGAGGTAACATCCCCAACTTGTTCTATAACTTCTTAGGCCTTCAAATTCGTGGTTAATCTATCAATTTGGACCTGGAACATGTGTTTACGGCCAAGGAGCATGCTTGGGCCGTAAACACCTAAAAACATGGGTTTTTGAGCAATTTAACCGCTCCAAACCAACATTGGGACTTAGATACGACCTTATGGCTTACAAATCCGGACTTAGAACACCCTAAACATGAACTTTGAGGATCAAATAAGATTTTACGGCCAAGGAACATGCTTGGGCTGTAAACTCCTCATTCATGGGGAGTAAACTCATTTAAACATGTTTAAAAGCCATATAACTACACCAATAGCCTTGGAAGAAATCCTAGAATCATCTAAAAATAGTTTGGGGACCTTAAACATGACAAACACCCTCCAAATGAGAGTTTACGGCCATGACACCCCAAGGACAAGTTCCAGGGCCGTAAAATCCTCTTTATGTGTCAAATGATGCCCAAAACTCATACCAAGGCTAGGAAAAATAGTTGGAATCACATGTGATTGTCCTAGCCTCACCAAATGAATTAAGTTTTGAACATGGAGGGAGTTTTTCACACCCCAAAACCAAGAACAACAGAAACGTTCTGGGGCGGAGGACAACATGTAAAGTATCACAACACAGTATATGTAAATAAGGAAACAAAATCATCAATTGAATTAAATATATAATTTTAAGACAAGCGTGTTCTGTACAGTTTTAGACACCAAAAATAATATGTAAATCAAAATACTATGATGAGCCTTGAATGCGCTCCATCTTCTCAAAAGCTGGCATCGGTACCTGTCTAGTGATGACCTGAGAATACAAGTTATTTTGAAAGAGTTTATCAGCATTAAGCTGGTGAGTTCATAAGTATTTTAGTGTCGATGTTTGTTGTCAAAAACGTTTGAACCTGTCTCAATGTATAAGTTTGTAAAAATGTAAGTAAGTGTTTGAAAGTGTTTGTAAAAGTTTGAATCTCTCAGAAAAACCTATATTTTCTATTAAAGTAGCCTTCTACCAAGGCACAACAGTTTTGTATGTTCGTTTGATGTAAAAGTGTGTAATTTCCCAAGTGTAACTATCTTTTAAGAAAATATAGTTTGTACATTAATGTTTAAGTGAGGTTATCACTAAAAATGTAATGGGTAAATCATTGTAGTACTGTAGTTTTGTATTATAGGAACTACTGCTGTACTAACTACCTTAAACCAGATTTATATTAAGGTATAATGTGATAATTGCACCATACTATTGACTGATAACAACGACATAATGAATGGTCGTAATAACAAAATGACGTTTGGCACCCGCAGACCTGCAGGTCCGGCTTTAGCTAGCAGCAAGTTGTAGGACAGTCAATCCAGTATAGATCTATACGCAAACTCACACTCTCCCTCCAAGAGAATTATGGCTACAACTCGGGCCATGACATTTAAGGCATGCTCCTACACAGTGGATCATAATTTTTAACCTGTTCATGTATATGTAATGTTTCTCGTTCTAGTATAGTTGTATATGTTCTGTTTCTAGTATAGTTGTATATGTTCTGTTTCTAGTATAGTTGTATATGTTCTCTCCCTAGTATAGTTGTATATGTTCTAATAGTAATGTAATGTATAGACTCATGAATGAACTGACTCATTGATCTAGCAGTTGTAATAGTATGATCCTGTGTTACCCCGATGGTAACTTACTAATGATGTGTCTAGTACGTATGAATATGGAAGTACTTTTATGTTTATATATGTATATTTCATATATAATTAATATGGAAACGACCTTCGGATGGTCACCCGAAATTCCACCAGACCAGATGCAAATCGAGGAAAAGGAAATAGGGCAGATGGCTTTCCTAAGTCCTTTAAACATTATGTATACATCTATACATATATGGGCATGCAATTTATAAGAAGTAAAAAAAAGTTTAAATAAAAGCATTTGATAAGTAAAAGAGTTTATAAAACATTTTGAAGTAAAACAGTTTGATAAATAGTTTAAACAGTGATAAAATCATTGGTTTCTTAGTTATTAATCACATGTGATTAATGCAATCACATGTGATTGAAGAAATAACTATATGTATTTACCTTGTATCCCCCCCATAAAGTATTTAAACATTTAAAATCATTTCAATGGTTGATTTAAGGGGTATGAACTCACTTGTGGTGAGCTGTTTGGATTGTAGTGTCGGATACCGTGCTAGGTGGCAAACGGAGACTTGCTTACACGCACGAGCCTAGTTATCATATAATAAGCATATATATAACTAATTAGCCAAATAATAACTAAATAAAATAAGTTGGGACACTCAGGAACATGTAAACACTTTGTATAAATGTTATAGGTCCTAAGGGTTGCATCTAAGTCGATACGGGACAAGGCAAAAGGGTTTAATGTACCAAAAGACCTTGTATAAGAGATCACCACCCAACAAACCCCACCTTTGGAGTTTACGGTAGTAAACCCTTGAGTTTACGGACGTGAACTCCACACTTGGTGGTTTTGGGTGTTTTGAAGTGTCAAATGAACTCTAGAATAAGCCTAGCATTGTTGGAATAATCCTTGAAGTAGTTTAAGGCCCTAGAATGCTCCATAGAGGAGTTTACGGCCTAAAGACCATATCCCCTAGATTTTACAGCCGTAAACTCCTATGGGGTGTTGGTTTTAATTCTTTTAAATCTCTTGCACATAAAGGATAGCTTCTAGGTTTTTGTTTAAGGCTAAAGGGGACATTAGGCACACATTTGTGCCTTCACTTGGAGTTTACAGCCCAAGAGATGTTCCTTGGCCGTAAACTCCCTTTAAAGGATAATTTTGATGTAATTTACTCCCCATTCAAGTCATAAGTATTAGAGGGTAATTGTCTTAAAGCCTTAGGGGTGTTTAGGGCACTCTTAGCCCTTGAAAAAGGTGTTTACGGCCCAAGAGCATAACCTTGGCCGTAAACTCCTAAAACTAAATGTTCTTGATTGATTTCTAGCCCCTAATGTTTATACATAAAGTCCCTAACTAGATACCTAACATGGAAATGAGACTAGGTAGCTTTTAGGCCTTGTTTTGGAATTTACACCCCAAGAACGTTCTTGGGTCGTAAGCTCCCGGATCTTGTATTTTGGACATATAAATAATGTTATTAAGCATATAACAAGTATTAAAACACATCTAGGAAAGTAGACTCACAATCTGGGATGAAAACCCGAAGATCCGTGAGAGAGAAAATGGCTTTTCTCTATTTGGAAATGTGAATAATGAATTGATTAAATTCAGAAATCTATTTATAGTCCTGAAATATTTTGACAGAAAATATTTTTGTTCTGGAAATTGGACTATAACATTATGAAACTTGGAATGCTCAAATTTCACAAAACCAGGAGCATCCACTCTCCTGATATCTCCTTAAACGTAAACCCTACTGTACACAAACTTAAACGGAAAAGTCTGAAAATCACTGAAACTGGACTAGCTTCTATTGAATAGATAATGTTCGTACAAAATGGAAATTTCGGGTTGTCACATCATCCCCCCGTTAGAAGGAATTTCGTCCCGAAATTAGAATTTAAGCAAATACAAAGTTACAACAATTAAGCGAAAAGATGAGGGTATTTCAGCTTCATCTGATCCTCGCGTTCCCAAGTGAATTCCGGTCCTCGCTTGGCGTTCCAGCGAACCTTCACGATAGGGATATGGCTTTGCTTCGTCTGCTTGACCTCACGGTCCATGATCTCCACTGGTTCTTCCACAAAGTTGAGGCTCTCGTTGATCTTGATCTCGTCGAGAGGAATTACAAGAGTCTCGTCGGACAGACACTTTTTCAAGTTAGATACGTGGAATGTAGAATGTACGTTACGAAGTGTGTCGGGTAGGTCGAGTTTGTAAGCTACGGGGCCGACTCTTGCAAGGATCTCGAAAGGCCCTATGTACCTCAGATTAAGCTTCCCACGCTTGCCGAAGCGTATCAAGCCTTTCCAGGGTGAGACTTTGAGAAGGACTCGGTCTCCCACCTGAAATTCCAAAGGTTTTCTTCGTTTGTCGGCGTAGCTCTTCTATCGGTCTCCAGAGGCTTTCAATCATTCACGGATCTGAACGATTTTCTCTGTCGTTTCCCGAATGATTTCCGGACCGGTGAGAGTACTGTCAGAAGCTTGCCCCTTGGCTAATTGGGTATCAACCACCTCAGCCCAGCACAGAGGGGATATGCACTTTCGGCCGTAGAGAGCTTCAAATGGAGCATCCTTGATGCTCGTGTGATAACTGTTATTATAGGAAAATTCGACAAGGGGTGAATAAGTATCCCATGCTTTCCCAAAGTCAATCACACAGGCTCGCAACATATCTTCCAGTGTTTGGATGGTCCTCTCACTCTGTCCGTCAGTCTGTGGATGGTAGGTTGTGCTAATGTCCAGCCTTGCTCCTAGGGAATGTTGTAGTGACTGCCATAATCTTGAGGTGAACCTACTATCTCTATCGGAGATAATGGACATAGGTACACCATGCAGTCGTACGATTTCCCTAATGTATGTTCTCGTAAGTTTCTCCATCTTGTCGGTTTCTTTGATAGGCAGGAGGTGTGCAGACTTGGTCAATCTACCGACGATGACCCATATGGTATCAAGTCCACCCGTTGTCTTGGGCAACTTGGTTATGAAATCCATAGTGATCCGCTCCCACTTCCATTCTGGAATCTCTGATTGTTGCAGTAAACCAGAGGGCTTCTGGTACTCGACCTTAACCTTTGCGCAAGTAAGGCATTTACTTACGAAGGTAGGAATCTCTGCTTTCATATTAGGCCACCAGTATAGCTTTTTAAGATCCAGATACATCTTATCTGAACCTGGGTGGACGGAATACCAAGTGTTGTGCGCCTCGGTCATGACCAAGTCTCGGAAACCACCGTGTTTCGGTGTCCAAATCCGGTTCATGAAATATAAGGCTCCGTTACTCTTGGCTTCTAAATTCTTGTCCATTCCTCTAAGGGATTCACTCGTCACATTTTCAGGTTTCATGGCTTCAAGTTGAGCCGCCAGAATTTGCTTAGACAAGTGCGAATGGATGGTTATTGATAATGACTTGACTTTGCGACCAAAATATTCCTTCCGACTTAGGGCGTCTGCCACTTCGTTGGCTTTACCCGGATAATAACGAATATTGCATTCGTAATCACTGAGTAGCTCGACCCACCGTCGTTGTCTCATGTTGAGCTCCTTCTGATCAAAAAGGTGTTGCAAACTCTTGTGGTCAGTAAAGATAGTGCTCTTCGTTCCATACAAGCAATGTCTCCAGATCTTCAGAGCAAACACTACTGCTCCTAGTTCGAGATCGTGGGTCGTGTAGTTAACCTCGTGTGTCTTTAACTGTCTCGAGGCGTAGGCGATGACCTTACCTCGCTGCATAAGAACACACCCGAGCCCTTGATTTGATGCATCGCAATAGACTACGAAGTCTTCTATCCCTTCGGGAAGGGATAGTATTGGTGCGGTGCACAAGGCTCGCTTGAGCGTTTGGAACGCTCTTTCTTGTTTCTCTTCCCAGTCAAAGGCCACGCCTTTCTGGGTCAGGGTCGTAAGAGGTTTCGCTATTCGGGAGAAGTTCTGAATGAATCTGCGGTAGTAGCCAGCGAGACCTAGAAATTGATGAATTTCAGTAGGCTTCTCGGGTGCTGACCAGTTCTCAATGGCTTTAATTTTGGATGGGTCCACGTGGATTCCCTCTTCGCTTACCACGTGTCCTAAGAATTCGACTCTTCGGATCCAAAATTCACATTTTGAGAACTTCGCATAAAGTTTCTCCTTTCGTAAAGTCCCTAGAATTTGTCGCAGATGATCGCCATGCTCTTCCTTGCTTCGAGAGTAGATCAGGATGTCGTCAATAAAAACGATGACGAACTGATCCAAGTAAGGTCGGCATACTCTATTCATCAGATCCATGAAGACTGCGGGCGCATTGGTCAATCCGAATGGCATCACCACGAACTCGTAGTGTCCGTAACGAGTTCGGAAGGCTGTCTTTGGCACATCCTCCTCTTGCACTCGTAACTGGTGATATCCGGATCTCAGATCAATCTAAGAAAAATAGTTCGCCCCTTGCAGTTGGTCGAATAGATCATCTATGCGAGGCAGAGGGTAACGATTCTTGACCGTCAATTTGTTGAGTTCTCTTTAGTCAATACACATACGGAATGATCCGTCTTTCTTCTTAACGAACAAGACCGGTGCTCCCCAAGGTGAGAAACTTGGTCTTATAAAGCCCTTGCTGAGCAGTTCGTTAAGTTGACCAGAGAGTTCCTGCATCTCAGCTGGTGCTAAACGGTAGGGCGACTTGGCTACTGGGGTAGCTCCTGGGACTAAGTCGATTCTGAACTCGACCTGTCGTTGCTGAGGTTATCCAGGTAGCTCTTCTGGGAAATTGTCTGGGAAGTCGCTCACTACTGGGATGTTCTTTAGTTCTTTTGTTTCGAGGTTCGTGTCGACGACGTGAGCAAGGAATGCGTGGTATTCTTTGCGCAGATATTTCTGTGCTTGAATACTTGATATAATGCGAAGACTCGCACCAGGTTTGTCGCCGTAGACTATAAGAGTTTCGTTAGATGGGAGGTTTAGTCGGACTGCTTTCTCGTAGCACATGATGTCAGCGCGATGAAGACTTAACCAATCCATGCCGATAATAACGTCGAAGCTTTTTTTTGAGACCGGCATGAGGTCGATTGGGAATGAATGGTTATCTAGAGTTAGGGTACAACCTAAGTATATGCTATTCGTACTTTCGGTTTTCCCATTAGCCATTTCTACGGTGAATTGTTCCCTAAGTGTGTCTGGTGGTTGTTTAAGCATGCGAGCAAATTTATAGTTTACGAAGCTTCGCTCCGCTCCACTATCGAACAGAATGCATGCATAGGAGTTATCAAGGAGTAACGTACCAGTCACCACGGTCGGGTCAGCAACTGCTTCCCCGTGGCCTATAGCTAGTACCCTCCCTGCTCCTCCAACATTTCTCGCTTTGGGGTAGTCCCTCTTAAAGTGGCATGCCTCGCCACATCCATAGCAAGTTGGGCTCGCGCCAGAGCCAGGGACTTGGTTGATCGGTTGTGCCGGGAATTTACAGAAACGGACGGTGTGTCCTTTCCTGTTGCAGTTAGAGCACTGCATTTCATGGCAGGAGCCGTTGTGGTGGAAGTTGCATTTGTTGCACTTAGGCAAACTTCCAGCATACTGCTTCCCCGGAGCAGTAGCAGCAGTAGGGGTTACCGCGGCATGCAATGCCACGATTTGCTGCTTCTTGGCAGCTCGCTGCTGTTTCTTGTCATCCCAAAATTTCCGCTTAGTGTCAGCGGGTTTGGAGGGTTCCGAGATGGCTAGGGTTGTTGTGGTTGCAGGGGTTTTGACTCCATGGTCAATGAGTCGTTGTGCCAGTCGCTTGGCACTGTCGAAGGTAGCGGGGTTCGATGCTAGGACATTCCCCTGATACAGAGGCACTAGCCCCCATATGTACTTCTCGATCTTTTTCCCCTTAGTGGGAACCAAGTTGGGGCAGAGGGCCACCAATTCGCTAAATCGGGAAGTATAAGCGACCACGTTGGTGCCCTTCATAGTCAGGTTCCAAAGTTCCTGTTCCAATTTCTAGACTTCGCCCCTCGGGCAGTATTCCTCCATCATGAGGTCTTTCATTGCTTCCCAGCCTATGTCGTTGGCTATGACGAGGGTTAGAGCTTTCACGTGGCTGTTCCACCACGTCAGGGCCTTTCCCTCAAAGGTGCATGCGACATATTTGACTTTGCTCGCAGTAGGGCATCAACAGATTTCGAAGACTGATTCAGTCTTCTCGAACCATTGCGAGAGGGCAATGACTCCGCTGGTGCCATAGAAAGGCTTCGGCTTCCAATTGGTGAAATCCTTGTATGAGCACTCTCTCGAGCGCATAGGGGTTTCAACCGGGGTTTATTCAACAGGGGTTCCACCTCTACTGGCGTCAGAAGAGTGATACTGAGCCATGGCAGTTGCCACTGCTGCGGCTACGGCAACATTCAGGGCTGCAGTATCGATGACCGGAGGCGGTGGAGGCGGTGGAGGTGTAGGGTTATTCCTAGGAGATTTGCGAGGAGGCATCTTTCAGCTATAAGTTTATAAAGATAAGAAAAATGGTAAGAATCAATTTGTAAGAAATCGTGAGAGTGACACATGGACTAACTAACCATAGCCCAAGAGTTGAATGAGTGTTTGAAATCACATCAAGGAATATTAGTAGGAAAACACAAGTGTATAGATTTCTCCCACAGATAGGTAGATGTCAATCATATTGGTATTACTGGTGTAATAAGTTCAGGGAAAATCGACCTAACAGTAGGTCTTACATCATACCATACAGAAAGTTTGACAGTTCTTAGATTCCTAATTAGAGTACTGAAAGTTAGGAATATTTTACAGACAGGTGCTACTTAGAGCACAGATGTTCAAGGCTATTCCTAAATCAAAAGACAGAGATGTACTAGACATCATCTAACGACGATGGGAATTTCTCGGGCGAGCCCTGAGGTTTGCCACTTGACGAAACAACTCTTGAAGGTGTCGATCCTGAGCCCTCTGACGGGCTCGATATTCCAAGACTTCAGCACGGGAGGCAGCCAGCTTTTGCTGTACGGTTTCATTGGTTCTCCGGGTCCGTTCCATGTCTTCTTCATGACGGCAGATGCGGACTGTGTTGACACCTGAGTTGGCATCAATCTCCATGACCCGGTCGATGGCTGCTCGACCTTGCTCGACATTTCGAGCTATTCTGCGGATAATGACAGGCAGAGATCGGTCAGCAGAGCCACCATCGCTAACATTGTAAAAGGTTCGGTCCCCAAAGTATGGTAAGGGTTGACCCTGTTCATCACTCCAGCGATTCAAGTTGGTTGCCCACAAGGGAGTAGGACTTGGAAAAGCTGGTCGGGGGTTGTTGTTCGGGCTCTTCTTCCAAAAGGATTGGATGGTCATCTTTGGGCTCTTCTTCCATCCACCCGGCATTGCCTTCATTTGGAAAGTACGGGTCGCCACGATGGAATCCAGCCATTTAATCTACGCGAGAAGAGAGGTATAACGATATAGTATACATGTAACGAGTAGTACAAAATACACCTATAGTATTTTAAGTTTAAGTTCTACTGATCTTCTTGTGGTATTGTTGGTAAGTTTTTAGACTTGTTAACACATCACAACCATTCTAGGGCATATGCTAATCACTCCTAGGACCAGCATAGTTGATCAGGCTATGCCATTCCCAGGACTGACCATACATCCCCGAGCTCACTTGTGATATTTAACAATTGTAATACTTTTGTTCTTGTCATTGTGACACTGATTTTGGTATGAATGCAGACTAGTATACTTAATTAAATATTTTAATATTTAAAGTATAGACTCTTGGTCAGAGTGCTTTAATCCCTATTGGGTTTATAGTTTAGTATATCTTTTATGGTTTGATATACTTGATTCACTATAAACAATGCTCTGATAGCAATCTGTCACACCCCAAAACCAAGAACGGCGGAAACGTTCTTGGGCGGAGGACGTCATGTAAAGTATCACAACACAGTATATGTAAATAAGCAAACAACATCATCCATTGCATTAAATATATAATTTTAATACAAGCGTGTTCTCTATAGTTTTAGACACCAAAAATAATATGTAAATCAAAATACTATGACGAGCCTTGAATGGGCTCCATCTTCTCAAAAGCTGGCATCGGTACCTGTCTACTGATGACCTAAGAATACAAGTTATTTTGAAAGAGTTTATCAGCATTAAGCTGGTGAGTTCATAAGTATTTTAGTGTCGATGTTTGTTGTCAAAAACGTTTGAACCTGTCTCAATGTATAAGTTTGTAAAAATGTAAGTAAGTGTTTGAAAGTGTTTGTAAAAGTTTGAATCTCTCAGAAAAACCTATATTTTCTATTAAAGTAGCCTTCTACCAAGGGACAACTGTTATGTATGTTCGTTTGATGTAAAAGTGTGTAATTTCCCAAGTGTAACTATCTTTTAACAAAATATAGTTTGTACATTAATGTTTAAGTGAGGTTAACACTAAAAATGTAATGGGTAAATCATTGTAGTACTGTAGTTTTGTATTATAGGAACTACTGCTGTACTAACTACTTTAAACCGGATTTATATTAAGGTATAATGTGATAATTGCACCATACTATCGAATGATAACAACGACATAATGAATGGTCGTAATAACGAAATGACGTTTGGCACCCGCAGACCTGCAGGTCCGGCTGTAGCTAGCAGCAAGGTGTAGGATAGTCAATCCAGTATAGATCTATACGCAAACTCACGCTCTCCCTCCAAGAGAATTCTGGCTACAACTCGGGCCATGACATTTAAGGCATGCTCCGACACAGTGGATCACAATTGTTAACGTGTTCATGTATATGTAATGTTTCTCGTTCTAGTATAGTTGTATATATTCTGTTTCTAGTATAGTTGAATATGTTCTGTTTCTAGTATAGTCGTATATGTTCTCTCCCTAGTATAGTTGTATATGTTCTCATAGTAATGCAATGTATAGACTCATGAATGAACTGTCTCATTGATCTAGCAGTTGTAATAGTATGATCTTGTGTTACCCCGATGGTAACTTACTAATGATGTGTCTAGTACGTATGAATATGGAAGTACTTTTATGTCTATATATGTATATTTCATATATAATTAATATGGAAACGACCTTCGGATGGTCACCTGAAATTCCACCAGACCACATCCAAATCGAGGAAAAGGAAATAGGGCGGATGGCTTTCCTAAGTCCTTTAAACATTATTTATACATCTATACATATATGGGCATGCAATTTATAAGAAGTAAAACAAAGTTTAAATGTAACAGCCCGAAATCTCAGGTATTGATTAAATTATGTTTCTGGGGTGTTTTAAGAGGGGACTCGGCGAGTTGGAGCCTAGACTCGCCGAGTAGGGTCGCAGACCTGGTCGCGGGTTCGCGACTGGACTCGACGAGTCCAGATATGGACTCGGCGAGTCTGCGCTGTTTAGCGAAAACCCTAACCGTTCAGGTTTGGGACGTATAAAAGGGGCTTATTGGCCGTCATTGTTCATTTTAGCCTTCTGAGAGAAACCCTAGATCGATTGTGTGCATCTGGAGCAAGGTTAAAGGCCATTGGTGATTTTGAAGGAGTTGTTGTGCAAGGAAGAGAAGGGCTTGGCTAAAGGAACAGCAAGGGAGTCCCGTTCTGAGGATTGGGGACACAGAGAGTGCATCATCCAGGTAAGAATTCGAGTATACTCTGCTATGGTGATGTGTTTAGAGGATTAGGGTTTATGGAACCCTTTTGTGGATAGATTGAACGCTAGCCTAGTCCCCCAAACGATTGTAACCCTGTATTGGGACCTTTGGAGGTCCAGAATGTCCCATGCCTGTGCATTTCGGGAATTGATGAAGGTTTTGGATTGGAATCCTTATGCCTTAGGTCATTATGTAAATTATAAGTCTTGGGGTGTATCATGAGCACCGAAATGAGGACCTTACGTGATGGATTAGTCTAGGAAGGCCATACCTATGAATGGTCGGAGCAGTTCTGACCTTAGGAAGCAGTTTGAGCGGTTGCATGTCATGGACTCGCCGAGTCCGATGAACAGACTCGGCGAGTAGCTTGAAGATTAACTGGAACTCGTCGAGTTGTTCTTCAGACTCGGCGAGTTGAGTCGGGGTGGCCCCGCGATTCTTCCAGGAGTAACTCGTCGGGTCAAGGAGGATACTCGACAAGTAGAAGGGGAATCTTAGAGGGTTGGAGGACGTCTAGACTCGCCGAGTCGCCATGGCACTCGCCGAGTCCGGTCGAGTTGACCGTTGACCGTTGACCAGAGTTGACCTATGTGTGACTTCTTAGGGTCAGTTAACTTAGAAGATAAAAGTGTTAATAAGAGATATATGATGTTATAGGGAGTTTGTAGCTCGGCGGATCGAGCACGAGTGATTTCAGGATTTGCTAGCTTTCAGTATTCACGAGGTGAGTCTTCTCACTATACTGTACCCGGAAGGGTTTGACTGTGTGACCGGAAGGTCGGATATTATATGTGATATATATGCTATATGTGGTGAGTTAATTGTTATGCGTGCTAGGTATGTTTATATGGGCCGAAAGGCAATATGTTATGGGCCGGAAGGCACTGTGTAGTGGACCGGAAGGTCAGGGCCTGGAAAGGCGTATGTGCGTAAGTTGTATATTGGGGAACTCACTAAGCATTTATGCTTACAGTTGTTATGTATGTGTTTCAGGTACTAGCGAGGACTGTGGGAAGGCGCCGGCGTGATCTGTACACACTGAAGGATGTTTTTATGATCTTGGGATTTAGACAATTTGTACTTGACATGACTCTTAAATTATTTATGCCTTGGTTTGAATGGAAATACTTTATTTTTAAAATGAAAAAAAATCTGTTTGGAAATTTGCGTTGTTACAATTGGTATCAGAGCCTTGGTTTGAGGGATTCGGGTGCACCTTCGGGCGTAACTGAACTCAAACCGAGGACTTGAGGAAAACTTTTAAAAATAAAGGCATAAACTTTTATAAATGATTTCGTGGTAAACAAGAAGGAAGCAGTGTGTACGATCAGTCAGCGCCCGAACGGTAAAGATCCCCAAAATACCTTACAATGTTATGTTATGAGATGAGTTATGATATGAATTGTTATGCATGCTAGAAGACTAGGTATTCATGATAGGACTAGAGTGGCCTGATTTGTGATGCCTTAGTTTAGGGAAGTTTGCCGATATGAGATGCTTTGCTAGTGTACGAGTAGATAGTGCATAACCGAAGTAGAGTACTCACTATCCGGGGTTTGGGGAGGAAGATTTGGGATGAATGCTGATGCGGTGTGGTCGGTAGTATTGGGCCCGTACTACCGAAGACACCGGGTCAGTGGGAGACCCAAGTATGAATCCCTGGAAATCGGAGACTGAGTAGGGTTGCGTTATCGAGTACGATTATACTCGATGGAGTCTCTGATAGTTTTATGTTGTATTTCAGAGACATCATGGTTAGACCACGCCACGGAGCGAGTTCGAGCGATGTGAGTGACGAGGAGATTCGTCAGATGATTCACGAGGAGGTAGCTGCGGCGATCCGGGCCAAGATCCCGGAGATGTTTGGGTCTATTAAGACCACCCTGATGGAGACGTTTGAGGAGCGGTACGCCGCACTGACTGAAGCTGCAGCCGCTGCAGCTACCGCAGCTGTGGCCGCTGCCAGGCCACAGGGGGGTGACTCGTTGCTGTTCCGGGAGTTCAGCAACACGAAGCCACCTGAGTTCGATGGGACGCAGGATCCGATTGCTGCGATGAGGTGGATCGCGGATATAGAGGGGTGCTTCTACACTTGTTCATGCCCGGAGCACCTGAGGGTACGGTTCGCTTTGAACTAGCTCCGTCTGGGAGCGAAGGATTGGTGGAAGTTCGTGACGGCGAACTTCACTTTGGCTGAGATTTCAGCAGTGACATGGGAGGGGTTTACTGCTATGTTCAGAGACGAGTACGTTCCCCCGGTGGAGAGGGAACGATTGGTTCAGGAGTTCTTGACCCTCAAGCAGGGTACTGATTCGGTTGCGGTGATCACGCGGAGGTTTCATGAGAGGGCGATGTTCTGCCCCGAGCTGGTGCCCACAGAGCAGGCTCGGATGAGCCGGTACTTGGGTATTTTGAGGAGGGATATCAGGGATTTTGTGTCGAACTCCACCTATCATACTTTTGCTGAGCTTCAGGCGAATGCCAGGAAGCGCGAGATCGAGTTGGAGACCCAGGCCAGGGAGGAGGCCGAGTCTCAGCAGGTGGACCGACGGCCGGCTCAGTCTCAGCCGGCAGCCAAGCGGACCAAGTCCGCTGATTCGAGGACGGGAGGTCCGAAGGGCCGCACTTGCGGAAAGTGCGGTAAGGGTCACGATGGGGCGTGTCGAGCTGGTGCTTACTACAAGTGCGGCAAGGAGGGACACATCGCTAGGGATTGCCCCAAGGGGTTTATGGTTTGCTTTCATTGCAACCAGACAGGCCATCGGAAGGCCGAGTGCCCTCAGCTTCGTCAGGGAACTGCACCTACTGCCAGGGCTACTGAGACTCGACCGGTGAAGGTCGAGGCCCCGAGGGCTCGTGGGAGAGCCTTTCAGCTGACTGCGGAGGAGGTCCGTGCTGCGCTCGATGTTGTGGCAGGTATGCTGTAATTCATGTATTTATTTTAAAGTCGAGATGTTATGCTTATGTTATTATATGTGTAGGTACTTTCCTTGTGAACTCTGTGCCTGCTCTAGTGTTATTTGACTCGGGTGCGAGTAGGTCCTTTGTATCCTTAGCTTTTAGTCAGCATATCAGCGTTAGTCGTGAGTCGTTGAATCGGCCTCTGAGAGTTTCTATAGCTGACGAGAGAGTGATTTGTGCCACGGAAGTTCTCCGGGGATGTGTGTTAGAGATTTTCGGGGTTGAGTTTCCGATTGACCTGATTCCTATTGCGATGGGTGATGTCTGTGTCATTGTGGGCATGGACTGGTTGAGCTGATTCGACGCCGTCATCGACTGTGAGCGTCAGCTGGTGACTATACGAGACCCTAGTGGGGGAGTCCTTTCGGTGTACGGCGAGGGTACCCGTTCGGGATCAGCTTTTTGTTCGGCCGCTAGGGCGAGGCAGTGTCTACAGCAGGGCTGTAAGGGTTTTGTGGCGTATTTGATGGATACGCGGGAGGTTTCCGAGAGACCGAGGTCAGTGGAGGAGGTCCCAGTGGTGCGTGAGTTTCCAGATGTTTTCCCCGAGGAGTTGCTGGGAGTACCTCCTGTGAGGCAAGTAGAGTTTGGTATCGATCTGGTCCCGAGGGCCGCGCCTATTGCTAAGGTGCCTTATCGTCTTGCACCTCCAGAGATGCAAGAGTTGTCCTCACAGCTCCAGGAGTTGCTGGGGAAGGGATTCATTCGGCCGAGCAGCTCGCCGTGGGGAGCACCTATTCTGTTCGTCAAGAAGAAGGATGGTTCACACCGGATGTGCATTGATTACCGGGAGTTGAACAAGTTGACGGTCAAGAACCGTTACCCTTTACCGAGGATCGATGATTTATTCGATCAGCTGCAAGGAGCATCTTGGTTTTCCAAGATCGACCTGAGGTCAGGGTACCATCAGGTGAGAGTGCGGGATGAGGACGTCCAGAAGACAGCGTTTAGGACGCGATATGGGCATTATGAGTTTGTGGTGATGCCTTTCGGGCTCACCAATGCCCCGGCTGTGTTCATGGATCTCATGAACAGGGTATGCAGGCCGATGTTGGATCGGTCAGTGATTGTGTTTATCGACGACATCCTAGTGTATTCGAGATCTAGAGAGCAGCATGAGGAGCATTTGAGGGAGGTCCTTGAGGTATTGAGGTCGGAGAAGCTTTATGCAAAGTTCTCCAAATGTGACTTCTGGTTGCAGGAGGTCCAATTTCTAGGACATGTTGTTAATCAGGAAGGGATATTGGTCGATCCGGCCAAGGTTGAGGCTGTGATGAGTTGGGAGGTGCCAAAGTCACCCTCTGAGATCAGGAGTTTCCTTGGGTTGGCAGGGTACTATCGGAGATTTATTAAGGATTTCTCCAAGATCGCAGTGCCGCTCACCAGATTGACCCGGAAGGGTGTTGCATTCTCATGGGGACCCGAGCAACAGACTTCCTTTGAGACACTTCGCCAGAGGTTGTGCGAAGCCCCGATATTAGCTCTCCCGGAAGGGATGGAAGATTTTGTTGTATATTGCGACGCATCGATTTCGGTACTGGGTGCAGTGTTGATGTAGAGGGGTCATGTGATAGCTTATGCGTCGAGGCAGCTGAAGCCTCATGAGGCGAGATATCCCACGCATGATTTAGAGTTGGGGGCAGCAGTGTTCGCTCTCAAGATTTGGCGTCACTACCTGTATGGGGTTCGATGTACGATATACACGGACCATAAGAGCTTGAAGTATTTGATGGATCAGCCCAACCTAAATATGCGTCAGAAGAGGTGGTTGGATGTGGTCAAGGATTATGATTGTGAGATCCTGTACCACCCAGACAAGGCTAATGTGGTAGCCGATGCATTGAGCCGCAGGGCGGAGAGCACTCCATTGCGAGATGTATGTTTGAGACTGACTGTGATGACTCCAGTATTGGATGCTATTCGTGGGGCACATGCCGAGGCTGTGAGACCAGAGATGCAGAAGAAAGAGCGGGTCGTTGGGTTAATTTCAGAGTTCGTTAAGGATGGACGAGGACTTCTGACGTTTCAGGGTCGGATTTGGGTACCGTTCGTGGGCGGTACGCGTATTACTTTGATGGAAGAGGCTCATAGATCGAAATTTTCGATCCATCCCGGTGCTACGAAGATGTATTTGGATTTGAGGAAAGAGTATTGGTGGCCCTGTATGAAGAGGGACGTCGCATGGTTCGTTGAGAGGTGCTTGACCTGCCGTAGGGTTAAGGCCGAGCATCAGAGACCGCATGGAAAGTTACAGCCATTGGAGATTCCTGAGTGGAAGTGGGAACAGATCACTATGGATTTCATCACCAAATTGCCGAGAACTGCCAGGGGAGTTGATGCGATTTGGGTGATTGTGGATAGGTTGACGAAGAGTGCACACTTCCTTGCCATCAGCGAGAGTTCTTCAGCGGAGAAGTTGGCGGAGATATATGTGAGAGAAGTAGTATCTCGGCATGGAGTGCCGATCTCGATTGTTTCAGACCGTGATGTGCGCTTCACTTCCAGGTTCTGGAAGAAATTCCATGAGGAGCTGGGTACTAAATTGCATTTTAGTACCGCATACCATCCCCAGACAGACGGTCAGAGCGAGCGGACGATTCAGACGCTGGAGGACATGCTTCGAGCGTGTGTATTAGACTTCGGGGGTAGATGGGATGCGTATTTACCTTTGGCAGAGTTTTCCTACAACAACAGCCATCATTCGAGCATTGGTATGCCACCTTTTGAGCTGTTGTATGGTAGGAGGTGTCGGACCCCCATTTGCTGGGGAGAGGTGGGACAGAGCGTGATGGGCAGCACAGAGATCGTGCTTCAGACGACAGAGCAGATTCAGCAAGTTAGACAGAGGTTATTGACCGCCCAGAGCTGACAAAAGAGTTATGCAGATAGGCGCCGATCCGAGCTTGAGTTTCAAGTCGGCGACTTCGTTCTCCTGAAGGTCTCTCCTTGGAAAGGAGTGATTCGATTCCGGAAGAGGGGCAAGTTGGGGCCCCGGTATATTGGGCCATTTCGTGTGATTGCAAGGATAGGCCGGGTAGCCTATCGTTTAGAGTTGCCAGCGGAGTTGGGACAGATCCACGACACTTTTCATGTGTCACAATTGAGGAAGTGCATAGCCGATGAGTCGGCAGTGGTCCCATTAGAGGATATTCAGGTGGATGCGAGCCTGAATTATGCTGAGAGACCAGTGGCCATCAGGGATCGGAAGATCAAGGTTCTGAGGAACAAGGATGTACCTCTGGTGTTGGTGCAGTGGCAACACCGGAAGGGATCGGAAATGACTTGGGAGCCGGAACGAGAGATGCGGGAGCAGCATCCGAAACTATTTTCAGAGTGAGACTTCGAGGGCGAAGTCTAATCCTAGTGGGGGAGAATTGTAACAGCCCGGAATCTCAGGTATTGATTAAATTATGTTTTTGGGGTGTTTTAAGAGGGGACTCGGCGAGTTGGAGCCTAGACTCGCCGAGTAGGGTCGCAGACCTGGTCGCGGGTTCGCGACTGGACTCGACGAGTCCAGATATGGACTCGGCGAGTCTGCGTTGTTTAGCGAAAACCCTAACCGTTCAGGTTTGGGACGTATAAAAGGGGCTTATTGGCCGTCATTGTTCATTTTAGCCTTCTGAGAGAAACCCTAGATCGATTGTGTGCATCTGGAGCAAGGTTAAAGGCCATTGGTGATTTTGAAGGAGTTGTCGTGCAAGGAAGAGAAGGGCTTGGCTAAAGGAACAGCAAGGGAGTCCCGTTCTGAGGATTGGGGACACAGAGAGTGCATCATCCAGGTAAGAATTCGAGTATACTCTGCTATGGTGATGTGTTTAGAGGATTAGGGTTTATGGAACCCTTTTGTGGATAGATTGAATGTTACCCTAGTCCCCCAAATGATTGTAACCCTGTATTGGGACCTTTGGAGGTCCAGAATGTCCCATGCCTGTGCATTTCGGGAATTAATGAAGGTTTTGGATTGGAATCCTTATGCCTTAGGTCATTATGTAAATTATAAGTCTTGGGGTGTATCATGAGCACCGAAATGAGGACCTTACGTGATGGATTAGTCTAGGAAGGCCAGACCTATGAATGGTCGGAGCAGTTCTGACCTTAGGAAGCAGTTTGAGCGGTTGCATGGCATGGACTCACCGAGTCCGATGAACAGACTCGGCGAGTAGCTTGAAGATTAACTGGAACTCGTCGAGTTGTTCTTCAGAATCGGCGAGTTGAGTCGGGGTGGCCCCGCGATTCTTCCAGGAGTAACTCGTCGGGTCAAGGAGGATACTCGACGAGTAGAAGGGGAATCTTAGAGGGTTGGAGGACGTCTAGACTCGCCGAGTCGCCATGGCACTCGCCGAGTCCGGTCGAGTTGACCGTTGACCGTTGACCAGAGTTGACCTATGTGTGACTTCTTAGGGTCAGTTAACTTAGAAGATAAAAGTGTTAATAAGAGATATATGATGTTATTGGGAGTTTGTAGCTCGGCGGATCGAGCACGAGTGATTTCAGGATTTGCTAGCTTTCAGTATTCACGAGGTGAGTCTTCTCACTATACTGTACCCGGAAGGGTTTGACTGTGTGACCGGAAGGTCGGATATGATATGTGATATATATGCTATATGTGGTGAGTTAATTGTTATGCGTGCTAGGTATGTTTATATGGGCCGGAAGGCAATATGTTATGGGCCGGAAGGCACTGTGTAGTGGACCGGAAGGTCAGGGCCTGGAAAGGCGTATGTGCGTAAGTTGTATATTGGGGAACTCACTAAGCATTTATGCTTACAGTTGTTATGTATGTGTTTCAGGTACTAGCGAGGACCGTGGGAAGGCGCCGGCGTGATCTGTACACACTGAAGGATGTTTTTATGATCTTGGGATTTAGACAATTTGTACTTGACATGACTCTTAAATTATTTATGCCTTGGTTTGAATGGAAATACTTTATTTTTAAAATGAAAAAAAATCTGTTTGGAAATTTGCGTTGTTACATTAAATAAAAGCATTTGATAACTAAAAGAGTTTGTAAAACATTTTGAAGTAAAACAGTTTGATAAATAGTTTGAATAGTGATAAAATCATTGATTTCTTAGTTATTAATCACATGTGATTAATGCAATCACATGTGATTGAAGCAATAACTATATGAATTTAACTTGTATCCCCCCATAAAGTATTTAAACATTTAAAATCATTTCAAAGGTTGATTTAAGGGGTATGAACTCACTTGTGGTGAGCTGTTTGGATTGTAGTGTCGGATACCGTGCTAGGTGGCAAACGGAGACTTACTTACACGCACGAGCCTAGTTATCATATAATAAGCATATATATAACTAATTAGCCAAATAATAACTAAATAAAATAAGTTGGGACACTCAGGAACATGTAAACACTTTGTATAAATGTTATTGGTCCTAAGGGTTGCATCTAAGTCGATACGGGACAAGGCAAAAGGGTTTAATGTACCAAAAGACCTTGTATAAGAGTTCACCACCCAACAAACCCCACCTTTGGAGTTTACGGTCGTAAACCCTTGATTTTACGTCCTTGAACTCCACACTTGGTGGTTTTGGGTGTTTTGAAGTGTCAAATGAATTCTAGAATAAGCCTAGCATTGTTGGAATAATCCTTGAAGTAGTTTAAGGCCCTAGAATGCTCCATAGAGGAGTTTACGGCCTAAAGACCATATCCCCTAGAGTTTACGGCCGTAAACTCCTATGGGGTGTTGGTTTTAATTCTTTTAAGTCTCTTGCACATTAAGGATAGCTTCTAGGTTTTTGTTTAAGGCTAAAGGAGACATTAGGCACACATTTGTGCCTTCACTTGGAGTTTACGGCCCAAGAGATGTTCCTTGGCCGTAAACTCCCTTTAAGGGATGATTTTGATGTAATTTACTCCCCATTGAAGTCATAAGTATTAGAGGGTAATTGTCTTAAAGCCTTAGGGGTGTTTAGGGCACTCTTAGCCCTTGAAAAAGATGTTTACGGCCCAAGAGCATAACCTTGGCCGTAAATTCCTAAAACTAAATGTTCTTGATTGATTTCTAGCCCCTAATTTTCATACATAAAGTCCCTAACTAGATACCTAACATGGAAATGAGACTAGGTAGCTTTTAGGCCTTGTTTTGGAGTTTACACCCGAAGAACGTTCTTGGGCCGTAAGCTCCCGGATCTTGTATTTTGGACATGTAAATAATGTTATTAAGCATATAACAAGTATTAAAACACATCTAGGAAAGTAGACTCACAATCTAGGATGAAAACCAGAAGATCCGTGAGAGAGAAAATGGCTTTTCTCTATTTGGAAATGTGAATAATGAATTAATTAAATTCAGAAATCTATTTATAGTCCTGAAATATTTTGACAGAATATTTTTATTCTGGAAATTGGACTATAACATTACGAAACTTGGAATGCTCAAATTTCACAAAACGAGGAGCATCCACTCTCCTGATATCTCCTTAAACGTAAACCCTAATGTACACAAACTCAAACGGAAAAGTCTGAAAATCACTGAAACTGGACTAGCTTCTATTGAATAGATAATGTTCGTACAAAATGGAAATTTCGGGTTGTCACAGAGTTTACAGCCGTAAACTCCATGTTTACTGCCGTGAACTCCCATAAATGCTATTCATGCAATTTCAATCCATTCCAAGGCTTTAGAAAAATCCATACCATCATTTCCCATGAATAATCAAGCCATTTAGCACCTCAAAACACCCAATCATGAGTTCACGGCCGTGAACTCATGTATGTATGGGGTATATGGCCAAAAACTCCATAGGGAGTTTACTCTTGAAGAGTAAACTCAATTCCCAAGTCCCTCATATCATTACACGTCCGTAGATGTCACTCGGGTCACTCCAAACACTTGTTTTGAAGTGTTTCCACTCATTGGAGTGTAGTATCCCATCTTATTAGTATTTTTAAATCTAATTAGATATATTTGGATATTATTTCATATTACATAGGAACCTCACGTTTAATCAAGCCCCGAACCAACGTTTAGTGTCCAAAACAGTTGCATTTCCTCGTCTGGTGAGTTCATAACCCTACCCTTTTTCACTATTTTCACTGTTTTCAGGGGGAGAATACAAGCAAAGTACAATGGAAAATTGTACTTAAAACTTGTTTTACATGTGTATCTTTCAAAACTTATATGCTTTTAATACTGATAATCACAACCGATAACCGTTTAAAACATGCAAGGTAATCATATACATTATTTGTGAAATTAGTTATAAGCTGTTATGTTTATTATTTCACAAATGGTTTCCACATTTTTTTTATCAGTTAAAAAGCATAACTTTAGAACCTTTGAACATAAAACATTATACACTATTTTGTCCTCGACAACACTCCCCAGAGATACGCGAGTGGAGGATTATCGTAATATTACTAGTAAATTTGTTAATCCTATATAATTGGAGACACGTCCTCGGCGAACACTCCACAGAGATACGCGAGTGGAGGACCGCCCCCGTAACCAGAATCTCTTAGATAGGGAGCGTGACTTGAGTGTATAGATCTATACGGGGCTGACTACCCCACACCTGGCTGCTAGCTACAGCCGAACCGAAATGGTTCAAGGGTGATGAAAGTCATAAGGTGATGTTGACTACTTATTGCCATATCTAGTCTATTGTATGGTTATGGAACTCGCAATTAGGATAACTGAGATTTACATAATAGTAATAATAAATAAAGTAATTAATTTACTTTGTAAATATTAGTTTTATATATGTGTTAAAACTAATACATTTCACAAGATAACCAGCTTTTCAGAATACATCTTTCACATTTGGTAACCAACATTCAGGAAAATATGGGATTTTCTTGGGAAAATTTGTACATAACCAGAAAAGTGTAACAAACCAGATAACTTACATTTCATAAGAGTAAACACGTTTGCAGTGTACAACTTTACATTACGTTTTGGGAATCAATAACCAACCTTTTAAGAAAATATGGGATTTTCTAGGTGTGTGTAACATTTTCAGAAAACGGAAAGGAAACTTGTACATTTTTCACAAAACAAAATCGCTTATGAACTCACCAGCGTTATGCTGATTTTCAAACCGCTTGTATTCTCAGGTCAGCGTTAGACAGGTACCCGAAGATCCTTTTGTTCGAAGATGGTGTGCACAAAAGACTTGTCTCGTTTTGTTTATATATACTATGTATCACAACTGTACAACTTGCTTTTGAAACAAATGTAAAATTTTCTATATGTAATGTAGTGGTTGTTTTACTTTACTTACTATGTGCATTGGATGTGATAGTCAACGTGGAGTCAACCCCGAAAATGTTTCCGCCTTCGGTTTTCGGGGTGTGACAGATTGGTATCAGAGCCCTTGTTTATAGTGAATAAAGTATACCAAACCTTACATAGTATAAAACTATAAACACTAAAGGGCCTAAGTGCTCTGAGTTAAAAGTATCTTCAAACTATAAGTATCTTCAAAAGTATACAAGTATACCGAACCACCGAGATCCGTAACTACAAGTAGAACAAAGCATAAGTAAATGGGTGTTGTGTACTGCAGTTAAACCTGGGCAGTTATGTAGTCATGTCTAGGATCAATATAGCCTGGCCAACTATATTCATTCGAGACACGGCCAACATGTGCTTGGGAGTGACTGTGGTATGCGGCATGCCTAAAACTTACCCTAATACCACAAACATCGAACCAGTGTCGCAGCGAATCACGAAATACTGTGGGAGTATTTCTCGAGCCAATCCTTTGTAGAAATCCTCGTTCATTTGATGTTCTTTGATCATTCCATTAGCGATAGTTCATCTGCTTCGATAACTCCTTCTTGTTTTATTGCTTTTTCGGAATATTTGTATATCTGTGATATCTCTTGATTCTATTCAGAGGACTTACCATCCTCTCTCTTTCTTGATCTTATTAGATCAAGATGCCTCCCAAAAAGAGACCTAGCTCCAAGACCAACAACCCTCCGCCACCACCTCCTCTTGAAATTGACTCCGTGGTATTTTAGGCAGTTGTTACCGCCGCAGTGGCAGCTGCCATGTCTCAATTGAACACCGGTGGTTCCGGTGGTTCGGGAGGTGGCAATCAAACTCAGAACCAAGAAAACAATCAGGGACACTGAAAGGAGGGTTCCTATAAGGACTTCATGAATGCAAAACCAACATCTTTTGATGGCACAGGAGGTGACATTTCCTTATGCTGATGGTTCGAGAAAATCGAATCCATTTTTGAAATCTGTGCCTATGCGGAGTCCGATAAAGTCAAATTCGCAGCGTGTACCTTCATTGATAAGGCCATGACTTGGTGGAACGGCCAATTCAAATCCATGAACCTACCCGTAGCCAATGCCATGGGCTGGGAAGCCATGAAAGAACTCCTAATAGCCGAATACTGTCCCCGTGGTGAAATGCAGAATCTAGAGCATGAGCTCTGGAACCTGAAGATGAAAGGTTCTGATATTGCTGCATACACTTCCCATTTCGATGATCTCGCACTTCTCTACCCGGTATTGGTCACTCCTGAAAGTAAAAAGATAGAAAGATTCATTTGGGGGTTGACCCAGCCAACAAAGGGAAATGTCTTAGCTGCACGTCTAGATACCTATGATAGTGCCAAGACTTTAGCCCAAACCCTAATTGATCATAGTGATGATGTCGAGGAAACCACTACCACTCCTGAGCCGACCAAGAGGAGTGGTGAGAAGAGAAAGTTCTGGAAGAAGAAGAAGGGTCAATCTTCCCAAGGGTCATCCAAGAAAGAGCAGACTGTAGCAGTCCATGCTGCTACTACCCCCGTTGTTGTTGCTTCTGTTGTGGGATCCACAGCTCCAAATCCTACTAGCAGATATGCTGGTAATCTTCCTCTGTGTGACAAGTGCAAGTACCACCACAACCCGGGCCCCTTCCGAGAACTATCTTGTACCAATTGTGGTAAGAAGGGGCACACGGTCCGATTCTGCAAAGCTCCGGCCCAATCGGCCAATCAATCATCTGGAGCAGGCGTTGGTCAAGCCTGCTATAACTATGGAGAGGTTGGGCATTTTAAAAAGAAATGCCCCAAGAAGTCTACAGCTGATAACACTAGAAGAGTCCTAGCCATGGGAACGGAGGAGGCAGTCGCTGATCCCACTGTTGTCTCGGGTATGTTCCTTCTCGACAACTCATATACTAATATTCTTTTCGATTCGGGTGCTGAAAGGAGCTTTGTTAGTCATTCGTTCAAACATAACCTAAAACATAATCCCCAACCTTTAACTGAAATGTTTACCGTCGAGATAGCTAATGGTGAGAAAGAAAGTGCTAACGAGATATTCGTAAGTTGTACCCTTACCCTGAATGACCATTCATTTCCCATTGATCTGATGCCAGTTTCCATAAAGAGCTTTGATATCATCATTGGGATGGATTGGTTGAGTCCCAATCATGCTGATATCCTCTGTTTCGAAAATGCCATCCGTCTCAACCTTCCTTCGGATCCAACTCTCGTAATCTATGGTGATAAATTTAGTTCCAATCTTCGTATCATTTCTTGCATCAAAGCTCAAAAGCTCCTGAGAAAGGAGTGCATTGCATTCTTAGCCAATGTAATCAACAAGAAACAGGAAGTTAAAGACCTAGCGGGCATCCCCGAAGTCTGTAACTTTCCTGATTTATTTCCCGAAGAGCTTCCAGGAATTCCTTCCGAGCGTCAGGTCGAGTTCCGTATTGACCTAATTCCTGGAGCTACTCTCGTAGCGAAATCTCCATATCGTTTAGCTCCAGCAGAAATGCAGGAGTTATCCTGTCAACTCAATGAGTTGCTCAGTAAGGGATTCATTAGACCGAGTTCCTCACCCTGGGGAGCTCCGATATTGTTTGTCAAGAAGAAAGATGGATCCTTTCGGATGTGTATCGATTATCGCGAGCTGAACAAGTTGACCGTCAAAAACCGATATCCTTTTCTGCGAATAGATGACCTCTTCGATCAACTCCAGGGAGCCAGTTACTTCTCCAAGATAGACCTTCGGTCAGGGTACCATCAGCTACGAGTTCATTAGAGTGATGTTTCCAAAACAGCTTTAAGGTCTCGATATGGACACTACGAGTTCGTAGTGATGCCCTTTGGTCAAACCAACACACCGGCGGTGTTCATGGACCTGATGAACCGGGTGTGTCATCCTTATCTGTACAAGTTCGTCATTGTATTCATTGATGACATACTTGTCTATTCCCGAAACGAGGAAGATCACAAACAGCACTTGAGGCTAGTGTTGGAAACCCTTAGATCCGAGAAGTTGTACGTGAAATTTTCCAAATGTGAGTTCTGGATTCGGAAGGTAACTTTCCTCGGTCACATGGTCAGCGAGGAGGGTATTCATGTAGATCCTTCCAAGAATAAAGCGATAGAGAATTGGTCAGCACCGAAGACACCCACAGAAATCCGGCAATTCTTGGGTCTCGCCGGCTGTTATCGGAGATTCATCCAGAACTTTTTTAGAATTGCCAAACCTCTAACTAGTCTAACACAGAAAGGTGTACCCTTTTGTTGGAGTGATTAATAAGAAACTGCATTCCAGACGTTGAAGAAAGCCTTGTGCAGCGCGCCTGTTCTGTCCCTACCCGAAGGGACAGCGGACTTTGTTGTCTACTGTGATGCGTCTAATCAAGGCTTAGGTTGTGTGCTTATGCAAAGAGGAAAAGTAACTGCTTATGCCTCTAGACAGCTGAAAGCACACGAGGTCAACTATACCACACATGACTTGGAATTAGGAGTCGTAGTCTTTGCATTGAAGATTTGGAGACAATATCTCTACGGGACCAAGTGTACGATCTTCACTGACCACAAGAGCCTGTAGCACATCTTTGATCAGAAAGACTTGAACATGAGGCAACAACGATGGGTAGAACTACTCAGCGATTATGAGTATGAAATTCGTTACCATCCCGGCAAGGCCAATGTGGCAGCAGATGCCCTTAGCCGGAAGGAGAGTTCAAGCCAAAAAGTGAAGAATCTGACGATGACCATCCATTCCATCTTATCCATGCAAATTCGAGAAGCCCAGTTAGAAGCACTAAAACCCGAGAACATGTCAATCGAAGCCTTGAGAGGAATGGAAAAGAAACTTGAGATTAGAGGTGACGGAGTCTACTGCTTCATGGATCGAATCTGGATTCCAAAGTCCGGAGGATCCAGGGAGATTGTCATGGAGGAAGCGCACAAGACCAGATACTCTGTTCACCCGGGTTTGGACAAGATGTACCTGGATCTCAAGAAACAATACTGGTGGCCAAACATGAAAGCTGAAATAGCTATGTTCATGGGCAAGTGTCTGAATTGCGCCAAGGTTAAAGTCGAGCACCAGAAACCCTCGGGTCTGCTCCAGCAGCCCGAGATGCCCGAATGGAAATGGGAGATGATTACCATGGATTTCATCACCAAGTTACCCAAGTGTCCGAGTGGGTACGATACCATTTGGGTAATTGTCGATCGTTTGACAAAGTCCGCTCACTTCATTCCGATCAAAGAATCATTCAAGATGGAAAGACTCACACGAATTTACATCCAAGAGGTAGTCCGACTGGACGGTGTACCTGCGTCCATTATATCTGATCGAGATAGCATGTTTACCTCCAGATTCTGGCAGTCTTTCCAGAAGGCTCTTGGAACCAAACTAGACATGAGCACGACATATCATCCTCAGACCGATGGACAAAGTCAGAGAACAATCCAAACCCTGGAACACATGCTTAGGGCATGTGTCATTGATTTTCGAAAGTCGTGGGACATACATCTACCTTTGATCGAGTTCTCGTACAACAACAGTTACCACACCAGCATTAGGGCTGCCCCGTTTGAAGCCCTTTAAGGTCGTAAGTATAGATCCCCTCTGTGCTGGGCCGAGGTGGGGGATACACAACTAGCCAAAAGTCGAGTCCCCGATAGTACTCTCACTGGTCCTGAAATCATCCGCGAAACCACCGCGAAGATAATCCAAATCCGGGAACGACTGAAAGCTTCACGAGATCGCCAAAAGAGTTATGCTGATAACCGACGGAAACCTCTGGAATTCCAGGTTGGAGACCGTGTCCTGTTGAAGGTCTCGCCTTGGAAAGGCACGATACACTTTGGAAAGCATGGGAAACTTAACCCAAGGTACATTGGACCCTTCGAGATCCTCGCTAGGATCGGTCCGGTAGCCTATAAACTTCGTTTACCCCATGAGCTCAGTAACATCCATCCCGTCTTCCATGTTTCAAATCCCAAGAAGTGCCTATCCAATGAAACCCTAGTGATTCCGTTGGACGAGATAGAGATCAATGAAAACCTCAACTTCGTGGAGGAACTGATAGAAATCATGGATCGAGAAGCCAAACGTACAAAGCAAAGCCACATCCCATTAGTGAAGGTTCGCTGGAATGCCAAGCGGGGACCAGAATTCACTTGGGAGCGTGAAGACTCGATGAAACAGCAGTATCCGCATCTCTTTCCAGATCCATGATTTGTATCTTGTCTTGTATCTTAATTTTGAATTTCGGGATGAAATTCCCTCTAACGGGGGGATAATGTAACAACTCGAAATTTCGTATCATTGCTTGTAACCCTTTTTGTAATCCATTTCGATCAACCAATCGTCGTTTCCAAATTCGTTTCCGATTTAGCAATTTAATTAAGTCATTAAATTGTAATTATCTAAAATGACTTAATGGGTGTCCTATTACATTTAGAACTCATTCTAACACCCCGTATTAGTGATCGAAACATTTCTAGAATCGACCATATCGGGTTACGGAAACTTGATCGGGTGCGACCAAAAGCCCCGTGTAAAGCCGGTATCGGGTAGAATTCTACCGTGTCCAAATCCTGAACACTATTTAAAGTGAATCAAACTTCCATTTGAAGCTTTTGCTTCATCTCACTACTCTCTCTCTCTCTCTCTCTAACCTCTCTCCTCAACCAAAGATTCAAGGTCCAAAACATGGAATTAAGGCTCCAAATCTTTGAGGTAACATCCCCAACTTGTTGTTTAACCCCTTAGGCCTTCAATTTCATGGTTAATCTATCAATTTGGACCTGGAACATGTGTTTATGAACAAGGAGCATGCTTGGGCCGTAAACACCTAAAAACATGGGTTTTTGAGCAATTTAACCCCTGCAAACCAACATTGGGACTTAGATACGACCTTATGGCTTACAAATCCGGACTTAGAACACCCTAAACATGAATTTTGAGGAGAAAATAAGAGTTTATGGCCAAGGAACATGCTTGGGCCGTAAGCTCCTCATTCATGGGGAGTAAAGTCATTTAAACATGTTTAAAAGCCATATAACTACACCAATAGCCTTGGAATAAATCCTAGAATCATCTAAAACTAGTTTGGGGACCTTAAACATGAAAAACACCCTCCAAATGTGAGTTTACGGCCATGACACCCCAAGAACAAGTTCCAGGGCCGTAAAATCCTCTTTATGTGTCAAATGATGCCCAAAACTCATACCAATGCTAGGAAAAATAGTTGGAATCACATGTGATTGTCCTAGCCTCACCAAACGAATTAAGTTTTGAGCATGGAGGGAGTTTACAGCCGTAAAATACATGTTTACTGCCGTGAACTCCCATAAATGCTATTCATGCAATTTCAATCCATTCCAAGGCTTCAGAAAAATCTATACCATCATTTCCCATGAGTAAGCAAGCCATTTAGCACCTCAAAACACCCAATCATGAGTTCACAGCCATGAACTCATGTATGTATGGGCTATATGGCCGAAAACTCCATAGGGAGTTTGCTCTTGAAGAGTAAACTCAATTCCCAAGTCGCTCGTATCATTACACGTCCGTAGATGTCACCCGGGTCACTCCTTGTTTTGAAGTGTTTCCGCTCATTGGAGTGTAGCATCACATCTAATTAGTATTTTGAAATCTAACTAGATATATTTAGATATTATTTCATATTACATAGGAATCTCGCATGTAATCAAGCCCTGAACCAACGTTTAGTGTCCGAAACAGTCGCATTTCCTCGTCTAGTGAGTTCATACCCCTACCCTTTTTCACTATTTTCACTGTTTTCAGGGGGAGAATACAAGCAAAGTACAATGGAAAATTGTACTTAAAACTTGTTTTACATGTGTATGTTTCAAAACTTATATGCTTTTAATACTGATAATCACAACCGATAACCGTTTAAAACTTGCAGGGTAATCATATACCTTATTTGTGAAATTAGTTATAAGTTGTTATGTTTATTATTTCACAAATGGTTTCCACATTTTTTTATCAGTTAAAAAGCATAACTTTAGAACCTTTGAACATAAAACATTATACACTGTTTTGTCCTCGGCAACTCTCCACAGAGATACGCAAGTGGAGGATTATCGTAATATTACTAGTAAATTTGTTAATCCTATATAATTGGAGACACGTTCTCGTCGAACACTCCACAGAGATACGCGAGTGGAGGACCACCCCCGTAACCAGAATCTCTTAGATAGGAAGCGTGAATTGAGTGTATAGATCTATACGGGGCTGACTACCGCACACTTGGCTGCTAGCTACAGCCGAACCGAAATGGTTCAAGGGTGACGAAAGTCATAAGGTGATGTGGACTACTTATTGCCATATCTAGTCAATTGTATGGTTATGGAACTCGCAATTAGGATAATAGAGATTTACATAATAGTAATAATAAATAAAGTAATTAATTTACTTTGTAAATATTAGTTTTATATATGTGTTAAAACTAATACATTTCACAAGATAACCAGGTTTTCAGAATACAGCTCTCACATTTCGTAACCAACATTCCGGAAAATATGGGATTTTCCTGTGAACATTTGTACATAACCAGAAAAGTGTAACAAACCAGATAACTTACATTTCATAAGAGTAAACATGTTTTCAGTGTACAACTTTACATTACGTTTTGGGAATCAATAACCAACCTTTTAAGAAAATATGGGATTTTCTTGGTGTGTGTAACATTTTCAGTAAACGGAAAGGAAACTTGTGCATTTTTCACAATACAAAATCGCTTATGAACTCACCAGTGTTATGCTGATTTTCAAACCGCTTGTATTCTCAGGTCAGCATTAGACTGGTACCCGAAGATCCTTTTGTTCGAAGATGGTGTGCATAGAAGACTTGTCTCGTTTTGTTTATATATACTATGTATCACAACTGTACAACTTACTTTTGAAACAAATGTAAACTTTTCTATATCTAATGTAATGGTTATTTTACTTTACTTACTATGTGCATTGGATTTGATACTCAACGTGGAGTCAACCCCGGAAATGTTTCCGCCTTTGGTTTTCGGGGTGTGACAGTACCACCGAAGCATATTCGTAAAGTTTTTCTTGTTAGCTTCAGAGTTCTGCTTGCACCGATGAATTATGTTGATTATGTGCTCCAAGCAGTCGGTAGAAAACAAGTGTTTATCCACAAGAGAGAATAAAAACCTGTAAGCTTCGCCTTTGGTAAACATCACAGCCAAATGTGTTGAATCGATTTGACCCATCTTCATGTTGTTTACATCTCCAGGTTTTGGTGAAAGCTTCACATTAGGCTTCATATTCATAATCTTCGCAATCTCCAGATCCATAGTTGCAACTTCATAGATATAGGAGGCCAACATTCTCTTTAAATGTTCCAGAATCGGCTCATATTCCAACGGATTAGTAAGCAGAATGTTGTATAGCAGAATCCAGTCATGGGGATTCAAACTAGGAAGGTATGCCAGAGAGATAGTTGACACCGAGTTTGCAGAACCTTGAGTGATTTTAAAATTGACATTGACAAACCTCCCAGCAGGTGAGGGTTTGAGCACCTTAACCGTTACAATCTTCTAAGCACTCCATATTAGGTACTGAGGTTGGCCATACTTCATATAGAAGTCAATCAGCTCTCTGTCAACCTTCAGATGAGGAAAAGGAACCTCAACAGTCGAGTCAAAGCAATGAAATGTGAATGCTTTTCTTGTTATTAGCATATCGAACTGCGAGTCCTTTGAGTTATCACAGTCAAACGATGCAACAGGTTCCAACCGATAAATACTTGGAAACTCTATAGCTTGATTGATAAGTACATCTCTGGTCCATAAGGGAAATAAGGCCTTCTTACAGTTCTAGGCTTCTTCTTCTTCCTTGTTTCTCCTTTCCATCTCCTCTACTTCCTTTGCAACTTTGAGAGTTTCATCCAACTCTCGTTCCTTCTTCTTTCTCTAGAGAGCCTCAGCAATAGTTTCACCAACATCACTATCACTATCATCAGTGGTCTCCTTTTGCTTATCATGTGTACCAGAACCTGAAGCTACATTATCCTTCAGTTCGGTTGTGACTTTGACTTCTGGGTGTGTATTTTATGTTTCTATTTTCACAGTCACTCTCGGTTGAGCACTTTCTCCCCGTTGTTTTGGAGGTCGGACTCCCTCCGAAACACCCTTCATCTCATGTAACATGGCATTGGTGGGAGTCAGTTTTATGGTGAGATGATTCCGAATGGTCAAAGTTAGAATAGGATCATGAGCACCAAGAAAGTTGGTGAGCATATCCTTAACATCCCCTGCACAGCTGCGGAAAACAGCCCTTTCGGTCTTTAATAATGAAATTTCTTTTTCTGCTTAGGCGACCTGCATTTTCTGTATTTCAATTGTAGAGGATCGTCGTGCCAGATCTTCCTTCAGAGCACTTTTGGTTTCTAGATTAGCATGAAGAGATTCTAGCTTTGAAGTGACTGAGCTGATAAGCAAAGAATTCTCAGCTTGGATAGAGGAACACACAGCTTCAAACTTTGGCTGCTCTTCTTGAAGAGACTTAGAGAAAGAATCTACAAAATCTTGTATCTTGACTATATTTGTGTCGGCATGCCCTTTCAGAGACTCAAGAAAAATATGAGTTGTTTGAACAATCTCAGTAACAACAGTTGAGGCCTTTTTGCAGGAGGAAGTAGAAGCATGAACAACTTTAGTTGATTTTTCAATAGACTATGTATATTGTTCCAAAGCAGTTTCTAGAAAAGCTTTGAGGACCACACCACATTAGGCTTTGCTGCCCTCAAGCAATCGATCTAGTTTCTCATTAATGCTCTGAAAATGTTGGCTAGTGGTAGGAGCATCATCATCCTCATCAGTTGGAAGCCGATATGGACTAAAGTACGTAGAGTCATACTCATCTCTCTCACCACTGAGAGTGGCACCGGAATCGGTTGAGTGGGTGGGTGAAAGAGGTCTACTGATGATTGGAGTTTCAGTTACAGTAGTGGCTCCCGTATCAGAAACATTGACCCTCACTATCGGTTCAGGAATCGTAGTGGTGGTGGTTTGAGAAATTATAGGATTTGGTAATTGAGTTGTAGAAATAGGAGTAGAAGTAACTGGTGGAGGTGGTGGGAAAGAAGTTGTTGTTTGTGATGAAGTAGTAATAGGAAGAATGTTAGCTACCGAAACTGGAATAGTCTGTTTTGGTGATGGAGGTGGGGTATGAATTTTTTCATGAATGGGTTCGGTTGGAGTTGGGGATCTGGGAGGTGTTTTACCTCTCGGTGATTCATGATGACTCTCCTCTTCTTCATCTTCCTTGTCATTTTCTGAGCTAGGAGGAGTGGGACTCTTGGATCTTCTTGCCATTTTCTTAAGCTTCTTGGGCTTGGAAGAATCTCCTTTATCAGACTTTCATTTCCATGACTTAGAAGCTTTAGTCTTATCCTCCTCTGTTGACTCCTTCTTTGTGGTAGTGCGTTTCCTTCAGTTCGCAGGCTTGTCTACATATTCCAGGGCAACTTGCTATTTTGGAGTAAGGACTCTCGGTCCCTTAAGAGTAAGTTTTCTGTATTCCACCATAACATGACTTTCAGCTGAGGCACAACAATACATGGATTCAGGAATGGAGCCATTGTGATGGAACTTTGTTGGATTAGTGATGATGATATTCTTCGTGTGAAACGTAGCAATGGACGCGACTAGGGCATCCTTCATCACAGGAATGTCCAAAGTGTTAATCGCCCTTCTTGTAATAAGCGTCCAAAAGCGCCCACATGATATCTCTGAATGCCTCGTAAATGTATTGAGACTCTACACCACTTGAGACCAGATAATCGTCCCATAATCAAGGTTGATGCCATTGTAGTGACCGTATAAAAGGGTTAGAAAACCCTTGTTAGGGCCATCCGATCCACCACTCCTTTCTGCCAAACTCTTGATGAGAAGAGTTACCAAACCATTCCATTGTGAAGGTAAACAAGACTTCTTAACTTTTGTGACTATGGTAAGCACATTCGTATATCCCATCTCGTAAAGCATTGAGAACAACTATGTAGTCGTGATAAAGTATGGTGAGATTACTAAGGAATCAACAACAAGATTCATCAACTAACAAAATCTACCCTTTGAAATAGAAGCCTTCTTATTATGTGTTTGAAAGAAAATACGTTCTTGTTCTTGACATATGAGGTCGCAGAGTAGACCTGCGATAATAGTGACATCGGAATGGCTTCAACTTGAGTTAGGGCTACAACTAGTGGAGAATACTTCAAACACTCAACAACATGAAGCATATATGAATCATACAAAACGGGTTAAGTTCGATGATCATATTTTGATTTGGATTGATTGAAAGCAATATAGACAAAGCAGTCCGATCGTGAACGGATGAAGAAGTCGCCATTGTTGAACGAAGAAGGAAGATAAACAGTTGGAACTTGCCTTATAATCTTGAGAGAATTTGTTGTTGGTAAAAGACAAATAAAGGAAAATCTCTTTATATACCGTTGCCAGGAGAGAAAATGTACATGACGATAATGACGTGATCACTACAACGTCGCCTGAAAAAGCGTGATGTGACAGGTTGGGTACTCCCAAATAAACGTCAGCACGCGTGGGTATAGAGACCGTTCAAATTCACACGCCCAAATTCCGATCCTCAATCGTCGTTTGAAATTCAGTGTTACTTCAAGACATCTGATGGCCCCTGTGTAAACAAAACTTGAAGCAACATCAACTAGTGTTTTGGAAAATAAAATTTTCGTGCAATAGTGTGACAAACGATAAAGAAATAAAGCAAATGTGTATGGGATGTGAGTGATGTCTCATTATAGGACAGAAAGCAGGTGATCCCGAGCAAGAATCGCTTCCTCCAAATTCAGGATAGACTTGAAGTGCTTGTGTGGTTTCCCGAAAAATACGATCAAGTGTTTGTTGAGAAACAATGAAAGGCTTCTTTTTGAAGTCATAGGCTTAAGGTGGCTTAACTTCAACCGAACGTCGATTCTTAATGTAAGACCGAACATTGGAAAAAGTACTTGTGAGACCGATGTGGTCTATTGAACAAGTAGGTAGGATATATTTTATAATGACTAAAGAAGTTATAGAAATCTCAAAAAAATAATTAAACTGGATCTTTATGGGAAGAAAATCCTTGGTGTTAGACAAATGCATAAAAGATCACGAAAAAAAAAAATAAGATTTCAATGGGTAACCAGCAAGAACTTGAATGCAATGATTCACCATCAATTCATTATTGGTGTTGGATTTTGGGTTTCACTCAGCACGTGGTGAACGTATCTAAGATAAAAAACAAAGAATTTATGTAACCCTAAACCTCAGTGGCAAGGACCGAGAGTCTCAAGGGTTACAGTGGTGAACCGAAAGTTGATGGAGAATGTAGGGAGGATGGCTAAAGAACCGAAAGTACCTTATGCTATAAAGACATGACAAAGCAGATAAACTCTTCACTCATATGAGAAGAGTAAAGTAGCTCTAGACTGAGTGATGTTAATAGCCTGATTGGGAAGATACGATAGGTATAGATCGAATCATTAAGGCCTTGCTCTAAGTCGTAGAGACGTTGATCAACATACAATAGCATGCTTCTAGGGACTCTTAACTAGTTCTTACATAAAAGATTGTACCTGCCTTAGCTCCAAATTCTGTTATACTGGCACCCTGGTGACCTAATTAAAAGACAGAGCAAACAAACACACCACACATACAAAACAAGCAAACAAACAAACGAAAATGTTTTTGGAATTTTTTGAAGTTTTCTGAAAAATAATAAAAACAGAAAGTAGTTAAAAGAATAGAGATTATTGAAAATACAGAATATACAACCGAAACCTTATCTTTAAGGAGTGAAGTGAAATAGACCGAGCGTTCCGTTCATTTCGAATCCTTAAAATTCCAAAGCCGAAATGGACCGAGCGGTCGATTCATTTCGGTTCCCGAAAATTAATGAGCTGAAATAGACCGACCGTTCGGTTCATTTCGGTTCCTTAAAATTCCAGAGTCGAAATAGACTGAGCAATCGGTTCATTTTGGTTCCCGAAAATTAATGAGCCGAAATAGACCGAGCGTTCGGTTCATTTCGGTTCCTTAAAATTCCAAAGTCGAAATAGACCGAGCGATCGGTTCATTTCGGTTCCCAAAAATTAATGAGCCGAAATAGACCAAGCGTTCGGTTCATTTCGGTTCCTTAAAGTTCCAGAGCCGAAATAGACCGAGCGATCGGTTCATTTCGGTTCTCGAAAATTTTGGAGCCGAAATACACCGAGCGTTCGCTCCATTTTGCCTGTTTAAATTTTTAGTGCAAGATTGGAGAATTCGGTACTGACTCTACTTCCATCATTCCTAGACCTTGACTCTACTTCCATCATTCCTAGACCTTGTAATATTTTATTGAAACTTATTTCAGGTAAGGCCTTCGTGCATATGTCTGCAAGTTGATCAGAGGATCGAACAAAGTATACTTCCATGTTCCCATCTTCTACACGATCCTTGATGAAATGATATATGAGTGTAATGTGCTTTGTTTTTGAGTGTTGCACTGGATTGTGACATATCCTTATTGCACTTTTTTAATCACAATAGAGAGGAATCTTCTTCATACTCAGCTCGTAATCTCTTAGTTGACTTTGAATCCATATTACTTGAGAAGTGCAAGACGCTGCAACTATATACTCAGCTTTGGTTGTTGAAAGTGACACACATGTCCGCTTCTTGGACTGCCAGCTAACAATTTTTCCATCAAGAAATTGGCATCCACCTGTAGTGCTCTTTCTATCTAGACCACATCCTCCAAGATCAACATAAGAAAAAGATTGAATGAAGAATTCAGATCTTGTAGGATACCAGAGACCGAGAGATGAGGTTTGCTTCAGGTAACGGAATATATTCTTCACTGCCACCATGTGAGGTTCTCTTGTATTAGCTTGAAACCAAGCACAATAACAAATAGAAGACATAATATTCGGTCTACTAGTTGTTAGATACATAAGGGACCCTATCATTTGACAATTTAGTGTTATGTCAACAGCAGCTTTTTCCAGAGATGGTGTTAACTTAGTGCCAAATGCCATAGGAACCTTCACTTTTGAGTCACCCATCATACCAAATTTCGTCAGTAAGTTCTTTGGATAGGCCTCCTGGTTGATAAATATACCTTATGTTACCTGTCTAATATTTAAACCAAGGAAAAAATCAATTGGACCTATTACGCTCATTTCAAACTTCGTCTCCATCAACTTCCTGAATTCAGCTGTTAAGCTAGGATGTTCGCCTTCTTTCTTTTGGAAGAAGGTTGGGTCAACCGAACCCTGTTTAAATTTTGACATTTTTAAGAAGCGAGTTAAAGTTTCGTACCAGGCTCTCGGTGCTTGCTTTAATCCATAGACTGCTTTATCCAGCACATAGCAGTGATCAGGGAATTTCTCGTTCACAAACCCGGGTGGTTGCTCAATATAAACAGTTTCTTCCAATTCTCCATTCAAAAAGGCATATTTGACATCCATTTGGAAAACTTCGAAGTTTTTGTGAACAACATACGCCAAGAAGATTCTAATTGATTCCAACCTAGCTACAGGAGCGAAGGTTTCGTCATAGTATATTCCTTCCTCCTGGCAATAACCTTTGACAACCAACCAAGCCTTACCACAAATGACATTCCCTTCCTTGTCCAATTTATTTTTGAAGACCCACTTTAAGCCAACCACAGACGCATCCTTTGGTTTAGGGATCAGCCTCCAAACTTGGTTCCATTCGAATTCATGAAGTTCACCTTGCATTGCTTGAACCCAATCAGAATGATCAAGTGCAACTTTTACAGTTTTCGGCTCAATCTTGGAAACAAACGAATTAAACATACAAAGTTCAACTTTAGAAAATAATGCAGTTTGTTTTGCTTTCAATTGAGAACGGGTAAGAACTTTTTCTGAAGTTTCACCAATAATTTGTGCTTTGGGATGGTCCTTGGTCCATTTTACTAATGGAGGATAATTTGGATCATATGTCGGATCTATCTCAGCATTCACTTCAACTTCAAATTTTGATTGATCATCATCACCTTCGTCAGTTGTATTTCCATTCTCCCCCTCGACTCGCGAAGTGTAGTCTGTGGCAACATCAAAGGTTGCATTCTCTGTGGGAGTGGGATTCTCCCCCTTGATAGGACTACTATTGGGTGGTATTTGAGCAGAACTTTCCCCTTCGCCTGAACCTTTAAGAGGTGGGAAAGGAATTGGATCCTCGCCCACGAAAGATACATTGTTTGTTTTTGATGCAGTTGAACTTTACACCTGAAACTTTGAGTAAGTTGATGGTGGATCACCCTTAGCTTTAGGAGGTTCAATTTCCATCTCTTTGGCCGCTTCATCTATAATCTTCTTGAGATTATCAATTGTGTTGTCTGCTGCTTTTGCTTCTGAGTATGCTGATTGCTCTGGTTCATCAAACAGCGGCATGTATTCTTCAAACAGGTTGGCTATTGGAACCGAGACTTGTCCAGATTCTGGAAAAATTTCTCCTAATTCACTTTCACTTCTTTCACATTTCTTCATGTAATAATCATCGAAAGTGACATAATAGGTTACTTCAATTCGTTTTGAACATTTATTCAACACTATGTATGCTTTTGATGTTAGGGAATAACCTAGAAAGATTCCCTCATTGTCTTTTACGTCAAACTTATTTCGGTTCTCTTTAGAATTGAAAATAAAGCACCTTGAACCGAATATATGGAAAAATTTGACATTTGGCTTTCGGTTGTTTAAGATCTCATATGGAGTAATGGAGAATCTCTTGTTTAGCAAGGACCGATTCTGAGTGTAGCATGCGGTTGTAATAGCATCAGCCCAAAAATATAACGGAAGTGAAGCGAAACTGAGCATCGTTCTGGCTTCCTCACACAAAGAACGGTTTTGTCTTTCAACAATCCCATTCTATTGTGGTGTATAAGGGGCCGAAAAATAGTGAGTTATCCCCTTGTCAGCCAGAAATCTCTCAAAATCATTATTCTTGAATTCCAAACCATTGTCACTTCTGATATTCCTTACCGTATTCCTCAGCTGCACTTCCACTTGCATGATGAATGTCTTCAACTTAGGAGTTGCATCTGATTTCTGATTAAGAAAGAAAACCCAAGTGAAGCGTGAAAAGTCATCTACAATAACAAGAATGTACTTACTACCACCGAAGCTTTCTATAGCAGAAGGTCCACATAATTCGATGTGCAAGAGTTCAAGAGCTTCAATAATCTTTGTATTGATTCGTGTAGGGTGGCTCTTTCTGCTTTGTTTTCCC
Source organism: Lactuca serriola (assembly GCF_051521515.1). Lineage (NCBI taxonomy): Eukaryota > Viridiplantae > Streptophyta > Magnoliopsida > Asterales > Asteraceae > Lactuca > Lactuca serriola. Next base: position 119,120,371 of record NC_136414.1, read on the forward strand.
ATTTCACATTTTGCACAAAGATGTTCCTTGTCGAACTTGAGAAGAGGAAGTCCTCGAACATGATCACCAAGCACCAACTTATTAATGTTTTTGAAGTTCAGGTGGGATAATCGTCGATGCCACAACCAGCTTTCATCTGTATTTGCCTTTAACAACAAACATATTGCTGGTTTTTCTCGTATAGGGTTGAGATTTAAAGGGTATATCTCTCCCTTGCGTTCAGATTTCAACAGTACCTTCTTGGATTGTTTCTCAATTATCTCAGAGCCCTCATAATCAAATGATACTTTCAGACCTGTGCCCACAACTAACTGTGACACACTAATGAGGTTATGCTGCAATCCTTCCACATATGCCACTTTTCGAATCGCGAAATCTCCATTAGTTATCATACTGTATCCCTTGATTCTTCTATAAGAGTTATTTCCATATTTTACACACCGACCATCTTTTAGGGACCGAAACTTCCTTAGCTCTTCTTTCCTTCCTGTCATGTGACGCGAGTAGCCATTGTCTATATACCATTCATCATCGAACTGCTCGTCACTAATTAGCTGCAAATTCAAGTAGATTTAGGAACCTAAAGTCGCTTGGGTCCTGGTGAGTCATTCACAGAAAACAGAATTGTAATAGAAATATCAACTAAATATGTTCTTTTTACTATAGTGGTTTGATCTTTTCTTTTAATTGTATACACTTTGATTTTAGTTTTATCTTGTTTAAATTTTAGTGCATTCGTTGGTTTTTTAGATGGTATTTGATTTTTCTTTTGACTCCTAGGGTTAGATGATGATTTCTTATTATGGGACTTAGAATCTGATGTTAGCTTTCCCTTTCCTTTGATGTCCTTCATGGACTTAGAAACTGGGTTTTGGACCGAAACTAGACTGTGGACTAAAAGTTGACTTTCGGTTCTGAGTGACATTTGGACCAAAACTAGACTTTCGGTTCTGAGACTTTGAATAGTAGGAACTTGGACTGAAATTTTCCTTTAGTTTTTCCTTTCCTTTATCCGATGATGTTCTCTTAGGAGGGACATAATTTGGATTTTGAGATTGCCAATAACTTTTTCGCTCATTCAGATTCTTTGCATCTCTTTGATTTGTTAAGCGTTTCTATTCAACTAGCTCCTTTTGTGATTTGTGGATGTTGAAGCTGACCTTTGGCTTCTCCTTTTGAGTTTCGTTTGTTTTGACTGGAACTTTCGGTTCTTCCTTTGGTTCTTTATGGATTTCTTTGGTTCCACTTGTGCTTGGTTTGTCAAACTCAAGGGTTTGTTTACGGGTTCAACAACATATCTTCCTTTAACCCTCCAAGAAGTCTGCTCAGACAAGCCTACAGTTTCGTCTGCATTATCAATAGGTGCTTACCAGAAGTAGTCGTCGCACCCTTCAACATTATCATTGTCAACCACGATTCTTAATTCTGACGTCTTTATTGGAATGACCCCTGTAACTGCATAAACCTGATTTGGCACAGTTTGAACCTTTTGATAAAGCATAGCCTTTTCTTTGAGTTTCTGTTTGTTATCTTTTGACAATCGAGCGAATTCAACCGAATTTTCTGAAATTAGGGGTTTCTCATTCTCGGTTTTGCTCTTCATGAACTCAGAGCAATAAACCACGTCTTCTACTGAGATCTCACTCGTCTCACTTTCTTCATCAAATTCAAACGTATTTTCTAAGTCCATTATATTATCTGAAGTTAATTTGGCATTGGATTGGTTAAATGATTAAATAGTGTCTGACTTAATGTTCAACCTATCATTTTAATCTAAAATATCTTTTAGCATACATTTGTGTTCCTTAGAATCAATGAAGATTTCAATTTTGTCCAATCCAATTTTGTAGGACATGGATGTCTCTTCTAATGACACTTCTGATTCACATTCTGCTATGACCTCATCTTCCTTAAATTCAAGAAAGGGTAAAATCATCTTATGAATTTTCTTTCCTATCTCACAACTTAAATGCAATTTAGCTATATTAGTATATAAACGCTTAGAAATTAAACAAAAAACATTCGTTTGTTTTAAAAACTTTAGATTGTCTCTTTGCAAATAAATACTTTCATCCCTAGCCCTAACTAATTCCTGCTGCTTCAGCTCTATCCACATTCTTCTCTCCTCACTCTTTGTTGTCACCCTGCTGATTTGGTCAGTTAGGTTAGAATTCGTTAACCGAGTTTGCATGAGACTACCGCTTAAATTAGAAAATTTAAGTTTTAATTCATTTAGTTCTTCTTCATATTCTGTTATTGGAACTTTAAGAGATTCTAGAATAGATTGTACCTTTTTGATCAAATGATCGCAGTCGTTGATCTACTCAGTAACTGACTTTGCTGCAAAACATTTGTTTTCAGTCAGGTTCGGTTCCTCACTTGCACTTTCAGTTGATGAACTACCTGTGACAATCAAGCACTTTCCACCAAACTCGTCTTCATCAGCATTCTCCTGTACAATCAAGGCATTCATAGAACTATTAGTCGCCTTCTTTTTCTTGATCTCTTCCAACTTGCGCATATAGTACGCCTCATCATCTTCACCATCTCTATTCTTAGCCATGTTCCTTAGCATTCATCCTTGGCAATGTGGTTCTTGTCGTGACACTAAATGCAATTGTATCCTGAGTCTCCTGCAAGTTTGTTCTCTTTCCTATCTTCATCCTTTTTATAGGAGATTTTCGTTTCATCCTTCACCTTCTCATAGCTGTAACTTCCCTGCCAGTTTCGGTTCTTGTTGACGGAAAATTTTCTCCTTGCAAACTTTCTTGGATTGGTGACCATCATAGCATATTCCTCGCTTGTAAGGTCACACTCAGACATATCAAACTCTTCCTCTTCTTCGGCAACACTTTTTCCTTTTCATACAAGAGCCAACGATCCCACACCAAAAACCACTTTCGCTTCTTTGGTTACGACACTTTCATGGGAATTAAGTATTCCCACATGTTTCGCTAGCGAATAAGATTTAAAATCTTCATGCGCTTTCACGTTAGAAACAACAACCATCCATTCCGGTCTCACCCGTTCATGAAAGTCACCTTCTGCTCAATCAACTTTCTTTCTACTACGTGTTTGATCATCTTGCTTAGGAGATGATAGAACCGATCGAGAGTTTGTATGAGTTTCTCCTCTGGTTTCTGTTCGAAAACTCCAAACTCTGACATCAGCAAGGTTTGAATGGAGTGTTCCAAGTCTTCATCAGTTGAATAGAGTTCTTTCAACCTATCCCAGATTTCTTTAGCCGTTGTGCATGAACTAACTAAATGAAACGTGTCAGATTTCAAGGTGAATCTTATCACTCTCATGGCCTTCACGTTACACAATAGCTTGTCTTTCTCATCCTGTGGCATCTTCTGTTCATCCACCACCAGCTTGTTATATACTTTTTGGGTCTTAACTGTCGTGTTCGTTCCTGAATGAACAAACGGTCCATGTATGATGGCTTCCCAGATGAGATAGCCATTATCTTCTATTCCAGCCAAGTTGTCTTCAAAGTGATGCACCCATACTTCATAGTCTTGAGTGTAGAGTATGGGTATTCTGGTAGTAGATCCAATGTTGTTTGAGATGTTGATGGGACTTGTTTGCGAATCTTCATGAGACATGGTGAGCCTCTAGAATCAAACCTGTAAACTTGAGATTAGGGTTTTATCTGAAATAGAGTTGTCGTCGAAACAATGAAGACGACATCTATTTATACGAGAAAAGCAGATACCCTAAGGAATTTTGAATACAGAAGGAATGTGTATTGATCACATTGTCTCCTTCTCTGATACCAGTTGGTAGAACAGAAGTTCTTTAAGGATCGTTAGATTCTATGCTAGCAAACAATTATGAAAGTAAATAAGAACACGAGTATGGCTTTGAATGTGTCGAATGATTAATTATTCAACACCTCAGAAGAGCTCGATTAAGAACATCAACTGTAGAGGTGTTTTGGTATACAAACAATGAATGTAAATATTAACTTATAATTACGCATACATGCATGCATAATTATACTATAACCCTACTAGATAATTACGGATGGACATGCCCAATCCGGATACAAAACATGAGGCCCATGACGCAACACAAATAGACTCAACAAAATTAAAAACCTAAACCCTGATCATTAAATTCATGGAAACTTTAACACTTTCCAGGAGGTGAACATGCAAACGTAGTAAGCAAAGGAAATTTAAGAGGAAACATTGACAATTTCCGTGAGATCAACCTGTGAAGCCTTGTAATCGTAGAGAAGTAAAGAAATTAAAGAAAAAATATCATGAGAAAGATGATAGAGAGAGAAAGAAGTATATAATGTTAGCATCCAGATCAAAAGTGAGGAAAGAATATTATGTTAGCATCCATATCAAATTTTATGATTGTTTGAGATTGGATTTTCTAGACTTCTGAAGATGATGATTTATTTAGTGATACGGCGTGGCACTAATTTTTGGTTATCTTTGATCAAATTTATGGCTGCACTAGATGTTTCCTAGATCAATATTATTAATCATTCAGACTCTACTTCAGGATGTTTCATATTTTTAGCATGTTATTCTTTTGAAAATTTTGGGTGTATTATGATTTGAGAACTAGAGATGTTTCAGACTTTTGAAGTCGAAGTGTGACTTGATTACGGGACGTTCAGTTCATATGTTATTGGTACACTTTTGAAGTTGATCAGCTTGGTTCATTGATCACATCTGTAGACTGGAATCTCACTCTTCAACACCAGATATGATTAACTTTGTTACTTAAAAGACTTTGACTACAAATATTTCATCACCCTGTGTCATACATTACAGACACTTCCGAGTTCCAGAGATATTTCAACATTTGGTTCTCATTACGTATCATTTTATTGCCGCACTTGCTAGTTGGTTAGTATGATTTTAACCTTTTATCATTGTGTTTGTATCCCTCATCATTTGTGAGCACTTAGAGAGAGATTATTGAACCATGGAAATGCTCTACAAATTATGAGTGATAGTTAGGTTATTTTACTTTGTTTATTGTTTGTAAGGTGCATCTCTCTAGGAAAAGAGAGGGAGTGGTCATTTTTTAAATGTGTACCAAACATATAGACCTCTAGTTAGAGAGAGTATGGTGAGATCTCTCCCAACAAGTGCTCTTCATTTATCATATTGTAACTCTTTCTTTCTAGTAAACTATTGGATTACTCATCTCTTTATGTTCTTCATATGTTTTGTTAATGTTGAATCTCAACATCATATTATTCCCCACAAGTCGGTTGTTGAAAATGGGATCCGACAATATATATATATATATATATATATATATATATATATATATATATATATATATATATATATATATATATATAGATTCAGGTTTATAATGCTTATATAATATATATACATAAGTATATATTCTCATAGCTATAGCTTTTAACCAAAAAATATGTGTATTTATACACATATGGTTAAATCTATAAATTTTTAACAATTTATACATGTAAACATATATACATGGCTAGATTTGCTTGTTATTAACTAGTCTTAATATGTTTTTAACACAAAAGTCAAACTATATAAACTTTTAGTTGCAAAATAACAAGTCTCTATAAATAAACAACGATTCACATGCATTTTCTCCGAAAATATTAGATATCAAAAGAGGGGTCGTAGAAACTCACCCTCAAAGCATATGAACTTCCGTTGAGAAAATCAAGTCATTTTTGTGTGCTTTCAACATTTGAGTTAGGTACATTTTGGATGAATCGATTTCACAAGAATATAGATCCTCTCAAGAGGAACCTGGAAAACAATGTTTCTCAATCAATAGGGTGCCGGAGGGGGTTCGGAATAGTTGTTAGAGATTTGCTGGTCACGGAGGTGTATGTGCGGCTATTTACGCCTCGTTTGGACTTGATTCCATCGAAAATAGTTGGATTTTAAAAGGGAAAAGGATGGTGTTGGTGTAGGGCGATGTTTGACTGGCGGATTGGGGTTGTAATGGCCAGTGATTGGTAGTCAGTTCTTCTCCTTCGTCACCGGTAAATGTAAGTCGAGAGAGATATTTGGAGAGAGGGTGGAGTGATCTTCAAGTGAATGAAATCTGATTTTGGAACTGCATACATGTTCTCGTGTACTTGGTGATGATGTCATGGTGGTAACATCATCGTGATATCATCACCATCTTGTCTCGATTCGCATGCTAAACAATCCCAACTTCGCATTGATTTCTCGAAAGTGCCTTTCGATAGTCTTAGGTGTGGTGATTTCATAAATGCTAATGGAATTTAAATTCGGAATACAGAACTAGGTGAAAATGACGTTTAAAGTATCGCGTTTATCGAGTTCCAGTTAGGCAGTTTACGTAAATTTGCCTTACTTCAGGTTAAAAGTATTGTAAAAATATAAGACAAAATTGCAAAAATGGTCCCTGTGGTATGCATTTTTTTGGGATTTTGGTCCAAACCACGAGTTTTTTGGTTTTGTGGTCCTTTTGGACTGGTTTATTTGTGAGAATGGTCCCTATACTTAACACCCGTTAAAAAAAATCCGTTAACCCCTTCATGTGCCTTGCACGTGAGAGTATTTGTATCTTTTTACTTACAGGGACCATTTTCGCATACAAATGTCAACACTTCCTTCTACCTTTTATCCCTCATTTACAATCCCAAACACCCGTCAACTCCCCACGTCCCTCCTTCTTCCTTCTGCTCCATTAAAGCTGCAAAAAAATAAATATTTCATTATCCAAAGAACCTAATCGAAGCAAAAGGAGACAAGGTCATACTTTAAAGTCAAAATGGTGTACATAATGTGGTAGATCAGACCAAGAAATGAAGTTGTCGACGTATCATCCTTATATGGTAAGTTGCTCTATTTTCTTAAACATTCCTATTTTTCATTTTACCCTTGATTTATACTAAAATCCGCCAAATTTTGACTTTTTTATCATGTACAATTTTGACTTGTAGCGGGTGCACCCACATGGTTTAGTATTAAGCTTCATCATGGTGGGAAGTTTACTAAGTTACCTGACATAAAGTATACTGGTGGTGAAGTGCGTTATGTTGATTATGTGGACATGGATGAGTTTTCTGTACATGAACTTGATGCCATAATTCTTGACCTAGGTTACCCAGACCCACGGATGATTGAAATGAGTGTTGAATCCCCAGTGATATACTACCATTTCAGGATACCCAATGGTGACTTTCAATTTGGTCTTAGAGCTTTAGGGAATGATCAGGATGTTATCAATCTTTCTAAATTTATTCAAAATAACAAGTTGATTGAATTGTACACAGAACATGGGAAGACAAATCTACTCACATACTTCATGTCTCCAAATGCAAAGGGTAAAGTTGTCATTGAGGAATTACCATAAAATGATGATCAAGGGGCTAAATATGAGGCTGAAGTTCATGTAGAATCTCCATTGAGAAATACGAACCATGTCAATGATGAGCCAATTGGTGAGTACATGTCTTTGATTCTTTTTGGGAGTAAAACTGATACATTCTCTCCAGAGTATAGAAGGGGTAGAGTTGGGAATTCAAAAAGAGAGGAAGGTTCTTGTAGCAAGAGGCTTAATTTAGAGGATATTGATGATTTAAAACCGAAGGAAAACACTAATGAGGGTGTTAAGGAGGTTCATGAGGCTGCAACTGTTGTTGAAGGATGCTACAATCCATTTACTTCAAATATTGCTAATGTAGGGGATGAGATGATTGGGGTTGATGATAATGACCATATTGATGGATGCTACAACACCCCACCCATTAATGATGATGAACAATATAATGAGATTTTTGACAACCTTATGGAAAATTTAAATGGAAGTGATGAGTATGTTGAAGAGTATGAAGGGGATGTTGAATCTGAAGAGAGTGATGAAGAGTATGAAAAGGATGAAGGTGATGATCATGATGGGAAACAATCAGAAAATGAAGATAAAATGGATGACATAATGGATGAGGAGAACAATATAGAAGATGTTGATGTGGAGATGGCAAACTTCTTTCTAAATGTTGAAAGTGATGTTGAAGGAGCATGTATTAATGATGGTCATGAACCTGAAGATATGGAAGTGATCAACAATGAGGAGTTCGAATCATTGGATGAAGGATCAGACCAAGACAGAGAAAGAAGAGCTCTCATAAAAAATTTGGGAAAAGAAAAAAGGTGTAGCCTTGGTTCAGTACATATACAGTCATTCTCAGTGGGGCAAAAGTTTAAAAGTAAAAAAGAATTAAAGGAGTTAATTGATGTGCACGCACTAGAAACAAGAAGGAATCTATTCTTTAAAAAAATGACAGTCAAAGGCTTAGGGCACAGTGCAGAGGAGTTGTACCTGTCATCAATAAAGGTCAAGTGGGGACTCAACCTACCACTTCAAAAAGCAAGGGCGAAGAAGTAAAGACACAAAAAGAAACATGTGGTTGGTATATACATGCATCTAGGTCAAACCCCGAATCTGACTGGTTTATAAGGACCTTAAACCAAACTCATACATGCTTACAAACAAGAAAACTCAGAGCTTGTACTGCTTCTTTAATCTGGAAGAAAATCATAGATCAAGTTGAGGCAGATCCGAAGATTCCTTTGAGAGCCATACAAGATCACTTTCAAAAGACCTGCCAGGTGGGTATTTCGATGGATAAGGTGTTTAGGGCAAAAGATATGGCAAGAAAGCATGTAACTGGGGACTACACAAAACAGTTTGATTTGTTGAGGACTATGCTCTTGAACTTCAAGCTACAAACCCAGACACAACAGTCAAAGTAGATGTGTGTCCTAATGGCAACCCTGCATCCCCAACAAGGCAGTTTAGAAGGATTTATGTATGCTTGGGTCCACTGAAAAACGGTTTCAAAGCATGTCTTAGAGACTTAGTAGGTTTGGATGGTGCCTTCATGAAAGGCCCATTCCCTGGTCAGGTTCTTATGGCAGTTGGTCTAGATTCCAACAATGGAATTTATCCCTTAGCCTATGCAATTGTTGAGTCTGAAAACACAGCTAGCTGGAAGTGGTTTTTAGAAAACCTTGGGGATGAGTTGGAGCTTGGGAGCAACTCAAACTATACTTTCATAAGTGACAGGAAAAAGGTAAATTACAATTCATCAATTGATCATTTAGATTGTGTTTTTTTTACCAAGAAATTAATTCTAATTATTGTATGTTGAGTCATGTAGGGATTACAAATTGCAGTTGATCAATTGTTTCCCAATGCTGAGCATAGGTATTATATTAGACATATTCATGACAATATGAGAAATAAGTGGGGGCAAACTGAGTACAAGGACAATTTATGGAGGTGTGCATCAGCAACCACCATTCCTGAGTTTGAACATTTGATGAAAGAGTTTAGTGAGTATGATAAGGAGGCATGTCAATGGTGAAGCAAATTCCTCCTGTACATTGGGCAAGGAGTCATTTCTCAGGTAATTGTATATGTTTTCATATGGTAATGATTATGTGTTTCAGTTATTCATCAGCATTAATTGTATGTTATTGTAATGTGTAGGAAGAGCTGTTTCTGATGTGTTGATTTCAAACATGTGTGAAGTGTTTAATGGGAAGATAGAGAAAGGCAGGGACAAACCTGTAATTTCATGTTTAGAGTTCATTAGGGAGTATCTAATGAAGAGGATATGCAATGTCATGAAGGCAATGAAGAAGGCTAAAGGTCCACTAACACCTACAGCAACAGACATCCTAGATGCAAGGAAAAAAGGTGCTTCACAATATATTGCTAGGTGGAATGGGGCAAACAAGTATCAAGTCACTGGAGCATTGAAAGATCATCATGTAGTGGATGTTAGGAACCAAACCTATACTTGCAGAAAGTGGGAATTAATGGGAATACCTTGCAGGCATGCAATTGCAACTCTGAATGAAATGAGCAAAGACCCTGAGGCTGAGCTTGACATTTACAAGTGGGTACACAAGGTGTATTGGCTAGAGAGATGGCAAAAAGCTTATTCATTTAAGGTGGAACCAATTAAAGGGAGACCCATGTGGCCTAAAAGTAATTGTCCAACAAAGCTAATCCCTCCTCCACATCGCACTCAGGTGGGAAGGCCTAAGAAAAAAAGAAGACAAAGTGAGGGTGAAAGGTTAAGCAAAAGGCAGAAGGCAAGTGAAGGTGATGGAGTCAATGAGATGCAAGGAGAACATTCCCAAGGGCCAACAAATGATGGAGTGCAGAAGCTATCAAGGAAACATATTAGTGTTACTTGTAGCAAATGCAAGAATAAAGGACACAACTCTAGGACCTGTAAAGGGCAAGGAGGGAATCAATCTAAGAAGTGATTATGGTTATTTGTTCTGGTGCAATGAGTATTTAGTTTCATGTTGTTAAAAACTGTTTGTTTTTGAAAACTTTAGTTATGGCTTGATGATGTGGTTATGTATGGTGCACAGACACTTGTATGCTTAACTTGGTAATGGTTTTTGGTTCCACTCATGTGGTTAATGGAATGTTCATTTTGGTAAATTTATGACATGTATTTTGGTAATGTACTTTTGTTACATTTTGGTTCTATTTATGTGCTTATATTTGACAACTGATACACATTTTGAACACATTTTCACACTTGAATATCATTTATATCATTAACAACATTGGAATTCATTACAAACATGATGAAGTCAAATTACAACAAAATTATACCATTTTAACCCTACATCACTTGATCAACAAAAATCCCCACATTTTCCTAACCCTATCCCTTACATAGACCAAATACTAAAGATAACAATCACAAACATAAACCAACTTGCACATAAATACATCTTCAGCTTGAAACCTTCATCCTTCAATGCATCACACCTTGCCTCCAACATGTTGTTCCGGCTCAAAAGTCCATTGCACTGTTCCTGTAACATGTTGATACTTCTTACCAGCCCATTACATCTTTCCTCCAACATATTTATGTTTCTTAGAAGACCAGGTATGATGGTTTTACTCATAGCACACATAGGCGGGTCAACCCACCCGATAAACCCACAAACAGAATCCTTAGTAGGGCAAGCATAAAACCTCCTGCCGAGATTCAGTAGTGTCCAAGACGTTTTCACCAAAGCAAGCTTTCCACAAAAACAAAACACCATTGTTCGATTTCAAATCAAGAAAGGAGAAATGGAAGATAATAGTCGTTGGGGAAGAACAGTTAAGAACGTTGGGGAAGAAGATTTGTTGGGGAAGAAGCTGGGAAAAGAAAACGATATATAAAGGATGTTTTATTTTTCCATATGCAAAAATGGTCCCTATAATTAAAAGGACAGAAATACCCTCACGTGCAAGGCACATGAGGGGGTTAACAGATTCTATTTAACGGATGTTAAGTGCAGGGACCATTCTCACAAACAAACCAGTCCAAAAGGACCACAAAACCAAACAACTCGTGGTTTGGACCAAAACCCCAAAAAATTGCATGCCACAGGGACCATTTTTGCAATTAAGTCAAAATATAATCAAATGATAGACCTAAGTTTGGCTTCAAAAACTTGCTCGAAAACAATTTACGAGATGTGTTTCTATCCCAACGATGACATGTAGAGTTTGTTTATGGGAAAATCAGTTAAATACTGATTTTTCAACCTTAAAAAGGGCATAACTACTTTCTATGATCTTTTTTAACGTTCTTTATTTCCACATAGTCGTGAGAACACAATCCATCCAATTTTCTCACCAATTGTTCCTAAGTACACCTAATACATCAATTTAAATTTTAGGCCATTAAATAGTACTTATTTTCTGAATTGTTTCCTATTTGTTAACGATTGTAAACTTTTCAAGAAATTTGAAGTAATCCACGTGTACATATAAGTAATATAACTTCAATTGCATCCAAAAATATATAACAAAATACACTAGGTCCTATTACAAAGGGGTTCATGGTGGTTTGACCGAAAAAAATTGACATAGTTTTACCAATTTTTACACTTTGTTTCAATAACAAAGTTCAAAGAGTTTGGATTTCGAGAAACGATGATAAGCTATACTAATGGAAGTAACTGGGAGAGTTGTTTAAATGAGAAATTTCAATAATATTTGAATTTTGAGAAACGAAGATGATTCATGGGTGTTATAATGTTAGTGGTAGAAATGATACACATAACTGAATGTGTTGATCTATGGAGATGGATAATGGGTAATTCACTAGGATAAGGCAAACTATATGAAATCCCGAGGAAACACAAAATAGTTCATTATGAGTGGCATGAAATTAAGTTAATCTCATAGTTATAGTATTGAGCTAGAAGAAATAAATCATGCCCCTCATGCTTTTGCTTATGGGATCAAGCACGTATGCCAAGACACATACTAGATCTGATAAATCATATTCTTCAAGCGTGATACGTCAGATCTAATCAACTTGGATGGAATCTATGAATCAAAATAAAGATCATTTGTTAGTGTCATATGAGGAAAAATGATATGATCGTATCATGAAAAAGTTCATTATAAAAGTTACATTGATTCTAAGTTTCACACTAATAAGAAAATTTTGTTTGCATTCAGGATTCATGTCTTTTACTAAATAGTGAAGTGTTAGCTTGGAAGAGTACCAAGTAATACATCATACTAGACTTAATAATTAACTAAAAGTGTATTGTAGTTAGTTAGAATAAAAAGGAAGCTATTTAAATCGAAGAAATTCATTGGTGGCATATTTTTAGTAATTCAATCATTGATGAACCATGTGAAAGATTCTTATGATTGAAAGGGTGAACTTACGTCAAGTATGGATCCCAAATTCATGCAAGCTAACAAGTTTATACTCAGTAAGAACCGCCGCAGTGGATAGTTGTTCAAATGTGAAGAAGTCATAGTTAATAAAGTCATATTGAAAGAAGGTTTTGTTGATCCATTCGTTAAATCAACATGTCTAACAGTAATCTAATTCGTAAAGGATTTGACTAGAGCTCATTTAAAATATGTTTGTTTTATATTTGAGAAATTAAATAATTTAATATGATTTGACAATTATTAAATAGATATCTCAATATACGATGGAGATGGGTCATTTAAATTAATGTATCATTGTTTTCACCTTATGCGTGTTTAGAACCCAAATCCTAAATAATAACTTATTCAAAACTCCACAATTTTTCATACTCTGGGAAGTGAGTATTTAGTTAAGATTGTCATGAAATGGAACAACCCATGCTTAGAGAGATTACTTAAAAGATTAAATCAAAGAAAGATTAATTCATAGATTCAATCACAAATACTCTTAGACGATAATATCTTTTATTCTTAAAACGGAGATGTCACAACTAGTATTTTAGGGCTAGAAATATCTACCCATGTGCAGATAGTTTCCTTGTGTAACTAAGTGACACTACGCGTAGTACAAATTAATTTCAATATTATACAAGTTTATACATCCAAAATTTTGTTTCAAGTCATACCTTCCTCATGTAGGCCCAAAAATCTTTCCCAATAAGGTAAGTTCACTCAACCTCTGGGCCTCATCGCAAGCTTCTCGGCCTAAGTCCCTATTGGGACAAGACTTTCTATTGGGCCTTAATGGGCCAATAAACTCTCAGGCATAATCTTATGCGCCGGAAACTTATATTTAACATTGTTTGGGCCCTAAAACTCTTATTGGGCCTTATTTGGGCAGTAAACATCTTCCTTAGACTAAAGTTGGCCAAATACCTCCATAGGGTATTATTCGGGCCGAAAACCCTTTAATTGGCCTTCCAAGACCGAGAACCTTTAATGGGCCCCTTTTTGGGCCTAAAACTCTTCAATTAACCCTTTGGGCCGAAAACCTTGCCATTTAGCCTCATCGGATCGAAAATTATTATTGGGCCCATGTATTCCCGGTTACCCCTCAAGCCCAAAAAAAATCATTTCCTCTCTTTCTCCTATTGGGCCGATCAGATTTCACACAAAAGAGAAACCAAAAAAAAAACAAATAATATAGGGGTTGACTTTGAGTGCCACCTCCATGTTATTTATCATGTAACAAAGCATTTTTTTTCATACATCAATGTAAGCTACTATTACTAAACAAGCTTCTATACACTCATATCTCTCCTCTATCTTCTCAATATACGGCCAATCACTATCTCATATCCCCCTTCATTCTTCATTTCAAACACACATAATCCTTCATGTCTCTCTCTCTCTCTCTCTCTCTCTCTCTCTCTCTCTTTCTCTCTCTAAAACCCAAAGAAATCCATTCCTTCCTTCTCTAAAAATCATGTGAAGTGTGTCTGCTTCAAAGGTTTTCTCTTCCAAAGATCATCAACTTGGTAATTTTATATAACATTAAATTTGTTTTATTTCCAAATTCCTCTAAGGTCAATTCGCAAACAACATGATTTTTGTATTTATGCTCTTAGAACTACCTCAACTTCGAAAACCTTTTCAAGGGAGTAATCTAGGCTAAAAATCACATTCACTTTCCTCCTCAAATCGAAAAAGCCCCGAAGGTGAGCTTTATACCCCTATTTTTGAGCTTTTCTTTCTTTTGGAGGAGGATACAAGTCAAAGTCTTGTGTAAATCTTTGTATATTTGCTTGTATGTGCATGTGTTGTACGATATGTGTGTTAGATGTTCTGAAATTCATGCTAAGAGTCCATGAACTCGAGATTTTTGGTTGAATCTCAAGTTGTTGGACTTACTTAACTTAAAATGTTTTTAAAAATGAAAAACTAGTTACTACATGAAATATACTTTGTTTTTTGCATGATAAAATATGGATGTTTTCACTAAAAATGGGCCATTTTCGGCCATAAAGACAACCAAGGGCCATTTTTGACCATTTTAGTAAGATGGACCGAAAATGGGCCTTTTTTTAGTAATTATGGATCATTTTTGAAGAATTTGATAAACTTAGGCCATTATTGAACATTTTAGTAAACATGGGGTGAAAATGGGCTTTTTAATAAAGTTGGGCCGTTTTTTAGCATTTTAGTGAAAATGGGCCGAAAATGGGCTTTATAGTAAACTTGGGACATTTTTTTTAGCATTTTAGTATAAATGGGCCAAAATAGGCTTTATAGTAAACTTGGGCCATTTTTGAACATTTTTGTAAAAAATGGGCCGAAAATTGGATTTATAGAAAACACGGGACATTTTTTAACATTTTGATAAACTTGGTCCTTTATTGAACATTGTAGTATAAAAGGGCTGAAAATGGGCTTTTTAATAAACTTGACCCATTTTTTTGAGCATTTTAGTAAAAATAGGCCAAAAATGGGCTATATAGTAAAATTGGGACATTTTTGAGCATTTTAGTAAAAATGGGCTTTATAGTAAACTTGGGCTATTTTATGTTAGCATCCAGATCAAATTTTATGATTGTTTGAGATTGGATTTTCGAGACTTCTGAAGATGATGATTTATTTAGTGATACGGCGTGGCACTAGTTTTTGGTTGTCTTTGATCAAATTTATGGTTGCACTAGATGTTTCCTAGATCCAGATTTTTAATCATTCAGACTCTACTTCAGGATGTTTCATATTTTTAGCATGTTATTCTTTTGAAAATCTTGGGTGTAATATGATTTGAGAATTAGAGATGTTTCGGACTTTTGAAGTCGAAGTGTGACTTGATTACGGGACGTTTAGTTCATAAGTTATTGGTACACTTTTGAAGTTGATCAGCTTGGTTCATTGATCACATCTGTAGACTGGAATCTCACTCTTCAACACCGGATATGATTAACTTTGTTGCTTAAAAGACTTTGACTACAAATATTTCATCACCCTGTGTCATACATTACAGACACTTCAGAGTTTCAGAGATATTTCAACATTTGGTTCTCATTACGTATCATTTTATTACCGCACTTGCTAGTTGGTTACTATGTATTTTAACCTTTTATCATTGTGTTTGTATCCCTCATCATTTGTGAGCATTTAGAGAGAAATTATTGAACCAAGGAAATGCTCTACAAATTACGAGTGATAGTTAGGTTATTTTACTTTGTTTATTGTTTGTAAGGTGCATCTCTCTAGAAAAAGAGAGTGAGTGGTCATTATTTAAATGTGCACCAAACATATAGCCCTCTAGTTAGAGAGAGTATGGTGAGATCTCTCCCACCAAGTGCTCTTCATTTATCATATTGTAACTCTTTCTTTCTAGTAAAATATTGTATTACTCATCTCTTTATGTTCTTCATATGTTATGTTAATGTTGAATCTCAAGATCATATTATTCTGCACAAGCTGGTTGTTGAAAATGGGATCCGACAATATATATATATATATATATATATATATATATATATATATATATATATATAGATTCAGGTTTATAATGCTTGTATAATATATATACATAAGTATATATTCTCATAGCTATATCTTTTAACCAAAATATATGTGTATTTATACACATATGGTTAAATCTATAAATTTTTAACAATTTATACTTGTAAACATATATACATGGCTAGATTTGCTTGTTATTAACTAGTCTTAATATGTTTTTAACACAAAAGTCAAATTATATAAAATTTTAGTTGCAAAATAACAAGTCTCTATAAATAAACAACGATTCACATGCATTTTCTCCGAAAATATTAGATATCAAAAGAGGGGTCGTAGAAACTCACCCTCAAAGCATATGAACTTCCATTGAGAAAATCAAGTCATTTTTGTGTGCTTTCAACATTTGAATTAGGTACATTTTGGATGAATCGATTTCACAAGAATATAGATCGTCTCAAGAGGAACCTGGAAAACAATGTTTCTCAATCAATAGGGTGCCGGAGGGGGTTCGGAATAGTTGGTAGAGATCTGTCGGTCACGGAGGTGTGTGTGCGGCTATTTAGGCCTCGTTTGGACTTGTTTCCATCGAAAATAGTTGGATTTTGATAGGGAAGAGGATGGTGTTGGTGTAGGGCGATGTTTGAGTAGCGGATTGGGGTTGTAATAGCCAGTGATTGGTAGTCAGTTCTTCTCCTTCGTCACCGGTGAATGTAAGCCGAGAGAAAGAGAGATAGAGAGAGAGAGAGATTCCAAGAAAGAGAAAGAGATTTGGAGAGAGTGTGGAGTGATCTTCAAGTGAATGAAATCTGATTTTGGAACTGTAGACATGTTCTCGTGTACTTGGTGATGATGTCATGGTGGTAACATCATCGTGATATCATCACCATCTTGTCTCGATTCGCATGCAAAACAATCCCAACTTCGCATTGGTTTCTCAAAAGTGCCTTTCGATAGTCTTAGGTGTGGTGATTTCAAAAATGCTAATGGAATTTAAATTCGGAATATGAACTAGGTGAAAACGACGTTTAAAGTATCGCGTTTATCAAGGTCCAGTTAGGCAGTTTACGCAAATTTGCCTAACTTCGGGTTAAAAGTGTTGTAAAAATATAATCAAATGATAGACCTAAGTTTGGCTTCAAAAACTTGCTCAAAAACAATTTACGAGATGTGTTTCTATCCCAACGATGACATGTAGAGTTTGTTTCTGGGAAAATCAGTTAAATACTGATTTTTCAACCTTGAAAAGGGCATAACTACTTTCTATGATCTCCTTTTTTAACGTTCTTTATTTCCACATAGTCATGAGAACATAATCTATCCATTTTTCTCACCAATTGTTCCTAACTACACCTAATACATCAATTTAAATTTTAGGACATTAAATAATACTTATTTTCTGAATTGTTTCCTATTTGTTAACGATTGTAAAATTTTCAAGAAATTTGAAGTAATCCACGTGTACATATAAGTAATTTAACTTCAATTGCATCCAAAAATATAGAACAACATACACTAGGTCCTATTACAAAGGGGTTCATTATGGTTTGACCGAAAAAATTTGACATATTTTTACCAATTGTTACACTTTGTTTCAATAACAAAGTTCAAAGAGTTTGGATTTCGAGAAACGATGATAAGCTATACTAATGGAAGTAACTGGGAGAGTTGTTTAAATGAGAAATTTCAATAATATTTGAATTTTGAGAAACGAAGATGATTCATGGGTGTTACAATGTTAGTGGTAGAAATAATACACATAACTGAATGTGTTGTTCTATGGAGATGGATAATGGATAATTCACTAGGATAAGGCAAACTATATGAAATCCTGAGGAAACACAGAATAGTTCATTATGTGTGGCATGAAATTAAGTTAATCTCATAGTTATAGTATTGAGCTAGAAGAAATAAATCATGCCCCTCATGCTTTTGCTTATGGGATCAAGCACATATGCCAAGACACATACTAGATATGATAAATCATATTTTTCAAGCGAGATACGTCAGATCTAATCAACTAGGATGGAATCTATGAATCAAAATAAAGATCATTTGTTAGTGTCATATGAGGAAAAAGGATATGATCGTATCATGAAAAAGTTCATTATAAAAGTTACATTGATTCTAAGTTTCACACTAATAAGAAAATTTTGTTTGCATTCAGGATTCATGTCTTTTACTAAATAGTGAAGTGTTAGCTTGGAAGAGTACCAAGTAATACATCATACTAGACTTAATAATTAACTTAAAGTGTATTGTAGTTAGTTAGAATGAAAAGGAAGCTATTTAAATCGAAGAAATTCATTGGTGGCATATTTTTAGTAATTCAATCATTGATGAAACATATGAAAGATTCTTATGATTGAAAGGGTGAACTTACGTCAAGTATGGATCCCAAATTCATGCAAGCTAACATGTTTATACTCAGTAAGAACCACCGCATTGGATAGTTGTTCAAATGTGAAGAAGTCATAGTTAATAAAGTCATATTGAAAGAAAGTTTTGTTGATCCATTCGTTAAATCAACATGTTTAACAGTAATCTGATTCGCAAATGATTTGACTAGAGCTCATTTAAAATATGTTTGTTTTACATTTGAGAAATTAAATAGTATAATATTATTTGACAATTATTAAATAGATATCTCAATATAGGATGGAGATGGGACATTTAAATTAATGTATCATTGTTTTCACCTTATGCGTGTTTAGAACCCACATCCTAAATAATAACTTATTCAACACTCCACAATTTTTCATACTCTTGGAAGTGAGTATTTAGTTAAGATTGTCATAAAATGGAACAACCCAGGCTCAGAGAGATTACTTCAAAGATTCAATCAAAGAAAGATTAATTCATAGATTCACTCACAAATACACTTAGACGATAATATCTTTTATTCTTAAAATGGAGATGTCACAACTAGTATTTTAGGGCTAGAAATATCTACCCATGTACAGATAGTTTGCTTGTGTAACTAAGTGACACTACGCGTAGTACAAATTAATTTCAATATTATACAAGTTTATACATCTAAAATTTTGTTTCAAGTCAAACCTTCCTCGTGTAAGCCAAAAAATCTTTCCCAATAAGGTAAGTTCACTCAACCTTTGGGCCTCATCGCAAGCTTCTCGGCCTAAGTCCCTATTGGGACAAGACTTTTTATTGGGCCTTAATGGGCCAATAAACTCTCAGGCATAATCTTATGCGCCGAAAACTTATATTTAACATTGTTTGGGCCCTAAAACTCTTATTGGGCCTTGTTTGGGCACTAAACATCTTCCTTAGACTACAGTGGGCCAAATACCTCCATAGGGTATTATTTGGGCCGAAAACCCTTTAATGGGCCTTCCAAGACCGAAAACCTTTAATGGGCCCCTTTTTAGGCCTAAAACTCTTCAATTAACCCTTTGGGCCGAAAACCTTGCCATTTAGCCTCATCGGATCGAAAATTAATATTGGGCCCATGTATTCCCGGTTACCCCTCAAGCCCAAAAAAAATCATTTCCTCTCTTTCTCCTATTGGGCCGATCAGATTTCACACAAAAGAGAAACCAAAAAAAAAACAAATAATATAGGGGTTGACTTTGAGTGCCACCTCCATGTTATTTATCATGTAACAAAGCATTTTTTTTCATACATCAATGTAAGCTACTATTACTAAACAAGCTTCTATACACTCATATCTCTCCTCTATCTTCTCAATATACGGCCAATCACTATCTCATATCCCCCTTCATTCTTCATTTCAAACACACATAATCCTTCATGTCTCTCTCTCTCTCTCTCTCTCTCTCTCTCTCTTTCTCTCTCTAAAACCCAAAGAAATCCATTCCTTCCTTCTCTAAAAATCATGTGAAGTGTGTCTGCTTCAAAGGTTTTCTCTTCCAAAGATCATCAACTTGGTAATTTTATATAACATTAAATTTGTTTTATTTCCAAATTCCTCTAAGGTCAATTCGCAAACAACATGATTTTTGTATTTATGCTCTTAGAACTACCTCAACTTCGAAAACCTTTTCAAGGGAGTAATCTAGGCTAAAAATCACATTCACTTTCCTCCTCAAATCGAAAAAGCCCCGAAGGTGAGCTTTATACCCCTATTTTTGAGCTTTTCTTTCTTTTGGAGGAGGA
Source organism: Lactuca serriola (assembly GCF_051521515.1). Classification (NCBI taxonomy): domain Eukaryota; kingdom Viridiplantae; phylum Streptophyta; class Magnoliopsida; order Asterales; family Asteraceae; genus Lactuca; species Lactuca serriola. The sequence goes on from NC_136414.1 coordinate 119,140,708, forward strand.
TACAAGTCAAAGTCTTGTGTAAATCTTTGTATATTTGCTTGTATGTGCATGTGTTGTACGATATGTGTGTTAGATGTTCTGAAATTCATGCTAAGAGTCCATGAACTCGAGATTTTTGGTTGAATCTCAAGTTGTTGGACTTACTTAACTTAAAATGTTTTTAAAAATGAAAAACTAGTTACTACATGAAATATACTTTGTTTTTTGCATGATAAAATATGGATGTTTTCACTAAAAATGGGCCATTTTCGGCCATAAAGACAACCAAGGGCCATTTTTGACCATTTTAGTAAGATGGACCGAAAATGGGCCTTTTTTTAGTAATTATGGATCATTTTTGAAGAATTTGATAAACTTAGGCCATTATTGAACATTTTAGTAAACATGGGGTGAAAATGGGCTTTTTAATAAAGTTGGGCCGTTTTTTAGCATTTTAGTGAAAATGGGCCGAAAATGGGCTTTATAGTAAACTTGGGACATTTTTTTTAGCATTTTAGTATAAATGGGCCAAAATAGGCTTTATAGTAAACTTGGGCCATTTTTGAACATTTTTGTAAAAAATGGGCCGAAAATTGGATTTATAGAAAACATGGGACATTTTTTAATATTTTGATAAACTTGGTCCTTTATTGAACATTGTAGTATAAAAGGGCTGAAAAATGGCTTTTTAATAAACTTGGCCTATTTTTTGAGCATTTTAGTAAAAATAGGCCAAAATGGGCTATATAGTAAAATTGGGAAATTTTTGAGCATTTTAGTAAAAATGGGCTTTATAATAAATTTGGGCTGTTTTTTAAGCATTTTACTAAAAATGGGCCGAAAATGGGCTTTATAGTAAACTTGGGACATTTTTGAACATTTTTAGTAAATATGAACCATTTTTGAACACTTTTGTGAAAATGGGCCTTAAATGAATATTTTGGTAAAAATGGGCTATTTTTGACAAGTCTATTAAAAATGGGCCACTTTCGACATTCTTGATAATAATGGGCCATTATTGACAGTTTGTTTAATATTGGGCAGTTTGTGAACATTTTAATAAAAATGGGCCTCTTATAACTATTTGGGTCAAATTTGGCCCGATGCGACAATTCTATTTTATTGGGCTTTACATGCCTAATTTTATGTTAATTAGGCCATTAGTAACAATGTGATATTTTGACACCTTCAGTAAAAACGATTATATTTTTATCATCAATGGTTTGTAGTAAAAAATATACACTAGTAACATTATTTGTAACGTTAAATAATGAAACTAAATGTTTGTGTAAATTCCGTTAAGACTCTTGTGAGACATTCCTTCACTGGTACCAACCTAGTGTACACCGTAAGTCATGTAGTTATAACCGTAGTCTCCTAGAGGGAGAACATGAGTTTGTGTATAGATCTATATGGGGTTGACACCCCACACCTAAGCTGCTTGCTACAGCTATACATGCCAGTCTAGGCTGACAAATATCTTCTCAGAAACCAAAGCCTGGAGAACGTCAAGACAGACACTCCGTCATATTAGTATGGTTATAACGACTCACATAGATAATAACAATAGTATTATAAGATTTACGTTAAATATACATACCACTCATTTTTACAAAGTACAAATATTGTGATGACTATTTTGTAACTAGCCACATCACTCAGGTCTTAGGTTTTAAGGCCACAATTTCTCATAAAGAAGAAAATATAGGATTTTCTTGGAATCACTAGTGATCTATACATTCTCAAACAAGTTATACAAAGAATACACATGCACTTATACACGATTTGAAACAAGACTTACAAACTATATTTTTTTACTAGAAAATGTTGGATTTTCGGGAGATTTATAATCTACTACAAAGTTTTCATACAAACATGCTTATGAGCTCACCAACATTTTATATGTTGACGCTTTTCAAACAACTTGTATTCTCATGAACAACACAGTTAGTCGGTTCTTTACAGTTGTGCATTTGAATGAATGTTGTATTTTGGTTTCATCATACGTTTGTTATTTTGGGATGTAATGTTGTAAACCATGTATGTTGATATCATGAATGGATGATGATGATAGTGGCTATGTTCAATTTATATACATTGTTATGATATTACAAGACGAAGTCATCCGTCCTCGGACGTTTCCGCCATCCCGGTTCGGGGGTGTGCCAGATTGGTATCCGAGCATTGTTTATAGTTAACTAGCATATCTAACCATAGATGCAACTATAAATACAATGGGACTAAAACACTCTAAACAAAAATAAGAAACGATTAAAAGTTTTTTGAAGAGTTTAACATCGCGGTGAAACCCAGGCAGTTATATAATCATATTGGGGATAAATATAGCCTGATCAACTATATTTATTCAAAAGACGACCAACATGTGTTTGGGAGTGATCGGGGTGGACAAACAATCTGAAACCTGTCAACCTAATACTCAAAAGATTGAAGAATCAAATATTGTGATGACTATTTTGTAATTAGCCACATCACTCTGGTCTTAGGGTTTAAGGCCACAATTTCTCATAAAGAAGAAAATATAGGTTTTTCTTGGAATCACTAGTGATCTATAAATTCTCAAACAAGTAAAACAAAGAATACACATGCACTTATACATGATTTGAAGCAAGACTTACAAACTATATTTTTTTACTAGAAAATGTTGGATTTTCGGGAGATTTATAATCTACTACATAGTTTTCATACAAACATGCTTATGAGCTCACCAACATTTTATATGTTGACGCTTTTCAAATGACTTGTATTTTCAGGAACAACACAGTTAGTCGGTTCTTTACAGTTGTGCATTTGAATGAATGTTGTATTTTGGTTTCATCATACATTTGTTATTTTGGGATGTAATGTTGTAAACCATGTATGTTGATATCATGAATGTATGATGATGATAGTGCCTATGTTCAATTTATATACATTGCTATGATATTACAAGACGAAGTCATCCACCCTCGGATGTTTCCGCCATCCCGGTTCGGGGGTGTGACAGATTGGTATCAGAGCATTGTTTATAGTTAACTAGCATATCTAACCATAGATGCAACTATAAATACAATGGGACTAAAACACTCTAAACAAAAATTAGAAACAATTAAATGTTTTTTGAAGAGTTTAACGTAGCGCCGAAACCCAGGCAGTTATGTAATCGTATTGGGGATAAATATAGCCTGATCAACTATATTTATTCAAAATACGACCAACATGTGTTTGGGAGTTATCGGGGTGGACAAACACTCTGAAACCTGTCAACCTAATACTCAAAAGATTGAAAAATCAAACATAAACAATTAAAATACTATACGAGTATTTTAACAGTGAGTGAAACCATTATCGTATTTTCCTATATTTCATTTTTGTGCTTATATTCACGTATGGACGCTATGGCTGGTTTCAATCTTCCCAGAGATCCCCACTTCCCCAATTAAGGGAATGAGGGATGGATTAAGGAAGAACCAGAGGAAGACCCAGAGTAATTGGAAGTGGAGCCCGAAGCACTCGAGGTAGACTTTGAGGAGGATGATCTGGATGTTAGTGACGAGGACATCGAGAAGGATGACTTGGACGTAAAGAACGAAGACATCAATCTGCCTTACATGGAATGGGTGCCATCGGATGGGCCCCAATGGCCCTACGCATCCATGGGCTCACGACCTTTGGCGATGGAGCAGACCTTAGGGGATGCATCCCCCGTTCGGAATGGATCGAGGATTTTTTGATCTTAGCCATGGAGGGGCTACAGACCGCGCCCTCCCCATGATGGTCAGGAGGACCCGAGATATCTGCAATCAGGCCCAAGACCAATCAGATGGATCAGATGGGAGTATATGTGGAGAGGGCCGAGAGGCAGACTTAGGAGGTAGTGAGAGACTACCATGAGCGACAGTCGGTATTGGAAGCCAGGTTGCGTGTCACCAAGTGCCAGTTGGCCAGGATCCAGGGTGCATCCATGGGCTCCCGTCGTAAGTAGGGCCCATCCTACCCACCACTTGCTCCTGATGTGATCTCCTTTTCCTTTTTACTTTGTGTATGTAGGGTTAACCCCTCGATTAAGTGATTACACTACGCGATGGGGTTGTTAAGCCGTTTGACTTTTATCCCATGTATTGTAGGCCTTATAAAGGCCAAATTTTCATGTAACATGTACTAAAATTTTATCAGTAATGAAACAAGTGTGTATTCTATTCTCATTATTTCTTGACATTGTATGATTTCACTTATAAGCACAAATCAAATCACTGTGACAGCTAGTCAATAATGGAATCAAAAAAAAATCATGTACTCATCATCCTTCTATTCCATGACAGAAGATTCCTCAAAGGTACGTTCGTAGAAACAACAACATGACAACACCACCACCACTGATGCCTCTGTCGGAAATAAACTCTACTGAATTCCAGACAACAGTATCAGTTGTAGTTACTGCAACGTTGGCTCACATCCATAACAGTAAAAAAGGAGGTAGAAATGGTCAGGGAACGGGAAGCTCCAACCATGGATTCAGTCAAGGACCTAAAAGAACATGCACCTATAAAGATTTTACCAATGAGAAACCCAGAACATTCAACGAAACTGGTGGAGTGATAGCTTTAACATGCTAGTTTGCGAAAACTGAATCCATCTTTGAAATTTGTGATTGTCTGCAAGAAAGCAAGGTGAGGTTTGTTTCATGTACGTTTGCCAATCGGTTTTTATCATGGTGGAATGGCCATCTCAAGGCCTTAACTCTTCCAGTTGCGAATGCTATGTCTTGGGACGATCTCAAGACAATGATGTTGGCTGAGTACTACCCTCGTGGGGAAGTACAAAAGCTTGAACAAGCACTCTGGAACCTTACTGTACAAAACTACGATGTTGAGGCCGAGGATGATCACCTTTGAAGGCAAGAAAATTGAACACTTCATTTGGGGGTTAACTCCTCTAATTCAGGGAAATGTGATTGCTGCCAACCCTGAAACGTTCGATAGTGCAAAGCGCCTGGCGCAAAAGCGGTATGATCATGCGAAAAAGAAGGGCACTAAGATTCCAGATGGAAAGACCAAGAAGGAAGACATCAACAAGAGGAATAAAGGAAGTAAAAGAAAAGGGGATAGGCTTCAGATTCTTCTAAGAAGCAACAATCAGTAGCAGTTCACGCTGCTACCACGTAGACCATACAAACCCTAGTTTCAACCACTAAGACCACTCCAACACCTGCAAGGCCCTATGCAGTTTCCCACCCAAAGTGTGACAAGTGTAGTTTCCATCATATCGGGATGTGAAAAGACTTCCAATATACAAATTGCAATAGAAAAGGACACATTTCCCGGTATTGCAGAGCGCCTCCACGACAAAATAAACTTCAACCTAACAATGTTGGGGCTAGCCGCACGTGTTACGGGTGTGGGGAGGCTGGCCATATCAAGCAGAATTGTCCAAAAGCCAACAACCAGGCTTCCTGGGGATCTGGTAGGGTCCTAGCAATGGGAAAAGGGGAGGCAGTACAACACTTGGTAGTAGTCACTACTATGTTTCCCCACAACAACACTTATGCATGCATTTTATTCAATAGTGGGGCTGATCGGAGTTTTGTAAGTCATAAATTCAAACACCTACTAAATCAAAAACCCCAAATGCTAAGCGAAGCCTTCACGGTGGAGATGGCTAATGGGAAGACTAAAACAACCAAAGACATTTACATAGGGTGCATACTAACACTAAATAACCACTCATATTTAATCGACTTGATGCCGGTTAATATTCGAAGTTTTAATGTGATTATCGGTATGGACTGGTTAAGCCCCACCATGTTGATATTATGTGCCACAAGAAGGCCGTCCTCCTTCATTTACCCACTAAAAAAACATTAATTATTTACGGCGATAAACCTAACGCAAACCTTCGTCTCATATCATGCATGAAGGCACAAAAGTGCCTACACAAGAAAAATCATGTCTTTCTAGCCCACGTGGTGGACAAACAGAAAGAGGAAAAGAACATCAACGTTATTCTAGAGGTGCGCGACTTTCCAGACGTATTTCTGGAAGATCTCCCGGGAATACTCCCAAGAGACAGGTCGAATTTCGAATTTACCTGATACCTGGAGCTACATCAATTGCCAAGTCACCCTATAGGTTAGCCCCTACAGAAATGCAGGAGTTATCTAGTCAATTGAGAGAACTCCTAGACAAAGGATTTATAAGACTAAGCTTCTCACCCTGGGGAGCTCCGGTCTTGTTTGTCAAGAAGGATGATGGATCTTTCAGAATGTGAATCGAATATCAGGAGTTAAACAATCTCACTATTAAGAACTGATACCCTCTCCCTCAGATTGACGATCTATTTGACTAGCTTCAACGAGCCAGTTACTTTTTCAAGATAGATCTAAGGTCTGGATGTCACCGACTATGTTTCCAGGAAGAAGATATCCCCAAAACTGCCTTCCGAACCTGATACAAACATTTCGAGTTCATGGTAATGCCCTTCGCTCTAACGAATGAACCCACAACATTTATGGACCTAATGAACCAAGTATGCTAACCATTCCTCGAAAAGTTTGTAATCGTCTTCATCGATGACATACTCGTTTATTCACAGAGTAAGGAAGAGCACAGTCAACATCTAAGGCAGGTCATGGAAACTCTAAGGGTGGAGAAGTTGAATGCAGAATTCTCCAAATGCGACTTCTGGATTCGTAGGGTGGATTTCACGGGACATGTAGTCAGTGAAGATGGAATACATGTAGACCCTTCTAAGATCAAAGCTGTTGAGGGTTGGACAACCCTTAGAACACCAACGGAGATCAGACAATTCTTGGGCCTTGTTGGGTATTACAGAAGGTTCATCCAGAATTTCTCCAAGATCGCCAAGCCCCTCACCACTCTAACCGAAAAAGGTGTACCCTTTAACTGGGATGCAAAACAAGAAGCTGCTTTCTAAACTCTGAAGCGGGCCCTTTGCAGTGCTCTGGTATTGTCACTCCCAGAGGGAACGAAAGATTTTGTAGTATATTGACACGCTTCCAAACAGGGTTTGGGTTGCATACTAATGTAGTGTAGAAAGGTGATTGCCTACGCATCCAAGAGACTGAAAAACCACGAGGTGAATTATACTACCCATGACCTCGAGCTTAGAGTGGTGGTCTTTTCTTTGAAAATTTGGAGCCACTATCTCTATGGGACAAAGTGCATAATTTACAAAGACCACAAAAGCCTCCAGCACATTCTAAATCAAAGGGAATTAAACATAAGGCAACGAAGATGGGTGGAGCTTTCAACGACTATGAATGTGAGATCAACTACCATCCCACCAAGGCTAATGTGGTGGCCGATGCCTTAATCAGAAAGGAATAATCGGGCCATGGAGTAAAAACACTGACAACGACCGACCATTCCCACTTGTCTTCACAAATCAAAGAGGCTCAACTAGAAGCCTTAAAGCTGGAGAATGCTGCAAACGAAGCTTTACGTGGGATGGACAAGAATATTGAAATCAAGGAAGATGGAGCAAACTATCTCATGGACCGGATCTGGATCCCCAAATTTGGAGAGTTCATAGATATAGTCATGAATGAAGCGTATAAGACACGGTACTCCGTCCATCGGGGTTATGATAAGATGTACCTGGATATCAAACAACAATATTGGTGGCCGAACATGAAAGCGGAGATTGCTACCTTCGTGAGCAAGTACCTGACTTGCACAATGTTTAAGGTAGAATATCATAAGCCCTCAGGATTATTACATAAACCAGTGATGCTCGAGTAGAAATGGGAATGAATAACAATGGATTTTATAACCAAATTGCCTAAATCGCCTGACGGATTGGATGCAATTTGGGTGATTGTCGATCGGCTGACTAAATCTGCCCATTTCCTACTAATAAAAGAAACATACAACATGGAGAGATTAACATGGATCTACATAAAGGAGGTGGTGAGACTACATGGAATACTAATATCTATCATCTCTGACCAAGATAGTAGATTCACCTCATGATTTTGGCAATCACTCCAGAAAGCAATGGGAACCCAGATTGATATGAGTACTCCCTACCACCCCCAGACCGATGGCCAAAGTGAGGGAACCATTCAAACAATATAAGATATGCTTCGAGCTTCTGTGATAGATTTTGGAGAGGCATGGGATACCCACTTTCCACTAATTGAATTTTCTTACAACAACAGCTACCACACAAGCATTAAAGTCTCTCCCTTCGAGTCCTTATACGGTCGGAAATGCAGATCACCTCTATGTTGGACTTAAGTACGAGACACCCAACTGGCAAAGGGAAAAGTACCAAACAGAACACTCATAGGACTTGAGATCATCCGGGAAACAACGGAGAAAATCCTCCAAATCAGGGCACGACTCCAAGCATCTTGGGACAGACAGAAGAGCTACCCAGACAAACGATGAAAGTCGCTGGAGTTTCAAGTAGGAGACCACATACTGCTGAAAGTCTCTCCCTAGAAAAGGATGACACAGTTTGGAAAGCGGGGAAAGTTAACCCCACGATACATCGTACCATTTGAGATCCTTCACAGGATCGATCCGGTGGCCTACAAACTGTAGCTACTGTAATTCCCAAATCTGCTTGTTTATCAATCAGATTCGTTTGATGTGCGCAATCCCAATCAAACGGATGATGTCAGATCAAATAGAGAGAAGGAGAAGAAGAAGATGGTGAATCTTGTATGTATTGATATGAATGAAGATCCGGATACAAGATTCACACACACTAACACACACTCTCTCTTCTCTCTCTCTCTTGGACACCTTCAAATACACACACATAAGCTCCTCTAGACCGTACACTCTCTATCAGCCCTCACCCTATATATAGTTGAGGAACGTGGGCCGTAAATGGGTTTACCGTCGTAAACCTTGTTTACGGCCGTAAACACTGACCGTAAACACATATATGGCCGTAAACACTAAGTTATTGTCATACTCCAAAACCGGAACGGCGGAAACATTCGGGGGTGGAGGACGTCATGTACAGTATCACGATAATGCAAAGTAGTAAACAAGCAACAACATCATCCATTGCATTAATAATAAAATTTCATAAAAGTGTGTTATGTCAAGTTATATAGACACCAAAAATATACATCAAAATAAAAGAGGAGTCTTGAACGAGCTCCGTCTTCTCAAAAACCTGGCTCCGGTACCTATCTACTGGTGACCTAAGAATACAAGTTATTTTGAAAGAGAGTATCAGCTTTAAATCTGGCGAGATAATAAGTATATTAGTGTCTGTGTTTGTATGAAAACATTTGTAAGATGTTTGTTAGATGTGATGTATAAGTTTTGTATTTCTTTGAACACTCGTAGAAAACCCAATCTTTTCTACTAAAAGTAGCCTTCTACCAAGGCATCTAGTATATGTGTGTGTCTCTTGTAAGTGTGTGTACTTTCCCAATTCCATCTATCATTAACCAAAAATATAGTTTTTACATTACCGTGCATCGTGTGAATGTTCACGAAGTGAATGTAAAGGGAAAAATATTATAGTATTCTAGTGTTGTATTAAGTAACTACTGCTATACTAACTACCTTAAACCAATTGTTATTTAAAGTACCATGTAATTGGCTTATACCCTGCTACCGACTCAATAGTAAAACGACGATGTAAGACGCCGTAAGAAATGACATTTGCCACCCGTAGACTTGCAAGTCCCACTGTAGCGAGCAGCAAGGTGTAGGATAGTCAATCCAGTATAGATCTATACGCAAACTCATACGCTACCCAATTAAGGAGATTTTGGATACAAAAACGGTCATTTCAGGTAGTGCCATGCGCTGTTTAGTGGCTCACATAACTGTATTAATGTTTATGTAACGTATGTGCTGTTGGATATAATGTCTTAGTCCATAACTATATTTGGTATGTACTTGACCCGACCAGGCATGGTCCATTTGGGTTGCACTTCACCCGAACAATTTATGGATAATCTTTTGAGAATAGTATAAGACATGATTTATTAATATATTATAATTTCTAATATATTAATATAAGATCATATTATTTAATTATTATTGATCAATAATTAATCTAGAATTAATTTAGAGATCAAAAGTATTACTAATTAAATATGGGCTCCTATATTTGTATAGTGTGGGCTAATGCTCATTTGGAATGGGCTAGGCTTGCATGGAAAGTCCATGGATACTCCATGGAGCTTTAACCCATGGATCTCATGGAAATGAAGAGACATGGGTATTAGGGTTTACATGGATGTAACCCTAATCCACCACACTATATAAAGGAGGCCTTGGTTCTTGAAATCACACTAGTTGTGGGGAGTACAGTAAGAGGGCCGATTTCAAGATAGTTGTGACTATTCTCTCAAAGTTCCGAGTTTGTGGTGATTTGTGATTTCCATTTGAGGCATCCACACTATTGGTGTTAGGCTCTAAAACTCCAAGCAATCAACTACAACTACAAGGTAAGTAATTCTACTAGCTTTATTTGATTCAAGTTCCCCATTCCATGCTAGATAGGATAAGAACCTTCAAAAATAAGTAGTTGCATGTATCTTACACAAACATAGATCCAAAGTTTATTAGGGTTGCATGAACACTTAGGAAGTGTTAGAATGCTCAAAACCCATCAGCGGTATCAGAGCCTAGGCTTGTTTGTTTGATACTTGATGCAAAATATTGGAAAAAGTCGAAATCTTGCTGTCTGCCTGATGAACTTGCCGAGTCCATGGGGGGACTCGCCGACTTCATGTGTATCTTCATCCTACTCGCCGAGTAGGTTCATGCACTCGACAAGTAGGAGCCTCAGAATGCAGATTTTCGACTTTTGCTGCTGGAAATGGACTAGAAACATTACCCTAAACTGTTTTGGTGTTATAAAACTTGTTTTAGATGGTGTAATGTTTATGCTAATCCATTTACAATGGCTATAATAAAAAATTACAAGATTTATGAGTAATTTATTATTCTTGAAATGTTCATATTCATGTTCTTGAACTTATTACGATTAGATGATCATAGGAATTGTTTGTAACCTACTTGGTAGTTTAATTCTTGATCATAATGTGTTTTAATGGAGTCCATAACTTGTCCTCAAGTTATGGAAAACGAAGAGTCACACTTGAATTAAAACCATTAAAAGAACACAAGAGTTAGAAAAATGAAATGTCTTCATTTTAATACACAATTAACTTCATAAGTTATAAGAAATGAAAAGTTTTAAAAGTTTACAAAACTTGCCCTCAAGTTTTAGAACAAGTAAAGTCATGATTAAAACTTTAGTTCCAACCCTTAGAGTTTTAAAAGTTAAATTTAACCCTTATACTTATAATATTATAAGTTAATAATATATATATATATATATATATATGTATGTATGTATAAGACCGAAGTCATCTTACCATTAGTAGGACTCATTCACAAAGGCAGTCTATAAGGGGGTATAAGGTTGTTGCCTATAAAATGGCAACTTAATGGGTGTCCACTTTCACCCACCGCTACCTTGATCGGTGGAGGGTCGTTAGCCAAACGGGTAGGACAAGGACTTATAAATTCTCATTAAAAGTGTAATGATAATGCTAAAGTAACTAAAATTTATTGAATTCCCAATCTTAGTTATTTTAGGAAAATGTGAATAAGGTGCTAATCCATGAAATTACACTTTACACTTTGTTTAAGTCATTAGTGGAGCGTGTGTGGTTAACCGGCACACTAACTTGAACTTAACAAGGTAGGTAAAGGGTGACTTAATGTTTATCATAGTATCGATGGAGCGTGTGTGGTTAACCGGCACATCGATTGAGGGGTAATACATTAAAGGTACCAAGTAATCTGCATGGTTACGTCACACCTTGTTTTGTGATCCTCGACATCCCAGTCACAAAACTTGAAGGGCACACTCGAGATTGAAACATGCCATTGAAGGAAGTTCAATGAATCTCAAAGAATCTAGGAGTTTCTAAACGAATTAAAACCTAATTAAAATTTTTGTTTTTCATGGTGGAAATTGGTGAATCGTCATTCACCTAACTTAAAATATCTTATAGCTTAGATTACGGCATCCCTCTTCTATGTTATAAAATATTGTGTTGGGTCCTAGCCTTAATACTACATTTGGGTGTTTTATTAAGGACTATCTCTAAATGTGATCTAATCTATTCCCTCTTCTTTTCAGATGTCTTCCAATAACAATGCTTCTGGTTGTAACCCTACTAGCTCTTTCTCTATCATGAACCTTTGTGGGAGAGTTATCTTCGATGGATCCAACTTTACTGATTGGATTAGAAACATCAGGATGGTCACTCGGTACGAGAACAAAGAATATTTTATGGACAAGGAGCTAAAGGTACCCGAGCCAACTGCTAATCCTTAAGAGCTTGCAGAATATGAGGTACATGAAAGGGATGCTACAAAAGTAGCATGCATCATGATGGCCACCATCATAGCCGAGCTCCAAAAGTCCTATGAGGACTATTATCCTTTTGAGATGCACCAGGACTTGATGGACCGTTACCATTAAAGTGCTCGTCAAGAGCGATATGAAATAATCTTTTCCCGAATGAAGGATGGTGAACCCATCACGGGCCACATGAGAAAATGCAAAGGTGTGTGGACCGTTTATTGAAGCTGAATGTGAACTTCCCCGAGGAGTTAGCAATAGACATCATTTTGTACTCCATACCATCATGTTATGAACAATTCTGCATGACATATCACATGAACAAGGAAGAAGTCACCCTCAGCAAACTTCAGGGACTTTTGAAGACCGCGGAAAGTGGTCTAAAGGGTAAGTCAGTTGTTACTACTCCTACTCCTACTCCAACTGCGGCCAATGTCTTGGAAATCAGGCATGGAAAAGGGAACAAGAGAAAGAACCCTTCTAAGGGTACCAAGGGTAAGACCCTTGAAGGCTCCTCTTCAAGCAAAATCAAGAAAGGTTTGATCACACCTTCTACTAACCCTAATGAGGCTGAATGCTTCTATTGTCATGAAAAGTCGCACTGGAAGCGAAACTGCCCAAAGTACCATCAAGATGTGAAGGATGGGAAAGTAAAACCCAACCATGCAGGTATATACACTATATTGTCTAATAACTCACTTCATTCTAAGACTTGGGTCCTTGACACAGGTTGTGGTATTCACATATGTTGTGATTTGCAGGGACTAAGAAGAAGTGGGAATGTGGAGCAGGGAAAGATAAACTTGATCATGGGAAACAAGAAAGCTTCACCTGTCACCTAGATATGAGTTTATTCCTTAATGCTAAATAGTGGGTTTACATTAGATTTGAATAAGCGTTATTATTCACCAGAAATGGCAATAAATGTTATATCCTTTAATGCATTGTATAAACAAGGGTTTACCTTTTATGTTGATAATAAAAATGGTAGTGTTGATGCTTTCTTTAATAATGTTCTTTATTTTAAAGCATTACCTTGTGATGGCGTGTATGAAGCTGTATCCGTTGTAGATAATCTAGGAAATAATGTATTGTGTATTGACTCTTCCACTAGCATAGATAAAGCATCTTTATTGCATTGTCGTCTTGGACATGTAAGCAAGAAACGCATAGGCCAACTCCAAAATGATGGAGTCTTGGAGTCATTTGACCTAAAGTTAGATGATAGTTTTGAATCTTGTTTGTTAGGTAAAATGACAAAGTCACATTTTACTGGCACTTGTGCTAGGGGTGAAGGTTTGTTGGAACTCATACACATGGATGTGTGTGGACCCTTTTGAACCGCCACAAGAGATGCTAATCGGTTCTATGTAACTTTCATTGATGATTTTAGTAAATATGGATATGTCTACTTAATCAGGCATAAGTCAGAAACCTTTGAGAAATTCAAAGAGTTTAAGCAAGAAGTGGAGAATCAGTTGGGCAGGAACATTAAGATGCTTCGATCCGATCGTGGTGGTGAATATCTTAGTACTGAGTTCCTTGACTATCTTAAGGAATGTGGGATTATCTCACAATTGACACCTCCTAGGACATCACAGTTGAATGGTGTAGTTGAGAGGTGCAAACGGACCTTGTTGGACATGGTTCGTTCCATGATGAGTCGAGCTTCGCTACCAATCTCATTTTGGGGGTATGCCTTAGAGACTGCCACCAATATCCTTAATCTAGTCCCTACAAAGAAGGTTGCCAAAACACCTCATGAGAGGTGAACTGGAAAAGTTCCCAATCTAGACCACATCAAGATTTGGGGTTGTGAGGCTTTCGTGAGACCCGAGACTCACGATAAGCTCGAACCCCGAAGTGAAAGGTGTATTTTCATCGGCTATTCACATAAATCCTTTGGCTACATCTTCTACAGACCTAGTGATAATGTGGTCTTTGTAGCAAGAAGAGGATTCTTTTGAGAGAGAGAATTCATGAGTCAAGGAGACAGTGGGAGGCAAATTGACCTTGAGGAAATTCAAGAGTCAAGTGATGAAGGAACCTCAAACCCTAGCCCTCAACTTGAGGAGGAAACTCCTGTTGAGCCGATTGAAGAATCTATACCTCTGAGGCGTTCCACCAGAGTTAGGAATGCACCTAAGCTTTATAATGGTTTCCATATTACTACAGAAGGTGAGACACTTATCGGTGATAACACACTGGTAAATCTGGATGAGCCTAATAGCTACACGGAAGCCATGGCAGGCGCTGAGGCTGCTAAATGTAAAGAGGCTATGGATAGCGAGATATAGTCCATGTATGACAATCATGTTTGGAACTTGGTTGACAATGTACCTGATCGTAAGATAGTTGGGTGCAAATGGAACTTCAAGAAGAAGACCAACATGGATGGTAATGTACACACTTGCAAGACACGACTGGTTGCAAAGGGTTATTCTCAAACTCCAGGAGTTGATTATGATGAGACCTTTTCACCAGTGGCCAAGATTCAGTCTATTAGGGTTTTGTTAGCCATTGCTGCATTTCATGACTATGAAATATGGAAAATGGATGTCAAAACCACTTTCCTTAATGGAAAGTTGGCTGAAGATGTTCATATTGTTCAACTAGAGGGTTTTGTCAGTACAGAGTACCCCAATAGAGTGTGTAAACTCGAAAATCCATTTATGGATTGAAACAGGCACCTCACAGATGGAATATTTGCTTAGATGAGAAAGTCAAAGAATTTGGCTTTTCAAGGAGTGAAGATGAATCTTGTGTCTATATCAAGGCTAGTGGGAGCATAGTCAGCATTTTGGTACTATATGTGGATGACATACTACTCATAGGAAATGACATCCCAACCCTGCAGGAAGTAAAGTCCTGGCTTTGGAAGTGTGTCGCTATGAAGGACCTTGGTGAAGCTGCCTATATCCTAGGGATAAGGATTTTGAGAAATAGGAGTAAAAGACTAATTTGACTTAGTCAAAGCACCTATGTGGACAAAGTGTTGAAAAGATTCAACATGCATAACTCCAAGAAAGGTGAGTTACCCATTCAGAGTAACGCCAGATTCAGTAAGACACAAAGCCCTAGTACAGAGGATGAGATAGCAGAAATGAGTCGAATACCTTATGCTTCAGGTGTAGGATCGATCATGTATGCTATGACGTGTACTCGACCTGATGTAGCCTTTGCTTTGGGCATGGTTAGCAGGTATCAGAGGAACAGTGGCAAGGCACACTGGACTGCGGTATAGAATATCCTCAAGTACCTGCGAAGGACTAAGGACTAGGTCCTTACCCTTGGTGGGAGTGATGACTTGAGAGTTGTAGGGTACAGTGATGCTAGCTTCCAGACTGACAGGGATAATTTCTGCTCTCAGTCGGGCTGGGTCTTTACCCTAAATGGAGGGGCAATAACTTGGAAAAGTTCCAAGAAGGAGACAGTGGCTGATTCCACTTGTGAATCAGAGTATATAGCAATAAGCGAGGCAGCAAAGGAGGCTATATGGCTAAAGAACTTCATCGGAGACCTTGGAGTTGTACCAGCTATAAAGGAGCCAATGGAGATTTTATGTGGCAGCAATAGTGCGGTTGCCTTAGACAAGGAACCAAGAGATCATGGGAGATCCAGACACATTGACAGAAAATATCAATTCATCAGACATCGAATAGAAGAAGGAATCCTCGTGGCAAAGAGGGTATCATCGGATGAGAACCCAGCAGATCCCCTCATGAAGGGACTGACTCAGGTTAAGCATCTCCAGCATGCTCGGAGCATAGGGCTGAAGGATGATATTAGTTTTAGTAGTTAGATAATCTCGAAATTTGTAAAATGTAATTGACATTTGATGATAAATAAAAGTTGTTATTTATGAGTAAAGTGTTGCTATCACTTGTCAATCGTTTACTATATTTCTTTTGCATGTTTTGACTTCCAGAATATGTCACACCCCCAAACCGGAACGACGGAAAAGTTCGGGGGCGGATGACTTCATGTGGTAGCGTAACAAATGAATACATAGTAAAGAAAGCATCACAACCATCATATATATAATTGAAAGTTTACATTGTTAAAAGTTACATGTTCAAAACCAATTACAATATGATGCCAAAATATGAATTTAAACTGGCACCGCATCGTCCCTTCTTCAAAAGCTATTTTTTTACCTATAATTACTGAATCCCTGGGACATACTAGTAGTTTTGAAAGAGTACATCAGCATTTAAGTTGGTGAGTTTCATAAGTATTAAATGCCAATGTTTGTATGAAATGAAATGTTTTGTTTTTGTTTGTTTGTTCTTAGAAAATCCCATATTTTCTACTAGCATAAATGTAACCTTCTATCAAGACCAAAATTTGCTTCTCGAAAATCTATGTACGTATAAAATTTCCAATACGTCTGAAAAACCCCGTAAATCAATGTATTTTTAATACCCCATGTGAGTTTTTATAACCATGTTATTGACTAGGATTGCCTATACGCAACGTTCTTCAGGCGTTGGAATGTTCTGACGTTTGTCACCCCAAATGGTGTACTGTAGCTAACAGTCAGGGCGCGGGGTTGTCAAGCCGGTATAGATGTATACACAAACACCATGATCCCCCTCCAAGGGATTATGGTATATAATACAAGACTTGAAATGTGTACTCGAACGTACGTGAAGTTAATGTCTCACAAAACATAGTATAAAAACAGATTTACGTGTAAAAAGGTTTGTTTGTTCTTGTATGTGAAACTGACTTCTTGAAAATAGTGTTCTTAGTATGTAAACATTAGTAATGTTCTCGTAAAACTGAACCTATTTTAGTTTTCTTGAAGTGTGTCTCGTTTGTATAGTAATCCCTAGTAAAATGCTCACTTGTTATGAAAAGTATAATTAATATAGTGTCTAAGATGGACACATATACATACAGTATAAGCAGAGTGTTTGATTTATACAAATATAACAACATTTTTCATTTCAAAAGCTATGATGTTATCGTGATATATTTTGCATATGAAAGTTTTCCTATAATAGTTATAAATCACATATGATTCCGTTGATAAAAAGTGTATAATGAAACTTTATATATAACACACAATAATAATTGTGTGTTTTACTTGTACTTCCCCCCTTAAAAGCATATAAAAGCATTTATAAAACATTTAAAAGTGTGGATTATAAGGGTATGAACTCACTTGGAAGATCGAAGAAGACGAGATGGAAACCAAGCAGAACTTCGACGTGAGAAAGCGGATTTTCTTGGGAATCTCGGGAGCACAAACGACCTTCGGGACTTGAGCAATGTAACCGGGACTTCGGGATATCACTTGCACAGAAAACGAGGCAAAACACAAGAAAGTTGAGAGAAAAATGAGCCATTTCTTCGGAACCCTCACATCCCTTTTATAGGGGGTGGGAACCGCTTCGGTACGCTAGGCGTACGCGTGCGTCATGCGTGACCGGATCCTCGACTGCCTCGGAGCTTCCGATGGGACGGTTATAGCCTCGCATAGGGGTGACGTGGACGATCCGAGTCCTAGTCCTTGAGTACGCTGGGCGTAACTCGGCCCGACCTGGTGACTCCTCCTTCGGATAATACCAAGGTTAATTAATAAAATTTATATTTTAGTATTTTAATCAACTTCAAAAATTCATATCTTCTTCATACGAACTCCGTTTTCGACGTTCTTTATATCCACGCGTAGGTGAGACTACGCTCTACAACTTTCGTATAGATTCCGTCGGCAAATTTTGAAATTATTTTTATTATTTATTTTTAAAAGGTCGCGGTAAGAAAATTTCGTTAGAAATTCATAACTTCATTATCTGACGTCTGTTTTTGCCAGACTTTTTACCGTTGTAACACCATTGTCGAGACCTTCAATTCTCATTTGGGTCATTCCGGCCAAAAGTCGCTCGATCTCCGTTTCGAGTTTTTAGCTGTCTGTCGCTAAGCCGAACTTTGAAAAAATCATAACTTCTTTACACGAAGTCATATTTGGGCGTTGTTTTTACATACGATCATGGTTTAATGACATATAATATAGTAGGTAATTTATTAGAGATTTTTGGACATTTTATTTTCGAAATTTATTTCCTTATATCAAAAGTGGTTACATTACTTGACTTTTTAGGTTAATACATAGAGTTGAAATATCGGGTTGTCACATCATCCTCCCGTTAGAGGGAATTTCGTCCCGAAATTTAGAGTATCAAAGATACTTGTGAATCAGAGAAAAAGATGAAGGTACTTTTGTTTCATCTGATCTTCGCGTTCCCATGTAAATTCAGGTCCTCGCTTGGCGTTCCAGCGAACCTTCACGATGGGTATGCGACTTTGTTTCGTTTGTTTGACCTCTCGGTCCATGATTTCTACCGGTTTTTCCACAAAGTTGAGGCTCTCGTTGATATTGATCTTGTCGAGTGGAATAACAAGAGTCTCGTTGGACAGACACTTTTTCAAGTTCGAGACGTGGAAGGTTGGATGTATGTTACTAAGTTCACGTGGTAGATTAAGCTTGTAAGCTACTGGGCCAATTCTGGCGAGAATCACGAAAGGCCCTACATATCTTGGATATAGCTTTCCATGCTTTCCAAAGCGTATTAACCCTTTCCACGGTGAGACCTTCAATAGAACACGATCCCTACCTAAAATTCCAAAGGTTTCCTCCTTTGGTCAGCGTAGCTTTTCTGTCGGTCTCTAGAGGCTTTCAATCGTTCACGAATCTAAACGATCTTCTCGGTCATTTCTCGTATTATTTCCGGACCGGTGAGAGTGCTTTCAGGAACTCGTCCTTTAGCTAACTGTGTGTCGCCAACTTCAGCCCAGCACAGAGGGGACCTACACTTATGGCCATAGAGGGCTGCAAATGGAGCAGCCTTTATGCTCGTATGATAACTATTATTGTATGAAAATTCGACAAGGGGTAAATGGATGTCCCATGCCTTTCCAAAGTCAATAACACAGGCTCTCAGCATATCTTCCAAAGTTTGTATCGTTCTCTCACTTTTCCCATCTGTTTCTGGATGGTAGGTTGTACTCATGTCTAGCCTAGTCCCCAGGGAACTTTGTAGTGACTGCCAGAATCTTGAAGTGAATCTACTATCTCTATCGGAGATAATGGATACTGGAACACCATGCTGGCACAATATTTCCCTTATGTAAGTTCTTGTAATTCTTTCCATCTTGTCAGTCTCTTTGATTGGTAGAAAATGCACGGATTTGGTCAATCTGTCGACGATAACCCATATGGTATCGAGTCCACTCGTCGTCTTGGGCAACTTGGTTATGAAGTCCATAGTAATCCGTTCTCATTTCCATTCTGGTATCTCCGGTTGTTGTAGTAATCCTGAAGGTTTCTGATACTCGACCTTAACCTTAGCGCAAGTCAGGCATTTACTTACAAAGGTAGCAATTTCTGCTTTCATGTTAGGCCACCAGTACAGTTTCTTAAGATCCAGATACATTTTATCTGAACCTTAATGAACGGAATATCTCGTGTTGTGTGCTTCGACCATGACTACGTCTCTGAAACCACCATGTTTCGGTGTCCAGATACGGTCCATGAGATAATATGCTCCGCCACCCTTGATTTCTAGATTCTTTTCCATTCTTATCAGGGATTCACCCGCCACATTTTTAGGTTGCAAAGCTTCCAGTTGAGCCTCCTTAATTTGTGTGGATAAGTGGGAATGGATAGTCATAGTCAGAGATTTGACTCTCCGACGAGTGTATTCTTTTCGACTGAGGGCATCAGCTACCACATTGGCCTTGCCAGGATGATAATGAATTTCACATTCGTAGTCATTAAGTAGCTCGACCCATCATCGTTGTCGCATGTTGAGCTCCTTCTGATCAAAAATGTGTTGAAGGCTCTTGTGGTCGGTGAAGATAGTACTCTTTGTTCCGTATAGGTAGTATCTCCAAATCTTCAGAGCAAAAACCACTACTGCTAACTCAAGATCGTGTGTTGTATGGTTTACTTCGTGTATCTTAAGCTGACGACAGGCATATGCAATAACCTTCCCTCTTTGCATAAGAACACAACCAAGTGCTTGATTGGATGCATCGCAATACACTACAAAATCTTCTATCCCTTTGGGGAGGGATAGTATCGGTGCGGTGCATAAGGCATGTTTCAGTGTTTGGAACGCCTTCTCTTGTTTTGCATCCCAGTTAAAGGCCACGCCTTTCTGGGTTAGTTTAGTAAGAGGTTTCCCAATGCTAGAGAAGTTCTTTATGAATCTGTGATAGTAGCCAGCAAGACCTAGAAATTGACGAATCTCTATTGGCGTCTTTGGTGCCAACTAGTTCTCAATGGCCTTAATTTTGGAGGGGTCCACTTGTATCCCCATCGCTAACAACGTGGCCCAAAAATTCGACTTCTCGAATCCAAAATTCGCATTTAGAGATCTTCGCATAGAGCTTCTCCGAACGTAATGTTTCTAAGACTTTTCTTAGGTGCTGACTATGCTCTTCCTTATTTCGAGAGTAGATAATTATATCATCGATGAAGACGATGACGAACTGATCCAAGTAAGGAAGGCATACCCTATTCATTAGGTCCATGAATATTGCTGGTGCGTTGGTTAATCCGAACGGCATCACTACAAATTCGTAGTGTCCATAACGGGTTTGGAAGCCTATCTTGGGAATATCCTCTTCTAGTATCCATAATTGGTGATATCCAGATCGTAGATCTATCTTCGAGATGTAGTTTGCTCCTTGAAGTTGATCAAATAGATCGTCAATGCGGGGCAGAGGGTAACGATTTTTGACTGTAAGTTTGTTCAGTTCCTGTAGTCAATGCACATGCGGAACGATCCGTCTTTCTTCTTTATAAACATGACCGGTGCTCCCCAAGGTGAGAAGCTTGGTATAATAAATCCCTTTTGGTGGAGTTCGTTAAGCTGACTAGAAAGTTCTTGCATCTCTGCTGGTGCCAGACGATAAGGCGATTTTGCTACTAGGGTAGCCCCTGGAACTAAGTCGATTCTAAACTCGACTTGACGTTGCGGTGGTAATCCTGATTGTTCTTCTGGAAAGTTATCGGGAAAGTCGCGTACTTCTGGAATGCTCTTAATATCCCTTACTTCCTGGCTTGTATCGACGATGAGCGCAAAAATGCATGATAATCTTTCCGCAAACACTTTCGAGCTTGGATGCACGAAATGATGCGAAGGTTTGTACTTGATTTGTCACCATAAATCACTAACGCTTCGTCGTTAGGGAGATTAAGACGAACTGCTTTTTCAAAGCACAAGATGTCGGCGCGAAGAAGACTTAACCAATCCATGCCGACTATGATGTCGAAACTTTTAATTTTGACCGGCATTAGATCGATTGGGAAAGAATGACCATCTAAAGTTAATGTACAACCCATGTATATGCAGTTAGTGTTTTCCGTTTTCCGTTTGCCATTTCTATAGTAAATGATTTTTCTAACATGGTAGGTTTATGTTTAAGTAAGTGACTAAAGTTTTGACTCACGAAGCTTCTCTCCGCTCCACTATGTATGCATGCAAATGAATTATCGAGAAGAAATGTACCAGCAACTACTGTAGGATCAGCTATGGCTTCTTCGTGGCCTATAGTCAACACTCGTCCCACCCCACCGGTATTTGCTGCTTTAGGGCAGTTTCTCTTGTAGTGGCCCACCTCGCCACAATCATAGCAAGCTCGTCCTACACCAACGTTGAGAACTTGAGTGATTGGCTTTACGGGGTGTCTGCAGAAACGGATAGTGTGTCCCTTTCTGTTGCAGTTGGAGCACTGCATTTCCCGACAAGGTCCATGGTGGTGGTAAGTGCATTTGGCGCACTTTGGAAAGTTACCCGCATAAGGCTTTGTCGGGTAGGGATTTGTTGGAACGGTAGTAGGTACAGTAGCAACATTCACTATAACTAGTTGTTGTTTTTTCGAGGGTTCTTGGGAATACCCACCCTTCCCCTTATTCCATCCTCTCTTCTTATTATTGCTGCTATTGTTTCCCTTTGGTGGTTCTGGTGCAGAATTAGTTGAGTTCTGATGACTTCCGTGATCAATAAGAGATTGTGCCAGTTCTTTGGCACTTTCAAAAGTGTCAGGTTTTGAAGCTAACACGCTTGACTGAATTTGGGGCGACAGTCCCCGAATGTATCTCTCTATTTTCTTGCTCTCAGGAGGAATCATATCCGGGCAAAGGATTGCCAGATCACAAAATCTGTTGGTATAAGTTGCTATATCAGTACCAATCATTCCGAGCGTCCAGAGTTCGTGCTCGAGTTTTTGAATCTCTCCTTGTGGACAGTACTCCCTCATCAGCATGATTTTTAAGCTCTCCCATTTTACTGAATTCGCCACTATCAGAGTAAGTACCTTAACGTGGCCATTCCACCAAGTTAAAGCTCTACCGGTAAGCGTGTAGGTTGCAAACTTGACTTTGCTATGCTCAGGACAAGAGCAGGTTTCAAAGACTGATTCTGTCCTTTCGGTCCACTGTCTCAAAATCATCACACCACCCGTTCCATTAACCATCCAGGGTTTGGCGTTCGTAAAGTCCTTATAGGTGCATTCTCGGGGTTGCCCATGACTCTTGCCATGGTTGGAAGGAAGTGTGCCAGTTCTTTAGCCAGTAGTAACAGGGGTATTGATCTATGACATGGCAGCCGCAACAGCTGCGGTGACTGCTGCTTGGAACATGGCAGCATCAAATTGAGGAGGTGGAGGCGGTGGTGGTAAAGGTTCTTGCCCACCGTTGTTTCGTCTCGGGTTTCTATGCGGAGGCATCCTTCAACTATAGGTTGAAAATATAAAGATAAGAACTCCATAGAATAGAAAATGAATGTGTCTCATGAACTAAATCGTTATAGTTCAACAACAGATGATAGTATGAGTCTAAAAGATAGAAGAATGAAAGTTATTCATAAGACCGAATATATGAAACAAGCATATGGTTTCTCCATAATATTTTAAGGATTGAACGAAATACTGAATGTAGTAGGAATAGCGTGCCAATTATATTAATATAATAGTTGATACAACGATCATGAAAGTTTTGACCGCTATAAGGGTCTCCAGTTACAAAGTTAAAGAAAATAAAACTTTTAGCCGAGGTCCTAATTTATAACAAAATTTGGGATTTTGGCAAGCACTACTTGCGTCGTAGGTTGCGCTTGGAGCTTGACTCCGCATCTGATTGCTTCGATTCCATAAGATGCCTGTCGAAAGCGGCTTGTTGTTCTTTCAATTCGGAGAGGGCTGCAATCATTTGCGCTTGGAATGTCTCGGTTTGTAGTTGGGCATTGTCCTGAGCTCTGTCCAGCCTATGGATGTCGGAAGTGTGAACCTGTACTTCCACGTTGACTTACCGAATTCGGGTAGCTTGAACTCCAGATTGATAGAATTGGTTAGCTAGTTTGCCCACCATGACCAGGAGTGCCCGATCGGCTGCACCTCCACCGTGGACATCGTAGAAGTCTCGGCACATGCCGTAGAGAGGGTGTAGGTTTTGTTGTTGGCTCTAATGGTGGAGGTGATTTCCCCAGACGACATTCTGTCCTTGAAAGTTTCTCACGAAGACGGGAGGTTGTGCGGGTGGTGGGTTGATCACTTCCGACTCTGAGTCGGTACCGGAGTCACCCTCTTCGTCCAATTATATGGGTTCTTCGTCCTCCTCGGGATCCTCTTCGATCCATCCCCCGTTGCCTTGGTTGGGATAGTAAGGGTCGCCGGGGTGGTGAAATCCAGCCATTTGACTGTACGCGAATAGGGTTACAAGAATCGAATAATGTTTGGAACATGTAAGACTAAACATGTATGTTAAGCTATTCTTTGTAATAAATACTCCTATAGTATTTAAATTTGTGTGTTTGATTCTCGTGATGTTTTGGTAAGTTTTGACTTGTTGCTCACTACGAGCATTCCTCGATATATATTGGTCCGATCTCAGGCAAATATAGTTGATCATGCTATATTTCTACCAAATCTAATTATATATATCGAGTCTTAATCGTAGTGTCCAATGAGTCTTAATAGTAGCGTCCAACTTGTCTAAATACTTCTTGTATAGTTACCATCATATATATAATTGAAAGTTTACATTGTTAAAAGTTACATGTTCTAAACCAATTACAATATGATGCGAAAATATGAATTTAAACTGGCGTCGCAGCGTCCCTTCTTCAAAAGCTATTTGTTACCTGTAATTACTGAATCCCTAGGACATACAAGTAGTTTTGAAAGAGTAGATCAGCATTTAAGCTGGTGAGTTTCATAAGTATTAAATGACAAAGTTTGTATGAAATGAAATGTTTTATTTTTGTTTGGTTGTTCCTAGAAAATCCCATATTTTCTACTAGCATAAATGTAGCCTTTTATCAAGACCAAAATTTGCTTCTAGAAAATGTATGTACGTATAAAATTTCCAATACATCTGAAAAACCCCGTAAATCAATGTATTTTTAATACCCCATGTGAGTTTTTATAACCATGCTATTGACTAGGAATGCCTATACGCAACGTTCTTCAGGCGTTGGAATGTTCTGACGTTTGTCACCCCAAATGGTGTATTGTAGCTAACAGTCAGAGCGCAGGGTTGTCAAGCCCATATAGATCTATACACAAACACCATGCTCCCCTTCCAAGGGATTCTGGTATATAATACAGGACTTGAAATGTGTACTCGAACGTACGTGAAGTTAATGTCTCACAAAACATAGTATAAAAACAGATTTCCGTGTAAAAAGGTTCATTTGTTCTTGTATGTGAAACTGACTTCTTGAAAATAGTGTTTCTAGTATGTAAACATTAGTAATGTTCTCGTAAAACTAAACCTATTATAGTTTTCTTTAAGTGTGTCTCGTTTGTATAGTAATCCCTAGTAAAATTCTCACTTGTTATGAAAAGTATAATTATTATAGTGTCTAAGATGGACACATATACATACAGTATAAGCAGAGTACTTGATTTATACATATATAACAACATTTTTCATTTCAAAAGCTATGATGTTATTGTGATATATTTTTCATATGAAAGTTTTCCTATAATAGTTATAAATCACATATGATTCCGTTGATAAAAAGTGTATAATGAAACTTTATATAACACACGATAATAATCGTGTGTTTTACTTATACTTCTCCCCTTAAAAGCATATAAAAGCATTTATAAAACATTTAAAAGTGTGGATTATAAGGGTATGAACTCACTTGGATGATCGAAGAAGACGAGATGGAAACCGAGCAGAATTTCGACCTGAGAAAGCTGATTTTCTCGGGAATCTCGGGAGCACAAACGACCTTCGGGACTTGAGCAACGTAACCGGGACTTTGGGATATCACTTGCATGGAAAACGAGGAAAAATGCAAGAAAGTTGAGAGAAAAGTGAGTCGTTTCTTCGGAACCCTCGCATCCCTTTTATAGGGGGTGGGAACCGCCTCGGTACGCTGGGCGTACGCATGCGTGATGCGTGACCAGATCCTCGACTGCCTCGGAGCTTCGGATGGGACGGGTATAGCCTCACATAGGGGCGACGTGGACGATCCGAGGCCTAGTCCTCGAGTACGCTGGGCGTACGAGCGTATGCTAGGCGTAACTCGGCCCGACCTGGTGACTCCTCCTTCGGATAATACCAAGGTTAATTAATAAAATTTATATTTTAATTATTTAATAAACTTCAAAAATTCATATCTTCTTCATACGAACTCCGTTTTCGACGTTATTTATATCCACGTGTAGGTGAGACTACGCTCTACAACTTTCGTTTAGATTCCGTCGGCAAATTTTGAAATTATTTTTATTATTTATTTTTAAAAGGTCGCGGTAAGAAAATTTCGTTAGAAATTGATAACTTCATTATCTGACGTCTGTTTTTGCCAGACTTTTTACCGTTGTAAAACCATTGTCGAGACCTTCAATTCTCATTTGGGTCATTCCGGCCAAAAGTCGTTCGATCTCCGTTTCGAGTTTTTAGATGTCTGTCGCTAAGCCGAACTTTGGAAAAATCATAACTTCTTTACAGGAAGTCAGATTTGGGCGTTCTTTTTATGTACGATCACGGTTTAATGACATCTAATATAGTAGGTAAATTATTAGAGATTTTTGGACATTTTATTTTCGAAATTTATTTCCTTATATCAAAAGTGGTTACATTACTTGACTTTTTAGGTCAATACATAGAGTTGAAATATCGGGTTGTCACAGAATAATTATGTTTGGTATATCATATTATTCGAACCTCAACAGTGGGTCATATGTTGGAAGTAGGTATGAATCAAGACTGTCATGATTGGTTGCAGAGGTCTAAGATGTTGGACATGTCTACAGCAATCATGAGTGCTCATAAGTTCTGAGCACTGGACTCAACCCACGCTCACTGGAATCACTTCATGGAATTTATCTCGAGTGATCGTGAGACGGTAATATCATATAAGTCTTCAAACCTAGAGATATGATTTGTTACCTATGAGTTGGTTATGCATTGATTCTACGAAAATGCATTGGTAACTCGATGTTATAAAATGTACCTTTGTGTGTAATTCAACAAGTAGTAGAGCAAACATATGAGTCGAAGTTTATCTGTTCCTTCTAGGATTAGAAGCGATATCTGGGCCCCTCAATGATTTTTTTTTGACCTATGTACCGGGCCCGGTCAGAACTAAATTGATGTGTTCAGTTAAGTTCTATGTCAAACAAATCGGAAATCGGGAAACAAATGTTGGACAATAAGTAAGACCATGTTCCATGTATTTGTCTGGCTGATATCTAGAATAGAGGATTATATGATAACTTATCTAAAATGGCGTGTTCTAGTTCAACAGAGTTTAAAGAGCTACGATTGCTGATCGGTTCCTAAAGTCATACTTGCAAGTATAGTTATTAGACATATCCAAGTGGGAGACTGTTGGATATAGTGTCTAAGTCCATAACTATATTTGGTATGTACTTGACCCGACCAGGCATGGTCCATTTGGGTTGCACTTCACCCGAACAATTTATGGATAATCTTTTGAGAATAGTATAAGACATGATTTATTAATATTTTATAACTTCTAATATATTAATATAAGATCATATTATTTAATTAGTATTGATCTATAATTAATCTAGGATTAATTTACAGATCAATAGTATTACAAATTAAATATGTGCTCCTATATTTATATAGTGTGGGGTAATACTCATTTGGAATGGGCTAGGCTTGCATGGAAAGTCCATGGATACTCCATGGAGCTTTAACCCATGGATCTCGTGGAAATGAAGAGTCATGGATATTAGGGTTTAGATGGATGTAACCCTAATCCACCACACTATATAAAGGAGGCCTTGGTTCTTGAAATCACACTAGTTGTGGGGAGTAAAGCAAGAGGGCCGATTTCAAGATAGTTGTGACTATTCTCTCAAAGTTCTTAGTTTTTGGTGATTTGTGATTTCCATTTGAGGCATCCAGACTATTTGTGCTAGGCTCTAAAACTCCAAGCAATCAACTACAACTACAAGGTAAGTAATTCTACTAGCTTTATTTGATTCAAGTTCGCCATGCCATGCTAGATTGGATAAGAACCTTGGAAAATAATTATTTCCATGTATCTTAGAGAAACATAGATCCAAGGTTTATTAGGGTTGTATGTACAGTTAGGAAGTGCTAGAATGCTCAAAACCCATCATGTTCTAGCTGTATTGTGTGTTCTTCACTGTCTAGCCGGTATGTTTTGTTTCTCATCATAGTATCTATCGTGTGTTTCTCGTTATAGTATCTCTTGTTAGTTTCTCATCATAGTATCTATTGTTTGTTATTGACTCATATATGAACTGAATCTTTGTATGTTTCATTGTTCTAGTAATAGTATTAGTATATCTCTAAACTATACCTATTATAGTTTACTAGTATTGTTGTTTGTGTATATGAGCTTGTTTGTATACCCTTGCTACCCAAAGGTATTGTACTGAGTGAAGTAACCTTTTATATCTATATACATATACATAATATATAACTCGGATTCAAACGACTCTCGGACAGATAACCTTGATACCCTAAGTCCACAACTAAACAAGGAAGAGGAAGTAAGGTGAGCTATCAGTCCTAAGTCCTTTCAATCCTACTGATATAACTATATGTATATAGACATAATATAAGTTTAAAAGAGTTTAAGTATCAATAATTGGCATGTAAAAGAGTTGATAAAAGCATTTGATATGTAAAAGAGTTTAAAGTAAAACAATTTGATAACACAGTTTGAAAAGTAAGAAGACCACTTGTTTGGTAGTTATTAATCCCATGTGATTGATATAATAACTATAATTGTTCAACTTGTATCCCCCCAAAAAAGCATTTAAAAACATTTACAAGGTTAATTAATGGGTATTAACTCACATGTAGTGAGTGGTTTGGATGAACAGATTGTATCGGATGCTAAGTGTCAAGTGAAGACTTGAGCACTCATGCGGATCCTATTTAACATATAATGATACATATATGAATATAATTAGTGCTTATAACATCTAATTATTCAATTGAAACCACCTTAGCGGCTAGTAAACACTTATTTTGAAGTGGTACAACCATATAAGATTGTATATAAGGGGTATATGGCTATACAAGGGAGTGTATGGTCAAAATACACACTATTTGTGTGTGTGCGGCCTGGGGGTGTGTGTGGCCGCAAACTCCCTATGGAATGCGTCAAAACGTAATTTAGAGCTTTAAGACTCATCTAGGAAGGTTTCTTACTTCATGCTTTAGCCTTATATGAAGTTTATTACCATTTTTGGACCTAAAACGGGTGTATGCGGCCAGCATGATGTGTGCGGCCGCACACCCTTTATCAACATGATAAAATCATGTTTTTCTAGCATATCATCAAGTTTTCTTAGCATATAACAAGTTATGATAAGTGTATACACGTTATAGAGGCTTGAAAGGGTGATTAAGGTCCAAAACTAGCGTGTGTTCTTCTTGTTCTTCGTCTTCTTCGTGTTCTTCGTGTTCTTGACTAAAAATGGATGTTTTTATGGATCAAACCAAAGTAAAAGGCTAGTTAAAGTCACATGTTAACTAAACTAAGAAGGAATCACTCACTTGATTGAAGATTGGAGTGCAACTTTGGATGATACTTGAGAGAAAACGTGTTCTAGCTTTGAAGAAGTGAAAAAGTGTTCAAAAATGACAAGTGTAGTATATATATGGGAGAGTGTGTAGCTGGGGTTGGGTGTGCGGCCGCACACACCTTGTTTGGTGTGTTTGGCCCAATTTTGTGATGCTACACACTTACTAACCCATTCTAAAATTCATATCTTGATTATACTAAGCCTCTAGCACTCCTATAGACCCAAAACTTCATTATAAAAGAGCAAAATGAGGCTAAATTTGATAAAAATGAAGAATGTATATGCTAGAAATTTCGGGTTGTCACATCATCCCCCCGTTATAAGGAATTTCGTCCCGAAATTAGAGTTAAAGCAAATAAGTAGTTACAAATAACTAAGTAAAAATATGAGGATATTTCATTCTCATCTATCCTCTCAGTCCCAAGTGAATTCAGGTCCTCGCTTGGTGTTCCAGCGAACCTTCACTGTCGGGATATGGATTTGTTTCGTTTGCTTGACCTCTCGGTCCATGATCTCTACAGGTTCTTCCACAAAGTTGAGGCTCTGGTTGATCTCGATCTCGTCGATTGGGATTACAAGAGTCTCGTCGGACAGACACTTTTTCAAGTTCGAGACGTGTATGGTAAAATGTACGTTACTGAGCTCGCGTGGTAAGTTAAGTTTGTAAGCTACAGGGCCGATTCTTGCGAGAATATTGAAAGGCCCAATGTACCTTGGATTTAACTTTCCACACTTTCCAAAGCGTATCAAGCCCTTCCAGGGTGAGACCTTCAATAGAACGCAGTCACCCACCTGGAATTCCAACGGTTTCCTTCGTTTATCAGCGTAGCTTTTCTGTCGGTCTCTAAAGGCTTTCAATCGTTCACGAATCTGAATGATCTTCTATGTCGTTTCCCGTATGATCTCCGGACCTATGAGAGTGCTGTCAGGAACTCGTCTTTTAGCTAACTGGGTATCACCCACCTAAGCACAGCACAGAGGGGATCTGTACATTCGGCCATAGAGGGCCTCGAATGGAGCTGCCTTTATGCTTGTGTGATAACTGTTGCTGTAGGAAAATTCTACAAGGGGTAAATGAGTATCCCATGCTTTCCCAAAGTCAATCACACAGGCTCGCAACATATCTTCTAATGTTTGGATAGTTCTCTCACTTTTTCCGTCGGTCTGTGGATGGTAGGCTGTACTCATGTCCAGCGTAGTTCCTAGGGAACTTTGTAGCGACTGCCAGAATCTCGAAGTGAATCTACTATCTCTTTCCAAGATAATGGATAAGGGAACACCGTGCAGTCGTACAATCTCCCCAAGGTAAGTTCTTGTAAATTTCTCCATCTTGTCTGTTTCTTTGATCGACAGGAAGTGTGCAGACTTGGTCAATCTATCGACGATGACGCATATGGTATCAAGTCCACCCGTTGTCTTGGGCAACTTGGTTATTAAGTCCATAGTGATCCGCTCCCACTTCCATTCTGGTATTTCCGATTGTTGTAGTAAACCGGAGGGTTTCTGGTATTCGACCTTGAACTATACGCAAGTAAGGCACTGACTCACGGACGTAGCGATCTCTGCTTTCATATTTGGCCACCAGTATAACTTTTTCAGATCCAGATATATCTTATCTGAACCCTAGTGCATGGAATAATGTGTTTTGTACGCCTCGTTCATAACCAAGTGTCTAAAACCACCGAGTTTCGAGGTCCAGATCCGAAAGATGAAATAATAAGCTCCGCTACCCTTAACATCCAAGTTCTTATCCATCCCGCTCAGGGATTCACTCGCCAGATTTTCAGGTTTCAAAGCGTCGAGCTGAGCCGCCTTAATTTATGTGGACAAGTGTGAATGGATAGTCATAGTCAATGATTTGACTCGACGACCAGAGTATTCTTTCCGACCTAGGGCGTCAGCTACTACATTGGCTTTACCCGGATGATAACGAATTTCGCATTAGTAATCACTAAGTAGCTCGACCCACCGTTGTTGTCTCATGTTGAGCTCCTTTTGGTTGAATATGTGTTGCAGGCTTTTGTGGTCTGTAAAGATAGTGCTTTTCATACTGTACAGGTAGTGTCTCTGGATCTTCAGAGCAAACACAACTGCTCCCAGTTCAAGTTCATGGGTCGTGTAGTTGACCTCATGTGTCTTCAGCTGTCTCGAGGAATAGGCGATGAGCTTACCTCGCTGCATTAGAACACATTCGAGCCCTTGATTTGATGCATCGCAATAGACTACAAAGTCTACTATCCCTTCGGGGATGGATAGTATTGGTGCTGTACACAAGGCTCGCTTGAGCATTTGGAACGCTCTCTCCGATTTCTCATCACAGTCAAAGGCCACGCCCTTCTGGGTTAGTGTTGTAAGAGGTTTCGCAATGCGGGAGAAATTGTGAATGAAACTGCGATAGTAGCCAGCGAGGCCTAGAAATTGAATAATTTCTGTATGCGTCTTCGGTATTGACCAGTTCTCAATAACTTTGATTTTGGAAGGGTCCACATGTATTCCCTCTTCGCTAACCACGTGTCTTAAGAATTTGACTCTTCGGATCAAAAATTCACTTTTCGAGAACTTTGCATAGAGCTTCTCCGAACATAATGTTTCTTGGACTTGTTGCAGATGTTGGCTATGCTCCTCCTTACTACGAGAGTAGATAAGTATGTCATCGATAAAGACGATGACGAACTGATCAAAGGAAGGATGACACACCCTATTCATTAAGTCCATGAATACAACGGGCGCGTTTGTTAATCCGAACGTCATCACTACGAATTCATAGTTCCCATAACGAGTTCGGAAGGCTGTCTTTGGAACATCCTCCCCTAATACTCATAGTTGGTGATATCCGGATCTTAAGTCAATTTTTGAAAAGAAGTTCACCCCTAAATTTTGTCAAATAAATCGTCGATACGAGGCAACGGATAACGATTTTTGACGGTTAGTTTGTTGAGCTCCCTTTAGTCAATGCACATACGAAACGATCCGTCTTTCTTCTTTACGAACAAGACTGGAGCTCCCTAGGGTGAGAAGCTTGGTCTTATAAAGCCCTTGATGAGCAGTTTGTTAAGTTGACAGGACAGTTCTTGCATCTATGCAGGTGCTAGACGATAGGGCGATTTGGCTATGGGAGTAGCCCCTGGTACTAAGTGGATTCTGAACTCGACTTGACGTTGTGGAGGTAATCCTGGGAGTATTTCTGGAAAGATGTCGGGAAAGTCACGTACTACTGGAATGTTCTGAATGTCCTTCGTTTCTTTACTCACATCGACCACATGAGCAAGGAATGCTCGATATTCCTTTCGCAAGAATTTATGAGCTTGAATGCTCGAGATGATATGAAGGTTCGTGTCGGGTTTGTCGCCATAAACTACTAGGGTTTCGCCAGACGGCAGATTAAGGCGAACAGCCTTTTCGTAACACATGATATCGGCACGATGTAAACTCAACCAATCCATGCCGATAATGACGTCGAAACTTTTAATTGAGACCGACATGAGATCGATCGAAAATGAATGGCTATCTAAAGTTAGGGTACACCTTATGAATATACTGCTAGTGCTCTCTGTCTTGCCGTTAGCCAATTCTATTGTGAACGGTTCCTTAAGTGCTCGTGATTTTTGCCTAAGTAAATGAGCAAATTTTTGGCACATGAAACTCCTCTCCGCTCCACTATCAAATAGAATGCATGCATAAGAGTTATCGAGGAGAAACGTACCAGTGACCACCGTGGGGTCAGCGACCGCTTCCTCGTGGCCTATGGCCAAAACTCTTGACACTCCATCGGCAAACCCTACCTTCGGGCAGTTCCTTTTGAAGTGGCCTACCTCGCCACATCCGTAGCAAGTTTGGCCCACTCCAGCACCGAGGACATGGTTGATTGGCTTCATCGGAGCATTACAGAAATGGGCAGTGTGCCCCTTCCTGTTGTAGTTCAAACACTGCATTTCCCGGCAGGCACCGATGTGATGGATGT
Organism: Lactuca serriola; assembly: GCF_051521515.1. Classification (NCBI taxonomy): domain Eukaryota; kingdom Viridiplantae; phylum Streptophyta; class Magnoliopsida; order Asterales; family Asteraceae; genus Lactuca; species Lactuca serriola. The sequence goes on from NC_136414.1 coordinate 119,174,087, forward strand.
TGCATTTGTTGTACTTGGGAAAACTTCTAGCATACTACTTTACCGGAGCAGCAGCGGCAACTGCTATCGCAACATGAATTTCCACGACCTGCTGCTTTTTGGCAGCCTTCGTCCTCTTTTTGTCCTCCCATAACTTCCGCTTGGGGCCAGCGGTTTTGGCTGGTTCTGAGACGGCCAGGGTTATTGTTGCGGCTGGGGTATGAACCCCAGGGTCTATGAGTCGTTGTGCCAATCGTTTGGCACTATCAAATGTAGTGGGGTGTGATGCCAAGACATTTCCTTGGTATGGTGTCATCAACCCCCATATATATCTCTCGATTTTCTTTCCCTCAGTATGAACCATGTTGGGACAGAGGGCCACCAGTTCACAGAATCTGGCGGTGTAGGCGACTACGTTGGAGCCCTTCATGGTTAGGCTCCACACTTCTTTCTCCAGCTTTTGGATCTCGCCCTTCAGGCAGTACTCCTCAATCGTGAGGTCTTTCAAAGTTTCCCAGCCCATAGAATTTTCCACTATGAGAGATAGTGAATTAACATCGCTATTCCACCATGTTAGAGCTTTTGTTTCAAAGGTGCAAGCAGCAAACTTGACCTTGCACTCCTCTGGATAGGAGCAGATTTCGAAAATCGATTCTGTTTTCTCGAACCATTGTGAGAGGCGAATGACCCAGCCAGTCCCTTTGAAGGACAATGGCTTGCAGTTGGTGAAGTCCTTTTAGGAACACTCTTTCAAGCGAACATAGATTTTACCAAGAGTAGATAGGACAGGGGTTCTTCCTCCAGTGGGACCGGATGAATGATAATGAGCCATGGTTGTAGCCACAGCTGCAGCTACAGCAGCATTTAGAGCTATTGTGTCGAACTGACGAGTAGGTGGTGTTGGTGCCGGAGGATTATGTCTTGGTGATTTACGTGGAGGCATCTTTGAACTATAAGTTTATGAAGGTGAAGACAATGATCAGAATTTAATAGAAGATTTGATGAAAATGACTCATGGACTGACTCGCCATAGTCCAACAGTACAAATGAATAACACAATTAATTGTAAATGAAAGCATTTGGATATAATTTCCATGAGATTCAGGGATCTGTCGATAATGCTAGAATTACAGATGTAACGAGGTTGGGAAAAATGACGTAGAAGTAGGTCTTACATCAACCAAGATGGTTAAATTTTGACAGACTACTACCTAATCAAGACGTAACGGGTCTAAGATTTACGAAGATAGGAAATTAGACTAGATTTTTTACACAAACTAGGTTATATCCAAAAGAAAAGTTGATGAGAACCTATCGGTGACGAGAACTACTAGAGTGAGTTCTTGACTCCGACAGAAGACGTTCTATGTCCCTCACGCGCCTGTCAGATCTTGCTTTTTGAGCCCGAAGTTCCCTGACTTCAGCTTGGGTTTCAGTGACCTCCCTCAGAAGAGTTGCATTGTGGACCAGAGTCCTTTCATGAGCAGACTCTAGCTGGCGAATGCGGATTGTGTTAAGCAAGAGTTGGCGTCAATCTCCACGGCTCGGCCGATAGCTACTCGAGCCTGCTCTATGTTCCAAGCAATCCTACGAACTATATTGGGTAGGACTCTGTCAGCGGAACCTCCCTCAGTGAGGTTGTAGAAGCTTCTGTCTCCATTGTAGGGAATGGGTTGACCTTGTTCCCGACTCGAAGTATTCAAGTTTGTGGCCCACATGGGTGTGGGTCCTTGAAATACTGGACGAGGTTTTGGGTTTTCAACCTCTGGGGGTTGGTTATTGACTTCTAGCTCTGAGTCAAAACCATCAGAAAAGCCTTCAGCTTCATGATCATCCAAAGGGATTGGGTGATCATCTTTTGGTTCTTTTTCCAGCCATCCTGCATTTCCGTGGTTGGGGTAGTACGGGTCTCCGGGATGATGGAATCCAGCCATTATATCTACGCGAGAAAAGGGATAAGGAAATAATTAATAGACGAACTAACCATATAATTATAAGATGATCTTTATCAGTTAATCCAATACTTGTTTAGAGCATACCAGTTATATGTATTCCAAAACATGATAGACCTTCGAATAAGTGATCCTAACTCTAAGCCCACAACCAAACAAGGAACAGGAATTAAAGCAAAGATCGCACATTCTATGTCTATGACATCCTAGTTACATATAACCTTAGCGTGTCCACTAAATGACCACTGACATAATAATAAAGACCTTTAGTTCTCAGATAAGTAATTATAGTAACACAAAATACTCCTATAGTATTTTATGTTTAATGTTTTGTTCTACTGTTCTTAGTGTATTAGTGTTGGTAAGTTTTTAGACTAGTTGCAACCTTACAACCACACTTAGGAACATGCTAATCACTCCATATATAATGTAGTTGATCAGGCTACATCTTCCTAGGGTTGACCATATGTCTCTAAGTCTACTTGTGCTGCCCAACAATCATAATACTTTTGTTCTGTCCTAGTGACACTAATTTTAGTATGAATGCAGGTATGTATACTTGGTTAAATATTTTATTATTTAAAAGTATAAACTCTTCATCAGATTATTTTAATCCCGCTTGTGTTTATAGTTCGTATATCTTTTATGGGTTGATACACTCGATTCACTATAAACAAGGCTCTGATAGTAATCTGTCAAACCCTAAAACTGGAACGACGGAAACGTTCGGGGGTGGAGAACGACATGTACAGTATCACAACAATGCAAAGTAGTAAACAAGCAACAACATCATCCATTGCATTAATAATATATTTTCATACAAGTGTGTTCTGTCAAGTTATATAGATACCAAAAATATACATCAAAATAAAAGAGGAGTCTTGAACGAGCTCCGTCTTCTCAAAAACCTAGCTCCGGTACCTGTCTACTGGTGACCTAAGAATACAAGTTATTTTGAAAGAGAGTATCAGCTTTAAAGCTGATGAGACCATAAGTATATTAGTTTATGTGTTTGTATGAAAGCATTTGTAAGATGTTTGTTAGATGTGATGTATAAGTTTTGTATTTGTTTGAACACTCCTAGAAAACCCTATCTTTTCTACTGAAAGTAGCCTTCTACCAAGGCATCTAGTATATGTGTGTGTCTCTAGTAAGTGTGTGTACTTTCCCAATTCCGACTATCATTAATCAAAAGTATAGTTTTTACATTACCGTGCATCGTGTGAATGTTCACGAAGTGAATGCAATGGGAAAAATATTATAGTATTCTAGTGTTGTATTAAGTAACTACTGTTGTACTAACTCACTTAAACCAATTTTTATTTAAAGTACCATGTAATCGACCTATACCCTGCTACCTACTCAATAGTAAAACGACGATGTAATACGCCGCAAGAAATGACATTTGGCACCCATAGACTTGCAAGTCCCACTGTAGCGAGTAGCAAGGTGTAGGATAGTCAATCCAGTATAGATCTATGCGAAAACTCATACGCTCCCCAATTAAGGAGATTCTGGATACAAAAACGGTCATGGCAGGTAATTTCATGCCCCGTTTTGTGGCTCACATAACTGTATTAATGTTTATGTAATTTATGTGCTAGTTTTATTGTGTGTTCTTTCACTGTCTAGCCTGTATGTTTTGTTTCTCATCATAGTGTCTATTGTGTGTTTCTCGTAATAGTATCTCTTGTTAGTTTTTCATCATAGTATCTATCGTTTGTTACTGACTCATATATGAACTCACTCTTTGTATGTTTCATTGTTCAAGTAATAGTATTAGTATATCTCTAAACTATACCTGTTCTAGTTTACTACTAATGTTGTTTGTGTATATGAGCTTGTTGGTATACCCTTGCTACCCAAAGGTATTGTACTAAGTGAAGTATCCTTTTATATCTATATACATATACATAATATATAACTAGGATTCAAACGACTCTCGGACAGATAACCCTAATACCCTAAGTCCACCACCAAAAAAGGAACAAAAAGTAAGGTGAGCTATCAGTCCTTAGTCCTTTCAATTCTACTTATATAACTATATCTACATAGACATACATTTTAACAAAATATAAGTTTAAAAGAGTATAAGTATCAATAATTGGCATGTGAAAGAGTTGATAAAAGCATTTGATATGTAAAAGAGTTTGTAAAATAATTTAAAGTAAAACAGTTTGATATCACAGTTTGAAAAGTAAGAAGACCACTTGTTTGGTAGTTATTAATCACATGTGATTGATAGAATAACTATAATTGTTCAACTTGTGTGTCCCCCACCATAAAAGTATTTAAAAACATTTACAAGGTTAATTAAGGGGTATGAACTCACCTGTAGTGAGTGGTTTGGATGAACGGATTGTATAGTATGCTAAGTGTCTACTAAAGACTTGAGCACACACACGGATCCTATTTAACATATAATGATACATATATGAATATAATTAGTTCTTATAACATCTAATTATTGCATTAAAACCACCTTAAGGGCTAGTAAACACTTATTTTGAAGTGGTACAACCATATAGGATTGTATATAAGGGGTATATCGCTATACAAGGGAGTGTATGGTCTAAATACACACTATTTGTGTGTGTGCGGCCAGGGGTGTGTGCGGACGCACACTCCCTATGGAATGTGTCAAAACGTAATTTAAGGCTTTAGGACTCATCGAGGAAGGTTTCTTACTTCATGCGTTAGCCTTATATGAAGTTTATTACCATTTTTGGACCTAAAATGGGTGTGTGCGGCCGCACACCCTTTATGATCATGATAAAATCATGCATTTCTAGCATATCATCAAGTGTTCTTTGCATATAACAAGTTATGATAAGTTTATACACGTTATAGAGGCTTGAAAGGGTGATTAAGGTCTAAAACTAGTGTGTGTTCTTTGTGCTTGTGACAACCCGATATTTCAACTCTTTGTAATGACCTAAAAAGTCAAGTATTGTAATCACCTTTGAGTTAATAAAATTAACTTTGATAATAAAATGTCCAAAAGGTTTCTATTTAAATTCCTACTATGTTTAATCTCATTAAACCGTGATCATACGTAAAAAGAATGCCCAAATCCGGCTTCGTATATTGAAGTTATGATTTTTCCAAAGTTCGGCTTAGCAACAGACAGCTAAAAACTCGAATCGGAGATCGAACGACTTTTTGCCGGAATGACCTAAACGAGAATCGAAGGTCTCGACAATGGTAATTCAACGGTAAAAGGTCTGGCAAAAACCGACGTCAGATAAAGAAGTTATGAATTTCTAAAGAAATTCCTTAAACACGACATTTTAAAAATAAATGATAAAAATAATTTCGAAATTTGCCGATGGAATCTAAACGAAAGTTGTAAAGCGTAGTCTCACCTACACGTGGATATAAAGACCATCGAAAACGGAATTCGTATGAAGAAGATATGAATTTTAGAAGTTTATTAATTAAATTAAATACAAATTTAATTATAAACTCTTGGTAATATCCGAAGAGGAGTCAGCAGATAGGGCCGAAGTACGCCCTGCGTACCTTCGTACGCCCCGCGTACTCAAAGCCAAGGCCTCGGATCCTCCACGTCCCAGTCTATGCGAAACTAGCCTTGTCCCATCCGAAGTCCGAGGCAGTCGAGGACTCGGTCATGCATGACATACGCATACGCCCCGCGTACCGAGGCGGTTCCAGCCCCTATAAAAGGGATGCGAGGGTTCCGAAGAAAGGGCTCCATTTCTCTCCTTTTTTTGCGTTCTTGCCTCGTTTTCCATGCCCGTTCTAACCCGAAGCCCCGGTCATTTTGCTCAAGTCCCGAAGGTCCTTTTTACACCCGAGATTCCCGAGAATCCCAAGAAAAATCCGTTTCTCGAGACAAAATTCTGCCCGGTTTCCATCTCGCTTTCTTCAAACTTTCAAGTGAGTTCATATCCCTTAATTAACCTTTTAAATGTTCTATAAATGCTTTTATATGCTTTCAAGGGGGGGAATACAAGTAAAACACACGAGTATCATCGTGTGTTATATAAAGAATTATTATATGTTTTTATTTAACCAAATCATATGTGATTTATAAACTTTATAGGGAACTCTCATATATAAAATATGTTACAATAGCATTCTCTCTTTTGAAATATAAATTGTTGTAATGCATGTATAAACTAAACATTTCTTAGATTATATGTATAGTTGTCTATCTTAGGCTCTACAAAAATCTATACTTTCATAACAAGTGATTCCTTTTCTAGGTATTTCTAAACAAACGAGACACACTTTTAGAAAACTATAATAGGTATAGTTTTATGAGGATATTGCCAACTTTTACATACTAGAAACACGATTTTCAAGAAGTCACTTTCATATACAAGAACAAACGAACCTTTTAACACGTAAATCTGTTTTTATACCACGGTTTGTGAGACATTAACTTCACGTACGTTCGAGTACACATTTCAAGTCCTGTATTATATACCAGAATCCCTTGGAGGGGGAGCATGGTGTTTGTGTATAGATCTATACGGGCTTGACAACCCGCGCCTTGACTCTTAGCTACAGTCCACCATTTGGGGTGACAAACGTCATAACTTTCCAACGTCTGATGAACGTTGTGTATAGGCATTCCGAGTCAATAGTATGGTTATAAAACTCACATGGGGTATTAAAAATGCATTGATTTACAAGGTTTTCAAACATATTGGTTATTTTACACTTACATACATTTTAGAAACAAACATTGGTCTTGAGAGAAGGCTACTTTTATACTAGTAGAAAATATAGGATTTTGTAGAAACAAATAAACAAGGACAAAACATTTCATTTCATACAAACCTTTGTCATTTAATACTTATGAAACTCACCAGCTTAAATGCTGATCTACTCTTTCAAAATTACTTGTATGTCCCTGGGATTCAATAATTTCAGGTATCAATATGCTTTTGAAGAAGGGATGTTGCAGCGCCAGTTTAATCTCATATTTTGACAGCATATTGTAATTGGTTTTGAACACTTAACTTTTGACAAATGTAAACTTTCAATTATATATATGATGGTTGTATTGCTTTCTTTACTATGTATTCATTTGTCACGTTACCACATGAATTCATCTGCCCCCGAACGTTTCCGCCGTTCAGGTTTGGGGGTGTGACAGATTGGTTTCAGATCAATGTTTATAGTGAACTAAGTATATCGAACCACATAAGATATACAAACTATAAATGCTTAAGGGACTAATACTCTCTGACAAAACATTTTTCTTTTGTTTTTACGCTTAAGCAGCGTTACGTTTAACTTAAATAGTTAGTTCATTTAAGTACAAATACATGCATACAACAAATTATTTTCATGATATCTAACTCTACAACAAGTATTTAGACAAGTTGACACTACGATTAAGACTCGATATATGTAATCAGATTTGGGACAAATATAGCGTGATCAACTATATTTGCCTGAGATTGGACCAACGTATATCGAGGAATGCTCGTAGTAAGCAACAAGTCAAACTTACCAAAACATCACAAGAATCAAACACAAGAATTTAAATACTATAGGAGTATTTGCTACATAAACTAGTTTAACTTACATGTTTAATCTTGCATGTTTCAACTTTATTCAATCCTTATAACCCTATTTCTCGTACAGTCAAATGGCTGGATTTCACCACCCTGGCGACCCCTACTTTCCCAACCAAGGCAATGGAGGATGGGTCAAAGATGATCCTGAAGAGGACGAGGAACCCATAGAAGTGGATGATGACTCCGGTACCGACTCAGAGCCGGAAGGGATCAACCCACCACCCGTACAACCTCCCGTCTTCGTAAGGAACTTTCAAGGACCGAATCCCGTCTGGGGAAGTCACCTCCACCATTGGATCCAACAACAAAACCTACGCCCTCCCTACGGCATGTGTCGGGACTTCTACGATGTCCGCGGCGGAGGTTCGGCTGATCGAGCACTCCCAGTAATGGTGGGTAAGCTAGCCAATCAGTCCTATCAATCCGGAGTTCAAGCTGGCCGGCTTCGGGATGTCAACGTGGAAGTACAGGTTCACACTTCCGACATCCGTAGGCTGGACAGAATGCAAAACAATGCTCAACTCCAAATCGAGGCATTCCAAGCGCAAATGATTGCAGCCCTCGCCGAATTGAGGGAGCAACAAGCCCCTTTTGATAGGCGTCTAATGGAGTCAAAGCAATCACATGCGGAGTCAAGCTCCAACCGCAACCTACGTCGGAAGTAGTGCTTGCAAAAATCTCAAATTTTGTTATAAGTTAGGACCTCGGCTAAAAGTCTTTAAATTTCTTAAACTTTGTAACCGGAGACCCTTATAGGGGTCAAATTTTTGTGATCGTTGTACCAACTATTATATTAATATAAGTGGCACTATTATTACTATGTTGAGTATTTCATTAAATCCTTGAAAAGTCATCGAAAAACCAAATGCTTGATTCATATTTTCATTCTTACAAATAACTTTCATCCTTCTATTTTAAGACTCATACTATCATTTGTTGTCGAACTATAGCAATTTGGTTCATTAGACACATTCAGTTTCTATACTAAGTAATTCTTATCGTTATCTTTTCAACCTTTAGTTGAAGGATGCCTCCGCGTAGGAACCCAAGGCGAAACAACAGTAGGGAAGCACCTATACCACCACCTCCCCCACCTCAATTTGATGTTGTCATGTTCCAAGCAGCAGTCACCGCAGCAGTAGCAACTGCCATGTCACAGATCAATAACTCGAGTACTACTGGCTCGAGAACTGGCACACACCTATCCAACCATGGCAAGAGTCATGGGAAACCCCGAGAATGCACCTATAAGGACTTTACTAATGCCAAACCCCGGATGTTTTATGGAACTGGTGGAGTGTTAGCTCTGAGGCAGTGGATTGAAAGGATGGAATCAGTCTTTGAAATCTGCTCCTGTCCCGAGCACAGCAAAGTCAAGTTTGCAACTTTCACCCTTATTGATAGAGCTTTAACTTAGTGGAATGGCCATGTTAAGGTACTTACCCTGATAGTGGCAAACTCCATAAGCTGGGAGAGCTTAAAAGTCATGTTGATGAGAGAATACTGTCCACGAGGAGAGATTCAAAAACTCGAGCATGAACTCTAGACTCTTGGAATGGTTCGTAACGACATCACAACTTATACCAACTGGTTCTGCGATCTGGCAATCCTTTGCCCAGATATGACTACTCCTAAGAGCAAGAAAATAGAGAGATACATTTGGGTTCTGTCGCCCCAAATTAGGTCGAGCGTGTTAGCTTCAAAACCTGACACTTTTGAAAGTGCCAAGGAACTGGCACAATCTCTTGTTGATTATGGAGGTTATCAGAACTTAACGATTGCTACACCAGAAACACAAAAGGGAAACAACAACAACAATAACAAGAAGAGGGTATTGAATAAAGGGAAGGGTGGGTCCTCCCAAGAATCCGCGAAGAAACAACTGGTCTCAGTGAATGCTGCCACTGTACCTACTACAGTCCCTACAAATACCTACCCAACCAAGCCTTATGTAGGTAACCTTCCAAAGTGCGCCAAATGCACTTACCACCATCACGGACCTTGTCGGGAAATGCAGTGCGCCAACTGCAACAGAAACGGGCACACTGTCCGTTTTTGCAAGGAGCCCGCAAAGCCGATCACTCAAGTTCCCAACGCGGGTGTAGGCCAGACTTGCTATGGTTGTGGCGAGGTGGGCCACTACAGGAGGAACTGCCCTAAGGCAGCAAATACCGACGGGGTGGGACGAGTTTTAGCTATAGGCCACGATGAAGCCGTAGCTGATCCGACTGTAGTTGCTGGTACGTCCCTTATAGATAATTCATATGCATGCATATTATTCGATAGTGGAGCGGAGAGAAGCTTCGTGAGCCAAAACTTTATTCACTTACTTAAACCTAAACCTAGCAAGTTAAAAAAATCATTCACTGTAGAGATGGCCAATGGGAAAACCGAAAACACTAACTGCATATACATGGACTACACGTTAACTTTCGACGGTTATTCTTTCCCAATCAATCTCATGCCGGTCCAAATTAAATGTTTCGACGTCATAGTCGGCATGGATTGGTTGAGTCTTCTTCGCGCCGACATCATGTGCTTTGAGAAAGGAGTTTGTCTTAGTCTCCCTAACAACGAAACATTAGTGATTTACGGCGACAAATCAAGTACAAACTTTCGCATCATTTCGTGCATCCAAGCTCGAAAGTGTTTACGGAAGGATTGTCGAGCATTCCTAGCTCACATCGTCGATACATGTCAGGAACTGAAGCACATCAAGAACATTCTAGAAGTACCTGACTTTCCCGATATCTTTCCAGAAGAACTACCGGGATTACCACCACAACGCCAAGTTGAGTTTAGAATCGACTTAGTTCCAGGGGCTACCCTAGTAGCAAAATCTCCTTATCGTCTAGCACCAGCGGAGATGCAAGAACTTTCCAGTAAACTTAATGAACTCCTTCAAAAAGGATTCATATGACCAAGTTTCTCACGTTGGGGAGCACCGGTCTTGTTCGTAAAGAAGAAAGACGGATCGTTCTGTATGTGCATTGACTACAGAGAACTGAACAAACTTACTGTCAAAAACCGTTATCCTCTACCCCGTATTGACGACCTATTTGATCAACATCAGGGAGAAAACTACTTCTCAAAGATAGATCTACAATCCGGATATCACCAATTATGACTACTAGAAGGGGATATTCCCAAGACAGCTTTCCGAACTCGTTATGGACACTACGAATTTGTAGTGATGCCTTTCGTATTAACCAACACACCAGCAGTATTTATGGACCTAATGAATAGGGTGTGCCGTCCTTACTTGGATCAGTTCGTCATCGTCTTTATCGATGATATACTTATCTACTCCCGAAGTAAGGAAGAGCATAGTCAGCAACTACGAAAAGTCTTAGAAACACTGCGATCGGAGAAACTCTATGCGAAGTTCTCTAAATGCGAATTTTGGATTCGAAGAGTCGAATTTTTGGGCCACGCTGTTAGCGAGAAAGGGATACACGTGGACCACTCCAAAATTAAGGCCATTGAGAACTGGTCGGCACCAAAGACACCTTCAAAGATTCATCAATTTCTAGGTCTCTCCGGCTACTATCGCAGATTCATAAAGAACTTATCTAGCATTGTGAAACCTCTTACTACATTAACCCAGAAAGGCGTGGCCTTTGACTGGGAAGCGAAACAAGAGAAGGTATTCCAAGCGCTGAAACAGGCCTTGTGCACCGCACCGATACTATCCCTCCCCGAAGGAATAGACGATTTCGTAGTGTATTGCGATGCATCAAACCAAGGACTTGGTTGTGTTCTTATGCAGAGAGGGAAGGTTATTGCTTATGGCTCCCGACAACTTAAGACACACGAAGTGAACTATACGACCCACGATCTTGAGTTAGGAGTAGTGGTATTTGCTCTGATGATCCGAAGACACTACTTATACGGAACAAAGAGTACTATTTTCACCGATCACAAGATCCTTCAACACATTTTTAATCAGAAGGAACTCAACATGCAACAATGACGATGGGTTGAGTTACTCAATGACTACGAATGTGAAATTCGTTATCATCCTGGCAAGGCCAAAGTGGTGGCTGACGCCCTCAGTCGAAAGGAATACACTGGTCGGAGGGTCAAATCTCTGACTGTGACTATCCATTCCCACTTATCCACACAAATTAAGGAGGCACAAATGGAAGCTTTGCAACCTGAAAATGTGGCGGGTGAATCCCTGCGAGGAATGGAAAAGAATCTAGAAGTCAAGGGTGGCGGAGCATATTATCTCATGGACCGAATCTGGACATCGAAACATGGTGGTTTCAGAGACGTAGTCATGACCGAAGCACACAACACAAGATATTCCGTTCACCCAGGTTCAAATAAAATGTATCTGGATCTTAAGAAACTGTACTGGTGGCCTAACATGAAAGTAGAAATTGCTACCTTTGTAAGTAAATGCCTTACTTGCGCAACGGTTAAGGTCGAGTATCAAAAACCGTCAGGATTACTACAACAATCGGAGATACCAGAATGGAAATGGGAACGGATTACTATGGACTTCATAACCAAGTTGCCCAAGACGACGGGTGGACTTGATACCATATGGGTCATCATCGACAGATTGACCAAATCCGCACATTTCCTACCAATCAAAGAGACTGACAAAATGGAAAAGCTTACAAGAACTTACATAAGGGAAGTAGTGCGACTGCACGGTGTTCCCATATCCATTATCTCCGATAGAGATAGTAGATTCCCTTCAAGATTCTGGCAATCACTACAAAGTTCCCTGGGGACTAGGCTAGATATGAGCACAACCTACCACCCACAAACAGACGGGCAAAGTGAGAGAACGATACAAACTTTGGAAGATATGTTGAGAGCCTGTGTGATTGACTTTGGAAAGGCATGTGATATCCATTTACCCCTTGTCGAATTTTCATACAACAATAGCTATCATACAAGGATAAAGGTTGCTCCGTTTGAAGCCCTCTATGGTCGAAAGTGCAGATCCCCTCTGTGCTGGACTGAAGTTGGCGATACCCAGTTAGCTAGAGGACAAGTTCCTGAAAGCACTCTCACCGGTCCGGAAATCATACGAGAAACGACAGAGAAGATCGTTCAAATTCGTGAACAGTTGAAAGCCTCCAGAGACCAACAGAAAAGCTACGCTGACCAAAGGAGGAAACCTTTGGAATTCCAGATAGGAGACCACGTTTTATAGAAGGTCTCACCGTGGAAGGGTTTAATATGCTTTGGGAAGCGTGGGAAACTAAATCCAAGATACATAGGGCCTTTCGAAATTCTTGCCAGAATCGGCCCTGTGGCTTACAAACTTAACCTACCGCGTGAACTTAGTAACATACATCCAACCTGTCTCGAACTTGAAAAAGTGTATGTCCGATGAGACTCTTGTTACTCCACTCGACGAGATCAAGATCAACGAGAGCCTCAACTTTATGGAAGAACCGGTAGAAATCATGGACTGGAACGCCAAGCGGGGACCTGAATTCACATGGGAACACGAAGACAAGATGAAACAAACGTACCCTCATCTTTTTCTCTGATCCACTAGTAGCTTTACTACTCTAAATTTCGGGACGAAATTCCCTCTAACGGGGGGATGATGTGAGAACCCGATATTTTAACTCTTTGTAATGACCTAAAAAGTCAAGTATTGTAACCACCTTTGAGTTAATAAAATTAACTTTGATAATAAGATGTCCAAAAAGTTTATATTTAAATTCCTACTATGTTTAATGTCATTAAACCGTGATCGTACGTAAAAAGAATGCCCAAATCCGGCGTCGTATATTGAAGTTATGATTTTTCCAAAGTTCGGCTTAGCAACAAACAGCTAAAAACTCGAATCGAAGATCGAGCGACTTTTTGCCGGAATGACCTAAACGAGAATCGAAGGTCTCGAAAATGGTAATTCAGCGGTAAAAAGTCTGGCAAAAACCGACGTCAGATAAAGAAGTTATGAATTTCTAAAGAAATTCCTTAAACACGACATTTTAAAAATAAATAATAAAAATAATTTCGAAATTTGCCGACGGAATCTAAACGAAAGTTGTAGAGCGTAGTCTCACCTACGCGTGGATATAAAGACCATCGAAAACGGAATTCGTATGAAGAAGATATGAATTTTAGAAGTTTATTAATTAAATTAAATATAAATTTAATTATAAACTCTTGGTAATATCCGAAGAGGAGTCAACAGATAGGGCCGAAGTACGCCCTGCGTACCTTCGTACGCCCCGCATACTCAAAGCCAAGGCCTCGGATCGTCCACGTCCCGGTCTATGCGAAACTAGCCTTGTCCCATCCGAAGTCCGAGGCAGTCGAGGACTCGGTCATGCATGACGTACGCGTACTCCCCGCGTACCGAGGCGGTTCCAACCCCTATAAAAGGGATGCGAGGGTTCCGAAGAAAGGGATCCATTTCTCTCCTTTCTTTTGCGTTCTTGCCTCGTTTTCCGTGCCCGTTCTAACCCAAAGCCCCGATCATTTTGCTCATGTCCCGAAGGTCGTTTTTACTCCCGAGATTCCCGAGAATCACGAGAAAAATCCGTTTCCCGAGACGAAATTCTGCCCGGTTTCCATCTCGCTTTCTTCAAACTTTCAAGTGAGTTCATACCCCTTAATTAACCTTTTAAATGTTCTATATATGCTTTTATATGCTTTCAAGGGGGGGAATACAAGTAAAACACACGAGTATTATCGTGTGTTATATAAAGAATTATTATATGCTTTTATTTAACCAAATCATATGTGATTTATAAACTTTATAGGGAACTCTCGTATATAAAATAGGTTACAATAGCATTCTATCTTTTGAAATATAGATTGTTGTAATGCATGTATAAACTAAACATTTTCTTAGATTATATGTATACTTGTCTATCTTAGGCTCTACAAAAATCTATACTTTCATAACAAGTGATTCCTTTTCTAGGTATTTCTAAACAAACGAGACACACTTTTATTAAACTATAATAGGTATAGTTTTATGAGGATATTGCTAACTTTTACCTACTAGAAACACGATTTTCAAGAAATCACTTTCATATACAAGAACAAACGAACATGTTAACACGTAAATCTGTTTTTATACCATGGTTTGTGAGACATTAACTTCATGTACGTTCGAGTACACATTTCAAGTCCTGTATTATATACCAGAATCCCTTGGAGGGGGGCATGGTGTTTGTGTATAGATCTATACGGGCTTGACAACCCGCGCCTTGACTGTTAGCTACAGTCCACCATTTGGGGTGACAAACGTCATAACATTCCAACGCCTGAAGAACGTTGTGTATAGGCATTTCGAGTCAATAGTATGGTTATAAAACTCACATGGGGTATTAAAAATGCATTGATTTACGAGGTTTTCAAACATATTGGTTATTTTACACTTACATACATTTTAGAAACAAACATTGGTCTTGAGAGAAGGCTACTTTTATACTAGTAGAAAATATAGGATTTTCTAGAAACAAACAAACAAGGACAAAACATTTCATTTCATACAAACCTTTGTCATTTAATACTTATGAAACTCACCAGCTTAAATGTTGATCTACTCTTTCAAAATTACTTGTATGTCCCAGGGATTCAGTAATTTCAGGTATCAATATGCTTTTGAAGAAGGGATGCTGTGGCGCCAGTTTAATCTCATATTTTGACATCATATTGTAATTGGTTTTGAACATGTAACTTTTGACAAATGTAAACTTTCAATTACATATATGATGGTTGTATTGCTTTCTTTACTATGTATTCATTTGTTATGTTACCACATGAAGTCATCCGCCCTCGAACGTTTCCGCCGTTCGGGTTTGGGGGTGTGACAGTGTTCTTGGTGTTATTCGTGTTCTTAGTGTTCTTGACTAAAAATGGATGTTTTTATGGATGAAACCAAAGGAAAAGGCTAGTTAAGGTCACATATTAACTAAACTAAGAAGGAATCACTCACTTGATTGAAGATTTGAGTGCAACTTTGGATGATACTTGAGAGAAAATGTGTTCTAGCTTTGAAGAAGTGAAAAGTGTTAAAAAATGACAAGTGTAGTATATATATGGGAGAGTGTGCGGCTGGGGTTGGGTGTGCGGCCGCACAAACCTTGTTTTTTGTGTTTGGCCAAATTTTGTGATGCTACGCACTTACTAACCCATTCTACAACTCATATCTTGATTATACTAGGCCTCTAGCACTCCTATAGACCCAAAACTTCATTAGAAAATAGAAAAACGAGGCTAACTTTGATGAAAATGAAGAATGTATAAGTTAGAAATTTTGGGTTCTCACAGTTATTTACAGTCCTAGATATAAAAATACATTTTCCTAGAAAAGCAAAGTATAAACCATATTTTTGACCCAACAATGTCCCCCTTGGTTTATAGCTTTCTGTTCTTAATTGACCCAACAAGCTCCCCTAAAATGGTAGCTGGCTTTTCTTGTTAATCTTCATTGTAAGCTTGGCTTCATCATTTATATTCAAATTCTACACAACTTCAAGATGAGCTTGACGAATCTTTAATGAATGACTTCATCTTGAGCACTTGGCTTTTCTTCAGAATTTGGCATTGAACGCACATTGGGTGAGGAGGCTTGATGTACTGATTCTTGAAAGATAGCGCTTTCAGCTTGAAAATCTTCAGAGAGAACATTAGAGAGAACAAATCTTCTAGATCACTTTAGCATGTTCAAGATAGCAGCAGACTGATTGAGGAGGCTTTAATGCAATCCGTCACATAATCTTTAATTTCATCGCCACCTTGCTTCTGGGGTTGAAGGATTGAATGTTGAAAGAATAATCTTCATATCTTGCTCCTTCGAATTAGAATTCTTCGATGATCAAGGATGAAGCCTTGGCTAATAAATCTTTGACACAAACTCCATGAGTTTCATCTTCACCTGAATTCTCTTTTCAAGACAAAACAAAACTAAAAGAAAAATTAGTACACAATATTTTTGGGTTTTTCATATTTCGGAAACAAAATAAAAGAGAAAAAATGTATTTTTTGGATTTTTGGTTTTCTTGAACAAGAAATAGAACATAATATAACACTATTTTTTGATTTTGATTTTTCTGATTTTTGTTTGATTTTTGAATTTTTTTAATTCTCCCCCAAATTTGTGCATAGAGGAAAACTATGAACAAATTTAACAAAAACAAAAATATTTGGGATCAAAGTTGTGAGACAGCCAGAACTTGTTTATCAGAACCTTCACCTTCCTAAATAGATCTGGTCAATTGTCGGTATTGTGATCCACTTAAACATGAAGAATGTCGACAAACTTTTCTTAAATAAACCATTTAGCTGATGAAGACCACATGTATTGTTGTCCACTTAAATTAAGCAACGAGATCTACAGGCAACCTCTTAAATGTTTCAAATTTAGTTGCACTAGAACGTGTTCCGCACTTCCCGATATACCCTGGTTATCAAGAACTTCCTAAGGACTCCTTACTTTATGTGAGTAACAATTATTAAGGAAGAAGTCAGATTTAGAGATAGGTGCATATGTTGTGTCCCAGGTCGGATCTATTTCAATCACGCAGAGGGGACAAAATATGACTAACAGAGATAGAGGGATATAGAGATAGTAGGGTGCATATGATGTGTCCCAGGTCGGATCTTCCGATCACGCAGAGGGGACAACATATGGCTAACTAGGATAGAGGGATTGAGAGGTAGAATGTTGCATATGTTGTGTCCCAGGTCGGATCTTCCGATCACACAGAGGGGACAACATATGGCTAACAGATAGAAATAGTTTCATAGATAAGAAGGTGTGTAGAAATAGAGTTGCATATGTTTCATTCCAGGTCGGATCTTCCAATCACGCAGAGGAAGCAACATATGACCGACAGATAGAAAGCAATAGAATAATTTCCTATATACCTACTTTATCAAAACCCCCCCAGTCGCACTATCAGAACCAGAATTAAGGACATAAGTCCGTACATCAAGGCAAATTCGAACCATTGTTCTAGATGCGTATTAATTTAGTGTATCATGTAGGTTCCCGTGTTTATCTCACTGCTCAATCTACCCGAGCGTCGTATGGCCAGTCCAAACAATCCTATCTAAATCCACACTTTCAAATCCGTCGTGCCTACCAGCACATTGATCACGGAGTTTAGACAATTCAGATTTAGTCCTTTATACATGTTTTAGACTGCCCGTTATCACTTTCTTGATATCACTTCCCAAACAATACTTACAAACAAAAAACTATAAAAGATTGTCCTCAAATCGAATCAGTGTAAGATAAAGTCAAGAATATATAGAAGAAAATTCAAACTGTAATTCACCGATTGAATTTGCATCCAGAAGGTCTAAAAACAGCCCGCATAATCTCAGAACAAATTCAAAAATTCTTCATGTCATTAAGCACTAACCCCATGAGATCCCTTCCTTTCTTCCCTTCTTTCCTTTCCCGCAAAGGACACATACTCTCGAACAAAGTTCTGAGTGTTGTACAGTTGATAGATGTCCCCTATCATATGCCAGGAGTAGCCACTACCAAGAAACCGAAGTCTGATGATATGCCTCCATAGCTGCTCCGACACAGAGCGGGATCAGCTGGTCTTTGGAACCCAGTCCATTTTTAAACTGGGTCGATCTTTGTCATCATTGCAGGGTACTCTCTCCCATGACATATCATGTTTATCACAAACAGAAGATGAAGAAATATTATAATCGTTAGAAGATATGGGAGAGTGAGCCTTTGGAACCCATTTGTAGTTGGGTTTAACCCATTTCTTTTTCGATCTAATGGGTGGCTCAGTACTTGCTTTTGATCATGATGTTGGTTGTTGAGATGACTTTGATTTTTGCTTCACGGGAGTATCTCTTGGATTTGGCTTCTTAGCCGACATTCCCTTCTTGCCCTTAGGATTCGGATTCTTGGCCTTCTGCGCGTTCCAGTCATCATTGTCTGAACGTGACCTTGAGGGGTTTCGTTTGGAGTATTTCCCACTTGGTGCGTTCTGTCAGCCTTGTGCATAGTAAGGAACGTATGCACGATTGGGACAAGTTCTGGAAATGTGTCCAGGTGTTCCATACTGAAAACATGTCTTTTTCTTCAATGCGAAGTTGTTTCTTCCTGCCTCTGGTGGCGTATTCTTGCCTTGTCTCTTATTGTTCCCACAAGCATAATTACAACAGGCGCTCTGTTTCACTGAAATTCGTGGCCTGTATTTCTCAACAACAGGTTGATCAGAAGCAGCCGAGTTCAAAGCAACAGATTCAGAGTTCAAGGATATGAAGGTTTGTTCAATGGTGTTCTCCTTATTCTCATCATCTACTACTTTACCTGCACATGAAGTAGAAGCATTAGTATTTTCAACCTGAATACCTCCTGACACAAATCCAGGTGGTTTGCCGTATTGAAGATGTGTCTCCCTGTCAATTTCTTCCTGTGTCATAGGGATGGATGTGTAGTTATGATTGAAAGGTGGAGGAACACTATCATGCCCTAGACCTTTTTGCTGGTTATTTTTAAATTGCAGAAAATGGTCAATCATGTTGGCGACTACCTTGCTTGATACATCATATTTTTTAAAATCAAAATTTGCAGTTTCGAATTTGCTTTTTAATGTATGAAGCTCAGTAATTAACTCAGCATTCTGTCTCTTGATATATTCATAGTTTTCAAATTTGTTACTTTAGGGATTTTTGTCCTTTCCTAAGTTGATATCCTTCATATCTCAGGTCCTCGACTTCTCTTTTTAATAAATCAATTTGTTCACGAGGAAGTTTAATTGTAGATTCACATGATGGAGAGAATGAAACTTTATTGATTGGGATGTTTGCAGAACTCATTCTATTTCCACACTTCAAATCATCAAGTTCTTCAATTACAGCAGCAAGACTAAGATGATTAAGATCTTTCGGAAGTAAATTCAGTAGATTTTTGTTTATCTCCGACTTGGTCAAGAAGACCCCAGATATAGTTATATTAGTAGTGAGATTGGTGAATCGTTGCAGCTGAGCCTCTAGGGTTTCTCCGGGGATGTAGTTGAACATGTTGAAATTTTATCTTAAATTATCCTGACCATTTTCTTTCATGTCTTCATTTCCCTCGTAGACCTCAAAAACCATTAAAAGCACAACTAGAAGCCAAAATCAAACTTAAAAGTCAAATTTAAAAATGCCCTTTGACTATAAACCTCAAAAGTCAACCTTAAAAGTCAAATTTAAAAAGTCAAACCTTGAAAAAGTCAAACCGAAAAGCTAAATTTGAAAATTTAAAAGTCAAACGAGAAAGTCAAAGTTTAAAGTCAAAGGTCAAACTTGAAAGTCAAAGTCAAAATTTTAAGTAAAAAGTCTAAATTAAAAGTCATTTTTTTAAATTATTATTTATTATTTTTTTATTATTTTTGATTTATTTATTTATTTTTTATTATTTTTATTATAAAAGGAATTTAAAATTAAAAGGAAATTGTTTTTGGGGTTAAATGTGTTAAAAATCGGAAGTTGAATCGAAATAAGGACGCCTTATGAATTAAATTTGGGAGGAGTAGAGCATCTAGTAAGCTAGATGAGTTTGTAACATGTGTAGTTGATGAATCAGATGAGCTGGGTTCGCATCTTGGCAGTCCCACATTCCTTTTGAATATTTGCTGCTATGAAGCTATATGATTTATAAAAGCGAGATGTTTAATGTGTGTCTTTGTAGCTCAACTGCTAACGCGTTGATTTGAAAAATTAGAGGACCCGAGTTCGAATCCTTGGAGCCTCGAAAATTCGTCTTCCTTTTTTAAGTATAGGCCGCATTGTAACAACCCGAAATTTCATAACACTTCTTGTAACTCAAAATTGTAATCCAATTCGATCAACCAAACACTATTTCCAAATCCGTTTCCGATTTCACCATTTAATTAAGTCATTAACATATATTGATCTAAAATGACTTAATGGGTGTCTTAATGTCATTTGAAATCATTCTAACACCCCATAATAGTTATCGGAATAATTCTAGAATCGACCATATCGGGTTACGGCGACTTGGTCGGGTGCGACCAAAAGCCCCGCCTAACGCCGGTATCGGGTAGAATTCCGCTGTGTCCAATTTCCGAGAACTATATAAATGATTCAAAGCTTCCATTTGAAGCTTTTGGCCATCTTTCCTTAATCACCCTCCAACCTCTCTCCTCATCCATAATCAAAGGTCCAAAAATAAAGATTTAAGGCTCCAAATCAAAGAGGTAACATCCCTAACTTGTTATCTAACCTCTTTAGCCTTCAAATTGATGTTTAATTTGAGATTTAGGACCTGGAACATGTGTTTACGGACAAGGATTAAGCTTGGTCCATAAACACTTAAAAATGGGGTTTTTAAGCCAATTAACCCTTCCAAATCATTGTTGGGACTTAGATACGACTTTGAGGCTTACAAATCGGGACTTGAAACACATAAAACATGAATTTTGTGGGACAAAAGAGAGTTTACGGCCAAGCCATGTGCTTCGGCCGAAACTCCTCAAACATGGGGAGTAAACACCTTTATACACGTTAGAATGCCTTGAAACTTAACCAATAGCCTTGAAATAAATCATAGAACCATCTAAAATTAGTTTAGGGGCCTTAAACATAACAAAACGCTACATTTAGGAGTTTACGGCCATAGCACATACTCTTAGGCCATAAACTCATAAAAGTGTGCCAAATGATGCCCTTAAACCATCCCAAGGCTTGGAAAAATTACTAGAATCACATGTGATTGCTCTAAGTGCCTAAAATCAATATCTCTTGACCATAGTAGAGTTTGCGGCTGTAAACTCCAAGTTTACAGCCGTGAAATCCCTTTTAAATGGTATAAATTCATTTAATCTATTCCAAAGCAATTTAGAAGTTCATTCCAACAACCCCCATGTCCATTCAAGCCATTAAACCCTCAAAATCACACCCACATGAGTTCTCGACCGTGAACTCATGTATGTGTGTGTTATATGGCCGTAAACTCCATAAAATCTTTACTCTTGGGGAGTAAACTCAAATCCTAAGTCCCTAGTGCCATTACACGTCCGAAGATGTCACCCGGGTCACTCCAAACACTCGTTTTGAGGTGTTTAACCTCGTTGGAGTGTAATGTTCCATATAATTAGTGATTGTAAATCTAATTGGTTATATATGGACATTAATACATTTTACATAGGGACATCGCGAGTAATAAATCCCCGAACCAACGTCTAGTGTCCGAAACCGTCGCATTTCCGAGTCTGGTGAGTTCATACCCCTACCCTTTTTCACTGTTTTTCACTGTTTTCAGGGGGGGGAACACAAGCAAAGTACAAAGGTTTCTTGTACTCAAAAACTTATTTTCGTGTGTGTATTTCACAACTTGTATGCTTTTAGTACTGATTGGTACAACTGATAACCATTCGAATATGCAGATCATGTAAACATTTATTTATGAAATGGGTTTTATAAACTATTGTGTTTTATATATTTCACAAATGGGTTTCCACATTTTATCAGTTAAAAGTATGACATTAGAATACATGAACAATATAACTTGTACACTGTTTGTCCTCGGTAACACTCCACAGAGATACGCGAGTGGAGGACTATCATATTATTACTAGTAAATTTGTTATTCCTGTATGATTGGAGACACGTCCTTGGCGAACACTCCACAAAGATAGGCGAGTGGAGGACTACACCCGTAACCAGAATCTCTGGGATTTAAAGAGTGTGACTTGAGTGTATAGATCTATACGGGGCTGACTACCCCACACTTGGCTGCTAGCTACAGCCGAACCGAAATGGTTTAAGGGTGATGAAAGTCATAAGGATGTGGACTACTTATTGCCACAGGTTCAGTCTATAGTATGGTTATGGAACTCGCAATTAGGATAACAGCCATTTACTTATAGTAATAATGGATAACTTTATACACTTCACAAGATATCCAGGTTTCGGAATACATCTTTTACATTGATAACCAACATTCAGGAAAGTATGGGGCTTTCCAGGGAAACCTTGTACATAACCAGGTTTAACCAGAATACATCTTTTACATCTTTTATAAAAGGTAACCAACATTCAGGAAAGCATGGGGCTTTCCTGGGGAAACATTTACATAACTAGATAAGTATAACAAACTGGATAACCTTACATCTTTGACAAATGGTATCATACAATCAGGAAGGTATGGGACTTTCCTGGGGATCCATTGGTACATAACCAGAACAGTATAACAAAACAGGTAACCTAAATGTACATTTTCACAATAGTAAACATGTTTTCAGTGTACAACTTTACTTTACATAATGTGAAATAAGAACCAACCTTTCTAAGAAAATATGAGATTTTCTTGGTGTGTGTTACAATTTCAGAAAACAGAAAGGAAACATGAACATTTTTACAAAACAAAAACCGCTTATGAACTCACCAGCGTTATGCTGATTCTCAAACCGCTTGTGTTCTCAGGTCAACGTTAGAACAGGTACTGAAGATCCTTTTTGCCCGAAGTCGGAGTTCTTAGAAGACCCGTTTCATTTTATTCATGTATATATATATATATATATATATATACTATGTATCACAACTGTACAACTTTACTTTTGAAACAATTGTAAAACTTTCTATATGTAATGTAATGGTTGTTCTACTTTACTTACTATGTACATTGATTTGATACTCAACGTGGAGTCAACCCCAGAAATGTTTCCGCCTTCGGTTTTCGGGGTGTGACAGATTGGTATAAGAGCCCTTGTTTATAGTGAATAAAGAATACCAAACCTTACATGGTATAAAACTATAAACACTAAAGGGCCTAAGTGCTCTGAAATAAAAGTATCTTCAAACTATAAGTATTTTCAAAAAGTATATAAGTATACCGAGCCGTCGAGATCCGTAACTACAAGTGGAACAAAACATAAGTAAATGGGTGTTGTGTACTGCAGTTAGACCTGGGCAGTTATGTAGTCGTGTCTAGGATCAATATAGCCAGGCCAACTATATTCATTCGATACATGGTCAACATGTGCTTGGGAGTGACTGTGGTATGCGGCATGCCGAAAACTTACCCTAATACCACAACCATCGCGCCAGTGTAGTAACAAATCATGAAATACTATGGGTGTATTTCTCAAACCAATCCTATGTAGAAATCCTCGTTCACGTATAGATCCTTGATCAATCCATTAGCGATAGTTTACCTACTTTGTTAACTCTTTCCTACTTTATAGCTAATTTGGAATAAATATCTGTCATATCTCTCGATTCAATTCAGAGGACTTATCATCCTCTCTTTCTTGATCTTATTAGATCAAGATGCCTCCCAGAAAGAGACCCAACTCAAAGACCAATAACCCTCGACCACCACCTCCTCCTAAAATTGATCCTGTGTTATTCCAAACAGCTGTTACCACCGCGGTGGCAGCTGCCATGTCCCAATTGAACACCGGTGGTTCCGGTGGTTCAGGAGGTGGTACTCAAGATCAAGAAAGCAATCAGGGACACCTAAAGGAGGGTTCCTATAAAGATTTCATGAATGCAAAACCAACATCCTTTGATGGCACTAGAGGTGTCATTTCCATATCCCGATGGTTCGAGAAAATCGAATCCATCTTCGAAATCTGTGCCTGTGCTGAGTCCGATAAGGTAAAATTTGCAGCTTGTACCTTTAGTGATAAAGCCTTGACTTGTTGGAATGGCCGAGTCAAATCCTTGACCCTACCCATAGCCAATGCCATGGGCTGGGACGCCATGAAAGAGCTACTCCTTGCCAAATACTGTCCCCGTGGTGAAATGCAGAAGCTAGAGCACGAGTTCTGGAACCTGAAGAAGATGAAAGGTTCCGACATTGCTGCATACACTTCCCGATTCGATGATCTTGCCCTTCTCTGCCCTGGTTTGGTCACTCCTGAAAGCAAAAAGATCGAGAGGTTTATATGGGGGCTAACCAATCCAACAAAAGGTCATGTCTTAGTTGCTCGTCCGGACACATATCATAGTGCTAAGACTTTAGCCCAAGCCGTAATTGATCACAGTGATGATGTCGAGGAAACCACCACCACCCCTGAGTCGACTAAAAGCAGTCGCGAGAAAAGAAAATTCTGGAAGAAGAAGAAGGGTCAATCTTCTCAAGGATCCTCCAAAAGACAGCAAACAGTAGCAGTCCATGCTGCTACTACCCCCGTTGTTGCTGCTTCTGTTGTGGGATCCACAACTCCAACTCCTACCAGTCGGTATGCTAGTAATCT
The DNA here is from genome assembly GCF_051521515.1 of Lactuca serriola. NCBI lineage: Eukaryota > Viridiplantae > Streptophyta > Magnoliopsida > Asterales > Asteraceae > Lactuca > Lactuca serriola. Next base: position 119,198,750 of record NC_136414.1, read on the forward strand.
TCCCCTCTGTGACAAGTGCAAGTATCACCACAATCCTGGCCCCTATCGAGAACTTTCCTGTACCAATTGTGGTAAGAAGGGGCACACAGTCCGATTCTGCAAAGCTCCGGCCCAATCGGCAAATCAATCTTCGTGAGTAGGCGTTTTGCAAGCCTGCTACAACTGTGGTGAGGTCGGGCACTTTAAAAGAAACTGCCCTAAGAAGTCTACAGCTGACAACACCGGAAGGTTCCTCACAATGAGACGGGAGGAAGCGGTCGCCGATCCCACTGTTGTCTCGGGTACGATCCTTCTCGACAACTCATATGCTAGTATTCTTTTCGATTCAGGTGCCGAAAGGAGTTTCGTTAGCCAAACATTCAAACATAACCTAAAACATAATTCCCAACCTTTAACCGAAACGTTTACCGTCGAGATGGCTAACGGTGAGAAAGAAAGCGCGAGCGAAGTGTTCGTAGGTTGTACCTTTACCCTGAACGACAATTCATTCCCTATTGATCTCATGCCAATATCCATAAAGAGCTTTGATGTCATCATTGGCATGGATTGGTTGAGTCCCAATCATGCAGATATCCTTTGCTTTGAAAAAGCCATTCGTCTCAACTTTTCTTCGGGTCAGACTCTCGTAATCTATGGCGATAAACTCAGTTCCAACCTTCGTATCATTTCCTGCATCAAAGCTCAGAAACTCCTGCGAAAGGAGTGTATTGCATTCTTGGCCCATGTAATCAACGAGAAATAGGAAGTTAAAGACCTTGCGAGTATCCCTGAAATCTGTAACTTTCCTGATGTGTTTCTCGAAGAGCTTCCAGGAATCCTTCCTGAGCGTCAGGTCGAGTTCCGTATTGACCTAATTCCTGGAGCTACTCCCGTAGCGAAGTCTCCGTATCGCTTTGCTCCAGAAGAGATGTAGGAGTTATCCAGTCAACTAAATGAGTTGCTCAGTAAAGGATTCATTAGACCGAGTTCCTCACCCTGGGGAGCTCCGGTTTTGTTTGTCAAGAAGAAAGATGGATCCTTTCGGATGTGTATCGATTATCGCGAGCCGAACAAGTTGACTGTCAAAAACCGATATCCTCTTCCACGAATAGATGACCTCTTCAATCAACTCCAGGGAGCCAGTTACTTCTCCAAAATAGACCTTCGGTCAGGGTACCATCAGCTACGAGTTCATGAAAGTGATGTGTCCAAAACAGCTTTCAGAACTCGATATGGACACTACGAGTTTGTAGTGATGCCCTTTGGTCTAACCAACGCACCAGCGGTGTTCATGGACCTGATGAACCGGGTGTGTCATCCTTATTTGGACAAGTTTGTCATTGTGTTCAATGATGACATACTAGTCTATTCCAGAAGCGAAGAAGACCACAAACAACACTTGAGGCTAGTGTTGGAAACCCTGCGATCCGAGAAGTTGTACGCGAAATTTTCCAAATGCGAGTTCTGGATTCGGAAGGTAACTTTCCTCGGTCATGTAGTAAGCGAGGAGGGTATTCATGTAGATCCTTCCAAGATAAAGGCGATAGAGAATTGGTCAGCACCGAAGACACCCACAGAAATCCGGCAATTCTTGGGTCTTGCTGGCTATTATCCGAGATTTATCCAGAACTTTTCCAGAATCGCCAAACCCTTAACCACTCTAACACAGAAAGGTGTACCCTTTTGTTGGGGTGATAAACATGAAACTGCATTCCAGACGCTGAAGAAAGCCTTGTGCAGCGCACCTGTTCTGTCCCAAGCAGAAGGGACAGAGGACTTCGTTGTCTACTGTGATGCGTCTAATAAAGGCTTAGGTTGTGTGCTTATGCAAAGGGGAAAATTAATTGCTTATGCTTCTAGACAGTTGAAAGCACATGAGGTCAACTATACCACACACGACTTGGAGTTAGGAGCCGTAGTCTTTGCGTTGAAGATTTGGAGACATTACCTCTACGGAACCTAGTGCACGATCTTCACCGATCACAAGAGCCTACGGTTGGGTTTTGAGCATTCTAACACTCCTAAGTGTACATGCAACCCTAAATACCTTGGATCTATGTTTTCTCTATTATACATGCAAATAAGAACTTCCAAGGTATTATCCTAATCTAGCATAGAAAACAATGACTTAGCAAGATAGAATACATACCTCTTTTGATGTAGCTTGATGTCTTCAAGATTTAAGAGCTTAGCCCCAATAGTGTGGAAGCCTCAAATGGAATCACAATCACCAAAACACTTAGAATAACTTGAGAGAATTCTACAACTCATGAAATCGGCTAGCCCTTTTACTTCACACACTAGTGGCCGATTTGGTCAAGATTAAGATGCTTATATAGTTAGGGTTACACCATGTAAACCCTAATTGACATGGCCTTTCATTTCCATGATCCATGGGTACAAATACACCATGGAGCATCCATGGACCATCCTATGGGTTTTAGCCCAACTTGATTATCCATGGATCATTAGCCCACTATACAAGTATGGATGATTTACACAATCAACCCATATATTTAATTAGTCTTCTTTTGATCACTTAATTAATCCTAGATTAATTCTTGATCAATACTAATTAAATAATCTTATTATTCTTATTATTAATATACTAGAACTTATAATATATTAATAACCATAAGTGTCTTATTTCTCTCATTATAGTCTATCCAAGTGCATGATGGTATGCAACCCAAATGGACCATGCCGGGTCGGGTCAAGTCTTACCAATTATAGTTATGGACTTAGACATTAATCCAACAGTCTCCCACTTGGATAAGTCTAAAACTATTATTCATATGACTTCAGGAACCAACTGGCAATCGTAGCTCTCAAAAGCTTCTGTCGAACTCTGACCTTGTAGATGAACTCTGACCTTTGTCAATGACTTGTCCATTAGATAATGGATCATATATTCCTCGATTCTAGATATCATATGGACTGAGACATGGATTATAATCATTCTCTCTGTCCAATTGTTGTTTCCCGATTTTCGATTTATGACGACTGACTAGTTGAACAAATCAAATCAGTCCTGGCCCGGCCGAGCACTTCCATTTGTCATCATCAAATCATCGAGGGGCCCACAGATATCGCTTTTATCCCGAAGGTAAAAGTAACGGATAAACTTCGACTCATATGGCTTGTTCTACTACTCGTTGAATCATACACAAAGGCACGTTTTATAGCACCGAGTTACCAAATGCGTTTTCGTGTAATCAATGTACTATCAACTCATAGTAACAACTCATATCTCTAGGTTTGAAGAATATAAGATATTATCGTCTCATGATCACTCGTGATAAAATCCATGAAGTGATTCCAATGAGCGCGGGTTGAATCCAATACTCAGAACTTATGAGCACTAATGAGTGTTGTAGCCCTTTGTCCAACACCTTAGACCTCTACAAGCCAACCCATGATAGTCTTCATTCATATCTACTTCCAACATATGACCGACTGTGGATGGTTTGAATAACTTAGTCATTCCGGAAGAATAACCTAGTTTATTCGGGAAGTCAAAACATGCAAAATGAAACACAATAATAATTGAATCCAATATGGTATCAACCCTTTAAACATAAATAAAACACCTTTTATTTATCACCATATGATTACACATTATTCGTTGTATACTGTTTCAGCTATCAACTTTATTCTTGAATTTAAAACAATAGTTGTCCCATGCTCCAAGCATGTACACTTTGTTTTCTTAAACACTAGTCATGCCATACACCAAGTATGCATACTATGTTTGTCTATGATCTTTACTTTGTGAACTAGATCAATTGAACATAACTTCAATGATTCTCTTTTCACACTCCCAATCCTTACTGCAAATGCAAGAATTCCAAATTCATGCCATTTACTGAAATTTGTTAGATTCTAAACTTATATGCATTGATCCTATTCTAATGATTATGCACAAAGTCATAAAGACTTGACAACAAACATTACAAAGCATTCCAAAGGAGATCAACTCCTTGGAAACATCCTTCTTGCATTAAGTTTCCTTAATCTTACACAGATTGAAAATTCTAACTTTGAAACATTTCCAGATTCCATTTTTACTATCACTTCTGAACAAGAGTTGCCTCCTTACAGATTATGTCAATATGGTCCTTCCAGAATTATCACTATACTTCCAACTGTCCTTGAGCAACCAATCTTTGGTAAACCTTAGATTGTCCTCGACAATTGTTTAATCCTTTTAGTCATATCCAGTTCTAAACCTTTTCCCTTCTTAATACCCTAGGCATTTGGAAATTTTTTAGAAAGGATGAATATAGCACATGTAATCGATCCTATATCCGAAGCAGATGGGACACGATTCATGATGTCTCACATAAAGACTAAACCAGTCTTTTGCTATAACATTTCCATTTCAATTTGCCAAGTTCTCATAATTTAGATTATGAAAAGGGATGTCGTAATCATAATCGAATTTAGAACGCAAATAATGGACCCATATATAGAATTTCCTTATGTTGAACCATTCCAACATGAAATTCATATATGTATCCTCGACTAAATGATTAAAACCTCACGATCTAAGCTTATAGATTTGAGATGAAGTATAATTTCCTCTCCCTTAATTATAGCAAAACAACTTTTCCCAATTGAAACTTTTGTTTTTCTATAATTAACATTGCTAACTTGCAATACTTATCACAATTATCATGCTCCCACTAACAATTATCACCATCATTTTCATGAATCGGAGAGAAACCTTATGACACTTAGATTTACTGGTGTATGTGTTCTTATCCATGTGAATGGTCAAAATCATAGTCACAAGACAAGGATAATGACAAACCCAAACTCATATGGACTGAACTCAATCTTAATTTCTTGCCACCTGGCAGCTCAAGGGCCTGCCATTGCTTCCAAGTTGTTGTGCAACCAATTGAGAACTCTAAGAACTCATATGCAAAGCCAACTTTAACTGGAATGGGCACAGAATATGTCAACACGAAAGGTTATAAACCTCAAGTCGTGTGCTAGTGAAGAACTTCAGGTTCTATTCTTGATTAGTTCTTGAGACTTTCAAGACCTTTAAGACTCCCACTGTCCTCTTGACCTATAAGACTCCGTTGTCAAACATCCAAGAGATAGTGCAGATTCTAATCAAGACAAACACTTCACACAATTGGCCTTAGTTGGTCTTTGTTTTATCCAAAACATCACAACATACCAATTTCAAATGTACAAGTGTTTTAAACCTTCTTTAAGACATATCACTCAAGTTACAATCTTGGAGTATGACTCTAAGACTTGTATTGGAACGAAGTATGACTCATCTTCTTGATTTAACCATTTCAACAATTCAAGATCCCTCTTCTTAGTCATAAAAATGCACTAAGACTTCCTTAGAGAACTAATTGTGCTATGGTTTCTTAATCATTAAGATGATCACAAAACTGATACTAAAGTACTCTCCCATCTTTTCAGATTTGAGAAACTTTTATCCTTCTGCCTTATTTGATTCTTCTTATTCGCTCTGCCATACATTGGAACCTTTTCCAATGTCTCAGAGTTACACTTAAGCTTGTAAGTATAATCATATTTACTGAGCTTTAGTAAACTATGACGAATAGTTTTGTCAATCTTTTGTGGTTGACTTAATCAGTGCACAAGAATGTGTACTCGATCCCTTAGTCCATTACTTGACTCACACATCCATGTGAATAAGTAGTTAGTCTTAATTTTTCAATACTTGAAAGTTCTCATTCATCATGCTATACAACTTGCATGATTCCAAGTTCCGGTCCAATTGAAACTCGGGTGATGAGAATCTTTCCTTATTTAGTAAATTTAGACATTACCACAAATGAAAGAATCAATTTCATATTTCCACTCTTGCTATGAATGGAATCTTATAAGCAACAATTTTTCCTCAAATGCCATTGTAAGGATATTTTAAAATAAATAAAATCAAAAATTTTCCTTTATTTTAAAACTTTGCGGAAAAAACTTGTCCTTACAATTCATATGAAAACTTGTTGTTATCTATTCCTAAGCAATATCTCATAACTCCTGAGAAGTAGCTCAAGAATCCGATCTTCAAACTATGCGATAGAAATCCATCTATGCGATCAGATTCAGCATATTCCTTCTTTAAGTTTCTTCACTTTTCTTTGATTCTTAAAACATCACCATGTGACCCAGTCACATCATGTATCAAGAATCTCAGAATAGAAACTTAACAGAGTTAGACAGTGGACTTTACCTGAAGTAGAGTCAAACTTATTGACTTTAACATCCTTAGGTAAATATGGCAGCTTCGCAACCAATGCCCCTTCCTTTGGCAATATAAACATGTGGACCCTTTGATAATGGTACACAAGACTATCACAGACTTAGATTTTCTCTTTACCATTTGGTCAACCGAGTTGACTATGGCCGATCCCTTTCAACTGGGAAGAGAGAGCTTTACTGGATAACCAATGTCATCATTGTCAATGTCCATAAAGTTTTAGGAAGTTGATCTTAGCAAATAGATAAGATCATTAAGGGTCTTGTCATAGTCTGTTTCATAGGTGTCCCAAAGAACTCACTATGTGACTTAGAAAGTGATTGAACCACCAACTTTCTCAAGACTTTGACACCCAACTCTCCCGGCTTGTCAATATGTGACTACATCTCCAAGATGTGATCACACCCAGACCTTGCCTTGCCAATAGGGCTTCAGTGACCTTAAACTTTTTAAGAACTTGTGGGTTAGGGAGAATAGTTGGAGGAGGAGAAAGAAGTATGATTTCCAAGGGACATCATCTTCATTTAGGAAACCTTGTTTCAAGAGATTTAGGAAGATCATAGGTGTCTATTACAGACATCTTTTGGGAGATATTCAAGATAGTTGATTTAAAGTCCTTAATATGATACCTAATATGAAATATTAAGGCTAGGACCCAACAAACTATTTTATAACTTAGAAGAGGTATGCCATAATCCAAGCTATAAAATATTTGAAGGTAGGTGAATGACGATTCACCAATTTCCACCAAGATAAACGAAATGTATAATTAGGTTTTAATTGGATTTGAAACTCCTAGATCTTTGAGATTCATTGAACTGTTCAAAGGCATGTTTCAATCTCGAGTGTGCCCTTCAGGTTTGGTGACTGGGATGCCGAGGATCACAAAACAAGGTGTGAATTAACCATGCAAATCATTTGGTACCCTTAATAAATTACCCCTCAATCAATGTGCCGGTTAACCACACACGCTCCATCGATACTATGATAAATATTAAGTCACCCTTTACCTACCTTGTTAAGTCCAAGTTAGTGTGCCAGTTAACCACACACGCTCCACTAACGACTTAGACAAAGTGTAAAGTGTAATTTCATGGGTTAGCACCTTATTCACATTTTTCCTATGTAACTAAGATTGGGTATTATTAAGAGTTTAGTTACTTAGTATTTATCATTAATACTTTTAATGAAAGGAGAATTATAGTCTTGTCAAACCCGTTCGGCTAACGACCCTCCACCAGTCAAGCAAGCGGTGGGTGAGAGTAGACACCCATTAAGTTGCCATTTTATAGGCAACAACCTTATACCCACCTTATAGACCGGTTTCGTGAATGAGGCATACTAGCGGTAAGACTGACTTTACTCTTATATATATATATATATATATATATATATATATATATATATATATATATATATATATATATATATATATATATTATTAACTTATAATATTATAAAGTATAAGGGTTGAATTTTAACTTTTAAAATTCTAAGGGCTAACTTGGAATTAAAGTATTTATAAGTGAAAACTTTTCAAATTCCAAAACTTGAGGGCAAGTTTTGAAACTATTCAAAACTAATTAATTCCATAACTTATGTGTTTAAAGTAGTTTTAATCCAAAAACTCTTCAAGTTCCATAACTTGAGGACAAGTTATGGAAGACTTTAAACTAATAAAAGAATTAACTTTTCTTTATTTTATAACTTATGGATTTAATTATGGTTACATATTTTTCTTTAATGAAGTGACTCTTGAACTTCCATAACTTGAAGACAAGTTATGGAGTCATAAAAAATTATTCAATGACACAAGACTCTTCATTTTGTAACCATTGCCAACTTTTATGAATTTTATGAGTCTTTAATGTGACTCTTCATGTAACTTGAGTACATGTTACACAAACACATTTTATACTCAACTCTTAGATTAAAATGGATTGAAAACAACTATTTCAATTAACTTTTCTATTAATCTAAGCAACTCATAAGAACAAGATAATTCAAATCAAACTTTTTCATGTAATTAGTCTAAACCTTAAACTAATACAAAACATGAATCTATTTACAATTATCTTTGAAAATGGATTAGCGTGAACATTACCACATCAAAAACAAGTTTATAAGTTCAAAAACAACTTAGGGTAATGTTCCTAGTCCATTTCTAGCCAAAAACCTCGAAAATATGCTGTCTGGGGGTCCAACTCGTCGAGTGCATGAACCAACTCGGCGAGTTGGATCGAATTGATCACATTTTAGGCATGGACTCGCCGAGTCCGATGATCAGACAGCACCAAATTCGTTTTTTCTGCTTCTATTGCAGGTATAACAAGAAAACAAGCCTAGGCTCTGATACCACTGTTGGGTTTTGAGCATTCTAACACTCCTAAGTGTACATGCAACCCTAAATACCTTGGATCTATGTTTTCTCTATTATACATGCAAATAAGAACTTCCAAGGTATTATCCTAATCTAGCATAGAAAACAATGACTTAGCAAGATAGAATACATACCTCTTTTGATGTAGCTTGATGTCTTCAAGATTTAAGAGCTTAGCCCCAATAGTGTGGAAGCCTCAAATGGAATCACAATCACCAAAACACTTAGAATAACTTGAGAGAATTCTACAACTCATGAAATCGGCTAGCCCTTTTACTTCACACACTAGTGGCCGATTTGGTCAAGATTAAGATGCTTATATAGTTAGGGTTACACCATGTAAACCCTAATTGACATGGCCTTTCATTTCCATGATCCATGGGTACAAATACACCATGGAGCATCCATGGACCATCCTATGGGTTTTAGCCCAACTTGATTATCCATGGAGCATTAGCCCACTATACAAGTATGGATGATTTACACAATGAACCCATATATTTAATTAGTCTTCTTTTGATCACTTAATTAATCCTAGATTAATTCTTGATCAATACTAATTAAATAATCTTATTATTCTTATTATTAATATACTAGAACTTATAATATATTAATAACCATAAGTGTCTTATTTCTCTCATTATAGTCTATCCAAGTGCATGATGGTATGCAACCCAAATGGACCATGCCGGGTCGGGTCAAGTCTTACCAATTATAGTTATGGACTTAGACATTAATCCAACACCTACAACACATATTTGACCAGAAAGACTTAAACATGAGACAAAGGTGATGGGTAGAACTACTCAGTGATTACGAGTGTGAAATCCGTTACTATCCCGGCAAGGCCAATGTGGTAGCAGATGCCCTTAGCCGAAAGGTGAGTGCGGGCCGTAAAGTGAAGAACCAGACGATGACCATCCATTCCAACCTACCCATGCAAATCCGAGAAGCCCAGTTAGAAGCCCTCAAACCCGAGAATGTGTCGACTGAAGCCTTGAGAGGAATGGAAAAGAAACTTGAGATCAGAGGTGACGGAGTCCATTGTACCATGGATCTGATCTGGATTCCCAAGTTCGGAGGATTCAGAGAGATAGTTATGGAGGAAGCGCACAGAACCAGATACTCTGTTCACTCGGGCTCTGACAAGATGTACATAGATCTCAAGAAACAATACCGGTGGCCAAACATGAAGGCTGAGATAGCTACGTTCGTGGGCAAGTGTCTGACTTGCGCCAAATTAAAAGTTGTGCACCAGAAACCCTCGGGTTTGCTCCAGCAACCCGAGTTACCCAAATGGAAATGGGAGATGATCACCATGGATTTCATCACCAAACTACCCAGGTGTCTGAGTGGGTATGATACCATTTGGATAATTGTCGATCATTTAACAAAGTCCGCTCACTTCATTCCGATCAAAGAATCATACAAGATGGAAAGACTCGCACGGATTTTCATCCAAGAGGTAGTCCGACTGCACGGTGTACCTGCGTCCATTATCTCTAATCGAGATAGCAGGTTTACCTCCCGATTTTGGCAGTCTCTCCAGAAAGCTCTTGGAACCAAGATAGATATGAGCACGGTGTATCATCCTCAAACCGAAGGACAAAGTGAGAGAACAATCCAAACCCTAGAAGACATGCTTAGGGCATGTGTCATTGACTTTGAAAAGTCGTGGGACACACATCTACCTTTGATCGAATTCTTGTACAACAACAGTTACCACATCAGCATTAGGGCTGCCCCGTTTGAAGCCCTATACGGTCGCCAGTGCAGATCCCCTCTGTGCTGGGCCGAGGTGGGAGATACACAGTTAGCCAAGAGTCGAGTCCCGGACAGTGCTCTCACTGGTCCTGAAATCATCTGTGAAACCACCGAGAAGATCATCCAAATCCGAGAACGACTGAAAGCTTCATGTGATCGCCATAAGAGTTACGCTGATAACCGTCGGAAACCACTGGAATTCCAGGTTGGAGACCATGTCTTGTTGAAGGTCTCGCCCTGGAAAGGCACTGTACGCTTTGGTAAGCGTGGGAAACTTAATCCGAGGTACATTGGACCTTTCGAGATCCTCGCCAGGATTGGTCCGGTAGCCTATAAACTTCGTTTACCTCACGAGCTCAGTAACATCCATCCCGTCTTCCATATTTCAAATCTCAAGAAATGCCTATCCGATGAAACCCTAGTGATTCCTTTAGACGAGATCGAGATCGATGAAAACCTCAACTTCGTGGAGGAACCGATCGAAATCATGGATCGAGAAGTCAAGAGTACGAAACAAAGTCGCATCCCGTTAGTGAAGGTTCGCTGGAATGCCAAGCGAGGACCGGAGTTCACTTGGGAGCGGCAAGACTCGATGAGATAGAAGTATCCGCAACTCTTTCCAGATCCATGATTTGTATTTTTTATTGAATCTTGTCTTGAATTTTGGGACGAAATTCCCTCTAACGGGGGGATAATGTAACAACCCGAAATTTCATATCACTTCTTGTAACTCAAAATTATAATCCAATTCGATCAACTAAACGCCGTTTCCAAATCCGTTTCCGATTTTGCCATTTAATTAAGTCATTAACTTATATTGATCTAAAATGACTTAATGGGTGTCTTAATGCCATTTGAAATCATTCTAACACCCCATAATAGTTATCGGAATAATTCTAGAATTGACCATATCGGGTTACGGCGACTTCGTCGGGTGCGACCAAAAGCCCCGCCAAACGCCGGTATCGGGTAGAATTCTGCCGTGTCCAATTTCCGAGCACTATATAAATGATTCAAACCTTCCATTTGAAGCTTTTGGCCATCTTTCCTTAATCACCCTCCAACCTCTCTCCTCATCCATAATCAAAGGTCCAAAAACAAAGATTTAAGGCTCCAAATCAAAGAGGTAACATCCCTAACTTGTTATCTAACCTCTTTAGCCTTCATATTGATGTTTAATTTGAGATTTAGGACCTAGAACATGTGTTTACGGCCAAGGATCAAGTTTGGGCCTTAAAAACCTAAAAATGGGGTTTTTAAGCCAATTAACCCTTCCAAATCATTGTTGGGACTTAGATACGACTTTGAGGCTTACAAATCGGGACTTGAAACACTTAAAACATGAATTTTGTGGGACAAAAGAGATTTTATGGCCAAGGCATGTGCTTGGACCGTAAACTCCTCAAACATGGGGAGTAAACACCTTTATACATGTTAGAATGCCTTGAAACTTAACCAATAGCCTTGGAATAAATCATAGAACCATCTAAAATTAGTTTAGGGGCCTTAAACATAACAAAACTCTACATTTAGGAGTTTACGGCCATAGCACATAATCTTAGGCCGTAAACTCATAAAAGTGTGCCAAATGATGCCCTTAAACCGTCCCAAGGCTTGGAAAAATTACTTGAATCACATGTGATTGCTCTAAGTGCCTCAAATCAATATCTCTTGACCATAGGAAATTTTACGACCGTAAACTCTAAGTTCACAGCCGTGAACTCCCTTTTAAATGGTATAAATTCATTTAATCTATTCCAAAGCATTTTAGAAGTTCATTCCAACAACACCCATGTCCATTCAAGCCATTAAACCCTCAAAATCACAACCACATGAGTTCACGGCCGTGAAATCATGTATGTGTGTGTTATATGGCCATAAACTCCATAAAATGTTTACTCTTGGGGAGTAAACTCAAATCCTAAGTCCCTAGTGCCATTACACGTCCGAAGATGTCACCCGGGTCACTCCAAACACTCGTTTTGAGGTGTTTAACCTCGTTGGAGTGTAATGTTCCATATAATTAGTGATTGTAAGTCTAATTAGTTATATATGGACATTATTACATTTTACATAGGGACATCGCGAGTAATCAAGCCCCAAACCAACGTCTAGTGTCCGAAACCGTCGCATTTCCGAGTCTGGTGAGTTCATACCCCTACCCTTTTTCACTGTTTTTCACTGTTTTCAGGGGGAACACAAGCAAAGTACAAAGGTTTCTTGAACTCAAAACCTTATTTTCGTGTGTGTATTTCATAACTTATATGCTTTTAATACTGATTGATACAATTGATAACCATTCGAAAATGCAGATCACGTAAACATTTATTTGTGAAATGGGTTTTGTAAACTGTTGTGTTTTATATATTTCACAAATGGTTTTCCACATTTTATCAGTTAAAAGTATGACATTAGAATACATGAACAATATAACTTGTACAGTATTTTTCCTCGGTAACACTCCACAGAGATACGCGAGTGGAGGAATATCATATTATTACTAGTAAATTTGTTATTCCTGTATGATTGGAGACACGTCCTCGGCGAACACTCCACAGAGATACGCGAGTGGAGGACTACACCCGTAACCAGAATCTATGGGATTTAGAGAGCGTGACTTGAGTGTATAGATCTATACGGGGCTGACTACCCCACACCTGGCTGCTAGCTACAGCCGAACCGAAATGGTTCAAGGGTGATGAAAGTCATAAGGATGTGGACTACTTATTGCCACAGGTTCAGTCTATAGTATGGTTATGGAACTCGCAATTAGGATAACAAAGATTCACTTATAGTAATAATGAATAAGTTTATACACTTGACAAGATATCCAGGTTTCGGAATACGTCTTTTACATTGATAACCAACACTCAGGAAAGTATGGGACTTTCCTGGGAAACCTTGTACATAACCAGGTTTAACCAGAATACATCTTTTACATCCTTTACAAAAGGTAACCAACATTCTAGAAAAGCATGGGGCTTTCCTAGGGAAACATTTACATAACTAGATAAGTATAACAAACTGGATAACCTTACATCTTTGACAAATGGTAACATACAATCAGGAAGGTATGGGACTTTCCTGGGGATCCATTGGTACATAACCAGAACAGTATAACAAAACAGGTAACCTAAATGTACATTTTCACAATGGTAAACATGTTTTCAGTGTACAACTTTACTTTACATAATGTGAAATAACAACCAACCTTTTTAAAAAATATGAGATTTTCTTGGCGTGTGTTACAATTTCAGAAAATAGAAAGGAAACATGAACATTTTCACAAAACAAAAACCGCTTATGAACTCACCAGCGTTATGCTGATTTTCAAACCGCTTGTGTTCTCAGGTCAACGTTAGAACAGGTACTGAAGATCCTTTTTGCCCGAAGTCGGAGTGCTCAGAAGACCCGTTTCATTTTATTCATATATATATATATATATATATATATATATATATACTATGTATCACAACTGTACAACTTTACTTTTGAAACAATTGTATAACTTTCTATATGTAATGTAATGGTTGTTCTACTTTACTTACTATGTACATTGGATTTGATATACTGAACGTGGAGTCAACCCCGGAAATGTTTCCGCCTTCGGTTTTCGGGGTGTGACATGCATTCTATGGGATGAGGTGTTGCTGGGCCATAAACCGACCGCCACCGTAAACTCCGGCGACCGTAAACTGCCGAGCCGCAAACTCCGACGACTGTAAAATCTAGCTGCATACTCACCAGCCGTAAACTCCGGGAAACCCTAGCCATAAATGCCGCCACCACCGACCATAAACTCTTCAAAGGTCGTAAACTCTTCGTAGATTACGTGAAAAACTGCGTTTTTCCACCTCTTTTTGTTCTAAAACTCGATCAAAAACCCGTTTTTATCAAAAACGTGAAGAACAAACCTCCTTAATTTGCCATGATCTAACCAAAAATGCAAGAATCCTTCCAAAATAAGATCAAATAAGCTCCAGATCTGAAAAAAATTGACTGATACAATCCAAGCTCTGAAACCAATTCTAAGTCCCCAATCTGCTTGTGTATCAATCAGATCCGTTTGATGGTGCGGATACCCAATCAAACGAATGATGCCATATCAAATAGAAGAGAAGGAGAAGAAGATTATGATGAATCTTGTTTGAATTGATTAGAATGAAGATCAAGATACAAGATTCACACACACTAAAGCTCATTTCTCTCTCTATTGGCCATACACTCCTTTTCTGTTCATCAATCCATCCTCAGCCACCTAACACCTATATATACTTGGGGAATAAGGGCCCAATGAGTTTACTGCCGTAAATAGGTTTACGACCGTAAACATAATCGTAATATGGCCGTATACATAGAGATGTTTACGGTCCTATACATAAAAATACATTTGCCTAGAAAAGTAAAGTATAAACCGTAATTTTGACCCAACAGCTACCATCAGAGCTCAGCAACGTACACTCGTCTTCCACATGTCAAATCTGAACAAAATGTCTATCAAACGAAACCCTTTTTGTTCTACTTGACGAGCTGGAGTTGAACGAGAATCTCATGTCGTTGAAGAACCGGTTGAAATCATGGACAGAGAAGTAAAGCGCACGAAACAAAGCCTAATTCCAATTGTGAAGGTGCGATGGAGTGCCAAGCCCTGACCTAAATTCACATGGGGACGCGAGAATCAAATGATGCATAAGTACCCTCACTTCTTTTTTAGCTTTTAAGGATAACTCACGAAAGAATTTCGGGACGAAATTCCCTCTAACGGGGGGATGATGTCACAACTAGCATTTTAGCGCTAGAAATTTTTATCCATGTGTAAATAGTTTCCTTGTGTAACTAAGTGACACTACATGTAGTATAAGTTAATTTCAATAATATACAAGTTTATACATCAGAAATTTGGTTTCAAGTCAAAATTTCCTCGCGTAAGCCCAAAAATCTAACCTAATAAGCTAGGTTCACTCAAACTTTGGGCCTTTACCCAAAACTTCTCGGCCCAAGTCCCTATTGGACCAAGACTTTTCTATTGGGCCTTAATGGGCCAATAAACTCTCGAACATGATCCTTATGGGCCGAAAACTTGTATTTAACACTGTTTTGGGCCCTAAAACTCTTAATGGGCCTTATTTTGGCTGTGAATATCTTCTTTAGACTAAAGTGGGGAAAATACCATCATAGGGTATTATTTGGGCCGAAAACCCTTTAATGGGCCTTCCAAGACCGAAATCCTTTAATGGGCCCCTTTTTGGCCGAAAATTCTTCAATTAACCTTATGGGCCAACAACCATGTCATTTAGCCTCGTTGGGTCGAAAATTTTTGTTGGGCTAATATATTCTCGGTTACCCCTAAAGCCCAAAAAAATCCTTTCTTCTCTTTCTCTTATTTGGCCGATCGGATTTCACACAAAAGAGAAACAAAAAAAACAAATGATTTGGGGGTTGACTTTGAGTGCCACCTCCATATTATTCATTCTGTCACAAAGCATTTATTTTTCATACTTCCATGTAAGCTAGATTACCCAACAAGTTTCTATACACTCATATCTCTCCTCTCTTTCTCTATATGCGGCTGATCACCACTCCCGTATCCCCTTCATTCCTCATTTCAAACACACATAATCCTCTCATCGCTCTCTCTAAAACTCAATGAAAACCATTCCTTCCTTCTCTAAAAATTGTGTGAATTGTGTGTACTTCAAATTTTTTCTCTTCCAAAGATAATGAACTTCGTAAGTTTATATAACATTCAAGTTGATTTATTTCCGAATTCCTCTAAGATCAATTCTCAACCAACATCAGTTTCGTGTTTATGCTCCTAGTACTACCTCAAAATCAAAAACCTCTTCAAGGGAGCACTCTAGGCCGAAAACCACCTTCACTTTCCTCCTCAAACCGAAAAGCCCCCAAGGTGAGCTTCGTACCCCTATTTTCGAGCTTTTCTTTCTTTTGGGTGGAGGATACATGTCAATGTCTTGTGTAAATCTTTGTATATTTGCTTGTATGTGAATGTGTTGTATGATATTTGTGTTAGATGTTGTGAAATTCATGCTAAGAGTCCACGAACTTAAGATTTTTTGTTGAATCTTAAGCTGGTGGACTTAGTTAAATTAACGTGTTGTTAAAAATGAAAAACAAGTTACTACATGAAATATACTTCATTTGTTGCATGATAAAATATGGAAGTTCTCACTAACAAGGGGTCATTTTTTGCCATAAAGACAACCACGGGCCATCTTTGATCATTTTAGTAAGATGGGCCGAAAATGGGCCTTTTGAGTAAATATGGATCATTTTTGAACATTTTGATAAACTTGGGCCTTTATTGAACATTTTAGTATAAAAGGGCTAAAAACGAGCTTTTTAATAAACATGGGCCATTTTTGAGCATTTTAGTAAAAATGGGCCGAAAATGGGCTTTAGAGTAAACTTGGGCCATTTTTTGAGCATTTTAGTAAAAATGGGCCGAAAGTGGGCTTTATAGTAAACTTGAGACATTTTTGAACATTTTTAGTAAATATGAACCATTTTTGAACACTTTTGTAAAAATGGGCCTTAAATGAATAATTTTTGTAAAAATGGGCTATTTTTGACAACTCTAATAAAAATGGGCCAGTTTCGACATTCTTGATAATAATGGGCCATTATTGACACTTTGGTTAATACTGGGCCATTTGTGAACATTTAAATAAAGAATGGGTCTCTTATAACAATTTGGGTAAAATTTGGCCCTACACGACAATTCTATTTTATTAGGCTTTAGATGCCAAATTTTATGTTAATTGGGCCATTAGCAACAATGTGATATTTTGACAGCTTCGGTAAAAACGATTATATTTTTATCACCTATGGTTTGTAGTCAAAAATATACACAAGTAACATTATTTATAACGTTAAATAATGAAACTCAATGTTTGTGTAAATTCCGTTACGACCTTGTGAGACATTCCTTTACTGGTACCCACTTAGTGTACACTGTAAGTCCTGTAATTAAAACCATAGTCTCCTGTAGGAAGAAGGGGAGTTTGTGTATAGATCTATATGGGGTTGACACCCCACACCTGAGCTACTCGCTACAGCTAAACAGGTCAGTCTAGGGTGACCAATATCTTCTCAGAAACCGACGCCTAAAGAATGTCAAGACAGACACTCCGTTATATTAGTCTGGTTATAATGACTCACATAGATAATAACAATACTATTATAATATTTACGTTGAATATACATACCACTCATTTTTACAAAGTACAAACATTGTGACGACTATTTTGCAACTAGCCACATCACTCTGGTCTTAGAGTTTAAGACCACAATTTCTCATAAAGCAGAAAATACAGGATTCTATGGGAATCACTATCTATACATTTTCAAACAAGTTAACCAAAGAATACACATGCACTTATACATTATTTGAAACAAGACTTACAAACTATATTTTTTTAACAAGAAAATATTGGATTTCCTGGAGATTTACAAAGTACTACAAAGTTTTCATACAAATATGTTTATAAACTCACCATCATTTTATATGTTGACGCTTTTGAAACGACTTGTATTCTTGGGAACACAGTGAGTTGGTTCTTTACATCTATGGATTTCAATGAATGTTGTATTTTTGTTTCACCATATGTTTGTTATTTTTGGTTGTAATTTTTATGAACAAACACAATGTTGTAAACCATGTATGTCGATATCTAGAATGAATGATGATGATGGTGGCTATGTTTAATTTATATACATTGTTATGATATTACAAGATGAAGTCACCCGCCCCCGGACGTTTCCGCCGTCCCGATTCGGGGATGTGACAGGAGAGATATTGAGTTCTTTGAATACAAGCTGGTTATGCTTTGGTCTTGCTGTAATGCTATTTGTAACTGATGCTCATAACGAGTGGGCCTGTAATGCCCACATCTTCGAGCCAGACAAAATAAACAATAATCATAATTTAAATCCTCAATTAGGAATCTCATTAGTCGTGTTTGTTGTAAACTACGTATTATAAATCCATTTTATTAATTTATCGATAAATATGAAATGGAAATCTCGATAGAAGATTATTTAGGAAAAATAATCTTGACTAAAATGTAGGATTTATGATAAGAATCCCGTACACATAAAGCACACTCAAATTGAACTTCGGATGCAAAAGTTATAGACTTCGTAAGAGGAAGTTATGATTTTTCTAAAGTTCCAGCATAACAGTTTGCAACATGGATATCGAGTTTCAGATCGGTTCATTGTTAGCCACAACAATCTAAACAAGAATTGAAGATCTCGTTAATAGAAACCCAGCAATATAAAGACAGTCAAGAACAGACATCAAATGAGAGAGTTACAAATTTTTAGCGGACATTAACAACCTAAGCCTGTAAAAAATAAATTTAAAAATAAATTCAAAATTAGTCGATGGAGTCTAAATGAACGTTATAGATCTTGTGGATAGCTACGTGTGGATGTAAAACCCATAAAAAACAGAGCTCGTATGAAGAAGATGTGAATTTTCCTCGAATCAGAAATTCTTTGTGCGCTCGCACACACTTTCACTCCACCCAAAATTCGACAGGTGGCACCACATTGAAAACGACACGTCATCACTTTTGATCAAATGTATGGCACACAGGGGACATATAACTGATGTGCAGTCCAAATTCAGCTAGAAATAGAAGTCGTACCTCAAACCACTCGCACACCCTTCAAACATTTCTCTCTCAATGTCTTTCAATTTTAAGACCTTTCTCCCTTAATGTTTTAGTCGGAAAATCCCTATAGTGTCTGATAGTCGGTGAATAGAAGCTCTTGAGTCAGAGTTCTCCCCGCTTAATTCCAAGTTTTCATCAGTTTGCTATGTAGGTTAAGCTACACTTATTTTATTTAAGTGTGACTTTTAATTATAGTTATAGTCATTATTATGAACCTGTAATTAATATTAATCAGTGATTCCAAGTCATTATATTGATTGATCTACATACAGGAGTGATGTCTAGGATGGATTTAGTGAGGTGTTTAAAGTGAGATTTCCAAAAAAGTATACTTTACATACCAAACAGACCCTACCTCCGATATAATCATACGTAGATATTCCTCACTTGATGTAGACATTGGGATTATTGAGGAATCTATACTATAATTATTATATTCGTCAGGATTATGAAACTCGATTAAGGATTAGTGCTTTATACGTCTAAGTTTCTTTGGAAGTGCGAAGCGAAGCACTGCCGAAATCGTCAGTCTCCCATTTTATCAAGTGAGTAAATAGTCACTTTCATAAACATGATTTAATACAAGTATTAATTAAAGTATTAAATATTTGTTGGAAGGCATACGTGAACTATATACACATACACACACACACACATATATATATATATATATATATATATATACACCATGCTATGTGTGAACCAAATATGATTCTATTTTATGTTAGGATAAACAGTTAACACAATATAACATTAGAAGTTGCATTATTGAGAAGGCAAATGAATAGTAATACCTAATACTCAGTATTGTATATATATATATATATATATATATATATACACACACACACACACTAAAGACAGGTTAGTGTCACATAAGAACAGAGTTGTTATTAGAAGTTGGTTTCAAGCATCATGATCTAGTTTAGGGATAAACTACGACTCATGGAAGATACCTACTTTAATAAAGTTTAATATTGGATAGTCTTATTATGAGAATGGGTGTAAATTAGGAACGAAGAGTAAAGTTCTTTTATGTGACACTTTCAGGTGTCGATGTATAGTAGCTCCATACAGGAGTACATTATAGTATTCCCCTTGGATGACCAGAAATGGTGGGTCCAAATCAAGTAACCTTAACAATAAGTTTGGTCACCTTGAAGAGTAGGTGACAACACCTGATCATTCTATATAGTCTTGTGATTTATGTTGGTGTTGTGAGCTCGTTACTCACATACGTACATGAAATGGGATACCATATTAATCAAATACTCTGATGACTCGTATGCCTTTAAGACTACACTAGCCAAGGAAGCCCCAAGCTAAGTAGTCAAGCTTTCTACTATTCATTAGGAGAGATAATTTCTCCCTGATAATCTACGAGGATCGGTAGAAATAGATATGCATAAATGTAAAAATATATGGATATTGTATGGTAACGGTGGATTTTGCAGGTCTGATAATTAAGGAATATTGCCATAACAGTATTGTGGGATTTAAATCCCTATGTATCGCACCAGGTTTCCCAACCTGACCCGCTCAGTTTATATGCATCAAAGGTGTTTACGTTGTAACTTAAATTTTCATATCGTTTATGACATCGTTAGGATTTTATTAAATTGAGACAATCACTTATACTCAAAATGTTTCAAATATACTCGGAATTTCCGCTTCAACGATAATATAAACGTAAAGAAAAGTTTTAAGTTGTTCTGAAAATTAGAGGATATCATAGGGTCCATGCATGATTTAACGAGTAGACAAAAACTATGTACTCCAGGTTTATTTGTTCCTTCTCCCTTAATAGGATACGTGATATCCATGGGCCTATCGACGATTTTGTGTTGATATTTTATGTGCCTAGATAGGTCTAAATTTAATTGATATATTCAATTAGAAGTCTGATTTGATCATCGGAAATTGGAAATCAAGAAATATAAAGTTGAAATGTTAGGTTGACTCATGATCCATGAGACAATTCACCGTGATATCTTGTAGAAACATAGAAATAATTGATCAATTATCTAAGGGTTGATACTTGATAAGATTAGAGTTCAGTAGTTCTTATGGAAGGCAAACTTTGCTAATTATTCGAAGTCTATCTGAGCATTAATAGTTGATGAATTCTCCAAAAGGGATACTATTGGCAATTAATGTCAAATGTCATAACTAAATTTGTATAACATTGAGAATAATAACAAAGTCCTTGTGGGTTGCCCTCAAGAACTAAATTAGCTAGAATTGATTTTGGAGATAGAGATAATTAGTTAATTGATTCATTACATGATAATAAATAAATTAGAAACTAATTAGAATTAATTAGAATTAATCATGACTTGATTAAAGGTGTAGTGACTAAACGTTAATTCTTTAATAATTGAACAAAAGGAACAATTTTGTGACAACCCGAAATTTCCATTCAAATCAAACCATTTCAACCCAATAGAAGTAGAGCAGTATAGTGAAAATTCAGACTTATGGAATAAGTTGGCAGTTTTCAGGGTTTTTACAACTAAGGAGTTATTAGGGGAGTGGATGCACTAGGATTGTGTGCAACACTGAAATTCCATTACTCTAGGTCATTAGAATCCATTCCGAGAATAGAAATATTTTCTGCCAAAAATCTCAGGACTATAAATAGAATTATGAACCAAATTGGTTCATTAGTTGAATTCCATTGAGAGAAAAGCCAATTTCTCTCTCACGGATCTTCGAGTTTTCATCCCAGATTGTGAGTCTACTTTCATAGATGTGTTTTAATACTTGTTATATGCTAAATAACATTATTTACATGTCCAAAATACAAGATCCGGGAGTTTACCGCCCAAGAACGTTCTTGGGGAGTAAACTCCAAAATCAAGCCTAAAGGCCATCTAGTCCCATTTCCGAGTTAGGCATCTCGCTAAGGACTTTATGTATGAGCATTAGAGGCTAGAAACAAATCAAAACCATTTAGTTTGAGGAGTTTACGGCCAAGGAACGTCTCTTGGGCCGTAAACTCCAAGTAAAGGGCACAAATGAGTGCCTAATGTTCCTTTAGCCTTAGAACAAAAACCTAGAAGTCTTAAACTCATGATTTATGCCACCAAAACAATTAGAAATCAACTCTATAAGGGAGTTTACGGCCAAGAAGCTCTTTAGGCCGTAAACTCCAAGTTTAAGTGCCAAAATCCCTTCAAACACATCCTAAGGCTTGGACTCTATGTTAGGCCAGTACCTTAATGTGTTTAGGACCTATAAAACTCATGAAAAGCTCAAGTGTTGAAGAGTTTACGGCCAAGAGTATTTCTTGGGCCGTAAACTCCTTTAAAGGGGTCAAAGGACACCCTAAACACTTCCTTAGGCCAAGAGACAATTAGGGCATGTACCTAGATGAGTTTTGGACTAACTAAAACATATAGAACCCCATGTGTGAGGGAGTTTACGGCCCAAAAGGTTCCAAGGCCGTAAACTCCATAAAATGGTACCATGTAGTGCCATAAATCTTCCTTAAGCCAAGTACTAAAGCCTAGACTTGTTCCTAGAAATGATAGAGACTTGAAAGAACCCTAAGAACCCTCCCAAGGGAGTTTACGGCCGTAAACTCCAAGGGAAAAGGGTCTTTGGGCCGTAAACTCTCCAAAGGAGTCAATATGGTGCCCAAACACTTGCATAGGCCTTGAAACAATTCCCCTCTAAGGTTGTCGTACTTGTACGCTCCATTTCATGTCTTGGTTGAGAGTTTACGGCCAGGAGCTTACTCCCAAGGGCCGTAAACTCCAATGAATATGGTCTTTTGACCTTAAACTTCCATTAGGGGCATTGCACTTCTTTGTTGCAACCCATTAGCCTCCTAACACTTGACCAAAAGTGTTATCCTCGCGCTTAAATGTTATTACTTGTATAATTAGTGTTATAATCACTAATTATTTATATACATATGTTTTCATATGTAATTAGGATCATTGTGTGTGTGTCTAAGTCTCCACTTGACACCAAGCACTTGTCCGATCCTTCCGTACGATAACAGCTGTTCAATTCTAGTCACATACTGCAGGTGAGTTCATACCCCTTAACTAATGTTTTAAACTATTTTAAATGTTTTATGGGGGGAGGGGATACAAGTAGAATCATGCTACTTATTATGTCAATCACATGTGATTAGTAAGTAGGATTATATTACTTATTACATCAATCACATGTGATTAATATACAACATCCAAAAGATTTGGCTACTCATTAGCCGTTTTACCAAACAGTTTCCTTCAAATGATTTTTATAAACATTTTATATGTTTCAAACTACTTGTTACACTGTACCTCTTACTCTGTTTAACAGATTTCAAACTTATTTACAACTGTGTTTTCAAACAAATGTTCCTTGTACTTATATTGTTTTATCACACTTATGCTTTCAAATTATTTTATAGATTGACATCAAGTCGATCTTTCCCTAAACTAATATTTATGTTTCAAATGTTTTACCAAACTTATTTATGCTTTTATATAACAAATTGCATGCCTCTATTTGTATAGTTATATAAGAAATGTTTAAAAGACTTAGGAAGGCTATCCACCCTATTTCCTTTTCGCGCTTGAGATGTGGTCTGGTGGGATATCGGATACTCGTCCGAAGCTCGTTTAAATATTAGTTATATATCATGTGTACATATAAAGTCATAAAAAGGTCCTTCCAGATCATCCTATGCCCTTGGGTAGCAAGGGTATACATCCACGTCCATACATACCACTTAGATTACTAGTAAGCTACCATATAGGTAGTTCAGGAAGATACTAGAACCATTACTAGAACACGATATCATACAACGAGTCAGTTCATTCATGAGTCAATACTTTCTAGAACATTACTGTACATTACATATGCGACTATACTAGGATGAGAACATATACAACTACACTAGGATGAGAACATATACGACTATACTAGAACAGTTACATTACGATACTTGCTAGATAGAGAGAACACACATTACAGCTAGCACACGTAGAACCTTACAGTACTCTACTATATTATTTACATGATCATACTTATAGGAGTACTTCTGCATAGATATATCAGGAGGAGTCCTATTACATTTTACATGTATCGACTCTGTTATCAAATCCTCATTCTTACCTTTACCTTGTGATACAATCACATATTCGACGAGATAGAATGGATTTATTATCCTAGTACCAAAGGATACGATTGTGGGATTGACCATTCCTAGAACCTCTGTTAGCTACAGAGGTAAAAGGACATCCACGGATGTCAAACGGTTGGTACCATTACAGGTATACGATTAAGGGATTAACTATTCCTATACCCAGCTGTTAGCAACAGAGGTAAGAGTACGTCTACAGATGGCTTAAAGTTAACAATGATAGTTACCCTAGTACCAAAGGGTATTATTCGGATAAGTTATATTATTACCTATATTTTGTGACTCATTCACATAACCAATGAGGTAAATTATATTTAGGTATCCTAGTACCAAAGGAAACAATTTCTTATAATGATAATAATAGTAACACAGTTAGGTCTTGGTAGAAGATTACAATAAGAACAGTTAAGTCTTGGTAGAAGACTCCTTTTGTTACTAATAAGAATCATAGGGATTCTAGGGTTTTTCAAAACATTTACAGTTGATCTACAAACATTTTCATACTTATATGAGCTTTCCTTCAAAACAATGTCAAGTCTTAAAAATTATAAGTTTTACAAATTAAGACACATTAATACTTATGATCTCACCAGCTTCAAAGCTGATACTCGCTTTCAAAATTACTTGTATGCTCAGGTCATCATAGACAGGTACCGATGCAAGGAGACAGGAAGATGGAGCTTATTCAAGACTTATCTTTCATTTTGATTTATGCTTTAGTGTTTATCAAAATTTGACAGAACACAATTGTATAATAATTATTTTATTAATGCAATGGATGATGTTGTTGCTTGTTTACTACTTTACATTGTTGTTGATATTATACATGACGTCCTCCGCCCCAGAACGTTTCCGCCGTTCTTGGTTTTGGGGTGTGACAGATTGGTATCAGATCATTGTTTATAGTGAATTAAGTATATCAACCCATAAAAGATATACTAACTATAAATACATAAGGGATTAAAAATACTCTGACCAAGAGTTTATACTTTAAATAGTAAAATATTTAAGTAAGTATACGTGTTGCATTCATACTAAAATCAGTGTCATTAGAACAATACAAAAGAATTACGATTGTTGGGCAACACAAGTGGGCTTAGAGACATATGGTCAAAACTGGGAAGATATAGCCTGATCACCTATATTATCCAAAGGTTGACTAGCATGTGCCTAAGTTTAAGTGTGTGGTTGCAACAATGCTAAAATCTTACCAACCCTACCACAATGAGAACAATAGAACATAACAATAAATTTAAAATACTATAGGAGTATTTGGTGTTACTATAAGTACTTTATCCTTGAGAATTAAAACGGGATCTTCATTACTCAGTTGATAGTTGCTAAGTGGATACACTAAGGCTACATGTAATTAGGATGTTATAGACTTAGAATCAGTGATAATTTTGCCTTACCTCTATTCTGTGTGAATTTGGAAATAAGGTCACTTATTCGAAGCTCTATCCTGTTTAGATTACACATAGCTGGTATGCACTTCACAAATAGCGATGTAACTAATGAAGGTTTTCTAAAATAATTATCTAGATAGTTCATCTAATAATTATCCTCTTACCCTAAATTCTCGCATAGAAATCATAGCTGGACTCCATCCCCTTGACAACCAGTATCTTTCGAAAGAAGTCATAGCTGGTTGGTTTGGAGAAGAACCAGAAAATGATCATCCTATCCCCTTGGATGATCACCATGATGAAGACCTTTCGTATGATGCTAACTCTGAACCAGAGGTTGAGAACCTACCCCAAGCAGCTCCTTTCAAATTCCTAACCCTCGTCCGGCTTTTCATGGCCCGACCCTGAGTGAGTGGAATGCTTGGAAACAGGGAGCCAAGGACAAGATCAGTTTATGCTATATGGTGGCGACTGAAGCTTCTACGACTTGAGCAATGAGGGCTTAGCAGATATGGTTTTGCCAATCTTGGTCCGCAGAGAGGCCTGAAATGAGATTCAAGGCATGACAACCCTACATCAGATTACAGAAGTAGTCGCCTATGCTAGAATGCATACCCTCCACGCCATTCATATAGAATATACTCACGAGAGATCAGTGAGAAACCATGAAACCCTGTTACAACCACTAGCTGAATCACGAGCCGAAGTCATAGTGCTCCGAGTACGCCAGATGGTGTGCGAAAGACACCTACTTGACATGGAACGTCAATTGGCTGAACTGATAGTTCACCAGAGGGATGACCGTCGCCAGTAGTAGACGCTTTACTTTATTTCCCGTATAAAAAGAAATCGTGTTTTCTGTCTATGCCTAATGTGGCATTTTCTATGAAATTATCTTGTACCGTAAGTACTTTAGTTAGGTCTTTATGCTGTCAGGAACTATCTTCTGTGGATATGATGTGAGACCTTTAAAAGGTCATTTTCCAGAATCCTTACATCGTGAATATCAAAGATATTGACAGCCGGCTAACTTCTGTGTCATTCTTCATCCAAGTACTTTTATCTTACTTTCATTGGAGTCTACCTGAATCATACTTTAGTCAAGTCATTGGACTATGGTGATTTATCTCCAGAGGCATTTCCAAGTCTCTTTCAGTGGTTGGATCTTGTTATTCACCAACCCACGATACCTCAGCCCGAACGACAAACGTCTTGAGACCATCCTACGAACATACTCCCATTCTATACTAGGACTGCATCATAGAGATGTAGTTCAAACCTTCGTAAACATACTTTCATTCTTTACCAGGACTGCATCATAGGGATGTAGGTGAAGCTTTCGAGAACATACTTCTATTCTTTTCTTAAACAGTCAAATTAAGTCTAGGTTCAACCATGCTCGCTCACAAATTCGTTTTCTTTACGTGAAACAGAATCATGTCGCCAAAGAAAGACGAACAACCCATCAACCAAGCACCAACCCTCCAGATTGATGCAGCTACCTTTCAAGCTGCAGTGTCGGCTGTCGTGTCAGCTATTCTGACCCACCTTCACGCTAACGATGCGAATGTTAGCGGAGCTATTAACAACAATGCCACTCTAGGTGACAATCCAGTACCTCGACAAGCAACAAACTACCATGATACCCCGAGTGCCAGGACCAAGAGTAACAAACGGATGTTTTGGGATAGAAAGAAGGACAAATCACGAAGAGGAACGAATAAGAAACAACCACCGGTAACGACCTTCACAGCTACTACGTCTGCACCTCCTACTACCATTCCTTCTGGTGTCCCAATTGTCCCTACACCAGCCAGGCAATATGCCGGAAGCCTACCAAAATGCTATAAGTGTAGCTTTCATCATCTGGGTAGTTGTCGTCCGTTACACTGTTTTAGGTGCAACAGGAATGGACATACTACTAGCTGCTGCAGGATTCCGATTCAACACATCACATCAACCACCAATGTCCAAAGCTCTCAGATATGCCATCTATGTGGCGTCATGGGACACTTCAAGAGGGACTGTCCAGCAGAGAAGGACAGCAACAAACCTGACGGAGTTTGATCGCAGAGTGGAAAGAGACGGTTAAGGACCCTAATATAGTATAGGTTCCCTCCAAATCGTCAGTTTTGTATGATGAAAAACATGTTTAAAACTAGTGCAACTAGAGTCTTACCTTTTGCGAGATCCTGTCTGTATAGGAATCCTCGTGCTGCGTATACTTGCCTTTTGTAGTATATCTTATTCGTAGCAATAGTCTGGTGGTAAATCTAAGTACTGTAACTCTTGTTCATGGTTTCACGGTTGTGTTTAGTCTGTAAACGTATTATGTTCAAATCTAATGTCTTTAATATTCAGTATGATTTCAACATTATCATACGACTCGATTTAATTTGATCCTCACAAAAACAGCTTCATGCGTACATCTCCTTCTTCTAGATCACTTTTCCAGTGAAGCCGTCATGTAAGAACACCGAAGTACTCATGCCAGGAGTACCTTTTAGTTATTTTCTTTCCGAAGAAATCCCCGAAGTACTCATTCCAGGAGTACCTCCTAGTTAATTTCTTTCCGAAGAAATCCCCGAAGTACCACTCGTGCAGTACGCCAAGTTTAATCCAGGAATTCATGCGGATGATCTATCACTGAGGAAGGTATATGTAAGAGTTATATATAATCAAGCATCTACAGGTTTAGAATTGATGATTCCACTTTAACTTCTTTTTCCCCAATGGGATGTGAGCTTAAAGAAGAATCAGTTATTCGACTACCTTTTCAATCTTAATCATATACGACTCATATACCCGAAGTTGTGATTGTGAAACCATGCATAAATTCTAAAATGGACTTCAGGATGGAGAACTGCCTAAGTATACGAGTAATCACATCGTCATGTGAACAAACCTAGAACCCAGTACGACTCCCGTAAACAGATCACCCTATAGTTTAAACACCCACGGAGATACAAGAACAGTACAAACAAGTTAGCGAACTACACGGAAATAGAATTAGAAGACTAGGCTTCTCACCCTAGAGAACCCCGGTCATATTCTTCCAAAGATCGACGGATCGCATTGTATGTACCTCGGATATCGAGGACTCCGTCAAAGATTTCCATAGAAATCGTTAATTCTGCCTCGCATAGACAAAATGGTTGAGCAAATGTAAGGAAAGAAACTACTTCCAGGAATGGACCTGAGATCCGAATATCACCAGTTCGATGTGTTAGGGAAGGATGTCTGGAAGACTGTCTTCCGAATTCGATGCGGACACTTCGAGTCCGTAGTGATACCCTTCGGATAGGACCAGTACGCCCATGCTTTTCATGAGCTAAATGAATAGGGTTACGTCTTTCTTACTTGGATCAATTCGTCATTTTTCCATGAAATGACTTACTTATCTACCCTCGTAGTAAGAAGAAAGCCCATGGGAACATTCCTTCAGAGGAACTTCTCGTGAAGTTCTCTAGGCATGAGTTTTGAAATTGAAGAGTAAAATTTCTATGGCGCACTATTAGTAATGTGAGAAATTTTGAGCACTCCTTCAATTTGCCAGAACCGTTGAGCATTTATCAACACCAGAGACACCGACAGTTTTCGCCAAATTCTAGGTCTTACCGACCTACCGCCTTAGTTCATTCAGAACTCCTCGCAAGCTACAGAAACTCGTACGACTTTGACACAACAAGGGGTGGCCTTTGACTGGGAAGTTACGCAAGAAAAGGAAGCCCTAGAAACCTTTGAAATTCCAACTGAGTGACCAAGATCCTTAGGATAACTCACTCTGGGAATGGCTTAATACGCTTCGTAAAGCGTGAAAAGCTAAATCCAAGTTAGACAGGACCTCCGAGATTCTTATCAGAATCGGTTCTATGCCTTGCACAAACTAGACCTACTTCGCGAACTCAGTAGCGTACATTCTACCTTTCGCATCTCGATCGTGAAACCATACCTTTCCATTAGGACTCTTGCAAGTCCACTCGTCGAGATCCTTGCCTTCGTATTAGGACCGTAGTGACCCTCGACTGAGTGGTCAAGCGGACGAAGCAACGTCGTCGCCAGTTAGTGAAGGTTCGTTGGGATACCAACCGAGAGCCCGATTTCACTTTAGTGCGCTAGAACCAATCAATTAGGAAGTTTCCTCCTCACGACTTGATCATTCGTGCATACTTCCTTGCCTAAATTCTAATTTCGGGATGAAATTCCCTTTAACAGGGGGATGATGTGACAACCCGAAATTTCCATTCAAATCAAACCATTTCAACCCAATAGAAGTAGAGCAGTATAGTGAAAATTCAGACTTATGGAATAAGTTGGAAGTTTTCAGGGTTTTTACACCTAAGGAGTTATTAGGGGAGTGGATGCACTAGGATTGTGTGCAACACTGAAATTCCATTACTCTAGGTCATTAGAATCCATTCCGAGAATAGAAATATTTTCTGCCAAAAATCTCAGGACTATAAATAGAATTCTGAACCAAATTGGTTCATTAGTTGAATTCCATTTAGAGAAAAGCCAATTTCTCTCTCACGGATCTTCGGGTTTTCATCCCAGATTGTGAGTCTACTTTCATAGATGTGTTTTAATACTTGTTATATGCTAAATAACATTATTTACATGTCCAAAATACAAGATCCGGGAGTTTACCGCCCAAGAACGTTCTTGGGGAGTAAACTCCAAAATCAAGCCTAAAGTCCATCTAGTCCCATTTCCGAGTTAGGCATCTTGCTAAGGACTTTATGTATGAGCATTAGAGGCTACAAACAAATCAAAACCATTTAGTTTGAGGAGTTTACGGCCAAGGAACATCTCTTGGGCCGTAAACTCCAAGTAAAGGGCACAAATGAGTGCCTAATGTTCCTTTAGCCTTAGAACAAAAACCTAGAAGCCTTAAACTCATGATTTATGCCACCAAAACAATTAGAAATCAATTCTAGAAGGGAGTTTACGGCCAAGAAGCTCTTTAGGCCGTAAACTCCAAGTTTAAGTGCCAAAATCCCTTCAAACACTTCCTAAGGCTTGTACTCTATTTTAGGCAAGTACCTGAATGTGTTTAGGACCTAGAAAACTCATGAAAAGCTCAAGTGTTGAAGAGTTTACGGCCAAGAGTATTTCTTGGGCCGTAAACTCCTTTAAAGGAGTCAAAGGACACCCTAAACACTTCCTTATGCCAAGAGACAATTAGGGCATGTACCTAGATGAGTTTTGGACTAACTAAAACATTTAGAACCCCGTGTGTGAGGGAGTTTACGGCCCAAAAGGTTCCAAGGCCGTAAACTCCATAAAATGGTACCATTTAGTGCCATAAATCTTCCTTAAGCCAAGTACTAAAGCCTAGACTTGTTCCTAGAAATGATAGAGACTTGAAAGAACCATAAGAACCCTTCCAAGGGAGTTTACAGCCGTAAACTACAAGGGAAAAGGGTCTTTGGGCCGTAAACTCCTCAAAGGAGTCAATATGGTGCCCAAACACTTGCATAGGCCTTGAAACAATTCCCTTCTAAGGTTGTAGTACTTCTAAGCTCCATTTCATGTCTTGGTTGAGAGTTTACGGCCAGGATCTTACTCCCTTGGGCCGTAAACTCCAATTCATATGGTCTTTTGACCTTAAACTTCCATTAGGGGCATTGCACTTCTTTGTTGCAACCCATTAGCCTCCTAACACTTGACCAAAAGTGTTATCCTCGCGCTTAAATGTTATTACTTGTATAATTAGTGTTATAATCACTAATTATTTATATACATATGTTTTCATATGTAATTAGGATCATTGTGTGTGTCTAAGTCTCCACTTGACACAAAGCACTTGTCTGATCCTTCCGTACGATAACAGCCGTTCAATTCCAGTCACATACTGCAGGTGAGTTCATACCCCTTAACTAATGTTTTAAACTATTTTAAATGTTTTATGGGGGCGGGATACAAGTAGAATCATGCTACATATTATGTCAATCACATGTGATTAGTAAGTAGGATTATATTACTTATTACATCAATCACATGTGATTAATATACAACATCCAAAAGATTTGGCTACTCATTAGCCGTTTTACCAAACAGTTTCCTTCAAATGATTTTTATAAACATTTTATATGTTTCAAACTACTTATTACACTGTACCTCTTACTCTGTTTAACAGATTTCAAACTTATTTACAACTGTGTTTTCAAACAAATGTTCCTTGTACTTATATTGTTTTATCAAACTTATGCTTTCAAATTGTTTTATAGATTGACATCAAGTCGATCTTTCCTTAAACTAATATTTATGTTTCAAATGTTTACCAAACTTATTTATGCTTTTATATTATAAATTGCATGCCTCTATATGTATAGTTATATAAGAAATGTTTAAAAGACTTAGGAAGGCTATCCACCCTATTTCCTTTTCGCGCTTGAGATGTGGTCTGGTGGGATATCGGATACTCGTCCGAAGGTCGTTTAAATATTAGTTATATATCATGTGTACATATAAAGTCATAAAAAGGTCCTTCCAGATCATCCTATGCTTTTGGGTAGCAAGGGTATACATCAACGTCCATACGTACCACTTAGATTACTAGTAAGCTACCATATGGGTAGTTCAGGAAGATACTAGAACCATTACTAGAACGCGATATCATACAACGAGTCAGTTCATTCATGAGTCAATACTTTCTATAACATTACTGTACATTACATATACGACTATACTAGGATGAGAACATATACAACTATACTAGGACGAGAACATATACGACTATACTAGAACAATTACATTACTATACTTGCTAGATAGAGAGCACACACATTACAGCTAGCACATGTAGAACCTTACAGTACTCTACTATATTATTTACATGATCATACTTATAGGAGTACTTTTGCATAGATATATCAGGAGGAGTCCTATTACATTTTACATGTATCGACTCTGTTATCAAATCATCATTCTTACCTTTACCTTGTGATACAATCACATATTCGACGAGATAGAATGGATTTATTATCCTAGTACCAAAGGATATGATTATGGGATTGACCATTCCTAGAACCTCTGTTAGCTACAGAGGTAAAAGCACATCCACGGATGTCAAATGGTTGGTACCATTACAGGTATACGATTAATGGATTAACTATTCCTATACCCAGCTGTTAGCAACAGAGGTAAGAGTACGTCTACGGATGGCTTAAAGTTAACAATGATAGTTACCCTAGTACCAATGGGTATTATTCGGATTAGTTATATTATTAACTATATTTTGTGACTCATTCACATAACCAATGAGGTAAATTATATTTAGGTATCCTAGTACCAAAGGATACAATTTCTTATAATGATAATAATAGTAACATAGTTAGGTCTTGGTAGAAGATTACAATGAGAATAGTTAAGTCTTGCTAGAAGACTCCTTTTGTTACTAATAAGAATCATAGGGATTCTAGGGTTTTTCAAAACATTTACAGTTGATCTACAAACATTTTCATACTTATATGAGCTTTCCTTCAAAACAATGTCAAGTCTTAAAAATTATAAGTTTTACAAATTAAGACACATTAATACTTATGATCTCACCAGCTTCAAAGCTGATACTCGCTTTCAAAATTACTTGTATCCTCAGGTCATCATAGACAGGTACCGCTGCAAGGAGAAAGGAAGATGGAGCTTATTCAAGACTTATCTTTCATTTTGATTTATGCTTTAGTGTTTATCAAAATTTGACAGAACACAATTGTATAATAATTATTTTATTAATGCAATGGACGATGTTGTTGCTTGTTTACTACTTTACATTGTTGTTGATATTATACATGACGTCCTCCGCCCCAGAACGTTTACGCCGTTCTTGGTTTTGGGGTGTGACAATTTTCGTACACCTTAAGGGGGTGGTCGGTTTTGGAGCTCGAAAAGGGTTCTAGAATTGATTCTAATAGTTGATAGGGATAAGAATTGGAATCTTGATTAAAACTAATTATTTAATTGATTCAAATCTACTTTGCCTGCAAATTACTTCATCTATAAATAGACCCTTAGGCCTTCATAAATTCCGTTCATAACCTTTTAAGGGTGAGAATTTCATTCTTTCTAGCCTCTATCTTCTCTCCTAATTCTTTTTGGGTTTTATTGTTTCGGGTGTGAGCTATTAGAGGCATTCCTACTTTGGGTGCTAGTCCATCGAAATATAAATCGACAGTTTGTGATCTTCAAGAGGATTAAAGTAAATACGATTTCACTTTAAAGGTTAGTAATGTTATCCGTTTTAGATTAGTTTAATATCATAGTCTTGAATGTACATTGTTATAATAAAAGAACTTAGATCCTATGGTGCGTATACACTTAGGACTGTGTTTTGAATGCTTACATTGCCTTAATCTAATGTATAGTAGTATAGAAAACCCAACATACCTATACCCCATACTTAAGTTATACAATGCCCTCATTATATATATAATTAATTACGCACAAAATAAGAGAGAGAGAGAGAGAGTGTGTGTGTGTGTGTGTATGTGTGTGTGTGTGTTTGTGTGTGAGTGATAGAAAGATCAAGAACAAACTCCTCTTTGGTATATAGTAACGATATTGAATGATTGATATGTGTAATTCTTGATACAATGCTCAAATCGTCTTGGCTGAGTTAATTCTAGAACTAAACTTCATTGCCGATAATAATGAGCACTTGGCATGAAAGTATGGAAGACACTAATCTTTAAAACACAAATAAGTAATATGGCAAGACACTTTTCCGTTAAGATCATATATATGCCGCGTCCCAATCTTTGTAAGCGCTGATACATCATATTGCGATGAAAAACTTCCTCGCAGCATGTAATTAGGATTGACACGTCCCGGTCTTCATAATGCCAGGAAGGTAATCATAAGGAATTGTATGTCACGTCGCTAATAGTAATGTGAAAAATAAAATTCCTAAATCGTCGAAAAGAATCAACCAATTCGAAAGGTCATCAGGCTCTCGACTAGTCTCTCATATTTGTATCCTCTCTTTCTAACAATGACAACCCAATAAATGTCGGTATCGGTCCATGTCGAATGTATACACCACACATATTTATGGTCATGCCTCTTGCCTACTTTTTGTAATTATTCACCCTACTCTTGCATCTTGTCTTATCTTAGCTGAAAAATAATTTGCAACAATATAAGAAGCATAAAAAGAAATTTTATTTATAACTAAAAACTAAAATTAAGAATTAAGAGTTATAAATGAAAAGAAAATACAAACAAAGTTTGAAAAGTTAGGTTGCCTCCCAATAAGTACTACTTTTTGTGCGACTCTCGAGCTGTACTCTTAACTTAATATATTACTAATCTAGCTTTAGCTAATTCATTTTTTGCTTCAAATATTCTTCTTGACCAAATTCGTAAAAATCAAATATTTACTTCTAAAATCAGCCATATGAGCTTGTATTTGTTAATCTGTAAAATAACGATAAGGACTAATGTTGGTTGGACACTAATCATAAAGTGGTTGCACTTCAAAACATTCTTTAGAAACAGAATCTTCATCCCATCCAACAAAATATAAAACTTGAATCATGGGATCTCGTTTCGCTACTAATTTGGGTTTGCATTTTGAAAACTAGGTTTCAGCTTCTTCCAAATCTTTTGCCAGCAACCTCTCCGGCTCCTCCAAATCTCTTTCTAGATCAAATGGCTCATCATCCAACCCAAAATTTTCAAATAACTCTTCACAATTTTAAAACATACTTTCATTCATAAAATAATATTAAACATAATGTATCCAATGTCATCATAGTAAAACATATCCCATAATCATATAAACAAAAGCTCCATGAGTGTGTACAGATCATGCCGGCGCCTTCCCACGATCATCACTGGTACCTGAAACACATACACAAAGCTCTGTAAGCATAAATGCTTAGTGAGCTCCCCAAAATACCACATAACACATATCAGCCACTCAAGGTTGTAACTCTGATGACCCTCTGGTCGAATATATCTGTAGGACACTCTTGGTCCCATAACTCTGTGGACCCACTGGTCCTAACTCTGTAAACTCTGAATCATGCATATCTAATATCACATAGAAATCACAACACATAAATAACATACAAGATACACTGTCACATAGCTCTGATTACCACTCTAGGTAAAGTATAGTGATAAGACTCACATCGGGAATCTCGATAAAATCTCGATATCAGAATACTGCCCTAGCCTCTGCCTAGTCACAATAATAAATTACACTAAATAAATGTCTCTTCACAATTTGGATATTCTCTCATGAAAATCCCTTGAAGGGTAAAAGACCATTCTACCCATCTACAGGCCCAAAGGCTCATTTTGTTGACAAACCCTAAAAGTCAACCGAAAGTCAACTATCCATTTTGACCAGATTCACCGAGTGCATACGAAGACTTGGCGAGTCACATTGTCCCAACAGACTCTTCCCCTTCTAAGCCTCACTCGACTCACTGAGTCACCCATCAACTCACTGGGTCACCATCGGAGTCAGACCCCGGGGCAACCCAGTCCGACTCGTCGAGTCTACATATGGACTTGGCGAGTTTCCTCCATGGACTTGCTCAAACAACCTCCTAAAATCA
The DNA here is from genome assembly GCF_051521515.1 of Lactuca serriola. NCBI lineage: Eukaryota > Viridiplantae > Streptophyta > Magnoliopsida > Asterales > Asteraceae > Lactuca > Lactuca serriola. The sequence continues at coordinate 119,234,939 of NC_136414.1, forward strand.
GATCTACGTAACCAAATCATAGATCTAACCCTTAAACACTAAAAAGTCACGTAAAGGTGCAACCTTTACGTGCATGCAACCCATTTCAAGCCTCAAATGGAGAAATAACACTAGAAATGGCAACCTAATTTCCAATTGCTTATTTGCTTGAAAAAAGCTAGAAGATAATGACTCTAGGGACCTCTCATGGTCCAGATCCGATGTCATAATTCCAAAGAGGACCTCATACTCACTAGATCTTTCATAAAATGATAGTAAAAACCCTAAAATCAAGAAATCCATCAACATAACACAAAATGGAAAGGATTATACCTCCAAAGATGATATCACTAGATGATTAGCTCAGATCCAGCCCCCTTCACACTCTAGATTTGACCACTTTTCTTCCTTCAAGCAAAACCACACAAAAGATGAAGAAATAGCCTCCTCTTGCCCTCAAACTCACTATTTTTGCTCTCAAGGGTTTCTCTGGAACAAGGTGGCCGCAAATGAAGGCCGTAAAGGTCTTTAAATAGGCTCCCAAACCCGGGGATTAGGGTTTTCCTAATCAGTACTGACTCGGTGAGTCAGCTACCTGACTCGTCGAGTCGGGTCGCAAAATCGCGCCAAGAGATAAGACTCTACTCGACGAGTTGAGGCACCAACTCGTCGAGTTCCCCCAAAAATAATAATAATTCAAAATAATAAAATTACCTACCAAACTCCGGATGTTACAAATCTCCCCCACTAGAATCAGACTTCGCCCTCGAAGTCTCGCTCTACAAATAACTCTGGGTATTGCTCACGCATCTCCATCTCTGGTTCCCATGTCAGCTCGGACCCTTTCCGATGTTGCCACTGAACCAGCACCAAGGACACCTCCTTGTTTCTAAAAACCTTAATTCTCCGATCCTGAATCGCAATTGGGCTCTCAACATAATTCAGGCTCGCATTACCATCGCCGATTCATCGACAATACACTTCCTCAACTGAGACACATGGAAGGTATCATGAATCTGACTCAACTCTGCAGGTAACTCCAAACAATACACTACCCCGCCTACCCTCGCGATAACCCTGAATGGACCAATATACCGAGGCCCCAACTTGCCTCTCTTCCTGAACCAGATCACACCCTTCCAAGGTGACACCTTCAGTAGAACGAAATCACCAACCTGGAACTTGAGCTCTAAGTGACGCCTATCCGCGTAGCTCTTCTGATGACTCTGAGCCGTCAGCAACCTCTGCATGGCGTGTTGTATCTGCTCAGTCGTCTGAACCACTGTCTCCATGCTACCCATCACTTTTTGCCCTACCTCTCCCCAAAAAATGGGAGTCCGACACTTCCTCCCATACGACAACTCTAAGGGAGGCATAGCAATGCTCGAATGGTGGCTGTTGTTATAAGAAAACTCAGCCAAAGACAGATACGTGTCCCAACTCCGTCTGAAGTCCAGCATACATGCCTGAAGCATGTCCTTGAGCATCTGAATCGTCCGCTCACTATGTCCATCTGTCTGTGTGTAACACCCCGATCCTCGGGTATTAGTTAATTAAGAATTTATGGTTAAGATCTACTCGAAGAGTTGGTTGACCTACTCGTCGAGTAGCAATGGGGTGAGAACGCGTGGTTAGTGACCTACTCGGTGAGTCCACTATTAGGACTCGGTGAGTCTCAAGGATGACTTGGCAAGTCACATGAAGATAGTCATTGAACTCGACGAGTTGGATGAACAACTCGGCGAGTTAGCTGAAGATCACCATAAAACTCGATGAGTTGAAGAACAACTCGGTGAGTTGGATGGCTTTTACCTTGGATAGGCATGTGTGTGTACCCATCGAGTTGCAAGGAGGAAACTCGACGGGTGGCCCTTAAGGATTGATCGGGATTTGAAGGGACTCGATGAGTCACTCCAATGAGTCGGCGAGTTGGAATGTGCTCCACGGACTCGACGAGTTGAGGTCAACATGGACTGTTGACCATGACTGAGGACTCTGACCTTGATCAGGAATTTCTAAGAGGTTATGGGGTGTCTCATAAGAGTAAGAACTTATGAATATATTGTGCCATGGTTATAGGTGGTGGTGCCGGTGTCAAGTGATCCGATAGTTGGAGCTGCATTTCATTCGACATCTGCGAGGTGAGTTATCCTCACTATATCGATAGGGTCTACGGAACCAAGGCCGGCCCTTTATGATTTACATCCTGGTTTAGGATGGTTTCTTGTTATTGCCATGCTAGATTTCATCCTGGTTTAGGATGGATGTTATGTTATTGCTTTGTTAGAATTCATCCTGTTTAGGATGGTGGTTATACTAGAGATCGGTTAGATCTGTTGTTATGGTATGCTACATATCATTATGATCTGTTAGATCGGAATCAGGATAGATAGTATGTTATGAATTTATGATCCATAAGGATTTGTATGTTAGTGACCTGTTAGGTCGATACTCTAGTTAAGATTGAAACTCTATGATTGATGGTCAATGAGATAGATATGTCTACTATGTGTATATGCTAGTATATAATAGTATGACGACATGGTTAGTTTCTTGTTGGTTGGGTTGAGGCGGTCCTGCTTTGTGCTGAAGGCCAACACACCCTCTGAGCGGCCCGAGGAGACTATAGGCCCACGCGACGGACCAGTCATACCGAAGGCTCGGGATAGATTCAGATAGATTGTAGGCCCAGTAGGACGGACCAGTCCTGCTGATGGTTCAGTATGTATGTTGTTTGATTGATCGTTATGGTTGTGGTTTTTGTCGATATGGTGTTGGTATTTTGGGGGTAGCTCACTAAGCCCTCTGGCTTATAGTTTTCAGTTTACTGTTCGATGTACTTCAAGAGAGCGAGGGAAGGCGAAGGCGTGACCGTAACGCTCTTCATCCTCATGATCTATTTTGGGACACTCTGATGATAAACGAATTGGAAATATTTTGTAAAAGCAATTACTATTGACTCTTTTGTTAGTATTAAAAGTTTAAATTTGGCTTAAATTATTGGGTGTTACAATTTGGTATCAGAGCCTTGGTTTGAGTGAATTGGAGGAACACTCGTGTGAACCTAGTCTCAAACCAAGGAGGTTTTCGAAAAGTAAGTTTTTTTTAAATGGTTTTCAAAATAAAGGATGGAGGATACAGAGGGTACGATCAGCCGGAGCCTATAAGTAAGCCCCAAAATACGATATTGTTATTTGATATTCTGATATGTTAGAACAGCATGTTGGTTCTAGGCTAGGTATTTTCATGAATTGCATGATAGCTTGGCTTGATTGTATGATACCTATTAGCCTAGGTTTTCTTGAATATGGGATTGACATCATAATTTTAGATGATTAGTGTATGCACCACGGCTGTGGATAGTCAGGATCTTATAGTCTGAGAATGTCCGATTCGACCTTAGTGTGGGATTGGATATTCGGAAGTCTATTGGGTCCAGCGCTATGTGCAGCCAGTGTACACTAGCGCTGCAGGGGATGATGGAAGTGTCATGGATGTGTGAGTGGTGCGAAATGGCAGGATCAGTTACTAGTTAGGCGATGTCCCCTGTTAGTGAGGGTTGAGCGCATATTATGTTAAATACAGTTTACGGCGTTGTGGTGATACTTGAGACAAATATGGGTAGGTGTGGAAGGTAGTAGGGGCCCATACTACTGAAAGCATAGGACCCATACGTGTATCATGGAAGTCACAACCCGTAGGGATTGAGTGTAATTGGTTTTCGGTCATTTTATGATATGTCTGAGACATTGAGTGTGTTTGAAGTATGGTGGTGGCGAGACGTGTTGCTTCGAGGTCCGGATCCGGATTAGGATCAGGATCAGGGTCAGGAGATGGAGGATTGGAGGTGCCGGTAGCACCTGAGCTCGTGGTTCAAATAGGGATTGAGGAGTTGGATGCCCGAATTCGGGAGATCATGCACGATGAGATTGCTGATGCGTTCTGAGCGCAGCTGCCAGAGATGTTTGGGTCGATTAAGACCGCGATGGTCGAGTATTTTGATGAGGGGTATGCCGCCCTAGTAGAGACTGCTGTCGCTGCAGTCACTTCGGCTGTAACTGTTGCAGGGGTTGGAGGAGGAGGAGCCGGCTGGGCTTTCCAGTACCGGGACTTTGACAATACGAAGCCCCTGGCATTTGATGGTACACAGGATGCCATTCGGGCTATGAGTTGGTTATCTGACGTGGAGGGATGTTTCTTCACGTGTTCATGCCCTGCTGACCAGAAGGTCAGGTGTGCCCTAAACCTGCTGGGGCTTGGGGCGAAGGACCGGTAGAGGCTGATGACAGGTTTGCATACTGATGATCAGAGGGCTGCTATTACCTGGGAGCAGTTCCAGGATGTGTTTCACACCCGCTACGATCCGCGCGTGGAACGGGAGCGGCTTGCTCATGAGTTTTTGACCTTGAGACAGGATGGGGAGTCTGTGATGGAGACTACCCGTATGTTCATGGAGAGGGCTATGTTTTGCCCGAAGTTTGCTTCAGAGCAGTCTCAGATGACTCGTTATCTGAGTATGCTCAAGACGGATATTCGACAGTTTGTGTCTACTCAGCGATGTGATACCCTCCTGGACCTATAGGAAGCCGCGCGGCGGCGTGAGTTGGAGATAGAGCTGTAGCTGAAGGAGCAACGTCAGGCACCGGCATAGTCTCAGTCGGTGCCGAAGCAGTCTAAAACCGCTGATACACGGTTCGGGGGTCATCAGAGCCGCACTTGTGGAAAGTGTGGCAAGGCTCATTCAGGGGTTTGTCGAGCAGGAGGTGGGTGCCACAAATGTGTGAAGGAGGGGCACTATGCTAGGGACTGCCGTCAGTCCGCCCCTCCAGCAAATATGAGGATTTGTTATCATTGTCATCAGGTTGGTCTTGTGAAGACCAACTGTCCACAGCTCGCTGCCAAGCCGACGCTGGGTTCCGTGCCAGCTACTGTGAGGATTGGAGATGGGTGGCCAGTCAAGATGGAGCCTCCAAAGGCTCAGGGTCGTGTCTTCCAGCTCACAGCCGAGGAGGCCAAGGCAGCACCGGATGTGGTTGCTGGTATGTTCCTATTCTCTATCTCAGATATTGTATTTAGACTATGCTTATTGGTTGTACCTATGATCAGGTTCGTGTACCTATGATCAGTCGGTCGTTCTTATCTCAGACCTTCTCTAGAGGTTTCAATGTGCTGATAGATGATCTTGAGTGTCTGTTACGAGTTTCGATCGCCAATGAGCATGGGGTTTCTGCTTCTTCGGTCTACATAGGATGCGAGTTGGTGATTTCCGAGGTGTCTTTCCCGATAGATTTGATTCCTATCCCCATGGGGGATGTATGCGTGATTGTAGGAATAGATTGGCTTAGCCGTTTTGGCGCCATGATTGACTATGAGGGACAGCGGGTAGTGGTTCAAACCCCAAGGGGGGGGAGAACTGGTAGTATATGGTGAGGGCAACAAGTCGGGATCAGGGTTTTGTTCGGTGGCTAGGGCTCGACAGTATATTCAGCACGGTTGTGCCGGCTATTTGACGTATGTGGTAAATAAGCGGGTTAGGGAGCAGCTCTCTGTTTCAGAGGTACCTGTGGTTAGAGAGTTTGCTGATGTGTTTCCGGAGGGATTACCCGGAGTGCCTTTGGTGAGGCAGGTTGAGTTTAGGATTGATCTAGTGCCAGGTGCGGCCCCAATTGCCAAGGCGTCGTACCGTTTGGCACCGCCAGAGATACATGAGCTATCATCTCAACTACAGGAACTGTTGGGTAAGCAGTTCAGTCGACCGAGTAGCTCACCATGGGGAGCACCGATCCTCTTCGTCAGGAAGATGGATGGTTCGCACAGGATGTGCATTGACTATTGGGAGCTGAATAAGTTAACGGTGATGAATCGTTATCGGCTCCCGATGATAGATGATCTTTTCAACCAGTTACAGGGTGTATCTTGGTTTTCCATGATCGATTTGAGATCAGGATACCACCAGGTCAGGCTGAGGGAGGAAGGCGTAGAGAAGACTACGTTCCGTACTCGTTATGGTCATTACGAGTTCGTGGTGATGCCGTTTGGACTTACCAACGCGCCAGCAATATTCATGGATCTGATGAACTGAGTCTGCAGACCGATGCTCGATCGCTCGGTCATTCTGTTTATAGATGACATCTTGGTGTATTCGAAGACCCGAGAGTAGCATGAGGAGCACCTCAGGGAGCTATTGGAGGTGCTGCGACGACAACGGCTTTATGCCAAGTTCTCGAAGTGTGAGTTCTGGTTGCGAGAGGTTTAGTTCCTTGGACATCTCGTTAACCTGGATGGGATTTTAGTCGATCCGGCCAAGGTGGAGGCAGTTATGCAGTCGGAGACTCGGAGATCTCCCTCAAACATCAGGAGTTTTCTAGGATTAGCAGGGTATTATCGGAGATTCATTCTTGATTTCTCCAAGGTTGTCGTACCCCTCACTCATCTAACGAGGAAGGGAGTGGATTTCCGGTGGGGCCCAGAGTAGCAAAGGGCATTTGAGACCCTCCGGTAGCGGTTATGCGAGGCGCCAGTGTTGACACTCCCCGAGGGAGTGGAGGATTTTATGGTATATTTTGATGTGTCCATCACAGGCCTTGGGGTAGTCCTCATGCAGAGGGGGCGAGTGATAGCTTATGCATCGCGGCAGTTGAAACCGCATGAGACGAGATACCCCACGCACGATCTTGAGTTGGGAGTGGTGGTCGTCGCTCTCAAGGTTTGGAGGCACTATTTGTATGGGGTCCGTTGTACCATATACACAGATCACAAGAGTTTGAGGCACATAATGGATCAGCCGAACTTGAATATGAGGCAGCGCAGGTGGCTGGATGTAGTCAAGGACTATGATTGCGAGATCCTTTACCATCCTGGTAAAGCGAATGTGGTTGCGAACGCTTTGAGCTGCAAGTCAGCTGGGTCTTCTACCCCAGCCAGATGTATGAGGATAACGGTGGATTCCCCACTGGTGGGTTTGGTCAGGGATGCTCAGTTCGAGGGTATGAAACCAGAAAACTGGAAATTGGAAAGGATTAGGGGAAAAAGCGTCTGGTTCGTTCAGGATATTCGCAGGCTATTGACCAGATATGGTCGGGTTTGGGTTTCGATGACCGGAGGAGTTAGGCAGACAGTGATGGAGGAGGCTCATAAGTCTTATTTTTCTATCCACCCGGGGGCTACCAAGATGTACCGAGATTTTAGTGTGAGTTATTGGTGGCCTGGTATGAAGCGAGATATTGATTGGTACGTTGAGAGGTGCTTGACCTACAGGGTGGTCAAGGCCGAGCACCAGAGGCCGCATGGTAAGGTGCAGTCTCTGGAGATTGCCATGTGGAAATGGGAACGGATGGCGATGGATTTCATCACGAAACTACCAAGAAAGACAAAGGGATTCGACGCTATATGGGTCATCTTGGATCGATTGACCAAGAGTGTCAATTTCCTAGCTATACGGAGAGTTCGTCGGCGGAGAAGTTGGCCGACCTATACGTCCGCGAGATTGTCTCTCGCCATGGGGTTCCAGTTTTCAATTTATTATTTCAGGTACTTCAGGAGAGCGAGGGAAGGCGAAGGCGTGACCGTACCGCTCCTCATCCTCATGATCTCTTTTGGGACACTCTGATGATAAACGAATTGGAAATGTTTTGTAAAAATAATTACTATTGACTCTCTTGTTAGTATTAAAAGTTTAAATTTGGCTTAAATTTTTGGGTGTTACCCTGTGGGTGGTAAGCGGTACTGAAATGCAGCCAAGTACCCAACTCCTCATGGAACTTCTTCCAGAACCTGGAAGTGAAATGCACATCTCGATCTGATACAATTGAGATCGGTACACCATGCCGCGATACCACCTCTCTCACATACACCTCTGCTAGCCTCTCTGCGGAAGAGCTCTCACTGATAGCAAGATAATGAGCGCTCTTCGTCAGCCGGTCAACGATCACCCAAATTGCATCGACACCTCTTGCAGTCCTCAGCAATTTGGTGATAAAATTCATGGAAATATGTTCCCACTTCCACTGGGGAACCTCAAGTGGCTGCAACTTGTCATGTGGACACTGGTGCTCGGCCTTAACCCTGCGACAGGTCAAACACCTCTCTACAAAGCACGCCACATCCCTCTTCATACAGGGCCACTAATAGTCTCTCTTCAGGTCCAAATACACCTTAGTGGCCCCGGGCCCCAACTGAAAGTCATGCCCTTGCGGGTCAGTCTGGTGAGAGGAACATCAATCCTGGAGAAATCCTGGATGAATCTCTGATAATAACCGGCCAACCCTAGGAAACTCCTGATCTCCGAGGGGGATCTCGGCACCTCCCAACTCATCACCACCTCAATCTTGGCCGGATCGACCAATATCCCATTCTAATTGACGAGGTGTCCTAGAAACTAGACCTCTCGTAACCAGAAATCGCATTTGGAGAATTTGGCGTAAAGCCTCTCCGATATCAGAACTCCGAGGATCTCCCTCAAATGCTCCTCATCCTGCTCTCTGGATCTCGAATACACCAATATATCATCAATGAACACGATCACCGAACGTTCCAACATCGGCCTGCACACCCTGTTCATGAGATCCATGAATGTCGTCGGTGCATTGGTGAGCCCGAAAGGAATCACCACAAACTCGTAATGGTCGTAACGAGTCCTGAACGCTATCTTCTGGATAGCCTCATCACGCACCCTCATCTGATGATATCCAGACCTCAAATTAATCTTAGAGAACCAAGACGCTCCCTGTAACTGATCGAACAAATCATCAATCCTCGGTAAGGGGTAACGGTTCTTGACCGTCAGCTTGTTCAACTCCCGGTAATCAATGTACATCCGGTGTGAACCATCCTTCTTCTAGACAAAAGGGATCGGTGCTCCCCACGGCGAGCAACTCGGCCGTATAAAGCCCTTCCCCAGCAACTCCTAAATCTGCGAGGATAACTCTTGTATCTCTAGAGGCGCAAGGCGATAGGGCGCCTTGGCGATAGGCGCTGCCCTCGGAACCAAATCGATACGGAACTCCACTTGCATCTCAGGAGGCACACCCGACAACTCCTCGGGGAAAACATCCGGGAACTCACGCACTATCGGGACCTCATCAACCGACCTCGGTCTCTCTGCACCTACTGTCGTTTCCACCACATAAGCCACAAACCCACTACAGCCTTGCTGTAGACTCTGCCTCGCTCTAGCGGCTGAACAAAATGCCGACCCAAAACGGGTGCCCTCGCCATAAACCATAAGAACTCCCCCACTGGGGTCTCGTATGGTCACCAGCTGTCGCTCGCAGTCAATAACCGCTCCGAATCTGCTTAACCAGTCCATGCCCACGATGACACAGACATCCCCTATAGCAATCGGGACCAAATCAATCGGAAACTCAACGCCGAAGATCTCGAGTACACATCCTTGAATCACATCAGTGGCATACACTGATCTCTCGTCATCTATGGAAACTCGCAAAGGTCGACTCAACGCCTCTCGATGAGTACTAATTTTTTGACTAAAGGCTAATGACACAAAAGACCGACTCTCACCCGAGTAAAATAACACCAAAGCAGGTACATAATTCACAAGAAATGTACGCATATCATAATATAAGCATAACACCACAAACACAAATTAAACATATGAAAGAATACATACTAGCCACGACACATGGTGCTGTGCGGACCTCCTCCGCTGTCAACTGGAAGGCTCTCCCGCGAGCCTTTGGCGCCTCGGCCTTCACTAGCCAACTCTCGGTAGCTCGAACAGCAGCAGGGGTAGATCCCTGCGATGCTCCTTGGGGTGACGCCCGCAACTGCGGACACTCGGCCTTCCGATGTCCAGTCTCGTTGCAGTGAAAACAGACTGCAAACCCCTTGGGGAAATCCTTGGCCATGTGCCCCTCCTTGCCACACTTGTAGCAAGACTCTACTCTACAAACCCCCTCATGACCCTTGCTGCACTTGCCACAAGTGCGGCCCTTCTGGTTCCCTGATCTCGAATCGACGGGCTTCTCCCGCTTGGCTGCTGGCTGGAACTGAGCCAGCCGCCGATCCCTCCCCTGAGACTTCACCTCCTCTCTAGCCTGAGTCTCCAGCTCTATCTCCCTCTTCTGAGCATTTTCATGGAGCTCGGCAAATGTCCGGTACGAGGAGTTCGCCACGAACTCTCGTATGTCCCTCCTCAGAATACTCAGATACCGACTTATACGTGCCTGCTCAGTAGACACATGCTCAGGGCAGAACATCGCACTCTCATGGAACATCCTGATAATCACAATAACAAACTCAATACCCTGCTTGAGGGTCAAAAACTCCTGGGCCTATCGCTCCCTCTCCACCGAGGGAACATACTCATTGCGAAACATGGCGTGAACCTCTCCTAGGTCACCGCAACAAGATCATCAGGCGAATAGTGCGCTGTAACAGACTTCCACCAGTCCTTCGCTCCCAAGCGAGGTTGGTTCAACGTGAACTGAACCCTCAGATGCTCCGGACATGAACACGAATAGAAGCATCCCTCAATATTAGAAGCCCATCTCATCGCAGCAATCGGATCCTGCGTCCCATCAAACTCCGGTGGCTTCGTGTTGCTGAATTCTCGGAACAGCAACACATCATCATCCTGAGGTCTGGCAGCAGCAACAGCTGCAGCAGCTGCAACCTCAGTAACCGTTGCGTATCTCTCATCAAAAGTCTCAATCATCATGGTCTTAATAGACCCAAACATCTCTGGAATCTCAGCTCAGATGGCAGCAGCCACCTCATCATGAATCATCTGGCAGAGCTCCTCATCGCTCACACCCCCTCGCCAGTCCTTGGCCTGTGGCATGTCCCAACCATGATGTCTCTGAAATGCAACACAAAATATCAGAGACTCGCTCGAGCGTACACACACTCGATATCCCATTCCTACTCGATCCCTGGTACCCTAAGGATTCCTACTTGGGCTGCACACTGATCCGGTGTCTTCAGTAGTACGGGCCCAATACTACCGTCCACACCACATAAGTATTCACCCAAGTCCTCCTCATTGGATTCCAAATCCCAAGTACTCTACTCTCACTATGCATAGTCTACTCTCCAACAAATCTCTCATATCTCATCGTTGTTATTTATTCACTCTCAAGCATCTCCTCGCAGCAAAACCCGTAGGCTAAGGCATCACAAATCAGGCCACTCTAGTCCTAATTAGAATACCTAGCCTACTCTAGAATGCATAACATATTATCTCATATCGCATAACACATAATATAAGGGTATTTTGGGAAAAGCACCGTTCGGGCGCTAGCTGATCGTACACACTACTCTGCTCTGCTCTTTTCAAAACTTTTACTCTTTGAGAAAAATTTTGTGATTTTTTTTTTGAAAATCTCTCAAATCCTCGGTTTGAGTTCAGACACGTCCGAAGGTGCACCCGAATCCCTCAAACCAAGGCTCTGATACCAACTTGTAACACCCAAAATTTTCAAATAATTTTTCACAATTTTAAAGCATACTTTCATTCATAAAATAATATTAAACATAACATATCCACTGTCATCATAGTAAAACATATCCCATAATCATATAAACAAAAGCTCCATGAGTGTGTACAGATCATGCCGGCGCCTTCCCGCGATCATCACTGTTACCTGAAACACATACACAAAACTCTATAAGCATAAATGTTTAGTGAGCTCCCCAAAATACCACATAACACATATCAGCCATTCAACGCTGTAACTCTGATGACCCTCTGGTCGAAAGTTGGGTTTCCGTATTATAATTAAATTTTGCAGCTCTACGTAGCGTGCATGCGCAGAGGATTGCTACGCAGGGCGTAGCCTGTGTTTTTGCCCTCTTTTTTGTCTTTTGTCCTTATCTACTCATATCAGCTCCATCTCTTCTTTTTTATCTAAGCCACAAATTTAGCTATAGTTATCCAAGTCACTTTACATTAAAAATTTCCTCAAAATTTGAACAATCACTAAATTTCCAATTTAAGTGACATCGTTTTTGTATTTGGTTTAACATTATTAGAATAGTTCACGAACTTAGCTGATGCACATGTAGTGGTGGTTTTGTTTGGTGTCCTGGTGTGGCACCGACAATACCTATATTTTCTGTACGTAGTGGAAAAAAATTGATTTTCTTTTACCTATTTTTCCTATACCGGCAACACCTAATAAAACAACCTCGGTAACACCTAATATGTATTCATGCGTCCTCCCGTGTACGCATGTGTGTCTTGAGTTTATATTGATAGCGTGCGAGTGTTAAACTTCATTAGTTTTGTCGACAACATGATTAACTAAACATAAGAGATTTATGTTGTTGTTTTGACGTTTAACGGAGGACCACCTATACTACTAGGTTGAGAGGTGAGAGTATTTTGGAATTTTGTAAGCACGGGGGCATGTGAGAGGCCTTTCTCATCCTCAATAAATTGAGAAACATGTAGATTTAAGTGATGAAGAGAAATGAAACAAAATTGAAAAGGACAAGGGGAGAGTTAAAGTATTGGTTTCCAATAATTTCCTTTTATTTTTCTTTTCGCTAGATGCATGCATCTATTTAACCAATAAGCAACCGCTTCTAGCGCTTTCTCGGTGGGAATTTATTCAAAGATTATCCTCAAAAGTTATCATAGAATCTAGTCTAAAAAAATGTTTTCAACTGATTACAAACCATTTTATTTTAGAAGGAAATTATCAAATCATGTTATTTATCGATTTTCTCCAAGTTCAACCGGTCACCCATAAATTATGGATTCGTTTCGTTCCAAAATTATAAATCATTTTTCATTTTTGATTTTTCTCAAAATAATAGTCTACTTTTGAAATAAATAATATTTTTATCAAAATAACTCATCGTTATTACTTAACCAAATAAAAATTCAAAGTAAAGACAAAACTATCATTTTATTATAATGGTAATTATTGTTTGTTTAATTTATATGTTTTTAATAATTTTATGACCGAGAGAGCAAGATTTTTTAAAATTCTTTTTACAATATTGTTAGAGGAAAAGTTACTACTTCTCATACTTGTTTAAAAATAGTTATAAGCTTGTTTTATATTTTTTTAATGCAATATATTAAACATATTATATTTTTCAAAATATTTTTTAACTTTCATACAAATGATTTTAAACAAAGTATTTTGTATATGTTTTAAACTTTTCTTACAACTGTTTAAATTCTTTTTTATATTTTCATATAACTTTTTTATAACCATCGAAAAATATTTTGTTAAAAAAATTATAAAAATATACCTTACAAACTTTTAGTTAAAACGTATAAATGGTTAATATTTTTTAAAACATTTACAATATATATATATATATATATATATATATATATATATATATATATATATATATATATATATATATATATATATATATACTAGCCGTCTACCCGCGCAAAGCAGCGGGCGGCGAATAATTTGATATCTTTAGAGTTAAAACCATTTTGCGTTCACTTCGAGAAATGAATATTAAATGACATTTATTTTTCAAGAGCATTACCATACCATATTAAGGGGGTGTTTGGCTAAGCTTTCAACTTATTAGGTTCTACATCACTATAAATAAAAAAAGTGTTTGGATTAAAATAACTTATTCCGGTGGGGAACCTCTAATACGTCATTTTTTAATAAGTTACCCTACACTTACTTATTAACTTATAAGCTAATAAACTAATAAGCAATAAACTTTTTCTGCCAAACACCCCCTAAATGGTTATTGCTTCCATTTATACATATCCAAACCACTTGTACTGTTTATCGTCCTCTCTTTTTTTCGTTTTTATTAATTCATTTATTAATTTAATGTCCTACTAAGTAAAATGCTAAAATATATAAATAATAGTTTATAAAATAAACCTTTAGAATATCAGGTGTTTTAATTCAAAAGTCGATAAATATGCTTTTGAGAAGGCCAAAATACTCAGGTGTCAATTTGTTCATTGTGATTTTAAACCAAGTTTGGTCACAAATTAAAACATTTTCAACGATGGTATGTAATTCAAAGATTCATATTGATTTAGGTTCTCGAAACCTTAAAATATTGAACAAAATCTATATAGAACCTTATAATAAGGACAATAATCACCGTAATCAGAAAGTCCATGTGATGAAACTTGATAGTATAAGGACCAATGATGAAAAAGGTTTCATTTTTAGACTAAACAAGATTAAAAATATACAAACTACCTTAATCATGTCAAATCTTGTGTTTAACCGTTCTGTAACATCCCGGAATAGCAAGAGTAGAGTTGAAGGGCTAAAAGTGTTATTTGGGAAAGAGCGACTCGGCGAGTCCATGGATGGAATCGGCGGGTAGAGTCGCGGCTTGGTCGCGTGTTAAGTAGCCGACTCGGCGAGTCGATGAGATGGACTCGGCGAGTAGGCGCTGAGTGGAGAAAGCCCTAATTCTCGGGGTTGAGCCCTATTTAAAGAACATTATATCCTTCCCCCAGCCTCTTTATTCCCTCTTGAAGTCCAGAAACCCTAGAAAGTGTGATTAAAGGAGATTGGAGTGTATTTGGAGCATTGGAGGAGTTTGTTGAAGGAATCTTGTGAGATTGAAGGCTTGGGGCAAGGGGCTTTGCTTGGATTCGAATTTCATCGCAGTTGGGGCGTCCATTGGAGGTAATATCTCGTTCTTGGACTAATTGTATGTTGTTTCTTCATTTTGGGGTTTGTGGGATCTTGTCTATGGATGAAATTGGAAGTCTAGAGGTTAGATCTGAGGTTGCTACCTCAGATCTGAAATGGAGAAGAATCAGAGAGCATGAAAGTCCCTGTGTTGGACTGTTTAGTGAAGCTTGCATGTCCCAAACCCTAGTTATAAGTGAATAAGGCCTAGATCTCTTTGGATTCACGTAAAGTTTGCCACTTTACGTGATGGATGAGTTGTATGAGACTAGACCTATGTTTTGGATCATTTGCATGGCCTGGAATGCTTCTGAGTGGATTCAGACCGGTGGAACTCGGCGAGTCACATGAGTGGACTCGACGAGTTGCTTGAAGATGAGCTGGGACTCGGCGAGTTGGAAGAACAACTCGGCGAGTTGGATGAAGATGGCCTGGAACTCGGCGAGTTGTATGAAGAACTCGGCGAGTAGGTTGATGATAGTCTTAGACTCGGCGAGTCTGTTCTTGGACTCGGCGAGTCTTGTCGAAGAGTCCCGATATTCCCTGGTTGAGTCGAGAATCGGTGAGTCAAGGGATGACTCGGTGAGTTGTGTGCGAGTGGACTCAGAGTTGTTGGACTCGGCGAGTCTCGAAGTGACTCGGCGAGTTAGGTCGCGGATTGAGTGAAGTTCTGATTATAGGAACTCGGCGAGTCATAGGGTTGACTCGGCGAGTAGGGTCAGTCAGGGGTTGACTTTGACTGAGGACTTTGATTTTGACCAAGGGTTGACCGTTGACTTTTAGGGTTTGGTCAGCGATGTGGCCTTTGGGCCAAGAGAGGGGTAAAATATTCTTTTACCCTTAAGAGGGTGCATTGAGAGGATTGATTCTAGTCTCGAGAGTTATAGTCATGAGAGTTTTGCCTTACGTGTTAGGCGGTGGCGAGTTCGAGATTCAAGTATGGAGATATCTGCTTTCTGCTTGCCAGGTGAGTTTTCTCACTATACTTTACCTTGAGTAGGTAACCAGAGTTATGTGACAGAGTATTTGTATGCTATGCATGTTATGTGTTGTACTGCATTATTTCTATGTGATTTATGCTGTGCATGTTTGCAGAGTTGGAACCGAAGGGTTCCTAGAGTTAGAACCGGAAGGTTCACAGAGTTAGAACCTGAGGGTTCACAGAGTTTGGGTGCACGGACCCATAGAGTTATGGCCTCGAGTGGCTTATATGTGTTATGTGTGTGGTATTTGGGGAAACTCACTAAGCTTCGTGCTTACAGTGTTTTGTGTTATGTTGTTTTCAGGTTTCTTTCAGTATCACGGGACGGCACCGGCTTGATTGTACACACCAGAGAAGAGTCATATTTTGGGGGATCCTGGTTTTCTATGCAAGTGAAAATGAAGCTATGTTTTGTAATTCAATTATAAATGAGATTTTAAACAAGTGTTCTAAGATTAAAATGATTATTTTAAATGAAAATTTTGTCTTGAAATTTACGGTGTTACACATTCTTTATTGCAAAAGTAAGATGCCAAAATATACAAACTAATGATAATACAATGCTCTAACTGGCCCTCTTGGTTGAGTTCTTTGAACCTGCAAAGCCAACACATTAAAGAAACATAGTAAAAACCTTTTTAGGAACAAACCTGATATAATAAAGCCTTCACCCAATATATTTTTAAGATAAAAATACAAAAAGTTAAAAATGATGAAATCAATTACAAGTAAGGATTAAAATAAAAACCTATTAAGAAAGAGCCATCTGCAGGAGGGATATTTGAATCAACATGTATTTTCTGATGGTTTCAAATTTTGAATTATCCGAAATTTAGGGAAGGAGATAGAATTTGTTGAGAAATATAAGGATTTAAAGAACAGGTTAAAATTTAATATTATTTTATTAATGACTACTTGTACTATTAGCTTAATGATTTGAACGTCTTAAAAAAATAATATTATTTTATTCAATCTATTTTTAGAAATAGTGAGATTTCTTTTATAAGATAGTAAAGATATATATATATATATATATATATATATATATATATATATATATATATATATATATATATATATATTAAAAGTAGCTTTACTAAAATTGTATGAGAATGAAAAGAAAAAAAGAAATTATAACCCATGTTTAAATCGTTGTTGTATTATAAAATAAAACAAGTGCTGAACTTTTTTGTAAATAAATACAATATGTAGTAAATTTTTCTATAAAAAGTTGTTGAAGTAGAGTAAATGCATTTAAAAAAACCTGTAAAACAACTATGAAAATTTACTTAAAGAAAATTTAAATAAGATTGCAAATAATACTAAAAGTTTTAGAAAAAAAAAGTGTATAAAAATAAATTTGTAAATTAAACTAAAACTATGATGAATTCGTATGAAATTTAATGTTCGGATAAAATTCTTAACAATATTTAAAATCTGGATAACAATGTAGAATATATAAAAAGGAAATCTACAGTAAAGTCCCTATATTTTTTGACAAAAGTTTTGAAAAATTACTGATTTTTTTTGAATGAAAAATCCCAATAAACCGGATAAACCAGACAATTTAGCCTTTATGATCGGGTGACCTTCATTTAGCCGGTCACAAAATTCTACGTGGACTGGGCATGCATAGTTGGATGGCAAGTCACTTAATGAAACCTAAATATATACATCATTCATTCTTTCATACCCTAAAATCGGACCAGGCAAAAATCGAAGCAGGAGGAGCCACAAATGTTATCTTCATCTTCTGTAGGAAATAGAGGTTCAAATCAATGAGTGATGAATCGACTGAGAGACAAGTGCTATGGTGGTGATCCCATTGGAAAATGGACTTCGTGGACTCCGTTTAACCCAAGAAGAAGGTTTATAGGTTGCCCAAATTACAAGGATCAACTCAAACACTGCAAATTCTTCCATTGGGTGGATCATCCTCTACAAAATCAGTGGTATTCAAATCTCTTACTAGAATTTCACAACAATGTTAATTTGGAGAAGAATGCAATTTTCAGGGACTTTGGACAACAAGTTGAAGAGAACTTTTTTAGGGACATTGTGGAACAACCAGTGGGCAGTTGCACAACCACCAGTGGCAAATTAACCCGTGGAAGGAGTGACCATTCAAGTCTGGAATGGAAAAGAATGTGGAAAATGGAAATCTTTTTTTTATGTGTTCATGGTTTCTTTTGTTTTTGTGTTAGTGATGTTGATGGATGGTAGGATAGACAGAAGATGTATGGAAAGTAGTGTTTTGGTGTGTTTTATGTGCTTTGGTTGTGTATGTTATGGTACGATCAGTGAATTAATTGGTGTGTATACTATGTGTTATGTTGTCTCCTTTGGTCAAGTGAAATGAATTAATAAGTTTATGTTTATGTATGAGTCATAAGTGCTTCCTGTAACATCCGGAATTTCAGGTATTGTATTTATTCATTTTTATTTCGAGTTTTGTGAGAGGACTCGGCGAGTTAGTTCGTAGACTCGCCGAGTAGAGACGCGATTTCTCACTCGGATTAATGACCGGACTCGACGAGTCGCATTGGTGGACTCGGCGAGTCCGCACTGTTTAATGAAACCCTAATTTCTCGGGTTTGGGGCTTATTTAAAGGGCCTTATGGTCGTCATTTGTGCTCACCAGCCCCCAGAGCGAAACCCAAGTGAGCTTGAGCGTTTGGATTGAGAGAAGGAGCCATTGTTGACCTTGGTGGTGTTGTCTAGCAAGGGAAAGGAAGCTATAGCCAAGAGGAAGCAAGAGGATTAACTTCCTGAAGATCTGAGGTCCAGAACATCACGTTTGAGGTACTGTTTTCGAACCATATTCTATTGATGTTCATGTTGATTTAGGGCTTATTAAACCCTTTTGTGACTAGATCTAGTGCTCCCATGGTCCCTTAAGAGAGTAAAGTTCTGGATTTGGACCCATTGAGGTCCAGAGTGCCTCTTTGTCCAAGCTTTATATGAGTCTATGGAGGTTTTGGTTTGGGATCATTATGTTTGAGGTTAAAACACCATTTATGAGTCAATAGGTGTGATATGAGCCCCAAGACATAGACTTTATGTGATAAATAAGCTTGGAAAGACTAGATCTATGAGTTAGTGGAACAGATCTGACCTCAGAAGGTCGTTTGGGGTTGTGCATGGAATGCACTCGTCAAGTCCATTGGCAGTCTCGACGAGTTGGAGCGAGTGGTTCTGTGTTTTCGAACAAGGGGTTGAGGAACCGAGTTGGGTGAGTGACTCGGTTAGTCGGAAGGGGATTCAAAGGAATCGGGTCCCCGAAGGGACTCGGTGAGTCCACGCCAGACTCGGCGAGTTGTGTTGACCGTTGACCGTTGACCAGAGTTGACCGATGTTGACTTGATAGAGTTAGTCAACCCTAGTGTGGAAAGTGTTAATTAGGGATGTATTTGTGTTATAGGAGGACTATAGCTCGGGTGATCGAGCACTAGTGATTTCAGGGATTTACGAGTTACCGAGATACGCGAGGTGAGTCTTCTCACTATACTTTACCTTGAGTAGGTAATTGGAGTTATGTGATACAGTGTTGTATGCTATATATGTGTTATGTGTTGCACTACATTATTCTATGTGATTTATGTTGTGCATGCTACAGAGTTAGAACCGAAAGGTTCACAGAGACAGAGCCTGAGGGTTCATAGAGTTGGGTGCACGGACCCAAAGAGTTATAGCCTCGAGTGGCTAATATGTGTTATATATATGGTATTTTAGGGAACTCACTAAGCTTTGTGCTTACGGTGTTTGGTGTTATTTGTTTCAGGTACTAGTGATGATCGCGGGAAGGCGTCGACATGATTAGTACACACACGAGATTTTTATGTTATGATATCTTGGGATATTTATATGTTATGGATTTGAGTTTCAAACAATGATGTTTTTATGAATACTAAATGAATTATGTTTTTATAAAATGCGAAAAATTGTTTTAATTTTTATGGTGTTACAAGTTGGTATCAGAGCCTTGGTTTGAGGGATTCGAGTACACCTTCGGGCGTATTTGAACTCAAACTAAGGATTTGAGAAATATTTTCAAAAAGAGTAAGAGATTTTTGGAAAACACAGAGCAGAGTCGTGTGTACGATCAGTCAGCGCCCGAACGGTGATTTCCCAAGATACCTTTATGTTATATGCTTATGATATTGATATGATGTATTCTCATGCTAGAGTGGGCTAGGTACTCCTATTAGGACTAGAGTGGCTTGATTTGCGATGCCTTAGCCTATGAAGAGATGAGCTGCTATGAGATGCTGGAGAGTGAGTAGGTAGCAGCGAGGAGCTTACGAGAGATCTGTTAGAGAAAGGATTTTGCATAATAGAGTACTTGGGACTTGGGATCCTAGGAGGAGGACTTGGGTTGTATACTGACGCGGTGTGGAAGGTAGTATTGAGCCCGTACTACAAGAAACACCGGGACGGTATACATTTCGAGTAAGAATCTTGGGGATGCCGGGAAACAAGGAAGGACGAGTTATCGAGTGCGATTATGCTCGAGTGAGTTTCTAACATATCGTATGTTGTTTTTCAGAGGTATATCATGGTGAGGACACGTTATGCGCCAGAGAGCAGCGAGACCAGTGATGAGGAGATCCGCCGGATCATCCATGAGGAGGTGGCTGCGGCCATCAGGGCAGAGATACCAGAGATGTTCGGGTCTATCAAAATCACGTTGATTGAGACTTTTGACGAGCGTTATGCCGCTCTTTCTGAGGCTGCTGTTGCGGCGGCCACCACAGCCATTGCTGCTGCTAGGCCGCAAGGGGGTGACTCGTTGTTGTTCAGGGAGTTCAGCAACACGAAGCACCAGAGTTTGACGGGACGCAGGACCCGATTGCAGCGATGAGATGTGTATCTGACATTAAGGGGTGTTTCTACACATGCTCGTGCCCGGAGCACTTGAGGGTTCGATTTGCGCTAAACCAGCTTCGCGTGGGGGCAAAGGATTGGTGGAAGTTCACGACACCACACTATTCAACAACAGAGCTTGCTACGGTGACCTGGGAGAGGTTCACCATCATGTTTCGTGATGAGTACGTTCCCCGATGGAACGAGATCGGTTATCACCAGGATGTTTCATGAGAGGGCGATGTTCTGCCCTGAGCACGTGTCTACTGAGCAGGCACGTATGAGCCGTTATTTGAGTATTTTGCGGAGGAATATTTGGGAGTTCGTGGCGAACTCCTCGTACCGGACATTTGCCGAGCTTCAGGAAAATGCCCGGAAGAGGTAGATTGAGCTAGAGACTCAGGCTAGGGAAGAGGCGGAGTCTCAAGGGAGGGATCGACAACTGACACAGTCCCAGCCGGCAGCCATGCAGGCCAAGCCCGCTGATCCCAAAGAAGGGAGCCAGAAGGGCCGCACTTGTGGAAAGTGTGGCAAGGGTCATGATGGACTTTGTAGAGCTAGATCTTGCTACAAATGTGGCAAGGAGGGGCATATCGCCAAGGACTTCCCCAATGGGTTTGCAGTATGTTTCCACTGCAACCAGACCGGACACCGAAAGGCGGAGTGTCCGCAGTTGCGGGGATCAGCACATGAAGCACCTCAGAGATCTGCCTCTGCCGCCATCAGAGCTACCGAGAGTCGGCCAGTGAAGGCCGAGATGCCGAGGGCACGAGGGAGAGCCTTTCAGTTGACCGCGGAGGAGGTCTGCGCAGCGCCCGATGTCATGGCTGGTATGTATTCGTTTGTGTATTTATTTTGATGTTGAGATATTATGCTTATATTATGTTATGCGTAGGTACTTTTCTTGTGAATTCTGTACCTGCCTTGGTGTTATTTGACTCGGGTGCGAGTCGGTCTTTTGTATCTTTGGCTTTTAGTCAGCATATCAGTGTTAGTTGTGAGGCGTTGAGTCGGCCTCTGAGAGTTTCCATAGCTGACGAGAGGGTGATATATGCCACAGAGGTGATCCGAGGGTGCGTATTCGAGATTTTCAGTGTTGAGTTCCTGATTGATTTTGTTCCTATTGCGATAGGTGACGTCTGTGTCATTGTGTGCATGGACTGGTTGAGCAGATTCGGTGTGGTTATTGTTGGATTAATGTCTAAGTCCATAACTATAATTGGAAAGAATTGACCCGACCCGGCATGGTCCATTTGGGTTGCATGGCATCATGCACTTGGATAGACTGAATGAGAGAAATAAGACACTTATGCTTATTAATATATTATAAGTTCTAGTATATTAATAATAAGAGTAATGAGATTATTTAATTAGTATTGATCAAGAATTAATCTAGGACTAATTAAGTGATCAAAAGAAGACTAATTAAATATATGGGTTGATTGTGTAAATCATCCATACTTGTATAGTGGGCTAATGCTTCATGGATAATCAAGTTGGGCTAAAACCCATAGGATGGTTCATGGATGCTCCATGGTGTATTTGAACCCATGGATCCAAGGAAATGGAAAGCCATGACAATTAAGAGTTTACCCTAATTGTAACACTATATAAAGATCACATTCTTGGGAAAAATCGGCCACTAGTGAGAGTAAGAAAGGGCTAGCCGATTTTCATGAGTGTAGAATTCTATCAAGTTATTCCAAGAGTATTTGGTGTTGTGTGAACCATTTGAGGTGTCACACTTGGGGCACTAGGCACTCAAGCTTCATGAAGACTTTCTACATCAAAGAGGTATGTATTCTATCTTGCTATAGTCATTGTTTTGTATGCTAGATTAGGATAATACCTTGGATGTTCTTATTTGCATGTATAATAGAGAAAACATGGATCCAAGGTATTTAGGGTTGCATGTACACTTAGGAGTGTTAGAATGCTCAAAACCCAACAGTGGTATCAGAGCCTAGGCTTGTTTTCTTGTTATACCTGCAATAGAAGCTGAAAAAACGAATTTGTTGCTGTCTGATCATCAGACTCGGCGAGTCCATCAGGAGACTCGGCGAGTCCATGACTAAAATGTGGTCAATTCGATCCAACTCGCCGAGTTGGTTCATCCACTCGACGAGTTGGACCCCAGACAGCATATTTTCGAGGTTTTTGGCTAGAAATGGACTAGGAACATTACCCTAAGTTGTTTTTGAACTTATAAACTTGTTTTTTGATGTGGTAATGTTCATGCTAATCCATTTTCAAAGATAATTGTCAATAGATTCATGTTTTGTATTAGTTTAAGGTTTAGACTAATTACATGAAAAAGTTTGATTTGAATTATCTTGTACTTATGAGTTGATTAGATTAATAGAAAAGTTAATTGAAATAGTTGTTTTCAATCCAAATTAATCTAAGAGTTGATTCTAAAATGTGTTTTTGTAACTTGTCCTCAAGTTATATGAAAAGTCACATTTAAGTTTCATAAAACTCATAAAAGTTGGCAATGGTTACAAAAGATGAAGAGTCTTGTCCTTAAGTTATGGAGGTTCAAGAGTCACTTCATTAATAAATAAATAAATAAAGTGTAACCATAATTAAATCCATAAGTTATAAAATAAAGAAAAATTAATTCTTTTATTAGTTTAAAGTCTTCCATAACTTGTCCTCAAGTTATGGAACTTGAAGAGTTTTTGGATTAAAACTACTTTAAACACATAAGTTATGGAATTAATTAGTTTTGAATAGTTTCAAAACTTGCCCTCAAGTTTTGGAATTTGTAAAGTTTTCTCTTATGAATACTTTAATTCCATGTTAGCCCTTAGAATTTTAAAAGTTAAAATTCAACCCTTATACTTTATAATATTATAAGTTAATAATATATATATGTATAAGAGTAAAGTCAGTCTTACCGCTAGTACGCCTCATTCACGAAGCCGGTCTATAAGGTGGGTATAAGGTTGTTGCCTATAAAATGGCAACTTAATGGGTGTCCACTCTCACCCACCGCTTGCTTGACTGGTGGAGGGTCGTTAGCCGAACGGGTTTGACAGGACTATAATTCTCCCGTCATTAAAAGTATTAATGATAAATACTAAGTAACTAAACTCTTAATAATACCCAATCTTAGTTACTTAGGAAAATGTGAATAAGGTGCTAATCCATGAAATTACACTTTGCACTTTGTTTAAGTCGGTTAGTGGAGTGTGTGTGGTTAACTGGCACACTAACACGTATTTAACAAGGTAGGCAAAGGGTAACTTAATGTTTATCATAGTATCGATGGAGCGTGTGTGGTTAACCGGCACATCGATTAAGGGGCAAACACTTAAGGGTACCAAGTAATTTGCATGGTTACTTCACACCTTGTTTTGTGATCCTCGGCATCCCAGTCACAACACCTGAAGGGCACACTCGAGATTGAAACATGCCTTTGAACAGTTCAATGAATCTCAAAGATCTAGGAGTTTCAAAAACCAATTAAAACCTAAGAATACATTTCGTTTATCTTGGTGGAAATTGGTGAATCGTCATTCACCTACCTTCAAATATTTTATAGCTTGGATTACGGCATACCTCTTCTAGTTATAAAATAGTTTGTTGGGTCCTAGCCTTAATATTTCATATTGGGTGTCATATTAAGGACTTAAAATCAACTATCTTGAATATCTCCCAAAAGATGTCTGGTTTAGACACCTATGATCTTCCCAAATCTCTTGAAACAAGGTTTCCTATGAAGATGATGTCCCATGGAAATCATACTTCATTCACCTCCTCCAATTATTCTCCTCAACCCACAAGTTATTGAAAAGTTTAAGGTCACTCAAGCCCTATTGGCAAGGCAAGGTCTAGGTGTGATCACATCTTGGAGATGTAGTCACATATTGACAAGCCGGGAGAGTTGGGTGTCAAAGTCTTGAGAAAGTTGGTGGTTCAATCACTTTGTAAGTCACATAGTGAGTTCTTTTGGAACACCTATGAAACAGACTATGACAAGACCCTTAATGATCTTATCTATTTGTTAAGATCAACTTCCTAAAACTTTATGGACATTGACAATGATGACATTGGATATCTAGTAAAGTTCTCTCTTCCCAATGGAAAGGGATCGGCCATAGTCAACTCGGTTGACCAAATGGTAAAGAGAAAAACTAAGTCTGTGATAGTCTCGTGTACCATTATCAAAGGGTCCATATGTTTATATTGCCAAAGAAAGGGGCATTGGTTGCGAAGCTGCCGGATTTACCTAAGGATGTTAAAGTCAATAAGTTTGACTTTACTTCAGGTAAAGTCTACTGTCTAACTCTGTTAAGTTTCTGAGATTCTTGATACATGATGTGACTGGGTCACATGGTGATGTTTTAAGAATCAAAGAAAAGTGGATAAACTTAAAGAAAGAATATGCTGAATCTGATCGCATAGATGGATTTCTATCGCATAGTTTGAAAAATCGGATTCTTGAGCTACTTCTTAGGAGTTATGAGATATTGCTTAGGAATAGATAACAACAAGTTTTCATATGGATTGTAAGAATAAGTTTTTTCGTAAAGTTTTAAAATAAAAGAAAAATTTTTGATTTTATTTATTTTAAAATATCCTTGCAATGCCATTTGAGGAAAAATTGTTGCTTATATGATTCCATTAATAGCAAAAGTTGAAATATGAAATTGATTCTTTCGTTTGTGGTAATGTCTAAATTTACCAAATAAGGAAAGATTCTCATCACTCAAGTTTCAATTGGACCGGAACTTGGGATCATGCAAGTTGTATAGCATGATGAATTAGAACTTTCAAATATTGGAAAAATTAAGACTAATTACTCGTTCACATGGATGTGTGAGTCAAGTGAAGGACTAAGGGATCGAGTACACATTCTTGTGCATTGGTCAAATCCACCACAAAATATTGATAAAACTATTCGTCATAGTTTACAAAAGCTCAGTAAATATGATTATACTTACAAGCTTAAGTGTAACTCTGAGACATTGGAAAAAGGTTCCAATTTAAGGCAGAGCGAATAAGAAGAATCAAATAAGGCAGAAGGATAAAAGTTTCTCAAATCTGAAAAGATGGGAGAGTACTTTAGTATCAGTTTTTTGTGATCATCTTAATGATTAAGAAACCATATCAAAATTAGTTATCTAAGGAAAATCTTAGTGCATTCTTATGACTAAGAAGAGGAACTTGAATTGTTGAAGTGGTTAAATCAAGAAGATGAGTCATACTTCGCTCCAATACAAGTCTTAGAGTCATACTCCAAGATTGTAACTTGAGTGACATGTCTTTAAGAAGGTTTAAAACACTTGTCAATTGTAAGAGTAAAAGTTTTCTACTCTTGTACATTTGAAATTGGTAAGTTGTGATGTTTTGGATAAAACAAAGACCAACTTAGGCCAATTTTGTGAAGTCTTTGTCTTGATTAGAATCTGCACTATCTCTTGGATGTTTGACAAGGGAGTCTTATATGTCAAGAGGATAGTGGGAGTCTTAAAGGTCTTGAAAGTCTCAAGAACTAATCAAGAATAGAACCTGAAGTTCTTCACTAGCACACAACTTGAGGTTTATAACCTATCGTGTTGACATATTCTGTGCCCATTCCAGTTAAAGTTGGCTTTGCATATGAGTTCTTAGAGTTCTCAATTTGTTGCACAACAACTTGGAAGCAATGGCAGGCCCTTGAACTGCCAGGTGGCAAAAAAATAAGATTGAGTTCAATCCATATGGTTTTGGATTTGTCATTATCTTTGTCTTGTGATTATGGTTTTGACAATTCACATGGATAAGAACACATACACCATTAAATCTAAGTGTCATAAGGTTTCTCTCCGATTCATGAAAATGATGGTGAGGAAACTCTTTCACTAAGTAGATTTTATCTAGATAGCAATTGTGATATTTGCATTCTCAAAGTCGTTAGTGGAGCGTGTGTGGTTTACCGGCACACTAACCTGGACTTGTGAGAAGTGGCAAAAAGGTCTAACCATTATGATTATGGCATCCCTCTTCATAATTGTTTAGACACACAAGTGTGCTATCTAAGGGATGGTGTATGATTTTGATAAAGTTTTATCAAAACAATCTAGTATTAGAAATCTAAACATTGGTAAGAAAGTCAATGAAGTATTGATTTCTAGAAGTCCAGCTGATTTCTGAGTACATGTCAAAGCTAGTGGGATCATAAGTGTTATGCTAATAATCATCATGTTAGTGGGAGCATGATAATTATGATAAGTATTGCAAGCTAGCAATGTTAATTATAGAAAACAAAAGGTTTCAATTGGGAAAAGGTTGTTTTGCTATAATTAAGGGAGAGGAAATTATACTTCATCTCAAATCTAAAAGCTTAGATCGTGTGGTTTTAATCATTTAGTCAAGGATATATATGGATTTCATGTTGGAATGGCTCAACATAAGGAAAATCTGTATATGGGTCCATTATTTGCGTTCTAAAATTCGATTATGATTACGGCATCCCTTTTCATAATCTGAATTATGAGAACTTGGCAAATAGAAATGGAAATGTTATAGCAAAAGACTGGGTTAGTCTTTATGTGAGACATCATGAATCGTGTTCCATATGCTTCGGATATAGGATCGATTACATGTGCTATATTCACCCTTTTTAAAATTTTCCAAATGCCTGGGGCATTAAGAAGGGAAAAGGTTTAGAACTGGATATGACTAAAAGGATTAAACAATTGTCGTGGACAATCTAAGGTTTACCAAAGATTGGTTGCTCAAGGACAGTTGGAAGTATAGTGATAATTCTGGAAGGACCATATTGACATAGTCTGTAAGGAGGCAACTCTTGTTCAGAAGTGATAGTCAAAAATGGAATCTGGAAATGTTTCAAAGTTAGAATTTTCAATCTGTGTAAGATTAAGGAAACTTAATGCAAGAAGGATGTTTCCAAGGAGTTGATCTCCGTTGGAATGCTCTGTAATGTTTGTTTTCAAGTCTTTATGACTTTGTGCACAATCAATACAAGAGGATCAATGCATATAAGTTTAGAATCTAACAAGATTTCAATAAATGGCATGAATTTGGAATTCTTGCATTTGCAGTAAGGATTTGGGACTGTGAAAAGAGAACCATTGAAGTTATGTTCAATTGATCTAGTTCACAAAGTAAAGATCATAGACAAACATAGTATGCATACTTGGTGTATGGCATGACTAGTGTTTAAGAAAACATAGTGTACATGCTTGGAGCATGGGACATCTATTGTTTTAAATTCAAGAATAAGTTGATAGCTGAAACAGTATACAATGAATAATGTGTAATCATATGGTAATAAATAAAAGGTGTTTTATTTATGTTCATAGGTTTTGATACCATATTGGATTCAATTATTATTGTGTTTCATTTTTCATGTTTTGACTTCCCGAATAAACTAGGTTATTCTTCCGGAATGACTAAGTTATTCAAACCATCCACAGTCGGTCATATGTTGGAAGTAGATATGAATTAAGACTGTCATGGGTTGGCTTGTAGAGGTCTAAGGTGTTGGACAAAGGGCTACAACACTCATGAGTGCTCATAAGTTCTGAGTATTGGATTCAACCCGCGCTCATTGGAATCACTTCATGGATTTTATCACGAGTGATCATGAGACGATAATATCTTATATTCTTCAAACCTAGAGATATGAGTTGTTACTATGAGTTGATAGTACATTGATTGCACGAAAACGCATTTGGTAACTCGGTGCTATAAAACGTGTCTTTGTGTATGATTCAACAAGTAGTAGAACAAGCCATATGAGTCGAAGTTTATCCATTCCTTTTTCCTTCGGGATAAAAGCGATATCTGTGGGCCCCTCGATGATTTGATGATGACAAATGGAAGTGCTTGGCCAGGCCAAGACTGATTTGATTTGTTCAATTAGTCAGTCGTCATAAATCGGAAATCGGGAAACAACAAATGGACAGAGAGAATGATTATAATCCATGTCTCAGTCCATATGATATCTAGAATGGAGGAATATATGATCCCTTATCTAATGGACAAGTCATTGACAAAGGTCAGAGTTCATCGACAAGGTCAGAGTTTGACAGAAGCTTTTGAGAGCTACGATTGCCAGTTGGTTCCTGAAGTCATACGCAATAATAGTTTTAGACTTATCCAAGTGGGAGACTATTGGATTAATGTCTAAGTCCATAACTATAATTGGTAAGACTTGACCCGACCCGGCATGGTCCATTTGGGTTGCATGGCATCATGCACTTGGATAGACTGAATGAGAGAAATAAGACACTTATGCTTATTAATATATTATAAGTTCTAGTATATTAATAATAAGAGTAATGAGATTATTTAATTAGTATTGATCAAGAATTAATCTAGGATTAATTAAGTGATCAAAAGAAGACTAATTAAATATATGGGTTGATTGTGTAAATCATCCATACTTGTATAGTGGGTTAATGCTCCATGGATAATCAAGTTGGGCTAAAACCCATAGGATGGTTCATGGATGCTCCATGGTGTATTTGAACCCATGGATCCAAGGAAATGGAAAGCCATGACAATTAAGAGTTTACCCTAATTGTAACACTATATAAAGATCACATTCTTGGGAAAAATCGGCCACTAGTGAGAGTAAGAAAGGGCTAGCCGATTTTCATGAGTGTAGAATTCTCTCAAGTTATTCCAAGAGTATTTGGTGTTGTGTGAACCATTTGAGGTGTCACACTTGGGGCACTAGGCACTCAAGCTTCATGAAGACTTTCTACATCAAAGAGGTATGTATTCTATCTTGCTATAGTCATTGTTTTGTATGCTAGATTAGGATAATACCTTGGATGTTCTTATTTGCATGTATAATAGAGAAAACATAGATCCAAGGTATTTAGGGTTGCATGTACACTTAGGAGTGTTAGAATGCTCAAAACCCAACAGTTATCGACTGCGAGCATCAGCTGGTGACCATATGAGACCCTAGCGGGGGAGTTCTTATGGTGTACTGCGAGGGACACGTTTTGGGTTAGCGTTTTGTTCGGCCGCTAGGGTGAGGCAGTGTTTACAGCAGGGTTGTAAGGGCTTTGTGGTGTATGTGATGGATACGCGGGTTGATTCAGAGAGACCGAGGTCAGTTGAGGAGGTTCCGATAGTGCGTGAGTTCCCAGACGTATTTCCAGAGGAGTTGTCGGGTGTGCCTCCAGTGAGGAAAGTGGAGTTCAGTATCGATTTGATTCCGGGGGCCGCGACTATTTCCAAGATGCCCTATCGTCTTGCACCTCCAGAAATGGAAGAGTTATCCTCAGTGCTTCAGGAGTTGATGGGAAAGGGATTTATTCGGCCGAGCAGCTCGCCGTGGGGAGCGCCTATCCTTTTTGTCAAGAAGAAGGATGGTTCACACCGGATGTGTATTGATTACCGGGAGTTGAACAAGCTGACGTTTAGGAACCGTTACCCGTGGCCAAGGATCGATGATTTGTTCGTTTAGTTGCAGGGAGCATCATGGTTCTCCAAGATCGATTTGAGGTCGGGGTATCATCAGGTAAGGGTGCGAGATGAGGATATTGAGAAGACAACTTTTAGGACTCGTTATGGGCATTATGAGTTTGTGGTGATGCCTTTCGGACTCAACAATGCCCCGGCAGTGTTCATGGATCTCATGAATAGAGTGTGCAGGTCGATGTTGGATCGGTCGGTGATCGTGTTCATCGACGATATTTTGGTGTATTCGAGATCCAGAGAGCAGCACAAGGAGCATTTGAGGGAGATCCTTGGAGTACTGAGATCGGAGAGGCTTTCCGCCATATTATCCAAGTGTGATTTCTGGTTGCGAGAGGTCCAGTTCCTACGACACCTCCTTAACCAGCAAGGGATATTGGTCGACCCGGCCAAAGTGGAGGCGGTGATGAGTTGGGAGGTGCCGAGGTCACCGTCCGAGATCAGGAGTTTCTTGGGATTGGTAGGCTATTATCGGAGATTTATCAGGGATTTCTCCAAGATCGCCATGCCACTCACCAGGTTAACCCATAAGGGTGTCGCTTTTTCATGGGGACTAGAGCAGCAGAACTCCTTTGAGACGCTTCGCCAGATGCTATGTGAAGCCCCAGTGTTAGCCCTCCCAGAGGGGATGGAGGACTTTGTGGTGTATTGTGATGCATCGATCTTGGGGATGGGAGCGGTGCTGATGTAGAGAGGGCATGTGATAGCATATGCAACGAGGCAGCTGAAGCCTCATGAGTCAAGGTATCCCACCCACGATCTAGAGTTGGGGGCAGTGGTGTTCGCCCTCAAGATTTGGCGTCACTATCTGTACGGGGTTCGGTGTACGATATACACGGACCACAAGATCCTGAAGTATTTGATGGATCAGCCCAACCAAAACATGCGACAGAGGAGGTGGTTGGACATGGTCAAGGATTATGATTGTGAGATCCTGTACCACCCGGGCAAGTCTAATGCTGTAGCCGATGCACTGAGCGGCAAGGCAGAGAGCACCCCGTTGCGAGATGTATGTTTGAGATTGATTGTGATAGCTCCGGTGTTGGACATCATTCGTGGGGCTCAGGCTGAGGCTATGCAGCCTGATATGCAGAAGAAGGAGCGAGTTGTTGGGTTAGTATCGAAGTTCGTTACCGATGGCTGGTGGCTTATGTCATTTCAAGGGCGTATCTGGGCACCGTTTGTGGGAGGGATGTGTACCATTTTGATGGAAGAGGCTCATCGGTCGAAGTTCTCGATCCATCCTAGTGCCACTAAGATGTATTTAGACCTGAAGAGGGAGTATTGGTGGCCATGTATGAAGAGGGATGTCGCGTGGTTTGTTGAGAGGTGCTTAACCTGCCGTAAGGTTAAGGCTGAGCACCAGAGACCGCATGGTAAGTTGCAACCGTTGGATGTTCCCGAATGGAAATGAGAGCAGATATCCATGGATTTTATAACCAAATTACCGAGAACGGCGAGGGGTGTCGATGTGATTTGGGTGATAGTAGAGCATTTGACAAAGAGCGCTCACTTTCTTGCCATTAGTGAGAGTTCTTCTGCAAAAGTTAGCAGAGGTTTATGTGAGAGAGGTGGTATCGCGGCATAGGGTGCTGATCTCGATAGTGTCAGATCGAGATGTGCGTTTCACTTCCAGATTTTGGAAGAAATTCCATGAGGAGTTGGGTACGAGGCTGCATTTTAGTACCGCATACCACCCACAGATTGACGGTCAGAGCGAGTGGATGATTCAGACGCTCGAGGACATGCTCCGAGCATGCGTGTTGGATTTTGGTGGGAGTTGGGACACATATTTTCCCTTAGCAGAGTTCTCCTACAATAACAGCCATCATTCGAGCATTGGTATGCCGCCTTTTGAGCTGTTGTATGGGAGGAGGTGTCGGACTCCCATTTGTTGGGGAGAGGTAGGGCAACGAGTGATGGGTAGCATAGAGATTGTGCTTCAGACGACAGAGCAAATACAGCGGGTCAGGTAGAGATTGTTGACCGCTCAGAGCCGCCAGAAGAGTTATGCGGATAGACGTCGATCCGAGCTTGAGTTCCAGGTTGGTGATTATGTTCTCCTGAAGGTATCTCCTCGGAAAGGAGTGATTCGATTCAGGAATAGGGGCAAGCTAGGGCCCTGGTATATTGGGCCGTTCAGAGAGATCACTAGGGTGGGCAGGGTAGTGTATCGCTCGGAGCTACCTGCGGAGTTGGAGCGGATTCATAATACCTTCCACGTATCTCAGTTGAGGAAGTGTATAGCCGACGAGTCGGCGGTGGTGCCGTTAGAGGACATTCAGGTGGATGCGAGCCTGAACTACACGGAGAGACCAGTTGCGATTGTGGATCGGAAGATCAAGGTTCTGAGGAACAAGGAGGTGCCTCTGGTACAGGTTCAATGTCAACATCGGAAAGGATCCGAGTTGACCTGGGAGCCAGAGCGTGAGATGCGGGAGCAGCATCTGGAACTATTTCAGGGATGAGACTTCAATGGCGAAGTCAGATTCAAGTGGGGGAGAATTGTAACATCTGGAATTTCAGGTATTGTATTTATTCATTTTTATTTCGAGTTTTCTAATAGGACTCGGCGAGTTGGTGCGTACACTCGCCGAGTAGAGACGCAATTTCTCTCCCAGATTAATGACCGGACTCGACGAGTCGCATTGGTGGACTCGGCGAGTCCGCGCTTTTTAATAAAACCCTAATTTCTCGGGTTTGGGGCCTATTTAAAGGGCCTTATGGCCGTCATTTGTGCTCACCAGCCCCCAGAGCGAAACCCTAGTGAGCTTGAGTGTTTGGATTGAGAGAAGGAACCATTGTTGACCTTGGTGGTGTTTTCTAGCAAGGGAAAGTAAGCTATAGCCAAGAGGAAGCAAGAGGATTAACTTCCTGAAGATCTGAGGTCCAGATCATCATGTTTGAGGTACTGTTTTCGAACCATTTTGTGTTGAGGTGATGTTCATTTTGATTTAGGGCTTATTGAGCCCTTTTGTGACTAGATCTAGTGCTCCCATGGTCCCTTAAGCGAGTGAAGTTCTGGATCTGGACCCATGGAGGTCCATAGTTCCTTTTTGTCCAAGCATTAAATGAGTCTATGGAGGTTTTGGTTTGGGATCATTATGTTTGAGGTTAAAACACCATTTATGAGTCAACAGTCTGATATGAGCCCCAAGACATAGACTTTACGTGATAAATAAGCTTGGAAAGACTAGATCTATGAGTTAGTGGAACAGATCTAACCTCAGAAGGTCGTTTGGGGTTGTGCATGGAATGCACTCGTCAAGTCCATTGGTAGACTCGACGATTTGGAGCGAGTGGTTCCGTGTTTTCGAACCAGGGGTTGAGGAACCGAGTTGGGTGAGTGACTCGGTGAGTCAGAAGAGGATTCAGAGGAATCGGGTCCCCGAACGGACTCGGCGAGTCCACGCTACACTCGGTGAGTTGGGTAGACCGTTGACCGTTGACCAGAGTTGACCGATGTTGACTTGATAGAGTTAGTCAACCCTAGTGTGGAAAGTGCTAATTAGAATATATAAATAATGCAATGAATATAGAATATAATCAAACATGTTTAATAAACAATGGAATCAATAATGATTGTGAAACGTCCCAAAAACACGACCCAAAATTTTTGTTTTTACATATAATAAAGGTCATAACACTAAATCTCATATAATAAAAACCATATGTCAGGTGTCTCAAATGACATAATAAAATGTCATGTCAAAAACTGTATCAAATCATGTCTAAGTATCTAAACAAAACTCCGAGTAATAAAGCTGAAGCTATGGTGTGTGCGATGCCATCATCCGGAGCTCTTCCCTTTACTTGCGGAAGTACCTGAAACCAAAACTAAAACTGTAAGCACGAAGCTTAGTGAGCTCCCCCAAACTACCTCATATCAAACAAACATCTAAACAACTACAGGGCCCCCGCCCACTGAATCGGACCGAAGCCCGGAAACTGCATCGGACCGAATTCCGGAACTAACCAGGGCGCTACCCTCTGCATCAGACCGAAGCCCGGAACTAACTGCCTCGGACCGAGTCCGGAACCAATTGCATCGGATCGAAGTCCGAAACTAACTGCATCAGGCCTAAGCCCGGAACTGACTGCGTCGGCCCAAAGTATAGAACTACTGAAAATAACATAGCATGCACATATCAACTCGCATAACAACATAGACTGCATATTGGATCGGGCCATACCCGAAACACATAACACGCAAAACCTGTCTGAGCCACAAAGGCATCAAACATTCTAACTACTGCATCGGACCGAAGTACGGAAACTTCTACTAATTAAACGGGCCGGCATTGTGGCCTTAGACTCATTCCTACTGGAAGGAAACTCACCTCGTAGCATAGCTGCTGAAAGAACTGCTCCGGAATCTGTCTGCTGCGGCTCCGGCTTCACCCCGGCTACCATTTCCATAAGTACCCTCAATCAAATACTGATAATAATACTAAGGCTAAAAAGACTATCTTACCCTTGGTCAAAATCAACATTCCGTTGACCTGACTCGTCGAGTTGAGTCACCAACTCGTCGAGTCCTTACTTTCACTTTCTTGCTTCAGCCGGTACTACTCGTCGAGTTCGGCATAGACTCGACGAGTTCCTCTTCGAAACTAAGACTCAGTCAATCTGCATCCGACTTGCCGATTTGTATGAACAACTCGTCGAGTTCTCCTTCAACATATGAACACTCTAACTGTGACTCGCCGAGTTGTATGAACAACTCATCGAGTCTGTTCTTGAGGCATGAAGATTGCCTTGGACTCGCCGAGTCAGGGTGTTGACTCGCCGAATTCTGCCACGAATGAGTCTAACCTCTAGCTCACTAAGTCCATCTCTCACTCACTGTTTCCACTCGGCATAACTCGAAAAGGGGAAAACAGGGGACTCGCAACTGGACTCGTCGAGTCTGAAGAACGAGTCGCCGAGTCGTATACATGCAATCACTATATACTCGATTCTGCTTGAAACCAGTTCATTCCATTCATAGATCTAGGTTCTTGGGGGCTTGATTAACACGTTAAGTGTCCAACTTTACGTGTAAATAACATCAAATTAAGGTTTTAAGGCTCAAATCACACTATAAGACTAGATCTAGAGCTTTCATGGAAAGTGGCTCCATAAAGGTACTAGATCTAAGCTTCTGGAACTCAAACCTAGTTAGATCTGAAGGCTATTCATCTCAATGAGTCCTCTATGCTACTACCAAGCCAAGAAACGGTTCAAGAATAACTTTAATGGATTTCCAAAGGGGATTAAAGCAAAGAAACAGAAAAGGGTCGAGTTATACCTCATTATACTCTGAAATGCCACAAAGATCTTGGATCTCCTTCTTCTCCTCTTGATCTACCTTCCTTCTTCTCACAAGATCTTCAAAGAATCACACCAAAACACACAAAAAGCTAAGAGAGTTCTAGGGTTTCGAGAAGGATGCTCTGGGGGTGATGGGGGCTGACTTGGGGTCCCAAAAAGTTGTTTAAATAGGGTGCAAACCCTTGATATTAGGGTTTCATCCAGACTGGCAGACTCGTCGAGTCCAGAATATGGACTCGCCGAGTAGCCAACTTAAACGTGCTCAAAATCCCGACTCTACTCGACGAGTCTGGCTACTGACTCGTTGAGTTCCTCTTGAAAACTTGAAAAGTAAATATTTAAATAACATACCAGAATTTGGGGTGTTACAACTCCCCCCCCCCCCCACTTAACTCAGACTTTGTCGTCGAAGTCTGTTGCCGCTGAATCTGGAAACAACTTTGGGTAATGCTCCCGCATATCCTCCTCGGACTCCCATGTCCACTCTGAACCCTTCCGGTGCTGCCACTGCACCTTCACTAACTGAATTACCTTGTTCCTCAAGGTTTTTACCTTCCGATCTAAGATCACAACTGGTCTCTCGACATTATTCAGACTGCTATCAACCAGAATATCTTCCATGGGTACTACTGCTGACTCATCCACCAAACACTTCCTCAACTGAGAAACATGGAAAATGTTGTGGATCGGGCTAAGCTCTACCGGAAGATCTAATCGGTAGGCGACCCGACCCACCCGGGCCAAGACCCTAAAAGGACCAACGAACCTGGGGCCCAACTTGCCCCACTTTCGGAATCTGATGACACCCTTCCAGGGTGATACCTTCAGGAGGACCATGTCACCCACCTGAAACTCCAAGTCTAAACGCCTCTGGTCAGCATAACTCTTTTGCCGACTCTGCGCAGTCTGCAGTCTACTACGAACCTGCCGGATAACCTCCGTCGTCTTGAGCACCACTTCGGTGCTCCAAATGACACGCTGACCAACCTCGCCCCAGCAGATCGGAGTCCTGTATTTCCTCCCGTATAACATCTCGAAAGGAGGGCGGTTAATACTCGCATGGTAGCTGTTGTTATACAAAAATTCCGCTAACGGAAGATATGTATCCCAACTACCATCGAAATCTAGAACACAGGCCCGGAGCATGTCCTCGAGAGTCTAGATTGTCCTCTCGCTCTGCCCGTCCGTCTGAGGGTGGAAAGCGGTGCTGAAATGGAGACGAGTCCGCATCTCGTCGTGAAACCGCTTCCAGAATCTGGAAGTAAAACGGACGTCTCGGTCTGACACCACCGAGATAGGCACTCCATGCCATGCCACCACCTCTCGCACATAAATATCGGCTAGCTTCACCGCCGATTTACTCTCCTTAATCGGTATAAAATGAGCACTCTTCGTCAACCGATCCACAACGACCCAAATCGAATCCACTCCACGTGCAGTCCTGGAAGCTTTGTGATGAAATCCATGGTGATGTCTTCCCATTTCCACACTAGAATGTCTAACGGCTGCATCTTGCCGTGAGGCCTCTGGTGTTCTGCCTTGACCTTCCTGCAGGTCAGGCACCTCTCCACATACCAGGCGACATCCCGCTTCATGCAGGGCCACCAATAATAGGGTCGAAGATCTCCATACATCTTCGTCGCCCCTGGATGGATAGAAAATCAAGACTTGTGGGCCTCATCCATCAGCACCTGTCGTACCTCTCCCCAGTACGACACCCAAACTCGTCCACGAAGGGTTAACAATCCTCGACAGTCATAGTCGAAGGAAGCTACTCGGCCCATGATCCTTTCACACTTCTGCCTCTCCACCTTGAGACCCTCGACCTGTGCCTCTCTGATCTGCTCCAATAATGGAGTAATCACTGTTATTCTCAGACATATTTCCCTGATCGGGGCAGCTGCCGCCTTGCGGTTTAGGGCGTCGGCCACCACATTGGCCTTCCCTGGGTGATAAAGGATCTCACAATCGTAATCCTTCAATACATCTAACCATCGCCTCTGCCTCATGTTCAAATTTGGTTGATCCATAAGGTACCTCAAGCTCTTGTGATCCGTGTAAATGGTACAACGGACCCCATAGAGGTAATGTCTCCAAATCTTGAGGGCAAACACCACTGCCCCCAACTCTAAATCATGCGTAGGATAGTTAGCCTCGTGAGGCTTCAACTATCTCGAGGTGTAAGCTATCACACGACCTCGCTGCATCAACACTGCTCCCATACCTGTGATCGAAGCATCACAATAGACCACAAAAACCTCTACTCCCTCTGGCAGGGCAAGAATCGTTGCCTCGCACAATCTCTGTCTAAGGGTCTTGAATGCTACCTGTTGCTCAGGCCCCCAACAAAACACCACTGACTTCCTAGTCAGTCGAGTGAGCGGTACAACTATCTTGGAGAAATCTTGCATGAATCTCCTGTAGTACCCTGCCAAACCTAGGAAGCTCTGAATCTCAGATCGAGACTTCGGGACCTCCCACTGCATCACGGCCTCTATCTTGGCCAGATCTACCAGAATACCCTTCTGGGTGACGAGGTCACCAAGGAATTTCACCTCGCGCAACCAGAACTCACATTTGGAGAACTTCGCAAAAAGTCTCTCCCTCCTCAAGATCTCTAGCACCTCCCTCGGGTGCTCCTGGTGCCGCTCCTGGGTCTTGGAATAAACCAAGATATCATCAATGAACATTATCATAGACCGATCCAGCATCGGTCTGCACACGAGATTCATGAGATCCATGAATGCGGCTGGAGCATTGGTGAGCCCAAACGGCATCACCACAAACTCCTAATGACCATAACGGATCCTGAAAGCAGTCTTATGCACATCCTCATCCCTGACTCGCATCTGATGATACCCAGAGCGTAAATCGATCTTGGAAAACAAAGACGCTCCCTGAAGCTGGTCAAACAAATCATCTATCCTCGGAAATGGGTAACAGTTCTTCACCATTACCTAGTTCAACTCCCGGTAATCTATACACATACGATGTGACCTGTCCTTCTTCTTCACAAACAAAATTGGTGCTCCCTAGGCCGAACTAATCGATCTGATAAAACCCTTGTCTAGCAGCTCTTGCAGCTACATAGACAACTCCTACATCTCTGGGGGAGCCAACTGATACGGTGCCTTAGCTATCAGAGCCGCACCAGGGATCAGGTCAATCCTGAACTCGACCTGCCTCTCGGGAGGTATTTCAGGCAAATCCTCTAGAAATACATCCGGGTAGTCTCGCACAACCGGAACATCATCAACCGATAACTTGCCCTACTCCCGGGCATCTACAACATAGGCAATATAACCGGTGCAACCCTGCTGGAAGTAGCACGTCACTCTCGCTGTTGAACACAGAACTGGTCCGCGTTGTGGCTTCTCGCCCTGAATCACTAACTCTCCCCCATCGGGAGTGCGAACCCTCACCAACTGTAGCTCACAATCTATCACCACCCCATTGGGGCTCAGCCAATCCATGCCTACTATAACCTTATTCCCTCGCAAGGGAATAGGGACCAAGTCAACCGGAAACTGCTCATCGAATAACTATATGGAACATCCTCTGTGTACCCTTGCAACCCTAATGGTCCTATAAGCTGTTATCTCAACCTCAAGTGGACAATCTAGCTCCCCTGGAGCTCTGCTAAACCTTTTGCTAAACGCAAGAGAGACGAATGATCGGGTAGCCCCCGAATCAAACAGTACGGTAGCCGAAATGCCGTTCATTGAGAACGACCCCGTCACCACATCAGGAGTCGCTCGCGCCTCCTCTGCCGTCAGCTAAAAAGCCCTACTCTTCGCCACCGGCGTCTCAACTCGGCCCTGACGACCATCCGCAATCCTCAAGGTAGCAGGAGCAGGTGCTGACACCTTCCCTACAACGGCTAAACTCGGATACTGGGACTTTTTATGTCCCCTCTGATTGCACTGAAAGCAAATCAGATCTTATGCCGCAACGGCGATAGTAGTGGTTGTACAATCTCTACTCATATGCCCAGTCCGGCCGCACTTGTAGCAACCGGCACTCACTGCCTTGCACGCCCCATCGTGCAATCTCCCACACTTGCCACACCGACTGTGGCTCTGCTGACTCCTAGCTCTGTGATCTGAACCCTTGTGCTTTTTGCCCAAACTCCCTGAACCTGGAGCCGCCTCCAGCTTCCTCTTTCTCTCTATCTCAAGGTCAATCTCTCTCTCTCTCTCTAGCCCTAGCAATCATGTCATCCATCGTTTTACAGCTGGACGGCTCATGATGTGCACAAAAGTACCCACTAATTTTAATATTTATAACCTAACAAACATAGACTATCTATGCACTTATAGGCAGTGTACCTAGTCAGATTACAGTATAGCTTAGGTAAGTCGGGTGTCGATCACACGGAAAGGTGGATTTATTTAATATATTTAATTATAGGTTACAGGTTACACGAAAGAATAAATAAATATCAAACTAACAATTAATTAACTACTCTCGATAAACTAACAGGAAAGCAAATCTCTTCAGGTACTTTGGTTTAGATAAATTACACCTTAAAAACATAGATAATTGCATACACAAATTCATTTATTCATGTTCACCGATTCCTAAAATGATTAGTTTCGCGTTCACTATAACTAATCCTTTTGCAAACAAGTCAATTTAAACAATGATCAATTGATTAAACTAACATGCTTCCTAGTGTTCAGTTCGTATCGAGCAAGACTTGTAAATATAGTTAATCAATTTAGACATTTAATTAACCTCTTGTTGATGGTCATCAAACAAGGCTCACACATTAACTTACTTATTCTCAAATTAATCCTAGTTTCACATTCGTTATTTTCTAGTCTTATAATCTTGATGGTCATCAAATATCATAAGAGACAAGCAAATCAAGCAGATGTTCATACAACTTAATTCACTTAACAATTAATAGAAAATAATCATCATTAACACACGAGGATCTTTTAACAAGCTTGGCAAGATAAATTAAACACAAATAAACTATTTAATATAGCAATTAGTCTAATAATCAAAGCTTCATTCAATCATAAACACAAAATAAAAGGTTTTTACACCCAAATCAGAAACTGAATACAGAAAAGTACCACAATGGAATGCTAAACATCGTCACGTTAGCAATCCATATGATTACCGACAGGTATCCGCTCTCCAACCCTTTCGATCTCTGCTTCCGTTAGCTTAATGGCCTTCCGGCCGCCTCCTAGACCCTCAAAACGGCAACTATGAAGTTTTCTTGTAGCACAAGTCGAAGTGGAATATCATAGATTATGAAACTGGTGGAATGATATGGGGTATTTATAGATGATGGAGATGGAATTATATGGAATATTAGAGTTGGATTGGAATAAGGAGACTAATGTGGCTTAGGGATTAAGCAAATAAAGATAAGGAAAGTGGTGCTTGGGGAATAAGTAACTTGGAGGGAATTTCCGTCCAGCTTTTATGCTTCATCTTCAAGGCCGATTTTGGATAAGATAAGTGTCGAATTAGCCAAAAGTCCCGATCACATAAGTCGTAGGAAATGTCGTCTAGTTTTCAGAACATTTTCAATCTCGTCAATTGGAATTGTGAGTCATCAGATATACCCGAAACACTGAAGAGGGGTCAATCTGGCAGCAATATCCTTTTTGCATCTTTTCAGCTCCATTCTCTTTCTTTTGCATTCCATCTCCCATTTTAACTGTAATTAAATATTTCAAAGCATATTAAGTATATTTTAGTTCTAAATAATAATAATAAAGACTAAAATATTAAGATATGTTATATATAAATATATTTATAAAAATACACATCAAAAAACCCCACACTTAGCCTTTGCTTGCCCCCAAGCAAACTGACTTTTATTATTTCACCAATATCGCATAGAATAATCCATTTCAAACCCATCCATTATCCCAAGACCACAATGCATGTATTTGTGTCTATAAATCCTAAGAAACTTCTCATTCCTAAATACTCACAATCCTTATGAACCTTCACCCCTTAGTTTATACGACACTCATTTTTGCAACCCTCTGAATCAATCCTCAGAAATCTTTCTTAACCTCAAGGTATTTTTGTAAAGCTACCCAAGCATACATAATCTAGAAATTACAACTTTAAAATACCACAATGGAGCTCTTAGAATTCTTCTATTCCTTTGAATATTTAATATTGATTTCTTTGAATTCACCACCTTATTTGATTTGATTTCTGGTATCTTCAACTTTTGAATTTCTTGGAATTTTGATCTTTTGATCTTCACTTTAATTGCTCCAAAATTCTTACAATTTTTCTTGTAATTCTCTCTCTCTATTTTTTTTACATGTACCTCACTTTTTTTTTTCACTCAAAACCTACATGCTTAAGCAGGGGCGCTTAATTTCAACCCTTATTGGTTAGAGTATTAGTCTAAGTGCGATGACTAAAAAAGCTTACCTGGATAGATTTCAGGTTTAGGCTGCAAAACATATTATGTCATATAAATTACCAGATTACCTTTCATATCTCATGACTTTTCACTAGGAAATGGGAAGCCACAAATACACTATAACATGTGTTGGCTCAAGTAAACATTTGAGTTCTCATCGGATCATTTCATACAATATTAGCAAAATTTAAATTATCACTTGATTTTTAAACTAAACTAAACTATTATTTCAAGTTTTTTAAAATTTTAAATTTTCCAAATTCTAGCAATTTCATTTATTATTTTAATTTTAATTTACTTTTACCGACACCCTACCCCACACTTATTTCATACAATGCCCTCATTGTATGCTAAAACAAATTAAGAACATAAAAAGGGAGAAAAATGTTGGATTAATGTCTAAGTCCACAACTATATTTGGTATGTACTTGACCCGACCCGGCATGGTCCATTTGGGTTGCACTTCACCGACACAATTTATATGGATAATCTTTTGAGAATAGTATGTTTATGATTAATATTAATATATTATAAGTTCTAATATATTAATATGGAATCATATTATTTAATTAGTATTGATCTAGAATTAATTTAGAATTAATTAAGTGATCAAAATGAACTAATTAAATATGGACTCTTGTATATATGGAATGGGCCAAGTTCATTTAGGTTGGGCTAAGCTTTCATGGATAGTCCATGGAGAGTTTAACCCATGGATCATATGAAATGAAAGGTCATGGGTTTAACCCTAGTTTCCATACTATATAAAGATGTCCTTGGTTGGTGAAATTGGTACTAGTGTGGTACACTAAGAAGGGCTAGCCAATTTCACTAGAGAGAACCAAGTATTTTTATTCTCTAAAGTCTTCGAAGGTGTCTTGGTGATTTGTGATTCCACTTGAGGCTTCCACACTATTGGGGCTAAGCTCTTAAAGCTTGAAGACATCAAGCTACATCAAAAGGTATGTATTCTATCTTGTTACATTCATTGATTTGTATGCTAGATTAGGATAATACCTTGGAAGTTCTTATTTGCATGTATAATAGAGAAAACATAGATCCAAGGTATTTAGGGTTGCATGTACACTTAGGAGTGTTAGAATGCTCAACACCCAAAAGTGGTATCAGAGCCTAGGCTTGTTTTCTTGTTATACTTGCAAAATTACTTAAAAAATCGAATTTCTTGCTGTCCGATCATCAGACACGGCGAGTCCATCAAGAGACTCGGCGAGTCCATGCCTAAAAAGTGATGAATTCGATCCAACTCGCCGAGTTGGTTCATGCACTCGACGAGTTGGACCCCCAGACAGCATAAACTCGACTTTTTTGGCTGGAATTGGACTAGGAACATTACCCAAAGATGTTTTGGACTTATAAACTCTTTTTTGATGTGGTAATGTTCATGCTAATCCAATATTTAAAGATAATTGTCAATAGATTCATGTTTTGTATTAGTTTAAAGTGTTACTCTAATTACATGAAAAAGTTTGATTTGAATTATCTTGTTCTTATGAGTTGCTTAGAATAATAGAAAAGTTGAGTGAAATAGTTGTTTTCAATCCAAATTAATCTAAGAGTTGATTCTAAAATGTGTTTTTGTAACTTGTCCTCAAGTTATATGAAAAGTCACATTTAAGTTTCATAAAACTCATAAAAGTTGGCAATGGTTACAAAAGATGAAGAGTCTTGTCCTTAAGTTATGGAGGTTCAAGAGTCACTTCATTCATAAATAAATGAATAAAGTGTAACCTTAATTAATTTCATAAGTTATAAAATAAAGAAAAGTTAA
Organism: Lactuca serriola; assembly: GCF_051521515.1. Lineage (NCBI taxonomy): Eukaryota > Viridiplantae > Streptophyta > Magnoliopsida > Asterales > Asteraceae > Lactuca > Lactuca serriola. The sequence continues at coordinate 119,278,330 of NC_136414.1, forward strand.
TTCTTTTATTAGTTTAAAGTCTTCCATAACTTGTCCTCAAGTTATGGAACTTGAAGAGTTTTTGGATTAAAACTACTTTAAACACATACGTTATGGAATTAATTAGTTTTGAATAGTTTCAAAACTTGCCCTCAAGTTTTGGAATTTAAAAAGTTTTCACTTATGAATACTTTAATTCCATGTTAGCCCTTAGAATTTTAAAGAGTTAAAATTCAACCCTTATACTTTATAATATTATAAGTTAATAATATATATATATATATATATATATATATATATATATATATATATATATATATGTATAAGAGTAAAGTCAGTGTTACCGCTAGTACGCCTCATTCACGAAGCCGGTCTATAAGGTGGGTATAAGGTTGTTGCCTATAAAATGTCAACTTAATGGGTGTCCACTCTCACCCACCGCTTGCTTGACCGGTGGAGGGTCGTTACTATAATTCTCCCTTCATTAAAAGTATAAATGATAAATACTAAGTAACTAAACTCTTAATAATACCCAATCTTAGTTACTTAGGAAAAATGTGAATTTGGTGCTAGCCCATGGAATTCACACTTTGTACCTTACCAAGTCCTTGGTGGAGCGTGTGTGGTTAACCGGCACGCTAACTTGGACTAGTAAGGATCACGAAGGGTGACTTAATGTTTGTCATAGATCAATGGAGCGTGTGTGGTTAACCGGCACATTGATTGGGTGATAATATTAAGGGTACCAAGTGAATTGGTATGGTTATTCACACCTTGTTTTGTGATCCTCGGCATCCCAGTCACAAAATTTGAGAGGGCACACTCGAGATTGAAACATGCCTTTGAACAGTTCAATGAATCTCAAAGATCTAGGAGTTTCAAATCCAACTAAAACCTAATAACACATTTCGTTTATCTTGGTGGAAATTGGTGAATCGTCATTCACCTACCTTCAAATATTTTATAGCTTGGATTACGGCATCCCTCTTCTAAGTTATAAAATAGTTTGTTGGGTCCTAGCCTTAATATTTCATATTGGGTGTCATATTAAGGACTTTAAAATTCAACTATCTTGAATATCTCCCACAACATGTCTGGTTTAGACATTTATGATCTTCCCAAATCTCTTGAAACAAGCTTTCCTAAATGAAGATGATGTCCCTTGGATATCATACTTCATTCACCTCCTCCAATTATTCTCCCCAGCCCACAAGTTCTTGAAAAGTGTAAGGTCACTCAAGCCCTATTGGCAAGGCAAGGTCTAGGTGTGTTCACATCTTGGAGATGTGGTCACATATTGACAAGCCGGGAGAGTTGGCTGTCAAAGTCTTGAGAAAGTTGGTGGTTCAATCACTTTCTAAGTCACATGGTGAGTTCCTTTGGGACACCTATGAAACAGACTATGACAAGACCCTTAATGATCTTATCTACATGTTAAGATCAACTTCCTGAAAACTTGATGGACATTGACAAAAGTGACACAGGAAATCCAGAAAAGAATTCTCCTCCCAATGGAAAGGGATCGGCCATAGTCAACTCGGTTGACCAAATGGTAAAGAGAAAAGCTAAGTCTGTGATAGTCCCGTGTACCATTATCAAAGGGTCCATATGTTTATATTGCCAAAGAAAGGGGCATTGGTTGCGAAGCTGCCAAAATTTACCTAAGGATGTTAAAGTCAATAAGTTTGACTCTACTTCAGGTCAAGTCCACTATCTAACTTTGCTAAGTTTCTATTATGAGATTCTGACTACATGATGTGACTGGGTCACATGGTGATGTTTTAAGAATCAAAGAAAAGTGAAGAAACTTAAAGAAAGAATATGTTGAATCTGATCGCGTAGATGGATTTCTATCACATAGTTGAAGATCAGATTCTTGAGCTACTTCTTAGGAGTTATGAGATATTGCTTAGGAATAGATAACAACAAGTTTTCATATGGATTGTAAGGATAAGTTTTTCCGCAAAGTTTTGAAAATAAAAGAAAAATTTTTGTTTTTATTTATTTTAAAATATCCTTACAATGGCATTTGAGGAAAAATTGTTGCTTATATGATTCCATTAATAGCAAGAGTGGAAATATGAAATTGATTCTTTCATTTGTGGTAATGTCAAAATTTACCAAATAAGGAAAGATTCTCATCACCCAAGTTTCAATTGGACCGGAAATTGGAATCATGGAAGTTCTATAGCATGATGAATGAGAAGTTTCAAGTTTTGGAAAATTAAGACTAATTACTTGTTCACATGGATGTATGAATCAAGTGAAGGACAAAGGGATCGAGTACACATTCTTGTGCACTGGTCAAGTCCACCACAAAAGACTGATAAAACTATTCGTCATAGTTTACTAAAGATCAGTAAATATGATTATACTTACAAGCTTAAGTGTAACTCTGAGACATTGGAAAAAGGTTCCAATTTAAGGCAGAGCGAATAAGAAGAATCAAATAAGGCAGAAGGATAAAAGTTTCTCAAATCTGAAAAGATGGGAGAGTACTTTAGTATCAGTTTTTTGTGATCATCTTAATGATTAAGAAACCATATCAAAATTAGTTATCTACGGAAAATCTTAGTGCATTCTTATGACTAAGAAGAGGAACTTGAATTGTTGAAGTGGTTAAATCAAGATGATGAGTCATACTTTGTTCCAATACAAGTCTTAGGGTCATATTCCAAGATTGTAACTTGAGTGACATGTCTCAAAAGAAGGTTAAAAACACGTGTCAAATGTAAGAGTAAAAGTTTTCTACTATTGTACATTTGAAATTGGTAAGTTGTGATGTTTTTGATAAAACAAAGACCAACTTAGACCAATTGTGTGAAGTGTTTGTCTTGATTAGAATCCACACTATCTCTTGGATATTTGACAAGGGAGTCTTATATGTCAAGAGGACAGTGGGAGTCTTAAAGGTCTTGAAAATCTCAAGAACTAATCAAGAATAAAACCGTAAGTTCTTCACTAGTACACGACTTGAGGTTTACAACCTATCGTGTTGACATATTCTGTGCCCATTCCAGTTAAAGTTGGCTTTGAATATGAGTTCTTAGAGTTCTCAATGTGTTGCTCAACAACTTGGAAGCAATGGCAGGCCCTTGAGCTGCCAGGTGGCAAGAAATTAAGATTGAGTTCAGTCCATATGAGTTTGGATTTGTCATTATCCTTGTCTTGTGACTATGGTTTTGATAATTCACATGGATAGGAACTCATACACCATATAAATCTAAGTGTCATAAGGTTTCTCTCCGATTCATGAAAATGATGGTGAGGAAACACTTTCACTAAGTAGATTTTAGCTAGATAGCAATTGTGATATTTGCATTCTCAAAGTCGTTAGTGGAGCGTGTGTGGTTTACCGACACACTAACCTGGACTTGTGAGAAATGGAAAAAAGGTCTAACCATTATGATTACGGCATACCTCTTGATAATTGTTTAGACACACAAGTGTGCTATCTAAGGGAAGGTGTATGATTTTGATAAAGTTTTATCAAAACAATCTAGTATCAGAAATCTTAACTTTGGTATGAAGGTCAGCTGATTTCTGAGTACATGTCAAAGCTAGTGGGAGCATAAGTGTTATGCTAATAATCATCATGTTAGTGGGAGCATGATAATTATGGTAAGTATTGCAAGTTAGCAATGTTAATTATAGAAAATAAAAGGTTTCAATTGGGAAAAGTTGTTTTGCTATAATTTAGGGAGAGGAAATTATACTTCATCTCAAATCTATAAGCTTAGATCATGAGGTTTTAATCATTTAGTCAAAGATATATATATATATATATATATATATATATATATATATATATATATATATATGAATTTCATGTTGGAATGGCTCAACATAAGGAAATTCTGTATATGGGTCCATTATTTGCGTTCTAAAATTCGATTATGATTACGGCATCCCTTTTCATAATCTGAATTATGAGAACTTGGCAAATAGAAATGGAAATGTTATAGCAAAAGACTGGTTTAGTCATTATGTGAGACATCATGAATCGTGTCCCATATGCTTCGGATATAGGATCGATTACATGTGCTATATTCATCCTTTCTAAAATTTTCCAAATGCCTGGGGCATTAAGAAGGGAAAAGGTTTAGAACTGGATATGACTAAAAGGATTAAACAATTGTCGAGGACAATCTAAGGTTTACCAAAGATTGGTTGCTCAAGGACAGTTGGAAGTATAGTGATAATTCTGGAAGGACCATATTGACATAGTCTGTAAGGAGGAAACTCTTGTTCAGAAGTGATAGTCAAAATGGAATATGGAAATGTTTCAAATTTAGAAATTTTCAATTTGTTTAAGATTAGGAAACTTAATGCAAGAAGGATGTTTCCAAGGAGCTGATCTCCTTTGGAATACTCTGTAATGATTGTTGTCAAGTCTTTCTGACTTTGTGCATAATCATTACAAGAGGATCAATGCATATAAGTTTAGAATCTAACAGAGTGTGAAAAGAGAATCATTGAAGTTATGTTCAATTGATCTAGTTCATAAAGTAAAGATCATAGACATAGTATGCATACTTGGTGTATGGCATGACTAGTGTTTAGAAAACATAGTGTACATGCGTGGAGCATGGGACAACTATTGTTTTAAATTCAAGAATAAAGTTGATAGCTGAAACAGTATACAATGAATAATGTGTAATCATATGGTGATAAATAAAAGGTGTTTTATTTATGTTCATAGGTTTTGATACCATATTGGATTCAATTATTATTGTGTTTCATTTTGCATGTTTTGACTTCCTGAATAAACTAGGTTATTATTCCGGAATGACTAAGTTATTCAAACCATGCACAGTCGGTCATATGTTGGAAGTAGATATGAATTAAGACTGTCATGGGTTGTCTTGTAGAGGTCTAAGGTGTTGGACAAAGGGCTACAACACTCATGAGTGCTCATAAGTTCTGAGTATTGGATTCAACCCGCGCTCATTGGAATCACTTCATGGATTTTATCACGAGTGATCATGAGACGATAATATCTTATATTCTTCAAACCTAGAGATATGAGTTGTTACTATGAGTTGGTTGTACATTGATTGCACGAAAACGCATTTGGTAACTCGGTGCTATAAAACGTGCCTTTGTGTATGATTCAACAAATAGTAGAACAAGCCATATGAGTCGAAGTTTATCCATTCCTTTTACCTTCGGGATAAAAGCGATATCTGTGGGCCCCTCGATGATTTGATGATGACAAATGGAAGAGCTCGGCCGGGCCAAGACTGATTTGATTTGTTCAATTAGTCAGTCGTCATAAATCGGAAATCGGGAAACAACAAATCGACAGAGAGAATGATTATAATCCATGTCTCAGTCCATATGATATCTAGAATGGAGGAATATATGATCCCTTATCTAATGGACAAGTCATTGACAAAGGTCAGAGTTCATCTACAAGGTCAGAGTTGGACAGAAGCTTTTGAGAGCTACGATTGCCAGTTGGTTCCTGAAGTCATACACAATAATAGTTTTAGACTTATCCAAGTGGGAGTCTGTTGGATTAATGTCTAAGTCCATAACTATATTTGGTATGTACTTGACCCGACCCGGCATGGTCCATTTGGGTTGCACTTCACCGACACAATTTATATGGATAATCTTTTGAGAATAATATGTTTATGATTAATATTAATATATTATAAGTTCTAATATATTAATATGGAATCATATTATTTAATTAGTATTGATCTAGAATTAATTTAGAATTAATTAAGTGATCAAAATGAACTAATTAAATATGGACTCTTGTATATATGGAATAGGCCAAGTTCATTTAGGTTGGGCTAAGCTTTCATGGATAGTCCATGGAGTGTTTAACCCATGGATCATATGAAATGAAAGGTCATGGGTTTAACCCTAGTTTCCATACTATATAAAGATGTCCTTGGTTGGTGAAATTGGTACTAGTGTGGTACACTAAGAAGGGCTAGCCAATTTCACTAGAGAGATCCAAGTATTCATATTCTCTAAAGTCGTCCAAGGTGTCATGGTGATTTGTGATTCCACTTGAGGCTTCCACACTATTGGGGCTAAGCTCTTAAAGCTTGAAGACATCAAGCTACATCAAAAGGTATGTATTCTACCTTGTTACCTTCATTGATTTGTATGCTAGATTAGGATAATACCTTGGAAGTTCTTATTTGCATGTATAATAGAGAAAACATAGATCCAAGGTATTTAGGGTTGCATGTACACTTAGGAGTGTTAGAATGCTCAAAACCCAACAAAAAAGGAACAGATTCCCCTGGGTAGTTGTGGCAAGATCGAATGGGGCTGCTACAAGTTGCTTCAAATATCGCCGAAAGACTGAAAACTGGAACTGCTGCTTATGAATTTGCCGAAAAAAATAAAATCAAGACCGGCATCTTCAAAAATGTGGTGCAAAAGATTGCAAACAAATGCAATGTGTAATAACCATGACGTGGGAAAGTGTTGACCACGTCGTCTCGTCAAGAATGACATCCTCTTCTCGCGATGAAAAATCCCCCTCAACATAGGAAAGTGTCAACCATGTCGTGGCAGCCGGGATGATACTTCTTCCTCGCGTCGAAATAAAATTCTATGGTGTGGGAACTGCTCATCCATATCATAAGGCTCAAAACATTGTGAAAATGCCAATCTTCCAAACGATCGCTCACGAAATAAATATGCACCCCACACTTATGACAAATTGTGGGTCTCGACTATAATCTTCAACTCTTACACTGCTCTCCCTGGAAACAGTCGGACCTAGCAGCTGAACTTACTGCCAGCTTTCTAAGGGCGAAAGTTCTACAAAGATCTAAATCAATCAAAGAGCATCAACATGGAAAACAAAATTTTAAACAAACTAAAAATAAAAATAAAAATAAAAACTCACTAAAATAACTAAAAAAATAGCAAACCAAAATAACTAAAAAGGATATCACGATCACTTGTCTTCGTCGAAATCAAGCTACAATTGTTGATTAAATCCATTGCATGCAAGAAGTGGTTTGTGAAAACAAAATCTTTCGGGACCTGTCAGACTATTTCCTTTGTTTTCTTTGCACCATTAACTAAAAGTAGAACAAGAAGTGACCAAACTAGTCAAGAACATCAAGAGCTCGATCTTCCACTTAACCACCACGACACGCCTTGCTATACTACGCCTCATAGATTGAGTTGGAAAAATCAACAAAGTAGTAGACTAAACAAGTCAAGAATTTCCTAATCGCTTGCAATCTTGAAACCCATGCAAAAAGTAAAACCAAACAATGTGTATTATCACGAATTCCTGCACATAGCAACAAAAACCTTCCCGACAAGTGAAATGATATCAATGAAAATAAAACTAAAAAAAATAAATAAATAAATAAAAAAAAACTAACTAAAAACAAATAACGAATAATCAAATAAACTAAATTAATTGAAAATCGTTCCCCGGCAACGGCGCCAAAAACTTGATATGCACAAAAGTACCCACTAATTTTAATATTTATAACCTAACAAACTTAGACTATCTATGCACTTATAGGCAGTGTACCTAGTCAGATTACAGTATAGCTTAGGTAAGTCGGGTGTCGATCACAGGAAACGGTGGATTAATTTAATATATTTAATTATAGGTTACAGGTTACACGAAAAGAATAAATAAATATCAAACTAACAATTAATTAACTACTCTCGATAAACTAACAGGAAAGCAAATCTCTTCAGGTACTTTGGTTTAGATAAATTACACCTTAAAAACATAGATAATTGCATACACAAATTCATTTATTCATGTTCACCGATTCCTAAAATGATTAGTTTCGCGTTCACTATAACTAATCCTTTAGCAAACAAGTCAATTTAAACAGTGATCAATTGATTAAACTAACATGCTTCCTAGTGTTCAGTTCGTATCGAGCAAGACTTGTAAATATAGTTAATCAATTTAGACATTTAATTAACCTCTTGTTGATGGTCATCAAACAAGGCTCACACATTAACTTACTTATTCTCAAATTAATCCTAGTTTCACATTCGTTATTTCTAGTCTTATAATCTCGATGGTCATCAAATATCATAAGAGACAAGCAAATCAAGCAGATGTTCATACAACTTAATTCACCTAACAATTAACAGAAAATAATCATCATTAACACATGAGGATCTTTTAAAAAGCTTGGCAAGATAAATTAAACACAAATAAACTATTTAATATAGCAATTAGTCTAATAATCAAAGCTTCATTCAATCATAAACACAAAATAAAAGGTTTTTACACCCAAATCAGAAACTGAATACAGAAAAGTACAACAATGGAATGCTAAACATCGTCACGTTAGCAATCCATATGATTACCGACAGGTATCCGCTCTCCAACCCTTCCGATCTCTGCTTCAGTTAGCTTAATGGCCTTCCGGCCGCCTCCTAGACCCTCAAAACGGCAACTATGAAGTTTTCTTGTAGCACAAGTCGAAGTGGAATATCATAGTTTATGAAACTGGTGGAATGATATGGGGTATTTATAGTTGATGGAGATGGAATTATATGGAATATTAGAGTTGGATTGGAATAAGGAAACTAATGTGGCTTAGGGATTAAGCAAATAAAGATAAGGAAAGTGGTGCTTGGGGAATAAGTATCTTGGAGGGAATTTCCGTCCAACTTTTATGCTTCATTTTCAAGGCTGATTTTGGATAAGATAAGTGTCGAATTAGCCAAAAGTCCCTCTCACATAAGTCATAGGCAATTTCGTCTAGTTTTCAGAACATTTTGAATCTCGTCAATTGGACTTGTGAGTCATTAGATATACCCGAAACACTGAAGAGGGGTCAATCTGGCAGCAATATCCTTTTTGCATCTTTTCAGCTCCATTCTCTTTCTTTTGCATTCCATCTCCCATTTTAACTGTAATTAAATATTTCAAAGCATATTAAGTATATTTTAGTTCTAAATAATAATAATAAAGGCTAAAATATTAAGATATGTTATACATAAATATATATAAAAATACACATATCAGCTCACAAACTGGCGGATATCACTCCGCAACATCTCATGATACTGAGCCTTCTTCATTTCCTTATCAGCTGTGTATTGAGGAATGAGAAGTGCTCTCTCCCTGAACTTGGCGGTGATCTCCATTACGGTCTCTGTCGTCTGGGTGAGGTCCTGAAACTCTCTGGCCAACTGTTGCACCTCAATAACCGGTGCAAACTCAGCCCTGAACCTGGCAGTAAAGTCAGCCCAGGTCATAGCATCCAGAGCTGCGTCATCTCCAGTGGCATGTCCAACCTCCTCCCACCAATCCCGTGCCCTGTCCTTCAGAAGATAGGACGCCAATATGACCTTGTCCCCCTCGGGACATCTGCTCGTACGGAAAGCGTTGGCCATATCCGCCAACCATCTAGTACTCGCTATGGGGTCCCGTGCCCCGTGGTAATCTGGAGCTCCACATGCACGGAACTCCCGTAAGGTAAGTGTGCGCGACCCCATCATGGCTGCTACCTCAGCACGGAAAGTGCTCAATCTCTCATCCATCAACTCTAAGATACCCTCCTTGATCGAAACAAAGATCACAGGAGTCTGCTCAAGTATGGTGCGAGTAATCTCTGAAGAGAGAAACTCCCTAGTCTGCTCTTCTAACTGCCCTACCTCCAGGCCTGATCCTGATCCCCCTCCGGCCTCTGAACTGACGACTGCTGGCCTAGGGCGTAGTACTACCATTCTGAAAACACATCATAATAAACTTCAAAAACATAGATATATCTCGAGGGATCACTACTACCACAATTTTCCTGGTCTCATCTCAGCTTTCCTTGATTCGAGTATGGATCCTTTGCTTTCAGTAGTATGGGCCCATACTACCTTCCACATCTATCCGTACTTTCCTCAAGTATCGCCTTGACTCCACCAAGTCACTACTACTGCTACTAATCTCTGCTACTCCCATCCTAGGCTTGCCCTAGGGAAATCTCTGACTCTACCCAAACCAGTCCTCAGCTGCTGAAAGGCCCCCTTGTAATGCCAATTAGCCATCACCTGAATACCATAAGATGCGGCGAGGCTCAGATAATTGTAACAACCCGAAATTTCGTATCATTACTTGTAACCCTTTTCGTAATCCATTTCGATCAACCAATCGTCGTTTCCAAATTCGTTTCCGATTTAGTTATTTAATTAAGTTAATAAATTGTAATTATCTAAAATGACTTAGTGGGTGTCCTAATGCATTTAGAAATCATTCTAACACCCCATTCTAGTGATCGGAACATTTCTAGAATCAACCATATCGGGTTACGGCAACTTGGCCGGGTGCGACCAAAAGCCCCGTCTAAAGTCGGTATTGGGTAGAATTTCACCGTGTCCAATTCCCGAACACTATTTAAAGTGTTCTAAGCCTTCATTTGAAGCTTTTGCTTCATCTTACTACTCTCTCTCTCTCTCTAACCTCTCTCCTCATCCAAGAATTAGGTCCAAAATCAATGAATTACAGCTCCAAATCATAGAGGTAACCTTCCTAACTTGTTATCCAACCTCTTAAGCCTTCAAATCTATGTTTAAATTTTGATTTTGGACCTTGAACATGTGTTTACGGCCAAGGAGCATGCTTGGGTCGTAAACACATAAAATTGGGGTTTTTGAGCCATTTAACACTTCCAAACCAACATTGGGACTTAGATATGACCTTAAGGCTTTCAAACCCGGACTTAGAACACCCTAAACATGGATTTTGAGGGACAAATAAGAGTTTACGGCCAAGGAATGTGCTTGGGCCGTAAACCCCTCAAACATGGGGAGTAAACCCATTTTAACATGTTAAAAAGCCATACAACTACACCAAAAGCCTTGGAATAAATCCTAGAATCATCTAAAAATAGTTTGGGGACCTTAAACATGTCAAACACCCTCTAATTAGGTGTTTACGGCCAAGGCACCCCAAGAACATGTTCATGGGCCGTAAACTCCTTTATACATGTCAAATGATACCCTAAATTCATACCAAGTCTTGGGAAATTAGTTAGAATCACATGTGATTGTCCTAAGCATCACAAAATAAATATGGTTTGAGCTTGGGGGAGTTTACGGCCGTAAACTCCAAGTTTACAGCCATGAACTCCCATAAGTGATGTATATGTTGATTCAATCCATTCCAAGGCATTAGAAAAATCCATTTTAGTATTTCCCATGTCCATATAAGCCATTTAACACTCAAAATCACCCAAACATGTTTACGGCCGTGAACTCATGTATGTAGGGGATATATGGCTGCAAACTCCATTAGGAGTTTACTCTTGAAGAGTAAACTCAATTCCCAAGTCCCTCGCATCATTACACGTCCGTAGATGTCACTCGGGTCACTCCAAACACTCGTTTTGAAGTGTTTTCGCTCATTGGAGTATAATATTCCATCTAATTAGTATTTTAAATCTAATTAGATACATTTGGATATTATCTCATATTACATAGGAACCTCACTTGTAATCAAGCCCCAAACCAACGTTTAGTGTCCGAATCAGTTGCGTCTTCTCGTCTGGTGAGTTCATACCCCTACCCTTTTTCACTGTTATTCACTGTTTTTAGGGGGGGGGGGGGGGGGGGATCACAAGCAAAGTACAAGGAATTACTTGTACTCAAAACTTGTTTTCATGTGTGTGTTTCACATTTTATATGCTTTAACACTGATTGTTACAACTGATAACCGTTTGAACATGCAGATCACGTAAACATATATTTGTCAAATGGATTTTAAACTGTTATGTTTTATATATATTTAACAAATGGTTTTCCACATTTTATCAGCTAAAAGCATGACATTAGAACCTTTGAACATAAAACTTGTACACAGTTTTGTCCTTGGTAACACTCCACAGAGATACGCGAGTGGAGGATTATCATATTATTACTAGTAAATTGTTAGTCCTGTATGATTGGAGACATGTCCTCGGCGAACACTCCACAGAGATACGCGAGTGGAGGACTGCACCCGTAACCAGAATCTTTAGGATAGGGAGCGTGATTTGAGTGTATAGATCTATATGGGGCTGACTACCCCACACCTGGCTGCTAGCTACAGCCAAACCGACATGGTTCAAGGGTGACGAAAGTCATAAGGTGATGTGGACTACTTATTGCCACATCTAGTCTATTCTATGGTTATCGAACTCGCAATTAGGATAACATAAATTTACTTAATAGTAATAATGAATAACGTAAAACATTTCACAAGATAACCAGGTTTTCCGTAAACATCTTTCACATTGGTAACCAATAGTCACGAAAGTATGGGACTTTCCTGGGGAACATTATACATAACTAGAAAAGGGTAACAAACTGGGTAACCTTACATCTCAGAAGGGTAAACATGTTTTTTAGAATACATCTTTTACATTTGATAACCAACAATCAGGAAGTTATGGGACTTTCCTGGGAATACATTTGTACGTAACCAGAACAGTATAACAAACCAGATAACCTAACCTTACATTACACAAGAGTAAACGTGTTTTCAGTGTACAACCTTACTTTACTTTACATATTGAGAAACATTAACCAACCTTTTAAGAAAATATGGGATTTTCTTGGTGTGTGTAACATTTTCAGAAACAGAAAGGAAACTTGAACAATTTCACAAAACAAAACCGCTTATGAACTCACCAGCGTTATGTTGATTTTCAAACCGCTTGTGTTCTCAGATCAGCATAAGAACAGGTACACGAAAATCCTTTTGTCCAAAGATGGAGTGTGCAGAAGACCTGTTTCATTTTGTTTATATATATATATATATATATATATATATATATATATATATACTATGTATCACAACTGTACAACTTTGCTTTTGAAACAATTGTAAAACTTTCAATATGTAATGTAATGGTTGTTTTACTTACTTACTATGTGCATTGGATTTGATACTCAACGTGGAGTCAACCCCGTAAATGTTTCCGCCTTCGGTTTTCGGGGTGTGACAATAATCCTTCGAGTAAAAGGCCCGTCCCCACAACGGTTAAACTCATACAAGAGCTGCGCCATAGGGACAGATCTAGCAGTCTGAGATTATTCGACCCTGTTCACATGTGATGTGACGTAGTCACCTAATGGGTAACTCACATCACTCAGAGCCCCACAAAGCACATAGCAAGCAGCATTCAGACACATGAAACTACTCAAGCAATTCTATCCTCATTACAAGGAACTGTACTGGCATACAATGCTAAGCTCATACTATCAGGCATAACCTAAACAGGCTATCCTACCGCTGTCTGCTCACAACTAGCATGCAATTCTGATAAAGCTGAAACACATATAGCAGTCACATAAGGCATCCTCCTAGATCCTCAGTCCTAATCTAGCATGCCGTTCTACTGAAACTGAAATTGATAATCATAGCATAAACTTGTATGGGTAATTTGGGAGTACTTACTTGAGCTCGGTTGATCGCATGCACCACACCCTTTTCCTTTTCTCAAAGCTCTTTCTCTTTTTAGGTTTTTCTTTTCAAAATCTTTTTGAAAATACTTTTGAAAATCTTTCTACCATTTCCTTAGTTTGAGTCCAGTCACACCCGAGAGTGTGCTTGAATCCCTCAAACCAAGGCCTTGATACCAACTTGAAACGTCCCAAAAACACGACCCAAAATTTTTTGTTTTTACATATATTAATCGTCATAACACTAAATGTCATATAATAAAAACCATACGTTAGGTGTCTAAAAAGACATAATAAAATGTCATGTCAAAAACTGTATCAAATCATGTCTAAGTATTTGAACAAAACTCCCAGGAATAAAGCTGAAGCTGTCGTGTGTGCGATGCCATCATCCCGAGCTCTTCCCTTTACTTTCGGAAGTACCTGAAACCAAAACTAAAACTGTAAGCACGAAGCTTAGTGAGCTCCCCCAAACGACCTCATACCAAACAAACAAATAAACAACTACTGGGCCACCGCCCACTGCATCGGACCGAAGCCCAGAAACTGCATCGGACTGAAGTCCGGAACTAACCAGGGCCCTGTCGTCTGGATCAGACCGAAGCCCAGAACTAACTGCCTCGGGCCGAGTCTGGAACCAACTGCAACAAACCGAAGTCCGGAGCTAACAGCATCAGGCCTAAGCCCAGAACTGACTGCATCGGACCGAAGTCTGGAACTACTGAACCTAACATAGCATGCACATATCAACTAGCATAACAACATAGACTGCATACTGGGTCGGGCCATACCCGAAACACATAACACGCAAAACCTGTCTGAGCCACAAAGGCATCAAACATTCTAACTACTCCTTCGGACCGAAGTCCGGAAACTAATACTAATTAAACGGGCCGGCATTATGGCCTTAGACCCATTCCTACTGGAAAGAAACTCACCTCGTAGCCTAGCTGCTGAAAGAACTTCTCCGGAATCTGTCTGCTGTGGCTCCGGCTTCGCCCCGGCTACAATTTCCATAAGTACCCTGAATCAAATACTGATAATAATATTGACGATAAAAGACTATCTTAACCTTGGTCAAACTTAACCTATCGATCAAAGTCAACATTCAGTTGACCTGACTCGTCGAGTAGGGTCACCAACTCGTCGAGTCCTTACTCTCACTTTGTTGCTTCAGCCCGATACTACTCGTCGAGTTCGGCATAGACTCGACGAGTTCCTCTTCGAAACTAACACTCAGTCAATCTGCATCTGACTCGTTGATTTGTATGAACAACTCGTCGAGTTCTCCTTCAACATATGAACACTCTAACTGTGACTCGCCGAGTTGTATGAACAACTCATCGAGTCTGTTCTTGAGGCATGAAGATTGCCTTGGACTCGCCGAGTCAGTGCGTTGACTCGCCGAGTTCTGCCACGAATGAGTCTAACCTCTAGCTCACTGAGTCCATCTCTCACTCACTAGTTCCACTCGGCATAACTCGAAAAGGGGAAAATAGGGGACAGATTCCGGAGAAGTTCTTTCAACAATAATATTGAGGATAACAATTTCCACTCGCCATCTCTGAAGAACGACTCGCCGAGTCGTATACATGCAATCACTATATACTCGATTCTGCTTGAAACCAGTTCATTCCATTCATAGATCTAGGTTCTTAGGGCTTGAGTAACTCGTTAAGTGTCCAACTTTACGTGTAAATAACATCAAATTAAGGTTTTGAGGCTCAAAGCACACTATAAGAGTAGATCTAGAGCTTTCATGCAAAATGGCTCCATAAAGGTACTAGATCTAACCTTCTGGAACTCAAACCTAGTTAGATTTTGAAGGCTATTCATCTCAATAAGTCCTCTATGCTACTACCAAGCCAAGAAACAGTTCAAGAATAGCTTTAATGGCTTTCCAAAGGGGATCAAAGCATAGAAATAGAAAATTGTCGAGTTATACCTCATTATACTCTGAAATGCCACAAAGATCTTGGATCTCCTTCTTATCCTCTTGATCTACCTTCCTTCTTCTCACAGGATCTTCAAAGAATCACACCAAAATACACAAAAAGCTAAGAGAGTTCTAGGGTTTCGAGAAGGATGCTCTGGGGGGTGATGGGGGCTGACTTGGGGTCCCAAAAAGTTGTTTAAATAGGGTGCAAACCCTTGAAATTAGGGTTTCATCCAGACTGGCGGACTCGCCGAGTCCAGAATATGGACTCGCCGAGTAGCCAACTTAAATGTGCTCAAAATCCCGACTCTACTCGACGATTCTGGCTACTGACTCATCGAGTTCCTCTTGAAAACTTGAAAAGTAAATATTTAAATAACATACCAAAATTTAGGGTGTTACAGATTGGAATCATGCATGACCGGAATCAACTATGGCTGGAATCAAATATGGTTGGAATTCCGGTTACCTTAACAATGTAATCAATCACAATATTAACATACACAGTAGAATCAAATCAAACACAATATTACCATACACAACATAATTCATCACAAAATAAAGATACATAATTTAATCAACTTAACGATAGATTATCCATGTTTACCATAGAACATGTAATATTAACCAAAGCCAAAAGTTTGAAGGGCTAATTGTGTAAATGCCCAAAACGTAATGAAGGGGCCCAAAGCCTATACTTTATTCGGTTATCAATAAAAGGGGCCATAAATAGTTGCCCAAAGCCAAAAGTTTGTACATATTCTCCACAAAAGCATGGGTTAGAAACACCCTAATCTAGATTAAGTGGGTTGGATGAACTCATCCCCTTCCTACTTTTGACAACCACCAATTTCTTTAATTGTATTTTTGTTATCCTCTCTAAAGGCTTCCTCTTTCTCAGTTTTGGGCTCCTTCCCACGCCCTCCACAACCAGGACCTCCTACTTTATCTCATGTACACCCATATCATTCTCATTGATTCCAACTTGATCCATCCCTTGTACAACCATTCGGTCCTGATCCATCCCTTGTATAACTATTCCATCCTGATCCATGACCTCTTTATCCATTCATTCTTATTCCATGCCCTCCTCATCTATGCCCTCTATACCCATATCCTTTCAATGATTCCCTCTGGATCCATACCCTCCTGATTCATTATCTCCAAAACCAAATCCTCTTCATGGATTCCTTCTTCATTGCCTCCATTTACATTGATTCCATCTTCATTTCCTCCATCCACATTGATTCTCTCCTGATCTATTCCTTGTACACCCATTAGAATTAGTTGACTTTCAGAGAATGCTTCTACAGTCAACTGGCTAGGAAATCCAAAACACTATAACAAGCATATCAATATATGGGTAGGCATACTAAACACAATCAATTAAAATTATTTTCTAAACCATACAAGTGATATATCAAGCTCCCCAGGTACATGTTTTAGACCGTCAAATTCATAAAATTCTTCCTCATTGATTCCAAGATAGTCCAAATTCTCATATGTAGTGTAATTTGACTATCTTATGAAATCAATATCACTCCTTACATCCACTCATATTTCATCATCAACTTCAGGACTCTCCACATCTCTTGCCTCTTCATTATCACTCTCAGTAGTTGTCACACCCCCGAACCAGACAGCGGAAACGTCCGGGGGCTTTTGCGTGACTTCATCTTGTAATATCATCACAATGTATATAATTGAAACAAGACAACACCATCATCATACATATCAAAATACAACCAACATTGTGTACATCAAGTATAGTATTATAAGTTACATGCCAAAATGAAAGTTCAATGTACGATGATAACAAAAACACAATAATTTCCATATTACCTGCTGACCATTCTGCTTATCAATTACCTAAGAATACAAGTTATTTTTTAAACCCCAACATATATAATGTTGGTGAGTTCATAAGCATGTTTAAATGAAAAGTTCTGAATAGTTCATAAAACACTAGAAAATCCAATATTTTCTGTAAGTAGTTTGAAAGTAATGTGTCAAAATCAAGTATTAATACATGTGTGTTTGCTGCTTTTGGAGTGTATAGATAAACAAAAATGTAATCCAGATAAAGATCTTGTATTTTCTGTTGTACGTAGAAGGTAATGTATAAATGTATTTATCCCATAAAATCTGATATTTTCTGATTATAAAAGTATCGTAATCATAAAATCCCAAGAGCGAGTATCGATGTATGTATGTTTTTAGTATCGTCAAGATTGGTATAAATATAACGAAATCTTTGATGGAGTTAGTCTCTATGTGAGTTGTTACAACCATGCTTGATAATTTCCAATTCACCTGTCTTGGCGTTTTCAGGCGCTGGTTTTGATGTAGATAAAGTTTGTCGCCCTAGACTGGCCTAGTCTAGTTGTAGCGAACAGCTAAGGCGTGGGTGGTCACCCTGTATAGATCTCTACACAAACTCTCGGTCTCCCTCAAGCAAACTCTGGTTATAACTACAGGCTACGATCATACACTCGAAGGTGTCAATCGAAAAGTCTCACTAGATTCTTAACTTGTTCACGAGTAATGTATTGCACCAATTATAGAATGTTTACGTGTATGTCTTAAATTTTCAAATCCAAAAGTATGTATATGAATATATGAGGTTCAATGGATATGTAGAGGGATAGTTAAGATCCACTAAGCATGTGATTTTCAGTCCAAGCCCAATAACCATGTAAAAGGGTAATTTAGGCCTAATAGGCATGTAAATGAACCACTAAGGCCCAAAAAAACATGTGATCCATAGTTCAAGCCAAAATTAACATGTAAATGGGCCGCAAGGTCCAATAAACATGTCATGGAAGATATTAGGCCCAATATACACCTAAATGGGCCCCTAAGGCCCATTGGCCATGCAACGAGAGTATTAGGCCCAATAAAATTGTTATCGATGTATTTCATCCATTCGTTAGTATTTCGTTGTTTGTTTTAGCTCGAGGTATCACAAAGACAACCAAAAATATCTAATTTTTGTAATAGTGACACTTTTGGCCCCTTAGACTGAAAATATCCATTTTAGTCATATTTTAGGAAAATTTGACACTTTAGATCTTTTAAGACTAAAGATCTTCAATTTACGGGCTAATTCAGATATAATGACCACTTGTGGCCAATTTTGGTTAAAATTCTATTTTTGGCCCAAAATTCGTAAATATTTACAATTTCGGCCCAATTAAATCTAATTTAACATTTTTGACCCAAATACATCTAAATGAGTATTTTTCGCCCAAATACATCTAAATGAGCATTTTTGGCACAAATATGTATATTTTTTCTGTCTTCAACCCATTTTTACAAATATTACATTTTCAGCCCATTTTTTTATAAACATGACTATTCCGGCCTAATTTTTATGAAAATAACAATTTTTCCCAAATTCGAGGAAAGTCATATTTTTAGCCCCTATATCCGTAAATTTACATTCTTGACTCAAATTTGTGTAAAATGACATTTTAGTCCACAAAAAAAACTAAAATTTATAAACTTTAAGTCCAAGAAAACCGTAAGGCCCATAAAGTGGCCTGTTATGTGAAAAATTACACTTTTGACCCTTTTAAAGTCATAAATATCATAATGACCCTTTTTTTTAAAGTAATTTGACTCTTGTGACCCTTGTAAAAAATCGAAAATGCCAAGGAGGACTTATCTTTTTGGTTATTTGTAAAAAGTGGTTATTTTTTCAAGATTTTGTTTAGTTTCTTATGAATCTTCACATTTTTAACACATTTATCTTCATAGTAAGTTGTGTAAAGTGTTTTAGTACACTATTATCATAATTTTTTGTTAGAGTTTTCGTGATTCTATAATGTTTCATCACATCATCACAATTTAAACCAAGAAACACACATAACATGCACAAATACATATATCTAACACATAGGGACTTGTATTCTCCCCCAAAAACAAGATAAAACCGAAAACAAAGAGGGTATGAACTTACCTTGCTTTGTTGTCCTCGGTTTGAAGAAGAAATGGAAGAAGATGATGTGGTTATCGGCCCTAGAAAGCTTCTTGAGAGGTTTTTTATTGGTTTAGATGGGTTCTAAGAAGCAAGATCATCAAATGACATGAGTTAAGAGGATATTTTTAAAGTAATCAAGAAACTAAACCATGGATCTAAGCAAAAACTTACCCAAGATGATGATATTGGTGAAGAATCCTCTTGAAAGCACCCACAAATATCGAAATTTTGTTGGAAGAAGGAGGAGTTCTAGAGAGTGTTATGAAGTAGCTTGAAATGAGAAAATGGAGGTGAGTGGTTGTCACACCCCAAAACCAAGAAGGGCGGAAACGTTCTCGGGCGGAGGACATCATGTACAGTATCACAACAATGAAAAGTGGTAAACCAGCAACAACATCATCCATTGCATTAATAATATAATTTTAATACAAGTGTTTTGACAAATTATGATAAACACTAATGTATAATCAAAATGAAAGATGAGTCTTGAATGAGCTGCATCTTCTCTAAACCTTGCATCGGTAACTGTCTATTGATAACCTGAGGATACAAGTAATTTTCAGGCGTCGGGCCATGAAAAGCTGGACAGGGGTTAGGAATTGGAACAGGAGCTGCCTGTGGTAGGTTCTCAACCTCGGGTTCGGAGTTAGCATCGTCCGAAAGGTCTTCATCATGGTGATCATTCAAAGGGATAGGATGATCATTCTCTGGTTCTTCTCTAAACCAACCAGCAATGACTTCGTTCGGAAGATACAGGTTGCCATGGGGATGGAGTCCAGCCATGTTATCTACTCGAGAATTTGGGGTAAGAAAATAATTATTAGACGAACTATCTAGATAATTATTTAGAAAATATTCATTTGTTACATCGCTATTTGTGAAGTGCATACGAGTTATATGTAATCAAAACAGGATAGGCCTTCGAATAAGTGACCTTAACTCCAAATTCACACAGAATAGGGGTAAAGCAAAATTTTCACAGATTCTAAGTCTATAACATCCTAGTTACATATAGCCTTAGTGTATCCACTTAGCAACTATCAGCTTAGTAATGAAGATTCCTTTTTAGTTCGCAAGTATAAAGTACTGATAGTAGCACAAAATACCCCTACGGTATTTTAAATTTTATGTTATGTTCTACTGTTCTCATTGTGGTATTGTTGGTATGATTTTAGACTTGTTGCAACCACATAACTACACTTAGGCACATGCTAGTCAACCCTCGGATAATATAGGTGATCAGGCTCTATCTTCCCAGTTTTGATCATATGTCTCTAAGTCCACCTGTGTTGCCCAACAATCGTAATTCTTTTATACTGTCCTAGCGACACTGATTTTAGTATGAATGCAGGCACGTATACTTACTTAAATATTTTATTATTTAAAGTATAAACTCTTGGTCAGAGTATTTTAATCCCAATGTATTTATAGTTTGTATATCTTTTATGGGTTGATATACTTAATTCACTATAAACAATGCTCAGATACCAATCTGTCACACCCCAAAACCAAGAACGGCGGAAACGTTCTGGGGCAGAGGACGTCATGTACAGTATCACAACAATGAAAAGTGCTAAACAAGCAACGACATCATCCATTGCATTAATAATATAATTTTAATACAAGTGTTCTATCAAATTATAATAGACACTAAAGCATAAATCAAACTGAAAGTTGAGTCTTGCACGAGCTCCATCTTCTCATCAGCTTTGAAGCTGGTGAGATCATAAGTATTTTAGTGTCTTAATTTGTATGTAAGTATTTGTATGTATATGAATTGTAAGTATTGAGAATGTATATGAACTGTAAGTATTGAGAATGTATATGAACTGTAAGTATAAAAATGTTTTGTAAAACAACTATAAACGTTTGAAAAACCCTAGAAATCCCTATGATTCCTACTATTATAACAGGGAGTCTTCTACCAAGACTTAAGTAATCTATATGTGGCCTTCTACCAAGACATCTAGCATCTGTGTGTGTCTCTTGTAAGAGTGTATTTTCCCAAGTTTGACTATCATTAACCAAAAAGATAGTTTCTACATTACCGTGCGGCGTGTGAACGTTCAAGAAGTGAATGTAACGGGAAAATGGAATAGTACTATGGTGTAGTGTCGAACTACAACCATACCAATTCCCTAAAGTCTAGGGTAATTCTTCTAAGTACTGTAGCATTTGAAATAAATAACTACATCTGTACTCAATTGCCTTATTTGAGGGATAAGATATAATGTGATGGCTAGATCCCAGGCTAAACGCTCCCATGTCAAAGGGATTTTGGGAACTACCCACGACCCATGCATGTTTGCAAGCCGTGAGCATCCACATTACTATGATCATGTACACCCGATATAATTATCACAACTGCGTTGTGATTCATCGGTATAGTTAGATCCTGAACTTTTTCCATGCTATAGCACCTAGTGACGTCTGTCCTATGTATATGTAAGCGTACTCATGTATGTGTGATCATGTAATTGTACTCATGTAAGTGTGATCATGTAAACATATCTATGTAATAGTATAGTAATGTATTGTAATGTTCTAGCTGTAATGTATGTTCTCTCTATCTAGCAAGTATTGACTCATGAATGAACCGACTCATTGTATGATATGGCGTTCTAGTAATAGTTCTAGTATCCTCCTAAACTACCTATATGGTAGTTTACTAGTAATCTAAGTGGTACGTATGGACATGGATGTTTACCCTTGCTACCCAAGGGTATTGGATGAACTGGAAGGACCTTTATGACTATATATGTACACATGATATATAACTAATATTTAAACGACCTTTGGACGGGTACCCGATATCCCACATGACCACATCCAAATCGAGGAAAAGGAAATAGGGTGGATAGCCTTCCTAAGTCCTTTCAACATTTATTATATAACTATAGATATATAGGCATGCAATTTATAATATAAAAGTATAAAATAAGTTTTGTAAAACCTTTGAGCATAATTATTATCTAAGAAAAGATCGACTTGATGTCAATCTATAAAACGGTTTTGAAGGCATGGGTTTGATAAAACAGTTTAGTATAAAGAAACATTTGTTTGAAACACAATTGTAAATAAGTTTGAAATGAAACATACAGAGTAAAATGTACAGTGTAATAAGGAGTTTTAAACACTAAGTGTTTATGAAAAACATTTGAAGGAAACTGTTTGGTAAAACGGCTAATGAGTAGCCAATCATTTGAATGCTGCTTATTAATCACATGTGATTGATATAATAACTAGCATGATTCTACTTGTATCCCCCCATAAAACATTTAAAAATTGTTAAAACATTGATTAAGGGGTATGAAATCACCTGTTGTGGGTGATACGGATGAACTGAAGAGGTAGGACTGGTAGGTGTCAATTGAAGACTTTAGACACACATAATGGTCCTAATTACATATGAAGACAAATGTGTATAAACAATTAGTGATTATAACACTAATTAAACATGTATAAACATCCTAATGCGAGGAAAACACTTTGGTCAAGTGCTAGGAGGCTAATGGGTTGCAATAAAGGAGTGCAAGACCTCATACTGAAGTTTATGGTCAAAAGACCATGTGTGTTGGAGTTTACAGCCTTGGGACCACTCCCCCATGAGTTTACGGCCATAAACTCATGGTAAGGAGTACCATTTGATGTTTTGAGGTTCCTAGCTCATTGGTGATTTGTTCTATGATAAGTTCTAGCCATGTGGAAGCATTAGGGGCACAATATCACCCCTTTATAGAGTTTACGGCCTAAGGACCAATCCTTATGAGCTTACGGCCGTAAACTCTATGGGAACATGGTTTCTTGGATGCTTAAGGTCCTTAACACTTCAAGGATATGATATAAGCTGGGTTATAGGCATAAGGAAGGAGTTAGGGTGTAATTTGCCCCATTTATAGGTGTTTACGGCCCAAGAACTTGTCTTGGTCGTAAACTACTTTGTCCTTGTGATTCCTTATGATTTCTAGGCTATAAACACATTAGGGAACATGTCTAAATTAGTCTCTTGGATTAAGGAAGGCTTTTAGGGCATTTTGGCACATAAAAATGAAGTTCACGGCCCAAGAACTTCCTTGGCCGTGAACTCACTTCTAGCCTTGATTCTTAATGTTTTGGATGTCGAAACTAGCTATGGGTAGTCTCAAAGTTCATTTCCAAGGTTTGGAGGGACATTGGGCACACTTTGGCCCTTATAAGAGAGTTTACTCTCCAAGTGTTCTTGGGCGATAAACTCTCAAATCTTGGGGTTTTGATCCGATTTTGATGTTATTAGGCACAATCTAAGATATATATTACAACTAGATAGAAGTACTCACGATTTGGGATAAAAACCCAAAGATCCATGAGAGAGAATTTGGCTTTTCTCTAGTTGGAAATGTAACTAATGAATGAATATGGTTCAGATTTCTATATATATAATCTTGGGATTTTTGGCAGAAAATATTTTATTCCCGGAATGAACTCTAATATAGAGTATTGGAATAACAGTGTTGCACAAAACCCTAATGCATCCACTCTCCTGATATCTCCTTAAGTGCTAATCCTGAAATACTCAAACTTATACCCAAAGTTTGGAATTTCACTATAACTATTCTAACTTCTATTGGCTTGATATGGTTTGTTTAGAATGGAAATTTCGGGTTGTCACATCTACCAATACCTAACTGCTCTGAATGTAGCCTTATACCAAGACCTAACTGTTCTGAATGTAGTCTTCTACCAAGACCCGACAGTTCTGAATGTAGTCTTCTACCAAGCCTTAAGTGTTCTAAATGTCCGTTTCTTGTAAAAGTGTGTAATTTTCCCAAGTGTAAGTATCATTAACAAAATATAGTTTTTACATTTAATGTTTAAGTGAAAAGATCACTAAATATATGTAAAGGGCAAATTAGTGTAGTACTGTAGTGTAGTGCTATTGGAACTACTGTTGTACTAACTACCTTAAACTAGATTTATATTAAGGCATCATGTGATTAATTGTACCATACTATCGAGTGGTTAACAACGACAAATGTAGGTCGTAAAAAGGTATGACGTTTGGCACCCGCAGACCTGCAGGTCCAGCTTTAGCTAGCAGCAAGGTGTAGGATAGTCAATCCAGTATACATCTATACGCAAACTCACGCTCTCCCTCTAAGAGACTCTGGCTACAACTCGGGCCATGACATTTAAGGCATACTCCGATACAGTGGATCACAATTATGTCAACGTATTCATGTATATGTAATGTACTGAAATGTTCTACGTGTGCTAGCTGTAATATGTGTTCTCTCTCTATCTAGCAGGTATATTGATGTACTGTAATGTTCTAGCTGTAATGTATGTTCTCTTTATCTAGTAAGAATAGTATTGTACTGTAATGTTCTAGCTGTAATGTATGTTCTCTCTATCTAGCAAGTATTGACTCATGAATGAACTGACTCATTGTATGATTTCGCGTTCTAGTAATAGTTCTAGTATCTTCCTAAACTACCCATATGGTAGCTAACTAGTAATTTAACTGGTACGTACGGACATGGATGTATCCCTTGCTACCCAAGGGCATTGGATGAACTAGAAGGACCTTTATAACTATGTATGCACATATGATATATAACTAATATTTAAACAACCTTCGGACGGATACCCGATGTCCCACCAGACCACATCTCAAGCGCGAAAAGGAAATAAGGTGGATAGCCTTCCTAAGTCTGTTAAACATTTCTTATATAACTATACATATAGAGGTTGGCAATTGATAATATAAAAGCATAAAATATGTTTTGTAAAACCTTTAAACATATTTATTATCTAAGAAAAGATCGACTTGATGTCAATCTATAAAACGGTTTGAAGGCAAGGGTTTGATAAAACAGTTTATTATAAAGAAACATTAGTTTGAAACACAATTATAAATAAGTTTGAAATGTAACATAAAGAGTAAAATGTACACTGCAATAAGGAGTTTTAAACACATAAAGTGTTTATGAAAAACATTTGAAGGAAACTATTTGGTAAAACGGCTAATGAGTAGCCAATCATTTGAATGCTGCTTGTTAATCACATGTGATTGATATAATAATTAGCATAATTCTACTTGTATCCCCCCCATAAAACATTTAAAAACAGATAAAACATTGATTAAAGGGTATGAACTCACCTGTTGCGAGTGGATCAGAAGGAAGTGTCGGATAAGTGCTTGGTGTCAAGTGAAGACTTAGACACGCACAAAGATCCTAATTACATATGAGGACATATGTATATAAACAATTAGTCTTTAAACAACTAATAAAAAAGTCAAGACACTGTAGGACATGACAACCACTTTGTATAAGTGTTATAAGTGCTAAGGAGTGCATCTAAGTGTTGTAGGGAAAGGCTAGTATGATTGGGGTTCAAGGATCACTCTTAAAATGAATTTACTCCCTAAGGACCAACACCCCTTGAGTTTACGGTCGTAAACTCTTGAGTTTAAGGTCATAAACTCCTAACCTTTTGACCATTTGCTATTTTGGAGTCTTCTAATCCATTCCAAGCATTCTTACTTCATGATTTAGCCTTAGAAAGTGTTGTATGGCATCAAAACACTCCTAAATGGAGTGTACGGTCTAAGGACCATTTCTCCATGAGTTTACTACCTTAAAATCATGAGTTTACTACCTTAAAGTCATGAGTTTACTACCTTAAACTCATGAGTTTACTACCTTAAACTCATAAGTTTGGTATTTGGCGGTTTTCAAGTCCTTAGCTCAAACCTGGCACTAGTCTAGGTTAGATTCTAGGCATAAGGAACAACCGTGGGACATTTATGGGACATTTATACAAAATTTAAGGTGTTTATGGTTTTGGGAGATCCCTAAACCGTAAAAACATATAAATGTAGGCTTTTTGTTCTTTTTGTGTGATACACTCATCAAGGATGGATCTAGACAAGTCCCTAAGGCATTGTAAAGCATCTAGACACCCTAAAGCACCCTAAGGCACAATATTTGGTGTTTACGGTTTTGGGAGCCTCCCAAAACCGTGAACACCTTGTTCTTGGTGTTCTTGGGACTTTTCTTTGGTATAAACATGTATAGCTAGCTTTAAATGACTCTAGGATAGAAGTACTTACACTGTGGAAGCTTGAAATGAACTTTAAGTCCAAGAACACTAGTGTGTGTTCTTGGTGTTTTGGAAAAACTAATCAAAACACATAAATGAATGGATTAAAGGATGTACAATCACTAGATTAAGTGATATACTAACTTGAAAGGGTTAGAACACTTACTAGTTTGAAGATCTAGAACAAAATCAAGGATGATACTTGAAAGAGTTTGGAGGTTACTCTTTTAGTAAATGGGGAGTAAACACAAAAGGCTAGACTTTGGGGAGTAAACTCATACATAGGTATGAGTTCACGGTTTTTGGGTGACTTTTCAACCCAAACATAAATGTTTGGTCGGGAATTTCTAAGACGTGAGGTGTTTGCGGTTTCTAAAAATCAAAACCCGAGATGGCACTTTGTTTCACCCGTTCGTTTAAAAGTAATATTAAAATAATCAAATGAAATTTATTTATCCCAAAACAAGTAAAAGTGAACTTGACTTATAATATGAACTGATTGACTTTTAGGGTCTCACCGAATGAAAATTCCGGGTTGTCACTATTGGATATAGTCTAAGTCCATAACTATATTTGGTATGTACTTGACCCGACCCGGCATGGTCCATTTGGGTTGCATGGCATTGCAATACTTGGGTAGACTAAATGAAAGAATATGGCACTTATGATTATTAATATATTATAAGTTCTAATATATTAATAATAGTATTATTTAATTAGTATTTGATCAAGTATTAATCTAGTATTAATTTGGTGATCAAAGTGAGACTAATTAAATAGATAGGGTTGATTATGACAATGATCAATTCTTTTATGGTGGATTAATGATCCATGTTTTATGGGTTATGGATGTAACCATTTGGAGCTCCATGGATAGTCCATGGGAGTTACAAACCCATGGGTCATGAGAAATGAAGAGTCATGACAATTATGGGTCTTCTTAATGAATCCCTAATTATGACACCACTATAAAGGAACCCTTTGGCTAGCAAAATCGTGACCTAGTGTTACTAGAGAGGGCATAACCGATTTTGAGTGCTAGAAGTATTCTCCCAAGTTATTCCATGTTTTGTAGTGTTGTGTGAAGCATTTGAGACACAACATTTGGGGTGCTAGGCTCACAAAGTCTTGAAGGAATCCACGCAACAACAAGGTATGTATTTCTACTATTTTTTATGTTTCATATATTCCCCATGCCATGCTAGTTACGAAATAACCTTGAAAAAGAAATTTGCATCTATATAGAGAAAACATAGATTCAAGGTTATTAGGGTTGCATGTACACTTAGGAAGTGTTAGAATGCTCAAAACCCATCAGTGGTATCAGAGCCTAGGATTGTTTTCTGTATACTTGATGCAAAACTGCTTGAAAATCAAAAATTCTGCTCACTGTCGACTGGACACGCCGAGTTCATGGGGAGGACTTGCCGAGTCCATGTATAAATTCATCCTACTCGTCGAGTGCGATCATGCACTCGACGAGTAGGTGCGTGTTGGGCAGTCTTTTCTTGATTTGTTGCTGGAAATTGATTAAAATGATTATCCCAATCTGTTTTGGACTTGTAAAAACTATTTTTCAAAATGATAATGATTATGTTAACCCATTTTCACATTACTTTTATCAATTTTCAAGAATTGTATATGTTAATATGATTCATGAAATTGCTTGACATGAATTTGTGTTCTTATGAGTTTTTAGAAGATCATAGGAATTATGTGTAACCTCCATGTGTGTTTAATTCATGATCTTAATTGTAATGATGGTGTTCATAACTTGTCCTCAAGTTATGGATAACAAAACGTCACTTCTTTAAATTATGATTAAAGAACTATAGAGGTTTCATAAAATGAAGAGTCTTCATTTTTATGAACCATTAAAAATCATAAGGTACAAATTGAAGAGACTTGGAATAGTTTCAATTGTTGCCCTCAAGTTTTGAATTTGAAAAGTCTTACACTCTAATACTTTAATTCCAAATTAAACCTTAGATTTTTAAAAAGTTTAAAATTCAACACTTATACTATTATTATAATTTTATTATATAGATATGTATAAGAATATGTCGTTCTTGCCGTTAGTAGGCCTCATTAATGAAGCCGGTCTATAAAGGGGGTATAAAGTTGTTGCCTATAAAATGGTGACTTAATGGGTGTCCACTCTCACCCACCGCTTCCTTGATCGGTGGAGGGTCGCTAGCCGAACGGGTAGGATATGACTTTAAATTCTCATTAAATGTTTAATGAATTATAAAGTAACTATACATTATAAATTCCCAATCTTAGTTACTTTAGGAAAATATGAATTTGGTGCTAGCCCATAAAATTACACTTTGTACCTTACCAAGTCGTTAGTGGAGCGTGTGTGGTTAACCGGCACACTAACATGGACTAGTAAGAGTGGCAAAGGGTAACTTGACTTTATTATAGATCGGTGGACCATTTGTGGTTAACCGGAACATCGATTAGGTAATATTGTTAAGGGTACCAAGTCAATTTGTATGGTTATTCACACCTTGTTTGTGATCCTCGTCATCCCAGTCACAAACTTGAGAGGGCACATTCGAGATTCAAACATGCCATTGAAAAGTTCAATGTATCTCAAAAGATCTAGGATTTTCAAAACCAATAAAACCTAATAATAAAATATTTCGTCTTATGGTGGAAATTGGTAAATCGTCATTTACCTACCTTCAAATATTTTATGGTGTGGATTACGGCATCCCTCTTCCACCTATAAATAGTTTGTTGGATCCTAGCCTTAATATTTCATTTGGGTGACTTATTAAGCACTCTTAATCTAATGAAACTTATCTTCCTTTTATTCCAGATGTCTTCCAATAACGTTGCTGGCTCAAACCTGACAGGCTCCTTTTCCCTAATGAACTTGTGTGGTAAGGTCATCTTTGATGGATCCAACTTTAATGAGTGGATCAGAAACATCAGGATGATTGCCCGCTATGAGGACAAAGAATATGTCCTTGACAGGGAGCTAAAGGTTGTTAATGAAGTCACTGCTACTCCAGAAGAGCTTGCGGAGTTCATTGCACATTAAAAGGATGCCACCAAGGTGTCCTGCATCATGATGGCCACAATGACTCCGGAACTCCAAAAATCTTATGCTGATTTCTACCCCTATGAGATGCACCTAGATCTGATGGAAAGGTACCATCAGAGCGCGCGTCAAGAGGGGTATGAAATCATTTCCTCCATGATAACCTCAAGGATGAAGGATGGTGAACCCATCACCGGTCACTTGCAGAAGATGCAGAGGTTCGTCGACCGGTTGCTAAAGCTTAATGTTGACTTCCCTGAGGAATTGGCGATTGACATCATTCTCCATTCCTTATCTCAAAGTTATGATCAGTTTCGTATGACTTATCATATGAACATGGAGGAAGTCACACTTAGCAAACTTCAAGGGCTCTTAAGGACAGCTGAAAATGCCCTTAAGGGTAAAGCGGTTGCCACTTCTACTCCTTTAACAGCCCCTGTTCTTGCAATTGGGTAAGGGAAGGGTAAGAAGAGGAAAAGCCCTTCAAAGGGTACCAAGGGTAAGACTCTAGATGGTTCCTCTTCAAGTGGGACAAAGAAAGGTCCCATTACTCCTTCTTCGAACCCAAAGGAAGCACAGTGCTTCTATTGCCAAGATAAGGGACACTTCAAGCGAAGCTGCGCCAAATATCTGCAAGATGTAAAGGATGGGAAGGTTAAACCCACCCATGCAGGTATTTACACAATATTGTCTAACAACTCATCTAATGCTAATTCTTGGGTGCTTGATACAGGGTGTGGTATTCACATTTGTATTGACTTGCAGGCACTAAGAAGAAGCGAGCAAGTGGAGCAAGGGAAGATAAACTTAGCATTGGCAACAGGAAAGCATCACCTGTTACCAAGATAGGAGTTTATTCTTTATTGATTAATAATGGGTTAATGTTAGATTTGAATAAGTGTTGTTACTGTTGGATAAGGTGTCTAAGTCCATAACTTATTTGGTATATACTTGACCCGACCCGGCATGGTCCATTTGGGTTGCACTTCACCCGAACAATTTATGGATAATTTTATGAGAGTTATACACATATGATTATTAATATATTATAAGTTATAATATATTAATATGAAGTTATGTTATTTAATTAGTCTTAGTCTTAAATTAATTATGAATTAATTTAGAGATTAAAAGGAAGACTAATTAGATTATGGGCTATTGGTTTTATATGGTGTGGGCTAACACTCATTTGTTAATGGGCTAGGCTTATATGGAAGTCCATGGATGATCCATGGAGCTTTTAACCCATAGATCCTTGGAAAAGGAAAGGTCATGAGTTATTAGGGTTTCACCCTAACCATGTACACTATATAAGCATGCTTATGTTACATGAAATAGCCACTAGTGTGTGTGCTTGTGTGTGGCCGAAAATATAAGTGTGTGTACACTCTCTCA
Organism: Lactuca serriola; assembly: GCF_051521515.1. Taxonomy (NCBI): domain Eukaryota; kingdom Viridiplantae; phylum Streptophyta; class Magnoliopsida; order Asterales; family Asteraceae; genus Lactuca; species Lactuca serriola. The sequence continues at coordinate 119,309,158 of NC_136414.1, forward strand.
AAGTTTCCAAGTGTTTGTGGTGATTTGTGATTCCATTTGAGGCATTCACATTATTGGTGCTTGGCTCTCAAACTCTAAAGAATCAATCTCATCAAAAAGGTATGTAATCTCATCTAACTCTTTTATGTTTAAATGTTCCCCATGCCATGTTAGATAGGTTATGAACCTTGGAAAATTATTATTTTGCATGTATTTATACAAACATAGATCCAAGGTTTATTAGGGTTGCATGCATACTTAGGAAGTGTTAGATTGCTCAAAACCCAATAGTGGTATCAGAGCCTAGGCTTGCTTGTTTGATACTTGATGCAAAATAATAATAAAAAAAAAAACAGAATTTCGACTTTTGCTGCTGGAAATGGACTAGAAATATTACCCTAAAACTGTTTTGGTGTTTTAAAACTTGTTTTAGTTGGTGTAATGGTTGTTCTAATCCATTTACAATAGCATATATCAAAATTCCATGATTTTTATGTGTTCATATAATTCTTGAAATTTTGACGATCATGTTCATGTTCTTATGAATTTAGAAGATGATAGGAATTATTTGCTGAATTGTTTGGAATTAATTTTTGATCATTTATGTGTTTTAATGGACTCCATAATTTGTCCTCAAGTTATGGATATCCAAAGGTCACTTTTCTTTAACACACATTTAAACACATAAGTTACATGAAAATGAAGGGTCTTCATTTTTATGAACCTTTAATTCATAAGTTATGAAATGAAAAGTTTTTGGATAGTTACAAAACTTGCCTTCAAGTTTTGGAATTTGTAAAGTTTCACACACTTTAATAAACTTTAATTCCAACCCTTAGAGTTTTAATAGTTAAAATTCAATCCTTATACTATTTATAACATTAATGGTTAATTATTATATATATGTATAAGAATAAGTCGTTCTACCATTAGTAGGCCTCATTCACGAAACCGGTCTATAAGGTGGGTATAAGGTTGTTGCCTATAATAATGGCAACTTAATGGGTGTCCACTCTCACCCACCACTTGCTTGACTGGTGGAAGGTCGTTAGCCGAACGGGTAGGACAATGACTTTAAATCCTCATTAAAAGTATAATGGTTATTATAAAGTAACTAAACCTTTTAATTCCCAATCTTAGTTATTTTAGGAAAAATGTGAACATGGTGCTAGTCCATGGAATTCACACTTTGTACCTTACCAAGTCGTTGGTGGAACGTGTGTGGTTAACCGGCACACTAACTTGAACTAGTAAGGATCACGAAGGGTGACTTAATGTTTGTCATAGATCAAAGGAGCGTGTGTGGTTAACCGGAACATTGATTAGGTGATAATATTAAGGGTACCAAGTGAATTAGCATGGTTATTCACACCTTGTTTTGTGATCCTCGGCATCCCAGTCACAAAACTTGAAGGGCACAATCGAGATTGAAACATGCCATTGAAAAGTTCAATGAATCTCAAAAGAATCTAGTAATTTCAAATCCAATTAAAACCTAATAATTCATTTTGTTCTTCATGGTGGAAATTGGTGAATCGTCATTCACCTACCTTTCAAATATATTATTACTTAGATTACGACATCCTTCTTCTAAGTATAATATATTGTGATTGGGTCCTAGCCTTAATGTTACATTTGGGTGTCTTATTAAGGATTCTATATATCTAATCTAAACTTGCTTTCTTCTTTCAGATGTCTTCCAACACTAATGCTTCAGGCTCTAACCCAACTGGTTCTTTCTCTCTCATGAATCTTTGTAGGAGGGTCATCTTTGATGGTTCCAACTTCATGGATTGGATTAGGAACATCAGGATGGTTACTCGTTATGAGGACAAGGAATATGTCCTCGATAAGGAGTTAAAAGAGCTTGATGAGTCTACTGCTACTCCTGAGGAGATCGCTGAATTCAGGACACATGAGAGAAATGCTACTAAGGTGGCATGTATCATGATGGCCACGATGACAGCCGAGCTCCAAAAGTGATATGAAGATTTGTACCCTTTTGAGATGCACCAAGACCTGATGGAAAGGTACCATCAGAGTGCTCATCAGGAGCGGTATGAAATTATCTCCTCCATAATAACTACCCGCATGAAGGACGGTGATTCCGTCACGGCTCACATGCAAAAGATGCAAAGGTATGTGGACCGTTTGCTGAAGCTGAATGTGAACATCCCTGAGGAGTTGGCAATTGACATCATTTTGCACTCCTTACCTTCTTGTTATGACCAATTTCGTATGACATATCATATGAACAAGGAGGAAGGTACCCTCAGCAAGCTTCAAGGACTCTTGAAGACCGCTAAAACCGGTCTTAAGGGCAAGGCGGTTGTTACCTCTACTACTCGTACTCCAACATCTACCCCTATATTGGCTATCAGGCAAGGCAAAGGGAAAAAGAGGAAGCACCCTTCGAAGGGTACCAAGGGAAAGTCTCTTGAAGGATCCTCATCGAAGACCAAGAGCGGTTCTGTCACTCCTTCTGCCATTCCCAAGGATGTTGAATGCTTCTATTGCCATGAAAAGGCACACTGGAAGCGAAACTGCCCTAAGTACTTGTAGGATCTAAAGGATGGGAAAGTGAAACCCACCCATGCAGGTATTTACACTATATTGTCTAATTACTCAGCATATTCTAACTCTTGGGTGCTTGATACGGGATGTGGTATTCACATATGTTCTGATTTGCAGGGCCTAAGAAGAAGTGAGGATGTGGAGCATGGGAAGATAAACTTGATCATGGGGAATAGGAAGGATTCACCTGTTTCCAAGATTGGAGTTTATACTTTGTTGCTTAATAATGGGTTGAAATTAGATTTGAATAAATGTGTGTACTCGTCTGAAATGGCGAGGAATATTATTTCTTTTCATGCTTTGTACAAACAAGGTTTTACCTTTTCGTTTGATAATGAATGTGGTGGTATTAATGCTTTCTTTAAAAATGTGTTTTATTTTAAAGCGTTACCCTGTGATGGTGTGTATGAAACTGTGTTGATTGTAGACAACTTAGGAAGTAATGTGTTGTATATTGATTCTTCTACTAGCCTAGATAAAGCATCATTGTGGCATTGTCGTCTTGGACATGTAAACAAGAAACGCATAGGCCAACTCTAAAAGAGTGGAGTCTTGGAGTCATTCGACCTTAAATCGGATGATAGTTGTGAATCTTGTCTACTTGGCAAGATGACAAAATCACCCTTCACTGGAACTTGTGAAAGGGGTGAGGGTTTGTTGGACCTGATACATACTGATGTATGTGGGCCATTCAAAACCGCCACAAGGGATGCTAATCGGTATTATGTGACTTTTATTGATGATTTTAGTAGATATGGGTATGTCTACTTAATCAAACATAAGTCAGAAACCTTTGAAAGGTTTAAGGAATTCAAACAGGAAGTAGAAAATCAATTAGGCAGGAACATTAAGATGCTTCGATCCGATCGAGGTGGTGAGTATCTTAGTACCGAGTTCCTTGACTATCTTAAGGAGTGTGGGATTGTCTCACAATTGACTCCTCCCAGGACACCATAGCTGAATGGTGTAGCTGAGAGGCATAATCGAACCTTGTTGGACATGATTCGCTCTATGATGAGTCGAGTTTCGCTACCAATCTCTTTTTGGGGGTATGCCTTAGAGACTGCCGCCCATATCCTTAATCTAGTCCCTACAAAGAAGGTTACCAAAACACCTCATGAGATGTGGACTGGGAAGGTTCCCAATTTAGACCACATCAAGATTTGGGGTTGCGAGGCTTTTGTGAGGCGTGAGACTCATGATAAGCTCGAACCCCGAAGTGAAACGTGTATTTTCATCGGCTACCCACAGAAATCCTTCGGTTACCTCTTCTACAGACCCAGTGAGAATGTGGTCTTTGTAGCAGGAAGGGGGGTCTTTCGTGAGAGAGAATTTATAAGCCAAGGAAACAGTGGGAGGCAAATTGATCTTGAAGAAATTCACGAAGCAATTGGTGAAGCAACCTCAGACACTAGCAATCAACCTGAGGAGGAAACTCCAGTTGAGCAAACTGACATGTCTGTACCTCCAAGGCGTTCCACACGGGTTAGGAACACACCTTCGTTTTATTATGGCTTTCATATTACTACGGAAGGTGATACGTTTATCAGTGATAGTACACTGGTAAATTTGGATGAACCTAGCAGTCTTAAGGAAGCCATGGCAGGCCCGTAATCTGCTAAATGGAAGGAGGCTATGGACAGCGAGATACAGTCCATATAAGACAATCATGTTTGGAACTTGGTTGACAATGTACCAGGCCGTAAAACAGTCGGGTGCAAATGGATCTTCAAGAAGAAGACCGACATGGAAGGAAAAGTGCATACTTATAAGGCTCGACTGGTTGCGAAGGGTTTTACCCAGACTCAGGGTATTGATTATGATGAAACCTTCTCGCCGGTAGTAAAGATTAAGTCTATTAGGGTTATGCTAGCCATTGCAACATTTCATGATTATGAAATATGGCAAATGGATGTCAAAACCGCTTTCCTTAATGGAAAGTTGGATGAGGATGTGTACATGAATCAGCTAGAGGGTTTTGTTAGTGCAGAGTACCCTAATAGAGTATGCAAGCTTGAGAAATCCATTTATGGATTAAAATAAGCATCTCATAGATGGAATCTTTGTTTCGATGAGAAGGTAAAAGAGTTTGGCTTCTCGAGAAGCAAAGACGAGTCTTGCGTGTATGTCAGGCTAGTGGGAGTATAGTTAGCTTCTTGGTACTGTATGTGGATGACATACTACTTATAGGAAATGACATCCCAACCTTGCAGGAGGTTAAGTCCTTGCTTGGGAAGTGCTTTGCTATGAAGGACCTAGGGGAGGCTGCCTATATCCTAGGGATAAGGATATTAACAGAAAAGAGTAAAAGACTAATTGGACTTAGTCAGAGTACCTACTTGGATAAGGTGTTGAAAAGGTTCAACATGCAGAATTCCAAGAAAGGAGATTTACCGATCCAAAGCAATGCCAAACTGAGTAAGACTCAGAGTCCGAGTACAGAGGCAGAGATAGCTGAGATGAGCCAATTACCGTATGCTTCCGCTGTTAGCTCGATCATGTATGCTATGACTTGTACCTGCCCTGATGTGGCATTTGCTTTGAGCATGGTCAGCAGGTATCAGGGGAACCCTGGCAAGGCTCATTGGACCGCGGTAAAGAACATTCTCAAGTACCTGCGGAGGACTAAGGATTGGATCCTTACCCTTGGTGGGAGTGATGACTTGAGAGTATTAGGGTATAGTGATGCTACTTTTCAGACTGATAGGGATAACTTCCGCTCTCAGTCAGGCTGGGTCTTTACCTTAAATGGAGGGGCAATTTCTTGGAAGAGTTCCAAGCAGGAGACGGTGGCTGATTCGACTTGTGAATCAGAGTATATAGCAGCGAGTGAAGCAGCAAAGGAGGCGATATGGCTAAAGAAATTCATCGGAGACCTTGGAGTTATACCAGCTATTAAGGAACCTATGGAGATTTTCTGTGACCGCAATAGTGCGGTTGCCTTAGCCAAGGAACCAAGAGATCATGGCAGATCCCGACACATTGACAAAAAATATCACTTCATAAGACACAAGATTGAAGAAGGACTCCTCGTGGCAAAGAGGGTATCGTCAGATGAGAATCCTGCAGATCCCCTTACGAAGGGACTGACGAGGGTTAAGCATTTTCAGCATGCGAGGCGCATCGGGCTGAGGGACCATATTAGTTTTACAGATTAGATAGTTTTCCTGAAACTTGTAAAATGTAATCGACATTTGATGATGAATAAAATTTGTGATTTATTTATGAGTAAGGTGTTACTATCATTGTCAATTATTTACTATTGTTTCAGTTTTGCATGTTTTGACTTCCAGAATAATTAATTTATTCAAACTTCCACAATCGATCACACGTCGGAAGTAGGTATGAATCAAGATTGTCATGAATTGGGTTTGTAGATGGCTAAAGGTGTTTAGACATGGCAATGGTTGCTGCAACGTTCATGAGTACTCATAAGGTATGAGTATTGGTATAAACCCACGCTCACTTGTATCACTTCATGGAATTTATCTCGAGTGATCGTGAGACGATAATATCATATAAGTCTTCAAACCTAGAAATATGAGTTGTTACCTATGAGTTGGTTGTGAATTGATTGCACGTAAACGCATCAGTAACTTGATGTTATAAAACGTGCCTTTGTGTACAATTTAACAAGTAGTAGAACAAGCATATGAGTCGAAGTTTATATGTTCCTTCTAGAAATAGAAGCGATATCTGGGCCCCTCGATGATTTTGTGATGACCCATGTACCGGGCCCGGTCAGAACTAAACTGATGTGTTCAGTAAAGTTCTTTGTCAAACAAATCGGAAATCGAGAAACAACTGCCAAACAATAAGCAAGACATAGTTCCATGTGTTTGTCCGGCTGATATCATGAGAACATAGGATTATATGATCACTTGTCTTAAAATGGCACTTCATAGTTCAACAGAGTTTTCGAGAGCTACGATTGCTGGTTGGTTCCTGAAGTTATATAGGCAAATACAGTTATTAGACTTATCCAAGTGGGAGTATGTTGGATAAGGTGTCTAAGTCCATAACTTATTTGGTATATACATGACCCGACCCGGCATGGTCCATTTGGGTTGCACTTCACCCGAACAATTTATGGATAATTTTATGAGAGTTATACACATATGTTTATTAATATATTATAAGTTATAATATATTAATATGAAGTTATGTTATTTAATTAGTGTTAGTCTTAAATTAATTATGAATTAATTTAGAGATTAAAAGGAAGACTAATTAGATTATGGGCTATTGGTTTTATATGGTGTGGGCTAACACTCAATTGTTAATGGGCTAGGCTTATATGGAAGTCCATGGATGATCCATGGAGCTTTTAACCCATGGATCCTTGGAAAAGGAAAGGTCATGGGTTATTAGGGTTTCACCCTAACCATGTACACTATATAAGCATGCTTATGTTGCATGAAATAGCCACTAGTGTGTGTGCTTGTGTGTGGCCGAAAATATAAGTGTGTGTACACTCTCTCAAAGTTTCCAAGTGTTTGTGGTGATTTGTGATTCCATTTGAGGCATTCACATTATTGGTGCTTGGCTCTCATACTCCAAAGAATCAATCTCATCAAAAAGGTATGTAATCTCATCTAACACTTTTATGTTTAAATGTTCCCCATACCATGTTAGATAGGTTATGAACCTTGGAAAATTATTATTTTGCATGTATTTAGACAAACATAGATCCAAGGTTTATTAGGGTTGCATGCACACTTAGGAAGTGTTAGATTGCTCAAAACCCAACAGTTACTCGCCCAAAATGGAGAGAAATATTATTTCTTTTCATGGCTTTTACAAACAAGGTTTTACATTTTCATTTGATAATAAAATTGGTGCTATTAATGTTTATCACAATGATGTGTTTTACTTTAAAGCAATACCTTGTGATGGTGTATATGAAGCTGTGAATGTTGTAGACAGTTTAGGAAATACTGTGTTGTATATTGATTCTTCTGATAGCTTGGACAAAGCATCCTTGTGGCATTGTCGTCTTGGACATGTTAACAAGAAGCACATAGGCCAACTCCAAAAGGCTGGAGTCTTGGAATCATTTGACCTCAAGTCAGATGATAGTTGCGAGTCTTGTTTACTTGGAAAAATGACAAAGTCACCCTTCACAGGTACTTGTGATAGGGGTGAAGGTTTGTTGGACCTTGTACACACGGATGTGTGTGGGCCTTTCAGAGTTGCTACAAGGGATGGTAATCGTTATTATGTGACTTTTACTGATGATTACAGTAGATATGGATATATTTACTTAATCGAGCATAAGTCAGAAACCTTTGAAAAGTTCAAAGAGTTTGAGCAGGAAACTGAGAATCAATTGGGCAGGAACATCAAGATGCTCCGATCCGATCGGGGAGGAGAGTATCTTAGCATTGAGTTCCTTGACTATCTTAAGGAATGTGGGATTGTCTCACAATTGACACCTCCCAGGACACCACAGTTGAATGGTTTAACTGAGAGGCGCAATCGAACCCTGTTGGATATGGTTCGTTCCATGAAGAGTCGAGCTTCGTCACCAATCTCTTTCTGGGGGTATGCCTTAGAGACTGCCGCCCATATCCTTAATCTAGTCCCTACTAAAAAGGTTGCGAAAACACCTCACAAGATGTGGACTGGGAAAGTGCCCAATTTGGACCACATCAAGATTTGGGGTTGTGACGCTTTTCTGAGGCATGAGACTCATGACAAGCTTGAGCCCCGAAGCGAGAGGTGTATTTTCATCGGCTACCCACAGAGATCCGTTGGTTACCTCTTCTACAGACCCAGTGACAATCTGGTCTTTGTAGCAAGAAGAGGAGTCGTTCGTGAGAGAGAATTCATAATCCAAGGGGACAGTGGGAGGCAAATTGACCTTAAAGAGCTTCAAGAGTCAAGTGGTGAAGGAACCTCAAATGCTGTCAGCCAACTTGAGGAGAAAACTCCTATTGAGCCGATAGATGAGTCTGTACCTCCAAGACGTTCCACTAGGGTGAGGAACACAGCTGAATTTTAGTATGGTTATCACATCACCACTGAAGGTGATACATTTATCAGTGATAGTACACTGATAGATTTGGATGAACCTAATAATTATAAGAAAGCCATGGCAGGCCCTGAGTCTGCGAAATGGAAGGAGGCTATGGACAGCGAGATTCAGTCCATGTATGACAATCAAGTTTGGAACTTGGTTGACAATGTACCAGGTCGTAAGACAGTTGGGTGCAAATGGATCTTCAAGAAGAAGACTGACATGGATGGGAAAGTACACACTTATAAAGCGCGATTGGTTGCGAAGGGCTTTACTCAAACTCCGGGAGTTGACTATGATGAGACCTTCTCACCAGTAGCTAAGATTAAGTCTACTAGAGTGTTGTTAGCCATAGCTGCATTTCATGACTATCAAATATGGAAAATGGATGTCAAAACCTCTTTCCTTAATGGGAAGTTGGCTGAGGATGTTTACATGGCTCAGCCAAAGGGTTTTGTCGATCCAAAATACCCTAATAGAGTGTGTAAGCTTGAAAAATCCATTTATGGATTGAAACAAGCATCTCGCAGGTGGAATCTTTGGTTTGATGAGAAAGTCAAAGAGTTTGGCTTTTCTAGGAGTGAGGATGAGTGTTGTGTGTATGTCAGGGCTAGTGGGAGCATAGTTAGCTTCTTGGTGTTGTATGTGGCTAACATACTTCTCATAGGAAACGACATCCCAACTTTGCAGGAGGTTAAGGCCTGGCTTGGGAAGTGTTTTGCTATGAAGGACCATGGGGAAGCTGCCTATATCCTAGGGATAAGGATATTGAGAGATAGGAGTAAGAGACTAATTAGACTTAGTCAAAGTAATTATGTGGATAAGGTACTGAAGAGGTTCAGTATGCAAGATTCCAAGAAAGGAGAGTTACCAATCCAGAGTAATGCCAAGCTAAGTAAGACTTAGAGTCCGAGTACAGAGGCTGAGATAGCTGAGATGAGTCAGATACCATATGCTTCTGCTGTGGGCTCAATCATGTATGCTATGACCTGTACTCTCCCTGATGTGGCCTTTGTGTTGAGCATGGTCAGTAGATATCAAGGGAACCCTGGCAAGGCACACTGGACATCGGTAAAGAACATTCTCAAGTATTTGCAGAGGACTAAGGACTGGGTCCTTACCCTCGGAGGTAGTGATGACTTGAGAGTGGAAGGATATATTGATGCTAGCTTTCAAACTGATAGAGATAATTTCCGCTCTTAGTCAGGCTGGGTCTTTATCCCAAACGAAGGAGCAATTACTTGGAAAAGTTCCAAGCAGGAGACAATAGATGATTCAACTTATGAATCAGTGTACATAGCAACAAGCGAGGCAGCAAAAGAGGCGATATGGCTAAAGAACTTCCTCGGAGACCTTGGAGTTGTCCAGTTATAAAGGAGCCAATGGAAATTTTTTGTGACAGTGAAAGTGCGGTTGCTTTGGCGAAAGAACCAAGAGATCACGGGAGATCTAGGCACATTGACAGAAAATACCATTTCATCAGACATAGAATAGAAGAAGGACTCCTCGTGGCAAAGAGGGTATCATCAGGTGAGAACCCGGCAGATCCCCTCACGAAGGGACTAAGCAGGGTTAAGCATTTACAGCATGCAAGGCGCATTGGGCTGACGGATGGTATTAGTTTCAATAATTAGATTCCTAAAACTTGTAAAATGTAATTGACATATGATGATAAATAAAAGTTGTTATTTATTTATGAGTAAGTTGTTACTATCTTGTGTTGATTGTTTACTATATTTCAATTTTGCATGTTTTTACTTCCAGAATAATCATGTTATTATTCAAAACATCCACACTCGGTAAAACTTTGGAAGTAAGTATTGATTCAAGACTGTCATGAATTTGGCTTGTATGATTTTTCTAAAGTGCTTTAGACAATGCAATGGTTGCTACAACATTCATGAGTACTCATAAGGGCTGAGTATTGGATTCAACCCACGCTCACTTGCATCACTTCATGGAATTTATCTCGAGAGATCGTGAGACGGTAATATCATATAAATCTTCAAACCTAGAGATATGAGTTGTTGACTATGAGTTGGTTATTCATTGATTATACGAAAACGCATTGGTAACTCGATGTTATAAAACGTGCCTTTGTGAGTAATTCAACAAGTAGTTCGTACAAGCATATCAGTCGAAGTTTATCTGTTCCTTCTAGAAATAGAAGCGATATCTGGGCCCCTCGATGATTTGGTTTTGACTTGTGTACCGGGCCCGGTCAGAACCTAATTGATGTGTTCAATTTAGTTCTATGTCGAAACAAATCGGAGACAGAGAAACAAATGTTGCACAATAAGTAAGACCATGTTCCATGTGTTTGTCCGGATGATATAATGAGAGCAGAGGATTATATGATCACTTATCTTAAATGGCGTATCATCATCATCTCAGTTCCGAGAGACTTTGAAAGAGCTACGATTGCTAGTTGGATTTTGAAGTCATATTTGCAAATATAGTTATTAGACTTATCCAAGTGGGAGACTGTTGGATATAGTGTCTAAGTCCATAACTATATTTGGTATGTACTTGACCCGACCCGACATGGTCCATTTGGGTTGCATGACATTGCAATACTTGGGTAGACTAAATGAAATAATATGGCACTTATGATTATTAATATATTATAAGTTCTAATATATTAATAATAATATTATTTAATTAGTATTTGATCATGTACTAATCTAGATAGGGTTGATTATGACAATCATCAATTCTTTTATGGTGGACTAATGATCCATGGTTTATGGGTTATGGATGTAACCATTTGGAGCTCCATGGATAGACCATGGGAGTTACAAACCCACGGGTCATGAGAAATGAAGAGTCATGACAATTATGGGTCTTCTTAATGAAACCCTAATTGTGACACCACTATAAAAGGAACCCTTTGGCTAGCAAAATCGTGACCTAGTGTTACTAGAGAGGGCATAACCGATTTTGAGTGCTAGAAGTATTCTCTCAAGTTATTCCAAGTTTGTGGTGTTGTGTGAAGCATTTGAGGCACAACATTTGGGGTGTTAGGCTCACAAAGTCTTGAAGGAATCCAAGCAACAACAAGGTATGTATTTCTACTAGTTTTTATGTTTCATATATTCCACATGCCATGCTAGTTAGGAAATAACCTTGAAAAAGAAATTTGCATGTATATAGAGAAAACATAGTTTCAAGGTTATTAGGGTTGCATGTACACTTAGGAAGTGTTAGAATGCTCAAAACCCATCAGTCACATCATCCCCCTGTTAAAGGTAATTTCGTCCCGAAATTAGAATTTAGGTAAGGAAGTAGGTATGAATGATCTAGTCGAGAGGTGGGAAACTTCCTAATCGATTGGTTCTCGCGCTCCTAAGTGGAATTGGGTCCTCGGTTGGTATCCCAACGAACCTTCACTATAGGGAGTCAGCGCTGCTTCGTCCGCTTGACCACTCGGTCGAGGGTCACTATGGTTCTAAAACGAAGGCGAGGATCTCGTTAATCTTGATCTCGTCGAGTAGGCTTAAGAGGGTCCTAACGGAAAGGCATGGTTTCAAGATTGAGACGCGAAGAGTAAATATACTTTTCTGAGTTCGCGGAGTAGGTCTAGTTTGCGAGGTACAGGACCTATTCTGGTAAGAATCTCGGAGGTCCTATCTATCTTGGATTTAGCTATCCACGCTTTAGGTAGCATATTAAGCCATTCCTAGAGTGAGATTCCATAAGGAATTTGGTCTCTCACTTGGAATTCCAAAGGTTCTTTCTCTTGTTTAACTTCCCTGTCAAAGCCCACCCCTTGCTGGGTCAAAGTCGTACGGGCTTCTGGGATTTGCGAGGAATTCTGGATGAACTATGACAGTAGGTCTGTAAGACCTAGAATTTGGCGAATGCCTGTCGGCATTTCTGGTGTCGACGAATTCTCAACGGTTTTGACAAATTGAAAGAGTACTCAAAATTTCCCACCTCACTAATAGTGTGCCATAGGAAATCTGACTCTTCAATTTCAAAACTCGTGCTTAGAGAACCTCGCGAGAGTTCCTCCAAAGGTAATGTTTCCACGGGTTCCTTCTTACCACGAGGGTAGATAAGTAAGTCATTACATGGAGAAATGACGAACTGATCCAAGTAAGAAAGACGTACCCTACTCATTTAGCTCACGAATACTATGGGCGTATTGGTCCTATCTGAAGGGTATCACTATGGACTCAAAGTGTCCGCATCGAGTTTAGAAGATAGTCTTCCAGACAACCTTCTCTAACACTCGAACTGGTGATATTCGGATCTCAGATCCATTTCTGAAAGTAATTCTTTCATTACGTTTGCTCAACCAATTTATCTATGTGAGGCAGAGATAACGATTTCTACTGGAAAACCTTGATGGAGTCCTCGATATCTGAGGTACATACAATGCAATCCGTCGACCTCTGGAAGAATAAGACCGGGGCTCTCCAGGGTGAGAAGCCTAGTCTTACAATTCTATTTCTGTGTAGTTCGCTAAGTTGTCCGGGCTGTTCTTCTATCTCCGTAGGTGTTTAGACTGAAGGAAAATCTGTTTACATAAGTCTTACTGGGTTCTAAGTTTGTTCACATGAGGATGCGATTACTCGTAGTCTTGAGAAGTTCTCCCTCCTGAAGTTCATTTTAGAATTCATACAGGGTTTCACAATCACAATCTCGTGTATACGAGTCGTATATAATTAAGATTGAAAAGGTAGTCGAATAACTGATTCTTCTTTAAGCTCACATCCCATCGAGGAAAAGAAGTTAAAGTGGAATTATCAATTCTAAACCTATAGAGCCTTGATTATATATCACTCTTATGTATACATTTGTAAAAAACCGTTATTTCAAACTTATGTGATAGTGTAGGTCAATTTGAACTTCTTTTTAAATAAATAAAGAGAAATTTTGGCATACTATGTATATTTACATAATTGACCCTCAAAAATAAATTATTAAATAATATTAATTGGGTTGAACCAAGTGGTAGAGATTGTAACAAGGTTTCCAAAAATATAAAGAACAAAAAAATCCGAGTTATAACGAAGAAGTTATGACCAATCGAAAATCCGCGACAAAACCAGCAAAACACTGTTCAGTGTAAAAACTGAATTTTTAATAAAAGGCTTTCTAGCCTTAACAATCTAAACGAAAGTTAAAGTTTATGTTAAACCGAGAACTTTCATAAAAAGAACGCCAAAATCTGACTTCGTATGAGGAAGTTATGATTTTTCTAAGTTTCAGTATAGCAGTGTACATCTAAAAACTCGAAATAAAGATCGAGTGGTTTTTAGCCGACACAACCTAAATGAGAAATGAAGGTCTCGTCATTAGTAGTACAACGGTAAAAAGACAGACAAACACGGACGTCGTATGAAGAAGTTATGAATTAATAACGGATTCACGTCCCGATCTGCTTAAAATAATAATATTAAAAATAAATCAAAATTAGCCGACAAAGTCTAAACGAAAGTCGTATAGTATAACTTTACCTATGCGTGCATATAAAGAACGTCAAAAACGGAGTTCGTATGCAAAAGTTATGAATTTTACAAGTTTTGGCAAAAAAATAAAGAAAAACAGCAAAAACCGGGAATATTCGCATGAACAGTAACTGCCACGTCACCCTCGCATGCGAGCCTCCACGTGGCATCTTCTTATTGGACCACAGCCTCGCGTGTCACCTCCTGATTCGACCAAGTCCGAGGTCCACTTAGAACCGGACAGCCTCGCATGAGACACACCGGAGACACCCCTCGCACGCTCCTCGGACACCCCCTTCGCACATGTCTTCTTTCCATTGGACCGAGGGTTAGACCAATCTGAGCCAGCCAGCAGTGAGCCTCCGGTCCGAAGAGTCCCCCTCACCTCGCCATCTGTCAAACGCGTGTCACCCTCACGCAGCTTCGGGTACGAACCTTCGGGCTATATATAGCATGCGAGGGTTCCGAAGAATTTTCACTTTTTCACCCCAAAAATCATTCTCTTTCACATTCTCCACTCCCCTAAGCTCATATACTACACCTAAAGCCCCGGTATCAAGAATCGAGCCCGAAGTAAGCCGTGAAGCACCGAAATTCTCGAGAAGTAACCTCTCTCCTGTCAAAACTCTGCCCGATTTGAGCCAGTTTCTCGACAAATAAACTCCTTTTCCTGAAACGAAACTCTGTCCGAATTACCACCTATCAAGTGAGTTCATACCTCCGTATTTTTATAATTTCTACTGTTTTAAGGGTGGAAATACAAGTATCACACAACAACTTTGTGTTATAAATAAATGATTTCAAATCACGATAAAATGATTTGAAAGCATCAAAAATACTTTAAATATTGAACTCTTTTATAAACTTATATTTTTCCCAAATATACATATTTGTATATATAATTTAATATAAATAAGATTTAAAAGGCTTAGGAATGTGGACTTATAGTACCAGTTATTTGTCCGAAGATCGTTCAAATTTTACTTATATCTAAAATTGTTTATGTATATAAAAATAAAAGTTATTTCATTAGTTTAATCACCCTTTGTAACATGTTGAGCAAAGGATTACATGCAAAAATAGTTATTTACCACTTCATAAAGTACATATAAATTATAATAGGTTTAATTTATGATACATAGAGCAATAATTCATATGAATACACTGTTTTACATGCAACAAGGGTTTTAATTCAAAACAAATCAAGGGTTTACACTTATCAAATACATGTTCAGGATACTAAGTCAAGAACGTACTGTCAATCATTTATTTCAGAATGATTGGGTTTTCATAACTAATATAAATGTAACGTTTATATGCTTTTTATGAGACATTCAATTCAGGTTGTTTAATTCATTTTAGACAACCAAAGTAAAGCCCTGACATTAAAACCAGAATCTCCAGTCCGGGGATCGAAACAAGTTGTGTGTAGATCTATATCGGGATTGACAACCCCGCACTCAGGCTGCTAGCTACAGTCAGGCATACACGCCAATGAGTGGAAATTGTTATCAACAGTTTAAGTGCTCATCAGGCGTTTGTTTCAGACGTTCATGTATTAGTATGGTTATAATAACTCATTAAAAAGATATTAACAACACGTTAGTGTATAAACGTCTAAACGTAAGTACATCTTCAGAGTACCAGTTTACAAAATGCAAAGTACAATGGTATACTACAGTTTTCAATAACAGCTGGTGAAGCCAGGCACACTCTCAAATATAAGTTTTACAAATACATTGGTTTACAAATAGGACGGTTTTATGGGAATAAAACTACTTTTCACATACCACAGAAAATATGGGATTTTCTAGAGGTGTTTTCATATTCAAAATACAAAGACACTCGTTCAAACATAAAGACTTATGTACTCACTCAACTTATTGTTGATACTCTCTTTTCAAATTACTTGTATTATCAGGGAAATAATAACAGGTACTCCCCGAGCCTTTTGAGAAGATGGAGCCATTAGGAGTCTTATCTTCTTCTTTTGTATAACTATTTTGGTTTCAATATACAATGATTGAACACATGTAAATATTATAATTTTAAATACAATGGTTGTTTGTGCTTTGATTACTATGATACATGTGTTGTGATACTACAAATGAAGTCGTCCACCCCCGGACGTTTCCGCCGTCTGGTTTGGGTGTGTGACAACATTCCTCAGTGATAGGTCAACCGTGTGAATCCTTGGGTTGAGCTTGACGTACTGCAGGAGTGGTACTCCAGGGATTTCATTGGAAAAGAGAAGAACTATGAGGTACTCCACGCATGAGTGCTTCGTTGTTGTGAAATGACGGCTTCATTGGAAAGGCGATTTCGAAGAAAGAGATGTACGTATGAAGTTGTTTTTGTAAGGATCAAATTGAATTGAGTCGTATGATAATGTCGGAATCATACTGAAACTGAAAGACATTATTTGAACATAAGACGTTTATTGACAAAACACAACCGTGCAACCATCAACAAAGTTACAATACTTTAGACTTACAACAAGACCATTGCTGCGAATGAGGTATACTACAAAAGACAAGTATACGCAACACGAGCATCCCTATACCGACAGGATCTCACAAAAGGTAAGACTCTAGTTGCACTAGTTTGGATGTTTCATAAGTCTGTTACAACGAAACACCTAAATTACATTAATCGTGAGTTCGGGAGTAGGCTCTCCTGTAGCTGTGATCCTGAGAATCTTCCCGTCTACGCCAGAGTTCTTTGCTATAGGGCAATCCTTCTTGAAGTGCCCTATCTCACCGCATTGGTGGCATGACTGGCTAGTACTTGCATTGGTGGTGGGAGTGATGTGTCGAGCTAGAGTGACATGGACACGAGTGTTCTCCTTGTTCTTCCACTTTGAAATTTTCCTTTCATAGGGTCTAGTTTTAACACCACCATCATATTCTTGGTTGACTCTGATGTTAGGGGCTTGAGTGATGGGTCGTGCCGGTGCTCCACAGCTACGAGCATGGTGCCCTATTTTTAGGCAATTGCAGCATTGCATCTCATGGCAAACCCCATGATGATGGAAACTACACTTACACACTTTGGGAGTTTTCCCTCGTATGGACTGCTCGGTACGGGGATGGTAGAGGTTTCCACTTGCTACTGTTGCATGGCAAGTTTTTGGGATTTCTTGCGTTCTTTCTACGCTCGGCGCTTTCGTTTCTTGTTCTCTGTTTTTTGTTTTCGCGAGCCTGTGGCTGTTACCGTTTGATGACTTCCTGGATTGATACTACGATCGAAATCTTCAATCCCATCATCATTATTGATTGTGCTGATAGTGCTACGGTGCACAAGGACAGCTGTCACGGCAGCCATCACGGCCGTTGTAACTGTGGTTTGAAAGGTAGCGGCGTCCATGGGAAAAGCAGAGGTTTTGTTGTTCGACAGATTTCTTCCGGATGACGACAAGATTCTGTAACATGAAAGACAAGGATTTTGTGAGCGATTCTGGTTGACCCTAGGTGTACTTCGATTGTTCAAGTAAAGAGTAAGACTATGTTCTCGAAAGGTTGACCAACATCCCTATGATGCAGCCCTAGTATGGATTAGATGTATGTTCGCGGAGGTTTGACCTACATCCCTATGATGCAGTGTTAGTAATGGATAGAAGTAAGTTCGTAGAACGGTCTCAAGATAGTTGTCGTTCAAGCCGAGTGATCAATGGTTGGTGAATAACATGATCCAACCACTAAAAGAGACTTGGAAATGTCTCCGGAGTTAAATTACTATAGTCCAATGACTTGACTAAAGCGTGTTTCAGATAGAATCCAATGAATGAATGATAAGAGTACTTGAATAAAGAATGACATAGAAGTTAGCCGACTGTCAGTATCTTTGATATTCATGATGTACAAGATCGGGAAAATGACCTTGTAAAAGGTGTTACATCATATCCAATGAAGATAGTCCTTGACAACATAAAGACCTAACCAAAAGTACCTATGGTACAAGATAGTTTCATAGAAAATGCCACATCGGGCATAGACAGAAATCGATGCTTTTCTAACAAGGAAAGTAAAGTAAGGCATCTACTACTGGCGACAGTCATCCCTATGGTGAACTCTCAGTTCAGCGAGTTGACGTTCCACATCAAGTAGGTGTCTTTCGTACACCCTCTGGCGTACTCGGAGCTCTATGACTTCGGCTCGTGATTCAGCCAGTGCTTGAAGCAGGGTTTGATGATTTCTCTCAGATCTCTCACGAGCATCTTCTAGAAGAATGGTGCGGAGGGTATGCATTCTCGCATCGGTGACAACTTTGGTGATCTGATGTAGGGCTATCATGCCTTGAATCTCATGTCGGGCCACTCTGCGTACCAAGATTGGAAAGATTCTGTCTGCTGAGCCCTCGTTGCACAAGTCATAAAAGCTTCGATCACTATTAAATGGCATGGGTTGATCCTGTCCTTGGCTCCATGTTTCCAAGCATTCCACCCACTCAGGTGTTGGGCCATGAAAAGTCGGACGAGGGTTAGGAATTTGAAAGGAAGCTTCTTGGGGTAGGTTCTCAACCTCGGGTTCGAAGTTAGCATCGTCCGAAAGGTCTTAATCATGGTGATCATTCGCCGGGATAGGATGATCATTCTCTGGCTCTTCTTCAAACTATCCAGCAATGACCTCGCTCGGAAGGTACGCGTTGTCGTGGGGATGGAATCCAGCCATGTTATCTATGCGAGAATTGGGGGAAGTAAATAATTATTAGACGAACTATCTAGATTATTATTTAGAAATTCTTCATAAGTTACATCGCTATTTGTGAAGTGCATACCAGTCATATGTAATCGTAATAGGATAGGCCTTCGAATAAGTGATCTTAACTCCAAATTCACACAGAATAAGGGTAAAGCAAAATTTTCATAGATTCTAAGTCTATAACATCCTAGTTACATATAGCCTTAGTGTATCCACTTAGCAACTATCAACTTAGTAATGAAGATTCCTTTCTAGTTCTCAAGTATAAAGTACTGATAGTAACACCAAATACCCCTACGGTATTTTAAATTTTATGTTATGTTGTACTATTCTCATTGTGGTATTGTTGGTAAGATTTTAGACATGTTGCAACCACACAACTACACTTAGGCACATGCTAGTCAACCCTCGGATAATATAGGTGATCAGGCTATATCTTCCCAGTTTTGATCATATGTCTCTAAGTCCACCTATGTTTCCCAACAATCATAATTCTTTTGCACTGTCCCAGCGACACTGATTTTAGTATGAATGCAGGCACGTATATTTACTTAAATATTTTATTATTTAAAGTATAAACTCTTGTTCAGAGTATTTTAATCCCAATGTATTTATAGTTAGTATATCTTTTATGGGTTGATGTACTTAATTCACTATAAACAATGCGTTGATACCAATCTGTCACACCCCAAAACCAAGAACGGCGGAAACGTTCTGGGGCGGAGGACGTCATGTACAATATCACAACAATGAAAAGCGGTAAATAAGAAACAACAACATCCATTGCATTAATAATATAATTTTAATACAATTTTTCTGACAAATTATGATAAACACTAAAGTATAATCTAAATGAAACATGAGTCTTGAACGAGCTCCATCTTCTCTAAACCTTGCATCGTTACCTATCTATTGATGACCTGAGGATACAAGTAATTTTGAAAGCGAGTATCAACTTTAAAGCTTGTGAGATCATAAGTATTTTAGTGTCTTAATTTGTATGTAAGTATTTGTATGTATACGAATTGTAAGTATTGAAAA
The DNA here is from genome assembly GCF_051521515.1 of Lactuca serriola. NCBI lineage: Eukaryota > Viridiplantae > Streptophyta > Magnoliopsida > Asterales > Asteraceae > Lactuca > Lactuca serriola. The sequence goes on from NC_136414.1 coordinate 119,328,927, forward strand.
TGTATATGAACTGTAAGTTTAAAAATGTTTTATAAAACAACTGTAAATGTTTGAAAAACCCAAGAAATCCCTATGATTCCTACTATTATATAAGGGTGTCTTCTACCAAAACCTAACTGCTCTGAATGTAGCCTTTTACCAAGACCTAACTGCTCTGAATGTAGCCTTCTACCAAGACCTAACTATTCTGAATGTAGTTTTCTACCAAGACCCGACTGTTCTGAATGTAGTCTTCTACCAAGACTTAACTGTTCTAAATGTTTGTTTCTTGTAAAAGTGTGTAATTTTCCCAAGTGTAACTATCATTAACAAAATATAGTTTTCACATTCAACGTTTAAGTGAAAAGATCACTAAATATATGTAAAGGGCAAATTAATGTAGTAATGTAGTGTAGTGCTATAGGAACTACTGTTGTACTAACTACCTTAAACCGGATTTATAATAAGGCATCATGTGATTAATTGTACCATATTATCGACTGGGTAAGAATGACAAATATAGGTCGTAAAAAGGTATGACATTTGGCACCCGCAGACCTGCAGGTTCGGCTGTAGCTAGCAGCAAGGTGTAGGATAGTCAATCTAGTATAGATCTATACGTAAACACACGCTCTCCCTCCAAGAGACTCTAGCTACAACTCGGGTCATGACATTTAAGGCATGCTCTGATATAGTGGATCACAATTATGTCAACGTATTCATGTATATGTAATGTACTGAAATGTTCTACGTGTGCTAGCTGTAATGTGTGTTCTCTCTCTATCTAGTAGAAATAGTAATGTATTGTAATGTTCTAGCTGTAATGTATGTTGTCTCTATCTAGTAAGAATAGTAATGTACTGTAATGTTCAAGCTGTAATGTATGTTCTCTCTATCTAGCAAGTATTGACTCATGAATGAACTGACTCATTGTATGATATCGCGTTCTAGTAATAGTTCTAGTATCTTCCTAAACTACCCATATGGTAGCTTACTAGTAATTTAACTGGTACGTATGGACATGGATGTATCCCTTGCTACCCAAGGGCATTGGATGAACTAGAAGGACCTTTATGACTATATATGCACATATGATATATAACTAATATTTAAACAACCTTCGAACGGATACACGATGTCCCACCATACCGCATCTCAAGCGCGAAAAGGAAATAAGGTGGATAGCCTTCCTAAGTCTTTTAAACATTTCTTATATAACTATACATATAGAGGCATGCAATTGATAATATAAAAGCATAAAATAAGTTCTGTAAAACCTGTGAACATATTTATTATCTAAGAAAAGATCGACTTGATGTCAATCTATAAAATGGTTTGAAGGCATGGGTTTGATAAAAAAGTTTAGTATAAAGAAACATTTGTATGAAACAAAATTGTAAATAAGTTTGAAATGTAACATACAGAGTAAAATGTACAGTGTAATAAGGAGTTTTAAACACATAAAGTTTTTATGAAAAACATTTGACGGAAACTATTTGGTAAAACGGCTAATGAGTAGCCAATCATTTGAATGCTGCTTATTAATCACATGTGATTGATATAATAATTAGGATAATTCTACTTGTATCCCCCCTATAAAACATTTAAAAACAGTTAAAACATTGATTAAGGGGTATCAACTCACCTGTTGCGAGTGGATCGGAAGGAAGTGTCAGATAAGTGCTTGGTGTCAAGTGAAGACTTAGACACGCACAAAGATCCTAATTACATATGAGGACATATGTATATAAACAATTAGTCTTTAAACAACTAATAAACAAGTCAAGACACTCTAGGACATGACAAACACTTTGTATAAGGGTTATAAGTGCTATGGAGTGCATCTAAGTGTTGTAAGGAAAGGCTAGTATGATTAGGGTTCAAGGAAAACTCTTAAAATGAGTTTACTCCCTAAGGACCAACACCCCTTGAGTTTACGGTCGTAAACTCCTAACCTTTTGACCATTTGCTTTTTTGGAGTCTTCTAAGCTATTCCAAGCATTCCTAGTTCATGATTTAGCCTTAGGAAGTGTTGTATGGCATCAAAGCACTCCTAAATGGAGTTTATGGTCTAAGGACCATCTCTCCATGAGTTTACTACCTTAAACTCATAAGTTTCATATTTGGCGGTCTTCAAGTCCTTAGGTCAAACCTGGCACTAGTCTAGGTTAGATTCTAAGCATAAGGAACAACCATGGGACATTTATGGGACATTTATACAACTTTTAAGGTGTTTACGGTTTTGGGAGATCCTAAACCGTAAACACATATAAATGTTGGATTTTTCTGCTTTCTGTGTGATACACTCATCAAGGATGGATCTAGATAAGTCCCTAAGGCATTGTGAAGCATCTAGACACCCTAAAGCACCCTAAGGCACAATATTTGGTGTTTATGGTTTTGGGAGCCTCCAAAACCGTGAAAACCTTGTTCTTGGTGTTCTTGGGACTTTTCCTTGGTATAAACATGAATAGCTAGCTTTAAATGACTCTAGGATAGAAGTACTTACATTGTGGAAGCTTGAAATGAACTTTATGTCCAAGAACACTAGTGTGTGTTCTTGGTGTTTTGGAAAAACTAATCAAAACACATAAATGAATGGATTAAAGGATGTACAATGACTAGATTAAGTGATATACTAACTTGAAATGGTTAGAACACTTACTAGTTTGAAGATCTAGAACAAAATCAAGGATGATACTTGAAAGAGTTTGGAGGTTACTCTTTTGGAGTTTACTCTTTTAGTAAATGGGGAGTAAACACAAATGGCCAGACTTTGGGGAGTAAACTCATCCATAGGTATGAGTTCACGGATTTTGGGTGATTTTTCAACCCAAACATAAAAGTTTGGTCGGGAATTTCTAAGACGCGAGGTGTTTGTGGTTTCTAAAAATCAAAAACCGAGACGACACTTTCTTTCACATGTTCGTTTAAAAATAATATTAAAATAATCAAACAAACTTTATTTTTCCCAAAAACAAGTAAAAGTGAACTTGACATATAATATGAAGTGATTGACTTTTAGGGTTTGACCGAATGAAAATTTCGGGTTGTCACTGTGGTGGTTGTCTCGGCCGTGGGTAGAAGAAGGCGGTGGGGGGGGGGGGGAAGAGAAGAGAGATTTGAGGTGATGTTGCGTGGAAATCCACCATGCAACAATGAGGTGTAAGAAAGGATAATATATCTTTTTTTTTTGTTTAAATAACTATATGGGTCGAGAATGGGCTAAGAGGAAGGAGGATGAAATGGTTATGGGCTCCTTTTACTTGGCTTGCTCAAATTTATGAAGCCTAATAATATTTTTCGGCTCATTGGGCTCTTAAGGTGGTTCACGGCCCAATATGGTATAGAGGAATGGGCTTATGGCCTATTAGGGCTAATTAATTCATTTATAGCCCAATAAGGCTCATTAGGGTTAGAATGAATCAATCTAGACCCAAATGGTCCAAAATGTTATAGATTTATGAGTTTGGTCAGTTTAGAATCCAATTAGGGTTTCTAAGCCCAAAATAGTCTAATTGGAGATTTATTGGCCCAAAACGCCCAATAAGAGGATCCTAGTCTATAATAAATTTGAACCGGGATTTCTAGGTTTTTCAACCCTTAATTGAACATTTGAGATGTATTTGAGTGGGCATTGAGTGATATTCACTTAGGGTACATGCTTTACAATAGTTGAATGATTACATGAGAATGGAATTTCCTAGCTAAAATGCTAGTTGTGATATCACCCCCCCGTTAGAGGGAATTTCATCCTGATATTCTTTCGGAGGATAGTTTCATGAATGAGGGAATAGGTGAGGGTACTTCTGCTTCATCTAGTCTTTGCGTTCCCATGTGAATTCTAGTACACGCTTGGCGTTCCATCGAACCTTCACAATCAGAATGCGACTCTGCTTCGTACGCTTCACTTCCCTATCCGTTATCTCGACTGGTTCTTCGATGAACATGAGATGCTCATTTATTTTGCTTTTTAATAAGGGAATGACAAGGGTTTCATCAAATAAGCACTTCTTCAAATTCGAGACGTGGAACACGGGGTGTACATTGTTGAGCTCGGCAGGTAACTGCAGCTTATAAGCCACTAGACCAATCCGGGCAAGAATCTCGAATGGTCCAATATATTGCGGTTTCAGTTTCCCCCATTTCCCAAAGTAGACCATCCCTTTCAAGGGAGAAACTTTCAATAGCACCCGATCCCCGTATTGAAATTCCAGAGGCTTTTGCCATTTGTCAGCATAGCTCTTTTGTCGGTCTCGTGATGCTTGAAGTTGGGCTTTGATTTGGATTATGTTTTTGATAGTCCGTCGAATGATTTATGGCCTTGTAAGAGTGTTGGGTAGTCATTGTCCAATTGCTAGTTGGGTGTCTCCCACCTCAGCCCATCATAGAGGCGATCTGCATTTACGACCATAAAGAGCCTCGAAATGAGCAACCTTGATGCTCGTGTTATAACTGTTGTTGTATGAGAATTCAATCAAGGACAAATAGGTATCCCACAACACGTTGTAATCAATCACAGAAGCTGGGAGAATGTCTTCGAACGTTTGAATGGTTCAGTCTCTTTGGCCATCAGTCTGAGGTTGGTAAGCAGTGCTTATATCAAGCTATGTTCCCATTGCTTTCTGAAGAGATTGCCAAAATCTTGAAGTGAATCTACTATCTCGATCTGAGATAATAGAAACTGGCACCAATGGAGTCTCACGATCTCCTTGATGTAGATTCGTGTTAACCTTTCCGTCTTGTAAGTTTTTTTTATTGGCAGGAAATTAGCGGATTTGGTTAACCTATCGACAGTTACCCAGATAGCATCTAACCCGTCTGTCGTCTTAGGAAATTTGGTTACCAAGTCCATGGTAATCCTTTCCTATTTCCACTTGGGTATTTCTGGTTGCTGTAATAGTCCCGAGGACTGTTGGTATCCCGTTTTCACTTTGGCGCAAGTGAGACACTTCCCCACGTAAGTGGCGGTTTTTACTTTCATATTCGGCCACCAATATTGTTGCTTTTTGTCTAGGTACATCTTATCCGAACCCGGACGGATGGAATATCGCGTCTTGTGGGATTCATTCATAACTACTTCTCTGAATCCCCTAAATTTAGGGACCCAGATTCTGTTCATGAAGTAATGAGTTCTGTCCTCCTTCGTTTCCAAGTTCTTATCCATCCCGCGTAAGGTTTCACCTGTGACATTCTCCGGCTTTAATGCATCTAATTGAGCTTCCTTGATCTTTAATGTCAGGTGGGATTTGATGGTTGTTGATAGAGTTCTCACCCAGTGACTTGAGTATTCCTTTCGGCTCAGGGCATCGGCCATCACATTAGCCTTGCCTGGGTGGTACTTGATATCACATTCGTAATCATTTAGCAGCTTAACCGATCTCTGCTGCCTCATGTTTAACTCCTTTTTGTTTAGAATGTGCTGGAGGCTTTTGTGGTTTGTAAATATGGTGCACTTGGTACCATAGAGGTAGTGCCTCCAAAATTTTAAGGTAAAGACCACAGCTCCCAGCTCGAGATCATGCGTGGTATAATTTACTTCATGTGTCTTTATTTGCCTGGATGCATAAGCTATCACCTTCCCACGCTACACGAGGAAACAACCTAGACCTTGATTCGAAGCATCGCGGTAGACTACGAAGTCCTCGGTTCCCTTTGGTAAGGATAGCACTGGTGCACTACTGAGGGCTCGCTTAAAGGTTTGGAAGGCGGCTTCTTGCTTTTCCATCCAGTTGGAAGACTCACCCTTTTGTGTCAGCGTGGTAAGGGGTTTGGCTATCTTAGAGAAATTCTGGATAAACCTCCGGTAGTAGCCTGCAAGACCCAAGAATTGACGGATTTATGTTGGTGTTCTCAGGATAACACAACCTTCAATGGCCTTTATCTTGGAAGGATCTACGTGAATCCCTTCCTTGTTGACTACATGACCCAAAAAGTTTACACCACGGATCCAGAATTCGCACTAGGAAAGCTTCGTGTAAAGTCTTTTAGTTCTAATCATTTCCAAGATTTGACGGAGATGTTGACAATGCTCTTCTTCGCTTCAAGAATAAATGAGAATATCGTCGATGAAGACAATCAAGAATTTATCCAGGAATGGGCGGCAGACTCGATTCATGAGGTCCATAAATGAGAGAGGGCATTTATGAGATTGAAGGGCATCACGACGAATTCGTAATGACCGTAACGGGCTTGAAAGGTGGTTTTTGGAATTTCCTCTTCTCAGAATCGAAGTTGATGATAACTGGATCTCAAGTCTATTTTGGAGAAGTAACTAGTTTTTTGAAGCTAGTCAAATAGATCATCGATTCGTGGGAGTGGGTAACAATTTTTGATGGTGAGTTTATTCAATTCTCTGTAGTCAATGCACATCCTAAATGATCCGTCCTTTTTCTTGACAAACAAGACCGGAGCTCCCAAGGTGAGAAGTTGGTCGCATGAATCCTTTGTCCAACAACTCGCTTAGCTGGCTTGATAATTCTTGCATTTCAGCTGGAGCCAACCTATAGTGCGATTTGGCAATTAGAGTGGCTCCTTGTACCACGTCTATTCGAAATTTGACTTGTCTTTCTGGGGGTTTCTCGGAAGATATTCTAGAAATATATCAGGAAAGTCGCATGCCACTAGGATGACTTTAATGTCTACTTCTTCCTTGGTCTTATCCACAACATGAGCGAGGAATGCGTAATTTTTCTTATGCAGACACTTTTGTACTATGATGCACGAGATAAGACGAAGGTTTGCATCAGGTTTATCGCCATAGATTATTAGGGTTTTGCGATTAAGGAGATGAAGGCGAACGACCTTCTTGTAACAACTTAAATTCCAAAAACAATTTTTTCATTTTTAAAACATGCTTTTATTCATCAGATAATATCAAAACATAATGTTTCCAATGTTTTCATAACAAAAACATATCCCAGAATCTCATGACATAAACTCCATGAGTGTGTACGGATCATGCTGGCGCCTTACCGTGATCGTCACTAGTACCTGGAACACATAACACAACAACTGTAAGCATAAAATCTTAGTGAGTTCCCCAAAATACCACATACAACACATACGCCACTCAAAGCCATAACTCTGTGGGACCTTCCGGTCCAAGTGTCTCAGGGGACTTCCGTCCCGAAATCTTGGTAGAGCTTCCGGGTTGTAACCTCCTGACCTTCCGATCCATATCATCTTGAGCTTCCGGTCCTTATCATCCATAGCATACGTAACACATACATATCATATAATAGCATACAACACATACATCTCATAGCATATAAGACCTTCTGGTCACACATATGTACCATTCTAGGTACAGTATGTTGAGAAGACTCATCTCATACGATATTAGATAATCTCCCGTGCTCAAATACCCGATCTAGCCTCCTCCTATCAACAAAATAACATCCCTAATCAATACTCTCTCATAATCTCATCTCTAATGATCGGTAGAAGACCATTCTACCCCTCCTTGACCTCTTCATGAATCAGCTTAACGATAACACCAAAATCAACTGAGGTCAACTCAAGTCAAAGGTCAAACTTTGACCAGAATCGTCGAGTGCACTAGAGTGACTCGGCGACTCTATGCGTGTCCTCAGACTACTCCTAATGCCTCACTCGACTCGTCGAGTGATCCTTCCACTCGACGGGTTACCACTGGTCACGAATTGCGAGGCAACCCGACTCGACTCGTCGAGTCCCGTTATGGACTCGGCGAGTTTCCTTCATGGCAACACTCAAATGACCTTCTGAGGTCAGATCTGCTTCTTTAACCTATAGATCTGACCTTTCCATACCCACTAATCACGTAAAGGTGAAACCTTTACACTTATGCAAGACATAAATGGTTCCTTTTGATGAAATAGCCTCAAAAATGGCAACCTAAGTTCTTTCCTTCCATAACACTTCATAAAGCAAGATGGATATGGCACTTTGGACCTCTATGGGTCCAGATCCTGAGTCTAACACACAAACGGACCATATAATCATCAATTCAAGACATAAAAAGGGTATAGAAAACCCTAGATTCATAGAGCTTAACCAAAACAGAAGGAGAGTTCGATTTGCTACCTTAATAGTGAAGATCTGAGCTTGAAAACCCCGAATCAGCAACTCCCTTGAACTTCTCTTGCTGGAAATAATTTCTTCTTTGTAAAACCACACCAAAAATGATCAAAATAGCTCTATCTCTCTCACAAGTCGCTCAAGCTCTCAAGGGTTTCTCTCTCTGGACTGGTTGCCGCAAATGAGGGCTATATGGTCCCTTAAATAGGGCTCAGGCCCGTGGATTTAGGGTTTCAGACCTTAGTGAGGACTCCTCGAGTCCACCCTTTCTGACTTGTCGAGTCCATTCATTAATCCAGTTAGCAAACCGCGATCCTAATCGATGAGTCTAGGCGCCAACTCGTCGAGTCCCTCTTCTTTATTCAAAATAAATAATGGAAATTCTAACCTGCAAATCCGGATGTTACAATTCTCCCTCACTAGAGTCAGACTTCGCCCATGAAGTCTCGCTCGACAAACAACTCTGGATGCTACTCCCACATCTCTAACTCTGACTCCCAAGTCAGCTCGGACCCTCTACGATGTTGCCACTAGACCTGAACCAGAGGCACCACCTTGTTCCGCAGAACCTTGATCTTCCGATCTAGGATCGCGATCGGTCTCTCAACATAATTCAGGCTCACATCCACCTGAATATCCTCCAGCAGCACCACCGCCGACTCGTCAGCTATACACTTCTTCAAAAGAGACACGTGGAAGGTATCATGAATCTGGCTAAACTCCGCAGGTAGCTCCAAACAATATGTTACCTGGCCACCCTCGCGGTTATCGTGAAGGGACCAATGTACCGCGGCCCCAGCTTGCCCCTCTTCCTGAATCGGATCACTCCTTTCCAAGGAGACACCTTCACGAGTACGAAGTGTCCCACCTGAAACTCAAGCTAGGATCGTCGCCTATCCGCATAACTCTTCTGGCGACTCTAAGCTGTCAACAACCTCTGCATGACCTGTTGTATCTACCCAGTCATCTGAAGCACTATCTCAGTGCTACCCATCACGCGCTGCCCTACCTCTCCCCAGCAAATGGGAGTCCGAAATCTCCTCCCATACAACAACTCGAAGGAAGGCATACCAATACTTGAATGGTGGCTATTGTTATAGGAAAACTCAGCAAACGGAAAGTACGTGCCCCAACTTCCTCCGAAGTCCAACACACATGCTCGAAGCCTGTCCTCGAGTGTTTGAATCGTCCGCTCCCTCTGTCCGTCCATCTGTGGGTGGTATGCGATACTAAAATGCAGCCTCGTACCCAACTCCTCATGGAACTTCTTCCAGAACCTAGAAGTGAAACGTACATCTCGATCTGACACAATCGAGATTGGTACTCCATGACGCGATACTACCTCTCTCACATACAACTCGGCCAGCCTCTTTGAGGAAGAGCTCTCACTGACAGCAAGGAAGTATGCATTATTCTTCAGCCAGTCAACGATCACCCAAATTGCATCAACGCCCCTCGCGGTCCTTGGCAATTTGGTGATAAAATCCATAGAAATTTGTTCCCACTTCCACTGGGGAACCTCAAGTGGCTGCAACATGCCATGCGGATACTGGTGCTCGGCCTTAAATCTGCTACAGGTCAAGCACCTCTCAACAAACCACACGACATCCCTCTTCATACAGGGCCACCAATACTCTCTCTTCAGGTCGAAATACATCTTAGTGGCCTCGGGATGGATCAAGAACCTCAATCTGTGCACCTCCTCCATCAGAATAGTACGTGACCTGCCTGCATACGGCAGCCAAACGCGACCTTCAAAGGTCATAAGCGCTCGGCTATCGGTAACGAACTCAGGTACCTTCCCGATCACCCGCTCTCTCTTGCGGTTCTCCGGTATCATGTCCTCTGCATGGGCCTCCCGAATGGTGTCCAACACCTGAGTGATCACCGTCAGCCGCATACAAATGTCTCGAATCGGGGCACTCTCTGCCCTACGGCTCAAAGCATCAGCTACAACATTAGCTTTGCTCAGGTGGTATAGGATCTCACAATCGTAATCCTTTACCACATCCAACGATCTCCTCTGGCGCATATTCAAGTTGGGCTGATCCATCAAATACTTCAAACTCTTGTGGTCCATGTATATGGTACACCAAACCCCATACAGATAGTGACGCCAGATCTTGAGGGCGAACACCACTGCCCCCAACTCCAGATCATGGGTGGGATACCTCGTCTCATGAGGCTTCATCTGCCTCAATGCATACGCTATCACATGCCCTCTCTACATAAGCACTGCACCTAACTCGGATATCGATGCGTCGCAGTACACCGCAAAATCCTCCATTCCCTCTGGAAGGGATAACACCGGGGCTTCACACAACCTCTAGCGAAGAGTCCCAAACGAGGTATGTTGCTTCGGACGCCACGAATAAGCAACACCCTTCCGTGTCAACCTGGTGAGACGCACGCCGATCTTGGAGAAATCCTTAACAAATCTCCGATAGTAGCTAGCCAACTGCAGAAAACTCCTGATCTCGGTGGGGGATCTAGGCACCTCCCAACTCATCACAGCCTCAATCTTAGCCGGATCGACCAATATCCCATTCTGGTTAACGAGATGCCCCAAGAACTGGACCTCTCATAACCAAAAATCGCACATGCAGAATTTGGTGTAAAGCCTCTCTGACCTAAATACTTCGAGGATTTCACTCAAATGCTCCTCATGCTGCTCTCTGGATCTCGAATACACCAGTATATCGTCGATGAACACGATCACCTAAAGATCCAATATCGGTCTACACACCCTGTTCATGAGATCCGTGAACGCTGTCGGTGCGTTGGTGAGCCCAAAAGGCATCACCATGAACTCGTAATGCCCATAACGAGTCCTGAACGCCGTCTTCTGAATATCCTCATCACGCACTCTCATATGATGATATCCAACCCTCAAATCAATCTTGGAGAACCAAGACGTTGCCTGCAACTGATCAAACAGATCATCGATCCTCAGTAGCAGGTAACGGTTCTTGACCGTCATCTTGTTCAACTCTCGGTAATCTATGCACATCCAGTGTGAACCATCCTTTTTCTTGACAAAAACGATATGCGCTCCCCACGGCTAGCTACTTGGCCGAATAAACCCCTTTCCCAGCAGCTCTTGAAGCTGCGAGGATAACTCCTGCATCGCTGGCGACGCAAGACGATAGGGTGCCTTGGCAATAGGCGCCGCTCCCGGAACTAAATCGATGGGAAACTCCACCTGCCACTCGGGAGGCACATCTTGCAACTCCTCGGGGAAAACATCTGGGAACTCTCGCACTATCGGCACCTCATCAACCGATATCGGCCTTTCCGTTGTTACTCGTGTGTCCATCACGTAGGCCACAAATCTATAAAAGCCATGTTGTAGACTCTGCCTCGCTCTAGCAGCCGAACAGAACGCTGACCCAGAAATGGTACCCTCGCCGTACACCGTAAGTACTCCCCCACTAGGGTCTCGTATCGTCACCAACTGTCGCTCGCAGTCTATAACAGCCCCAAAACGGCTCAACCAATCCATGCCCACTATAACACAAACGTCCCCCATCGCAATCGGGACCAGATCAATTGCAAACTCCACACCGAAGATCTCGAGTACATATCCTCGAATCACATCAGTAGCATACACCGCTCGCTCGTCAGCTATGGAAACTCGTAGAGGTCGACTCAACGTCTCCCGCTGGATACTGATGTGCTGACTAAAGGCTAAAGACACAAATGATGGACTCCCACCTGAGTCAAATAACACCAAAGCAGGTACAGAATTCACGAGAAAAGTACCTATTCATATCATCATATAAGCACAATATCTCAAACATAGCAAATATAAATGAAGGGATACATACCAGCCAAGACGTCGAGTGCTGCGCGGACCTCCTCCGCTGTCAAATGGAAGGCTCTCCCGCGAGCCTTCGGTGCCTCGACCTTCATTGGCCGACCCTCAGAAGCTCATGTAGAAGCAGGGGTAGATCCCTGTACTGATCCCTGCATCAGCTGCAGGCATTCAGCCTTCCGTTGGCCCGTCTGGTTGCAATGAAAGCAAACCATAAATCACCTAGGCCAGTTCTTGGCTATGTGCCCCTCCTTGCCACATATGTAGCAAGAACCCGCCCGACACACTCCATCATGTCCCTTGCCACACATCCCACAATTGCGGCCCTTCTGGCCCCCAGACCTCGTATCAGCGGACTTTGTCCACTTGGCAGCCGGTTGCGCCTGCACCGATTGCCTGTCCCTCCTCTGAGACTCGGCCTCCTCCCTGGCCTGAGTCTCCAGCTCAATCTCCCTCTTCCAGGCATTTTCCTGGAGCTCAGCAAATGTCTGGTATGACGAGTTCACCACGAACTCCCTAATATCCCTCCTCAAAATGCTCAAGTACCGGCTCGTACGTGCCTACTCAGACGACACGTGCTCAGGGCAAAACAACGCCTTCTCATGAAACATCCTCGTAATCACCGTCACAGACTCAGTTCCATTCTTGTGGGACAAGAACTCCTGGGCTAAATGTTCCCTCTTCACAGGGGGAACACACTCATCTCAAAACATCATGGTGAATCTCTCCTAGGTCACCGCAGTAAGCTCCATCGTAGTGAAGTCTACCGTCACAAACTTCCACCAGTCCTTCGCCCCTAAGCGAAGCTGGTCAAGTGCAAACTGAACCCTCAGATGCTCTGGACACGAGCAGGTGTAGAAACCTCCCTTGATATCAGAAATCCATCTCATCACAGTAATTGGATCCTACGTCCCATCAAACTCTGGTGGCTTCGTGTTGCTGAATTCTCGGAACAGCAATGAGTCACCCCCTTATGGTCTAGCAGCAGTAACACCTGCAGTAGCTGCAGCTGCCGCAACTTCCGTAACCGCTGTGTACCGCTCATCAATGGTCTCAATCAATGTGGTCTTGATAGACCCAAACATCTCTGTAATTTCGGCTCGGATCGCCACAACCACCTCATTGTGGATCATCTGACGAAACTCCTCGTCACCCATGCCGCTCGTCTTAGGTCTGTGGCGTGTCCCAACCATGATGTCTCTGAAATACAACATAAAATATCAGAGACTCGCTCAAGCATACTCGCACTCGATAACTCAATCCTACTTGTTCCCTAGTACCCTAAGGATTCTTACCTGGACTGCGCACTGATACAGTGTCTTTAGTAGTACAGGCCCTATACTACCGTCCACATCACATCAATATTCACCCCAAGTCCTCTTAGGATCCCAGATCACAAGTACTCTACATCTCGCTAGCATAGGCTACCCTTCGGTAGACCCCTCACAAGCTCCTCACTACTACCTACTCACTCTCAAGCATCTCATAGTAGCAGAACTCTTCCTAGGCTAAGGCATCACAAATCATGCCACTTTAGTCCTAGCCTACTCTATCATGCATAACATATCTCACATCACATAATGTAAGGGTATTTTGGGAAATCATCGTTCGGGCGCTGGCTGATCGTACACACTGCTTCCTTCTACGTTTCTCAAATTCTTTTACTTTTAGAAAAAATGTTTATCTTATGAAAAAACTTTCTCAAATCCTCAATTTGAGTTCAAATACACCCGAAGGTGCATCCAAATCCGTCAAACCAAGGCTCTGATACCAAATTGTAACAACATAAATTCGCAAAACAATTTTTTTTATTATTTTTAAAACATACTTTTATTCAAAAGATAATATCAAAACAAAATGTTTCCAATGTATTCATAACAAAAACACATCCCAAAATGTAAAGGCATAAACTCCATGAGTGTGTACGGATCATGTCGGTGCCTTCCCGCGATTCTCACCATTACCTGAAACACATAGCACAATAACTGTAAGCATAAATGCTTAGTAAGTTCCCCAAAATACCACATACAACACATATGTCACTCAAGGCCATAAATTTGTGGGACCTTCCAGTGCAAGTGTCTCAGGGGACTTCCGTCCTAAAATCCTGGTAGACCTTCCGGTCCTACCCGTATCGAGCTTCCGCTCCATAACCTCCTGACCTTCCGATCCATACCATCATGACCTTCTGGTACGTATCATCCATAGCATACATAACAAATACATATCATATAACAGCATATAACACATACATCTCATAGCATATAAGACCTTCCGGTCACACATAAGTACCATTCTAGGTACAGTATAGTGAGAAGACTCACCTCGTACGATATCGGATAATCTCCTGTGCTCGAATATCTCATCTCTAATGATGGGTAGAAGACCATTCTACCCCTCCCTGGGCTCTTCATGAATCAGCTTAACCATAACACCAAAATCAACTGAGGTCAACTCAAGTCAGCAGTCAAACTTTGACCAGACTCGTCGAGTGCACTAGATTGACTCGGCGAGTCTATGTGTGTCCTCTGACTCCTCCTAATGCCTCACTCGACTCGTCGAGTGATCATTCCACTCGACGGGTTACCACTGGTCACGAATCGCGGGGCAACCCGACTCGACTTGTTGAGTCCCCTTATGGACTCGGCGAGATTCCTTCATGGCAACACTCAAATGCCCATTCTGAGGTCAGATCTGCTTCTCTAACCTATAGATCTTACCTTTCCATACCCACTAATCATGTAAAGGTGAAACCTTTACACTCATGCAACACATAAATGGTTCCTTTTGAAGAAATAGCCTAAAAAATGGCAACCAAAGTTCACTCCTTCCATAACACTTCATAAAGCAAGATGGATAAGGCTCTCTGGACCTCTATGGGTCCAGATCCGGAGTCTAACACATAAAGGGACCATAAACTCATCAATTGAAGCCATACAAAGGCTATAGAAAACCGTAGATTCATAGATCTTAACCAAAACAGAAGGAGAGTTTGATTTGCTACCTCAACAGTGAAGATAGGAGCTTGAAAACCCCGAATCAGCAACTCCCTTGACCTCCTCTTGCTGGAAACAACTTCTTCTTTGCAAAACCACACCAAAAAATGATCAAAATAGCTCTATCTCTCTCACAACTCGCTCAACCTCTCAAGGGTTTCTCTCTCTGGACTGGTAGCCGCAAGTGAGGGCTATAAGGTCCTTAAATAGGGCTCAGGCCTTCGGATTTAGCGTTTTTGACCTTAGCGCAGACTCGTCGAGTCCACCCTTTCCGACTCGTCAAGTCCATTCATTAATCCAGTCAGCGAATCGCGATCCTACTCGACAAGTCTAGGCATCAAATCGTCGAGTCCTTCTTCTTTATTCAAAATAAATAATGGAAATTCTAACCTGGAAATCCAGATGTTACACTTCTCACAACACATAATATGAGCATGTTGGGGGCTCAACTAATCCATGCCGATTATCATATCAAAACTCCTAACATTTATTGGCATCAAGTCGATTTGAGAGGAGTGATTGTTTAGTGTTAATGTGCACCCTACATAGATATATTTGGTTGTTTCAGTTTTCCTATTAGCCATTTCCCACGTGAAGGGTTTGTTGAGCTTTTGGGGTTGTTGATTTAGTAAGTGTTTGAATTTATTACTAACGAAGCTTCGCTCGGCTCTGCTATCGAATAGAATTCATGCGTATGTGTTGTTAAGTAGAAACGTACTGGTAACAACTGTTGGGTCTTGAACTGCTTCACCTCGACCCAATCCCGCCCCCTTATTGTTATCCTTGGGGCAATTACGTCTTAAATAGCCGGTTCCTCTACACCCATAGTAGGTGTGACTGGCTCCAATATTGTTGTTGTAGTTGTCGTTGTTGTTGTCGTTGTTGTTGTTGTTGTTGTTGTTGTTGTTCTTGTTGCAGTTGTTGTTGCAATTGTTGTTGTTTGTCTGCTGATTCTGTTGAGGATAGGTTCTACAGTATCTTGCTTTGTGACCCTTTCGGTTGCAACTCGTGCAATACATCTCTCTGCATTCTCCGTGATGGTGTAAATTGCACTTTTTGCACTTGGGTAGGACTCCCGAGTATTGTTTGGGGGCGTTTGGTGTGGATGAGGCTAGAGCATGTGGTGTGGTGGTGGTAGCTTGAGTTGCAGCATGGACAACCACAGTTTTTTGTTTCTTTGATGATTCAAAGTTTTGTTTTCCTTCCGCTTGCTTTGACACCCTTTTTGTTGCCATGATCATACAATTTTTTGGCCAGGCTCTTTGCACTATCATGCGTCTCAGGGTTTGCCGCAATGACATTCCCTTGGATTGGCGCGGTCAATCCCCAGATAAACCTCTCAATCTTCTTCCCTTCAGAGGTGATCATTCTGGGACACAAGAGAGACATCGATGTCAGTATTTTGAACCGTGAGGTTCCATAACTCTTGTTCCATCTTCTGAATTTCACCTCTTGGACAGTATTCAACCAACATCATTTCCTAAAGCTCTTCCCATGGCATCGCGTTCACAACCTGGAGTGTCATGGCCGCTACGTGACCATTCCACCAAGAGAGAGCTTGATCAATGAATGTGCTAGCCGCAAACTTGACCTTACACCCATCCGAACACCCGCATATTTCAAAAACTGATTCCACCTTCTCAATTCATCGCTTTAGGGCTATTACGCCCCCTATTCCATTGAAGGTTTGAGGTTTGGTGTTGGTGAAGTCCTTATAGGTGTAGGTTCGTGTGGTTCCTTCATTTGTTCCTTGATTTGTTCTTACGGTTCCCTGTCTGTTGCCGTCTCTGTTGTTCCCGTTGCGAATTTGCGCAAATGTTGTAGTGACCGCAACAGACACTGCTGCTTAGAATGCAACTAAGTTTATTTCAGGTGGGGTTGGTGTTGCGTTGTTTCCACGGTTGGGTCTTGGAGGTATCTTTCTGTCAAAGAACGGAAAGGTGTTGAGTACACGTCGTATTCGTAGTTTAGAATGTCACAGACTCGGCGAATCGATTTGTGCATCTAAGTGATTCCATGTATGAACATAAAACAAGGAAATATGACACTGAGCAGATAACAACATCACGATAAAAACAAAGAGCATTTCCATTAATAACAATTGTATTTAGTTCATGAAATTTTTCCAAAAGGCATACAATGGATGGGGAAACATAAATTCTGACAGCATGACGGCCCTATGAGTAGTGTAATCACTTAAACGTATGGCTGATAGTACATAGAGTAAAACATAAAAAAGAAAATTGTAACGGGAGTACATGAATACGTGCTAGTCGTGACGGGGTGGATCTGGTGGTGCTGCCGATGAGGTGGATACGCCCAGGTGTCCCGAAGTCGGGCTTCCAAAGCTGCTTGACGCATCTGGTAGTCCTTGACTACCTCTTGCGTCATCCTCTCTATGCACTCCATCGCGGCTCTCATGGCCACCATTTGGCCAGCGGTCACCTGCGCCTTCTCGCCGATGTAGCTAGTCATTCTTACTATCACCGGCAAGGCTCGATCGGCAAGTCTACCGTGACATAGATCGTAGTAGTCCCGGTTCATACCAAATGGGGGCGGCACCGTTTGCTGGCGGCTCCATCTCCAGATGTCGTGTGCCCATGGGGTGTAGGTCCATTACGGCCCATCTGGTATGGGGGCACCCTAGCCATGTACGGAGGGTTGATGGCTTTGGACCCCATGTCTGAGTCATCTGCGTCACTCCCCTCTGTCGCTTCCTCCTCGTCTGAGTCGACTTCCGGTTCTGTCGGTCCTTTCTCGTCAGATTCTTCCTCAGGTTCTAACCATCCGCGATTTCCCTGATTGGGGAAATAGGTATCTCCAAGGTGATGAAATCTGGCCATCGAGTCTGCATGAGGGGTGTAAGATGTAAAAAAAATGTATCCATATAGTATTTCTAAAATACTCCTATAGTATTTTATTTATTTGTGTTTGAATTTCTGAGAAGTTTTTTGATACGAGGTAAGTTTTTAGGTCAATTTCCTTCCATAATTACTCCCAAACACATGTTGGTCATGTTTTGAATAAATATAGTTGATCAGGCTATATTTACCACCAATATGACTACATACTGGCCGGGTTTTTACAAAATCATCAATTTGAATGTCGATTGATTGTTACTGGATCAAATACTTCAACCATCGCCAAAGGAGACGAGTAGAGTCGATCGATCGATTTTTCGGGAATAAAGGAGATGAGAAAAGGGGTTTTCTTTAATAACCCTAAATTAATGAGGTCAACAATACAGTCACCATTAAGATGCCACGTAATCACTTATAACCGGCTAAATCAGGGTCACGGGATGATAAGGGCTAAATTGTGTGGT
Source organism: Lactuca serriola (assembly GCF_051521515.1). Classification (NCBI taxonomy): domain Eukaryota; kingdom Viridiplantae; phylum Streptophyta; class Magnoliopsida; order Asterales; family Asteraceae; genus Lactuca; species Lactuca serriola. The sequence continues at coordinate 119,347,102 of NC_136414.1, forward strand.
TTATCCAGTTTATTAGGCTCTTTCATTAAAAAAATAGGACTTTTCTGAAACTTTTGCCAAAATGTAGGGACTTTACTGTAGATATCCCTATATAAGAAACATGAGTTGGTTAGATTTTAAGTATAAAATACATCTGTTATTAATTTGAAAATATTTTTAAAAGAAAATCACAATCGCACTGATAACTCAATTTAAAAATCCCATTATTTTTATTATGTTAAGCGTGTTATGAAATATTAGTTTGTGAATGACCATTGGATTCCATATTTCTCCCAAAACCCTCTATCATTATTTGGCATTAGTAACAACCATTTAAATGTATTTTATGAGTGTAATAATGCACCATCATAATGTGCATTCATCTTTCATCGTATTTGTTTTTGTTATAGTGAGCCATATGTATTAGAAAGTTGATGATTTCATTACAAGTATTGGAATAAAATTTCTCTCTACTCTCATGTCTTTCTTTACACTATAATTTATCTTGGTATTTGATCATATTTTATAACACGTTATCAACACGATTCTACCATAGAGCTCTAACTCCTTATCGCTCTTGTTATTTTCAGGTATGTGTTTTTTATAAGTTCACATGTACAATGATTACACACTATTTTATGAAATTTCTTAAATAACAATTCCTTAACATATAAGTCTTTATGTTGATTAATATTTTCCCTATGGAAAACTATGCTATGCTAGAAAAGACTTTCTCTACTTTTCATACCACTAACATGCTCCTGCAACAACAATATCGTGAGAAAGGTTTAAATAGAACTATTTAATTAATCTCATGTCTTCTTGTGTCTAAACAAAACAATGAATTATTGATGAAAAATCAGCAATCAATCCCGACCGGTTCTATTGTATGCCATGAAGTGAATGCAACATCATATAATCATAATAGTCATGGGTCTAATCGAAGTCGTGGTGATTATAATAATCATCATAAAAATAACAAGATTACAAGTAACCACCAAAAGTTGGAAAATAACAAAAACCCACATCCTAATGATAAAATTGGTCAAGGCAAAAAGAAATTTGAAAATATTTGTCACCGATGTGGAATGTTCGGTCATTGGTCTTGTACATGCCGCTCTCCAAAGCATTGTGCTGATCTTTATCAAGCTTCTCTAAAATCTCAAGAAAAATAAAATATGAAAACAAGTTTTATTCAAAATGATTTTCATGAAGATCGACCATAAATGACACATTTGGATGTTGCCAATTTTCTTATCTACCTAGAAGGGACAAGTGGTGTTATGGATGGGGATTGAAAAATAATATATAATACTTTCATGTCATTTGTGATGTTTTTATGTCATATTCGTTTCATAAGAAATGATGTTATCACAATCTTCTCAAAGTAATAAAATATGACATTTTTTTCTCTAAGTCGAATGTTTCTGATGTTTTATTTATTTATTGAAGAGAAATATGGATATTCGCAAAAGAAATAAGAAAGATACGTCTTGCAGACGGTGTAATAACACATAGAATTTTTAATAATGAAAAGTATTTTTAATAACGGGTAATGCAAAAATGATTGAAGGCTCCGAAAGAGCGAATATAACAGAGAATGGAGTGAGAATGAACGAAAAACATCGCTTTTGGGTTATTATCAAATATATTCGAAATTATTAGGAACAACAAGGAAGTTTTCGGCCCATTGGTCCGTTCTAATGGGTTTATGGTCCAAAGGTGAAGAAGGAATGGCGTTGACGGCCCAAAAAAGTTCAAGAGTGTTGTTTATGGCCCATAAAGCCTAGGAGAATGAATATGGGTCTATTTAAGGCCCAAATAGGGTTCCTTGACCCAAAATAACCAAATTTAAAGTTTATTGGCCCATTTGGCTCAACAAGAGGATCATGGTCCATTTTGAGTTTGAACCGGGATATTAGGGTTTGAAATCCATAGTTGAGTAGGTGAGATGTATTGAATTACATTTTGAACTTTAGTCATGAGTTTTGATTCAAATGGTTGATTTTGAATGAGCATAGTACATGACATCAAATTAGGTTACAAGTTATACAAGAGTTGATTTTACATGAAGACAAAATTTCCTTGCTAAAATTGCTAGTTATGACATCATCCCCCCGTTAGAGGGAATTTCGTCACAAAATTCTTTTGAAAGATAAAAATATGAACGAGAGAATAGGTGAGGGTACTTCTGCTTCATCTGGTCTTTGCGTTCCCATGTGAATTCCGGTCTACGCTTAGCGTTCCATCGAACTTTCACATTCGGAATGCGACTCTGTTTTTTGTGCCTCAGTTCCCTTTCCATTATCTCGACTGGCTCTTCGATGAACAGGAGATTCTCGTTTACTTCGATCTCTTCCAGAGGAACGATAATGGTTTTATCTGATAAGAACTTTTTTAGGCCGAGACGTAGAACAGGGGGTGTACGTGGTTGAGCTCCGCAAGTAGCTTCAACTTACATGCAACCAGACCAATTCGGGCAAGATTCTTGAATGCCCTGATGTATCGTGGATTTAGCTTCCCCGCTTTCTAACCTGGATCTTCCTTTTATAAGGGGAGTCCTTCAATAGCACCCGCTTTCCTACTTGAAGCTCTAGAGGGTTTTACTATTTATCAACATTGCCCTTTTTGTCGGTCTCGCGATGCTTGAGGTCGTGCCTTGATTTGAACTATTTTCTCCGTTGGTTTCCCAAAGGATCTCAGGTCTGTAAGAGTGTTGTTCGATGCTTGTCCTCTTGCTAATTGGGTGTTGGTCATCTCAACCCAACACAAAGGTATTTTTCCTTCATATCCTCTATGGTGAGATGGATTGATGGTCATGGTTAACAAGGATCGCGTACTGGACGTCCCAAAGTAGCACCTCCAAACCCTGAGGTGAACACTATTATCGCTAGGGTTAATGCCGTGTGATGTAGTTGGACTCATACTTTTTAGGCTGCCATTGGAGTTTCTTATGGTGGCATTCTGAACTTGTAGGAGGTTGATATTTGCGTCGTTCTGGGGGTGGGTCGAGTAAGTCTTTGTTTCGGGATGGGGGATATCGATTTCCTTAAGGATGGGTTCGTTTGAACTCTTATTAGTCGGTGGTCCTATGGATACTTGGCCTTTCCTCTTTATGAGTTGGATATGTTTTCTCTGAGGTTTAAGTCTTGGTTTAGTTACTCTCATACTTACTGGATCATTCCCTTGACTGAATGGCTTCGCTGTGTTTGATGGCACTTAGTATCCTTCGTGGCCTAGCTATGGAAATGACTTCATTAGTTGAGTCAATTTCCAAACTAGACTTTCCACGTATCGATAACATTTCTGAAAGGACTTCTGGAATCCACTTCGGAAAGGTAATAAATCTCTAGGTTACCCTTGATGTCCTTTTCTTCTCGTTTGTTATCTCTATTGTGGGCTAGGAACAAGCATGGTATTTCTTACCTAGGCACTTAGGAGTCTAGATGCCAGGAATGATTCATGGATCTTTTCTTATAACTTGTAAGGACTTCGTTAGTTGATTGGTCAAGGAATAGGGTCTCCACATGAAGTTGGTATGTTGGATTGATGTTGGATTGAGATGGAAGGGATGGTTGTTCAGAAATGAGAGTTTGTGTCATGTATTTTGGGTTTCGAGCATTCTTACACTTCTAAGTGTACATGCAACCCTAAATACCTTGGATCTATGCTTTCTCTATTATCCATGCAAATATGACTATTCCAAGGTATTATCCTAACTAGCATACAAAACATTGATTCATATGGAATAATATAAGTTAGAAGACATACCTTTTGATGTAGCTTGATTCCATGGAGCTTACGAGCCTAGTGTTGGATTAATGTCTAGGTCCATAACTATAATTGGTAAGACTTGACTCGACTCGGCATGGTCCATTTGGGTTGCATGACATCATGTATTTGGATAGACTATAATGAGAGAAATAACACTTAAGGTTTGTTAATATAGTATAAGTTATAATATATTAATAAGATTATTTAATTAGTATTGATCAAGAATTAATCTAGAATTAATTAAGTGATCAAAAGAAGACTAATTAAATATATGGGTTGATTGTGTAAATCACCCATACTAGTCTAGTGGGCTAATGCTCCATGGGTTGTCAAGTTGGGCTAAAACCCATAAGATGCTCCAGGAATGCTCCATGGTATATTTGAACCCATGAATCCATGGAAATGGAAAGCCATGACAATTAGGGTTTACCCTAATTGTCATTAACTATATAAGCATCTTATTGTTGACAAAATCGACCATTTGAGTAATAAGAAGGGCTAGCCGATTTTCTTGAAGGGTGTATGTTCTCTCAAGTTATTCCAAGTGTATTTGGTGTTGTGTGAACCATTTGAGGTGTCACACTTTGGGTGTTAGGCACTCATGCTTCATGAATTCATTCTACATCAAAGAGGTATGTAATTCTAACTTGATATATTCATACGAATCAATGTTATTATGCTAGTTAGGATGAATACCTTGCAAAGTTCATATTTGCATGTATAATAGACAACACATAGATCCAAGGTATTTAGGGTTTCATGTACACTTATAAGTGATAGAATGCTCAAAACCCAACACCTAGTTCCCCAAGTGTGACACCTCAAATGGTTCACACAACACCAAATTGGCTTGCCCTCACCATTCCTTCATAGTGGTCGGTTTTTGGGAAGAATAAGATGCTTATATAGTGTGTCACAATTAGGGTTACACCATGTAAACCCTAATTGTCATGGCCTTTCATTTTCATGATCCATGGGTACGAAAACACCATGGAGCATCCTATGGGTTTTAGCCTAACTTGATAATCCATGGAGCATTAGCCCACTATACAAGTATGGATGATTTACACAATCAACGCATGTATTTAATTAGTCTCCTTTTGGTCACTTAATTAATTCCAAATTAATTCTTGATCAATACTAATTAAATAATCTTATTAATATACTAGAACTTATAATATATTAGTAAACATTAAGTGTTATTTCTCTCATTTTCGTCTATCCGAATGCATGATGTCATGTAACCCAAATGGACCATTCCAATCGGTTCAAGTACATACCAAATAGTTATGGACTTAGACACTAATCCAATAGTCTCCCACTTGGATAAGTATAAAACTATTATTGCGTATGACTTCAAAACCCAACTAGCAATCGTAGCTCTTAAAAGCTGCTGTCATCGAACTCTAAACAAATCAATGAAGCGTCCATTAGATAAGGGATCACATATTCCTCCATTCTAGAGATCATATGGATTGAGACATGGACTAAAATCATTCTATCTGTCCATTTGTTGTTTCCCGATTTCCGATTTATGACGACCGACTATATGAACAAACCAAATCAGTCCCGGCTTGACCAAACACTTCGGGTGTTATCACTAAATCATCGAGGGGCCCACAGATATTGTTTTTATCCCTTTAAGGGTAAAAGGAATGGATAAACTTCGACTCATATGCTTTTTCTACTACTTGTTGAATCATAGACAAAGGCACGTTTGATAACACCCAGTTACCGAATGCGTTTTCGTGCAATCAATGTATAACCAACTCATAGGCAACAAGTCATATCTCTAAGTTTAAAGAATATAAGATATTATTGTCTCCTGATCACTCGTGATAAAATCCATGAAGTGATTCCAATGATCGTGGGTTGAATCCAATACTCAGAAATTATGAGTACTCATGAATGTTGTAGCACCACTTGCTATGTCCCATACCTTGGACCTCTACAATCCAGCTTTATGAAAGTCTTGATTCATATCTACTTCCAACATATGACCAAATGTGGATAGTTTGAATAACTTAGTCATTCAGGAAGAACGACCTAGTTATTCTGGAAGTCAAAACATTCAAAGTGAAACACTAGAATAATAGAATCAAATATGGTCTCAGAACTTATGAAAATAAATAACACACCTTTTATTTATCACCATATTGATTACACATTATTCATTGCATACTATTTCAAACTATCAACTTTATACTTGAATTAAAACAATAGTTGTCCCATGCTCCAGGCATGTACACTATGTTTTCTAAGCACTAGTCATGCCATACACTAAGTATGCACACTATGTTTATCTAAACATTAGTTATGCCATACACCAAGTATGCATACTAAGTTTGTCTATGATCTTTGCTTTGTGAAATAGATCGATTGAACATAATTCCAATGATTCTCATTTCATTGTCCCAAATCCTTACCACAAATGTAAGAATTCCTAAATCATGCCATTTACCGAAATATTGTTAGATTTTGAGCTTATATGCATTGATCCTCTTGTAATGATTATGCACAAAGTCACAAAGACTTGTCAACAGACATTACAGATTATTCCAATGGAGATTAACTCCATGGAAACATCCTTCTGGCATAAAGTTTTTCTAATCTTACATAAATTGAATAACTTCCATCTATGGAAAACATTCCATATTCCCATTTTGACTATCACTTCTGAACAAGAGTTGCCTCTTTTTAGAATATGTCAATATGGTCCTTTCAAAAATAACATTATACTTCCAACTATCCCTGAGCAACCAATCTTTGGTAAGCCTTAGATTGTCCTCGACAATTGCTTAATCATTTTAGTCATATCCAATTCTAGACTTTTTCCCACATTAATGCCCCAGACATTTGGAAAATTTTAGAAAGCACGAATATTATAGCATATGCAATCGATCCTATATCCGAAGCATATGGGACACGATTCATGATGTCTCACATAAAGACATAATACTAGACCAATCCTATTGCTACAATATTTCTATTTGCCAAGTTCTCATTATTCAGATTATGAAAAAAGATGTCGTAATCATAATTGAATTTTAGAATGCAAATAATGGACCCATATATAGAATTTCCTTATGTTGAGCCATTCCAACACAAAATTCATATATATCCTGAACTAAAGATGATTAAAACCTCAATGTAAGCTTTTAGAATTGAATTGAAGTATAATTTGCTCTCCCTTAATTATAGCAAAACAACTTTTCAACCCTTGTAACTTCACGAATTGAAACTTTTGTTTTCTATAATTAACATTGCTATATTGAAATACTAATAATAATTATCATGCTCCCACTTAAATGATGATTATTAGCGTAACACTTATGCTCCCACTAGCTTTGACCTATACTCAAAATCAGTTGAACTTCTAGAAATCAATACTTTATTGACTTTCTTACCAAAGTTCATATTTTTAATACGAGATGTTTTGATAAGACTTTATAAAAATCACACACCTTTCCTTAGATAGCTCACATGTGTTTCTAAACAATTTTTAGAACTATGAAAACGGATGTCGTAATCATAGTCTCAATTGTCTAGACCTTTGCCATTTCTCACAAGTCCATGTTAGTGTGTTGGTTAACCACACACGCTCCACTAACGAGTTTGAGAAAGCAAACATCACAACTATTATCTACTTAAAATCCACGTAGTGAAAGCGTTTCCTCACCATCATTTTCATGAATCGGAGAGAAACCTTATGACACTTAGATTTTATAGTGTATGTGTTCTTAACCATGTGAGTTTTTCAAAACCATAATCACAAGACAAGGACAATGACAAATCTAAACTCATATGGACTGAACTAAATCTTAATTTGTTGCGAACTGGCAGCACAAGGGCCTGCCATTGCTTACAAGTTGTTATACAACCAATTGAGAACTCTCAGAACTCATATGCAAAGCCAGCTTTAACTGGAATGGGCACATAAACATAAATATGTCAACACGATGGGTTATAAACCTCACGTCGTGTGCTAGTGTGAAACTACAAGTTTTTATTCTTGATTAGATCTTGAAATTCTTTTAGGATCTTTGAGACTCCCACTGTCCTCTTGACATATAAGGCTATCTTGAAAAATATTCAAGAGATAGTGCAGATTCTTTATCAAGACAAACACTTCACACATTTGGCCTTAGTTGTTTTTTGTTTTATCAAAAACATCAAAACTTACCAATTTCAAATGTACAAGAGTAGAAAACAGTTTACTCTTACATTTGACAAGTGTTATAAACCTTCTTTAAGATGTGTTACTTAAGTTACAATCTTGGAGTATGACTTTAAGACTTGTTTTGGAACGAAGTATGACTTATCTTCTTGATTTAACCATTTCAACAATTCATGACTCCTCTTCTTAGCCATTAGAATGCACTAAGATGTCCTTAGAAGAACAATTATGATATGGTTCTTTAATCCTTAAGATGATCACAAAACATGATACTAAAGTACTCTCCCATTTTTTCATATTTGAGAAAGTTTATCTTTCTACCTAATTTGATTCTTCTCATTCGTTTTACCGATGGTTGCAGAAATCGGGATTAATCATAGATTAATCGTTTGACATTCTCCAACCATCGAGGATTAGGACATTAATAATAAATTTAGGATTAATCGTGTTTGACGGTATTAATCGGTCAAAAAAAGTCTAAAAAGTTGAAAAAAGTTATAAAAAAGTCAAAAAAAAAGTCAAAAAAATTTTAAAAAATATTTAAAAAATTAAAAAAAACCAACTTTTTTTTACTTCAAAATTTTCAAATTTTAAAAAATTTGAAATATTATACCAAAATGTTCATATTTTCGTATTTCCAAATTTCTAAATTACAATTTTTTTTTCTAATTTTGATGTACTTGTTTTTCTTAATATATATTAATATGTAATTAATTTTAATATTTTATTAATAATATATGGTCCCCGATTAATCATCGATTAATCCCCTCCAAAACTGATTAATCCCTTAACAGTAGTTGACCCTCGGGCTACCGTCAAACGATTTTTACAACCTTGGTTCTGCCATACATCAAAACTTTTCCAATGTTTAAGTATTATACTTAATCTGGTAAGTAAAACCATATTTACTAAACTTTAGTATATTATGACAAATAGTCTTAACGATCTTTGTGGTGGACTTGATCAGTGCACAAGAATGTGTAGTCGATCCCTTAGTCCTTCACTTGACTCACATATACATGTGAAAAAAGAATTAGTCTTAATTTTCCAAAATGGAAATTCTCATTCATCATACTATAAAACTTGCATGATTCCAAGTTTCGGTCCAATTAAAACTTGTGTTATGAGAATCTTTCCTTATTTGGTGAATTAGACATTACCACAAATGAAAGAAACAAATCCATTTTCCAATATTGCTATCAATGGAATCAAATAAGCAACAATTTTTCACAAATGTCATTGTAAGGATACTTAGAATAACTAAAATAAAAAAATTTCCTTTTATTTTAATACTTTGCGGGAAAACTTATCCTTACAGTGCAAAAGTATATGACAAACTTGTTTTCATCTATTCCTAAGAAATAGCTCAAAATTCTGATCAGCAAACCATGTGATCGAAATCCATCTTTGCGATCAGAATCAGCTTATACTTCCTTTAAGATTCTTCACTTTTCTTCGGTTCTTAAAATATCAACATGTGACCCAGTCACATCATGTAATAAGAATCTCATAATAGAAACTTAACAGAGTTAGTGGACTTTACCAGAAGTAGAGTCAAACTTCTTTACTTGATCAACCTTATGATCTTTCCGGTAAATAGGAAGCTTCGCAATCAATGCCCCTTCCTTTGGCAAGCGAAACATATGGACTCTTTGGGAATGGTACATGGGATTATTGCAAACTTAGCCTTTCCCTTTACCATTTGGTCAACCGAGTTGACTTGGGCCGATCCCTTTCCATTGTGAAGAGAAAGCCTTTTCAAGATATCCAATGTTACCATTGTCAATGTCCATTGGGAAATTGATCTCCAAATCAAATTTGCTTTACTAGTCATCAATCATTGTTGATTCAGCAGCACCAAGCAAATTGATAAGATCATTAAGGGTCATGTCATAGTCTGTTTCATAGTAGTCCCAATGTGTGACTAAGAAAGTAATTAAACATCTAACTTTCTTAAGACTTTGACACCCAACTCTCACGGCCTCTCAATATGTGACTTCATTTCCAAGATGCGATCACACATAGACCATGCTTGTCAATACGGCTTGAGTGACCTTGAACTTGTGGGTTAGGGAGAATAATTGGAGGAGGTGGAGGAAGTGAAGTTACAAGAGATTTGGAAAGATCATACATTTCTGAATTAGACATCTACAATGGGAGATATTCAAGATAGTTTATCTAAATCCCTTAATATAACACCCAATATGAAATATTAAGGCTAGGACCCAACACAATACTTTTAAAACTTAGAAGAGGGATGCCGTAATCCAAGCTATAAAATATTTGAAGGTAGGTGAATGACGAATCACAAATTTCCACAATGAAAACGAAATAATTTAAATAGGTTTTACTTAGATTTGAAACTCCTAGATCTTTTGAGATTCACTGAACTGTTCAATGGCATGTTTCAATCTCGATTGTGTCCTCTCAAATTTTGTGAGTGGGATGCCCAGGATCACAAAAGAAGGTTTGAATAACCATGCGAATATACTTGGTACCCTGAATATTTACCCCTCAATCGATGTGTCGGTTAACCACACGCGCTCCACCGATACTATGATAAACATTAAGTTACCCTTTACCTACCTTGTTAAATCCAGATTAGTGTGTCGGTTACCCACACGCGCTCCACTAACGACTTAAGCAAAATGCAAAGTGTAATTTCATGGGTTAGCACCAAATTAACATTTTCCTAAGTAACTAAGATTGGGAATTTATAAAATTTTAGTTACTTAGTATTTATCATTAATACTTTTAATGAAGGGAGAATTCTAGTCCTTGTCTTACCCGTTCGGCTAACGACCCTCCACAAGTAAGGGAAGCGGTGGGTGAGAGTGCACAACCATTAAACTGCCATTTTATAGGCAGGAACCTTATACCCCCCTTATAAACCGACTTTGTGAATGAGACCTACTAACGGTAAGATTGACATGCTCTTATCCATATATATATATATATATATATATATATATATATATATATATTATTAACTTATAATACTATAAAGTGTAAGGGTTGAATTTTAACTTTTAAAATTGTAAGGGCTTAACTTGGAATTAAAGTATTCATAAGGGAAAACATTACAAATTCCAAAACTTGATGGCAAGTTTTGAAACTATTCAAAACTATTCAATTCCATAACTTATGTGTTTAAAGTAGTTTTTGTTGGATTAATGTCTAAGTCCATAACTATATTTGGTATGTACTTGACCCGACCTGGCATGGTCCATTTGGGTTGCACTTCACCGACACAATTTATATGGATAGTCTTTTGAGAATAGTATATTTATGATTAATATTATCATATTAGAAGTTCTAATATATTAATATGGAATCATATTATTTAATTAGTATTGATCGAGAATTAATTTAGAATTAATTAAGTGATCAAAAGTAACTAATTAAATATGGAATCTGATATATATTGAATGGGCCAAGTTCATTTAGGTTGGGCTAAACTTTTATTGATATTCCATGGAGCTTTTAACCCATGGATCCTATGTAAATGAAAGGTCATGGTTATTAGTCTTTACATGGATGTAACCCTAATCCTCCATAATATATAAAGGGGTCCTTGGCTCACAAAGTTCGCACAAGTGTGTGAAAATAAGAGTAGGCCGATTTTAGTGTGCATACATATTCTCTCAAGTTCTTCCAAGGTGTTTTGGTGATTTGTGATTCCATTTGAGGCTTCCACACCATTGGGGCTAAGCTCTTAAAGCTTGAAGACATCAAGCTACATCAAAAGGTATGTCATCTAACTAGAACTTTGTAGTACAGGTGCTTCATAACATGTTAGTTAGGATGAAACCTTGCAGTAGTTAATATTTGCATATATAAAAGAGAAAACATAGATCCAAGGTTTATAGGGTTGCATGTACACCAGAGGAGTGTTAAAATGCTCAAAACCCAACAGTGGTATCAAAGCCAAGTTGTTTTCTGTTATATTGATGCAAATGTTTTATTTTCAAAGATATTTGCCAAATTTTAAGATAATTACTTGTTTTTGTGAAAAACTAATTATTAGTAAAATTTGAATCATTTTCTATATGAGTTGAATTAGGTCAAATTTAGTAAAAGATAAAATGATATGATTATTTTATTAATTTTAAAAGTTTGATCTAAAGAGTTTTTTGAAACCTCCGTAAGTTATGGATATTAAAAGGTCTTAAAAAAAATTGATTCAAAGTTTTTTTTTATGGAGTTACAAAACTTGGTCTTAATGTTTTAAAGAATTTCATAACTTGCTCTTAAGTTATGGAATATGAAAAGTTTCATCATAAAACAAACATTATACTCCATAAGTTATGGAATACAAAAGTTGTCAACAGTTACAAAACATGCCCTCAAGTTTTGGAATTTGGAAAAAGTTTTTATGAAAAAAAAAAGAATTGAATTCTAAAACTCTTGGGTTCATAACTTAAACAATTAATTAAATGGTTTTAATTTTGAATATAATAATTGGAATTATGATGTTTTTATTGAATAATTCAATTAACTCTTATGGACTTTATTAATAGATAATTAACGTGTTTAATTAAAAGAGAATTAATAATTACATAATGACATGGTTTAAGTTTAATTAATTTAAGAGTATAGTTTAATCAATAGATTAAACCACCAAGTATTTTAAATGTCTAAAATACACCCTTATACTATTATAATATTAAAAGATTAATATATTATATGTATAAGAGCAAGTCATTTTACCATTAGTAGACCTCATTCACGAAGTAGGTCTATAATGGGGATATAAGGTTACTGCCTATAAAATGGCAGTTTAATGGGAGTCCACTCTCACCCACCGCTTCCTTGACCGGTAGTCGGTCGTTAGCCAAACAGGTAGGACAAGGACTATAATTCTCCCTTCATTATAAGTATAATGATAAATACTAAGTAACTAAGCACTTATAAATTCCCAATTTTAGTTACTTAGGAAAATATGAATAAGGTGCTAATCCATGAAATTACACTTTCCACTTTGTTTCAGCCATTACAAGAGCGTGTGTGGTTAACCGACACACTAACATGGACTTAACAAGGTAGGCAAAGAGTAACTTAATGTTTATCATCGTATCATTGGAGCATGTGTGGTTAACCGGCACATCGATTGAGGGGTAAATATTAAGGGTACCAAGTATATTTGCATCGTTACTTCACACCTTGTTTTGTGATCCTCGGCATCACAGTCACAAAACCTAAAGGGCACACTCGAGATTGAAACATGCCATTGAAAAGTTTAATGAATCTAAAAAGAATCTAGGAGTTTCAAAACCAATTAAAACCTAATAATACATTTCGATTATCTTGGTGGAAATTGGTAAATTCTCATTCACCTACCTTCAAATATTTTATAGCTTGGATTATGGCATCCCTCTTCCAAGTTATAAAATAATTTGTTGGGTCATAGCCTTAATATTTCATATTGGGTGTTATATTAAGGACTTAAATCAACTTTACTTGAATATCTCCCATTATTGATGTCTAGTTTAGACAACAATAATCTTCCCAATCTAAGCTTTCCTAATGAATATGACCTCCTGATTTTGGCTCATGGAAATCATACTTCTCTTCCTCTACCTCCTCCAATTATTCTCCCTGACCCACAAGCTCAAAGACTTGAATCGTTCAAGATCACTCAATCCCTATCCATAATGAAAGATAAAGGTGGAAGTCCTATGTGCACTCATGTATTAGGACTAAAGTCACACATTGACAGGTTGAAAATGTTGGGTGTCGTTGTCCTAAGGAAGTTGGCTGTTGACTAGGTCTTTTAGTCACTTCCTGAGTCATATAGAAAGACTAGTATGTGATAGGTCACAACATGACCCTAATGGATATTTTTATTTGCTTATTGCTGCTGAAGCAGAAATGATTTTGTGCAATAGTCAAGCAAATATGGATGGAAGGTCTATTTCTCAAACTTCCATGGACATGGACAATGGTAACATTGGAAGTCCAGAAAAGCTTTCTCTTCCCAATGGAAAGGGTTTGGCCTTGGTTAACCCGGTTGACCGGAAGTTAAAGAGAAAGTTTATGTCTAGAATAACCTTTTGTACCATTCCCGAAGAGTCTATATGTTTTCATTGTAAAGAAAAGGGGAATTGGAAGCAAAGCTGTCCAAGCTACCTGAAAGAAAGAAGAATCAAAAAGTTTGACTCTGCTAAAGAGTATGTTGAATCTGATCGCGGAAATGGATTTCAATCGCTTAGTTGAAGATCGGATTCTTGAGCTACTTTAGGAGTTATGATAAATTGCTACGAAACATGTAAAAGCATAGTTTTCATTTCAAGTTGGATTGTAAGAAAAAGGTTTTCCGCATTTTTATAAATAAATAAAAGTTTTACTTTATATCTCCTTGCAATGGCATTTATGAAAACTTGATGTTTGTATGTTTCTAGCAATATTGGAAATATGAATTTGATTTTTTCGTTTGTGAAGTGTCTAAATTTACCAAATCAGAAAACATTCTCATCACCCAAGTTTCAATTGGACCGAAACTTGGAATCATACAAGTTGTATAGTATGATGTATGAGACGTTTCATTTTGGAAAATTAAGACTAGTTCCTTCTTCACATGTATATATGACTCAAGAAAAGGACTAAGGGATCAAGTACACATTCTTGTGCACTAGCCAAAGTTCACCACAAAAGATGGATAAGACTATTCGTCATGATTTACTAAGGTTTAATAAATATGATTATACTTACAAGTTTAAGTATAATTCTAAGACATTGGAAAAGTTCCAAATGTATGGCAGAGCGAATAAGAAGAATCAAATTAGGCAAAATGATAAAAGTTTCTCAAATCTAAAAAGATGGGAGAGTACTTTAGTATCATGTATATATGATCATCTTAATGATTAAGAGACCTTATCACAATTCATCCTCTAAGTGCATTCTGATAGCTAAGAAGAGGAGTCGTGAATTGTTGAAGTGGTTAAATTAAGAAGATGAGTCCTAATTCGTTCCCAAAACAAATCTTAGAGTCATACTCCAAGATTGTAACTTGAGCGACATAACTTAAAGAAGGTTTATAACACTTGTTAAATATAAGAGTAAAAGTTTTCTACTCTTGTACATTTTAAATTCGTAAGTTGTGATGCTTTGGATAAAACAAAGACCAACTAAGGCCAATTGTGTGAAGTGTTCGTCTTGATTAGAATCCACACTATTTCCTTGAATATTTGGCAAGCAAGTCTTATAGGTCAAGAAGATAGTGGGAGTCTAACAGATCCTGATATAGTTTCAAGAACTAATCAAGAATAAAACCTGTATTTCATCACTAGCACAGAACTAGAGATTCATAACCTATTGTGTTGACATTTCTATGCACATTCCAGTTAAGTTGGCTAGAACATTTGAGTTATACATGTTCTCAATTGTTTGCATAACTACTTGGAAGCAATGGCAGGCCCTTGTGCTTCCAGGTGGCAAGAGGTTAAGATAGCACAAGTTCAATGCATATGAGTTAGGATTTGTCAGTAACCTAGTCTTGTGATTATGGTGTTGACAAATTCATGTGGATAAGAACATATACACCATAAAATCTAAGGATCATAAGGTTTCTCTTCGATTCATGAAAATGATGGTGAGGAAACTACCACCAAGTAGATTTTAAGTAAGATAGCAATTGTAATCTTTGCATTCTCAAAGTCGTTAGTGGAGCGTGCATGGTTATCCGACACACTAACTAGGACTGATGAGAAATGGCAAAAGTCTAGACAATTGATACTATGATTACAACATCCCTTTTCATAGTTCTGAAATTGTTTAGACACACCTGTGAGTTATCTAAAATAAGGTGTATGATTTTGATAAAGTCTTATCAAAGTAGTCTAGTATCATAAATCTGAACTCTGGTAAGAAATTCAATAAAGTATTGAATTCTATAAGTCCATCTGTTTTCTGGATACATGTTAAAGCTAGTAGGAGCATCAGTGTTATGCTAATAATCATCATGTTAGTTGGAGCATGATAATTATGATAAGTATTGCAAGTTAGCAATGTTAATTATAGAAAACAAAACTTTCAATTGATGAGGTTGCAGGGGTTGAAAAAGTTGTTTTGTTATAATTAAGGGAGAGGAAATTATACTTCATGTCAATTGTAAAAAGCTTAGAGTGAGATTTTAAGCTTAGATTGAGATTTTAATCATCTTTAGTCAAAAATGTATATATATATATATATATATATATATATATATATATATGAATTTCATGTTGGATTGGTTCAACTTAAGGAAATTCTATATATTGTGTTCTCAAAATTCGATTATAATTACGGCATCCCTCTTCATAGTCAAATTTTTTAGAACATGGGAAATAAGAATATTGTAGCAAAAGACTGGTCTACAATCATGTCTTTATGTGAGACAGAATCGTGTCCCATTTACTTTGGGTACAAGATCAATTACATGTGCTATAATATTTATCCTTTCTAAATTTTCCAAATACCTTGGGGCATAAAAGGAGGGAAAAGGTTTAGAATTGGATATGAAGAAAAGGATTAAGAAATTGTCGAGGACAATCTAAGGTTTTTGATGGGTTTTGAGCATTCTAATAGTTCCTAAGTGTACAACATGCAACCCTAATAAACCTTGGATCCATGTTTACTAAGATACATGCAAATAATTATTTTCCAAGGTTCTTATCCTATCTAGCATGGCATGGGGAACTTGAATCAAATAAAGCTAGTATAATTACTTACCTTGTAGTTGTGGTTGATTGCTTGGAGTTTTAGAGCATAACACCAACGGTGTGGATGCCTCAAATGGAAATCAAAAATCACCACAAACTTGGAACTTTGAGAGAATAGTCACAACAATCTTGAAATTGGCCCTCTTCCTTTTCTCACCACCACTAATGTGACTTCAAGAACCAAAGCCTCCTTTATATAGTGTGGTGGATTAGGGTTACATCCTTGTAAACCTTAATACCCATGTCTCTTTATTTCCATGAGATCCATGGGTTAAAGCTCCATGGAGTATCCATGGACTTTCCATGCAAGCCTAGCCCATTCCAAATAAGCATTAGCCCACGCTATATAAATATAAGAGCCGATATTTAATTAGTAATACTTTGATCTCTAAATTAATCCAAGATTAATTATAGATCAGTACTAATTAAATAATATGATCTTATACTAATATATTAGAACTTATAATATATTAATAAATAATATCTTATGCTATTCTCAAAAGATTATCCATAAATTGTTCGGGTGAAGTGCAACGTAAATGGACCATGCCAGGTCGGGTCAAGTACATACCAAATATAGTTATGGACTTAGACACTATATCCAACTGTTTCCCACTTGGATAAGTCTAATAACTATAGTTGCAAGTATGACTTCAGGAACCGATCAGCAATCGTAGCTCTTTAAACTCTGTTGAACTAGAACGCGCCATTTTAGATAAGTGATCATATAATCCTCTGTTCTAGATATCAGCCGGAAAAATAGATGGAACATGGTCTTACTTACTGTCCAACATTTGTTTCCCGATTTCCGATTTGTATGACATAGAACTTAACTGAACACATCGATTTAGTTCTGACCGGGCCCGGTACATAGGTCAAAACAAAATCGTCGAGGGGCCCAAATATCGCTTCTAATCCTAGAAGGAACAGATAAACTTCGACTCATATGTTTGCTCTACTACTTGTTGAATTACACACAAAGGTACATTTTATAACATCGAGTTACCAATGCGTTTTCGTACAATCAATGCATAACCAACTCATAGGCAACAAATCATATCTCTAGGTTTGAAGACTTCTATGAAGTGATTCCAGTGAGCGTGGGTTGAGTCCAACGCTCAGAACTTATGAGAACTCATGATTGTTGTAGCCATGTCCAACAACTTAGACCTCTACAACCAATCATGACAGTCTTGATTCATACCTACTTCCGACATATGACCGACTGTGGAGGTTTGAATAATATGATATACCAAACATAATTGTTCTGGAAGTCAAAACATGCAAAAGAAATATAGTAAACGATTGACAAATGATAGCAACACATTACTCATAAATAACAGCTTTTATTTATCATCAAATGTCAATTACATTGTACAAATTTCAAGATTAACTAAATGCAAAAACTAGTATCATTCTTCAGCCCTATGCTCCGAGCATGTTGAAGATGCTTAGCCCGAGTCAGTCCCTTCGTGAGGGGATCTGCTGGGTTCTCATCCGATGATACCCTCTTTGCCACGAGGATTCCTTCTTCTATTTGATGTCTAATGAAGTGATATTTTTTGTCAATGTGTCTGGATCTCCCATGATTTCTTGGTTACTTGGCTAAGGCAACCACACTATTGCTATCATAGAAAATCTCCATTGGCTCCTTTATAGTTGGTACCACTCCAAGGTCTCTGATGAAGTTCTTTAGCCATATAGCCTCCTTTCCTGACGCGCTTGCTGCAATATACTCTGATTCACAAGTGGAATCAACCACTGTCTCCTGCTTGGAACTTTTCCAAGTAATTGCCCCTCTGTTTAGGGTAAAGACCCAACACGACTGAGAGCGGAAATTATCCCTTACAGTCTGAAAGCTAGTATAACTGTACCCTACAACTCTCAAGTCATCACTCCCACCAAGGGTAAGGACCCAGTCCTTAGTCCTTCGCAGGTACTTGAGTATATTCTTTACCACAGTCCAGTGTGCCTTGCTAGGGTTCCCCTGATACCTGCTAACCATGCTCAAAGCAAAGGCTACATCAGGTCGAGTACATGTCGTAGCATACATGATTGATCCTACAGCTGAAGCATAAGGAATTCAACTCATTTCTGCTATCTCAGCCTCAATACTAGGGTTTTGTGTCTTACTCACTCTAGCGTTACTCTGAATGGGTAACTTACCATTCTTGGAGTTATGCATGTTGAATCTTTTCAACACTTTGCCCACATAGGTGCTTTAACTACGTCCAATTACTCTTTTACTCCTGTTTCTCAAAATCCATATCCCTAGGATATAGGCAGCTTCACCAAGGTCCTTCATAGTGAAACACTTCCCAAGCCAGGACTTTACTCCCTTCAGGATTGGGATGTCATTTCCTATGAGTAGTATGTCATCCACATACAGTACCAAAAAGCTGACTATGCTCCCACTAGCGTTGATTTAGACACAAGATTCATCTTCACTCCTTGAAAAGCCAAATTCTTTGACTTGCTCATCAAAGCAAAGATTCCATCTGCGAGGTGCCTGTTTCAATCCATAAATGGATTTCTCGAGTTTACACACTCTATTGGGGTACTCTGTACTGACAAAACCCTCTGGCTGAACCATGCAAACATCTTCAGCCAACTTTCCATTAAGAAAAGCGGTTTTTACATCCATATGCCATATTTCATAGTCATGAAATGCAGCAATGGCTAACATAACCCTAATAGACTTAATCTTGGCCACTGGTGAAAAGGTCTCATCATAGTCAACTCTCGTAGTTTGAGAATAAGCCTTTGCAACCAGTCGTGCCTTATAAGTGTGTACATTACCATCCATGTCGGCCTTCTTCTTGAAGATCCATTTGCACCCAATTATCTTACGATCAGGTACATTATCAACCAAGTTCCAAACTTGATTGTCATACATGGACTGTATCTTGCTATCCATAGCCTCTTTCCACTTAGCAGCCTCAGGGCCTGTCATGGCTTCCGTGTAGCTGTTAGGCTCATCTAGAATTACCAGTGTGTTATCACTGATAAGTGTCTCATCTTCTACAGTAATATGGAAACCATAATAATGCTCAGGTGCATTCCTAACTCTGGTGGAACACCTCAGAGGTATAAATTCTTCAGTTGGCTCAATAGGAGTTTCCTCCTCAGGTTGAGTGCTGGGGTTTGAGGTTCCTTCATCACTTGACTCTTGAAGTTCCTCAAGGCCAATTTGCCTCCCACTGTCTCCTTGACTCATGAATTCTCTCTCTCTCTCGAAAGAATCCTCTTCTTGCTAGAAAGACCACATTATCACTGGGTCTGTAGAAGATGTAGCCAAAGGATTTTTGTGGATTGTCGATGAAAATACACCTTTCGCTTCGGGGTTCGAGCTTATCGTGAGTCTCGCGTCTCACAAAAGCCTTACAACCCAAAATCTTGATGTGGTCCATATTAGGAACTTTTCCAGTCTACATCTCATGAGGTGTTTTGGCAACCTTCTTTGTAAGGACTATATTAAGGATATGAGCGCCAATCTCTAAGGCATACCCCCAAAATAAGATTGGTAGCGAAGCTCGACTCATCATGGAATGAACCATGTCCAATAAGGTCCGATTGCACCTCTCAGCTACACCATTCAACTGTGGTGTCCTAGGAGGTGTCAATTGTGAGATGATCCCACATTCCTTAAGATAGTCAAGGAACTCAGTACTAAGATACTCACCACCACGATCGGATTGAAGCATCTTAATGTTCCTGCCCAACTGATTCTCCACTTCTTGCTTAAACTCTTTGAATTTCTCAAAGGTTTCTGACTTATGCTTGATTAAGTAGACATATCCATATCTACTAAAATCATTAGTGAAAGTCACATATAATCGATTAGCATCTCTTGTGGCGGTTCGGAAGGTTCCACACACATCCGTGTGTATGAGGTCGAACAAACCTTCACCACTAGCACAAGTGCCAGTAAAAGGTGACTTTGTCATTTTACCAAGCAAACAAGATTCACAACTATCATCTGATTTAGGTGAAATGACTCCAAGACTCCATCCTTTTGGAGTTGGCCTATGCGTTTCTTGCTTACATGTCCAAGACGATAATGCCATAAAGATGCTTTATCTAAGCTAGTGGAAGAGTCAACATACAATACATTATTTCCTAGATTATCTACAACAGATACAGTTTCACACATGCCATCACAAGGTAATGCTTTAAAATAATGAACATTATTAAAGAAAGCATCAATACTACCATTATTATTATCAAAATAAAAGGTAAAACCTTGTTTATACAATGCATGAAAGGAAATAACATTTCTTGCCATTTCTGGCGAATAATAACACTTATTCAAATCTAACGTAAACCCACTATTTAGCACTAAGGAATAAACTCCTATCTTGGTGACAGGTGAAGCTTTCTTGTTTCCCATGATCAAGTTTGTCTTTCCCTACTCCGCATTCTCACTTCTTCTTAGTCCCTGCAAATCACAACATATGTGACTACCACAACCTGTGTCAAGGACCCAAGACTTAGAATGAGGTGAGTTATTAGACAATATAGTGTATATACCTGCATGGTTGGGTTTTACTTTCCCATCCTTCACATCTTGCTGGTACTTTGGGCAGTTTCGCTTCCAGTGCGAATTTTCATGACAATAGAAGCATTCAGCCTCACTAGGGTTAGCAGAAGGAGTGAAAAAACCTTTCTTGGTTTTGCTTGAAGAGGAGCCTTCAAGGGTCTTACCCTTGGTACCCTTAGAAGGGTTCTTTCTCTTCTTCCCTTTGCCATGCCCGATTGCCAAGACATTGGCCATAGTTAGAGTAGGAGTAGGAGTAGTAACAACCAACTTACTCTTTAGACCACTTTCCGAGGTCTTCAAGAGTCCCTGAAGTTTTCTTAGGGTGACTTCTTCCTTGTTCATGTGATATGTCATGCGGAATTGATCATAACACGATGGTAAGGAGTGCAAAATGATGTCTATTGCTAACTCCTCGGGGAAGTTCACATTCAGCTTCAATAAGTGGCCCACATACCTTTGCATTTTCGGCATGTGGCCCGTGATGGGTTCACCATCCTTCATTCGGGTTGTTATCATGGAGGAGATTATTTCATATCGCTCTTGATGATCATTTTGATGGTAACGGTCCATCAAGTCCTGGTGCATCTCAAAAGGATAATAGTCCTCATAGGACTTTTGGAGCTCGGCTGTCATGGTGGCCATCATGATGCATGCTACTTTTGTAGCATCTCTTTCATGTACCTCATATTCAGCAAGCTCTCAGTTGGCTTGGGTACCTTTAACTCCTTGTCGAGAACATATTCTTTGTTCTCATACCGAGTGACCATCCTGATGTTTCTGATCCAATCAGTAAAGTTGGATCCATCGAAGATGACTCTCCCACAAAGGTTCATGAGAGAGAAAGAGCTAGTAGGGTTAGAGCCAGAAGCATTGTTATTGGAAGACATCTGAAAAGAAGAGGGAATAGATTAGATTAGATTTAGAGATAGTCCTTAATAAAACACCCAAATGTAGTATTAAGGCTAGGACCCAACACAATATTTTATAACTTAGAAGAGGGATGTCGTAATCTAAGCTATAACATATTTGAAGGTAGGTGAATGACGATTCACCAATTTCCACCATGAAAAATGAAATTTTAATTAGGTTTTAATTGGTTTAGAAACTCCTAGATTCTTTGAGATTCATTGAACTTTCTTCAATGGCACGTTTCAATCTCGAGGTTGCCCTTCAAGTTTTGTGATTGCGATGCCGAGGATCACAAAACAAGGTGTGAAGTAACCATGCAAATTACTTGGTACCCTTAATGTAATACCCCTCAATCGATGTGCCGGTTAACAACACACGCTCCATCGATACTATGATAAACATTAAGTCACCCTTTACCTACCTTGTTAAGTTCAAGTTAGTGTGCCGGTTAACCACACACACTCCACTAACGACTTAAACATAGTGTAAAGTGTAATTTCATGGATTAGCACCTTATTCACATTTTCCTAAAATAACTAAGATTGGGAATTCAATAAAGTTTAGTCACTTTAGTATTATCATTATACATTTAATGAGAATTTATAAGTCCTTGTCCTACCCGTTCCGCTAACGCCCCTCCATCGATCAAGGAAGCGGTGGGTGAGAGTGGGCACCCATTAAGTTTCCATTTTATAGGCAACAACCTTATACCCCCCCCCCCCCCCCTTACAGACCGGCTTTGTGAATGACGCGTACTAGCGGTAAGACGACTTTGATCTTACACACACACACACACACATATATATATATATATATATATTATTAACTTATAATATTATAAGTATAAGGGTTGAATTTTAACTTTTAAAACTCTAAGGGTTGGAACTAAAGTCTTAATCATGACTTTACTTGTTCCAAAACTTGAGGGCAAGTTTTGTAAACATTCAAAACTTTTCATTTCTTGTAAATTATGGAGTTAATTGAGTATTAAAATGAAGAGTTTTCATTTTTCTAACTCTTGTGTTCTATTAATGGTTTTAACTCAAGTGTGACTCTTGGTTTTCCATAACTTGAGGACAAGTTATGGACTCCATTAAAACACATTATGATCAAGAATTAAACTACCAAGTAGGTTACAAACAATTCCTATGATCATCTAATCTTCATAAATTCAAGAACATGAATATGAACATTTCAAGAATCATAAATTACTCATAAAACTTGTAATTTTTTATTATAGCCATTGTAAATGGATTAGCATAAACATTACACCATCTAAAACAAGTTTTATAACACCAAAACAGTTTAGGGTAATGTTTCTAGTCCATTTCCAGCAGCGAAAGTCGAAAATCTGCATTCTGAGGCTCCTACTCGTTGAGTGCACGAACCTACTCGACGAGTAGGATGAAGATACACATGAACTCAGTGAGTCCCCCCATGGACTCGGCGAGTTCATCAGGCAGACAGCAAGATTTCAAATTTTTTCCAATATTTTGCATCAAGTATCAAACAAACAAGCCTAGGCTCTGATACCACTGATGGGTTATGAGCATTCTAACTTTTCCTAAATGTACATGCAACCCTAATAAACCTTGGATCTATGTTTGACAAAGATACATGCAAATAATTATTTTCCAAGGTTCTTATCCTATCTATCATCGCATGGGGAACTTGAATCAAATAAACTAGTAGAATTACTTACCTTGTAGTTGTAGTTGATTGCTTGGAGATTTAGAGCCTAGCACCAATAGAGTGGATGCCTCAAATGGAAATCACAAATCACCACAAACTTGGAACTTTGAGAGAATCGTCAAAACTATCTTGAAATCAGCCCTCTTCCTTTTCTCACCACAACTAGTGTGATTTCAAGAACCAAAGCCTTCTTTATATAGTATGGTGGATTAGGGTTACATCCATGTAAACCCTAATACCCTTGTCTCTTCACTTCCATGAGATCCATGGGTTAATGCTCCATGGTATCCATGGACTTTCCATGCAAGCCTAGCCCATTCCAAATAAGCATTAGCCCACACTATATAAATATAAGAGACCATATTTAATTAGTAATAGTTTTGATCTCTAAATTAATCCTAGATTAATTATAGATCAATATTAATTAAATAATATGATCTTATATTAATATATTAGAACTTATAATAAATTAATAAATCATATCTTATAGTATTCTCAAAAGATTATCCATAAATTGTTTGGGTGAAGTACAACCCAAATGGACCATGCCAGGTCGGGTCAAGTACATACCAAATATAGTTATGGACTTAGACAATATATCCAACAGTTTTACCAAAGATTGGTTGCTCAAGGACAGTTGAAAGTATATTGTTAATATTGGAAGGACCATATTGACATAGTCTGAAAAGAGGCAACTCTTGTTCATAAGTGGTTGTCAAAATAGGAATATGTAGTTGTCTCCATAGGTGGAATTTATTTGTGTTAGAAAACCTAATGCAATATGAGACTTTGTTTCATGGAGTTGATCTCCATTAGAATACTCTGTAATGTCTGATGACAAGTCGTTGTGACTTTGTGCGTGATCATTACAGGAGATTCAATGCATATAAGTTTAAAAGCGACACAAATTTCGATAAATGATAGGAATTTGGAATTCTTAAATTTTTTCGATAACGATTTGGGAGTGTGAAAAGAGAATCATTGAAATTATGTTCAATCGTTCTAGTTCACAAAGTAAGGATCATAGACAAACATAGAGTGCATACTTGGTGTATGGAAAATCTATTGTTTAAGAAAAACATAGTGTACATGCTTGGAGCATGGGACAACTAGTGTTTTTAATTCAAGTATAAAGTTGATAAAACCGAAACAATGAATAATAAGTAATCAGTATGGTCATAAATAAAAGTGTTTATTTATATTCATAGGGTTTGATACCATATTCGATTGATTTATTCTTGTGTTTCACTTTACATGTTTTGACTTCCAGAATAACTAAGTCGCTCTTCCTCAATGATTAAGTTATTAAAACCATCTACAGTCGGTCTTATGTTGGAAGTAGATATGAATCAAGACTCTCATGGGTTGGTTTGTAGAGGTCCAAGTTGGTGGACAAGGTGGTGCTAAAACACTCATGAGTGCTCATAAGTTCTGAGTATTGGATTCAACCCATGCTCATTTGAATCAGTTCATGGATTTTATCACGAGTGATCATGAGACGATAATATCTTATATTCTTCAAACCTAGAGATATGAGTTTTTACTATGAGTTGATAGCACATTGATTGCACGAAAACGCATTGGTAACTCGATCCTATAAAACGTGCCTTTGTGTATGATTCAACAAGTAGCAAAACAAGCCATATGAGTCGATGTTTATCCATTCCTTTTACCTTCGGGATAAAACCGATATCTGTGGGCCCCTCGATGATTTAGCAATGACACATGTGAGTGCTTGGCCAAGCCAGGACGGATTTCATTTGTTCAATCAGTCAGTGATCATAAATCGAAAATCGGGAAACAACAAATGGACAGAGAGAATGATTATAATCCATGTCTCAGTCCGTATGATATCTTGAATGGAGGAATATATGATCCCTTATCTAATGGACAAGTCATTGAGAAGGTCAGAGTTTGACAGCGGCTTTAAGAGCTACAATTGCCACTTAGGTTTTGCAATCATACTCAAGAATAGTTTTAGACTTATCCAAGTGGGAGACTATTGGATTAATGTCTAAGTCCATAACTATATTTGATATGTACTTGATCCGACCCGGCATGGTCCATTTGGGTTGCACTTCGCCGACACAATTTATATGGATAGTCTTTTGAGAATAGTATATTTATGATTAATATTAATATATTATAAGTTCTAATATATTAATATGGAATCATATTATTTAATTAGTATTGATCAAGAATTAAATTAGAATTCATTAAGTGATCAAAAGTAACTAATTAAATATGGACTCTTATATATATGGAATGGGCCAAGTTCATTTAGGTTGGGCTAAGCTTTTATTGACAGTCCATGGAGCTTTTAACCCATGGATCCTATCTAAATGAAAGGTCATGGGTATTAGGCTTTACATGGATGTAACCCTAATCCTCCATAATATATAAAGGGGTCCTTCGCTCAAAATGTTGGCACAAGTGTTTGAAAATAAGAGTGGGCCGATTTTAGTGTGCATACATATTCTCTCAAGTTCTTCCAAGGTGTTTTGGTTATTTGTGATTCCATTTGAGGCTTCCACATTATTGGCGCTAAGCTCTTAAGGCTTGAAGACATCAAGCTACATCAAAAGGTATGTCATCTAACTATAAATTTGTAGTATAGGTGCTTCATAATATGCTAGTTAGGATGAAACCGTGGAATAGTTAATATTTGCATGTATAATAGAGAAAACATAGATCCAAGGTTTATAGGGTTGCATGTACACCATAGGAGTGTTAGAATACTCAAAACCCAATAGTTTTAATTCAAAAAACTCTTCAAGTTCCATAACATGAGGACAAGTTATGGAAGACTTTAAACGATTAAAAGAATATGACTTTTCTTTATTCATAACCTATGGAAATATTTATGAGTTTTATGAATATTAAATGTGAATTTTCATATAACTTGAGGACAAATTACAAAAAAACATTTTAGAACCAACTCTTAGATTAATTTAGATTGAAAACAACAATTTCACATAATTTTCTATTAATCTAAGCAACTAATAAGAACAAGATAATTCAATCAAACTTTTTCACGTAATTAGCCTAACCATTAAACTAATATAAAACATGAATCTATTGACAATTATCTTTGAAATTGGATTAGCATGAACATTACCACATCAAAAACATGTTTATAAGTTGAAAAACAGCTTAGGCTAATGTTCCTAGTCCAATTCCAGCCAAAACAGTCGAAGATATGCTGTCTGCGGGTCCAACTCGTCGAGAGCATGAAACAGCTCGGCGAGTTAGATGAGTTTAGCCTTGAACTCGTCGAGCCCCTTCATGGACTCAGCGAGTCTGCTGAGCTGATAGCAATAAACTTCGATTTTTTAGCCTATTTTGCAAGTATAACAAGAAAACAAGCATAGTCTCTGATACCACTATTGGGTTTTGAACATTCTAACACTCGTAAGTGTACATCAAACCCTAAATACCTTAGATCTATGTTTTCTCTATTATACATGAAAATATGACTATTCTATGGTATTATCCTATCTAGCATAGAAAACATTGATTCATATGGAATTATATAAGTTAGAATACATACCTTTTGTTGTAGCTTGATTCCATGGAGCTTAAGAGCCTAGTGCCCCAAGTTGACACCTCAAATGGTTAACACAACACCAAATAATGTTAGAATACCTTGAGAGAAATGAGACACTTCATGAAATCGGCTAGCGCTCCCCATTCCTTTGTAGTGGCCGATTTTTGGGATGAATAAGATGCTTATACATTTGTCAAAATTAGGGTTACACCATGTAAACCCTAATTGTCATGGACTTTCATTTCCATGATCCATGCATACAAAAATAACATGGAGCCTCCTATGGGTTTTAGCCCAACTTGATAATCCATGGAGCATTAGCCCACTATACAAGTATGGATGATTTACACTATCAACCCATATATTTAATTAGTCCCCTTTTGATCACTTAATTAACTCCAAATTAATTCTTGATCAATACTAATTAAATAATCTTATTAATATATTAGAACTTATAATATATTAATAAACCTTAAGTGTTATTTCTCTCATAAAATTATCCATAAATAGTTTGGATGAGATGCAACCCAAATGGAACATGCCAATCGGTTCAAGTGCAAACCAAATATAGTTATGGACTTAGACACTAATCCAACAATGTATTTGTTTGTGATGTTCCTGGTGTTGGATAAGGTGTCTAAGTCCATAACTTATTTGGTATATACTTGACACGACCGGCATGGTCCATTTGGGTTGCATCTCATCCAAACTATTTATGGAAAATTTTATGAGAGTTATACACATATGTTTATTATTATATTATAAGTTATAATATATTAATATGAAGTTATGTTATTTAATTAGTCTTAGTCTTAAATTAATTTAGAGATTAAAAAGAAGACTAATTAGATTATGGGCTATTGATTTTATATGGTGTGGGCTAACACTCATTTGTTAATGGGCTAGGCTTATATGGAAGTCCATGGATGATCCATGGAGCTTTTAACCCATGGATCCTTGGAAAGGAAAGGTCATGGGTTATTAGGGTTTCACCCTAACCATGCACACTATATAAGCATGTTTATGGAGCATGAAATGGGAACTAGTGAACTAGTGTGTGTGAGCTTGTGTGTGGCCGAAATATACAAGTGTGTATACTCTCTCAAAGTTTTCCAAGAGTTTGTGGTGTTTTGTGATTCCATTTGAAGCATTCACACTATTGGTGCTTGGCCCTCAAACTCCTTAAGAACCAAACTCATCAAAAGGTATGTAATCTCTTCTAACTCTTTTATGTTGAAAGTTCCCCATGCCATGTTAGATAGGTTATAAACCTTGGAAAATTATTATTTTGCATGTATTTAGACAAACATAGATCCAAGGTTTATTAGGGTTGCATGCACACTTAGGAAGTGTTAGATTGCTCAAAACCCAACAGTGGTATCAGAGCCTAGGCTTGCTTGTTTGATACTTGATGCAAAATAGTTGAAAAGGTCGAAAAACTTGATGTCTGACTGATGTACTCGCCGAGTCCATGGGGGGACTCGCCGAGTACAAGGCAAAATTCATCCTACTCGCCGAGTAGGTTCGTGCACTCGGCGAGTAGAATGATCAGAGTGCAGAATTTCGACTTTTGCTGCTGGAAATGGGCTAGAAACATTACCCTAAACTGTTTTGGTGTTTTAAAACTTATTTTAGTTGGTGTAATGGTTGTTCTAATCCATTTACAATAGCATATATCAAAATTCCATGATTTTTATGTGTTCATATAGTTCTTGAAATTTTGATGATCATGTTCATGTTCTTATGAATTTAGAAGATGATAGGAATTATTTGCTGAATTGTTTATAATTAATTCTTGATCATTTATGTGTTTTAATGGAATCCATAATTTGTCCTCAAGTTATGGATATCCAAAGGTCACTTTCTTTAACACACACATTTAAACACATAAGTTACATGAAAGTGAAGAGTCTTCATTTTTATGAACCTTTAATTCACAAGTTATGAAATGAAAAGTTTTGGATAGTTACAAAACTTGTCCTCAAGTTTTGGAATTTGTAAAGTTTCACACACTTTAATAAACTTTAATTCCAACCCTTAGAGTTTTACTAGTTAAAATTTAACCCTTATACTATTTATAACATTAATGGTTAATTATTATATATATGTATAAGAATAAGTCGTTCTACCGTTAGTAGGCCTCATTCACGAAG
The DNA here is from genome assembly GCF_051521515.1 of Lactuca serriola. Lineage (NCBI taxonomy): Eukaryota > Viridiplantae > Streptophyta > Magnoliopsida > Asterales > Asteraceae > Lactuca > Lactuca serriola. The sequence goes on from NC_136414.1 coordinate 119,376,572, forward strand.
CCGGTCTATAAGGTGGGTATAAGGTTGTTGCCTATAAAATGGTGACTTAATGGGTGTCCACTCTCACCCACCGCTTGCTTGACTGGTGGAGGGTCGTTAGCCGAACGGGTAGGACAATGACTTTAAATCCTCATTAAAAGTATAATGATTATTATAAAGTAACTAAGCCTTTTAATTCCCAATCTTAGTTATTTTAGGAAAAATGTGAACATGGTGCTAGTCCATGGAATTCACACTTTGTACCTTACCAAGTCGTTGGTGGAGCGTGTGTGGTTAACCGGCACACTAACTTGGACTAGTAAGGATCACAAAGGGTGACTTAATGTTTTTTATAGATCAATGGAGCGTGTGTGGTTAACCGACACATTGATTAGGTGATAATATTAAGGGTACCAAGTGAATTAGCATGGTTATTCACACCTTGTTTTGTGATCCTCGGCATCCCAGTCACAAAACTTGTAGGGCACAATCGAGATTGAAACATGCCATTGAAAAGTTCAATGAATCTCAAAAGAATCTAGGAATTTCAAATCCAATTAAAACCTAATAATACATTTTGTTTTTCATGGTGGAAATTGGTGAATCATCATTCACCTACCTTTAAAATATATTATTACTTAGATTACAGCATCCCTCTTCTAAGTATAATATATTGTGATTGGGTCCTAGCCTTAATATTACATTTGGGTGTCTTATTAAGGATTCTATATATCTAATCTAAACTTGCTTTCTTCTTTCAGATGTCTTCCAACACTAATGCTTCAGGCTCTGACCCAACTGGTTCTTTCTCTCTCATGAATCTTTGTGGGAGGGTCATCTTTGATGGTTCCAACTTCATGGATTGGATTAGGAACATCAGGATGGTTACTCGTTATGAGGACAAGGAATATGTCCTCGATAAGGAGTTAAAAGAACTTGATGAGTCTACTGCTACTCCTGAGGAGATCGCTGAATTCAGGACACATGAGAGAGATGCTACTAAGGTGGCATGTATCATGATGGCCACGATGACAGCCGAGCTCCAAAAGTCATATGAAGATTACTACCCTTTTGAGATGCACCAAGACCTGATGGAAAGCTACCATCAGAGTGCTCGTCAGGAGCAGTATGAAATAATCTCTTCCATAATAACTACCCGCATGAAGGACGGTGATTCCGTCACGGCTCACATGCAAAAGATGCAAAGGTATGTGGACCGTTTGCTGAAGCTGAATGTGAACATCCCTGAGGAGTTGGCAATTGACATCATTTTGCACTCCTTACCTTCTTGTTATGACCAATTTTGTATGACATATCATATGAACAAGGAGGAAGTTACCCTCAGCAAGCTTAAAGGACTCTTGAAGACCGCTGAATCCGGTCTTAAGGGCAAGGCGGTTGTTACCTCTCCTACTTCTACTCCAACATCTACCCCTGTTTTGGCTATCGGGCAAGGCAAAGGGAAAAAGAGGAAGCACCCTTCAAAGGGTACCAAGGGAAAGTCTCTTGAAGGCTCCTCATCGAAGACCAAGAGCGGTTCTGTCACTCCTTCTGCCATTCCCAAGGATGCTGAATGCTTTTATTGCCATGAAAAGGCACACTGGAAGCGAAACTGCCCTAAGTACTTGCAGGATCTAAAGGATGGGAAAGTGAAACCCACCCATGCAGGTATTTACACTATATTGTCTAATTACTCAACATATTCTAACTCTTGGGTGCTTGATACAGGATGTGGTATTTGTTGGGTTTGAGCGTTCTAACACTCCTAAGTGTACATGCAACCCTAAATACCTTGGATCTATGTTTTCTCTATTATACATGCAAATAAGAACTTCCAAGGTATTATCCTAATCTAGCATACAAAACAATGACTATAGCAAGATAGAATACATACCTCTTTGATGTAGAAAGTCTGCATGAAGCTTGAGTGCCTAGTGCCCCAAGTGTGACACCTCAAATGGTTCACACAACACCAAATACACATGGAATGACTTGAGAGAAAACTACACTCATGAAAATCTGCTAGCCCTTTTACTTACTCTCACTAGTGGCCGATTTTGGTCAAGAATAAGATGCTTATATAGTTAGGGTTACACCATGTAAACCCTAATTGACATGGCCTTTCATTTCCATGATCCATTGGTACAAATACACCATGGAGCATCCATGGACCATCCTATGGGTTTTAGCCCAACTTGATTATCCATGGAGCATTAGCCCACTATACAAGTATGGATGATTTACACAATAAACCCATATATTTAATTAGTCTTCTTTTGATCACTTAATTAATCCTATATTAATTCTTGATCAATACTAATTAAATAATCTTATTGTTAATATACTAGAACTTATAATATATTAATAACCATAAGTGTCTTATTTCTCTCATTATAGTCTATCCAAGTGCATGATGCCATGCAACCCAAATGGACCATGCCGGGTCGGGTCAAGTCTTACCAATTATAGTTATGGAATTAGATATTAATCTAACAGTCTCCCACTTGGATAAGTCTAAAACAAATATTGTGTATGACTTCAGGAACCAACTGGCAATCGTAGCTCTCAAAAGCTTCTGTCGAACTCTGACCTTGTCGATGAACTCTGACCTGTGTCAATGACTTCTCCATTAGATAAGGGATCATATATTCCTCCATTCTAGATATCATATGGACTGAGACATGGATTAAAATCATTCTCTCTGTCCATTTGTTGTTTCCCGATTTCCGATCTATGACGATTGACTAATTGAACAAATCAAATCAGTCCTGGCCCGGCCGAGCACTTCCATTTGTCATCATCAAATCATCGAGGGGCCCACAGATATCGCTTTTATCCCGAAGGTAAATGGAATGGATAAACTTCAACTCATATGGCTTGTTCTACTACTTGTTGAATCATACACAAATGCACGTTTTATAGCACCGAGTTTCCAAATGCGTTTTCGTGCAATCAATGTACAACCAACTCATAGTAACAACTCATATCTCTAGGAGAATATAAGATATTATCGTCTTATGATCACTCCTGATAAAATCCATGAAGTGATTCCAATGAGCGCGAGTTGAATCCAATACTCAGAACTTATGAGCACTCATGAGTGTTGTAGCCCTTTGTCCAACACCTTAGACCTCTACAAGCCAACCCATGACAGTCTTAATTCATATCTACTTCCAACATATGACCGACTGTGGATGGTTTGAATAACTTAGTCATTCCGGAAGAATAACCTAGTTTATTCGGGAAGTCAAAACATGCAAAGTGAAACATAATAATAATTGAATCCAATATGGTATCAAAACCTATGAACATAAATAAAACACCTTTTATTTATCACCATATGATTACACATTATTCATTGTATACCGTTTCAGCTATCAACTTTATTCTTGAATTTAAAACAATAGTTGTCCCATGCTCCAAGCATGTAAACTATGTTTTCTAAACACTAGTCATGCCACACACCAAGTATGCATACTATGTTTGTCTATGATCTTTACTTTGTGAACTATATCAATTGAACATAACTTCAATGATTCTCTTTTCACACTCCCAAATCCTTACTGCAAATGCAAGAATTCCAAATTCATGCCATTTACTGAAATCTGTTAGATTCTAAACTTATATGCATTGATCTTCTTATAATGATTATGCACAAAATCAGAAAGACTTGATAACAATCATTACAAAGTATTCCAAAGGAGATCAGCTCCTTGGAAACATCCTTCTTGCATTAAGTCACCTAAATCTTACACAGATTGAAAACTTCTAACTTTGAAACATTTCCAGATTCCATTTTTGACTATCACTTCTGAACAAGAGTTGCCTCCTTACAGATTATGTCAATATGGTCCTTCCAGAATTATCATTATACTTCCAACTGTTCTTGAGCAACCAATCTTTGGTAGACCTTAGATTATCCTCGACAATTGTTTAATCCTTTTAGTCATATCCAGTTCTAAACCTTTTCCCTTCTTAATGCCCCATGCATTTTGAAAATTTTAGAACGGATGAATATAGCACATGTAATCGATCCTATATCCAAAGCATATGGGACACGATTCATGATGTCTCACATAAAGACTAAACCAGTCTTTTGCTATAATATTTCCATTTCAATTTGCCAAGTTCTCATAATTCAGATTATGAAAAGGGATGCCGTAATCATAATCGAATTTTAGAACGCAAACAATGGACCCATATATAGAATTTCCTTATGTTGAGCCATTCCAACATGAAATTCATATATATATACCCTTGACTTAATACGATTAAACCTCAATCTAAGCTTTTAGATTTGAGATGAAGTATAATTTCCTCTCCCTTAATTATAGCAAAACAACTTTTCCCAATTGAAACCTTTTGTTTTCTATAATTAACATTGCTAACTTGCAATACTTATCATAATTATCATGCTCCCACTAACATGATGATTATTAGCATAACACTTATGCTCCCACTAGCTTTGACATGTACTCAGAAATCGACTGACTTTCTTACCAAAGTTTAGATTTTTGACACTAGATTGTTTTGATAAAACTTTATCAAAATCATACACCTTCCCATAGATAGCATACTTGTGTGTCTAAACAATTATGAAGAGGGATGCCGTAATCATAATGGTTAGACCTTTTTGCCACTTCTCACAAGTCCAGGTTAGTGTGCCGGTAAACCACACACGCTCCACTAACGACTTTGAGAATGCAAATATCACAATTGCTATCTAGATAAAATCTACTTAGTGAAAGAGTTTCCTCACCATCATTTTCATGAATCGGAGACAAACCTTATGACACTTAGATTTATATGGTGTATGAGTTCCTACCCATATGAATTTGTCAAAACCATAATCACAAGACAAAGATAATGACAAATCCAAAACCATATGGATTGAACTCAATCTTAATTTCTTGCCACCTGGCAGCTTAAGGGCCTGTCATTGCTTCCAAGTTTTTAAGCAACCAATTGAGACCTCTAAGAACTCATATACAAAGCCAACTTTAACTGGAATGGGCACAGATATGTCAACACGATAGGTTACAAACCTCAAATTGTATGCTAGAGAAGAACTTTAGGTTTTATTCTTGATTAGTTCTTGAGACTTTCAAGACCTTTAAGACTCCCACTGTCCTCTTGACCTATAAGACTCCCTTGTCAAACATCCAAGAGATAGTGTGGATTCTTATCAAGACAAACACTTCACACAATTAGCCTAAGTTGGTCTTTGTTTTATCCAAAACATCACAACTTACCAATTTCAAATGTACAAGAGTAGAAAACTTTTACTCTTACATTTGACAAGTGTTTTAACCTTCTTTTGAGACATGTCAGTCAAGTTACAATCTTGGAGTATGACTCTAAGACTTGTATTGGAACGAAGTATGACTCATCTTCTTGATTTAACAACTTCAACAATTCAAGTTCCTTTTCTTAGTCATAAGAATGCACTAAGATTTTCCTTAGAGAACTAATTTTGATATGGTTTCTTAATCATTAAGATGATCACAAAACTGATACTAAAGTACTCTCCCATCTTTTCAGATTTGAGAAACTTTTATCCTTCTGCCATTTTGATTCTTCTTATTCGCTCTGCCGTACATTGGAACCTTTTCCAATGTCTCAGAGTTACACTTAAGCTTGTAAGTATAATCATATTTACTGAGCTGTAGTAAACTATGACGAATAGTCTTATCAACCTTTTGTGGTGGACTTAATCTGTGCACAAGAATGTGTACTCGATCCCTTAGTCCTTTACTTGACTCACACATCCATGTGACCAAGTAATTAGTCTTAATTTTTCCAATACTTGAAAGTTCTCATTCATGATGCTATACAACTTGCATGATTCCAAGTTCCGGTCCAATTGAAACTTGGGTGATGAGAATCTTTCCTTATTTGGTAAATTTAGACATTACCACAAATGAAAGAATCAATTTCATATTTCCACTCTTGCTATTATTGGAATCATATAAGTAACAATTTTTTTCCCTCAAATGCCATTGTAAGGATATTTTTAAAATAAATAAAATCTAAAATTTTTTCTTTTATTTTAAAACTTTGCGAAAAAACTTATCCTTACAATCCATATGAAAACTTGTTGTTATCTATTCCTAAGCAATATCTCATAACTCCTTAGAAGTAGCTCAAGAATCCGATCTTCAAGCTACGCGATAGAAATCCATCTACGCGATCAGATTCAGCATATTCTTTCTTTAAGTTTCTTTACTTTTCTTTGATACTTAAAACATCAACATGTGACCCAGTCACATCATGTATCAAGAATCTCAGATTAGAAACTTAGCAGAGTTAGATAGTGGACTTTACCTGAAGTAGAGTCAAACTTATTGACTTCAACATCCTTAGGTAAATTTGGCAGCTTCGCACCCAATGCCCCTTCCTTTGGCAATATAAACATATGGACCCTTTGATAATGGTACCCAAGACTATCACAGACTTAGTTTTTCTCTTTACCATTTGGTCAACCGAGTTGACTATGGCCGATCCCTTTCCACCGGGAAGAGAGAGCTTTACTGGATATCCAATGTCATCATTGTCAATGTCCATAAAGTTTTAAGGAAGTTGATCTTAACAAATAGATAAGATCATTAAGGGTCTTGTCATAGTCTGTTTCATAGGTGTCCCAAAGGAACTCACTATGTGACTTAGAAAGTGATTGAACCACAACATTCTCAGGACTTTGACACCCAACTCTCCCGGCTTGTCAATATGTGACTACATCTCCAAGATGTGATCACACCTAGACCTTGCCTTGCCAATAGGAATTGAGTGACCTTGAACTTGTGGATTAGGGAGAATAATTGAAGGAGGTGAAAGAAGTATGATTGCCAAGGGACATCATCTTCATTTAGGAAAGCTTGTTTCAAGAGATTTGGGGAGATCATAAATGTCTAAACCAGACATGTTATGGGAGATATTCAAGATAGTTGATTTAAAGTCCTTAATATGACACCCAATATGAAATATTAAGGCTAGGACCCAACAAACTATTTTATAACTTAGAAGATGTATGCCGTAATCCAAGCTATAAAATATTTGAAGGTAGGTGAATGACGATTCACCAATTTCCACCAAGATAAACGAAATGTATTATTAGGTTTTAATTGGTTTTGAAACTCCTAGATCTTTGAGATTCAATGAACTGTTCAATGGCATGTTTCAATCTCGAGTGTGCCCTTCAGGTTTTGTGACTGGGATGCCGAGGATCACAAAACAAGGTGTGAAGTAATCATGCAAACTACTTGGTACCCTTAAGTGTTTACCCCTTAATCGATGTGCCGGTTAACCACACACGCTCCATCGATACTATGATAAACATTAAGTTACCCTTTGCCTACCTTGTTGAATACGTGTTAGTGTGCCGGTTAACCACACACGCTCCACTAACCGACTTAAACAAAGTGCAAAGTGTAATTTCATGGATTAGCACCTTATTCACATTTTTCCTAAGTAACTAAGATTGGGTATTATTAAGTGTTTAGTTACTTAGTATTTATCATTAATACTTTTAATGAAGGGAGAATTATAGTCTTGTCAAACCCGTTCGGCTAACGACCCTCCACCGGTCAAGCAAGCGGTGGGTGAGAGTGGACACCCATTAAGTTGCCATTTTATAGGCAACAACCTTATACCCACCTTATAGACCGGCTTCGTGAATGAGGCCTACTAACGGTAAGACTGACTTTACTCTTATACATATATATATATAAATATTATTAACTTATAATATTATAAAGTATAAGGGTTGAATTTTGACTTTTAAAATTCTAAGGGCTAACTTGGAATTAAAGTATTCATAAGTGAAAACTTTTCAAATTCCAAAACTTGAGGGCGTGTTTTGAAACTATTCAAAACTAATTAATTCCATAACTTATGTGTTTAAAGTAGTTTTAATCTAAAAACTCTTCAAGTTCCATAACTTGAGGACAAGTTATGGAAGACTTTAAATTATTAAAGAATGTAACTTTTTCTTTATTTTGTAACTTATGGAATTAATTAAGGTTACACTTTATTTATTTATTTAATAATGAAGTGACTCTTGAACCTCCATAACTTAAGGACAAGACTCTTCATCTTTTGTAACCATTGCCAACTTTTATGAGTTTAATGAAACTTAAATGTGACTTTTCATATAACTTGAGGACAAGTTACGAAAACACATTTTAGAATCAACTCTTAGATTAATTTGGATTGAAAACACATAATCAATTAACTTTTCTATTAATCTAAGCAACTCATAAGAACAAGATAATTCAAATCAAACTTTTTCATGTAATTAGCCTAATCACTAAAATAATTCAAAACATGAATCTATTGACAATTATCTTTGAAATTGAATTAGCATGAACATTACCACATCAAAAACAAGTTTATAAGTTCAAAAACAACTTAGGGTAATGTTCCTAGTCCATTTCTAGCCAAAAACCTCAAAAATATGCTGTCTGGGGCTCCTACTCGTCGAGTGCATGAACCTACTCAGCGAGTAGGATGATTTTACTCATGGACTCGGCGAGTTCATCAGTGGACTCGGCGAGTCCAGTGCCCAGAAAGCCAGAAAATCGAGTTTTTCAGCATTTTTCAGCAATTTGCATCAAGTATAATAGAAAACAAGCTTAGTCTCTGATACCACTGTTGGGATTTGAGCATTCTAACACTCCTAAGTGTACATGCAACCCTAAATACCTTGGATCTATGTTTTCTCTATTATACATGCAAATAAGAACTTCCAAGGTATTATCCTAATCTAGCATACAAAACAATGACTATAGCAAGATAGAATACATACCTCTTTGATGTAGAAAGTCTTCATGAAGCTTGAGTGCCTAGTGCCCCAAGTGTGACACCTCAAATGGTTCACACAACACCAAATACACATGGAATGACTTGAGAGAAAACTACACTCATGAAAATCGGCTAGCCCTTTTACTTACTCTCACTAGTGGCCGATTTTGGTCAAGAATAAGATGCTTATATAGTTAGGGTTACACCATGTAAACCCTAATTGACATGGCCTTTCATTTCCATGATCCATGGATACAAATACACCATGGAGCATCCATGGACCATCCTATGGGTTTTAGCCCAACTTGATTATCCATGGAGCATTAGCCCACTATACAAGTATGGATGATTTACACAATCAACCCATATATTTAATTAGTCTTCTTTTGATCACTTAATTAATCCTAGATTAATTCTTGATCAATACTAATTAAATAATCTTATTATTAATATACTAGAACTTATAATATATTAATAACCATAAGTGTCTTATTTCTCTCATTATAGTCTATCCAAGTGCATGATGGCATGCAACCCAAATGGACCATGCCGGGTCGGGTCAAGTCTTACCAATTATAGTTATGGACTTAGACATTAATCCAACAATATTCACATATGTTCTGATTTGCAGGGCCTAAGAAGAAGTGAGGATGTGGAGCACGGGAAGATAAACTTGATCATGGGGAATAGGAAGGCTTCACCTGTTTCCAAGATTGGAGTTTATACTTTGTTGCTTAATAATGGGTTAAAATTAGATTTGAATAAATGTGTGTACTCGTCTGATATGGTGAGGAATATTATTTCTTTTCATGCTTTGTTCAAACAAGGTTTTACCTTTTCGTTTGATAATGAATGTGGTGGTATTAATGCTTTCTATAATAATGTGTTTTATTTTAAAGCGTTACCTTGTGATGGTGTGTATGAAACTGTGTCGATTGTAGACAACTTAGGAAATAATGTGTTGTATATTGATTCTTCTACTAACCTAGATAAAGCATCATTGTGGCATTTTCATCTAGGACATGTAAACAAGAAACGCATAGGCCAACTCCAAAAGAGTGGAGTCTTGGAATCATTCGACCTTAAATCGGATGATAGTTGTGAATCTTGTCTACTTGGAAAGATGACAAAATCACCCTTCACTAGAACTTGTGAGAGGGGTGAGGGTTTGTTGGACCTGATACATACTGATATATGGGGGCCATTCAAAACCGCCACAAGGGTGCGAATCGGTATTATGTGACTTTTATTGATGATTTTAGTAGATATGGGTATGTCTACTTAATCAAACATACGTCAAAAACCTTTGAAAGGTTTAAGGAATTCAAACAGGAAGTAGAAAATCAATTGGCCAGGAACATTAAGATGCTTCGATCCGATCGAGGTGGTGAGTATCTTAGTACCGAGTTCCTTGACTATCTTAAGGAGTGTGGGATTGTCTCACAATTGACTCCTCCCAGGACACCACAGCTGAATGGTGTAGCTGAAAGGCGTAATCGAACCTTGTTGGACATGGTTCGCTCTATGATGAGTCGAGTTTCGTTACCAATCTCTTTTTGGGGGTATGCCTTAGAGACTGCCGCCCATATCCTTAATCTAGTCCCTAAAAAGAAGGTTGCCAAAACACCTCATGAGATGTGGACTGGGAAGGTTCCTAATTTAGACCACATCAAGATTTGGGGTTGCGAGGTTTTCGTGAGACGTGAGACTCATGATAAGCTCGAACCCCGAAGTGAAAGGTGTATTTTCATCGGCTACCCACATAAATCCTTTGGTTACCTCTTCTACAGACCGAGTGAGAATGTGGTCTTTGTAGCAAGAAGAGGGGTCTTTCATGAGAGAGAATTTATAAGCCAAGGAGACAGTGGGAGGCAAATTGATCTTGAAGAAATTCAAGAAGCAATTGGTGAAGGAACCTCAGACACTAGCAATCAACCTGAGGAGGAAACTCCTGTTGAGCAAGCTGACATGTCTGTACCTCCGAGGCGTTCCACACGGGTTAAGAACACACCTTCGTTTTATTATGGCTTTCATATTACTACGGAAGGTGATACGTTTATCAGTGATAGTATACTGGTAAATTTGGATGAACCTAGCAGTGTTAAGGAAGCCATGGCAGGACCGGAGTCTGCTAAATGGAAGGAGGCTATGGACAGCGAGATACAGTCCATGTATGACAATTAAGTTTGGAACTTGGTTGACAATGTACCAGGCCGTAAAATAGTCGGGTGCAAATGGATCTTCAAGAAGAAGACCGACATGGAAGGAAAAGTGCATACTTATAAGGCTCGACTGGTTGCGAAGGGTTTTACTCAAACTCAAGGTATTGATTATGATGAAACCTTCTCGCCGGTAGCAAAGATTAAGTCTATTAGGGTTATGCTAGCCATTGCAGCATTTCATGATTATGAAATATGGCAAATGGATGTCAAAACCGCTTTCCTTAACGGAAAGTTGGCTGAGGATGTGTACATGAATCAGCCAGAGGGTTTTATCAATGCAAAGTACCCCAATAGAGTATGCAAGCTTGAGAAATCCATTTATGGATTAAAACAAGCATCTCGTAGCTGGAATCTTTGTTTTGATGAGAAGGTAAAAGAGTTTGGCTTCTCGAGAAGCGAAGATGAGTCTTGCGTGTATGTCAGAGCTAGTGGGAGTATAGTTAGCTTCTTGGTACTGTATGTGGATGACATACTACTTATAGGAAATGGCATCCCAACCTTGCAGGAGGTTAAGTCCTGGCTTGGGAAGTGCTTTGCTATGAAGGACCTAGGGGAGGCTGCCTATATCCTAGGGATAAGCATATTAAGAGAAAGGAGTAAAAGACTAATTGGACTTAGTCAAAGTACCTACTTGGATAAGGTGTTGAAAAGGTTCAACATGGAGAATTCCAAGAAAGGAGATTTACCGATCCAAAGCAATACCAAACTGAGTAAGACTGAGAGTCTGAGTACAGCGGCAGATATAGCTGAGATGAGCCAACTACCGTATGCTTCCGCTGTTGGCTCGATCATGTATGCTATGACTTGTACCCGCCCTGATGTGGCATTTGCTTTGAGCATGGTCAGCAGGTATCAGGGGAACCCTGGCCAGGCTCATTGGACCGCGGTAAAGAACATTCTCAAGTACCTGCGGAGGACTAAGGGCTGGGTCCTTACCCTTGGTGGGAATGATGACTTAAGAGTATTAGGGTATAGTGATGCTAGTTTTCAGACTGATAGGGATAATTTCCGCTCTCAGTCGGGCTGGATCTTTACCTTAAATGGAGGGGCAATTTCTTGGAAGAGTTCCAAGCAGGAGACGGTGGCTGATTCGACTTGTGAATCAGAGTATATAGCAGCGAGTGAAGCAGCGAAGGAGGCAATATGGCTAAAGAACTTCATCGGAGACCTTGGAGTTATACCAGCTATTAAGGAACCTATGGAGATTTTCTGTGACAGCAATAGTGCGGTTGCCTTAGCCAAGGAACCAAGAGATCATGGCAGATCCCAACACATTGACAGAAAATATCACTTCATAAGAAACAAGATTGAAGGACTCCTCGTGGCAAGGAGGATACCGTCGGATGAGAATCCTGCAGATCCCCTTACGAAGCGACTGACGAGGGTTAAGCATTTTCAGCATGCAAGGCACATCGGGCTGAGGGACAATATTAGTTTTACAGATTAGATAGTTTTTCCTGAAACTTGTAAAATGTAATCGACGTTTGATGATGAATAAAATTTGTGATTTATTTATGAGTAAAGTGTTACTATCATTGTCAATTGTTTACTATTGTTTCAGTTTTGCATGTTTTGACTTCCAGAATAATTAATTTATTCAAACCTCCACAATCGATCATACGTCGGAAGTAGGTATGAGTCAAGATTGTCATGAATTGGGTTTGTAGATGGCTAAAGGTGTTTAGACATGGCAATGGTTGCTGCAACATTCATGAGTACTCATAAGTTATGAGTATTGGTATAAACGCATGCTCACTTGTATCACTTCATGGAATTTATCTCGAGTGATCGTGAGACGATAATAACATGTAAATCTTTAAACCTAGACATATGAGTTGTTACCTATGAGTTGGTTGTGCATTGATTACACGTAAACGCATCAGTAACTTGATGTTATAAAACGTGCCTTTGTGTACAATTCAACAAGTAGTAGAACAAGCATATGAGTCGAAGTTTATCTGTTCCTTCTAGAAATAGAAGCGATGTCTGGGCCCCTCGATGATTTTGTGTTGACCCATGTACCGGGCCCGGTCAGAACTAAACTGATGTGTTCAATGAAGTTCTTTGTCAAACAAATCGGAAATCGAGAAACAACTGCCAGACAATAAGCAAGACATAGTTCCATGTGTTTGTCCGGCTGATATCATGAGCACAGAGGATTATATGATCACTTGTCTTAAAATGGCGCTTCATAGTTCGACGGAGTTTTCGAGAGCTACGATTGCTGGTTGGTTCCTGAAGTTATATAGGCAAATACAGTTATTAGACTTATCCAAGTGGGAGTCTGTTGGATAAGGTGTCTAAGTCCATAACTTATTTGGTATATACTTGACCCGACATGCATGGTCCATTTGGGTTGCATCTCATCCAAACTATTTATGGATAATTTTATGAGAGTTATACACATATGTTTATTATTATATTATAAGTTATAATATATTAATATGAAGTTATGTTATTTAATTAGTCTTAGTCTTAAATTAATTATGAATTAATTTAGAGATTAAAAAGAAGACTAATTAGATTATGGGCTATTGATTTTATATGGTGTGGGCTAACACTCATTTGTTAATGGGCTAGGCTTATATGGAAGTCCATGGAGCTTTTAACCCATGGATCCTTGGAAAGGAAAGGTCATGGGTTATTAGGGTTTCACCCTAACCATGCACACTATATAAGCATGCTTATGGAGCATGAAATGGGAACTAGTGAACTAGTGTGTGTGAGCTTGTGTGTGGCCGAAATATACAAGTGTGTATACTCTCTCAATGTTTTCCAAGAGTTTGTGGTGTTTTGTGATTCCATTTGAGGCATTCACACTATTGGTGCTTGGCCCTCAAACTCCTTAAGAACCAAACTCATCAAAAGGTATGTAATCTCTTCTAACTCTTTTATGTTGAAATGTTCCCCATGCCATGTTAGATAGGTTATAAACCTTGGAAAATTATTATTTTGCATGTATTTAGACAAACATAGATCCAAGGTTTATTAGGGTTGCATGCACACTTAGGAAGTGTTAGATTTCTCAAAACCCAACACCTGGTTTCATCCTTGTTATCACTACCACGAACGTTCTTGTACCATGTTTAGTGAGTATTAGTTGTATGAGTGTTTCGATTATTAGTGTTGAAATTGGGTAGCAAGGTCCTCACCAGGTCTTTCTATAATCGCTTGACGGTTAAGGAGCATGAATAGTTAAGAAAGGAAGGTTGTCGACTGAGGGGCTCTGTCCTAAATCCATAACCACATAAGGAATAGAAAATAGAACGGAATCACGCACCCTAAAACTTTAGAACCTCAATTATATATGACTCTAATATATACACTAAGCCATCATGGCTCACCTGCAAAACCCTTGGTTTTTGTACGAATGATATTTCTTGTTCGGACGATAGCGTAATCTATAATTAATTACTAAAGCCTTTGAATATCCTTACTGGGAAAATGTACCAATGTTCATAGGTGATTCCGGGGGGGACTCTCTTGTAGTGATTGTTGGCACTCTACCTTCCCTGCCAGAGTTCCTTGTTATTGGACAGTCCCTCCTGAAGTGTCCAGACTCATCACACTCGTAATAGGTCGGGATCATTCTGATGTTGGGGGTATGGGGGATTGGTCGTGCTGATGCCCTGCAGGAATGGGTAGGGTGACCTCTCCTATTACAATTCTTACAGTGTAGCTTTCGGCTGGCTCCCTTATAATAGAAACTGCACTAGCTAAATTTTGGGAGGTTTCCAACATATGGTCTTACTGATGTTGATGTGGTAGGTGTCATGGCAACATGGATCGCAACAGTCTTTTGCCTCTTCGAGAGTTCTTGTGTTGTTTTATCCTTCCTCACTCTTTGGGACTTTCTTTTCCTACTTGTAAGTTTGTGGTTGGGGATGTTCCTTTCGGTAGCCCCTCGTTGGTTCCATTGGCTATTATTGCACTTGGAGTTGTTGACACCTTTTTTGTTTTCATTTCTCTTTGTGTTGTTGAGTTGTGCCATGACAAATGCCATAGCAACTATTACTGTGGCTTGGAAGGTAGCGGAGTCTACTTGTATGATCGGTGCTTCGCCGGTTGGTTGGTTGTTCCCATGGGAAGAAATAGTTATATTGTATGAGGAGAAACGAGTGTGTGAGTAACCAAGGTTAGTTTTCCTTGTATTCATCAATTTATATTCACATATAAATTTCATGTTTGGTTGTATGATTCTAAATGATTCAATCTACGTCCTGATGATGTATTTGTGGTAAGAGTAGAAATGGACACTGTACGAACACTATCTTTATTATAATAGAATATGGCTATCAATACAATTAGCGACTTCGGATTGAATGGATTCTTAGAGGTCGCATCTCTTGTTGATTTACAGCTACTAGTTGTAACAAGGACATAATAAACCTAAGAAGTAGTGCATGAATTGTTGGGGCTCCCATATGCCAAAGTGGCGCACCAGGTGCCCAGTCATTTTGCTTGTTTCACGAATGGCCTCCTCTATTCTCGGTTTTGTTAAGGCTGCCTTAACATTAGTCTTAATGAGTTGTTGCCTTAGGGTGATCACTTCTTCCTCTAAGGAGTGTAGATGGATGGTGGGTCCTCCTACTCTGCAGGCTAGATTGGTATTGCTCCCGATGGGTAAGGCTCGCGAAGGATTCCTCTTATGTTGCGGTATGGTCCTGTATCATCTCTAAAGAATGAGGCTCGTTGGGGACTTCCTCAATGTCCCCCACTTCTTCCATCTCCTCATCGGATTTCTCGTACTCATAGTTTGTCTCGACATACTCCTCTGGTCCTAAACCTGGATCTGCCCCTTGAATATACCATGTTCTCCTTCGATCAACCCATTGGCGACCAGGGTCTAAGAGTAAAGGACACCCTGTTAGAACTCTTTCATGATGACTGCGAGAGAAATGGAGGGATGAGAAGTGTGTAAGGGGAGCGTATCTAGATAGCCTTTCAAATACTCCTATAGTATTTTAATTGCTTATGTTTAAGTTGCATAATGCTTTTTGGATACAAGGTAAGTTTCTAAATTCATTTCCCAGCATGATCACTCCCAAACACATGTTGGTCGTATTTTGAATAAATATAGTTGATCAGACTCTATTTATCCCCAATACAACTACATAATTGTCTGGGTTTAACCATGATGTTTAATTTCCTCCTGAGAGTTTTAGTTTTATTGTGTTAATGTACACTTAGTTATGTATTTTAATTATTTTGTTTAGATTAGTTTAGTCCCAATGTATTTATAGTTGCATATCTTGTAAGACTAGATATGCAAGTTCACTATAAACAATGCTCTGATACCAATCTTTCACACCCTGAAATAGACAGCGAAAACATCTGGGGGCTTGGGTGACATCATTCTTGTAGTATCATCACAGTGTATATAGTTGAAACATAACATGATCATCATCACACATATAATATTATAAATGTTATTATTTACATCAAGTATTGTATTTCAATATTACATGCCCAAAATAATCAAAGTTTGATGAAACAAAACATAACAAAATATTCACGTAATCTTGCTGACCAACCTGCTCAACGATTTCCTGAGAATACAAGTTAATTTAAAAAGGTCAACATAAAAATGTTGGTGAGTTCATAAGAATAAGTAAAATGTTTCGTATTGCTTTGTAAACACTAGAAAATCCGATATTTTCTAAAAAACAGTTTGAAATGTTTGTTTCCGATCTTGTATTAATGCATGTGTGTTAATGCGTGACAACCCGAAATTTCCATTTGTACGAACAATATCTATTCAATAGAAGTCAGTCCAATTTCAGTGATTTTCAGATTTTTCCGAACGAGTTAGTGTACATTAGGGTTTACACTTTAGGAGATATCAGGAGAGTGGATGCTCCTGGGTTTGTGAAATTTGAACATTTCAAGTTTCATAATGTTACAGTCCAAGTTCGAGAATAAAAATATTTTCTGCCAAAATATTTCAGGACTATAAATAGTTTTCTGAATTAAATTAATTCATTATTCACAATTCCAGCTAGAGAAAAGCCATTTTCTCTCTGACAGATCTTCGGGTTTTTATCCCAGATTGTGAGTAACTCTTTCTAGTAGTGGTAGAATACATATTAGATGCTTAAAACATGATTTAGTTGGCTAAATCATTAGATCTAGGAGTTTACTCCCCAAGGTGTTCTTGGGCGGTAAACTCCTGAAACAAAGCCAAAACTGACATTGGTGCTAGGATAAGGCCTTAGAACATTAGGTATACATGTTAGGGACATGAAAACATACACAAATCCAACCAAGATTGGGAGTTTACGGCCCAGAACTCTCTTAGGCCGTAAACTCCATTTCCTAGCCCTAAATGGTGATTTGAGGACTTAAGGACTTTAAGGCTTGCATCTAGCCTAATTTCCCAAGTAGATTAAGCTCTTAAACACATCAAATGACACAAATGAAAGTGAGTTTACGGCCCAGAACTCTCCTAGGCCGTAAACTCCATGTAAATGGACACAAAGGGTGTTTTCATGACACCTAAGGCCCTAGAGCTTTACAAGAAATTGTACCCACTAAATGGAAGGACGAAACCACACCAAAATCACTTAACCAAGTGAGTTTACGGCCAAGACATGGTTCTTGGGCCGTAAACTCCTAAAAAGGGCACTAAGTGGTGCCTAATGCCTTCATATGCTAGGAATAAAAGTCTAGAACATATCCCACAAGTGCAAGAGGCTTGAAAGCAACCAAGGAATCACCCCAAGGGAGTTTACGGCCGTAAACTCCAAGGGAAAATGTCCTTAAAGGCCGTAAACTCCTATTTGGAGTACTTCTAGACCTTAAACCCTTCCAAGGACAGAGCCACTAAGTTAGAATAATTCTAGAAAGCAATTGGGACTTCAAAACACACAAAACACACATGTTTGGGAGTTTACGGCCGTAAACTCAAGAGTTTACAACCGTAAACTCCATGTGTGATGGTTTAATGAGAGTAAACTCTCTTGTAGGGTCCTTTGGAAACCCTAAAGTCAAGTACCCTGTCTCACAATAGCTTAGATGAAGTCCTTACGGCTTAAAACAATTATATAAAGTGTTATCTATGTCTAGGATGTCTTAGAAATTATCAATTAGTCTTTTGAGTCTAATTGAGTGCATATATGTGTGATTATATGTTCATTAGGATCGTAGTGTTTGCACAAGTCCTCGCTTGACACCTAGCCATCCTATACCGCTCCGTTCATCCTAATCACCAACTACAGGCGAGTTCATACCCCTTAATCAATGTTTTAAAGGATTTTAAATGCTTTAATGGGGGGGGGGGAATACAAGTAGTAAACAATAAGTTGTTAAATCAATTTTATGTATTATATAACTGTGTTTTCACTCAGTAGATTTCACATATTTCAAAAGGAGTCACATGAAATGGTTTTCTATCTTAAAATACTTGGACAACAGAAGTATTAGTTTTGAAATGTATAATGACCTCAAGTCACTTTAAATTATTGTTCAAAACTCCTAGATATCTTGCAAAACCAGTATATTTTACCTTTTTGAATCAAACTATACTTATACGTATATATTCATTTATATGTTAGAGATTATAGTTTTCATCCTTCCTTCAGTTTCTCGCACCCTGGCATTGCGAGGGTGCATAAACCTACTTGAACAACCACATACTTTCCAGTTAGCTATCATAGGGATAGTCAGATGATATCAAACAAGAGTCAGTTCATTCATGAGTCTATACTAATGCCTTACATGATACATGAGTACATGTACTTAGGATTATATGATACATGAATATGTTTACATATACTTACCTGTTACATGAACACACTTACATGAATACCATACAGGGACACTTCTTCATAGGTGCATTATCCTGTATTTACTTACCTTGGATACTTGAACTTAGATCTAAGAGGATGATTTATTAGTATTTACTGTGTAAATTGTCTTTCCTATCCCCGTTCAATGGGATGTTTCGGCGGGACTTACCATTCCGAATCTCACTGATTAGCACCAGTGGTCGATGACGTCTACGGAGGCATAAGGTAGTCACTTGATCAGTAGTCAGTGACGGGACTAACTATCCCTCTGTCCACTGTTGCAACAGTGGATGAGACGTGAATCTTCGGAGGATCATTAAGTTGACGATCTACATTAAGAGATCAATACAGGGACTAACCCTCCTTCCACCCTGCTGCTGCTACAGAGGATGAGGGGACACTCTTTGGATGTTCCTTAGGGTCTATCTTTCGCTTCAGCGATGTCGTGTTTGTCCTGGTAACCCAAGAAAATAACACTTACCTGATTATATTTTCCTGTTTACTTTATTTTGTGATAGTTTCACATAAATGATGAGTTAGACTAAGTGCTCTAGTACTAGTCAATAGAAAGGAAAAGTTATCATATTACTTTCAGAACATAAGAGTCTTGGTAGAAGACTACTTAGCCATAACAGAACATTCGAGTCTTGGTAGAAGACTACTTAGCCATAACAGAACATACGAATCTTGGTAGAAGACTACTTAGCCATAACAGAACATTCGAGTCTTGGTTGAAGATTAATTAGTCATAACAGAACATACGAGTCTTGGTAGAAGATTACTTAGCCATAACAGAACATTAGGGTCTTGGTAGAAGACTATCGTATCGTCTTCCTAGTTTACTTTATTTTGTGATATATTCACATAAACGATGAATTAGACTAAGTACTCTTAGTACTAGTCAATAGAAGGGAAAACCTATCATTTTACTTGGTCATGACAAAATATCGGGTCTTGTTAGAAGATCGCATTTCATACTTATATCAACTGTTCTATTTGAGGATTTATACGACATTCTTAACAACATTCCAAAACAGGACAATATCAGCTAAATACTTATGAATTCACCAGCTTTAAAGTTGATACTCGCTTTCAAAATAACTTGTATTCTCAGGTCATCAGTTAGACAGGTGCGGTGGTCAGGTTTTTGAGAAGATAGACCACAGACAAGACTCGCCTTATTTTGATTATTCATATTATTGTTGTACATTATGAAATACCACACATGTATTAAAACTCTACTGATAATGCAATGGATGATGTTGTTGCTTGTTTATTATATTACACTGTTGTGATACTGTACATGACGTCCTCCAGCCCTGAACGTTTCCGTCGTTCGTGGTTTTGGGGTGTGACAGATTGGTATCAGAGCATTGTTTATAGTGAATTAAGTATATCAGCCCATGAAAGATATACTAACTATAAATACATGGGATTAAAACACTCTGTCTCAGAGTTATACTTTTAAATAATAAAATATTTAAGTAAGTATACGTGCCTGCATTCATACTAAAATCTGTGTCACAACGACAAGAACAAAAGTATTACGATTGTTAAATATCACAAGTAAGCCTGGGGATATATGGTCTGTCTTGGGAATGGCATAGCCTGATCAACTATGCTGGTCCGAAGAGTGATTGGAATATGCCCAAGAATGGTTGTGATATGGCAACAAGTCTAAAAACTTACCAACACAACCATAAAGAAATACCATATGGGTATTTGGTCTTGCTATACTTAGCATAGTTAGTTCGTCTATTTTAGCTATTTCTTATATCCCTTTTCTCGCGTAGATAACATGGCTGGATTCCATCCCCACGACAACCTGTTCCTTCCGAACGAAGTAATTGCTGGATGGTTTGGAGAAGGACCAGATGATGATCATCCAATCCCTCTGAATGATCACCATGCTGACGACCTTACAGGCGATGCCATCTCCGAACCCGAGGTTGAGAACCTACCCCAGGCAGCTCCCTTTCCAATTCCTAACCCTCATCCGGCTTTTCATGGCCCGAAGCCTGAGCGGGTGGAATGTTTGGAAGCATGGAGCCAAGGACAAGACCAGCCCATGCCATTTAATGGTGACCGAAGCTTCTATGACCTGAGCAATGGGGGACTGAGCAGACAGAAACATGCCAATCCTGATCCGAAGAGTTGCCCGAAACGAAATTCAGGGCAGGACAGCTCTACATCGCATCGCAGAAGTCGATACAAATGGAGGAATGCATATGCTTCGCACCAGTCGCCTAGAACATGCTCGTGAGAGGTCGGAGAGAGATCATGAAACCCTACTGCAAGCACTGGCTGAATCACGAGCCAAAGTCATGGAACTTCGGGTATGCCAGAGAGTGTACGAAAGACACCTACTTGAGGTGGAAAGCCAACTGGCTGAACTAAGAGTTCACGAAAGGGACAACCGTCGTCAATAGTGGACGTGTTACGTTATATTCCTTGTTAGAAAGGACATGTGCTCCTGTCTATGCCTGATGTGGCATTTTCTATGAAACTATCTTGTACTTTAAGTACTTTAGTTAGGTCTTTTACTGTCAGGAACTATCTTCTCTGGTTATGATGTAAGACCTTTTTAAAAGGTCATTTTTCCCGGACTTGTACGTCATGAATATCAAAGATATTGACAGTCGGCTAACTTCTGTGTCGTTCTCTATTCGGATACTCTTAACATACTTTCTTTAGAGTCTATTTGAAATCATGCTCTAGTCAAGTCATTGTACTATAACAATTTAACTCCGGAGACATCTCCAAGTCTCTTTCAATGGTTGGATCAGTCATTCACCAACCACCGATACCTTAGTAAGAACGACAAACATCTCGAAATCCATTTTAAGAAACTTACTCCCGATCTTTACCAGGACTGCATCATAGGGATGTAGGTCGAACTTTCCTGAACATACTTCCATTCCATTCTAGGACTGCATCATGGGGATGTAGGTCAAACTTTAGACAACATACTTCTATTCTTTTAATGAGCAATCAAACTATGTTTAGATTCAACCATTTTCGCTCACAAATTCATTTTTCTTTCGGTGTAATAGAATCATGAATCCCAAGAAGAACGATCAGCCCATTAACCAAACACCAACTCTTCAGATTGATGCAGCTACCTTTCAAGCTGCAGTCTCGGCTGCCGTGTCAGCTATTATGACCCACCTGAACGCTAACAACGCAAGCGTTAGCGGGATTGTTAACGATCATTCCAATCCAAGTATCAAGCGAAAGTCTTGGACTAACTCTAAGGATAAGTCGCTTCGAAAGGCGAACAAGAAACAACCACCAGTAACAACCTTCACAACTACGACATCAGTACCTCCAACTACCATCCCTTCGGGAATCCCAATGGTCCCCAAAACAGCCAAACTTTATGCTGGGAAACTCCCAAAATGCATCAAATGGAATTATCACCACCACAGACCTTGTAGGGAGATGGAGTGCTCACACTGCAACAGGAGCGGACATACTGCTAGTCACTTCAGGATCCAGATCCAACACATTTCTTCAACCACCAATGTCCAAACCTCTCAGATATGCTATCTATGTGGCGTCATGGGACACTTCAAGAGGAACTGCCCATCGGAGAAGGACAACGGCAAATCCGGATGAGTTTGACCTCGGAATGCGAAAAGGCAGTTAAGGAACCTAATATAGTATAGGTTCCCTTCAAATCGTCAGTATCTTGTATGTACAAAAACATGTTCAAAACTAGTGCAACTAGAGTCTAATCTTTTGCGAGATTCCGTCCGTTAAGGGACTCTCGTGCTGCGTATACTTGTCTTTTGTAGTATACCTTGTTTAGCAGTAATAGTCTTCTAATAAATCCTAAGTACAGTAACTCTGTTAATGGTTGCACTGTTGTGTTTTGTCTGTATCGCCTTATGTTCAAGTCTAATGTCTTTAGTTCCTTATGTTTCCGACTTTATCATACGACTCGAGTAAATTAATCTTCAAAATACCAGCTTCATAAGTACATCTCTTTCTCAGAAATCGCCTTTTAGAAAAGCCGTTATATCAGAACACCGAAGTACCCATACAAGGAGTACCTTATAGTTCTTTTTCCTTCCGAAGGAATCCCCACATTATTGCCCATACAGTACGTCAAGTTCAATTCCAGGATTCCTACGGTTGATCCATCACTGAAGAATGTATACATGAGAGCGATATATAATCAATGTTCTACAGGTTTAGAATTGATGATTCCACTTTAACTTCTTTTCCCTCGATGGGATGTGAGATTAAGGAAGAATCAGTTATTCGACTACCTTTTCAGTATTACTTATATACGACTCGTATACACGAACTTGTGATCATTGAATCACGCATGAATTCTACTATGAACTTCAGGAAGGAGACTGTTTAGGAGTACGAGTAATTGCATTGGCATTGGAACAAACTTAGAATCAGTATGGCTCTTAGAGCCAGACCGCCTTCAGTCTAAACACCGACGAAAGATACAGGAACAACCCGGGCAACACAACGAACTACTCAACCATAGAATTATAAGACCAGGCTTCTCACCTTGGAGAGCTCCGGTCTTATCCTTACCACAAGTCGACGGAGTGCATCTTATGTACCTCGACGACCAGAGACTTCGTTTAGATTTCCTTTAGAAATCGTTATCGCTGCCTCGCTTAGGAGAACCGATTGAGCAACCACGGGGAAAGAATTACTTCAGAAATGGACCTGAGATCCGAATATCACCAGTTCGAGTGTTAGGGAAGGATGTCCTAAAGACTACCCTCCAAACTCGATGCGGACACTTTGAGTCCGTAATGATACCCCTCGGATAGGCCCAATACGCCCATAGTATTCATGAGCTGAATAAGTAGAGTACGCCTTTCCTACTGGGATCAGTTCGTCCTTTCTCCATATAATGACTACATATCCACCCTCGTAGTAAGAAAGAACCCATAGAAACATTACCCTCGGAGATACTTTCCGCAAAGTTCTCTGAACGAGAGTTTTGGAATTTAGAGTCAAAATTTCCTAAGACACACTCTTAGTGTTGTGGGAATTCTTGAGTACTCTGTTAAATTATCCAAAACCATTGGGAAGTTGTCAGCACCATGGCCACCGACAGAAAATTCGCCAAATTCTAGGCCTTACAGACCTACTATCATTGTAACAGCTCAAATTTTCAAATAAATTTTTCATTTAAAATAGAACAACATTATTCAACAAAAGTATTTATTCCAGATTCATTTCAAAAAAATACAATTAAAAGAATCCCCAAGATCTCCAACAATGGCAGTGTGTACGCGTCACGTCGGCGCCTTCCCACGGTCGTCGCTAGTACCTGAAACACATACATACAACTTGTAAGCAAAAATGCTTAGTGAGTTCCCCAGTATACGACTTACACACATACGCCTTTCCAGGCCCTGACCTTCCGGTCCACAAAACATTGCCTTCCGGCCCGTAACATAATCGCCTTCCGGCCCATAACATATCGCCTTCCGGCCCGTATCATTTTGCCTTCCGGCCCATAACGTTTACAACACATAACGCATATAACATAACACACATAGCACATACATCCTACATCATACCTGTCCTTTCTGTCACATAACATATCGCCTTCCGGCCAGTATAAACATACATATCATGTATAGCATCTACCTTTCTAGTTATAGCATAAATAACATATATCACATACGACCTTCCGGTCTCACAGTCAAACCCTTCCGGGTGAAGTATAGTGAGAAAACTCACCTCGTAGTAGGCAAGCTATAAACCCTTGGAGCTACTCGCACTCGATCCGCTAATCTGCAGACTCCCTATAATACCACATACCTTCATTAATGATCTTATCAAACAAGACACTGACCCTACGAAATTACATACAGGTCAACGGTCAACTTGACCAGACTCGTCGAGTGCAAAGGCGACTCGGCGAGTCTAGACGTCCTCCCCAATTTCCCTGTGGTTCCCCTTTCTACCCGTCGAGTATCCCCCTTGACTCGACGAGGTTCTTGTGGAGGAATCGCGGGGCCACCCCGACTCCACTCGCCGAGTCTAAAGAACGACTCGGCGAGTCCCAGTAAATCTTCAAGCTACTCGCCGAGTCTGAAGAACAACTCGGCGAGTCCAAGCGGATCTTCAAGCTACTCGCCGAGTCTGATCAATGGACTCGGCGAGTCCATGCCATGCAGTCAATCAACTGCCTCCTGTAATTCGCATGGTTCCGAAATATATAGACATGGGACTTCCTGGACCTTTAAACATACTATTACTGGGATTTAAACGCTTGTAACAACACTATAATCTATCTAACCACTAAATGGGTTTCGTAAACCCTAGATTCGTGTACAACACCAAAACAACAGAAATGATCCGAGTATTACCTGGAAAACGTGTTCTCTGTGTCCCCAACCTTCAGAGCTCAATCCTCTTGATCCTCCTTTGACCACAACCTTGCCTCTTCTTGCCTAACAACTCCTTCAAGTTTCCACTAGCCTTCACTCCTGCTCCAGATGCCCACAGACGTTTAGGTTATCTTCAATCGGCCAAAAGACGAGAAATGACGGCCCTAAAGACGTTATATACGATCCATAATCAAAACGGCTAGGGTTTCTGCTGAACAGCGTGGACTCGCCGAGTCCCTAAGGGACTCGTCGAGTCCTGTCGCGAATCTGTGACCAAGACCGTGGTCCTACTCGGCGAGTCAGGCACCAACTCGCCGAGTCCCCTCCTAAAAAAAATGCCCCAAAAAGTTTTAAAGAAATACTTGAAATTCCGGGCTGTTACAACTCTCCCCCACTAGAACTAGACTTCGCCCTCGAAGTCTCACTCTGCGAATAACTCCGGATGTTGCTCCCGCATTTCACGCTCCGGCTCCCAAGTCATCTCCGATCCCTTCCGATGTTGCCACTGAACCAACACCAGAGGTATCTCCTTGTTCCGCAGAACCTTGATCTTCCGATCCCCAATAGCTACTGGTCTCTCGGCGTAATTCAGGCTCGCATCCACCTAAATATCCTCTAACGGGACCACTGCCGATTCATCGGCTATACACTTCCTCAACTGTGATACGTGGAAGGTATTATGAATCTGACCCAACTCCGCTGGCAACTCCAACCGATAAGCTACCCGACCTACCCTTGCAATTACACGAAATGGACCTATGAACCGGGGCCCCAACTTGCCCCTCTTTCTGAACCGGATCACTCCTTTCCAAGGAGAAACCTTCAGGAGAACGAAGTCGCCAACCTGGAATTCGAGCTCGGACCGGCGTCTGTCCGCGTAACTCTTCTGTCGACTCTGGGCGGTCAATAACCTCTGCCTAACCTGCTGAATCTGCTCGGTCGTCTGAAGCACGATCTCTGTACTGCCCATCACCCTCTGTCCCACTTCTCCCCAGCAAATGGGAGTCCGACACCTCCTACCATACAACAACTCAAAAGGTGGCATACCAATGCTCGAATGATGGCTGTTGTTGTAGGAAAACTCAGCCAAAGGCAAATGCGCATCCCAGCTACCCCCGAAGTCTAGCACACACGCCCTAAGCATGTCTTCCAATGTCTGAATCGTCCGCTCGCTCTGACCGTCTGTCTGGGGATGGTATGCGGTACCAAAATCCAGTTTAGTACCCAGCTCCTCGTGGAATTTCTTCCAGAACCTGGAAGTGAAACGTACATCGCGGTCTGAAACAATCGAGATCGACACTCCATGCCGAGATACTATCTCTCTCACGTATAACTCTGCCAACTTCTCTGCTGATGAACTTTCGCTAATGGCAAGGAAATGTGCACTCTTTGTCAACCTATCCACAATCACCCAAATTGCATCGACTCCTCTGGCAGTTCTCGGCAATTTGGTGATGAAATCCATCGTAATCTGTTCCCACTTCCACTCAGGAATCTCCAAGGGCTGCAACTTACCATGCGGTCTCTGGTGCTCGGCCTTAACCCTACGGCAGGTCAAACACCTCTCAACGAACCAAGCAACGTCTCTCTTCATGCAAGGCCACCAATATTCCTTTCTCAAATCCAAATACATCTTCGTAGCACCGAGATGGATCGAGAATTTCGATATGTGAGCCTCCTCCATCAAAGTAGCATGCGTACCGCCCACGAATGGTACCCAAATCCGACCCTGAAACGTTAGAATTCCTCGTCCATCCTTAACGAACTCTGAAATTAACCCGACGACCCGCTCCTTCTTCTGCATCTCGGATTTCACAACCTCGGCCTGTGCCCCACGAATAGCATCTAATACCGGAGTCGTCACCGTCAACCTCAGACATACATCCCGCAATGAAGTGCTCTCCGCCCTACGACTCAATGCATCGGCTACCACATTAGCCTTGCCTGGGTGGTATAGGATCTCACAGTCATAATCTTTAACCACGTCCAACCATCTCCTCTGACGCATATTTAGGTTGGGTTGATCCATAAAATACTTCAAACTCTTATGGTCCGTGTATATAGTACAACGAACCCCGTACAGGTAGTGACGCCAAATTTTGAGAGCAAACACCACTGCCCCCAACTCTAAGTCATGTGTAGGATACCTCGCCTCGTGAGGCTTCAGCTGCCTCGATGCATAAGCTATCACATGGCCCCTCTGCATCAACACTGCACCCAGTCCCGAAATCGATGCGTCGCAATATACGACAAAGTCCTCCATCCCTTCCGGGAGAGCCAATACCGGGGCTTCGCACAGTCTCTGACGAAGTGTCTCGAAGGAAGTCTGCTGCTCGGGTCCCCATGAAAATGTAACACCCTTCCGGGTCAATCTGGTGAGCAGTACCGCGATCTTGGAGAAGTCCCTAATAAACCTCCGATAGTACCCCGCCAACCCAAGGAAACTCCTGATCTCGGAAGGTGACTTCGGTGCCTCCCAACTCATCACTGCTTCCACCTTGGCCGGATCAACCAATATCCCTGCCTGATTAACAACATGTCCCAGAAATTGGACCTCCCGCAACCAGAAGTCACATTTGAAGAATTTTGCATATAGCTTCTACGACCTCAGTACCTCAAGGACCTCCCTCAAATGTCCCTCATGCTGCTCTCTAGACCGCGAATACACCAGGATGTCGTCGATAAATACAATCACAGACCGATCCAGCATCGGCCTGCATACCCTGTTCATCAGGTCCATGAACACCGCTGGGGCATTGGTGAGCCCAAAAGGCATCACCACGAACTCGTAATGCCCATACCGCGTCCTAAATGCTGTCTTCTGGACGTCCTCATCCCGCACTCTTACCTGATGGTACCCTGATCTCAAATCGATCTTGGAAAACCCAGATGCCCCTTGCAACTGATCGAATAGATCATCAATCCTCGGTAACGGATAGCGGTTCTTGACCGTCACCTTGTTCAGCTCCCGGTAATCGATACACATCCGGTGTGAACCATCCTTCTTCTTGACGAACAGGATCGGTGCCCCCCACGGCGAGCTACTCGGCCGAATAAATCCCTTTCCCAACAACTCCTGGAGTTGCGAGGACAACTCTTGCATCTCTGGAGGTGCAAGACGATAAGGCACCTTCGCAATAGGCTCAGCCCCTGGAACCAGATCGATACCAAACTCCACTTGTCTCGCAGGAGGTACTCCTGGCAAATCCTCGGGAAAAACATCTGGAAACTCGCGCACCACTGGAACCTCCTCCACTGTCTTCGGTCTCTCGGAAGTCTCCCGCGTATCCATCACATACGCCACAAAACCTTTACATCCCTGCTGTAGGCATTGCCTCGCCCTAGCGGCCGAACAAAAAGCTGATCCCGAACGGGTGCCCTCGCCGTATACCGTAAGAACTCCCCCACTAGGGTCTCGTATAGTTACCGGCTGACGCTCGCAGTCAATGACGGCGCTGAATCGGCTCAACCAGTCCATGCCTACGATGACACAGACATCCCCCATCGCAATAGGAATTAGGTCAATCGGAAACGCAACCCCGAAAATCTCTAACACGCATCCCCGAAGAACCTCCGTAGCACAAACCACCCTCTCGGCCGCAATAGAAACGCTCAAGGGCCGACCTAACGGCTCACGACTAATGCCGATATGCTGACTAAAAGCTAACGATACAAAAGATCTACTCGCACCCGAATCAAATAACACTAGAGCAGGCATAGAGTTCACAAGAAAAGTACCTACACATACATTAATATAAGCACAACATTTCGACTTAAAGTAAATACGTGAATGATAACATACCTGCCACAACATCGGGCGCAGCGCGGACCTCCTCCGCAGTCAGCTGAAAGGCTCTCCCGCGAGCCCTCGGGGCCTCGACCTTCGCCGGTCGGGTCTCAGTAGTCCTGGTAGTAGGTGTAGCTCCCTGACGAAGCTGCGGGCACTCGGCCTTCCGATGGCCTGTTTGGTTGCAGTGAAAGCAAACCATAAACCCCTTAGGGCAATCCCTGGCAATGTGTCCCTCCTTGCCACACTTGTAGCAACCACCAGCTCGACACGCCCCCTCGTGACCCTTGCCGCACTTCGCGCAAGTGCGGCCCTTCGGACCTCCCATCCTCGAATCAGCGGACTTGATCCGCTTGGCTGCCGGCTGAGACTGAGCCGGCCGCCGATCCACCTGCCGAGACTCGGCCTCCTCCCTCGCCTGCGTCTCCAACTCGATCTCGCGCTTCCTGGCGTTCGCCTGAAGCTCAGTGAAAGTACGATAGGTGGAGTTTGACACAAACTCCCGGATCTCCCTCTTCAAAACGCCCAAATACCGGCTCATCCGCGACTGCTCCGTAGATACCAGCTCAGGGCAGAACATCGCTCTCTCATGAAACTTCCGCGTGATCACTGCCACGGAATCAGTACCCTGCTTAAGGGTCAAGAACTCCTGAATCAATCGCTCCCTCTCCACCGGGGGAACGTACTCGTCCCTGAACATCTCAGTGAACCTCTCCCACGTCACCGCTGTAATCTCCGCCAGAGTGAGGTTCGCCGTCACGAACTTCCACCAATCCTTCGCTCCCAGTCGGAGCTGGTTCAAGGCGAACCGTACCCTCAGATGCTCCGGGCATGAACAAGTATAGAAGCACCCCTCAATGTCGGCGATCCACCTCATCGCCGCAATCGGATCCTGTGTCCCATCGAACTCAGGGGGTTTCGTGTTGCTGAATTCTCGGAACAGCAACGAATCGCCCCTTGCGGCCTGGTAGCGGCCACGGCTGCGGTAGCGGCAGCAGCTGCAGCATCAGTCAATGCGGCGTACCGCTCCTCGAATGTCTCCATCAGCGTGGTCTTAATAGACCCAAACATCTCCGGGATCTCGGCCCGGATCGCTGCAGCCACCTCCTCCTGGATCATCTGACGAATATCCTCGTCACTCACAGTGCTCGAACTCGCCCCATTGCGTGTGATGACCATGATGTCTCTGAAATACAACATAAAATCATCAGAGACTCCACCAAGTACAATTGTACTCGATACGCACCCTACTCAGTCTCCGATATCCAGGGATTCTTACTTGGGTCTTCCACCGACCCGGTGTCTTCGGTAGTACGGGCCCAATACTACCGACCACACCGTATCAGTATTCGTCCCAAATCTTTCTCCCCAAATCCCGAATAATGAGTACTCTACTTCTAGTATGCACTATCTACTTGCGCGCTACCAAATATCTCATATAAGCAATCTCCCTAGACTAAGGCATCACAAAACAGGCCATTCTAGTCCTATCATGTATACCTAGTCTTCTAGCATGCATAACAATTCATAATTCAGTGCATAACATAACATTGTAAGGTATTCTGGGGATCTTTACCGTTCGGGCGCTGGCTGATCGTACACACTGCTCCGTTCTTGTTTACCGCTTTACCATTTATAAAATTTTATACCTTTATTATTTTAAAAGATTTTTCCTCAAATCCTCGGTTTGAGTTCAGTTACACCCGAAGGTACACCCGAATCCCTCAAACCAAGGCTCTGATACCAATTGTAACAGCTCAAATTTTCAAATAAATTTTTCATTTAAAATAGAACAACATTATTCAACAAAAGTATTTATTCCAGATTCATTTCAAAAAAATACAATTAAAAGAATCCCCAAGATCTCCAACAATGGCAGTGTGTACGCGTCACGCCGGCGCCTTCCCACGGTCGTCGCTAGTACCTGAAACACATACATACAACTTGTAAGCAAAAATGCTTAGTGAGTTCCCCAGTATACGACTTACACACATATGCCTTTCCAGGCCCTGACCTTCCGGTCCACAAAACATTGCCTTCCGGCCCGTAACATAATCGCCTTCCGGCCCATAACATATCGCCTTCCGGCCCGTATCATTTTGCCTTCCGGCCCATAACGTTTACAACACATAACGCATATAACATAACACACATAGCACATACATCCTACATCATACCTGTCCTTTCTGTCACATAACATATCGCCTTCCGGCCAGTATAAACATACATATCATGTATAGCATCTACCTTTCTAGTTATAGCATAAATAACATATATCACATACGACCTTCCGGTCTCACAGTCAAACCCTTCCGGGTGAAGTATAGTGAGAAAACTCACCTCGTAGTAGGCAAGCTATAAACCCTTGGAGCTACTCGCACTCGATCCGCTAATCTGCAGACTCCCTATAATACCACATACCTTCATTAATGATCTTATCAAACAAGACACTGACCCTACGAAATTACATACAGGTCAACGGTCAACTTGACCAGACTCGTCGAGTGCAAAGGCGACTCGGCGAGTCTAGACGTCCTCCCCAATTTCCCTGTGGTTCCCCTTTCTACCCGTCGAGTATCCCCCTTGACTCGACGAGGTTCTTGTGGAGGAATCGCGGGGCCACCCCGACTCCACTCGCCGAGTCTAAAGAACGACTCGGCGAGTCCCAGTAAATCTTCAAGCTACTCGCCGAGTCTGAAGAACAACTCGGCGAGTCCAAGCGGATCTTCAAGCTACTCGCCGAGTCTGATCAATGGACTCGGCGAGTCCATGCCATGCAGTCAATCAACTGCCTCCTGTAATTCGCATGGTTCCGAAATATATAGACATGGGACTTCCTGGACCTTTAAACATACTATTACTGGGATTTAAACGCTTGTAACAACACTATAATCTATCTAACCACTAAATGGGTTTCCTAAACCCTAGATTTGTGTACAACACCAAAACAACAGAAATGATCCGAGTATTACCTGGAAAACGTGTTCTCTGTGTCCCCAACCTTCAGAGCTCAATCCTCTTGATCCTCCTTTGACCACAACCTTGCCTCTTCTTTCCTAACAACTCCTTCAAGTTTCCACTAGCCTTCACTCCTGCTCTAGATGCCCACAGACGTTTAGGTTATCTTCAATCGGCCAAAAGACGAGAAATGACGGCCCTAAAGACGTTATATACGATCCAGAATCAAAACATCTAGGGTTTCTGCTGAACAGCGTGGACTCGCCGAGTCCCTAAGGGACTCGTCGAGTCCAGTCGCGAATCTGTGACCAAGACCGTGGTCCTACTCGACGAGTCAGGCACCAACTCGCCGAGTCCCCTCCTAAAAAAAATGCCCCAAAAAGTTTTAAAGAAATACCTGAAATTCCGGGCTGTTACAATCATAGTCCATTTGGAACTCCCCGTAAATTTCAGAATCCCTTTCGACTTTGACCCAGCAAGGGATGGCCCTTGACTGGGGAGTAAGCGAGAGGAAGAACATTTGGAATTCCAAGTGAGAGACCGAATTCCTTAGGAAACCTCACTTTGGGAACGGCTTAATACGCTTCGTAAAGCGTGGAAACCAAAGATCCAATATAGTTAGGACCTCCGAGATTCTTACCAGAATCGGTCCTGCGTTTCACAAACTAGACCTACTCCGCGAACTCAGTAACGTACATTTTCCCCTTCGCGTCTCGAACTTGAAACAGTATCCTTTAATTTGGACTTCCGAAATCCCTCTCGACGAGATCGAGGTTTACGAGATCCTTGCCTTCATATTAGTACCGTAGCGACCCTCGACCGAGAGGTCAAGCGGACGAAGCAACACCGTCGCCCGATAGTGAAGGTTCGTTGGGATTCCAACCGAGAACTCGATTTCACTTAAGTACACTAGAACAAATCAATTAGGAAGTTTCCTCCTCACGACTCCATCATTCGTGCATACTTCCTTGACTAAATTCTAATTTCGGGACGAAATTCCTTCTAACGGGGGGATGATGTGACCACCCGAAATTTCCATTTGTACGAACAATATCTATTCAATAGAAGTCAGTCCAATTTCAGTGATTTTCAGATTTTTCCAAACGAGTTAGTGTACATTAGTGTTTACACTTTAGGAGATAACAGGAGAGTGGATGCTCCTGGGTTTGTGAAATTTGAACATTTCAAGTTTCATAATGTTACAATCCAAGTTCGAGAATAAAAATATTTTCTGCCAAAATATTTCAGGACTATAAATAGTTTTCTGAATTAAATTAATTCATTATTCACAATTCCAGCTAGAGAAAAGCCATTTTCTCTCTGACAGATCTTCCGGTTTTTATCCCAGATTATGAGTAACTCTTTCTAGTAGTGGTAGAATACATATTAGATGCTTAAAACATGATTTAGTTGGCTAAATCATTAGATCTAGGAGTTTACTCCCCAAGGTGTTCTTGGGCGGTAAACTCCCGAAACAAAGCCAAAACTGACATTGGTACTAGGATAAGGCCTTAGAACATTAGGTATACATGTTAGGGACATGAAAACATACACAAATCCACCCAAGATTGGGAGTTTACGACCCAGAACTCTCTTAGGCCGTAAACTCCATTTCCTAGCCCTAAATGGTGATTTGAGGACTTAAGGACTTTAAGGCTTGCATCTAGGCTAATTTCCCAAGTAGATTAAGGTCTTAAACACATCAAATGACACAAATGAAAGTGAGTTTACGGCCCAGAACTCTCCTAGGCCGTAAACTCCATGTAAATGGACACAAAGGGTGTTTTCATGACACCTAAGGCCCTAGACCTTTACAAGAAATTGTACCCACTAAATGGAAGGACCAAACCACACCAAAATCACTTAACCAAGTGAGTTTACGGCCAAGACATGGTTCTTGGGCCGTAAACTCCTAAAAAGGGCACTAAGTGGTGCCTAATGCCTTCATATGCTAGGAATAAAAGTCTAGAACATATCCCACAAGTGTAAGAGGCTTGAAAGCAACCAAGGAATCACCCCAAGGGAGTTTACGGCCGTAAACTCCAAGGGGAAATGTCCTTGAGGCCGTAAACTCCTATTTGGAGTACTTCTAGACCTTAAACCCTTCCAAGGATAGAGCCACTAAGTTAGAATAATTCTAGAAAGCAATTGGGACTTCAAAACACACCAAACACACATGTTTGGGAGTTTACAACCGTAAACTCCATGTGTGATGGTTTAATGAGAGTAAACTCTCTTGTAGGGTCCTTTGGAAACCCTAAACTCAAGTACCCTGTCCCACAATAGCTTAGATGAAGTCCTTACGGCTTAAAACAATTATATAAAGTGTTATCTATGTCTAGGATGTCTTAGACATTATCAATTAGTCTTTTGAGTCTAATTGAGTGCATATATGTGTGATTATATGTTCATTAGGATCGTAGTGTGTGCACAAGTCCTCGCTTGACACCTAGCCATCCTATACCCCTCCGTTCATCCCAATCACCAACTACAGGTGAGTTCATACCCCTTAATCAATGTTTTAAAGGATTTTAAATGCTTTAATGGGGGGGGGGAATACAAGTAGAAAACAATAGGTTGTTAAATCAATTTTATGTATTTTATAACTGTGTTTTCACTCAGTAGATTTCACATATTTCAAAAGGAGTCACATGAAATGGTTTTCTATCTTAAAATACTTGGACAACAGAAGTATTAGTTTTGAAATGTATAATGACCTCAAGTCACTTTAAATTAGTGTTCAAAACTCCTAGATATCTTGCAAAACCATTATATTTTACCTTTTTGAATCAAACTATACTTATACGTATATATTCATTTATATGTTAGAGATTATAGTTTTCATCCTTCGTTCAGTTTCCCGC
Organism: Lactuca serriola; assembly: GCF_051521515.1. Classification (NCBI taxonomy): domain Eukaryota; kingdom Viridiplantae; phylum Streptophyta; class Magnoliopsida; order Asterales; family Asteraceae; genus Lactuca; species Lactuca serriola. The sequence goes on from NC_136414.1 coordinate 119,411,345, forward strand.
ACCCTGGCGTTGCGAGGGTGCATAAACCTACTTGAACAACCACATACTTTCCAGTTAGCTATCATAGGGATAATCAGAAGATATCAAACAAGAGTCAGTTCATTCATGAGTCTATACTAATGCCTTACATGATAGATGAGTACACGTACTTAGGATTATATGATACATGAATATGTTTACATATACTTACCTGTTACATGAACACACTTACATGAATACCGTACAGGGACACTTCTTCATAGGTGCATTATCCTGTATTTACTTACCTTGGATACTTGAACTTAGATCTAAGAGGATGATTTATTAGTATTTACTGTGTAAATTGTCTTTCCTATCCCCGTTTTATGGGATGTTTCGGCGGGACTTACCATTCCGAATCTTACTGATTAGCACCAGTGGTCGATGACGTCTACGGATGTCTAAGGTAGTCACTTGATTAGTAGTCAGTGACGAGACTAACTATCCCTCTGTCCACTGTTGCAACAGTGGATGAGATGTGAATCTTCGGAGGATCATTAAGTTGACGATCTACATTAAGAGATCGATACAGGGACTAACCCTCCTTCCACCCTGCTGCTGCTACAGAGGATGAGGGGACACTCTTCGGATGTTCCTTAGCGTCTATCTTTCGCTTCAGCGATGTCGTGTTTGTCCTGGTAACCCAAGACAATAACACTTACCTGATTATATTTTCGTGTTTACTTTATTTTTTGATACTTTCACATAAACGATGAGTTAGACTAAGTGCTCTAGTACTAGTCAATAGAAAGGAAAAGTTATCATATTACTTTCAGAACATACGAGTCTTGGTAGAAGACTACTTAGCCATAACAGAACATTCGAGTCTTGGTAGAAGACTACTTAGCCATAACAGAACATACGAGTCTTGGTAGAAGACTACTTAGCCATAACAGAACATTCGAGTCTTGGTAGAAGATTAATTAGTCATAACAGAACATACGAGTCTTGGTAGAAGATTACTTAGCCATAACAGAACATTAGGGTCTTGGTAGAAGACTATCGTATCCTCTTCCTAGTTTACTTTATTTTGTGATATATTCACATACACGATGAATTAGACTAAGTACTCTTAGTACTAGTCAATAGAATGGAAAACCTGTCATTTTACTTGGTCATGACAAAATATCGGGTCTTGTTAGAAGATCGCATTTCATACTTATATCAACTGTTCTATTTGAGGATTTATACGACATTCTTAACAACATTCCAAAATAGGACAATATCACCTAAATACTTATGAATTCACCAGCTTTAAAGCTGATACTCGCTTTCAAAATAACTTGTATTCTCAGGTCATCAGTTAGACAGGTGCGGTGGTCAGGTTTTTGAGAAGATAGAGCACAGACAAGACTCGCCTTATTTTGATTATTCATATTATTGTTGTACATTATGAAATAACACACATGTATTAAAACTCTACTGATAATGCAATGGATGATGTTGTTGCTTGTTTATTATATTACACTGTTGTGATACTGTACATGACGTCCTCCACCCCTGAACGTTTCCGCCGTTCGTGGTTTTGGGGTGTGACATAATGTTTGTGAGAGTATAAAGAGAATGACCCCAGACAACCCGATGTTGTCAGCTTATGAGAATGCTGGAATCTCAACACCCGAGGTTTTTGTACCAGCACGTGTAGGTTACCATGTTTTCCACAAAAGATGGTTTCCCGTAAAATTTATAATGGTGTTAATTCCTCTAAGTGATCCGTTATAACCATACTTGATAATGACAATTTCTCCTGTTATGACATCTGATAGATGCCGACTTGCTTAAGGTACGGTTTGTCACCCTAGACTGGCCTAGTCTAACTGTAGCGAACAACTCAGGTGTGGGGCGTGACCCTCGTATAGATCTATACACAAACTCACACTCTCTTACCGGGAGACTTTGATTATAACTACAGACTACGTTTGTACACTCATTTGGTGCCAAACGAAACGTCTCACTAGATCCTAAATCAAATTTACGCGAATAAACATATAAGGTATATTTCAGACCCAATAAACATGTAAGTGGACAACTAAGGCCCACTAAACATGTATATTATTTCTAGGTTCAAAAGGAATGTGAATGTATATCCCATACCCAATATACATGCAAAAAGGACAACTAAGGCCCATTAAACATGTATATTATTTCCAGGACCAATAAAACTATAAATGACATGATTGATCTGTGGGTTGTTACGTTGGTTGCATAAGCTTCATTGTTTACCAAAATGACATAAAAGTGCACACTTTTGTAAAAAGACATATTTGGTCTTTAAAACTAGAAATTTACAATTTAGTCATACTTTTTTATAAAAATGACACTTTAAGTCCGTTAAGACTAAAAGTTCACTATAAAGGTTAGTTTTAAGTAAAAATAGTATTTTTAAACCCTCTTTTGTCAAACATATCATTTTTGGCTTAAGTTTATGAAAATGTGCATTATCGGCCCATTTATAAATAAATTTATCTTTTTGGCCCGAGTTTTAATAAATTTACATTTTCAGCCCCATTTTTATCGAAAATTTACATTTTTGGCACAACTTTGGTTTAAATGACACTTAAGTCAACAAAAGTGCAAAACTTTGCAATTTTGGCCTAAAAGCCGTGAAAGCCCAAGATAAGGCCCATTTGTGAAGATTTACACTTTTAGCCCTTTTAAAATCATAAATACCATAAAGATTCATATTTATCAAAATAAATCCTTTTTTGTCCCTTAAGACCGTGAGTTACATATAAGTACCTAATTTTTGGTTATATGGTCATATTGGCTCTCTATGGAAATTTTCTTAGTTGTTAACACTTTGAAATGTTTTAAACCTTTTCTTTCCATAATAAGTTGTAACAAGTGTTATGTTCTACAAACATCATTATGTTTTATCATATCTTCAAGTTTATGGCGTTTATAGCACATAATCAAGCTTATATCATGAAAAACACACAAAATCATGCATATACACATAGATCTACACAAAAAAAACTTGTATTCTCCCCCAAAACATAGTAAAAATCGAAAATTAGGGGTATCAACTCACCTTGGGAATGGATTCAGTTCTTGAAGAAGAATTGAAGGAGTTTGAAGGTGTTTTCGGTCTTGGATGATTCCATGGAAGAGGTTTCGAAATTTAGATGGTTCTAAGAATTTATGTATGATGACAATTTAGATGATTCCATGGAAGAGGTTTCGAAATGAAGCCATGTAAGGAAGTGTTCTTTAGCATATAAAGGAAAACAATAACTTATGTATGATGACAACTTACTAAGATGATAAGACTTGATGCTAAACTCTTGATGTCCCACACCAAGGTCACAAAATTTGCAAGAGGTAGTGAGTGAAATTCCTTGAAGTTTTGAGAGGAAATTAGGAGTAAAATGAGGTTGGAGAAACTTTTGTGTGAGGTGAAATAGCCATAGGCCGAGAATTTCTAAGGAGAAAGGGGAGAGAAGATAAAGTGGTTAATACATGGTGGATTAGTTTCAAATTTCCTAGATATTTGGTGGTTATTGCATGGATTACCACCATGAAATAAGGAGGTGTCACCATTAGTATTTCTTATGTTATCCCCGTTTTTTTTTACAATGTGTGTGTATATATATATATATATATATATATATATATATATATATAACCGAGAATGGGGTGAGAATGAAGGAAAAACATGGCTTTTGGGTTATTATTGAATATATTCGAAATTATAAGGCATAATAAGGAAGCTTTCGGCCCATTGGGCTCTTTTTATGGGTTTACTGTCCAAAGGTGATGAAGGAATGGGGTTTGTGGCCCAAAAATGTTCAATAGTGTTGTCTATGGCCCATAAAGGCCCAAGAGAATGAATATGGGTCTATTTAAGGCCCAAATAGGCTTCCTTGACCCAGAATAACCAAATTGAGATTTTACTGGCCCCTTAAACCCAACAAGAGTATCCTGGTCCATTTTGATTTTGAACTGGGATATTAGGGTTTCAAATCCATAGTTGAGTAGGTTAGATGTATTGGATTAGCTATTGAACTTCACTCATGAGTTTTTATTCAAATGGTTGATTTTGAATGAGCATAGTACATGGCATCAACTTACGTTACAAGTTATACAGGAGTTGATTTTACATGAAGACAAAATTTCCTAGCTAAAAATACTAGTTGTGACAATTTTCAAGCTAATGAATTCTCCTGTATTGCATGTTTTCAAGCTTCCAAGTTTGGTTAGATTTTTGATTTTTTGAAATCTTAGTTATTGGATAATATGGATAACTTAATTTTGAATAAAAATAAATTTCATACATATTTTCTTTAACAACCCTTTTTAAATTGTTATTTTATGTGACAAAAGTTTAATGCATCTTTTGTCATTTTAAGTTGTCTTAGAAAAACAAAGGTTGTTTGATGTCTCTGTTGATGTATATTATGTGCATAAAGTAGCCAAGTACCATTATGATTTTTGTGGTGTTGTCTTTGTTGTTTTTGTTATAAAATCCTTGTAATAATTTATTTATTCATATGGTATGTAATAACTAAATAGATTAGTTTTTCTTCTTTATTTTTGTAAAGTAATAGATTATTTTTTAGAAATAATTTATTTGTACCAAGATGTAACAAGAAAGGAAGTTGGAACCATTTTTTGAAGACAAAAAGTACAATTTTCGAGTCTAAAAGGTGTGCAGGATTTTCAGTGATATCTTCTGAAAAGTGTCAATAATGCTTTTTAGCAAGGGTTGTTGGCTTTCAACGACAATTGCTGAATTTTACCCTTCAAGAAGTTTTTTCAATCTTTTGCAAGCAATTGGTGTTTACTCAAGTGGGAGCTTCTTCAACAACATAACAAGAAGTTTTTTGGTCCCCTTAAATGTCCTTTTAGGAATGGACTTGGCATATTTTGTGTTGGCTCACAAAAATGTCATTAGTTGGCTTTGTTTATGCACATATGTTTTTATGCATGTCTGCGTTGTTTATTTTATGAAATTATTATGTGTGGTTCATAAATTAGTTTTCCACATGCTAAAATAATTTTGGACAAAATAAACATCACATGGATTTTGGGTTTTCAAAATTGGACATAAGATGTAACAAGTTGATATTTTAAAAATAAACATGGTTTTATAAAATCGTTAATAACGATTAATTTTGAAATATCCCATTATAAGTTTTAAAATTGTGCTTTTTGTAACTTATATAAACACCGTATATATAAGTAATAAAATGATGTAAGGTTCAAATACACTCAAAATTAATACCGGATATTAAAATTGAATTGCGTCAAATTATATATAAACTAGCCTTTTATATAGAATTAAAAGTGATTTTCTTTTGAAAATTGATACCATGGTTTATTATATGCATGTAATAACCATGACATCTTATGTTTTAAAACTGTAATTATAAAACATATAAATACCCTTATTTTACAAACCTCAAATCTATGCAATCCTTTTGAAAAACACTTGCATATCTAATGTACGCACTAGTGGGATAAAGCATACATAACCTCTCAGTGTTGTCTTTTGATGGTCGGGGTGTATTCTTGATTTCTATAACCAAGTTATAGGCCGATTACACAAGTTTTTCAAATAGGATGATTTGATCTGAAAACTTTTGTGATAAAGGATACCTAAGCAAGAGAGTTCCATGGCATAGATGGGATCAAACATGTCTAATTACATTTGTTATTAGAGATCCCAAAAATCTAGGAACTATGTAGCAAGATATAATTGATAATCGATATCTACTAGGTTGAATTCAAACGGATGGAATAAAGGATACTTAACCATTTATTTGTTTTGCAGCTTAGATCCTAGATTTTGATAATTAATGTTTTTGGAAACTAATAGGGTATTAATTATTAAAGATTTAATATTGAAAATACTAAATATATTTTGTTAAAAATTTTGTAGTTAAATAATCCATTCTCATTATCATGAATTGTCATTTTCGTTAATGACTTAATGAAACAATAACATTCAGTAGATACAAGTCCAATGAATGGGTTCATGTAATAAGAGACAATCTCGTAAGAGATATGAAATTGTATACACTTAAAGGTCTAAGTCCTAAACTATTTGCTTTAGGCAATAAGCCTGAAAAATGAAACCTAGTAAAGGTATCACTGTGATGCTAAAGATGCTTCTAACATCAAGCTAGGAATAGTTAATCATGACTTTTAGGAGGTCAAGGATTATTTAAACATATATTTGATGATATAATAGGTCAACCAATATTACAATAAATACAATGATGTTTTATTTAAAGCTAGTTTAAACATTGGCATAATGCCAGGCTAAAAGAATCATCTTGTGTGATCCAAGAGGCCTATGTTTTATGGACATGACACCTTTAATCCCAGGAAATCAACTAAAGCCCACATAGATGGATCTTGTTTCTTTTTTGAAGAAACTGGACACTATAAAATGATTTACTCCTCTTATTTGTTCTTTTGTTAAGAAACTAGACACTGGAAAATGATTTACTCCTCTTATTTGGAAGGAAAGTCTGGAAGAGACTAGTACTTATAGTATCTAGTAGATAGAAATCATACTTTTCATATAACACTTAGGTACTTGGTACTTAAATGTTAATCTAATATTTGCAAATGGCTTGCAGATATTTATTAAAGAGTACCAGTTGAACACAATCAAGTTGGAACTACGCTCTCGGAATTTAGTTTAGTATTTTTGCTTAGAACATAAATTACTTGTAATGTAAAACAATATTGTTTTGGAACATTGTATGTTATTTTAATTTAGTATGTCTAAATTTATGTCTCATTAATTTTATTCAGATGTTTGATAATTTACTTAATCGTTTTTCATAACGATAATATTCATATTTTGAAATGATTAACTTCTATTTATGAGACTAGATATCTTAATATAATGGAAAAGTAAATATCAAAATTTTATAAACAAAATTCAGTTCTATATACAAGCACTTTTGACATAAACTTGTTTTAAATCAAACACATATTTGACATTGATGAGAATAAATCTCTGATCGTTTAGATCTTTCATAGGTATATTGATAAAGAACAAACAATTCAAACACAACACAATTATGAACAGAGTATGGAATCAATGTAAAGCTTATGATTCAAATATAGTCACGCCTCAGCAGACCTCGATGAAGAACTTCTACTGTAGAGGCAAGCTAGGGTTTAAAATACTTGATGAGAAAGATAATAAAAGTGTTACTAACTAAGGATGCATGTATTCACCTTAAATACTAAAACCCTAGAGTAAAATAATCACGGTTGGACAGGCCCAAACCGGATACCAAAACCGGGCTAAGGACCGAGCCCATGACGCAATCCTATAAGCCCACCAATCTCCCCCTTTGTGTCAAATGAGGCGAGAGATTATTTCTGTTGATTAGGCTTCATTATCTTCACAACTTTCAACAGCTGAGGGATGATAGCAAGAAGAGTCTGCCGAAATTGAATATACCATCTCAGCATGTCAGTTAACAACTTCTTGTCGGCTGCTGAATTCTGATTACATCTCTAAATGATCTCCAAAATATACTCCAAGAAAGCAGTTGAGAACAGGTGCTTGTTAACAAGAGCGAACATGCATTTTTGACCTTCACCCCTAAGAAACATCACAGTGTGATGTTTTGTGTCAGTTTTCCCTTGATCATTGTAATTAAATCGCCAGCTCTTCCCATTGGTTTAATGGTGGTTCGCTTGTGAATAGCAGAGGCGATTTCTTGATCCATCTTTGCTACTTCATGAATGTAGCAAACAAGCATTCGCTTGATGTGGTCTATAATCGGTTGATACTCCTGAGGATCGATAGCAATATGTTGTTTAGGAGTATCCAGTCGTGAGGGTTGAGGTTCGGTAGATCAGCCAGGGAGAAATTATGAACCGATCCTTCAGAGCCTCAGGTCACTTTAAATTTGACGTTGACAAATTTCCCGGCTGAATATGGCTTTAGTATCTTAACAGTTGTAATCTTCTGTGAACTCCAGGTCAAGTACTGTGGATGAGCGAACTCCAGATAAAATTCTAATAGATCCCGATCCACCTTTGGGTCCGGAGAGGGGATGATAGCAGTTGAGTTGAAGAAATGAAAGATAAATGCCTTTCGAGTGATTGGCATGTCAAACTGCGCATCCTTCGAGTTTTCAAGCCCGAACAACATGACATGTTCGAGCCAATGAGTACTCGGTTCATCTACAACATCTCTTTGAATCGAATCAATGGTCCACTCTGGAAAAATGGACTTCTTTTTCTCCAAGAGATCCTTTTCTTTTTGCTTCTTCTCCAGCTCAGCCATTTCCTTCATGATCTTTTTTGCAAACTCTTTGTCAGAAAGTTTTGTTTTCTGAAAAGGCTTAGAGGGATTTTCACCTAAAGTATCTTCAAAAACATCATCATCATCATCTGTATCATCTTCACTAATTTTGTTTTTCTTCTTATCTCTTTTGCTGACCGAAGCTTCATTATCCTTCGGTGCAACTATTGACTTAGGTTCGGGAGGAGGTTGAGTTGTGACATTTGTAGGTGTTAAGTTGTAAAAGTCGAATAGTGTCTTGTAATGATTCGCATTTTGTATGTATTTTACTAAGTCTATTTTTAATGCGAAGGATAGCATGCGAAGTTTCACTGTATATGACTTAGTATACTTTTTGTAAGTTCCCTATAAATAGGGACTTAGGCTTGAAGTTGAGATATAGATATCGAAACACAAAAACTCTCTTCAGCTTATTCTGTAATCAGTCTTAATAAAACGAGATCTGATTAATATTTACTTCATGTGTTCTTTGTCTTTCATGATTCAATTCTATTATTTCGCATCTTAAATCTCGATAACAATTCACTACAATTGGTATCAGAGCAGGATTCAAACTGCTTGGATCTGATTTTCGTATAAGAATCATTTGCTTTTTGAGTTACAAATTTTACTCAAAATTTTCCGCGCAATTTTGGTTTTGAAAATCACTTTTGATCTTCAGATTTGAATTGATTCTGCATTTGAATTGTTAAGTCGAGTATTCGATTAGCGATTTTTGATCAATTCACTTGATCGATTTATGAAATTCATCAATATCTCAAGTTTTCTGAAATATTGTTTGTTCATCAATGGCGAACTTCAACATGAACACGATGACTTCTTTCTCTCATCTGCTTGATTCTTCAACCAAAATTCCGATGTTGATTCTAGAATACTATGATCAGTGGGCTGATAGAATGGAATATTACTTAAATGGAATTGATGAAGAACTTTGGAATTGTATCGATGGAACAGTTCAAGCTCCTGCAAATGTTCAGCAAATTGGTTCATCCACTGGATCTCCTGATGTTGAAGATCAACGAAAATGTCTGAAGGATAACGAAAAGAGATGTATGAGAGAACTAAGAGGTGCTCTTCCTCCTGTGGTTTACAATTACATTCGTAGTTGTAAAACAACAAAAGATATCTGGAATACTCTAAAGGAGAAGTATCAAGGTAGCGAAAAGACGAAGATCAATTCTGTGAAGCAATGTCTGATTGAACTAAAGGAATTCAGACAGAAGGATGCAGAAACTCTCGAAAGTTACTATGATCGTCTGAATGAGCTTGTGTTTCGCTGCAATAGGTACGGTATCACTAGATCTATCATGGAATTCAATTTAACTTTCATTATGGGACTTCGCAAGGAGTGGCGAAGTGTGAGCATGATGATTAAAAATCAACAAAGTTTTGATACAACCAAATTGAATGAACTCTAAAATCAACTCAAAACACATGAATCTGAGGTCTCAGAAATGTATGAAGAATCAAAACTAGTTATTGGTGGTCCTTTGGCTCTAGTTTCAAAGGTATCAGAAAATGATGAAAAAGATGGATCAGATGATGAAGGATTTTTGATGAATTCCGATGATGAAGTTGTGGCATTCTATTCAAACAACAGAGTTAAAAAGTTTTTCAAAAAGCGTTTTAATCCAAAAGGGAAGATGAATGATGCGAAGAATGTTACCACAAGGACTGGAGGGGATGAGAGGAAGAAGCTGGAGAACATTGAGGAAAAACCGAAAAATGCGAATGAAGAGAAAAAGTTGAAAGGTGATTCAGGAATCTATTGTCATTATTGCAATGGTGCGAATCACTTCGCAGCTGACTGCATGTTGCGAAAGAGAGAAGAGAAGAAAGAAAAAGTAAAAGATGAGGCATACTATTATGAGAAGATTGAAGAGTTACGTAGAAAGACAAAAGGAGTGTCATTGGTTGCGAAGGGAGAAACAAATGAAGAAGAGAGTGGAACTTATCAGATCTGGTCTTCAGGATCTGATGATGAAGAAATGAGACATCCCACACATGGAGCAATGTTCACAAGCTTTGAGGAATGCGAAGGGAACATTTCAGGGAAATGTTTTGTGTCAAAATCCACTGACAAATCACCCATGACAACTAAGGTACGTACAATTCTTGAATCTTTTAATATTCCTTTATCTGCTTATGATGCTGAAATTGTTTTATTTGATGATATTGTGGCTTATTTTGATTCTGTTATTGTGTCTTCTAGTAATTTAGCTAAGAAATTAAATGTGCAACTTAGTGAGACACGAAGAGAGTTAGAAATAAAGAAGAGCAGAGTTGAGAAATTAGAATTGCAAGTCAAAAATATAGACTATGATAGGAATAATCTTACTAATGATGTTAGGTTATTACTAGCACAGAGAAACATCTATTGTAATTCTGCAAAATGCTTGTATGCAAAATTAACAGCTTTACATCACTCTTCTGATATTAGCAAAGAACAACATAGAATACTTTTACCTTTTCTTGAGTATGAACGTGAAAAAGTTGATGTTGTTTCTTATGATTGCGAAAGCACAATTGCTCAATTTGACAAAATACTTGATGATAGATATGCATATGGTATTGTCAAAATTGATGAATTTCTGAATGCTGATGAATTGGTTAACATTGTCAATGAGAGTTTGACAAAGAGTGAACAAGTGAAAATCATAAAGAAAACTGAAAATTCAAAGCTCACCTCACAATTGAATTATGCTGATATTGATGAAAATTCTGATAATGTGAGTGAAATCAGTGAGATAGAAGAGGTTGATTGTTCTCAATTGTCAATCATTAATATCACATCTAAGCTCAAAGGTAAAGAAATCATAGTTGATTCAATAGTAGAGGATGAAATTGATAAATCTTCAACTTCGCAACATTGTATGTTTGATAATGTGGAAGTTGAAAGCTGGAAATCTGATGACACAGATGTAAAGAAAGAAGAAAAGAAAGTTTCAACTGAAACACCTCAAAGGATTGTTGTTGATCAAGTGTTTGAAAATACAAAAGAATTTGATAAAATTTTAAATGATAAAGGCGCACATTATTTGGAAACCAACACTGTGGTATATCCAAATTTTGTCTATACTGATAAAACAATTTTTCCAAATCAAGTTTTTGTCACTACTGGAAATGCTGAGAAAGTTCATCCTGATTTAAATAAAATGATTGAAAAAGATAATCAAAAGTACACAACTGAAGGTTTTTTCGCAAATCAAAACACAGAAGAAAACAATTTAACGAAAAATACTTATGTGTTTCAAAAACCAAAATCAACACAAAAATGGGTGATTAAAGGTGAAAAATCAAACAAAGTTTTTGAAAAAGATGAAAAACCAAAGGTTGAAGTGAAACTAAATTCTCATGAATTCAAATTGATGGTTGGAAATTTTTCAACAGAAAATAATGTTTCAAAAAGAAAAGCAAGAAAAGCAATATTCTGACAAGTTGTGTCTAATGAAAAATCAAGAGATGAAAAAGAGCAAATTTCAAAAACATCAACTAGTTTTCATAAACAAATCAACTCTGTTGACAAGGTTCCATATGTTCGCAAATATGACAACAATCGAAAATTTGAGAATTCGCAAAAATTTGCAAATAATCAAAAGTTTCAAAATGTTGGCAAATTCACGAATACTTCCTCAAGTTTGAAGAACTCAACTCAAGCCAAAAAGAAATTTTCACCAAAACAACCAAATTTTCCAAATCCTTTAATATCAAAACCAAACAAAGTTTTATATACAAAAGGAAAATCTGATGTTAGAACTTTCAATCATTGGTTTGAAGGGAAAGGAAAGAAATATCAAAATGGAAAATTTTCAGAAGAACAGATCAAAAGTGCATTTGATACATACACAAATAATTTTGCAACTGAGAGTACATCATCTAATAATTCGCAAGTTCCAGTTCAAAAATGGACACCAGTTATCAAAAATGCGAATGTTGTGAAGGATAAGATTACAATTAATGGAAATCCAAAATTATTGAATGATTATATTTCAAAATCTAGAACTGATGATGTTGATATAATTGATTCAGTCACAAACAAAGTGAAAACATGGTTCTTAGATTCCAAAAATTTGTTTCATTCTACTAATGATGGACCCAAAAAGTCTTGGGTTCCTAAATTTTTTCAATAAATGCAGGTGATATGTGACGAGCAATATGATATGAAATGGTACATTGATAGTGGTTGCTCTCGTCACATGACTGGAAGGAAAGAAAATTTGCGAGATTACAGAAGCCTGGAAAATGCTGGAGTTGTCAAATTTGGAAATAATCACAAGTGTCAAGTGAAAGGATATGGGAAAGTCACAAATGGAAACTTCACAGTAAACAGAGTGGCATATGTTGAAGGACTTCAACATAATTTGATAAGTGTATCACAAGTTGTTGTGGGTACAGGAAATCAAGTTGTATTCAATGAAGAAGGTAGTATCATTTCAAATGTCAAGACGAATGAAATACTCCTCAAATCCAAAAGATATGGTGATATGTTTACACTGGACATCAAACCGATTGTGGGAAAACCAGCTGTGTGTTTACTATCAAAAGCATCAAATGATCTCAGTTGGCTTTGGCATAGAAGATTGTCACACTTGAACTTTCGAAATATAAATAAACTAGTAACTGAAGATTTAGTTTGAGGATTACCTGTACTGACATTTGATAATGATACTTTGTGTGCAGCTTGCGAACAAGGAAAACAACATCGAAAGGGTCATCCGATTGTGATAGATTCAAAAATAGTAGAGCCATTGGAACTTCTTCACATTGATCTATGTGGACCATCAACTGTTGCAACAATAAACAAAAAGCGTTATATTTTAGTTGTTGTAGATGATTTCTCTAGATTTACGTGGGTGTTTTTTCTCAGGATGAAATCTGAAGTTGCTCAGATGATGATAGATTTTATCAAAAAGATTGAAGTTAGTCTGAAAAAGAATGTGCGAAAAATTAAAAGTGATAATGGTTCAGAGTTTAAAAATCAAACTCTTGAAAGTTTTCTCACAAGCAAAGGCATTTCGCATAATTTTTCATCACCGTATACACCACAACAGAATGGTGTAGTTGAAAGAAGAAATCGATCTCTATGCGAAGCTGCCAGAACAATGTTGACATATGCGAATCTACCTCAATATTTTTGGGCAGAAGCTGTGTCCATAGCATGTTTTACTCAAAATCGATCATTCATTCATCGAAGATTTAATGTTACTCCATATGAAATAATCAATAATCGGAAACCTAATGTAAAATTCTTTCATGTTTTTGGTTGCAGGTATTTTATCATGAATCTAAAAGATAATTTGTCCAAGTTTCAAGCTAAAGCCGATGAAGGCATCTTTTTAGGATATTCACAAAATTCAGTTGCATACAGAGTGTTAAACAAACGAACAAGAAAAATTGAAGAAACGTTCAATTTAACATTTGATGATTACTATCTTAAAGAGATTGATAGTAAATTGGAGAATAAACCAATACTTGTAGATACACATAATCCAATTGATAATTCTGAAATCGATGATTTTGATTATGACTTGATTTTTGGAATTCCTGACAGGGCTATTGATGCAGAAAGAAATGCTCCTGATAATCAAACATTAGAATCTTCAAAACATACTGATGAATCAACGATTACTTGTAAAAGCACATCAGATATTCAAAATCAACTAGAACATCCAGTTGAGGGGGAGCCTTCGCAAAATCAACTAGAACATCCAGTTGAGGGGGAGCTTTCGCAAAATCAACAAGACCATCAAGTTGAGGGGGAGCATTCGCAAATTTGACAAGAATATCAAGATACAGATCATGTTGAGGGGGAGCATGATGAAACAGAGACAATTAATCTTGATCACAATGACGAATTTCATGAAGTTAATGATAACTTTTCTGTTGCAGGATCTTAAAATGAAGATATGTTTGAAGATGCACCATTAGAATTTGATCCAAATTATCCACCACTCGAGAAATGGACAAGAAATCATCCAAGAGAACAGGTAATTGGAAATCTACAAGAAGGTGTGTTGACTAGAGCTCAACTTCATGCGAAAAATGAGCTACTGAATGCGAACCAAGAACTTTGCATGTTTAATGTTTTTATTTCGAAAATAGAGCCAAAAACTGTCAAGAATGCTATGGAACACTTAGATTGGGTTGTTTCTATGCAATCTTAATTGGCAGAATTTGAAAGAAACAAGGTTTGGAGATTAGTTTCTAAACATCTGATGTTTCAATTGTTGGTTTAAAATGGATTTTTAAAAACAAAACCGACAAAGATGGCAATATTATTCGAAATAAAGCAAGACTAGTGGTAAAAGGTTATTCGCAACAAGAAGGCATTGACTATGAAGAAACATTTGCACCTGTTGCAAGACTTGAAGCGGTTCGCATATTTTTAGCATATGCAACTCACAAAGACTTTGATGTTTATCAAATGGATGTTAAATGTGCATTCTTAAATGGAAAACTTGAAGAAATAGTGTATGTTGAACAACCACCAAGGTTTGTAAACAGTGAGTATCCTGATCTTGTGTATGTACTTGACAAAGCTGTATATGGGTTAAAACAAGCACAAAGGGCCTGGTACGCAACACTTACAAATTTCTTGAAACAATCTAAATTTAAACAAGGATCAGTTGACCCCACATTATTTCGCAAGAAAGTTGGGTGTCATCTAATGCTTGTTCAAATTTATGTTGATGATATTATCTTTGGTTCAACTGATCCAGCATTGTCAATTGAATTTGAAAATTTAATGAAAAGTCAGTTTGAAATGAGCATGATGGGAAAAATTAATAATTTTCTTGGTTTAAATATAAGGCAGAACAGAGAAGGAATCTTAATCAATCAAGAAAAATATACGAAGAACTTGCTTGAAAAGTTTGGAATGATAAATAGCACAAAACTCAGAGTACCTATGGCAGTAGGAACAAGACTAACTCCTTCGTTAGATGCTCCTGCTGTTGATCTAACACTGTATCGTAGCATGATAGGGTCTTTATTGTATTTAACTGCAAGTAGACCTGATATTATGTTTTCGGTTTGTTGTTGTGCTAGATTTCAAGCTAATCCAAGAGAACCTCATTTGACTGCAGTGAAAAATATTTTTCGATATCTCAAGGGCACTGTTTCTTTAGGATTATGGTATCCTGCGAAAACAGGATTCATCATTCAAGCTTTTTCAGACTTAGATCTAGGAGGATGTACCTTGGATAGAAAAAGTATGTCTAGTGGATGTCAACTTTTGGATGGAAAGTTAGTGAGCTGGCAATCAAAGAAACAGACTTGTGTGGCTATATCAACCGCTGAGGCAGAATACATATCTGCAGCTGCTTGTACTTCGCAAATTATCTGGATTCAGAGTCAACTTCGTGATTATGCAATAAACATGAAAAAGATTCCTTTGTATTGTGATTCGCAAAGTGCAATTCGCATTTGTCACAATCCAGTACAACATTCAAAGACAAAACACATTGCTCTTTGATATCATTTTATTAAAGATCATGTGGAAGATGGGAATATTGAAATTCATTTTGTCAAAACAACTGAACAACTTGCTGATATTTTTACAAAACCTCTTGATGAAAAATCATTTGTTCGAATTTTAGCAGGTTTGGGAATGATTAATGCGAATTCAATTTTGTCGACACAAGAGTAAAAGCTTTGTTCAGCAGCTAAGAGTCGAAATCATTCAGAGGTTACTGTTCATTCAGAACGCTTCGCATGGCTTCACAACGATAGTTTTTCGCATCTGACTCATAATCACTATGGTAAGGTTTACGCATACTGTTTTAGTTATGAAAAATCGAAAATCCAAAAAGATTTTATTTTTTTTGTTCTTTAAATTTGAAAAATCAAAAATACAAAAAGATTTTATTTTTTTGTTCTTTAAATTTGAAAAATCAAAAATACAAAAAGATTTTATTTGTTTTTTTCTTTTGTTTTTGAAAATTTCCAAAATCATAAAAATATTTGTTTTCTTTGTTTTTTAAAATTGTGTGTTGAGAATTTATTACAGGGCTACAATGCGAAGAGGTCATACATTTGTGTTTCTATGGGAAGGCATTAAATTTTTTTTACAAACTAGTTAGGATGTCCCTAGAAGCATGCTTCTGTATGTAGACCACAAGCCTCGAATGATTCTATGTGTGAAAAATGAAAGCCTTGATGAAATTATCTCATGAACATTTCTACCCAGCAAGGCTTGTATTCGCATAAATCAACAAGAGCTACCTTACTCTTCTCAAATGAGTTAAGAGTTATCTGTTTTGTCCACATCATAACAGAGGTACAATTTGATTCTTAACTAATCTTTTTAAACCAAAATGTTCTTCAAATCCAAAATTTTTTTGAAAAAGATTTGTCCTTGAGGTCTTTGGTAAAACCAATCAAAACCTAGACAAATCACAACTCTGTGTTTAAGATCTAACATCATGAGTCCGTGATGAAAGTGAAACCCAACAATCATACACCTTTAAGGAATTGATGGGGAACTTTGTTCCAGATTTTAACGAAACCTTTGTTTCAGTATCAAAAATTTCGAAACTTCAAATCATATTCAATTCGCATGCGTGGTCTTGATCAAATATTTACAACCAAGAATATTTGTTACCCAACATGATCCAAACCAAATTTTTTCTTGAATATGATTTCAGTGTAAGTTTCATTCGCAAATTCTTGTCATGATAAATAATTTCACAAGCCAACTTGTCACTGACTACACTGGTCAAACAAGCAATTTTATTTAGAATTTCTCACCTTATGTTAAGGCTGATATGTAATGAAATTTTAAACCAACCCAAAATGATTTTTAAAAGATGCCCTTCGAAACTTCTTTACAAGTATTCGATTGTAATTCACGGGAAAATACACAAGCTGTTGATTATCTCTCTTGATAATTAACGAAGCAACCTTTGCCTGGGGTTTTACTGCATTCATGTCAAATTAACTTTTTGACATCACCACATTCCAAAATTTTTTTGATTCTTATCTTATTTCAATGGCACAATGCACACACGAAATCCTTGAGGTTCTGAGTAAAACCAACTCAGACTGATGATTTCGCAAGTCTGGCATATGACTTCGCTTTAAATCCCAAAAGTGAAAGAGCCTTGCTTCCATGCGAAGGGTTTTACCGGTTCGCATTCTATAACGGTTACTTGACAGGCTGTCTACTAAAAATTGTTGGTATTCTATCCGGTTTTCGAGGAGATGTGACAGTTACTTTTTACTGCATAGTGATCTTTTACAGCAATGATCCGAGATTCAATGTGCCACATCGGATAACATTAAATGCATCCCGCTTTAATTTCAAATCAAAGTTTGAGTAACCTATAAAAGGGGCATGAAGATCACTGTGTACGGTTATGCAAACAAGAATTCTCACAAAACTTCAAAGCTTTCATCTTGATCCTATACTCCAAAATTCTTTCAAACCCTACAATGGCAGTCACAAACTCAAACACTGATGAGGTCCTTTCTCGATCCCTTATGAAGATTCAGAGCACAAACTATCAGGTTGATCCCCATGTATCTGCTTACCCAGAAGAATTGAAGATGCTCATTGTGGCTTTCAAACGATCACCGTTGTCAACCGCCATGTTCCGATCCTTCCCCGTTCCGATGATCTGGTTATCACGGGCTGCATCCACGGCTTCTTACAATCACACGGCGGATGTGATTATGTTCAACCTAGTCAACAACAAAAGGGTGAAACTGTCCAAGAACTTGTTCGTGGAGTTCTTGGAGATTCCCAACAACCCACCTTTTGTGAAACCGGTCAACTCTCAGATTATCCACATGTTTAACGAGATGGGACATCAGCCGGAGTTGGAGAAAATAAGTGATTTCCGGAAGTCGGGATTGCCCTGTATTTGGAATTTTCTATTTGGAATTTTCTATTTGGAATTTTCCTCAGGTGTCTTACAGGAAGATCCGTTGGTCTAGACAGAGGAAGAGTCGAAGTGTATGCCATGGTAATGGGTATATACTATGACATCAACGTTGATTACGCGACTCAACTATGGAAGGAATTCGTAAAAAGTATGGAAAATACGAATTCAGAGAAGGGCGTCTCCTGTGCCAGGTACTGGAGTCTGATTCTGGAAAAGTCTACGAAAAAGAAGCAATTCCGGTCGTAGCAGATGTCGAAGTGGCTGAGTTTTCACTTTACCAATTTCCAAAAGTGATAGAAGATGATGAATCCATATTCACCAGGGTAGCTCGCATTCCGGACGCGATGCTTCGCAAAGTGTCTCCCACTCACAAAGTGTTGGTGAGGTATTTGCGAAACATAGACACAGTTGATCAGTTGGGTGTCTTACCTGAAGTTGCTTCTCCATCGAAGAAGAAGAAGAAGGGGAGCAAGAAACCTGCGAAGGGTTCACCTTCACCAACTGTTCAAGAAGAAGAGGTGAAGAAAGATGTTTTACCCTCCAAGTCTGGAGTGTTAAAACAGATTCGCAAGGCGGAGGTGAGTAGTAAGGGAGTTACTATTCGCAGCATTCCTGCTCCTGTTTCTCCTGGGAAGAAAAGACAAAGGGCAGAATACGTTGCGAAGAATATGCAACGAACACTGGGAAAGAAGAGGAAGATGGTGATTCACAATGAATCATCAGACGACGAAGTTGTCCCTGAAACTCCACCTATTTCTCTACCTATCACAACCATGGTAACTGTTTCTCTACCTATTTCTCAACCTTCGCAAAATTCACCAATTATTTCTCAAACCCAACTACTCGAAATAGCTCTTACCAAATCAATTACTGAGGAGGTACCTATTTCGGATACGGTTGTCAACGTATCTGATACGGGGGCACCTATCCCGAGTATTGCATCCACACTACCCATCACCACTACTTCATCCATATTCGACCATGCCCTTAAAAACCCATTCACCACCCTATTTCCATCTCAATCACCTGAAAATCCTACATCTTCGCAACAAACCTTTGATCCAGAAATCGAAGGAGGAGCTTTTTGTGGTGTTCTCGATGACATCACTTTTGATTCTGATGAAGAAGAAATTCTTAATCATATGCTGATGACAGGAAAACAATTCAAAATTCTTAATCAAAAATTGAAGGCCATTATCTAATCGTAAGCCGATTCAGGGAGAATGTCTTCGATTTCAGCAATGGAGGTGGATATAATGCTTAAAGGGGCTGAGAAACGCATTATGGAGAAAGTTGATCAGTCTGACAAAAATAACAAACTCCGGGTGCAAGCTCAAGGGAATAATTTCACGACTACCCTTAAAGATCTTAAAGCTACAACCAAAGAAAGACATCTTCTCTTTATTCAAGATGTAAAGAAAGTTCGTGAAGACGTCAACTTCAAAATTCATGAGTTGAAGTCTGACATTGCGAAGGATCTTCAAGCAGTGAATACAAGACAGGAAGATCTTCACAAGCAGATTGGGGAAATTTTGTCTCAACTCCACAAACTCAACAACCTTCCTATTGTTGATGATCTAAAGGCTGCTACAATGGAGAAGTTTGGTCTCCTGATCAAATTGGTCACGGAGCTCAAATCAGCAGTTTCGTAGTCTTCCACTTCGCAAATCCTTACTCCGGAATTCTTGTCTCTAAAGATTAACACTTTAGAACAAGCCATTCAGAAGGCTCTAGCTCCGATCTCGAACTTCAGTTCTTTACTTCCGAGGGGTGCTCCACCTGTTTTTACAGGGGCGCAAGGGGGAGAGAAGAATAGAAGTAAAGAAGCTGATGCAAAAACAGTGGGGAAGGTCATCTCAACCCAACTGGTTGCAACTCTTCCAATCCCTACCAAACCGATTTCTTCAACAAAAATAACTACAAAAACAATTTCTAAGGGAATTGTTATTGGAGGAAACGAAGGACGTTCGAGTTCTCAACCTCAGAAGGATGTATCAGGGAAGGGAAAGGGCATCCTTTATGAAAAGTCGAAGGAGGAATTAAAGGCTGATGTTGAGGCTGAATTGGAAAGGATGAGACAGGTTCAGAGCATAATGCGACAACGTGCAAGTGATCCTCCCTCAATGAACAATGGAGATCCTGCGAAGCTTTACTCTTACGAAACGATAGAGTCTAAAGTAGTAGGAAGAGAGATGTACGAGTTCGAGAAAAAGCCGAAACGAAGTTACGATATTGCGAACTCTGATAACTGTCAGCTTGACTTCCCTATCAACGAAATGCTGTTCATCACAGCACAGTACAAGATCAGTGAGAAATTTGATAATTCAGATGATTACACTCACATGAAAATCAGATTTCATGCTGTTCTTGCGAAAAATCCTGACGAAGTCTGGTCCCTGATGAAGATAAAGAAGGTGCTCACGATCAGGAAAGATGTTCTATTTGAAGACATGCTTCAGAACTTTCGATATTTTGTCATCAGAGCAGACAACAAGCAATATGACTTCACTATTGCTGACTTCCCACTGATGAACAGAAATGATCTTATTCAAGTAGCTTTGATTCTGAAGCACATGGAAGAGAACAAACTTAAAGGCTCAGAGACTGATGTTTTCAAAATCGGATTCGCACATGTGAAGACTTACATCGACAACTACTTCGATTGTCTTGCACTAACTGATGAGGAGTTGGCGAATGTGCTTGGAAGAGAAGTGAAGGTTCCTTGGGAAGATACTTTGACACAGTCAGCATTGTCGAAGTATGCTGTAGGAGAAATTTGCCTTAAACCATTCGGCAAGGTGTTTTCGGGAAGAGACACTAAGGGCAAATCGAAGAAATTCTTGTTCAAAGCTTCAGAGATCGAAAGATACAATTCTTCGCAATATACGCACTTTATTGTACGTATGAATAATTGCAAGAAGAACAACGAAGGCGACAAGAAGGATTTGAAGAAGGTGATCTCCTGGTATGGAGAAGTGCGAAGAACGATTCACTCTGCAATTCAAAAGCTTTAAGTTGAATTGTATCGACTGTTTACAAAGGGGGAGAATGTAGGTGTTAAATTGTAAAAGTCGAATAGTGTCTTGTAATGATTCGCATTTTGTATGTATTTTACTAAGTCTATTTTTAATGCGAAGGATAGCATGCGAAGTTTCACTGTATATGACTTAGTATACTTTTTGTAAGTTCCCTATACATAGGGACTTAGGCTTGAAGTTCAGATATAGATATCGAAACACAAAAACTCTCTTCAGCTTATTCTGTAATCAGTCTTAATAAAACGAGATCTGATTAATATTTACTTCATGTGTTCTTTGTCTTTCATGATTCAATTCTATTATTTCGCATCTTAAATCTCGATAACAATTCACTACAACATTTTCCTTTTATCCCCCTTCTTTCTGATAGACAGAATTCACCGAAACACCCTCAATCCGACTAAGGATATCCAATGCAGGTCTGAGTTTGTCAGCCAAATGATGTCTGATAGATATAGTCATAATGGAGTCATCGGCATCAAGAAGATGAAGTAGAATGGAATGAACGCCACCCACATAGCATCGAATGACCTCTCTTTCAGACTTTAAATCATTAAGATCGTTTCTGGAAATGCAATGCTTGAGGTTTTGCATTTTCAGCTGAGATGTACGCTTGTGTAACACATCCATTATGCGATTTTCAACAGCCAGCTCTGCTTCCAGTTGATCCAGACGATCATTGACATTTAAATATAGAGTTGCATTGGCAGCTTCAATGGCTTTTCGAGCGACTTCAAGATTAGTCCTTTCAGCTTGAAGAGAATGTTGAAAAGAGTCAACAGAAGCGTTCACAGTCTGAGAGTTCTTTTGAGCAGCAGCTTGTAAGGAATCTAAGAATAGATGAGCCTCAAAAATTAGTTTATCGACTTTTGCGGCTGCATCTTTGCACTCTTTCATTGAAGACTCAATAGCAAGAGAGGCCTTATGACACTGAGAGGTAGAGGAATCAATAGCCTTTGTTGCAGTAGAGAGAGAAACATCATGTTCTTTAACAACCGAAGTGAACAGATCTTTAAGAGCGGCTTCAGAATAAGCACCAGTAGAGGAGGAGGAAAGAAGCTGATCAAGCTTTTCAATAACAGCCTTGAAATGGCGCTCAGTGACTGGAGCATCTTCATCGTCATCACTTTGGACGCGGTAGGGACTGAAGTAAGTGGAATCAAACTCCAAGTCCTCACCTCCAAGGATTGTGTTGGTTTCAGTAGATTGGGTAAGAGATAGTGGTTTGGTGGTAACTGGAGGTTCGGTAGTGACAGGGGGTTCGGTTGTGACAGGAGGAGTGGGTGCTGAAGAACGAGCCTCCGTATCAGATACGTTGTTTCGAACTCCAATAGTGGTGGTAATTATACCCCGAGTGAAGATAACAGTGGGAATGGTAGAGGATGGTTGAGATGTAATTATAGGAAAAATAGGAGGGATAGAGACAGGTACAAAAACGGGTGGAGGAGAAGGGGGTTGGGAGAAAACATGTACCTCTAAGGTAGGCGAGCGAGGCGGTGTATCACCATGTAACAACCCGAAGTTGTTCATCACCGAAAACCCATTCTACCTGTAAAACTCGCCGTTTATCGATTCATTCCAATTTCGTTTTTGGGTTAAATTAATTAAACTTATATGTGTATTTGATGCTAATGAGTGTCCAAACCCCTTAGGAACTCATGCAATTAGCCCAAAATAGTTATTTCAAAATTTATAGAAACGTCCCCGCCGGGTTATGAAAACTTAATCGGGTGCGACCAAAAGCCCCGTTTAATGCCGGTATCGAGTAGAATTCCACCGTGTCCAAGTTTTAGGACCTACTTAAACATGTTCAAGCTATCATTTGAAGCTTTTTTTCTCTCACTACTCTCTCTAACCTCTCTCCTAAATCCAAGTTTAAGGGTCCAAATCATCAATTTAAGGCTTCAAATCCTTGAGGTAACTTCCCTAACTTGCTATACAACCCCTCTAGCCTTCAAATTCGAGTTTAAACCATGGATTAGGACCATTATCATGGGTTTACAGCCCTAGAACTATCCTAGGCCGTAAACTCATTTAAAGGGGGTTTTTGAGCAACAAAACCCTTCCAAACCACAACTAGACTTTAGATATGGCTAAATGACTTCATGGAATGGGCTTAGAACACTTTAGACATGGATTTTGAGGGATTTAAATGAGTTCACGGCCAAGGCACATGCTTGGTCCGTAAACCCCTCAAACATGAGTGTAAACTCATTTCCAACATGTTAGAAAGCCATATACCTTCACCAAAAGCCTTGGAATTAATCATAGAACCAACTAAAAATAGTGTAGGGGCCTTAAACATATATTTTGAGGGACAAATGAGATTTTACCGCCAAGGATTATGCTTGGGCCGTAAACTCCATAACATGGGGAGTAAACTCAATGTAAAGTGTTAAAATGCCACTTTAACTCACCTAAAGCCTTGGGATAAATTCTAGAAGTGTCTACAAACAAGTGTTGGACCTTAAAACATATTATTTTCCCCATCTAAGGAGTTCACGTCCGTGAGGGTGTTCATGGGCCGTAAACTCCAAAATCTAGGCCAAAAGTCCCTTAAAAATCCATACAAGGCTAGGAAAAATCATTGGAATCACATGTGATTAGTTTTGGGACATTAAATCACTCATTCAAGGGGGGTATAGGAGTTTACGGCCGTAAGCTCCATGTTGGGGCCGTAAACTCCCTTAAGTGGTGTTATTTGATGAATTTAATCAATTACAAGCCTTAAATCAAACCTTAGAAATTCCCTCTTAATAGTTTCAAGCCATTTTGCACCATAAACCACCCCACCATGAGTTTACGGCCGTAAACTCATGGGGAATGGGTGTTATAGGCCGAAAACTCTTGTATGAGTTTACTCTTGAAGAGTAAACTCCATTTCCCGGTCATTCAAGTCCTTAAACACCACCCGGGTCCCTCCAAACACTTGCAATGGGGTGTTTCCGCGACTAAAAGTGTTTGTCCCTAACAAATAAATAATCTAAGTCCTAATTAGAGACAAATGTGTATCTTTTCATTATACTTAGGAACCTCGTGCGTTTGCAAGCCCCGAACCAACGTTTAGCATCCTAAATTGTCACATTTCTCGTCCGATGAGTTCATACCCCTATGCTTTTTCCGTTTTTTTCAATGTTTTCAGGGGGGAATACAAGCAAAATATAACTATTTTCGAATTACAACATTGATATGTTTCAAATAATATCTGGCAAACTTATAAACACTGTTACTCCTTATGTATTATGCTGAGCATAAGGGATGATTTATCAACTTCAACTAAATGAATTTTAGTTTAGGAAATAACCAAACTAATCAAATTATTATGGGAATAATTTGGGGTTCTTTAGTTCTTGTTTTATCATGTACTAATATGTATATAAAGTTATTAGATAAATTATGTCTGATTCATTTTATCTCCGTTTCATTTGAATATATTGCCAGATAGCTTCATTGTATGTACCTATATTCACGGTATTATGTTTCATAATCTTTTGTATGTTTGATATCGTATGAGAACCTTGTGAATAGTTTAGTACTAGCTTGTGAGTTCGTCACTATCCTTTATGGATGATCGGTAAATCCTCCCCGGAAGTGTAACCAGAGTCTCCTGGAGGGAGAGCGAGGAATTTGTGAATAGATCTATTCGGGACTGACAATCCCACACCTTAACTGCTAGCTATAGTTAGGCGGGCACGCCTGGGGTGACAAATTCTAGATATCGTCTGTCACACCCCAAAACCAAGAACGGCGGAAACGTTCTGGGGCGGAGGACGTCATGTACAGTATCACAACACAGTAAATGTAAACAAGCAAACAACATCATCCATTGCATTAAATATATAATTTTAATACAAGTGTGTTCTGTACAGTTATAGACACCAAAAATAATGAAACACAAAATAATATGAGATGAGTCTTGAATGCACTCCATCTTCTCAAAAGCTGGCCTCTGTACCTGTCTACTGACGACCTAAGAATACAAGTTATTTTGAAAGAGTTTATCAGCATTAAGCTGGTGAGTTCATAAGTATTTTAGTGTCAATGTTTCTTGTCAAAAACGTTTGAACCTGTCTCAATGTATAAGTTTGTAAAAATGTAGGTAAATGTTTGAAAGTGTTTGTAAAAGTTTGAATCTCTCAGAAAATCCTATATTTTCTATAAAAGTAACCTTCTACCAAGGCTAAACTGTTTTGTAAACTCGTCTGTTGTAAAAGTGTGAAATTACCCAAGTATAACTATCATTTGTTAAAAATATAGATTGTACATTAATGTTTAAGTGATCTTATCACTAAAATATGTAATGGGTAAATCATTGTAGTACTGTAGCTTTGTATAATAAGACTACTGCTGTACTAAATACTACTACCTTAAACCGGATTTATATTAAGGTATATTGTGATTAATTGCACCATGCTATCGACTAGTAACAACGACATAATGAATGGCCGTAATAAAGAAATGACGTTTGGCACCCGTAGACCTGCAGGTCCGGCTATAGCTAGCAGCAAGGTGTAGGATAGTCAATCCAGTATAGATCTATACGCAAACTCACGCTCTCCCTCCAAGAGAATTCTGGCTACAATTCGGGCCATGACATTTAAGGCATGCTCCGATACAGTGGATCACAATTGTTACGTATTCATGTATATGTAATGTTTCTCGTTCTAGTATACCTGTATATGTACTTGTTTCTCGTATATCTGTATATGTACTTGTTTCTAGTATATATGTATATGTACTTGTTTCTAGTATATCTGTATATGTACTTGTTTCTAGTATATCTGTATATGTACTTGTTTCTAGTATACCTGTATATGTACTTGTTTCTACTATATCTGTATATGTACTTGTTTCTAGTATATCTGTATATGTACTTGTTTCTAGTATATCTGTATATGTACTTGTTTCTAGTATATCTGTATATGTACTTGTTTCTAGTATAGCTGTATATGTACTTGTTTCTAGTATATCTGTATATGTACTTGTTTCTAGTATATCTGTATATGTACTTGTTTCTAGTATATCTGTATATGTACTTGTTTCTAGTATATATGTATATGTACTTGTGTTACCCCGATGGTAACCAACTATTGATGTACTGATAAGTATGAATATGGAAGTACTTTTATGTCTATACATGTATATATGATATATAAGTAATATGGAAACGACCTTCGGATGGTCACCCGAAATCCCACCAGACCACATCCAAATCGAGGAAAAGGAAATAGGGCGGATGGCCTTCCTAAGCCCTTTAAACATTATTTATATATCTATACATATATGGGCATGCAATTGAATATATAAAAGCATAAATAAGTTTTCATAAAACATTTGAAGCATAAATATAACTTCAAGAGAAGATTGACTTGATGTCGATCCATAAAACATTTTGAAGGCATAAGTTGATAAAACAATTTAAGTATAAGAAGCATTTGTTTGAATCATAGTCTATAAGTAATTTTGGATAGTAAAACAGTTTGTAAAACATTTCAAAGTAAAGCAGTTTGGTAAACAGTTTGAACAGTGGTAAAAATCGTTGTTTTCCTAGTTATTAATCACATGTGATTAAATGCAATCACATGTGATTGAAGCAATAACTATTAGTATTTGACTTGTATTCCCCCCATAAAGTATTTAAAACACTTAAAATCATTTCAAAGGTTGATTCAAGGGGTATGAACTCACTTGTGGTGAGTCGTTTGAACTGAAGTGTCGGATACCGTGCTAGGTGGCAAACGGAGACTTGTTTACACGCACGAGCCTAGTTATTATATAATAAGCATATATATAACTAATTAGACAAATAATAACTTAAATAAATAAGTTAAGACACTTAGGAACATGTAAACACTTTTTATAAGTGTTTAAGGTCCAAATGGTTGCATCTAAGTTGCTACGGGACAAGGAAAAAGGGTTTGAAACATCAAATGGCCTTGCATAGCAGTTCACCACCCAACAAACCCCACACCTTGGAGTTTACGGCCGTAAACTCATGGGTTTATGGCCGTGAACTCCTCAAAGGGTGGTCTTGGGTGTTTTATGGTGCTATCTTGATCTTAGAACCCTCCTAGCTTTGTTGGAATAACACATGAAGTAGTTTAAGGCTCTAGAATACTCCATAGTGGAGTTTATGGCCTAAAGTCCATTCACCCTAGAGTTTACAGCCGTCAACTCTCATGGGGTGATGGCTTTTAATTGTTTTGAGGCTCTTAAACATCAAGGATGGCTTCCATGAATTTATCTAAGGCTAATGGGGACAAGAGGCACACTTTTGTGCCTTCACTTGGAGTTTACGGCCCAAGATATGTTCCTTGGCCGTAAACTCCTTTCAAGGAGTGATTATTATGTGTTCTACTCTCCATTCTAGTCCCAAATATTCAAGGTGAATTGTCTTAAGGCCTAAGGTGTGCTTGGAATGATTTTTACCCTACAAAAAGGGGTTTACGGCCCAAGAGGGGTTCTTGGCCGTAAACTCCTACAAATTTATGATTTTGAAGGGTTTAGATGTCTTAAATAAGCACAAGCATTTGAGGATTAAAGTCTTTAAGCATAAGGGGAAGTTTAGGGCACATTAAGCCCTTGAAAAAGGGGGTTTACGGCCCAAGGAAGTTCCTTGGCCGTAAACTCCAAAGACTTGGGTTTCTTGGTTGCTTTTTGGTCCACAAAGATCATACCCTAACCCCTAAACAAGTTGTCTAACAAGGAATCGGGACTAGGAAGCATTAAAGTTCCATTTTGGAGTTTACTCCCCAAGAACGTTCTTGGGCGGTAAACTCCCGGATCTTGTAATCTAAACATGTTATTGATGTTAATAAGCATCTAGCAAGTATTGAAACACATATAGAAAAGTAGACTCACAATCTGGGATGAAAATCCGAAGATCCGTCAGAGAGAATATGGCTTTTCTCTATTTGGAATTGTGAATAATGAATTAATTTAATTCAGAAAACTATTTATAGTCCTGGAATATTTTGGCAGAAAATATTTTTATTCCTGATGTTGGACTGTAACATTATGAAACTTGAAATGCCCAAATTTCACAAAACCAGGAGTATCCACTCTCCTAATATCATCTAAAACATAAACCCTAATGTACACAAACTTGTTCGGAAAAGCTTGAAAATCACTTAAACTGAACTAGCTTCTATTGAATAGATGAGGTTCGTACAAATGGAAATTTCAGGTTGTCACATCATCCCCCTGTTAGAGGGAATTTCGTCCCGAAATTAGAATTTAAGCAAACACAAGTTACAAACAATCAAGCGAAAAGATGAGGGTATTTCAACTTCATCTGATCCTCGCATTCCCAAGTGAATTCCGGTCCTCGCTTGGCGTTCCAGCGAACCTTCACAATAGGGATACGACTTTGTTTCGTCTGCTTGACCTCACAGTCCATGATTTCTACAGGTTCTTCCACGAAGTTGAGGCTCTCGTTGATCTCGATCTCGTCGAGTGGGATTACGAGAGTCTCGTCGGACAGACACTTTTTCAAGTTAGATACGTGGAATGTAGAATGTACGTTACGCAGTGTGTTGGGTAGATCAAGTTTGTAAGCTACGGGGCCGAATCTGGAAAGAATCTCGAAAGGCCCTATGTACCTCGGATTAAGCTTCCCACGCTTGCCGAAGCGTATCAAGCCTTTCCATGGTGAGACTTTGAGAAGGACTCGGTCTCCCACCTGAAATTCCAAAGGTTTTCTTCGTTTATCGGCGTAGCTCTTCTGTCGGTCTCTAGAGGCTTTCAATCGTTCACGGATTTGAACAATTTTCTCTATGGTTTCCCGAATGATTTATGGACCAGTGAGAGTACTGTCGGAAGCTTGCCCTCTTGCTAATTGGGTATCACCAACCTCAGCCCAGCACAGAGGGGATCTACACTTGCTGCCGTAGAGAGCTTCGAATGGAGCAGCCTTGATGCTGGTGTGATAACTGTTATTATAGGAAAATTCGACAAGGGGTAAATGAGTATCCCATGCCTTTCCAAAATCAATCACATAGGCTCGCAACATATCTTCCAATGTTTGGATGGTCCTTTCACTCTGTCCGTCGGTCTGTGGATGGTAAGTTGTGCTCATGTCCAGCCTTGTTCCTAGGGAATGTTGTAGGGATTGCCAAAATCTTGAGGTGAACCTACTATCTCTATCGGAGATAATGGAAATAGGTACACCATGCAACCGTACAATTTCCCTGATGTATGTTCTCGTAAGTTTCTCCATTTTGTCGGTTTCTTTGATAGGCAGGAAGTGTGCAGACTTGGTCAATCTATCAACGGTGACCCATATGGTGTCAAGTCCACCCGTTGTCTTGGGCAACTTGGTTATGAAATCCATAGTGATCCGCTCCTACTTCCATTCTGGAATCTCTGGTTGTTGCAGTAAACCAGAGGGCTTCTGGTACTCGACCTTAACCTTCACGCAAGTAAGGCATTTACTTACGAAGGTAGCAATCTCTGCTTTTATATTAGGCCACCAGTATAGCTTTTTAAGATCTAGATACATCTTATCTGAACCTGGGCGGACGGAATACCAAGTGTTGTGCGCCTCGGTCATGACCAAGTCTCGGAAACCACCGTGTTTCGGTGTCCAGATCCGGTTCATGAAATATAAAGCTCCATCACCCTTGGCTTCGAAGTTCTTGTCCATTCCCCTAAGGGATTCACTCGACACATTTTCAGGTTTCATGGCCTCAAGCTGAGCCGCCTGAATTTGCTTAGTCAAGTGTGAATGGATGGTTATTGATAATGACTTGACCTTGCGGCCAGAATATTCTTTCCGACTTAGGGCGTCTGCTACTACGTTGGCTTTACCCGGATGATAACGAATATCACATTCGTAGTCACTGAGTAGCTCGACCCACCGTCGTTGTCTCATGTTGAGCTCCTTCTAATCGAAAATGTGTTGTAAACTCTTGTGGTCGGTAAAGATAGTGCTCTTTGTTCCATACAAGTAATGTCTCCAGATCTTCAGAGCAAACACTACTGCTCCTAGTTCAAGATCGTGGGTCGTGTAGTTAACCTCATGTGTCTTCAACTGTCTCGAGGCGTAGGCGATGACCTTACCTCGCTGCATCAGAACACATCCGAGTCCTTGATTGGATGCATCGCAATAGACCACGAAGTCTTCTATTCCTTCTGGAAGGGATAGTATTGGTGCGGTGCGCAAGGCTCGTTTGAGCGTTTGGAACGCTCTTTCTTGCTTCTCTTCCCAGTCAAAGGTCACGCCTTTCTGGGTTAGGGTTGTAAGAGGCTTCGCTATTCGGGAGAAGTTCTGAATGAACCTGCGGTAGTAGCCAGCGAGACCTAGAAATTGACGAATTTTTGTAGGCGTCTTCGGCGCTGACCAGTTCTCAATGGCCTTTATTTTGGATGGGTCCACGTGGATTCCTTCCTCGCTTACCACGTGTCCTAAGAATTCGACTCTTCGGATCCAAAATTCACATTTCGAGAACTTCGCATAAAGTTTCTCCTTTCATAATGTCTCTAGAACTTGTCGCAGATGATCACCATGCTCTTTCTTACTTCGGGAGTAGATCAGGATGTCGTCAATGAAACCGATGACGAACTGATCTAAGTAAGGTCGGCATACTCTATTCATCAGATCCATGAAGACTGCGGGCGCATTGGTCAATCCGAATGGCATCACCACGAACTCGTAGTGTCCGTAACGAGTTCGGAAGGCTGTCTTCGGCACATCCTCCTCGAGCACTCGTAACTGGTGATATCCGGATCTCAGATCAATCTTGGAAAAATAATTCGCCCCTTGCAGTTGGTCGAATAGATCATCTATGCGTGGCAGAGGGTAACGATTCTTGATCGTCAATTTGTTGAGTTCTCTGTAGTCAATACACATACGGAATGATCCGTCTTTCTTCTTAACGAACAAGACCGGTGCTCCCCAAGGTGAGAAACTTGGCCTCATAAAGCCCTTGCTGAGCAGTTCGTTAAGTTGACCAGAGAGTTCTTGCATCTCGGCTGGTGCTAAACGGTAGGGCGACTTGGCTACTGGGTAGCTCCTGGGACTAAGTCGATTCTGAACTCGACTTGTCGCTGCGGAGGTAACCCGGGTAACTCTTCTGGAAAAATGTCGGGGAAGTCGCTCACTACTGGGAGGTCCTTTAGTTCTTTCGTTTCTAGGTTCGTGTCGACGACGTGAGCAAGGAATGCGTGGTATTCTTTGCGCAGATATTTTTGTGCTTGAATACTAGATATAATGCAAAGACTCGCACCAGGTTTGTCGCCGTAGACTATAAGGGTTTCGTTAGACGGGAGGTTTAGTCGGACTGCTTTCTCGTAGCACATGATGTCGGCGCGATGAACACTTAACCAATCCATGCCGATAATAACGTCGAAACTTTTTATTGAGACCGGCATAAGGTCGATTGGGAATGAATGGTTATCTAAGGTTAGAAGACAACCTAAGTATATGCTATTAGTACTTTCAGTTTTCCCATTGGCCATTTCTACTGTGAATTGTTCATTAAGTGTGTGTGGTTGTTGCTTAAGCATGCGAGCAAATTTGTGGTTTACGAAGCTTCGCTCCGCTCCACTATCGAACAGAATGCATGCATAGGAGTTATCAAGGAGGAACGTAACAGTCACCACTGTCGGGTCAGCAACTGCTTCCCCGTGGCCTATTGCTAGTACCCTCCCTGCTCCTCCAGTATTCCTCGCCTTAGGGCAGTCCCTTTTAAAGTGGCCTGCTTCGCCACATCCATAGCAAGTTGGGCTCGCGCCTGAGCCAGGAACTTGGGAGATCGGTTGCGCCGGGAACTTACAGAATCAGACGGTGTGTCCTTTTCTGTGGCAGTTGTTACACTGCATTTCACGGCAGACGCCGTTGTGGTGGAAGTTGCATTTGTTGCACTTCGGCAAACTTCCTGAATACTGCTTCCCCGGAGCAGTAACAGCAGTAGGGGTTACCGCAGCATGTACTGCCATGATTTGCTGTTTCTTTGAAGCTCGCTGCTTCTTCTTCTCATCCCAAAACTTCCGCTTGGTGCCAGCGGGTTTGGAGGGTTCTGGAATGGCTTGGGTGGTTGTGGTTGCAGGGGTCTTGAATCCATGGTCAATGAGTCTTTGTGCCAATCGCTTGGCACTGTCGAAGGTAGCAGGGTTGGATGCTAAGACATTCCCCTGGTACGGAGGCATTAGCCCCCATACATACCGTTCAATCTTCTTCCCTTCAGTGGGAACCATATTGGGGCATAGGGCCACCAGTTCGCTAAAGCGGGCAGTATAAGCGATCAAATTGGTGCCCTTCATGGTCAGATTCCAGAGTTCATGTTCTAACTTCTGGACTTCGCCCCTCGGGCAGTACTCCTCAGTCATGAGGTCCTTCATCGTTTCCCAGCCCATGTCGTTAGCCACGACGAGAGTTAGGGCTTTGACGTGGCCGTTCCACCACGTTAAGGCTTTACCCTCAAAGGTGCATGCGGCATATTTCACTTTGAATGCAGCAGGGCACGAACAGATTTCGAACACTGATTCAGTCTTCTCGAACCATTGCGAGAGAGCAATGACTCCGCCGGTGCCATAGAAAGGCTTCGGCTTGCAGTTTGTAAAATCCTTCTAGGAGCACTCTCTCGAGCGCACAGGGATTTCGAATGGGATAGATTCAATAGGGGTTCCACCTCTGCTAGCATCGGATGAGTGATACTGAGCCATGGCAGTTGCCACTGCTGCAGCTACGGCAGCATTCAGAGCTGCAGTATCGATGACCGCAGGTGGAGGAGGCGGTGGAGGTACAGGATTATTCCTAGTCCTGGGAGATTTGCGAGGAGGCATCCTTCAGCTATAAGTTTATAAAGACAAGAAGGATCATAAGAATCAATTTGCAAGCAACATGAGAGTGACCCATTGACTAACTAACCATAGCCCAACAGTTTGAATGAGTGCTTGAAATTACAATAAGAAATATTAGTAGGAATACACAAGTGTACAAATTTTTCCCACAGATTAGATAGATTTCAATAGTACGGGTATTATTGATGTAATAAGTTCAAGGAAAATCGACCTAACAGTAGGTCTTACGTCATACCATAAGGACAAAACTGACAGTCCTAGATTCCTAATTAGAGTATCAAAAGTTAGGAATATTTTACAGACAAGTGCTACTTAGAGCACATAAGTTCAAGGCTATCCCTAAATCAAAAGACAGAGATGTACTAGACATCATCTAATGGCGATGGGAGTTCCTCGGGCGAGCCCTGAGGTCGGACACTTGGCGAAACACCTCCTGAAGGTGTCGGTCCTGAGTTCTCTGACGAGCTCGAAGTTCTAAGACTTCAGCATGGGAGGCAGCTAGCTGTTGCTGCAGAGTTTCGTTGATTCTCCGGGTCCGTTCCATGTCTTCTTCGAGACGGCGGATGCGGACTGTATTGACGCCTGAATTGGCATCAATCTCCATGACCCGGTCGATGGCTGCTCGACCTTGCTCGACATTACGAGCTATTCTGCGGATGATTACCGGCAGAGCTCTGTCAGCAGAGCTACCATCGCTGATGTTGTAAAAGGTTCAGTCCCCAAAGTAGGGTAAGGGTTGACCCTGTTCATCACTCCAGCGGTTCAGGTTGTTTGCCCACCTGGGTGTAGGACCTGGAAACGCTGGTCGAGGGTTGTTGTTCGGGGCTTGTCCTACAAGCGGTAGGTTGTTGACTTCAGGCTCGGAGTCAGATCCATCAGAAAAGCCTTCTGCGAGGTGATCATCCAATGGGATTGGATGCTCATCTTCGGGCTCTTCATCGACCCACCCCGCATTGCCTTCATTGGGAAAGTACGGGTCGCCATGATGGAATCCAGCCATTTAGATCTACGCGAGAAGAGAGGTATAAGAATATAGTATACGTGTAACTAGTAGCACAAAATACTCCTATAGTATTTTAAGTTTTAAGTTCTACTGATCTTCTTGTCGTATTGTTGGTAAGTTTTTAGACTTGTTAACATATCACAACCATTCTAGGGCATATGCTAATCACTCCTAGGACCAGCATAGTTGATCAAGCTATGCCATTCCCAGGACTGACCATACATCCCCGAGCTCACTTGTGATATTCAACAATCGTAATACTTTTGTTCTTGTCATTGTGACACTGATTTTAGTATGAATGCAGACT
Organism: Lactuca serriola; assembly: GCF_051521515.1. Lineage (NCBI taxonomy): Eukaryota > Viridiplantae > Streptophyta > Magnoliopsida > Asterales > Asteraceae > Lactuca > Lactuca serriola. The sequence continues at coordinate 119,445,675 of NC_136414.1, forward strand.
AGTATACTTAATTAAATATTTTATTATTTAAAGTATAGACTCTTGGTCAGAGTGTTTTAGTCCCTTTTGGGTTTATAGATTAGTATATCTTTTATGGGTTGATATACTTGATTCACTATAAACAATGCTCTGATACCAATCTGTCACACCCCAAAACCAAGAATGGCGGAAACGTTCTGGGGCGGAGGACGTCATTTACAATATCACAACACAGTAAATGTAAATAAGCAAACAACATCATCCATTGCATTAAATATATAATTTTAATACAAGTGTGTTCTGTGCAGTTATAGACACCAAAAATAATGAAACACAAAATAATATGAGATGAGTCTTGAATGCACTCCATCTTCTCAAAAGCTGGCCTCTGTACCTGTCTACTGACGACCTGAGAATACAAGTTATTTTGAAGGAGTTTATCAGCATTAAGCTGGTGAGTTCATAAGTATTTTAGTGTCAATGTTTCTTGTCAAAAACGTTTGAACCTGTCTCAATGTATAAGTTTGTAAAAATGTAGGTAAATGTTTGAAAGTGTTTGTAAAATTTTGAATCTCTCATAAAATCCTATATTTTCTATAAAAGTAACCTTCTACCAAGGCTAAACTGTTTTGTAAACTCGTCTGTTGTAAAAGTGTGAAATTACCCAAGTATAACTATCATTTGTTAAAAATATAGATTGTACATTAATGCTTAAGTGATGTTATCACTAAAATATGTAATGGGTAAATCATTGTAGTACTGTAGCTTTGTATAATAAGACTACTGCTGTACTAAATACTACTACCTTAAACCGGATTTATATTAAGGTATATTGTGATTAATTACACCATGCTATCGACTAGTAACAACGACATAATGAATGGTCGTAATAAAGAAATGACGTTTGGCACCCGCAGACCTGCAGGTCCAGCTGTAGCTAGCAGCAAGGTGTAGGATAGTCAATCCAGTATAGATCTATACGCAAACTCACGCTCTCCCTCCAAGAGAATTCTGGCTACAATTCGGGCCATGACATTTAAGGCATGCTCCGATACAGTGGATCACAATTGTTACGTATTCATGTATATGTAATGTTTCTCGTTCTAGTATACCTGTATATGTACTTGTTTCTCGTATATCTGTATATGTACTTGTTTCTAGTATATCTGTATATGTACTTGTTTCTAGTATATCTGTATATGTACTTGTTTCTAGTATATCTGTATATGTACTTGTTTCTAGTATACCTGTATATGTACTTGTTTCTAGTATATCTGTATATGTACTTGTTTCTAGTATATCTTTATATGTACTTGTTTCTAGTATATCTGTATATGTACTTGTTTCTAGTATATCTGTATATGTACTTGTGTTACCCCGATGGTAACCAACTATTGATGTACTGATAAGTATGAATATGGAAGTACTTTTATGTCTATACATGTATATATGATATATAAGTACTATCGAAACGACCTTCGGATGGTCACCCGAAATCCCACCAGACCACATCCAAATCGAGGAAAAGGAAATTGGGCGGATGGCCTTCCTAATCCCTTTAAACATTATTTATATATCTATACATATATGGGCATGCAATTGAATATATAAAAGCATAAATAAGTTTTCATAAAACATTTGAAGCATAAATATAACTTCAAGAGAAGATTGACTTGATGTCGATCCATAAAACATTTTGAAGGCATAAGTTGATAAAACAATTTAAGTATAAGAAGCATTTGTTTGAATCAGAGTCTATAAGTAAGTTTGGATAGTAAAACAGTTTGTAAAACATTTCAAAGTAAAGCAGTTTGGTAAACAGTTTGAACAGTGGTAAAAATCGTTGTTTTCCTAGTTATTAATCACATGTGATTAAATGCAATCACATGTGATTGAAGCAATAACTATAAGTATTTGACTTGTATTCCCCCCCATAAAGTATTTAAAACACTTAAAATCATTTCAAAGGTTGATTCAAGGGGTATGAACTCACTTGTGGTGAGTCGTTTGAACTGAAGTGTCGGATACCGTGCTAGGTGGCAAACGGAGACTTGTTTACACGCACGAGCCTAGTTATCATATAATAAGCATATATATAACTAATTAGACAAATAATAACTTAAATAAATAAGTTAAGACACTTAGGAACATGTAAACACTTTTTATAAGTGTTTAAGGTCCAAATGGTTGCATCTAAGTTGCTACGGGACAAGGAAAAAGGGTTTGAAACATCAAATGGCCTTGCATAGGAGTTCACCACCCAACAAACCCCACACCTTGGAGTTTACGGCCGTAAACTCATGGGTTTATGGCCGTGAACTCCTCAAAGGGTGGTCTTGGGTGTTTTATGGTGCTATCTTGATCTTAGAACCCTCCTAGCTTTGTTGGAATAACACATGAAGTAGTTTAAGGCTCTAGAATACTCCATAGTGGAGTTTACGGCCTAAAGTCCATTCACCCTAGAGTTTACGGCTGTAAACTCTCATGGGGTGATGGCTTTTAATTGTTTTGAGGCTCTTAAACATCAAGGATGGCTTCCATGAATTTATCTAAGGCTAATGGGGACAAGAGGCACACTTTTGTGCCTTCACTTGGAGTTTACGGCCCAAGATATGTTCCTTGGCCGTAAACTCCTTTCAAGGAGTGATTATTATGTGTTCTAATCTCCATTCTAGTCCCAAATATTGAAGGTAAATTGTCTTAAGGCCTAAGGTGTGCTTGGAATGATTTTTACCCTACAAAAAGGGGTTTACGGCCCAAGAGGGGTTCTTGGCCGTAAACTCCTACAAATTTATGATTTTGAAGGGTTTAGATGTCTTAAATAAGCACAAGCATTTGAGGATTAAAGTCTTTAAGCATAAGGGGAAGTTTAGGGCACATTAAGCCCTTGAAAAAGGGGGTTTACGGCCCAAGGAAGTTCCTTGGCCGTAAACTCCAAAGACTTGTGTTTCTTGGTTGCTTTTTGGTCCATAAAGATCATACCCTAACCCCTAAACAAGTTGTCTAACAAGGAATCGGGACTAGGAAGCATTAAAGTTCCATTTTGGAGTTTACTCCCCAAGAACGTTCTTGGGCGGTAAACTCCCGGATCTTGTAATCTAAACATGTTATTGATGTTAATAAGCATCTAACAAGTATTGAAACACATATAGAAAAGTAGACTCACAATCTGGGATGAAAATCCGAAGATCCGTCAGAGAGAATATGGCTTTTCTCTATTTGGAATTGTGAATAATGAATTAATTTAATTCAGAAAACTATTTATAGTCCTGGAATATTTTGGCAGAAAATATTTTTATTCCTGATGTTGGACTATAACATTATGAAACTTGAAATGCCCAAATTTCACAAAACCAGGAGTATCCACTCTCCTGATATCATCTAAAACATAAACCCTAATGTACACAAACTTTTTCGGAAAAGCTTGAAAATCACTGAAACTGAACTAGCTTCTATTGAATAGATGAGGTTCGTACAAATGGAAATTTCAGGTTGTCACATCGTCCAACGTCTGACAAGCGTCAAGGAGGTCTCGTTGTTGTATCAGCAGGGTTACCCGACTCACAATACGTATTAATATAAGTTTATTCACGGCTTTGGTTTTGGATTTGATTTTATATCAATCTTCTATCTTTAGATCGTATATCTAGTACGGGACGGTAATCCCATGGTTTTTAGTCTATAGGGTTCATATCTATTGCAGGATGTTACTCCTATGGTTAGAATCTATATCTAGTTGGGGATAGTAATCCCATGGTTTTATCAAACTATCTTATATCTATTTCGGGATAGTAATCCCATGGTTTTATCAAAGTATCTGATATCTAGTACGGGATAGTAATCCCATGGTTTTAACAAACTATATTGTATCTAGTCCGGGATAGTAGTCCCAAGGTTTTCAGTCTATATTTTTAAGTATATCAAACTATCTTGTATCTAGTCCGGGATGATAGTCCCATGGTATTAAATCTATATGTAGTACGGGATGTTAATCCCAAGGTTTTCAAACTACTTTCCATCTACAGTTCACGTATAATTAAAGTATTTTTATACCTAATTCGGGATAGTAATCCCATGATTCTCAATATATAGTTTTGTGTATTAAACTATACTCTGTGATATTCAATCGGTCTTGCATTTAGGAAAATATGGGATTTTCCTGGGATAACGTATAACGCGTAATTGAACTGTAATGAAGGATAACTAAACTGCTTTTACATAAGAAAATATGGGATTTTCTTGGATAACAAACCTTTTCGGAAAACTAAAGGAAACTGGTACATTTTTCAGAAAACAAACATCTTATGAACTCACCAGCTTTATGCTGATTTTCAAACCGCTTGTATTCTCAGGTCCACGTTAGACAGGTACCCGACGATATCTTTTGGTGTAGAAGGAGTGCTCAGAAGAATCGTCTCAACTTTTGTTCATATGATATATGTATAACACTTGTACAATTTACTTTTGAAACAAATGTAAACTTTCATATATATGTAATGTAATGGTTGTTTACTTTGATTACTATGTGCATTGGATTTGATACTTAACGTGGAGTCGACCCCTGAAACGTTTCCGCCTTTGGTTTTCGAGGTGTGACAGATTGGTATCAGAGCCCTTGTTTATAGTGAACGGACTATACCAAACCTTACATGGTATAAAACTATAAACACTAAAGGGCCTCAGTGCTCTGAATTGAAAGTATCTTCAAACTACAAGTATTTTCAAAAGTATACAAGTATACCGAACCGTCGAGATCCGTAACTACAAGTAGAACGGAATATAAGTAAATGGGTGTCGTACGCTGCGGTTAAACCTGGGCAGTTATGTAGTCGTGTCTAGGATCAGTATAGACTGGCCAACTATATTCATTCGAGACACGGCCAACATGTGCTTGGGAGTGACTGTGGTATGCAGCATACCTAAAACTTACCCAATACCCCAAACAACGAGTCATCGTTGCAGCGAATCATGAAATACTATGGGAGTATTTCTCGAGCCGATCCTTCGTAGAAAGTCCTCGTATACGCGTTGATCCTTGATCATTCCTCTAGCGATAAAATTTTCTGCCTTGATAACTCTTTCCTGCTTTATCGCTTAATATGATGCAATATCTGTCTTGATGAGATATCCCCTATTCCATATCTCTTGATTCAATTCAGAGGACTTATGATCCTCTCTTTTCTGTTCTTTTTAGATAAATATGCCTCCAAGAAAGAGACCCAGCTCAAAGAACAACAACAACCCTCCGCCACCACCTCCTCCTGAATTTGACCCAGTGATGTTCCAGGCAGCTGTCAATGTTGCGGTGGCAGCCGCTTTATCTCAAAGGAACTCGGATGGTTCCAGTGGTACTCAAACCCAAAACCAAGAGAACAGTCAGGGCCACTAAAAAGGGGGTTCCTATAAAGACTTCATGAACGCGAAGCCCACATCCTTTGATGGCACTGGAGGTGTCATTTCCCTTACCCGATGGTTCGAGAAAATCGAATCAATCTTTGAAATATGCGCCTGTTCGGAGTCTGACAAAGTAAAGTTCACCGCCTGCACCTTCCTTGACAAAGCCCTGACTTGGTGGAATGGCCGAGTCAAATCCTTAACTCTACCTGTAGCAAATGCTATGGGTTGGGAAGCTATGAAGGAGCTTCTACTCGCAGAGTATTGCCCTCGGGGCAAAATTCAGAAGTTAGAACATGAACTCTGGGACCTAAAGATGAAGGGTTCCGACATAGCCTCTTATACTTCAAGATTCGATGATCTGGCGTTACTTTGTCCGGGAATGGTTACCTCGGAGAGTAAAAATATGGAGAAATTCATATGGGGGTTGACCCAGCCAACAAAAAGGAATGTCTTGGTCACGAAGCTAGACACCTATGATAGCGCTAAATGTCTGTCATAAATCTTGATCGATCACGAAGACAACTCTGATGAGGAAGATACCACTCCCGAGCCAGTCACCAGTGGAGGCGGAAGAAAAAAGAAATTCTAGAATAAGAGGAAGGCCCAGAGTATGCAAGGGTCTTCTAAGAAACAGCAAACAGTAGCAGTCCATGCTGCTACTGTCCCTGTTGCTGTTTCAGCTGTCGGGTCGACGACCCAAACTCCTACCAGTGGATACACTGGTACCCTTCCTTGGTGTGGTAAGTGTAGCTACCACCACCGCATTCCTGGTCCATGTCGCGAAAGGATCTGTGACAACTATGGCAAGAAGGGCCATCTTGCTCGAACCTGCAGAAAACCAGCCAAATCAACAAACCAATCATCCGGAACGGGAATCAGTCTAGCCTGCTATAGTTGTGGCGAAGTTGGGCACTTCAAAAGAAATTGCCCCAAAGCAGCTACAACCGCTGATCCCACTGTCGCCGCAGGTATACCCCTCTTTGACAATTTTTATACCTCTAACTCTTTTCGATTCTAGTACTAGAAGGGAAAGTTGTTATCTATCCATCCGAGCAATTTCTAAACTTAATCCTTTGTTTGTAATCGAAACTGAGTACAATCAAGACGGCTAACCAGTGAGATACAGAACACTAACTTCGTACCTATAGATTGTATCCTCAGTCCAGAGGATTATTCTATTCCATTCGATTTAAATGGGGGAAACGTTTCACGAAATACTTTGATGCTATGTTTGACATGAAATGACCGAGTCTCATTCATGTTGTTATCCTTGGTTTCGAAAGGGTCGCTCGTCTAGATCTTTTCCCCGACCCGGCTCTCGTGATCTTCAACATCAAACCTTCGTATCATTTCATGCCTTAAAACTCAAAAGTTTTTCCCGATATTAATTACCACGCATCCCGCGTTTCTGTGATCATTAAGAAACAGGAAGTCAGCAGCTCTTTCCCCTAAATGTCTTTCCCGAAGAATTCCCGAGAATTCCTTTCGAACGTTTAGCTTAGTTCCGCATCGGCCTAATCTCTGGACCTACCTCGTCACCGAACCTCAGTGAGAATGACGTGTTCAAAACGGTGACCAAGAACTGATATGATCACTATGGATTAGTAATGGTATCCTTTCGGTCAAATCTCTTTCCCTCGATCATGTAGCCAAGCAAAATAGTCGTAATTGTGTACTTATTCAACGTCTAAGGCGATAGGGAATTAGTCAGCACCGAAAATACCCATAGCAACCTGTCGATTCTTGGGTCCCATCGACTAATATCGCAGTCTTACCCATAAATTTCTTCTAAAGCCATCAAACCCTTAGCTACCCGGCTCCATGAAGACGTGCCTTCCTGTTGGAGCGTGTGTCCTGTTGATGGCTTTATCCCAGAAAAGCATGATACGCTTTAGGAAGTATAGAATACTTCCGTTGTGATACATCAGACCTTTCGAGATCCTAGTAGAATCGATATCTTAACCTTTAAATTTCGGTTACCCTCAGAAACTTAGTAAAATCCATCTGGTACTTCACGTCTCGAATCCTTAAAAGTACCTATCCGACGAAACCCTAGTGATTTCCTTTGAGGAAACCGAAGTCGTCCAGGGTTGAAACTTCCATGAGTGAACTGATTGAGATCGTAGATTGAGAGAGAGTCAATGTGCGAAACAAAGTCACGTCCCGATAGTGAGAATTCGCTAGAACGCCCAGCAGAGACCTGATTCCACTTGTGAACGTGAAGATCCAAGGCAACAAATCCATTCGTGTCTCATTCCAATTCATGATCTATATCTTATTCTTTGAATTTCGGGACGAAATTCCCTCTAACGAGGGGATAATGTAACAACCCGAAGTTGTTCATCGCCGAAAACCCATTCTACCCGTAAAACTCGCCGTTTATCGATTCATTCCAATTTCGTTTTCGGGTTAAATTAATTAAACTTATATGTTTATTTGATGCTAATGAGTGTCCAAACCCCTTAGGAACTCATGAAATTGGCCCAAAATAGTTATTTCAAAAATTATAGAAACGTCCCCGCCGGGTTACGAAAACTTAATCGGGTGCGACCAAAAGCCCCGTTTAATGCTGGTATCGGGTAGAACTCTACCGTGTCCAAGTTTTGGGACCTATTTAAACATGTTCAATCTATCATTTGAATCTTTTTTCTCTCTCACTACTCTCTCTCTAACCTCTCTCCTAAATCCAAGTTTAAGGGTCCAAATCATCAATTTAAGGCTTCAAATCTTTGAGGTAACTTCCCTATCTTGCTATACAACCCCTCTAGCCTTCAAATTCGAGTTTAAACCATGGATTAGGACCATTATCATGGGTTTACGGCCCTAGAACTATCCTAGGCCGTAAACTCATTTAAAGGGGGGTTTTTGAGCAACAAAAGCCTTCCGAACCACAACTAGACTTTAGATATGGCTAAATGACTTCATGGAATGGACTGAGAACACTTTAGACATGGATTTTGAGGGATTTGAATGAGTTTATGGCCAAGGAACATGCTTGGGCCATAAACCCCTCAAACATGAGTGTAAACTCATTTCCATCATGTTAGAAAGCCATATACCTTCACCAAAAGCCTTGGAATAAATCATAGAACCATCTAAAAATAGTTTAGGGGCCTTAAACATATATTTTGAGGGACAAATAAGAGTTTACGGCCAAGGCTTATGCTTGGGCCGTAAACTCCATAACATGGGGAGTAAACTCAATGTAAAGTGATAAATTCTAGAAGTGTTTACAAACAAGTATTGGACCTTAAAACATATTATTTTCCCCATCTAAGGAGTTCATGGCCATGAGGGTGTTCATGGGCCGTAAACTCCAAAATCTAGGCCAAAAGTCCCTTAAAAATCCATACAAGGCTACGAAAAATTATTGGAATCACATGTGATTAGTTTTGGGACATTAAATCACTCATTCAAGGGGGGGTATAGGAGTTTACGGCCGTAAGCTCCATGCTAGGGCCGTAAACTCCCTTAAGTGGTGTTATTTGATGAATTTAATCAATTCCAAGCCTTAAATCAAACCTTAGAAATTCCCTCTTAATAGTTTCAAGCCATTTTGCACCATAAACCACCCCACCATGATTTTACATGGGGAATGGGTGTTATAGGCCAAAAACTCTTGTATGAGTTTACTCTTGAAGAGTAAGCTCCATTTCCCAGTCATTCAAGTCCTTAAACGCCACCCGGGTCCCTCCAAACACTTGCAATGGGGTGTTTCCGCGACTAAAAGTGTTTGTCCCTAACAAATAAATAATGCAAGTCCTAATTAGATACAAATGTGTATCTTTGCATTACACTTAGGAACCTCGTGCGTTTGCAAGCCCCGAACCAACGTTTAGCATCCTAAATCGTCATGTTTCTCGTCCGGTGAGTTCATACCCCTACGCTTTTTCCGTGTTTTTCAATGTTTTCAGCTTGAGGCGGCAACTTTCTATTCAACTTCTGCCGTGGAGAGAGAAACACAAGTTTGTTTCTTTGATTACCAGCTGACTAATTTACCATCGAGAAATTGGCATCCTCCAGTGGTGCTTTTACGATCCAATCCACAACCACCTAAATCAGCATCTAAGAACGCTTGGACAAAGAAACCTGAGTTGGTTGGATACCACAGACAGAGAGAGGAGGTCCGCTTCAGATAGCGAAAGATGTTTTTCATGGCTAGCATGTGAGGTTCGTGTGGGTTAGCTTGTAATCGGGCACAATAGCAGACTGAGAACATGATGTCGGGTCTGCTAGCTGTGAGATACATTAGTGACCCAATCATTTGACGATAAAGCGTCATGTCAGCGGCTGGCTTCTCCAAAGAAGGTGTAAGCTTTGTCCCAAAAGCCATCGAAACTTTCACTTTGGAGTCTCCCATCATGCCAAACTTAGCAAGCAATGTCTTTGTATATGCCTCCTGATTGATAAAAATGCCTTCGGGTCCCTATCTATTATTTAAGCCAAGGAAAATGTTAATTGGACCCATTGAGCTCATCACAAATTTAGTTTCCATCAACTTCCTAAATTCAGCTGTTAAGCTGGGATTCGTGGAGCCGAAGATGATGTCATCAACATAAATTTGGACTATCATAAGGTGGTTACCCTCTCTCTTATGAAATAAGGTTGGGTCAACCGAACTTTCTTTAAATTTTGACATTTTTAAGAATCGAGTGAAAGTTTCATACCATGCTCTAGGAGCCTGCTTCAGGCCATAAACCGCTTTGTCTAGAATGTAGCAGCGATCTGGATGCTTTTTGTTTACGAAACCAGGCAGTTGCTCAATGTACACAGTTTCTTCAAGTTCTCCGTTGAGAAAGGCACACTTTACGTCCATCTGATAGACTTCAAAGTTTTTGTGTGCAGCATAAGCAAGAAAGATTAGAACTGACTCTATTCTTGCAACTGGAGCGAAGGTCTCTTCATAATCGATACCTTCCTGTTGGCAATAGCCTTTTACAACCAACCGAGCCTTGTTACGAATCACATTCCCCTCCTTGTCCATCTTATTTCTGAATACCCACTTGAGACCGACAACCGAAGCATCCTTTGGAGTTGGAATTAGACGCCATACGTTGTTTCTTTCAAAGTTGTTCAACTTGTCTTGCATGGCTTGAACCCAATCAGAATGGTCAAGAGCTGAATCCACAGTCTTCGGTTCAACTTTGGAGACAAAAGAGTTGAACATGCAAAATTCTACTTGAGAGAATAGTGCAGCTTGTTTCGTTTTGATCTGTAATCGAGTTAATACATTTTCTAAGGATTCCCCAATGATTTGACTTTGAGGATGGTCTTTGGTCCATTTAATGAGAGGTGGGTATTTTGGATCATAAGAGGGATCCAGTTCTGCATTAATTTCTACTTCCAATTATGACACTCTATCATCATCATTGACACTTGTATTCTCCCCCTCGAATGATAACACGAGTTCAATATCTGGATCAGAATATTCCCCTTCATTTGGACTTTCGGTTGAGCTAGATGATTGTGACGTTCAATTCTCCCCCTGGAATGAAGAACCTTGATCCTTTGCTAGAGACGAACCCTCCCCCTGGAGAGAAGGACGATCGCAAGAAGGTTCGCTTGAGTCAGGTCTTTCTGTTTCCTTTGGTTGATCAACAGCCATCTTCTGTGCAGCATCGTCGATAATTTGCTTCAAACTGACGACTTTGTTATCTTTCGCTTTGGATTCAGAATCGATAGCTTTTTCAGGTTCATCGAAGAGAAGCATATATTGCTCGAAAAGATTTGAGATAGGTACAGTAACTTGACTAGACTTTGGAAAGATTTCCTGCATTGCATCTTCAGTTGTCTTCAACTTCTTGACATAATTATCATCAAAAGTGACATAGTATGTCTCTTCAATCTTTTTTGATCGTTTATTCAGAACTCTATACGCCTTTGAGTGCAAGGAGTAGCCCAAAAATATTCCTTCATCAGCCTTAGCATCAAACTTGTTTCGATTCTCCTTTGAGTTGAAGACGAAGCATCTTGAACCTAACACATGAAAGAACTTCACATTCGGCTTGCGGTTGTTCAAGATCTTGTAAGGAGTAATAGAGAATCTCTTGTTTAGATATGATTTGTTCTGAGTGTAACAAGCGGCAGCAATAGCATCACCCCAGAAATACAAAGGCAAGGAAGCGAAGCTTAGCATAGTTCGAGTTGCTTCACACAGAGATCGGTTTCACCTTTCGACGAATCCATTCTACTGTGGAGTATATGGAGCTGAGAAATCCTTGTTCTTGAATTCCAAGCCATTGTCCCTTCTTACATTACGAACCACCTTTCGCAGTTGAACCTCTATTTGTTTTATGAAGAGCTTGAGCTTAGGAGTTGCCTCTGATTTTCGTTTCAAGAAAAATACCCATGTGAGGCGAGAGAAGTCGTCAACGATGACCAGAATGTACTTGTTGCCACGAATGCTTTCAATAGAGGAGGGACCACATAGATCGATATGCAACAGCTCCAATGGTTCTATCACCTTTGTGTTGATAATAGAAGGATGACTTTGTCGACGTTGCTTTCCCATTTCACAAGCTGCACATAGATGCTCTTTGTTGAATTTGAGAACTGGAAGACCTTGAACATGATCTCCTAAAACTAGCTTGTTGATATCTTTGAAATTAAGATGAGAGAGCCTTCGATGCCATAACCAACTTTCGTCTAAGTAGGCCTTCATTAGCAAGCAGACTACTGATTTCCCTCGAATTCAATTGAGGTTTAAAGGGTACATTTCCCCCTTTCGCTTCGATTTCAGCAATATGTTATTCGACTTCTTTTCGACTATCTCTGAGCCTTCATCATCAAAGGAGACCTTCAATCCGGTCCTAACTACTAGCTGTGATACACTGATAAGGTTGTGTTGCAATCCTTCAACGTAGGCGACCTTTCTTATTGAGAAATCACCATTCGTAATCATTCCATAGCCTTTGATAGTTCCAAACGAGTTGTTGTCGTACTTCATAATTCCACCATCCTTGAGAGACTGAAACTCCCACATTTCTTCCTTTCGTTCTATCATGTGACGCGAACAGCCACTATCAATATACCATTCTTCGTCAAACTACTCGTCACTTATAACCTGCAAAATATTAAGCAGATTTAGGAACCCAAAGTTTCTTGGGTCCTTGTGAGCCTTTTATAGGACAGGGAATAGTAAGAGAAACATCAACCATATAAGTTATTTTAATTAGAGTTGTTTCAACCTTTCTCTTTATTGTGAAAACTTTAATTTTGTTTGGCTTAGATTCATTAGACGTAGGGTTTGAGATTTTGACGTCTGCATTCTTTTGTATCTCTTTCAGGCATTGGTTGTCTTCTAGAGAGAGCTTTCCTTTCCCCTTTAAATCTTTTGATGGAAAAGAATTAGAATGTGAATGAGAAGAATAGGGTTTAGAAGCAATATTAGATCGTCGATTATTACTCTTCCTTGGTTGAGAACGGGAACACTCTTCCCTTCTGTTCGTCTGATTGAACTTGGGACCGAACTCATCCTTTTGGTTGCTATTATGTTGAATACCGAAACCTTTCTTTCGGTTGCTTATGCTCTGAGGACTGAATCTCTCCTTTCGGTTTCTTTCACGCTTAGGACCGAAACCCACCTTTTGGTAGTTTACCTGCTATGGACCGAAACATTTCTTTCGGTTGCTTCTTGGTTCTCCTCGTGATTTATGAGTCTTTTCATACCTTATGTAATGAGGATTCTAAGATCTCCAAAACTGTTATCTTTCTGAGAGATTCTTCTTGTATCTCAGATTTTGTTGGTGTTTTCGTTCTGCCACCTGTTTTGGATTTTTATGAATGTTGGCCTTTTTCTTTGGAACTTGAGCATGGCTTTCGCTCTTTGACGAAGACGTCTCACTAGACGTTATCACTGGTTCGCCCAAAGATGTTTTGCTGGCACTTGTGCTTGGCACATCATATCTTGCAGGCTCATTAAGTGGTTCCGGCACGTACCTACCCTTGACTCTCCACAAGGTTTTCTGAGAGAGGCCTTTTGTTTCATCAACGTTATCTATTGGTGCTGACCAGAAGAACTCTTCACATCCAGCTGCATTATCTTCTTCTACCATAGCTGTCAGTTCTGCTGTTTGTTGAGGAGTGACTCCCTAAACTGTGTAGACTTGATTTGGAGTGGTTTGAACCTTTTGATATACAACAGCTTTTGCCTTGAGAATTTTGGTCTAGCCTATCGACGAAGGAGCGAACTCAACGGAGTTTTCAGAAATCAGATTTTTGTAAGTTTTGGGTTCGCTTTTGAAAAATTATGAACAGTCCACCACATCCTCTACATAGATTTCACTCATGTCATCATCCTCATTAAGTTCAGGTGCATTTTCAACATGAATTTTATTTTCTGAGCTTAATTTGGCATTCAATGAGTCAAATTTCTATACAGTTTCGGTTCTTAACTTCCATTTATCATTTTCGTCTAACAGGTTTTTCAGCATGTCCTTATAGTCTTTTGACTTTATGTAGGACTCTATTTTGTCAAGACCAATTATGTAGGTAGGAGAGACTTCATCAGAAGATACAACATTTTCACAGTTGTAAGCTTCAGCATCGACTTCATCCTCCTTTAACTCAAGGAAGGGCAAAATCATGCGATGTATCTTCTTTCCTATTTCACAATCGAGATGCAATTGAGTGATAGTAAAGTAAAGTTTTTTTGCTATCAAACAAAAAACGTTTCGCGGTTTTAAAAGATTAAGATTGTCTCGTTGCAAATAGATTGACTCATCCTTAGACCTAATTAACTCTTTTTCCTTCTGCTCAATTCACATCCTCCTCTCCTCACTCTTCGATGATATCCTGCTAATTTGATCAGTCAGGTTAGAGTTTGTGACACGAGTTTGGGTAAGACTACTACTTATACTAGAAAATTTAGATTTTAAGCTATTCAGTTCCTTTTCATAGTTAGTAATAGGTATTTTCAGAGAAGAAAGAATATTTTGTACCTTCTTGATCAACTCATCACATTCGTTGATTTGTGCACTAACTGGTTTTGCAACGAAACACCTGTCCTCTCGCTCCTTCTCATCTTCCAGTCCACCATCTGTTGTGTATCCTCTCATATGTGATACACCTTTTATCACCATCAAACATTTTTTGCAGCATATTCTTCTTTTACCCGCATAGAATTACCATGAGTCGGCTTTCTCACTTCTTCGTCCTCTGAATCCGTGGAACACACTTCCAATCCACTGAATTCATCATTGTTACATGTATCATCTACAATCAAAGCATTCATGGTGTTATTGTTAGTTGTTGATTTTCTTTTCTTGATCTCCTCCAATTGTTTTAGGAGGTTCGCTTCCTCATCATCCTCATCAAACTTTTCTGCCTTTTTCTTCATCATGCAGTCTTTGGCAAAGTGATTTTTGCCTCTACAATCATGGCAATCAAAGCCTGAGTCACCACCAACCTTCTTCTCCTTCTTGGATTCTTCTGACTTTGAACCCATCTTCAGTTCCTCGTTCACTTTTTCAGAACTATAACTTCCCTTCCAGTTTCGGTTCTTGTTGGCTGGGAACTTTCTTTTGATGAACTTTCTAGGATTGGAAACCATCAGGGCATACTCTTCACCGAATAGATCATAGTCAGCAAGATCCAATTCTTCTTCTTCTTCAACAACACTTTTCCCTTTTGAAACAAGAGCTAACGATCCCAAACTGGAAACCACGTTCGTTTCCTATGACACTACACTTTCATGGGACTTCATAATTCCCACCAGTTTTGCTAGAGAGTATGATTTAAACTATTCGTGTGCCTTCACCGTGGACACAACTGCCATCCATTCGGGTGTAAGACCTTTCATGAAGGTAACTTTCTGTTCAATAACCTTCCTTTCGATCTTGTGATTTATCATCTTACTGAGAAGATGATTAAACCGATCAAAAGCCTGAATGAGTTTCTCTTCGGGATTCTGTTTGAAATCACCAAATTCAGAAAGCAGTAAGGTTTGAATCGAATGTTCCAGATCTTCATCAGTGGAATACAATTCTTTCAACTTGTCCCATATCTCTTTAGCTAGAGCACATGAACTCACCAATCAAAATGTATCAGACTGCAAAGCAAACCTAATCATTCTTAAGGCCTTGATGTTGCACTGAAACTTCTCTTTCTCGTCTTGAGGAATGTCTTTCACATCATTCACAAGCTGATTGTACTCCTTTTGAGTTTTGACAATCTTTGAAGTGCTTGAGTGAGCAAACCGACCAACTATGATTGCTTCCCAGATCAAGTGCCCATTATCTTCTGAGCCGATCACATAACCTTCGAAGTGGTGCGTCCAAACCTCATAATCCTGAGTGTATAAGATTGGAATCCTTGTCGCTGATCAAATACTGTTGGAGATGTTGATTGGATTGGTTTGCGAATCATCCATGGACATTGTGATGAAGTTTGATCGATAACCTGTTTAACACCAGACTTGTAATTTATCGTTAGAGTGAGATCGACAATTAATGAGATACGCCAATATGGAATGACGGCTCAATTCATATCAATCAATGCGGAGAAAACCCTAATAATTTCTTCAACAGAAGAGATGTGTATGAATTACACAACCTCCTACTCTGATACCAATTGATGAGAATAAATCTTTGATCGTTTAGATCTTTCACATTTATATTGATAAAGAACAAATAATTCAAACACAACACGATTATGAACACAGTATGGAATCAATGTAAAGCTTATGATTCAAATATAGTCACGCCTCAGCAGAGCTCATTGAAGAACTTCCACTGTAGAGGCGAAGAGTTTACAATACTTGATGAGAAAAATAATAAAAGTGTTATTGACTAAGGATGCATGCATGAACCTTAAATACTAAAACCCTAGAGTAAAATAATCACGGTTAGACAGGCCCAAACCGGATACCAAAACTGGGCTAAGAATCGAGCCCATGACGCAACACTATAAGCCCAACGGACATTGTTATCTTTATTATATAAATGGCATTCACATATTCCAACATTAAGAAATGGATATTTGAAGGAAAATAATGTAGTTTATTTGACATATATGAACCTTATTTATATGTAAAGGATTCCTAATGATATTTTCACTAAAGTTTAGAGAAACAAATTAAGAAACTATACACTTTGGTGTATGACTTCCTTTCTAATGAATGTCTGAGATTAAGCACAAGATACCAAATCAACTTTATTAACACCTATAGTAGTTTTAATTGTATTTTATGTGGTAAAGCATAATTGTGAAATTTTTGTTTAATATTTCAAAAGTTAATATACAAACCAGTAAGAACCTTCTAAGGCCTTAATGATAATAAAGGATGAATTAAATCTTACTTGGTATGATTTACTTTCTGATTTGTAGAAATGTTCTCCTTTAAGCTTGTTGGGATAATATTTAAATCACTATTCATTGTATCTTCAATACAAATACCAACTAATGAGTAGATTAGACACTTTATAAGATTTAGTATGGAAAGGCTCCATCCTCATCTTACTTAATGTTTTATGGATTTGAGGCAGATGTTGGACTAAAGCTTCTAAATCCAAAATCTACTAAATACATATTTGTATAATACTCTAAACGTGGCTTAGATTATCATATGAAAACCCACCGAGAGTAACTTCTATTATTCTTGTGAAAGCTAAGTTATTAGAAAGCAAGCTTCTAATGAAAAAGTAAGTAGGAGGTACATGAAACATCAAGCAACTCAACAACCATAACCTTATGTAGTAATAGCTGGCAATAGTTTTAACAATGATTGTTAAAATTGAATAATAGCTATTCACAAATACAAATTGATCGCATTAATGGTAAAAATAATCTGTGACTTGAGAAATTTGAAATCTCTCATTGATGAGCTTTTATTGATGGTTTCTGGAAAATACCTCAAATACCAGGATGCTATGGCAGATCTTGAATCTGATAATGACTTAGAGTCATCAACATGAGATGTAATCCATGTATGAGAATCAAGTATGGGTTTGATTAAATTTTATCCCTATAACAAGGCTAAAAGGAGTAAATAATTATCATAATCATGTCATTGACTATGGTCCTCATCATACTAATGACATTAACTGTGATCAAACCTTTTTCACAAGTAGCTATTATTTATTAACAAGGATATTATTTACTATAAATTCATATTCTTAATATGAGATGTAGAAAATAGATTTAAAGAAAGATCATTTTTCTTAATAGACATTTAATGGAAGATATCTATATAACTTAGCCTGGAGGTTTTCTTAATCCATGTTATTCTAAACAAAATGTGTAGAGCTTAAGATTCACTTGTGGATATAAAGCAAACATCTCAATGTTGCAATCATCACTTTAATGTAAAACCACAAGGTATGTTTTTATATCAAAATTAATAGAGCATGTGTGTTACTAAGAACTAGAGGGAGCAAAGTGAAATTCCTAATCTTGTATGAATAATACATACTTGATCATTTAAAATCACATTATAACTAAGGACCGAGCCCATGACACAACACTATAAGCCCAACAGACATTGTTATCTTTATTATATAAATGGCATTCACATATTCCAACTTTAAGAAATGGATATTTGAAGGAAAATAATGTAGGTTATTTGACATATATGAACCTTATTTATATGTAAAGGATTCCTAATGATATTTTCACTAAAGTTTAGAGAAACTAATTAAGAAACTATACACTTTGGTGTATGACTTCCTATCTAATGAATGTCTGAGATTAAGCACAAGATACCAAATCAACTTTATTAACAACTATAGTAGTTTTAATTGTATTTTATGTGGTAAAGCATAATTGTGAAATTTTTGTTTAGTATTTCAAAAGCTAATATACAAACCAGTAAGAACCTTCTAAGGCCTTAATGATAATAAAGGATGAATTAAATCTTACTTGGTATGATTTACTTTCTGATTTGTAGAAATGTTCTCCTTTAAGCTTGTTGGGATAATACTTAAATCACTATTCATTGTATCTTGAATACAAATACCAACTAATGAGTAGATTAGACACTTTATAAGATTTAGTATGGAAAGGCTCCATCCTCATCTTACTTAATGTTTTATGGATTTGAGGCAGATGTTGGACTAAAGCTTCTAAATCCAAAATCTACTAAATACATATTTGTATAATACTCTAAACGTGGCTTAGATTATTATATGAAAACCCACCGAGAGTAACTTCTATTATTCTTGTGAAAGCTAAGTTATTAGAAAGCAAGCTTCTAATGAAAAAGTAAGTAGGAGGTACATGAAACATCAAGCAACTCAACAACCATAACCTTATGTAGTAATAGCTGGCAATAGTTTTAACAATGATTGTTAAAATTTAATAATAGCTATTCACAAATACAAATTGATCGCATTAATGGTAAAAATAAGCTGTGACTTGAGAAATGTGAAATCTCTCATTGATGAGCTTTTATTGATGGTTTCTGGAAAATACCTCAAATACCAGGATGCTATGGCAGATCTTGAATCTGATAATGACTTAGAGTCATGAACATGAGATGTAATCCATGTATGAGAATCAAGTATGGGTTTGATTAAATTTTATCCCTATAACAAGGCTAGAAGGAGTAAATAATTATCATACTCATGTCATTGACTATGGTCCTCATCATACTCATGACATTAACTGTGATCAAACCTTTTTCACAAGTAGCTATTATTTATCAACAAGGATATTATTTACTATAAATTCATATTCTTAATATGAGATGTAGAAAATAGATTTAAAGAAAGATCATTTTTCTTAATAGACATCTAATGGAAGATATCTATATAACTTAGCCTGGAGGTTTTCTTAATCCATGTTATTCTAAACAAAATGTGTAGAGCTTAAGATTCACTTGTGGATATAAAGCAAACATCTCAATGTTGCAATCATCACTTTAATGTAAAACCACAAGGTATGTTTTTATATCAAAATTAATAGAGCATGTGTGTTTACTATGAACTAGTTGGAGCAAAGTGAAATTCCTAATCTTGTATGAATAATACATACTTGATCATTTAAAATCACATTATAACTAAGCAAGGTCGTTTTCACCTTGACTCAGAAAGTGTTTCTAAAAAGAAAGACTTAAGAAGGAGAATATACATTCTTGGAATGTAAAATCTATAAGAGATAGATAAAATGAATGTTAAAAGATTCATGTCCTTATACGTATATTGACAATATCTTGAAAGGGATCAAGACACAAGATTCTTTTGGAGAATTCTTGGCATTATCATATGGCACCATTTAGAGCTACCCTAAAAAGTACATAGCTCATAGGCTTAAACTAAATGAAATGATTTATATTCTATTTTCTTGGAAAATGAATTCATCATTTACGTCATGTTATACATAGGACATAGTATTTGATCATGTTGTAAGCATGCCATAGGATACTAATTGAATACATGGTTAAGTCACCGGATGACTAAGAGAGCATTCTAAGAGTACTTTAGAAGAACTAACAAAATGTATATGAGCCAATCAGTTTGGAAAGGATCTTTATGGAAGGAGCTAAACAAGATGTTAATTTCTAAGCATATATAAATACTTATGAATGATAATTGAATTTTAACTTCATTATGGAATGTAGGATAAGTTTTAATTGAATGAGGTCCAAGCAAAACAAAATGACACAATCTACAACAAAATATGAATACACTACTTTAGAAGTTGAATTTGAATATGATTGGATGAATGAGATCATTGAAAGACTATGGTAATTTCTGCCATTCAAGGATCACATAAAAATCTTGGTGACTTCGAGAGTATAATTAATCAAGATAAGAGACTCTATATCATGAAAAAACACCAATCATATTCTCCAAGATATTTAACTATACTTAGAGTAAAGTTAAGTATGGAGATGATAGTATTCATAGAATTCACACAAATTAAATTTTGTCAGATCCATTGATAAAGTCATTCTTTTAAGCTAAGTATGAGTGGTCACACTTCAGCTATAAGACTTTATTATTCTAGAAAGTGGTTTGTGACTTGGATTTGGTATTTGGATATTGGAACATTATAACAATAACGATTAGATAATGCTATGATATCTTGGGATATAGTCATCACATTAATACTTGTTATATTCTATATTAACATGTTTAATCCATGAATAATGTTGTTATTCTAAAAGTTCATAGTCGGTTATAATTGTGGGAGAAATTATAAAGTAAGACTAATATGATTTGGATTGGTTGAATATCACTAGATAAAGTAGGCAAGTGGTTGTAACCAAGTTTCATAGATACTTGTCAGAGAACTAGTATTGAACTGAACCGCATCAAGATCATCTCATTTATCGCTATCATGAATGATACTTGATTAAAAGATACTATCATTGTATCCTTAACACCTGAGATACATAATGGGAGTTAAGTGTAGGTAGTTGTAAAACCCTATTTTGCGTATCAATCGATTTCACTAGAATTGGTGCAGAATACCAATCAAGTGAATGCACAAATAGCAAATATGTAATAAGAACACGGTGATGAACCTTGAATGCACACTATTATTAATCAACAGTCGGGTAGATAATATAAAAAAATGTTTCTCTTTGTTCTCTGTTTTCCTCTCTAATCTCGAAAAAAAAAACTAATGAGCATCACCCTTGGAATAAATTGATAACAAAAAGTTTATAACTAGACCTAATACAAAGCCTGGCCCAAAGCGCAACCGAAATCATTAGGAGATTTCGGTCCACACAAAACCAAAACCATGACGTTTTCGGTAATTACTCTGAGAACTCTAAAAGCTATGAAAAGCAAAGTATAAACCAAAATGTTTTTTCCTAACAATCTCTCCCTTGGTTTATAGCTTTCTTTTCCTTTCAATCTTCTCTTCGTTCTTGAATTTCAACCTTTATCTTCGATTTCTTCATAACTTCAAGATGAACATATGAATTTCTATATAAATGGCAATATCTTGAATAGTTGGACTTTCTTTTGAAAGTTTGATTTGGAACGCACATTGAGTATAGAGGCTTCTTGTGAAGGTTCGTGAAAATCAGCACTTTCAGCTTTGAGAAACTTCAAAGATAATAACTGTGACAACCCGAAATTTCCATTTGTACGAACATTATCTATTCAATAGAAGCTAGTCCAGCTTCAGTGATTTTCATACTTTTCCGAACCAGTTTGTGTACATTAGGGTTTCTGTTTAAGGAGATATCAGGAGAGTGGATGCTCCTGGTTTTGTGAAATTTGAGCATTCCAAGTTTCATAATGTTACAGTCCAATATCAGGAATAAAAATATTTTCTGCCAAAATATTCCAGGACTATAAATAGTTTTATGAATTAAATTAATTCATTATTCACAATTCCAAATAGAGAAAAGCCATATTCTCTCTGACGGATCTTCGGGTTTTCATCCCAGATTGTGAGTCTACTTTACTAAATGTGTTTCAATACTTGTTAGATGCTTTATAACATCAATTACATGTTTAGATTACAAGATCCGGGAGTTTACCGCCCAAGAACGTTCTTGGGGAGTAAACTCCAAAATGGAACTTTAAGGCTTCCTACTCCCATTCCTTTGATAGACAACTTGTAAAGGACCTTGTGTATGATCTTTAGAGACTAGAAAGCATCCCAGAAACCCAAGTAATAGGAATTTATGGCCAAGGACTTTTCTTGGGCCGTAAACCCCTTTTCAAGGGCATTTAGTGCCCTCAACCACCACTAAAGCTTAAGTACCTTAACCCTCAAATGCTTGTACCTATTTTAGACATCAAAACACTTCCAAATCAATGGTTTATAGGAGTTTACAACGAAGAACATCTCTTGGGCCGTAAACCCCTTTTCCAAGGGTTAAAAGCACTCCAAACACCCCTAAGGCCTTAAGACAATTACCATTGAACACCTAGGACTTGGATGGGGAGTAAAAGACATCAAGAACATCCCTTAAATGGAGTTTACGGCCAAGGAACACCTCTTGGGCCATAAACTCCATGTGAAGGCACAAATGTGTGCCTTTTGTCCCCATTAGCCTTAGATAAAATCATGGAAGCTATCCTAGATGTGCAAGTGCCTTAAATCAATTAAAATCCAAGACCCCATAGGAGTTTATGGCCGTAAACACTAGGGGATATGGACTATAGGCCGTAAACTCCCCTATGGAGCATTCTAGGGCCTTAAACTACTTCATGTGTTATTCCAACAAAGCTAGGAGTGTTCTAGGATCAAGATAACACCTTAAAACACCAAAAACCACCATGTGAGGAGTTCACGGCCATAAACCCATGAGTTTATGGCCGTTAACTACAAAGGGTGGGGTTTGTTGGGTGGTGAACTCTTATGCAAGGCCATTTGATGTTTCAAACCCTTTTGCCTTGTCCCGTAGCAACTTAGATGCAACCATTAGGACCTTTAACACTTATGAAAAGTGTTTACATGCTCCTAAGTGTCTTAAATTATTTATTAAGTTATTATTTGGCTAGTTAGTTATATATATGTTTATTATATGATAACTAGGCTCGTGCGTGTAACCAAGTCTCCGTTTGCCACCTAGCACGGTATCCGACACTGCAATTCGTACAACTCACCACAAGTGAGTTCATACCCCTTTGAATCAACTTTCAAATGATTTTAAATGTTGTAAATACTTTATTGGGGGGGGGGGGGAATACAAGTCAAATACTTATAGTTATTGCTTCAATCACATGTGATTGCATTTAATGACATGTGATTAATAACTAGGAAAACAGTGATTTTTACCACTGTTCAAACTGTTTATCAAACTACTTTACTTTCAAATGTTTTACAAACTCTTTTACTATCCAAACCTATTTACAAACTGTGATTCAAACAAATATTTCTTATACTTAAACTGTTTTATCGACTTATGCCTTCAAATTGTTTTATAGATTGACATCAAGTCGATCTTCTCTTGAAATTATATTTATGTTTAAAATGTGTTTTGAAAACTTATTTATGCTTTTATATATTCAATTGCATGCCCATATATGTATAGATGTATAAATAATGTTTAAAGGACTTAGGAAGGCCATTCGCCCTATTTCCTTTTCGCGCCTTGAGATATGGTCTGGTGGGATTTCGGGTGACCATCCGAAGGTCGTTTCAATATTACCTATATATCATATATACATATATAGACATAAACGTAATTCCATATTCATACTTATCAGTACATCCATAGTTAGTTACCATCGGGGTAACACAGGAACATATACAGCTATACTAGAAAAAAGTACATATACAGCTATACTAGAAACAAGTACATATACAGTCATACTAGAAACAAGTACATATACAACTATACTAGAAACAAGTACATATACAGCTATACCAGAACCACGTACATATATAGTTATACTAGAAACATGAACATATACAACTATACTAGAAAGATGTACATATACATCTATACTAGAAACATGACATATACAACTATACTAGAACAAGAAACATTACATATACATGAATACGTTAACAATTGTGATCCACTGTGTCAGAGCATGCCTTAAATGTCATGGCCCGAGTGGAGGGAGAGCGTGAGTTTGCGTATAGATCTATACTGGATTGACTATCCTACACCTTGCTGCTAGCTACAGCCGGACTTGCAGGTCTACAGGTGCCAAACGTCATTTCTTTTTATTACGACCATTCATTATGTCGTTGTTACCAGTCGATAGCATGGTGCAATTTATCACATTATACCTTAATATAAATCTGGTTTAAGGTAGTAGATAGTACAATAGTAGTTCTTATTATACAAAGCTACAGTACTACAATGATTTACCCATTACATATTTTAGTGATAATCTCACTTAAGCATTAATGTACAAACTATATTTTATTAAATGATAGTTATACTTGGGTAATTTCACACTTTTACATCAAACGAGTATACAAGACAGTTAAGCCTTGGTAGAAGGTTACTTTTATAGAAAATATAGGATTTTCTGAGAGATTCAAACTTTTACAAACACTTTCAAACACTTTCTTACATTTTTACAAACTTATACATTGAGACAGGTTCAAACGTTTTTGACAACAAACATTGACACTAAAATACTTATGAACTCACCAGCTTAGTGCTGATAAACTCTTTCAAAATGACTTGTATTCTCAGGTCATCAGTAGACAGGTACCGAGGCCAGCTTTTGAGAAGATGGAGTGCATTCAAGACTCATCTCATATTATTTTGTGTTACATCATTTTTGGTGTCTATAACTGTACAGAACACACTTGTATTAAAATTATATATTTAATGCAATGGATGATGTTCTTTGCTTATTTACGTTTACTGTGTTGTGATACTATACATGACGTCCTCCGCCCCAGAACGTTTCCGCCGTTCTTGGTTTTGGGGTGTGACAGATTGGTATCAGAGCATTGTTTATAGTGAATCAAGTATATCAACCCATAAAAGATATACTAATCTATAAACCCAAATGGGATTAAAACACTCTGACCAAGAGTCTATACTTTAAATATTAAAATATTTAATTAAGTATACTAGTCTGCATTCATACTAAAATCAGTGTCACAAATGACAAGAACAAAAGTATTACGATTGTTAAATATCACAAGTGAGCTCGGGGATGTATGGTCAGTCCTAGGAATGGCATAGCCTGATCAACTATGCTGGTCCTAGGAGTGATTAGCATATGCCCTAGAAGGGTTGTGATATGTTAACAAGTCTAAAAAACTTACCAACAATACCACAAGAAAATCAGTAGAACTTAAACTTAAAAATACAATAGGTGTATTTTTGTACTACTAATTACACGTATACTATATTCTTATACCTCTCTTCTCGCGTAGATCTAAATGGTTGGATTCCATCATGGCGACCCGTACTTTCCAAATGAAGGCAATGTCGGGTGGATCGATGAAGAGCCCGAAGATGAGCATCCGATCCCTTTGGATGATCACCTCGCAGAAGGCTTTTCTGACGGATCCGACTCCAAGCCTGAAGTCAACAACCTACCGCTTGTAGGTCAAGCCTCGAACAACAACCCTCGACCAGCGTTTCCAGGTCCTACACCCATGTGGGCAAACAACCTGAACTGCTGGAGTGATGAACAGGGTCAACCCTTACCATACTTTGGGGACCGAACCTTTTACAACGTCAGCGATGGTGGCTCTGCTGACAGAGCTCTGCCGGTCATTATCCGCAGAATAGCTCGTAATGTCGAGCAAGGTCGAGCAGCCATCGACCAGGTCATGGAGATTGATGCCAACTCAGGTGTCAATACAGTCCGCATCCGCCGTCTTGAAGAAGACATGGAACAGACCCGGAGAACCAACGAAACCCTGCAACAACAGTTGGCTGCCTCCCGTGCTGAAGTCTTCGAACTTCGAGCTTGTCAGAGAGCTCAGGACCGACACCTTCAAGAGGTGTTTCACCAAGTGTCCGACCTCAGGGCTCGCCCGAGGAATTCCCATCGCCATTAGATGATGTCTAGTACATCTCTGTCTTTTGATTTAAGAATAGCCTTGAACTTATGTGCTCTAAGTAGCACTTGTCTGTAAAATATTCCTAACTTTCGATACTCTAATTAGGAATCTAGGATTGTCAGTCTTGTCCTTGTGGTATGATGTAAGACCTACTGTTAGGTCGATTTTCCTTGAACTTATTACATCAGTAATGCCCGTACTATTAAAATCTATCTAATCTGTGGGAAAAACTTGTATACTTATGTATTCCTACTGGTATTTCCTATTGTGATTTCAAACACTCATTCAACTATTGGGCTATGGTTAGTTAGTCCATGTGTCACTCTCACGTTGCTTACAAATTGATTCTTACCATCTTTCTCGTCTTTATAAACTTATAGCTGAAAGATGTCTCCTCGCAAGACTCCCAGGAATAGGAATAATCCTGCACCTCCACCGCCTCCACCACCTCCGGTCATCGATACTGCAGCCTTGAATGCTGCCGTAGCTGCAGCAGTGGCAACTGCCATGGCTCAGTATCACTCATCCGATGCCAGTAGAGGTGGAACCCCTGTTGAATCTATTCCATTCGAAATCCCTGTGCGCTCGAGAGAGTGCTCTTACAAGGATTTCACAAACTGCAAGCAGAAGCCTTTCTATGGCACCGGCGGAGTCATTGCTCTCTCGCAATGGTTCGAGAAGACTGAATCAGTCTTCGAAATCTGTTCATGCCCTGCTGCATGCAAAGTGAAATACGCCGCATGCACCTTTGAGGGTAAAGCCCTAACGTGGTGGAACGGCCACGTCAAAGCCCTATCTCTCGTCGTGGCTAACGACATGGGCTGGGAAACGATGAAGGACCTCATGACTAAGAAATACTGCCCGAGGGGCGAAGTCTAGAAGTTGGAACATGAACTCTGGAACCTGACCAACAAGGGCACCAATGTGATCGCTTACACTGCCCGATTTAGCGAACTGGTGGCCCTATGCCCCAATATGGTTCCCACTGAAGGGAAAAAGATCGAACGGTACGTATGGGGGCTAGTGCCTCCGTACCAGGGGAATATCTTAGCATCCAACCCCGCTACCTTCGACAGTGCCAAGCGGTTGGCACAAAGACTCATTGACCATCGAGTCAAAACCCCTACAACCACAACCACTTTAGCCATTCCGGAACCATCCAAACCCGCTGACACTAAGCGGAAATTCTGGGGTGAAAAGAAGAAACAGCAGGCTGCCAAAAAGCAGCAAATTGTGGCAATGCATGCCGCAATAACCCCTACTACTGCTACTACTGCTCCGGTGAGTCGGTATGTTGGAAGTTTGCCCAAGTGCAAAAAATGCAACTACCACCACAACGGCCCCTGCCGTGAAATGCAGTGCTCAAACTGCAATAGAAAAGGACACACCGTCCGTTTCTGTAAGTTCCCGGCACAACCTATCAACCAAGTCCCTGGCTCTGGCGCGAGCCCAACTTGCTATGGATGTGGCGAAGCAGGCCACTATAAGAGGGACTGCCCCAAAGCAAAGAATGCTGGTGGAGCACGGAGGGTACTAGCTATAGGCCACGGGGAAGCAGTTGCTGACCCGACAGTGGTGACTGGTACGTTCCTCCTTGATAACTCCTATGCATGCATTCTGTTCGATAGTGGAGCGGAGCGAAGCTTCGTAAACCACAAATTTGCTCGCATTCTTAAGCAACAACCTCACGCACTTAATGAACAATTCACAGTAGAAATGGCCAATGGGAAAACTGAAAGTACTAATAGCATATACTTAGGTTGTCTTCTAACCTTAGATAACCATTCTTTGCCAATCGACCTTATGCCGGTGTCAATAAAAAGTTTCGACGTTATTATCGGCGTGGATTGGTTAAGTCTTCATCGCGCCGACATCATGTGCTACGAGAAAGCAGTCCGTCTAAACCTCCCGTCTAACGAAACTCTTATAGTCTACGGCGACAAACCTGGTGCGAGTCTTCACATTATATCAAGTATTCAAGCACAAAAATATCTGCGCAAAGAATACCATGCATTCCTTGCTCACGTCGTCGACACGAACCTAGAAACGAAAGGACTAAAGAACATCCCAGTAGTGAGTGACTTCCCCGACATTTTCCCAGAAGAACTACCCGGATTACGTCCGCAACGACAAGTCGAGTTCAGAATCGACTTAGTCCCAGGAGCTACCCCAGTAGCCAAGTCGCCCTACCGTTTAGCACCAGCCGAGATGCAAGAACTCTCTGGTCAACTTAACGAACTGCTCAACAAGGGCTTTATAAGACCAAGTTTCTCACCTTGGGGAGCACCGGTCTTGTTCATTAAGAAGAAAGACGGATCATTCCGTATGTGTATTGACTACAGAGAACTCAACAAATTGACGATCAAAAATCGTTATCCTATGTCACGCATAGATGATCTATTCGACCAACTGCAAGGGGCGAACTATTTTTCCAAGATTGATCTGAGATCCGGATATCATCAGTTACGAGTGCTAGAGGAGGATGTGCCGAAGACAGCCTTCCAAACTCGTTACGGACACTACGAGTTCGTGGTGATGCCATTCGGATTGACCAATGCGCCCGCAGTCTTCATGGATCTAATGAATAGAGTATGCCGACCTTACTTGGATCAGTTCGTCATCGTTTTCATTGACGACATCCTGATCTACTCCAGAAGTAAGAAAGAGCATGGCGATCACCTGCGACAAGTTCTAGAGACATTACGAAAGGAGAAACTTTATGCGAAGTTCTCGAAATGTGAATTTTGGATCCGAAGAGTCGAATTCTTAGGACACGTGGTAAGAGAAGAGGGAATCCACGTGGACCCATCCAGAATAAAGGCCATTGAGAACTGGTCAGCGCCGAAGACGCCTACAAAAATTCGTCAATTTCTAGGTCTCGCTGGCTACTACCGCAGGTTCATTCAGAACTTCTCCCGAATAGCGAAGCCTCTTACAACCCTGACCCAGAAAGGCGTGACCTTTGACTTGGTAAAGCAACAAGAAAGAGCGTTCCAAATGCTCAAACGAGCCTTGTGCACCGCACCGATACTATCCCTTCCAGAAGGAATAGAAGACTTCGTAGTCTATTGCGATACATCCAATCAAGGACTCGGATGTGTTCTGATGCAGCGAGGTAACGTCATCGCCTACGCCTCAAGACAGTTGAAGACACACGAGGTTATCTACACGACCCACGATCTTGGACTAGGAGCAGTAGTGTTTGCTCGGAAGATCTGGAGACATTACTTGTATGGAACGAAGAGCACTATCTTTACCGACCACAAGAGTTTACAACATATTTTCCATCAGAAGGAGCTAAACATGAGACAACGACGGTGGGTCGAGCTACTCAGTGATTACGAATGCGATATTCGTTATCATCCTGGTAAAGCCAACGTAGTAGCAGACGCCCTAAGTCGGAAGGAATATTCTGGTTGCAAGGTCAAGTCATTATCAATAACCATCCGTTCACACTTGTCTAAGCAAATTCAGGCGGCTCAGCTTGAGGCCATGAAACCAGAAAATGTGTCGAGTGAATACCTTAGGGGAATGGACAAGAGCTTCGAAGCCAAGGGTCACGGAGCTTTATATTTCATGAACCAGATCTAGACACCGAAACACAGTGGTTTCCGAGACTTGGTCATGACCGATGCGCACAAGACTCGGTATTCCGTCCACCCAGGTTCAAATAAGATGTATTTTGATCTTAAAAAGTTGTACTGGTGGCCTAATATGAAAGCAGAGATTGCTACCTTCGTAAGTAAATGCCTTACTTGCGCAAAGGTTAAGGTCGAGTACCAGAAGCCCTCTGGTTTACTGCAACAACCAGAGATTCTAGAATGGAAGTGGGAGCGGATCACTATGGATTTCATAACCAAGTTGTCCAAGACAACGGGTGGACTTGACACCATATGGTTCATCGTTGATAGATTGACCAAGTCTGCACACTTCCTGCCTATCAAAGAAACCGACAAGATGGAGAAACTTACGAGAACATACATTAGGGAAATTGTACGGCTACATGGTGTACCTATTTCCATTATCTCCGATAGAGATAGTAGGTTCACCTCAAGATTATGGCAATCACTACAACATTCCCTAGGAACAAGGCTGGATATGAGCACATCCTACC
Source organism: Lactuca serriola (assembly GCF_051521515.1). NCBI lineage: Eukaryota > Viridiplantae > Streptophyta > Magnoliopsida > Asterales > Asteraceae > Lactuca > Lactuca serriola. The sequence goes on from NC_136414.1 coordinate 119,475,556, forward strand.
ATCCACAGACCGACGGACAGAGTGAGACGACCATCCAAACACTGGAAGACATGTTGCGAGCCTGTGTGATTGATTTTGGGAAAGCATGGGATACTCATTTACCCCTCGTCGAATTTTCCTATAATAACAGTTACCACATGAGCATCAAGGCTGCTCCATTCGAAGCTCTCTACGGCCGAAAGTGCAGATCCCCTCTGTGCTGGGCTAAGGTGGGTGATACCCAATTAGCAAGAGGGCAAGCTTCCAACAGTACTCTCACCGGTCCGGAAATCATTCGGGAAACGATAGAGAAAATCGTTCAGATCCGTGAACGATTGAAAGCCTCTAGAGACCAACAGAAGAGCTACGCCGATAAACAAAGAAAACCTTTGGAATTTTAGGTAGGAGACCGAGTCCTTCTCAAAGTCTCACCCTGGAAAGGCTTGATACGCTTCGGCAAGCGTGGGAAGCTTAATCCAAGGTACATAGGGCCTTTCGAGATTCTTGCAAGAGTCGGCCCCGTAGCTTACAAACTCGACCTACCCGACACACTTCGTAGCGTACATTCTACATTCCACGTATCTAACTTGAAAAAGTGTCTGTCCGACGAGACTCTTGTAATCCCACTCGACGAGATCGAGATCAACGAGAGCCTCAACTTCGTGGAAAAACCTGTAGAAATCATGGACCGTGAGGTCAAGCAGATGAAACAAAGCCGTATCCCTATCGTGAAGGTTCGCTGGAACGCCAAGCGAGGACCGGAATTCACTTGGGAACACGAGGATCAGATGAAGTTGAAATACCCTCATCTTTTTGCTTAATTATTTGTAACTTTATATTTGCTTAAATTCTAATTTCAGGACGAAATTCCCTCTAACAGGGGGATGATGTGACAACCCGAAATTTCCATTTGTACGAACATTACCTATTCAATAGAAGCTAGTCCAGTTTCAGTGATTTTCATACTTTTCCGAACCAGTTTGTGTACATTAGGGTTTTTGTTTAAGGAGATATCAGGAGAGTGGATGCTCCTGGTTTTGTGAAATTTTAGCATTCCAAGTTTCATAATGTTATAGTCCAATATCAGGAATAAAAATATTTTCTGCCAAAATATTCCAGGACTACAAATAGTTTTCTGAATTTAATTAATTCATTATTCACAATTCCAAATAGAGAAAAGCCATATTCTCTCTGAAGGATCTTCGGGTTTTCATCCCAGATTGTGAGTCTACTTTATTAAATGTGTTTCAATACTTGTTAGATGCTTTATAACATCAATTACATGTTTAGATTACAAGATCCGGGAGTTTACCGCCCAAGAACGTTCTTCGGGAGTAAACTCCAAAATGGAACTTTAAGGCTTCCTAGTCCCATTCCTTTGATAGAAAACTTGTAAAGGACCTTGTGTATGATCTTTAGAGACTAGAAAGCATCCAAGAAACCCAAGTAATAGGAGTTTACGGCCAAGGACTTTTCTTGGGCCGTAAACCCCTTTTCAAGGGCATTTAGTGCCCTAAACTACCACTAAAGCTTAAGTACCTTAACCTTCAAATGCTTGTACCTATTTTAGACATCAAAATACTTCAAAATCATAGGTTTATAGGAGTTTACGGCCAAGAACATCTCTTGGGCCGTAAACCCCTTTTCCAAGGGTTAAAAGCACTCCGAACACCCCTAAGGCCTTAAGACAATTACCATTGAACACCTAGGACTTGGATGGGGAGTAAAAGACATCAAGAACATCCCTTAAATGGAGTTTACGGCCAAGGAACACCTCTTGGGCTGTAAACTCCAAGTGAAGGCACAAATGTGTGCCTCTTGTCCCCATTAGCCTTAGATAAAATCATGGAAGCTATCCTAGATGTGCAAGTGCCTTAAATCAATTAAAATCCAAGACCCCATAGGAGTTTACGGCCGTAAACTCTAGGGGATATGGACTATAGGCCGTAAACTCCCCTATGGAGCATTCTAGGGCCTTAAACTACTTCATGTGTTATTCCAACAAAGCTAGGAGTGTTCTAGGATCAAGATAACACCTTAAAACACACAAAACCACCATGTGAGGAGTTCACGACCATAAAACCATGAGTTTACGGCCATAAACTCCAAAGGGTGGGGTTTGTTGGGTTGTGAACTCTTATGCAAGGCCATTTGATGTTTCAAACCCTTTTGCCTTGTCCCGTAGCAACTTAGATGCAACCATTAGGACCTTTAACACTTATGAAAGGTGTTTACATGTTCCTAAGTGTCTTAACTTATTTATTAAGTTATTATTTGGCTAATTAGTTATATATATGCTTATTATATGATAACTAGGCTCGTGCGTGTAACCAAGTCTCCGTTTGCCACCTAGCACGGTATGCGACACTACAATTCGTACAACTCACCACAAGTGAGTTCATACCCCTTTGAATCAACCTTTGAAATTATTTTAAATGTTCTAAATACTTTATGGGGGGGGGGGAATACAAGTCAAATAGTTATAGTTATTGCTTCAATCACATGTGATTGCATTTAATCACATGTGATTAATAACTAGGAAAACAATGATTTTTACCACTGTTCAAACTGTTTATCAAACTGCTTTACTTTGAAATGTTTTACAAACTCTTTTACTATCCAAACCTATTTACAAACTGTGATTCAAACAAATATTTCTTATACTTAAATTGTTTTATCGACTTATGCCTTCAAATTGTTTTATAGATTGACATCAAGTTGATCTTCTCTTGAAATTACATTTATGTTTAAAATGTCTTATGAAAACTTATTTATGCTTTTATATATTCAATTGCATGCCCATATATGTATAGATGTATAAATAATGTTTAAAGGAGTTAGGAAGGCCATTCGCCTTATTTCCTTTTCGCGCCTTGAGATGTGGTCTGGTGGGATTTCGGGTGACCATTCGAAGGTCGTTTCAATATTACTTATATATCATATATACATATATAGACATAAAAGTACTTCCATATTCATACTTATCAGTACATCCATAGTTAGTTACCATCGGGGTAACACAGGAACATATACAGCTATACTAGAAACAAGTACATATACAGCTATACTAGAAACAAGTACATATACAGCTATACTAGAAACAAGTACATATACAGTCATACTAGAAAAAAGTACATATACAGCTATACTAGAAACAAGTATATATACAGCTATACTAGAAACAAGTACATATACAGTCATACTAGAAAAAAGTACATATACAGCTATACTAGAAACAAGTACATATACAGCTATACCAGAACCACGTACATATATAGTTATACTAGAAACATGAACATATACAACTATACTAGAAACATGTATATATACATCTATACTAGAAACAGGACATATACAACTATACTAGAACAAGAAACATTACATATACATGAATACGTTAACAATTGTGATCCACTGTGTCGGAGCATGCCTTAAATGTCATGGCCCGAGTTGTAGCCAGAATTCTCTTGGAGGGAGAGCGTGAGTTTGCGTATAGATCTATACTGGATTGACTATCCTACACCTTGCTGCTAGCTACAGCCGGACTTGCAGGTCTGCGGGTGTCAAACGTCATTTCTTTTTATTACGACCATTCATTATGTCGTTGTTACCAGTCGATAGCATGGTGCAATTTATCACATTATACCTTAATATAAATCAGGTTTAAGGTAGTAGATAGTACAACAATAGTTCTTATTATACAAAGCTACAGTACTACAATGATTTACCCATTACATATTTTAGTGATAATCTCACTTAAGCATTAATGTACAAACTATATTTTATTAAATGATAGTTATACTTGGGTAATTACACACTTTTACATCAAACGAGTATACAAGACAGTTAAGCCTTGGTAGAAGGTTACTTTTATAGAAAATATAGGATTTTCTGAGAGATTCAAACTTTTACAAACACTTTCAAACACTTTCTTACATTTTTACAAACTTATACATTGAGACAGGTTCAAACGTTTTTGACAACAAACATTGACACTAAAATACTTATGAACTCACCAGCTTAATGATGATAAACTCTTTCAAAATAACTTGTATTCTCAGTTCATCAGTAGACAGGTACGGAGGCCAACTTTTGAGAAGATGGAGTGCATTTAAGACTCATCTCATATTATTTTGTGTTACATCATTTTTGGTGTCTATAACTGTACAGAACACACTTGTATTAAAATTATATATTTAATGCAATGGATGATGTTGTTTGCTTATTTACGTTTACTGTGTTGTGATACTATACATGACATCCTCCGCCCCAGAACGTTTCCGCCGTTCTTGGTTTTGGGGTGTGACAATAACAAAGAGACTGATTGTTCTTGATCACTTCAACAAGTTCATAGATAGCAGCAAATCGATTGAGGAGGTTTCAATGTAATTTTTCATATAACTTCAAATACAACTTCACCTTGCTTCTGGGGTTGAAAGGTTGTGTGTTGAAAAATAATCTTCACTTATAGTTCCCTCGAATAAATGTTCTTCTTCGAGCATAGATGCATCATAAAAAGTAATGATGATTAAAAAAAATCCCTATGGATCACAGAGGCATAAAGATCCTTCTCACCATAGTTTTTCAAGAACCCATCCTTGGCTCTGATGGAGACTACTCATAGTATCTGTCTGAACACGAAGGAACGCACTTTGATTTGCTAAGTATCGGAGAACTACTCATGGTTAGTTTTGATGTTAGTCCCTGCATATCCTTGATCAAAGATCTCAATAAAGTTTTTCAAGTCAACAAGTAAACTTGGCCCTTGGCGAGACGTCAATGGTTTTCGAATCTAAGCCGATTGTACCATTCTGGTGCCTGTGAGAGTTAATCAGGAATAAATCACTAAACTATAATGTGACAAAATATTTGAGGACAGATTTCCACATTTTAGCATGACACGAGGTCAAGGCCCTTTAGCGGGACATTCAACGATAATCGTGCCTTGTGAGGTGCATCGTCCTAGTGCCAGTAACCTTTAATTCCTTACCTGCGAAGAATGTATCTCAGAATACATTTGAGTCTCCGTAGTTTTGCATGACAAAGAGAATGTCAAGACCCTAGGTGGGATGTTCATCGATATCTATTTCCCGGTTGGGTAAATCGCCCTAGTGCCATGACAATTCTTAGGTAAAGATAACTGACAAGTCCAATTTGATAATTTGTATAGTTTCAGACTTTCAATTCCTTAGATACGATATATCTTAAATAGATATTGTCTAACTGACAGTTTGTACAGTTTCATGCCTTTAATACCGTGAATACAACAGTTCTTTTAGAGAGAAAGTACCTAACTAACTCTTTGTACGGTTTCATGCCTTCAATTCCTTATGAAAGTAGTGTAAAGTGTAACTCTGACAATTCCTTTCAAGATTTCTTTTAGCACAGACAATTCTGACACAATCTCCTTGAGTCTCTTCCGTTTTTTTTTTATTTGCTTTTTAAGACAAATGAAATTTTTGAGATGAAAATAAAAATAAAAATAAAATAAACTTAGAACGCAATAAAAATAACTAAGAAATAAACTAAAATTAAAATACGCTCAAAAGCAATAAATATATTTTTTGATTTTCCTAAAAAGGAAGTAAAACAAAAATAAAATAAACATATTTTTGGATTTTGAATTTTATAATTTTTGTTTGGTTTTAATTCTCCCCCTAAATTTGTGCATAAAGGAAAAATATGAAAATTTTTAACAAAAACAAAAATAAAATACAAAATGTACAAAATTTATTTTTTTTAGTCTTCAAAACGAATCAATTTAAGAAAACCTAGAAGTATCAAGAAAATTCAATCTGTAATTCTGCAATTGAGCTTGCATCTAGATGACTTAAGAACGACAAGCATAAGTAGCAATGTATTCAGCCTTAGCCGTGTTTCAATTCCGGAACGAAGTTAACATATTCAAAATTCAACACACCATTAAATACGATCCCCATTTGATTTGATTGATATTTTCTTTCTCCCTTCCCGCAAAGGACACATACCCTCAATTAAGGTTCGGAATGTTGTGTAGTTGAGAGATATCTCCTGTCATGTGCCTGGAACATCCACTACCAACATACTGGAGTCTGATGATATTCCTCCGTAGTTGCTTCGACACAGAGTGCGGGATCAAATGGCCTTGGGAACCCAGTCCATCTTGAAACTGGGTTGACCATTAAGATCAACTTGGGGTACTCTTTCCCATACCATATCTTGTTTATCAAATAATGATCTCAAAGAATTGACTTTGGGTACCCATTCTTCATTTGGTTTGAGTACTTTCTTGTTGGATCGAATGGGACCCTTTTCACTTGCCTTTGGGTTGGGACTACCTTTTGATTTAGGATTGTACTATGAGTGTGAACTAGAGGATGACCCTTGAGATGAATTCGACCTCACCGATATCGATTTGGCTGAACCATCTCTCAAATTAGGCTTCTTGTCCGACATGTCCCTTTTGTCCTTGGGAGTCTGATTCTTGGCCTTTTTAGCATTCCAATCACCACTTCTTGAACATGACCTTGAAGGATTTCTTTTGGAAGATCTCCCCCTTGGCATGTTCTGCCAACCTTGTTTTTTAGTAGGGAACATATGAACGATGTGGGCGATTTCTAGCAATGTAACCGGGATTCCCATAGTTGAAACACATTTGTATTTTCGAACAGATAAGATTGTGACTTGGTCCTTGTCCAAATGAATTTGTTTACCTTCCACAATTACGAGTATAGTTATTAGCCTTTTTAAGAAATTTTTGTGGCTTGGACTTTTGAAGACTGGGATTATTATTATCACAAGATTTTAAAGCAAATCCAACAGAACTAGAATTATTTTTGTTCTCCTTGACCTATCTTGCTCAATTACTTTATCTACAAATCAAGTAGAACCATTAGAATTATTCACATCAATATTCTCGGTTGGGCCGGAATGTTTAGTCTTGATTGGGGCAGTTACAGGGGGCTAACAACACTGTGCAGGTGTCTCTATCTCTTTGGTTTCAAGGGGTGGAATATAGTTATCATTGAAAGGAGGTGGAACATTATGATACCCTAGACCTGTACCATGTTTGTCTTTCCACTTTAATTGTTTTTCTATCATAGACTCAACTTTCTCACTTGACACATCAAATTTCTTAAAAGTAAAGTCAGCATGCTTAAATTTAGCCTTTAATGCATCAAGTTCAACAGTTAATTTGGCAATTTCCTCTTTGGTATGACAATGATGGACACATTTGCTGCTATATTCATCCCTCATTCTAATTAAATCTTTGTTTTGAGCATCTAGTTTTTCTTTAAGAGGCTTGTTGACTTTCTTGATTTCATAAATTTCATTTTTAAGGTAAAAAACCTCTCTAACTAATAACTCATTATACTCATGTATTTATTAACTTTATCTTCACATGACCGAGAGCATGGGGTTTCACTTACCTTCTTGGTATTGTTGTAAGAACTCATTATTTACCAACAGAAGAAATCTGATTGTGTAAATGGATTTTGAGAGATAACCAAGAAAATAAATTCCCTTTGACCAAAAATGCCAATAGTTTGTTGAATTAATGTTAGCCGAGAACCTTGAAAGTCAACCTTTCGCCTAAAATAAAACTTAACTGAGAACTTAGATTCTTGACCGAATACGAGGCTTTTTGACCAAGAACCTTAGCCGAAATCATACAACTGAAAAACTAAACCGAGGATGCGGATCCGAGAACACAGATTCGTTGCCGAAAAGTTTGAGCCTGAGATCGAGAACTCCGAAATCGAAACCGAGAACTTCGAAGCTGAGATCGTGAACTCCCAAGTTGAGACTGAGAACTCTGAATTTGAAACCAAGAACTTCGAAATTGAGTCTGAGGAGTTGCCCTAACCGAGAACTAACAGCTGGCCGCCGAGAACTTTCAATCCCTAACCGAGTACTATTGATGGCCGCCTAGAACTCACAAGCCCTAACCGAGGACTTGAGTTGCCACCAAGAACTCCGAATCTGTTACCGAGGATTCCTAAAAATTGCCAAAAACACAAAATTTGTAGATTTTTAAAGCCAAACTCGATCAAACTCTATTGTAACGACCCAAAAATCAAGGGTAAAAATTTCATTTTTAATAAAACCCAAACATAGATATCATTTATTCCAATCATTCCAAAGCATTCTTAATTAAAAACATTGATCAGAGTTCATCCCAAAAACATTCAATGCGGAAAACATGGGTTTGTGCGTTGCGATCAAGCTGAGCCATTCCTTTCCAAAACAAAGATACCTGAAACCATAAACAAAACTGTAAGCACTAAGCTTAGTGAGTTCTCCAGAGCATACCCCACATAATCCACATAATCATATAATCCATATCAGTTGTAACAGCTACATAAACCTTATCAATCACACAAGCCACGCACACAAACATATAAGGATGCCTTGGAAACCCTCGAGGGTCTTACACCGGGTGACATGGGAACCCCCACATGGTCTTATGTAACACCGTGAATTTTCAAAATAATTTTTCACAAATATAAAAACATTTCTAATTTAATTTCCATAAAACATTGAGTTTAAAATCCCAATTCACATAATACAAAATCCCAAGATCATATATATATCAAAAATCTCACGCGTGTGTATAGATCAAGCCGGCGCCTTCCCACGGTCATCGCTAGTACCTGAAACAACAACACTAACACTTTAAGCACAATGCTTAGTGAGTTCCCCATAATACCACACACATAGCACATATTAGCCACTCGAGGCTATAACTCTATGGGTCCGTGCACCCAAACTCTGTGAACCCTCAGGTTCTAACTTTGTGAACCTTCCGGTTCCAACTCTATAAACATGCACAGCATAAATCACATAGAAATACACATAGCATACAAATACTCTGATCACATAACTTTGGTTACCTATTCAAGGTAAAGTATAGTGAGAAGACTCACCTCGCGTATCTCGGTATCTCACGAATCCTGGAAATCCCTCATGCTCGATCCTCCGAGCTCTAATCCTCCTATCATCATATGACTCTAATTAACACTTTTATCACTAAGGTTGACTATCCCTAAGAAGTCAACACAGGTCAACTCCGGTCAACGGTCAACGGTCAACTTTGACCGGACTCGGCAAGTGCACTAGGGCGACTCGGCGAGTTTAGACGTTTTCACCAACTCTCTAGGATTCCCTTTTTGACACGTCGAGTACTCCCCTGACTCGACGAGTTCTACCTGGTAAGAATCGCGGGGCCACCCCGACTCAACTCATCGAGTCTCAAGAACAACTCGGCGAGTTCCAGTTCGACTCAATACACCTGTCAACCCTCTCTAACTCTCCCTGACTCACTGAGTCAACCCATAACTCGGATGGATCACTCACTGAGCGATTTAAGGGCAATCTTCAAGCTACTCGGCGAGTCTGTTCGTCGGACTCGGCGAGTCCATGCCATGCAACAACTCAAACTTGCTTCTGAGGTCAGATCCGCTTCAACAATCCATAGATATGGCCTTCCTATGCTGATTCGTTACGTAAAGTCCTTATCTTGGTGTTCATAACACACCCCATGGCTCATAAATGGTGTTTTGACCTTAGGCATAAGGATTCCAATCCAAAACCCCCATGGATTCACAAAAAGCTTGGGCAAAGGGACACTCTGGACCTCCAAGGGTCCAGATCTATAATATAAATCGCTTAAGGGACCAAGGAAGCACTAGATCTAGCCACAAAAGGGCTCAATAAGCCCTAAATCAATATAAACATCAACATAGCAGAGAATAGCTCGAAGATAGTACCTCAAATGTGATGTTCTGGACCCCAAACCCTCAGGAAGTGGCTCCTCTTGCTTTCCCATAGCTGATTCTCCCTTTCCCTTGCAAGATGACACCTCAGAAGTCAATAATGGCTTCCTACTTGCTCCAAACGCTCACACTCGCTAGGGTTTCAGTAAAGGGACTGGTGAGCAGAAAGGACGGCTTAAAGGCCCTTTAAATAGGTCCCAAACCCAAGAAATTAGGGTTTCATTAAACAGCGCGGACTCGCCGAGTCCATACCTTGGACTCACCGAGTCCAGGCGCGAACCCGCGTCCAGAATCGCGATCCTACTCGGTGAGTCTGAGCTCCAACTCGCCGAGTCCCCTCACAAAACATCAAAATTGAAAGCATAAAAGATACCTAGAAATCCGGGCTGTTACAACTCTCCCCCACTAGAACTAGACTTCGCCCCCGAAGTCTCGCTCGGAAAATAGCTTCGGATGCTGCTCACGCATCTCATGCTCCGGCTCCCAGGTCATCTCTGATTCCTTCCGATGTTGCCATTGAACCAAAACCAAGGGTACCTCCTTGTTCCTAAGAACCTTGATCTTCCAATCTCTGATGGCCACCGGCCTCTCGGCATAATTCAGGCTCGCATCTACCTGAATATCCTCTAATGGAACCACTGCCGACTCATTGGCTATACACTTCCTCAGATGCGACACATGAAAAGTGTCGTGAATCTGCCCCAACTCTGCTGGCAAATCCAAACGATAGGCTACTCGGCCTACCCTCGCGATCACACAGAATGGACCAATATATCGGGGCCCCAACTTGCCCCTCTTCCTGAATCGAATCACTCCTTTCCAAGGAGAGACCTTCAGGAGAACGAGATCGCCGACCTGAAACTCAAGTTTGGACCGGCGTCTGTCCGCATAACTCTTCTGTCGGCTCTGGGCAGTCAACAACCTCTGTCTGACCTGCTAAATCTGCTCTGTCGTCTGAAGCACGATCTCTGTACTGCCCATCACACTCTGCCCAACCTCTCCCCAGCAAATGGAAGTCCGACACCTCCTCCCATACAACAGCTCAAAGGGTGGCATACCAATGCTCGAATGATGGCTGTTGTTGTAGGAAAACTCTGCCAAGGGTAAATACGTATCCCAGCTACCCCTGAAATCCAACACACATGCTCGGAGCATGTCCTCAAGCGTCTGAATCGTCCGCTCACTCTGGCCGTCTGTCTGGGGGTGATATGCGGTACTAAAATGCAGTCTAGTACCCAACTCCTCATGAAATTTCTTCCAGAATATGGAAGTGAAACGCACATCATGGTCATAAACAATCGAGATCGGCACCCCATGCCGAGATACCACTTCCCTCACATACACCTCCGCCAATTTCTCTGCTGAAGAACTCTCACTGATGGCAAGGAAGTGAGCGCTCTTCGTCAACCTGTCCACAATCACCCAAATTGCATCGACTCCTCGGGCAGTCCTCAGCAATTTGGTGATAAAATCCATACTAATCTGTTCCCACTTCCACTCGGGAACCTCCAATGGCTGCAACTTGCCATGCGGCCTCTGGTGCTCGGCTTTAACCCTACGGCAGGTCAAGCACCTCTCAACAAACCACGCGACGTCCCTCTTCATACAGGGCCACCAATACTCCTTTCTCAAATCCAGATACATCTTAGTGGCCCCCGGATGGATCGAAAATTTCGACCGATGAGCCTCTTCTATCAAAGTGGTATGCGTTCCTCCCACAAACGGCACCCAGACACGCCCCTGAAATGTTATAAGCCCCCGACCATCGGTAACGAACTCTGAAACTAAACCAACAACCTGTTCCCTCTTCTGCATCTCGGGTTGCACAGCCTCGGCCTGTGCCCCGCGAATGGCGTCCAACACCGGGGCTATCACGGTCAATCTCAAACATACATTCCGCAGTGGAGTGCACTCCGCCCTGCGGCCCAACGCGTCGGCTACCACATTAGCCTTGCCTGGGTGGTACAGGATCTCACAATCATAATCCTTGACAACATCCAACCACCTCCTCTGCCGCATATTTAGGTTGGGCTGATCCATCAAGTACCTCAAACTCTTATGGTCCGTGTATATCGTACACCGAACCCCATACAAGTAGTGACACCAAATCTTGAGGGAGAACACTACTGCCCCCAACTCTAGATCATGGGTGGGATATCTCGTCTCATGAGGCTTCAACTGCCTCGATGCATATGCTATCACATGCCTCCTCTGCATCATCACCGCTCCCAGCCCCAAAATCGATGCATCACAATATACTACAAAATCCTCCATCCCTTCCGGGAGACCTAATATCGGGGCTTCGCACAACCTTTGGCGAAGTGTCTCAAAGGAGGCCTACTGCTCGGGACCCCATGAAAAAGCAACACCCTTCCGGGTCAATCTGGTGAGTGGCACTACAATCTTGGAGAAATCCCTGATAAATCTCCGATAATACCCCGCCAACCCTAAGAAACTCCTGATCTCAGAAGGTGACTTCAGCACCTCCCAACTCATCACCGCCTCAACCTTGGTCGGATCGACCAATATCCCTTCCTGGTTAACAAGATGTCCTAACAACTGGACCTCCCGCAACCAAGAATTACACTTGGAGAACTTTGCATAAAGCTTCTCCGATCTCAGAACCCCAGGGACCTCCCTCAAATGCTCCTCATGCTGCTCTCTAGATCTCGAATATACCAGAATATCATCGATAAATACAATCACCGACCGATCCAACATCGGCCTACATACTCTGTTCATGAGATCCATGAACACAGCCGGGGCATTGGTGAGCCCAAAAGGCATCACCACAAACTCATAATGCCCATAACGCGTCCTGAACGCTGTCTTCTGGACGTCCTCATCCCGCACTCTCACCTGATGATATACAGACCTCAAATCGATCTTGGAGAACCAAGATGCTCCCTGCAACTGATCGAACAAATCGTTGATCCTCGGTAACGGGTAACGGTTCTTGACCGTCAGCTTGTTCAACTCCCGATAATCAATGCACATCCGGTGTGAACCATCCTTCTTCTTGACGAACAAGATAGGTGCTCCCCATGGCGAGCTGCTCGGCCGAATAAATCCCTTCCCCAACAGCTCCTGAAGCTGCAAGGATAACTCTTACATCTCTGGAGGTGCAAGGCGATAAGGCACCTTAGCGATAGGCGTGGCCCCCGGAACCAAATCAATACTGAACTCCACTTGCCTCACAGGAGGCACACCCGGCAACTCCTCGGGAAAAACATATGGAAACTCACGCACCACCGGAACCTCCTCAACTGAACTCGGTCTCCCGGAAGCCACTCGCGTATCCATCACATACGCCACAAAACCCTTACAGCCCGGCTGTAGACACTGCCTCGCCCAAGCGGCCGAACAAAAATCTGATCCCGAACGTGTACCCTTGCCGTACACCGAAAGAACTCCCCCACTAGGGTCTCGTATGGTCACCAACTGACGCTCGCAGTCGATAACTGCGCCAAATTTGCTCAACCAGTCCATGCCGACAATGACACATACATCACCCATCGCAATAGGAACCAGATCAATCGGGAACTCAACACCGAAAATCCCTAACACGCATCCCCGGAGAACCTCCATGGCATAAATCACTCTCTCGTCAGCTATGGAAACTCTTAGAGGCCGACTCAACACCTCACAACTAACACTGATATGCTGACTAAAGGCCAAAGATACAAAAGACCGACTCGCACCCAAGTCAAATAACACTAAAGCAGGTACAGAGTTCACAAGGAAAGTACCTACGCATAACATAATATAAGCATAATATCTTGTCACACCCTAAAACCAGGAACGGCGGAAACGTTCTGGGGCGGAGGACGTCATGTATAATATCAACAACAATGTAAAGTATTAATCAAGCAACAACATCATCCATTGCATTAATAAAATAATTATTATACAATTGTATTCTGTCAAATTTTGATAAACACTAAAACATAAATCAAAATGAAAGATAAGTCTTGAATAAGCTCCATCTTCCTATCTCCTTGCATCGGTACCTGTCTATGATGACCTGAGGATACAAGTAATTTTGAAAGCGAGTATCAGCTTTAAAGCTGGTGAGATCATAAGTATTAATGTGTCTTAACTTGTAAAACTTATAATTTTTAAGACTTGACATTGTTTTGAAAGAAAGCTCATATAAGTATGAAAATGTTTGTAGATCAACTGTAAATGTTTGAAAATCCCTAGAAATCCCTATGATTCCTATTAGTAACAAAAGGAGTCTTCTACCAAGACTTAACTGTTCTCATTGTAATCTTCTACCAAGATCTAATTGTGTTACTATTATTATCATTATAAGAAATTGTATCCTTTGGTACTAGGATACCTAAATATAATTTACCTCATTGGTTATGTGAATAAGTCACAAAATGTGGGTAATAATATAACTAACCTGAATAATACCCTTTGGTACTAGGGTAACTATCATCGTTAACTTTAAGCCATCTGTAGACGTACTCTTACCTCTGTTGCTAACAGCTGGGAATAGGAATAGTTAATCCCTTAATCATGTACCTGTAATGGTACCAACCGTTTGACATCCGTGGATGTGCTTTTACCTCTGTAGCTAATAGAGATTCTAGGAATGGTCAATCCCCCAATCGTATCCTCTAGCACTAGGATAATAAATCCATTCTATCTCGTCGAATATGTGATTGTATCACAAGTTAAAGGTAAGAATGAGGATTTGATAACAGAGTCGATACATATAAAATGTAATAGGACTCCTACTGATATATCTATGCACAAGTACTCCTATAATTATAATAATGTAAATATTATAGTAGAGTATGGTAAGGTTCTACGTGTGCTAGCCGTAATGTGTGTTCTCTCTATCTAGTAAGTATAGTAATTGTACTGTAATGTTCAACGTGTGCTAGCTGTAATGTGTGTTCTCTTTATCTAGCAAGTATAGTAATGTAAACGTTCTAGTATAGATGTATGTGTTCTCGTCCTAGTATAGTTGTACATGTAATGTATAGTAATGTTCTAGAAAGTATTGACTCATGAATGAACTGACTCATTGTATGATATCTCGTTCTAGTAATGGTTCTAGTATCTCCCTGAACTACCCATATGGTAGCTTACTAGTAATCTAAGTGGTACGTAAGGACGTGGATGTATACCCTTGCAACCCAAGGGCATAAGATGAACTGGAAGGACCCTTTTATGACTTTATATGTACACATGATATATAACTAATATTTAAACGACCTTCGGACGAGTATCCGATATCCCGCCAGACCACATCTCAAGCGTGAAAAGGAAATAGGGTGGATAGCCTTCCTAAGTCTTTTAAACATTTCTTATATAACTATACATATAGAGGCATGCAATTATAATATAAAAGCATAAATAAGTTTAGTAAAACATTTGAAATATGAAATATAAATATTAGTCTAAGGAAAGATCCACTTGATGTCAATCTATAAAACAATTTGAAGGCATAAGTTTGATAAAACAATATAAGTACAAGGAACATTTGTTTGATAAAACAATATAAGTACAAGGAACATTTGTTTGAAAACACAGTTGTAAATAAGTTTGAAATATGATAAACAGAGTAAGAGGTACAGTGAAATAAGTAGTTTGAAACATATAAAATGTTTATAAAAATCATTTGAAGGAAACTGTTTGGTAAAACGGCTAATGAGTAGCCAAATCTTTTGAATGCTGTATATTAATCACATGTGATTGATGTAATAAATAATATAATCCTACTTACTAATCCCCCCATAAAACATTTAAAATAGTTTAAAACATTAGTTAAGGGGTATGAACTCACCTGCAGTATGTGACTGGAATTGAACGGACTGTTATCGTACGGAAGGATCAGACAAGTGTTGGGTGTCAAGTGAAGACTTAGACACACATAACGATCCTAATTACATATGAAGACATATGTATATAAATAATTAGAGATTAAATCACTAATTATACAAGTATAACATTTAAGCACGAGGACAACACTTTTGGTCAAGTGCTAGGAGGCTAATGGGTTGCAACAAAGAAGTGCAATGCCCCTAATGGAAGTTTAAGGTCAAAAGACCATATTCATTGGAGTTTACGGCCCAGGGGAGTAAGCTCCTGGCCGTAAACTCTCAACGAAGTCATGAAACGGAGTTTAGAAGTACTACAACCTTAGAGGGGAATTGTTTCAAGGCTATACAAGTGTTTGGGCACCACATTGACTCCTTTGGGGAGTTTACGGCCCAAAGACCCTTTTCCCTTGGAGTTTACGGCCTTAAACTCCCTTGGGAGGGTTCTTATTGTTCTTTCAAGTCTCCAACAATTCTAGGAACAAGTCTAGGCTTTGACACTTGGCTTAAGGAAGGTTTAAGGGACTAAATGGAACCATTTGATGGAGTTTACGGGCATAGAACTCTTTGGGCCGTAAACTCCCTCACACATGAGGTTCTAAGAATTTTAACTAGTCAAAAACTCATCTAGGTACTTGCCCTAAAAGTCTCTTGGCCTAAGGAAGTGTCTAGGGTGTCCTTTGACCCCTTAATAGGAGTTTACGGCCCAAGAAATACTCTTGGCCATAAAATCTTCAACACTTGAGCTTTTCATGAGTTTTCTAGGTCCTAAACACTTTAAGGTATTTGCCTAAAATGAAGACTAAGCCTTAGGAAGAGTTTGAAGGGATTTTGGCCCTAAATCTTGGAGTTTACGGCCTAAGGAACATCTTAGCCGTAAACTCCCTTCCAAAGTTAGTTTGTAATTGTTTTGTTGGTCTAAGACATGAGTTTAAGGCTTCTAGGTTCTTGTTCTAAGGCTAAAGGATCACTAGGCACTCATTTGTGCCCTTTACTTGGAGTTTACGGCCCAAGAGATGGTTCCTTGGCCGTAAACGCCTCAAACTAAGTGGTTTCGATTTGTTTCTAGCCTCTAGTGTTCATACTTAAGGTGCTTAGCTAGATGCCTAACACGGAAATGGGTCTAGGTGGCCTTTAGGCTTGATTTTGGAGTTTACTCCCCAAGAACGTTCTTGGGCGGTAAACTCCCAGATCTTGTACTTTGGACGTGTAAATAATGTTATTAAGCATATAACAAGTATTAAAACACATCTATGAAAGTAGACTCACAATTTGGGATGAAAACCTGAAGATCCGTGAGAGAGTATTTGGCTTTTCTCTAATTGGAATTCAAATAATGAACCAATTTGGTTCAGAATTCTATTTATAGTCCAGAGATTTTTGGTAGAAAATATTTCTATTCCCGGAATGGATTCTAATGACTTAGAGTAACGGGATTACAATGTTGCACAAAATCCTAGTGCATCCACTCTCCTAATATCTCTTTAGGTGTAAAACCTGAAAACTGCCAAACTTATTCCATAAGTTTGAATTTTCACTGTAACTGCTCTACTACTATTGGATTGAAATGGTTTGATTTGGATGGAAATTTCGGGTTGTCACATCATCCCCCTGTTAAAGGGAATTTCGTCCCAAAATTAGGATTTAGGCAAGGAAGTATGCACGAATGATCGAGTCGTGAGGAGGAAACTTCCTAATCGATTGGTTCTAACGTACTTAAGTGAAATCGGGCTCTCGGTTGGCATTCCAACGAACCTTCACTAATTGGCGACGGCGTTGCTTCATCCGCTTGACCTCTCAGTCGAGGGTCACTACGGTTCAAATACGAAGGCAAGGATCTCGATGAGTGGACTTGCAAGAGTCCTAACGGAAAGGTATGGTTTCACGATCGAGATGCGAAGATTAGAAAGTACGTTACTGAGTTCGCGGAGTAGGTCTAGTTTGTGCGAGGCACGGGACTGATTCTGATAAGAATCTCGGAGGTCTTGTCTAACTTAGATTTAGCTTTCCACGCTTTACGAAGCATATTGAGCCATTCTCAGAGTGAGTTATCCTAAAGAACTTGGTCACTCACTCGGAATATCAAAGGTTCCTTTTCTTGCGTAACTTCCCAGTCAAAGGCCACCCCTTGCTGGGTCAAAGTCGTACGAGTTTCTGTAGCTTGCGAGGAGTTCTGAATGAACTAAGGCGGTAGGTCGGTAAAACCTAAAATTTGGCGAAAACTGTCGGTGTCTCTGGTGTTGATAAATGCTCAATGGTTTTTGACAAATTGAAAGAGTACTCAAAATTTCCCACATTACTAACAGTGTGTCCTAGAAATTTGACTCTTCAATTTCCAAATCTCGTGCCTAGAGAACTTTGCTAAAAGTTCCCCTGTAGGAAATGTTTTCATGGGTTTTCTTCTTACTACGAGGGTAGATAAGTAAGTCATTTCATGGAGAAATAACGAATCGATCCAAGTAAGAAAGACGTAACCCTAATCATTTATCTCATGAAAACCATGGGCGTACTGGTCCTATCCGAAAGGTATCACTACGGACTCGAAGCGTCCGCATCGAATTCGGAAGATAGTCTTCCAGACATCCTTCTCTAACACATCGAACTGGTGATATTCGGATCTCAGGTCCATTCCTGAAAGTAGATTCTTTCCTTACGTGTGATCAATCATTTTGTCTATGTGAGGCAGAGATAACGATTTCTATGAAAATCTTGACGGAATCCTCGATATCCGAGGCACATACGATGCGATCCATCGATCTCTGGAAGAATCTTATCGGGGTTCTCGAAGGTGAGAAACCTATTCTTCTAATTCTATTTCTGTGTGGTTCGCTAAGTTGTTCGTACTGTTCTTGTATCTCCGTGGGTGTTTAAACTATAGGGGGATCTGTTTTCGGGAGTCATACTGGGTTCTAAGTTTGTTCACATGACGATGTGATTACTCGTATACTTAGGCAGTTTCTCCGTCCTAAAGTCCATTTTAGAATTCATACAAGGCTTCACGATCAAAATTTCGCGTATACGAGTCGTATATAATTAAGATTGAAAAGGTAGTCGAATAACTGATTCTTCCTTACCCTCACATCCCAAGGAGGAAAAGAGTTAAGGCGAAATCATTAATTCTAAACCTGTAGAACCTTGATATTATAACACTCTTATGTATACCTTCCTCAGTGATAGATCATCCGCATAAATTCCTGGATTGAACTTGACGTACTGCACGAGTGGTACTTCGGGGATTTCTTTGGAAAGAAAATAACTAAGAGGTACACCTGGAATGAGTACTTCGGCGTTCTGACATGACGGCTTCGCTGGAAAAGTGATCCAGAAGAAAGAGATGTACGCATGAAGCTGTTTTCGTGAGGATCAAATTTAATCGAGTCGTATGATAATGTCGGGATCATACTGAAATTTAAAGACATTAGATTTATACATAAGACGTTTACAGTCAAGAGAAAACCGTGCAACCATGAACAAAGTTACAGTACTTTAGATTTACCACAAGACTATTGTTGCAAATAAGATATACTACAAAAGACAAGTATTCGCAGCACAAGAATTCCTATACATATAGGATCTCGCAAAAGGTAAGACTCTAGTTGCACTAGTTCTAGATGGTTTATAAGTATGTTACAACGAAACGCCGTAAATACATTAACGTGGTTCCGGAGCAGGCTCTCCTGCAGCTGTGATCCTGAGAATCCTCCCATCTATGCCAGAGTTCTGCGTTATCGGGCAATCCTTCTGGAGGTGTCCAATTTCACCGCATTGGTGACATATATGGACAGTACCCACATTGGTGGTGGAAGTGAAACGTCGAGTAGGAGTTATGGGGACGCAGGTTCTTTCCTTTTTCGGGCAATCTCTTTTATAGTGCCCAAACTCACCACAGTGATAGCAAGTCTGGTTTCCATCGGCGTTGGGCGAGTTGTTGATCGGTTTTGATAGACTCTTGCGGTAACGTTTGGTGTGCCTCTTTTTGTTGCAGTTTGAGCACTGCTTCCCCCGACAAGGTCCAACGTGGTGATAATTACATTGGATGCAATTTGGGAGATTTCCTGCATATTGTCGGGCTGGGTTAGGGACAACTGGTGTTTCCGAAGGGGTGGTAGTAGGAGGTACAGATGTCGTAGTTATGAAGGTCGTTACCCGAGGTTGTTTCTTGTTCGTTCCTTTACGCGATTTGTCCTTCTTTCTATCCCAAAACTTCCGTTTGTTACTCTTCGTCTCGGAACTCGGGGTGTCGTGGTAGTTTGCTGCTCATTGCGGTGTTTGATTGCTACTTGGATTGGAATTGTTGTTAATAATCCCGCTAACATTCGCATTGTTAGCGATAAGGTGCGTCAGAAAAGCTGACACGGCAGCCGAGACTGCAGCTTGAACGGTACATGCATCAATCTGGAGGGTTGGTGATTGGTTGATGGGTTGCTCGTCTTTCTTTGGCGACATGATTATCACTATGATGCAGTCCTGGTTAAAGAATGAAAGTATGTTTGCGAAGGTTTGACCTACATCCCTATGATGCAGTCCTAGTACGGAATGGAAGTATGTTCGTAGAATGGTATCAAGATGTTTGTCGTTCGAGCTGAGGTATCGTGGGTTGGTGAATAACAAGATCCAACCGCTGAAAGAGACTTGGAAATGCCTCTGGAGATAAATCACCATAGTCCAATGACTTGACTAAAGTATGATTCAGATAGACTCCAATGAAAGTAAGATAAAAGTACTTGAATGAAGAATGACACAGAAGTTAGCCGGCTGTCAATATCTTTGATATTCACGATGTAAAGATTCTGGAAAACGACCTTGTAAAGGTCTTACATCATATCCACAAAAGATAGTTCCTGACAGCATAAAGACCTAACTAAAGTACTTACTGTAAAAGATAATTTCATAGAAAATGCCACGTCAGGCATAGACAGAAAAATACGATTCTTCTTTATAAGGAAATAAAGTAAAGCGTCTACTACTGGCGACGGTTATCTCTCTGGTGAAGTCTTAGTTCAGCCAATTGACGTTCCATGTCAAGTAGGTGTCTTTCGCACACCATCTGGCGTACTCGGAGCCCTATGACTTCGGCTCGTGATTCAGCCAGTGCTTGCAGCGGGGTTTCATGGTTTCTCTCTGATCTCTCGTGAGCATCTTCTAGATGAATGGTGTGGAGGGTATGCATTCTAGCATAGGCGACTACTTCTGTAATCTGATGTAGGGCTGTCCTGCCTTGAATCTCATTTCGGGCCATTCTGTGGACCAAGATTGGCAAGACTCTATCTGCGGAGCCCCCATTGCTCATCTCGTAAAAGCTTCGGTCTCCATCAAATGGCATAGACTGATCTTGTCCTTGGCTCCATGTTTCCAAGCATTCCACTCACTCAGGGTCGGGCCAGGAAAAAGCCGGACGAGGGTTAGGAATTGGAAAGGGAGCTGCTCGGGGTAGGTTCTCAACCTCTGGTTCGGAGTTAGTATCATACGAAAGGTCTTCTTCATGGTGATCATCCAAGGGGATAGGATGATCATTCTCTGGTTCTTCTCCAAACCAACCAGCTATGACTTCATTCGGAAGATACTGGTTGTCAAGGGGATGGAGTCCAGCTATGATTTCTATGCGAGAATTTAGGGTAAGAGGAAAAAATTATTAAACGAACTATCTAGATAATTATTTAGAAGACCTTCATTAGTTACATTGCTATTTGTGAAGTGCATACCAGCTATGTGTAATCTAAACAGGATAGACCTTCGAATAAGTGACCTTAACTCCTTATTCACACAGAATAGGGGTAAGGCAAAATTATCACAGATTCTGAGTCTATAACATCCTAATTACATGTAGCCTCAGTGTATCCACTTAGCAACTATCAATTTAGTAATGAAGATCCCGTTTTAATTCTCAAGTATAAAGTACTTATAGTAACACCAAAATACACCTATAGTATTTTAAATTTATTGTTATGTTCTATTGTTCTCATTGTGGTAGGGTTGGTAAGATTTTAGCATTGTTGCAACCACACACTTAAACTTAGGCACATGCTAGTCAACCCTCGGATAATATAGGTGATCAGGCTATATCTTCCCAGTTTTGACCATATGTCTCTAAGCCCACTTGTGTTGCCCAACAATCGTAATTCTTTTGTACTGTCCTAGTGACACTGATTTTAGTATGAATGCAGCACGTATACTTTATTAAATATCTTAGTATTTAAATTATAAACTCTTGGTCAGAGTATTTTTAATCCCTTATGTATTTATAGTTAGTATATCTTTTATGGGTTGATATATTTAATTCACTATAAACAATGCTCTCATACCAATCTATCACACCCCAAAACCAGGAACGGCGGAAACGTTCTGGGGAGGAGGACGTCATATATAATATCAACAACAATGTAAAGTAGTAATCAAGCAACAACATCATCCATTGCATTAATAAAATAATTATTATACAATTGTATTCTGTCAAATTTTGATAAACACTAAAGAATAAATCAAAATGAAAGATAAGTCTTGAATAAGCTCCATCTTCCTTTCTCCTTGCATCGGTACCTGTCTATGATGACCTGAGGATACAAGTAATTTTGAAAGCGAGTATCAGCTTTAAAGCTGGTGAGATCATAAGTATTAATGTGTCTTAACTTGTAAAACTTATAATTTTTAAGACTTCATATTGTTTTGAAAGAAAGCTCATATAAGTATGAAAATGTTTGTAGATCAACTGTAAATGTTTGAAAATCCCTAGAAATCCCTATGATTCCTATTAGTAACAAAAGGAGTCTTCTACCAAGACTTAACTGTTCTCATTGTAATCTTCTACCAAGATCTAATTGTGTTACTATTATTATCATTATAAGAAATTGTATCCTTTGGTACTAGGATACCTAAATATAATTTACCTCATTGGTTATGTGAATAAGTCACAAAATATGGGTAATAATATAACTAACCTGAATAATACCCTTTGGTACTAGGGTAACTATCATCGTTAACTTTAAGCCATCCGTAGACGTACTCTTACCTCTGTTGCTAACAGCTGGGCATAGGAATAGTTAATCCCTTAATCATGTACCTGTAATGGTACCAACCGTTTGACATCCGTGGATGTGCTTTTACCTCTGTAGCTAATAGAGATTCTAGGAATGGTCAATCCCCCAATCGTATCCTCTAGCACTAGGATAATAAATCCATTCTATCTCGTCGAATATGTGATTGTATCACAAGTTAAAGGTAAGAATGAGGATTTGATAACAGAGTCGATACATATAAAATGTAATAGGACTCCTACTGATATATCTATGCACAAGTACTCCTATAAGTATAATAATGTAAATATTATAGTAGAGTACGGTAAGGTTCTACGTGTGCTAGCTGTATTGTGCGTTCTCTCTATCTAGCAAGTATAGTAATTGTACTGTAATGTTCAACGTGTGCTAGCTGTAATGTGTGTTCTCTCTATCTAGCAAGTATAGTAATGTAAACGTTCTAGTATAGATGTATGTGTTCTCGTCCTAGTACAGTTGTACATGTAATGTACAGTAATGTTCTAGAAAGTATTGACCCATGAATGAACTGACTCATTGTATGATATCTCGTTCTAGTAATGGTTCTAGTATCTCCCTGAACTACCCATATGGTAGCTTACTAGTAATCTAAGTAGTACGTATGGACGTGGATATATACCATTGCTACCCAAGGGCATAAGATGAACTGGAAGGGCCCTTTTATGACTTTATATGTACACATGATATATAACTAATATTTAAACGACCTTCGGACGAGTATCCGATATCCCACCAGAGCACATCTCAAGCGCGAAAAGGAAATAGGGTGGATAGCCTTCCTAAGTCTTTTAAACATTTCTAATATAACTATACATATAGAGGCATGCAATTATAATATAAAAGCATAAATAAGTTTAGTAAAACATTTGAAATATGAAATATAAATATTAGTCTAAGGAAAGATCGACTTGATGTCAATCTATAAAACAATTTGAAGGCATAAGTTTGATAAAACAATATAAGTACAAGGAACATTTGTTTGATAAAACAATATAAGTACAAGGAACATTTGTTTGAAAACACAGTTGTAAATAAGTTTGAAATATGATAAACAGAGTAAGAGGTACAGTGAAATAAGTAGTTTGAAACATATAAAATGTTTATAAAAATCATTTGAAGGAAACTGTTTGGTAAAACGGCTAATGAGTATTCAAATCTTTTGAATGATGTATATTAATCACATGTGATTGATGTAATAAGTAATATAATCCTACTTACTAATCACATGTGATTGACATAATAAGTAGCATGATTCTACGTGTATCCCCCCCCATAAAACATTTAAAATAGTTTAAAACATTAGTTAAGGGGTATGAACTCACCTGCAGTATGTGACTGGAATTGAACGGACTGTTATCGTACAGAAGGATCGGACAAGTGCTGGGTGTCAAGTGAAGACTTAGACACACACAACGATCCTAATTACATATGTAGACATATGTATATAAATAATTAGAGATTAATTCACTAATTATACAAGTATAACATTTAAGCGCGAGGACAACACTTTTGGTCAAGTGCTAGGAGGCTAATGGGTTGCAACAAAGAAGTGCAATACCCCTAATGGATGTTTAAGGTCAAAAGACCATATTCATTGGAGTTTACGGCCCAGGGGAGTAAGCTCCTGGCCGTAAACTCTCAACCAAGTCATGAAACGGAGTTTAGAAGTACTACAACCTTAGAGGGGAATTGTTTCAAGGCTATACAAGTGTTTGGGCACCACATTGACTCCTTTGGGGAGTTTACGGCGCAAAGACCCTTTTCCCTTGGAGTTTACGGCCGTAAACTCCCTTGGGAGGGTTCTTATTGTTCTTTCAAGTCTCCAACAATTCTAGGAACAAGTCTAGGCTTCAACACTTGGCTTAAGGAAGGTTTAAGGCACTAAATGGAACCATTTGATGGAGTTTACGGGCATCGAACTCTTTGGGCCGTAAACTCCCTCACACATGAGCTTCTAAGAATTTTAACTAGTCCAAAACTCATCTAGGTACTTTCCCTAAAAGTCTCTTGGCCTAAGGAAGTGTCTAGGGTGTCCTTTGCCCCTTAATAGGAGTTTACGGCCCAAGAAAAACTCTTGGCCGTAAACTCTTCAACACTTGAGCTTTTCATGAGTTTTCGAGGTCCTAAACACTTTAAGGTATTTGCCTAAAATGAAGACTAAGCCTTAGGAAGAGTTTGAAGGGTTTTTGGCCCTAAATCTTGGAGTTTACGGCCTAAGGAGCATCTTGGCCGTAAACTCCCTTCCAAAGTTGGTTTCTAATTGTGTTGTTGGTCTAAGACATGAGTTTAAG
Source organism: Lactuca serriola (assembly GCF_051521515.1). Lineage (NCBI taxonomy): Eukaryota > Viridiplantae > Streptophyta > Magnoliopsida > Asterales > Asteraceae > Lactuca > Lactuca serriola. The sequence goes on from NC_136414.1 coordinate 119,500,464, forward strand.
GCTTCTAGGTTCTTGTTCTAAGGCTAAAGGATCACTAGGCACTCATTTGTGCCCTTTACTTGGAGTTTACAGCCCAAGAGGTGGTTCCTTGGCCGTAAACTCCTCAAACTAAGTGGTTTTGATTTGTTTCTAGCCTCTAATGTTTATACTTAAGGTCCTTAGCTACATGCCTAACACGGAAATGGGACTAGGTGGGCTTTAGGCTTGATTTTGGAGTTTACTCCCCAAGAACGTTCTTGGGCGGTAAACTCCCGGATCTTGTACTTTGGACGTGTAAATAATGTTATTAAGCATATAACAAGTATTAAAACACATCTATGAAAGTAGACTCACAATCTGGGATGAAAACCTGAAGATCCGTGAGAGAGTATTTGGCTTTTCTCTAATTGGAATTCAAATAATGAACCAATTTGGTTCAGAATTCTATTTATAGTCCAGAGATTTTTGGAAGAAAATATTTCTTCATGGTGATCATCCAAGGGGATAGGATGATCATTCTCTGGTTCTTCTCCAAACCAACCAGCTATGACTTCATTCGGAAGTTACTGGTTGTCAAGGGGATGGAGTCCAGCTATGATTTCTATGCGAGAATTTAGGGTAAGAGGAAAAAATTATTAAACGAACTATCTAGATAATTATTTAGAAGACCTTCATTAGTTACATTGCTATTTGTGAAGTGCATACCAGCTATGTGTAATCTAAACATGATAGACCTTCGAATAAGTGACCTTAACTCCTTATTCACACAGAATAGGGGTAAGGCAAAATTATCACAGATTCTGAGTCTATAACATCCTAATTACATGTAGCCTCAGTGTATCCACTTAGCAACTATCAATTTAGTAATGAAGATCCCGTTTTAATTCTCATGTATAAAGTACTTATAGTAACACCAAAATACACCTATAGTATTTTAAATTTATTGTTATGTTCTATTGTTCTCATTGTGGTAGGGTTGGTAAGATTTTAGCATTGTTGCAACCACACACTTAAACTTAGGCACATGCTAGTCAACCCTCGGATAATATAGGTGATCAGGCTATATCTTCCCAGTTTTGACCATATGTCTCTAAGCCCACTTGTGTTGCCCAACAATCGTAATTCTTTTGTACTGTCCTAGTGACACTGATTTTAGTATGAATGCAGCACGTATACTTTATTAAATATCTTAGTATTTAAATTATAAACTCTTGGTCAGAGTATTTTTAATCCCTTATGTATTTATAGTTAGTATATCTTTTATGGGTTGATATATTTAATTCACTATAAACAATGCTCTGATACCAATCTGTCACACCCCAAAACCAGGAACGGCGGAAACGTTCTGGGGAGGAGGACGTCATATATAATATCAACAACAATGTAAAGTAGTAATCAAGCAACAACATCATCCATTGCATTAATAAAATAATTATTATACAATTGTATTCTGTCAAATTTTGATAAACACTAAAGCATAAATCAAAATGAAAGATAAGTCTTGAATAAGCTCCATCTTCCTTTCTCCTTGCATCGGTACCTGTCTATGATGACCTGAGGATACAAGTAATTTTGAAAGTGAGTATCAGCTTTAAAGCTGGTGAGATCATAAGTATTAATGTGTCTTAGCTTGTAAAACTTATAATTTTTAAGACTTCATATTGTTTTGAAAGAAAGCTCATATAAGTATGAAAATGTTTGTAGATCAACTGTAAATGTTTGAAAATCCCTAGAAATCCCTATGATTCCTATTAGTAACAAAAGGAGTCTTCTACCAAGACTTAACTGTTCTCATTGTAATCTTCTACCAAGATCTAATTGTGTTACTATTATTATCATTATAAGAAATTGTATCCTTTGGTACTAGGATACCTAAATATAGTTTACCTCATTGGTTATGTGAATAAGTCACAAAATGTGGGTAATAATATAACTAAGCTGAATAATACCCTTTGGTACTAGGGTAACTATCATCGTTAACTTTAAGCCATCCGTAGACGTACTCTTACCTCTGTTGCTAACAGCTGGGCATAGGAATAGTTAATCCCTTAATCATGTACCTGTAATGGTACCAACCGTTTGACATCCGTGGATGTGCTTTTACCTCTGTAGCTAATAGAGATTCTAGGAATGGTCAATCCCCCAATCGTATCCTCTAGCACTAGGATAATAAATCCATTCTATCTCGTCGAATATGTGATTGTATCACAAGTTAAAGGTAAGAATGAGGATTTGATAACAGAGTCGATACATATAAAATGTAATAGGACTCCTACTGATATATATCTATGCACAAGTACTCCTATAAGTATAATAATGTAAATATTATAGTAGAGTACGGTAAGGTTCTACGTGTGCTAGCTGTAATGTACGTTCTCTCTATCTAGCAAGTATAGTAATTGTACTGTAATGTTCAACGTGTGCTAGCTGTAATGTGTGTTCTCTCTATCTAGCAAGTATAGTAATGTAAACGTTCTAGTATAGATGTATGTGTTCTCGTCCTAGTACAGTTGTACATGTAATGTACAGTAATGTTCTAGAAAGTATTGACTCATGAATGAACTGACTCATTGTATGATATCTCGTTCTAGTAATGGTTCTAGTATCTCCCTGAACTACCCATATGGTAGCTTACTAGTAATCTAAGTAGTACGTATGGACGTGGATATATACCATTGCTACCCAAGGGCATAAGATGAACTGGAAGGGCCCTTTTATGACTTTATATGTACACATGATATATAACTAATATTTAAACGACCTTCGGACGAGTATCCGATATCCCACCAGAGCACATCTCAAGCGCGAAAAGGAAATAGGGTGGATAGCCTTCCTAAGTCTTTTAAACATTTCTAATATAACTATACATATAGAGGCATGCAATTATAATATAAAAGCATAAATAAGTTTAGTAAAACATTTGAAATATGAAATATAAATATTAGTCTAAGGAAAGATCGACTTGATGTCAATCTATAAAACAATTTGAAGGCATAAGTTTGATAAAACAATATAAGTACAAGGAACATTTGTTTGATAAAACAATATAAGTACAAGGAACATTTGTTTGAAAACACAGTTGTAAATAAGTTTGAAATATGATAAACAGAGTAAGAGGTACAGTGAAATAAGTAGTTTGAAACATATAAAATGTTTATAAAAATCATTTGAAGGAAACTGTTTGGTAAAACGGCTAATGAGTATTCAAATCTTTTGAATGATGTATATTAATCACATGTGATTGATGTAATAAGTAATATAATCCTACTTACTAATCACATGTGATTGACATAATAAGTAGCATGATTCTACGTGTATCCCCCCCATAAAACATTTAAAATAGTTTAAAACATTAGTTAAGGGGTATGAACTCACCTGCAGTATGTGACTGGAATTGAACGGACTGTTATCGTACAGAAGGATCGGACAAGTGCTGGGTGTCAAGTGAAGACTTAGACACACACAACGATCCTAATTACATATGTAGACATATGTATATAAATAATTAGAGATTAATTCACTAATTATACAAGTATAACATTTAAGCGCGAGGACAACACTTTTGGTCAAGTGCTAGGAGGCTAATGGGTTGCAACAAAGAAGTGCAATACCCCTAATGGATGTTTAAGGTCAAAAGACCATATTCATTGGAGTTTACGGCCCAGGGGAGTAAGCTCCTGGCCGTAAACTCTCAACCAAGTCATGAAACGGAGTTTAGAAGTACTACAACCTTAGAGGGGAATTGTTTCAAGGCTATACAAGTGTTTGGGCACCACATTGACTCCTTTGGGGAGTTTACGGCGCAAAGACCCTTTTCCCTTGGAGTTTACGGCCGTAAACTCCCTTGGGAGGGTTCTTATTGTTCTTTCAAGTCTCCAACAATTCTAGGAACAAGTCTAGGCTTCAACACTTGGCTTAAGGAAGGTTTAAGGCACTAAATGGAACCATTTGATGGAGTTTACGGGCATCGAACTCTTTGGGCCGTAAACTCCCTCACACATGAGGTTCTAAGAATTTTAACTAGTCCAAAACTCATCTAGGTACTTGCCCTAAAAGTCTCTTGGCCTAAGGAAGTGTCTAGGGTTTCCTTTGCCCCTTAATAGGAGTTTACGGCCCAAGAAAAACTCTTGGCCGTAAACTCTTCAACACTTGAGCTTTTCATGAGTTTTCGAGGTCCTAAACACTTTAAGGTATTTGCCTAAAATGAAGACTAAGCCTTAGGAAGAGTTTGAAGGGTTTTTGGCCCTAAATCTTGGAGTTTACGGCCTAAGGAGCATCTTGGCCGTAAACTCCCTTCCAAAGTTGGTTTCTAATTGTGTTGTTGGTCTAAGACATGAGTTTAAGGCTTCTAGGTTCTTGTTCTAAGGCTAAAGGATCACTAGGCACTCATTTGTGCCCTTTACTTGGAGTTTACAGCCCAAGAGGTGGTTCCTTGGCCGTAAACTCCTCAAACTAAGTGGTTTTGATTTGTTTCTAGCCTCTAATGTTCATACTTAAGGTCCTTAGCTACATGCCTAACACGGAAATGGGACTAGGTGGCCTTTAGGCTTGATTTTGGAGTTTACTCCCCAAGAACGTTCTTGGGCGGTAAACTCCCGAATCTTGTACTTTGGACGTGTAAATAATGTTATTAAGCATATAACAAGTATTAAAACACATCTATGAAAGTAGACTCACAATCTGGGATGAAAACCCGAAGATCCGTGAGAGAGTATTTGGCTTTTCTCTAATTGGAATTCAAATAATGAACCAATTTGGTTCAGAATTCTATTTATAGTCCAGAGATTTTTGGCAGAAAATATTTCTATTCCCGGAATGGATTCTAATGACTTAGAGTAACGGGATTACAGTGTTGCACAAAATCCTAGTGCATCCACTCTCGTAATATCTCTTTAGGTGTAAAACCCTGAAAACTGCCAAACTTATTCCATAAGTTTGAATTTTCACTGTAACTGCTCTACTACTATTGGATTGAAATGGTTTGATTTGGATGGAAATGTCGGGTTGTCACATATCTCAACATCAAAAATAATACATGAAAGAAAACATACCAGCCACAACATCGGGCGCAGCACGGACCTACTCCGCGATCAGCTGAAAGGCTCTCCCTCGAGCTCTCGGCGCCTCGGCCTTCACAGGACGACTCTCTGTAGCTCTGATGGCGGCAGGAGAAGATCCCTGAGATGCTCCTCGCAACTGCGGACACTCCGCCTTCCGGTGTCCGGTCTGGTTGCAGTGAAAACACACTACAAACCCCTTGGAGCAGTCCTTGGCCATATGCCCCTCCTTGCCACATTTGTAGCAAGATCCCACTCGGCAGACTCCATCATGACCCTTGCCACACTTCCCGTAAGTGCGGCCATTCTGGCTCCCTGGTTTGGGATCGGCGGGCTTGGCCCGCTTGGCTGCCGGCTGAGACTGTGTCGGTCGCCGATCCCTCCCCTGAGACTCTGCCTCCTCTCTGGCCTGAGTCTCAAGCTCAATCTCCCTCTTCCAGGCATTTGCCTAAAGCTCAGCAAATGTCCGGTACGAGGAGTTCGCCACGAACTCCCGAATGTCCCGCCTCAAGATACTCAGATAGCGGCTCATACGTGCTTGCTCCGTAGACACGTGCTCAGGGCAGAACATCGCCCTCTCGTGGAACATCCTGGTGATCACCGTAACCGACTCAGTACCCTGCTTGAGGGTCAGAAATTCCTGGGCCAAACGCTCCCTCTCCACCTGGGGAACGTACTCATCTCGGAACATGGTAGTGAACCTCTCCCACGTCACTGCCGTAATCTCAGCAGGCGTGAAATGCGCCGTCACAAACTTCCACTAGTCCTTCGCTCCCAAGCGAAGCTGGTTCAGCGCGAGCCTGACCTTCAAATGCTCAGAAGACGAGCAAGTGAAGAAACACCCCTCAATATCAGATATCCACCTCATAGCTGCCACCGGATATCGAGTCCCATCAAACTCTGGTGGTTTTGTGTTGTTGAACTCACGAAACAGCAACACATCACCACCTTGCAGCCTCGCGGCAGCAATGGCTGCGGTGGCCGCTGCAACAGCAGCCTCAGAAAGAGCGGCATAATGCTCGTCAAAAGTCTCTATCAACATGGTCTTAATAGACCCAAACATCTCCGGTATCTCTGCCCTGATGGCCGCAGCCACCTCCTCATGGATGATTCGGCAGATCTCCTCATCACTGGTACCACTGCTCTCAGGCATCAAGCGTGTCCTCCCCGTGATCTACCTCTGAAATACAACATACGATAAATTAGAACCCATACGAGCATACTCACACTCGTCAACTCTTCCTCCTCGATCCTTGGTATTCCAGAGATTCTTACTTAGGATGCACACCGCTCCGGTGCTTTCAGTAGTACGGGCCCAATACTACTGTCCGCACCGCATCAGAATACACCCCAAGTCCTCCTCTTCGGATCCCAAATCCCAAGTACTCTATCATGCGTAGACCACTCTCTAATAGATCTCTCATAAGCCCCTCACTGCTACCTACTCACTCTCAAGCATCTCATAGCAGCTCACCTCTTCCTAGGCTAAGGCATCACAAATCAGGTCACTCTAGTCCTAATAGTAACACCTAGCCTACTCTAGCATGCAGATACATCAGATCAATATCAATATCACATAATATAAAGGTATTTTGGGAAATCACCGTTCGGGCGCGGACTGATCGTACACGCAAGGCTCTGATACCAACTTGTAACACCGTGAATTTCAAAATAATTTTTCACAAATATAAAAACATTTCTCATTTAATTTCCATAAAACAATGAGTTTAAAATCGCAATTCACATAATACAAAATCCCAAGATCATATATATATCAAAAATCCCACGCGTGTGTACAGATCAAGCCGGTGCCTTCCCACGGTCATCGCTAGTACCTGAAACAACAACACTAACACTGTAAGCACAAAGCTTAGTGAGTTCCCCAAAATACCACACACATAACACATATTAGCCACTCGAGGCTATAACTGTATGGGTCCGTGCACCCAAACTCTGTGAACCCTCAGGTTCTAACTCTGTGAACCTTCCGGTTCCAACTCTATAAACATGCACATCATAAATCACATAGAAATAATGCAGTACAACACATCACATACACATAGCATAAAAATACTCTGATCACATAACTCTGGTTACCTACTCAAGGTAAAGTATAGTGAGAAGACTCACCTCGCGTATCTCGGTATCTCACGAATCCTGGAAATCCCTCGTGCTCGATCCTCCGAGCTCTAATCCTCCTATCATCATATGACTCTAATTAACACTTTTATCACTAAGGTTGACTATCCCTAAGAAGTCAACACAGGTCAACTCTGGTCAACGGTCAACGGTCAACTTTGACCGGACTCGGCAAGTGCACTAGGGTGACTCGGCGAGTTTAGACGTTTTCACCAACTCTCTAGGATTCCCTTTTTGACACATCGAGTACTCCCCTGACTCGACGAGTTCCACCTGGTAAGAATCACGGGGCCACCCCGACTCAACTCGCCGAGTCTCAAGAACAACTCGGCGAGTTCCAGTTCGACTCAATACACCTGTCAACCCTCTCTAACTCTCCCTGACTCACTGAGTCAACCCATAACTCGGCTGGATCACTCACTGAGCCATTTAAGGGCAATCTTCAAGCTACTCGCCGAGTCTGTTCGTCGGACTCGGCAAGTCCATACCATGAAACAACTCAAACTTGCTTCTGAGGTTAGATCCGCTTCAACAATCCATAGATCTGGCCTTCCTAAGCTGATTCATTACGTAAAGTCCTTATCTTGGTGTTCATAACACACCCCATGGCTCATAAATGGTGTTTTGACCTTAGGCATAAGGATTCCAATCCAAAACCCCCATGGATTCACAAAAAGCTTGTGCAAAGGGACACTCTGGACGTCCAAGGGTCCAGATCTATAATCTAAATCGCTTAAGGGACCAAGGAAGCACTAGATCTAGCCACAAAAGGGCTCAATAAGCCCTAAATCAATAGAAACATCAACATAGCAGTGAATAGCTCGAAGATAGTACCTCAAATGTGATGTTCTGGACCCCAAACCCTCAGGAAGTGGCTCCTCTTGCTTTCCCTTAGCAGATTCTCCCTTTCCCTTGCAAGATGACACCTCCAAAGTCAATAATGGCTTCCTACTTGCTCCAAACGCTCACACTCGCTAGGGTTTCACTCAAGGGACTAGTGAGCACAAATGACGGCCTAAAGGCCCTTTAAATATGTACCAAACCCGAGAAATTTGGGTTTCATTAAACAGTGCGGACTCGCCGAGTCCATACCTTGGACTCGCCGAGTCCAGGCGCGAACCCGCGTCCAGAATCGCGATCCTACTCGGCGAGTCTGAGCTCCAACTCGCCGAGTCCCCTCACAAAAAATCAAAATTGAAAGCATAAAAGATACCTGGAAATTCGGGCTGTTATATCTTAGCCCACTATCATACCAACCATACATATAAGGATGCCCTGTAAAGCCTCCAGGGTCTTACTCTGGGTGCCATGGGAACCCCCACATGGTCTTAGCCCAATGCCATGAAAAACCTCACATGGTCTTCACTAAGGATGCCATGGAAACCCTCCAAGGTCTTACACCCTAGTGCCTCGGGAACACCCGAGGTCTTCCATGCAAGCATCACAAAGACAGCTAGCATATCACATAACACATAATCAACTAGCATATCACATAATGCATAATGGGTCGGCCTTGGTGCCTTAGACCCATTGGTATGGTGAGGAGACTCACCTCGAATACAGAGGCTTCCCAAAAGAACTCCTTAGCTGCTGTCATGTCCACTTCCCGAGCTATCAATACCAATCAATATACCCAATTAGCAATTGGATCCCATATCATAATCCTTAGTCCATGAACGGGGTAAAATTACCAATCTACCCATGGCCTAGTATGAACCAAAACTAAGGCCCAAACCAAAACAAAAGCCTAACACAATAATGTCCATATAACCATCAATGGCCCAATTTTCCAAATTAGGCCCAAACCTTTCTAATGGACCTTATTCTAAAGCCTAATATTCTCCTTAGTCAATAATCCTGACCCCAATTGGCCCACGAAGGACCATAAAAACCTAATCCAAGAATTGGGCCAATCTGAGGCCCACAATGTGAAGTCCATTTTTATATTGGGCTATAAGGCCCAACTATACCAATATTGGCCCAAGATACATTCAGACCCAACAAATAGCAAGTCCAAGCCCAAAACCAATAGGGCCCTGCATACAAACTCTTCTATACGCTTAGCGTGCTAGGCAAAAGGGTTGTATGCGTAATGTACTACATTGTACGCCCAGCATACAAACCGCTAATGAACAAAATCCTTTAAGTGCTTAATTGTCACGCCCCAAAACCAGGAACGGCGGAAACATTCTAGGGCGGAGGATGTCATGTACAGTATCACAACAATAAATAGTAGTAAACAAGCAACAACATCATCCATTGCATTAATAATATAATTTTAATACAAGTGTTCTGATATGTCTAATAGACACTAAAGTATAAATCAAAATGAAATATGAGTTTTGAACGAGCTCCATCTTCTCTAAACCTTGCATCGGTACTGTCTACTGTTGACCTGAGGTACAACTGGTGAGATCATAAGTATTTTAGTGTCTGAATTTGTAAGAAAGTATATGTAAGTATGTGAAGTGTAAGTATGTAAAAGTTTTGAACCTCCAAGAAACCCTATGTTTCCGACTATCGTTAACCAAAAACATAACTTTTACATTACCTTCCATCGTGTGAATGTTCACGAAGTGAATGTAATGGGAAAAATATTATAGTACTGTAGTATTGTAATAAGTAATTACTGTTGTACTAACTACCTTAAACTAATCATAATTTAAAGTACCATGTGATCGGCCTATATCTTGCTACCGACTATAGAATGCGACAATGTTCAATGTCGGAGAAAATGACATTTGGCACCCGTAGACTTGCAAGTCCCACTGTAGCGAGCAATAAGGTGTAGGATAGTCAATCCAGTATAGATCTATACGCAAACTCATACGCTCCCTAATTAAGGAGATTCTGAATACAAAAACGGCCATGGCAGGAAGTGTCATGGCCCGTTTAGTGGCTCACATAACTGCATGAATGTATATGTAATGAATGTGCTGGCTGTATTGTATGTTCTCCCTCTGTCTAGCATGTATGTATTGTAATGTATTGTGTGTACTAGCTGTATTGTGTGTTCTCTCTCTATTTAGCAAGTATAGTAATGTACTGTGTGTACTAGCTGTAATGCGTGTTCTCTCTCTATCTAGCAAGTATTGAAATGTACAGTGTGTACTAGCTGTAATGTGTGTTCCCACTCTATCTAGCAAGAATTGACTCATGAATGAACTGACTCATTGTATGATTCTTCGTTCTAGTAATAGTATTATTAACTTCCTAAACTACGCCTATTGTAGTTTACTAGTAATATGACTTGTACTTATGAACATGAACGTATACCCTTGCTACCCAAGGGTATTGAATTGACTAATAGAACTTTTATGTTTATATATGTATACATAATATATAACTAATATTTAGATGACATTCGGACGGATAACCGATGCCCTAAAGCCGCATCCCAAGGAGGAAAAGGAGATAAAGCGAACTAGCCTTCCTAAGTTCTTTAAACATTACTTATATAACTATACATATATAGGCATGCAATTGACAATAAAAAGTATAAAAGAATTTTTGTAAAACCTTATAAAAGTTTAACAACTAAGAAAAGGTGACTTGATGTCAGATTGTAAAACGATTTGAAAGCAGTTTGTTTGATAAGAACAACATAAAGTATAAGGAAAACCTTTGTTTTGAAACACAACTATAACCGGGTTTGAAAAGAAACATTCAGTATGTAATATAGTTTAACAAAGAGGTTTAAACGAGTAAAAATGTTTTGAAAAGCCATTTGAAGTAATCTGCTAGGTAAAATAGCTAAAAGTGTAGTACATCCATTTATATGCTACTTATTAATCACATGTGATTGATATAATAACTAGCATGATTCAACTCGTATCCCTCCCCCCCCCATAAAAGCATTTAAAAACATTTAAAATGTTGATTAAGGGGGTATGAACTCACCTGTAGTGAGTGGTTTGGCTGAACCGACTGTATAGGATGCTAAGTGTTAAGTGAAGACTTGAGCACACACAAGGATCCTAATCAACATATAATAATACATATATGTATTCAATTAGTCATTTAAACAACTAATTAACCAATATTAGACATCCTAAGACATGTAAAACACTTGATCTAAGTGCCATAAGACCTAAGGATTGTATTTAAGGGTTGTAGGACTTGGCTATTGAGTTTAGGGTTCAAGAGGACCCTCTACATGAGTTTACAGTTTTATGACCATAACTCATTGAGTTTACGGTCATAAACCCATGAGTTTACGGCCGTAAACTCATGCTTCTTGGACCATTTTGAGTTTTGAAGCGTTATGAGTCCTTAGAAGCAATTCTACTTGAAGCATAAGTCTATGGAAGAGATTAGGGCACCATTTCCCTCCTTTGAGGAGTTTCCGGCCCTAAGTCCATTTCCTTTTGGGTTTACTACCTTAAACCCTTAAGGATTATGGTATTTTGATGTTTTCAAGTCCTAAACACATCAAGGAAGGGGTCTAAACTAGTTTCCAATGCTTGAGAAGGGACTAGGGCCACTTTGGCACACTTTTTAGGGTTTACGGTCCAAGAACATCTTGGAACGTAAACACCTTTTATCTTCACTTTCTTGGGTGTTTTCTTGAAAGATGGAAGTATAAGAAGTCTTAAGATACTCTAGGATAGATGTACTTACAAGATAGAGGCTTGAAATGGTACCAAAAGGCCAAGAACACTAGTGTATGTTCTAGGTGTTCTTGAAGATCTTACCTTTTGGAACATTTATTAGGATGGAAGTATGATAAAACACTATATTAAGTGATATACAAACTTAAAAGGGTTAGAAACACTTACTAGTTGAAGATCTAGGAGCAAAAGTCGGATGCTACTTGAGAGGATTTGAGTTCTAACTTTGAAATGGTGAAAAAGTGATTTCAATGGCTAAGTGCCATATATATACCACTAGGGTTTATGGTCCAAATACCATTTGGGCCGTAAACTCCGAACTCCTGAAGTTTTCAGAATTTCATTGTTGCACAATAAACCCTAGGGCATCGTCTCTCCTGATATCTTCTAAAGGCTTAATCCTAACATACTCAAACTTATTCCAAAAAGCTTGAATGTTTGTAGAAACTGTTCTGACTTCTATTGAAGTGAAGGGTTGTACAGAATAGAAATTTCAGGTTGTCACATTAATGCTTCAAACCAAGGGACCAAATTACAGATCTGAGCTCTACCAAACGTCTTAATCCATAGAGTCACTGAATTGGTGACTTATATGACCCACATGAACCCAAAATCAAAGTATAACAATCTACTTCCATGAAAATGACCATAACTCTTACATGAATCCAGTAAGACCTCCAAGATGGCAACTTTCTGCCTTAGGGACTTAGTTAGCACCAATGGTGGCAACCCTAAGCCTAAAAACGGATTTGGAACCATAAGGCTCCATTCTTGGTACAAAAAGGATCCAAAAACTCAACATAATAGATCTAAGCATTAAATGGTTAGGTTCAAAACTTTATACCTTCATCAAATTTAAAATGAGTCACAAAAGCCAGATCCATATGCATCTTCTTGATCTCCATATTTGCATCTAACTCCACCTTCTTGAAAACGGGCCAAACACTCCAAAATGGACTCCATAATCTCAAAATGCCACCATGAATGGTATAAGACGATTTCTAGGGTTTAGAGGGGTGGAGGCTGAAGATATTAGGGTTAGATTATGAGATAAGGAGTTTAAATATGGTCCAAGACCCTAAAATAGGGTTCTGATCTGACTGGAGAATGCCCAACGTACTCCGAGAAGTCTTCGCGACCCTCCTGGTCAGTACACCTAACGTACTCCAAGGTGCGCCCAGGGTACTACGTTCTTTGCTAGGACGCCCCGCATACACTTTGTTTTCGCCTCTTGATATATGGAAGTATAAGAAGCCTTAAGATACTCTAGGATAGAAGTACTTACAAGATAGAGGCTTGAAATGGTACCTAAAGGCCACCAACACTAGTGTGTGTTCTAGGTGTTCTTGAAGATCTAACCTTTTGGAACATTTTTTAGGATGGAAGTGTGTTAAAACACTATATTAAGTGATATACTAACTTAAAAGGGTTAGAAACACTTACTAGTTGAAGATCTAGGAGCAAAAGTCGGATGCTACTTCAGAGGATTTGAGTTCTAACTTTTAAATGGTGAAAAACTGATTTAAATGGCTAAGTGCCATATATATACCAGTAGGGTTTATGGTCCAAATACCATTTGGGCCGTAAACTCCAAACTCTTGAAGTTTTTCGAACTTCATTGTTGCACAATAAACCCTAGGGCATCCTCTCTCATGATATCTTCTAAAGGGTTAATCCTAACATACTCAAACTTATTTTAAAAAGCTTGAAAGTTTGTAGAAACTGTTCTGACTTCTATTGAAGTGAAGGGTCGTACATAATAGAAATTTTGGATTGTCACATCATCCCCCCTTTAGAAGGAATTTCGTCCCGAAATTAGAATTTAGGTAAAGGAAGTAAGCATGAATAATCGATCCAAAAAGTGGGGATACTTCCTAATCGATTGATTCTCGTGCTCCCAAGTGAATTCGGGTTCTTAGTTGGCATTCCAGCGAACCTTCATCAGGGAAACAACTATGAATCGTTTGCATGACCTCTCGGTCCATGTTCACTACGATTCTTGCACGCAGGTGAGGCTCTTCTGGAACTCGATCTCTTCGAGTGGGATTTCAAGAGTCTCGTCGGATCGATACTTTTTGCAAGTTCGAGACGTGAAGGGTAGAATGTACGTTTCTAAGCTCGCGGAGTAGATTAAGTTTGTGAGATACAGGACTGATTAACGCAAGAATCTCGGAGGTCCTAACTATCTTGAATTTAGCTTTCCACGCTTTACGAAGCATATTAAGCCTTCCCATAGTGAGACTTTCAAACGAATTTGGTCTCTCACCTGGAGTTGCAAGGGTTTCTCCCTCTTGCTCCTCTTTCCAGTCAAGGGCCACTCCCTTCTGGGTCAAAGTCTTAAGAGGTTCCGTAATTTGCGAGGAGTTCTAAATGAACTACGATAGTAGGTCTGTAGAATTTGGCGAATTCCCGTTGGCGCCTTCGGTGCTAACAAATTTTCAACGGTTTTGATAAATTGAAAGGGTCCTCAAGAATTTCCATATCACTAACAGTGTGTTTTAAGAATTTGACTCTTCAATTCCAAAACTCGTACTTAGAGAACTTCGTGCAAAGTTTCCCTGATTGCATTGTTTCCATGGTTTGTTGTAGGTGCTCTTTATGATTTCCTTCTTACTATGAGAGTAGATAAGTAAGTCATTTACAACACAATGACGAACTGATCCAAGTAAGAATGGCGTACCCTATTCATTAAGTTCCTGAATACTACGGGCATATTGGTCCTATCTGAGGGATATCACTACAGACTTGTAGTGTCCGCATCGAGTTCGGAATGTCGCATTCAGGACAACCTTCGCTAACACACGAAACTGGTGATATTTGGATTTCAGGTCCATTTCTTAAAGGTAAGTCGTTCCTCGCGTTAGCTTAGTCCACACAATCATGCGAGGCAGCGATAATAATTTCCAATTGAAATCTTGACGAGGTCTCTGATAGTCGATGTACTTATGATACTATTCATCCCCCTTTCTGAAGAATAATACCGGAGTTCTCCAGGGCGAGGAGCTTGGTCTTCTTATTCTTTTGCTGAGTAGTTCGCTAAGTTTTCCAGACTGTTCTTGTATCTCTATAGGTGTTTAGACTGTAGGGAGATCTAGTTGCAGGAGTCGTACTGGGTTCTAAGTTTGTTCACATAACGATGCGATTACGCGTAGTCTTGGGCAGTCTCCATCTTGAAGTTCATATTAGAATTCATGCATTGTTCATCGATCACCATTTCGTGTATACGAGTCGTATATAATTAAAATTGAAAAGATAGTCGAATAAATGATTCTTCTTTAAGCTCACATCCCAACGAGGAAAATAAGTTAAAGGGGAATCATCAATTCTAAACATGTAGAACCTTGATTATATACCACCCTTGTATATACATCCTTAATTGATAGATCAACCGTATGGGTCTTTAGATTGAACTTGACGTACCGTACAAGTGGTACTTCGAGGAGTTTTGTTGAGATTTCTTTGGAAAGGATAAGAAACATGAGGTACTCCATGCATGAGTACTTCGGTGTTCTGGAATGACGGCTTCGTTGGAAAGGCGATTTCGGAGAAAGAGATGTACGTGCGGAACTGCTATTTGTGAATCGAATTGAATCTAGGTGTATGATAATACCGGACTCATATGGGAACTAAAGATATTAGGTTTGAACATAATGCGTTACAGACAAAACACAACAGTGCAACCTTCAATAGAGTTACAATACTTTAGATTTCCTACAAGACTATTGTTGCGAGCAAGGTATATTACAAAAGACAAGTATACGTAGTATGAGCATCCCTTTACAGTTGGGATCTCGCAAAAGATAAGACTCTAGTTGCACTAGTTTTGGATAGCTTATAAGTCTATTACAACGAAACGCCTTAATTACATTAACGTGGGGCCGTAGTAGACTCTCCTGCGGCAGTGATCCTTAGTATTTTCCCGTCTGTGCCAGAGCTCTTCGCTATCGGGCAATCCTTCTTGAGGCGCCCAATTTCACCGCATTGGTGACATATCAGGATAGCACCAACATTGGTGGTGGAAGTGATGTGTCAAGTTAGAGTTATCTGGACACGAGTATTCTCCTTGTTCATCCACTTTGAAACATTCCTTTCATAAGGTCTAGTTTTAACACCACCATCGCAAACATGGTTGACTCTGATGACAGGGGCTTGAGTGATTGGTCGTGCCGGTGCTCCACAGCTACAAGCATGGTGCCCTATTTTTAGGCAATTGCAACATTGCATTTCGTGGCAAGCTCCATGATGATGAAAACTACACTTATCACACTTCGGGAGTTTTCCCTCTTACGGTCTGCTCGGTACTAGGATGGCAGGGGTTTCCACTTGTTGTTGTTGCATGGCAAGTTTTTGGGATCGCTTGTGTTCTTTCTGGGCTTGGCACTTTCATTTCATGTTCTCTGTTTTTCGGTTTTGCGAGTCTGCAACTGTTATCATTTGATGACTTCCTGGATTGATACTACGATCAGAATTTTCAACCCCTTCGTCAGCATTTCTTGCGTTGATAGCACTACGATTTGCAAGGACAGCTGCCACGGCAGCCATCACGGCAGTTGTAACTGCGGATTGGAAAGTAGCAGTTTCCATAGGAAAAGCAGGGGTTTCGTTGTTCGGCTGACTATTTCTAGATGACGACATGATTCTGTTAACACAAAAGATAGGGATTTTGTGAGCGATTTTGGTTGACCGTAGATGTACTTCGATCGCTAATGTAAAGAGTAAGAGTATGTTCTCGAAGGTTTGACCTACATCCCAATGATGCAGTTCTAGTACGGATTGGAAGTATGTTCGTGAAGGTTTGACCTACATCCCTATGATGCAGTCCTAGCAAAGAGTGGAAGTAAGTTCGTAGAATTGTCTTAAGACGCTTGATGTTTAAAACAGGGTACCATTGGTTGGTAAATAACATGATCCAACCCTTGAAAAGGATTTGGGAATGATCCCTGAGCTAAATTACCCTAGTTCAATAACTCGACTAGGTTGGGTTTCAAATAGACTCCCATGATAGCATGATGAAAGTATTTGAATAAAGAATGACACAGAAGTTAGCCGACTGTCAATATCTTTGATATTCATGACACAAAAGTTCGGGAAAAATTGACCTTGTAGAAGGTCTTACATCATATCCAGAGTAAAAAGGTTTTGGCCGCATAAAGGCCTAACTGAAAGTACCTACAGTACAAGATAGTTTCATAGAAAAATGCCACATAGGACATAGGTAGGAAAAACAATTTCATTCAACAGGGAAAGAAAGTAAGGCATCTACTACTAGTGACGCTCATCCCTCTGGTGAACCCTTAGTTCAACCAGTTGACGTTCCATATCAAGTAGGTGTCTTTCGTACACCCTCTGGCATACTCGGAGTTCTATGACTTCGGCTCGTGATTCAGCCAGTGCTTGAAGCAGGGTTTCATGGTTTCTCTCGGATCTCTCACGAGCATCATCCAGACGAATGGTGTGGAGGGTATGCATTCTCGCATTAGCGACAACTTCTGTGATCTGATGTAGGGCTGTCCTGCCTTGAATCTCATTTTGGGCCATGCTGCGCACCAGGATTGGCAAGACTCTGTATGCTGAGCCCCCATCGCTCAGGTCATAAAAGCTTCGGTCTCCATTAAATGGCATGGGCTGATCCTGTCCTTGGCTCCATGTTTCCAAGCTTTCCACCCACGAGGGCGTCGGGCCTTGAAAAGCCGGGCGAGGGTTAGGATTTGGAACAAGAGCCATCGAGGGTAGATTCTCTACTTCAGGCTCAGAGTCGGAACCATCTCCTAAACCTTCAGCCTGGTGACCATCCACGGGGATTGGGTGGTCATTTCCTGGATCAGTTTCAAACCCGCCTTCATTACCTTGGTTAGGGAAGTACAAGTTGTCGTAGGGATGCAATCCAACCATATTATCTACGTGAGAAAAGGGACATAAGAATCTAGCACATAAGTATCTTATAGTAACACAAAATACTCCTATAGTATTTTAGGTTTATATTCTATTGTTCTCATTGTGGTATTATTGGTAAGATTTTAGACTTGTTGCAACCTCACAACTACACTTAGGCACATGCTAGTCAACCCTTGGATAATATAGTTTATCAGGCTATATCTTCCCAGTTTTGACTATATGTCTCTAAGTCCACTTGTGCTACCCAACAATCGTAATTCTTTTGTACTGTCCTATTGACACTGATTTTAGTATGAATGCAGGCACGTATACTTAATTAAACAAAACCTCATAGGGTTGTAGAACACGGAGATAAACAAATTCGTTGCAACCTGATCACATCTGCTCAATCTGAAATCTGAAGTCTCGAGATGGTCTGTCTCCCCGACAGACTGCCCACATTGAATCATCATCGAACTGATTTCACAAGAAACCAGTCTAAATAGAATATTTCCAACTCAAAATACCTTGAGGCTTCCAAAAGAACAAAACCATCTGTCAACTACAACTATCGAATAACAAGCAATTCCACACACAGACCCCAAATCGCTGAAGTCGCTCCAACTCCTCTTGCTGCCACATTGTTGCTTTCCGGGAGACCAACCGGGACCACTTTGGTCCCAACTTGACTTCCACAACCCGATACTGTAACATCCCAAAAATCAGGTATGCCTTATGAACCCTAATCTTTGGGCGGTTGTCTATTTTGGTCCTTGTCAAGAAAAAGAATGGAAGACGGGCACGCGGGGCGTACTGGGGTGTATGCTTAGCGTACTCGTGCTCGTGCTTGATTGCGGAGGATTGCCCAGTATGCGGGGTGTACCCAACCTAGTATTGAAACTCTAATTCTTTGTTAGCCACCTATTTAAACACCATTATGGCCTCTTTTCTGGCCACCATTCCTAGAGAATTAACCTCCCAAACCGTAAATCTCATTCTTGTAACAAGAGAGTGACTTGGAGAGCTTGTTGGTGTATTCTTGGACATTTGAGGTGAAGAGAAAGCTTTGGAAGAGAAGAAGATAGAGCTCAAGCTTTTGGATCCGAGATTAGCAATGGGAATATCATCATTTGGAGGTAAAAAGCTTCAAGCTTTCCTTCTTTTCTAATTTTGTTTTGTATGGGGATGTCTTAGGGCTTTGTCCCCCAAGTTGATAACTTTATGTGTTGATAAGCTCCTAGGACCCAAGATCTCTCCCATGTTAGCTTATTTTAGGTTGCTATGTCATAAAAATCCAGTCTTGGTCATTAAGAGCTGACCATGCTTGAGTTATGGGCTCCTATGGAAATGGAATGATTTGGGTGTTGGTGACTTCTACAGCCATGCAAAGGCTTAAAGTCACCGACTTTATGGATTAATAGGCTTTAGAATAGTCAGATCTAGAAGTTGAACGTGTGTCTTAACCGTTTAAGACCCAAAATCAAAAGGAGTATGAGATTGGGACTTACGCGAGGTGTAATCCTAGTATGCGCAGTGTAGGGGGTCGCGTTCCCCAATTCTGTGAAGTTGTCGGGTAAGCTCAGCATACAGAATTTGTACGCGTCACGTAACCTGGAGAGTTGACTTTTGTTGACTTTTAGGGTTTGGCCAATGTTTGGACCTTTGGGCCATGGGAGGGGTAAAATGGTCTTTTACCCTTATGAGAGATCCTAGAGGAAGGTTAGCCTAGCCTTTGAGATTCGTATTGATTAGAGTAATTATTCTATGTGGTTAGGCGGAGGCTAGACTAGTATTTCGGAGTTCGAGATTTACCAAGTTACCCGAGGTGAGTCTTCTCACTATACTTTACCTAGAGTGGTAATTAGGGTTAGGTGATAGAGTATCTTGTATGTTATTTACGTGATGTGATGCACTGCATTATTTCTATGTGATTTATTCAGTGTGTGTTCTAGAGTTATAGAGTTAGGACCGAAGGTCCACAGAGTTAGGACCAAAGGGTCCACAGAGTTAGGACCAGAGGGTCCATAGAGTTGTAGCCTTGAGTGGCTATTATGTGTTGTATATGGTATTTTCGGGAACTCACTAAGCATTTATGCTTACCGTGTTATGTGATATGTGTTTCTGGTACTAGTGAGGATCGCGGGAAGGCACCGGCATGATCAATACAAACTATTGGGGTCTTTATGTATTGGAATCTTGGGATATGTTTTAGTTGGATAATATGCGAAACATTGATTTGAGAGTTTCTTATGAAAGAAATTATGTTTTTCATATGAAAAATTGTTCGAAATTTTACAGTGTTACAAGTTGGTATCAGAGTCTTGGTTTGAGGGATTCGGATGCATCTGCGGGCGTATCTGAACTCAAACTGAGGATTTGAGAAAAATTCTCAAAAATAAAACAATTTTCTAAAAAGAGTAAAAGCTAATGAAGCGAGCAGAGCAGAGCAGTGTGTACGATCAGCTGGTGCCCGAATGGTGATTTCCCAAAATAACCTTACATTATGTGTTATGAGAATTGATATGATATGTTATGCATGCTAGAGTAGGCTATGTATTCATATTAGGACTAAAGTGACCTGATTTGTGATGCCTTAGCCTAGGAGATTACTACTACTATGAGATGCTTGAGAGTGAGTAGGTAGCAGCAAGGAGCTTACTAGAGGTCTGCTGGAGAGTAGCCTATGCATAGCGAGATTAGAGTACTCGTGATCTAGAATCCTAGGAGGAGGACTTGGGGTGAACACTGATGCGGTGTGGACGGTAGTATAGGGCCCGTACTACTGGAGACACTGGATAAGTGCGCAGTCCATGTAAGAACCCTTAGGGTACTAGGGAGCAACTACAGTTGAGTTATCGAGTGCGAGTAGACTCGAGCGAGTCTCTGATATTTTTATGTTGTATTTCAGAGACATCATGGTTGGGACAAGCCACAGACTAAAGACCAGTGGAGTCAGTGATGAGGAGCTTCGTCAGATGATCCACGAGGAGGTGGCTGCGGCTATCCGCACAAAGATACCAGAGATGTTAGGGTCTATCAAGACCACCCTGATTGAGACGTTTGACGAGAGATACGCAACAGTTATTGAGGCTGCATCCACTGCAGCTACTACAACTATTGTTGCCGCTAGACCTCAGGGTGGCGATTCGTTGCTGTTCCAGGAGTTCAACAACATGAACACACCGTACTTTGATGGGATGCATGACCCGATTGCTGCCATGAGATGGATTTCTGACATCGAGGGATGTTTCTATTCGTGTTCATGTCCAGAGCTTCTGAGGGTACAGTTCGTGCTGAACCAGCTTCGCATGGGAGCGAAGGACTGGTGGAAGTTTGTGACAGCGCACTTCACTACTGAGGAGCTTGCCGCGGTGACCTGGGAGAGTTTCACCACTATGTTTCGTGATGAGTACGTTCCCCTGGTGGAGAGGGAACGGTTGGCCCAGGATTTCTTGACCCTCAAGCAGGGTACCGAGTCTATTACTGTGATCACTAGGATGTTTCACGAGAAGGCGATGTTCTTCCTTGAGCATGTGTCTTCCGAGCAGAAACGTATGAGTTGATATCTGGGCATTCTTAGGAGAGACACACGCGAGTTCATGGCGAACTCATCGTACCGGACATTTATTGAGCTCTAGGAAAAGGCTCGGAAAAGGGAGATTGAGCTTCAGACTCACACCAGGGAGGAGGTGGAGTCTCAGGGGAGGGATCAGTGACCAGCACAGTCCTAGCCGTCAGCCAAGTGGGCAAAGCCCGCCGATTCTACGTCAGGGATCCAGAAGGGCCGCACTTGTGGTAAGTGCGACAAGTGTCATTAGGGGATTTTTCGAACAGGGTCTTGCTACAAGTGTGGCAAGAAGGGGCACATGGCTAAGGATTTCCCAACGGGATTTGCAGTCTGCTTCCACTGCAACCAGACAGGAGACCGGAAGGCCGAGTGTCCGCAGCTGTTGGGATCGGCATAGGGAGCATCGCAGGGATCTGCCTCTGCTGTCGTACAAGCTATTAAGGGATGACCAGTGAAGGCCAAGGTACCGAAGGCTCACGGGAGGTATAGATTCTTTTATTTATTTATTTCTAAGTTGCGATACTATGCTTATATTATGGTATGCATAGGTACTTTTCTTGTGAGTTATGTGCCTACTTTGTGTTGGATTAGTGTCTAATTCCATAACTATTTTGGTATGTTCTTGACCCGATTATGAGCATAGTCCTTTTGGGTTGCCTTCACCATAGCAATATGTAGGATAAATTAAGGAGAGAAAGGTTTAATTATGATTTATTAATATATTATGAGAATAATATATTAAAGGAGAAATCATATTGTTTAATTAATATTAGTCAAGATTTAATTATGTGGCAAAAAGAGATTAATTAAATGTAGGGGACTAGAATTGTAATTATAAGATAGTTGCAATTGGGCTATGGAACACCTTGGAATAATAGGTTGGACAAATTCTATGGGGAAGCCCATTAGAAATTGTCCAAGGCATGTTCTAGAAGGGGTCCATAGGCTACTTAGGGCTTAAGCAGTCAAATTAGGGTTTCCGTGTTAGATAACCCTAATTGCCTACTTATTTAAAGAACCCTTGAGACCCAAAAACGTGGCTAAGTGTTCCTTTAGGGTTTCCAGCCGTTTTTGGTGCCGCCTCTCTTCTCTTGTTAATCTTGTTTGTTAGTGGTGTTTATGACTCCATTAGAGGTGCAACACCTGAGGCACTAAGCTTTCTGAAGCCAAGGATTAATTGTTATTGCTATATAATAATCAAAGGTAAGATCTAAACCCTAATTTCACTTATAGTTTATTAGATCTAGGGTTTGTGGCTTTGGATTATCATTTGCATGTTCATTAGAGAAACTAGATCCAAAGCTATTAGGGTTTGCATGTACACCATAGGATTGATGTATTGCTCAAAACCCATCAGTGGTATCAGAGCCTAGGGTTGTTTGTTGGATGTATTTGATGCTATATTTGATTATTCAAGCTTAAAATTAAAAAAATTCGAGTTTCTAGAGGATGGACTCACCGAGTTCATTGCTGAACTCGCCGAGTCCACTGTGAACTCGACGAGTCCAGTGCTGACTCGACGAGTCTGACACGCAGAATGCTGTTTTTGCGGGATTTTGACATGTTTTGGCTGTGGAAAATTACCTAAAACGTTTTTAATTAATAAAATGTGATTTTTATTGATTTTGGGCGAATATCCTTACCAAAATAGTAGATAATTACCCTTTAATCAAATATTTGTTACCTTATACGATAATGTTTAATTATTTGGTTATTTGATGAATTATCTTGCTAGACATTTGACTAGGTCCAAATTCGATAATTGTCTTATTTGAATAGTTTCAAATTACTCCCTTTTAAGTTTTATAGTTTAAGTTTGAACTTAAAAGTTTTGTTCTTTGAAATTTAAATAGTTAAACCCAAATGTTTTGAAAAGTTTCAAAACTTGCCCTCAAGTTTTGGAATTTAAATTTTTGATTAAAAATTATAATTTTGAAACATTTAAATTCTAAACCCTAATGTTTAGAAATGTTTTTAAACTTGCCCTCAAGTTTTGGAATTCAAAATTTTGATTAATAGTTTTAATTACGTAATATTTAAATTCTAAAACTTTAGTATTTTGAAAGGTGTAAAATACACCCTATACTATATATATATATATATATATATATATATATATATATATATATATATATGTAACGTTAAAAGTCTAATATTATATATATATATATATGTATATATATATGTATGTATATATATATATATATATATATATATATATATATATATATATATATATGAGTAAAAAGTTAGTCTTACCGTTAGTAGGTCTAATTCACGAAGCTGGTCTAATAAGGGTGTTTAAGGAAATTACCTATAAAAGGGCAATTGAATGGGTATCCACTCTTACCTACCGCACTCTTGACTAGTGGAGGGTCGTTAGCCGAACAGGTAGGGTAGGACAGAAACCTTCCATTATAAGTATAATGAAGTACAAAGTAACCAAATGTTTTTGAAATTCCCAAATCATAGTTACTTTAGGCAAAATGTGAAATTGTATGCTAATCCCTGGAATGACACTTTGTACCCTTGCCAAGATGTTAGAACAGCGTGTGTGGTTAACCGGTACACTTATTTCGGTTTGGCATTGGTAGCGAAGGGTGGCTCGATGTTTATCATAGATCAATGGAGCGAGTGTGGCTAATTGGCACTTTGATTAGGTGATAGTAGCATCCAGTGCACCACGTGATTCACACGGTTATTGACACCTTGTTTGTGATCCTCGGCATCCCAGTCAAAAACTTGAAGGGCATAATCGAGATTCAACATGCCATTGAAAAGTTCAATGTATCTCAAAAGATATAGGAGTTTCAAATCATTTAAAACTTAAATTTCTTTTTCGTTTTCATGGTGGAAATTGGTAAATCGTCATTTACCTACCTTCAAATATTCTGTAATTAGATTACGACATCCCTCTTCTAGGTTATAAAGTATTATGTTGGATCCTAGCCTTGATGTTTCATTTGGGTGTTACATCAAGGATTCTAATCAACTTGACTTGAATTTCTCCCATTTTGTAGATGTCTGAATCTTACAATGGTCTTCCCAAATCCCATGGAACAAGTTTTCCAAATGGAGATGATATTCCACGATATGATCGAGGAACCAGAGATCATGCTTCACTTCCTCCACCTCCTCCAATTAATCTCCCTGACCCACAAGTTCGAAGGCTTGAAAAGTTCAAGCTCACTCAAGCCCTTTTCGCAAGTAAACATGAAGATGGGAAATCTATGTGTCCACACGTCTTAGAGATGAAGTCACACATTGACGGGTTAAGGATGTTGAGTGTTGAGATTTCAGGTGAGTTGGCTGTTGACTGGGTTCTTCAGTCACTTCCTGAGTCATATAGTGTGTTCATTAGAGAATACTATATTATGGATCATGACGTGACCCTCATTGATCTTACCAATTTGGTTATAGTTGCTGAATCAGCAATGATTTGGTGTGCTGGTCAAGCAAATTTGTCTAGTGAATCAAACTCCCAAACTTCAATGAGCATTGGTAACATTGGAAGTCCAGAAAGGAATAAGTATGAGATTGTCCCATATGCTATACCAAAGGAGTCCATTTGCTTTTATTGCGAACAGAAGGGGCATTGGAGACGAAGCTGCCCAAACTACCTGAGAGATCTAAGAGATGGGAGAGTCAAAACATATGTCTCTACTTCAGGTAAAATCCAATAAATAACTCTATAAGTTCCTATTCTTTGCTTTTCAATACATGATGTGATAAGATTACATTTTGATGTTTTGTAGGATCGAAGAAAATAGAGGAAGCTTAAGGGAAGAAGTAAGCTGAATCTGATCGTTAAGAAATGGATTTTATCGCATTGCTTGAAGATCGGATCTTTGAGCTACTACTTTAGAGTTAGAATAGATTGCTTAGAAATTGAAATAACATAGTGTGACAACCCGAAATTTCCATTGTACGAACCTCACCTATTCAATAGAAACTAGTTCAGGTTCAGTGATTTTCAAGCTTTTCCGAACAAGTTTGTGTACATTAGGATTATGTTTTAGATGATATCAGGAGAGTGGATACTCCTGGTTTTGTGAAACTTGGGCATTTCAAGTTTCATACTGTTACAGTCCAACATCAGGAATAAAAACATTTTCTGTC
This sequence comes from Lactuca serriola, assembly GCF_051521515.1. NCBI lineage: Eukaryota > Viridiplantae > Streptophyta > Magnoliopsida > Asterales > Asteraceae > Lactuca > Lactuca serriola. The sequence goes on from NC_136414.1 coordinate 119,525,810, forward strand.
CAAAATATTCCAGGACTATAAATAGTTTTCTGAATTAAAATAATTCATTATTCACAATTCCAAATAGAGAAAAGATATATTCTCTCTGACGGATCTTCGGGTTTTCATCCCAGATTGTGAGTCTACTTTTCTGTATGTGTTTCAATACTTGTTTAATGCTTGTTAACAACAATAACATGTTTGGATTACAAGATCCGGGAGTTTACCGCCCAAGATCGTTCTTGGGGAGTAAACTCCAAAATGGAACATTATGGCTTCCTAGTCCCGATTCCTTGTTAGACAACTTGTTTAGGAGATAGGGTATGATCTTTATAGGCCAAAAAGCATCCAAGAAACACAAGTTCTAGGAGTTTACGGCCAAGGAACTCCCTTGGGCCGTAAACCCCTTTTTAAGGGCAATTAGTGCCCTAAACTCCTCTCTAATGCTTAAAGACCTTTACCCTAAATTGCTTGTGCTTATTTTAGGCATCAAAAGACATCAAATACATAAGTTTCTAGGAGTTTACGGCCAAGGAACTCCCTTGGGCCGTAAACCCCTTTTCAAGGGCTTAAGTGCCCTAAAACTTTCCCCAAATGCTTAAGGACTTTAACTACTAGTACTTGTGCTTGTTTAGAACACCAAAAGCTCATCAAAATCACAAGTTAATAGGAGTTTACGGCCAAGAACTCCTCTTGGGCCGTAAACCCCTTTTTGTGGGACAAAAATCATTCCAAGCTACCCTTAAGCCTTTAGACAAATTACCTTGCACCTTTGGGACTAGAATGGAGAGTAGGACACATAGAAATCACTCCTTGAAAGGAGTTTACGGCCAAGGAACATGACTTGGGCCGTAAACTCCAAGTGAAGGCACCAAAGTGTGCCTCTTGTCCCCATTAGCCTTAGATAAATTCATGGATGCCATTCTTGATGTTTAAGTGCCTCAAATCAATTAAATTCCTAGAGTTTACGGCCGTAAACTCTAAGGTGAAGGACCTTAGGCCTTAAACTCCCTTATGGAGTGTTCTAGAGCCTTAAAACTACTTCATGTGTTATTCCAACAAAGCTAGGAGTGTTCTTGATGCAAGATAACACCACAAAACACCCAAAAACACCATTTGAGGAGTTCACGGCCATAAACCTATGAGTTTACGGCCGTAAACTCCAAAGGGTGGGGTTGTTGGGTGGTGAACTCCTATACAAGGCCCTTTGATGTTTCAAACCCTTTTGCCTTGTCCCGTAGCAACTTAGATGCAACCATTTGAACCTTAAACACTCATAAAAGTGTTTAAATGTTTTCTAAGTGTCTTAACTTATTTATTTAAGTTATTATATGTCTAATTAGTTATATATATGTTTATTATATGATAACTAGGCTCGTGCGTGTAAACCAGTCTCCGTTTGCCACCTAGCACGGTACCCGACACTACAATTCAAACGACTCACCACAAGTGAGTTCATACCCCTTGAATCAACCTTTGAAATGATTTTAAGTGTTTTAAATACTTTATGGGGGGGGGGGGAATACAAGTCAAATACTTATAGTTATTGCTTCAATCACATGTGATTGCATTTAATCACATGTGATTAATAACTAGGAAAACAACGATTTTTACCACTGTTCAAACTGTTTTTCAAACTGCTTTACTATTGAAATGTTTTACAAACTGTTTTACTATCCAAACTTAATTATAGACTGTGATTCAACAAATGCTTCTTATACTTAAAACTGTTTTATCAACTTATGCCTTCAAAATGTTTTATAGATCGACATCAAGTCGATCTTCTCTTGAAATTATATTACTGCTTCAAATATTTTATGAAAACTTATTTATGATTTTATATATCAAATTGCATGCCCATATATGTATAGATGTATAAATAATGTTTAAAGGGCTTAGGAAGGCCATCCGCCCTATTTCCTTTTCCTCGATTTGGATGTGGTCTGGTGGGATTTCGGGTGACCATCCGAAGGTCGTTTCCATATTACTTATATATCAGATATACATGTATAGACATAAAAGTACTTCCATATTCATACTCATCAGTACATCATTAGCTGGTTACCATCGGGGTAACGCAGGATCATACATATACATATATACTAGAAACAATACATATACAGAAATACTAGAAACAATACATATACAGATATACTAGAAACAATACATATACAGAAATACTAGAAACAATACATATACAGATATACTAGAAACAATACATATACAGATATATATTAGAAACAATACATATACAGATATACTAGAAACAATACATATACATGAATACTTAACAATTGTGATCCACTGTATCGGGCATGCCTTAAATGTCATGGCCCGAGTGGTAGCCAGAATTCTCTTGGAGGGAGAGCGTGAGTTTGCGTATAGATCTATACTAGATTGACTATCCTACACCTTGCTGCTAGCTACAGCCGGACCTGCAGGTCTGCGGGTGCCAAACGTCATTTCTTATTACGACCGTTCATTATGTCGTTGGTTATCAGTCGATAGCATGGTGCAATTCATCACAATATACCTTAATATAAATCCGGTTTAAGGTAGTAGTATTTAGTATAGCAGTAGTCTTATTATACAAAGCTACAGTACTACAATGATTCACCCATTACATATTTTAGTGATAACCTCACTTAAGCATAAATGTACAAACTATATTTTTAACAAATGATAGTTATATTTGGGTAATCACACATTTTTCAACAGACAAGTTTACAAAACAGCCTAGCCTTGGTAGAAGGTTACTTTTATAGAAAATATAGGATTTTCTAAGTGATTCAAACTTTTACAAATACTTTCAAACATTTACTTACATTTTTACAACTTATACATTGAGACAGGTTCAAACGTTTTTACAAGAAACATTGACACTAAAATACTTATGAACTCACCAGCTTAATGCTGATAAACTCTTTCAAAATAACTTGTATTCTCAGGTCATCAGTAGACAGGTACCGATGCCAGCTTTTGAGAAGATGGAGTGCATTCAAGACTCATCTCATTTTATTTTGTGTTTCATTATTTTTGGTGTCTATAACTGTACAAAACACTTGTATTAAAATTATATATTTAATGCAATGGATGATGTTGTTTGCTTATTTACATTTACTGTGTTGTGATACTGTACATGACGTCCTCCGCCCCGGAACGTTTCCGCCGTTCTTGGTTTTGGGGTGTGACAGATTGGTATCAGAGCATTGTTTATAGTGAATCAAGTATATCAACCCATAAAGGATATACTAATCTATAAACCCAAAAGGGACTAAAACACTCTGACCAAGAGTCTATACTTTAAATAATAAAATATTTAATTAAGTATACTAGTCTGCATTCATACTAAAATCAGTGTCACAATGACAAGAACAAAAGTATTACGATTGTTGAATATCACAGGTGAGCTCGGGGATGTATGGTCAGTCCTGGGAATGGCATAGCCTAATCAATTATGCTGGTCCTAGGAGTGATTAGCATATGCCCTAGAATGGTTGTGATATATTAACAAGTCTAAAAACTTACCAACAATACCACAAGAAGATCAGTAGAACTTAGAACTTAAAATACTATAGGAGTATTTTGTGCTACTAGTTACACGTATACAATATTCTTATACCTCTCTTCTCGCGTAGATCTAAATGGCTGGATTCCATCATGGCGACCCGTACTTTCCCAATGAAGGCAATGCCGGGTGGATCGATGAAGAACCCGAAGATGACCATCCAATCCCTTTGGATGATCACCTCGCAGAAGGCTTTTCGGATGGATCCGACTCCGAGCCTGAAGTCAACAACCTACCGCTTGTAGGTCAAGCCCCGAACAACAACCCTCGACCAGCGTTTCCAGGGCCTACTCCCATGTGGGCAAACAATCTGAATCGCTGGAGTGATGAGCAGAGTCAGCCTTTGCCATATTTTGGGGACCGAACCTTCTACAACATCAGCGATGGTGGCTCTGCTGACAGAGCTCTGCCGGTGATCATCCGCAGAATAGCTCGTAATGTCGAGCAAGGTCGAGCAGCCATCGACCGGGTCATGGAGATTGATGCCAATTCAGGCGTCAATACAGTCCGCATTCGCCGTCTTGAAGAAGACATGGAACGGACCCGGAGAACCAACGAAACTTTGCAGCAACAGCTGGCTGCCTCCCGTGCTGAAGTCTTAGAACTTCGAGCTCGTCAGAGGGCTCAGGACCGACACCTTCAAGAGGTGTTTCGCCAAGTGTCCGACCTCAGGGATCGCCCGAGGAATTCCCATCGCCATTAGATGATGTCTAGTACATCTCTGTCTTTTGATTTAGGGATAGCCTTGAACTTATGTGCTCTAAGTAGCACTTGTCTGTAAAATATTCCTAACTTTCGGTACTCTAATTAGGAATCTAGGACTGTCAGTACTGTCCTTATGGTATGATGTAAGACCTACTGTTAGGTCGATTTTCCTTGAACTTATTGCATCAGTAATACCCGTACTATTGAAATCTATATAATCTGTGGGAAAAATTTGTACACTTGTGTATTCCTACTAATATTTCTTATGTGATTTCAAACACTCATTCAAACGGTTGGGCTATGGTTATTTAGTCCATGGGTCACTCTCACTTTGCTTACAAATTGATTCTTATCATCCTTCTTGTTTTTATAAACTTATAGCTGAAGGATGCCTCCTCGCAAATCTCCCCAGAATAGGAATAATCCTGTACCTCCACCGCCTCCACCACCTGCAGTCATCGATACTGCAGCCCTGAATGCTGCCGTAGCTGCAGCAGTGGCTACTGCCATGGCTCAGTATCACTCATCGGATGCTAGCAGAGGTGGAACCCCTGTGGAATCTATCCCAGTTGAAATCCTTGTGTGCTCGAGAGAGTGCTCTTACAAGGATTTTACAAACTGCAAGCCGAAGCCTTTCTATGGCACCGGCGGAGTCATTGCTCTCTCGCAATGGTTCGAGAAGACTGAATCAGTCTTCGAAATCTGTTCGTGCCCTGCAGCATTCAAGGTGAAATATGCCGCATGCACCTTCGAGGATAAAGCCCTAACGTGGTGGAACGGCCACGTCAAAGCCCTAACTCTCGTCGTGGCTAACGACATGGGCTTGGAAACGATGAAGGACCTCATGACTGAGGAGTATTGCCCGAGGGGCGAAGTCCAGTAGTTAGAGCATGAACTATGGAATCTGACCATGAAGGGCACCAACGTGATCGCTTACACTGCCCGCTTTAGCGAATTGGTGGCCCTATGCCCCAACATGGTTCCCACTGAAAGGAAAAAGATTGAGCGGTATGTATGGGGGCTAGTGCCTCCGTACCAGGGGAACGTCTTAGCATCCAACCCTGCTACTTTCGACAGTGCCAAGCGATTGGCACAAAGACTTATTGACCATGGAGTCAAGACCCCTGGAACTACAACCACCCTGGCCATCCCAGAACCCTCTAAACCCGCTGGCAACAAGCGGAAGTTCTGGGACGAGAAGAAGAAGCAGCGTGCTTCAAAGAAACAGCAAATCGTAGCAGTACATGCTGCGGTAGCCCCTACTGCTGTTACTGCTCCGGGGAAGCAGTATTCTGGAAGTTTGTCGAAGTGCAATAAATGCAACTTCCACCATAACGGCGCCTGCCGTGAAATGCAGTGTAACAACTGCCACAGAAAAGGGCACACCATCCGATTCTGTAAGTTCCCGGCGCAACCGATCTCCCAAGTTCCTGGCTCAGGCGTGAGCCCAACTTGCTATGGATGTGGCGAACCAGGCCACTTTAAAAGGGACTGCCCTAAAGCGAGAAATACTGGAGGAGCAGGGAGGGTACTAGCAATAGGCCACGGGGAAGCAGTTGCTGACCCGACAGTGGTGACTGGTACGTTCCTCCTTGATAACTCCTATGCATGCATTCTGCTCGATAGTGGAGCGGAGCGAAGCTTCGTAAACCACCAATTTGCTCGCATGCTTAAGCAACAACCACACGCACTTAATGAACAATTCACAGTAGAAATGGCCAATGGGAAAACTGAAAGTACTAATAGCATATACTTAGGTTGTCTTCTAACCTTATATAACCATTCATTCCCAATTGACCTTATGCCGGTCTCGATAAAAAGTTTCGACGTTATTATCGGCATGGATTGGTTAAGTCTTCATCGCGCCGACATCATGTGCTACGAAAAAGCAGTCCGACTAAACCTCCCATCTAACGAAACGCTTATAGTCTACGGCGACAAACCTAGTGCGAGTCTTCGCATTATATCTAGTATTCAAGCACAGAAATACCTGCGCAAAGAATACCACGCATTTCTTGCTCACGTCGTCGACACGAACCTAGAAACGAAAGAACTAAAGAACCTCCCAGTAGTGAGCGACTTCGCCGACATTTTCCCAGAGGAACTACCCGGGTTACCTCCACAACGACAAGTCGAGTTCAGAATCGACTTAGTCCCAGGAGCTACCCCAGTAGCCAAGTCGCCCTACCGTTTAGCACCAGCCGAGATGCAAGAACTCTCTGGTCAACTTAACGAACTGCTCAACAAGGGCTTTATAAGACCAAGTTTCTCACCTTGGGGAGCCCCGGTCTTGTTCGTTAAGAAGAAAGACGGATCATTCCGTATGTGTATTGACTACAGAGAACTCAACAAATTGACGATAAAGAATCGTTACCCTCTGCCACACATAGATGATCTATTCGACCAACTGCAAGGGGCGAGCTATTTTTCCAAGATTGATCTGAGATCCGGATATCACCAGTTACGAGTGCTAGAAGAGGATGTCCCAAAGACAGCCTTCCGAACTCGTTACGGACACTACGAGTTCGTGGTGATGCCATTCGGATTGACCAATGCGCCCGCAGTCTTCATGGATCTGATGAATAGAGTATGCCGACCTTACTTAGATCAGTTCATCATCGTTTTCATTGACGACATTCTGATCTACTCCAGAAGTAAGAAGGAGCATAGTGATCATCTGCGACAAGTTCTAGAGACACTACGGAAAGACAAACTTTATGCGAAGTTCTCGAAATGTGAATTTTGGATCCGCAGAGTCGAATTTTTAGGACACGTGGTGAGCGAAGAAGGAATCCACGTGGACCCATCCAAAATAAAAGCCATTGAGAACTGGTCAGCACCAAAGACGCCTACAGAAATTCGTCAATTTCTAGGTCTCGCTGGCTACTATCGCAGGTTCATTCAGAACTTTTCACGAATAGCAAAGCCTCTTACGACCCTGACCCAGAAAGGAGTGGCCTTTGACTGGGAAGAGAAGCAAGAAAGAGCGTTCCAAACGCTCAAACGAGCCTTGTGCACCGCACCGATACTATCCCTTCCAGAAGGAATAGAAGACTTCGTAGTCTTTTGCGATGCATCCAATCAAGGACTCGGATGTGTTCTGATGCAGCGAGGTAAGGTCATCACCTACGCCTCGAGACAGTTGAAGACACATGAGGTTAACTACACGACCCACGATCTTGAACTAGGAGCAGTAGTGTTTGCTCTGAAGATCTGGAGACATTACCTGTATGGAACGAAGAGCACTATCTTTACCGACCACAAGAGTTTACAACACATTTTCGATCAGAAGGAGCTCAACATGAGACAACGACGGTGGGTCGAACTACTTAGTGATTACGAATGCGATATTTGTTATCATCCGGGTAAAGCCAACGTAGTAGCAGACGCCCTAAGTTGGAAAGAATATTCTGGTCGCAAAGTCAAGTCATTATCAATAACCATCCATTCACACCTGACTAAGCAAATTCGGGCGGCTCAATTTGAGGCCATGAAACCTGAAAATGTGTCGAGTAAATCCCTTAGGGGAATGGACAAGAACTTCGAAGCCAAGGGTGACGGAGCTTTATATTTCATGGACCGGATCTGGACACCGAAACACGGTGGTTTCCGAGACGTAGTCATGACCGAGGCTCACCACACTCGGTATTCCGTCCACCCAGGTTCATATAAGATGTATCTGGATCTTAAAAAGCTATACTGGTGGCCTAATATGAAAGCGGAGATTGCTACCTTCGTAAGTAAATGCCTTACTTGCGCAAAGGTTAAGGTCGAGTACCAGAAGCCCTCTGGTTTACTGCAACAACCAGAGATCCCAGAATGGAAGTGGGAGCGGATCACTATGGATTTCATAACCAAGTTGCCCAAGACAACGGGTGGACTTGACACCATATGGGTCATCGTTGATAGATTGACCAAGTCTGCACACTTCCTGCCTATCAAAGAAACCGACAAGATGGAGAAACTTACGAGAACATACATTAGGGAAATTGTACGGTTGCATGGTGTACCTATTTCCATTATCTCCGATAGAGATAGTAGGTTCACTTCAAGATTTTGGCAATCCCTACAACATTCCCTAGGAACAAGGCTGGACATGAGCACAGCCTACCATCCACATACCGACGGACAGAGTGAGAGGACCATCCAAACATTGGAAGATATGTTGCGAGCCTGTGTGATTGATTTTGGGAAGGCATGGGATACTCATTTACCCCTTGTCGAATTTTCCTATAATAACAGTTATCACACCAGCATCAAGGCTGCTCCATTCGAAGCTCTCTACGGCCGCAAGTGCAGATCCCCTCTGTGCTGGGCTGAGGTTGGTGATACCCAATTAGCAAGAGGGCAAGCTTCCGACAGTACTCTCACTGGTCCGGAAATCATTCAGGAAACGACAGAGAAAATCGTTCAAATCCGTGAACGATTGAAAGCCTCTAGAGACCGACAGAAGAGCTATGCCGATAAACGAAGAAAACCTTTGGAATTTCAGGTGGGAGACCGAGTCCTTCTCAAAGTCTCACCCTGGAAAGGCTTGATATGCTTCGGCAAGCGTGGGAAGCTTAATCCGAGGTACATAGGGCCTTTCGAGATTCTTGCCAGAGTCGGCCCCGTAGCTTACAAACTTGATCTACCCGACACACTGCGTAACGTACATTCTACATTCCACGTATCTAACTTGAAAAAGTGTCTGTCTGACGAGACTCTCGTAATCCCACTCGACGAGATCGAGATCAACGAGAGCCTCAACTTCGTGGAAGAACCTGTAGAGATCATGGACCATGAGGTCAAGCAGACGAAACAAAGCCGTATCCCTATCGTGAAGGTTCGCTGGAACGCCAAGCAAGGACCGGAATTCACTTGGGAACGCGAGGATCAGATGAAGTTGAAATACCCTCATCTTTTCGCTTAATTGTTTGTAACTTTTATTTGCTTAAATTCTAATTTCGGGACGAAATTCCCTCTAACAGGGGGATGATGTGACAACCCGAAATTTCCATTGTACGAACCTCACCTATTCAATAGAAACTAGTTCAGTTTCAGTGATTTTCAAGCTTTTCCGAACAAGTTTGTGTACATTAGGATTATGTTTTAGATGATATCAGGAGAGTGGATACTCCTGGTTTTGTGAAACTTGGGCATTTCAAGTTTCATACTGTTACAGTCCAACATCAGGAATAAAAACATTTTCTGTCCAAAATATTCCAGGACTATAAATAGTTTTCTGAATTAAAATAATTCATTATTCACAATTCCAAATAGAGAAAAGCCATATTCTCTCTGACGGATCTTCGGGTTTTCATCCCAAATTGTGAGTCTACTTTTCTGTATGTGTTTCAATACTTGTTTAATGCTTGTTAACAACAATAACATGTTTGGATTACAAGATCCGGGAGTTTACCGCCCAAGATCGTTCTTGGGGAGTAAACTCCAAAATGGAACATTATGGCTTCCTAGTCCCGATTCCTTGTTAGACAACTTGTTTAGGAGATAGGGTATGATCTTTATAGGCCAAAAAGCATCCAAGAAACACAAGTTCTAGGAGTTTACGGCCAAGGAACTCCCTTGGGCTGTAAACCCCTTTTTAAGGGCAATTAGTGCCCTAAACTCCTCTCTAATGCTTAAAGACCTTAACCCTAAATTGCTTGTGCTTATTTTAGGCATCAAAAGACATCAAATACATAAGTTTCTAGGAGTTTACGGCCAAGGAACTCCCTTGGGCCGTAAACCCCTTTTCAAGGGCTTAAGTGCCCTAAAACTTTCCCCAAATGCTTAAGGACTTTAACTACTAGTACTTGTGCTTGTTTAGAACACCAAAAGCTCATCAAAATCACAGGTTAGTAGGAGTTTACGGCCAAGAACTCCTCTTGGGCCGCAAACCCCTTTTTGTGGGACAAAAATCATTCCAAGCTACACTTAAGCCTTTAGACAAATTACCTTGCACCTTTGGGACTAGAATGGAGAGTAGAACACATAGAAATCACTCCTTGAAAGGAGTTTACGGCCAAGGAACATGACTTGGGCCGTAAACTCCAAGTGAAGGCACCAAAGTGTGCCTCTTGTCCCCATTAGCCTTAGATAAATTCATGGATGCCATTCTTGATGTTTAAGTGCCTCAAATCAATTAAATTCCTAGAGTTTACGGCCGTAAACTCTAAGGTGAAGGACCTTAGGCCGTAAACTCCCTTATGGAGTGTTCTAGAGCCTTAAAACTACTTCATGTGTTATTCCAACAAAGCTAGGAGTGTTCTTGATGAAAGATAACACCACAAAACACCCAAAAACACCATTTGAGGAGTTCACAACCATAAACCTATGAGTTTACGGCCGTAAACTCCAAAGGGTGGGGTTGTTGGGTGGTGAACTCCTATACAAGGCCCTTTGATGTTTCAAACCCTTTTGCCTTGTCCCGTAGCAACTTAGATGCAACCATTTGAACCTTAAACACTCATAAAAGTGTTTAAATGTTTTCTAAGTGTCTTAACTTATTTATTTAAGTTATTATATGTCTAATTAGTTATATATATGTTTATTATATGATAACTAGGCTCGTGCATGTAAACCAGTCTCCGTTTGCCACCTAGCACGGTAGCCGACACTACAATTCAAACGACTCACCACAAGTGAGTTCATACCCCTTGAATCAACCTTTGAAATGATTTTAAGTGTTTTAAATACTTTATGGGGGGAATACAAGTCAAATACTTATAGTTATTGCTTCAATCACATGTGATTGCATTTAATCACATGTGATTAATAACTAGGAAAACAACGATTTTTACCACTGTTCAAACTGTTTTTCAAACTGCTTTACTATTGAAATGTTTTACAAACTGTTTTACTATCCAAACTTAATTATAGACTGTGAATCAACAAATGCTTCTTATACTTAAAATTGTTTTATCAACTTATGCCTTCAAAATGTTTTATAGATCGACATCAAGTCGATCTTCTCTTGAAATTATATTACTGCTTCAAATATTTTATGAAAACTTATTTATGCTTTTATATATCAAATTGCATGCCCATATATGTATAGATGTATAAATAATGTTTAAAGGGCTTAGGAAGGCCATCCGCCCTATTTCCTTTTCCTCGATTTGGATGTGGTCTGGTGGGATTTCGGGTGACCATCCGAAGGTCGTTTCCATATTACTTATATATCAGATATACATGTATAGACATAAAAGTACTTCCATATTCATACTCATCAGTACATCATTAGCTGGTTACCATCGGGGTAACGCAGGATCATACATATACAGATATACTAGAAACAATACATATACAGAAATACTAGAAACAATACATATACAGATATACTAGAAACAATACATATACAGAAATACTAGAAACAATACATATACAGATATACTAGAAACAATACATATACAGATATATATTAGAAACAATACATATACAGATATACTAGAAACAATACATATACATGAATACTTAACAATTGTGATCCACTGTATCGGGCATGCCTTAAATGTCATGGCCCGAGTGGTAGCCAGAATTCTCTTGGAGGGAGAGCGTGAGTTTGCGTATAGATCTATACTAGATTGACTATCCTACACCTTGCTGCTAGCTACAGCCGGACCTGCAGGTCTGCGGGTGCCAAACGTCATTTCTTATTACGACCGTTCATTATGTCGTTGGTTATCAGTCGATAGCATGGTGCAATTCATCACAATATACCTTAATATAAATCCGGTTTAAGGTAGTAGTATTTAGTATAGCAGTAGTCTTATTATACAAAGCTACAGTACTACAATGATTCACCCATTACATATTTTAGTGATAACCTCACTTAAGCATAAATGTACAAACTATATTTTTAACAAATGATAGTTATATTTGGGTAATCACACATTTTTCAACAGACAAGTTTACAAAACAGCCTAGCCTTGGTAGAAGGTTACTTTTATAGAAAATATAGGATTTTCTGAGTGATTCAAACTTTTACAAATACTTTCAAACATTTACTTACATTTTTACAACTTATACATTGAGACAGGTTCAAACGTTTTTACAAGAAACATTGACACTAAAATACTTATGAACTCACCAGCTTAATGCTGATAAACTCTTTCAAAATAACTTGTATTCTCAGGTCATCAGTAGACAGGTACCGATGCCAGCTTTTGAGAAGATGGAGTGCATTCAAGACTCATCTCATTTTATTTTGTGTTTCATTATTTTTGGTGTCTATAACTGTACAGAACACTTGTATTAAAATTATATATTTAATGCAATGGATGATGTTGTTTGCTTATTTACATTTACTGTGTTGTGATACTGTACATGACGTCCTCCGCCCCGTAACGTTTCCGCCGTTCTTGGTTTTGGGGTGTGACAGATTGGTATCAGAGCATTGTTTATAGTGAATCAAGTATATCAACCCATAAAGGATATACTAATCTATAAACCCAAAAGGGACTAAAACACTCTGACCAAGAGTCTATACTTTAAATAATAAAATATTTAATTAAGTATACTAGTCTGCATTCATACTAAAATCAGTGTCACAATGACAAGAACAAAAGTATTACGATTGTTGAATATCACAGGTGAGCTCGGGGATGTATGGTCAGTCCTGGGAATGGCATAGCCTGATCAATTATGCTGGTCCTAGGAGTGATTAGCATATGCCCTAGAATGGTTGTGATATATTAACAAGTCTAAAAACTTACCAACAATACCACAAGAAGATCAGTAGAACTTAGAACTTAAAATACTATAGGAGTATTTTGTGCTACTAGTTACACGTATACAATATTCTTATACCTCTCTTCTCGCGTAGATCTAAATGGCTGGATTCCATCATGGCGACCCGTACTTTCCCAATGAAGGCAATGCCGGGTGGATCGATGAAGAACCCGAAGATGACCATCCAATCCCTTTGGATGATCACCTCGCAGAAGGCTTTTCGGATGGATCCGACTCCGAGCCTGAAGTCAACAACCTACCGCTTGTAGGTCAAGCCCCGAACAACAACCCTCGACCAGCGTTTCCAGGGCCTACTCCCATGTGGGCAAACAATCTGAATCGCTGGAGTGATGAGCAGAGTCAGCCTTTGCCATATTTTGGGGACCGAACCTTCTACAACATCAGCGATGGTGGCTCTGCTGACAGAGCTCTGCCGGTGATCATCCGCAGAATAGCTCGTAATGTCGAGCAAGGTCGAGCAGCCATCGACCGGGTCATGGAGATTGATGCCAATTCAGGCGTCAATACAGTCCGCATTCGCCGTCTTGAAGAAGACATGGAACGGACCCGGAGAACCAACGAAACTTTGCAGCAACAGCTGGCTGCCTCCCGTGCTGAAGTCTTAGAACTTCGAGCTCGTCAGAGGGCTCAGGACCGACACCTTCAAGAGGTGTTTCGCCAAGTGTCCGACCTCAGGGATCGCCCGAGGAATTCCCATCGCCATTAGATGATGTCTAGTACATCTCTGTCTTTTGATTTAGGGATAGCCTTGAACTTATGTGCTCTAAGTAGCACTTGTCTGTAAAATATTCCTAACTTTCGGTACTCTAATTAGGAATCTAGGACTGTCAGTACTGTCCTTATGGTATGATGTAAGACCTACTGTTAGGTCGATTTTCCTTGAACTTATTGCATCAGTAATACCCGTACTATTGAAATCTATATAATCTGTGGGAAAAATTTGTACACTTGTGTATTCCTACTAATATTTCTTATGTGATTTCAAACACTCATTCAAACGGTTGGGCTATGGTTATTTAGTCCATGGGTCACTCTCACTTTGCTTACAAATTGATTCTTATCATCCTTCTTGTTTTTATAAACTTATAGCTGAAGGATGCCTCCTCGCAAATCTCCCCGGAATAGGAATAATCTTGTACCTCCACCGCCTCCACCACCTGCAGTCATCGATACCGCAGCCCTGAATCCTGCCGTAGCTGCAGCAGTGGCTACTGCCATGGCTCAGTATCACTCATCGGATGCTAGCAGAGGTGGAACCCCTGTGGAATCTATCCCAGTTTAAATCCTTGTGCGCTCGAGAGAGTGCTCTTAAAAGGATTTTACAAACTGCAAGCCGAAGCCTTTCTATGGCACCGGCGGAGTCATTGCTCTCTCGCAATGGTTCGAGAAGACTGAATCAGTCTTCGAAATCTGTTCGTGCCCTGCAACATTCAAGGTGAAATATGCCGCATGCACCTTCGAGGATAAAGCCCTAACGTGGTGGAACGGCCACGTCAAAGTCCTAACTCTCGTCGTGGCTAACGACATGGGCTTGGAAACGATGAAGGACCTCATGACTGAGGAGTATTGCCCGAGGGGCGAAGTCCAGAAGTTAGAGCATGAACTCTGGAATCTGACCATGAAGGGCACCAACGTGATCGCTTACACTGCCCGCTTTAGCGAATTGGTGGCCCTATGCCCCAACATGGTTCCCACTGAAGGGAAAAAGATTGAGCGGTATGTATGGGGGCTAGTGCCTCCGTACCAGGGGAACGTCTTAGCATCCAACCCTGCTACTTTCGACAGTGCCAAGCGATTGGCACAAAGACTTATTGACCATGGAGTCAAGACCCCTGCAACTACAACCACCCTGGCCATCCCAGAACCCTCCAAACCCGCTGGCAACAAGCGGAAGTTCTGGGACGAGAAGAAGAAGCAGCGTGCTTCAAAGAAACAGCAAATCGTAGCAGTACATGCTGCGGTAGCCCCTACTGCTGTTACTGCTCCGGGGAAGCAGTATTCTGGAAGTTTGCCGAAGTGCAATAAATGCAGCTTCCACCATAACGGCGCCTGCCGTGAAATGCAGTGTAACAACTGCCACAGAAAAGGGCACATCATCCGATTCTGTAAGTTCCCGGCGCAACCGATCTCCCAACTTCCTGGCTCAGGCGCGAGCCCAACTTGCTATGGATGTGGTGAACCAGGCCACTTTAAAAGGGACTGCCCTAAAGCGAGAAACAATACATATACAGAAATACTAGAAACAATACATATACAGATATACTAGAAACAATACATATATAGATATACTAGAAACAATACATATACAGATATACTAGAAACAATACATATACATGAATACTTAACAATTGTGATCCACTGTATCGGGCATGCCTTAAATGTCATGGCCCGAGTGGTAGCCAGAATTCTCTTGGAGGGAGAGCATGAGTTTGCGTATAGATCTATACTGGATTGACTATCCTACACCTTGCTGCTAGCTACAGCCGGACCTGCAGGTCTGCGGATGCCAAACGTCATTTCTTATTACGACCGTTCATTATGTCGTTGGTTATCAGTCGATAGCATGGTGCAATTCATCACAATATACCTTAATATAAATCCGGTTTAAGGTAGTAGTATTTAGTACAGCAGTAGTCTTATTATACAAAGCTACAGTACTACAATGATTCACCCATTACATATTTTAGTGATAACCTCACTTAAGCATAAATGTACAAACTATATTTTTAACAAATGATAGTTATATTTGGGTAATCACACATTTTTCAACAAACAAGTTTACAAAACAGCCTAGCCTTGGTAGAAGGTTAATTTTATAGAAAATATAGGATTTTCTGAGTGATTCAAACTTTTACAAATACTTTCAAACATTTACTTACATTTTTACAACTTATACATTGAGACAGGTTCAAACGTTTTTACAAGAAACATTGACACTAAAATACTTATGAACTCACCAGCTTAATGCTGATAAACTCTTTCAAAATAACTTGTATTCTCAGGTCATCAGTAGACAGGTACCGAGGCCAGCTTTTGAGAAGATGGAGTGCATTCAAGACTCATCTCATTTTATTTTGTGTTTCATTATTTTTGGTGTGTATAACTATACAGAACACTTGTATTAAAATTATATATTTAATGCAATGGATGATGTTGTTTGCTTATTTACATTTACTGTGTTGTGATACTGTACATGACGTCCTCCGCCCCGGAACGTTTCCGCCGTTCTTGGTTTTGGGGTGTGACACATAGTTTTCATTTGAATCGCATTGTAAGGACAAGTTTTTCCGCAATAAAATGAATTTTGATTTCATCTTATTTATTTATCCTTGCAATGGCATATATGAAAATGGATGTTTATGTATTTCTAATTTTAGCAATGTTGAATTGGATGTATTTTTGATTATGTTATTTGTGAAATGTCGAGAATTTACCAAATAGTGAGAGTTTCTCATCGCCCAAGTTACAATTGGACAGAAACTTGAAATCATGCAACATGCATTGCGTGATGAATGAGAAACTTCATATTTGGAATTAGATTAAATCTTTGGCAAAGTGTTAAATGAAGGACTAACAGATCGAGTACACTAGTTTGTACGTTGATCAAGTCCACCACAAGAGTGATAAAGATTCGTCATGACTTACTAAAGTTTAAGTAAATATGATTATACTTATAAGATTAAGTGTAATTATGAGTTGGTTGAAAGAGTTTCAATGAATAGCAAAACGAATAAAGAAGAATCAAGTAGGCAAAAAGATAAAAGTTTCTCCATTCTAAGAAGAAGGGAGAGTACCTTTTATTGTGTTTTATGATAAGTCTTAATGATAAAGAACCATATCTCAATTGATCCTCTAGACGAGCCTTAGTGCATTTGTATGTCTAAGAAGAGGAATCGAGAATTATGGAAATGGTTAAATCAACTAGTCAATCATACTTCATTCCAATATCAAGTCTTAGAGTTATACTCCAAGATTGTGAGTTGAGTGACACGTCTTAAGTAGGTTTATTACACTCAACAAATGTGGAATTGGAAAAAGTCTTCTTATTCCTGCACATTTTAGATTGGTAAGTTGTGATGTCTTGGATAAGACAAAGACCAACTAAACCCAATTATGTGAAGTAATAGTCTTGATAAAAACTACACTAACTCTTGAATATTTGTTTTGTCAAAGAATGTTTCTTGACTCGAGAATCTTATATGTCAAGGAGTAAGTGGGAGTCTTAATGGTCTTCAAAGGTTTCAAGAACAAATCAAGAGTTAAACCTAGTTGATCATCATTAGCACACAACTTGAGGTTTAAAGCCTATCAAGGATGACATACTCTTTTTCTGTGTCATTCCAATTGAGTTACTTATGCATGTGAGTTCTATGAGTTCTCATTTGAATGCATAATGACAAAGCACCTTGATCAATGGAAAGTACATTGATATGAAAGGGTGAGTTGCTTGGAAGACATGGTGGGCATTCATGTTACCATGAGGCAAGAAATCGAGATTGAGCACGTTCAGTTCATATGAGTTTGGATTTGTCGCAAACTTTGGTTTTGGCAAATTCACATGGATAGGAACACATACACTTTAAAATCCAAGTGTCATGAGGTTTCCCTCCTTCATGTAAATTATTGTATGGAAATGCTTTCCCTAAGAGAGATTTTAAGAAGATTGCAATTGTGAAAAATTGTATTCCCAAATTTGATTATGATTACGGCATCCCTCTTCATAGTTCGAATTGTGAGATTTGGCAATTAGTCTGAACATTTTGAGACTTAGTAACATGAGTTCTAAAATTGTTTAGAAGCACATATAAGCTATCTAAGAAAAGGTGTATGAGTTTAAGAAGCTTAGATAAAGGATTATCGAAGCATCTAGTATTGAAAATATGGACTTTGGAATTCAAAAAGTATTGTTTTCTAGAAGTTTAAGTGTTTTCTGAATACATGTCAAAGCTAGTGGGAGCATAAGTGTTATGCTTGTATGGAAATAATCATTGTGTTAATGGGAGCATGCTTATAATTATTTTAATTATTGCAAGTTAGCAATATTAATTATAGAAAACAAAGATTCGCTTTGCAATGTTGTAGGGGTTGAAAAGTTGTTTTGTTATAATTAAGGGAGAGAATATTATACTTCATTTCAAATATAAAGGCTTAGATTGTGAAATTTTAATCAAATTTAGTCAAATATATATGAAGGTTATGTTGGAATGGTTCAACATGAGGACATTCTATATATGGAAATGATAATTGCATTCTCAAAATTTGGTTGTGATTATGGCATCCCTTTTCATAATCAAAATTGTGAGAACATGGCAATTAGAAATATTATAGCAGAAAACTAGTAAAGTATCACGTCTTCATTTGAGACATGATGAATCGTGTTCCATACGCTTCGGGTATAGGATCGATTGCATATGCTATAATGTTTGATCATTCTAAAATTTTCCAAATGCTTAGCGCATTAAGAGGGAAAAAGGACTAGAACGGTGTTGGCTAAAATAATTAAAGAACTATCAAAGGATGATCTAAGGTTTGCCAAGGATTTGTTGCTTGTGAGTAGTTGGAAGTATAGTATTGGATGGACCATGTTGACATTATTTTGAATAAATAATACTCTATTTAGAATGAGTTGTCATATGGCAAATATGGAAACTGTTAGGAGTTGGATATGGAGAGTCTATGGCTAGATTAGAAACTTTTATGCAAGAAGGATGTTAAAAGGAATGTACTTTGAATGTGAGACTTCGTGTCTATGGAATTGTCTTGTAATAATTTTCGATAGAATACCTTGGAATTTCATTATCCAAGTCTTGGTGACTTCTGTGCTATTACATTACGAAAGGATCATTGCATAGAATGTTAGAATCTAACATATTCCAAAAGTGGCAAGAATTTTGTATTCTTACACTATTGATGAGGATTTGGAATTGTGAAATGAGTTTCATTGGAAAGGTTAACAGTTGATCTATTTCACAAAGTAAGGATCATAGGTAACATAGTGTGCATGCTCGGAGCATGGGACAGCTATTGTTGTAATTCAAGTAATAAGTTGATTATCTGAAACATTAAACAATGTTTAATGATTAGTCAATATGGTGTTTAAATAAAAGGTGTTTTATTTACACTCAAAAGTTTTGGGGCCATATAGGATTAAGTATTATCGTTGTGTTTCATTTTGCATGTATTGATTTCCAGAATAACTGGGTTATTCGAACCTCCACGATCATTCATACGTTGGAAGTAGGTATGAAGGAAGACTGTCATGAATCTGTATGTAGATTGTCTAAAGTGTTTAGACATAGCACAAGTTTGCTGCAGAGTTCATGAGTGCTTTGATAAGATTAATGTATTGGATTAAAACCACGCTCACTTGAATCACCGCATGGATTTATCACGGTTGATTAGTGAGACGATAACATTGTATATTCTTGAAACCAAGACGTGTGAGTTGTTATTTGGTGGTCGGTTGCACATTGACGATAAGTAAACACACCAGTAACTTGGTGTTATAAAACTTATTCTTGTGTGCGATTCGATTAGTAGGTGCAAGCAAGCATTTGAGTCAAAGTTTATCCATTCCTTTTACCCAAGGTGGGATAAAAACGATATCTGTAAGCCCCTCGATAATTTAGTGATGACACCCTAAGCAATTGGCCAAGTTGGGACTAAGTTGATGTGTTCAATTGTAGTCTGTTGTCAGTCGTCATAAATTAGATGTCGGGAAACAATACATAGACAGAGAGAATGATTTAAATCCACGTCTCATGTCTATACAATATTTTGAGAATGGAGGAATATATAATCCCTTATCTAAAGGACACGCGTATCTGATAAGATCAGAGTTGACAGCGGCTTTTGAAAGCTACGATTGCTGATCAGGTTCTGAAGTTTTGCAAAATAGTTATTAGACTTATCCAAGTGGGAGACTTTTGGATTAGTGTCTAAGTCCATAACTATTTTTGTATGTACTTTACCTGATTATGAGCATGGTCCTTTTGGGTTGCCTTCACCATAGCAATATGTAGGATGAATTAAGGAGAGAAAGGTTTAATTATGATTTATTAATATATTATGAGAATAATATATTAAAGGAGAAATCATATTGTTTAATTAATATAGTCGAGAATTAATTTTGTGGCTAAAAGAGATTAATTAAACTTAGGGAACTGGAATTGTAATTATAAGATAATTGCAATTGGGCTATAGATCACCTTTAAATAATAGGTTGGACGAATTTTATGGGGAAGCCCATTAGAAATCGTCCAAGGCATGTTCCATAAGGGGTCCATGGGCTGCTTAGGGCTTAAGCAGTCAAATTAGGGTTTCTTTGTTAGATAACCCTAATTGCCTACCTATTTAAAGAACCCTTAAGACCCTAAAACGTGGCTAAGTGTTGCTTTAGGGTTTCCAGCCGTGTTTGGTGCCCCCCCCCCTCTCTTCTCTTCTTCATCTTGTTTCTTAGTGGTGTTTGTGACTCCATTAAAGGTGCAACACTTGAGGCACTAAGCTTTCTGAAGCCAAGGATTGATTGTTATTGCTATATAATAATCAAAGGTAAGATCTAAATCCTTATTTTAGTTATAGTTTATTAGATCTAGGATTTATGGCTTTGGATGATCAATTGCATGTTCATTAAACAAACTAGATCCAAAGCTATTAGGGTTTGCATGTACACTATAGGATTGATGTATTGCTCAAAACCTATCACTTTGGTGTTATTTGACTCAGGTGCGAGTCGGTATTTCATGTCTTTAGCATTTAGTCAGCACATCAGTACATGTCGAGAGGCGTTGAGTCGACCTCATCGAGTTTCCATAGCTGACGAGCAAGCGATATATGCCACTGAGGTGATTCAAGGATGTGTACTCGAGATCTTTGGCGTTGAGTTCCCGATAGATCTGGTTCCGATTGTGATGGGGGATGTTTGTGTCATCGTGCGCATAGACTGGTTGAGCAGATTCAGAGCGGTCATCGACTGCGAGCGACAGCTGGTGACCATACGAGACCCTAGTGGGGGAGTGCTTACGGTGTACGGAGAGGGTACCCGTTCTGGGTCAACGTTTTGTTCGGCTGCCAGAGCAAGGCAGAGTCTACAGCAGGGTTGTAGTGGGTATGTGGCCTATGTGATGGACAAACGAGTGGCCGCAAGGAGGCCAAGTTTGGTTGGTGATGTACCGATAGTGTGAGAGTTTCCAGATGTTTTCCCCGAGGAGTTGCCGGGTGTGCCTCCCGAGAAGCAGGTAGAGTTTTGTATCGATTTAGTTCCGGGAGCGGCGCCTATTGCCAAGGCACCCCATCACCTTGCGCCGCTAGAGATGCAGGAGTTATCCTCGAAGCTTCAGGAGCTGTTAGGAAAGGGGTTTATTCGGCCAAGTAGCTCGCCGTGGGGAGCGCCGATCTTTTTGTCAAGAAAAAGGATGGTTCACACCAGATGTGCATTGATTACCGGGATTTGAACAAGTTGACGGTCAAGAAACGTTACCCCTTACCGAGGATCGATGACTTGTTCGATCAGTTGCAGGGGGCGTCTTGGTTCTCCAAGATTGATTTGAGGTCTAGATCTCATCAGATGAGAGTGCGTGATGAGGATATCCAGAAGACGGCATTTAGGACACGTTACGGGCAGTACGAGTTCGTGCTGATGCCTTTTGGGCTAACCAATGCACCGGCAACGTTCATGGATCTCATGAATAGGGTGTGCAGGCCAATGTTGGATCGATCGGTGATCGTGTTCATCGATGATATATTAGTGTATCCGAGGTCTAGAGAGCAGCATGAGGAGCATTTGAGGGAGATTCTCAGAGTTTTGAGAGCGGAGAGGCCTTATGCCAAATTCTCCAAGTGCAATTTCTGGTTGCGAGAGGTCCAGTTCTTGGGGCATCTCGTCAACCAGAATGGGATATTGGTCGATCCGGCCATGATTGAGGCTGTGATGAGTTGGAAGGTGCCGAGATCCCCCACTGAGATCAGGAGCTTCCTGGGGATGGCAAGCTATTATCAGAGATTTATCAGGGATTTCTACAAGATCATTGTTCCTCTTACCAAGTTGACCCGGAAGGGAGTGACTTTTAGTTGGGGTCCTGAGCAGCAGGCCTCCTTTGAGACGCTTCACCAGAGATTATGCGAAGCCCCGGTGTTAGCCCTTCCAGAAGGGATGGAAGATTTTGTGATGTATTGTGACGTGTCGATATCGGGGTTGGGTGCAATGGTTATGCAGAGAGGACATGTGATAGCATATGCATCAAGGCAGCTGAAGCCTCATGAGACAAAGTATCCCACCCACGATCTGGAGATGGGGGCAGTGTGTTCGCCCTCAACATCTGGCGTCACTATTTGTATAGGATCCGGTGTATCATATACACGGAGCACAAGAATTTGAAGTACTTTATGGATCAGCCCAACCTGAATATTCGCCAGAGGAGATGGTTGGATGTGGTAAAAGATTATGATTGTGAGATCCTGTACCATCCGGGCAAGGCTAACGTCGAAGTTAACGCCCTGAGCCGGAGGTCGAAGAGTGCCCCGATGCGAGACATTTGTATGAGGATGATGACTCCGGTGTTGGATATCATACGAGGGACCCAGGTAGAGGACGTGAGGCCGGAGAACCGCAAGAGAGAGAGGGTGATCGGGCAGATAATTGAGTTCGTTACCGATAGCCGAGGGCTTTTGACCTTTCAGGGTCGGATTTGGGTTCCGTTTGTGGGTGGAGTACGTACCATTCTGAGGGAGGAGGCACATAGATCGAGGTTCTCGATCCATCCCGGGGCCACTAAGATGTATTTGGACCTGAAAATAGACTATTGGTGGCCCTGTATGAAGAGGGGTGTTGCATGGTTCGTTGCGAGGTGCTTGACCTATTGTAGGGTTAAGGCCGAGCAGCAGCATCCCCATGGCAAGTTGCAGCCACTTGAGGTTCCCCAGTGGAAGTGGGAACAAATTTCGTTGGATTTATCACCAAATTGTCGAGGACCGCTAGGGGTGTCGATGTAATTTGGGTGATCGTTGACCGGCTGACGAAGAGCGCTGACTTCCTTGCTATTAGTGAGAGCTCTTCCTCAGAGAGACTGGCAGAGATGTATGTGAGGGAGGTGGTATCGTGGCATGGAGTACCGACCTCCATTGTGTCCGATCGACATGTACGTTTCACTTCCATGTTCTTGAAGAAGTTCCATGAGGAGTTGGGTACGAGGTTACATTTCAGTACCACTTACCACCCCCAGACGGACAGATAGAGTTAGCGGACGATTCAGACGCTCGAGGACATGTGTTGGGGCATGTAAATGCTCCACAAATAATGAGTGATAGTTAGGTTGTATTTTCCCTTTATTGTATTTTGTGGTGTAAATACTCTCCCTCTATATAAAGGGAGAGTTAGTCATTCATTTCAAAGTTAGCTATCTCATTTCACTTTTCCTAGTTAGAGTTACACTTCTCAAAATGTAATTCTAGAGAGAGAAAGTGGTGGGTTCTCCCCACCTAGGGAGAGTTTCTCTCCCACCATGTTCTTCATGCTTCATTATGATTATTCTCTCTTGTTCTTAGTCTTTTCTTATGAACTCATAATATGTTCTTCGTGTGCATACTTCCAAAAACACGACTAATCTCGAGATATCTTTCTTCCGCATTCACCGTTCGTTATAAAAATGGGTTCCTACAATTGGTATCAGAGCCGTACATTGAAGATCTCACGATTAGTTCTAGGGAATGACTCCCGTTCGATGATTATCTTGTGATTTTTCCGTGTTTCTGCAAGAAAAAATTTCGGGTTGCAAACCGGAATTTTTTTTTTTTTATGAATTTATTTCTTAGTTCTATCTTATGGGTGATTCTATCTCAATAAAATAAATTGTTGTTGTTGCTGCTCGTTCTATTTGATGCTGGAAGAAGATGTTTTTAAAAGGTTATTATTTTGTTGTTGAAGAAATGAAGAAAAATGGGAGAAGAATATAATTTTGTGTTCTCTTAAAAAGGTTGAAGATGTATTCCAGGGAGTTATTTTTCCTTTGGATGAGAAGACACAAGATTATGGGCTTATTTTCTTGAAGAAAGTGGAGAAAAGCATTTCTTTTTGAAGATTTTTCTTTCTAACAACTTTCATTAATATGAGGTATGAAGCTCTTGATTCTCATATTTTAGATGTTGTAGATCCTCTAATTGAATTGTTTGGACGTAAGTTGTTGTTTGCAAAAAGCATATTGTCCTTGTTACTCTTTTGGGTAAAGAGTGCTCCACTATTTGCTCCCTCAAAAAGACAAAAACCATGTGACATAGTCCAATACCATCACCTTTTGTCCCCTAAAAACCCCCTGTATACACTTCCTTTTGCCTTCCCAAGACCCACTTGTTGACTTAAATGCTTTATAAAAAGATTCTCTTATTAAAATATGAATAAATGGCCTTTGCGGTACCATTTTTCATGAAAAAATAGCATTTTTCGTCACTTGTTCAGCCGCTTCCGGACCCTCGAACTGCAGCCAAAAACTGCCTACTGGAGTCCCCTAAGAAGCCTCCCCGTAGCCCCTCTTAAGCCCTGATCCGAAGCCCCTTGACCGCAGCCTAAACCGTCTTTGCTGATAGACCGAAGTCTGGACTCCCTACCGTAGCCATTTTCAGGACCGAAGTCTTCTTGCTCAGACCGCAGCCTCGGTCAGCAGTTCGGACCGCAGTCTCGCTTCCGAAGTGGCTTGCCTGCTCGCACCTACCGTAGCCATTTCCTTCCTGGCACCGCAGCTTAGCTGTTACCTCGCATCCGCAGTCAGGCCTTCCTTGCGTCCGCACCCAAATGAGTCCATCCATAACCAAGCTCCATCCGAAGTCATCTCCCTTGACACGCCACCCTTTCTCCTCCCGCAACACCCTCACCCGCAACCCCCTTTCCAACCCAGCAGACATCGGATCCTCCTCTCTCCATCAGCCCTTCAGCCTTCAGCCCTCTCTTTCTTCCTCCTCCTCCCCCCTCCTTCTTCCTTCTCCTTCTCCCCTCCTCCTCTCCTTTCTTTTTCCTTCCTTCTCATTACCCTCCCCCCTTTTTTTTAGCATTCTTTTTTTTAAGCCTCATTTTTTTATTTATTCAGTTTATTTTATTTTATTTTTTTAGTTAATTTCTTTTAACACCAATTATTTTTTTTCAGTTAAATTTTTTTTAACACCAATTTTTTTTATTCAGTTAAATTTTTCTTTAACCCAATTTTTTTTATTTAGCCAATTTTTTTTAACACCAATTTTTTTATTTAGCCTTTTTTTATTATAACCATTTTTTTATTAAAACCAATTTTTTTTAACACCAATTTTTGCCACCACCTACCCATGGATTGTCACATTGGTTATTTATTTCATGTCGGTTATTATTATTGGAGGAATACTCCTACCGCAGTCGGACTTCAAATTATCTTTTTGTGATGCTTGCACCGCAACGGCGATTGATCAACAAAGTTGTTTCGCATTCTTCACTTTGTGGGATATTATGACTTGGCGCTCTTGATTTTTGATTGACGAATCATGCATGTGGACTTTATTCTCTATTGAAGACCACTTCAAGTGTTCCGGCACCGCAGTTTGGATATTTGGATATTATTTTTGGCACAACAGACTTTCTCAGCACAACTTCAGCAACTATGTCATCCGCCTTCTCATGACCGCAAGAGTATTTATTTTACTCTTTCTCGTTTCTTATCGAGACCTTTCATACATTTAGGGAGAGCTTCTCTTAGCTCTTGGTATCCGACACTCTCCATCCGATGAATTGTTGATTTTTGATATCCGGTCATTGGTTATCAAAAATAGGGAGAGAATATCATCCGGATTTGGTTATTATTGTTTGAGTTTGGATTTTGAAGACTTTTTAAGACGATTATTTATTTAGTGATGCGACGTGGCACTTAGTTTTGGTCTTCATTGATAAAATTTTTGGCATTACTCGATGTTTTCCGACTCAAATTATTTATTATTCGGACTCTACCACAGGATGGTTTTGTGATTCACATCTGGTTTAGTTCTTATGGTTTCACGAGTTTGGATTTGTGATATGTTGAAGACGAAGATTATTTTAGCGATGTGACGTGGCACTTATTTTTGATCCTTGGATCAAATTTTTAGCATCGCTGGACCATGTTTTGGACTCACATTATCTTTATCCGGACTACATTTTATGGATGCTTCACATTTTTAGCAGGGTATCCTTTGAAGAATTTCGGTGTATTATGATTCGAGAACTCGAGATGTTTTTCATACTTTTGAAGACGAAGTGTTTCTTTTATTGGATCTTCTACTTGCTCATGGTGACCTCCTTCTTCGGGTGATTATGACTGGTTTGAAGATTTGGATCTTATCTTTTCTGCTTCAATGGTTGTGCTTTGAAGCCGAAGACCTTCATTTCAGAGATTCATGGCCAGTGTCAGACTTCATAGAAACTTCAAAGTTTTAGAGACATTTCAGCACTTGATTTCATTTTATTACCACACTTGCTAGTCGGATTACTGTATTATAGCCATGTATCACTTATTGTATCTCTCATCATTTGTAAGCATTTAGGGAGAGAATGTTGGGGCATGTAAATGCTCCACAAATAATGAGTGATAGTTAGGTTGTATTTACCCTTTATTGTATTTTATGGTGTAAATACTCTCCCTCCTATATAAAGGGAGAGTTAGTCATTTATTTCAAAGTTAGCTAGCTCATTTCACTTTTCCTAGTTAGAGTTACACTTCTCATAATGGAATTCTAGAGAGAGATAATGGTGGGTTCTCCCCACCTAGGGAGAGTTTCTCTCCCACCATGTTCTTCATGCTTCATTATTATTATTCTCTCTTGTTCTTCGTCTTTTCTTATGAACTCATAATATGTTCTTCGTGTTCATACTTCCAAAAACACGACTAATATCGAGATATCTTTCTTCCGCATTCCCCGTTCGTTATAAAAATGGGTTCCTACAACATGCTTCGAGCATGTGTGTTGGACTTCGGAGGAAGTTGGGACACATACCTACCATTAGCGGATTTCTCCTATAATAACAACCACCATTCGAGTATTGATATGCCTCCCTTCGAGTTGTTGTATGGGAGGAGGTGTCGGACTCCTATCTACTGGGGAGAGGTGGGGCAACGAGTGATGGGCAGTACTGAGATAGTGCTTCAGAAGACAGAGCAGATACAGCAGGTCAGACATAGGTTGTTAACAACTAAGAGCCTCCAGAAGAGTTATGCGGATAGGCATCGATCCGAGCTCGAGTTTCAGGTTGGAGATTTTGTGCTCCTTAAGGTATCTCCTTGAAAATGAGTGATCCGATTCAGGAAGAGGAGCAAGCTGAGGCCCTGGTACAATTGTCCATTCAAGGTGATTGCGAGGGTAGGCAGGGTAGCATATCGCTTAGACCTACCTGCTGAGTTGAGGAAGTGTATAGCTGACGAGGCGGCGGTGGCGCCACTGGAGGATATTCAAGTGGATGCGATCCTGAATTATGTCGAGAGACCAGTTGCAATAGTGGAGAGGAAGATCAAGGTTCTAAGGAACAAGGAGGTGCTTCTCGTTTAGGTTAAGTGGCAGCATCGGAGAGGGTCCGAGCTGACTTGGGAGCGGGAGTCAGAGATGCGGGAGCAGCATCTGGAGCTATTTACGGCATGAGACTTCGAGGGCGAAGTCTGGTTCTAGTATGGGAGAATTGTAACATCCCAAAAATCAGGTATGCCTTATGAACCCTAATCTTTGGGCGATTGTCTATTTTGCTCCTTGTCAAGAAAAAGAATGGAAGACAGGTACGCGGGGCGTACTGGGGTGTACGCTCAGCGTACTCCTACGCATGCTTGATCGCGGAGGATTGCCCGCTACGCGGGGCGTACCTGGCCCAGTAATGAAACCCTAACCCTTTGTTAGCCACTTATTTACGTAACTGCCAGATTCCCAGGTATCTTAGAGAACATTTTGGAGGGTAATTCTTCATCCTTTGGTGTGATCTTGCAAGAAGGAGTGGGAAAATCCAAGCTAGATCGATTTTGGACCTTAGATCTGTGTTGTTCACACTGAGATTCACATTTTGAAGTACAAGTTCCTTCCCATTTTGTGTATTTGATAGATTCCTTGAATCTAGGGTTTCCTTTGTGCAATTTTGAGTTGGGTTGTGAAGCATGTGAGGTCCCTTTGGGTGTAGACGATAGATCTAGACCTTGAGAGGTTCAAATGGTCCCAAGCTTCCAGCTTTATGAGGTCTCATGTGAGCCTTGAGAGTTGAACCCCATTTTAAAGGTTAGTTCTCCATTTTTGGTCTTATAAGCATTGCATGAACATAAAGTTTGATCCTTTACGTGAGTTTCGAGTGTTAGGAGGTTAGATCTACTGGTTGGTGAAGTAGATCTGACCTCAAAGGATCGTTTGAGTGTCTTCATGGGAGGCACTCGTCGAGCCCATAAGGGACTCGACGAGTGGAGTCGGGTTGCCCCGTAATTTGCGACTTGTGATAACCCGTTGAGTGTAGGGTTGACTCAGCGAGTCGAGTAAGGACCAGGGGCGAAGAGGACATGCATGGACTCGCTGATTCGCACGAGTGCACTCGACGAGTCTGGTTAAAGTTTGACCGTTGACTTTTGTTGACTTTTAGGGTTTGGTCAACAATCGGACTTGTGGACCATTTGAAGGGTAAAAAGGTCTTTTAGCCTTCTTAGAGGACATGGAAGACACTAGTCTAGCCGGGAGAGCCTTTATTTATTTGAGATAATTGTTTATGTGTTTAGGCGGAGGCTAGATCAGTGTATACGAGTGTGAGATTATTTGAGATAGTTGAGGTGAGTGTACTCACTATACTGTACCTGGAAGGGTACCTATGTTCGACCTGAAGGTCTTATATGCTATGAGATGTATGTGCTATATGCTGATATGATTATATGTATGTATTATGTATGCTATGTATGATAAGGACCGGGAGGCCAAGATGATATGGGTCGGAGGGTCAAGAGGACATGGACCGAAAGGTCATAAGGTTACGGACCGGAAGGTCGATACGGGTAGTACCGGAAGGTCTTCCGGGATTTGGGATGGAAGTCCCCTAAGACACTTGGACCGGAAGGTCCCACAGAGTTATGGCCTAGAAAGGTGTATGTATTGTATGTGGTATTTTAGGGAACTCACTAAGCATTTATGCTTACAGTTGTTGTGTTGGGTGTTTCAGGTACTAGTGAGGACCGTGGGAAGGCGTTGACATGATCCATACACACTGAGAGGATTTATGTAGTTGAGATCTTTTGAGATTCTGGGATTGTTTGTTATGATGACATTGGATACAGTTTGTTTTGTTTTGATGATTGAAAATATGATTTAAAAACGAAAAATTGTTTTAAAAATTTATATTGTTACAATTTAAAGACCATTATGGCCTCTTTTCTGGACACCATTCCTATAGACTTAACCTCCCAAACCCTAAATATCATTCTTGTAGCAAAAGAGTGCCTTGGAGAGCTTGTTGGTGTATTCTTGGACATTTGAGGTGAAGAGAAAGCTTTGGAAGAGAAGGAGTTACAGCTCAAGCTTTTGGATCTGAGATTAGCAGTGCGAATAGCTTCGTTTGGAGGTAAAAAGCTTCAAGCTTTTCTTCTTTTCTATTTTTTTGTGTATGGGGATGTTTTAGGGTTTTGTCCCCCAAGTTGATAACTTTATGTGTTGATAAGCTCCTAGGACCCGACATTTGTCCCATGTTAGATAATTTTGGGTTGTTATGTCATAAAAATCCAGTCTTGGTCATTAAGAGCTGACCATGCTTGAGTTATGGGCTCCTAAAGGTTTGAAATGGAATGATTTGGGTGTTGGTGACTTCTACAGCCATGCAAAGGCTTAAAGTCACCGACTTAATGGATTAAGAGGCTTTAGAATAGTCAGATTTGGAAGTTAAACGTGTGTCGTATAGGGTTTAGCCAATGTTTGGACCTTTGAGCCATGGGAGGGGTAAAATGGTCTTTTACCATTTTGAGAGAACCTAGAGGAAGGTTAGCCTAGCCTTTGAGAGTCGTATTGATTAGATTAATTATTCTATGTGGTTAGGCGGAGGCTAGAACAGTATTTCCGAGTTCAAGATTTACCAAGTTACCCGAGGTGTGTCTTCTCACTATACTTTACCTAGAGTGGTAATTAGGGTTATGTGGTAAAGTATCTTGTATGTTATTTATGTGACGTGATGTACTGCATTATTTCTATGTGAGTTATTCAGTGTGTGTTCCAGAGTTAGGACCGGAGGTCCACAGAGTTAGGACCAAAAGGTCCATAGAGTTATATCCTTGAGTGGCTATTATGTGTTGTATATGGTATTTTGGGGAACTCACTAAGCATTTATGCTTACCGTGTTATTGTTGGGTTTTGAGCATTCTAACACTCCTATGGTGTACATGCAACCCTATAAACCTTGGATCTATGTTTTCTCTATTATACATGCAAATAAGAACTTTCCAAGGCTTTAATCCTAACTAGCATATTATGAAGCTCTTATTCTACAAAGTA
This sequence comes from Lactuca serriola, assembly GCF_051521515.1. NCBI lineage: Eukaryota > Viridiplantae > Streptophyta > Magnoliopsida > Asterales > Asteraceae > Lactuca > Lactuca serriola. The sequence continues at coordinate 119,556,270 of NC_136414.1, forward strand.
CTAGTTAGATGACATACCTTTTGATGTAGCTTGATGTCTTCAAGCTTTAAGAGCTTAGCCCCAATAGTGTGGAAGCCTCAAATGGAATCACAAATCACCAAAACACCTTGGAAGACTTTAGAGAATATGGATACTTGGTTCTCTCTAGTGAAATCGGCTAGCCCTTCTTAGTGTACCACACTAGGGCTAATTTCACCAACCAATGACATCTTTATATAGTATGGAGACTAGGGTTAAACCCATGACCCTTCATTTCATATAATCCATGGGTTAAACACTCCATGGACTATCCATGAAAGCTTAGCCCAACCTAAATGAACTTGGCCCATTCCATATATATAAGAGTCCATATTTAATTAGTTCATTTTGATCACTTAATTAATTCTAAATTAATTCTTGATCAATACTAATTAAAGAATATGATTCCATATTAATATATTAGAACTTATAATATATTAATATTAATCATAAATATACTATTCTCAAAAGATTATCCATATAAATTGTGCTGGTGAAGTGCAACCCAAATGGACCATGCCGAGTCGGGTCAAGTACATACCAAATATAGTTATGGACTTAGACATTAATCCAACAGTCTCCCACTTGGATAAGTCTAAAACTATTATTGAGTATGACTTCAAAACCTAACTGGCAATCGTAGCTCTTAAAGCTGCTGTCGAACTCTGATCTTGTCAACGAACTTGTTCATTAGATAACGGATCATATATTCCTCCATTCTAGATATCATATGGACTGAGACATGGATTATAATCATTCTCTCTATCCATTTGTTGTTTCTCGATTTTCGATTCATGATGACTGACTGATTGAACAAATCAAATCAGTCCTGGCTTGGCCAAACACTCACATGTGTCATCATTAAATCATCGAGGGGCCCACAGATATCGCTTTTATCCTGAAGGTTAAAGGAATGGATAAACTTCGACTCATATGGCTTGTTCTACTACTTGTTAAATCATACAAAAAGGCACGTTTTATAACACCGAGTTACCGAGTGTGTTTTCATGCAATCAATGTACAATCAACTCATAGTAACAACTCATATCTCTAGGTTTGAAGAATATAAGATATTATCGTCTCATGATCACTCGTGGTAAAATCCATTAAGTGATTCCAATGTGCACGGGTTGAATCCAATACTCAGAACTTATGAGCACTCATGAGTGTTGTAGCACAACTTTGTCCACCAACTTGGACCTCTACAAGCCAACCCATGACAGTCTTGATTCATATCTACTTCCAACATATGACCGACTGTGGATGGTTTGAATAACTTAGTCATTCCGAAAAAATAACCTAGTTATTATGGAAGTCAAAACATGCAAAGTGAAACACAAGAATAAATGAATCTAATATGGTATCACACCCTATGAATATAAATAAACACTTTTATTTATCACCATACTGATTACTCATTATTCATTGTTTTGGTTTTATCAACTTTATACTTGAATTAAAAACACTAGTTGTCCCATGCTCCAAGCATGTACACTATGTTTTTCTTAAACAATAGCTTTGCCATACACCAAGTAAGCACTCTATGTTTGTCTACGATCTTTAATTTGTGAACATGATCGATTGGACATAACTCCAATGATTCTCTTTTCACAATCCCAATTCCTTATTGCAAATGCAATAATTCCGAATTCATGCCATTTACATAAATCTGTTAGATTCTAAACTTATATGCAATGATCCCCTTGTAATGATTATGCACAAATTCACAAAGACTTGGCAACAATCATTACAAAGTATTCCAAAGGAGATAAACTCCTTGGAAACATCCTTCTAATCTTACAGATTGAATACTTTCTAACTTTGAAGCATTTCCATATTCCATTTTGACTATCACTTCTGTACAGGAGTTGCCTCCTTACAGATTATGTCAATATGGTCCTTCCAGAATTAACACTATACTTCCAACTGTCCTTGAGCAACCAATATTTGGTAAACCTTAGATTGTCCTCGACAATTGTTTAATCCTTTTAATCATAGCCAATTCTAGACCTTTTCCCTACTTAATGCCCCAGGCATTTGGAAAATTTTAGAAAGGATGAATATAGCACATGTAATCGATCCTATATCCGAAGCATAAGGGACACGATTCATGATATCTCACATAAAGACTAAATCAGTCATTTGCTATAACACTTCCATTTGTATTTGCCAAGTTCTCATAATTCAGATTATGAAAAGGGATGTCGTAATCATAATCGAATTTTAGAACGCAAATAATGGACCCATATACAAAATTTCCTTATGCTGAGCCATTCCAACATGAAATTCATATATATATATATATATATATATATATATATATATATATATATAGATATATCCTTGACTAAATGATCAAAACTTCACGATCTAAGCTTATAGATTTGAGATGAAGTATAATTTCCTCTCCCTTAATTATAGCAAAACAACTTTTTCCCAGTTGAAACATTTGTTTCCTATAATCAACATTGCTAACTTGCAACCTTTATCATAATTATCATTCTCCCACTAACATGATGATTATTAGCATAACACTTATGCTCCCACTAGCTTTGACATGTACTCAGAAATCAACTGACTTTCTTACCAAAGTTCAGATTTCTGATACTAGATTGTTTTTTGATAAAGCATTATCAAAATCATACACCTTCCCTTAGATAGCACACTTGTGTGTCTAAACAATTATGAAGAGGGATGTCCTAATCATAATGGTTAGACCTTTTTGCCACTTCTCAAAAGTCCAGGTTAGTGTGCCGGTAAACCACGCATGCTCTACTAACGACTTTGAGAATGCAAATATTACAATTGCTATCTAGCTAAAATCTGCTTAGTGAAAGTGTTTCCTCACCATCATTTTCATGAATCGGAGAGAAACCTTATGACACTTAGATTTACTGGGGTATGTGTTCTTATCCACGTGAATTGTCAAAACCATAGTCACAAGACAAGGATAATGGCAAATTGAAAGAACATAATTTTGTGGTTTGAGCTAGGCATCATTTTGTATCGGTGATAGTGTCGTTTTTGCAGTGATTGTACTTTTTGGCTTTGTGTCAAAACTCTGCAGTAGTTGTATTTTATCAAGATGTACTTGAAATTTAATGGCAATAGATGTGTGCATGCTTGATTCTACTTCTTCTTCATCTCAATCTCAATTTATATGCAATTAACATCGCTGTTTACTAAATTGGATCCTCAGTATTGGGACTAACAATAGGTATCAAAGCCAATTTGGTATCAATTGAAGTTATTTTTGAGTGTGAGAGGGCAAAAAAAAATCACTGTTTTTTAAGAATTTTTATCGAAGAAATGTTGAAGGTTTGTTGCCAATAGTGTGTGCGGTGGAGCGTATCCTTTGAGGAAGTGTGCGGTTACCTTGTGTGTGATTGATATTTGCTATGGGCGGTTGGTGTTTGCTGTTGATGTTTGTGCTGTTGATATTTGTTGTGTGCGGTTGGTGTTTGCTGTCAAAGTTTGTGCGGTTGGTGTTTGATGCTGAAGTGTGTACAGTTACAAGTGAAGTGTTTGCTGTTAAATTGTGTGCGGTTACACGTGTACGGTTGGAAAGTGTGTGCAGTTAAGATTTGTTTGCGGTTGAGTGTTAGTGTGCGGTTGAGTGTTAGTGTGCGCTTGAGTGTTAGTGTGCGGTTGAAGATTGCTCAAATGGAATGTCAAAGTATGATTGCTCATCAAGATTTGGATGCAATTATAGGAACCACTACTCGTATTCCTAGATTGTTATCAGGTGAAGGATTTCCTGAATGGAAATACCGAATTGAAAAATACATCAAAATGAAGCATTACAAAATTTGGAGAAACATTTTAAGAGGACCAATTAGGATTACTTCTACTCCAGAAGATGGCACGGTAATTGACAAACAAATTGAAAATTACACTGATGATGACTTTGAAAGAGTTGAAGAATAAGAAAAGGCACTTGCCACACTCACTATGGCGTTGTCTCCTAAGATTGCACAAGGGTTTCGTGAATATACATCAACAAAAGCATTGTGGGAAGCACTCATAAAAGTCTATGAAGGAAATGAAGACATGAAGCAAAGTCGACAAGACATGCTCCGACAGAAATTCAACATGTTCAATTATGTATTGGGAGAAACGTTGGAAAATCAATTGCAAAGATTTATCACACTAACCACTAAAATGAGCTTCGTAGGTGTGATGGTTACTAGGTCTGAAATCAACAAGAAATTACTAAATTCTCTTCCAAAATCATGGGACATGAATGTCTCGGTGATTAAAAAGACAAAAGACCTGAACCGTTTAAGCTTGTCTAAAACAATGGCAATCATCAAAGCTTGCGATCTTGATGATAAACAAAGAGAAATCAACCATGTCAATTGGTACTCTTCAGCCAATCTTGGAATTCAAAACAACAACACTGCCTTCTCAAGTTTCACCACCCATCAAAATACTCAAATCCAGGTTCCACAAGTTCAATCTTATGCAGCTCGTCAAAACATACCATACAACATACCTAAAACGCAACAAACTCAAATCCCTCAAAACATATCTCAAGTTGGTTCTTGTGTTAGTTCTTCCATAAGTGTTTCAGTTCAAACTCATGAAATTGGTTCCCAAAGTTCGTTTACAAAGGAAAAGGAGGAAAATATGGCTCTAGCTACTGGGTTGGTGAACTGCTATAATGCTTTTGTTGCTGGAGACCTTTCTCCACAACTCTCATTCACTAATCTTGATCAAATCCATCTTGAAGATGTGGAAGAGATGGATATTACTTGGCAAATGGCAATGGCGGTATTCAGGGCTACACAATTCTAAAAAAAGACTGGAAAAACAACTGGAGTGTAAATTCAAATAAAAAGATGGGTTTTAGCAAAGGAAAGTTACGTTGTTATAATTGTCACGAACCAGGACACTTTGCAAGGGAATGTCCAAAACCTGATCAGCGAGCAAACTTTGAAAGAACCATGGTGCTAGTAACTTATGTTCACAACAACAACAGAGGATCATCTTCAAACAATCAACTTGCAAACATGGCAATGGTAGCTCAATCGTTCAACTGGGAAGATCAAGTTGAGGCCCTAAACATTTCGGGACCTGAAAAGGCAAATCTTGCTCAAGTCAAGGATGCAAGTGAAGAAATAGAAGCAGATCCAGAGGAGTAGATAATGAATTTGCAGTTTGCATTCATGGTACAGACCACTCCTGAATCAGTCAAATCTGAGGTTTGTGAATTCGGTTGTTCTCAATCTTGTATTAAAACTGTTATGTTTTTTAGAGATCAAATTGAGTTAATCAAAAGAGAGAACGAGGACTTTAAATATGAGGGATATACTCTTAGAAAAAATCAAAAGCCCTTAAAAACTCAATTAGAAAATAAAACAAAAGACTTTAAAAAATTGCAAGAGGATTATAGCAACAAATGCGAGAACTATGATCATCTCAAAAGAAAACTTGCTTCTATAACTGTGGAACTTGACACACTGAAAAATTGATTTGAAAAAGCTGAATTTAATTTCAAAAAATACGATGGGTCAAGTGAAAAGATTGCAAAATTAATCGAAGGTCAATCGCACTGGAGAGATATCATTGATTGTAATCAAATAAAAGTTGGATTACGTTTTGAGAGTGTCCCTCCTCCTTTCAATCACAATTATACTGCTATTCCCCTGTCTCAAGAAGAAATTGATAAAGAACCTTGCATGGTGTATGGAAAGTCAGCTTCTGAGCAGGAAATACAGTCTAGTTATGAGACTTTGCATACTAACGTTTTTACTTCAAGTGCAGATATATCAATAGTTAAGGGGGAGACTGAAAGAACATAATTTTGTGGTTTGAGCTAGGCATCATTTTGTATAGGTGATAGTGTCATTTTTGCAGTGATTGTGTGTTGTCTTGTAATGTGTGCTGCCACACATGTGTTTGCGGCTACACACAGTGTGTGCGGCCGCACTCATGTGTTCGACTGCACACTCTTGTGCTGGTAGAAGGATACTATTTAAAGCAACTGAGTTGTGTTAGTTTGTACTTTTTGGCTTTGTGTCAAAACTCTGCAGTAGTTGTACTTTATCAAGATATACTTGACATTTAATGGCAATATATGTGTGCATGCTTGATTCTACTTCTTCTTCATCTCAATCTCAATTTAATTGCAATTAACTTCATTGTGTACTAAATTGGATCCTCAGTTTTGGGACTAACAATTGGTATCAAAGTTTTCTACATGAACTTTACTGTATACCAAATGGACATCAAGACGACTTTCTTGTACGGCAAGGTCAAGGAGGAGATTTACGTTGACCAACCACCTTGTTTTGTTAACTCATCTCTTCCAAACCATGTTTACAAGTTAGACAAAGCTTTGTATGGATTGCATCAAGCTCCTCGAGCTTGGTATGCTACTCTTACTCAACATTTGCTCAATCATGGCTATTCCCGAGGCACCATTGATCAAACCTTATTTCTCAAGCATGTCGGTCCAGATCAAATTCTCATTCAAATTTATGTTGACGACATCATTTTCGGGTCGACAAGCCAACAACTTTGCAAGGAGTTTGAAGCGGTGATGAAGAAGCGCTTTGAGATGAGTTCAGTTGGGGAAATGACCATGTTTTTGGGGCTTCAGGTCAAACAATCTTCAACCGGAATCCTTATTCATCAAGGAAAATATGTGGAAGATGTACTGGAGAAGTTCGGGTTTCAAGACGCAAAACCTGCTCTTTCACCCATGGTAGAACGACCTCTTCTGACTCCTGATCTTGAGGGTGAATCCATAGATCAAACTCATTATCGATCAATGATCGGATCACTCATGTATCTTACTGCTAGTCGCCCAGACGCCATGTTTGCGGTCTGTCAATGTGTTCGCTACCAGGCTAATCCTAAACTCTCTCATTTAATTGTTGTTAAAAGGATTTTTCGGTATCTCAAAGGTTGCCCAAAACTGGGTCTTTGGTATCCGAAAAATCCCGAATTTGATCTTTATGCTTTTGCAGACAGCAATTATGGCGGGAGTGAGCTTGATAGAAAATCGACATCTAGAGGATGTCAATTTTTAGGAGATAGACTGGTGTCATGGCAGTGCAAGAAGCAGCACACAGTCTCAACCTCAACAGCAGAAGCGGAATATGTTGTTGCATATGCTTGTTGTTCTCAAGTCATTTGGATCCAACATCAGTTGTTGGACTACGGTTTGAATTTTCAAGAAACCCCTATTTTTTGTGATAATGAGGCTGCGACCCAAATTGCTAAAAACCCGGTCCAGCACTCAAAAACCAAGCACATCGACATCAAGATTCATTTTATTCGAGAATGTTATGAGCGTTTGCTCATTCGGCTAGAACAGGTCTGCTCTGATAATAATGTAGCAGATCTGTTCACCAAGCCTTTTAACAAAGCTCAATTCGATGTGCTGGTTAATTTTCTAAAAATGATTCGTTTTGAGGATTAATTTTTAGTATAAATTTGCGCATTTTATTTTATTTTTTTATGCACAAATTTAGGGGGAGAAAAATAGAAAATCCAAAACATTAAAAAAATCCAAAAACATTAAAAAATAGAAAATCCAAAAACATTAAAAATAGAAAATCCAAAAAAAAAACATTAAAAATTAGAAATTATGTTTGAGGGAGATGTTCTGGGAAGTGATATGATCATGTGATAACAGGCAACCTGAGTCTGTGTAACGTACCCAAAGTTGAAGGGTCTATGCTCTGGTTTGATGTGTCGGTAGGCACGAAAGATTCTAAATGGACATGACTAGGCAGAATTGAACTTAGGAAATCAAATGACTTGACAAATCTTGACATAGATAGTTCTATTTGGCCTGACAATACGACGCTTGGATAGGTTGAGCAGGGAGATATATATGGGAATCTACTCGTCACATTAAATGAACCCGTACTTGGAACCGTGGTTTAACTTTTCCTCGATGTGCGGATTCTGTCCTTAATTCCGGTTGGATGGGGCGACTAGTAAATTCCAATAAATTAGGTCTATAGAATATCATTTTCTTTCTTTCCGTCTGTTAGTCATATGTTGTCTCCTTTGCGTGACTTCCAATCCGACCTGGTACACAACATATGCAACTCTATTTCTCTGCAGGTTATATATGTGAAAGATTTCTTATCTGTTAGCCATATGTTGTCTCCTCCGCGCGACTTCTAATCCGACCTGGTACACAGCATATGCAACCTTCTACTTCTCAACCCCTCTGAAGAAATAAATAATAAGTAATAGAATTCTGAATCTATCCTCTCTCTGAATGGTTGTCTGCTCACCCGGTGTAAGGAGTACTCTGGAAGTTCTTGATGGCTGGGGCGTATCAGGAAGCGGGAAACACATTCTAGTACACTTAAAATTGAACACATACAGATTGTCTATAGATCTCGCTGCTCAATTTAGGTGGACAACAATATCCCTGGTCGTCGTCAGCTGAATGGTCCCTAAGATATAGTATCTAGTAACTTAGGATCAGATATAATATCTAGGAATTTAAGATCACATTGTCTTGTCACTTATAGTATGTCCTAATTTTGTCACAATTTTTTGTATTTAAGTGGACAACAATACCGACAATCAACCAGACAAAGATGTGAATACGAAAGGTACCGACAAGCGGATAATGGTTGTCTAAAAACTTTGATCCCTAAACCTCAACAGATTAAGACAATTTATATAGGTTTAAATTGATTCTTGTTGTCAATAGTATTTTCAACCTCATTTTATTTTTTATCTTTTAATTTATATTTTTTATTTTAAATTTTTTTAGAACTTTGATATTAATATTATATTAATCCTCAAAATAATTCATCTTTGAGAAAATTGTGAGTGAAAGGGGTTTTGGGATAAATAATTAAAGGACAACGGGGAGAAAGTGTAAATTCTGTGCATATATATAGCGTGTGTGCGGTGAGCCTTTTTCACCTTCATTTACTTTTGCCTCAACCGCACACGCGTGCTGTTTCTCTCTTAATCTCATTCAAAATTCAAGGCTTTGACTCGGTAAATTCCTATGAACTTGGTGAAAATTTTCATTGTTTGCTGTTGAATCTTGATTGTTTTCTACTGGATCTTCATAAAAAAATTGTTTGTCTTCGAAAATAACCCCACACGGTGTGTGCGGCCGCACACAGGCGTGTGCGGCTGCATGATTTTGTGGATGTGCTGTGACAACCCGATATTTCAACTCTTTGTAATGACCTAAAAGGTCAAGTATTGTAACCACTTTTGAGTTAATAAAATTAACTTTCATAATAAAATGTCCAAATAGTTCTATTTAAATTCTTTCTATATTTAAATGTCTTTAACCCATGATCGTACGTGAAAAGAACGCCCAAATCCGACTTCATATAGCGAAGTTATGATTTTTCCAAGTTCGGCTTAGCAACAGACAGCTAAAAACTCGAATCGGAGATCGAGCGACTTTTGGCCGGAATGACCTAAACGAGAATCGAAGGTCTCGACAATGGTATTCCAGCGGTAAAAAGTCTGGCAAAAACCGACATCAGATAAAGAAGTTATGAATTTTCAAAAAAAATTCCTTAAACACGATGAGTTATAAAATAAATAATAAAAATAATTTTGGAATTTGCCAACGGAGTCTAAACGAAAGTTGTAGAGCGTAGTCTCACCTACGCGTGGATATAAAGACCATCGAAAACGGAGTTCGTATGAGGAAGATATGAATTTTTGAAGTTTATTAAATAAATTATATAATTATTTAAATCAAAATTCGGACCTTATCCGAAGAGTAGTCAGCGTCCTCATCCGAGGTACGCGCTGCGTACCCCTGTACGCCCAGCGTACCCGAGAGGCTTGGCCTCTGATCGTCCACGTCGCCCTATCCGAAGTGTCCGACCCATCCGACCCGTCCGACCCGTCCGAAGCGTCCGACCCGCTGTCCCGTCCGACCCGCCATCCCATCCGACCTGCCTACCCAGCAACCCGTCCCATCCGAAGCCGAGGCAGTCGAGGCTTCGATCACGCATGACGTACGCGTACGCGCTGCATACGAGCGTACGCCCTGCGTACGAGGCTTCTCAGACCCTCCTATAAATAGGATGCGAGGGCTTCCGAGAAAAGGGCTCATTTCTCTCCTTTCTCTCACGATCTTGCCTCGTTATCCATGCCCGTTCAAACCCGAAGCTCTGGTCTTTTTGCTCAAGTCCCAAGGGACGATTTTACTCCCGAGATTCCCGAGAATCCCGAGGAAAATCCGTTTCCCGAGACGAAACTCTGCCCGGTTTTCCATCTCGCTATCTTCAAACTTTCAAGTGAGTTCATACCCCTTAATTTACCTTTTAAATATTATATAAATTCCTTTATATGCTTTCAAGGGGGGGGGGATTACAAGTAAAACACACGAGTATTATCGTGTGTTACATAAAGAAACTCTTTTATATGCTGTTATATATCCAAATCACATACGATTTATAAACCTTTAAGGAACTTTCATATATATAACATATGTTAAAATGGCATTCTATCTTTTGAAATATAAATTTGTTGTAATGCATGTATAAACTAAACTTTTCTTAGATTATTCTTGTCTATCTTAGACTCTACACCAAAAATCTATGCTTTCATAAACAAGTGATTCCTTTTCTAGGTATTTCTAAACAAACAAGACACACTTTTAGAAAACTATAATAGGTATGGTTTTACGAACAAATTTCTAACTCTTATGTACTAGAAACATGAATTTCAAGAAGTTTACTTTCGTATACAAGAACAAACGTAACATTTTAACAAGTAGATATGTTTTTATACCACGGTTTTGTGAGACACTAACTTCATGTACGTTCGAGTACACATTTCAAGTCCTATATTATATACCAGAATCCCTTGGAGGGGGAGCGTGGTGTTTGTGTATAGATCTATACGGGCTTGACAACCCGCGCCCTGACTGTTAGCTGCAGTCCACCGTTTGGGGTGACAAACGTCATAACATTCCAACGCCTGAAGAACGTTGTGTATAGGCATTCCGAGTCAATAGGGTTATAAAACTCACAAGGGGTATTAAAAATTGCATTGATTTACAAGGTTTTCAAACTCATTGGTTATTTTACACTTACATACATTTTAGAAACAAACATTGGTCTTGAGTGAAGGCTACTATTATACTAGTAGAAAATATAGGATTTTCTAAACACAAACAAACAAAGACAAAACATTTCATTTCATTCAAACATTGTCATTTAAATACTTATGAAACTCACCAGCTTAAATGTTGATCTACTCTTTCAAAATTACTTGTATGTCCCAGGAAATCAGTAAATTTTAGGTATTCCTTTTGCTTCTGATGAAGGGATGCTGCGGCGCCAGTTTAATATCGTATTTTGACATCATATTGTAATTGGTTTTGAACATGTAACTTTTGACAAATGTAAACTTTCAATTATATATATGATGGTTGTATTGCTTTCTTTACTATGTATTCATTTGTTACACTACCACATGAAGTCATCCGCCCCCGAACGTTTCCGCCGTTCAGGTTTGGGGGTGTGACAGATTGGTATCAGAGCAATGTATATAGTGAACTAAGTATGTCGAACCACATAAGAAATACAAACTATAAATGCTTAAGGGACTAATACTCTCTGACAAAAGAAATTTTCTTTTTACGCTTAAGCAAGTTTGTGTTCAACTTAAATTGATAGTTCATTTAAGTACAATTACATGCATACCACGAATTATTTTCATGTTATACAACTATGCAAGTATTTAGACAAATTGACACTACGATTGAGACTCGATATATGTAATCAGATTTTGGACAAATATAGCGTGATCAACTATATTTGCCCGAGATTGGGCCAACGTATATCGAGGAATGATTGTAGGAAGCAACAAGTCAAACTTTGCCAAACCATTACTAGAATCAAACACAAGAATTTAAATACTATTTGAGTATTTGCTATCTAAACTAGTTTAACTTACATGTTTTGCATGTTTCAACTTTATTCCATTCTTATAACCCTAACTCTCGTACAGTCAAATGGCTGGATTTCACCACCCTGGCGACCCCTACTTTCCCAACCAAGGCAACGGAGGATGGATCGAAGATGATCCCGAAGGGGACGAGGAACCCATAGAAGTGGGTGATGACTCTGGTACCGACTCAGAGCCGGAAGTTATCGATCCACCACCCATTCAACCTCCCGTCTTCGTAAGGAACTTTCAAGGACCGACTCCCGTCTGGGGAAGTCACCTCCACCATTGGAGCCAACAGCAAAACCTACGCCCTCCCTACGGCATGTGTCGGGACTTCTATGATGTCCGCGGCGGGGGTTCGGCTGATCGAGCACTCCCGGTAATGGTGGGTAAGTTAGCCAATCAGTCCTATCAGTCTGGAGTTCAAGCTAGTCGACTCCAGGATGTCAATGTGGAATTGCAGGTTCACACTTCTGACATTCGTAGGCTGGACAAGATACAAGACAATGCTCAACTCCAAACCGAAGCATTTCAAGTGCAAATGATTGCAGCCCTCGCTGATCTGAGGGAACAACAAGCCGCTTTTGATAGGCGTCTAATGGAGTCGAAGCAATCAGATGCGGAGTCAAGCTCCAAGCGCACCCTTCGACGCAAGTAGTGCTTGTCATGGACTCAAATTTTGTTATAGCTTAGGACCTCGGCTAAAAGTCTTTAAATTTCTCGAACTTTGTAATCGGAGACCCTTATAGGGGTCAAATTTTCATGATCGTTGTAACAATTTTTATATTAATATAAGTGACACTATTACTACTATGTTAAGTATTTCGTTCGAACCTTGAATGGTCTATGTGAAACCAAATACTTGTTTCGTACCTTCAATCTTACAAATAACTTTCATTCTTCTATTTTAAGACTCATACTATCATCTGTTGTTGAACTATAGCTACTTAGTTCATGAGACACATACATTTTCTATTCTATGAAATTCTTATCCTTGTCTTTTCAACCTATAGTTGAAGGATGCCTCCGCGTAGGAATCCAAGGCGAAACAACGGTGAGGAAGCACCTGTACCACCTCCTCCACCTCAATTTGATGTTGTTATGTTTCAAGCAGCAGTCACTGCAGCGGTGGCAGCTGCCATGTCACAGATCAATAACTCGAGTACTAATGGCTCGGGATCTGGCACACACCTATCTAACCATGGTGAGAGTCATGGACCACCTCGAGAATGCACCTATAAGGACTTCACCAATGCCAAGCCCCGGATGTTTTATGGAACAGGTGGTGTGATGGCCCTGAGGCAGTGGATTGAAAGGACGGAAGCAGTCTTTGAAATCTGCTCCTGTCCCGAGCACAGCAAAGTCAAATTTGCAACTTTCACGCTTCTTGATAAAGCTTTAACTTGGTGGAATGGCCACGTTAAAGTACTTACCCTAACAGTGGCAAACTCCATAAGCTGGGAGAGCCTGAAATCCATGATGATGAGAGAATACTGCCCAAGGGGAGAGATTCAAAAGCTTGAACATGAACTTTGGAATCTCGGAATGGTTGGTACCGACATCGCTACTTATACCAACAGATTCTGCGAGCTGGCAATCCTTTGTCCAGATATGATTGCTCCTGAGAGCAAGAAGATAGAGAGATACATTTGGGGACTGACGCCCCAAATGCGATCAAGAGTGTTAGCTTCTAAACCTGACACCTTTGAAAGTGCTAAGGAACTGGCACAATCTCTGATTGACTACGGAGGTCATCAGAACTCAACCACTTCTGCACCAGAACCACAGAAAGGAAACAACAACAACAACAACAACAACAACAACCACAATAGCAGGAAGAGAGTGTGGAATAAAGGGAAGGGTGGGTCTTCCCAAGAATCCGCAAAGAAACAGCTGGTTTCAGTGAATGTTGCCACTGTACCTACTACAGCTCCTACAAATACCTACCCAACAAAGCCTTATATAGGTAACCTCCCAAAGTGCACCAAATGCAATTTCCACCACCATGGACCTTGTCGAGAAATGCAGTGCGCCAACTGCAACAGGAAGGGACACACAGCCCGTTTCTGCAAGGACCCCGCAAAGCCGATCACTCAAGTTCCCGGTGCGGGTGTAGGGCAGACTTGCTACGGTTGTGGCGAGGTGGGCCACTACAAGAGGAACTGTCCTAAGGCAGCAGGCACCGGAGGAGTGGGACGAGTTTTGGCAATAGGCCACGACGAAGCTGTAGCTGACCCAACTATAGTTGCTGGTACGTTTCTTCTCGATAATTCATACGCATGCATATTATTCGATAGTGGAGCGGAGAGAAGCTTCGTGAGTCAAAACTTTATTCATTTACTTAAACCTAAACCTAGCAAGTTAGAAAAATCCTTCACTGTAGAGATGGCCAATGGAAAAACCGAAAACACTAATTGCATATACATGGGCTGTACGTTAACCTTAGACGGCCATTCTTTCCCAATCAATCTTATGCAGATCCAAATTAAAAGTTTCGACGTCATAGTCGGCATGGATTGGTTGAGTCTTCTTCGCGCCGACATCATGTGCTTTGAGAAAGCAGTCTGCCTTAATCTCCCTAACAACGAAACATTAGTTATCTACGGCGACAAATCTAGTACAAACCTTCGCATCATTTCGTGCATCCAAGCTCGAAAGTGGTTGCGGAAGGATTGTCGAGCATTCCTAGCGCACATCGTTGATACAAGTCAAGAACTGAAGGACATCAAGAGCATCTCGGTAGTACGCGACTTTCCCGATATCTTTCCAGAAGAACTACCAGGATTACCATCGCAATGCCAAGTCGAGTTCAGAATCGACTTAGTTCCAGGAGCTACCCCAGTAGCGAAGTCGCCTTATCGTCTTGCACCAGCAGAGATGCAGGAACTTTCCAGTCAACTTAATGAACTCCTTCAAAAAGGATTCATAAGACCAAGTTTCTCACCTTGGGGAGCACCGGTCTTGTTTGTAATGAAGAAGGATGGATCGTTCCGTATGTGCATCGACTACAGAGAGCTGAACAAACTTACTGTCAAGAACCGATATCCTCTACCCCGTATTGACGACCTATTCGATCAACTTCAAGGAGCGAACTACTTCTCAAAGATAGACCTACGATCCGGATATCACCAACTACGAATTCTAGAGGGGGACATTCCAAAGACAGCTTTATGAACTCGTTATGGACACTACGAATTTGTAGTGATGCCATTCGGATTAACCAATGCACCAGCAATATTTATGGACCTAATGAATAGGGTATGCCGCCCTTAATTGGATCAGTTCGTCATCGTCTTTATTGATGATATACTTATCTACTCCCGAAGTAAGGAAGAGCATAGTCATCACCTACGAAAAGTCCTAGAA
Source organism: Lactuca serriola (assembly GCF_051521515.1). Lineage (NCBI taxonomy): Eukaryota > Viridiplantae > Streptophyta > Magnoliopsida > Asterales > Asteraceae > Lactuca > Lactuca serriola. The sequence continues at coordinate 119,571,567 of NC_136414.1, forward strand.
ACACTGCGAACGGAGAAACTCTATGCGAAGTTCTCTAAATGCGAATTTTGGATTCGAAGAGTCGAATTTTTAGGCCACGTTGTTAGCGAGAAAGGTATACACGTGGACCCCTCCAAAATTAAGGCTATTGAGAACTGGTCGGCACCACAGACACCTACAGAAATTCGTCAATTTCTAGGTCTCGCTGGCTACTATCGCAGATTCATAAAGAACTTTTCGAGCATTGCGAAACCTCTTACTACATTAACCCAGAAAGGCGTGGCCTTTGACTGGGAAGCGAAACAAGAGAAGGCATTCCAGACGCTAAAGCAGGCCTTGTGCACCGCACCGATACTATCCCTCCCCGAAGGGATAAAAGACTTCGTAGTGTATTGCGATGCGTCAAATCAAGGACTTGGTTGTGTTCTTATGCAGAGAGGGAAGGTTATCGCTTATGCCTCCCGACAGCTTAAGACACACGAAGTAAACTATACGACACACGATCTTGAGTTAGGAGCAGTGGTATTTTCTCTGAAGATCTGGAGACACTACTTATACGGAACAAAGACCACTATTTTCACCGATCACAAGAGCCTTCAACACATTTTCGATCAGAAGGAACTCAACATGCGACAACGACGATGGGTTGAGTTACTAAATGACTACGAATGTGAAATTCGTTATCATCCTGGCAAGGCCAACATAGTAGCTGACGCCCTCAGTCGAAAGGAATACACTGGTCGGAGGGTCAATTCTCTGACCATGACTATCCATTCCCACTTATCCACACAAATTAAGGAGGCATAAATGGAAGCTTTGCAACCTGAAAATGTGGCAGGTGAATCCCTGCGAGGAATGGAGAAGAGCCTAGAAGTCAAGGGTGGCGGAGCCTACTATCTCATGGACCGAATCTAGACCCCGAAACATGGTGGTTTCAGAAACGTAGTCATGACCGAGGCTCACAACTCAAGATATTCCGTTCACCCGGGTTCAGATAAAATGTATCTGGATCATAAGAAGCTGTACTGGTGGCCTAACATGAAAGCAGAAATTGCTACCTTCGTGAGTAAATGTCTTACTTGCGCTAAGGTTAAGGTCGAGTATCAGAAACCGTCAGGATTACTACAACAACCAGAGATACCAGAATGGAAATGGGAGCGGATTACTATGGACTTCATAACCAAGTTACCCAAGACGACAAGTGGACTCGATACCATATGGGTCATTGTCGACAGATTGACCAAATCCGTGCATTTCCTACCCATCAAGGAGACTGACAAAATGGAGAAGCTTACAAGAACTTACTTAAGGGAAGTAGTGCGACTGCATGGTGTTCCGATATCCATTATCTCCGATCGAGATAGTAGATTCACTTCAAGATTCTGGCAGTCACTACAAAGTTCCCTGGGAACTAGGCTAGACATGAGTACAGCCTACCACCCACAAACAGACGGACAAAGTGATAGAACAATACAAACTTTAGAAGATATGCTGAGAGCCTGTGTGATTGACTTTGGAAAGGCATGGGATATTCATTTACCCCTTGTCGAATTTTCATACAACAATAGTTATCATACAAGCATAAAGGCTGCTCCGTTTGAAGCCCTCTATGGTCGAAAGTGCAGATCCCCTCTGTGCTGGACTGAAGTTGGCGATACCCAGTTAGCTAGAGGAAGAGTTCCTGAAAGCACTCTCACCGGTCCGGAAATCATACGGGAAACGACAGAGAAGATCGTTCAGATTCGTGAACGATTGAAATCCTCTAGAGACCGACAGAAAAGCTACGCTGACCAAAGGAGGAAACCTTTGGAATTCCAGGTAGGAGACCACGTCTTATTAAAGGTCTCACCGTGGAAGGGTTTAATACGCTTTGGAAAGCGTGGGAAACTAAATCCAAGATACATAGGGCCTTTCGTGATTCTTGCCAGAATCGGCCATGTGGCTTACAAGCTTAACCTACTGCGCGAATTTAGTAACATCCATCCAATCTTCCACGTCTGAAACTTGAAAAAGTGTCTGTCCGACGAGACTCTTGTTATTCCACTCGACGAGATCGAGATCAACGAGAGCCTCAACTTTGTGGAAGAACCAGTAGAAATCATGGACCGTGAGGTCAAACAAACAAAACAAAGTCGCATACCCATCGTGAAGGTTCGTTGGAACGCCAAGCGGGGACCTGAATTCACATGGGAACGCGAAGATCAGATGAAACAAAAGTACCCTCATCTCTCTCATGTTCACTAGTATCTTTACTACTTTAAATTTCGGGACGAAATTCTCTCTAACGGGGGGATGATGTGACAACCCGATATTTCAACTCTTTGTAATGACCTAAAAGGTCAAGTATTGTAACCACTTTTGAGTTAATAAAATTAACTTTCATAATAAAATGTCCAAATAGTTCTATTTAAATTCTTTCTATATTTAAATGTCTTTAAACCATGATCGTACGTGAAAAGAACGCCCAAATCCGACTTCATATAGCGAAGTTATGATTTTTCCAAGTTCGGCTTAGCAACAGACAGCTAAAAACTCGAATCGGAGATCGAGCGACTTTTGGCCAGAATGACCTAAACGAGAATCGAAGGTCTCGACAATGGTATTCCAGTGGTAAAAAGTCTGGCAAAAACCGACATCAGATAAAGAAGTTATGAATTTTCAAAAAAATTCCTTAAACACGATGAGTTATCAAATAAATAATAAAAATAATTTTGGAATTTGCCAACGGAGTCTAAACGAAAGTTGTAGAGCGTAGTCTCACCTACGCGTGGATATAAAGACCATCGAAAACGGAGTTCGTATGAGGAAGATATGAATTTTTGAAGTTTATTAAATAAATTATATAATTATTTAAATCAAAATTCGGACCTTATCCGAAGAGTAGTCAGCGTCCTCATCCGAGGTACGCGCTGCGTACCCCTGTACGCCCAGCGTACCCGAGAGGCTTGGCCTCTGATCGTCCACGTCGCCCTATCCGAAGTGTCCGACCCATCCGACCCGTCCGACCCGTCCGAAGCGTCCGACCCGCTGTCCCGTCCGACCCGCCATCCCATCCGACATGCCTACCCAGCAACCCGTCCCATCCGAAGCCGAGGCAGTCGAGGCTTCGATCACGCATGACGTACGCATACGCGCTGCGTACGAGCGTACGCCCTGCGTACGAGGCTTCTCAGACCCTCCTATAAATAGGATGCGAGGGCTTCCGAGAAAAGGGCTCATTTCTCTCCTTTCTCTCACGATCTTGCCTCATTTTCCGTGCCCGTTCAAACCCGAAGCTCTGGTCTTTTTGCTCAAGTCCCGAGGGTTGATTTTACTCCCGAGATTCCCGAGAATCCCGAGGAAAATCCGTTTCCCGAGACGAAACTCTGCCCGGTTTTCCATCTCGCTATCTTCAAACTTTCAAGTGAGTTCATACCCCTTAATTTACCTTTTAAATATTATATAAATTCTTTTATATGCTTTCAAGGGGGGGGGGGGGGATTACAAGTAAAACACACGAGTATTATCGTGTGTTACATAAAGAAACTCTTTTATATGCTGTTATATATCCAAATCACATACGATTTATAAACCTTTAAGGAACTTTCATATATATAACATATGTTAAAATGGCATTCTATCCTTTGAAATATAAATTTGTTGTAATGCATGTATAAACTAAACTTTTCTTAGATTATTCTTGTCTATCTTAGACTCTACACCAAAAATCTATGCTTTCATAAACAAGTGATTCCTTTTCTAGGTATTTCTAAACAAGCAAGACACACTTTTAGAAAACTATAATAGGTATGGTTTTACGAACAAATTTCTAACTCTTATGTACTAGAAACATGAATTTCAAGAAGTTTACTTTCGTATACAAGAACAAACGTAACATTTTAACAAGTAGATCTGTTTTTATACCACGGTTTTGTGAGACACTAACTTCATGTACGTTCGAGTACACATTTCAAGTCCTGTATTATATACCAGAATCCCTTGGAGGGGGAGCGTGGTGTTTGTGTATAGATCTTTACGGGCTTGACAACCCGCGCCCTGACTGTTAGCTGCAATCCACCGTTTGGGGTGACAAACGTCAAAACATTCCAACGCCTGAAGAACGTTGTGTATAGGCATTCCGAGTCAATAGTATGGTTATAAAACTCACAAGGGGTATTAAAAATTGCATTGATTTACAAGGTTTTCAAACTCATTGGTTATTTTACATTTACATACATTTTAGAAACAAACATTGGTCTTGAGTGAAGGCTACTATTATACTAGTAGAAAATATAGGATTTTCTAAACACAAACAAACAAAGACAAAACATTTCATTTCATTCAAACATTGTCATTTAAATACTTATGAAACTCACCAGCTTAAATGCTGATCTACTCTTTCAAAATTACTTGTATGTCCCAGGAAATCAGTAAATTTCAGGTATTCCTTTTGCTTTTGATGAAGGGATGCTGCGGCGCCAGTTTAATCTCGTATTTTGACATCATATTGTAATTGGTTTTGAACATGTAACTTTTGACAAATGTAAACTTTCAATTATATATATGATGGTTGTATTGCTTTCTTTACTATGTATTCATTTGTTACGCTACCACATGAAGTCATCCACCCCCGAACGTTTCCGCCGTTCAGGTTTGGGGGTGTGACATGTGCGGTTGCGGCCGCACACTTGCACGTGTGCGGCTGTGTGTATTCTCATGTGTGGTTGTGTGAAATCTCGTGTGCGGCTTCATTTTTATTGTTTTGACCTAATAACTTTGTGTGTTAACTTTCAGATTAACATGGGAGACATGGAATTGGATAAAGCTCATAATTCTGCAATTTTTCTCGAAGACCCTCCTGCAGTCCACAATGACTTGAAATTCATTGTGGATGGCTTGAAGAAATCCTGTTTGGTTCATGCTCTAACTACAAGTCCTGCTATCTACCGAAGTTTGATTAAGGAATTCTGGAGGAATGCTATTGTAAAGAAGAATGGTCAGGGAGAAAAATTCGTTGAAGCAACAATGGAGGACAAGAAAATTCAAGTAACAAAATGCATTATTAGAGAATCTCTCCAAATTGAGGACACACCTGAGTACTCCATGGAGATTGATATTCAACAAACTCAGGAAGTATTAGAGCATATGGGATACAAGGGAACTTTTCCTCCTACAATTAAGAAGTTGCTTCCTCCTTGTTGGAAGTACTTAGCTCATGTGTTTGTGAGCTGCATATCCGGCCGAAGATCAGGAGCAAACGAGATTTCTCTGGCCAACACGGGTGCCATTGCAGCATTGGCAGCAGGTTTTGAATTTAATTTCTCCAAATTCATAATGAATGAAATGATTTTAAATCTTGAAGGGAGCAAAAGGGACAAATTCTGGATGTATCCAAGATTTTTGCAAATCATCCTTAATGTGAATCACCCCGAGCTGCATAGAGGAAATGATATCTTGGATTTCAAATCCATTGGTCCAAGTGCTTTTGGGCTAATGAAACAAAAGAGGGGCGGGAAATTTGTATTTGAAGGAAAATTCCCATTGATAGAATTTGGAATTTTCAAAGAGGATGATAGAGAAGAATCAGAAGAACAATCTACGCAAATGGAAAATGAAGATATTCATCACTCTCCCTCCGAGCCTGAAGTGGAGGAGATTCGTCACTCTCCCACAACTTATGTAGCTGATGAGCATGATTATCAAAAAGCAAATGATTCAAAATCTTCTCGAGGGGATGATGACGATTATATTTATGAAGATGTGGAGTTTTTGAATGAAATCGACTTTACAGGAATCAATGACGACATTCCAACAAACATAGAGTTTGATTTTGGTGATGAAGATTTTGATCCTTTTCTTGATATTCCCAGCAGCCGTGTAAATAAACTCAATGAAGTTGCTTCTCTAGCAACCAAGACTGGAGATGAAGGAAATTTTCCCACAATTCTACTCTCTAACTCAAAGCCCTTGGAGGTCACAACAAACCAAGGAGATGTGACATCAGAGATTCCTCCCTCTGTGTCACTTGTCTCAACATCAGCTCCAATTATTTCTGACTTATCTGAACCTCAGACTTCTCAGACATCCATAAGAACAAGCCAACCTCTTGAAAGTCTGGAGATACCTTCTGTAAAATGTGCTCCTCAAGTTATTTCAACAATCACTGCAATCTCTGCTCACTCTCCTCCAAAGCAGACTGATGAAGGTCCAAGTACCATGTTGGAGACTGGTGGATCCTCTTCTATTCCAGAATATTCTCCAACTCAACCTTCTCTAGATGAAGCTTCTATCAGATTAGTAAGACATCTGGCTCAATCTAGTCCAACCTCTTCACGCGGGAAAGGAATATCATTTAACGAGGGTCGGACAGATGATGACGAATTCTCTTCGTCTGGTCTTCGAGATTGGAGTTCTTCGCCAACAGCTCATTGAAAAGTCAATTCTAATGGATAAGCTTTCTGCATATATCTTTGAGCTCAGGGCAAAGGATGAAGAAAAGACCAAACATATCAAGGATCTACAAACGAGTCTTGGATCTGTTCTACCTAATTATTTCAATCTCAAGAACGTATTGTATGATGCTTTTGGTGAAAAAGGTCAAAGCCCTCTTCCAACAGCCTCATGGAGTAGTTGATCCTCCTTCTGCTCAATCACCTCCTACAACTGATGATCTACCTGTTGACCCACCTGCTCCATGAACAACTACAATTGTCAACAAATTTGAAAAAGAACCAGAAGGAAGCAGAACCAGAATCACAATCAAACATGGCAAAAGAATTGTCACTGCAAATCAATGCAAAGGACTTTTATTCATGATAATGCCAATGAAAATCGCAAAGCAAAAGGCCCTGTTCTGACTGTAATAGATTTGAAAAAGAGAAAGTTTGGCGACGAGTATGGTGACAGATCTGGTATCCTTATGTGGGCTTTTGATCCAGAAACGAATTTATGGGTGGTAAAGTGAAACTCAGGAATATCTGAGTGTTACAGAAGCACCCATGATTTCAATTCTTGGACTAAGACTAATCTAGCAGAATTATCTAGGGTCACCTTTCACAATCCCTCGCAAGATCCAAGTGCATCTAACTTTAAGAGGTTCCTTGATAGGCAGGTCAAAGAAAATTTTCCCAGTATGAAGACTGCCAAAGCCCTTTATCGAAAGGATAAGGATGTTCTCGACCCAGAAACAGGCAAACCTATGAAGATTATTTTATGGCCTGCTACAAAAAAGCAAAAAGAAATTCCAATCCCTCAGCACTTCCAGGAGGGATATCTTGACAATATGGAATTTTGTGCATACGATGACGAAACTGCAACTGCTGCAATCAAATTCAAGGATCAAGAACATGATTAGAGGCTGATGAATGCAAAAGATCTTCTTCGTTTTCGAGAAAGGGATATTTGGACTCTGGCTCGTCACTAGATAATCTACAGAAAAGACGTAATGGAAGCTGCTGCTAAAGAATACACTGCAATGGTGGCTACGATCAGAAATGGAAGATTGTGGATGGGATCGATGGGGAGATCAGATCTGAGGTTGTTTGAGAAGCCTGCTGAGGAGCTAAAGGAGTGAAGATAAGACTATGCTAGTCTCAAACCAAGGGGGAGACTGAAAGAACATAATTTTGTGGTTTGAGCTAGGCATCATTTTGTATAGGTGATAGTGTCATTTTTGCAGTGATTGTGTGTAGGGATGAGATTTAGAACCGGAAAACCGGACCGGAACCGGAACCGAACCGGAACCGGACCCATTAGAACCGGAATATATAGAACCGGGTCCGGTTCCGGGTTTAAAAATTGGCTTTATCCGGGTTCCGGGTAATCTGGGTTTGGGTCCTTGGGTCCTGGTAAACCGGGTCTAAAATCCGGAACCGGTTTTTGGAACCGGAACCACTTTTAGGGCCGGAACCGGTTTTTGTGATACATTTACAAGATGCATATCTTATTCGTTTCAACTCCAATTGACATACGGTTTTTTCCAACATGTAGTTTAGAGTTTGTACATGATTCTAGACTATAAATTTGTCATTTTTACTTTTATATTCATTGACTTACAGTCCTCAAAAGTCAAGATATCAAAGCTGGAAGTTTTTAGTTTTTTAGTTTTTTTTGTATTCGGTGAAAGTTTTAAAACATGCATATCTAATTCGTTTGAAGTCGAATTGATAGGTGATTTTTCCAACTTCTAGTTTACAGTTTGTACATGAGTTTAGACTATAATTTTGTCATTTTTGGTTAAACATTCAATGATTTACAGTCCTCCGAAGTAGGGATATCAAAACTGAAAATTTTCAACTTTTCAGCTATTTGTTTTTGTACTTTGTATTATGTGAAAATACTAACACAAGCATATCTCATTCGTTTAAAGTCGGATTGACATGCGGGTTTTTCCAGAGTGTATTTTAGAGTTTGTACATGATTTTAGACTCTAATTCTGTTAATTGTGGTTTTGTATTCAATAAGTTACAGCCCCCCAAAGTCGAGATATCAATATGAAAATTTTCAAAGTTCAACCCACTAAGTAACAAGTAATTACCAAAAAATTCCGGTTTTTTCGGGTTTTCCGATTCTAAACCCACTTTATCCGGTTCCAACCCACCCACTTTGATGTTTCTGGGTTTTCCGGTTCTAGACCCACTTTACCCGGAACCATACCCGGAACCGAACCGGAACCGGTTCCTATATACCGGTCCGGTTTCCGGTTCTATAAAATCCCGTTAACCGGTTCCGGGTTTTCCGGGTCCGGGTCCATCCGGTCCGGGTTTGGACCCACTTTCATCCCTAATTGTGTGTTGTCTTGTAATGTGTGCTGCCACACATGTGTGTGCGGCCGCACACAGTGTGTGCGGCCGCACTCATGTGTTCGGCTGCACACTCTTGTACGGGTAGAAGGAGTACTATTTAAAGCAACTAAGTTATGTCAATTTGTACTTTTGGGCATTGTGTCAGAACTCTGCAGTTGTTGTAATTTATCAAGATGTACTTGACATTTAATGGCAATAGATGTGTGCATCCTTGATTCTACTTCTTCTTCATCTCAATCTCAATTTAATTGCAGTTAACTTCATTGTTTACTAAATTAGATCCTCAGTTTTGGGACTAACACAAATCCAAACTCATATGGACTGAACTCAATCTTAATTTCTTGCCACCTGGCAGCTCAAGGGTCTGCCATTGCTTCCAAGTTGTTGTGCAACCAATTGAGAACTCTAAGAACTCATATGCAAAGCCAACTTTAACTGGAATGGGCACAGAATATGTCAACATGATAGGTTATAAACCTGAAGTCGTGTGCTAGTGAAGAACTTCAGGTTTTTGTTCTTGATTACTACTTGAAACCCTTTTAGGATCTTTTTGACTCCCACTGTTTCCTTGACCTATAAGACTTTCTTGCCAAATATTCAAGAGATAGTGTGGATTCTAATCAAGACAAACACTTCACATAATTGGCCTTAGTTGATCTTTGTTTTATCCAAAACATCACAACTTACCAATTTCAAATGTAGAAGAGTAGAAAACTTTTACTCTTACATTTGACAAGTGTTTTAAACCTTCTTTAAGATATGTCACTCAAGTTACAATCTTAGAGTATAACAATCTTAGAGTATAACTCTAACAATTCATAACTCCTCTTCTTAGCTATCAGAATGTACTTAGAGGATGAATTTTGATAAGGTCTCAAAATCATTAAGATGATCTTAAAACATGATAAGGTCTCAAAATCATTAAGATGATCTTAAAACATGAATTTTGATAAGGTCATACATTGAAAATTTTCAAATGCTTCAGAATTATGCTTAAGCTCGTAAGTATAATCATATTTACTAAACCTTAGTAAATCCTGACGAATAGTCTTATCCATCTTTTGTGGTGGACTTTAACAAGTGCACAAGAAAGTGTACTTGATCCCTTAGTCCTTCTCTTCACTCACACATCTATGTGAACAAGCAGTTAGTCTTAATTTTCCAATGCTCGAAAGTTCTCATTCATCATACTATACAACTTGCATGATTCCAAGTTTCTATCCTACTGAAACTTGGGTGATGAGAATCTTTCCTTATTTGGTAAATTTAGACACTACCACAAATGAAAGAATCAAATTCATATTTCCAATATTGCTATCAATGAAATCATATAAGCAACATCTTTTCCTTTTTCTACAAATGCCATTGTAAGGATATTTTAAAATAAATAAAATTAAAAACTTTTCTTTTTATTTAAAAAATTTGCGGAAAAACTAATCCTTACAATGCAAATTTATATGAAAAATTGTTGTCATATATTCCTAAGCAATCTATCATAACTCTTAAGCACATGCTCAAAATTCTGATCACCGAACCATACGATTGAAATCCATCTTCGCGATCAGAATCAGCATATACTTTCTTTAAGTTTCTTTACTTTTCTTTGATTCTTAAAACATCAACATGTGACCCAGCCACATCATGTAATAAGAATCTCCAAGTAGGAACTTAATAGAGTTGGACAATGGAATTTACCTGAAATAAAGTCAAACTTATTGACTTTACCATCCTTAGGTAAGTTTGGCAGCTTTGTAACAAAAGCCCCTTCCTTTGGCAATATAAACATATGGACCATTTGATAATGGTACATGGAACTATCTCAGACTTAGCCTTTCTCTTTACCATTTGGTCAACCAACTTGACTATGGCCAATCCCTTTCCATTGGGAAGATAATGAATTTCTGGATTTCCTGTGTCACCATTGTCAATGTCCATAAAGTTTTGGGAAGTTGATCTCCTAATCAAATTTGCTTTACTAGTACACTAAATCATTTCTGATTTAGCAGCACCAAGCAAATAGATAAGATCATTAAGGGTCTTGTCATAGTCTATTTCATAGGAGTCCCAAAGGAACTCACTATGTGACGTAGAAAGTGATTGAAGCACTAACTTTCTCAAGACTTTGGCACCCAACTCCCCCGGCTTGTCAGTATGTGACTTCATCTCCAAGATGTGATCACACCTAGACCTTGCCTTGCCAATAGGGCTTGAGTGACCTTGAACTTGTGGGTTAGGGAGAATAGTTGGAGGAGGTGGAGGAAGTGAAGTTCCAAGATATATGGGAAGATCATAGATGTCTGAACTAGACATCTTTTAGGAGATATTAAAGATAGTTGATTTAAAATCCTTAGTATAATACCCAATATGAAATATTAAGGCTAGGATCCAACAAACTATTTTATAACTTGGAAGAGGGATGCCGTAATCCAAGCTATAGAATATTTGACGGTAGGTGAATGACGATTCACATGAAAAACGAAATAATTTATTAGGTTTTAATTGGATTTGAAACTCCTAGATCTTTGAGATTCATTGAACTTTCTGTAACAACCCGAAATTTCATGTCACTTCTTGTACCTCAACTTGTAATCCAATTCGATCAACCAAACGTCATTTTCAATTTTGTTTCCAATTTCGCCATTTTATTAAGTCATTAGTTTATATTGACCTAAAATGACTTAATGGGTGTCTTAATACGTTTAGAAATCATTTTAACACCCCACTTTAGTGATCGGAATAATTATAGAATCGACCATATCGAGTCACGACAATTTGGTCGGGTACGACCAAAAGCCCCACTTAATGTCGGTATCGGGTAGAATTCCGTCGTGTCCAATTCCCGAACACTATATAAAGTGTTTTAAGACTTCATTTGAAGCCTTTGGCCAATTTCTCATTAAACTCTCACAACCACTCTCCTCAAGCTAGAATTAAGGTCCAAATCTCAAATTTAAGTCTTCAAATCTCTAAGGTGCTTTCCCTAGCTTGTATTGTAACCTTCTTAGCCTTCAAATTTAAATTCAAAACATGGATTAAGACCATATTCATGAGTTTACAGCCATGGTGCCTTCATGGGCCGTAAACTCATATAGCATGGGTTTTTAAGCCTCAAATCCCTTCCTAAGCAATTTTGGACTTTAGTTATGGCTTAATGGCTTCATGGACAAGACTTTTATCATTTGAAACATGGATTTTTAGCCATTTGAAGGAGTTTACGGCCAAGGCATAAGCTTCGGCCGTAAACTCATGTAAATTAGGTTTTCATGAACTTAAGCCCTTCCAAATCATAGTTGGGACTTAGATATGACATTAGAGCTTGCTAATCTAGACTTGGAACACTTTAAACATGATTTTTGGGTAATAAAAGTGAGTTTACGGCCAATACACACTCTTGGGCCGTAAACTCCTCTTAAATGGTGATTTAGTGCCTTAAAACATGTCAAAATGCTTTCAAACTCAACCAATGGCCTTGTGGTAAATCCTAGATTCATCTAAAAATGATTTGGAGACCTTAAACACAGCATATACCCTACATAAGTGAGTTTACGGCCAAAGAACTCCTCCTAGGCCGTAAACTCCTATAAGTGTGGCTAATGATGTCTTAAACCACCCTAAAAGCTTGGAAAGATTTCTAGAATTGCATGTGAGTGTTTTAAACATTAAAAACTAATTTTTCAAGAGCATAAGGAGAGTTTACGGCCATAGAACATGCCTCTAGGCTGTAAACTCCTAAAAGATACGCGAGTGGAGGACTACACCCGTAACCAGAATCTCTGGAATTTAGAGAGCGTGACTTGAGTGTATAGATCTATACGGGGCTGACTGCCCCACACCTGGCTGCTAGCTACAGCCGAATCGAAATGGTTCAAGGGTGACGAAAGTCATAAGGATTGTGGACTACTTATTGCCACAAGGCTGTGGACTACTTATTGCCACAGATTCAGTCTTTAGTATGGTTATGGAACTCGCAACTAGGATAACAGAGATTTACTTATAGTAATAATGAACCACATACTACATTTTACAGATAACCAGGATTCAGTTTACATCTTTTACAAATGATAACCAACATTCAGGAAGGTATGGGACCTTCCTGGGAAATCTTGTACATAACCAGGTCTAATAGAATACATCTTTCACATTGAAAACCAACATACAGGAAAGCATGGGGCATTCCTGGGTAACATACACATAATCAGAAAAGAGTAACCAACTGAATAACATTACAATTTTTACAATAACTAACAATTCAGGAAAGTATGGGACTTTCCTGGGAATACACTGGTACATAAAAGGAATAGAACAATAAAATGGATAATCTAACTATACTTTAGTTTTGTGATACAACAACCAACTTTTAAGAAAATATGGGATTTTCTTGGCGTGTGTTACATTTTCAGAAACAGAAAGGAAACATAAACATTTTCACAAAACAAAACTGCTTATGAACTCACCAGCATTATGCTGATTTTCAAACTGCTTGTGTTCTCAGGTCAACGATAGTACTGGTACCCGAAGACATACTTGGTTCATGATCGTGTGCGTGCAAGGCTCGTTCATTTTGTTTATATCTATATTATGTATCACAACTGTATAAACTGTGTCTTTTGGAATAAATTGTAAAACTTTTAATATGTAATGTAATGTTTGTTTCACTTTACTTACTATGTGCATTGGATTTGATACTCAACGTGGAGTCAACCCCGGAAATGTTTCCGCCTTTGGTTTTCGGGGTGTGACAGATTGGTATCAGAGCCCTTGTTTATAGTGAATAAAGTATACCAAACCTTACATGGTATAAAACTATAAACACTAAAGGGCCTAGGTGCTCTGAAATAAAAGTATCTCCAGACTACAAGTATTTTCAAAAATATACAAGTATACCGAACCGTCGAGATTCGTATCTATAAGTAGAACAAAATATAAGTAAATGGGTGTTGTGTATTGCAGTTAAACCTGGGCAGTTATGTAGTCGTGTCTAGGGTCAATATAGCCTGGCCAACTATATTCATTCGAGACACGGCCAACATGTGCTTGGGAGTGATTGTAGTATGCGGCATGCCTAAAACTTACCCTAATACCACAAACATCGAGCCAGTATCGTAACAAACCATGAAATGCTATGGGAGTATTTCTCGAATAATCATACATGTATAGACCCCCGATCATTCCGTTAGCGATAGTATACTTGCTTCAATAACTCTTTCCTGCTTTACCGCTTAATTGGAATAAATACCTGTCATATCTCTCGATTCAGAGGACTTATCATCCTCTCTCTTTATTGATCTTATTAGATCAAGATGCCTCCCAGGAAGAGACCCAGCTCCAACAATCCTCCGCCACCTCCTCCTGAAATCGATTCCATGTTATTTCAAACAACTGTTACCGCCGCGGTGGCAGCTGCCATGTGCCAGTTAAATACCGGTGGTTCAGGAGGTAGTAATCAAAGTCAAGATGGTAATCAGGAACGCCGTAAGGAGGGTTCCTATAAGGACTTCATGAATGCGAAGCCTTCTTTCTTCAATGGCACTGGTGGTGTCATTTCCTTATCCCGATGGTTCGAGAGAATCGAATCCATCTTCGAAATCTGTGCCTGTGATGAGTCCGATAAGGTCAAGTTCGCAGCTTGTACCTTCCTTGATAAAGCATTGACTTGGTGGAATGGCCGAGTCAAATCCTTAACTCTCCCTGTAGCCAATGCCATGGGCTGGGAGGCTATGAAAGAACTCCTCCTTGCTGAATATTGTCCCAGAGGCGAAATGCAGAAGCTAGAGCACGAGCTCTGGAACCTGAAGATGAAAGGTTCCGATATTACTGCCTACACTTCCCGATTTGATGATCTTGCCCTTCTCTGCCCTGGACTAGTCACCCCTGAAAGCAAAAAGATCGAGAGGTTTATTTGGGGGTTAACCAATCCGACCAAAGGTCATGTCTTAGCTGCTCGCCCATATACTTATGATAGTGCTAAGACTTTAGCCCAAGCTATAATTCACCACAGTGATGATGTTGAGGAAGCCACCACTGCTACCCCTGATTCGACCAAAAGCAGTGGTGAGAAAAGAAAATTCTGGAAGAAGAAGAAGGGTCAATCTTCCCAAGGCTCCTCCAAAAGACAACAAACAGTAGCAGTTCATGCTGCTACTACCCCCGTAGCTGCTGCTTCTGTTGTGGGATCCACAGCACCAACTCCTACCAGCCGATATGTTGGTAACCTCCCTCTTTGCGAAAAATGCAAGTATCACCACAACCCTGGTCCCTGTCGAGAACTATCCTGTACCAATTGTTGTAAGAAGGGGCACACTGTTCGATACTGCAAAGCTCCGACTCAATCAACAAATCAATCTTCTGGAACAGGCGTTGGTCAAGCCTGTTATAACTGTGGTGAGGCCGGGCACTTTAAAAGGAACTGCCCCAAGAAGACTACTGCTGGCAACACCGGAAGGGTCCTTTCTATGGGACGGGAAGAAGCAGTTGCCGATCCCAATGTTGTCTCGGGTACGTTTCTTCTCGACAACTCGTATGCTAATATTCTTTTTGATTCGGGCGTTGAAAGAAGTTTTATTAGTCATGCATTCAAACATAACCTAAAACATGATTCCCAACCTCTAACTGAAATGTTTACCGTCGAAATGGCAAACGGAGAGAAAGAAAGTGCGAGTGAGGTATTCGTAGATTGCACTCTTACCTTAAACGACCATTCATTTCCTATCGATCTTATGCCCGTATCCATAAAGAGCTTTGATGTCATTATTGGCATGGATTGGTTGAGTCCCAATCATGCAGATATCCTTTGCTTCGAAAAAGCCATCCGTCTTAACCTTCCTTCGGGTCAAACTCTAGTGATCTATGGCGATAAACTCGGTTCCAACCTTCGTATCATTTCCTGCATCAAAGCTCAGAAACTCCTGCGAAAGGAGTGTATTGCATTCTTAGTCCATGTAATCAATGAGAAACAAGAAGTTAAAGACCTTGCGAGCATCCCCGAGGTCTGTAATTTTCCTGATGTGTTTCCCGAAGAGCTTCCAGGAATTCCTCCCGAACGTCAGGTCGAGTTCCCTATTGACCTAATTCCTGGGGCTACTCCTGTAGCGAAGTCTCCGTATCGCTTAGCTCCAGCAGAAATGCAGGAGCTATCCAGTCAACTTAACGAGCTACTTAGCAAAGGATTCATTAGACCTAGTTCATCACCTTGGGGAGCCCCGATTTTGTTTGTCAAGAAGAAGGATGGATCCTTTCGTATGTGTATTGATTATCGTGAGCTAAACAAGTTGACTGTCAAAAACCGATATCCTCTTCCTCGAATAGATGACCTTTTCGATCAACTCCAGGGAGCCAGTTACTTCTCTAAGATAGACCTTCGGTCAGGGTACCATCAGTTTTGAGTTCATGAAAGTGATGTGCCCAAAACAGCTTTCAGGACTCGATATGGACACTACGTGTTCGTAGTGATGCCCTTCGGTTTAACCAACGCACCGGCAGTGTTTATGGATCTGATGAACCGGGTGTGTCGTCCTTATTTGGATAAGTTTGTCATAGTATTTATTGATGACATACTCATCTATTCCCGAAGTGAAGAAGACCACAAACAACACTTGAGGCTAGTGTTGGAGACCCTGCGATCCGAGAAGTTATACGCGAAGTTTTCAAAATGTGAGTTCTGGATACGGAAGGTAACTTTCCTTGGTCATGTGGTAAGTGAGGAGGGTATTCATGTTGATCCTTCCAAGATTAAGGCAATAGAGAATTGGTCAGCACCGAAGACACCCACAGAAATCCAACAATTCTTGGGTCTCGCTGGCTATTATCGAAGGTTCATCCAAAACTTTTCCAGAATCGCCAAACCTCTAACCACTCTAACACAGAAAGGTGTACCCTTTTGTTGGGGTGATAAACAAGAAACCGCATTTCAGACGTTGAAGAAAGCTTTGTGCATCGCACCTGTCTTGTCCCTACCCGAAGGGACAGAGGACTTTGTTGTCTACTGCGATGCGTCTACTCAAGGTTTAGGCTGTGTGCTTATGCAGAGAGGAAAAGTAATTGCTTATGCCTCTAGGCAGTTGAAAGCACACGAGGTCAACTATACCACACACGATTTGGAGCTAGGAGCCGTAGTTTTTGCATTGAAGATTTGGAGGCATTACCTTTACGGAACCAAGTGCACGATCTTCACCGACCATAAGAGCCTGCAACATATCTTCGACCAAAAAGACTTGAACATGAGACAAAGGCGATGGGTACAATTACTCAGTGATTATGAGTGTGAAATTCGTTACCATCCCGGCAAGGCCAATGTGGTAGCAGATGCCCTTAGCCGAAAGGAGAGTACCAGCAACAAGGTGAAGAGCCAGTCGATAACCATCCATTCTAACCTACCCATGCAAATCCGAGAAGCTCAGTTAGAAGCCCTGAAACCCGAGAACATGACAACTGAAGCTTTGAGAGGGATGGAAAAGAAACTTGAGATCAGAAGTGACGGAGTCCATTGTTTTATGGATCGAATCTGGATTCCCAAGTCCGGAGGATTTAGAGAATTAGTCATGGAGGAAGCACATAGAACCAGATACTCTGTTCACCCGGGCTCTGACAAGATGTACTTAGATCTCAAGAAACAATATTGGTGGCCAAATATGAAGGCTGAGATAGCTTCATTTGTGGGCAAGTGTCTGACTTGCGCCAAAGTAAAAGTTGAACATCAGAAACCCTCGGGTCTGCTCCAACAACCTGAGATACCTGAATGGAAATGGGAGATGATCACCATGGATTTCATCACCAAACTACCCAAGTGCTCGAGTGGGTATGATACCATTTGGGTGATTGTCGATCGTTTGACAAAATCAGCTCACTTCATTCCAATCAAAGAATCATACAAGATGGAAAGACTCGCACGGATATATATTCAAGAGGTAGTCCGACTACACGGTGTACCTGCATCCATTTTCTCTGATCGAGATAGCAGGTTTACTTCCCGATTTTGGCAGTCTCTCTAGAAAGCCCTTGGAACCCAAATAGACATGAGCACGGCATACCATCCTCAGACTGACGGTCAAAGCGAGAGAACAATACAAACCCTGGAGGACATGCTTGGGGCATGTGTCATTGACTTTGGAAAGTCGTGGGACGCACATCTACCATTGATCGAATTCTCGTACAACAACAGTTACCACACCAGCATTAGGGCTGCCCCGTTCGAAGCCCTATACGGTCGCAAGTGCAGATCCCCTCTGTGCTGGGCCGAGGTAGGAGATACACAGTTAGCCAAGAGTCGAGTCTCCGACAGTGCACTTACCGGTCCTGAAATCATCCGTGAAACCACTGAGAAAATTATCCAAATCCGTGAACGACTAAAGGCCTCGCGCAATCGTCAGAAGAGTTACGCTAATAATCGTCGGAAACCACTAGAATTCCAAGTTGGGGACCGTGTTCTGTTGAAGGTCTTGCCCTAGAAAGGCACTGTACGCTTCGGTAAACGTGGGAAACTTAATCCAAGGTACATTGGACCTTTTGAAATCATCGCCAGAGTTGGTCCGGTAGCCTATAAGCTTCATTTACCTCACGAACTTAGTAACATCCATCCCGTCTTTCATGTTTCAAACCTCAAGAAGTGCCTATCCGATGAAACCGTAGTGATTCCATTAGACGAAATTGAGGTCGATGAAAACCTCAACTTTGTGGAGGAACCAATCGAAATCATGGATCGAGAAGTCAAACGTACGAAACAGAGTCGCATCCCGTTGGTGAAGGTTCGCTGGAATGCCATGCGGGGACCGGAGTTCACTTGGGAGCGAGAAGACTCGATGAAACAAAAATATCCACAACTCTTTCTAGGTCCATGATTTGTATTTTCTCTTATCTCTTGTCTTGAATTTCGGGAAGAAATTCCCTCCAACGGGGGGATAATGTAACAACCCGAAATTTCATGTCACTTCTTGTACCTCAACTTGTAATCCAATTCGATCAACCAAACGTCATTTTCAATTTCGTTTCCAATTTCGCCATTTTATTAAGTCATTAGTTTATATTGACCTAAAATGACTTAATGGGTGTCTTAATACGTTTAGAAATCATTTTAACACCCCACTTTAGTGATCGGAATAATTATAGAATCGGCCATATCGAGTCACGACAATTTGGTCGGGTACGACCAAAAGCCCCACTTAATGTCGGTATCGGGTAGAATTCCATCGTGTCCAATTCCCGAACACTATATAAAGTGTTTTAAGACTTCATTTGAAGCCTTTGGCCAATTTCTCATTAAACTCTCGCAACCTCTCTCCTCAAGCTAGAATTAAGGTCCAAATCTCAAATTTAAGTCTTCAAATCTCTAAGGTACTTTCCCTAGCTTGTATTGTAACCTTCTTAGCCTTCAAATTTAAATTCAAAACATGGATTAAGACCATATTCATGAGTTTACGGCCATGGAGCCTTCATGGGCCGTAAACTCATATAGCATGGGTTTTTAAGCCTCAAATCCCTTCCTAAGCAATTTTGGACTTTAGTTATGGCTTAATGGCTTCATGGACAAGACTTTTATCATTTGAAACATGGATTTTTAGCCATTTGAAGGAGTTTACGGCCAAGGCATAAGCTTCGGCCGTAAACTCATGTAAATGAGGTTTTCATGAACTTAAGCCCTTCCAAATCATAGTTGAGACTTAGATATGACATTAGAGCTTGCTAATCTAGACTTGGAACACTTTAAACATGATTTTTGGGTAATAAAAGTGAGTTTACGGCCAAGACACACTCTTGGGCCGTAAACTCCTCTTAAATGGTGATTTAGTGCCTTAAAACATGTCAAAATGCTTTCAAACTCAACCAATGGCCTTGTGGTAAATCCTAGATTCATCTAAAAATGATTTGGAGACCTTAAACACAGCATATACCCTACATAAGTGAGTTTACGGCCAAAGAACTCCTCCTAGGCCGTAAACTCCTATAAGTGTGGCTAATGATGTCTTAAACCACCCTAAAAGCTTGGAAAGATTTCTAGAATTGCATGTGAGTGTTTTAAACATCAAAAACTAATTTTTCAAGAACATAAGGAGAGTTTACGGCCATAGAACATGCCTCTAGGCCGTAAACTCCTAAAAGTTTGTAAAATGGTAACCTAAATTCATAACAATGCTTAGAAAATTAGTTAGAATCACATGTGATTGTCCTATATAGTTCAAATTAACCATTCTTGGCCATGGGTGAGTTTACGGCCGTAAACTCTAAGAGTGTGGCCGTAAACTCATGTTTTAAATGATGTAAATTCATTCCAAGTGTTCCAAGGCATTTTAGATAATCCATTCTAGCAATCCCCATGTCCATTTAAGCCCTTAAACCATCAAAATCACACCAACATGAGTTTACGGCCGTAAACTCATGTGTGGGTGTGTTTTGTGGTTGTAAACTCATTTAAATGTTTACTTATGGAGAGTAAGCTCAAGTCCCAAATCCCTAGTGCCATTACACGTCCGAAGATATCACCCGGGTCACTCCAAACGCTCATTTTGAGGTGTTTAACCTCGTTGGAGTGTAATGTTCCATATGATTAGTGAATGTATCCCTAATTGTATATATATGGACATCATTTCATTTTACATACGGACATCGCGAGTAAACAATCCCCGAATCAACGTCTAGTATCCAAAACCGACACATTCCCGAGTCCGGTGAGTTCATACCCCTACCCTTTTTCACTATTTTTCACTGTTTTCAGGGGGGGAACACAAGAAAAGTACAAGGGTTTTCTTGTACTCAAAACTTATTTTCATGTGTGTACTTCACATTTCATATGCTTTTAATATTGATTACACAACTGATAACGAGTTGAATACACAGATTACTTAAACATTTATTTGTGAAATGAGTTTTATAAACTGTTATGTTTTATATATTTCACAAATGGTTTCCATATTTTATCAGTTAAAAGCATGACTTATAACACATGAATAATATATTTCGTACACTGTCTTGTCCTCGGTAACATTCCACAGAAATACGTGAATGGAGGATTATCCTATTATTACTAGTAAATTTGTTATTCCGTATGATTGGAGACACGTCCTCGGCAAACACTCCACAAAGATACGCGAGTGGAGGACTACACCCGTAACCAGAATCTCTGGAATTTAGAGAGCGTGACTTGAGTGTATAGATCTATACGGGGCTGACTGCCCCACACCTGGCTGCTAGCTACAGTCGAATCGAAATGGTTCAAGGGAGACGAAAGTCATAAGGATTGTGGACTACTTATTGCCACAAGGTTGTGCACTACTTATTGCCACAGGTTCAGTCTTTAGTATGGTTATGGAACTCGCAACTAGGATAACAGAGATTTACTTATAGTAATAATGAACCACATACTACATTTTACAGATAACCAGGATTCAGTTTACATCTTTTACAAACGATAACCAACATTCAGGAAGGTATGGGACCTTCCTGGGAAATCTTGTACATAACCAGGTCTAACAGAATACATCTTTCACATTGAAAACCAACATACAAGAAAGCATGGGGCATTCCTGGGTAACATACACATAATCAGAAAAGAGTAACCAACTGAATAACATTACAATTTTTACAATAACTAACAATTCAGGAAAGTATGGGACTTTCTTGGGAATACACTGGTACATAAAAGGAATAGAACAATAAAATGGATAATCTAACTATACTTTAGTTTTGTGATACAACAACCAACTTTTAAGAAAATATGGGATTTTCTTGGCGTGTGTTACATTTTCAGAAACAGAAAGGAAACATAAACGTTTTCACAAAACAAAACTGCTTATGAACTCACCAGCATTATGCTGATTTTCAAACTGCTTGTGTTCTCAGGTCAACGATAGTACTGGTACCCGAAGACTTACTTGGTTCATGATCGTGTGCGTGCAAGGCTCGTTCATTTTGTTTATATCTATATTATGTATCACAACTGTATAAACTGTGTCTTTTGGGATAAATTGTAAAACTTTTAATATGTAATGTAATGTTTGTTTCACTTTACTTACTATGTACATTGGATTTGATACTCAACGTGGAGTCAACCCCGGAAATGTTTCCGCCTTTGGTTTTCGGGGTGTGACACTTTCAATGGCATGTTTCGATCTCGGGTGTGCCCTTCAGGTTTTATGACTGGGATGTCGAGGATCACAAAACAAGGATTGAAGTAACCATGCAAATTAGTTGGTACCCTTAAGTGTTTACCCCTCAATCGATGTGCCGGTTAACCACACACACTCCATCGATACTATGATAAACATTAAGTTACCCTTCGCGTACCTTGTTAAATACGATTTACTGTGCCGGTTAACCACACACGCTCCACTAACCGACTTAAACAAAGTGCAAATTGTAATTTCATGGATTAGCACCTTATTCACATTTTCCTAAGTAACTAAGATTAGGTATTTATAAATGGTTTAGTTACTTAGTATTTATCGTTAATACTTTTAATGAAGGGAGAATTATAGTCCTTGTCCTACCTATTTGGCTAACGACCCTCCACCAGTCAAGGAAGCGGTGGGTGAGAGTGAACACCCATTAAACTGCCATTTTATAGGCAGTAACCTTATAGCCCCCCCCCCCCTCCCCCCTTATAGACCGGCTTCGTGAATGAGGCCTACTAACGGTAAGACTGACTTTACTCTTATACATATATATATATATATATATATATATATATATATATATATATATATATGTATATATATATATATATTATTAACTTATAATATTATAAAGTACAAGGGTTGAATTTTAGCTTTTAAAATTCTAAGGGCTAACATGGAATTAAAGTATTCATAAGTGAAAACTTTTCAAATTCCAAAACTTGAGGGAAAGTTTTGAAACTATTCAAAACTAATTAATTCCATAACTTATGTGTTTAAAGTAGTTTTAATCCAAATACTCTTCAAGTTCCATAACTTGAGGACAAGTTATGGAAGACATTAAACTAAAAAAAGAATTAATTTTTCTTTATTTTATAACTTATGGAATTAATTAAGGTTACACCTTTTTATTTATTTATTATTTAATGAAGAGACTCTTGGTCCTCCATAACTTGAGGACAAGTTATGGTGTCATAAAACCATTTAATTAGAACTAGACTCTTCATTTTGTAGCCTTTGCCAACTTTTATGTGTTTTATGAAACTTAAATGTGACTTTTCATATAACTTGAGGACAAGTTACAAAAACATATTTTAGAATCAACTTTTAGATTAATTTGGATTGAAAACAATTATTTCACTCAACTTTTCTATTAATCTAAGCAACTCATCAGAACAAGATAATTCAAATCAAACTTTTTCATGTATTTAGTCTAAACCTTAAACTAATACAAAACATGAATCTATTGACAATTATCTTTTAAATTGGATTAGCATGAACATTACCACATCAAAAACAAGTTTATAAGTCCAAAAACATCTTAGAGTAATGTTCCTAGTCCAATTCCAGCCAAAAAGGTCGAATTTATGCTGTCTGGGGGTCCAACTCATCGAGTGTATGAACCAACTCGGTGAGTTGGATGCATTTTGCCTTGGACTCGGCGAGTCTGTTGGGCAGACAGCATCAAAACTCGATTTTTCTGCTACTTTTGCAAGTATAACAAGAAAACAAGCCTTGGCTCTGATACCACTGTTGGGTTTTGAGCATTCTAACACTCCTATGGTGTACATGCAACCCTATAAAACTTGGATCTATATTTTCTCTATTATACATGCAAATAAGAACTTTCCAAGGCTTTAATCCTAACTAGCATATTATGAAGCTCTTATTCTACAAAGTACTAGTTAGATGACATACCTTTTGATGTAGCTTGATGTCTTCAAGCTTTAAGAGCTTAGCCCCAATAGTGTGGAAGCCTCAAATGGAATCACAAATCACCAAAACACCTTGGAAGACTTTAGAGAATATGGATGCTTGGTTCTCTCTAGTGAAATCGGCTAGCCCTTCTTAGTGTACCACACTAGTGCTAATTTCACCAACCAATGACATCTTTATATAGTATGGAGACTAGGGTTAAACCCATGACCTTTCATTTCATATGATCCATGGGTTAAACACTCCATGGACTATCCATGAAAGCTTAGCCCAACCTAAATGAACTTGGCCCATTCCATATATATATATAAGAGTCCATATTTAATTAGTTCATTTTGATCACTTAATTAATTCTTGATCAATACTAATTAAATAATATGATTGCAAATTAATATATTAGAACTTATAATATATTAATATTAATCATAAATATACTATTCTCAAAAGATTATCCATATAAATTATGCCGGTGAAGTGCAATCCAAATGGACCATTCCGGGTCGGGTCAAGTACATACCAAATATAGTTATGGACTTAGACATTAATCCAACAGTTATGTGTTATGTGTTTCAGGTACCAGTGAGGATCGCGGGAAGGCGTCGGCATGATCAGTACACACTACTAGGGTCTTTATGTATTGGGATCCTGGGATATGTTTTAGTTGGATAATATGTGAAACATTGATTTGAGAATTTCTTTTGAATCAAATTATATTTTTAAAATGAAAAATTGTATCGAAAATTTACGGTGTTATAGGTACACTAGACATCTACCTGATCACTGAGATAGAAGCACATATACAACAGTCCCACATGATCTCCAAAGGATACCTCATCTGACAATAACTGCCCTATCTATACAGCCACTCACGGCTCCTTCCATCAATTTGATCCATCCGATCATGATAGAACGACAACCTGTCCCCACTAAATCCAACACAAAAGGTCAATGCTACCAGAATAAATTTAGTCTTACATCATACCCGGTCTCCTTCGACCTACCTTTTCCGGATTCCAATATGTTGTGACCTACTCACAAACTTGCGAACTGGCCTACCTTGGCCTAAATCATTTGAACTAATCCATGATACTACGGCTACGCCCACAGATTTACAACACTTCCCACGGTATCTAGTTGCTAGCGAATGCCACGAAACCCCCGTAGTCTTATAACGCTTCCCGCACTAACATCAACACAACCCAAAACCCTTACCCCTAACCTATGAATTCGAATTGCATTCAGAGTCGTGCACGCACTCGACTGAACACCCCAACTAAGCTCAATCCATGATTTGAACCCCCACTTGATTCCCCAAATTTTGCTATCAAGCACCAATAAGATGTGATTCATATACTGTGAAATTTTACCAAACTTCAAACTCACACAACCCTTAAACCAAATAGCCACTTGGGCCACCACTTTTCCTCGAGGATGAGAAACCCATCCCGGTCTCATACCTACCCTTGTCTTGCACACCTGCGCGATCCTCCCCCACTTAGAATCCACTAAGTCTCCTTGGTTCATGAAAATTAAAGGATTCTCAATCCTTCTTACGTTACAATAATTAATCTGCTGACGACCAATGCTTAACAAACTAGTGCACCATAAGTAACGCTTCGCAAAACTACACAAATCCTGAAAACCAGCTAACACTTCTCGTATCCCAACAACATCAATGACTTCAAACGCTTAAAAGTGATATTACGCTAAGATCTCGGAGTCCAATGAATGAATAGACTAACCAAAACCTCAGCAACAACTCCCTCTTCCCTCGGTAATCCCGATGGCTCTTCCAAACATAAATACTAAGTCTTCTAAAAACTAGCCATAACTCCCTCGTTCAAGCCCTCGAACCAACCTTGAAAATGACTTGAGCAGGTACACTCACTGCTCCTCCCTGATCGTCAGACAGTCGACCTCTTTTTTGTCCACCTAAACACAACGAAAATATAACGGGCTTGCTCCCTACGGGCAATCCCTAGAGACGTGGTCAAACCTGCTACACCCGTAGCAACCCAGATCACTGAACAGATTCCGAAAACGACTTGGAGCAATCACAGTACACGCGGAATCCGCTCCGCAAGATACATTTGTCTGAAGATCTCTCAGAGATTCCTCGACATGCTGAATGGCATCTGAAAAACCTTGCTAACCTAGACGGTAGCAGAAAACCAACGCGAGATCCAACTTATCACAATTCCCAAGCGATACAAATACCCGGTATCCACCGGAAACTGCCAAAGATAGCATATCCGCAAACATTTGAAGAAATCCTGACCACCTCCCCCTGTGATACCTCGACCACCCTGAGACCATGATGTAACACCTCATTCCGATCCTAATGTCAATCCAATCCCTTGGAACGAAACTTCATCGCGCAGTTTTTGCAAACGTTGCACTGGATCCGACCATGCTGGCCTCACAAAAGCTGATCCAAACCCTCAGGTCTCCGCCCGAGACCCTCCAATAAATTCACCTGACCTAAACCTCTCTCATTGAGGTACTCCTAATAAATCTTTCATCCTTGGTTTTAAGATCCATATCATTGAGGGTCTCGCACACTGACATACTCACCAGCTCAATCGCCAACGGCTGAACTACAGTAGCTGGAGCAACCTCTGCTCTAAACTGACTATAAACTATTCCTAATACATACCTTCAAATCCCAAAGCACAATATATTGCACAATCAACCCTTCCCACCTGATACAAGAGATCCAAGGCGAACTCGAAATCCTAGCAGTCCTTCCACTAACTGGCTCACCACCGGAGCTGGGACCAAACCCTGATCCCACCCATGCATGCTCATCCTCATTCTGCAAAGCCGCTATTCCCAAGCTCAAGGAATAACCAAGAATTCTCCTTTCCATAAGCCTCTCAGATTCTCCAAGACTCTCACTAATTCAAATATGGATCATGTGATTTCACTAGTACGGGCCCAATACTACCTTCCACACCTATCCATACTTTCCTCAGCAATCCTCCCAAATCCTTTAAGTCACTTAATCCATTCATACACTAAATATTTGCTTAACAACAAGACGATCTCTATCGTAGCACCTCCTAGGCTCCCCTAGGTTCCCAACTTCACTGAGCTGTCCCACTAAGCTCACTAGAGCATATCCTAGGCTTTCCTAGGTTCCCAACCTTCCCCTACCCTCAGCTACTGAAAGATTCCCATTAATGTCAACTAGCTACCTCATTAATATAGCCACATGTACCAGAGATCATATAATCCTTCAAGTAAAAGACTCATCCCTAAAACGGTTGGACTCATACAAGAGTTGCGTAATAGGGTCAAGTTCATCACTTTCTGATTATCCATTCTATGCTACATGTGACTTAGCATATTCACTTAATAGCTAACTCACATTAATAAGAGTCCTATAAAGCACAAAGCAAGCAACATTCAGGTAAACGGTAAATCTAACCAACATACACTAAACAAGCCAGTCTATCTGCACATACATTCCGCCAGCATGTAACACCTATCGCTAACCTCATCCTAGGCTTACCCTAGGGTAGTCTCCACCCCATGAACTATCATAAAACATTCGGATCACATACCACCACTCATGTTGTCCACATCCATCAATCCTCGCTGCCGGCTACCTTATGCATGCAAATTATATACAAAGCTGGATCTAATAGACTATCGAATAACATACCCTACCCTAGGACCACAACCGGACAAGGAACAAGAAATATGGCCAAGTCGATCATTCTAAGGCTATAAGGTCCTAACCGTATACAATTTTCAAAACATACACATTGTAGTTACAAATACCAATTATCACTCTCATTCCAGCATGACATCCAATATCCTCATGGCTACAAGCACCACATATCAAGCCAACCTATTGATGACTACTCAGCATTACTATGCAAGTCTTACTTAAGCTTAGTTGATTGCATGCACCACACCCTTTCTTGTCTTAAAAATTCTTTACTTAAAACATTTACCATTGAAATTTTTTGAAATTCTTACAGATCATCAATTTGAGTTCAGACACACCCGAAGGTATCCCCGAATCCCTCAAACCATGGCTCTGATACCAACTTGTAACGACCTAAAAGTCAGGGGTAAAAATTTTATTTTTAATATAACCCAACATAGATATCATTTATTCCAATCATTCCAAAATATTGTTAATTAAAAACATTTATCAGAGTTCATCCCAAAATCATTCATTGCGGAAAACATGGGTATGTGCGTTGCGATCAAGTTGAGCCCTTCCTTCCCAAAACAAAGATACCTGAAACCATAAACAAAATTGTAAGCACAAAGCTTAGTAAGTTCCCTAGAGCATACCCCACATAATCCACATAATCACATAATCCATATCATCTGTAACAGCTACCATAAACCTTATCAATCACACATGCAATGAATACAAACATATAAGGATGTCATGGAAACCCTACAGGGTCTTATACTAGGTGCCATGGGAACCCCCAGAAGGTCTTAGCCCACTGTCATACCAACCATACATATAAGGATGCCTTGGAAACCCTCTAGGGTCTTACTCCGGGTGCCATGGGAACCCCCACATGGTCTTAGCCCAATGCCATGGAAACCCTCACATGGTCTTGACTAAGGATGTCATGGAAAGACTCCACGGTCTTACACCCTAGTGCCTCGGGAACCCCCCGAGGTCGTCCATGCATCAAAAAGACAACTAACATATCACATAACACATAATCAACTAGCATACCACATAACACGAAATTAACTAGCATATCACATAATGCATAATGGGCCGGCCTTGGTTCCTTAGACCCATTGGTATGGTGAGGAGACTCACCTCGAATGCAGAAGCTTCCCGAATGTGACAACCCAAAATTTATCCGGTCATTTTTAACCTCATCTTCCGTTAATAGAACCCGCTTTATTAAATTGTCCGTTAACCTTTTGCATTAGGTTAATTAACTTGGGACTTTTTATAATGACTTCGTAAGGGTTGAAACAAATTAGAAACACCCTCAATATTCCCTTGTAAAAGTTGTAGTTTCAACCAAGTCGAATTATGACCATTTAATCGGGTGCAACCAAAAGCCCTGTTTAACGTCAATATCGGGTAGTTTTCCACTGAGCCACAAGCTCAACCCCTATATAAGGCAGAGTGGACTCCATTGAAGCCTTTTCACTCTCTCTCTCTCTCTACAAGTTGCTTTCGATCCTAAAACCGCCCATTTCGAGCCCCAAACTAGTAAGTAATCTACCCTAACTTGTTGTTTAGCTCATTTAACATGCAAATTCGTGTTTAAGACATCAAATAGGGGCCAAATCATGTGTTTACGGCCCAAGAACAGTCTTGGACCGTAAACACCCATAAGTGGGGTTTTGAAGCCCCAAAAGCCTTGATCACTCCTAGGGCTTAGATATGACTTGTAGACTTGCATGTATGAGCTTAGAACACCAAAACCTTATCATATGAAGAGTAAACTTGAGTTTACGGCCCAAGAACACTCTTGGACCGTAAACCCCTCTTCAAGGGTCGTGAACACCAATTAAGGTGCTAGAATTGCCCTCAAACACCTCCTCTGACTTGGGAAAATGTCTAGAAGCAACCACCATTGAAGTAAAGGAATTAAACATCAAAAAAACTATGGACATAGGAGTTTACGGCCATAAACCCCCCTAGGCTAGGTCCATGGGTCGTAAACTCCCAAAAAGTGGCCAAATGATGCCCTAACTTCTCCATTTGACTTGGAAAAATGCATAGAACTTTATTCTCTATCATTTAAGACCTTAATACACAAAAGGAAAGGGCATGGAAGAGTTTACAGCCGTAAACTCCTTGTTTACAGCCGTAAACTCCTTAAACTTGTCCATTTGGTGATTAAACCACTCCCTATGCCCTAGAATTGAACCTAGCCTAATTCCACGAGTGAGATAAGACCATAAAGCATCCAAGAACACACCACCCATGAGTTTACGGCTGTAAACTCATGGGGATATGGTCTTAGGTATGTAAACTCTATAAAGAGTTTACTCTTGAAGAGTAAACTCCCTAACTAGGCCATACACACCCTTAGATGCTACCCGGGACACTCCTAGCACTTGACCAAAGTGTTTTCCACACATTAGGATGCGTATACGTGTTTAATTAGTATTATAATTACTAATTGTATGTAAACATATGTCATCATATGTTAATAGGTCACTAAGTATGCTTAAGTCTTTACTTGACACCGAGCACCCAACCGGCACCTTC
The DNA here is from genome assembly GCF_051521515.1 of Lactuca serriola. Classification (NCBI taxonomy): domain Eukaryota; kingdom Viridiplantae; phylum Streptophyta; class Magnoliopsida; order Asterales; family Asteraceae; genus Lactuca; species Lactuca serriola. The sequence continues at coordinate 119,601,362 of NC_136414.1, forward strand.
GCCCGATCCACTTACAATAGGTGAGTTCATACCCCTGAATTAACCTTTTAAATGTTTTTTCATGCTTTTATGGGGAGTACAAGTTAAAACATGCTAGTTATCATATCAATTATATGTGATTAATAACCCGCATGCACAAGGATTTATCACACTTTCAGCTGTTTTACCAAGTACAATACTATAGATGGTTTTCCAAAACGTCTTTACTTGTTTAAATCATTTCTCAAATTGTCTCTCGTGCTGTATGTTTTACTTCTAAACCAGTTACAACAGTGTTTTAAACAAAGGTTTTCTCTACTTATATTGTGCTATCAAATTATATTCAAAACGTGTTTATGAACGATTTTCAAAGCTTGTTTTACATAAAGATATCAAGTCGTAAATTCTTATTTTTAAAAGTTTTCCAAAGGTTTTACCAAAGTTTTCTTCTATACTTCTATGCTTCTACTTTGTTAAATGCATGCTTGTACTTGTATAGTTATATAAATAATGTTTAAAAGACTTAGGAAGGCTAATTCACCCTATTTCCTTTTCCTCATTGGGATGTGGTCTGGTGGGTATCGGATACCCGTCCGAAGGTCGTTTAAACATTAGTTATATATCATGTATACACTTATAGACATAAAGGTTACATCGACCAGTTCATTTCCCTTGGGTAGCAAGGGCATCCGTCCATTCATCACTCATAGATCAGAGACACTAGTAACTATTATAGGAATAGTTAGGAGGTTCTATTTACTCTTTCTAGTATGAGAATTCCAAAGGAGTCAGTTCATTCGTGAGTCTATATCATTACTCCAGTGCCTCTAACAGAATTCAGAATACGAGATGCATCTTCAGGACACGGATCTCCCCGTCGTCAAGTTGGTAACCAGAGTCTCCTGGAGGGAGAGCGGGCATTGTGTGTATAGATCTATACGGGACTGACACTCCCGCACCCTGACTGCTAGCTACAGTCCACGGCCTACCAAGCCAAGGGGTGACAAATGTCACATTTATTTTGACGCTTGCAGGGCATCAAGTACTCTAGTGTCAATTAGTATGGTTACAAGTATCTCCATGTTTACCTTATAATTCATGGCCTTAAGGTAATGAGAATCAACACTGTACTTCGAGACAACCCACTTAGGATTAACGGATGTTGTAGACTTTACTAGCTGTTTAGTTCATTCGATACTATCTGGAGTTTGTATCTCATTGTTTTAGACCTTGCTAGCCGTATCGTTCATTTGATACCGTCTGGGGTCTGTGTTTCCTTGATTTAGACCTTGCTAGCTGTATCGTTCATTGGATACTGTCTGGGGTCTGTGTTTCTTTGTTTTAGACCTTACTAGCTGTATCGTTCATTTGATATTGTTTGGGTTCTGTGTTTCTTTGTTTTAGACCTTACTAGCTGTATCGTTCATTTGATACTGTCTGGGGTCTGTGCTTTATTCTTTTAGACCTTGCTAGCCGTATCGTTCATTTGATACCGTCTGGGGTCTGTGTTTCCTTTTGTTAGACTGAGCCATGTGTATCGTTCATTCGATACTCTCCTGGAGTCTATGATTTCTTTTTCCTTAGTGAGCAGTATTTCTGCTGAGGCATATGTTATTTTCCCCTAGTATTTTTACTAGTGATATTCTCGTACTTTCTTTAAAGTCAAATACCGTATTTTTGTAATGATAATATTTCAGGGAAAATTTCTCTTTAAAACATAACACTGTCGAGTCTTGGTAGCAGACTGCTTTTACTTAGAAAATATAGGATTTTCTGGAAAGGACGCTAATACACCGTAGATTCTAAACTACTACTTTTTATAAAGCTATTTTGAGTAAAATGCTTACTTACACAAATGACACTAAATACTTATGAACTCACCAGCATTTATAAAAATGCTGATACTCGCTTTCAAAATAACTTGTATTCTCAGGTCAGCACTAGACAGGTACACCCGGGAGCTTTTGTGAAGCCAGCCTAGAACCGAGCTGCGTCTATACTAGTTTATGTGTTACTTTGATGTCTCTATAAAATGTAACTTATGTAAAACTATTACTATTAATGCAATGGTTGTTGTACTTTGATTACTATACTGCATATGTTGTGATACTTGACATGACGTCATCCACCCCAGAACGTTTCCGCCATTCCGATTTTGGGGTGTGAAACTGAAAAACTCCTTAGTTGTTGCCCTGCCCACTTCTCGAGCTATCAATACCAATCAATATACCCAATTAGCAATTGGGGTCCTATACCATAATCCTTAGCCCATGCATGGGGTAAAATTACCATTCTACCCATGGCGCAGTATGATCCATAACTATGGTCCAAACCAAAACAAAAGCTCAACACAATAATGTCCATAAAACCATCAATGGCCCCATTTTACAAATTGGGCCCAAAGCTTTCTAGTGGACCTTATTCTAAACCCCAATATTCTCCTTAGTCAATAATCATGACCCCAATTGGCCCACGAAGGCCCACAACAACCTAATCCAAGAAGTGGCCCAAACCATTGCCCACAATGTGAATTCCATTTCTATATTGGACCATAAGGCCCAACTATTCCAATATTGGCCCAAGATACATTTAGGCCCAACAAACAGCAAGTCCAGGCACAAACCCATTAGGGTTTAAAGGTTCGAAATCCACTAAGGCCCAAGTCCTCCTAAAAGGGTACGCCCAACATATCTCTTTTGTACGCATAGCGTACTGGGCAAAAGGGTTGTACGCTCAACGTACTACATTGTACGCCCAACATACAAACGGCTAATGCACAAAATCCATTAAGTGCTTAATGCTTCAAACCATGGGACCAAATTACAAATATGAGCTCTACCTAACATCTTAATCCATAAAATCACTGAGTTGGTAACTTATATGACCCACATGAACCCAAAATCAAAGTATAACAATCTACTTCCATGAAAATGACCATAACTCTTGCATGAATCCATTAAGACCTCCAAGATGGCAAGTTTCTGCCTTAGGGACTTAGTTAGCACCAAGGATGGCAACCCTAAGCCTAAACACGGATTTGGAACGATAAGGCTCCAATCTTGGTACCAAAAAGATCCAAAAACTCAACATAATAGACCTAAGCATTCAATGGTCAAGTTTAGAACTTTATACCTTCATCAAACTGAAAATGAGTCAAAAAAGCCAGATCCATAAGCTTCTTCTTGATCTCCATCTTCACATCTAACTCCACCTTCATGAAAATGGGCCAAACACTCCAAAAATGGACTTCATAAGCTCAAAATGCACCATGAATGGTATAAGATGATTTCTAGGGTTTAGAGGGGTGGAGGCTGAAGATATTAGGGTTAGGTTATGAGATAAGGAGTTTAAATAGGGTCCAAGACCCTAAAATAGGGTTCTGATCTAACTGGAGTACGCCCAACGTACTCTGACGAACCTTCGCGACCCTCCTGGTCAGTACACCGTACTCCAAGGTACGCCCAGTGTACTACCTTCTTCGCTAGTACGCCCCGCGTACTCTTTGTGTACGCCCTTTGTACTCGGCTAATCCTGAAAACCACAAAACTTCCGAAGGCCATAACTCCGATTCTGACGATCCTTATATCCACGGAAAGGTGACGAGAAGCCCTACACTTCTAGTAACTCAAACGTTTCTTAAGACCTTCCGAATAAAAGTTCATTTTCCAGAAAAGCCCGAACTGCCACTTTACCGAAATACCCCTAGGCTCCAAAACACGAACCTAACACCTGGATCACTTCAATACATCACCCGCACCCAAAAGGGCCTAGATCTTACCTTACCAAGAGTCATAATCCTCATAATGACTGACCTTCGTGCCACAACCTCAAACTAGGAGTCAATTCGGAACAGAGCATTACATCAATAATATATTGAAGAACACGAAGAACAATGGCAATAATTTTGTCAAAAAGAATTCAAAAAACACCTAGAAAAACTCCAAGAAACGGTTAATATTTTGCCAAATCGATTGATACCGATCCAAGCTCTGATACCAATTGTAAAGCCCAATTTTACGTATCACTCGATTTCACTAGAACTGGTGTGGAATCCCAATCAAATGAATGTCACAAATAGCAAATATCTAATAAGTACACGGTGATGAATCTTTAATGTACACTATTATTAATCAACAGTTGGGTACATAAGATTCTAATGTTTCTCTTTGTTCAATGTTTTCTTCTCTAAACTCGAAAAAAACTAATGAGGGTCACCCTTAGAATAAACTGATAACAAACAATTTATACCTAGACCTAATACAAAGCCCAACCCAAAGCCCAACTGAAATCATTAAGAGATTTCAGTCCACACAACACCGAAACCATGGAATTTTCAGTCCTTAGACTGAGAACTATAAAAGCTATGAAAAGCGAAGTATAAACCACAAATTTATGTCCTAACAGTAGTACTTTGATTTGATATGGTCAAATGTTGTTCCATAACCGGGTAGTTATAAAAGTCATTTTCAGGTATGGTGTGAACTATGCAAGAGGCTTAGGTAGTCAAGATGGGATTTGTTCCTCTCATGTGTTGAGAGTTAGACATCTAAGGCGCCTTACGAAAAGTTGAACAACTAATGAGATTGATCGTGATCCGTATCTCATGTTCAACATGATGTCTGTAGCAAATGGATAACTGATAAACATACCTTATACACCAATTGTAGCTTTGAGATTTTCGGGAATTGGAGGTTGATAGAATGGTACAAAGTCGTATGTTGTTAGCGGCAGTGAAATGATGCTAGACGTTCACCACCGTCTATATCAGTCTAATATAAGTCTTGCGTAAGTGGGAGATTGAAAGATCTTGTATTCTCAAGAATCATATTAAAGTGATATTGCTAATTAACATATGATACTAATGGGTCACACTAGCAACAATTTAATACAATTGATTATTTATTAGAAATTGGTTTTAATAAATATTAAATAAACTCTTATAATTAAATTAGGAATTATTTATTTCATGGAAATAATAATTTTCATTAGCAAGCAATATTACATAATTCTTATGGTATGAATTAATAAGTTATGTATAACTTTTATGGACTAGTTGAAACGCTTTTTTCTTTTACTCAAAAGACAAAGTTTATATTTTATAAACTGAGTTTATAAAATTTAAACAAACTCTTCTCTTTTGTATATAATTTTCGAAAATTAGAGAAGAAGAAAAGAGTTATGGGCTTTTGATTATTTAAATGTGAGAATGACTCTTTGAATATTTAAGTAAGAGTTTGAGCTTTTGATTATTTAAATGAGAGAATCGTTCTTTGATTATTTAAATAAGGACATAGTCTTGTGATTGTTTTATTCAAAAAGTAGGAATTGTTTCTACTATAAATACAAGACTTAAAGCTTTCATTTGGTTGTTTATTCATAGTCTCCAAAATCGTAACCTCTTTAGAGGTGGTTACTCTCTCTCTTTTGTTCATCTTTTCTTGAAGTTACTTGCATCTTCATTCCCTCTTTAAGTTCATATTGGTTATGAACTTAAACCTTAAGGGTTTAAGAGTTTATAGACTAGCATCTACATCAAGTTGAGTCATTGTTGGTGTCTTAAAGGTTCGACATTGTTCATCAACTTCCAAGGCTCCCAAGAGGACCTAAAGAACTATAAAGGTTGTCATTTCTTCACCTCTTCTTTGGTTGGTGTTTAAATCTTTCTACAACTTACAAGAAGATCCTTGGTAGGTATAAAATTGTTATGTTATGCTCAAAATATTAAGTCTTTCGTTGCTATATATTTCTAGTTTATGAAACTATTTTTGAACTAAAACCCAATACCTATATCCAAATTTGAAAAGATGGTACGAAACATTGCTATCCGACGCTTCAAGAAAATCAAGTGAGGTGATGACTAGGGGGAGTTCGAAACATATCGTAGTCTTTTCCTTATCTATGTTTTTCACACTGGGTTTTCTAAGCAAGGTTTTTAACGAGACAATTGTTTTCAATATCTATTACTAATCATGTACTCTTTTTCCTTAATAAAAGGTTTTTCCCATGAGGTTTTACTTATTAAGGTTTTAACAAGGCATGATATAATTGTCATTCAAGGGGAAGTTTTATTAAATATTAGTTTGTGAATTATCTTTGGATTCCCCATTTCTCCCATAACCCTCTATCATTATTTAGCATTAGTAACAACCAAGGTTGTAAAAATCACTCGACGCTAGCTAGTCGGTGGACTGGGGTTAACGGATTAATCGGTTAGACAGAGATTAATCGGTGACCATTAGTTGCTAATTTGTTGAATTTTAAAAAAACTAAATATGACTAATATTTTGTAAAAATTCATAAATACCACTAATATGATAACAAAATAGGTCAATATGATTAATACAACATTAATCATATCTAAAATAGTTTCTATTGATATATAACTTCTTCAAACTGTTAAAATTTTATCGGGTTCTACTACTACACTTATTATGTATGCAGGGATTAATCGCTAGGCGTCTTCTAATCGGTCGAGTAGCGTCTACGGATTAATCGTAGATTAATCAGGACCTATTCGGGATTTTTGCAACCCTGGTAACAACCATTTTAATGTGTTTTATGAGTGTAATAATGCACCATCATAATGTTCATTAATCTTTCATCTTATTTTGGTTGTATAAATAGTGAGTCATATGTATTAGAAAGTTTATGATGTCATTACAAATATTGAAATAAAAGTTATCTCCAATCTCATGTATTTCTTTATATATAATTTATCTTGTCATTTGATCATATTTTATAACAAAGCCTATGAAAATGTAGTACTCTTTAACTTTCATCAACTTTAAAAATGAAGGTGTTGAAAACCTTTAGATTCAAGATTTTAGTAGGTAATGACCAATTCTTTACTTGTAGTAAATTTTACGATGAAAATAGCTTTCAGTTGCTTCATTGAATAGAAAATAAAATTTTTTCTAAAATTTCAAAATTAAAATTTTTATTATTTTTAAAAATAATCTTTTGGCATATAACTCTTTTATTATTACTATCATCATCTATCATTTGAGTGTATCATTTCATTTAATTCAACCAAATATGATATATGTTTCATGCAAAATAGTATATTAAAATTTCAAATATATTATGAATGTCTAATTTAAAAAGAATATAACATTGGCTGCTTAGGCATAGACAATGTTGTAATAAAAGTTGGACGGTAGTTAGTAGGTCGACTGTGGCCAAAAGATTAATCAATATAGGTGAGGATTAAATGGATACTAAAAATAATGAAGAAATTTATTTTAAAATAAGTAAGTATTACCAATATCCTGACAATTAAGTAGAGAACCATAAAAAATTTATATAATTAAATATTTAATCATTTAAATCGCAAATCATCGTACATTAATTCCATAACTGACGTTGATGTCGACGTGAAAAGAAATAAGAAATTGTCTTTGATTCCGTAAAAAAGAGTAGAGATGAGGAAACCTGATGAGAAATGATAATTATAGATTTTTGTTTACTTTTTTGTCATCTATATTGTATTTTTTAAGTTTGTATTGGTTATTTGACTTACTTTTTGATGTTTTTGGATTATTTTATTAATTTTGACCTTTTAATTTTGTTGACAATTTTTGATCGATTAGAACGCTTTGTACTGCCTAAGACCAACATCGAATAAGATAGCCAACTAGCATTAATTGTAAACAGTTGGATGTTGTCTATCATCTAAATGTCAATGAATTAGTCGTCTAAACTTATCTTTACGATACTAGATACAGATAACCACATATAAATATAATACAGTTAGATTTTACTTTCATTATTTTTAAAAGAGCAATAATAGAATAATGTTACATCAATATTTTATGTTAAGAATATACTTTACATCAAATCTAGATGGAATGGTCATAGAGAATAAAATAAGATTAATTTACTAAAAATGGTAAAATTACAATAAAATGTATTTTTTTTTCTTAGATTGTTCCGAATAATGGCGAAGTCAGCATCAAAGTTAAAGAAACAACAAAACATTTTCTGTAGTATATAATAACCATGACTGTAGATTGCTAGAATGTATATTTTTAATTTTTAATTAGTTAAGATTGTTGATTGAGTTTTGTTATTTATTAGTAAGGTGATGATTTTACTAGCAAAAGTGAAGGATACTTAAGATTGAGAAATTGTCAGAAAAGTCCCAAATATTTACGGAAAAGTTATACCTTATTCTCAAGATTTTTTTAAACGAAAAAAATCCTAAAAACCGACAAAAAATTGCATTGTGACTATTTCGTATGCTAACCCAAAATATTGAGATTTTTCTATAAACAAAAATATAAATAAAAATATTATTTTTTGAACTTGTTATTATTAATATTGTTAATAATACATATAAATGCAGTTAAATGAAAAAAATAATATTAATAACACTGTTTAAGGGTGGAGGTTGAGGAGATGATATGTTTTTAGTATTGAAATCATAAATGTGTGTATATTTTATTTTATATATGGTCATTTCACATTTGATATTATTATTTTCAATTCAGAATATTAATACTTAATAAGTTAAAAAAAGTTGCATATATGTAAAATTGTTTATAAATAGTTTAAGGTATAAATATTTCTCAAGTTTGTATATAAATTTTTTTAACGTAGAAGAATTACTTTTTAAATCTAACAAGTCCACTACAAACATCTACATATGTAGCCTATATCAAAATTCAAAATTAATAATTATAATATCTTTTTTAATAAAAAGTAATAGGAATAACTCAAAAGTGTTAATTAAAAATTGAAAAAGTCTTAATCCAAAAAATAGAAAAGTGTCAATATTTTTAGTTGGTTTACCATATAGTCCAAAATTAATTTGGTACCAGTTTCAACCGGTCAAAAAGGGTCAAAATGCAAATTTTTGCCGGCTTTTCGGACTATTTCGTTCAAAAAAAATCTTAGGATTAAAGTGTACTTTTCCGAAAATATTAAAACTTTTATATTGATTTTCCTTTAAGATTTTATCAACAAAAGTGTCTCCCAACAATATTCCACAACATAGTCTCCCTCATAAGCGTTCGAGTGAAATTGATCTAAGTGACCTTTAAGATCCATTTGATAGAAAAAAAACTTCATAAATTAGAACCTGGATATTTTTATTTTTTATTATGTTAATTATATATTAGACCTCAGTTGACTTTCCGTTTAGATCCGTCACCGGTGATAGGTTGGTATTCGTCTCAATGGCAACGGTGGTGGTGTGTATTATGGTAGTTGTGGCGGTGGATGTATGCATATGTGGAGATGGTGTCATGTAAAAGTAGGTGGAGCATTTGTGAATTTGACGACAAAGCAAGTGGTAACCTATTTAGGGACTGTTTTGTAGGATCTTAATTTTTAAGATCTGAACTTTTAAGAGGTCTGAGTTTCTAAGAGGGTCGGAATTTTTAAGATCTGAATTTTTATCATGCTGTTTGGTTGAAACATCTGAATTGCTATGCTGAATTATAAAAATGACCATTCTACCCTTTTTATATTTTTGCTGAATTTAAAGTTTATGTTTATAAAATAAACGAATCAACTTCTTAAGTAATTATAAAACAAATATATAAACACCATAAAAAATCTAAATTAAACATAGATTAAAATTATAACACAACTTCAAATCAAAATGAAGCTTTTACCTTTGTAAACAATTTCCTTCAAGAACATCAAATAACAAAGCAAAACTTGTCATATTTATAGAAAAATAATACATATAATATAAATGAATCACAAGCAAAAACAAAAGTTCCATCACCAGATCCCTCAAACTAATCTATAATTCCACAATACATATTTTGTTTATTTTTCTTGGTATTAGATTGAACAAACCATCTCTATTTCCATTTTTTTCTCAAAAAAGATGTCCAGCTGTTGTCATGGTTGGAATTCATGCTCATATCTACAGAAATTTGGTTCCATCGGGCATCCATCTTCATATACCTCCAAATACTTGCAGCACCAAAACGGTTGCACAATCCTCTAGAACCTTGAACGACTTAACTGTGTACATGAACACAACTCTACTTCTTGTAAACTCAAACACCCATTTGTATAGACTGGCAGTGTGCATCATCGGAAATAAACAAATATCATCAGCAACACTAATAATTGAATGCAGGGTAAATAAGAAGAAAAAATTGAAATATTTGCTGAGAATTGTTTTTCATTGAAAAAAACGCAATGTATGTGATAACCGTATTTAGACCAAAAAAGAAAGAAGAAAAAATCGATGCATGTGCTAAGATTTCATTTTGAGGGACAAAATAAAAGAAAACCTTACCTGGAACAATTGGGGTCGATGGCGGCAGCGTCGAAGGTGGCGAAGGCGTCGAAGACGACGGAGTCATTGAAGCCGGCGGCGGCTTCGTCAATTGCGGAGGAGAGAACAAAAGAGAGTTTTGAAGATCATAATCTTTTGTTGCAGATCGAGAGGTAGGAGAAAATGGGGGGTGAGTGTCGATGGAGCAGAAAGGAAAAAAAAAACCGATGAAAAATTATTAGGGAAAAGGCAAAGGGCAAGGCGCGTCTTTTTTTAATTCACATGTAATATTATATCTGAAACTTGAAGAGGCTTTTTGAAAATTAAGATGCTTTTTTTCATACCCAAACAAATGCTCTAAATCTTAAAAGTTCAGACATTGCCTCTTAATTTTCCAATTAAGAGGCTACCAAACATCCCCTTAGTTTTATTAAATGACATTTTAAACTCAAAAAAACTGAAATCTGTACATTTATAAAACCAGAAAATAACTTGAACAATATTAAAAAAATATTAGCCTACAAAACAGAAAATAACTATGATGAATATTTAAACAAATTTGAGAAAATTTGTTGGTCAATAATAGCATTAATCCTATATTCATTTCAGTGTATTCATGGTATAAATATAATAGCTTAGTTATTAACCATCAAATTATTATTTTAAACATACATTCTCATGTGCACGTACGCACACTATACACGCACACTATGTACTACATCCCACATAATTTTTGCAAATGAAGTAAAAATAATTCACGAAAGGTACTCCCCTTAATTTGTTATGTAATTCAATCTCAAGCGTTGATATGCCTAATTAATAGGTATCAGCCTGACCTTCAAACCATATTTCATCTGGAGTATAATCGAATCGCCTGGACAAACCATATGACCTTCGACCACCTCAACATGGTAATGATAAATGATTGCAATCGCCACCATTTTCATCTGAATAAAACCCATTTCCTTACCCAAGCATGTCCGTGGCCCCGCATGAAACGCCGTAAACTTATAAGATGGTTCGTGCTTTACCCCTCCTTTTCCTCCTTCTGAAAACCATCTTTCGGGTTTAAACTCCATGCAGTCTTTCCCCCATATCCATTCCATTCTTCCCATGGAGTAGAACGACAGAATAATCTTGCTGTTCTCATTCACTGCATGTCCGCTTGGAAGGACGTCCGCCTCATATGGCGACTTGTGCTCCAAAGCAACAGGGGGATACAGCCGTAATGCTTCACATAAACCTCCGTGAAGATAAACAAGACCCCTCAACTCTTTTACACCCAAACTTTTCCAATCAGCATCACCAACTTCGTTCTCAATCTCCCTTCGGATCTTGCTCTCTATGCTAGGGTTTTGGGCAAGGAGATAGAAAAACCATGAAAGAGCTGTGCTTGTGGTGTCTCTCCCAGCAATCATCAGATTGAGTATCGTATCTTTTAAAAACCTTCTCGAGTCCCCTGAAATCCCAGTTTGTCCTTGGAAACTTGTCATTAGAGATTCTAACAACCCGGTCGTCTCCTCCTTCTCTACTCTTCCATCATTACCAAACTCTTCTTCTTTCCGTGACAAGGATTTATAAATAAATTCATCAAAAACCTTACAAGCTTCGGTCAACTTCTTCTCTTTGCCCATCCCGAATCTCTGTTGCAACTTCCAAACTCTTTCGGGCAACACATGCCTCCACAGAAGAGCTTCTTCGGCATCAGTGAAGGCGTTCTCGCAGGCATTATATGGTAAATGCACGGACAGGGTTTCAGGGTCATAATCTAAAAGTAATGCACAGATAGCGTCAAAAGTAAACCTCTGAAATATTTCCTGCAAATCGATGGCTTGCTGATTATGGGAGATCAAATCAAGGAGAGGGAGAAGCCCTTTCTCGATCTTGTTCCTAATATTTTTTTCCAGGTGAGAATTGAAGTCTGGGTGTTTGAGTAGAGACATGGTTGTTTTCCTTTGGATTTCCCATACCTCGTGATCTGAGTTAAAGATCCCATCTCCAAGGATATCAAAGATCTTTCGGAATTCTGGTCCTTTAGGATAGTTGGGGAAGTTCTTGCTCAGCATGTAGTGAATGTTGGTGGGGTCCGAGGTGACAAGCATATCCATATTGGCAAACCAAGGACCTTTAAGCATGAAAGTACCATTGCTCTGTTTGAGAAGATCAGTGGCGAAGTCATGGACTCGATAAGCGTTAAGAATGAGATCGGGGGCCATGCCAAAAACGGGCCAATTAGTAGCAGGACGGGACCTTCTCCTGTAAAGGAAGACGGAAACAGAAGCAAACATCAACACCGAAAGGAGAAGCATATCGAGGCTACAGAGGTAGGCCATTGGATTTTGTTTAATGTTTTTGATATCCAGGTCGTTTATAAAGGCAAGGAGATACGCAGGATAGCGACAACAATCCGATTTTTCCACGACCACAAAATTTGAAAGTGAAGTTACAGTTATGCCCCTGATTTAAAATAATAGAAAACTAGTTAATCGCATAAGAGATAATGAAAACCGTCTAAATTTCAGATATCGTCACTTGAATCTCCATTGATGGACACGTGATAGCAATTAGCCGTTTACTAGGAATTACCATTATTACAATGTAAAATTTTCATACAATACATCACAGAGATGTATTAAATCATGTAAACGTATAGAAATTGCATCATCGTAAAATTGAACTTAAGCTGAAACAATTTACCGAATAGCAGTGAATTCTGAGTAAACTCCAAGTTCCATTGCTGGTGAGGGGCTAGGAGAACGTAAGACGATTGTGCAATGGTAGATGATGATATAAGTCTATTAGACTAGGGAGTTATTGCGATTTCATAAACCGAAAAGGTAAAATAAAGATTACCGATTCTTTTTAAGGAATTTGAATCACTACCGGATAATGATTAATGGAATACACCCCACATAAAATACGGTTGTAATAAAATCCCTGTTATAATAATAAAAAGATAATAATAATCTATTACATGAATATGATACGGTTATTAGGGTATCCTGTACTAGAAAAAGTGAATACGACCGCTAATTTACCAGGTACATCTTTGAAATCTAATACGGCTTAAAACCTAAATCAAATTTCAAATACAACTCATTTGAATCAAGTTCAGATATTAGATGTATCCATTCATTCTAATTCGGCTCACCATTAGCTTCAAATACAGCTCATTTGATAGTTGCGTGTCCCTTTAATATGTATAAAAATAGGAGAGCGGGGCCATAGCCAAAATTTTGTATCTTTTTGTCTAGTATGTATAAAATTAAAATATAAGGGCCATGGCTAAAATTTTGTATCTTTTTGTCTAGTATGTATAAAATTAAAATATAAGGGCTATTTGTAACAAAAAAGAAAAAAAAAATCAGATGGGACACAACCCCCTTGCCCAAATAAAGTTCCACCCATGCTTTCACATACCATATAAGAAGTATGTTTCCTTTTGTTAATTGACGCTTTGCAAAGTTACAATGTCTTTTGTTGTTGCCATGGATGGATCTATCATGTTAGTTTTTTTTATATTTTGTTACTATAATCTATATTTGATTGGCATTTTGGACGATTTGTGTAAAAAAATATGCATAGTGACCTATTCTTTAAATTTCTATTTCATAGGATTAATTATATTAAAAAAAAAATTTCGAAATGTGTTTGAAATATTCAAATTGAATATTATACTCTAAATATTCAAATCGAATTTTTAAAATATTAGAATATTATATTAGAATATTAAACTATAAATAAGTTTCACACGCTCAAAGCCCACCCCGCACGCAGATAGAAAGATTGGCCGCAATCTGAGCGGTACCACCCACCCTACCCTACCACCTATAGGCGGCTAATAAATAAAATCTTAATAAAATATTAGAATATTCTAAGAAATCTAACACATCAAGTAGAATATTAGAATAATTTAACATATCTATCAATTTTAATAGTATATTAGAATATATTCTAACTTTCTAAAAATTCAAATTGATTATTTACAATGTAATATTGATGAGATTTAAAACCTTTAATCTATGAAGATCGATTAGATCTCAAACAGGTAAGTAAATATAAAACTGTAAGAACACGAAAATAAGAACGAGACAAGAGTGAATCAAACGTGTCGAATGATTAAACAAAATCCTCAGAAGAGCTCGATTAAGAACATCAATTGTAGAGGATTGGTAGGTTACAAGAACGATCAAAGAAATCTGTAATACTATCGTTACGCTCTAGAATAATCGTTAACCTAATATGCATGCAAGCATATACTTATATATTAAACATAATGGGCTCACGGTTGGACAGGCCCAAACCGGAATACAAATAAAATAAATAAACAGTCGAGCCCAAAGACGCAACACTTGAGCAAATCTTCAACCCAACAATCTCCCCCTTTGCGTCAATTGGAGCGAGACCTTCATTTGTTACTTGGGCCAGCAGCAGAGCCAGGTACCTTCTTCTTCACAGTGTTAAACAGACGAGAGATTAGAGCCAGAATCGTCTGCCTAAACCTGATGTACCACTGGATCATGTCATTGAAGTACTTAACATCATCCGCTGTATTCTCTTTACACCTTCGAATGATCGATAATACATGCTCTAGACAAGCAGTGGTGTAGAGATGTTTGTCAGCTAAAGCAAAGAGACATTTCTGTCCTTCTGCTCTAGTGAACATGACCGAATTGTGTCTCGGGTCGATCTTGCCCATCTTCATCTGATTGAGATCACTGGCCAATCCCACAGGAGCTATCTTCGGTTTCTTCTTGAAGACAGTAGCAACCTCCTGATCCATCAGGGCAACCTCCATGATATAACAGACAATCATCCTTTTGATATGGTCTATAATCGGACCATATTCAGCTTCATTTGTCAAGAGGATGTTGTGCAGAACAATCCAATCATGAGGATTTAAGTTCGGTAGATCCGCCAGGGAGATATGATGTGCAGTTCTTGCAGATCCCCGAATCACCTTGAACCGAACGTTTATGAATCTACCTTCGGTGTAAGGCTTCAGTACCCGAACGCTTACTATCTTCTGGGCGCTCCAAGTTAGATATTGAGGACGAGCAGCCGTCAGATAGAAGTCGATGAGCTCCCTATCAAGCTCAGCGTTCGGATGAAGGACTTCAAAGATATTTGAGAAGGCATGGAAGATGAATGCCTTTCGAGTCAACGGCATGTCGAACTGCGAATCGACAGAATTAACGCAGTCGAATGAAATCACCGGCTCGAGCCATAATATGCTGGGAGTGTCTATGGCCTCTTTGATCATTCTCTCCCGAGTCCATGCAGGGAAGAGAGTCTTCCTGCTCTCGAGGAGATCGTGGGCTTCCTTCTGCTTGCGTTCGGCTTCTTCAACCTCTCGCGCCACACGATTTACGTCTTCATCCACATTGCGACTGTTCTTTCGTTTCAACATGTCCGCAATGGTCTCCTTGTCTTCATCTTCATCTTCTTCCTCAGCTATATTTTTCCCTTTGTCCTTCACACCCGAACCCGAAGCTTGACCAGTCGGAGGTGGTTCGGTTGTGTGAGTAGCTTTGGAGGAAGGAGGTGGTTGGTTCCAGAAAATTTTGAAAAAACGAACCAGAGCGTTCGGTTGGTTTCGGTTCCAGAAAATTTTGAAAAACCGAACACGAGCGTTCGGTTGGATTCGGTTCCAGAAAATTTTGAAAAACCGAACACGAGCGTTCGGTTGGATTCGATTCCAGAAAATTTTGAAAAACCGAACCCGAACGTTCGGTTGGTTTCGTTTCAACAAAATTTTGAAAAACCGAACCCGAACCTTCGGTAGGTTTCGGTTTTGGAAAATTTTAAGAAACTGAACCCGAACCTTCGGTAGGTTTCGGTTTTGGAAAATTTTAAGAAACCGAACCTGAACCTTCGGTAGGTTTCGGTTTTGGAAAATTTTAAGAAACCAAGGATTTTAGACATGCAATTGGAAAATATTTTCAACACTAAGAAAAACAATTTTGTACAAGAAATATACAACCAAGAAAAACTACCTTTGAAGTGATGAGCGAGTCAGATGGTTTAACCGAACCCGAGCGTTCGGTTGGTTTCGCTTCTTATGTTTGAGGTTGAAAGGTAGTGTGAGGTACTGACTCTGATTCCATCATACCTAGCCCTTGCAATATTCTATTGAATGATGCTTCAGGAAGAGCTTTGGTAAAGACGTCAGCCAATTGATCAGTGGTTCTTACGAAATGAACTTCGACGTTTCCATCTTCCACGTGATCTTTGATGAAGTGATACCTCAGTGCTATGTGTTTGGTTTTAGAGTGTTGCACTGGGTTATGACAGATCCTAATTGCACTTTCAGAGTCACAATATAGTGGGATCTTCTTCATATTGAGTCCATAGTCTCGAAGTTGACTCTGGATCCAAATCACTTGTGAGGTGCAAGAAGCAGCGGTTATGTATTCCGCTTCGGCAGTAGACAACGACACACACGTTTGTTTCTTGGATTGCCAGCTGACCAACTTCCCGTCAAGGAATTGACAGCCACCAGTAGTGCTTTTTCGGTCGAGTCCACATCCTCCAAGGTCAGCATCAGAATAGGCTTGAACGAAGAAACCTGAGTTGGATGGATACCATAGACCTAAGGAGGTGGTTCGCTTGAGATAGCGTAAAATGTTCTTCACTGCAAGCATGTGAGGTTCGCGTGGGTTTGCCTGAAATCGAGCACAATAACACACAGAAAACATGATGTCAGGCCTGCTAGCAGTAAGATACATTAGTGAGCCTATCATTTGACGATAGAGCGTGATATCAACAGCCGGTTTGTCTAGGGATGGAGTTAGCTTGGTGCCGAATGCCATTGGGACTTTGACTTTGGAGTCTCCCATCATACCAAACTTTGCTAGGAGAGTCTTCGTGTAAGCCTCCTGATTGATAAAGATGCCTTCGGGTCCCTATCTAATATTTAAACCAAGGAAAAAGTTAATAGGACCCATTGAGCTCATTTCAAATTTAGTCTCCATCAACTTTC
Organism: Lactuca serriola; assembly: GCF_051521515.1. Classification (NCBI taxonomy): domain Eukaryota; kingdom Viridiplantae; phylum Streptophyta; class Magnoliopsida; order Asterales; family Asteraceae; genus Lactuca; species Lactuca serriola. The sequence goes on from NC_136414.1 coordinate 119,618,560, forward strand.
TGAATTCAGCTGTTAAGCTGGGATTCGTAGAGCCAAAGATAATGTCATCGACATAAATTTGAACTATCATAAGGTGGTTACCTTCCTTTTTGCGAAAGAAGGTTGGGTCAACCGAACCTTGTTTGAATTTAGACATCTTTAAGAATTTAGTCAGCGTTTCATACCAGGCTCTCGGAGCTTGTTTAAGGCCATACACAGCTTTATCCAGAATATAGCAATGGTTTGGATACTTTTCATTCACGAACCCAGGAGGTTGCTCCACATACACGGTTTCTTCGAGTTCTCCATTAAGAAATGCACATTTGACGTCCATTTGGGAAACTTCAAAGTTTTTGTGGGCAGCATAAGCAAGAAATATTCTTACAGATTCCAGCCTAGCTACAGGAGTGAAGGTTTCTTCATAATCAATTCCTTCCTCCTGATAGTATCCCTTTACAACCAGACGAGCTTTGTTCCTTATAACATTACCTTCCTTGTCCATTTTGTTCCTAAAGACCCATTTGAGACCAACAACCGAAGCATCTGGAGGAGTTGGAATAAGGCGCCAGACTTTGTTCCTTTCAAATTCGTTCAGTTCGTCTTGCATTGCTTGAACCCAATCAGAGTGATCGAGGGCAGTGTTAACTGTCTTCGGTTCAACTTTTGATACAAATGAGTTAAACATACAAAACTCAACCTTTGAAAATAAGGATGTCTGTTTTGCCTTCAGTTGTGATCGGGTCAGAACCTTCTCAGAGACATCGCCAACCACTTGAGAGATAGGATGATCTCTGGTCCATTTGGTAAGAGGAGGATAGTTTGGATCAAAGGTAGGGTCTAGTTCAGCATTAATCATTTCTTCTGGCTCGGATTGGCTATCGTAATCAAGCGTCATATCATCATGCTCCCCCTCGATTGATGAGCTTTGAGAAACTTGAGGTTCAGAGGTTTCTTGTGGTGCTAGACTTTCAGGCGTTGAAGCACCTTCGGTTGGAGAGGCACCTTCGGTTGCGGTTGTAGAACTTGGCTCCCCCTCGACATGTGAGCTTGGCTCCCCCTCGATATGTGAGCTTGCCTCTCCTCGACATGTGAGCTGGTCTCCCCCTCGACAGAAGCATCGTTGAATGGAGGTTCATTAGAAGTCGATCCTCCTTCATTCATTCTCCTTGCAGCTTCTTCGACAATCTGCTTCATGTGGCCAACCTTGTTGTCTGCTGCACCTGCTTCTGAGAGAGAAGCTTTCTCTGGTTCATCAAAGAGCTCCAGAAATTTTTCGTATAGATTAGCGATCGAGACTGTGACTTGGCCAGTTTGAGGAAAGATTTCCCCAGCGGTGTCTTCTTTGGCCTGTAGGTTTTTGACATAGCTATCGTCAAAGGTCACATAATATGTCTCTTCAATTTTTCTCGAACGCTTGTTTAGGACCCTGTATGCCTTGGATGTGAGAGAGTAGCCCAGAAAGATTCCCTCGTCGGCTTTCACATCGAACTTGTTGCGGTGTTCTTTAGAGTTAAAGATGAAACATCGTGAGCCGAACACATGGAAAAATTTCACATTGGGCTTTCTGTTGTTTAGTATCTCATAAGGTGTGAGCGTGAATCGCTTGTTGAGATAAGACCTGTTCTGTGTAAAACAAGCAGCAAAAATAGCATCAGCCCAAAAATAAAGAGGTAAGGAAGCGAAACTTAGCATAGTTCGGGCAGCTTCACACAAAGATCGGTTTCGTCTTTCGACTATTCCGTTCTGTTGAGGTGTGTAGGGAGCTGAGAAGTTGTGACTTATTCCCTTTTCTGCTAGAAACTCTTTAAACTCCTTGTTCTTGAATTCCAGACCATTGTCGCTCCTAATGTTGCGAACGACCTTCTTGAGCTGTACTTCAATCTGCTTGATGAACATTTTCAGCTTATGAGTCGCTTCAGATTTGAGCTTTAAAAAGAACACCCATGTAAATCGTGAAAAGTCATCAACAATAACAAGAATATACTTGTTACCACCGATGCTTTCGATAGATGAAGGACCGCACAAATCGATATGAAGTAATTCGAGTGGTTCAACAACTTTTGTGTTAATTACAGATGGATGACTTTGACGACTCTGCTTCCCCATTTCGCATGCAGCACACAAATGATCTCTATCAAACTTGAGCAATGGAAGACCCCTAACATGACCTCCAGTGACAAGTCGGTTGATATCTTTAAAATTGAGATGAGAGAGTCTTCGGTGCCACAACCAGCTTTCGTCAGATTGAGCTTTTGATAACAAGCATATAGCTGGGTTTCCTTTTATGGGTTTAAGGTTTAGAGGAAACATTTCACCCTTTCGCTCCGACTTGAGAATTACTTTCTTTGTCTTTTTCTCAATAATTTCAGAACCTTCATCATTGAATGAGACTTTGAGACCTGTACCTCCAACAAGCTGAGATACACTGATGATGTTGTGTTGGAGTCCTTCCACATAAGCCACCTTCCTTATAGTAAAGTCACCATTTGTTATCATCCCGTATCCCTTTATGGTGCCGAAAGAGTTATTTCCAAACTTGACATTGCCACCATTTGCAAGAGATCTATATTCCCTGAGCTCCTCTTTCCTCCCTGTCATGTGACGTGAGCAGCCACTATCGATGTACCATTCTTCGTCGAACTGCTCGTCACTTATAACCTGCAAAAATTAAGCAGATTTAGGAACCCAAAGTTTCTTGGGTTCACGTGAGCTTTTCATGGGAACAGGAACAGTAAGAGAGATGTCAACAAGATATGTTCGTTTTATGAGTGTTGTTTCATCTTTCTTTTTAATAGTAAAAACTTTTATCTTATTAGGATTGGGTGCGTTCGGTTTGGACTCTGGTTTGGATTCATTGACCTTCTGTTTGCCCTTTTGTTCAGCTGACGAATGAGATTTTTGAGAACTAACAGAATTAGCTTTAGAGCAAGATGGAGACAAATTGGTGGAAGTAGAAGAATTAGATGAACTACAAGGAGTGGGTTTGGATTGAGAGGACTTTTTGGCTGGAGACTCTAGGTGATCCTTTTGCTTTTGATCATTGGAGGGACTGACCTTAGAGTTTTGTTCTCTTTTGACTTCAGAACCGAACCTTTGCATTCGGTTGGAATCGTTCTTTGAACCGAACCTTTGCTTTCGGTTGAAGTCATTCTCAAAACCGAACCTTTGCTTTCGGTTGGTATTCTCTTGTGAACCGAACCTTGGCTTTCGGTTATTGTGGCTCTCAGGCTTTCCGACAGGATTGTTTTCATACTTCAGATTCTTGTCTTGATGTGAGAAGTATGCATTCTGGGATTGCCAGAATTGCCTCCTTTCAGAGAGATTCTTCCTGTATCTTTGGTTCCTTTCACGTTTCTTATTCCTCATCTGCTTTGGTTGATGATGAATATTTGCCTTCATTTTCGGTTTTTCCTTGGCAGGTTCATTTTGAACTGTAGGAGTTTCACTATGAACTGAGGAAGTAGAGGGAACGTCTTCTTTTGCCGAACTTTCATCCTCCTGAGGAATGTCTTTCGTACCACTGGTGCTTGGCTCATCGAAATTATCCGGCTTATTCAAGGGTTCAGGTATGTATCTACCTTTACTCATCCAGGAGGTCCTTTCAGATAAGCCCACCGTTTCGTTTGCATTATCCATTGGAGCTGACCAGAAGTACTCATCACAGCCATCAGCATTGTCTTCGTTTACAATAGCTGTGAGTTCAGCCGTCTGATGTTCGGTTACTCGAGTGACCTTGTATACTTGATTTGGAGTGGTCTTGACCTTTTGATACACAACTGCTTTCTCCGCTAAGATCGGGGACTTTTGTTGGGACAATCGAGCGAACTCCACTGAATTTTCAGAAATAAGATTCTTGTGGTTTTCAGGTTCGCTTTTAACAAATTCTGAGCAGTCAACCGTGTCCTCTACAGAAATTTCACTCATGTTGTCGTCCTCGTTAAGCTTGGATGCATTTTCAACATCAATTTTGTTTTCTGAGCTTACGTTGGCGTTTAAAGAGTCAAATTTTTGTATGGTTTCAGTTCTCAGTTTAAGTCTATCATTTTCATCCAAAAGGTTTTTAAGCATGTCCTTGTGGTCCTTGGATTTAATGAAGGACTCAATTTTGTCCAGTCCATACATATAGGTCGGATTGATATCATCAGACGATATCACACTCTCACAATTATAGGCTTCAGCATCGATCTCATCCTCCTTAAACTCAAGGAAGGGCAAAATCATGCGATGGATCTTTTGGCCTATTTCACAGTCCAAGTGAAGCTGAGTAATATTAGAATATAGACATTTTGCAATTAAACAAAAAACATTCCGCTGTTTTAACAACTTTAAATTGTCTCTTTGTAAATAAATGTTTTCGTATTTTATTTTAACTAATTCAGACTCCTTCAACTCGATCCACATCCGCCGCTCCTCACTCTTCGAAGACACCCTGCTTAATTGATCAGTTAGGTTAGAATTGGTGACTCGAGTTTGAGTTAAGCTACTATCTAGATGAGAAATTCTTGTATTAATGTTTTTTAGTTCTTTCTCATATGAGGATTGTGGTACTTTAAATGAAATGAAAACCGATTGTACCTTCTTTATCAGTTCATCAAGCTCATTGAACTGCTGGCTGAGTGGTTTGGCCGTAAAGCAAATGTCCTCCTGCCCCTTCGATTCATCGCTTCCACCATCAGTGTTGTATCCCCTCATCTGAGATACCTCAGACACCATGAAGCATCTTCCTCCACTGCTCTCCTCCTTTGCCACATAAGCCTTTCCATGAGTAGGCTTCCTCACTTCATCGTCTTCTGAGTCGGTAGACCAAACTTCCGTGCTACCGAACTCGTCATCAGCAACCGAACCCTGCACAATAAGAGCATTAATAGAAGGGTTAATGGTAGACTTCTTCTTTCTCAACTCATCCAGCCTTTTCTGCAACACAGCTTCCTCATCCTTTTCAGCCATCTTCTTAAGGACACAATCTTTAGCATAGTGGTTTTTCCCACCATAGTAGTAACAGCTTACTCCGGAATCGCCATCCACCTTCGGTTCCTTCTTGGGCTCCTCAACCTTTGGTTCATTGTTAACCTTTTCTGAACTGTAACTCCCCTGCCAGTTTCGGTTTTTATTGCTGGGGAATCTCTTCTTTATGAACCTCTTGGGATTGGACACCATCATAGCATAATCCTCAGACGTGAGGTCATACTTCTCCAAGTTGAGGTCTTCATCCTCCATCACAGCTTTACTTTTTGATAGGAGGGCCAACGAACCAAGGCTTGAAACAACGTTCTTCTCCTGCAGCACAATCTTCTCTTGGGATTTGAGAATACCCACCAGTTTCGCCAAAGAGTATGATTTAAACTGCTCATGGGCTTTGACTGTAGACACCACTGTTCTCCATTCAGACCTCAGACCATTTAAGAACGTAACCTTCTGCTCGATAAGCTTCCTTTCGATGTCATGTTTGATCATCTTGCTGAGAAGATGATTGAAGCGATCGAATGTCTGGGTCACTGTTTCTTCGGCTCCTTGCCTGAATTCTCCAAACTCAGATAAGAGCAAGGTTTGGATAGAATGTTCAAGATCCTCGTCTGTAGAATACAGTTCGCGAAGTCTATCCCAAACTTCCTTTTCCGTCATGCATGAGCTGACCAACCTAAAGGTGTCGGACTGAAGAGCGAATCTGAGAATTGGGAGCTGTAGTTTTTGCCCTAAAGATTTGGAGGCATTACCTTTACGGTACGAAGTGCACCGTCTTCACGGATCACAAGAGTCTCCAACACATCCTGAACCAGAAGGAGCTGAACATGAGACAACGAAGATGGGTTGAATTGCTAAACGATTATGAGTGTGAGATCAAGTACCACCCAGGCAAGGCCAACGTGGTAGCTGACGCATTAAGTCGGAAGGAGTACTCTAATCGTCGTGTGAAAACTCTCTCGATAACCATTCAATCTCATCTGGCCACCCAAATTGCAGCAGTCCAGTCAGAGGCCATGAAGACGGAAAATAGAGCAAGCGAAGCATTACGCGGGATGGAGAAGAACCTAGAGGCAAGGGAGAATGGAGTATACTACTTCATGAACCGAATTTGGGTCCCTAAAATCGGAGGATTTAGGGAGGTTGTTATGAAGGAAGCCCACAAGACACGATACTCCATTCATCCCAGTTCAGACAAGATGTATTTGGACATTAAACAACACTATTGGTGGCCTAACATGAAGGCGGAAATTGCGACCTATGTTAGTAAGTGCCTTACGTGAGCCAAGGTAAAGGTGGAGTACCAGAAACCCTCAGGATTGTTACAACAACCGGTAATCCCTGAGTAGAAATCGGAGGGGATTTTTATGGATTTCGTGACCAAGCTACCCAAGACATCGGATGGACTGGACACCATATGGGTAATAGTCGACCGACTGACGAAGGCTGCCCATTTCTTGCCTATAAAAGAATCCTACAAGATGGAAAGATTGACATGATTGTACATTCGAGAGATCATGAGACTCCACGGAGTACCAGTGTCTATTATCTCGGATAGGGACAGTAGATTCACCTCGCGTTTTTGGCAATCTCTCCATAAGGCACTAGGAACTCATCTCGACATGGGCACCGCGTATCACCCACAAACGGACGGTCAAAGCGAACGAACCATTCAAACGCTTGAAGACATGCTTCGTGCATGTGTGATAGACTTTGGGAAGTCATGGGATGCCCATTTACCTTTAGTCGAATTCTCGTATAACAACAGTTATCATTCAAGCATTAAGGTCGCTCCTTTCAAAGCACTATACGGGCGTAAGTGTAGATCACCGTTATGTTGGGCTGAAGTAGGTGACACCCAGCTAGCAAAAGCACTCACGACGAATCAGGCGCTAACGGGACCGGAAATCATTCGTGAAACCATGGAAAAGATCGTTCAAATAAGAGCTCGACTGCAAGCATCGCGCGACCGACAAAAGAGCTATGCCGATAAACGGCGAAAGCCGTTAGAATTTCAAGTCGGAGATCGAGTACTGTTAAAAGTCTCGCCCTGGAAAGGAGTTATTCGTTTTGGGAAGCCGGGAAAATTGAACCCACGATACATTAGACCTTTTGAGATCGTTGCCTGAATAGGTCCGGTAGCATACAGACTGCAACTACCCACGGAGCTAAACGGTGTACACCCCGTGTTTCATGTCTCTAATCTGAAGAAGTGCCTATCAGATGAAACCCTCGTCATTCCTCTTGACGAAATCGAAATCAACGAGAATCTCCTGTTCATTGAAGAACCAATTGAAATCATGGACAGGGAGGTGAAGCGTACTAAGCAAAGTCGCATCCCGATCGTGAAAGTACGGTGGAACGCAAAGTGTGGGCCAGAATTCACGTGGGAACGCGAAGACCAAATGAAGCAAAAGTACCCTCACCTATTTAAGCATTCTCGAACCTAGCTTTCAAACATAATTTCGGGACGAAATTCCCTCTAACGGGGGGATGATGTCACAACTAGAAATTTTGTGTCTTGTAATCACTATACTTAAGTAAAATGTTGAATCAAAAACTTAAGAGCATGTGTGATACCTATTATTATGACATCAAAAACTTCAATCAAATACATCATACAAATACTACTAATAGTCATCAAGCAATTGGAAACCCTAGAAGTTCTTGTTTAGGTCCATTTTGGACTAGGACTTCCTTATTGGACTCAATGGATCAATAAGCTTCCAATTTGACTATCATGGGCTTAGAACCCTTAAATCGGCTCTAATTGGACCCACATTAATTTATTTCAACATTTTGGGCCATATTGGGCCTAGAATGAAATAAATTAAAAGTTTTGAACCATGATTAACTTAAACTAGCCCAACAAAGTGTAAAAATCATGTTATATTTCTTTTGGGCCAATAATCATCAAACTAGGTTATAACATGGGCTTAAGGGAAAAAAGCCCAAAAATCTCCTCACACCCTCCTCATTCTCGGCCCAAGCCCAAAAGAAGAGAGGGTTGACTTTATGAGTGACACCTCACCATTACCCAAGGGACTTCCATGCAACATATCACATACCTCCATGCATGTATCACCTCAAAGGTCCATTTCTTCTCTCCCTCTCTCACTCTCGGCCGAATCACACACACACACACAATTCTCTCACAACTCTCTCTCAAGAAAACTCCCTCCATCTTTCATCAAGATCTCGAAAATTAAGAGGTTTTCAAGAGGATATTTCCACAAACTCTTCATCTAAGGTAAGGTTATGCTTGGATCTATGACTTAGATTCTTTGTTTTATCAAAAATTTCTTCCTAATCCATGCAAAAATCATGATCTTGCATCCTAGAATCACCTCAAACTCGAGATCTTCAAGAAAAGGGTGCTAAGGCCAAAAATCACCAAGCTTTCTTCCATCTTTTCTTCAAAAACCGAAACCACACCCTAAAGTGAGCTTCATACTCCCTATTTTCTGTTTTATAAGTTTTGTGGGGGGGGGGAATACAAGTGAAAGTGTAGATCTATATGTGTTTTGTATGCCTTGTATGATTTCTATTCTTATATGTGTGTTTTGGTGTGATTATGATGTTGGATCTAGCCATAAACTCCTAAAAATCGAGATATATTTTATGTTAAATGATATTAGCATAACTTACATTATTCGTAACAAAGTATTCCAAGAAAAATGGCTAAGTGACTTGATAACATCTTCTTTGGGCTAAAAACTCAAGTTTTGGACACAAAATGTTAAAATATAAAGCTAAAGGGCCCAAATTGTCATATTACGAATTCTGATGGATGAGAGGAGTCAAAACAGTTTTAATAAAATATTTTCTGGAAATATACTCAATTGGAGGGTTAAAAATACAAATTTCAAGCTTAATGGGCTAAAAATGACATTTTCGGCCCAATAGGGCCCAATATGCGAAATTTTCTATTTTGGAGGGCTGAAACTGTGTTTTTCGGTAAAACAGTGAACTATTAGTGCTATAAATCCTTTTCAAGGGTTAAAAATGCTTTTCATAATTAAAAAGGACCAAACTTGCAAAAATTTTCCAATTTGGGCCAAAAGTGTAAAAATTGCGAAAAGAGGGGGTCACAACCAAGAAAATTGTATTTTCAAAGACTAAACTTGTTTTCAACTAAAAATATGCTGAAAAATATCAATTTCAATAAGTTTTGGTGTTAAAATGTCAAGAAAAATGGTTTAAGGACCAAACCGGAAATTTATTTATTTAAAGGATTGAAAAAGTAAATTTACAACAAGAAGAGGGGCTGTAACAGAAAAGTTGAAATGTTAATTCAATACATCCGTTGTGATCAAACACCGGCACTACGACTACCGACGAATTATATTACACAACAACACCAAAAATCGTTGTCAAACGAATTGATTCGGTCTCGAATCAATAATAAACCCGAAACTACTAACATGACGATAACTCGACTCATACACGGTAAATTTGGGAAATCATTACACACGTGAGAGTGCACAGACGTCGACGCACCACTTTTGGGCCCAAAAGTGTAAAATCTTGTTTGTTGGGCCTAGCTAGCCCAATGACTTGATCTTTAGGCCCGAAGACTTCAACCTTACGAGTTGTTGGGTCTTACATGATCCAACACAACGTAAAAGGACTTTCAATGGCTATTATACTATTGGTCCCCAAGGGTCCTTTGGTATTGCTAGTAAAGTCAGTTATGCTAATGTGAATCGGGTCAAGAGCCCTTCGCACTCTTTTTATCCCCAATCGACCAACGGAGTTATCGAGGTCTTCGTGCCCTCTTTCTCTTCGGACGTGGGACTACAAGAAGTCAGGGCGGTTGGATTACGTGAATAGTACGGACGACGCCCACGGGATCGTTAGTATAGTTGTAAGTTTGTCGTTTGTGTAACGCGTGTTTATAGCAATTCACCATGCGCAATAATCCGACGTCGCCTGGAATCAATGACTTCACACGCCGCGATGGTTTTACAACTACATGGAATTCAAAGTGTTAGGAAAACATCGGGTTTTCCTAGGGTTTTTCAATACATACGGTTTTCGAAATGTACACAAGTTCAATGAACAATTTTTACAACCATAGAAATAAACAGGCATACTAATGGATCTTCACAAACTTTTTCATAAACCCTTTTCAGAAAATATCGGATTTTCTGGTAGTTTTTCAAGACAATACAAAACATTGCTTTTCAAATACCGCTTATGAACTCAACAACATTTCATATGTTGACGTTTTTCAAAATAATTGTATTCTCAGGTAACAAGTGAACCGAAGGAAAATGTACTCAGTGATGGCTTGCAGTTTGTTTATCTATGAACCGAACGATTTATTTTTGGGAATGTAACGCTAAAACAATGTACTCAGTGTAAACTTTATCAGTTGTTCTATATTAATGCATGGTGATGAATGATGTTATGTTTCATATATATTCAATGTTATGGTATTCAATTAAGTCACAGCAGCCCTCAGACGTTTCCGCCGTCTGGTTCGGGGGTGTGACAAAAATAATATTTGAAAAAGGAATTTTTGGATTTTCCTTTAGTTTTGGAATATATATATTTTTTTAATTTTTTTGATCTCCCCAAGATGGTTGTTTAGGATCGCATCCCCATGTCTCATAAAATTAGCATTGTCTTAAATGAACCTCAATATATATACTTTTCTAGATATATTTTTAATAATCATTTAAAGTACACATCATAAAATATTAAGTTCTCTCTTGAACATTTCATGAAACTTGTTGGCTTAGATTTTCGGACAAAAGGAGTTTGAGGGTTATGTTGGGAAACCTTTGTATTTTTATGTTTTTTAGTTATATTATGACTCTTTTATGTGTAGTATAAGGTCATCTCCAACCAAAGATAAATGGAGTTGATTGAGAACTTGAATCTAATTAAATTTAAAATCCTTATTGTGGGTTATGACTTGGCATTCAATAGAAGGAAGAGTTCAATGCCATTGAATTCTACATTCTCTCTCTCATACACACACACGCACACACACACACACACACATATATATATATATATATATATATATATATATATATATATATATATATATAATTTTTGATTTCAAATTTCAAAATTTTAATTTATAATTAATGTTATTTTTAATTGTAAAGTTTAATTTTTAATTTCATGCCAATTAATTAATTATTTACAAGATAACAATAAGTAAAATGAAATTGATAAATGATATGACAGTCAATTAAATTATATAGAGTTTAATGAAATTTAAATTTAATAAATCAAATTATATAATAAATAAAATGAATATGTGTACAAAATAACAGTCAGTAAAATGAAATTGATAAATGATCTAGCAGTAAATTAAATTGTATAGAGTTTAATGAAATGTAGGTTTAATAGATAAAATTATATAATAAATAAAATGAATATGTGTCAAACGATTGAACTCATAAAAACATAGTCTTAGGGTACAACAATTTTCCCACAAAACTTTTTCCCCTATTTGTTGTTGTTCCTAATTTACCTGAGTAATTTTTATCTAAACCTTGGGAACAAGTTTGAATTCACAATTTTCTTCTTACAAAAACTATGGAGTGTGTCTTCAAAATTTCTAATTTCACTGCTACATTCAATCACTATATCAAATATCAATGGATTTTGCATGCCCATTTCGATAATTCTAAGCATCACACCAACCTTTCCGTTTTTTTTCCAAAAATATTAGAAAATGTACACCATCTAAACCAATCAAATAAAACCATGCATCTGATCGTAACATCATAAAAACACAATCCCAACGAGGGATTTTAAACGCACCCGATAAAAAGTAAAATCCACCAACTCAAAACCATTGATAGTAAACTCAATTATAAAAATATTAAAAATATAATGATTGTATATACTAAATGAGAAATTATAACCATGTCCACTTTTCAAAATTATTTCATGTTTTTGTTTAAATTAATTACTTTTTTTATATTAATGTTTATAATTATATAATTTCATTTTTAACCATTATTATATATTTTTTATTTTTTAGTTATTTAAAGTGTAATATATAAATTAATTTTTTATAATAAAAAATACATTTGTTATAAACTACAATAATTATTGTATTTTTATTTATCTTTGATTAATTTCATACTAATATTTTGTTTTAATTTCTATATTGATTAAGCTCGTATTAATCTACAATTATTCATTAATTAATAGGGGTTTCCCCGGTCCCACCTAGTTGATTAATTTTGAAATAGATAATTCATAAAATTATTATTTTTGTCATATCGACAGGGTTTAGCATTTTTCTTTTATTAATATTAACCTTTAAAAAACATATTACAAATGCACAACTACAATTATTTTTACCAAACACAAATACAATAAATAAAAATTACAATTTTCATTTACCATCGTTTTGTCAAACAATATCATATTTTAATTTTATTGTTAGTTTTAACAATAAAATATGTAGTTTTAATAATATATAAATTAATATTATTAATTATCAGAGACGTCAACTATATGAAGATTACAATTATTATGTGGAACATTCGGTGAAATATATGTATTAAGTCGAACATTATGTACTACTACAAAAAGTTTATATAACCCGGTTAAATTATTTAAAAAACTCGGTTTTCAACCCGATCTTATAACCGGCGAGTCCTATGTGAAAAACACAATAAAACCCGTTTGCAAAACCAATCCCTTTTACACATTAAAGAACACTGTTTTAATTAAAAAAAACTGGGACATATAATGAGATTAGAATCTCGTTTCCGGTATAAATAGCAAGGCCATATAATCAAATTAGAGCCCAGTTCCTACATAACCAACCGGGTCCTTAAGTACACTAAATTATATATATATATATATATATATATATATATATATATATATATATATATATATATATATATATATATATATATATATATATAAAGACCACTAGCAATATGCGATATGCAGGTTACAACTATTAAATTTCTACTTTTGAACTCAACCAATAAAACTCCCCTATGTAATTTCGAAATGAATTCTTACATATTAACATCACTAATTAGTAATCGACTGAGAGTTTTTTTGACACAATTTTTTTGACACTATATATATATATATATATATATATATATATATATATATATATATATATATATATATATATATATATATATATATATATATAAAGACCACTACCAATATGCGATATGCAGGTTACAACTATTAAATTTCTACTTTTGAATTCAACCAATAAAACTCCCCTACATAATTTCGAAATGAATTCTTACATATTAACATCACGAATTAGTACCCGACTGAGAGTTTTTTTTTTGACACAAGATAACAATAAGTAAAATGAAATTGATAAATGATATGACAGTCAATTAAATTATATAGAATTTAATGAAATTAAAGTTTAATAGATAAAATTATATAATAAATAAAATGAGTATGTGTACAAAATAACAATAAGTAAAATGAAATTGATAAATGATCTGGCAGTAAATTAAATTGTATAGAGTTTAATGAAATGTAGGTTTAATAGATAAAATTATATAATAAATAAAATGAATATGTGTCAAACGATTGAACTCATAAAAACATAGTCTTGGGGTACAACAATTTTCCCACAAAACTTTTTTCCCTATTTGGTGTTGTTCCTAATTTACCTGAGTAATTTTTATCTAAACCTTGGGAAGAAGTTTGAATTCACAATTTTCTTCTTACAAAAGCTATGTAGCGTGTCTTCAAAATTTCTAATTTCACTACTACATTCAATCACTATATCATATATCAATGGATTTTGTGTGCCCATTTCGATAATTCTAAGCATCACACCAACATTTCCGTTTTTTTTTCCAAAAATATTAGCAAATGTACACCATCTAAACCAATCAAATAAAACGATGCATCTGATCGTAACATCATAAAAACACAATCCCAACGGGGGATTTTAAACGCACCCGATAAAAAGTAAAATCCACCAACTCAAAATCATTGATAGTAAACTCAATTATAAAATTATTAAAAATATAATGATTGTATATACTGAATGAGAAATTATAACCATGTCCACTTTTACAAATTATTTCATGTTTTCGTTTAAATTAATTACTTTTTTTTTATATTAATGTTTATAATTACATAATTTCATTTTTAACCATTATTATATATTTTTCATTTTTTAGTTATTTAAAGTGTAATATGTAAATTAATTTTTTATAATAAAAAATACATTTGTTATAAACTATATAATTATTGTATTGTTATTTATCTTTGATTAAATTCATACTTATATTTTGTTTTTAATTTCTATATTGATTAAGCTCGTATTAATCTACAATTATTCGTTAATTAATAGGGGTTGCCTCGGTCCCACCTAGTTGATTAATTTTGAAATAGATAATTCATAAAATTATTATTTGTGTCATATCCACAGGGCTTAGCATTTTTCTTTTATTATTACTAACCTTTAAAAAACATATTACAATTATTTTTACCAAACACAACTACAATAAATAAAAATTACAATTTTCATTTACCAGCGTTTTGTCAAACAATATCATATTTAAATTTTAATGTTAATTTTAACAATAAAATATGTACTTTTAATAACATATAAATTAATACTATTAATTATCAGAGACATCAACTATATGAAGATTACAATTATTATGTGGAACATTTGGTGGAATATATGTATTAAGTCGAAAATTATGTACTACTACAAAAAAGCGTATATAACCCGCTTAAATCATTTAAAAAACCCGGTTTTCAACCCGATCTTATAACCGGCGAGTCCTATGTGAAAAACTAAATAAAACCCGTTTGCAAAACCAATCCCTTTTACACTTTAAAGAACACGGTTTTAATTAAAAAACCGGGACATATAATACGATTAGAATCTCGTTTCCAGTATAAATAACAAGGCCATATAATCAAATTAGAGCTCAGTTCCTACATAACCAACCGGGTCATTTAGTACACTAAATTATATATATATATATATATATATATATATATATATATAGATATATATATAAAGACCACTACAAATATGCGATATGCAGGTTACAACTATTAAATTTCTACTTTTGAATTCAACCAATAAAACTCCCCTACATAATTTCGAAATGAATTCTTACATATTAACATCACTAATTAGTACCCGTCTGAGAGTTTTTTTGACACAATTTTTTTGCCACTTCTCACAAATTTCAATCTCGTTGCATTCATTTGTGCTTCACATATGAACCTCCTATAAGATATACACACATGGAGATAACATTAGATGCCAACCATAGTAGATACAGGGTTGCTAACTTGTTATGTATGCATACTAAGTTTGTTGAAATATTTGTTGAAGTGTAAGAAGCTTTTATTTTGTTTATTCCTTAAAGTAGCATCATTAGGTAAATGATATACTACAAACAACAAACACACACACATGAGAGAGAGAGAGAGGGTGATCTCGAAGTTGTTTTTATTTCAAACTTGAAAAAATGGAAGTGTTGGTCCTAAAAGTCATGAGATACAGCAATTATTTGACTAATATTTTTGCATGCTCTAAATCAAAATGAAACTAAGTATAAATCATTACTTCAAATTTCACCCAAATATTTCCAACAACAAACTAGTAGAACTTCCAAAAAAGTTACCCTAAACATAAGAAATGATGTGAGTACTTTTTCCATGATACCAAGCAACTCTATAAAGAATAGCAAATAATTTCCCTACACCATGTCAAAAGCTTAATAATCAAAGTTAGATATTTAAATATTCCAACTAATCATTTAATAAAATATATTACCAACCCATAGGGCAGCTAAAATTGTTATTCATGGATGCTTTTGTGTCACCAAAAGCTTTAAAGTATATATCGAGTTTGATTTATTTTGACTGTCACTTCATTGTTACCTTTTTTCTATCAGATGCTCCCTAGATAATTTTGTTGCCACACTCTTTCATGCTCTACTTTCTACACTACATCAAACAAAACTTCCATTTTACAAAAACACTTTAAGGAAAAAACAACATAGAAATGATATAATACAAACCTAATAATGATACGTATTGACTATTTAAACCATTTGTAAAGTAGAGTAAACTTACTTATATATCCTTGTTTATTTATTTTAATTCTTCAACATCACAATACCACTTTCAAAAGATACCTCTCATCATATCTCTATAAGCAGCATCAACAATTCCATACACATGAGGTAATTATTCATAATTTTTTCTTTACATAAAACATGGGTCGTTGAATGGAGGAGCTGTGATGCAACCGAGTGCTGAAACCCTACATACGATCCCATGTGAGAACAGTTTTGATGAGGGAAAGCCTGCATAGAAGGTGGTCTTTATTGTGATAGCAGTGGAATTGGAGGGAGACAATGGTGCTTGGGTAGTAACATAATAGCTGTTATTAAACAGTAAAATTAATCAGAATACCTCTGAGGTTGTGTCACACCCCCAAACCGGAATGCCAGAAACGTTCGGGGGCGGAGGACGTCATGTTTAGTAGCACAACACATGCATCATAGTAATCAAAGTAACAAACAACCATTGCAATTATATGAAAGTGTTCACAATGTATGTGGTTCACAAAAGATAGTCTTCAAAAGTAAATAACAAAACAAAACATGAAGCTACTATACTCCATCTTCTGAATCCCAGTGCGCGTACATGTCTACTAGTTTCCTGAGAATACAAGTTCTTTTGAAAGATTAGATCAGCATTTAAGCTGGTGAGTTCATAAGTATTTAATGGTTGAAAATTTAGTTGTAAGTACTTTTAGAAAAGTTCGTTTGTTCCTCCAAAAAATCCTATATTTCCTGATATGACGAATGAAAGTAAAGATGACTCTACAATTCCTTCTATGAGTACTAAATGGATACAAGTTATATACAACTTAGAGTAAACAGACAATCGATTGTGTGAATCTGCCCTATGCCCACAACATAACAAGGAACAAGGAATAAGGCGGAAGTCACACATCCCATTGTTTGTTAGATCATCACTGTATAACCCTGGTGTATTCATTTGGTACTTACGGAATTAACTGTAATAGTTCTTTATATTTGATGAAAACATTCTTTAAGAAACTCATATATTTCTTTTAGTAAAAATGGTAACCAAAATAGTTCCTTCTATAATCACTTAGTTTATAAAAGCTATATATAATCTAATATCGAACGGATAGTTAAATGGTTGAATCTGCTCTAAGCCCACAACCAACCAAGGAATAGGAAGTAAGGCGGAAACCACACATCCAACTGCCTATCAGATATTAATTATATATAACCCTGATGTATAAACTAAGGTATTATAGAATTAACCACTAAAGGTCCTTTAAGTTATATTGATTTAATAAAATGAATTAAAACCTTTTACTAATAAGTTTCTAGTTTAGCCTACTAAATGTTCTATCTGAAAAATATGTTTTTGTACTACAAAACGGTATATTGAATGTGTATAATATGACCTGATCGATACCTGGCACTCCTTTTGATTACTAGGTGTATATAGAATATATATATATATATATATATATATATATATATATATATATATATATATATATATATAGCTAAGATCAAATAGATAGTAGACCGGGTGAATCTGCTCTAAGCCCACAACCAAACAAGGAACATGAAATGAAGCGGAAAGCACACATCCTACTGTCTGTCGGACCCGATTAATATATACCCCTGATGTATCTACCGAGGAATCATAAAGTTAGCATTACAGGCCTCCTTTTTTACTGAATGTTCCTGTTACTAGGAAGTTATGTGGCGTTGTTCAACTTGTTAGGATGACTACTAGAAGTGATGAAATCATGTACTCTAAACGCCTCAGTCGATACTATTGTGAGTTTTGTATATATTAATATGTTTTATTTATTATTGTCCGGTTCTTTGTAGATGTACCCTTTATAAATAATATCCGATACTTTATAGATGTACCCCATATAATACTCCGGTACATTGTAGATGTACCCCATATATATAAATCCTGGCACTTTGTAGATGCACCATATATATATATATATATATATATATATATATATATATATATATAACATTATACCATGTTTATTATCATCTTTTGTTTAAAACAATGAGTTAATGATATGTTTCCTTCCTAGGTTACTGGAAATGTAAAGTATAAGTTCGTGAATCATGATTTGTTCCTCTGTTCTTGTTATCGTATGTTCCTTCATGTTCTTGTTATTTTATGTTCTGAACCCCTAAACTATACCTATTATAGTTTACTAGTATGCTTGTTTTCAAATGTCTCTGATTTGTAGAAAAGACTCAATTATTTACTGAGTTAGGATTTTACTTTGAAAACAGAGTTTTATAAATAATTAATTAACATAACTTAAAAGAGTATTTGAATTGATTTGATTACTTAAAGCATAAGAAATCCTTAAAATTGATGGTTATCACCAGTAAATATTAACACAATACAATTGTATTCAACTTGTATCCCCCTAAAAGCATTTAAAAACATTTAAAAGATTGATTATATGGGTATGAACTCACCTTATGTGGGTGATTCAACTTGAAGATTCGAGTAAGGATGGCAAGTTCTACGAATGAAGTCTCGAGGCACAAGTGAGTCCTAAATGACATATATTAATACATATATGTATATAATTAGTGTTTAAAACAACTAATCATGAAAGGAAACTACCTTAGGAACTAGGAAACACCCTCAATGGAGTGTTAGAATCACATGTGACTGATCACAAGGAGTTAATGGCCAAGATCTATGAGTTTACGACCTTGGGAGGGTTTACGGACCAAGATCCTTTGAAGGGTTTACGGCCCTTATGAAGGGTTTACGGTCGTAAACCCTTCAAGATCTTGAAGATCTTGAAGGTGGTGTCTAAGAGTGATGAATCAAGGCTAGAACAAAGAGGTTGTTAAGCATGAACAAGTAAAGGACGAGACACTTACATTGTGAGAGTGAAATGAGAGCTTTCACTTGATCATACATGTGACAACCCCAAATCTATTCCCGTTACAAATCTCATCTTCACTAACGGAATGCGTCACTATACGTTATTTTCTGTAATATTTGGAATCGTCAATAACCGAATATCTAGTTATATGCATGTCTTGATATTATCATAAGTAAATATAACTTGTATGTGTTAACTCCGTTTAACCTAATAGAGTTATATTACTTTTTCAACCACTTCACCCGGGTAAAAAGTTTTAACCCTGTTAAACTTTAAGCATCGGGTAGCCGTGTATCGGGTACGATACTCGAGGCATATGAAATGAGTGTAAACAACATTTGAACACTCTTTTACCACACAATCACTCTCTCTCACTACTTTCTCTCTCTAGACCCGAAATCGACCCCAAATCCGCGAATTTCCGGCTTCCAAACGTAAGGACTCATTCCCTATCTTAATGTAGACATACTTCACTGTATTTAGGGGCCAAAATCATAGAAATCAAGGACCAAAAAGGAGTTTACGGCCTAAGAAGCCCCTTAGGCCGTAAACCCTTAGAAACTTGCCAAAAACCTCATTTTCCCTTCCTTTAAGCTTATGGACTAATTAAGGCATGTACCTAGGAGAGTTTGGACACTAAAACACAAGAAATTGAAGCTTAAAAAGGAGTTTACGGCCCAAGCTTCTGCTTAGGCCGTAAACACCCCAAAAACCCCACAAATCCTTGTTTTAAGCCCCAAAAACTCATCTAAGGTGTTTGGTAATTTAGACTTGACACTAAGGAAGGTTTAAATGCATCAAACAACATCATTTGAAGACAAAAAGAGGAGTTTACGGCCAAGGCAAAGCTTGGGCCGTAAACACCCAAGTTTTTGTGTCAAACAAGTCCCAAAACCCCTCTAATGCATGTAAGGAATTTAGCTAAGGCCCTTGGATGTGTGTTGTACCATTAAACTTCCCATTTTGAGGCCAAATGAAGAGTTTACGGCCAAGGATATTCTTGGGCCGTAAACTCCCCAATTTTCATGCCAAATTGTCCCAAAACTCATTTTAAGGCCTTCTAGGATTTACCTAAGGTGAATGAGAACATGTTGTACCATTTAAACACCCATTTTGATGGATTAAATGGAGTTTACGGCCCAAGAACAAGCCTTGGCCGTAAACTCCCCAAAATGACACAAAAATAAGAGTTTAATCCCTCCATATTGGTCCAAGACTCATACCATTAAAGTAAGGAAGTGAAATAAGGCCTTAAACACACAATTTGGAGGACCACATGAGTTTACGGCCAAGCCTAGGGGGCTTACGGCCGTAAACTCCCAAGGAGTGGCCTTTGGGCCGTAAACTCCAAGGGAGTGAGCTCATGGACCCTCCCGTAAATCATTATTGGCCTTGTACCACTTCCGGGAACCCCTTCTAGGCCCTAAAACCCCGAAAACGATGCTAGGATGTCCAAATACTATAATGAAAAGCATAAGATGATTAACTTCTTGTAAAATAAATATTTCATATGACATTAGGGTCCTTAAAGGTGCTCAAGTCGTTATTTGGTACCAAACACTCAACCGACACTTTTACCCGATTTACCCGATTCACCCGATTTACGCGATTTCAGGTGAGTTCATACCCCTTTAATGAACCTTTCAAATGTTTTAAATGTTTTAGGGGGAGATACAAGTTACTTATATCTGTTTATGGAAAGTTTTACAGAATGATTTTCCACGTTACGAGGATTAATCACATGTGATTCACTATCCTTAGTTCAAATCACATGTGATTATTCACTATGCCTTATAAACAGGTTTTTGCATTTTCAGAACTATTTTTGGACAGCAAGCCAGATTTTTAAATGTTCTTTTGGAAAATACTTTTATTAAATCAATTTACTTATAAAACGTAACCACTCTGATATATTTATATAAGTAAGACTTGGAGGACTTAGGACCGATATCTCGCCTTATTTCCTGTTCTTGTTTGATTGTGGGCTTAGGGTAGTAGTTATCTGTCCGACTGTCGTTGATTTCTTAGTTATATAGCTTGTATATTAGTATGGGATACGAATAATTCTCTGTCACTAAAATACTAACGTCACCAACCTGTCAAGAACCATCCACACTAAGATAACTATAATAGGTATAGTTAATGTTGCTACTGCTACTACTCGCTAAAGTCACTACTCTCTACCCTATAATACTCACTATTACTAGACAATACACTAGTAAGAGAATACACTATGATCAGTACTAAAAGATTTCCACACTATAACAGAAGAGAAAATACTAAACAAACAATAATACACTAACCCGCTATGAGATACTTTATTCGCTACCCATTACGCCCGGAGTTTTCAGACAGGAAGACGACACTACATGTATAGATCTATACGGGGCAGACGCTATTACATCCCGACTGATAATTTCAGTCCGTGCTGTGCAGGCCCAGGGATGCCACTACTTCACTATACTGTGCATGACTGGAAAGGTCATGGGATCCGCTATTATCCTCACTAGTAGAAATATACAAGGAATACACTATAACTATACTAACATATTACACTAAACGCTAAACTACATCCCGAAGTAAGTAAGTAAGTAAGTATTTATCACTAAAGGAAGCTTTCACCACTATCAATAATTACAGGCTTAGCCTATTCCATCACATTACTATTTGGGGATTTGCTAATATACTTTTACAATAAACTATTTTTGAAAAAGGAAGAATGCATACTTTTAACAGATTTTCACTTACAATCTAATTGCTGGAAAATTGGGATTTTCTAGGTTTCTACTGCTTATGAATATAAATGGCGCATTTTTTCGCACTATTGCTTGTATACAAAAACTCACACTAAACTCTTATGAACTCACCAGCTTTATGCTGATATTCGTTTTCAAAATAACTTGTATCTTCAGGTCAAAGATAGACAGGTACAGACGCAACATTTTTTGGAGAAGGTGGAGCACACAAGACCCATCTCTTATTTTTGATTTACTTTTGGGTGATTGTTAAACATTACAAAACACACTTGTAATTAAATTCACTATGTAAATGCAATGGTTGTATGTTTCCTTGTTTTTACTATTATGCAATTGTGATGATACTGTACATGACATCCTCCACCTCGAAACGTATTCCGCCGTTATCGGTTTTGGGGTGTGACAGATTGGTATCAGAGCATTGTTTATAGTGAATCAAGTATATCAACCTATAAAAGATATACGAACAATAAATACTTCGGGACTAAAACACTCTGACCAAAAATATATACTGTTAAGTATCTAAAAGATCTAACTAAGTATATATATATATATATATATACACACATCACTATAAAACACCGAAGTCAGTATCATCCTAGAACAAAACGAAAGTATTAAGATTGTTGGACAGCACAATTGGGTTTAGAGACATATAGTCACATTCAGGGTAATGTAGCCTGATCAACTGCGTTTTCCTGAGAGTGACTAGCATGTGCCTAAGTTTGGTTGTGGTGTTGCAACAAGTCTAAAACTTACCAACAATATCATAATAACGCTACCATAAGAATACTATAGGAGTATTCTGTATCTCTAGATTATACGTATGTGATAACAAAAAAGGGGTCGTTACTAGTAGGACAATAGTTGCTAAGTGGATACATCACGATTACATGTGATTAGGGCATTATAGACTCAGAATCTGCAGCCTTTGCTTCATTCCCTGTTCTTGTTTGATTGGGGGTCTGAAGTTAGGGTGGTTTATTCGAAGGACTATCTTGCTTCGGTTACATGTAATCGGTATGCACTATGCAAGTATTGGGTCGACTAATAATGATTCATCCTATAAGTATCTTAGAATAGTACGTCTATTAATCCTCTTTTCCCCCTTTCTCGCGTAGATAGCATGGCTGGCTTCCACCTACCCGGCGATCCGTACTTTCCGAATCAGGGCAATGGAGGATGGCTCGAAGAGGAGTCAGACGACGATCACCCGATTCCTTTGGATGATCATCATGCTGAAGACTTCTCGGATAGCTCGAGCTCCGAGCCAGAAGTCAACAACCAACCTCCTGAAGCCCCGAACCCTAACCCCCGACCGACATTTCAGGGCCCCACCCCTATGTGGGCAATATCCTTGCACCGATGGAGTGAGGAGCAGGGTCAACCTTTGCCTTACAATGGAGACCGAAGCTTCTACAACATAGGCGAAGGAGGATCAGCTGATCGGGTTCTACCCATCATGATCCGAAGGATTGCCAGGAATGTTGAGCAAAGTCAAGCTGCTATTGGTCGAGTTGTAGAAGTGGATGCCAACTCAAATCTCAACACTGTTCGCATCCGTCAGCTCGAAGAAGTCGTGGACAGGACAAGGAGGACCAACGAGGCTCTGCAGCATCAGCTGGCTGCATCCCGAGCTGAAGTTAGGGAACTCCGAGCACGCCAAAGGACTCATGAGTGACACCTTCAAGAAGTTATGCGTCAACTAGCGGATCTGAGGATTCACCCAACAAGCAACCGTCGCCAGTAGAAGACGTCTAGTTACCTCACTCTTTTGTTTAAAAGGACTAGCCTTTTATCTCTATGTTCCGTAGGTCTCTTGTCTGTAAACATTCCTAGTTTAAAAGTACTCTAGTTGAACCTCTAAACTGCCAACATTTTCTCCATGGTATGATGTAAGACCTACTGCTAGGTCAATTTTCATGAACTTGTGTTGCATCATTAATACCAGTATATTGGCAGTTGATTTCTCTCTTGCTATGACTCTCATACTGATCTTGGATTATGTTGATTTAATCCATGAAACACTCTGTTCATATTCGCAATAGGCTCTTACTATTGCTATCATTTCTATGGTTTTCCAGCGAAGGATGCCTCCTAGAAAGCGTCCAAACCGAGGAGGACCAGCTACTCAAACCCCTCCCCCACCTCCTCCTCCTCCTCAGTTCGATCCGGTGTTGTTCCAAACGGCTGTGACTGCGGCTGTAACAGCAGCCATGGCCCAAATGAACTCGGGTGATGCGAGCGGTGGGAATTCTAGATTTGGTGAAGTTCACCAACGAGTGCAAGGATGCACTTATAAGGACTTCATGAATTGTAAACCTGCCTTCTTTGATGGTACCGGAGGGATCCTGGCATTGTCCCAATGGTTCGAAAGAACCGAAGCTGTATTCGAGATGTGCTCTTGTCCCGAAGAGAGCAAAATCAAGTTCGCTACTGCTACTCTCACTAACAGGGCCTTGTCATGGTGGAACGGCCATGTCAACGCACTCTCCTTGGTCACAGCCAATGCCATGGGCTGGGACACTCTAAAAGATCTTATGAGAGGAGAGTACTGCCCTAGGAGCGAAGTTCAGAAGCTTGAGGAAGAACTCTGGAACCTCAAGATGAAGGGGACCGACATAACGGCTTACACTGCCAGGATTTGCGACTTGGCGGCTATGTGTCCCAATATGATTCCGTCTGAAAGCAAGAAAATCGAACGGTACATCTGGGGTTTAGTGCCCCTGTATCGAGGAAATGTTCTGGCTTCACGCCCTACCACTTTTGACAGCGCCAAGGAATTGGCCCAGAGTCTGATCAACCACGAAATCTCCTCCACTCCAGCAACAACAACCACAACAACCACTGCACAATCCGGATCATCTGACAGAAAGAGGAAACGATGGGATAAGAAGAAAGGCAAGAAAAATCAAACCGCCTCCAAGGACCAGCAAATTGTGGCGGTCCATGCTGCCACCACCCCAGCCACACCAGCTGCTCCAGCCCCGCCAAAGGCTTACAGTAGAAACTTGCCTAAGTGTCCCAAGTGCCCTTTTCACCACAACGGTCCTTGCCGTGAATTGCAGTGTTCCAACTGCGGGCGAAAGGGCCATACTGTCCGATTTTGCAAGGCCCCTCCCAAACCTATCACACAGGTTCCTGGTACGGGAATGACCCCAACTTGTTATGGCTGCGGTGAAGCGGGCCATTTTAAGAAGAACTGTCCGAAGGCTGCAAATGCTGGGGGAACTGGAAGGTTACTCGCTATCGGTCACAATGAAGCAGTAGCTGATCCCACGGTGGTCACGGGTACGTTTCTTCTCAACAACTCTTATGCCTGTGTCTTATTCGATAGTGGTGCAGAAAGAAGCTTCATAAATCAAAACTTTAAACGCTTACTCAAACAAACCCCTCAACCACTAAAAGAAACATTCATCGTAGAAATGGCTAATGGGAAGATAGAAAGCTCTAATGAAATCTATATAGGTTGTACTCTCACGTTAGATGATCACCCCTTTTTAATCGATCTTATACCAGTCTCAATCAAAAATTTCGATGTCATTGTTGGTATGGATTGGTTAAGTCTTCACTACGCCAATATCCTATGCTTCGACAAAGCCATTCGCCTGAACCTTCCGAATCGCGAAACCCTATTGATATACGGAGATAAGCAAAGTACGAGCCTTCGTATCATCTCTAGTATCCAGGCTCAGAAATACTTGCGCAAGGAATATCGCGCCTTTCTTGCTCACGTTGTCGACCCTAACCAGAAATCGAAAGATCCAAAAGACATTCCGGTAGAATGTGATTTCCCTGATGTCTTCCCGGAGGATCTTCCAGGCCTACCTCCCAAACGACAGGTTGAATTCAGAATCGACCTAATCCCAGGAGCTACCCCCGTAGCTAAGTCGCCCTACCGTCTGGCGCCCGCCGAAATGCAAGAGCTATCCGGTCAACTCAACAAACTGCTCAGTAAGGGCTTTATAAGACCGAGCTTCTCACCTTGGGGAGCTCCGGTCTTGTTCGTGAAGAAAAAGGATGGATCGTTTCGGATGTGCATCGATTATAGGGAACTCAATAAACTCACGGTCAAAAATCGCTATCCTCTCCCTCGTATCGATGATCTATTCGACCAACTCCAAGGAGCAAGTTACTTCTCCAAGATTGATCTTAGATCAGGGTATCATCAGTTACGGGTGCTTGAGGAAGATGTTCCAAAGACAGCCTTCCGAACCCGCTACGGGCATTTTGAGTTCGTAGTGATGCCCTTTGGACTGACTAACACCCCCGTAGTATTCATGGACTTGATGAATAGGGTATGTCGTCCATATCTGGATCAGTTCATCATCGTCTTTATTGATGACATACTTGTCTACTCCCGGAGCAAGGAAGAGCACAGAAATCATTTACGATTAGTCCTGGAAACGCTGCGATCCGAGAAGTTGTATGCGAAGTTCTCTAAGTGCGAGTTTTGGATCCGAAGAGTTGACTTCCTAGGGCACGTGGTCAGTGAAGACGGAATCCACGTGGACCCCTCCAAAATTAAAGCTATTGAGAACTGGTCAGCACCGAAGACGCCTACAAAAATTCGTCAATTTCTAGGCCTCGCTGGCTACTACCGCAGATTCATCCAAAATTTCTCTCGAATTGCGAAGCCTCTCACTATGCTAACTCAGAAGGGTGTATCATTCGACTGGGAAGAGAAACAGGAGAAGGCATTTCAGACCC
This sequence comes from Lactuca serriola, assembly GCF_051521515.1. Lineage (NCBI taxonomy): Eukaryota > Viridiplantae > Streptophyta > Magnoliopsida > Asterales > Asteraceae > Lactuca > Lactuca serriola. The sequence continues at coordinate 119,644,909 of NC_136414.1, forward strand.
TGAAGCGAGCCCTATGCACCGCACCAGTATTATCCCTTCCCGAAGGGACAGAAGATTTCGTCATATACTGTGATGCATCCAATCAGGGGCTCGGTTGTGTCTTGATGCAACGAGGCAAGGTTATTGCCTATGCCTCGAGACAGCTAAAGAACCATGAAGTGAACTACACTACTCACGACCTCGAGTTAGGAGCGGTCGTCTTTGCACTAAAAATCTGGAGACACTACTTGTATGGGACGAAGAGCGTGGTGTACACTGATCATAAAAGCCTCCAACATATACTGAACCAAAAAGAACTCAACATGAGACATCGTCGATGGGTCGAGCTACTTAACGATTACGACTGTGAAATTAGATATCATCCGGGGAAAGCCAACATAGTAGCTGACGCCCCGAGTAGAAAAAAGGAATATTCCGGTCGAAGGACCAAGTCGTTGGCAATGACTATCCATTCGCATCTATCCACACAGATCAAAGAGGCTCAGCTAGAAGCCTTAAAGCCTGAGAACGTGATAGGAGAATCCCTGCGCGGAATGGATAAAAATCTGGAGGTTAAGGGTGACGGAGCCTACTACTTCATGGACCGGATCTGGACTCCACGCCATGGAGGTTTCAGAGACTTGGTTATGAGGGAAGCACACAACACTCCTTACTCCGTTCACCCGGGTTCAGATAAGATGTATCTGGATCTCAAAAAGCTATACTGGTGGCCGAACATGAAAGCGGAGATCGCTACCTTTGTAAGTAAGTGCCTTACTTGCGCGAAGGTCAAAGTCGAATATCAAAAGCCATCAGGACTCCTCCAACAACCAGAAGTACCAGAATCGAAGTGGGAGCGAATCACAATGGACTTTATCACCAAACTGTCCAAGACAGCAAGTGGATTAGATACCATTTGGGTCATCGTTGACAGGTTGACCAAGTCTGCCCACTTTCTACCCATCAGGGAGACGGACAAGATGGAGAAGCTCACTAGAACTTACATAAAAGAAATAGTGAGACTGCATGGCGTCCCTATATCTATTATATCAGACAGAGATAGTAGATTCACCTCTAGATTTTGGCAATCATTGCAAAAGGCACTAGGAACGAGGCTGGACATGAGTACAGCCTACCATCCGCAGACTGACGGACAAAGTGAGAGGACGATCCAAACCTTAGAAGACATGCTGCGAGGTTGTGTGATCGACTTCGGGAAATCGTGGGATACACACTTGCCTCTTGTGGAGTTTTCCTACAACAATAGTTATCATACGAGCATCAAGGAAGCTCCATTCGAAGCCCTCTACGGCCGGAAGTGCAGATCCCCTTTGTGATGGGCTGAGGTGGGAGACACTCAGTTAGCTAAAGGACGAGTTCCTGACAGCGCCCTCACTGGTCCGGAGATCATTCGAGAGACGACCGAGAAGATTGTGCAGATATGCGAACGACTAAAAGCCGCTAGGGATCGGCAGAAAAGCTACGCCGACAAACGAAGAAAACCCTTGGAATTCTAGGTGGGAGATCGAGTCCTTTTGAAGGTCTCGCCCTGGAAAGGCACGATACGCTTCGGAAAACATGGAAAGTTAAACCCAAGGTACATAGGGCCTTTTGAGATTCTCGCCAGAATCGGCCCTGTAGCTTACAAACTAAACTTACCCCGAGAGCTAAGTAACATACATCCTACCTTCCACGTCTCAAACTTGAAGAAGTGTCTGTCTGACGAGACTCTCGTGATTCCCCTTGACGAGATCGAGATCAATGAGAGCCTCAACTTCGTGGAAGAGCCTGTGGAGATTTTGGATCGTGAAGTAAAACGGACGAAACAAAGCCGCATCCTAATTGTGAAGGTTCGGTGGAACGCCAAGCGAGGACCGGAATTCACTTGGGAGCGCGAGGATCAAATGAAACTCAAATACCCTCATCTCTTTGCTTAGTAGTATTGTAATAACCTATCTGTTTGAATTCTAAATTTCGGGACGAAATTGCCCTAACGGGGGGATGATGTGACAACCCCAAATCTATTCCCGTTACAAATCTCATCTTCACTAACAGAATGCGTCACTATACGAAATTGCCCTAACGGGGGGATGATGTAATATTTGGAATCGTCAATAACCGAATATCTAGTTATATGCATGTCTTGATATTATCATAAGTAAATATAACTTGTATGTGTTAACTCCGTTTAACCTAATAGAGTTATATTACTTTTTCAACCACTTCACCAGGGTAAAAAGTTTTAACCCTGTTAAACTTTAAGCATCGGGTAGCCGTGTATCGGGTACGATACTCGAGGCATATGAAATGAGTGTAAACAACATTTGAACACTCTTTTACCACACAATCACTCTCTCTCACTACTTTCTCTCTCTAGACCCGAAATCGACCCCAAATCCACGAATTTCCGGCTTCCAAACGTAAGGACTCATTCCCTATCTTAATCTAGACATACTTCACTGTATTTAGGGGCCAAAATCATAGAAATCAAGGACCAAAAAGGCGTTTACGGCCTAAGAATCCCCTTAGGCCGTAAACCCCTAGAAACTTGCCAAAAACCTCATTTTCCCTTCCTTTAAGCTTATGGACTAATTAAGGCATGTACCTAGGAGAGTTTGGACACTAAAACACAAGAAATTGAAGCTTAAAAAGGATTTTACGGCCCAAGCTTGTGCTTAGGCCGTAAACACCCCGAAAACCCCACAAATCCTTGTTTTAAGCCCCAAAAACTCATCTAAGGTGTTTGGTAATTTAGACTTGACACTAAGGAAGGTTTAAATGCATCAAACAACATCATTTGAAGACAAAAAGAGGAGTTTACGGCCAAGGCAAAGCTTCGGCCGTAAACACCCAAGTTTTTGTGTCAAACAAGTCCCAAAACCCCTCTAATGCATGTAAGGAATTTAGCTAAGGCCCTTGGATGTGTGTTGTACCATTAAACTTCGCATTTTGAGGCCAAATGAAGAGTTTACGGCCAAGGATATGCTTGGGCCGTAAACTCCCCAATTTTCATGCCAAATTGTCCCAAAACTCATTTTAAGGCCTTCTAGGATTTACCTAAGGTGAATGAGAACATGTTGTACCATTTAAACACCCATTTTGATGGATTAAATGGAGTTTACGGCCCAAGAACAAGCCTTGGCCATAAACTCCCCAAAATGACACAAAAATAAGAGTTTAATCCCTCCATATTGGTCCAAGACTCATACCATTAAAGTAAGGAAGTGAAATACGGCCTTAGACACACAATTTGGAGGACCACATGAGTTTACGGCCAAGCCTAGGGGGCTTACGGCCGTAAACTCCCAAGGAGTGGTCTTTGGGCCGTAAACTCCAAGGGAGTGAGCTCATGGACCCTCCCATAAATCATTCTTGGCCTTGTACCACTTCCGGGAACCCCTTCTAGGCCCTAAAACCCCGAAAACGATGCTAGAATGTCCAAATACTATAATGAAAAGCATAAGATGATTAACTTCTTGTAAAATAAATATTTCATATGAAATTAGGGTCCTTAAAGGTGCTCAAGTCGTTATTTGGTACCAAACGCTCAACCGACACTTTTACCCGATTCACCCGATTTACGCGATTTCAAGTGAGTTCATACCCCTTTAATGAACCTTTCAAATGTTTTAAATGTTTTAGGGGGGAGATACAAGTTACTTATATATGTTTATGGAAAGTTTTACAGAATGATTTTCCACGTTACGAGGATTAATCACATGTGATTCACTATCCTTAGTTCAAATCACATGTGATTATTCACTATGCCTTATAAACAGGTTTTTGCATTTTCAGAACTATTTTTGGACAGCAAGCCAGATTTTTAAATGTTCTTTTGGAAAATACTTTTATTAAATCAATTTACTTATAAAACGTAACCACTCTGATATATTTATATAAGTAAGACTTGGAGGACTTAGGACCGATATCTCGCCTTATTTCCTGTTCTTGTTTGATTGTGGGCTTAGGGTAGTAGTTATCTGTCCGACTGTCGTTGATTTCTTAGTTATATAGCTTGTATATTAGTATGGGATACGAATAATTCTCTGTCACTAAAATACTAACGTCACCAACCTGTCAAGAACCATCCACACTAAGATAACTATAATAGGTATAGTTAATGTTGCTACTGCTACTACTCGCTAAAGTCACTACTCTCTACCCTATAATACTCACTATTACTAGACAATACACTAGTAAGAGAATACACTATGATCAGTACTAAAAGATTTCCACACTATAACAGAAGAGAAAATACTAAACAAACAATAATACACTAACCCGCTACGAGATACTTTATTCGCTACCCATTACGCCCGGAGTTTTCCGACAGGAAGACGACACTACATGTATAGATCTATACGGGGCAGACGCTATTACATCCCGACTGATAATTTTAGTCCGTGCTGTGCAGGCCCAGGGATGCCACTACTTCACTATACTGTGCATGACTGGAAAGGTCATGGGATCCGCTATTATCCTCACTAGTAGAAATATACAAGGAATACACTATAACTATACTAACATATTACACTAAACGCTAAACTACATCCCGAAGTAAGTAAGTAAGTAAGTATTTATCACTAAAGGAAGCTTTCACCACTATCAATGATTACAGGCTTAGCCTATTCCATCACATTACTATTTGGGGATTTGCTAATATACTTTTACAATAAACTGTTTTCAAAAAGGAAGAATGCATACTTTTAACAGATTTTCACTTACAATGTAAGTACTGGAAAATTGGGATTTTCTAGGTTTCTACTGCTTATGAATATAAATGGCGCATTTTTTCGCACTATTGCTTGTATACAAAAACTCACACTAAACTCTTATGAACTCACCAGCTTTATGCTGATATTCGTTTTCAAAATAACTTGTATCTTCAGGTCAAAGATAGACAGGTACAGACGCAACATTTTTTGGAAAAGGTGGAGCACACAAGACCCATCTCTTATTTTTGAGATTGTTAAACATTACAAAACACACTTGTAATTAAATTCACTATGTAAATGCAATGGTTGTATGTTTCCGTGTTTTTACTATTATGCAATTGTGATGATACTGTACATGACGTCCTCCACCCCGAAACGTATTCCGCCATTATCGGTTTTGGGGTGTGACAATACATGAGAGAGAAAGGGTAGTTCACGGTTGGAGTTTGGAGAAATGAAGAAAAATGAAGCAAACTCTTATATATATATATATATATATATATATACATACTAAAGGGTTCACGCCCTAACAAGGGTTGACGCCGTGAACATGGACCTTGACTGTGAACCTCACTTGTTGGGGTTTTATAGCTCATATGTTGTTCTAGGCTCTTGGTTCTTGCTTGGTTCACTTTCTAACACACAATCCTTGAGTGAACTAGGCTTAGAACTCATAAAATGACCCTTAACAAGGCTAAAAGGTAGCAGAAATAAGTATGGCTCTCGATTGATTGGCTGGACTTACAAGATAAAAAATTTCAGGTTGTCACAGGTTGTTGTAGTATTCATAACATTATCCATACCTAAAGGTACATAGTAATAAAAGAAAGAAACATCACAATTACATAGAACACTAAACGTTCATTTGTTGAAGGAGAATTAAAAACCCTCAAAATTTCTAAATAATTAGAACAAAAGCACAAAAGATATAAGTAAACCCTAGAAGATACAATACTTGAAAGAGAGCTTTAGTGGGTAGAAGCTTTTGAATCAAAATTTACGTCGCTTAGTCCTGGTTCTATTCAATCAATGTTTGAATAAGAAAACACAAATACATTGAATACACCGCATTGAGTCCCACAATAAAGTTTGCAAGTTTATTTTTACATCTTTTCACCTAAATCAAGGAAAAAAAATACTTAATCATCCTACTTCTTTTCTACAAATTGACTAAAAATATTCAAATAAGAATCCCATATAGTCTAAATTCGACAAATTCACTTAACACCAACAACATCCATTGAACTTCCATGTAAAATTTAGGAAACAAATCAGGAATCATCAATTTGAAAAGAAAGAAAAAAGTGTTTGTGTTTTTAGCTTTATCTGGAACATGATATCGTAGAGTTGATTCTTTGACATTCCAATGATATTCATCGATAAAACATCATTAGGTAGCTGATTTCCGATCACTGTCCTAGAAGTTTGTGGTAGTTTTTAGAGTGATTTTGATCAGGTTATAGTTTAAGGCTTTTTCTTAAGAAGTGTTAGAAGGTGGAGTGGATAGAGACTCGTACAGACAAGGGAAGGGGTTAACGAATTTAGGGAGGGAGAGCAAACGAACTTGTTTGGACGGAGTTCTATGGGTCTAGTCTCGATTTTGATTAGGTTAAGATTCAACATAATTAGTTGCAGAGTAGCCGTAAAATCTTATGCCAGGTGAAATAGCGGGATAACAAAAAAGGATCGGCGGGATACCAAAAATTGATAATGGGATATTGAAAACGGATAGGCGGTATTTATTTTACACCACGCATCTATCTTATTGTTTAATTGGTAATATATCAAGGATTTATTTTGTTAATGTTATATATATATATATATATATATATATATATATATATATATATATAGAGAGAGAGAGAGAGAGGTGGGTTCAATTGAGAAAATAAAAAAGGTTGAGAATGGGGGAATCATTCTCAGCCACTCATTTTATTCAAGCATAAAAAGATACGGTGGCAAACTTGTAAATATGAGAACAACCTTCAATCTCAAATACGTATCTGTAGTTCAAACCCATTCATCATTCATCATCCAAATTTCTTCTCCAACTTTCAACAATCATCCAGATTTCTTCAATTAAACCATCATCAACATCATCCAGTGCTATTCAATCATCGATCTTCGTCAATAATCAACACGATTCAATAGTTAACAACAAAAATTCGTTTTTGGTTCTTTCAATTCAACCTTCAATTGTGCTTGAATACGATCAGATCTTCAACATCTATGATTAATTATTCTCCCAACGTTATTAGATCAACATCATCGGTAATCAACAAAAATTCACTTCATATCATTCATTCAACATCGATTATCAAATAAAACTTGAAAATTGAGGTTAGAAAAATATCAACTCATTTTTTTTTTTTGAAAAATTCCATATAATTCTCTATCAATCTACTCTTTTGTAAGATTTAAATAGTCAAAAAATCATGTTTTTAACATTTTTAAAAAAAGTTAAATTGTATGCACTCCAACTGTTTGATGAAATGCATGAACTAAATTACCACGTTATATTCATATATGGGTATGTTTTCTCAGTATATGATTATTAAAACAAAAAAACAAATATGCAAGTCTGTTTGTTATTCATATGTGAATAACAAATAAAAGTTATATATATTTGTGAAAATACATTGTAATATTCATATGTGAATATATTATGTAATATTCATATATGAATATACTGTGTAATATTCATAAGTGAATATATCATCTAATATTCACAAATGAATATACTATGTAATATACTATGTAATATGCACATATGAAAATATTATCTAATATTCATAAGTGAATATATCATCTAATATTCACAAGTGAATATACTATGTAATATTCATAAGTGAATGTATCGTCTAATACTTAAATATGAATATATTATGTTTATTATATGCTATATTCATATATGAATGATACCTCAATTGTAAAAAAAAAAAAAAATTAATCATAGTTTTTATTCATAACTGAATAACGAATGTATTGTAGTAAAAACCTGATTCATTTTTATTTACTTATGAATAACGATAGCTGAAAATATAAAAAAAATAATTTTTTTATTTTATCTTAAAACTATATCAATATAGATGTCTATTTGTAGAGAATAAAAAATCATGAATTTTAGTATATTTAAAATCATTTTTCGATAAAAATAACTTCTTAAAAATTCAAAAAAAAAAAAAAAAACAAAAATACTATGTTTTTATATATATTAAGGTAATGATTAGTATAGTTTAAGGAAACGTGTTTTGTTGTAAACACATGTCTATTCCTTTCCCATTTTTGCTGGTACGACAGAGACTTTTGCGGCAAAAATAAATGAGTGGCTGAGTTATTTTGTTTGTTTTAAGCTAAGTTAATTAAAACAAAAAAGAAAAGATAAAAAGTTAGTGGTAATTTAACCCACGTTTGAACATCTTTTTTCGATACAAAAAATTGGATTCAGAAATTTCTCTTTTAATATTTTTATTTTCACAGCTTATCCATACAAATGATGCAAATGAAGTCCCTCTTTACAACCATAATAAAAAACAAATAGAAAATAATGAATTACAACATTATTTTTTGCAATAGCGTTGTGCTTTAACAGAAATAGAAAATGATATCACTTGATGTTTTGAAATGTACTTAAAATGTACATGTACAAAAGAAAATTGAAACACAATGCAGTAACTGTCAGAAACATCTATAATAAAAAATGAAGTACAATGCTATAATTTTCAAATCCCCTTAACAACATCTTATAAACAAAAACAATATCAAGTACAAAAATATCAACCTCATTTTATAGGTCAGGGCGTGTCCTATATTTCTTGAAGTTTTTAGATGAAAACCTTGATTATTTTGTGTTAAAAATAAAAATATATTATTGTTATGGATAAAAAAGTATGTACGTAGTTTCATGTTAAAAATCAAAATACGTGATATTTTCAAGGTTTTTTTAAATAGAATAAATTACACATCTAGTCTTACTATTTGTGACATCCCCAAAATCTCGGCCAGAAAAGACCGATTTTCATTTATGCTTTTAAATATTTTCAGAGTAAATCCTTTTGATTTGAAAGAGTTGCGGAATTTGTTCCCAAAAACAAAACATGATAAAACAATGTTTACCGAAACATTTCATAAAAGAAATGTATTTTCATTATAATCAAAACTCGGGTTGTCATGTTTCGATACAGACCAATAAGCATAAACGAATACATTACAAGTCATATAACAAATATAAACATATGTAGACTTGTAAACAAAACAACTTGATGATTCATCCATCTCATGCCCTTCCGCCACTCCCTGTAATACAATTTAAAACTGAGTGGGTCAGGCTTGGGAGCCTAGTGAGCATATAGGGTTTTAAACCTACAATAAATATCATATTTAATTTTCACCAACCAACAATAACCCAATTACCCATTCCCGTTATTCTCACTTTAATGTCCCTAAAACAACTAACATAAGGGACCTAGTCTAAGAATATTTCATCGGGGCGACAACACATGCTTCGGGGGTACCTCAGCAATATAAGTCAAATAAGGCAACCATGAGGGGGATGGAGTACAACGAATGAACACCCAAGTTCATTAACACCTACAGGTGGCGAACCTGCTAATGTTTCCACAAGACTATCTAGAAAAGTATGTGGTCGTCATCTAAACTCCGCTAGATGACTAAATCAAACAACAACGAGGCCTCTCATCTGTTTATTACACACCAACTATCTACCCATGTTCTACCCAACATATTAGTAGATAAAAATATACATTTGTATACATAGTTTAAAAACCTGTATAGCATGCTTTAATCAATACATATATCACATAACAGATGAGGCACACACACACATAACACATATCTCATAGAGAAATAATCAGATCTATACGATAGAAGAGAGTGAATACACATTCACACATAACACAACCAAATATATTCACATAGCACGTATTTTACATAAAATACTTCATATTATTGTATTTGGAAGAAAATAACTACACACTCACTTGATCAGAAGATGATCCGACAGCACTACGGCATATGGAAGGAGTAATCCTCCGCAGATCTGGAAGATCTTCACAAAAATCGAACTTTTCGCGGGCAGAGCTTCGGCTCGGGAACCGCACTTCTCGCGATCTTCGGGATCTCGGGACTTGCCTCGGGGCTCGGGAATATTACCGGGGCTTCGGGATGGAATCGGCACGCAAAACGAGGCAAATGACTAGAGAGAAGAGAAGAAATGAACAAAAATTTTGGCTGCCTTCGGATCCCCTTTTATAATGCTGGACCCTCGCACGAACGCGGGGTGTACATCTGTACGCGGGGCGTACAGGGCTCCGAATCGTCACTGCATGCGTCATCCGAAATGTCGACACCCTTCGGAGTACGCGGGGCGTTCTTGCGTACGCGGGGCGTACGTCGGATCGGTCCGGTGACTGGGCTTCGGATAAGGCCGGATTAAAAGATTAAAAATAAACAAAATTTATTTAATAAACTTCGGAAATTCATATCTTCTTCATACGAACTCCGTTTTCGACGTTCTTTATATCCACAGAAAGGTGAGACTACGCTCTACGACTTTCGTTTAGACTTCGTCGGCTAATTTTGACTTTATTTTTATTATTTATTTTTAATAGGCCGCGACAGAAAAAATTCGTTATAAATTCATAACTTCTTCGTTTGACGTCCGTTCTCGCCTAACTTTTTATCGCTTCGACACCAACAATGAGATCTTCGATTCTCATTTAGATTGCTTCGGCTAAAAACCCCTCGATCTCAAATCGAGTAAAACAGGCTGCATACTGCTAAGCCGAAACTTCGATAAATCATAACTTCCTCATACGAAGTCAGATTTGGGCGTTCTATATATATTCGGAAACCTCGTTTCAATTACTAAAACATTAACCAAAGATATTAAGTTTATTTTACACTTAAATTTTGACGCTTATTTTTATTCTTAATTAATCAACCATATAATTAAGCAATTAAGCACAAAACACATAATACTCAAATAATACAATCTTATTATTTCAAAACGGGTTACAAAGGTTAACCTAGACCATTACATTGCTAAAAATGGCAAGCCCGGAAACACAGGCGTTACGATTCTCTCCACCTTAGAATGATTCCGTCCCTAGAATCACACATCAACAAACAAATGCGGATAGCGACTCAACATGTCACTCTCCGTCTCCCAGGTGAGATTCGGCCCATTCGTGTGTTTCCATCGGACAAGGACTAACCCAACCATTTTGCGTCGCAACTTCTTAGTCTTTCGGTCAACAATTGCCTCTGGTTCTTCAATCAACCTTTTGTTCTCATCAATTCTCAATTAAGAAATTAGAATTATATCGGGAACTTCTCCCGTGAACTTCCTCAAATAACACACATGAAAAGGTGTTGTGAATGCCATTCAGTTCTTCGGGTAATTCGAGCTTGTAAGCTTGGTTCCCAATCCTCTGAAGAACTTTAAATGGTCCAATAAACCTTGGACTCAACTTTCCCCTTTTACCAAATCTTATAAGTCCCTTCCACGGCGAGACTTTAAGCAAAACCGAATCTCCAACCTCAAAAGTCATCGGTCTTCGCTTCTTGTCAGCATAGCTCTTTTGACGATCTTGAGCTGCTAACATTCTTTCCCTAATTATTTTCAACTTTTCAGCAGTTTGATGAACCATCTCCGGTCCCATAAACTGCTTTTCCCCGGCCTTAAGCCAACAAGACGGCGTACGACACTTCTGTCCATACAAAGCTTGATAAGGTGCCATCTTAATGCTCGAGTGAAAACTATTATTATAGGAAAATTCTACCAACGGTAAATGTTCATCCCAATTACCTAGGAATTCCAAGGTACATGCTGTCAGCATATCTTCAAGTGTTTGTATTGTTCTTTCACTCTGACCATCAGTCTGCGGATGGTAAGCTGTGCTTAAACATAACTTGGTACCCATTTCCTCTTGTAGACTTTTCCAAAACCTTGAGGTGAAACGGCTATCACGATCCGATACAATCGTTAACGGAACACCGTGAACCCTCACAATTTCCTTCACGTAAGAATTCACAAGCTTTTCCATAGACCATTTCTCCTTGGCTGCTATGAAATGCGCACTCTTAGTGAATCGATCAATGACCACCCAAATCATGTCGTGACCATTCTTTGTTCTGGGTAGTTTAGTGACAAAATCCATAGCAATGTCTTCCCACTTACCCATAGGCACAGGCAATGGTTCTAAACTCCCGTAAGGTTTCTGATGTTGTGTCTTGACTCTCGCACAAGTCACACACTCGGCCACATACTTTGCAACATCAAGCTTCATCGTCGGCTACCAGTAGTAGGGTTTCAGGTCCCTATACATTTTAGTGCTACCTGGATGAATTAAGTACATGGTTTTGTGAGCTTCTTCCATCAGAAGATCCCTAATTCCTCCTGATTTAGGTACCCAAATACGATCTTGGAATACCTTCAGTCCATGACCGTTAGTACCAAACACCAACGTTTTACCCAAACGTTCCTCCTTTCGGTCATTTTTCTCAGAAGCTTCCTCTTGAGCTTTCTTTATACTCTCCACAATGGTCGAGACAACTTCAATTCTCAACGCTCTTGGCCTCTTCCTTTCAAGATTGACTTTCCGACTGAGAGCATCAGCAACAACATTAGCTTTACCGGGGTGGTAAAGTATCTCGCAGTCGTAGTCTTTAAGTAATTCTAGCCAGCGTCGTTGCCTCATATTCAATTCCTTCTGATTAAAGAGATATTGGAGACTCTTATGATCAGTAAAAAGTTTGCACTTCGTGCCATAGAGGTAATGCCTCCATATTTTCAGAGCGAAAACTACCGCTGCCAACTCCAAATCATGAGTTGGGTAATTCTTTTCATGCTCTTTCAGCTGTCGAGACGCATATGCTATCACCTTTTCTCTTTGGGTCAAAACACAACCCAATCCAACACCAGACACATCGCTATAAACAGCGAAGTCTTCAAACCCATCGGGTAGAGAAAGTATCGGTGCCTCGCATAGCTTCTTCTTTAACTTCTCGAATGCTTCTTTATGCTTATCATTCCAAGCATAAGTAGCTCCTTTGTGGGTCAAAGCTGTTAATGGAGTAGCAATCGAAGAAAAGCCTTGGATAAACCTACGGTAATATCCGGCTAATCCCAAAAAGCTTCGAATCTCTGTGGGACTTTTCGGTTGTTCCCACTTCGTCACAGCTTCGATCTTCGCTGGATCAACCATTATCCCTTCTTGGTTGACCACGTGACCCAAGAATTGGACTTCACGAATCCAAAAATCACATTTGGAGAACTTTGCATAAAGCTTCTCCTTCTTCAAAACTTCTAACACTTCTCGCAAGTGTCTGCCATGCTCCTCCTGGCTTTTCGAGTAAATCAGAATGTCGTCTACGAACACTATCACGGATTTATCAAGGAAAGGATTACAAACCCAATTCATCAAATCCATGAACGCTGCCAGAGCATTGGTTAGTCCAAATGACATAACCAAGAACTCGTAGTGTCCATATCTAGTTCTGAATGCAGTCTTCTCGATATCTTGCTCTCTTACTTTCAGCTGATGATATCCTGACCTAAGATCGATCTTCGAGAAATAGCTCGAACCTTGCAATTGATCAAATAGGTCATCAATCCTCGGCAACGGATATCTATTCTTTATTGTTGCCTTGTTCAACTCTCTATAATCGATGCACATTCTCATACTTCCATCTTTCTTCTTCACAAATAACACCGGAGCTCCCCAGGGCGATGAACTAGGTCTAATGAAACCTTTGTCCAATAACTCCTGAAGTTGCATCATCAGCTCCTTCATCTCCGTTGGTGCTAATCGATAAGGTGCTTTTGCTATTGGCGTAGTTCCTGGTAACAAGTCTATTCTGAACTCCACTTGTCTATCAGGTGGCAATCCAGGAAGATCCTCGGGGAATACTTCCGGATAATCACACACCACTGGAATGCTCTGCATCACCTTCTTTTCCTTCTTAGCATCAATCACAAATGCTAAATATGATGTACATCCCTTGGTCAAACACTTTCTGGCTTTCATTAGAGAAATGATCCCAGAATTCACTCGACGTTTGTCCCCATACACCATAAACGAGTCTTTTCCAGGCGGGTTTACTTTAACTATCTTTTTCTTGCATAAAATTTCGGCATCATTGGCGCTAAGCCAATCCATTCCCAAGACGATGTCGAAACCATTTAGTTCGATAGGCAATAATGCCTCGTGAAACTTATTCCCATTAAGGTCGATCAAGATGTCTTTCATACGATGGCTAACAGGTACAAACTTGCCACTAGCTACTTCGATTAATAAAGCATTATCTAGTCTATCAATAGGCAAAGCTAGCTTTCTACCAAACTCATGCGAAATAAAGTAGTAGTTGGCTCCAGAATCAAACAATATATGAGCAGGTAATTCGTTTACGAGAAAGGTACCTGAAGCGACATCAGCTTCATCCTTTGCAGCCTCAAGTGTCATCTGGAAGGCTCTCGCCTTCGGCTTTGGTGGAATGCAGGGCTTCGCTGCCTCCTTCTTCTTGGACAGTCCTTCAAAATGTGGCCCTCTTCATTACACCCAAAACACATCCTTTTGTTGTTCGGACATTCATTGGCAAAATGTCCAACCTTTCCACACTTGTAGCAGGTCACATCCTCGCTACATTTCCCAAAGTGCTTTTTCTTACACTTATCACACCACTTCGCTTCGCCTCCTTTTCCTCCAAACTTTTTCGAATCAGATTTCGAAAATTTTCCTTTCTTACCGGAACCAGATGTTCCCTCAAACTTTCTTTTCTCACCAACATCAACCTTGTCGGTGGTTCTCCCCTTGATCATGTTTTCAACAGACTTGGCAGCCCAGATAGTTGCCTCTAGAGTAAGTGCCTGACGTACTGGCACCTCGTACTCCCATGGAAGTCCCTTCGCATACCGATCCACCTTTGTCAGCTCGTCTGGAACGATACGCAAGGCAAACTCCATCTTATCGGTGAAGTTATTGGTGTATTCATCAACTGACATGCTGCCTTTAGTCAATGTCAGGAACTTATTCTCCAACTCCAACAGATTTTGAGCCGAGCAGAACTTGCGCTTGAACTGCACCAAGAACTCTGCCCATGACAATTGCAGTGGCTCATTAGGGCTTAAGGTCTTCCCTAGAGTGTTCCACCAACGAACGGCTCCACCTCGGAATTGACGCAAGGCATAGATAGTTTGCAACTTACCTCTGCAGCCACACGTCATGAAGGCTAGCTCCATTTCGGAGATCCAATCCATAACCCCAATCGGATCCTCCTTTCCATTGAAGGTCGATGGTTTGCAAGTCAAAAAGTCATTGTACTTGCATCCCATTCCATCATTCCTTCCATCACGGTTTTCTTGCCTAACTATCGGTGGGTTGGCTGGACCAACAGACCCACTGAAGTTTCCACCTTCTGAGTGCCCTTCATTCAGTTCAGGCTCTTCCACACGAATCGACAGTTCTTCACGATTCTGTTGAAGTAACTGTTTAGTTTCATCCATCTGACGATCCAACATCGTCTGAATCATCAATTGCACACCAGCCATGGTTACTGGCTCAGGCGCTGCTGCTACGACAGGTATTTGCTCAATCACTGGTGGTTGATTCCTGTTTTCTTCAGCATTTCCAACTCCACTTCTTGTTCTCACCATTTTGATCTACACACCGAATAAGGTGAAATTAGATCCTCAATCATGATAGATAATCAAATCATCCTTATCACTCCGAAACGTTTACATGCTAGTTCTAATATCGTAGACGTACGCTTAGAATCCTACACACATAAGGTTTCTAGATCCGGTCGGCAACAGACCATAGATCCGAACAAATAATATCATATGTGGCAACATATAACATTTAGCACATAAAGCATTTTAGGCAACTTTCCTAAAATAAACTAGTGCTTGTGTCTAAATCACAACAGACACACTGCTCAAAATTTCGCTTAGCATTGTAAGTTTAAGTCTAGAAATCCTACAAATTCCTAGTTCGCTTAAACAAATGCTCTGATACCAACTGTGACATTCCCAAAATCTCGGCCAAAAAAGACCGATTTTCATTTATGCTTTTAAATATTTTCAGAGTAAATCCTTTTGATTTGAAAGAGTAGCGGAATTTGTTCCCAAAAACAAAACATGATAAAACAATGTTTACCGAAGCATTTCATAAAAGAAATGTATTTTCATTATAATCAAAACTCGGGGTGTCATGTTCCGATACAGACCAATAAGCATAAACGAATACATTACAAGTCATATAAAAAATATAAACATATGCAGACTTGTAAACAAAACAACTTGATGGTTCATCCATCTCATGCCCTTCCGCCACTTCCTGTAATACAATTTAAAACTGAGTGGGTCAGGTTTGGGAGCCTGGTGAGCATATAGGGTTTTTCAACCCACAATAAATATCATATTTAATTTTCACCAACCAACAATAACCCAATTACCCATTCCCGTTATTCTCACTTTAATGTCCCTAAAACAACTAACATAAGGGACCTAGTCTAAGAATATTTCATCGGGGCGACAACACATGCTTCGGGGGTACCTCAGCAATATAAGTCAAATAAGGCAACCATGAGGGGGATGGAGTACCGCGAATGAACACCCAAGTTCATTAACACCTACAGGTGGCGAACCTGCTAATGTTTCCACAAGACTATCTAGAAAAGTATGTGGTTGTCATCTAAACTCCGCTAGATGACTAAATCAAACAACAACGAGGCCTCTCATCTGTTTATTACACACCAACTATCTACCCATGTTCTACCCAACATATTAGTAGATAAGAATATACATTTGTATACATAGTTTAAAAACCTGTATAGCATGCTTTAATCAACACGTATATCACATAACAGATGAGGCGCACACACACACATAACACATATCTCATAGAGAAATAATCAGATCTATACGATAGAAGAGAGTAAATACACATTCACACATAACACAACCAAATATATTCACATAGCACGTATTTTACATAAAATACTTCATATTATTGTATTCGGAAGAAAATAACTACACACTCACTTGATCAGAAGATGATCCGACAGCACTACGGCTTATGGAAGGAGTAATCCTCCGCAGATCTGGAAGATCTTCACAAAAATCGAACTTTTCGCGGGCAGAGCTTCGGCTCGGGAACCGCACTTCTAGGGATCTTCGGGATCTCGGGACTTGCCTCGGGGCTCGGGAATATTACCGGGGCTTCGGGATGGAATCGGCACGCAAAACGAGGCAAAGGACTAGAGAGGAGAGAAGAAATGAACAAAAATTTTGGTTGCCTTCGGATCCCCTTTTATAGTGCTGGACCCTCGCACGAACGCGGGGCGTACGTCTGTACGCGGGGCGTACAGGGCTCCGAATCGTCACTGCATGCGTCATCCGAAATGTCGACACCCTTCGGAGTACGCGGGGAATTCTTGCGTACGCGGGGCGTACGTCGGATCGGTTCGGTGACTGGGCTTCGGATAAGGCCGGATTAAAAGATTAAAAATAAATAAAATTTATTTAATAAATTTTGGAAATTCATATCTTCTTCATACGAACTTCGTTTTCGACGTTCTTTATATCCACGGAAAGGTGAGACTACGCTCTACGACTTTCGTTTAGACTTCGTCAGCTAATTTTGAATTTATTTTTATTATTTATTTTTAATAGGCCGCGACAGACAAACTTCGTTATAAATTCATAACTTCTTCGTTTGACGTCCGTTCTCGCCTAACTTTTTATCGGTTCGACACCAACAATGAGATCTTCGATTCTCATTTAGATTGCTTTGGCTAAAAACCTCTCGATCTCAAATCGAGTAAAACAGGCTGCATACTGCTAAGCCGAAACTTCGATAAATCATAACTTCGTCATACGAAGTCAGATTTGTGCGTTCTATATATATTCAGAAACCTCGTTTCAATTACTACAACATTAACCAAAGATATAAAGTTTATTTTACACTTAAATTTTGACGTTTATTTTTATTCTTAATTAATCAACCACATAATTAAGCAATTAAGCACAAAACACATAATACTCAAATAATACAATCTTATTATTTCAAAACGGGTTACAAAGGTTAACCTAGACCATTACATTGCTAAAAATGGCAAACCCGGAAACACAGGCGTTACACTATTAGATTTTGACATGGTTGTCCTTTGTTTACATTTGTTTCAAATGATATTTGGTGTTAGATAGTTTATTTCAGCTTTTTGGCGGGCTTTTATGCCTTTTAATTACTTTAAATACTATATAAAAAACTAACTTTAAATTTTAATTTTATGCCTTTTATTTACTTTAAATACTATATAAAAAATAACTTTAAATTTTAATTTGAAGTAACATTATCCTCTTATGAATGAACGAAAACTACTATCATTTACAATAACCATAAAAATACACCAAATAATATTAGTTTTAGATATAAAAGCTAAAGATTTTAAAAAATAATTTGTGAGAATCCAAAAGGTTCAGAACTTCAAATACAAAGAAAATCAAAAAGGCTATCAAAAAACCCCTTTTGTCCGACTATAATAAGCTACATGAAATCAAAAAGAATTTTGGTAACAAATGCTATCAGGAACTGTAGCATCAGATCTTGTGGTCAAGAATGCTACCTGGAACTCGAGCATTAGATCTCCATCAAATTTATCATAAAATGTGAAAGTTCAAAATCTTCACATCTACATGAAAATATATAAACGCTTTTTAACTACTACACCATTATCCGCATGCCTTGGAATACCTTTAAATGTATTACTTCTATTCACATCTTGCATTAGGAACTCATGTCTTCAATCTATCAAAAGCCATTGATCCTGCACACACACACACAAAAAACAAACAAAGCAAAACAAAAAAAACAGACAGAGGATAAAAGAATAAAAACTAATATTAGAAAAAAAAAACAAAATTTACTAACAATTTAATGGATATCAAAATCAAATGTACTAGTAAACATCTAGGATATCTATCTTCCTTAAAGAAACCCATTTCGCTGAAAAATCACAAAGATAAATAAATAAATAAATAAATTTTTATCTTCAAACATAGATATCAAAATCAAAAAATGGAAATAAAATCAAACAAATTGTGTTCTTGATATTGCTTTGAACCTGCAAAATACAACTACATTTATATCTTCATACACACAAACTTGAATATATGCAACACAATTTGTAGCATGGTTGAAAAAACCATAAACGACCATAAAAAAATATAATCTTACAGAACAAATAGGAACAAAATGCTATTTGTGTTACAAAAAACCATATATTATAACAATTTACCATCTTATGTAGTTATGTGCATCAAAATGAAATGATGTTTCCCCTTTACACATTTAATATTGACAGATCTAATATTCAAACACACAAGGTCACAAAGAATTCTTACCAAAGACCAACCATCAACATCAAGCCATTCTATGTGCACCAGACTCCCTAGTAACCTTATACCAATATTTTCAAATTTTAGATATGGCAAACTATTACATAAAAGAGATGATGGTAATTTAATATATGACTCTAAAATAACAATATAAAAACATGTAGAGAGAGAGAGAGATGAATAATCATTAAAGTAATAATAATCAAAATCTATGAAATTTACTTGTATAATCACCAAAAAACCAACAAAAATGATAATAAAGTAGCTTACCACAATCAAATTGCCAACGTCAAACATTGGGTCTTTGGAAAACCTATATACTAAACATATGTCTAGAATGCAGGAAACCTGCAAAATTATTATTTAAATCAAAATCCAGATGGAGAGAGGTCAATGTTGAGCTTATAACCAACTCCTTTCAATATATAAAATCGATCTGGTAAGAAATAGCAGTTCGATCCAGTGAGATCAAAATTAGAATATATATGAAAGGAAAAAAGGCTTACATATAGAGGAACACAAAACAAAAATCATACCCGAAAGTGTGCTATATAGGAACGTAAAACAAAACCTATACATCTGAAAAATAAGAGAGGATTAACGTGTTTTGTAGCCATGAATGATTATCACAAACAGAAAGATGAAATAAATTTTATAGATCGGTCCAAATCTTCTTAAGTATGGTCGAAATAGAGAGAGGGGGCGGAGAGAGAGGGAGAGAACAAAAATGAACCTTGATGATGACGATGAAAATGAGAAGCAATGTAGTGGTTAGATGCGGGAACGATGTTCTGCTTGTGTTTTTATGTTGGGGCTTAGTGATGTTATGGCGGAAACGTTTGAAGCCATGGTGACCGGTAGATCAACATGAGTAGGATCTAGAGAAGAAAGCTCTGACGATGGCGGTGGTGGGATGGCTTTCGAATGCATATCGATGGGTTTTTGAGGACGATTAGAGAGTAACGTCTTCGTTCCTGTCCCATCGCTTAGTTTACATCCTTTGATCATGGATCCTAAAAAATAAAATTGTACATGATTGGGGAAGGGTGGAGGAGATCATGAAATAGAAATAAGAAACATTAATCTTTAACTGTGTTTTCATCCGATTTAAGAGTCGAGATATAGCAATAAGGGCTAAAAAATGGGGATTTTAAAATTAGATCTGAGATATTGGGATTCAACAAGCAAGATTCGTTCAAAGATCAAATAGATTGGTCAAAAGTTTTTTAAATCTAAAGAAAAATATGCATTGGTTGATTGTATATTCAGTTTAAAGATTTGTACGATTTCAAATTTATTATTATTTTATTGATGGTTACTTGTATTATTAGCTTAATAGTTTAGACGTCTTAAAAAAATAATATTATTATATTCAATCTATTTATAGAAATAGTAAGATTTCTTTTATAAGATAATAAAGATATATATATATATATATATATATATATATATATATATATATATATATATATATATATGCACTCTTAGTTGATCATTTTAAAAAGCTACGTAAAAATATTATCGTAAATTAACATAATAATTAATTCATTATCATTAAATTATCAATTACTTTAGGTAGATAACCAAAGACAAAAAAAATAACTATAATTATGGAACAAAAAAACGGAAAACGTGTTTTAAATCAAAAGACTTTAATTTTGCAGAAAATTGAAGATCGACACTTTACTACCACCTTAATCTTCGGTAAGTTCATCGACCTCCTCCCTCTCTCTCCCCTCTTGTTCATTGTATTATAATCCAATATATATCACCCTTCATCGTCGTTGGTCTCCTCCTGAAACTACATCAATTATCCATTGGCGTCACTAGTATGGATTTTATAGGTAATATTAGAGCGGGGAACAAAACCACACAAGAGACTCTATTGAACGATAAAGCCTTCGAACATAAATTTGATTTAAACAATTCAATTCCCTTGCG
Organism: Lactuca serriola; assembly: GCF_051521515.1. NCBI lineage: Eukaryota > Viridiplantae > Streptophyta > Magnoliopsida > Asterales > Asteraceae > Lactuca > Lactuca serriola. The sequence continues at coordinate 119,665,963 of NC_136414.1, forward strand.
GGAAACCACAACCAAGAGCTTTATCTCTACACCACCATCGTACATTTGTCCTTATACTTGGAGAAGAAGTACACGCACAAAAGAGGCAATCTCTAAGTTCCCATTCTCTTTATACATAATTGTTAATTGCTTTTAAGGGAGAAGTGTTGAAACAACCCAAAAACACGGTCCAAAAAAACCGTTTTGAAAATTATTATAAAACCATAAATCATCCATAATCATAAAGAAAACCATGTATCATGTATCTCAAAACATCATATCAAATACTGTGACAACACGTGACAAAAATATCAGAGTCTCAAATAATCCCAGGCTGAATGTTGTGGTGTGTGCCATGCGATCACCCTGAGTCCTTCCCCTTGTTAACGGAAATACCTGAAACCAAACTGAAAACTATAAGCATGAAGCTTATTCAGTTTCCCCAAACTATCACATACCATACAAATAACATGCAACTAGGAGATATGGGCCCCGCACACACTCTATTGTCTAGGAGATTCGGGCCCCGCCCACACTCCGCTGTCTAGGAGATTCGGGCCCCGCTCACACTCCGTTGTCTAGGAGATTCGGGCCCCGCCCACACTTTGTTGTCTAGGAGATTCAGGGTCGGCCCATACTCGGCTACTAACATGCATACAAGTATCACACAGAAAACAAGTATATCTATCAAACATTCACATAACTCGAATAATACTATAAGAATCGGACCCCGCCCACACTAGACTGCTACGAGATTCGGGCCTCGCCCGCACTCAACTACTAACATGTCGCATAACGGGTCGGCCTTTGGTGTCTTAGACCCGTCCCTACTAAAAGGAAACTCACCTCACAAAGATGACTGCTGAAAACTCAAGTGAGATTCCATGACTGCTGCTCTGGTGACTCTCCGACTATCAATTCCATATAACACTTAATTAAAATATGATAATCCTTCTTAGGGTAAAATTACCATTTTACCCATACTCTAGATTTGGACCATATGTAAGGCTTATTCCAAATAAATCTTTCTAAGTCCACTGATGGCCCACTAATAGCCTAATTTGCTAAATTGGGCCCAACTCCTTAAATGGGCTTTCCCTAAGCCCAACCATGTTCTTAGCCCAAAAGCTGACTTCTAATGGCTCACTAACTAATAAGTCCAATAGTTGGCCCAACCCGAGGCCCAAAAAGGTGAAAAGCCCAATGCTGTGGAGTACGCGGGGCGTACCTCCCTGTACGCTAAGCATACTGGCTAAATGGCATGTACGTTGCACGTACTTGCATGTACACCCATCGTACTTCCCTGTTAAGTCACTTTTCCCATTAAGCACTTAATACTCAACTCTAGAGGCTATAATTACAGATCCAAGTCCTTTTCAATGTCCTAATCCATTAAGTCGATCACTTGGTGGCTTGCAACCCACCAAATGATCCCAAAACTAAAACTAGCAATAAACTTTCATGGAAATGGGTAGATCTCTTGCATGGCTACATAAAGATACAGAAGGGGTAGTAAGTACCCATGCATACCTAGTAGTATGTTCATGATATGATGTTATGTGATAGTGGTAGTAAAGGGAATAGTCCCCATATCTGGTCGACAGGGCCAAGAGGTAGGCCAGACACATCGGTATGTCTGACAATATGAATATGCTATGTTTTTATGTGGTAGTAGTAGGGGTGAAATAGTCGTTGTAACCAGTTGAGATAAACCGGAGGGGTAGCTCGGACACCCTGGTATGTCTGACAAGGGTAGGTTAGGCACCCCGGTATGCCTAGCCGAGGTAGGTTGAGCACCCCGGTATGCTCAATAGGGTAGGTCGGCCACCCGGATATGCTTGGCATGGGGTAGGTCGGACAGCCCGGTATGCTTGATAGTATGTAATTTTATGGTATGTCATATGATGAGGGAACTCACCAAGCTTCGTGCTTACTGTTTTTAGTTTTGGTTTCAGGTACTTCGTTTTCAAAGGAAAGGAGCCGGCTCGATCACAGCGCATCACACTATGTTTTTCCACACATGAGATCTTTGGGATTACACTCTGATATTATTTTATGATAACATGTTTGACTATTGAGACTTTGGTTTTGACATGAGATGTTTTCATGGATGTTTTTATACTTATGGTTTTATAATAACTTATTTAAAAATGAAATTTTTGGCCTTGAATTTTGGGATGTTACACAATTACTAAAATGAGTCTTTCTTTTCTTATATACTCACACACATGCACAAATGATCATGCTTGCATTAATTACTTAGGAAGAAACACACAAAAGTAACATTTATATAATGTGGTGTTGGTGATTCCCAAACTGTACCAATTATAGTTTATCATGTTTGTTATCAATAACATTTATATAATCATTTATATAAATACATAGTAATTATCTTGTCTAGTTTCAAAATGTAAGGTCATACATCATATTTTTGGGTTGTAACCCCACCAAATAATGAAATAATTAGAATGTACTCCTTTTTGTTAGAAAAGCTATCTTTTGGTAAAAGCTTTAAAAACCATATATTTTCTTATGATTTCATAACATAGATTATGTTTTTTTTTGTTAGTTTTGCATTTCAAAACTAATATATTACAAATATTTTGTATAAAAGCTAGTGATAACCATACCTCATGCAAATAATGTCTTATATTTAACATAAAGTTGAAACATGCAAGTATCTATGTGGTAAACCAAACTTTTACTTGTATCCCCCCCTAAAAACATGAAAACATAGGGGTATGAACTCACCTTGAGTGTGGTTGTGGGTTGTTTAAAGAGATGATGTGAAGAACTTCAAGCCTAAGCACTCGAATGGGGTTGATGAACTCTTTGAAGATGATATTATCCTAAGAGTTTTAACACATAATAATGTGTGTAAATAAGATGAAACTAGAGTAAATGTGTGTAAAAACACTAGATTAGTAAGAAAACTTACCAAAACTCTAAGAATAAGCTTGGAAAATTAATCCTTGGAAATTTTTTGGACTTGAACCTTGAGAGGATTTAGAGTAAACAGAACTGAATATAGAAATAGTGGGGGTTTATATGGTGATCTCGTCCAAAGATAAGGAGGGAAAGTGAGGTGACATTTGTATTATTATCTGTTGGGTAAATGCTTGATACCTGCTGGGTAAACATTGGTATTGGAAAAGGGTGAACATCAGGTCACAAAGTCAACTTTCCTTCTCATATTTTCCAGCTACAATCTCTATTGGGAAAAAGGATCAACTTGGTGATTTCGGCCAAGGCATGACCGAAATATCCTTGTTCACCACCGAAATCACATGTGATTTCGGTGCTAGTGATTTTGGTATCGGTGTGATTTCGGCCTAGAGGTGATTTCGACCTAGGCATGTGATTTCGGCCCATCACAGCTGAAATCTCAAGTTCTTGGGTCCCAAAACCAAAAACCCAAAAGGCATGGCATAAATCATGCTTCATGTCCTAACTATTTGACTTGTCTTGACTTGTTTTGACTTTTTTTTGACTTGTTTTGACTTGTTTTTACTTATACAATGATGTCTTTTGACTTTCAAGGATTTATTGCAACAAAGTTATGATGTGGCCTTTATTATACATGGATACATTTTAGACCTTGCTTGTCCCAAAATTTGCTAGTTGTCACAGCAATACAAAGTATAATGTGAAAACTCACCAGAATGAATAGGTGAAGTCCACTACTGAAAACTCCACAATATGAGAAACACGATCATCTGAACAAAGAGGTGAAGTCGACAACTCTAAATTCCACAATATGAACTACACGATCACCCTAACCCGAACATAGACTAAAGTTCAAACTAGAACTTAACACCCCTTAAAGTTTGACGACACGTTAAATCAATCAAAAAGTCAACGATCAATGGTCAAAGTCAACCCCGATTCCACTCCCACGTCATGACCACTCATTGGTCATGTCGTGGCATATTCATGACAAAACATTCGTAATGTACCAGACGTCACGTCATGACAAGCAGGCTACCACGTCGTGAAAGATGAACTCTTACAACTTAATGGGTTAAGCTCTTAATCCTTCAAGTTACCCATTCATATTTTCCAAAAGGCTTTCTTACAGCTATTCCAACCCGCTACCTTTATGCTCACATCCATACGCTTACCTACCCTATCATCCATAGATAAAAGTTATTTTAATTATATTCATAACCATTTGTATGATCGGTATATAACTTAACAAGTTTTTTTCTTATATGAGCATATTAGCTACTAATGACTCTGATAATAAGGCCCTAATGTTTTATGAAAAGTTGTAACAAGGGCATGATTAGTAATATTGCTTTTAAAAAGTTAGTATACCATGAATTTATACATTGATGTAGATTTATCCATATTTAGATATATGTTTTATGTATTGAATGTGTGCAAACTTGAGAAAGGCCAATATAAGTCCCCATAATAGGTCATTAAAGACATTACTGATGGTGGTGGTCAATTGCTAGAGTGTAGAGACGACTGTGTTGTGCTGATCTTATTTGCTTCCCTTTGATTACCAGATGAAAAACGAGAACAAGACATGTGTAGGGTTAAAACGATAATAAAAAATAAATCACTCATTCAGCTTTATTTTTAAATGTATGGGTAAAAGGCATAATGACTTGGTAAGAGGCAAAAAGTGTTGTAATCAAAACACTTTACTAGACGAGTAAGCGATATCCTTTTACAATACCAAGTAAGAGGTAAATCGATCGAATAAGCGATAATCCCACTCATATCACACTCTTACCCCTACCTTACTACACCATTATCCCTACCCAGCCAAACATCCACACCCACACATACCCCTCCCCACTCCTGCCCCACCCACCTAACACATAGACCACACATACATATCCATGCTAACAAGGTCACACCAACATTAACACCCACCCTACCCCACGCCTACATCCAAGCCAACAAGACTATATAAGTTTGAGTGAGTAAGAGTTGTAATTACTGAAAGTTTGATCATTTTATTAAAATATAGCTGGTGTTCTGCGATTAACCTTCCACACGAGTTTTAGAACGAGTTGACATGGGTCGCTAAAATGGTGCGATTACTGATAAAAAAATATTTTACGAATCAAAGGCCCTAAGAATGAGTGTAATGAATTTAATAGAAATTAACAACAATGCTCTCTTATCAAGTTACTTTAAATGCGTATAATTATATTTTATTTCAAAATTTTGTTTATCCTAAAGGTGGGATTACTTATTTTTCCCTCTAGAATCCCACAATATACTTAGTATATGCATAATTATACGTTCTCCCTATCTTTGCAGAATCAACTGCAATTTCTTTTTTGTTATACACAAACACTAATTCGCTCTTTTTTTAAACACATACAGAAGAGAAACATAGAATGCAGAGATGATACACCGAAGGAAGTAGCTACCTGTTAAGTTACGTTACGAACATGAGAAAATCAAATCGAGATGTGAATGATTTAGGCGGCAACGCATAGGGGAGGTGACAATACATTGAAGAAAGTAGTTACCTGTTAAGTTACATACTTACATCAATCTTCGTTATTGTATGGTTGTTGTTTTGTAGACGATTCCAAAAGTCTCTTCATATTCTACCCTATCAATGACTTGGTAGTATGCAACACCATGTAATGATACTCTATCAATCTATCATCTTCGCTTATCAAAACCTCCCAAACCAATAATCTCATGGGGGGTATTTTACCAATCAGTCGATTCCGTTGTTCAATCTGCTATATTTTGCATCTTTTTTCCCACAAGCCCAATTAGATATCAACAGTTCATAACCTTTACTATCCCATAATATGAGCCAACCCTGTTCTGCAACATCCCACCCTATGACTCCAAAAGGCTCCAAAAATGTCCACCATAGATGAATCTCGAATAAAGGGAAATACAATTGTCACACCACCGAACCAGACGGCGGAAACGTCCGAGGGCTGTCGTGACTTAATTGAATACCATAACATTGAATATATATGAAACATAACAACATTCGTCACCATGCATTAATATAGTACAACTGATAAAGTTTACATGCAGTACATTGTTCAAACATTACATTCCCAAAAATAAATTGTTCGGTTCGTTAATAAGTAAACTGCAAGCCATCACTTAGTACATTTTCCTTTGATTCACTGGTTACCTGAGAATACAAGTATTTTGAAAAACGTCAACATGTGAAATGTTGGTGAGTTCATAAGCGGTATTTGAAAAGCAATGTTTTGTATTATTTTGGAAACCACCAGAAAATCCGATATTTTTTGAAAAGAGTTCTTGAAAACATTTGTGAAGATCCATAAGTATGCTTGTTTGTTTCTATAGTTGTAAAGAAAATGTTCATCAAAATTGTGTACGTTTTGAAAACCGTGTGTATTGAAAAACCCTAGGAAAACCCGATGTTTTCCTAATTCTTTGAATTCCATGAAGTTAAGAATAAAACCATTGCAGCGCGTGAAGTTATCAATTCCAGGCGACGTCGGATTATTTTTGCACATGATTAATTGCTATAAACACGCGTTACACAAACGACCAGTTTATAACTATACTAACGATCCCGTAGGTGTCGTCCGTACTAATCACGTTATCCGACTGCCCTGACTTCGAGTAATCCCACATCCGAGAGAAAGAGGGCACGAAGACCTCGATGACTCCATTAGCCGGTTGGGGATAAAAAAAAAGGTACGAGGGGCCCTTGACCCGCCTCGCATGAAATACCGACTTTACTAGCAATACCATAGGACCCTTGGGGACCAATAGTATACAAGCCATTGAAAGTCCTTTTACGCTGTGTTAGATCGTGTAAGACCCAACAACTCGTAAGATAGAAGTCTTCGGGCCTTAAGATCAGGTCATTGGGCTAGCTAGGCCCAACAAACAAGATTTTACACTTTTGGGGCCCAAAGATAGTGCGTAGACGTCTGTGCACTCTCATGTGTATATTGAATTACCAAATGTTTTCGTGTATGAATCGAGTTATCGTCGTGTTAGTATTTTCGGATTGTTATTGATTCGAGACCGAATCAATTCGTTTAACAACGATTTTTGGTATTGTTGTGTATTGTATTACGTAGGTAGTCGCGGTGCCAATATTTGATCAAGTTGCGTGTATTGAATTAGCCTTGAAAGTTTTCTGTTTTTAGCCCCTCATTGTTTGTAAAATTTACTTTTTCAACCCTCTAATTAAATAACTTTCCGGTTTGGTCCTTAAATCATTTTTCTTGACATTTTAACACCAAAAATTATTGAAATTAATACTTTTCAGCATATTTTTCATTGAAAACAGTTTAAGTCCCTGAAATTGCAGTTTTCTCGGTTATAACCCCTCTTTTTCGCAGTTTTTACAATTTTGGCCCAAATTGGAAATTTTTTGCAACTTTGGTCCTTTTTAAATTTGAAAAGCATTTTAAACCTTTGAAAAGTACTTGGAACACTAGTAGTCCACTGTTTTACAGAAAAACACAGTTTTGGCCCTCCAAAATAGAAAATTTCGCATAATGGGCCCTATTGGGCCGAAATTGTCATTTTTAGCCCATTAAGCTTGAAATTTATATTTTTAATCCTCCAAATTAGTATATTTCCAGAAAATATTTCACTGAAACTGTTTTGACACTCCTCATCCATCAGAAATCGTGATATGTCATTTTGGGCCCTTTAACTTTATATTTTTAACATTTTATGTCCAAAAATTGAGTTTTTAGCCCAAATAAAATGTTATTAAGCCATTTAGCTATTTTTCTTGGAACACTTTGTATGTAGAAATATATTTGATGCTAGTATCATTTAACATAAAGTATATCTCGATTTTTAGGGGTTTTATGGCTAGATCCAACATTATAACACACAAAAACACACATATAAGCATAGAAATCATACAAGGCATACAAAACACATATAGATCTACACTTTCACTTGTATTCCCCCCCCCCACAAAACTCATGAAAACAAAAAAATAGGGGGTATGAAGCTCACCTTAGGATGTAGTTTTGGTTTTTGAAGAAAAGATGGAAGAAAACTTGGTGATTTTTGGCCTTAGCACCCTTTTCTTGAAGATTTCGAGTTTGATGTGCTTTTAGGATGTAAGATCACGATTTTGGCATGGATTAGGAAAAGATTTTGATGACAAAAAGAATCTAAGTCATAGATCCAAACATAATCTTACCTTAGATGGAGAATTTGTGGAAATTTCCTCTTGAATGCTTCCTAAATTTCGAGATCTTTGAGTGGAGAGGGAGGAAGTTTTCTTGAGTGTTCTTGAGAGAAAAGATGAGTGAAATGTTTGTGTGTGTGTGTTTGGGATTCGGCCGAGAGGGAGAGAGGGAAAAGAAGAGAGAAGCATGAAAGGATGGTGCATGGAAGTATGAGTCTCCTTGCATGGAAGTCCTTTGGTTAATGGTGAGGTGTCACTCACAAGGTCAACCCTTCCTCTTGGGCTTGTTTTGGGCCGAAAATATGGAAGGAAAAAGAGGGTTTTGGGCTTTATTACCCACAAGCCCATGTGTAAGTTAAGTTGAGTGAGTTTTAACCTAAAAGAATATAGTATGATTTTTACATTTTTGTTGGACTAGTTTTGGTTATTCATGGATCAAAGCTTTTAATTCATTTCATTCTATGCCCAAAATGGCCCAAAATGTTGAAATAAATTAATGTGAGTCCAATTAGAGCCCAATTAGGGTTGTATGCCCATGATAGTCAAATTGGAAGCTTATTGGTCCATTTGGGTCCAATAAGGAAGTCCTAGTCCAAAAATGGACCTAAACAAGAACTTCTAGGGTTTCCAATTGTTTGATGACTATTTGTAGCACTTGTATGATGTATTTGATTGAAGTTTTTGATGTCATAATAGTAGGTATCACACATGCTCTAAAGTTATTGATTCACATTAACTTGAGTGTATAGATTACATGACACAAAATTTCCAGTTGTGACATCATCCCCCCGTTAGAGGGAATTTCGTCCTGAAATTCTGTTTGAAAGCTAGATTTGAGAATGTTAGAATAGGTGAGCGTACTTTTGCTTCATTTGGTCTTCGCGTTCCCACGTGAATTCTGGCCCACGCTTTGCGTTCCACCGTACCTTCACGATCGGGATGCGACTTTTCTTAGTACGCTTCACCTCCCTGTCCATGATTTCGATTGGTTCTTCAACGAACAGGAGATTCTCATTGATTTCGATTTCGTCAAGAGGAATGACAAGGGTTTCATCTGATAGGCACTTCTTCAGGTTAGAGACATGAAACATGGGGTGTACACCGTTTAGCTCTACGGGTAGTTGTAGTTTGTAGGCTACATGGCCTATTCAGGCGACGATTTCGAAAGGTCCAATGTATCGCGGGTTCAGCTTTCCCCATTTTCCGAAACGTATAACCCCTTTTCAAGGTGAGACTTTCAACAGTACTCGATCACCGACCTGGAATTCTAAGGGCTTTCGCCGTTTGTCGGCGTAGCTCTTTTGTCGGTCACGCGATGCTTGCAATCGACATCTGATTTGAACGATCTTTTCTGTGGTTTCGCGAATGATCTCCGGTCCCGTTAGTGCCTTGTCCGACGCATGTGTTCTTGCTAGCTGGGTATCACCTACTTCAGCCCAACATAACGGTGATCTACATTTACGCCCGTACAGTGCTTCGAAAGGAGCCACCTTGATGCTCGAATGATAACTGTTGTTATACGAGAACTCGATCAAAGGTAGGTGGGTATCCCAAGACTTCCCAAAGTCTATCACACATGCACGAAGCATGTCTTCAAGCGTTTGAATGGTTCGCTCACTTTGGCCGTCCGTTTGTGGGTGATACGCGGTGCTCATGTCGAGATGAGTTCCCATTGCCTTGTGGAGTGATTGCCAAAAGCGCGATGTGAACCTACTGTCCCTATCCGAGATAATAGACTTTGGCACTCCATGGAGTCTCACAATTTCTCGTAGGTACAAACGCGTCAATCTCTCCATCTTGTAGGATTCCTTGATTGGTAGGAAATGGGCAGATTTCGTTAGTTGGTCGATTATTACCCATATGGTGTCTAGTCTGTTCGACGTCTTGGGTAGCTTGGTCACGAAATCCATAGAAATTCCCTCCCATTTCCACTCAGGGATTGCCGGTTGCTGTAACAATCCTGAGGGTTTCTGGTATTCCACCTTTACTTTGGCGCACGTAAGGCACTTACTAACGTAGGTCGCGATCTCCGCCTTCATGTTAGGCCACCAATAGTGTTGTTTAATATCCAAATACATCTTGTCTGAACCGGGATGAATGGAGTATCGTGTCTTGTGGGCTTCCTTCATAACGGCCTCCCTAAATCCTCCGATTTTTGGGACCCAAATACGGTTCATGAAGTAGTATACCCCATTCTCCCTTGTTTCTAGGTTCTTCTCCATCCCGCGCAATGTCTCGCTAGCTCTATTTTCCGTTTTCATAGCTTCCGACTGGACTGATGCTATTTGAGTGGCCAGATGAGATTGAATGGTTATCGAGAGAGTTTTCGTACGGCGATTAGAGTACTCCTTCCGACTTAATGCATCAGCTACCACGTTGGCCTTGCCTGGGTGGTACTTGATCTCACATTCGTAGTCGTTTAGCAATTCAACCCATCTTCGTTGTCTCATGTTCAGCTCCTTCTGGTTCAAGATGTGCTGGAGACTCTTGTGGTCCGTGAAGATGGTGCACTTCGTACCGTACAGGTAGTGCTTCCAAATTTTCAGAGCGAAGACCACGGCTCCCAATTCTAGGTCATGGGTCGTGTAATTTACCTCGTGCGTCTTTAGTTGGCGGGACGCATATGCTATCACTCTTCCACGTTGCATGAGAACGCAACCTAAGCCCTGATTCGACGCGTCGCAGTGACTACAAAATCTTCCGTTCCTTCAGGTAGAGATAGTACGGGAGCGCTACAGAGAGCTTGCTTCAAGGTTCGAAACGCAATCTCTTGTTTGTCTGTCCATTTGAATGGTATGCCCTTTTGTGTAAGCGAGGTAAGTGGCTTGGCGATCTTAGAGAAGTTTTGAATGAATCTCCTATAGTAGCCCGCTAGGCCTAAGAACTGACGAATTTCTGTGGGCGTGGTCGGAGTTGCCCATCCTTCCACAGCTTTGACCTTAGAGGGATCCACATGGATTCCGTCTTGGCTAACTACGTGCCCTAGGAAATTCACACTCCGGAGCCAGAACTCACACTTGGAGAGTTTGGTGTAAAGCTTTTCCGATCGCAGAGTGTCTAGGACTTGTCGGAGATGTTGGCCATGCTCCTCTTTGCTTCGAGAATAGACGAGGATGTCATCGATAAACACAATGACGAAGTTGTCAAGGAACAATCGACAGATTCGATTCATTAGTTCCATAAATGCGGCAGGTGCATTTGTTAGACCGAAGGGCATTACGACGAATTCATAATGTCCGTAGCGGGTTCGGAAAGCGGTTTTAGGAATATCCTCTTCCCGGACTTTGAGTTGGTGGTATCCGGACCGTAGATCTATTTTAGAAAAATAACTGGCTCCTTGGAGCTGGTCGAATAGATCATCGATTCGTGGAAGTGGGTAGCGGTTTTTAACAGTGAGTTTATTTAACTCTCTGTAATCGATGCACATTCTAAAAGATCCGTCCTTCTTTTTGACAAAGAGCACTGGAGCTCCCCATGGCGAGTAGCTAGGTCGGATAAATCCCTTGTCCAGAAGCTCAATGAGTTGGCTGGACAATTCCTGCATTTCAGCAGGAGCCAACCGATAGGGTGATTTAGCGAGAGGAGTTGCTCCTGGAACGAGGTCGATTCTGAACTCAACCTGTCTCTCTGGGGGTACTCTCGGAAGATCTTCAGGAAATACGTCTGGAAATTCACACGCTACCGGAATTTCTTGGATGTTAGTTTCTTCCTTGGTCTTATCCACTATGTGAGCCAAGAACGCCAAGTTGTTCTTTCGCAGATGCTTTTGTGCTTTGATGCACGAGATGAGACGAAGATTCATGTTGGGTTTGTCTCCGTAAATTACTAGGGTTTCGTGATTTGGGAGACGAAGGCGAACGACCTTCTCGTGGCACATAATCTCAGCATGGTGGGGGCTTAACCAATCCATGCCGATAATCACATCGAAACTCCTAATTGATACTGGCATTAGGTCTATTCGGAAGACGTGTTGGTTAAGGGTTAGGGTACATCCGATGTAGATTTCCCCAGTGGATTCGGTTTTCCCATTGGCCATTTCCACCGTATAGGTTTCATTTAGCTTTTGGGGTTGTTGTTTTAATAAATGTTTAAACTTCTCGCTTACGAAACTTCGCTCCGATCCGGTGTCAAATAAGATGCATGCATAAGTGTGGTTTAGGAGAAACGTACCGGTCACAACTGCGGGGTCCTGAATTGCCTCACCCTGACCCATAGTCAGCATCCTTCCTGCTCCTCTGTTTCCTGAATTGTTGTTGTTAGGGCAATCTCAGCGGAAATGCCCCGTCCTTCCACACCCGAAGCAGGTGTGGCTAGGCCCTGCATTGTTGCCGCCGGCATTGGTGTTATTGTTATTGCGGTGGTTGTTGTTGTTGTTGTTGTTGTTGTGGTTGTTTCCCTGACTTTGGTTCTGAGGAGGATAAGTCCTGCAGAACCTTGCAGTGTGTCCCCTTCGGTTGCAACTGGTGCAATGGAATTCCCTGCATTCGCCGTGATGATGGAGACCGCACTTATTACGTTTGGGAAGATTACCGGAATAGGGTCTTGAAGCATTTGAAGCAGCTGAGGCTGGAGCATGTGGTGTGGCTGGAACCGGTGCGGTGACGGCGTTAACTGCCACTGTCTGCTGCTTTTTAGAGGTCTCGGGGCCCTGACGTCCCTTCCTCTTGTTGTTCTTCCCTTTCCTGCCATCACCCTCCTTTTTCTTCTCAGCCTCCGCTGGCTTCTCGCCCTTCTTGTTGTTATGATCATACAACCTCTTCGCCAATCTCTTCGCACTGTCAAACGTTTTAGGGTTCGCAGCTATCACATTCCCTTGAATGGGTGATGTCAGTCCCCAGATGAATCGTTCAATCTTCTTTCCTTCTGATGTGATCATACCCGGGCACAACAGAGATAGTTCGCTAAATCTCGATATGTAGGCATCGATATTCGCATTCTGCACAGTGAGGTTCCATAGCTCTTGCTCCATCTTCTGTATTTCGCCTCGGGGGCAGTACTCATCCATTAACATTTCTTTCATTTCTGCCCATGGTATAGAGTTGGCTACAGGGAGCATCATGGCTTCCACGTGTCCGTTCCACCAAGTAAGTGCTTGGTCCACAAAAGTGCAGGCCGCGAACTTCACCTTCATCTGCTCGGGGCAATCGCATATCTCGAATACCGACTCCACCTTTTCAATCCATCGCTTCAGAGTGATCACCCCTCCAGTGCCGTTGAAAGTTCGTGGTTTAGCGTTTGTGAAGTCCTTGTAGGTACATGTTTTGGTAGATCCTTGGTGCATCCCGTTGTTCGAACTTCTTGCCCCTTGCCCGTTGCCTCCTCCATTATTCCCCTGATGGAGTTGTGCCATAGCTGCGGTGACCGCAGCAGACACGGCTGCCTGGAACGCAGTGGAGACAATCTCAGGTGGAGTTGGTCCTGGGTTTCCGCGAGTAGGTCGGAGAGGCATCTTTCTGTCACGAAACGGAAAGATGTTGAGTGTATGTGGTTTCGGTGAGGTTGTGATCCTACTAACTAGGGGCATGGTACGGACTTAGTCATCACTACCATCGGACATACAATCATAACTTCTCAACACATAGCAATTTGTAATATCATAGTAAAGCACACAAGAGTTCATTAATATTATCCGCATTTAATGCAAGAAAATTTTGCTCGTAAGAGCATACATAAGTGATGCTATTTCGACAGCATAACGGCTCTATGAGTAGTGTAGTCACTTAAACATAGAGTCGGAGTACATAGCATAGTTCCTAACAACCTACTAAGACAAGTCTATCCCTAACCGTGATGAGCTGCATCCGGAGGTGGTGCCGAGGTCATATGCCGAAATGTTGCGCCAGTAACTGCGCCATCTCTGCCATGTCTCCAATAACCTCATCCCTCTCATGCTCTGCTTGCACTGCCCGAACTTCCATAGCATACAGTTGTTGTCGCAGTGCGGCGATCTCAGCTTCGAGGGAACGGTTCTCCCTTGGGGGGTTTACTGGTGGAGCGGGGTGGTCTGGTTGTGCCTCGTTCTCACGCGGCGGGACGGGGTCCTGGTCCCCGACCTGACCTTCCTCGTCGTCGTCGTCGATCTCTCCAAATTCGTAGTCGGTGTCTACGTATTCGTCGGGTCCGATGGCGTGTGCTTCCCCTGGATTCTCTCCCGGTTCATCCTCAAGCATCCTGTGAGCTACTAGGACCTGATGGAACTGGATACCCTGCTGCTCTTCCTCCATGACGACTGAGGGAAAATATAAACTATCGTCACTCTCCTGACTATGACTTATGCTAACTAGACACTCTCTTTTTGGTGATAAAGGGTATAGTTTTAGGTTCCCTAGCTATCCTGATCTCATCAAGGCGTGTGTTAGTTTTACTTTGGAGAGAATGTAGTTGATCAGGCTACATTCACTCCTTGGTATCACTAAGAACAGTCCCGAATTAACCGAGATACTAGCATTATTGTGTTTGGTTCGGCGTTATGTTCCTATTCCTAATGCAAGCAAGCGTGTTTTATTTACTTGTTTTGTTCAGAGTTATGTTAGTCCTTCTTTTTGGTTTATAGTTGCATATCTATGTGTGGCTCGACATGCTAGTTCACTATAAACAAAGATCTGATACCAACCTGTCACACCCCCGAACCAGACGGCGGAAACGTCCGAGGGCTGTCGTGACTTAATTGAATACCATAACATTGAATATATATGAAACATAACAACATTCGTCACCATGCATTAATATAGTACAACTGACAAAGTTTACATGCAGTACATTGTTCAAACATTACATTCCCAAAAATAAATTGTTCGGTTCGTTAATAAGTAAACTGCAAGCCATCACTTAGTACATTTTCCTTTGATTCACTGGTTACCTGAGAATACAAGTATTTTGAAAAACGTCAACATGTGAAATGTTGGTGAGTTCATAAGCGGTATTTGAAAAGCAATGTTTTGTATTATTTTGGAAACCACCAGAAAATCCGATATTTTCTGAAAAGAGTTCTTGAAAACATTTGTGAAGATCCATAAGTATGCTTGTTTGTTTCTATAGTTGTAAAGAAAATGTTCATCAAAATTGTGTACGTTTTGAAAACCGTGTGTATTGAAAAGCCCTAGGAAAACCCGATGTTTTCCTAATTCTTTGAATTCCATGAAGTTAAGAATAAAACCATTGCAGCGCGTGAAGTTATCAATTCCAGGCGACGTCGGATTATTTTTGCACATGATTAATTGTTATAAACACACGTTACACAAACGACCAGTTTATAACTATACTAACGATCCCGTAGGCGTCGTCCGTACTAATCACGTTATCCGACTGCCCTGACTTCGAGTAATCCCACATCCGAGAGAAAGAGGGCACGAAGACCTCAATGACTCCATTAGCCGGTTGGGGATAAAAAAAAAGGTACGAGGGGCCCTTGACCCGCCTCGCATGAAATACCGACTTTACTAGCAATACCATAGGACCCTTGGGGACCAATAGTATACAAGCCATTGAAAGTCCTTTTACGCTATGTTAGATCGTGTAAGACCCAACAACTCGTAAGATAGAAGTCTTCGGGCCTTAAGATCAGGTCATTGGGCTAGCTAGGCCCAACAAACAAGATTTTACACTTTTGGGGCCCAAAGATAGTGTGTAGAGGTCTGTGCACTCTCACGTGTATATTGAATTACCAAATGTTTTCATGTATGAATCGAGTTATCGTCGTGTTAGTATTTTCGGATTGTTATTGATTCGAGACCGAATCAATTCGTTTAACAACGATTTTTGGTATTGTTGTGTATTGTATTACGTAGGTAGTCGCGGTGCCAATATTTGATCAAGTTGCGTGTATTAAATTAGCCTTGAAAGTTTTCTGTTTTCAGCCCCTCATTGTTTGTAAAATTTACTTTTTCAACCCTTTAATTAAATAACTTTCCGGTTTGGTCTTTAAATCATTTTTCTTGACATTTTAACACCAAAAATTATTGAAATTAATATTTTTCAGCATATTTTTCATTGAAAACAGTTTAAGTCCCTGAAATTGCAGTTTTCTCGGTTATAACCCCTCTTTTTCGCAGTTTTTACAATTTTGGCCTAATTTGGAAATTTTTTGCAACTTTGGTCCTTTTTAAATTTGAAAAGCATTTTAAACCTTTGAAAAGTACTTAGAACACTAGTAGTCCACTGTTTTACAAAAAACACAGTTTTGGCCCTCCAAAACAGAAAATTTCGCATAATGGGCCCTACTGGGTCGAAATTGTCATTTTTAGCCCATTAAGCTTGAAATTTGTATTTTTAATCCTCCAAATGAGTATATTTCCAGAAAATATTTCATTGAAACTGTTTTGACACTACTCATCCATCAGAAATCGTGATATGTCATTTTGGGCCCTTTAACTTTATATTTTTAACATTTTATGTCCAAAAATTGAGTTTTTAGCCCAAATAAAATGTTATTAAGCCATTTAGCTATTTTTCTTGGAACACTTTGTATGTAGAAATATATTTGATGCTAGTATCATTTAACATAAAGTATATCTCGATTTTTAGGGGTTTTATGGCTAGATCCAACATTATAACACACAAAAACACACATATAAGCATAGAAATCATACAAGGCATACAAAACACATATAGATCTACACTTTCACTTGTATTCCCCCCCCCCCCCCCCACAAAACTCATGAAAACAAAAAATAGGGGGTATGAAGCTCACCTTAGGATGTAGTTTCGGTTTTTGAAGAAAAGATGGTAGAAAACTTGGTGATTTTTAGCCTTAGCACCCTTTTCTTGAAGATCTCGAGTTTGATGTGCTTCTAGGATGTAAGATCATGATTTTGGCATGGATTAGGAAAAGATTTTGATGACAAAAAGAATCTAAGTCATAGATCCAAACATAATCTTACCTTAGATGAAGAATTTGTGGAAATTTCCTCTTGAATGCTTCCTAAATTTCGAGATCTTTGAGTGGAGAGGGAGGAAGTTTTCTTGAGTGTTCTTGAGAGAAAAGACGAGTGAAATGTTTGTGTGTGTGTTTGGGATTCGGCCGAGAGGGAGAGAGGGAAAAGAAGAGAGAAGCATGAAAGGATGGTGCATGGAAGTATGAGTCTCCTTGCATGGAAGTCCTTTGGTTAATGGTGAGGTGTCACTCACAAGGTCAACCCTTCCTCTTGGGCTTGTTTTGGGCCGAAAATATGGAAGGAAAAAGAGGGTTTTGGGCTTTAATACCCACAAGCCCATGTGTATGTTAAGTTGAGTGAGTTTTAACCTAAAAGAATATAGTATGATTTTTACATTTTTGTTGGACTAGTTTTGGTTATTCATGGATCAAAGCTTTTAATTCATTTCATTCTAGGCCCAAAATGGCCCAAAATGTTGAAATAAATTAATGTGAGTCCAATTAGAGCCCATTTAGGGTTCTATGCCCATGATAGTCAAATTGGAAGCTTATTGGTCCATTTGGGTCCAATAAGGAAGTCCTAGTCCAAAAATGGACCTAAACAAGAACTTCTAGGGTTTCCAATTGTTTGATGACTATTTGTAGCACTTGTATGATGTATTTGATTGAAGTTTTTGATGTCATAATAGTAGGTATCACACATGCTCTTAAGTTATTGATTCACATTAACTTGAGTGTATAGATTACATGACACAAAATTTCCAGTTGTGACAACAATGGACTTAGAGAGACGATTGACAGATAGAAAGGAAGAAATCGAGATAGTAGGGAGAGGTAAACACACATCTGGGCGAGTAATTTGGGGTTGTTTTCGTTACAGACCTTCAAACTTTAAGGTTAGATCTGGTGATGGGTATGCTATTTTGGAACTATTTTCTTATTTTATGAGGTTAGCATTTGAACACAATTATTAAATTTTGGTTTTATTTGTTTATTTGTTGTTGCTGGGTTATTCCAAGGTTTGGAGAAGAAATAGGAAAAAAGAAGAAAAGATGTCACCAGTTTAGGCTTAAGGTGGTTCCATTACCATTGTCTTTACTGGAACACCTGGTTCTTGGTACGTGATAAGTTTAAATCTAAACTTGAAGATCGATTAGATCTATAAAACAGGTAAAGAAATAAATAAGTAAACAGCAAGAACACTCGAATGAATTAAACGTGTTGAATGATTAATAAACAATCCTCAGAAGAGCTCGATGAAGAACTTCTACTGTAGAGGATTAAAGGGTTTACAAGAACGATGAAAGAAATCTGTAATGCTATCGTAATGCTATCGATCTATCAACCGTTAACCTAATATGCATGCAAGCACATTATTATATAGTAAACCCTACAAGCTCACGGTTGGACAGGCCCAAACCGAAGTACAAAACTTTGGACTATTAACCGAGCCCAATGATGCAACACAAAAACAAATCTGCTACGCTACCCAACAATCTCCCCCTTTGCGTCAATTGGAGCGAGATCACTTTGTCTTCTTACTTGGGCCAGCAGCAGCAAGAGCCTTCTTCTTTACAGTATCAAACCGACGCGAAATGAGAGCAAGTATTGTCTGTCTGAATCGGATGTACCACTGTATCATATCATCGAAGTATTTGATATCATCCGTTGTATTCTCTTTACACCGATGGATGATCCCCAACACATGCTCAAGACAAGCAGTGGTATAAAGATGTTTATCCGCTAAGGCAAAGAGACATTTCTGTCCTTCAGCTCTAGTGAACATGACCGAGTTTCGCCTTGGGTCAATCTTTCCAATCTTCATCTGGTTGAGATCACTGGCCGAGCCAACAGGAGAGATCTTCGGTTTCTTCTTGAAGACATTGGCAATCTCCTGATCCATCAAGGCGACCTCCATGATATAGCAAACCAACATCCTTTTGAGATGGTCAATGATTGGACCATATTCAGCTTCGTTCGTCAAGAGGATGTTGTGCAGAACGATCCAGTCATGGGGGTTGAGGTTCGGTAGATCTGCTAAGGATATGGCATGTTCGGTTTTAGCAGACCCTCTGAGCACTTTGAACCGAACATTGGTAAATCTCCCAAAAGTGTATGGCTTCAGAACCCGAACGTTGATTATCTTCTGAGCGCTCCAGGATTGGTACTGGGGTTAAGCAGCCTTCAGATAGAACTCGATCAATTCACGATCAACCTCCGGATGAGGATGAGGAACCTCAGCAACGTTGGCGAAGGCGTGAAAGATGAACGCCTTTCGGGTTAAGGGCATGTCGAACTGAGAGTCAACAGAGTTGTAGCAGTCAAAGGAGATCACCGGTTCGAGCCATAAGATACTCGGAGTATCGATTGCCTCCTTGATCATCCTCTCGAGTGTCCAAGCAGGGAAAAGAGTCTTCTTGCTCTCGAGTAGGTCGTGTGCTTCTTTCTGCTTGCATTCAGCTTCTTCAGCTTCTCGCGCCACACGAATGTTATCATCCTCAGTATTGCGACGACTTTTGCATTTCAGCAAGTCGGCAATAGTTTCCTGATCTTCTTCCTCTTCATCATCTGCAATGTTCTTGCCTTTTTCCTTCACACCGGAACCAGAGGCTTGGCCTGTAGGAGGAGGTTCGGTTGTGTGAGCAGCTTTAGCGGAATGAGGGGGTTGAGATCCGGACTCCTTTTCTCCCCTTGTTTCGGAGTGCACACGAAACTAGGTAGCCCTTCAATTTTACTAAGCAGATCCAGGGCAGGGGCGAGTTTTTCTGCAAGGGTTCTCCTCACAGAGTGGTTCAGTATCGGATCGTGCGCTTCCAGGATGTTGGATATTGCTGAGTGTACATCCGAAACACACGTCCTTATTACCTCCCGTTCGGATCGAAGAGCGTCAAGTTGTTGTTGAGAACTTGAAAGTTGAGCACTCTTGACCTTGAGGGCAGTGGTCTTCCTTGCTAGAGCGTCCATCAACGAGTTATCATAGGCAAGATCCTCTCGGAGTTTAGAGAGGCGCTCGTCGATAGAGGTCCGAAGGGCAGAGTTGTCGTCTATTAAAGTTTGACGAAGGGTGGTGAAGGACTTCAACTCTGTGGAGACGAACGTGGCCAACTGTTGAACAATTGGTTCCAACGTTGTCTTTGTTGCAGCAGCACTCTCCTGTAAAGATTGTAACAGGCTAGAGGCGTCAGAAAATAGTTTATCGACTTTTTCGGTCGCAGCCTCACAAGCTTTCGTCGAGGCGTCTATGGCAGCAATGGCAGAAGCAACGGAATCTTGTTGAGCCCTGGAGAAGGCATCAACAATTTTCTGAAGAGCGGCTTCAGAGAGAGAGGATTGAGAATTGGAGGATGAAGCAATAAGCAGGTCAACCTTCTCATGCAGCTCCTTAAGGTGCTTCTTTGTTACTGGAGCTTCCTCGTCATCGTCGCTTTGGACCTGAAACGGACTGTAGTAGACCGAATCAAAAATCATATTTTCCCCTCCAAGGAAAGGGTTATCTCCATCAGAGGCATGACCTGGAGATGGTGGGGGTGGTGAAGCTGGTGGTGTTGTGGTATGAGTAGGTTTAGGTTGAGTGTGAGTGGGGGTAGTTTCGGGTGGTTGTTGAGTTTGGGTAGGTTCGGGTGGTGGTTAGGTTTCGGTTGTGTTTATAGGTTCGGTTACAGGTGGTGGTTCGGTTGCATCGGTATGAACCCCCGTATCAGATACGTTGGTTGTAACCTTTGTAGTAGTTGTTGTTGTTGTATCGGTGAAAATGGGTGGTGGTATAGGGAAAGAGGTTTTAAGAATGGTGGTAGAGGGGTTTATGGTGGGAATGGAAGTAGGAATTGTTTGAGTGGGAGAGAGAATTGGTGAGTTATGGATTTCCATGTCAGGGGTAGGTGATCTGGGTGGGGTGCTGCCTCTTGGAGGGGTTTCGCCTCTTTGAGAGCCGTCCGAATCCGAACTCTCACCTTCTGATTCACTCGAAGAGGAAGCGATAATTAGCTTTCGCTTTGGTTGAGTCTTGCGCCTCTTCTGCTGCGGGGACTGCGCAGCTTTCGTGGATTTCCTCTTCCTAGGAGAAGGACCTTTAGCCCCTTTGGCCACCTGCTTGCCTTTATCTGCCTTTTTGCCTCTCGAAATAGGCTTATCGGCATCATGAATGGACTTGAGTATCTCCGCCGTGAGATCCCTCGATCCAGACTTCTTGAAATCCTTGTAAGTCCGGATGATTCTGCTATCAGCTGGGACATCAGCGTACATGGTCTCCGGAATGGAACCATTAAAGGGGAATTTTGATGCATCTGAGACGATAATCTTCGTGGTATGGAATGTACCAATCGAAGACATCGATGCACCGGCAACAGTGGGGACATAGAACTTATCCATCGCCCACTTAGTGATGATGGTCCAAAACCTTGCATACGACTCCTCAGAATGTCGTGAAGAAGAAGAGAGGCTTTGGACGAGTTGTTGCCAGAGAACCAACCTATAGTCGACGTTGATGCTGTTGTAAACGCCGTACATGATGGA
The DNA here is from genome assembly GCF_051521515.1 of Lactuca serriola. Lineage (NCBI taxonomy): Eukaryota > Viridiplantae > Streptophyta > Magnoliopsida > Asterales > Asteraceae > Lactuca > Lactuca serriola. The sequence goes on from NC_136414.1 coordinate 119,687,460, forward strand.
CAAAAAGAGTCGACTGGAGCCATCGGAACCTGAGCTCCTCTCAGAAAGACCCTTGAAAAGGACAGTGAACATGCCGTTCCACTGTGGCGGCAAACACGATTTCTTGAACTTTGCGACGGAGGAGAGCGCCTCCGTGTACCCCATATTGTAGAACATGTTGTAGAGGTGCCCTATCGGAATTGTCTCCGGATTAAACCTTGAAGGGTCAGCAGCAAACCCTAGCAATGAGCCAAATCGCTGCTTGGAAATCGAAGCTTTGTGATCAGAAACCTCGAAGAAGATCCTATCGACTGCTTTATCGTAATGTGCAGTCGCATAGATCTGCGATAAGAGCTCCATGGGCACCGATTCCACCCTAGAAAGTGCAGGTGCTATTGGCGAATACTTCAGGCACTCAATGATTGGGTACATGTAGGAGTCGTATACCTGAGGGGTTAAATCGATCACCAAACACTATTGAGGGCGAATGGGAAGGATGTGTGAGGTAGCATGAACGGATGATGAATCTGCCATTGTTGAAGTTGGGAAGAAGATGATGAACAGTAAGGGTTTCAGGGAATTTTTTGCTCTCTTGGGGAATTTTGATGCAGTAAAGAGGTAAATGGGAGAAGACGTCTCTTTTTATAGTGGGTTTTGGGAGAGAGAAAAATCTGCACAAATCTTCTATCGAAATACGAAGGGTTTTCCCAGAATTTGACTGATGCGTGACAGTTAAGGTAAGCGATGATCACGCATGAGAGAGAGTGTCAGATTCCTTGGAACACGCCTTCCATCAAGCGCCGTTTCTGAGAAACCGTTTCAAATCCACACGCGCTTTTCTATGCTTTTCAGAGAGGAACCGTTTCAAATTCATACACGCGTCTGCGACGTCATATGGAGATTGGACGTTTCAAATTCGCATGCGTTCCCTTTTTACCGCCGTTTGAAATCAAATTAATTAAACTCCCGCCTGAGTCAGCAACCCTTCATCTTATCCCTGTAACGACATCTTTCGAATAATACTCCCACGTGGATTATTTTTGACCACATCTTTATAATCAACCACCAATTTAGTAAAACAGCCTGTAATTGTTAGTACCAGAATTTTGGAAAATCAAAGATTTTCGTGCTAAGAGTGTAAAAAGAAAAGAAATAAAGCAAATCTTTTTAGGAATAAATGTGATGTCAATAAAGACACGAAACAAATGATCCCGGGCACGAATCTCTTCCTTCAAAGTCAAGAGAGACCTTAAAGTGTTAGTATGGTTTCCCATTGAATAACGATCAAACACTTATTAATAAGTGTTGAAAGACTTCTTTTAATTAGGCATTTTTGGGTGGCTTTAGCTTTGATTCAACAGTCCTAATCTTGAAATAAGATAGAAAGTGAACAAAGTACTTGTGAGACCGGTGTAGTCTGTTGAACAAGTAGGTAGGAATTAATTTTATTGTGGCTTGGAAAAAATATAAAATCTCAACAAAAAGTTAAAACTGGATCCCAAGGGAAGAAATATTATGGTGTTTAACAATTTCATAGGAATCACACAAAATGAAAATTTGAGATTTCATGAAGATACATCCGTCTATTCTTTGGTGATTACTTGAGCAAATTAATTGTTCACCGTCAATTCAGATTTGGTATTGAATTTGGGGTTTCACTCAGCTCGTAGTGGCACGAAACTAAGATCATAAACACAGTTTTTGTGTAACCATAAACCTCAGTGGTAATTTCTGAGAGTCTCAAGGGTTACGTTGGTGAAACGAATTTGATGGAGAAATGTAATTGAGATGGTGTAAGAAGTTAAAGTACCTCTGCTGTAAAAAGAAGGACTAAGCAGAAAACTCTTATCTCATGTGAGAAGAGAGTGAGGTAGCTCACGATTAGAATAAATGTGATAGCCTAATTGGGAAGACAAGGTTTGTGTATACCAAGTCATTAAGGCTATTATTCAGAATCTTATGAGGCTTGGGACACATACAGCAGCATGCTTCTAGGGACACTTAACTAATCAAACAATTATATCCCCATAAACGAACGAACACACGAATAAAAATAAAGACAAAAATTAAATAAAGAGCAAAATATTTTTGGAGTTTTTGATATATATAAAAAAATAAATAAAAGTAAGAAAGTAAAAAAAATAAGACTTAGAAAGAAAATAAAAAGAGTAAAAAAAAACTTTGGAAAAGAAAAGAAAAACATTGAGAAAAAAAAACTTTGGAAAACATTGGAACCGAACCCGAACGTTCGGTTGGTTTCGGTTGAGAAAAATTTTGAAAAACCGAACCCGAGCGTTCGGTTGGTTTCGGTTTTGAAAATTTTTGAAAAACCGAACCCAAACGTTCGGTTGGTTTCGGTTTTGAAAATTTTTGAAAAACCGAACCCGAACCTTCGGTTGGTTTCGGTTTTGAAAAATTTTGAAAAACCGAACCCGAACCTTCGGTAGGTTTCGGTTTTGAAAATTTTTGAAAAACCGAACCCGAACCTTCGGTAGGTTTCGGTTTTGAAAATTTTTGACAAACCGAACCCGAACCTTCGGTTCGTTTCGGTTTTGAAAAATTTTGAAAAACCGAACCCGAACCTTCGGTAGGTTTCGGTTTTGAAAATTTTTGGAAAACCAAGGAATTTAGACTTTCAAAAAGAAAATACTTTGACAATAAGATAAATAACTTTATACATGAAATTTACAACCAAGAAGACTACATTTGAAATGATGAGCGAGTGCAGATGATTCAACCGAAGCTGAACGTTCGGTCTATTTCGCTTCTGACGTTTGAGTTTGAGAGGTAGTTTGTGGTACTGACTCTGATTCCATTATACCTAGCCCTTGTAAAATTCTGTTGAATGACGCTTCAGGAAGAGCTTTGGTAAAGACATCAGCTAGTTGATCAGTCGTTCTAACAAAGTGTACTTCAACGTTTCCATCTTCCACATGATCTTTGATGAAGTGATACCTCAGTGCTATGTGTTTGGTTTTTGAGTGTTGCACTGGGTTATGACAGATCCTAATCGCACTTTCAGAGTCACAATATAGTGGGATCTTTTTCATATTGAGTCCATAGTCTCGAAGTTGACTCTGGATCCAAATCACTTGAGAGGTGCAGGATGCAGCTGCTATGTATTCAACTTCAGCTGTAGACAAAGACACGCACGTTTGTTTCTTTGATTGCCAGCTTACCAACTTCCCGTCAAGGAATTGGCAGCCACCAGTGGTGCTTTTTCTGTTGAGTCCACATCCTCCAAGGTCTGCATCTGAGTAGACTTGAACGAAGAAGCCTGAGTTGGAAGGATACCATAGACCTAAAGAGGCAGTTCGCTTAATATATCGTAGAATGTTCTTCACTTCAGGCATGTGAGGTTCGCGTGGGTTTGCTTGAAATCTAGCACAGTAACACACAGAAAACATTATGTCAGGTCTGCTAGCAGTAAGATACATCAGAGAGCCTATCATTTGACGATAAAGCGTGATATCAACAGCCGGTTTGTCCAGGGATGGGGTGAGCTTGGTGCTGAATGCCATTGGAACTTTGACTTTAGAATCTCCCATCATGCCAAATTTTGCTAGGAGAGTCTTCGTGTAAGCTTCCTGATTAATAAAGATGCCTTCGGGTCCCTGTCTAATATTTAAACCAAGGAAAAAGTTAATAGGACCCATTGAGCTCATTTCAAATTTAGTCTCCATCAGCTTTCTGAATTCAGCTATTAGGCTAGGATTCGTTGAGCCAAAGATGATATCATCGACATAAATTTGAACGATCATAAGGTGGTTACCTTCCTTCTTATGAAAGAAGGTTGGGTCAACCGAACCTTGCTTGAATTTGGACATCTTTAAAAATTTAGTCAGCGTTTCATACCAGGCTCTCAGAGCTTGTTTCAGTCCATACACGGCTTTATCCAGAATGTAGCAATGATTAGGATATTTTTCGTTCAAGAAACGAGGAGGTTGCTCCACATACACTGTTTCTTTGAGTTTTCCATTAAGAAATGCACACTTGACGTCCATTTGGAAAACATCAAAGTTTTTGTGGGCAGCATAGGCTAGAAATATTCTTACAGATTCCAGCTTAGCTACAGGAGCGAAAGTCTCTTCATAATCAATCCCTTCCTCCTGACAGTATCCTTTCACGACCAGACGAGCTTTGTTTCGAATTAAGTTTCCTTCCTTGTCCATTTTGTTCCTAAAGACCCATTTAAGACCAACAACCGAGGCATCTGGAGGAGTTGGAATAAGGCACCAGACTTTGTTCCTCTCGAATTCGTTCAGTTCATCTTGCATGGCTTGAACCCAATCGGAGTGATCAAGAGCAGTGTTAACTGTCTTTGGTTCAACTTTTGATACGAATGAGTTAAACATGCAGAATTCGACTTTTGAAAACAAGGAGGTTTGTTTTGCCTTGAGTTGTGATCTGGTCAAAACCTTTTCAGAGACATCACCAACAACTTGAGAGACAGGATGATCTCTGGTCCATTTGGTGAGGGGAGGGTAGTTTGGATCAAAGGTTGGATCCAATTCAGCATTTATCATTTCTTCTGGTTCGGACTGGCTTTCATAGTCGTAAGACATATCAGCTTGCTCCCCCTCGATAGATGAGCTTTCAGGAATGCTTTGCGAAACTTGAGCTTCAGAGGTTTCTTGTGGTGCTGCGCTTTCGGGCGTTGATGCACCTTCGGATGGTGAGGCACTTTCGGTTGGTGAAGTGCTTTCGGGAGCAGTTGGAGACTTTGGCTCCCTCGACATGTGAGGTCGGCTGAGTTGATGACAGTTGATCCTCCCCCTCGACTGAAGCATTGTTTGATGGAGGTTCGTCTGAACTTGATCCTCCTTCATTCATTCTCCTGGCAGCTTCTTCAACAATTTGTTTCATGTGATCTACCTTATTGTCTGCTGCACCTACTTCTGAGAGAGTGGCTTTCTCTGGTTCGTCAAATAGCTCCATAAACTTCTCGAATAGATTAGCGATCGAGACCGTGACTTGGCCAGTTTGAGGAAAGATTTCCCCAGCTGTGTCTTCATTGGCCTTTAGCTTTTTGACATAGCTATCATCAAAAGTCACGTAGTAAGTCTCTTCGATGTTCCTCGAACGCTTGTTGAATACCCTGTACGCTTTAGAAGTGAGAGAATAGCCCAGAAATATTCCTTCGTCGGCTTTGACATCGAACTTGTTGCGGTGTTCCTTAGAGTTAAAGATGAAACACCGTGAGCTGAACACATGGAAAAATTTCACATTGGGCTTCCTGTTGTTGAGAATCTCAGAAGGAGTGAGCGTGAATCTCTTGTTGAGATATGACCTGTTCTGTGTAAAACAAGCAGCAGAAATAGCATCAGCCCAAAAATAAAGAGGTAAGGAAGCGAAACTTAGCATGGTTCGGGAAGCGTCACACAAAGATCGGTTTCGTCCTTCGACAATTCCGTTCTGTTGAGGTGTGTAGGGAGCTGAGAAATTGTGACTAATTCCCTTTTCTGCCAGGAATTCTTCGAATTCTCTATTTTTGAATTCCAGACCATTGTCGCTCCTGATGTTGCAAATGACCTTCTTCAGCTGTACTTCAATCTGCTTGATGAACACCTTTAGCTTATGAGTCGCTTCAGATTTAAGCTTCAGAAAGAACACCCATGTAAAACGCGAAAAGTCATCAACAATATCAAGAATGTACTTGCTACCACCGATGCTTTCGATAGATGATGGACCACATAAATCAATATGAAGTAATTCAAGTGGTTCAACAACTTTAGTGTTTATTATAGATGGATGACTTTGACGACTCTGCTTCCCCATTTCGCATGCAGCACACAAATGATCTCTATCGAACTTGAGTAGTGGAAGACCTCGAACATGACCTCCAGTGACAAGTTTGTTGATGTCCTTAAAGTTAAGATGAGAGAGCCTTCGGTGCCACAACCAGCTTTCGTCAGATTGTGCTTTTGATAACAGGCAAATAGCTGGGTTTCCTTTGATGGGTTTGAGGTTTAGAGGAAACATTTCACCCTTACGCTCCGATTTGAGAATAACTCTTTTCGTCTTCTTCTCAATTATTTCAGAACCCTCATCGTCGAATGAGACTTTGAGTCCGGTACCTCCAACGAGCTGAGATACACTGATGAGGTTGTGTTGTAGCCCTTCCACGTATGCAACCTTCGTTATCGTGAAATCACCATTAGTAATCATTCCATAGCCTTTTATGGTGCCGAAGGAGTTGTTTCCAAACTTGACGTTTCCACCATTTGAAAGTGACCTGTATTCCTTTAGCTCTTCTTTCCTTCCTGTCATGTGACGCGAGCAGCCACTGTCAATGTACCATTCTTCGTCAAACTGCTCGTCACTGATAACCTGCAAAAATTAAGCAGATTTAGAAACCCAAAGTTTCTTGGGTCCACGTGAGCCTTTCACAGGAACAGGAATAGTAAGAGAGATGTCAACAAGATATGTTCGTTTTATTAGTGTTGTTTCATCTTTCTTTTTGATGGTAAAAACTTTAATTTTATTAGGATTTGATTCTTTCGGTTTAGACTCTGGTTTAGACGCTGAAAACTTATGTTTTCCTTTTTGATCAGCTGATGATTGAGATTTTTGAGAGGGAACAGAATGGAATTTAGAAGGAGATGGAGAAGAGTTAGAAGAGTTTGAAGAATTGGAAGTCTTAGAATGAGAGAGCTTAGATTGAGATGACTTCTTGGCTGGAGACTCTAGGTGACCCTTCTGCTTTTGATCATTGGTGGGACCGACCTTAGAGTTTTGATCTCTTTTTGATTTCAGAACCGAACCTTTGCTTTCGGTTGGTTTCGTTCTCTGAACCGAACTTCTGCTTTCGGTTGGAGTCATTCTCAGAACCGAACCTTTGCTTTCGGTTGGAATTATATTCTGAACCGAACCTTTGCTTTCGGTTGATGTTTTTCTCCGAACCGAACCTTTGCTTTCGGTTGTAGTGGCTCTCTTGCGATTCAACAGGATTTTTCTTAGACTTTAGGTTCTTGTCTTGATGTGAGAAATAAGCATTCTGGGATTGCCAGAACTGTTTTCTTTCAGAGAGATTCTTCCTGTATCTCTGATTCCTTTGACGTTTCTGATTTCTCATCTGCTTCGGTTGATGATGGATGTTGGCTTTCGGTTTTGGTTTTTCTATAGCTGGTTCACTCTGAACAGATGAAGTTTCACTTGAAGATGTGACTTCTTTTTCCGGACTTTCTTTTTCTTGAGGAATGTCTTTCGTACCACTAGTACTTGGCACATCGAAGTTATCAGGTTTATTCAAGGGTTCTGGCACGTATCTGCCTTTGCTTTTGCATGAGGTCCTTTCAGACAAACCTATTGTTTCATCAGCATTATCGATTGGATCTGACCAGAAGAACTCATCGCAGCCATCAGCATTGTCTTCGTTTACAATAGCTGTGAGTTCAGCAGTCTGATGTTCGGTTACGCCTGTGACCTTGTATACCTGATTTGGAGTAGTTCTAACTTTTTGATATACTACGGCCTTCTCGGCAAGAATCGGGGACTTTTGTTGGGACATACGAGCAAACTCCACTGAATTTTCTGAAATTAGATTCTTGTGGTTTTCAGGTTCGCTTTTTACAAATTCTGAACAGTCAACCGTGTCCTCTACAGAAATTTCACTCATATTGTCGTCCTCATTAAGCTCAGATGCATTTTCAACATCAATTTTATTTTCTGAGCTCAAGTTGGAGTGTAAAGAGTCAAATTTTTGTATGGTTTCGGTTCTCAGTTTTAGTTTATCATTTTCATCCAAAAGGTTTTTAAGCATGTCCTTATGGTCCTTGGATTTAATGAAAGATTCTATTTTGTCTAGTCCATACATATAGGTCGGATAAACGTCCTCAAATGATATCACACTCTCACAATTATACGCTTCAGCATCAATTTCATCCTCCTTAAACTCAAGGAAGGGTAAAATCATGCGATGAATCTTTTGTCCTATTTCACAATCCAAATGAAGCTGAGTAATATTAGTGTAAAGACGTTTAGCAATCAGACAAAAAACATTTCGCTGTTTCAAAAGCTTTAAATTGTCTCTTTGTAAATAAATGTTTTCATCTTTTATTTTGATTAATTCCGACTCCTTCAGTTCGATCCACATGCTCCATTCCTCACTCTTCGAAGACACCCTGCTTAATTGATCAGTTAGGTTAGAATTGGTGACTCGAGTTTGAGTTAAACTACTATCTAGAAGAGAGATTCTTGAATTAACACTTTTTAGTTCTTTTTCATATGAGTTTTGTGGGACTTTAAATGAGACAAAGACAGATTGTACCTTCTTGATCAGTTCATCGAGCTCGTTCAACTGCACGCTGAGCGGTTTGGCTGTAAAGCACAAGTTCTGTTGCTCCTTCGGTTCATTATCCCCACCATCAGTGTTGTATCCCCTCATCTGAGATACGTCGGATACCATCAAGCATCTTCCTCCACTGCTTTCTTCTTTCGCCACATAAGCCTTTCCATGAGAAGGCTTCCTCACTTCATCATCTTCAGAGTCGGTTGACCAAAGCTCCACGCCTCCGAACTCATCATCAGCAACCGAACCCTGCACAATTAGAGCATTCATAGAAGGGTTAGCGGTAGATTTCTTCTTCCTAATTTCATCAAGCTTTTTCTGCAGCAAAGCTTCTTCATCCTTTTCCTCATCCTTTTCAGCCATCTTTTTGAGGACACAATCCTTTGCATAGTGGTTCATTCCCCCACAATAATAGCAGCTTACTCCAGAATCACCCTTAACCTTCGGTTCCTTCTTTGACTCTTCAGCCTTCGGTTCATCTTTAACTTTCTCTGAGCTATAACTCCCCTGCCAGTTTCTGTTCTTGTTAGTGGGGAATCTCTTCTTGATGAACCACTTGGGGTTCGACACCATCATAGAAAAGTCCTCAGAAGTGAGGTCATAGTCCTCCAAATTGAGGTCTTCGTCCTCCATCACAGCTTTACTTTTGGATAGGAGGGCCAACGAACCTAGGCTTGAAACCACATTCTTCTCCTGCAACACGATCTTCTCCTGAGATTTGAGAATGCCCACCAGTTTCGCCAATGAATATGATTTAAATTGCTCGTGGGTTTTAACTGTGGACACAACTGCTCTCCACTCTGATCTGAGACCATTTAAGAACATAACCTTCTGCTCAATAAGCTTCCTTTCGTTGTCATGTTTGATCATCTTGCTAAGAAGATGATTGAAGCGATCGAACGTTTGGGTCACAGTTTCTTCGGCTCCTTGCTTGAATTCACTAAACTCGGAGAGGAGTAAGGTTTGAATAGAGTGTTCAAGATCTTCGTCTGTGGAGTATAATTCACGTAGCCTGTCCCATATCTCTTTTGCCGTCGTGCATGAACTCACCAGCCTGAAAGTATCGGACTGAAGGGCGAATCTGATCAATCTTAACGCCTTGATATTGCACTGAAATTTATCTTTTTCATCTTGCTCAATATCTTTGACATCTTTCAGAAGATCATTATACTCCTTTTGAGTTTTAATAATCCTTGAAGTTGCAGAATGAGAAAACGGTCTAGAAACAATTGCTTCCCAGATGAGGTATCCATTATCCTCAGATCCTATAACATAATCTTCAAAGTGATGCGCCCAGACTTCATAATCATGGGTGTACAGGATAGGAATCTTCGTGGTTGATCCAATGCTGTTCGAAATATTGATGGGATTCGATTGCGACTCGTCCATAATGATCGAATAAACTGTTCAAAGATTAAACTTGTAATAAATCAAATTAGGGCAAAACAATAAATATCAAGATACGTCAATAATGAGATGACGGCTCAATAAATATCAGTAATTGCGGAATAACCCTAATCGAAACCTTTTTCACAGAAAAGAAGTGTATCGATTACACAGCCTCCTGCTCTGATACCAATTGATAAGTTTAAATCTAAACTTGAAGATCGATTAGATCTTAAACAGGTAAAATAAAGAACACGAAAACAGTAAATAACTCAAGAATGGATCGAATAATGTCAAATGATTAATAAGTAATCCTCAGAAGAGCTCGATAAAGAACTTCTACTGTAGAGGATTAAAGGGTTTACAAGAACGATAAAGGAAGAAATCTGTGATCTATCGTAATGCTATCAGTCTTCTAAATCGTTAACCTAATATGCATGCAAGCACATTATTATATACTAAACCCTACAGCTCATGGTTGGACAGGCCCAAACCGGAGATCAAAATATTGGACTATTAACCGAGCCATAAAGCTACGCTACCCAACAGTACGTACTCTGTTATTAAATCTTCCTTTATTTTTGCATTTTTAGCCTTGGACTCGGCGAGTCGAAGGAATGAATCGCCGAGTAGAAGCGGGATGAGGCGTAGAGTTTAAGTTGCGGACTCGGCGAGTCGGGTCCCGGACTCGACGAGTAGTCGCTGTTTGGACAAAAACCCTAATCCAGGGGTTTGCACCCTAATTAAATGACCTTATGCAGCCTCCATTCCCCCTTTATGCTCCCAAACACTTCTCAGAGCAAACCCTAGCCGTTTTTGAGGAAATCCAAGGCTTTTGAGTGATTCTTGTGAGTTTTGACCTCAAGGAAGAAGGAAGAGCATAGGAGGATCAAGAGGAAACTGAAGGATTTGAGTTTGGTTCACCATTTGTAGTCTACAGAAGGTATAAAGTCTGAACCTTGCTCATTCATTTGTTAGATCCCTCTTTGGGGTGATTTAGGGCTTTTATAAGCCATTTTGGTGGCCAACCATGTTTGCAAACATGGTTGGGGTTTTGAGCTTCTGTATCATGTCATTTTTGGAGTCACAAGATAGATTTGGGTTGCCTTTGTACCCAAGGAAGGCCCCATACAAAAAAAGAACCATTTTAGAGCCTTTTAAGCTCAAAAGTCCCATGCATGCACGTAAAGTTTGTAACTTTACGTGCTAGATCGAGTTTAGGGGTGTGGATCTATCCTTTGGTTATGTGTTGTACATCAGAAATTGAAGTTTTAAGGAGGGGATGTAACCAACTCGGCGAGTCCATTCCTATACTCGGTGAGTCCAAGGGTTTTGATCCCATATCAGTGAGGGTCAAAAGGACCAGATGAGTGTGGAAGGGTTTTAGGGAGTCCTTGGGAGTGACCCAAAGTTCTGGACTAAGCAAATTGTTCTGGAAATTCATGGTACTCGGCGAGTGCATGAACGGACTCGGCGAGTGCAAGGAAATCTTCATAGAACTCAACGAGTTGTTCATCAACTCGGCGAGTCGAGGATAGAACGTGTTCATAGGATGAAGAGTAACTCGACGAGTTGTTCATACAACTCGGCGAGTCAAGGTAGGACATGAGTATCAGTTGGTGATGAACTCGACGATTTGTTCATACAACTCTGCGACTTGGATGAGGATTCAGTCGGTGTTCATTTAGAAGGAAAACTGTGACAACCCGAAATTTCCATTATGTACAAACCATTTCAAGCCAATAGAAGTTAGAACAGCTTCAATGAAATTCCAGACTTCGGGTATAAGTTTGGCAGTTTTTTAGGATTTACACTTAAGGAGATATCAGGAGAGTGGATGCACTAGGGTTTTGTGCAACACTGTTATTCCAATACTCTAGGATAGTAGAGTTCATTTCGGGAATAAAAATATTTTCTGCCAAAAATCTCAGGACTATATATAGAAATCTGAACCATATTCGTTCATTAGTTACATTTCCATTTAGAGAAAAGTCAAAATTCTCTCTCACGGATCTTTGGGTTTTTATCCCAAATTGTGAGTACTTCGATCTAGTTATATTATATACCTTAGATTGTGTTTAGAAACATCAAAATCGGACCAAAACCCCAAGATTTGGGAGTTTACCGCCCAAGAACACTTGGGGAGTAAACTCCATTTAGGGGCCAAAAGTGTCCCAATGACCCTCAAAGCCTTAGAACTCAAACTAGAAGCCTTCATTACAATGTTTAGTCCACAAAACAATTAAGAATCAAGGGTGAAAGTTAGTTCACGGCCAACGAAGTTCTTGGGTCGTGAACTCCATTTTAGGTTGCCAAAATGCCCTAAATGCCTTCATTGAGCCAAGAGACTAGCATAGCACGTTACCTTGATGTGTCTAGGACCCAAAACAATAAAAATACCAACACCTATGGGTGTTCACGGCCGCAAACACATGGCCAAATGGTTCATGGGCCGAAAACTCTAGTTAGGGGTGCTTTGATGCCACAAATACTTCCTAAGGCTTAGGCTTGAATTTAGACATGTACCCTAGTGTGTTTGGGGCAAGGAAACACCATCTAAAACACCAAGAAAAGGGTGTTCATGGCCCAAAATGTTCCAGGGCCGTGAACTCCATAAAGTGGTGCTAAATGATGCCATAGATCCTCCTAAAGCCTTGGACATTTGCATTGAATTATTCCTTGTTAAATTAGAGGCTTGAAAACACCATAAACCTTCCCCCAAGGGAGATTACGGCCGTAATCTCCATGGGATATGGTCCCAGGGCCGTAAACCCCTATAAAGGGGGCAAATGTCACCCAAAAACTTGTTTAAGACTAGAAGCTCTTCACCACATAAGTTGTATTAATGTTAAGCTTCATTTTGTGACCTAAGAGAGAGTTTACGGCCAGGAGTTTACTCCCTTGGGCCATAAACTCCAAAACATATGGTCTTTTGACCATAAACTCCCATACGAGGCCTTGCACTCCTTTGTCGCAACCCGTTTGTCTCCTAGCACTTGACCAAAAGTGTTTCCTCGCATTAAAATGCTTATAATTATATAATTAGTGTTTTAATCACAAATTATTTATATACATATGTCTTCATATGTAATTAGGATCATTGTGTGTGTCTAAAGTCTTCACTTGACACCAAGCACTTGGCTGATCCTTCCTTACGATAACAGTCCATTCAATTCCAATCACTTACTGCAGGTGAGTTCATACCCCTTAATTAATGTTTTAAACTATTTTTAAATGTTTTATGTGGGGGGATACAAGTAGAATTATGCTAATTATTATATCAATCACATGTGATTAATAAACAACATTCAAATGATTGGCTACTCATTAGCCGTTTTACCAAACAGTTTCCTTCAAATGTTCTTCATAGAAATTTTATATGTTTAAAACTCCTTATTAAACTGTACATTTTACTCTGTATGTTTTATTTCAAACTTATTTACAATTGTGATTCAATCAAATGTTTCCTTATACTAAATTGTTTTATCAAACCCATGCCTTCAAACCGTTTTATAGATTGACATCAAGTCGATCTTTTCTTAAGATAATATTTATGTTCAAAGGTTTTACAAATCTTATTTTATGCTTTTATATTATAAATTGCATGCCTCTATATGTATACTTATATAAGAAATGTTTAAAAGACTTAGGAAGGCTATCCACCCTATTTCCTTTTCGCGCTTGAGATGTGGTCTGGTGGGATATCGGGTACTCGTCCGAAGGTCGTTTAAATATTAGTTATATAACATATGTACATATATAGTCAAAAAAGGTCTTTCCAGTTCATCCAATGCCCTTGGGTAGCAAGGGTATACATCCATGTTCATACGTACCAGTTAAATTACTAGTAAACTACCATATGGGTAGTTTAGGTAGATACTAGAACTATTACTAGAACGTGATATCATACAATGAGTCAGTTCATTCATGAGTCAATACTTTGTAGAAAATTACAGTACATTACTATACTAGGAGAGAACATATACAACTATACTAGAGAAGAACATATACAACTATACTAGAGAAGAACATATACAACTATACTAGGAAGAGAACATATACAACGATACTAGAACAAGTAACATTACATTACATATACATGAATACGTTAACAATTATGATCCACTGTATTAGAGCATGCCTTAAATGTCATGGCACGAGTTGTAACCAGAATTCTCTTGGAGGGAGAGCGTGAGTTTGCGTATAGATCTATATTGGATTGACTATCCTACACCTTGCTGCTAGCTACAGACGGACCTGCAGGTCTGCGGGTGCCAAACGTCATTCCGTTTTACGACCATTCGTATGTCGTTGTTACCAGTCAATAGTATGGTGCAATTTATCACATGAGGCCTTAATATAAATCCGATTTAAGGTAGTTAGTACAGCAGTATTTCGTATAATATAACACTACAGTACTACATTAATTTCCCCTTTTCATATATTTAGTGATCATTTCACCTAAACATTTTATGTAAAAACCATATTTTGATAATGATAGTTACACTTTGGAAAATTACACATTTTTACAAGAAACAAACATTTAGAACAGTTAAGTCTTGGTACAAAACTACATTAGAACAGTTAAGTCTTGGTAGAAGACACCTTTATATAAAGTAGGAATCATAGGGATTTCTAGGGTTTTTCAAACGTTTACAGTTGTTTTACAAACATTTTTATACTTACAGTTCATCTACATTTTTCCGTACTTACAGTTCATTTACAAACAATTTCTTACATACAAATTAAGACACTAAAATACTTATGATCTCACCAGCTTCAAAGCTGATACTCACTTTCAAAATTACTTATATCCTTAGGTCATCATAGACAGGTACCGATGCAAGGATTAGGGAAGATGGAGCTCGTTGAAGACTCGTCTTTCATTTTGATTTATGCTTTAGTGTTTATCAAAATTTGACAGAACACACTTGTATAATAATTATATTATTAATGCAATGGATGATGTTGTTGCTTGTTTACTACTTTACATTGTTGTGATACTGTACATGACGTCCTCCGCCCCAGAACGTTTACACCGTTCTGGGTTTTGGGGTTTGACAGATTGGTATCAGAGCATTGTTTATAGTGAATTAATTATATCAACCCATAAAAGATATACTAACTATAAATACATAAGGGATTAAAAATACTCTGACCAAGTGTTTATACTTTAAATAATAAAATATTTAATAAAGTATACATGCCTGCCTTCATACTAAAATCAATGTCACTAGGACAATACAAAAGAATTATGATTGTTGGGCAACACAAGTGGACTTAGAGACATATGGTAAAAACTGGGAAGATATAGCCTAATCACCTATATTGTTTGGCTTAAAGACTTGTTGTGCAACAAGTCTAAAATCTTACCAACCCTACCACAATGAGAACAATAGAACATAACATCAAAGTTAAAATACTATAGGAGTATTTGGTGTTACTATAAGTACGTTATACCTGAGAACTAAAACGGGATGTTGATTACTAAGTTGATAGTTGTTAAGTGGATACACTAAGGATATATGTAATTAGGATGTTATAGACTGAGAATCTGTGAAAATTTTACTTTACCCCTATTATGTGTGAATGTGGAGTTAAGGTTACTTATTCAAAGGCCTATCCTGTTTCGATTACATATAACCAGTATGCACTTCACAAATAGCGATGTAACTAATGAAGATTTTCTAAATAATTATGTAGATAGTTCGTCTAATAATTATTTTCTTACCCCAATTCTCGCGTAGATAACATGGCTGGACTCCATCCCCACGGCAACCCGTACCTCCCAAATGAGGTCATTGCTGGTTGGTTTGGAGAAGAACCAGAGATTGATCATCCTATCCCTTTGAATGATCACCATGACGAAAACCTTTCGAACGATGCTAACTCCAAACCCGAGATTGAGAGCCTACCCCAAGCAACTCCCTTTCCAATTCCTAACCCTCGTCCGACATTTCATGGTCTGGCGCCTCCATGGGTGGAATGTTTGGAAACATGGAGCGAAGGTCAAGATCAACCTATGCCATTTAATGGAGACCGAAGCTTCTACAACGTAAGCGAAGGGAGCACAGCAGATAGAGTTCTACCAATACTGATCCGTAGAGTTTCCCGAAACGAGATTCAGGGCATGACAGCCCTACAACGTATCGTAGAAGTTGATACAAATGGAGGAATGCATATGCTTCACACCAGTCGGCTTGAACATGCTTGTGAGAGGTTTGAAAGAGACCATGAGACCTTGCTGCAAACACTAGCTGAAACTCGAGCCGAAGTCATAGAGCTCCGAGTACGCCAGAGGGTGTACGAAAGATACCTTCTTGATATGGAACGTCAATTGGCTAAACTGAGAGTTCACCAGAGAGATGACCGTCGCCAGTAGTAGACGCTTCACTTTATTTTCCTTGTTAAAAGGAATCGTTTTTCTGTCTATGCCCGATGTGGCATTTTCTATGAAATTATCTTGTACTGTAAGTACTTTTGGTTAGGTCTTTATGCTGTCAAGAACTATCTTCTCTGCATATGATGTAAGACCTTTACAAGGTCATTTTCCTGAATCTTTACGTCATGAATATCAAAGATATTGACAGCCGGCTAACTTCTGGGTCATTCTTTATTCACGTACTCTTATCATACTTTTATGGGAGTCTATGTGAAACCTGCTGTAGTCAAGTCATTGGATTATAGCAAGTTAGATCTGGAGACATTTCCAAGTCTATTTCAGTGGTTGGATCTTGTTATTCACCAACCCACGATACCTCGGCTTGAACGACAAACGTTTTGAGACCATTCTACGAACTTACTTCAACCCATTACTAGGACTGCATCATAGGGATGTAGGTCAAACCTTCGCGAACATACTTCCATTCCATACTAGGACTGCATCATAGGGATGTAGGTCAACCTTTTGAGAACATACTCTTACTCTTTTCTTTAGCAATCGAAGTACATCTAGGGTCAACCAGAATCGCTCACAAAATCCTTATCATTCGTGCTAACAGAATCATGTCGTCATCAAGAAACAATCAACTTCATACGTACATCTCTTTCTTCTAGATCGCTTTTCCAGCGAAGCCGTCATATCAGAAGACCGAAGTACTCATGCCAGGAGTACCTCTTAGTTATTTTTCTTTCCGAAGAAATCCCCGACGTACCACTCGTGCAGTACGTCAATTTTAATCCAAGGATTCATGCGATTGATCTATCACTGAGGAATGTATACATAAGAGTGATATATAATCAAGGTTCTATAGGTTTAGAATTGATAATTCCGCTTTAACTTCTTTTTCCTCGAAAGGAAGTGAGCTTAAAGAAGAATCATTTATTCGACTACCTTTTCAATCTTAATTATATACGACTCGTATACACGAGATTGTGATTGTGAAAACATGTATGAATTCTAATATGAACTTCAGGACGGAGAACTGCCTAAGCCTACGAGTAATCGCATCGTCATGTGAACAAACTTAGAAACCAGTATGACTCCCGTAAACGGATCGCCCTACAGTCTAAACACTCCGGAGATACAAGAACAGTACAGACAACTTAGCGAACTACACAAAAATAGAATTAGAAGACTAGGCTTCTCACCCTGGAGAACCCCGGTCTTATTCTTCCAGAGATCGACAGATTGCATCGTATGTGCCTCAGATATTAAGGACTCCGTCCAGATTCTTTCATTAGAAATCGTTGTCTCTGCCTCGCATAAATAAATTGGTTGAGCAAATGCTGGGAAAGAATTACTTTCAGAAATAGATCTGAGATCCGAATATCACCAGTTCGAGTGTTAGGGAAAGATGTCCGGAAGACTATCTCCTAAACTCGATGCGGACACTTCGAGTCCGTAGTGATACTCTTCGGATAGGACCAATACGCCCATAGTTTTCATGAGATAAATGAGTAGGGTACGTCTTTCTTACATGGATCAGTTCGTCATTTCTCCATATAATGACTTACTTATCTACCCTAGTAGTAAGAAGGAACTCCTGGAAACATTTCCTCCGGAGGTACTTTTCGCGAAGTTCTCTGAACCCGAGTTTTGGAATTGAAGAGTCAAAATTTCCTACGACACACTATTAGTGATGTGGGAATTTTGAGTACTCTTTCAATTTGTCAAAAGTGTTGAGAATTTGTTGACACCAGAGACGCCGACAGACATTCGCCAAATTTTAGGTTTTACAGACCTACTGTCATAGTTCATTCAGAACCACTCACAAATTACAGAAACCTTTACGACTTTTACCCATCGAGGAGTAGCCCTTGACTGGGAAGTTAAAGAAGAAAAAGGAACCTTTGGAATTCCAAGTCAGTGACCAAGTTCTTTAGGAAGTCTCACTCTGGGAATGGCTTAATACGCTTCGTAAAGCGTGGAAAGCTAAATCCAAGATAAAACAGGACCTTTGGGATTCTTACCAGAATCAGTCCTGTATCTCGCACACTAGACCTACTCCGCGAACTCAGTAACGTACATTCTACTCTTCGCGTCTCGATCGTGAAACCATACCTTTCCGTTAGGACTCTTGTAAGTCCACGCGTCGAGATCCTCGCCTTCGTATTAGAACCGTAGTGACCCTCGACCGAGAGGTCAAGCGGACGAAGCAACGCCGTCGCCAGTTAGTGAAGGTTCGTTGGAATGCAAACCGAGAACCCGATTTCACTTAGGTGCGCTAGAACCAATCGATTAAGAAGTTTCCTCCTCACAACTCGATCATTCGTACCTACTTCCTTGCCTAAATTCTAATTTCGGGACGAAATTCCCATCAACAGGGGGAGGATGTGACAACCCGAAATTTCCATTCTGTACAAACCATTTCAAGCCAAAAGAAGTTAGAACAGTTTCAGTGAAATTCCAGACTTCGGGTATAAGTTTGGCAGTTTTTCAGGATTTACACTTAAGGAGATATCAGGAGAGTGGATGCACAAGGGTTTTGTGCAACACTGTTATTCCAATACTCTAGGATAGTAGAATTCATTTCGGGAATAAAAATATTTTCTACCAAAAATCTCAGGACTATATATAGAAATCTGAACCATATTCGTTCATTAGTTACATTTCCATTTAGAGAAAAGTCAAAATTCTCTCTCACGGATCTTCGGGTTTTTATCCCAAATTGTGAGTACTTCAATCTAGTTATATTATATAGCTTAGATTGTGTTTAGAAACATCAAAATCGGACCAAAACCCCAAGATTTGGGAGTTTACCGCCCAAGAACACTTGGGGAGTAAACTCCATTTTAGGGGCCAAAAGTCCCAATGACCCTCAAAGCCTTAGAACTCAAACTAGAAGCATTCATTACAATGTTTAGTCCACAAAACAATTAAGAATCAAGGGTGAAAGTGAGTTCACGACCAAGGAAGTTCTTGGGTCGTGAACTCCATTTTAGGTTGCTAAAATGCCCTAAATGCCTTCATTGAGCCAAGAGACTAGCATACACATTACCTTGATGTGTCTAGGACCCAAAACAATCAAAATACCAACACCTATGGGTGTTCACGGCCGCAAACACATGGCCAAATGGTTCATGGGCCGAAAACTCTAGTTAGGGGTGTTTGGATGCCACAAATACTTCCTAAGGCTTAGGCTTGAATTTAGACATGTACCCTAGTGTGTTTGGGGCAAGCAAACACCATTTAAAACACCAAGAAAAGGGTGTTCATGGCACAAGATGTTCCAGGGCCGTGAACTCCATAAAGTGGTGCTAAATGATGCCATAGATCCTCCTAAAGCCTTGGACATTTGCATTGAATTATTCCTTGTTAAATTAGAGGCTTGAAAACACCATAAACCTTCCCCCAAGGGAGATTACGGCCGTAATCTCCATGGGATATGGTCCCAGGGCCGTAAACCCCTATAAAGGGGGCAAATGTCACCCAAAAACTTGTTTAAGACTAGAAGCTCTTCACCACATAAGTTGTATTAATGTTAAGCTTCATTTTGTGACCTAAGAGAGAGTTTACGGCGAGGAGTTTACTCCCTTGGGCCGTAAACTCCAAAACATATGGTCTTTTGACCATAAACTCCCATACGAGGCGTTGCACTCCTTTGTCGCAACCGATTTGCCTCCTAGCACTTGACCAAAAGTGTTTTCCTCACATTAAAATGCTTATACTTGTATAATTAGTGTTTTAATCACTAATTATTTATATAAATATGTCTTCATATGTAATTAGGATTATTGTGTGTGTCTAAAGTCTTCACTTGACACCAAGCACTTGTCTGATCCTTCCTTACGATAACAGTCCGTTCAATTCCAATCACTTACTGCAGGTGAGTTCATACCCCTTAATTAATGTTTTAAACTATTTTTAAATGTTTTATGGGAGGGATACAAGTAAAATTATGCTAATTATTATATCAATCACATGTGATTAATAAACAGCATTCAAACGATTGGCTACTCATTAGCCGTTTTACCAAACAGTTTCCTTCAAATGTTCTTCATAAACACTTTATATGTTTAAAACTCCTTATTAAACTATACAGTTTACTCTGTATGTTTTATTTCAAACTTATTTACAATTGTGATTCAGTCAAATGTTTCCTTATACTAAATTGTTTTATCAAACCCATGCCTTCAAACCGTTTTATAGATTGACATCAAGTCGATCTTTTCTTAAGATAATAGTTATGTTCAAAGGTTTTACAAATCTTATTTTATGCTTTTATATTATAAATTGCATGCCTCTATATGTATACTTATATAAGAAATCTTTAAAAGACTTAGGAAGGCTATCCACCCTATTTCCTTTTCGCACTTGAGATGTGGTCTGGTGGGATATCGGGTACTTGTCCGAAGGTCGTTTAAATATTAGTTATATAACATATGAACATATATAGTCAAAAAAGGTCTTTCCAGTTCATCCAATGCCCTTGGGTAGCAAGGGTATACATCCATGTTCATACGTACCAGTTAAATTACTAGTAAACTACCATATGGGTAGTTTAGGTAGATACTAGAACTATTACTAGATAGCGATATCATACAATGAGTCGGTTCATTCATGAGTCAATACTTTGTAGAACATTACAGTACATTACTATACTAGGAGAGAACATATACAACTATACTAGAGAAGAACATATACAACTATACTAGAGAAGAACATATACAACTATACTAGGAAGAGAACATATACAACGATACTAGAACAAGTAACATTACATTACATATACATGAATACGTTAACAATTGTGATCCACTGTATCGGAGCATGCCTTAAATGTCATGGCCCGAGTTGTAACCAGAATTCTCTTGGAGGGAGAGCATGAGTTTGCGTATAGATCTATACTGGATTGACTATCCTACACCTTGCTGCTAGCTACAGCCGGACTTGCAGGTCTGTGGGTGCTAAACGTGATTCCGTTTTACGACCATTCGTATGTCGTTGTTACCAGTAAATAGTATGGTGCAATTTATCACATGATGCCTTAATATAAATCCGGTTTAAGGTAGTTAGTACAACAGTAGTTCCTATAATACAACACTACATTACTACATTAATTTCCCCTTTTCATATATTTATTGATCATTTCACTTAAACATTTAATGTAACAACCTTATTTTGATAATCATAGTTACACTTGGGAAAATTAGACACTTTTACAAGAAACAAACATTTAGAACAGTTAAGTCTTGGTAGAAGACTACATTGAGAACATTTAAGTCTTGGTAGAAGACACCTTTATATAAAGTAGGAATCATAGGGATTTCTAGGGTTTTTCAAACGTTTACAGTTGTTTTACAAAGATTTTTATACTTACAGTTCATCTACATTTTTCCATTACAGTTCATTTACAAACAATTTCTTACATACAAATTAAGACACTAAAATACTTATGATCTCACCAGCTTCAAAGCTGATACTTGCTTTCAAAATTACTTGTATCCTCAGGTCATCATAGACAGGTACCGATGCAAGGATTAGGGAAGATGGACCTCGTTGAAGACTCATCTTTCATTTTGATTTATGCTTTAGTGTTTATCAAAATTTGATAGAACACAGTTGTATAATAATTATATTATTAACGCAATGGATGATGTTGTTGCTTGTTTACTACTTTACATTGTTGTGATACTGTACATGACGTCCTCCGCCCCAGAACGTTTCCGCCGTTCTTGGATTTGGGGTGTGACAAAAACTCGTCGAGTCATTGCCTAACTCGACGAGTAGAGATGGGTATGAGGTCTAATGGAAGGATAGGGACTGGGCGAGTTGGCGAGCCAACTCGGCGAGTCAGGTCAACTAGAAGTTGACTTTGACTTTTACTTGGTCAAGGGGTAAAATGGTCATTTTACCCTAAGAGTAGATGTCAGTTTCTGACTAAGTGTTTTGTGGGAGTTTTAGTCGGAGGATTTCTGGAGCAACAGCAGCAGCAGCAGTCGGAGGATTGCCGCACGGTTCGGCAGCTACTACGAGGTGAGTTACCTTCCAGTAGCGGTGGGTCTACGGCCACAATGTCGGCCCACCAGTAGGGTTCATACGTTAGATGATTGTCTTAGTGAAATCATCTAGGCTTGCTACTACCTGATATATTATATGCTAGCATGATATGCTGTATGTGATAGTAGTAGAGTTCGGTTGTTAGGACCGAAGGGTAGTTAAACACCCCAGATACGTCTGACAGTATGTGATGATATGTTTGCATGTTGGCTTGTTATGTTATACGCGATAGAGGTAGTAGAATGGGACCAGTCCCCGAGGTTCGGTTGTTAGGACCGATGGGTAGTCAGCACCCCAGAATGGCTCAACATGGGTAGGTCAGCGCCCCAGAATGGCTTGACATAGGAAGGAGGGCACCCCAGAAAGGCCGCATGGGTAGGTCGGCACCCCAGAATGGCCATACAGGTTGGTCGACACCCCAGAATGGCCGCACTGGGTAGGTCGGGCACCCCAGAAATGCATGGCAGTATGTATGTGATATGATTGTATAGTATGTGGTATGTTGGGGCAACTCACTAAGCTTCGTGCTTGCAGTTTTCAGTTTTTGTTTCAGGTACCTCTTCAGCGAAGGGGAAGGAGCCGGTGCGGTAGCGACACATCATACACACACACTTTGGTTTTCTGCATTATGATATATTCTGGGATTGTACTCTGACATTATCACTATTTTCATGTTTTGGGTATTTAGACACGAGATATGTTTATTGAAATGATATGATCGCATGACGTTTTACTACAAATATTTTACAAACTACTTAATTTAAATGAAATTTTTTGGACGTGAAATTTGGGTCGTTACAAGTTGGTATCAGAGCCCTGGGTTGAGGGATTTGGACACATCTTCGGGGGTGTCTGGACTCAAACCGAGGGATTAAAAGAATTTATAAGAAAATAGTTTTCTAAAGAATAAAACAGAAGAGATTTTGTTTCAGAAAGAACAAATGTGTGATGTGCGCGACCGGACGAGCTCAAGTAAGTATTCCCCAAAGTACCCATACAAGTTTATGTTACATTATCAGTTTCAGTAGAACAACATGCTAGAATAGGACAATGGATCTAGGAGTGATG
This sequence comes from Lactuca serriola, assembly GCF_051521515.1. Classification (NCBI taxonomy): domain Eukaryota; kingdom Viridiplantae; phylum Streptophyta; class Magnoliopsida; order Asterales; family Asteraceae; genus Lactuca; species Lactuca serriola. The sequence goes on from NC_136414.1 coordinate 119,710,625, forward strand.
CCTTATGTGCCTGCTTTATGTGCTTCAGCTTATGAGAGTTGCATGCTAGATTTGAGTAGACAACACTAGGATAGCCTGTTAAGGTTATGCCTGATAGTATGAACTTAGCATTATATGCTAGTGCACTTCCTGTTATGAGGATAGAGTTGCTTGAGATTGTTTCCTTTTGTCTGAATGTTGTTTTCTTTGTGCTTTGTGGGCTTTGAGTGACGGGAATTAGTTGTTAGGTCAATACCTTAAAGTCACATGTGATCAGGGTTGAATAATCTCATGGTGTTGGATTTGACCCTATGGCGTAGCTATTGTTTGAGTCCTAACCGTTTTAGGGATGAGTCCCTTACTTGAAGGATTACCTGAGCCTCGTTTCATGTGATTGTATTCAGGTAATGGCTAATTGGCATTACAAAGAGACCTTTAGCAGCTGAGGACCGGTTTGGGTGGAGTCAGAGGTTTCCTAGGGTAAGCCTAGGATAAGAGTAGCAGAGATCAGCAGTGGTAAAAGAAATCTGGTGGAGTCAAGGCAGTCCTTGAGGAAGGTACGGATAGATGTGGAAGGTAGTATACGCCCGTACTACTAAAAGCAGAGGATCTGTACCCGACTTGAGGAAGGCTAAGACAAGACCAAGGAACTTGTAATAGGTGTGATCCCTTTAAAGATATCAGTATCAATAATAGTTGCCTGTATGTATTGCATAATTGTGGTACTACGTCAGAGGCCAACAATTGGCAGTTCTGGAGAGGGATCGGGTTCGGGATCATGTTTTGAGCCAGCAGATGAGTGGCTACGCAAGTTCATCGCATCAGAGATCACCAGAGGCATCCTTGAGTCGACTCCCATTATCTTCGGGTCGATCAAGGAAGGGATAGTCGATTTGATGGAGGATCGCCTCAGGCCGTTTAGGAGTGACATGACATCTGTCCAGTCAGTATCTCGCACACTGTCCTTTAAGGACTTCAGGGGCAGTGGTGCGCTGGATTTCCATGGGGCAAAGGACCCCATAGCTGCAAGGCGGTGGATTGCAGACATCGAGTCTACACAGTTGGCTAGCTTCTACCCCGAGGGGTCGAAGGTGAGATATGCAGCAGGATGTTTACGAGACCGAGCTAGAGATTGGTGGGAGTCCTTCGGTGACTCATTGTGAGCCTCGGCTGTTGAGGCTATGACCTCGTCGAACTTTGTGACCAGGTTCAGGGCAGAGTTTGCGCCGGCTGTCGAGCATCAGCAGCTGGCCAAGGAGTTTTTAGATATGAGGCAGACGACAGAGACTGTGGCAGAGATCACTGCCAAGTTCCGGGAGAGGGCATTGCTGGTGCTCCAATATGCGGGAGACGATGATATGAGGAGGACCTGCTATCATGACATGCTGCGAGCTGACATACGGGAGCATGTTAGTTTTTCAGCTTGCCCTACCCTGGAGTCTATGATTGCCAGGGCAAGGGAGAGGGAGATTGATCTGGAGCATGTTCGGAAGAGGAAGGTAAAGGAGGGGCAGTCGATGGGGGCTTCGGGAAAGAAGCCCAAGGGATCGGATGGTAGCCCGAAAGGCCAGTCAGGACCGGGTCGTTGCAGGAAATGCGACAGGCCACATGAGGGGGCGTGTAGACTGGGATCGTTGGGCTGCTACAAGTGCGGCATGATGGGGCATTTCCGAAAGGATTGTATCGCCCCTGCATCGTTTATTCAGACGTTTGAGTTGTGGTGTTTCCACTGTAACCAGAGGAGCCACAAAAAGGCCAATTGCCCCCAGTTGACAGCAGCATCAACGCCGGTGAAGGCGCCAGCTCCAGCAACCCTGCGGATTACTGATGGCCGGCAGGGCAAGGCAGAGGCTCCAGTGGTGAGGAGCCGGGCATTCCAGTTGACTACCGAGGAGGCACGCGCTGCACCCGATGTGGTAACGGGTATGACTTCTTATTGATGCTATTATGATATGCCACTATGATTTTGATATATTATGTATGTGCTTTGTTTAGGATCGTTCCATGTGAATGGTTTTCCAGTTCAGGTATTGTTTAATTCGGGCGCTACCCGATCGTTTGTTTCCCTTGCGCTCAGCGAGAGATTTTCCGAGTCCTCAGGCATGTTGGATTGCCCTCTAGACGTAGAGATCGCGGATGACCGTTCGGTGCGAGCATCGACGGTGTTCCGGGATTGTGTGCTGAGGATATTTGAGGAGCGTTATCTAGTGGATCTGGTTCCCATAACTTTGCGGGGGAATAAGGTTATTATCGGTATGGATTGGTTAAGCCCTAATGGGGCAGTGATCGACTGCGCACAACAGTTGGTGCGAATTAGGACCCCATGTGGGGGAGAGCTGGTCGTTGAGGGCGAGAAGCCACAGCGAGGACCAGCCCTATGTTTAGCAGCGAGAGCTAGGCGTTACCTCCAGCAGGGTTGCACAGGTTATGTCGCGTATGTTATGGATACCCGGGAGGCGGGTAGAGCGACGGTGGGCGAGGTGCCTGTAGTACGAGAGTTCGCGGACGTATTCCCCGAAGAGCTGCCTGAGATACCTCCGGAGCGCCAGGTGGAGTTCAGGATCGATCTAGTCCCTGTTGCGGCTACGATAGCCAAGGCACCCTATCAGTTGGGCTCCCCCCCGAGATGCAGGAGTTGTCTACGCAGATGCAGGAGCTGCTAGACAAGGGATTTATCAGGCCAAGTAGTTTGCCTTGGGGAGCCCCGATTCTGTGTGTGAAGAAGAAGTACGTGTCGCATCGTATGTGTATAGACTATAGGGAGCTGAATAAGGTAACGGTGAAGAACCGTTACCCACTCCCGAGGATTGATGACCTCTTTGACCAGCTACAGGGAGCATCTTGGTTCTCCAAGATTGATCTGCGTTCAGGATATCATCAGATGAGGGTCAGGGAGGAGGATGTGCAGAAGACTGCGTTTCGGACATGCTATAGCCACTACGAGTTTGTGGTGATGCCCTTCGGGCTCACCAATGCTCCTACCGTGTTCATGGACCTCATGAACCGCATGTGTAGACTGATGTTAGACCAGTCAGTGACAGTGTTTATCGATGATATCTTGGTGTATTCCAAGATGCAGGAGGAGCACGAGGAGCACCTGTGAGAGGTGTTGGAGACTTTGAGGAGGGAGAGCTTGTATGCCAAGTTCTCCAAATGTGAGTTTTCATTGTGCAAGGTGCAGTTTCTTGGGCACCTTGTCAACCAGAACGGGATTTCGGTAGACCCGACCAAGGTGGAGGCCGCGATGAGATGGGAGGTTCCGAAGTCTCCATCTGAGATTCGGAGTTTCCTAGGATTTGCGGGCTATTATCGGAGATTCATCTAGGATGTCTCAAAGATAGTCATACCGTTGACTAGGCTAACGAAGAAGGTCGTGGTCTTTCGTTGGGGGCCTGAGCAGCAGGCAGCGTTCGAGACACTGAGACAAAGATTATGCGAGGTGCCAATCTTAGCCCTGCTAGAGGGCATGGAGGATGTTGTTGTATACTGTGATGTGTCCATCTCAGGTTTGGGCACGGTGTTGATGCAGAGAGGGCATGTCATCGCCTACGCGTCGAGGTCACTGAAGCCTCAAGAGGCGAAGTCCCCGACTCACGACTTGGAGCTGGGGGCTGTTGTGTTCGCCCTCAAGATTTGGCTTCATAACCTCTATGGGGTTCGTTGTACCATTTACACGGATCATAAGATTTTGAGGTACCTCATGGATCAACCGAATCTAAACATAAGGCAGCGTCGGTGGATGGATGTGGTAAAGGATTACGATTGCGAGATCCTTTATCAACCGGGTAAGGCAAATGTGGTGGCCGATGTGCTTAGCCGCAAGGCGGCGCCGATCAGGGGTATCTGCATGTGAATGACAGTAGTGACTCCGCTGTTAGAGCGGATTCGGGAGGCTCAGCAGGAGGCTATGAAGGAAGAACATCGGAAGAGTGAGCGGATTGTGGGGTAGGCTTGCTCCTTCAACTATGATAGCCGATGGTTATTGACTCTTCACCGTAGGGTGTGGGTCCTTTATCATGGAGGCATGCGTCAGGTTCTGATGGAGGAGGCGCACAAATCCCGATTCTCTATTCATCCAGGGGCTACGAAGATGTATAGGCATCTTCGTCTGGACTATTGGTAGCCCTGCATGAAGCGGGACGTGGCATGGTACGTGGAGCGGTGCTTGACCTGCAGGAAGGTCAAGGCCAAGCATCAGAGACCTCACGGCAAGATGCAGCCATTGGATATCCCACTGTGGAAATGGGAAGATATTAGGATAGATTTTATCACAAAGCTTCCCAGGACTGCGCGGGGAATGGATTCGATATGGGTCATCGTGGATCGATTGACCAAGAGCGCCCACTTTATCCCGGTCCAGGAGAGCATCTCGGCCGAGAAATTGGCGGATATCTATATTAGAGAAGTGGTAGCCCGGTACAGAGTGCCAGTTTCAATGATTTTCGGATAGGGTTGTGCAGATAACATCCAGGTTTTGGAAGAAATTCCACGACGAGTTGGGTACTCGTCTGCATTTGAGCACCGCCTTTCACCCGCAGACGGATGGCCAGAGCGAGCGGACCATCCAGACTCTGGAGGACATGCTGCGGGCTTGTGTTCTAGACTTCAGAGGTAGCTAGGATACCTACCTTCCATTGGCGGAGTTCTCTTATAATAATAGCTATCATGCGAGCATCGACCGTCCACCTTTCGAAATGTTGTATGGGAGGAGGTGCAGGACCCCGATATGCTGGAGAGAGGTTGTTCAGAGAGTCATGGGGAGCACCGAAGTAGTGCTCAAGATGACAGAAAAGATTTAGCAGGTTCGGAGCAGGCTTCAGATTGCTTAGAGTCGGCAGAAAAGTGATGCCGACAAGCGCCGATTAGACCTAGAAGTCCAGGTTGGAGATATGGTTCTCCTGAAAGTGTCGCCTTGGAAAGGCGTCATTCGATTTAGGAAGCAGGGAAAGTTGGGCCCAAGGTATATTGGACCATTCAGGGTTATAGCCCGGGTTGGTAAGGTGGCATATAGGCTGGATTTGCCAGCCGAACTCAATCAGATCCACAACACTTTCCATGTCTCTCAGCTGCAGAAGTGCCTAGTGGACGATACAGCGGTGGTACCCTTGGAGGACATTCAGGTTGATGGCAACCTGAATTACATTGAGCGGCCTGTAGCGATCCTTGACCGGAAGTCAAAGGATCTGAGGAACAAAAGAGTAGAACTCGTGAAGGTGCAATGGCAGCACCGGAAGGGGTCGGAGTGGACTTGGGAGCCGGTGGATGAAATGATGGAGCACTACCCCGAGCTGTTTCAGAATCGAGCGGAAGACTTCGAGGACAAAGTCTAAAATAAGTGGGGGAGATTTTTAACACCTGGTTCTTGGTACATATTCTGTCATTAAATCTTCCTTTATTTTTGCATTTTTAGCCTTGGACTCGACGAGTCGAAGGACTGAGTCGCTGAGTAGAAGCGGGATGAGGCGCAGAGTCTAAGTTGCGTACTCGGCGAGTCGGGTCCCGGACTCGACGAGTAGACACTGTTTGGACAAAAACCCTAATCCAGGGATTTGCACCCTATTTAAACGACCTTATGCAGCCTCCATTCCCCCTTTATGCTCCCAAACACTTCTCATAGCAAACCCTAGTCGTTTATGAGGAAATCCAAGGCTTTTGAGTGATTCTTGTGAGTTTTGACCACAAGGAAGAAGGAAGAGCATAGGAGGATCAAAAGGAGACTGAAGGATTCGAGTTTGGTTCACCATTTACAGTCTACAGAAGGTATAAAGTCTGAACCTTGCTCATTCATTTGTTAGATCCCTCTTTGGGGTGATTTAGGGCTTTTATAAGCCATTTTGGTGGCCAACCATGTTTGCAAACATGGTTGGGGGTTTGAGCTTCTGTATCATGTCATTTTTGGAGTCACAAGACAGATTTGGGTTGCTTTTGCACCCAAGGAAGGCCCCGTGCAACAAAAGAACCATTTTAGAGCCTTTTAAGCTCAAAAGTCCCATGCATGCATGTAAAGTTTGTAACTTTACGTGCTAGATCGAGTTTAGGGGCCTGGATCTATCCTTTGGTCAAGTGTTGTACATCAGAAATCGAAGTTTTAAGGAGGGGATGTAACCAACTCAGCGAGTCCATACCTGAACTCGGCGAGTCCAAGGGTTTTGGTCCCATATCAGTGAGGGTCAAAAGGACCAGATGAGTGTGGAAGGGTTTTAGGGAGTCCCGGGGAGTGACCCAACGTTCTGGACTAAGTAAATTGTTCTGGAAATTCATGGTACTCGGTGAGTGTATGTACGGACTCAGCGAGTGCAAGGCAATCTTCATAGAACTCGACGAGTTGTTCATCAACTCGGCGAGTCGAAGATAGAACATGTTCATAGGATGAATTGTAACTCGAAGAGTTGTTCATACAGCTCGGCGAGTCAAAGCAAGACATGAGTATCAGTTGGTGATGAACTCGACGAGATGTTCATACAACTCAACGATTCGGATGAGGATTCAGTCGGTGTTCATTTAGAAGGAAAACTCGTCGAGTCATCGCCTAACTCGACGAGTAGAGACGGGTATGAGGTCTAATGGAAGGATAGGGACTCGGCGATTTGATGAGAATTGTTATCGAGATGTACGAAAGCAAATTATGAGTTGAGTGATTGAAGAGTTGAAACACGAAGAGTAAATATTAATGAGATCTTATATTGATGAAGACTGATTACCGAATAAGCAGAAAGGATGTTTGCATTTTCCAAAAGTTTTTTCTACTTCTATCCTCAGTCCCTATATATAGGGAACATGAGTGTACAAAAAATATACTAAGTCTAAACATTACACTTCGCACAAATATGACTTAGTAAAATAACATAAAATGCGAAACTATACAAACACAGTATTCGACTTTTACAATTTTGCTTCTACAATCTCCCCCTTTGTAAACAGTCAAAGCTATTCAGTCCATAAGCATTTGAACAGTAGTGTGAATTGTCTTCCACACTTCTCCATACCAGGACATCACCTTCTTGAGCTCCTTCTTGTCACCTTCATTGTTCTTCTTGCAATTGTTCATACGAACAATAAAGTGCGTATATTGCGAAGAAGTATATCTTTCCACCTCAGATACTTTAAACAAGCATCTCTTAGGCTTCCCCTTCGTATCTCTTCCTGAAAACACCATGCCGAAAGGTTTCTGGCATATCTCCACAACAACAAATTTCGATAATGCTAACTGAGATAAGGTTTCTTCCCATGGAACGTTCGCTTCTCTTCCCAACACATTCGCCAATTCTTCATCAGTAAGAGCCAAACAGTCGAAGTAATTGTCGATGTATGTCTTAACATGTGCGAAGCCTATCTTGAACACTTCAGTCTCAGAGCCTTTGAGCTTATTCTCTTCCATATGCTTCAATATCAGAGCCAATTGAATCAAATCATTGCAGTTCATTAGAGGAAAATCAGCTACAGTGAAGTCATACTGCTTGTTGTCTGCTCGAATAACAAAGTAACGAAAATTTTGAAGCATGTCTTCAAACATCGCATCTTTCTTGATTGTTAGCACCTTTTTGATCTTCATTAAAGACCAAACTTCATCCGGATTCTTCCCCAATACAACATGAAATCTGATTTTCATGTGTATATAATCATCAAGATTATCAAATTTCTCGCTAATCTTGTATTGAGCAGCAATGAAGAGCATTTCATTGATTGGAAAATCTAGCTGACAGTTGTTAGAATTCGCAATATCATAACTTCTCTTTGGCTTCTTCTCGAATTCATACATTTCCCTCCCCACAACTTTTGACTCTATGGTTTCGTAAGAGTAAAGCTTCGCAGGATCTGCTTTGTTCATCGTGGGAGGATCACTTGCCCTTTGCCTCATGATGCTTTGTACTTGCCTCATTCTCTCCAACTCTGCTTCAGCCTCAACTTTCTTCTCCTCCTTCGATTTTTCGTACATTATCCCTTTTCCTTTTCCCACTACATCTGTTTGAGGTTTTAAACTCGAACCTCCTTCTTTTTCCCCAATAGAAATTCCTTTGGCAATCGGTCTTGTGGTTATTGTAGTTGAGGAAATTGGCTTTGTAGGTATGGGAAGAGTAGTATTAAGCTGGGTCGATATAACTTTTCCCACTGTCTTCACATCCTATTCTTTACTTGAATGCTTCTCTCCCCCTTCCACCCCTTTGAAAGCAGGTGGGGCACTTTTGGGTAGTAAAGAGGTAAAATTGGCAATTGGTGCTAGAGCTTTCTGAATTGCTTGTTCTAAAGTATTAACCTTTAGAGACAAGAACTTAGGAGTGAGAATTTGTGTAGATGAAGATTGCGAAATCACCGTTTTGAGCTCAGTCACCAATTTGATCAGTTGATCTAACTTCTCCTGGGTTTCTTTGTTATTAGCTTCAAGGATAGGAACATCAACAACCTTTTGCACTTTTGAAGAAACATCATCAATCTTCTTTTGAACTTCGACATTTTGAGAATGAATATCCTTGAGCTCCTTTGCAAGTTTGGTTTTCAACTCTTGAAGCTTAAAGTTGACATCTTCTCGAACTTTCTTCACATCCTGTACAAAGAGAACATGACGTTCTTTTGCAACAGTTTTCAAATCCTGGACCAACGAAGAGAAATTACTCCCTTGAGCTTTAATGCGAAGCTCATTATTTTTGTCAGACTGATCAACCTTCTCCATTATACGCTTCTCAGCACCATTGAGCATTATATCAACCTCCATTGCTGAGATAGAAGACATCCTGCCAGAATCAGCTTGCGACTGAATTATAGCATTCATCTTATGATTCTGGATTTTAAATTGTTTTCCTGTCATAAGCATATGATCAGGAATTTCCTCCTCCTCTGAATCAAAATGAATGTCTTCAATTACACCTCCAAAGGCTCCTCCTTCAGCTTCATTATCAGATAAAGGTTGCGAAGGTTGAGGAGTTTCTGGTGATTGTGAGGGAAAAAGGGTTGTAAATGGATTTTGAAATGGATGATCAAAAATTGATGAGGTTGTGGATAGAGTTGTAGATGGAAAGGAAACAAGTGGTAATGAAATGGGTAAGGTGATTGGTAATGTGGTTTCAACACTTGTGATAGGTGCCCCCGTATCAGATACGTTGACAACCATATCAGAAATAGGTACCTCCTCAGAAACTGATTTGGTAGTGACTATCTCGAGTGGTTCGGTGAGTGGTATTGTGGTAGATATTTGCGAAGTATGGGTAATGGAAATTATTGGTAAGGAAACATTTACCGTAGACGTTACCGGTGGAGTTTCTGGAACTATCTCTTCATCAGATGATTCATTGCGAACCAGCAGCTTCCGTCTTTTTGTTAGAGTATGTTGCATGTTTTTCGCAACGTCTTCAGCTCTTTGCCTTTTCTTTCCTGGAGACACCAGAGCTGGAATACTGCGAATTGTAACCCCTTTACTGCTCACCTCAGTCTTGCGAATCTTTTTCAATACCCCAGACTTGGAAGGTATTGTTTCTTTCTTTGATTGAGATGAAGTCTCTTCAAGATGAACATCTTCATCCTGAGCCTGTTGCGAAGATGGACCTTTCGCATCCTTCTTTGTGGGCTTCTTCTTCTTTGATGGTGTAGCAACCTCTAATAACACTCTAGTCGGCACCGATTGATCAATTGTTTTCAAATATCTCACCAAGACCTTGTGAGTTTGAGAGACCTTGCGAAGCATCGCATCTGGAATGCGAGCAACATGAGTAAAAATTGCCTCATCATCTTCTACGACCTTCAGAAATTGATATAAAGAGAATTCAGCAACTTCAACATCTTCAAGGACAGCAATCCCTTCTCTTCCATACACCTTCTCTAGAATCAAACTCCAATACCTCGCACACGAAATTCCTTTTTTAGAGTTTGTGTTTTCTAGACTCTTGACCACATTCCTTCCACAACTGGGTTGCATAATCTACACCGATATCGTAGCACAAGCCCATAACCATGGCATAGACTTCCATTCTCCCTTTATCCAGTCCAACTGTTTTTCCTGTTAGGCATCGGAGAAAAATTCCAAATAAGAAATTCCATATGCACGGCAACCCAGACTTTCGAAAGTCGCTTATCTTCTCAAGCTCTAGTTGATGGCACATCTCATTGAACATATGAATGATTTGAGAGTTAACAGGTTTGAAAAATAGAGGATTGTTCGGAATCTACAAGAATTCAACAAACATCTTCTTGGAAAGTTTTACCCGTTTGTTGTTTATCAGGTTTAAGGTTATCACATCAGTTGTATGGTTGCATGATGCTGTTGAAGCTGCCAAGGATAACCATGTCATCGGAACGGAGATTGAACTAAACATGGCAGTGGACAGAGGTGATCGTTTCAGAGCAACGATGAGCATCTTCAATTCTTCGGGATAAGAAGAGACATTTGGATCAACTTGATAATTTGTGCTTTGGATTTTCATCAGGGATTGAGAAAGAACTTCATCAGTGTTGGATTGAGTGGCTGCCATTGTTCGGGTTTGAAAGAGATGAAGTTGAACAAGTTTGAATCTTTGGAGGTTTGTGAGAGTTCTGTTCGTGTAACCGTATATAGTGTTCTTGATCCCCCTTTTATAGTTTACCCAAAATTGATTTGAAATTAAAGCGGGATTCATTTAATATTATCCGATGTCGCACCTTGAAAATCGGATCATTACTGTAAAAGATAACCATGCTGTAAAAAGTAACTGTCCCATCTCCTTCAAAAGCGGATAAAATACCAACCATCTTGAGTACATAGCCTGTCAAGTTTCCCATTATAGAATTTGAATCGTTAAAACCCTTCGCATGGAGGCAAGGCTCTTTCACTTTTTGGATGTAAAGTGAAGTCATAGGCCAGATTTGCGAAATCATCAGCCTAAGTTGGTTTTACTCAGAACGTCAAGGATTTTGTGTGTGCATTGTATCAATAGAATAAGATGAGAAACAAAAAAAAATTGGAATTATATGATGTCAAAAATTCAATTTGACATGAATGTAGTTAAACCCCTGGCAAAGGTTGCTTCGTTAATCATCAAGAGAGACAATCAACAGCTTGTGTAGTTTCCCGTGAATTACAATCGAATACTTTTAGATAAGTATCGAAGGCATTCTTTTAAAAGATATTTTGGGTTGATTTCAAATTTCATTACATAGCAGCCTTAATATAAGGTGAGAAATTGTAGATGAAATCACTTGTTTGACCAGTGTAGTCAGTGACAAGTTGGCTTTTGAAAATATTTATCATGACTAGGATTTGCGAATTAAACTCACACATAAATCATATTAAAAAAAAATTGTTCTGGATCTTGTTGGGTAACAAACATCGTGGGTTGCGAATGTTTGATCAAGACCACACATGCGAATTGAATATGATTTGGAGTTTCGAAATTTTGATATTGAAACAAAGGTTTCATTAAAATCTGGAACGATGTTCCCCGTCAATTCCTTAATGTTTATGATATTTGGGTTTCACTTCCATTACGGTCTCATAATGTTAGATCATAAACACAGACTTGTGATTTGTCTAGGTTTTGATTGGTTTGATCAAAGACCTCAAGGACAAATCTCTTCGAAAATTTGGATTCAAAGAATTGTTTGGTATAAAAGGATTGGTTAAGAATCGAAGTGTACCTCTGTTATAATGGACAAAACAGAAAACTCTTAACTCATTTGAGAAGAGTAAGGTAGCTCTTTTGACTTATGCGAATATAAGCCTTATGGGAAGAAATTTTCATGTGATAATTTCATTAAGGCTTTCGTTTCTCACACATAGAGTCTTGTTGAGGCTTTTGGTCTACATACAGCAACATGCTTCTAGGGACATCCTAACTAGTTTTAAAAAAATTGATACCTTCCCGTAGAAACACCTAAGCATGACCTCTTCGCATTAAGCCCTGTACTAAATTTTTAGCACACAATATTTAAAGAACAAAGAAAAAAAAATATTTTTCTGATTTTTGAATTTTTCAAAATTAAAAACATAACAAAATAAAATCTTTTTGGATTTTTAATTTTTCAAAAACAAAAATGAACATACATAAAATCTTTTTGGATTTTTGATTTTTCAAAAATTAAAAACTACAAAATGAATCGTAAACCTAACCTTAGTTGTTATGATCGCAAATGCAAAAAGATGTGGATGTGAAGCCATGCGAAGCCTCTGGATGAACAGTAACATCTGAACAACTTTGACTCATAACTGCTGAACGAGACTTTCATGCTTGAGTTTCTGGAACTGAATTCGCATCAAGCATCCCTAAACCTGCTAAAATTCTAACAAATGATTTTTCATCAAGAGGTTTTGTAAAAATATCAGCAAGTTGTTCAGTTGTTTTAACAAAATGAATTTCAATATTCCCATCTTCCACATGATCTTTGATAAAATGATATCGAAGAGAAATGTGTTTCGTCTTTGAATGTTGTACTACATTATGACAAATACGAATTGCACTTTGCGAATCACTATACAAGGGAATCTTTTTCATGTTTATTGCATAGTCACGAAGTTGACATCGAATCCAAATAATTTGCGATGTGCAAGCAGCAGCAGCAATGTATTCAGCCTCAGCAGTTGATATAGCCACACAAGTTTGTTTCTTCGATTGCCAACTCACAAACTTTCCATTTAATAATTGACATCCACCACTCGTACTTTTCCTATCCAAAGTACATCCTCCTAGATCAGAATCTGAAAAAGCTTGAATGAAAAACCCCGTTTTCGAAGCATACCAAAGTCCTAACGAAACTGTTCCCTTAAGATAGCGAAAAATATTTTTCACTGTAGTCAAATGAGGTTCTCTGGGATTAGCTTGATATCTAGCACAATTACAAACCGAAAACATAATATCAGGTCTACTTGCAGTAAGTACAATAAAGACCCTGTCATGCTTCGATAAAGTGTTAAATCAACAGAAGGAGCATCTAACGAAGGAGTTAGTCTTGTTCCTATTGCCATTGGTACTCTTAGTTTCGTGCTATTAGTCATTCCAAACTTTTCAACCAATTTCTTCGTATATTTTTCTTGATTGATTAAGATTCCATTCCTGTTCTGTCTTATATTCAAACCAAGAAAATTATTAAATTTTCCCATCATGCTCATTTCAAACTGACTTTTCATTAGATTCTAAAATTCAATTGACAATGTTGGGTCAGTCGAGCCAAAAATAATATCATCAACATAAATTTGAACAAGCATTAGATGATTCCCAACTTTCTTGCGAAATAATGTGGGGTCTACTGATCCTTGTTTAAATTTAGATTGTTTCAAGAAATTTGTAAGTGTTGCGTACCAGACTCTTGGTGCTTGTTTTAATCCATATACAACCTTATCTAGGATGTAAACATGATCAAGATGTTCATCGTTTATAAACCCTGGTGGTTGTTCAACATACACTGTTTCTTCTAATTCTCCATTTAAAAATGCACACTTAACATCCATTTGATAAACATCAAAGTCTTTGTGAGCTGCATAAGCTAAAAATATGCGAACTGCTTCAAGTCGTGCAACAGGTGCAAATGTTTCTTCATAGTCTATTCCTTCTTGTTGCGAATAACCTTTAACCACTAGTCTAGCTTTATTATGAATCATATTGCCATCTTTTTCGGTTTTATTTTTAAAAATCCATTTTTATCCGACAATTGAAACATCAGAAGGTTTAGAAATTAATCTCCAAACCTTGTTTCGTTCAAATTCAGCCAGTTTAGATTGCATAGAAACAACCCAATCTGAGTGTTCCATATCATCCTTTACTGTTTTTGGCTCTATTTTCGAAATAAAGACATGAAACATACATAGTTCTTGGTTCGCATTCAGTACCTTATTTTTCGCACAAATTTGAGCTCTTGTCAACACACCATCTTGTGGATTACCAATTACCTGATCTTTTGGATGATTTCTTGTCTATTTCTCAAGTGGTGGAAAATTAGGATCAAATTCCAATGGTGCATCTTCATAAATTTCTTCATTTTCAGATCCTGCAACAGAAAAATTATCATTTAGTTCATGAAACTCATCATTTTCATCAAGATTAATTGTCTGTGTTTCATCATGCTCCCCCTCAACATGATATTCATCTTGATGCTCCCCCTCAAAATGATGTTCATCTTGATGCTCCCCCTCAAAATGATGTTCCTGTTGATTATGCAAATGCTCCCCCTCAACTTGATGATTCATAATTTCATTCTCCCCCTCGAACGTTGGCTGACAATCTTCATGGAGACTCGTATACTCCCCCGCCATACGAGCATCAGGCATACTTTCGCAAGTTATTGACCTTGTAGTAATTGTCGAATCATCAGTATGTTTTGAGGATTCTGATGTTTGATTATCAGGAGCATTATTTTCCGCTTCAATTGCCCTGTCAGGAATTCCGAAAATTAAGTCATAATCAAAATCATTTATTTCAGAATTATCAATTTGAGTATTTGAATCAACAAGTATTGATTTATTTTCAAATTTACTATCCGTTTGTTTAAGATAGTAATCATCAAACGTTAAATTGAAAGTTTCTTCAACTTTTCTGGTTCTTTTGTTGAGTACTTTGTATGCAACAGAATTGTGCGAATAGCCTAAGAATATGCCTTCATCAACTTTAGCTTGGAATTTGGACAAATTATCTTTGAGATTCATGATAAAAAACCTGCAACCAAAAACATGAAAGAATTTGACATTAGGTTTCCTATTATTGATTATTTCGTATGGAGTAACATTGAATCTTCGATGAATGAATGATCGATTCTGAGTGAAACATGCAGTTGAAACTGCTTCAGCCCAAAGATATTGAGGAAGATTCGCATATGTTAACATGGTTCTGGCTGCTTCGCATAGAGATCGATTTCTTCTTTCAACAACTCCATTTTGTTGTGGAGTATATGGTGATGTGAAATTATGCGAAATGCCTTTGCTTGTGAGAAAAGAATCAAGAATTTGATTTTTAAACTTAGAGCCATTATCACTTTTAATTTTGCAAACATTCTTTTTTAGACTAAGCTCAATCTTTTTGATAAAATCAATCATCATCTGAGCAACTTCAGATTTTAACCTGAGAAAAAATACCCATGTGAATCGAGAAAAAACATCTACAATAACCAAAATGTACCGCTTTTTATTGATTGTAGCAACAGTCGACGGTCCACATAAGTCAATGTGAAGAAGTTCCAATGGTTCTATGATTTTTGAATCGATCACAATTGGATGACCTTTTCTATGTTGTTTTCCTTGTTCGCAAGCTACACACAAACAATCATTGTCAAATTTTAGTACAGGTAACCCTCGAACTAAATCTTCAGTGAGAAGTTTGTTAATATTGCGAAAGTTCAAGTGTGACAATCTTCTATGCCAAAGTCAGCTGACATCATTAGATGCTTTTGATAGTAAACACACAGCAGGATTTCCCACAGTTGGTTTGATGTCCAGTGTAAACATATCACCATATCTTTTGGATTTGAGAAGTATTTCATTTGACTTCGCATTTGAAATGATACTTCCTTCTTCATTAAATACAACTTGGTTTCTAGTACCAACAACAACTTGTGACACACTTATCAAATTATGTTGAAGTCCTTCAACATAAGCAACTTTGTTCACAGTGAATTGTCCATTTGTGACTTTCCCATAGCCTTTCACTTGACACTTGTGATTATTCCCAAATTTGACTACTCCAGCATTTTCCAAGCTTCTATAATCTCGCAAGTTTTCCTTTCTTCCAGTCATATGACGAGAGCAACCACTATCAATATACCATTTCGTATCATATTGCTTGTCACACATCACCTGCATTTATTGGAAAAATTTAGGAACCCAAGACTTGTTGGGTCCATCATTAGTAGAATGAAACAAATTCTTTGAATTTAAAAACCATGTTTTCACTTTGTGTGTGATAGAATCCATTATATCAACATCATCAGATTTAGATATTGAAATATAGTCGTTCAATAGTTTTGGATTTCCATTGATTGTAATCTTATCCTTCACAACATTCGCATTTTTTGATAACTGGTTTCCATTTTTGAACTGGAACTTGCGAATGATGAGATGATGAACTAGCAGTGGAAGAGTTATTTGCGAACTTGTCAAATGCATTCTTGATTTGTTTCTCTGAAAACTTCCCACTTTGATATTTTTTGCCTTTCCCTTCAAACCAACGATTGATTGTACTTACATCAGATTTTCCATTTGTATATGAAACTTTGGTCGGTTTTGAGACTGAAGGATTTGGAAAATTTGGTTGTTTTGGTGAAAACTTACCTTTAGCTTTGTTGGAATTGTTCAAAGGTGATGAACTATTCGTGAATTTGTCAACATTTCGAAACTTTTGATTGTTCACAAATTTTTGCGAAGTCTCAAAATTTTCTATTGTTGTCATATTTGCGAACATATGGAATTTTGTCAACAGAATTTATTGGTTTGCGAAAACTTGTATCTGTTTGTGTATTTTTGCTTTGAAATTTTGATGATTTTGGTTTGGAATTTGTTCTTTTTGAGCTTTTGATTTATCATTAGACACAACATGCCAGAAAATTGCTTTTCTTGATTTTCTTTTTGAAACATTATTCTCTGTTGAATAATTTTCAACCATCAATTTGAATTCATGAGAATTTAATTTCACTTCAGCCTTTGATTTTTCAACTTTTTCAAAAACTTTGTTTGGTTTTTCACCTTTAACCACCCATTTTTGTAATGATTTTTGTTTTTGAAACACATAAGAATTTTTAGTTAAATTGTTTTCTTCTGTGTTTTGATTTGCGAAAAAACCTTCAGTGGTTGACCTTAGATTATCTTTTTCAATCATTTTGTTGAATTCAGGATGAATTTTCTCAGCATTTCTAGTAGTGACAAAAACTTGATTTGGAAAAATGGTTTTATCAGTGCATACAAAATTTGGATATACCACAGTGTTAGTTTCCAAATAATGTGCGCCTTTGTCATTTAAAATTTTGTCAAATGCTTTTGTATTCTCAAACACTTGATCCACCACAACTCGTGGAGGTATTTCATGTAAATCTTTCACTTCTTCTTTGTTTTCTTTATTATCATTAGATTTCCAGCTTTCAACTTCCACATTATCAAACTTACAATGTTGCGAAGTTGAAGGTTTATCAATTTCATCCTCTACTATCGAATCACAATAATTTCTTTACCTTTGATCTTAGATGTGATATTAATGATTGACAATTGAGAACAATCAACCTCTTCTTCCTCTTCTATCTCAGTGATTTCACTCACATTATCTAAATTGTCATCAATATCAGCATAATTGAATTGAGATGCAAGAGATGAAGTTTCTGTTTTCTTTAAGATTTTCACTTGTTCACTCTTTGTCAAACTTTCATTGACAATGTTAACCAACTCATTAGCATTCAGAAATTCATCAATTTTGACAATACCATATGGATATCTATCATCAGGTATTTTGTCAAATTGAGCAATTGTACTTTCGCAATCATAAGAAACAACATCAACTTTTTCACGTTCATACTCAAGAAAAGGTAAAAGTTGCCTATGTTGTTCTTTGCTAATGTTAGAAGAATGATGTAAAGCAGTTAATTTTGCATACAATCGTTTGGCAGAATTACAATATATGTTCCTTTGTGCTAGCAACAACCTAACATCATTTGTAAGATTATTCATATCACAATCTACATTTTTGAGCTGTAATTCAAGTTTGTCTACTTTGCTTCTTTTTATTTCTAATTCTCTTTGTGTCTCTCCTAGCTGCATATTTAATTTTTGAGCTTCAGTACTAGCAGACACAATTACCGAATCAAAATAAGCCACAATATCATCAAATGAAGTGAGTTCAGCATCATAAGCGGATAAAGGAATATTAAAAGATTCAAGTATAAGACGTACCTTGGTGGTCATGGGTGATTTGTCTGTGGATTTGGATACGAAGCACCTCCCTGAATCTTCCTCTTCGCAATCTTCAAAACTTGCGAACATGGCTCCATGTGTGGGATGCCTCATTTCCTCATCATCAGATCCTGAAGACCAGATCTGATACGTACCACTCTCTTCATCATCAGTTTCACCTTTCGCAACCAGAGACACTCCTTTGGTCTTAGCACGTATCTCTTCAATCTTTTCAGAATAGTATGATTTACGAAAGAAAAATATGATTTGAGTGATTGAAGAGTTAGAACACGAAGAGTAAATATTAATCAGATCTTATATTGATGAAGACTGATTACCGAATAAGCAGAAAGGATGCTTGCGTTTTCCAAAAGTGTTTTTTCTACTTCTATCCTCAGTCCCTAGATATAGGGAACATGAGTGTACAAAAAATATACTAAGTCTAAACATTACACTTCGCACAAATATGACTTAGTAAAATAACATAAAATGCGAAACTATGCAAACACAATATTCGACTTTAAAATTTTGCTTCTACAATCTCCCCCTTTGTAAACAGTCGAAGCTATTCAGTGCATAAGCATTTGAACAGCAGAGTGAATTGTCTTTTGCACTTCTCCATACCAGGACATCACCTTCTTGAGCTCCATCTTGTCACCTTCATTGTTCTTCTTGCAATTGTTCATACAAAAAATAAAGTGCGTATATTGCGAAGAAGTATATCTTTCCACCTCAGATACTTTAAACAAGAATTTTTTAGGCTTCCCCTTCGTATCTCTTCCTGAAAACACCATGCCGAAAGGTTTCAGGCATATCTCCACAACAACATATTTCGATAATGCTGACTGAGATAAGGTTTCTTCCCAAGGAATGTTCACTTCTCTTCCCAACACATTCGCTAATTCTTCATCAGTAAGAGCCAAACAGTCGAAGTAATTGTCGGTGTATGTCTTAACATGTGCGAATCCTATCTTGAACACTTCAGTCTCAGAGCCTTTGAGCTTATTCTCTTCCATATGCTTCATCTTTAACTTTTTCCTTCTTCTCTTCTTTCTTTCACAACATGCAATCGGTTGTGAAGTGATTCGCACCATTGCAGTAGTGACAGTAAATTCCTGAGTCACCTTTCAGCTTCTTCACTTCTTTCGCATCCTTTTGTTTTTCTTCAGCTTTCTCCATTTTCTTCCTCTCCTCTCCTCCAGTTTTTGTGACTCCACTCTTTGCATCAGTAGCCTTTCCTTTTGGATTAAATGGCTTCTTGAAAAATTTATTAACTTTATTGTTTGAGTAGAATGCCACAGCTTCATCATCTGAATTCATCAGAAATCCTTCATTATCTGAATCATCTTTTTCATTCACATCAAAATCAGATACCTTTGAAACTAGGGCCAAAGGACCTCCAATACTCTGTTTTGATTCTTCATACATTTCTAAAAATTCAATTTCATGTGTTTTCAGCTGATTGTAGAGATCATTCAAATGAGTTGTATCAAAACTCTGTTGATTCTTAATCATCATGCTCACACTTCGCCATTCCTTGAGAAGGCCCATAATAAAAGTTAAATTGAACTCCATGAGAGACCTAGTGATTCCATACCTACTGCAACGAAACATGAGCTCATTCAGACGATCATAGTAATTTTCAAGAGTTTCAGCATCCTTTTGTCTGAATTCCTTCAGTTCAACTAGACATTGCTTCACAGAGTTGATCTTCGTCTTTTCGCTACCTTGATACTTCTCTTTTAGAGTGTTCCAGATGTCCTTTGCTGTTTTACAACTACGAATGTAATTATAAACCACAGGAGGAAGAGACCCTCTTAGTTCCCTCATGCACCTCTTTTCATTATTCTTCAACCGTTTTTCTTGATCAGCAACTTCAGCAGATGCAACAGATGGACCAATTGGTTGAACATTAGCAGGAGCTTGCACTGTTCCATCGATACAATTCCAAAGTTCTTCATCAATTCCATTTAAGTAATCTTCCATTCTATCAGCCCACTGATCATAGTATTCTAGAATTAACATCGGAATTTTGGTTGAGGAACCAAGCAAGTGAGAGAAGGAAGTCATTGTATTCATGTTGAAGTTCGCCATTGATGAACACAGAAATTTTCAGAAAGCTTGAAAAACTTGATGAAATTGAGAATTGATCAATTGAATTGATCACAAATCACTGATCGATTACTCGACTAAACAGTTCAAAGACAGAATTAATTCAAATCTGAAGATCAAATTTGATTTTCAAAACCAAAATGCGTGGAAAATTTTGAGTAAAGTTGCAACTCAAAAAGGAAATGATTCTAACACAAAAATTAGATCGATGCAGTTTGAATCCTGCTCTGATACCAATTGATGAGAATTGTTATCGAGATTTACGAAAGCAAAATATGATTTGAGTGATTGAAGAGTTAGAACACGAAGAGTAAATATTAATCAGATCTTATATTGATGAAGAGTGATTACCGAATAAGCAGAAAGGATGTTTGCATTTTCCAATAGTGTTTTTTCTACTTCTATCCTCAGTCCCTATTTATAGGGAACATGAGTGTACAAAAAATATACTAAGTCTAAACATTACACTTCGCACAAATATGAATTAGTAAAATAACATAAAATGCGAAACTATACAAACACAATATTTAACTTTTACAATTTTGCTTCTACACAAGTTGGCGAGCCAACTCGGTGAGTCAGGTCAACTAGAAGTTGACTTTGACTTTGACTTGGTTAAGGAGTAAAATGGTCATTTTACCCTAAGAGTAGATGTCAGTTTCTGACTAAGTGTTTTGTGGGAATTTTAGTCGGAGGATTTCTGGAGCAGCAGCAGCAGCAACAGTCGGAGGATTGCCGCACGGTTCGGCAGCTGCTACGAGGTGAGTTACCTTCTAGTAGCGGTGGGTCTATGGCCACAATGCCGGCCCACCAGTAGGGTTCATACGTTAGATGATTGTCTTAGTGAAATCATCTAGGCTTGCTACTACCTGATATATTATATGCTAGCATGATATGCTGTATGTGATAGTAGTAGAGTTCGGTTGTTAGGACCGAAGGGTAGTTAAACACCCCAGATACGTCTGACAGTATGTGATGATATGTTTGCATGCTGGCTTGTTATGTTATATGCGATAGAGGTAGTAGAAGGGGACCAGTCCCCGAGGTTTGGTTGTTAGGACCAATGGGTAGTCAGCATCCCAAAATGGCTCGAAACGGGTAGGTCAGCGCCCTAGAATGGCTTGACACGGGATGGAAGGCACCCAGAATGGCCGCATGGGTAGGTCGGCACCCCAGAATGGCCGTGCGGGTAGGTCGGCACCCCAGAATGGTCGTACTAGGTTGGTCGGGCACCCTAGAAATGTCTGGCAGTATGTATATGATACGATTGTATGGTATGTGGTACGATGGGGGAACTCACTAAGCTTCGTGCTTATAGTTTTCAGTTTTTGTTTCAGGTACCTCTTCAACGAAGGGGAAGGAGCCGGCGCGGTAGCACCACATCATACACACACACTTTGGTTTTCCGCATTATGATATATTTTGGGATTCTACTCTGACATTATTAATATTTTCATGTTTTGGGTATTTAGACACGAGATATGTTTATTGAAATGATATGATCGTATGACGTTTTACTACAAATGTTTTACAAACTACTTAATTTAAATGAAATTTTTTGGACGTGAAATTTGGGTCGTTACTTTACTAGTTACTTTTGTTATGTAATTATTATGTAACAATTGAATAAGCACGAAACTAAATTTGTTAAAACATTGAGCTGTTGTTTCAATAATTTTGAATCTAAAAAAGCTAGAGTATCCATTCATCCGTATCATTCTTCTTGTTACTTGAAACAATTAAAGATCATATTGACAAAACTAAATTATTTTTTTCATAGACAAGTTTGCCCTTGACCATGTATTGTACATATTTTCCTTTATAACCTCTTATGTGTCTTGCCACGTACAGGGCATACATAATTAACCACCAGTTTCCTTTGAGAAAATGGCAAAAAAAACTGGACAAAAATACATTGCTATTCTGGAGTGTGTATTAAAAGTTGGTATTTTGTTGTGGGTATTGAAAGTCTATTGCTATTATAGATTGTGGTTATCATTACATTAAAAGAAACTTGATAGATTTCACACCTATTCCACCTATTTGCCCATGCATAGTCAAGTTGACATATTTTCCCCTATGGTTTTGTTCTAGTACCAAAACCGATTTCCATCCCATGCTCATTCGTACAATAAAATATGGAAAATGCTATGCTGCTGTTTTTTTGGATCTACAGAGTTTGTTACTATTGTTAATATTTGCCACTAAAGCATTTCTACCCGGTTTACTTTTGAAGATTTGGTATCAGTTGACGTCTCATCTAGTCCCACCTTTTGCGTTGTATCTGAATATTAATCGGCTCTGCTGCTGCTGATTCACATGTGCAAAGGACAAAAAGTCTGTATTTATGTTTTTGGTGACCACTTAAGTATCACATATTTGAGTTTTTTATTTGGTTCTACCGCATCCTTTAACATGAAATTGGTATTTTCTATATGCATATTGAAGTCGTATATAAGTTGGTGCTCTGGCCTACTTACATGATTCAAAATTCATTGCTTATTTTGGGAAAATGTAGTTCTTGGAGTCCTTACCATGGTGACATTGTATAGTTTTAAGCTGTGAAATGTTCATGCTCACTAGTGGTAATTGTTTTTTTTTTTTGATAAATCTCGCTTCTTAATAAAATTAAAGACACTTCAAATTAAAAAAGAGTGTATTTAGGTCAAATATATAGCTAACGTAGGCATGTAGCATTTAAGGGTGTCATTATTCTTTTGAAAGTAAGCTTGGTGCATGGGCAACTCTTTTCATAACTTATACACAAAAAAACTCAATTGCTGAAAAACGAGCTATATAACCTTAAAATACGAGTGTCTTGGTCATAAAACTCAGTTGTATTCAAAATTCTGGGTCATATAACCTTATGGCTATAAGACACGGTTGTTACAATAGAAACCGGGTTATTTTAGTATTAAATATAACCCGGTTGCTTCCCGAAAGTCGGGTCATATGAGATCGTCCCTTATAAAACTCGGTTTTTGCATAATATAACCCGTTTTTTCCTAAAATCGGGTCTTAAATAGCGCGTCCTATGTGCCATTTTGTAGTAGTGCTTATTTCTCATCTATTAAAACATTCTGATATGATGTGACGCAAAAGTGACAAAACTCTATGTGTTGGATGCGATTCTTTTAAATCACCATTCATGTGGTTCTTGATCTCGATTTGATTTTTGGTTGGAACAGATGCACATTTCTTAGCAGATATCGTGTGTATGAGTGGTTGAAGAGAGTGATCTCCGGTGAGAGAGTTTATGGTTGGATTCTTATCTTCTTGATGGTCCTCGGTAACTAATGTGTGCGTGTGTGGGTGTGTGTGTGTGAGAGAGAGAGAGAGAGAGAGATGGGCCCTTTCATATTTTTTCATTATTAAAATAAATAATAACTATTAAATTTAGAAAAAAAATGAAAGGAAAATGGAAAATCAATACACCAAATGTATTATAGTAATTTCAATTTTCGAATGGACCAAATACGCAACGAAACTAATTGAAAATCACCATCAGTCAAAAAAATTCGGGGTTAGATAGAAATCCAATATATATATATATATATATATATATATATATCTATATATATATATATATATATATATATATATATATATATATATATATATACACACACACACACACACCTTTTGGACTATTTTTGCAGTTTTGTCTAAATAAAAACTAACAATAAAAGATGAAAATATATTATTTGGTTTATACTAAAAAAATGAAGAACAATGAAAGTATAAATAGAGACGTTAAAAGAGTTAAATATAAAACTAGTTGTGTACTTGCACAATGCAATGAGACACAAATCGTTGTTAAAATCCAAAATCTAAACCGGTGCATTAGACCATATGGAGAATATGTATACTGCTATTGGTAAGTAAATTCATCAGTAGTCTATCAAAATACAATTGTATTGGAAGTTGAATATAAATTTGAAAGTTCAAAGTTGATTTTACAAAGACATTGAACGGCAAGATACAACAATAGCATATGACCAGATGCAACTTCTTTCTTCCTGAACTTATAGTAATAAACTTTTCTTCTTACTTGATGTCTTTTACTTCTACTAAAAGTGCCAAAGGGATTCACAAATCACTGCTTGTAAACCCAATTTAATCATCAATTACCACACTCACCGCCTATCACACAACACACGATTTCAACCAAAAAAGAAAATGACGGAAACATCAGTTCGCCAAAAAAGAAAGTACAAATTCATCTAAAAAAAAGAAATTTTTATAGGGATAAATTAATAGCTTCAATTTTTAGCATTAAGTCAAAGAGTGTTCATTCTTTAAAGATATGACATTGCTCTATAGCTATATGCAACTATTTATTACCTGCTGCTGAAAAAATTCCATATTGATCATAAAGAATCAAATATACCATCCAATATGTAAGTTGATTGTACATTAGTTAATGTCCATGCTAAATAAGCCTATGCTTACAACATAAAAAAAAAAAGAAGTGAAAATGAGGGAAGTAATCAACGAATTAGGTTACCAAATTTTGGGTTACAATATACTTATTAACTATGACTTCATATATGTGTTCTTATCTTCTTGATGGTCCTCGCTAACTAATATGTTTGTGTGTGTGAGAGAGAGAGAGAGAGAGAGAGATGAGCCCTTTCTTATTTTTTTAATTATTAAAATAAATAATAAGTAATAAATTTAGAAAAAATGAAAGGAAAATGAAGAATAAAATAAATACACCAAAGGTATTATAGAAATTTCAATTTTTGGATAGACCAAATACGCAACGAAACTAACTCAAAATGACCATCAATCCAAAAAAATTGGGGATTGGACAAAAATTCAAAAAAAATAAAAATAAATACCACATGGACTATTTTTGCAGTTTTGTCTAAATAAAAACTAACAATAAAAGATGAAAATATAAAATGAAAATATATTCTTTGATTTATACTAAAAAATGAAGAAGAATGAAAGTATAAAAAGAGACGTTAAAAGAGTTAAATATAAAACTAGTTGTGTACCCGCGCAATGCAATGGGGCACAACTCGTTTTTGTAAACCGAAATCTAAACCGGTGCATTATACCAAATGGAGAATATGTATACTGCTATTGGTAAGTAAATTCATCAGTAGTCTATCGAAATATAGTTGCATTGGAAGTTGAATATACATGTGAAAGTTCAAAGTTGATTTTACAGTATAAAAATTACAACAAGATGCAATCATGTAATTTTGTTCATATAGAACATGGACACATAACATATACAATCACATACACATACACACACACACACTCACATACATATACAAAAGAAGTTTATTACTACAGACAGAATAAATAAAAAGAAAATATCTTTTATATATATATATATATATATATATATATATATATATATATATACACTTCAAGAAATATATAAAAAAAAAAACAACAATAAACTTATATATACAGACACCCTTAACTTAAAAATCAGAACTTATAACTTGAAAATTCAACAATAAGAACTTGTACAAATTATGATCAGAAATACATATACATCATATAAAGGACACAACTTATACAAAAAAATACATTTGTATATACGATCAGAACAATAAATATATATATATATATATATATATATATATATATATATATATATATAACTTTAAAATTAGAATTTATAGAAATTTATAGACATAGAACAATATATCTTTTTTTTTTTTATAGAGAACCATATATTTCATTTAGACAAAACCATATAGTTCTTTAGAAATATTGCTTGGCAGACAAAAACATATAATTCATACTATTAAAAAGGTTACTACTTGAGACAGAATTGGAGTCGTCCCACAATCTAAATGAATGAAGTACTCTCGAGATCCAATCAATTGAAGCAATTGTTCGGAAATCCTTTTTGTGGAAACTTAGGAGTAAGAGATGAACAATTAATAGGTGGAATCAATGTTGTAAAAAATGCTCGACATTAGCTAGTCGGTGGACTGTGGTTAAGGGATTAATCGGTTAGGCGGAGATTTATCGGGGGATTAATCGGGAACCATTAATTGCTAATTTGTTGAGTTTTAAAAAATAAAATATGACTAATATCATATCAAAGTTCGTAAATACCATTAATATGATAACAAAATAGGTTAATATGATTAATACAACACTAATCATGCCTCAAATAGTGTCCACTGAAATAAAACTTATTCAAAATGTTAAAATTTCATCGTTTTATAATGTTTCACTCATTATGTATGCAGAGATTAATCGTTAGGAGCCCTCTAATCGGTTGAGTAGCGCCTAGGGATTAATTGTAGATTAATCGAGACCAGTTGAAATTTTTACAACAGTGGGTGGAATACATTATTATATAGTAAGACATCGATGATTTTGGAAGATTGATCATTATTGTAAAGTTAAACATTTAAAAATCATATAAAAAAATAATGAACATAAAAAAAAAGCTATGTAAAATCCTACCATTAATATTTAAAAAAAAAGACAAAATTAATCTTCTTAAAATTATAATTTCAATTGAATAAAATCATACTAAAAATAAAAGTAAAAAATGAATTAAAAGTTGGTTATAGAATTTTCCATAACATAACTATATTTTTCTAATTGTTCAATGTAATGTACTAATAATTGATAAATACCAAAAAAAAAAATATAACTTGTAATTTTTTGTTGCAATCTAACAGCTCCTCTAATATGACCATCTTACCCTTAGTGTATAGGACATTATGCTTCAAAAAGTATACCTTATAGCAATGAAAATTGTTTTTTTATTTAAAAGACATTGCTATAATTTAGTAAAATTTTCAAAATACAATGTTGTAAAAGAAAAAAAATTGTATGTAGGATGTTATGATTCATCAAAAACAAAACAGTTGAAGTATGTTGCTACTTCTTGAGTTTAAATCTTTCATCGATCGACCAAGTTTATTAATAATGGAACAAAAACTAATGAATTAAGGCTCATAAATAAAAAAACAATGAAAAGCATCTCTTTCCACTCGCAAGTCCTCAAACCTCCTGGGGTCGAACTCCCATTATCATCAAATATAAAAATTTTGTTGATAGTAATGTGACACATTTTGCATACTTTCTCAAAGTTTTTACCTGGTAAGTAATAAAGAATTTATCAGAAACATTGTTATGATTATCATAAAATAGAATTAGGGACCTCATTTGAAGAATCTTTACCAGTAAATCCAAGATTTCTAAGATCCCAAAGTACCAAATGATTACCAGTAATGTAACGACCCAAATTTCAAGTCTAAAAATCTCACTTTTAATTAATCGACTAGTAAAATTATTTATAAGAAAACACCATCTAAACATAACTTTTCGTAAAAACCACTACTCATGTCTGAAACCATTCACAGTAAGAATAATGTCAGAGTAAAATCCCAAGAAACTCTAGTGCGGAAAACCGACATGTGTGTGTGATGTGTCGCTACCGCGCCAACTCCTTCCCCTTCGCTGAAGAGCTATCTGAAACCAAAACTATAAATTGTAAGCACGAAGCTTAGTGAGATCCCCCATCGTACCACATACTATACAATCACATAGTAAAATATTCTGTCGGGCAATTTTGGGGTGCCAACCTACCCGTACAGCCATTCTGGGGTGCCGACCTACCCTTGCAGCCATTCTGGGGTGCCGTCCTACCCGTGTCGAGCCATTCTGGGGTGCTGACCTACCCGTCGGTCCTAACAACCGACCCTCGGGGACTATTCCACCCCCTATTGCTACTATTACATATATCATACTATGAGACATATCTGGGGTGTCTGAATTACCCCTCGGTCCTAACAACCGAACTTGGGGACTATTCCCCTCCTACTACCAATATCACAAAGACAATCATCTAACATACAACTCCTACTAGTGGGTCGGCATTGTAGCGGTAGACCCACCGCTACTGGAAGCTAACTCACCTCGAACAAGTAGCTACTGATAATCCGTGTGGGAAGTCTCTGTCTGCTGCTACTCCGGAAATCCTCCGGCTACAATCCCCACAAAACACTTAGTCAGAAACTGACCTCTACTATTACGGTAAAATGACCATTTTACCCCCAATCAAGTCCAAGTCAAACTCAACTTCAAGTTGACCCGACTTGCCGAGTTGGGTCGTCAACTCGTCGAGTCCCTATCCCCTCTCACGACCTCATCCATGACTCGACTCGTCGAGTTTGGAGATGCCTAGACGAGTTCCTCTTCTATAAGAACATCGAATGATCCTTCATCCGACTCGCCGAGTTGTATGAACAACTTGTTGAGTTCACCTTCATCTGATGAACAAGTCCTGACATCGACTCACCGAGTTGTATGAACAACTCATCGAGTTCATCTTCAATCTTAAGGAGATTGTCTTGGACTCGCCGAGTCTGTTCTAGCACTCGTCCAGTCCCATAAATTCCAGGTCTAAGGCTAAGTCCAAAGCATTGGGTCTCTCCTTCTGACCTTTTATAGTCCTTCAAACACCCAACTGATTTATTTAGACCCTCAATAGATATGGGACTTTATGCCTTGGACTCGCCGAGTCAGTAACGTCCACATCCTAAATCCTCGATTTCTGATGTACAACCTTTGACCAAAAGATAGATCCAAGCCCCTAGGCTCGATCTAGCACGTAAAGTTACAAACTTTACATACATGCATGGAAGAATGAGCCCAAATGGCTCAAAAAGGGACTCCCAACATGCATGAGGCTTTCCATGGGTTCTAAAACAGTTGCTTTCGGCCTTAGGGTCCCTCAAGAACCCTAGATCCGAAACTCTAGCCCTCAACCATGCTTGCAATCATGGTTGGTAGCCAAAATGACTCTTAGAAGCCCTAACTTCCTTCAAGAATAGATCTATAATAATAATGAGCAAGCTATAAGCTTTATACCTCAAATGCACTATGGAAGATGCTCAAACTCGGATCCCTTTAGCCTCTTCTTGTTTCTTCAAGCTTTTCCTTACTTTCTTAGATCACAAAAGCAAAAAATCACTCAAAAGGCCTTAGATCTTCACTCACACGATTAGGGTTTGCTATAGGGATCTTCTAGGAGAAAATGGGACGATGGGTGACCGAATGAGATGTTTAAATAGGGTGCAAACCCTCAGATTACGGTTTTTGTCCAGCCATGGCCTACTCGTCGAGTCCGGGACCCGACTCGCCGAGTCTATCACTTAAATCCCACGTCTCGTCCTGCTTCTACTCGGCGAGTTGGTCATTCAACTTGCCGAGTCCAAGGCCAAAAATGCAAAACACTTAGATAAGAATAAAAAGAAGTACGTACCAAGAACCAGGTGCAATCTATGGTCATGGTGACAACGGGTTATGATTTAGGTGATCAATATGTTAGAGTAGAGTAGGTGGGAGTGGCAAAGTATGACATAAAGTCGGTAAATATGATGTTGATCCTTAGAAATAAAACCAAAAATAGGTAATCAGGTAGAAAACAAAGCCCGCATTAGAAACATAGTGTAATAATATGTATATGAGTCTATGTTTCCGAAACCAAGGATCCATTTTCAAGGTATAAAAAATACCCTTGTTCCCTATGTGATCAAAAACATTGAATGACAAGATACAACAATAGCATATGACCAAAAGCAACTTCTTTCTTCCTAAACTTATAGTAATAAACTTTTCTTCTTACTTGTTGTCTTTTACTTCTACTAAAAGTGCCAAAGGGATTCACAAGTCACCGATTTTCATTAATATTAGATTATACAACTCAATCCAATTAATTCAAACCTTGTAAACTCAAATGAATCATCATTTACCACACTCACCGCTTGTCACACAACACACGATTTCAACCAAAAAAGCAAATGAAGGAAACATCATTCCACCAAAAAAGAAAGTACAACTTCAGCTGAAAAAAAAGAAGATATTTTTATAGGGATAAATTAATATCTTCAATTTATTAGCATTGAATCAAAGAGTGTTCATTATATAAAGATATTACATTGCTCCAAAGCTATGTGCAACTATTTATTACCTACTGTTGAAAAAATTTCAACATTGATCATATAGAATCAAATATACCATCCAATATGTAAGTTTATTGTACATTCGTTAATGTCCATGCTAAATAAGCCTATGCTTACAACAAAAATAAAAAAAGAAGTGGAAAGGAGGGAAGTAATCAACGAATCAGGTTACCAAATTGTGGGTGACAATACACTTATTAACTATGACTTCATATTTGTGAAAAGAAAGAATCCACACATTCCCTTTGAGCAAGGTTGTAAAAATCGCTCGACGTTAGCTACTCGGTGGACTAGGGTCAACGGATTAATCAGCTAGGAGGAGATTAATCGGGTACCATTAATTGCTAATTTGTTATATTTTAAAAAATTAAATACGACTAATATCATATAAAAGTTCATATATACCACTAATATCATACCAAAATAGGTTAATATGATAAATACAACACTAATCATACATCAAATAGTTTCTATTGAGATATAACTTCTTCAAAGTATTAAAATTTCATCGGGTTCAACTGCTTCAGTCATTTTGTATGCATGGATTAATCGCTAGGCGCTCTTTAATCGGTCGAATAGTGCCTAGGGATTAATCGGAGATTAATCGGGACCTAATCGGGATTTTTACGACACTGCCTTTGAGTAATAGCAAATACTTGTATGGTATAATTACCTAATCAGGTTAGAAAGAGATGTGTTTTTGTGTATTTAGGGTAGCAATGTGAGAGAGAGAAAGAGAGAGAGAGAGAGAGAGAGAGAGAGAGAGAGAGAGAGAGAGAGAGAGAGAAGTTTGGAACAAAGGGTGAGGTAATGATTTTGGACGTGGGAAGGCGGGGCGGGAAAGAGGGTGAAGGACACAGTAACGACACAATTTTTACACCCAAAAATTTCATTTTTGAAGAAGTGATTTGCAAAACATTTGTAACAAAATATCATCTGATCATATCATTTAATAAAAACATGTCTCGTATCTAGAAACCGAATCGTAAAACACAATAATGTCATAGTACAAATCCCAAAATAACTCATAGTGCGGAAAACAAAGAGTGTGTGTATGATGTCCCGCTACCGCGCCAGCTCCTTCCCCTTCGCTGAAGAGGTACCTGAAACCAAAACTGTAAACTGTAAGCATGAAGCTTAGTGAGTTCCCCCATCGTACCACATATCACACAATCACATATCATACATATTGCCAGGCAATTCTGGGGTGCCCGACCAACCTGGTACAACCATTTTGGGGTGCCAACCTACCCGTACAGCCATTTTGGGGGGCCAACCTACCCATGCAGCCATTCTGGGGTGCCGTCCTACACATGCGGCCATTCTGGGGTGTCGTCCTACCCGTGTCAAGCCATTATGGGGTGCTGACCTGCCCTATCGGTCCTAACAACTGACCCTCGGGTACTATTCCACCCCCTACTGCTATTATCACATATATCATAACATAAACATATTATCAGATATATCTGGGGTGTCCGAACTACCCTTCGGTCTTAACAACCGAACTTGGGGACTATTCCCCCTCCTACTACCACTATCACATAAAACATATCATGCCAGCATATAAACATATCATCACGTACTGTCAGACATATCTAGGGTGTCTGACCTACCCTTCGGTCCTAACAACCGAACCCTACTACTATCGCATATAACATATCAGGTAGTAGCAAACCTAGATGAATATCACACAGACAGTCATGTAACATACAACTCCTACTGGTGGGTCGGCATTGTGGCCATAGACCCACCACTACTGGAAGGTAACTCACCTCGTAGTAGTTGCTGATCTGTGCGGGAATCCTCTGACTGCTGTCGCTGCTGCTCCGGAAATCCTCCGTCTATAATTCCCACAAAACACTTAGTCATACACTGCTAACTGTTCTTAGGGTAGAATGACCATTTTACCCCCCCCCCCCCCCCTCCCCCAAGTTAAGTCCAAGCCAAAGTCAACTTCAAGTTGACCCGACTCGCCGAGTTGGGCCGTCAACTCGCCGAGTCCCTCACCCTTTACTCGTCCTTATCTATGACCCCACTCGTCGAGTTGGGCGGCCAACTCGACGAGTTCTTCCCTCATATGAATATCACATAAAACTAATCTGACTCGCCGAGTTGATGAACAACTCGCCGAGTTCGCCTTCATTTGAAGAACAAGTTCTGTCCTCGACTCGCTGAGTTGACGAACAACTCGTCGAGTTCATCTTCATCCTTAGAAGATTGCCTTGGACTCGCCGAGTCCCATGAACTTCCAAAACAATGGCTTAGTCCAGAACGTTGGGTCACTCCCCGGGGCTCCCTAAAACCTTTCCACACTCAACTGAGACCTTTTGACCCATAACTGATATGGGACAGAAACCTTGGATTCGCCGAGTCCAAGAATGGACTCGTCGAGTTGGTCACATCCACTCAGTGAATCTTTGATTTATGATGTACAACCCTTGATCAAAAGATAGATCTATGCTTCTACAATCGATCTAGCACGTAAAGTTACAACCTTTACGTGCTTGCATGGGACTTGGAGCTCAAAAGGTCCTAAAACAAGCTCTTACAATGCATGGGGACTTCTTTGAGTGCAAGAGCCACTCCTTTCTGCCTTGTAACCCCTCTAAGGACCCAGATCCGAAACATCAACCCCAAACCATGCTTGCAATCATGGTTGGTGACAAAAATGGCTTAGAAAAACCCTAAAACTCCACAAAATGGGATCTATCAAAAGAATAAACAAGGTATAGACTTTATACCTTCTGTAGACTGCAAATGATGCTCAAAACAGGATCCTTCTAGCCTCCTCTTGATCCTTCAAGCTTTTCCTTCCTTCCTTGGGTCACAAAAGCACCAAAATCACTCCAAATGCCTTAGATTGCTTCAATAACGGCTAGGGTTTGCTATGGGGGTCTTCTGGGAGCAAATGGGACGAAGGAGGCCGAGTTAAGGTGTTTAAATAGGGTCAAACCCTCAGATTAGGGTTTTTGTCCAGACAGGGCCTACTCGCCGAGTCCGGGACCCGACTCGTCGAGTCCACTTCTTAACCCCCGCGTCTCATCCCGCTTCTACTCGGCGAGTTGGTCCTTCAACTCGTTGAGTCCAAGGCCAAAATGAAAAATATTTTAAAGAATTAATAAAATAATACGTACCAAGAACCAAGTGCTACAAATCTCCACCATTTATCTTAGACTTCGTCCTCAAAGTCTGCTGCTCGATCCTCAAACAGCTCGGGGTATTGCTCCATCATCTCGTCCACCAACTCCCAAGTGCACTCCGACCCCTTCCGATGCTACCATTGCACCTTCACGAGTTCCACTCTCTTGTTCCTCAGATCCTTCGACTTCCGGTCGAGGATTGCTATTAGCCGCTCAATGTAATTCAGGCTGCCATCGACCTGAATGTCCTCTAAGGGTACCACTACTGAGTTGTCGACCAGGCACTTCTGCAGCTGGGAGATGTGGAAAGTGTTGTGGATCTGGCTGAGTTCAATTGGCAGATCCAACCTATACGCCACCTTGCCCACCCGGGCTATAACCCTGAACGGTCCAATGTACCTGGGGCCCAACTTGCCCCGCTTCCTGAATCGGATAATGCCTTTCCATGGCGACACCTTCAGGAGAACCATATCCCCGACCTAGAGCTCCAGGTCTGATCGGCGCTTATCGGCATAGCTTTTCTGCCGACTCTGAGCAGTCTGAAGCCTGCTCTGGACCTGCTGAACATTCTTTGTCTTCTTGAGCACTACCTCAGTGCTCCCCATCACCCTCTTGCCAACCTCGCCCCAACATATCGAGGTCCTGCACTTCCTCCCATATAGCATCTCGAAGGGAGGACGATCAATGCTCGCATGATAACTATTGTTATAGGAGAACTTTGCTAATGGATGGTAGGTATCCCTACAACCTCCGAAGTCTAATACGCAGGCTCGCAACATGTCCTCCATGGTCTGGATGGTCCACTCGCTCTGACCAGCCGTCTGCGGGTGAAAGGCGGTGCTAAAATGCAGACGAGTACCCAGCTCGTCATGAAACTTCTTCCAAAACCTGGAAGTGAACCGCACATCCCTGTCTGAAATCACAAAATTTGGCACACCGTGCCGCGCCACCACTTCCCGGATATAGATATCGGCCAACTTCTCGGCCGGGATGCTCTCCTGAATCAGGATAAAATGGGCACTCTTGGTCAATCGATCGACGATGACCTAGATCAAATCCACTCCCCGCGCGGTCCTGGGAAGCTTTATGATAAAATCCATCGTGATGTCTTCCCATTTCCACAGCGGAATATCCAATGGCTGCATCTTGCCGTGAGGTCTCTGATGCTCAGCCTTGACCTTCCTGCAGGTCAAGCACTGCTCCACGAACCATGCCATATCCCACTTCATGTAGGGCCACCAATAATCCAGACGAAGATCCCTATACATCTTCGTCGTCCCGGGATGAATGGAGAACCGAGATTTGTGTGCCTCCTCCATCAGAACCTGCCGCACACCCCCGAGGTATGGCATCCACACCCTACGATGTAGTGTCAGTAATCCTCGTTGTCATAGTAGGAGGAAACATGCCCCACGATCCGCTTGCTCTTCCGATGTTCCTCCTTCATGGCCTCCTGCTAGGCCTCCCGAATCCGCTCCAACACGGAGTCACCACTGTCATCCTTAGGCAGATATCCCTTATCGGCGTTGCCTTGCGGCTAAGCGTGTCGGCCACCACATTGGCCTTTCCCGGATGGTAAACGAACACTTAATCGTAATCCTTTACCACGTCCATCCACCGACGCTGCCTCATGTTTAGATTCGGCTGATCCATGAGGTACCTCAAACTCATATGGTCCGTTTAGATGGTACAACGAACCCCATAGAGGTAATGAAGCCAAATCTTGAGGGCGAATACAAAAACCCCCAGCTCCAAATCATGCGTCGGATATAGGGTTGTAAGTGAGACAAGCCAACCCGCGAGAAACTCGACAGTTACTCGGAAAATACTCGAAATCGACTCAAGCTTCATCGAGTCGAGCTCGAGCTCGAGCTACTAGAGTACCTTATCGAGCCAAGCTCGAGTACAAAAATACTCGGTTCGTAAGGCTCGCGAGCTTAATCGAGCTTAGTGTAATTTACATATATGCAATTTCTTTATAATTGTTCATTTATAACATATATATCATTTCTTTATAATTATTCATTTATGAC
Source organism: Lactuca serriola (assembly GCF_051521515.1). Lineage (NCBI taxonomy): Eukaryota > Viridiplantae > Streptophyta > Magnoliopsida > Asterales > Asteraceae > Lactuca > Lactuca serriola. Next base: position 119,745,669 of record NC_136414.1, read on the forward strand.
ATATATGGTTGATGTTATATTGATATTAGGTGATTAATAGTGGTTTTTGTTGGTAGTTTGGACATTTACATGTGGAATGCTTAATATTTCTTACTCAATTTAATGATTTTGATTTTTTTAAATATTAGTCGAGTCAATCCGAGCTCGAGACTGTCGAGTATTTCACGAGCTTGAGCTCGAGCTTAAAATCAAGGCTCGAGTCGAGTTCAAGCCGAGTTTCGAGCTCGAGTATTTTAGTCGAGCCGAGCTTTGAGCTTGGTAGTATTCGGCTCGACTCGGCTCTTTTACACCCCTAGTCGGCTAGTTCGCCTCGTGAGTCTTCAGCTGCCTTGACACGTAGGCGATGACATTCCCTCTCTGCATCAATACTGCGCCCAAACCTGAGATTGACGCATCGTAGTACACAACAAAATCCTCTATGCCCTCTGGCAGGGCTAAGACTGGCGCCTCGCACAATCACTGTCTCAGTGTCTCGAATACGGCCTGTTGCTCAGGCCCCCAATGAAAGACCATGACCTTCCTCGTTAGCCTGGTCAGGGGTACGGCTATCTTGGAGAAATCCTGGATGAATCTCCGATAGTACCCAGCCAATCATAGGAAACTCTGAATCTCGGATGGAGACTTCGGAACCTCCCATCTCATCACAGCCTCCACTTTGGCCGAGTCCACTGAAATCCCGTTCTGGTTGACGAGATGCCCAAGGAACTGCACCTCGCACAACCAGAACTCACACTTGGAGAACTTGGCATACAAGTTCTCCCTCCTCAAAGTCTCTAGAACCTCTTGCAGATGCTCCTCGTGCTCATCCTACGTCTTGGAGTAAACCAAGATATCATCAATAAACTCTATCACATACCGGTCTAACATCGGTCTACACACACGATTCATGAGGTCCATGAACGCAGCAGGAGCATTGGTGAGCCCGAAGGACATCACCACAAACTCGTAGTGGCCATAGCACGTCCGAAACGCAGTCTTCTATACATCCTCCTAGATGACCGTCATCTGATGATATCCTGAACGCAGATCAATCTTGGAGAACCAAGATGCTCCCTGTAGCTGATCAAAGAGGTCATCAATCCTCGGGAGTGGGTAACGGCTTTTCACCATTACCTTATTCAGCTTCGGATAATGTATACACATATGATGCGACCCGTCCTTCTTCCTCACAAACAGAATCCCCAGGGAGAACTACTTGGTCTAATGAATCCCATGTCTAACAGCTCCTACAGCTGTGTAGACAACTCCTTCATCTCAGGAGGAGCCAACCAATAGGGTGCCTTGGTTATCGGAGCCGCGTTAGGGACTAGGTCGATCTTGAACTCCACCTGCCTCTCCGAAGGTATCCCAGGCAACTCCTTGGGGAATACATCCATAAATTCTCGTACCACGGGCACATCGCCCACTGTCACCTTACCCTCCTCCCAGGTGTCCATAACATAAGCGACATATCCTGAGCAACCGTACTGAAGGTAACGCCTAGCTCTCGCTGCTGAACATACTGCTGGTCCTTGTTGTGGCCTCTCGCACTGAACTACCAACTCTCCCCCACTTGGGGTCCTAATCTGAACCAGCTGTTGCGCGCAATCTATCGCTGCCCCATTGGGGCTCAACCAATCCATGCCTATAATCACCTTGTTCCTTCTCAACAGAATAGGAACCAGTTCTACCAAATAACGCTCCTCGAATAATCTCAGCACACAGTCTCAGAATACCATCAATGCTCGCACCAATCGGTCGTCTGCAATCTCTACCTCTAAAGGGCAATCCAACATGCCCAAAGACTCAAGAAACTTCTTGCTAAGCGCAAGAGAGACAAATGATCGGGTATCTCTCGAATCAAATAATACCTGAACTGGGATACCGTTCACATGGAACGATCCTAAACAGAGCACATACATAACATATCAAAATCACAACAACATACCATAATAACATAAATAAGAAGTCATACCCGTCACCACATCGGGTGCAACGCGTGCCTCCTCGGTAGTCCACTGGAAGGCCCGACTCCTCACCACTAGAGCCTTAGTCTTGACCTGCCGGCCATCAGTAATCTGCAGGGTTGCTGGAGCTGGCGCCTTCAGTGGCGCTGATGTTGATGTCAACTGGGGGCAGTTGGCCTTCTTGTGGCCCCTCTGGTTGCAGTGGAAACATAGCAACTCAGACGTCTGTATAACTGGTGTAGGGGCAGTACAATCCCTACTAAAGTGCCCCGTCTTGCCGCACTTGTAGCAGCCCGACGATCCCAGTCTACGCGCCACCTCATGTGGCTTGCCGCATTTCCTGCAGCGACCCGATCGTGACTGGCCTTTCGGCCTACCATCCGATCCCTTGGGCTTCTTCCCCGAAGCCCAAGTCGTCTGCCCTCCTCAGATTTCCTCTTCTGGACATGCTCCAGATCAATCTCCCTCTCCCTAGCCCTGGCAATCATGGAATCCAGGCTAGGGCACGCTGAAAAACTAACATGCTCCTGAATATCAGCCCGTAGCATGTTGTGGTAGCGGGTCCTCCTCATATCCTCATCTCCCGCATACTGGGGCACCACCAATGCCCTCTCCCGGAACTTGGTGGTGATCTCTGCCCCAGTCTCCGTAGTCTATCTCATGTCTAAAAACTACCTGGCCAGATGCTAAAGCTCTACAGCTGGCGCAAACTCTGCTCGGAACCGGGTCACGAAATCTGACCATGTCATAGCCTTAACAGCCGAGGCTCCCAGAGAGTCACCAACCAACTCCCACCAATCCCTAGCCTGGTCCCTCAAACACACTGCTGCAAATCGTACCTTCGACACCTCGGGGCAGAAGCTGGTCAGCTGCGTGGACTCAATGTCCGCAATCCATCGGCTGGCAGCAATGGGGTCCTTCGCCCCATGAAAATCTGGCGCACCACTGCCCCTAAAATCCTTAAAGGATAGTGTGCGGGATCCTGACTGGCCAGACGCCATATCACTCCTGAACGCACTGAGGCGATCCTCCATCAGCTCAACTATCCCTTCCTTGATCGACCCGAAGATGATGGGGGTCGACTCATGGATGCCTCTAGTGATCTCTGACACGATGAACTCGCATAGGCTCTCATCTACTGGCTCGGAACCTAATCCCAAACCCGATCCCTCTCCTAAACTGCCTAACTACTGGCCTCTGTCGTAATACCACCATTCTGCAAAACATGATACCAAATGTTAGGGGTATCGATATCTCTAGAGGGATCACATCCACTACAAGTTCCCTGGTCTTGTCTCGGCCTTCCTTAATTTGGGTACGGATCATCTGCTCTCAGTAGTACGGGCCCATACTACCTTCCACATCTATCCATACCTTCCTCAAGATCTGCCTTGACTCCACCAAGTCCCTTTCACTATTGTTGATTCTCTACTATTCCCATTCTAGGCTTGCCCTACGGAAAATCTCCACCCAAACTGGTCCTCAGCTGCTGAAGGCCTCCTTGTAATGCCAATTATCCATTGCATGAATACCATCACATGTGATGAGGCTCAGATAATCCTCCGAGTAACAGGCTCGTCCCTACAATGGTTAGACTCATACGAGAGCTGCGTAATAGGGCCAAATTCAGCACTCTGAGATTATTCAACGCTGATCACATGTGGTGTGATGTGTTCACCTAATAGCTAGCTCCTATCACTCAGAGTTCCACAAAGCACACAGCATGCGACATTCAGACACAGGAAAAATACTTAAGTAAATTTGTCCTCATATGAGAAGCTGAACTAGCATATAATGTGGAGCTCATACTACCAGGCATAACCTAAACAGGCTATCCTACTAATGTCTTCTCAATACTAGCATGGAATTCTTATAAGCTAAAGCACAAAAAGTAGGCACATAAGGCATCATTCCTATATCCTTAGTCCTATTCTAGCATTCTGTTCTACTGAAACCGATAAACATAAGATAATTGGTATGGGTACTATGGGGAATACTTACTTGATCTCGGCCGGTTACGCACATCACACACTTGTTCCTTCTCAAAACTCTTTTATCTTAGCTTTTAGAAAGTTATTTTCCTTGTAAAAATCATTTAATCCCTTGGTTTGAGTCCAGACACCCCCGAAGGTGTGTCCGAATCCTTCAAACGAGGCCTCTGATACCAACTTGTAACGACCCAATTTTTACACCCAAAAATTTCATTTTTGATGAAGTGATTTGCAAAACATTTGTAACAAAATATCATCCGATCATATCATTTAATAAACACATGTCTCGTATCTAGAAACTGGATCGTACAACATAATAATGTCAGAGTACAAATCCCATAATAACTCATAGTGCGGAAAACAAAGAGTGTGTGTATGATGTGCCGCTACCGCACCAGCTCCTTCCCCTTCGCTGAAGAGGTACCTCAAACCAAAACTATAAACTGTAAGCACGAAGCTTAGTGAGTTCCCCTATCGTACCACATATCACACAATCACATAGCATACATACTGCCAGGCAATTCTGGGGTGCCCGACCTACCCGGTACAACCATTCTGGGGTGCCGACCTACCCGTACGGCCATTCTGGGGTGCCGACCTACCCATGCGGTTATTCTGGGGTGCCGTCCTACCCATGCGGCCATTCTGGAGTGCTGTCCTACCCATGTCAAGCCATTATGGGGTGCTGACCTGCCCTGTCGGTCCTAACAACCGACCCTCAGGGACTATTCCACCCCTAGTGCTATTATCACATATATCATAACATAAACATATTATCAGACATATATGGAATGTCCGAACTACCCTTCGGTCCTAACAACCAAACTTGGGGACTATTCCCCCACCTACTACCACTATCACATATAACATATCATGCCAGCATATAAACATATCATCACGTACTGTCAGACATATCTGGGGTGTCTGACCTACCCTTCGGTCCTAACAACCGAACCATACTACCATCGCATATAACATATCAGGTAGTAGAAAACCTATATGAATATCACACAGACAATCATCTAACATACGACTCCTACTGGTGGGTTGGCATTGTCGTCGTAGACCCACCGCTACTGGAAGGTAACTCACCTCGTAATAGTTGCTGATCTGTACTGGAATCCTCTGACTGCTGCTCTGGAAATCCTCCGGCTATAATTCCCACAAAATACTTAGTCATACACTTCTAACTGTTTTTAGGGTAGAATGACCATTCTACCCCCCCCCCCCCCAATTTAAGTCCAAGCCAAAGTCAACTTCAAGTTGACCCGACTTGCCGAGTTGGGCCGTCAACTCGCCGAGTCCCTCACCCCTTACTCATCCTTATCCATGACCCCACTCGTCGAGTTGGGCCGTCAACTCGACGAGTTCTTCCCTCATATGAACATCACATGAAAACTCATCCGACTCGCCGAGTTGATGAACAACTCGTCGAGTTCACCTTCATCTGAAGAACAAGTTCTGTCCTCGACTCGCCGAGTTGACAAACAACTCATCGATTTCATCTTCATCCTTAGAATATTGCCTTGGACTCACTGAGTCCGTTCATGCACTCGTTGAGTCCCATGAACTTCTAGAACAATGGCTTAGTCCAGAATGTTGGGTCACTCCCTGGGACTCCCTAAAACCTTTCCACACTCAACTAGGTCCTTTTGACCCATAACTGATATGGGACAAAAACCTTGTGTAACTCCCGGGTTTCAGGGATAAGCATTTTTGACAATGTAATAGTCTAGTCCAACTCTTGTAACTCTTTTTGAAGTAATAAAGATTATATATTTGAGTACTATGTGAATTATGTTTATTTATGTGCTTATTATTTAATTATAAATGTATAAGTAATAAAGAATAAAAATAAGTGTCAAAATTAAAGTGTGAGATAAGCCCGATATCTTTATATAAAGTTGAAGTGGTCGAAACAAGGATTCCGGGGATATAAAGAACGCCGAAATCCGAGTTATAACGAAGAAGTTATGACCCGTTGAAGTTTCGCGATGAAACCGACACGATACCGGGAAGCGTAAAAAGTGAATTTATGATAGAGTGAGTTTTAGCCTTAGAGATTTGAGCAAAAGTCGTAGAATACGTTAAACCGAGAGCGTCCATAAAAAGAACGCCCAAATCTGACTTCGTATGAGGAAGTTATGATTTTTCGAAGTTTCGGATTAGCAGTGTACAGCCCAAAATTCGAATATTAGATCGAGCGGTTTTTAGCTGACACGACCTAAAGAAGAATCGAAGATCTCGTTAATTGTAGCATAACGACAAAAAGACAGACGAAAACGGACGTCGGATGAAGAAGTTATGAGAATTTAAAGGAACAATCATGTCCCGGCCTGTTTATAATGTAACTTTTCAAAATAGAGTAAAAATTAGTCGACAGAGTCTAAACGAAAGTTGCAGAGTACGTTCCCACCTTCGCGTGGATATAAAGAACATCAAAAAGGGACCTCGTATTCGATAGTTACAAATTTTTAAAGATTGCATTCGAAATTGTGAAGTCTGGAACGAAATTGATGACGTTGCGCGTTCTGAACCGTCCATCGCTAATCAGTGCTTGCTCCGGATGAAGCCACATCGCCTCGCTTCACTACGCTCAACATCCGAGGTCAAGTACGTGCAGCGTACCTTCGGCCTTATCCTTCCGATGAATGCGAGACAGTTGGATCCAGATGGCGCCCTTATTCGAGGAACGCCCAGCATAATCCGAGCATAATCCGACGCCTCACAGGGTAAAAAAGGGGGACGAGGAATCCGGATTTTTCACACCAATTCCACTTCTCTCTCTATAATCTTTCTCTCTCTAACCCATTCCAACCCTCCTAAACCCTAGGGAACCTCCCTAGCACCCGAAGGAAGCCCCGAGGCTCCCGGAGTCCTGAGAAAAAGAGTCTTTCGGTTTCGAAATGCTGCTCCGAGCAAAGCCCAGTTTTCTTTAAAATCCGCTGTAAGTGAGCTACGCTTATGCAATTTTTAATATAGTATTCAAAGAATTATAGTAATGCTATTAGGTCCTTAAAATAATTATTTGGGCTATTATTATGAGTTATATTCAGTGTTATTTAACGCTTATATAATAATAATAGCTAGACTATTAATTAGTCGCGGTTGACGTTAGACTAAACCCTAGTGGTATTGATACTAGGTTTTGGGAGGAAAATTGTTTTGAGAGTATCGAAGCGCTGTCCGAGTGCTGAGTCACCACCTTTCAAGTGAGTGCATAGTCCCTTTCATCTTACACATAGATATGAAGTATTTAATATAAATTACGTGCTATGTGTGCATATCGTCTGAATACTTGCTTTCTATGCTAGGTGAAACATTTTTATACATGTTTTAAATGATTTAAACTATATATGTATTTTTATATCTACAAATGTGTTGGATAAAACATGGGTAGATGTAATAGTTGCTGTGTGACCAAATAAAATAATGAGAGGCCTCGTTATAGATGTTATTGATGATCCAGTCATCTAGCGGAGTATAGACGACGACCACGGACTATTCTAGACAGTCCAGTGGAACACTAGCAGGCTAGTAACCTGTAGGTGTTTATTTGAACTATATGTTTATTTGAACTGTGTGCTTGCCAGGTGTACTCCATCCCCCACATGGTTGCCCTAAGGACATTTATTGCTCAGGAATCCCCTTAGCAGTAGTGTCCATCCCGATGAAAGTCCTTCGACTAGGTCCCTTGTGTTAGATGTTTTAGGGACGTAAAATGAGGATAACAAGAACAAGTAATTGGGTTTGTTTGTTTTGATAAAGTTAATAAACTTATTTATTGTGGGTTGAAAACCCTATGTGCTCACCAGGCTCCCATGCCTGACCCACTCTGTTTCTTGTATTACAGTTAGTGGCGCATGAGCATAGATGTGATGTCTTGGGATGAGAGATTAAGGGATTTTAGGCATGTAAATACAGAATAATGTAGTAAGGCCTATGATGTATTGTTTATGCTTATGATCTGTATCGAACATGACATCCCGAGTCTTTTTAATGAAATACATTTCTATGGAAATGCTTTTGATAAATCTTTATCATATTTTGTTTTGGGACAAATTCCGCAACATTTTTATTAAAAATGTTACTCTGATTTTTAAAACAAACATAAACAAAATCGGTCTTTTCTGGCCATGAAAATGGGGATGTCACAGTTGGTATCAAAGCACTAGTTTAAGCGAACTAGGAATTTGTAGGATTTCTAGACATAAACTTAGAATGTTAAGTGATGATTATGAGGTGTGAGCACTAGCTTATTTTAGGAATTATGCCTAAAATGCTTTTATGTGCTAAATGCTTTGTGACTGACATTCTATTATTTGTTAGGATCTATGGTTTGTTGCTGACCGAATCTGGAAACCTTATGTGTTTAGGATTCTAAACGTACGACTACGATATTAGAACTAGCATGTAAACGTTTCGGAGTGATAAGGATGATTTAAACGTCTATCCTAAATAAATATCTAAATTCACCTTATTCGGTGTATAGATCAAGATGACAAGGACCCGTAGCGTAAACATGAATGCAAATGGGAAAAGAAACCAACCCCCAGTGATTGACCAAATACCGGTTGTGGAAGCCTCTGCTGAGCCAATAACGATGGCCAGAATGCAAGCGATGATCCAGGCAATGTTGGATCGTCAAATGGAGGAAACCAGACGTTTGCTCTAGCAAATCCGAGAGGAAGCGACCATACAGATCGAACAGCCCGAGTTGAACGAAGGGAAAACTGAGGAGGGAAACTACAGTGGAACCGTTGGTCAAGTCAACCCACCAATAGTTCAACAAAACAACCAAGATGACGGAGTCAAGAGAAATGGATGCAAGTACAAGGATTTTCTAACTTGCAAGCCATCGACTTTCACTGGAAAAGAAGATCCAATCGGGGTCATGGATTGGATCTCGGAGATGGAGTTAGCTTTCATGACTTGCGGTTGCAGAGGAAAACTACAGACCACGTTTGCAGTGCGTCAGTTTCGAGGAGGCGCTGTACGTTGGTGGAATACCATGGGGAAGACTTTGAGCCCCAATGAGCCCCTGCAACTGACATGGGCAGAGTTTTTGGTGCAGTTCAAACGTAAGTACTGCTCGGCTCAAAACCTGCTCGAGCTAGAGAATCACTTTCTAGCCCCGAAGAGGGAAGCATGTCAATCGATGAATACACGAACAACTTCACAGAAAAGATGGAGTTTGCCTTGCACCTTGTTCCGGATGAGCTGACGAAAATCGATAAGTACGCAAAGGGACTACCATGCGAGTACGCGGTGCCAGTGCGCCAGGCACATACTCTGGAGGTAGCTATCTAGGTTGCCCAGTCTGTGGAGGATATGATTAAGGGAAGAGCTGCCAGCAAAGTTGAGGTTGGCGAGAAGAGGAAATTTGAAGGGTCTGTTAAACCCAACAAAAAGAAGAGTAAGTTCGGTTCAAAGAAGCTCGGGGGAGGAGGAAATGAATTGACATGGTGCGAGAAGTGCAAGAAGAAGCACTCGGGAAAATGTAGCGAGGAAGTAACCTGCTACAAGTGTGGGAAAACGGGGCACTATGCTAATGAGTGCACCATCAACAAGAGGGTGTGCTACGAGTGCCATGAAGAAGGGCATATAGCTAAGGATTGCCCAAAGAAGAAAGATGAGGGAAGGCCTAACGTTCCACCGAAGCCGAATGTGAGAGCCTTCCAGATGACGCTCGAGGCTGCAAAGAAGGCAGCAGACGTTGCTTCAGGTACCCTTCTTGTAAATGGTTTGCCTGCCAATATACTATTTGATTCCGGAGCCAACTACTCCTTTGTGCCGTGTAAATTTGGTGGAAAACTAGCATTACTTATAGAAAAACTTGATAATGCCCTGATTGTAGAAGTTGCCAGTGGTAAGTTTATACCTGTTAGTAATCGTATTAAGAACGTAGTCATCGACCTAAACATAAACGGATTCCACGAAGAGCTATTACCCATAGAGTTAAAAGGTTTCAACATCGTTTTGGGTATGAATCGGCTTAGCGCCAACAATGCCGAGATATTATGCCGAAAGAAGATAGTTAGGGTAAATCCCCCTAGAAAGGAGTCATTTATGGTGTACGGGGACAAACGTAGAGTGAATTCTGGAATCATCTCCCTGATGAAATCCATAAAATGTTTATCCAAAGGATGTGCATCATATTTGACATTTGTGATTGATGGTAAGAAAGAAAAGAAGGAGGTGCAGAATATACCGGCTGTGTGCGATTATCCGGAAGTCTTTCCCGAAGATGTTCCCGGGTTACCACCTGATAGGCAAGTGGAGTTTCGGATAGACTTGTTACCAGGTACAACACCGATAGCATAGACACCTTACTGATTAGCACCAAAAGAGATGACGGAGCTTATGATGCAACTTTAGGAGTTGTTGGACAATGGTTTCATTCGACCTATTTCATCACCCTGGGGAGCTCCAGCGTTATTCTTGAAGAAGAAGGCCGGAAGTATGAGAATGTGTATAGACTACCGAGAGTTGAAAAAGGCAACGGTGAAGAACAAGTATCCATTGCCGAGGATTGATGACCTATTCGATCAACTACAAGGTTCGAGCTACTTCTCAAAGATCGATCTTAGGTCGGGATATCATCAACTGAAAGTGAGAGATCAGGATATTGAGAAGACTGCATTCAGGATGAGATATGGAAACTACAAGTTCTTGGTTATGTCGTTTGGACTAACCAATGCTCCAGTAGCATTCATGGATTCAATGAATAGGGTTTGTAAACCATTCCTCGATAAATCCGTGATAGTGTTCATCGACGACATTCTGATCTACTTGAAAATCCAAGAGGAGCATGTCAAGCGTCTACAGGATGTGTTGGAAGTGTTAAAGAAGGAGAAGCTTTATCCTAAGTTCTCCAAGTGTGATTTTTGGATCCGAGAAGTCCAATTCTTGGGTCATGTGGTTAACCAAGAAGGGATAATGGTTGACCCAGCAAAAATCAAAGCTGTAATGAAGTGGGAACGTCCAAAGAGTCCCACGGAGATTCGAATCTTTCTAGGATTAGCTGGATATTAACGACGATTTATTCAAGGCTTTTCTTCGATAGCTGATCCATTGACATCTTTGACCCATAAAGGAGCTACATATACGTGGAGTGAGAAACACGATGAGGCATTCGAGAAGATAAAGAAGAAGTTATGTGAAGAGCCGATACTTTCTCTACCTGATGGAGTTGAAAACTTCGCGGTCTATAGTGACGCATCTGGAGTCGGTTTGGGTTGTGTTCTGACCCAAAGAGAAAAGGTGATAGCATACGCATCTCGACAATTGAAGGAGCACGAAACGAACTACCCCACTTAAGATTTGGAGTTGGCAGCGGTAGTTTTCGCTCTAAAGATATGGCGGCATTACCTCTATGGCACGAAGTGCAAGCTTTTCACTGATCATAAGAGTCTCCAGTATCTCTTTAATCAGAAAGAATTAAACATGAGGCAACGACGCTGGCTAGAGTTACTCAAGGACTATGACTGTGAGATACTCTACCACCCTGGTAAAGCAAATGTTGTCGCTGATGCTCTCAATCGGAAAGTCAAACTTGAAAGGAAAAGGTCAAGAGCGTTGAGAATCGAAGTCGTCTCGACGATTGTGGAAAGTATCAGGAAAGCTTAAGAAGAAGCTTTAGAGAAGAATGACCGAAAGGAAGAACGTTTGGGAAAAACGATAGTGTTCGGTACAAACAGTCGAGGACTGAAGGTATTCCAAGATCGGATTTGGGTACCTAAGACGGGAGGAATAAGAGACCTTCTGATGGAAGAAGCACACAAGACCATGTACTCGATTCATCCTGGTAGCACTAAAATGTATACGGACCTAAAACCCTACTACTGGTGGCCGACGATGAAGCTCGATGTTGCGAAGTATGTGGCCGAGTGTGTCTCATGTGCGAGAGTTAAGGCACAACTTCAGAAACCATATGGGAGTTTAGAACCTTTACCTATACCTATGGGTAAATGGGAAGACATCACCATGGATTTTGTGACTAAACTGCCCAGGACGAAGAACGGACACGACATGATTTGGGTAGTCGTGGATTATTTCACCAAAAGTTCACACATCATAGCAGCCAACGAGAAGTGGTCTATGGATAAGCTCGCAAATGCTTACGTGAAGGAAATTGTAAGACATCACGGTGTTCGTCTTACAATCATATCAGATCGTGATAGTCGCTTGACGTCGTGGTTTTAGAGGAGTCTACAAGAGGAGTTAAGTACAAACTTGTGTTTAAGTACTGCTTACCATCCGCAAACTGATGGTCAGAGCGAAAGAACGATTCAAACACTGGAAGATATGCTGAGAGCATGTACCCTTGAGTTCCAAGGGAATTGGGACGAGCACTTACCTCTGGTAGAATTCTCCTACAACAACAGTTTCCACTCGAGCATCAAGATGGCACCTTATCAATCCTTGTATGGACAGAAGTGTCGTACGCCGTCTTGTTGGCTTGAAGCCAGAGAGAAGCAGTTTATGGGCCATGAGATAGTCCATGAGACTGCTGAGAAGTTGAAAGTGATTACGGAAAGGATGTTAGCAGCTCAGGATCGTCAAAAGAGCTATGCTGACAAGAAAAGACGACCAATGAATTTTGAAGTTGGGGATTCCGTTTTGCTTAAAGTCTCACTGTGGAAGGGACTTATATGATTTGGGAAATGAGGGTAGTAGAGTCCAAGGTTTATTGGGCCGTTCAAAGTTCTTCAGAAGATTAGGAACCAAGCTTACAAGCTGGAATTGCCTGAAGAACTCGATGGTATACATAACACCTTCCATGTGTGTATCTGAGGAAATTCACGGGACTGAGGCAATTGTTGACCGTAATACTAAGAAGTTATGATGCAAGATGGTCAACTTAGTGCTAGTCCGATGGAAACATTCGAATGGGCCGAATCTCACTTGGGAAATAAAGGATGACATGATGAGTCGTGATATGTGCATATTTAGTTCATATTAAGTATAGATTTGTATTCATTTATTAGCTAAATTATTGCATTTTATGGACAAAATGTACTTAAAAGTGTTTGAATTATATTTTCAGTCAAAAAACGAAGCTCGGAAGCAAAAGGAAGCAGGAGAAGCGGTTGACAGATCGAGAATGGAACAAAGGGAAAAAAACACCAAAAATAGCACCTACTCGGCGAGTAGGGTCGACTACTCGGCGAGTCCAAGTGAAGATTCGAGAAGATAAAGACTCGGGATCCCAGAGACTTATCACAATACGGGGACTGAGAGATGGACTCGACGAGTCGCTACCTGACTCGATGAGTCGATTCGTATATATAAAGATAACTCCTCAGAACGATGAGGGGAATTCTGGAACAATTCAGAAGAGTTTAGCTGCGATAAAGAGGTCAGAAAAAACATAGAAGACGACGAGAGAAGCTAGAATTCAATCCCGAAGGAGAATTGAGGCAAAATTTCATCATCTCACTTAATCTTTTGTTTTGACATTATAGTTAAACAACTAGACTTTGCTTGTTTGCTGTTATTTACTTCAATTATGAGCTAAAACCTTTAACTTTTATTTGGGGATACAAAATTGATAATATGGTTTGATTGATTGGTAGGATTAATTCTAAGTTGGTGATTTTTGTTATTTTAGCTTGCTAAAGAACCTTGTGTGTGAATAATAATTAATTTTCTGTTAATAGGAAGATAATTGATTAGCATGAACATCTATTGATTATCAATCTCATATGCTTTGTGATCACTTTGCCATATTTCTAGGATTAATGAACATGAAACTAGAGTTAATAAGAAAATTGAGTAAATTCATGTGCAAGCTTGTGTGATGACCATCAACAAGAAGTTAATTAAAAGATTAAATTAGTTAACTATTGCGAGTATAAATTAACCCGAATAATTAATCTATTAAATCTAATTAAAATAGACAACTGGCCACTGTTTAAGTTAGTTTATTTGCTAAGGATTAGTGTAGTGAATGCGAATCTAATCACTTGAATCGGTAACCAACAAAAGTATTAATCCATTGCACCATTACCTTGAAATCAACCTAAGGATCAATTGAGTCGAACTAAACAGAAGTTCCTTCCCAATTATTGAATCTAGTTAATTCTTAGTTTTCTACTTAGTAATAGTTAGCAAGTTTCTAGTCTTGTAAAACTAGAGAAAACCCCCCTACTTATTAATTAATTTAGATAAAATTAGTTTTTAGTTTTAATTTGCCGTTCCCTGTGTTCGATACCCTACTTATTCAACTATACCACAATTTATAGGTTAACTACCTTTGTGTGTTATTTTATAATTAAAAGTAGGTTTAAAGCTAAGTGAGTTTGCACACATCAAGTTTTTGGCGCCGTTGCCGGGGAACGGTTCTAAAATTAACATCAAATTCTAATTTAATCGATCCTTTGTGTGGGATTTATCTTACACAAAGTTATTTTAAAAGGTAATTCAGTAAGTAGAATTAGTTTTAATAAAATTCCATTGTTAGAGTAACTAGAAATTTTTTTCTGTTTTTACCTTGAACTCGCCGAGTGCACTCGTGCCGACTCGGCGAGTACATCGCTGTTACAGCTTTAATTTTTTATTTTATTTTTGTTCTTTTTACACGTTTTCTGTTTTATTTACAGTTGTTTCATGAACCGCGGATCTGATACACCTCTGGTCCCTCCTCTTGAAGAGCCGGAATCTGCACTAAGGAGGAGCAAAGGCAAAACCGTTGGAGAAACCGCTTCTTCAAAGAACTCACCACTCAAAAGCCTAAAGTCCGTTTTCAGCAAGAAGATAAGCAGCAAATCCGGAGCATCCACTGCCTCTGTGACAATCGAAGACCCAATTCAAGAAGATATCGAGTACGAGACCGAGGAAGAAGAAGAGCCCACATACGAGCACGACTCCGAGTTTGAAGACAATTTAGGTATCACTATGGCTAATATCGATGAAGTCCCCATGGGGAAATGGAAGAAGAGGATGCGCGATGACACCAGCCCAGGACTTGTGCAGCCCGCAATTCCCACGACCGCTACTTTCGAACTAAATGGCCATATTCTCCCGCAACTCAAGGAGATCCCTTTTTATTGGAAGGATCACGAAGACGCCTACAAGCTGTTGGACGAAGTGAATGATGTGGCTGACTACTTCAATGTACCGAATGTCCCCCGCGAGACCCAGCTTCTTCGCATGCTTCCAGTTACGTTCAAAGGAGCTGCAAAGGATTGGCTAAAGTCACTTCATCCTGGATCGGTATCCACATGGGCCAAGATGAAAGAAGAGTTCATAGACCAATTTTGCCCGCCCTCCAAAATAGCCAAGCTAAAGAAAGCTATTGCCAACTTCGAGCAACAACCCGGAGAATCTCTTTATGAAGCTTGGGAAAGGTACAGGAGCTTGCTTAGAAATTGCCCACACCATGACCTTAATAGCCAACAAGAGGTCTCCATTCTCTATGATGGAGTCAATGTCACCACAAGGCAATTGCTCGATTCTCAAGGCCTGCTCACGAAGAAGGCGCCCCCGGTAATCAAGAAGTTAATTGAAGAATTCTCTAAGCACTCTAGAGAATACCACAATCCAAGAAATGAAGTAAGTCGGGGGGTAGTGAACTCGGCAAGTGATAGCATGGCGGCGGTGATAGCTAAGCTTGATAGTCTTGATAGGAGGATGACAAAAATGGATCAAACAATCCATGCTATTCGGGTAGGATGTGAGAATTGTAAAGGGTCCCATCTCACAAAGGATTGTGATTTGGATGAGAATGGAAACAAAAAGGCTCAAGTATTCTATTCAAGTAGCGATCGATACGACGAAAATTGGCGGAAACCGAAGAAGGAATGGCTCTCATACGAAGAATATAAGCAGGCTAAGGAGGAGAAATACAAGCAGAAGGAGAGGGGATATTATCAAAAGGAAGAACCGGTGATGGAGAAGAAAGTCGATTTAGAAGAATTGTTCACTAAATTCATACCCGTGTCCGAAAAGAGACACAACGATCACGATGCTGCAATACATGAGACCAGAAACATGCTAAGGAATCAGCAGGCATCCATTCTCAACATTGAGAAACATCTGGGAAGCTTGCACACCAAGTGAACGAAAGAAGATCGGGTCAACTTCCAAGTAATACCGAAACCAATCCGAGAATGGAGAATGTGAGTGCAGTGACCTCCAGCAATGAAGAAATTGTCACACAAGCACAGAGGATCTCCAAAAGGAAGACAAAAAAGGCAGAAGAGTCGGCTCCAGCTAAACCCGACCTGACTCGCCGAGTCCCTCTAATGGACTCGACGAGTCCATGCGTAAATGACAAAACTGTCATTCCCTTAAAGCCATATAATCCTCCTTTGCCATTCCCAATCAAAGCCATGGCCGTGGAAAAAGTTGAAACCTATAGAGCCTTTATGAAGCATGTTAAAGCCCTCTAAGTCAATGTGCCATTTGTAGAGACGATGCTCACAACACCCAAGTACTTCAACTTACTAAAAAGTCTCTTTGCTGCTAGGAAAGACTTGGCTGAAGAAGCGGAAATAATATTGAGTGAGCTACCCGAAAAGAAGGGCGATCCGGGGAGTATTATAATTCCGTGCCAGTTTGGAAATACATTTGTCACTCAAGCGTTGACCGACTCAGGTGCAAGCATCAATCTGATGCCTTTCTCCTTCTTTAAGAAGCTGAATTTACCGGAGCCGAGACCGGTAAACATGAAGATCCATTTGGCAAACAAGACAACAATTCATCCACGAGGCGTTTGTGAGGATCTTCTCATTAAAGTCGACAAGTTCATTTTTCCAAAAGACTTTGTGGTGGTTGACATGGAAGAAGACCCGAAAATTCTAATTATTTTGGAAAGATCATTTTTAAACACCGCATGTGCTTTAATTGATGTATGTGAGTCTACACTAACGTTGAGGGTAGGTGACGAGTCCGCAATGTTTAGAGCCGTACCAGAAGCCAAGCAAGAAGAGGAAAGAAAAGAAGAGATCTCATTTATCCATTTGGATGATGAGATACTACAAAAAGAACTTGAACTCTTGCAAGAAGAAGATCCAAGCAAGTTTTTGCTACATTTTGGAAAGGATGGAGATGTTAACAAAGACTTGGAGGAGATAGAAAAGCTATTGGGAGGAGCTTACTCGGAAAACACAGAGGAAATAGTGGAAAACGATCCGACTCGCCGAGTCAC
The DNA here is from genome assembly GCF_051521515.1 of Lactuca serriola. Classification (NCBI taxonomy): domain Eukaryota; kingdom Viridiplantae; phylum Streptophyta; class Magnoliopsida; order Asterales; family Asteraceae; genus Lactuca; species Lactuca serriola. Next base: position 119,762,759 of record NC_136414.1, read on the forward strand.
TCTCCTGGACTCGACGAGTCCAGTCGAAATCACCAACAACTTGGACGACTTAGATCTGCTTGTTGCTAGTTCTATGCATATTCTGGACTTGGATATTTTTCATGATTCTTCAGAAGAACATACAGCAGAAGGAGAAATGGACACGGAAGTTCAACACGCCCATATAGCATGTCTTGATGCAATTCCGCTTGAATATGGGGTAAGCACAGAAAAAGAGGAGAAGGCAAAGGATAGGAGAGTGGAGGCTGATCAACCATTCATTACCAAACCTAGAGCACAAACCTTCACAAAATATGAAGTAATTAAGTTTGAGAAAAAGGAGGTGCAAGAGAAGGTGAAAAAGAATGGGGTGAAGAAGAAAAAGAGGAGAAGGGAAGCCCAAGCAGCTGAGGATGATGCTGTGAAAAAGAAGAGAGATGAATCAAAACGGGCTTAGAAAAAGAAGATTCACGCTTACAAAACAAAGTACAAACCACAAAAGACTAGGCGTGCATTCCGTTATTTAGAGTTTGCTTTCTTTTACCTTTTTAGTTTTGTTTGAATTTTTTTTCGTTTCTTAGAATTTTAATTCTCCAAATCATCGGACATGTCTGCTTGAGAGTGTGTATGGACTAAGTGTCGGGTGGAATAAATTTTCTTTTCTAAATAAATGACAAAAACTTTATAATATTTGAATTGTTTGCAAGAGACTCGCCGAGTCTGACCATGACTCGACGAGTCCATTTAGATTTCAGAAAAAATAAGATCACGACCAGACTCGCCGAGTCTGACCCTAACTCGACGAGTCGGTATTATTTACAGAAAAAAAATAATAATGAAATTACTTTTACAACCGGTAACTAGGGTTTTAACCCTAAAGAAATCAGTTTCTTTTTCACAACACACTCGCCGTGCGCCTCCCTCCAACATTTTCTCTCCAGCATTCATCTTATTCAATTCTTCTTCCATTGTTCTTCAAGTTTTTCAAGTTCTATCACTAAAGGTAACTAATTTCTTCCTATTTTCTGTTAGAAGCATGATTTTAAGATGATCTAGGGTAGTAATTTCATAGAAAACCCGCTTTTGAAGAATAGTGAATTTTTAGGGTTTCGATTTTTCATGAATTATGTTGTTTTGCATGACTATTCTTGCTCTAATACCTTATAGACATGCCCTTGGACAAAACCCTTGAAGTAATTTTGAGATTTCATGGTTCAATTTTGACCGACTCGCTGACTGACTCGCGCAGTTCTTGCAACTCGCCGAGTCGTTCATGGACTCGACGAGTCGAGTCGGGGACACAGGAGTGACTTATTTTAATGATTTTCTACTGTTGCTTGGTTTTATGTTCTGTGTTGTGCAGGGAAAATGTTTCACAGGGGGCAAGGTTCAAGTGGACGCCAAGGAGATTTTCGTTGGTTAAATTTCCCTCAAATTGAATCCGCTTCTACTATGACGAGGTGGAGGAAGAAACTGGCTGAAGTAAAGAAGAAAGAAATTTATGTGCCCAACAGAATTGATTGGGGTTGGTTGCAAAGCGTGCGTTATGAAGAGGAGTTGGCTCCTTATCTTTTAAAGGAGTTTGTTTATAAGGGATAGACGATGGTATGCGATGGGTGGAGTCGGGTCTTCCGTATTCAAGAGCTAGTGTACCGGGAGCTTTGGCTGGAATTTTTCTCCACAGTATCTTTTCGTGGGGGGATGACTGCTATCACCCGACAAGTGTCAGTTTCTGTCTTGGGGGCGAGTTTCATCAGCGTTCAATTGTTAACTTGGCTTGTCGGATGAGTATTTATGATCGGTCATTGGTGTCGACCGCTATTTTCCGTGCATTTATGGAACACTCTCAAAAGGTGTTCCCCGATGGAGTGACGAGCACGGGTTTGTGGAATACAATTGCCAACAAAGTGTACATTCCGAAATCAGCCCAGGAAGGAAGCATTCGGTCGTCTACACACCGCCTTCTCCACCGCCTTATTTCCACCACCATTAACCAAAGGAAGGATGATGACAAGGTTTCTAACCTTGATGTCTTCTACTTATGGAGCATTATCACACCCGATACTTTCTGCAATATTCCTTGGTGTTTAGCTTCATACATGGCTGAGGGTGCGGTCAAAGACCGGAAGACATCGAAGATTAATGGTGGAATGTTTGTCACACGGCTTGCTAATTCATTTGGGTTGATGACCCGTGGCACGTGGAACTTGATGACTATGATTCCTACCCCTCCATTCAATCCTATTCTTTTTAGGAGGGCTAGGATCATTGAAGACTATGGTGGAGGTCATTATGCTATCCCGCATGATGATCCGGTTGTTGGTCCCGAGGCGCCGGGAATGAGGGTCCGGTCGAGGCGAGAACGTGATGTAGAGGATGAACCGTCGGTGATTCTGGTAGACAATGATGAGGTACCAATGGATTGGTACAATGTTGAGATGAGGCGGTTACAAGATCAAATGGAACGGGGTATCAACTTTAGCAATCAATCACATATTCGACTTTTTGACCACTTCAACATTCCGCATATTGATGGTGGTAACTTCCCGTATATTCCGTCGTGGGAAGAGGTGATCAATGCGAGAAGGAGCGGTGCGAGTGGAAGTGGAGCGGCGCAGGATCATGACGATGATGAGGAGGATTAGTTTCTTTGTGTTTTTATTGAACAATTTTTATCTTTGTTTTTTCTTATTTGGTGTGTTTGGAATTTGTTTAAAACTTTTTACTGTTTGGCTTGATGTTTGATTGCCTTGATTATTTTTCAGAATTGAATTAGGAGTGCTTTCATATAAGGGTTAGAGTTATAGAGTCAAGAGGGTTATAAAGAGTGAAAGAGAGTCAAGAAAAGGAAGCGTTATAGTCAAAGTGTTGAGTCCGGTCCTTAGGGACATGAGCGAGTGAGTCCAGAAGTGAGGAGAAGTTTTGAAGATTTATTAGAGGCTGGAACAAATGCATAATATCATTTTTTCGACCAGCGGTCTACTCGTCGAGTGCACTAAACTGACTTGACGAGTCGCCATGTAATCTCACATATTCGAAGATGTCTGCGCTTATACTCGACGAGTCGCATATATGACTCGACGAGTCATTCATTTTTATACCGTGAGGACTGCTGATTTGATGCTGATGAGTGTACCAGTTGACTACTTATTCTTCCATATCGATTCTTGAAGATCTTACACTGTTTCCCCTGCATATTTGGAGCCTGCCACACGAGATTTTGATACCCAAGTCATGGATTAGTTGTTCCCATGGCTAAAGTCAATTGAAGAAGGAGTTGAAGAAGAGAGTATCAACCTATCGACTGCTACCCCAGGGGAGTTTGTTCCAATTCCCTCAATATATTTGCATTTTTATTTTTTTGCATAATATGCAATGAGGGCATTGCATAAAATAAGTGTGGGGTAAGGGGTTGGTCAAATATTAGAAAATTTAGAATCTTAATTTAGGCTAATTTAAAAAAAAAAGTCGTTGCATACAAAAAATATTACTTAGGGACTTAATTTAGAAAATTTTGGAAAAAGCAAATTAGGATTCCATGTTAGAATTATGTTGATGATTGCATGAAAACCCAAATGTTTAGTTGAGCCTATACACGTTCTAGTGCATTTGTGGCTTCCCTATTCCAGTGAAATCATGGGACAAAAACACGACCCCGCTCAGCCTGAGGGATGCAATATGTTTAGCAGCCTAAACCTGAAATGTATCCAGGAAAATTATTATCGTTAGCCAATAAAGGTTGAGGTTGAGCGCCCCTGCTTAAGCATGTAGGTTTATTGAGTGAAAAAAAAGAGAGGTACATGTAAAAAAAAGAGAGAGAGAATTGCAAGAAAAGTTGAAGAATTTTGGAGCAAATAAAGTGAAGATCAAAAGATCAAAGTTCCAAGAAATTCAAAAGTTGAAGATATCAAAAAATCAAACAATAAAGTGGTGAATTCAAAGAGATCAAAGATCAAATTATCAAGGAAGTGAAGAATTCAAAAGAGCTCCATAGTGGTATCGAAAAGTTGTAATTCTAGATTATGTATGCTTGGGTTGCTCAATTAAAAATACCTTGAGGGTAAGAGGTTTTCTGCGGATGGATTCGGAGGGTTGCATAAAATGAGCATAGTTCGGGGTGAGTGGGCGAATGCTTATGAGGATTGTGAGTAATTGGAGTATGGGGGTACTTAGGATAAATTTAGACACAAATGCATGCGTTGCGGTCTTGGCATAATGGCTGGGTTAGATTGGAATTGTGATATGTGATTCTAATGTTTAAAATTAACTTTTGCTTGGGGGCAAGCAAAAGTCAAGTGCGGGGTATTTTGATATGTGCATATTTAGTTCATATTAAGTATAGATTTTTATTCATTTATTAGCTAAATTATTACATTTTATGGACAAAAGGTACTTAAAAGTGTTTGAATTATATTTTCAGTCAAAAAATGAAGCTTGGAAGCAGAAGGAAGTAGGAGAAGCGGTTGAGAGATCAAGAATGGAACAAAGAAGAAAAATACCAAAAATAGCACCTACTCGGCGAGTAGGGTCGACTACTCGGCGAGTCCAAGCGAAGATTCGAGAAGATAAAGACTCAGGATCCCAGAGACTTATCACAATACGGGGACTAAGAGATGGACTCGACGAGTCGATTCGTATATATCAAGATAACTCCTCAGAACGATGGGGGGGAATTATGGAACGATTCAGAAGAGTTTAGCTACGATAAAGAGGTCAGAAAAAACATAGAAGACGACGAGAGAAGCTAGAATTCAATCCCGAAGGAGAATTGAGGCAAAATTTCATCATCTCACTTAATCTTTTGTTTTGACATTATGGTTAAACAATTAGAATTTGCTTGTTTGCTGTTATTTACTTCAATTATGAGCTAAAACCTTTAGACTTCTGTTTGGGGATACAAAATTGATAATATGGTTTGATTGATTGGTAGGATTAATTCTAAGTTGGTGATTTTTGTTACTTTAGCTTGCTAAAGAACCTTATGTGTGAATAATAATTAATTTCCTGTTAATATGAAGATAATTGATTAGCATGAACATCTATTGCTTATAAATCTCATATGTTATGTGATCACTTTGCCATATGTCTAGGATTAATGAACATGAAACTAGAGTTAATAAGAAAATTAAGTAAATTCATGTGCAAGCTTGTGTGATGACCATCAACAAGAAGTTAAATAAAAGATTAAATTAGTTAACTATTGCAAGTCTAAATTAACCCGAATAATTAATCTAGTAAATCTAAGTAAAATAGACAACTGGCCACTGTTTAAGTTAGTTTATTTGCTAAGGATTAGTGTAGTGAATGCGAGTCTAATCACTTGAATCGGTAACCAACAAAAGAATTAATCCATTGCACCATTACCTTGAGATCAACCATAGGATCAATTGACTTGAACTAAACAAAAGTTCCTTCCCAATTATTGAATCTAGTTAATTCTTAGTTTTCTAGTTAGTAATAGTTAGCAAGTTTCTAGTCTTGTAAAACTAGAGAAAACCCTCTACTTATTAATTAATTTAGATAGAATTAGTTTTTAGTTTTAATTTGCCGTTCCCTGTGTTCGATACCCTACTTATTCAACTATACCACAATTGATAGTTTCACTGCCTTTGTGTGTTATTTTATAATTAAAGTAGGTTTAAAACTAAGTGAGTTTGCACACATCAAGTCGCTATCCACGTCTGTTTGTTGATGCATGATTCCGGGACGGAATCATCCTAAAGGAGAGAAAATTGTAACGCCCAGGTTTCAAGGCTAAGCATTTTTGACAATGTAATAGTCTATTCTTTTTGAAGTAATAAAGATGAAATATTTGAGTATTATGTGAATTATGTGTATTTATGTGCTTATTATTTATTTATAAATGTATAAGTAATAAAGAATAAAAATAAGCATCAAATTAAAGTGTGATATAAGCCCGATATCCTTATATAAAGTTGTAGTGGCCGAAACAAGGATTTCGTGGATATAAAGAATGCCGAAATCCGAGTTATAATGAAGAAGTTATGACTCGTTGAAGTTTCGTGACGGAACCGACACGATACCGGGAAGTATAAAAAGTGAATTTATGATAGAGCAAGTTTTAGCCTCAAAGATTTGAACTAAAGTCATAGAATACGTTAAACCGAGAGCGTCCATAAAAAGAACGCCCAAATCTGACTTCGTATGAGGAAGTTATGATTTTTTGAAGTTTCGGATTAGCAGTGTACAAACCAAAATTTGAATATTAGACCGAGCGGTTTTTAGCCGACACGACCTAAACGAGAATCAAATATCTCGTTAATGGTAGCGTAACGATAAAAAGACAGACGAAAACGAACGTCGGATGAAGAAGTTATGAGAATTTAATGGACCAATCTTGTCCCGGCCTTTTTATAATGTAACTTTTCAAAATATAGTCAAAATTAGTCGGCGGAGTCTAAATGAAAGTTGCAGAGTACGTTCCTACCTTCGCGTGGATATAAAGAACGTCGAAAATGGAGCTCGTATTCGATAGTTACGGATTTTTAAAGATTGCATTCAAAATTGCGAAGTCTGGAAGGAAATCGATGACGTGGCGCGTTCTGAACCGTCCATCGCTAATCAGTGCTCGCTCCAGATGAAGCCACGTCGCCTCGCTTCGCTACGTCCAGCGTCTGAGGTCAAGTACGCACAGCGTACCTTCGGCCTTATCCTTCCGATGAATGCGAGACAGCTGGATCTAGATGGTGCCCTTATCCGAGGAACGCCCAGCATAGCCAAGGACTACGCCCAGCGTAATCCGAGGCCTCGCAGGGTATAAAAGGGGGACGAGGGTTCCAGATATTTCACATCAATTCCACTTCTCTCTCTACAATCTTTCTCTCTCTAACCCATTCCAACCCTCCTAAACCCTAGGGAACCTCCCTAGTACCCGAAAGAAGCCCCGAGGCTCCCGGAGTCCCGAGAAAAAGAGTCTTTCGGTTTTGAAACGCTGCTCCGAGCAAAACCCGGTTTTCTTTAAACTCCGATGTAAGTGAGTTACGCTTACGCAATTTTTAATATAGCTTTCAAATAATTATGGTAATGCTATTAGGTCCTTAAAATAATTATTTGGGTTATTATTATGAGTTATATTGAGTGTTATTTAACGCTTATATAATAATAATAATAATAATAATAATAATAATAATAATAATAATAATAATAGCTAGACTATTAATTAGTCGCGGTTGATGTTAGACTAAACCCTAGTGGTATTGATACTAGGTTTTATTGAAGGAAAATTGTTTTGAGAGTATCGAAGCGCTGTCCAGTGGAACACTAGCAGGCTCGCAACCTATAGGTGTTCATTTGAACTGTGTGTTTATTTGAACTGTGTGCTCACCATGTGTACTCCATCCCCCACATGGTTGCCTTAAGGAAATTTATTGCTAAGGAATCCCCTTAGCAGTAGTGTCCATCCCGATGAAAATCCTTATACTAGGTCCCTTGTGTTAGATGTTTTAGGGACGTAAAGTGAGGATAACGGGAACGGGTAATCGGGTTTGTTTGTTTTGATAAAGTTAATAAACTTATTTATTATGGGTTGAAAACCCTATGTGCTCACCAGGCTCCCAAGCCTGACCCACTCAGTTTCTTGTATTACAGGTAGTGGCGCATGAGCATAGATGTGATGTCTTGGGATGAGAGATTAATGGATTTTAGGCCTGTAAATACAGAATAATGTCAAAGGCCTATGATGTACTATTTATGCTTATGATCTGTATCGAACATGACATCCCAAGTCTTTTTAATGAAATAGATTTCTATACAAATGCTTTTGATAAATCTTTATCATATTTTGTTTTGGGACAAATTCCGTAACACTTTTATTTAAAATGTTACTCTGTTTTTTAAACAAAGCATAAACAAAATCGATCTTTTCTGGCCATGAAAATGGGGATGTCACACCTTGGACTCACCGAGTCCAAGAATGGACTCGTCGAGTTGGTCACATCCTCTCACTAAATCTTCGATTTCTGATGTACAACCCTTGATCAAAAGATAGATCTATGCTTCTACAATCGATCTTGCATGTAAAGTTACAACCTTTACGTGTTTGCATGGGACTTTGAGCTCAAAAGGTCCTAAAACAAGCTCTTACAATGCATGGGGCCTTCTTTGAGTGCAAGAGCCATTCCTTTTTGCCCTGTAACCCCTCTAAGGACTTAGATCCGAAACATCAACCCCAAACCATGCTTGCAATCATGGTTGGTGACCAAAATGGTTTAGAAAATCCCTATCAAAAGAACAAACAATGTGTAGACTTTATACCTTCTATAGACGACAAATGATACTCAAAATCGGATCCTTCTAGCCTCCCATTGATCCTTCAAGCTTTTCCTTCCTTCCTTGGGTCACAAAAGCACCAAGATCACTCCAAATGCCTTAGATTGCTTCAATAACGGCTAGGGTTTGCTATGGCGGTCTTTTGGGAGCAAATGGGACGAAGGAGGCCGAGTTAAGGTGTTTAAATAGGGTGCAAACCCTCGGGTTAGGGTTTTTGTCTAGATAGGGCCTACTCGCCGAGTCCGGGACCCGACTTGTCGAGTCCACTGCTTAAACTTCGCGTCTCATCCCGCATCTACTCGGCAAGTTGGTCCGTCAACTCGTCGACTCCACGACCAAAATGCAAAATATTTTAAAGAATTAATAAAAGACAACGTACCAAGAACCAGGTGCTACAGACACCAGTGGAGGTAGAGGTGCACTTCTAACGCGTCATCTAGTAGAGAGTGAAGACCATTTACGCAAGCACATAAGGATTTATGAGGCCAGGGATAGCTAGTGACCCTCCTCCAGGGTGTACCGGCTGCATAGATGGCAGAAACAATTGAAGATAGTGGTTGACATAGGAGATTTAAGTGGAGTAGGCGGTCAATAGTGCGGGGGGGGGGGGGGGGGAGGGTGGTGGTGGTGTTGGAGAAAAAAAATGAGGAACACCGTTTCGTGGTGGTAATTTGTTGTTAGAGAATATGGAAGAGAAGATCGAGGGTTTAGAGAAAATTAGGGGCTTCAAGATGAGGAGCCTGTTTTGGTTTTTCTTTTCTATATCCGAGACCTTGGTTGTTAAGCCTACAAGGGTTGTATAGAATGTAATAATATTTATACCTCTTAATTTTCAAAAAATATTGAATATGGTTTATAATATATATATATATATATATATATATATATATATATATATATATATATATATATATATATATATATATATATATATATATATATATAGGGAGTGGTTCAAATGAGAACCCAAAAAGATTAAGAACTCTAAGAACCCCATTTTATAGTTATTAAACATGTGAATGCTTAATAAACATATAAAAATCCTAATTTTTTGTGCTTTTTCTTAAGAAAATGGAAAATTCATAATTTTTACAATGTAGTATTTTCATTCATAATTTATTAATATATATATAATATAAATTATATAATTTAATACAGTTTATTTAGAGTTGAATTCACAAAATTCACAATTAATACAATCCATTTTGTAGTAATTCAAAACTTCAAAGAAGTTAAATAAAGTTTATCATCACCACCCACCACAATACATTGCCACCAATCCCATGTGTCACCATTGCAACCATCCTTCCTTCAAAATCATATATGTATGTATATAAAGTCATATATTCACCGATTAAATACTCCATTCACAGTTTAATAAAATATTAATTCAATTATTTAGAGTTAATATAAAATAATTATAAAACTACAACATTCTTACATATTTATACAATACAAAAATTAATATATTTACAAGAAAATGAATACAAAATTCAAACATAAATAATTCATATTTTAACACAAAATTTATAAAAAAATTCACAGCTTAATATAATTCACAGTTTCACACAGTTCGTTTAATTCTTAATATAGTTAGTGTCCAACTTAATACAATGAATTCACAATTTAATACAGTCGATTCAAAACTTAATATAGTGAATTCACAATTTAATATACAAAATTCACCGTTTAATATAATAATTTCACAATTTAAATTGTGTATTATACATAAAATAATATAGTAAATTCACAGTTTAATTCTTTCTATTCACAATTTAATTTAGTCTATTTACATTTTTTACGACCAATAACATCATAGATGATAGAAGTAAAAACCAACAATATTATTCGAACATTTAATTCATTCGTACGCAATTTAACATAAAAATTATATAAAAATCACAATTTAATATATCAAATTCACAGTTTAATTCAGTGTATTTATAGTTTAATTTAAAAATTCACAACTCAATGTAGAATATTCACATCTAATTCAATATATTCACAATTTAATACATATTTCATCAAATATGAAGCTCTTACCATGCAACAATAATCATATATGGATTAAAAAAAATCATAGTTTAGTATACTATTTTGTTTATATTTCACAATTTAAAAAATTAGTTCACACTCAATCGTAACTTAAAAGATTATTTCAGAGATGCATTCACAACTTAACAGACTAGTTCAAATACTCATTCATAATATTCACAGCTTAAAACATAGATATTTTTATTGACACATTTCATCAAACACCTTGTATGCATGTTGTTTTTAGAAATTAGTTTTTAGAAATAAAAAAGAAAGAGAGCAAAAAAGGGAGACGACAACAGAATATGAGTTCTTATTAAAAAAAATAACCAGATCTTACCATAAAATATCATAAGATGGTGGAACCACCACCAGCCACCAAAGAAGACAAGTTTTTGTTATTTCTTGATAAATCTAACCACAAAAAAACTTTTTTGGCTTCAGATTTGCTCCAGTGTAGTCGGTTGGCAGATCGGAGCTTGTAATAGTATAGATCATCATGAAAGCAGATTTGAAGCAATGTGAAGGCGGTGTTTGTAGGAGAAAATGACGGCTGTGGTGAAACATAAGCGAAAGAATGAGGAGTTGACAGCTGGTGGAACAAATCTGATACCTGAAGGTGTTTCTGGTGGTGTTTGTGGCGGAGCAGATGCGAGAGGAGTAAAATGATGTCGCGAAAGTCATAGATCCGGAAGATCTAATGCAACGATGGTCGGAAAATCACAGATCTGGAGTATCTAATGCAATGGAGATCATAGATCTGTACCAAAATTCTCAGATCTGAACGTCGGTGGTAGCAGAAATCATAGATCTGAACCGAAGATTGTAGATCTGGAGGACGGAATGTCAGATCTGGACGGCGGAATGTTGGATCTGGTGGTTGACGATGAGCAGCGCCGATTGTGTAAGGTTCTGGAGGCGACAATTGCAGGTTCTTTGTAGCGGCGCTACTGTTCAGTCGGAGAAGTCATCAGAAAAAGAAGACAACAGTAGTAGTAGGTAGCGGATGACGTCAAGCTTCAGAAGTGAGAGCCAGGAGATGGTGCTTGTGAGTTTGGTCAGCAATCTAAGGTGGTGGTAGAGCTGCAACATTTGAGGGAGGCGACGATTCTAGATGGTTGCGGTGGTGTCTGACGGAGGTAGGTGGTGGCAGTCGATGGTAGAGGTGGTGTTGAAGTTTATGAGTTCTTGAAGATTCATGAGAGTTTTGAAAAAGTTTGAGAGAGATTGAAAGTTTTTTTTGAAGTTTTAGTGTATCAGATCTGATGTTTAATGGGTGTAAAGTTTTTTTTTGGTTCTCATTTGAACCTTTACCTATATATAGGGAGTGGTTTAAATGATAACCACTCCCTATCTATATATAATAAAGTTTTATAAATCATTTGTCAGTTATGTAATATACCTCATATTAAATTGGGTTAGTAAGCAACGTCAAAGTGGTTTTAAGAAAATGGTTTTGGGGTTAAATGGATGTCACTAAAAACACCTAATCCCGACTTAATCTGATTGTTCTCTTGTCGGCATTGCTGTCGTTTGAATTGACCACTGTTGTCGACACCAATTTCTCCCACACCACCACAGCGGCTGCAAGTACCACCATCCTTACGATTCCGATGTCCATTGTTATATGACTGTCCAAAAGGTCTATACAGTATGCAGACTTATCAAATCTGCTGTTTTTTTTATCATTTGAAAGGAAAGGCAGGATTCTGCACAACCAATGCACAACCAAATGTGATTTAGGATTTGGTTATGATGTCATTGATTATGATATGAGGAAGTGGAGATGTTATATAAAAGGAGGTAGAACATATGTGAATTTGATGAAAAGGCAAGGGGTACACTTCAGTTTTTTCTAAAATGACATTTAAACCCAAAAAAATGATTTTATGCCCTTATAAAATAACTTAAGGGAGATCATTTACATTACCTTATATTAATTTCAACGCTACAAATATTATCACTCATAATTTAGCTATTAACCATCAAATTATTTTTTTAAACATACATGCTTGTACACATACACTATATCTACACCCCACATCACTTTTGCAAAAAAAAAAAAAAAAAAAAAAGTAAAAATAATTCATGAAAGTTACTTTCCTTAATTTGTTTTGTAATTCAATCTTCAAGCCCTGATCTGCCTAATTAATAGGGCTGAGCCTGACCTTCAAACCATGTTTCATCTGGAGTATAATGGAATCGCTTGGACAAACCTTATGACCTTCGACCACCTCGATATGGTAATGATAAATGATTGCAATCGCCACCATTTTCATCTGAATAAAACCCATTTCCTTACCCAAGCATGTCCGTGGCCCCGCATGAAACGCTGTAAACTTATAAGATGGTACGTATTTTATCCCTCCTTTTCCTCCTGAAAACCATCTCTCCGGCTTAAATTCCATGCAGTCCTTCCCCCATATCCATTCCATTCTTCCCATGGAGTAGAACGACAGAATAATCTTGCTGTTCTCATTCACTGCATGTCCGCTTGGAAGGACGTCTGCCTCATATGGCGACTTGTGCTCCAAAGCAACAGGGGGATACAGCCGTAATGCTTCACATAAACCTCCGTGAAGATAAACAAGACTCTTCAACTCTTTTACACCCAAACAATATTTCCAATCTGAACCACCAACTTGGTTCTCAATCTCCCTTCGGATCTTGCTCTCTATGCTAGGGTTTTGGGCAAGGAGATAGAAAAACCATGAAAGAACTGTGCTTGTGGTGTCTCTCCCAGCAATCATCAGATTCAGTATCGTATCTTTTAAAAACCTTCTCGAGTCCCCTGAAATCCCAGTTTGTCCTTGGAAACTTGTCATTAGAGATTCTAACAACCCGGTCGTCTCCTCCTTCTCTACTCTTCCATCATTACCAAACTCTTCTTCTTTCCGTGACAAGCATTTATAAATAAATTCATCAAAAACCTTACAAGCTTCGGTCAACTTCTTCTCCTTGCCCATCCCGAATCTCTGTTGCAACTTCCAAACTCTTTCGGGCAACACATGCCTCCACAGAAGAGCTTCTTCGGCATCAGTGAAGGCCTTCTCGCAGGCATTATATGGTAAATGGACGGACAGGGTTTCAGGATCATAATCTAAAAGTAATGCACAGATAGCGTCAAAAGTAAACCTCTGAAATATTTCCTGCAAATCGATGGCTTGCTGATTATGGGAGATCAAATCAAGGAGAGGGAGAAGCCCTTTCTCGATCTTGTTCCTAATATTTTTTTCCAGGTGAGAATTGAAGTCTGGGTGTTTGAGTAGAGACATGGTTGTTTTCCTTTGGATTTCCCATACCTCGTGATCTGAGTTAAAGATCCCATCTCCAAGGATATCAAAAATCTTATGGAATTCTGGTCCCTTAGGATAGTTTGGGAAGTTCTTGCTCAACATGTAGTGAATATTGGTGGGGTCCGAGGTGACAAGCATATCCATATTGCCGAACCAAAGACCTTTAAACATGAAAGTACCATGGTTCTGTTTGAGAAGATCAGTGGCGAAATCATGGACTCGGTAAGCATTCAGAATGAGATGGGGGGTCATCCCAAAAACAGGCCAATTAGTAGCAGGATGGGACCTTCTCCTGTAAAGGAATACAGAAATAGAAACAAACAACAAAACTGAGAGGAGAAGCATATCGAGGCTATAGAGCAAAGCCATTGGATTGTGTTTAATGCTTGATATCTAGCTCGCTTATAAAGGCAAGGAGATATCACACCGGATTACTTTTTGATATTAAAAGTCTTTTTTTGTATTAGCCCTTCCGATTGCATTTCCTCCGAGATGAAAGAAAAGATTGGCAATGTGTCTTTTTCAGAACTCTCGTCCAAATCAAAAAAATATTTTTATAAAAGGTAATATTCTTGTAAAAGTATCTTTTGGTTAAATACTTTTTCTAAAAAATAGTTTTTAAAATGTATTTGTATTTGTTTTTAAAATAAAAATAATCTTTTCATTTTAAAAAGTCTAAAAAATCACAAAAAAATAAGATTTTCTAACTTTTGAAACATTAAAATTTTCTTTTATACAAAAAAAATTATTTTAAAAGGTCTTTGCATTATCCAAACATCTTTTAACATTTTTATTAAAAGACAAAAGTTGTGTTCAACTACTATATGAATTTTCATTTGAACCCCTTTTATTTATATAAAGGTTAGATTATATATCTTTAACATTTAACATTTTAATTTATTCATTTACTATTTAACATTTAACATTTTTATTTTATTCATTTACTATTTATTTAATTTCTTTAAACTATTTTCATTGTCTTAAGTTTTTATTGACTTATGCATAAAATTGATATTATTTGTTTGTAAATTAACATTATAATTATATTTTTAATATTTGTTAACATTCGTCATTATCTTGTATCATATAAGATCAAAAAGTATATATAAAAAAAATTTAGTGCAACCAAGAGTGTATGTAAATGTCTTACTTTTTGAATGAGAAAACATTTTATTCTTTTTTCTTATATTGTGTCCCTTTAAGATAAATAGATATTGAGTGAAGGGAATTATTATTATTTTTTCTTATATTCATAAACTTTTTATAAAAAGATATTGTTTCATTCTCCATTTGCATATCTTACGACTGTTATTATAAGTAGAAAATTTCACAGAAAGAAATTCTTTTTAAACAATTTTTTCTTGTTTAGATGACGACGGTTTGGGAAGAAAAATTTCAATTCAATAATCAAAGGAATTATGAACAAACTCAAATGGTGGTGATGAGAACAAAACCGATAAAGAAACTAGTTACTTAATTGACAACACTTCGAGTTTGAAAGTAATACGGTATAAAGTTTATTTGTTAATATACATTTATATTAAGATTATCATCTAGAACTTTATTATTATTATTATATCATTTTTCAGGTGCACAAACTCTCGTAGGACTTAGTAGATTGGGTGCAACAAACAAGACGTTCTCTTTGTTATGTTATCGACGTATACAACCTTCAAAACATAACTTCAATGTTTAATTTAAGTGTGATCAGGAGATATATACAAAAATACGTAAATCTCTACAAGAAACACCGACACCAAAAAGATAAATTGACCATTTTCTTTGGTAGGAAATATTTGCAGGTGAACGGTTGTCGGATTTTAAAGATGAAATAGTGAACTACATAATCCTTAACCGACATTATATCTTGAAGAGGATCCGTTTGTTAAGGACATTATATCTTGAAGAGGATCCGTTTGCAAGAAGATTAACTAAAAGTGAAGTTCTAATAGTTTAATATTTGTTACAAAAGAATGTGAAACCAAAATATATACTATCTACGCTAAAGAAGCAAAAAGTAAAAAATGTATCTATTCTCAAAACTATATACAACATGCACCACAAAATTCGGAGAAAAAGAAAGACCGGGTAACAACAAAATGCAAGTTTTGATGTCACGACTGAAAAATAATGATTATTATTATCAGAGTCTTGAAAGATATGTTCTTCTCTTATACATTCTCGAATGAAATATGACATGCAATACCACATGTGTTGCTAATGGAGGTGACATATAAAACAAATATGTATGATATGCCTTTACTAGAGATTGTTTGTGTAACTCCAACAAATATGACATTTGCGATAGTATTTTTCAATATGCATAAGGAAAATGAGTGCAACTATACTTATGCATTAAATTGTCCAAATTCCATTATAGAAAAATGTTTAGCTCCATGTGTTATTGTGCCTGATAGAGAAATTGCTTTCATAAAAGCATACTACACTTTGTTTACTGAGGGTAGGGTCAAAAGATTAATGAGAGATTAATTGAAAACCATAAATTATTAAAAAAATTAAGCAAAACTTAATACATCATAAGAAAATAAGAGTTTTAATATTTCAAAATTTTAAAATTTAAAAATCTTCGTATAATATTTGATAATTTTGGTGCATAACTTTAAAATTTAAAATTTTATAATCTTAAAAATTTAAAAGTTTCTTTTACTAGTGGAAAATTAAAAATTTTAATAGTTTTAAATTTTGACCGATTAGGCCGCCTATAACAGATATAGATCGAATAGGAAACGGCCGCCTAGCACCAACTTTTATCGTATTTAACGATCAACAATTAAGCTTGTATGAACCTAAAATTTAGAGAGATTTGACTTTGGTTAGATAATCGACTAAAATGGCAATATGGTTATTTAGAGAAGTTTCATGAATTTAGAAGATATATTTTCAAGAAATGAGTTGAGATCAGTTTATGTGACTTTTATAAAATGAAATAAGTGATTTCAAGATAAGATATGCGAGAGATGATCCATTTGGGCAATTAAGGGTAAAATGAGAATTTTATGCTTTTTGGATCAAGTTTGTTACTTAATAGATTAATACTCGTATGTTGTTTGTAAGTAATGACTTAATGGATTTGTAGAAATCTTCCCACCTTCGCGTTGACATAAAGATCATAGAAAATTAGTTTAGAACAAAGAGGATATGAGTGTTTGATAATTAGAAGAAAGTTGTCTTAAGTTGGAATGGAATCAACTAAGGAAGCTACTGATGTTTAGCCACCGCAATGTGGTGAGTATCCTAACATAGTGTGGTATGCAGAGCACTAAAAAGGATAATGCTCTCATCATAAGTAGAGTAGAATGTACTTTGCACCGCGACATTGTATATGGGTACCGCTCCGTAGTGGCGAAAATAGGATGATATCCGAGAAAGGCACCATGGGTCGGTCAGAGTGTAGCCGAAGCCTAAGAGCTCGCACCGTGACGTGGTAGGTATTATAATGCATCACGAGTTTTGCAATTAGAAGACTCAGTTAAATCAGTTAAGAGTGTTGGAACCTGAAAGTGAACCTCTAGCAATCCTAAGTATATATTCCGAAGGCTGTCGATTCCGAAGATAGATGTGATCCGGAACATGTCCGGAGCTGGAGAAAAGGAGTGAAGAACCTTGAAGAGAAACACATTCAGTAATTGATCCTGAAGTCCGGAGTGCTTAATGATCTGGAACCAAACCTTCATCTTGGAACATTATTTGTCCGGACTGAAGTTATTTTGTTTCTTATGCATTTATTAAGTTTGTCTTTTATTTTGATGTAACATTTGATAGGACTTAGTCAAATGTTGATTTAGGACAATCAGAATGTCAGAAATAGTTCTTTTGTCGAGTCCTATGTAAGTTACTTGGTTAATTCACTGTAATACTCTCTCCTATATACAGGAGCATTCAATACAAGTCAATGACGAATCTTTTCTCTCACTTTTGGCATTTATCTTTATTACATCAAAACATTCTACTTGTTCATTTATTGATTTTTCCTTGATCATTATCTACTTATTCATACTTAATGTCTTGATCATTTGTTGAACTAATTATCTAAGACTTGACTGGTCATTCCAGCCTTGACTTGAACATCTATTTGCAAGCAAACATTGATCTCAAGCATTCACTCAAGGTTTGAGTTCTCAAACCTTGTCCCTGCGCAAAGATCTGGTTCTCTCAATTGGTATCAGAGTTTTACTGGCTGTCCTTTGAATCCATAAGATCAGATTATAGTTGGTTTGAACTTACTTTGGTATTTCAACCATTTCTGTGTTAAAGATAAAAGTTCTTCTATATACTACTTAAGATTGAAGATATCTTGACTTCAATGGCTGCTTGAAATCCTCAACAAATGATTTCAATGCAAATCGCAAATAGCATGGGTGGCCCTACACATGCCCCACTGCTAGTTATGGAAGAATATGATCACTGGAAAGTCAGAATGGAAAGATTCCTTTTGGCCGAAGATAAAGGTGAAGAGATCTGGAGATCCGTGAAAGAAGGTCCACATATTCTTGTTAGAACCATTGTAAGAGATGCTGCTGCTCAGTTTATGGGTCAAGATGAAGCTCGTCCAGCCCCTCTAACTGCAGATGATGTTGAAAAGCTGCATGCTGATCAAGTTGCCTTCTCGGAAATGGTGTTTGGTGTTCCTCCATCACTCTTTGAGCACATCAAGCTATGAAAATCCACCAAATAAATTTGGGACACTCTTCAGGATCTAATTGAAGGCTCCGAAATTATGAAGGACAAACGCCTCACCTTGGTTGTCAATGACTTTGACACTTTCACTACCACTCCAGGTGAATTCGTAGCCTCAGCCTCCAACTGATATGGAATCGTTGTCAACAACATGACTACTCATAGGATTGTTCGAACCCCTCTCAAGTACAATCTCAAGTTCATTAACAGTCTTGGTAAAGGATGAGCAAATGTAAATTCATGTCTTCAAAGTAATGGTTCCTTAAAAAATTGAAACTCTATCAACTTTTTGATGAGCTTCAGGGACATGAATCCAATGTTGCTCAAACCATAAGAGAACTTTCCGGAGGACCACTCGCTCTAGTTACTTCTTTTGAATCAATCATTCTGAACCCACCTGCTCCGGAACCTTACAAACCCGCTGTTCCTCTGACTCAGTTATCCTTAACCTCCTTATCCACACATATCTATCCTGATGATGATTCCGAAACTTCGGATTCTGAACTCCGTTTCCAACAAGAGTTTGCCTTACTCTCCATGAAATACAAACGACCTTTCAATCCCTCTTACAAACCATACCAAAACAGGTTCAGTGCTCCTCACCAAAACCATCCTTAACCATATTCTGCTCCTGAACCAAAAAATACCTCCAAAAACCCTCCTGCATACAAGCCTAACCTCACTAAATCAAACTGAGCCCCGAAATCCTCTCAAAATTCCAACTTAGAAAAACCAAAGATTATGTGTCACAAATGTGGTCATGCAAACCACTTTGCCAAAGATTGTTTAGCTGATGCTCCAAAAAAACTAAAAATCAAGGACTCAGGTTATTATGTCCGAAGAGCACAAGAAATGGCTGAAAGTCAGAAAGCCTTTGTTACTACTGTTTCAAGAGATGTCGAAGGATACTGGTCATCCGGAGATGATGATGATGTAGTAACCGGAAGAAACATGTGTTTGATGGCTAGACAAACAGTTGTATGTGATGAAGGTTATTGGTCTTCTGGATCCAAGATGAAGATGATGTTGCTGAACCTCACTACTGCTACATGGCCACTAATGATCCACCAGGTCGAAGCATTGTTCAGCAGGTAAAATCCATGATCTCTGATAATAATTTTGATTTGACTTTATGTGAACCTTCTCTGACTTAGACCCAAACATATATGAACACTATCTATAAAGCCTATGAGTCTGCCATAGAAGCCAGTGAGAAGAAAGACTGTGAACTAAGTCGTCTTAGATTACGTTTTGAGGATAAGAAATTGAAAATCGAGTCTCTAGAACAAGAACTTCTAATGTCAAAAGATTAATGTATCATTTTGAAGGATAAATGTGAAATTACTTATTCTGAACGAAACATTTTGATTTCTGATAACAAACGTCTCAATGCCAAAATAGATGCTTTGCATAACTCTGTAGACATGCTTGAAGCTGACATTTGAATGACTCATAATTTTCGTCATCCATGGTCAAAAGCTCCTGCTCTCGGAAGCGAGTTTTCCGAAACCAATTAATAATCCCCTAAAGGAATTGCAAAATTTGTCATTCATGGGAGAGGTTCCGAACATAAAAAATCCAAACACTCCTTTTTCCCCATTATCACTCCTTAAGGAGGATAAAATATCTTTTGAGTCCCTAATTCCTGAGTTCCAACCAATAGTTGTCAAGTGTCACACCCCCAAACCTGAACGGCGGAATCGTTCGAAGGCGGATGACTTCATGTAGTATAAAAACAGTTGAATACATAGTAAAGAAAGTAAACACAACCAAAATATATATAATTGAAAAAGTTACATCATTTGTAGGTATTACATGTTCCAAAATATCAATTACAATATGTTGTCAAAATGAAATTAAACTAACACCGCAACGTCCCTTCTTCAAAAGCAGTAGTTTACCTGTAGTACTGAATCCCTGAGAAATACAAGTATTTTTGAAAGAGCAAGTCAGCATTTAAGCTGGTGAGTTCATAAGTATTTAATGTTGTTGTTTGAATAAAATCAAATGAAATTTGTTTGTAGATGTTCGAAAAACTCCTAGAAAATCCAATATTTCCTACTAGTATAAAAGTAGTCTTCTACAAAGACTCGACTGTTTTGAGGGTTTGCTTTTATAAATCCAATATCCGTTCATAAGTGTATGGTAGTTTAAAAGTTCCAAAACTGAAATGCAATCGTGTTTTTCATGCCTAGAGTTGTATATTTGTGTAAGTATAAAATCACTAAGGCATTTGATAACCCTGTAAATCAATAAGTTCTTAATACTCCATGTGAGTTTTATAAGCATACTAATGACCCAGACTGCCTGTAACAACGTTCTTCAGGCATTGAAATGTTATGACGTTTGTCACCTCAGGCTTGCCGACCTAGCTGTAGCTAATAACTTAGGTGCGGGATTGTCAATCCAGTATAGATCTATACACAAGTATCACGCTCCCCCTACAAGGGATTATGGTATATAATACATGACTTAAAATGCATACTCGAAAGTACGTGAAATGTCTCACAAAACTTAGTATAAAATATATTTACGTATGAAAATGTCCATTTGTTCATGTATATGAAAGTATCTCTTTGAAATAGTGTTTCTAGTATGTAAATGTTCATGATTTCCTCGTAAACTATACCTATTATAGTTATTCAAAGTGTGTGTTTCGTTCGTATAGTAAATCCTAGTGTAATGCTCACTTGTTATGTAAAGTATTGATGGGTTTTGGACATAAGAACTTTACCTATGTGCACATACAACCCTATAGCTTGGATCTAGGTTTCACTAATTGAACGTGCAATAATTCCAAGACTTTCATGGCTAGATCTAAGAACAAAACATATGAAAAAAGATCTAGAATAATACCTTGAGTTACTTGCTTGAAACCTTCTTCTTCTTGGAGCTAAGAGTCACAAATGTCACTCCTCTAATGGCTTACAAACACCAACTAGCAAGAAGATGATTTGAGATAGATAAGGAAGAGGGAAATCGGCTCTAGGGTTTCTGCAATCACAATGATAGCCGATTTCCTCAACCCTATGGGTCTAGTTATACTATGAGCTCCTAGGGTTTCACCCTTAAACCCTAATTGGATAACTTAGCCTCAAAGCAATCCAAATCCCTTACTGGATAAGCCCTTGGACGATTTCTAGGTGACCCATATCCCTAAAATCGTCCAACCCTATATCCATAAGGATTATCAGCTCGAAATACAACTTTCATACATTTGACAGTTTATACCCCTTTATTCAATTAATCTCTTTAAGTCACCAAATTAATTCCTAATTAATTTATGACTTATATTAATCAAAAAATAAAATTATTCTTTTAATATATTATTCTTATAATATATTAATTATAATATCTCTTCTCTCTAAATCACCCTGTCAAGTTGCTATGGTGAAGACAACCCAAAAGGACTATGCACAATCGGGTCAAGTACTTACTAAATATAGTTACAGCCTTAGACACTAATCCAACAGTCTCCCACTTGGATAAGTCTAGTAACTATAAACGCAAACACAATCCGATTACCAATCGTAGCTCTCGAAGATGCTGTAAACTCTGATCTTATCAGTAACCTGTCCTTTAGATAAGGGATCGTACAACCCTCTGTTTTGATATCGTGCTGACGATTTCATGAGACATAGTCATTCTCATCGTCCAACAACTTTTTCTTGATCTCAGATTTATTTCACATAGAACTTAATTGAACACATCAATTCAGTCCTGACCGGGCCCGGCACATAAGTCAAATCAAATCATCAAGCGGTCGGGATATCACTTTTACCTTCTTAGATAAAAGTAACAGATAAACTTCGACTTATATGCAGTTACTTGTCAACTAACCAAGTATACACAACAATGCGTTTTATGACATCAATTTACTGATGCGATTTCGCATTATCAATGTACAACTAATTAGTAAATAATAAACCATATATCTACGTTTTAAGACCATATGATATTATCGTCTTGCGATCACTTCAAAGTGATTCTAGCAAGCGTGGGTTTATTCAAATGCTCAAAACTTGTTCATAAGAACTCATGAACGCTGCAACAACTCTTTGCTATGTCTAATACCATTTAGACAATCTACACACCAATTCATGACAATCTTCATTCATACCTACTTCCAACATATGAACGATTGTTGACTGTTTGAATAATTCGATTATTCTTAATAAACTTAATTATTCTGGAAGTCAAAACATGCAAAGTGAAACAATAGCTAAACAATTAACATAAGACAATAACAATACTTATAAATAACACTCCTTTATTTAATCATCAAATGTCAGTTACATTTATCTATTACATGTTTCTAATACTATCTAATCTAAACTAATATCACCCCTCAGCCCAATACTCCTAGCATGCTGCAAGTGCTTGACCCTGCTCAGTCCCTTCGTAAGCGGATCTGCTGGGTTATATTCTGATGATATCCTCTTAACCACGAGGTGTCCTTCTTCTACTCGATGCCTAATAAAGTGATATTTTCTATCGATATGCCGAGATCTACCATGATCCCTCGGTTCCTTGGTCAAGGCAACCGCTCCTTCATTATCACAGAAAATCTCCATGGGCTCCTTAATGGCTGGCACAACTCCAAGATCGCCAATGAAGTTCTTCAACCATATTGCCTCCTTTGACACTTCGCTCGCTATAATATACTTTGATTCGCACGTTGAATCAGCTATAGTTTCCTGTTTGGAACTTTTCCAAGTTACCGCTCCTCCATTTAGGGTAAAGACCCATCCCGACTGCGAACGGTACTTGTCCCTGTCGGTCTTGAAACTAGCTTCACTATACCCTTGCACCTTTAAGTCATCACTCCCTCCGAGGACTAAAAACCATTCCTTTGTCCTCCGAAGGTACTTAATGTTCTTGACCGCAATCCAATGCGCTCTACCAGGATTCCCTTGATATCTATTGACCATGCTCAAAGCGAAGGCCACATCAGGTCGAGTACAAGTCATAGCATACATGATCGAGCCAACTCCGGAAGCGTAAGGTACTCGACTCATCTCAGCTATCTCAGCTTCGGTACTCGGACTTTGAGTCTTACTCAATTTGGTATTACTCTGTATCGGTAGTTCTCCCTTCTTCGAGTTTTCCATACTAAAACGTTTTAGTACCTTATCTAAGTAAGTATTCTGACTAAGTCCTATTAGTCTCTTACTTCTTTCTCTCACTATCCTTATTCCCAAAATATAGGAAGCCTCTCCGAGGTCCTTCATAGCGAAGCACTTCCCGAGCCAGGACTTCACCTCCTGCAGAGTCGGGACGTCATTTCCTATGAGCAGTATGTCATCGACATACAAAATGAGAAAGCTAACTATGCTCACAATGGCTTTGACATATACACATGATTCATCTTCGCTTCGTAGAAATCCAAACTCTTTGACTTTCTCATCAAAGCAAAGATTCCATCTGTGAGACGCTTGCTTAAGTCCATAGATGGACTTCTCAAGCTTGCACTCTCTATTCGGATGCTTCGGATCGACAAAACCCTCTGCCTGAGCCATATAAACATCCTCAGCCAACTTCCCATTAAGGAAAGCAGTCTTGACATCCATTTTCCATATTTCATAATCATGAAATGCGGCAATAGCTAGCATCACTCTAATAGACTTTATCTTCGCAACTTGTGAGAAGGTCTCATCATAGTCAACTCCGGGAGTTTAAGTAAAGCCCTTCGCAACCAATCGCACCTTGTACATGTGCACATTCCCATCCATGTCGGTCTTCTTCTTGAAGATCCATTTGCACCCAACCATTTTACGTCCGGGCACATTGTCAACCAAATTCCAAACTTGGTTGTCATACATGGACTGAATCTCGCTGTCCATTGCCTCTTTCCATTTTTCAGACTTCGGGCCTGCCATGGCTTCCTTATAGCTATTAGGTTCATCTAGATTTATTAGTGTACCATCACTAATATACGTGTCCCCTTCAGTAGTAATATGAAAACCCTAAAAGTGGGGTTGAACTCTAACTCTTTCGGAACGTCTAAGAGGTAATGATTTGTCAATGGGTTCAACCGGAGTTTCCTCATCAGGTTGAGCGCCAGTGGTGGAGGTTCCTTCATCATTCGACTCTTGAATCTCTTCAAGATCGATTTGCCTCCCACTGTCTCCTTGGCTTATGAGTTCTCTCTCTCGAAAAACCCATCTCCTCGCAACGAAGACCACATTGTCAATCGGTCTATAGAAGAGATATCCAAAGGATTTCTGTGGGTAGCCGATGAAAATACATCGCTCACTACGAGGTTCGAGCTTGTCATGTGTTTCTCGTCTTACGAAAACTTCACAACCCCAAACCTTGATATGTGCCAACGAGGGAGCTTTCCCTGTCCACATCTCGTGAGGTGTTTTGGCAACCTTCTTAGTAGGGACTCAGTTAAGGATATGGGCAGCAGTCTCTAAGGCATACCCCCAAAATGAGATAGGTAGTGAAGTACGACTCATCATAGAACGAACCATGTCCAACAAGGTTCGATTGCGCCTTTCTGCCACACCATTTAACTGCGGTGTCCTAGGTGGCGTCAATTGCGAAACTATTCCACATTCCTTGAGATAGTCGTGGAATTCAAGACTTAGGTACTCTCCTCCTCGATCGGATCGAAGCATCTTGATTTTCCTGCACAATTGATTCTCCACTTCATTCTTGAACTCTTTGAACTTTTCAAATGTTTCAGACTTGTGCTTGATTAAGTAAATATACCCATATCTACTATAATCATCGGTGAAAGTCATGTAGAAGCAGTTTCCATCCTTTGTGGTGGATCTAAAGGGCCCACATACATCGGTATGTATGAGATCCAATAAACCATCACCCCTCTCACAAGTGCCAGTGAAGGGTGACTTGGTCATCTTTCCAAGTAAACAAGATCCGCACGTGTCATCTTCCCTAAGGTCGAATGACTCCAACACTCCATCCTTTTGGAGTTGGGCTATGCGCTTCTTGTTGACATGTCCAAGACGACAATGCCACAAAGATGCCTTATCCATACTGTTGGAAGAATCTATACACAACACATCATTTCCTAGGTTATCTACAACCATAACAGTCTCATAAATTCCATTACAAGGCATTGCTTCAAAGTATAAAACACCATTTAGATAAGCATAAATAGAACCATTCATATTATTAAACGAATATCTAAATCCTTGTCTAAACAAACCATGAAATGAAATGATGTTTCTTGCCATATCAGGCGAGTAGCAACAATTATTTAAATCTAGACCTAATCCATTACTAAGCACTAAAGAATACACTCCAATTTTGGTGATAGGCGACGATCTTCTGTTTCCCATGATTAGATTTATTCTTCCTTGCTCCACATCTCTATTTCTTCTTAGCCCCTACAAATCAGAACAAATGTGGTAACCAGATCTTGTATCAAGAACCCAAGAAATAGTGTGAGATGAATTACTAGATTTAATTGTGTATATACCTGCAAAATTGATCTTTCCCTCCTTGATGGCTTGCAGGTATTCTGGGCAGCTTCTCTTCCAATGCCCTATCTTGTGGCAATGATGGCACTCTGCCTCCTTGGGGTTAGGGTTGGGCTTAGCAGGATCAACTTTGGTCCCACTAGATGAGGAACCATCTTGGGACTTTCCCTTGCGGTGGCTCTTTGATGGATCCTTGCTCTTCTTACCCCTTCCCTACCCTATAGCCAAAACAGGGGCAGCGGTTGGTGTGGGAGATGGTGCAACAGACTTGTCCTTTAGGTTGCTCTCAGCAGTCCTAAGGAGTCCTTGGAGTTTGCTTAGGGTGACCTCTTCCTTGTTCATGTGGTAGGTCATCTTAAATTGGTTGTAGCATGAAGGCAAGGAATGAAGAACGATGTCGATGGCATATACTCCCCAAAGTTAACATTTAACTTGCGAAGACGATCAACATATCGTTTCATCCTTTGCAAGTGCACAGTCAACGATTCTCCATTTTCCATCTTAGCGGTGATCATATTAGTGATGATCTCGTAGCGCTCTTGCCTCGCGCTTTGGTGGTACCTCTCCATCAAGTCTTGATGCGTTTCATATGGATACATGTCCTCATAGGACTTTTGGAATTCTTGGTTCATAGTGGCTATCATGATGCAATGTACTTTCGTTGCATCACGTTCGTGTGTCTCAAAGACAACCATCTCTTCGGGAGTAGCGATTTCCGGGTTGACCATCTCGAGCTTTTCGTCAAGGACATACTCTTTGTCCTCGTAGTGTGAGATCGTGCGAATGTATCTTATCCATTCGCTAAAGTTCGATCCATCGAAAGTCACTTTTTGACAAAGGCTCATTAGTGTGAATGAGCTAGCAGCAGCGTTGTTAGTGTTCGACATCTACAAATATAAATGACAAAGTTTGATTAGAATTGGATCCCTAATTAAACACCCAAAAAGTAAAATTAGGGTTAGGACCCAACAACATTATTTACATATTAGAAAAGGAATACCGTAATCCAACATGCAAATAATTTGGAGGTAAGTGAATGACGATCCACTAATTCTTCACCATGAAAAACATAATCTTTAAGTTTTAAATGTATTGAGAATTCCTAGATTTTGAGATTCAATGAACTTTTCAATGGCATGTTTAAATCTCGATATGCCCCTCTAGTTTGTGACTGGGATACCGAGGATCACAAAGCGGGTGTGAATTTCCATGCAAATCTACATGGTGCCTTCATTGTTACAATCATCTATTCGATGTGCCGTTAAACCACACATGCTCCATCGAACTATGATAAACAATGAATCACCCTTTGCCGCCTTTGCTTAGAACCAATTAGTGTGCCGGTAAACCACACACGCTCCACTAACTTCTTAGCAAGGGTGCAAAGTGCAATTTCATGGGATTGCATCAATTCACTTTTCCTAAAGTAACTAAGATTATACTTATTAATGAGGAGAGAGAGTTGCCCTATCCTACCCGTTCGGCTAACGACCCTCCACCGATCAAGCAAGCGGTGGGTGTGAGTGTACACCCATTAAGCGCCATTTTATAGGCAACAACCTTATACCCACCTTATAGACCGACTTCGTGAATGAGGCCTGCTAACGATAAGACTAGCATTTTAATCTTACTTATACATTTTTTAAGCTTTTAATAATATAATAGTATAGGGTTGAATTTTAAACTTGTAAAACTCTAGGGGTTGAAATTTAAATTCTTCTAAATTAAACTATTAATCACAAAATTCAAATTTCAAAACTTCGGGATAGAAATTGAACTTTTTCAAACAATAGGGATCAAATAACAAATAATTCAAATTAAAAAATTAATTTCATATTTATCTATATTTGACCTAATCCAATTTTAGTCATTAGATAATTACCAAATAATCTTAAATAGTCCAATATTTATCATATAAATAATCAATATTTAAAAGATTTGAAATTATCTTTATTTATGTCAAGGATAATCATTAAATTAAGCTAAAATTCGGATTTTTACATAATAAAACGATTTAGGTATCAATCCAAGACAAAACAGCAACAAAATCCCGAATTATCCTCTGTTTTACGCTCGGACTCGCTGAGTAGGGCCAACTCGCCGAGTCCAAAAACTGACTCGCCGAGTTGTGTCGACAGAGGGCAAAAAAACCAATTTTCAGCAAGTAAAATAGTTAAGCATCATATTCAATTGAAACCAATCATGAATCTGATACCACTGATGGGTTTTGGACATAAAAACTTTACCTATGTGCACATACAACCCTATAGCTTGGATCTAGGTTTCACTAATTGAACATGCAATAATTCCAAGACTTTCATGGCTTGAAACCTTCTTCTTCTTGGAGCTAAGTGTCACAAATGTCACTCCTCTAATGGCTTACAAACACCAACTAGCAAGAAGATGATTTGAGAGAGACGGGGAAGAGGGAAATTGGCTCTAGGGTTTGTCCAATCACAATGATAGCCGATTTCCCCAACCCTATGGGTCTATTTATACTGTGAGCTCCTAGGGTTCCACCCTTAAACCCTAATTGGATAACTTAGCCTCAAAGCAATCCAAATCCCTTCCTGGATAAGCCCTTGGACGATTTCTAGGTGATCCATATCCCTAAAATCGTCCAACCCTATATCCATAAGGATTATCAGCTCAAAATATAACTTTCATACATTTGACAGTTTATACCCCTTTATTCAAATAATCTCTTTAAGTCACCAAATTAATTCCAATTTAATTTATGACTTATATTAATCAAATAATAATATTATTCTTATAATATATTAATTATCATATCTCTTCTCTCTAAATCACCCTGTCAAGTTGCTATGGTGAAGGCAACCCAAATAGACTATGCACAATCGGGTCAAGTACTTACCAAATATAGTTACAGCCTTAGACACTAATCCAACAAGTATAACATCTAAAGTAACATAAATGATCACATATACTTAAAGTATAAATAAAGGGTTTGATTCGCGTATATATATATATATATATATATATATATATATATATATATATATAAACATGTTTTATTTGAAAAAGACAAGTTGTTATCGTGAATATATATGGCATACAAAAGTTCCCATGTAGTAGTTATGAATCACATATGATTCACTTGATAGAAAAGAGTATATAGTGAAACTTTATGTTACACATGATAATAACCGTGTGTTTACTTGTATTCCCCCCCCCCTCCCCCCCCTCCCCCCCCTCCCCCCCCCCCCCCCCCCCCCCGTAAAAGTGTATAAAAAGCATTGATAAATATTTGAAAGTGTATTTTATAGGGGTATGAAATCACTTGATCGATTGGAGAGAACGAGATGAAAATCGAGCAGAACTTCGGCTTGTGAATGTCAATTTTCTTGGGATTCTCGAGAATCTCGGGAATCTCGGGAGTGTAGAACCTTCCTTTGGAACTTGAGTGTGAAAACCGGGGCTTCGGGAGGGCTTCGGGAGCTTAACCGCAATGTTTCAACACGAGACATGGAAGAATGGAGCACCTAAACCCGACACCCCAAGAGTTCTATTTATAGGGGGGATTTTTGAGTGCCTCGTCGTGGCAAAGGGTGTGTCACATCGTGGGGAGTAATTATATCCTATTCCATTGATTGGACGCCCTCAGTCACTTGCCGGGTCGCGGCAAACTGTGCCACGTCGTGGCAAGCCTGACAGCCTCTGATTTTGGACCCCGAACTTGTAAAATCCATAACTTTCGCGTACGAGCTCCGTTTTCGACGTTCTATATATGCACGCGTAGCTGAAAATATGATCTACAACTCTCATTTAGACTTCATCGGCAAATTTTGAATTTATTTTTAACGGGCCGGGACACGAAAAGTCCATGTAAAATCCATAACTTCTTTATCCGATGTCCGTTTTCGTCAGAATTTTCACTGTTGCGCTACTAATGTTGAGACCTTCGATTCTCATTTAGGTTGTTTTGGTCAAAAGTATCTCGAGCTCTATTTCGAGTTTTTAGCTGTCTACTGCTATACCCGAATCTTGGAAAAATCATAACTTCCTCATACGAACTCAGATTTGGACATTCTTTTTATGTACGCTCACGGTTTAATGTTATCTACAACTTTCATTTAGATACTTAAGGCTAAAATCTATTGTATTGAAAATTCGTGTTTTTCGTTTAATCGGTGTTGCCGGTTTTGTCGGAAATCTTAGAATGGTCATACTTCTTCGTTATAACTCGGATTTTAGTGTCCTTAGTATTTCTATAAACCTTGACACATTACCTAGCATAATAGATATCCCCATATAGACTTTTTCACATTTTATTTTCGAAGTTAATTTCATTATTTTAAAAGTAGCTATACTACTTGACTTTTTAGGTTATTACATAGAGTTGAAATATCGGGTTGTCACATCACGTGTCCTGAATCCACGCCTCTTCCGCCTCTGATAAACCTGGACCTGAATTCGGACCACGGAATATCATCATAGTCTTTCGAATTGTGTGGACCATGTTCATATAAGCAATAACGTTAACTACTGTGTGATTGAGGAAATTATTCCGGAAACAACTGAAGTCAATGCCTCGGAATTCGTATGGGCATTTCTAGATGATAAAATTGAAGTCTCAAGCAATGTGTCCTCTATTTCATATGAATCGTACTCTGTAGTTCTTTCTAAAACCAAATTGGTTCCCATCACTCCCAAATTTTCAAATCCATCCAAAGGACAATCCTTTGGATCCTCTTCTCATCCTAAGAGAAAACCAATGTTGAATAGAAATGATGTTGTAGATCCCAAGGTCGAAGCTAGAAATGCTTTCAAAAAGGAAGTTAAAACTAGACAATATTCCAGATTCCTTGCTAATTCTAAACCAAGTTCATTTTGGAATCCTCGTGTCTTCACTCATAGTCAAAACTCCTTTTTTCCTACAAGAATCCTGAAGAGACATTTCGAACCTCCAGTTCTTTCAAAACCAAAAGAATTCCTTAGCTCCAAATTGCCTCAAGCTCATGCTAATGTCAATGTCAAAACCATCCAAAATACCTCTCCACCACCTCAAAATGTATCATCTGTCTTTATTGCAAAATCTGATGACACAATTTTTAAACCAAGAGTTTCAAAGAACAATCTGTTACCAAACAAATTCACATGTCCAAAAATCACTGTTTCTAAATCTTCAAACAAAAATCTTGTGAGGAAAATCAAAACATTCGTTAACAAAGCAACTGTCTCAGAGATAACAAAAAGTGTCCATCCTTTGGATACCAAAATTCAGAAGAAGTCAGTTCCTAACCCACAAATACTTGAATATGACTACTGGATAGATGAAAAGACTTTAGCATTCTGTCTTTTTCCAAAGCACTCAAGAAATCTCACCAAAAAACAAGTAGTTGTTCGAAAGTCACAATTAAAATCCAAAGTCCATGCCTATGTCCCAAAATCTAACTCAGAGCCTAAGAGCTCCATTGTTCACTAAATTTGCAGGCACTTTGTGCTTCGGAGCAAGAAACAATATGGTATATTGATAGTGCTTGCTCCATGCACATGACGGGGCAAAAGGACTTTTTGCGTTATTTAAAGCTTTCTCCAAATGCTGGAAATGTGGCATATGGAAACAAATCCAATTCTCAAATTCGTGGTTACGGAACACTCACTAATGGAAACTTCTTTATTTCACATGTCGCTTATGTAGCTGACTTGAAAGATAACTTGATAAGTGTTGCTCAGCTCTCTGACTCAAACCGACGTGTGGAATTTTCAAAAAATACAGCTATGTGATGACTGATGACCGAAAAGAATGTTTGATAAAGTCTCTTCGCAACAAAAACGTGTACCCACTTGAAATCAACATGATTATTGGCAAACCGCAACTCTGCCTTCTCTCCAAAGTTGTTCCTGACGTTAGCTGGTTATGGTACCGAAGGCTCGCACATCTGAACTTTCGGTACATGAATGATCTTGTATCAGGTGAAATGGTAAGAGGTATACCTCTTCTCAAGTTCGGAAATGATCATTGATATGATGCATGTGAGTGTGGTAAGTAATCAATGAAGGGTCATCCTGTCATTATCGAATAATCTATTTCAGATCCATTGGAACTTCTACACATTGATCTTTGTGAACCATCCACTGTAGAAAGTCTTCATCATAAGAAATACATTCTTGTGATTGTTGATGACTTTACAAGGTTCACCTGGGTTTTCTTCCTGAGGCTGAAATCCGAATCAGCCTATGAGCTCATTAATTTTATCAAAGGAATAGATGTTCTCATCAAGCTCCCGGTCAGAAGAATCCGAAGTGATAATGGTTCGGAATTTGTTAACTCCACCATTGAGAAGTTTCTCACAGAAAAATGGATCAACCACAACCTCTCAGCTCCCTATACTCCACAACAAAATGGTGTAATTGAAAGACGCAATAGAACACTTGTTGAAACCGCTCGATGAATGCTAAACTATGCAAACCTGCCACTCTATCTTTAGGCTGAAGCTGTATTCACTGCCTATTTCACTCAAAATCGAAGCATCATCAATCGACGTCTCAACATGTAACCATACGAAGAAATGAATGGTCGGAAGCCAACTATCTCGTTCCTACATGTCTTTGGATGCAGATGCTTCATCAAAAATAACCATGATCAACTTACAAAGTTCCAACCCAAAGCTGATGAAGCTATCTTTCTTGGGTACACTTCAAAATCCAAGGCTTACAGAGTTCTCATTCGAAGAACTCGTGTTCTAGAAGAAAGCTTTGATGTTATCTTTGATGACAACTTTGTTCAGAATTCTGGCCCCTCTTACATCATTACTCACATTATGGAGTCTGATGATCCTCCGCTAGGATGTTCGAACCCTCAAACTATTCTTGAAGTTGATTTTGAAACCCTCTTTGGTCCTTCCAAAACTGCTTTTGATTCCGAATCTCAATCAAAAGCATCTCTGATTCAAATTCCTCTTTCGGAAGCCCCAGTTTCTCACAACCTATCCGGTCCTATTCCGAGCCTGTCACCATTTGATTCCGAACCATTTCAACCTTCTCAGGTTGAGGAGGAGAATAATGCTAATCCCTCTCGTGAATCAAATGTGGATGGCTTCCAAGATGCAGCTGTTGAATTCGATGATTCCAATCCAATCAACAATGATGACAACGAAAATTTCTTTGAGTTCCCGTCTGATGATAATGTAAATCTCTCTGGTTCAGAAGTTCAGGGGGATCATCATCTTGAAATGCAAATCATTTAGGGGGACCAACTCAATCCTATTGTTGATATTGAATCGACCACTGCTCAAGAACTTCCCAAATTGCACGTTTGGACCAAGGATCATCCTCCAAACCAAGTGATTGGAAATCTTAATGCCGGTGTACAGACTCGCTCTGCTTGAAGTATTCAAAATGAATGTCATTTCTTAGCCTTCATTTCTATGATCGAACCAAAATCCATTAAGGAAGCATTGGAGCATGCTGATTGGATCATAGCCATGCAAGAAGAACTGGTTGAATTTGACCGAAACGAAGTATGGACTCTTGTTCCTCCTCCCCTAAACCACCCTATTGTCGGCATAATATGGGTATTTCACAACAAACTAGACGATGCAGGAGTTATCATCCGAAATAAGGCAAGATTGGTAGCTAAAGGTTTCACTCAATTTGAAGGTCTTGACTACGACGAAACATTTGCTCCTATTGCACGACTTGAAGATATCAGAAACTTTCTTGCATATGCATCCCACAAAGGTTTCAAAGTTTATCAAATGGATGTTAAGAGTGATTTTCTTAATGCTGAGCTTGACACCGAAGTATATCTTCAACAGCCTCCCGGTATTGTCTATCTCTCATTTCCAAACTATTGCTACAAGCTCCGTAAAGATGTCTATGGCCTCAAGCAAGCTCCTCGTGCCTGGTATGAGACCATCACCGACTTTCTCAAACACTCTGGCTTTCAAAAAGGTATTCTAGATCCGACTCTATTCAGAAGATCAAATGGAAAACATCTCATGTTGGTTTAAATTTATGTGGACGACATCATTTTTGGGTCTACGGACTCATCCATGGTTGAAGACTTTGCTAACTTAATGATCAAACGATTCCAGATGAGCATGAATAAAGAATTAAGTTTCTTTCTAGGCCTTCAAGTTAAACAAACTAACAAAGGCATTTTCATATACCAAGAGAAGTATATTTCTGAGCTTCTCAAGAAATACTCTATGGACTCTTGTGCCTCAGCCAAGGTACCCATGGGCTTCGGTCACAAAATCTTTGCCGACCCTTCGGGTGTTTCTGTAGATGAAAAGAAGTATCGTGGAATGATTGGATCCTTACTTTAACTCACTGCAAGTTGTCTGGACATAATGTTCTAAACATGTTTATGTGCCATATTTCAAGTCAATCCGAAGATGTCTCATCTTTTGGCTGTGAAGCAAATTTTCCGGTACCTCAAAGGTACAAAGAACCTCGGAATCTGGTATCCAGCAAATGAAAGTTTCCTTCTGCAAGCTTACTCTGATTCAAACTATGGTGGTCTTCAACTCGATAGGAAAAGTACATCAGGAGGATGTTAATGCCTAGGTGGTCGTTTAGTCAGCTGGTCATCCAAGAAATTGAACTGCATTGCTCTCTCTACAGCCAAAGCTGAATACATTGCTGCTGCCAGTTGTACCTCTCAAGTTCTCTGGATGAAATCTCAACTCTTGGATTATGGTTACCGATTTCAACGCATTCCTATCTACTGTGATTCTCAAAGTGCCATTGCGATCTCTCACAACCCAATTCAACACTCCATGACGAAGCACATTGACATCCGGTACCATTTTATTACAGATCATGTTCTAAATGGCAATATTGAACTTATTTTTGTTCCATCTGATGATGAAGTTGCTGATGTCTTTACCAAGGCATTAGACGAAACCAAATTTAATTGTTTTCTGAACAAAATGGGTACGATGATGCCTGATCCTCAATTCTTTCAGGAGACATGTTCTCTTTGACAGAAGTATTCAGAAGAAGTATATGCTCCGAACTCATTTATTTTGCTTCGGAACTATTTTTCCTCTAAATATATAGGATCCTTTTACTCGTCTCTTTTGCTAATTATCCCTTAAGTTTCTTAAGCTGAACAGTTTATTCTCTTCCTCACGACGATCTAGATCGACCATCATCAGAATCACATGTCCGGAATTTCAAAAATGCTTTGGAATTTTCAAATCTAATCCGGAACTTCAAAATTGCTCCGGAATTTTCAAATTTAGTCTGGAATTTTAAACTTGCTCCGAACTAGCAAAATTCATTCCGAAAATTTCAAAATTGCTCCAGAAATTTCAAAATGTGCTCCGGAAATTCAAATTACTCCGGAAATTCTCAAAATGTGCTCCGGAATTTCAAATTGCTTTGGATTTTCAAAATAAATTTCAAATCCTCTCCGGAACATTTCTCACTCAGGAACTGCCTCAAAAGAATAAATTCAGAACTTGCCCTTGTATCTATCAGATCTTAGTCATCCATGATTTACTCATCCGAAATACCAAAAGGTTTTACGATGAACCGTCAGCAACGGTTACTTTTCGGAATCCTTATCCCTTTGCCCTTGATCCTCGAGCCATAACTGTACCATCTCTAAAAGCATGCATCGTATCGCCAGTTGCTATTCCCATTTTCAACATCGAACCACTCAACCTTTCACGTTCGTGTCACCTCAACCCCCAAAAAGGTATAAACTCATTTAATGCGACCCGTTTAACCTCAGATCCTCATCATTACTTTTTCAACCTGACCCATATTCCCTTACCTATAAATACCCTCTCAAATCCTCACTTTACCTCTTTACGCTCACTCAACTGCAAATCTCCCAAACACCCTCCCGGTCTCTGTTGAACCCACTTCGGAAGAGGCCAACCCTGACATGTCCGGACCCAATCCCAAAAAATCAGCCAAAAGAAAGTTTTCTCCCACCAAACCCAAGGCCAAAAAGAAAACCAAAGTCAATGCCTCCTCTCAACAGGAAGGCACTCATGATATTTCGGCTGATTCTGGTCGTCCGCACACCCCCTTGCCCACTCATCCGAGATACTCCTCAATGTTTCAACATCACATGAACACACTCACGGGGAGTCTCCACATAATGCACCCTCACCCTCCCAAAAGGGTGATACAGGTGTTGAACAGAGTTCCTTGCAGCCCCCTGGAACACACCCACATGTCACTTTTGATAATCCTATTATTTCTTCCACACGCACACACTCTGGAACTTTTGTTCTGGACCCTAAGCACCCGGAAGAAGGAGTGGTCCCTCCAACTTCCGATGCCCCAACTGGTCTGATACCCGAAAGGCGTACAGGATGACCAGGTTCTAATGACCCCTTGTGGGAAGATTATGTGAACAGGGCTGCATCCAGGCGTCCGGATCTGAATCGAACTCAAGTGGAATCCACTCTTATTTCTATGAGAAATAGGGCCATTCAAAGTAACTTGCCCTATAATCCTACTGACGCTGAAGCTGATGATGCACTTACTTCCATGCAACCTCCTATCACCACTCATCAAAGTGCTTTCCACATTGATCCGGAAGAATAGATTTCTGAAGAGGTTATGTTGGAGGACGACGCTACAACAATTCTGGAGGCTCATCTCATGACGTCCATTCATTACCAATCTAAAGCATCTGTATCCAAGTCTGCTTTTGACTTCGGAACCTCCACTACATCCACTCCAGACGATGGCTCCAACTCTCACCATCAAGAAGACAATGATGCGGTCAAACCGGGTCCTTTCCCCATTCCGGATACTCACCAACCCCCACCGTAACATTCAGAATCAGATTCCGAATCCTCCGCTGGTGATCATGTTGACCCATTCTCCCTACTAGAGATCCGCACCAATGTCTCTGACACTATGGCTAAAGTGTATTCTGTAGAGACCTCTGTAACCGAGCTGAATTTGAAACTAGATCAAAAAGTCTCCGAACTTGACTCAAAACTTGATGCCATCCTTCAATCTCTTTCAAAGCAATCCAGACCATCCTCAGCCGAGAGAGAAGCCCATCTTGA
This sequence comes from Lactuca serriola, assembly GCF_051521515.1. Classification (NCBI taxonomy): domain Eukaryota; kingdom Viridiplantae; phylum Streptophyta; class Magnoliopsida; order Asterales; family Asteraceae; genus Lactuca; species Lactuca serriola. Next base: position 119,799,515 of record NC_136414.1, read on the forward strand.
CTAGCTCATATATATCTGACTGAAACATACAGTTGAGCAGATTGATTCCAAATATGATGCTCTGGTCGACAACTACCTCAACACCATCTCTTCTATGCTCAAGTTTCATGACGACCTTATGTCTACTACCAACGATCTAATCAAGAAGACTCATGTTCGTCATGAGAAACAAATTCAACGCTAAGAGAAGGAGATCCGGAAGAAGGATGAAATGAACTTGATCATCCAATAAGTCCTCATCAAACTCCTGTGCTCAACTTGGAACATTGTTGATGTTCCGAATAGGAAGTTTGATGAGATGATCGAAATCCTTAGCATCACCTTCAAGCATCTATCAACACAAGCTCCCACCTCTGAAGCCTATGACACCCTGACTCTTCAACTCTCCACCGGTCTTCAGAATGTGTTCTCCAAACTTGATGACATCAAAAAGGACTTGTTGCTTGCACCGGTCTCCAGGGTCACCAATGAAAGAGGGGGAGAATCCACAAGTAGGCAATGGAGGCCATCCTCGGAATTCACACTCCGGGACGAGGACCTAAATTCCGAAGAAGATGTCCAACTTGTCTCTGGAATCCTGGGCATTAGCGAAGGAAATGAAGAAGATGAAGACTACGATATCTATGTCTCGGATGAAGCTCCCAAAGGGATTCTTGGTCTTCAAGCCCCAAAGCAGCCTACTTTGAAAATCTTATCAGAAGAACAAAAGAAGATATGGTCCTCCGTCTCATGGCCATCCTCTCTTCCGGATGCTTTTGAAATGGCAGTTAAAATGGCTAAGACAAAATCCGTCCTTACTGCTCAAGCCTTCTGAGCCACTCCCTCCACGATGCCTTATGCTTCCATTCCGGAACCAAAATAGCCCCAATTGATCAAGGCTCTCCTCTTCGCACTCCAGATGACATTCCAGAAGAGCCACTTCCAACTCCTACTCCGGAACTCATCATTGACGAAAACATGAAGATGGTTATTGACGCCCTTCAGAGAGACAATGGGAAGAAACTAATGACTTCGGAACAACAAGCCCTTCATTCCGGACGTCCTCCCAAACAAAAATTTGGATGGTCTGAGGAACAAATTCAAAAGGCACTAGAGCATAGTATCTTGATTAAAGCATTGAAAGATCATCCTGATCCGATGCGTGGGATTTCTCCTCTGTGTCGTGAAGGCATTCTTTAAGCCAAAGACATCATCCCAACTCTCTACTATGACCTTCCCTCCCACGACAATGATCAACCAGATCTTCCTCTCTCCCTCTCTCCCTTTAGCAAGTTCTACACGAAGTTTGCTCCACTCCACCCAAACGAAAATACGGAAGTGATCATCCGGACCGAACGTGAAAGGCTCAAAACCTTTTATGCCAAAAATGCTCTGCCCCGCAAGGAAGTATGGACATGAAAGTGGATCACTAAGGTTCATGGCTTCGGAAGAAAAATATTAGTAAAATTTGAGCAGAACTGTCCTCTATTCCGTTTCCATCATTTCCGAAACAAACCAACTCTAAAGATTGTTACTGATGCGGATTTCCCTTCTATGAATCCAAACGACATCCTCACTCTTGCTGCATACTTCAGAGAAAACCAAAAGGATGACATTAGTATGGGTGCCTATCATCCTACTCTCAGCTTTCTCAAAGACTATGTTGCTGAGTTTTGCAGATGTGATTATGAACTTGCTGACCTCTACGGAACCGAACAATTTGTAGCAAAAATTGACTTCGTTCTTCCGGAAGCTGAAATTCTTGCAGACGGTCCGATCGAAGAAGCGGTTCTAGGGTTTGTCTACACCACCAGAAGAACAAACACGAAGGACTTCTTCCGAGTCCTTGACAAACACCTGGTTCCTACCAAAGCTCTGCCAAAGTTCATTTCAAGGGCGTCCAAGTCTGATGCTCCGGAACCGGTTAAAACGAAGTTTGTAAGTCAACTGACTTGGTACATTGCAGTGCGAGAATGGTTTTTCTGAGCATACACCTTCATCAAGGAAGAACTAAACCTGATGGATTGCTAAGTTCACTTAGGGGAGATTGTTGGAACCTGAAAGTGAACCTCTAGCAATCCTATGTATATATATTCTAAAGGCTGTCGATTCCGAAGATAGATGTGATCCGGAAAATGTCCGGAGCTGGAGAAAAGGAGTGAAGAAGAGAAACACATTCTAGAATTGATCATGAAGTCCGAAGTGCTTAATGATCCGGAACCAAACCTTCATCTCGGAACATAATTTGTCCGGACTGAAGTTATTTTGTTTCTTATTCATTTATTAAGTTTGTCTTGTATTTTGATGTAACATTTCATTGGACTTGGTCTAATGTTTATTTAGGAAAATCAGAATGTAGAAATAGTTCTTTTGTCTAGTCCTATATAAGTTACTTGGTTAATTCACTGTAATACTCTCTCCTATATACAGGAGCATTCAATACAAGTAAATGACGGATCTTTTCTCCCACTTTTGTCATTTATCTTTATTACATCAAAAACATTCTACTTGTTCATTTATTGATTTTTCCTTGATCATTATCTACTTATTCATACTTAATATCTTGATCATTTGTTGAACTAATTATCTAAGACTTGACTGGTCTTTCCAGCCTTGACTTGAACATCTATTTGCAAGCAGACATTGATCTCAAGCATTCACTGAAGGTTTGAGTTCTCAAACCTTGTCCCTGCACAAAGATCTTGTTCTCTCAAAGGGATCATTCTAAGACCATTTCTTCTACAATCCAATTGAGAGCCAAGATGGGGCGATTTTGCTTCCAAGAAGAAGACAGGAGAAACTAGAGATGGAGGATTGCAAGGATTAACATCCTTTTCCCTTTGAGGTAATGATATCTCATTTTTATGAAGCTTTGAGCTTCAATAGTGAAATTATTAGACTGAATACATTATTTTATTTAATAGAACTATAAATCCATTATGATGTTACTAAGAGTTTTTAGCAACTTTAACCAAGCTCTGGAAGTAATTTCCCTGTTGAAATTCATCCATAGAGAGTTTGGGTTTGAAACCCTTACTACTTTGAGGGATGAATTGATGCATTAGAGATTAAAGTTTAAAAAAGTAGGTAGTGTGGGATGCTTAATCATTGAGCAAGTAGACGGATCAAGATGCATCAATTGAAGATTAGAAGCCAATGGATAGTTAGTCTTCACTAACAAACAAGGTGAGTTATAATTAACTCTCTTACAATATTAAGTATGCATGTTGTATGTCTTTATGTTGTTATGTATGCATGTTTATATGTTTATGGTATTGTGTCAAATACCCATAAGACAGTATGTGAAGATAAAATGTGTCATACCCCCAAACCAAGGATGGCGGAAACGTTCGGGGGTGGAGGACTTCATGTATAGTATCTCAACAACGAGTATAATACTGCTCAAAGTTAATACAACCATCATAAATATAATTGAAAAAGTTACACCAAAGTATATGTTTACATGTTTCAAATCAATTACATTATGATGACAAAATGAACTGTTTGACGATTTAACGTCCCATCCTCAAAATGTTGTTGGTTTTCCAGTTTCACTGATTTCCTGAGAATACAAGTAGTTTTGAAAAAGTGTCAAAAATTAAGTTGGTGAGTTCATAAGAGTTTTGCTTGAGAAAGAAACCGTTTTCTTTGTAAAAACGACAAAGTATGTTTCCAGAAAATCCAATATTTTCTTTATCAAGTGTGAAATGAATGCTTCTATGTTATGCGATAATGAACCCTAGAATGACCCGTAGATTCCTTTTATAATCACTTAGTGTATATAAGTTATATATGATTTAAATTAAATAAACCGTCGAATATAATGGGTCTGCCCTAGATCCACAACGAAACAAGGAACAGGAAGAAAGGCGGGCCCACCAATTCTAAGTCGATTATGAATAGATTCTTATATAACTCTAACATATACACTTCGCAATTATAGCCGAAGCCTAACAATTCTAGATGAATGTAGTTTTAACAGAAATATGTTTCCAAAGAAAATCCTATATTTTCCTTATAAGAGTTAGGTAGTCCTAAATCCCAAGACCGAAAGTAAACAAGTATTTTCCATACCTGAAGATATAAAAGTGATTTTAAATCGGATTAAAACCCTTTTTGATATGGAAGTGCACAAGTATTTTTCCATACATAAGTAATTCTTGTGAGTTAAATCGACATAACTCGCTAATTTAAAAGTAGAACCCGTAAATCTTATGATTTGTTAATACCACATGTGAGCTATTATAACCATGCTAAGACTCAGATGGCCTCGTAATACGACGTTCTTCAGGCATCGCACGTTAAATGACACTTGTCACCTCAGAACTGCCGGTCTAGCTGTTGTAAGCAGCCCAGGTGCGGTTTTGTCAAACCCGATATAGATCTATACACAACTATCATGCTCTCCCTACAAGAGAATCTGGTTACAATTCATAGGACTTTTGACTTTGTTACCATGAAGGTAACACGAAGGGAATGTCTCACAATTTTATTCATTAACAGATTTACGTGAACTGAACTGAAAACCTTTGGTAAATAAGTTTGAAATGTAAATGACACATAAACAATACTTATTATAGTTATCCAAAACTTTTGTAATGTAAAAGAACTCTTTTATGAAAATACATTAGTTCTATGAATCCATAAACTATGCTTATTATAACTTATTATATGTGTTCTAAATAAATGAAGAATCAAATCATGAATGACTAAATTTCAGTTTATGATTATACAATAACAAGAAAACACATTCAATATTTAGTACTTATTGTTATAGACTTTGCTCAACATAATACAAAGTGTTATGAAAGTTATAAGATGTTAACTAGTTCTTAACATTTCTGCACTGTTTTAGAAAAATCATAGAGAAATCATACGAAGTCAAAAACTGAATCTATAAATTTTGAGAGTTCGCAAAACGTGTCTAGTTTATTCATAACTTTTATTATGATTTTTGGAAGTCTTTAACTTGTGTTAAAATATCCATATTCACAGACTGGTCCGGATTTGTTCTTGAAATGATAGGCTGTTTTGTAAAAATCACCATAAATCGTAGAAAAATTGTATAGACATTTGCAAGTAGTCATTTTAAAGGTATAAACCTAATATATTTGCATCTAATACAGTTTTGAAAACTAAAATGTTTATGTTGACCAAAACAGTCCATGAATGGAGTTAAACTTTCTTGATGAAAGCTGTTGGTAAAGTTTAGTTGTGTTCTTGGTGTTTTAACTTGTATTCCCCTCCTTAAAACTTAGGAAAACATGAAAAGATAGGGGTATGAACTCACCTTATATGATTTCAATGGGTGAATGAAGAAGATAAGAAGAGAAGTCTTCCACTTAAGAACACTTAGAAGGTTGCCTTGAAGATTCGAGAATCTAACACCAAAATGATGGGATTTGTGTAAGCAATCCATGATTGGAGCAGAAGGAAGTGTAATAATCATAAGGATGATGAAGATACTTACCAAAAGTAGAAGGAAAGCCTTGGAAAATGCCTTGGAAATCTCGAAATTGAGAGAGAAGAGTTGAGAGAAAAGTGTTTGATCATTTGGTGGAAATGAGAGAAAATGAGTGAAGTGAGGAGAGAGGGTGAGTTTTCCTAGATCTTAGAACGTGAGAATGGATGGAAATGATGATAAAGTACTTTGACATGACCTAGGTATGCTGGAAGGAGTGTGGCTGGTCATGGAGTGGGTATGGGTGGTTGCTTGTGTCATAAACTAAAGAAAAGTCAACACTCCACCTCTTGTACTTCACCCATTCCTCTTGGATAAAATTTATCCCCAAAAACTTGATTAATTAATAAATATGGGGCCTTATATGTTAAAATAAAGTTTTGGGTGAAAATCCCGCGTTAAAATAATTAAAAACGGGCCTAAAATGCAAAACTAGTCGAAAACCAGGAAGGAAAAGCGAAGTCTGCCAAGCTTCTCGCATGGGGGACCGAAGGTGCGAGGGTTCGCTCCTTTAGAGAGTGGGACCGAAGCTCAGTTGTGAGGATAGGACAGAAGGTGCATGAAACAAAATGGCCCGAAGGCAAGATGAGGCGAAGGTGAAAGGAGGGTTCGGTCCGAGAGGACCTTCGGGTTCGGTCGTATGCGAGGTTCGGTGTAACATCCGGATTCCCTGGTATTATATTTTATTCTCTTATTTTTGAAAGTTGTGAGGAGACTCGGCGAGTTGGTGTCTAAAGTCGCCGAGTATGGTCGCAGATTAGTATGCGAGTTCACAGCTGGACTCGGCGAGTTCATGAGTGGACTCGGCGAGTCCATGCTGTTTAATGAAACCCTAATTTCCAGGGTTTGAGATCTATTTAAAGGCCCTTCGGGCTGTTATTTGCGGCCACCAACCCCCAGAGAGAAACCCTAAGAGATCTAGAGCGTTTGTGAGGAAGGAGAGGCCATTCTTGATCCTTTTGTGAGTGTTCTTGCAAGAAGGAAGTGACCAAGACAAGAGGAGGCTGAATGAGGTGCGATTTTGGTGATTTTTTAGTTCATAGAGATTGTATTGAGGTATTTTCTCGGACCTTCTTCAGTTTTGGTGTTGATTCTTAGTGTTAGGGTTTTCTAACCCTTTTAGAGGTTGATTAAGTGGAGCATTTGGTCCCTTCTCGAGTTTATGTCTTGGATCTGGACCCAAAGAGGTCCAAAGATCTTAATCCTTGGAGCTTTATGAGTCATTTTGGGAGCCATGAGCTTGGGATGTCATTTTTGGGGCTAAATCACCAAGTTAAACCATATTGATGTTGTATGAGTGTCAAGGTCTGAACTTTACGTGATTATCATGTTTGGGAAGGCCAGATCTATGAATGTATGGAACAGATCTGACCTCAGGAGGCCTGTCGAGTTTGTGCATGGTATGAACTCACCGAGTCCGAAGAACAGACTTGGCGAGTAGGATGAGGGTTTCCTATAAATCACTTAGTGAGTGGACTTGCCGAGTTGGGGAATAACTCGGTGAGTCAGGGGGACTAGAGTTCAAGGCGGAACTCGCAGAGTTGTTCTTGAGACTCGGCGGGTTGAGTCGGGGTGGCCCCACGATTCATTCCAGGTGGAACTCATCGAGTCAGGGAAGTACTCGATGTTCCAAGAGAGGGACTAAGAGTGTTAGTGGACACGTGTAGACTCGCCGAGTCGCCCTAGTGCACTCGACGAGTCGGGTCAAAGTTTGACCGTTGACCTTGTTGACTTTTAGGGTTGAGTACAGTTGTATTTATGAGAGTATTTACTTTATGTGATTAGGCGGAGGCTAGATCACATTTCTACCGAGTCAGATATTTACCGACACACCGAGGTGAGTCTTCTCACTATACGTTACCTAGAGTGGTATATTGTGTGGACCAAAGGGTCTTATGTGTTATGTATGAAATTATGTGCTATGTATTATATGTATGTTGTATGATGTTATAGACTGGACCAAAGGGTCCAACGATACAGACCGGGTCGGAGGGCCCAACGAGCTATGACCGGACCAGAGGGACCAACGAGCTACAGGACTAGAGGGTCCCACTGAGACACATCGATCGGAAGGTCGTATTATAGCCTCTAGTGGCGTATGTGTTGTATGCGGTATTTTGGGGAACTCACTAAGCATTTATGCTTACAGTTGTTGTGTTATGTGTTTCAGGTACTAGTGATGAGCGCGGGAAAGCGCCGACATGATTCGTACACACACATTGGAGTTTATATATTTTCTGATCTTGGGGTTTTGTACTGATACAATATTGATACAATGTTTTTAAAATGAATGTGAATGATATTTATGGTTTTCAAAAGTGAAAAATTGTTTCAAATTTTTACGGTGTTACAAGTTGGTATCAGAGCCTTGGTTTGAGGGATTCGGATGCATCTTCGGGCCTATCTAAACTCAAACTGAGGATTTGAGGAAAATTTTGATAATGAAGTAAAATTTTTGAAAAGAGTAAAAAGAGTTTTGAGACAAACAGAGGAGAGCAGTGTGTACGATCAGCCAGCGCCCGAATGGTGAATCCCTGAAAGTACCCTTATATTATGTGTTATGAGATATGTTTTGTTAGATTTTGCATGCTAGAGTAGGCTAGGTATACATATTAGGACTAGAGTGGCCTGATTTGTGATGCGTTAGCCTAGGATATTTCTGCTGTTGAGATGATTTGAGAACGAGTAGATAGCAGTTAGGAGCTCATGAGAATAGAGTACTTGTAATCCAAGATCCAAGGAGGAGGACTTGGAGTGAATGCTGATGTGGTGTGGTCAGTAGTATTGGGCCTGTTCTACTGAAGACACCGGATCAGTGGGCATTCCATGTAAGAATCTTTTGGACAACAGAGGACAAGTAGGGTTGCGTCATCGAGTATGAGTATGCGCGATCGAGTTTCTGATAATTTTTGTTGTATTTGAGAGACATCATGGTTGGGACTCGACACACACCTGAGAGTAGTGGTGTCAGCGACGAGGAGATCCGTCGATTGATTCACGAGGAGGTGGCTGCTGCCATCCAGGCTGAGATTCCTGAGATGTTTGGGGGCATCAAGACCACTTTGATTGAGACTTTTGATGAGCGGTATGCAACGCTGACTGAGGCTGCTGCAGCTGCAGCTACTGCTACTGTTGCTGCTGCCAGACCTCAGGGAGGTGACTCGTTGTTGTTTTGGGAGTTCAGCAACACGAAGCCACCAGAGTTCGGCGGAACGCAGGACCCGATTGCCACTATGAGATGGATCTCTGACATCGAGGGATGTTTCTATACATGTTCTTGTCCAGAGCACTTGAGGGTTCGGTTCGCCTTGAACCAGCTCCGTCTGGGAGCGAAGGATTGGTGGAAGTTCGTGATGGCGAACTTCACTTTGGCTGAGATTTCTGAGGTGACCTGGGAGAGGTTTACCGCTATGTTCCGAGAGGAGTATGTTCCCCCGGTGGAGAGGGAATGGTTGATTCCGGAGTTCTTGACCCTCAAGCAGGGTACTAATTCTATGGCAGTGATCACCAGGAAGTTTCATGAGAGGGCGATGTTTTGCTCTGAGCAGGTGTCTTCTAAGCAGGCTCGTATGAGGCGTTATCTGAGTGTTCTGAGGAGAGATATTCGGGAGTTTGTGGCAAACTCGACTTACAGGACATTTGCTGAGCTCCAAGAAAATGCCCGGAAGAGGGAGATTGAGTTGGAGACTCGGGCCAGGGAGGAGGTCGAGTCACAGAGGGCGGATCGACGACCAGCTCAGTCTCAGCCGACAACCAAGCGGGCTAGACTCGCTGATTCAAGATCTAGGGGCGCGAAGGGCCGCAGTTGTGGGAAGTGCGGTAAGAGTCACGAGGGGTCGTGCAGGGCTGGAGTATGCTACAAGTGTGAGAAGGAGGGGCATATCGCGAGGGATTGCCCCAAGGGATTTTCGGTTTCCTTTCATTGCAACCAGACCGGCATCGGAAGGCCGAGTGCCCTTAGCTTCTTTCGGGGTCAGTGCAGGGATCTGTGCCTGCTGCTAGGGCTACCGAGGTTCGGCCGGTGAAGGCCGAGGCCCCGAAGGCTCGTGGGAGAGCATTTCAGTTGACTGCGGAGGAGGTCCGCACGGCGCCCGATGTTGTGGCTGGTATGTATTCTCTTTTCATCTTTTATTTGAGTTGAGTTTTTATGCTTATATGATGATATGCGTAGGTACTTTTCTTGTGAGCTCTATGCCTGCTCGGGTTTTATTTGACTCTGGTGCGAGTCGGTCGTTTGTTTCCGTAGCTTTTAGTCAGCACATTAGTATCCATTGAGAGGCGTTGGATCGACCTCTGCGAGTTTCTATAGCTGATGAGTGAGCAGTGTATGCTTCAGATGTGATTCGAGGATGTGTCCTTGAGATCTTCGGTGTGGAGTTCCCGATAGATCTGGTTCCGATCACGATGGGGGACGTGTGTGTTATTGTGGGTATGGATTGGTTGAGCCGATATGGAGCTGTGATAGACTGCGAGCGTCAATTGGTGATGATTCGAGACCCTAGTGGGGAAGTTCTTATGGTGTACAGCGAGGGTATACGTACGGGGTCAGCATTTTCCTCGGCCGCCCGAGCGAGACAGAGTCTACAGTAGGGCTGTAAGGGATTTGTGGCATATGTGATGGATGCGAGGGTTGATTCAGAGAGACCGAAGTCAGTTGTTGAGGTCCCGATAGTGCGTGAGTTTCCAGATGTGTTTCCAGAGGAGTTGCCGGGTGTGCCTCCGGAGAGGCCGGTAGAGTTCGGTATTGAATTGGTTCCGGGGGCTGCGCCTATTACCAAGGCGCCTTATCGCCTTGCGCCTCCGGAGATGCATGAGTTATCCTCGCAGCTCCAGGAGCTGCTGGTGAAGGGGCTAATCAGGCCGAGCAGTTCTCCATGGGGGGGTCGCCTATTCTTTTTGTCAAGAAGAAGGATGGTTCGCACCGGATGTGCATTGATTATCGTGAGTTGAATAAGCTAATGGTCAAGAACCGTTACCCATTGCCGAGGATCGATGATGATTTGTTCGATCAGTTACAGGGAGCATCTTGGTTCTCCAAGATCGATTTGAGGTATGGGTATCATCGGGTGAGGGTACAGGAGGAGGATGTCCAGAGGACAACATTCCAGACTCGTTATGGGCATTACGAGTTCGTGGTGATGCCTTTCGGACTGACCAACGCACCGGCGGTGTTCATGGATCTCATGAACAGGGTGTAAAGACCGATGTTGGATCGCTCAGTGATCGTGTTCATCGACGACATATTGGTGTATTCGAGATCCAGAGAGCAGCATGATGAGCATTTGAGGGAGATCCTCGGAGTTCTGAGATCGGAGATCCTTTAAGCCAAGTTCTCCAAATGTGAGTTCTGGCTACGAGAGGTTTAGTTTTTGGGGCATCTCGTTAACCAGAATGGGATATTGGTCGATCCTGCCAAGATTGAGGCGGTCATGAGGTGGGACGTGCCGAGATCACCCACCGAGATCAGGAGTTTTCTGGGTTTGGCCAGCTATTATCGGAGATTTATTAAGGATTTCTCCAAGATCGTTGTGCCACTCACCAAGTTGACCCAGAAGGGTGTTGCGTTTTCTTGGGGTCCGGAGCAGTAGACCTCGTTCGAGACACTTTTCCAGAAATTATGCGAAGCCTCAGTGTTAGCCCTTTCGGAAGGGATGGAGGATTTTGTGGTATATTGTGATGTATCGATATCCGGATTGGGAGCGGTGCTTATGCAGAGGGGGCATGTGATAGCATATGCAACGAGGCAGCTTAAGCCTTTGAGTCGAGATATCCCACTCATGATTTGGAACTGGGAGCGGTAGTGTTCGCCCTCAAGATCTGGCGACATTATCTATATGGGGTTCGGTGTACGATATACACGGACCACAAAAGCTTGAAGTATTTGATGGATCAACCCAACCTGAATATGCGCCAGAGGAAGTGGTTGGACGTGGTCAAGGATTATGATTGTGAGATCCTGTACCACCCGGGCAAGGCTAATGTTGTAGCCGATGCACTGAGCCGTAGGGTGGAGGGCGCCCCAATACGAGATGTTTGTTTGACATTGACAGTGATGACACCGGTGTTGGATGCTATTCGTGGGGCCCAGGCTGAGGCTGTGAGGCTAGAAAGCCAGAAAAGAGAGCGAGTTGTTGGGATGGTATCGGAATTCATTACCGATAGCCGGGGTCTATGACATTTCGGGGTTGGATATGGGTACCGTCCGTGGGCGGAACGCGTACCATTTTGATGGAAGAGGCTCATCGATCAAAATTCTCGATCCATCCCGGGGCCACCAAGATGTATTTGGACCTGAAAAAGGAATATTGGTGGCCCTGTATGAGGAGGTATGTCGCATGGTTTGTAGAGAGATGCTTGACCTGTCGCAGGGTGAAGGTCGAGCACCAGCGTCCACATGGTAAGTTGCAGCCATTAGAGGTTCCCGAGTGGAAATGGGAACAAATTAACATGGATTTCATCACCAAATTGCCAAGGACCGCGAGGGGTCTCGATGCAATTTGGGTGATTGTGGACAGGTTGACGAAGAGTGCTTACTTCCTGGCCATCAGTGAGAGCTCTTCCGCGGAGAGGTTGGCAGAGATGTACGTGAGAGAAGTGGTATTGCGGCATGGAGTGCCGATCTCGATTGTCTCAGATCGAGATATACGTTTCACTTCCAGATTCTGGAAGAAGTTTCATGAGGAATTGGGTACAAAACTGCATTTTAGTACCGCATACCACCCACAGACTGACGGGCAGAGTGAGCGGACGATTCAGACACTCGAGGACATGCTCCGAGCATATGTGTTGGATTTCGGCGGGAGTTGGGACACGTATTTTCCCTTGGCAGAGTTTTCTTATAACAATAGCCATCATTCGATCATTGGCATGCCGCCCTTTGAGTTGTTGTATGGGAGGATGTGTCGAACCCCTATTTGCTGGGGAGAAGTAGGGCAGCGTGTGATGGGTGGTATCGAGATTGTGCTTTAGACGACAGAGAAGATCCAGCAGGTCAGACATAGATTGTTGACCGCTCAGAGTCGTCAGATGTCACACCCCCGAACCAGACGGCGGAAACGTCCGAGGGCTATTGTGACTCAATTGAATACCATCACAATGAATATACATGAATAACATCATTCATCACCATGCATTGAAATATTACAACCGGTATTGTTTACATTTAGTACATTGTTTCAAAACATTACATTTCCAAAACGTAAATTGTTCGATACTAATTAAACGAACAACATGACATCACTGGGTACATTTTTCCTTCGATTCACCTGTTACCTGAGAATACAAGTATTTTGGAAAAACGTCAACATATGAAATGTTGGTGAGTTCATAAGTAAGGTTTGAAAAGAAATGATTTGTATAATTTTGAAAACCACAGAAAATCTGATATTTTCTAAAAAGAAATGTTGTATATAGGAAAAAGTGTGAAGATCCGTAAGTATGCTTGTTGATTATTATGAATGTGAATAATTGTTAAACTTTGTATATATCACGTAGTTAAGAGCGTTGAATTTCCCAGGAAAACCCGATGTTTTCCCAATACATTAAATTACGTAGCTGAGTTAGTGTTATTCCGATACGACGTTGTTTCCGATAAATCCAGGTGACATTGGATTAATTACGGGTTGTGAGTCGTTATAATCACGCATTAATGAAAATGACTAGTTTACAACTTTACAAACGATCCCTTAGGCGTCGTCCGTACTACTCACTTAATCCAACCACCCTGACTTCTCATAGCCCCACAACCGAGGAGAAAAGAGGGTACGAAGCCCCCGTTATTTCCATGTGTCGTTCAAGGCTATCGTGAATGCGAAAGGCCCTTGGCCCAACTTGCATTTGACTTCTTGACTTTTCTAGCAGCACCAAAGGACCCTTGGGGCCCAACAGCACAATAATGCTATTGAAAGTCCTATTACACGAAACTAGGTCATATATTGCCCAATAACATGTAAGCGCGTTCCCTTCGGGCCTAAAGATCATGTCATTGGGCTAGCTAGGCCCAACAAGCACAATTTGAAACTTTTGAGCCCAAAGATGGTCTATTGACTTCTCGTGAATTTTCCGCGTGTGTATTGAAGTACCATCGTTTATTGATTTTTGATTTGTTATTGATTCGAAACCGAATCAATTCGTTTGATAACGATTTTGGTGTTCAAGGTGTATTTATTATTACGTTTCGCCGGTAGACGTAGTACTAGTATTTTTATCTTAAGGGATTTGCTGTTTTAGGAATTAGAGTTTATCTTTTTAAGCCCTTTCTTGGATGAAATTTACACTTTTAACCCTTTGTGTATAAAAGAATTTCCATTTTAGTCCTTAAACTATTTTTCTTGACACTCTAGTATCAAAACTTGTTGGAAAGACATTTTTAGCACAAATTTACTTGATAAACAGCTTAAGTCCTTCAAAAATGAAATTTTCTTGGTTGAAACCTCCATTTTCGCAACTTTTATAATTTTGGCCCAAAAAGGAAATTTTTTGCATCTTTGGCCCCTTTTTAATTTGAAAAGCATTTTTGACCCTTGAAATGGACTTGGTACACTAGAAATCCCATGTTTTACAGAAATGTGCAGTTTTAGCCCCTCCAAATCAAAAATTTCTCAATTTGGGGCTTTATTGGGCCGAAAAGCCCATTTTGGCCCATTATGTTTAAAATTGATATTTTTAACCCCTCAAAAGTGTTAATATTCATAAAATACACATTAGAAACTGTTTAGACTCATCTCAACCTTCAGAATTCATATATTGTCGTTTTGGGCCCTTTAGTTTTGTATTTTTAGCATTTTGAGCCCAAAAATGGGTTTTAAGTCAAAAAATGTTCATATTAACCAACTTGGTTATTTTTCTAGACTTGATTAGTGTGAAATGGTATAAGTTATACTTATTTCATTCATCATATTGTAGATCTCGATTTTTAGGTTCTTTTTGGCTAGTATAAACATCACAATCACATAAGATCATACATATAAGCATAAAAATCATACAAGGCATACATATACTCATAGATCTACACATTTGCTTGTATTCTCCCCCACAAAACTTATAAAAACCGAAAAATAAGGGGTATGAAGCTCACCTTTGGGTGTGGTTTCGGTTTTTGGAAGAAAATGAGAAGAAAATTCGGCCTTAGCAACCTTCCTTGGAGATCTCGAACTTAGAGGGTTTCTAAGAGAGTGATCATGATTTTTACATGGATTAGAAGGAGATTTTGATAAAACAAAGAACCTAGATCATAGATCCAAACTTGATCTTACCTTAGATGAAGAATTTGTGGAGATATCTTCTTGAAAGCTCCTTAGATCTCGAAAATATGGAGGAGATATGAGGGAGTTTTCTTGAGAGAAAAATGAGTGAAATGTGTCTCTGTGTGTGTGCTTGAAATCGGCCGAGAGCAAGAGAGAGAGAAGGAGAAAAGAGTGGCTAAGCTTGGAAGTATGTGAGTGCATGGATGTTTGAGTTCTCATGCATGGATGTCCCATGAATAATGGTGAGGTGTCACTCACAAAGTCAACTCCTCTTTCTCTTGGGCTTGGGCCGAGAATGGGGAGGGTAAGTGGAGGTTTTTGGGCTTTTTTACCTTAAGCCCATGTTATAGTTAGGTTGAATGATTTTTGGCCCTATAAAAATATAAATGTGATTTTTATGCTTTATTAGGTTAGATTAGGTTAATTATAGTCCAAAATGGTTCATATAATTTATCTATTTCATTCTAGGCCCAATATGGCCCAAAATATTGAATTAAATGAAAATGGGTCCAATTGGAGCCCATTTAAGAGTTCTAAGCCCAAGGTAGTCAAATTGGAAGCTTATTGGTCCATTGGGCCCAATAAGGAAGTCCTAGTCTATAATGGACTTAAACAAGAACTTCTAGGGTCTCCAATTGCTTAATGACTACATTGAAATGCTTGTATGAGGTGTTTGATTGAAATTCTGTTGTTATAGAGTATGCATCATACATGCTCTCATGTCTTTGATTCATAATTTGGCTTAAGTGTTGTAGTTACAAGGCACACAAATTTCTAGTTGTGACATCATCCGCCCGTTAGAGGGAATTTCGTCTCGAAATTCTTTTTGAAAGCTAGATTTTCGAACGCTAGAATAGATGAGGGTACTTTTGCTTCATTTGGTCTTCGCGCTCCCACGTGAATTCTGGCCCACGCTTTGCGTTCCACCGTACTTTCACGATCGGGATGCGACATTGCTTAGTACGCTTCACCTCCCTGTCCATGATTTCGACTGGTTCTTCAACGATCAGAAGATTCTCGTTGATTTCAATCTCATCAAGGGGAATGACGAGTGTTTCATCTGATAGGCATTTCTTTAGATTGGAGACATGGAAGACGGGGTGTACACTGTTCAGGTCCGCGGGTAGCTGCAGTTTGTACGCCACTGGACCTATTCGGGCAACGATCTCAAAAGGTCCAATGTATCGTGGGTTCAGTTTTCCCCGTTTTCCGAAACAAATGACTCCTTTCCAAGGTGAGACTTTTAACAACACTCGATCCCCGACCTGAAACTCTAAGGGCTTTCGCCGTTTATCGGCGTAGCTCTTCGGTCGGTCGCGTGATGCTTGTAATCGAGCTCTGATTTGAACTATCTTCTCCATGGTTTCACGAATGATCTCCGGTCCCATTAGTGCCTTGTCCGATGCTAGTGTCTTTGCTAGCTGGGTGTCGCCCACCTCAGCCCAACACAACGGTGATCTACACTTTCGTCCATATAGTGCTTCGAAAGGAGCGACTTTGATGCTCGAATGGTAACTGTTGTTATAAGAGAATTCAACTAAGGGTAAGTGGATGTCCCAAGACTTCCCAAAGTCTATCACACATGCGCGAAGCATGTCTTCGAGCGTCTGAATGGTTCGTTCTCTTTGACCGTCCGTTTGTGGGTGATAAGCGGTGCTCATGTCGAGATGGGTTCCAAGTGCTTTCTGAAGTGATTGCCAAAAACGTGAAGTGAATCTACTGTCTCTATCTGAGATGATAGACACTGGTATTCCATGAAGTCTCATGATTTCTCGAATGTATAAACACGTCAGTTTCTCCATCTTGTAGGATTCGTTTAATGGCAGGAAATGGGCGGATTTCGTCAGTCGGTCAACTATTACCCATATAGTGTCGAATCCGTCCGGCGTCTTGGGTAGCTTGGTCACAAAATCCATAGAAATCCCTTCCCATTTCCACTTAGGGATCACCGGTTGCTGTAATAACCCCGAGGGCTTCTGGTAATCCACCTTTACTTTGGCACAAGTAAGGCATTTACTGACATAGGTGGCAATTTCTGCCTTCATGTTAGGCCACCAATAGTGTTGTTTAATATCCAAATACATCTTGTCCGAACCAGCATTTATAGAGTATCACGTCTTGTGAGCTTCATCCATGACTACCTCCCTAAATCCTCTGAGTTTAAGGACCCAAATACGGTTCTTGAAATAGTATACTTCGTTCTCCTTTACCTCTAGATTCTTCTCCATCCCGTGTAATGCTTCGCTTGCTCTGTTTTCCGTTTTCATGGCCTCTGACTGGGCTACCCCGATCTGAGTGGTTAGGTGAGATTGGATGGTTATTGAGAGAGTTTTTGTACGAAGATTAGAGTACTCCTTCCGACTCAATGCATCAGCTACCACGTTGGCCTTGCCCGGGTGGTACTTGATTTCACACTCGTAATCGTTTAATAATTCAACCCATCTTCGTTGCCTCATATTCAGCTCTTTCTGATTCAAGATATACTGGATACTTTTGTGGTCCGAGAAGATGGTGCACTTCGTACCATAAAGGTAATGCCTCCAAATCTTTAGAGCAAAGACCACCGCTCCCAATTCCAGATCATGGGTTGTATAATTCACTTCGTGTGTCTTTAGTTGGCGGGATGCGTAAGCTATTACCCTTCCACTCTACAAGAGAACGCATCGTAAACCATGATTTGACGCGTCACAGTAGACCACGAAATCTTCCGTTCCCTCTGGTAGAGATAGTACCGGGGCGCTGCAGAGCATCTGCTTCAGGGTTCGGAATACAACTTCTTGTTTGTCCGTCCATTTGAATGGTACGCCCTTTTGTGTAAGTGAGGTAAGTGGCTTGGCGATCTTAAAGAAGTTTTGAATGAACCTCCTATAGTAGCCCGCTGGCCTAAGAATTGACGAATTTATGTGGGTGTTGTCGGAACGGGCCATCCTTCAACGACTTTGACCTTAGAGGGATCCACATGAATTCCATCTTGGCTAACAACATGACCTAGGAAGTTCACGCTACGGAGCCAGAACTCACACTTGGAGACTTTTGCGTATAGCTTTTTCGTTCGTAGGGTTTCTAGGATTTGTCGGAGATGTTGGCCATGCTCTTCCTCGCTTCGGGAATAGACGAGAATGTAGTAAATGAAGATGATGACAAAGTTATCGAGGAATGGTCGACAGATTCGGTTCATCAGGTCCAAAAATGCGGCTGGGGCATTTGTCAGACCGAAGGGCGTTACGACAAATTCATTATGTCCGTAACGAGTTCGGAAAGCGGTTTTAGGAATATCCTCTTTCGGACCTTGATTTGATGGTATCCGGACCGTAGATCTATCTTAGAGAAGTAACTAGCTCCTTGGAGCTGGTCAAATAGATCGTTGATTCGTGGGAGTGGATAGCGATTTTTGACAGTGGGTTTATTTAACTCCCTGTAATCGATGCACATTCTAAAAGATACGTCCTTCTTTTTGACAAAGAGGATCGGAGCTCCCCATGGCGAGTAGCTGGGTCGGATGAATCCCTTGCCCAGGATTTCGATGAGTTGACTGGACAATTCCTTCATTTCAGCAGGGGCTAGCCGGTAGGGCGATTTAGCGAGAGGGGTTGCTCCTGGAACGAGGTCAATTCGGAACTCAACTTGTCTCCCTGGGGGTACTCCAGGAAGATCTTCAGGAAATACGTCTGGGAATTCACGTGCTACGGGAATGTCTTGAATGTTAACCTCTTCCTTGGTTTTATCCACTATGTGAGCCAGAAACGTCAAAACGTTCTTTCGTAGATGCTTTTGTGCCTAGATGCACGAGATGAGGCGAAGGTTCGTGCTAGGTTTGTCTCTGTAAATAACTAGGGTTTCATGATTGGGGAGGTGAACGCGAACAGCCTTCTCGTGACACATAATTTCAGCATGGTGGGGGCTTAACCAGTCCATGCCAATAATCACATCGAAACTCCTAATGGAAATAGGCATTAAGTCTATTCGTAAGATGTGTTGATTTAAGGTTAGGGTACATCCGGTGTAGATTTCCCCAGTGGATTCAGTTTTCCCATTGGCCATTTCCACCATAAAGGTTTCATTGAGCTTCTGGGGTTGTTGTTTTAATAAATGTTTAAACTTATTGCTCACAAAACTTCGCTCGGGTCTGGTGTCAAATAGGATGCATGCATAAGTGTGGTTTAGGGGAAATGTGCCGGTAACAACAGCGGGATCCTGAATCGCCTCCCCCTGAGCCATAGTCAGCACCCTTCCTGTTCCTCCATTTCCAGGATTGTTGTTGTTAGGGCAATCTTGACGGAAATGCCCAGTCCTCCCACACCCATAGCAGGTGTGGCTAGGCCCTGCATTGTTGCCACCGATGTTGATGTTGTTGCTGTTGTTGTTTCCCTGTTGTTGATTCTGAGGAGGGTAAGTCCTGTAATACCTTGCCGTGTGCCCCTTCCGATTGCAACTGGTGCACTGCAGCTCCTTGCACTCTCCATTGTGATGGAAACCGCACTTGTTGCACTTGGGAAAATTACCGGAATAAGGTCAAAGAGCATTCGAAGCAGCTGAGGCTGGAGCATGTGGTGTGGCCAGAACTTGTGATGTGGCAGCATTAACTGCCACTGTTTGTTGCTTCTTAGAAGTCTCGGGGCCTTGACGCCCCTTCCTCTTGTTGTTCTTCCCCTTCTTGCCATCACCTTCCTTCTTGCCTTCAGCCTCCGCTGGCTTCTCACCCTTCTTGTTGTTGTGGTCATACAGCTTCTTTGCCAATCTCTTAGCACTGTCGAAAGTTTCGGGATTTGCAGCTATCACGTTTCCTTGGATCGGAGAGGTTAGTCCCCAGATGAATCGCTCAATCTTCTTTCCTTCCGAGGTGATCATGCCCGGACATAATAGAGATAGTTCACTAAATCTGGATATGTAGGCATCGATATCAGCATTCCATACAGCGAGGTTCCACAGCTCTTGCTCCATTTTCTGAATCTCACCACGAGGGTAGTATTCGGCCATCAGCATTTCCTGCATTTCTGTCCATGGCATGGAATTGGCTACGAGGAGTGTCATGCCTTCCACGTGCCCGTTCCACCAAGTGAGCGCTTGGTCGACAAAAGTGCATGCAGCAAACTTTACTTTCATCTCTTCAGGGCAATCGCATATCTCGAACACCGATTCCACCTTCTCGATCCATGGTTTCAGAGTGATCACTCCTCCGGTGCCGTTAAAGGTTCTTGGTTTGGCGTTCATGAAGTCCTTGTAGGTTCAAGTTTTGGTGGGTCCTTGATTCATTCCATTGTTCGAACTCCCGTCCCCTTTCCCGTTGCCTCCTTCGTTGTTCCCTTAGTGAATTTGTGCCATAGTTGCGGTGACCGCAGCAGATACGGCTGCCTAGAATGCAGTGGAGTCAACTTCGGGTGGGGTTGGTCCAGGGTTTCCGCGAGTAGGTCGGCGAGGCATCTTTCTGTCATGAAACGGAAAGATGTTGAGTGTTTGTGGGTTCTGTGAGGTTGTGATCCTACTGACTAGGTGCATGGTACGAACTTAAGTACGTCAACAAATTAGCATACAATCATGGATTCACAACACATAGCAATTTGTAATGTCATAATAAAACACGTAAAAGTTCACTAATATCATCCGCATTTGATACATGAAAATTTTGCTCGAAGAGCATACATAAGTGTTACTAGTTCGGCAGCATAACGGCTCTATGAGTAGTGTAGTCACTTAAACATAGAGTCGGGGTACATAGCATAGATCCTAATGGCCTAGTCAGATAAGCCTATCCCCAATCGCGATGAGCTGTGCCCGTGGGTGGTGCTGAGGAAGTGGATGCTACCTGAAGACGAACCACCTGTCGTTCTGCATCCTAGAGTCAAGACTCCCACCTCACCTGCCTCATATGGAACTCTCGAAGTACGTCTCGTGTCTCCTGCTCTGCACGCTCGACCCTAGTCCACAGTTTGCGTACCTGGTCGGCGGTGCTCTGAGCAAGGTCGCCAGTGTTCCTCCGTCCACTGTTGCACTCTCCATTGTGATGGAAACCGCACTTGTTGCAATTGGGAAGATTACCGGAATAAGGGTAGGAGCATTCGAAGCATCTGAGGCTGGAGCATGTGGTGTGGCCAGAAGTTGTGCTGTGGCAGCATTAACTGCCACTGTTTGTTGCTTCTTAGAAGTCTCGGGGCCTTGACGCCCCTTCCTCTTGTTGTTCTTCCCCTTCTTGCCATCACCTTCCTTCTTGCCTTCAGCCTCCGCTGGCTTCTCACCCTTCTTGTTGTTGTGGTCATACAGCTTCTTTGCCAATCTCTTAGCACTGTTTGTTGCTTCTTAGAAGTCTCGGGGCCTTGACGCCCCTTCCTCTTGTTGTTCTTCCCCTTCTTGCCATCACCTTCCTTCTTGCCTTCAGCCTCCGCTGGCTTCTCACCCTTCTTGTTGTTGTGGTCATACAGCTTCTTTGCCAATCTCTTAGCACTGTCGAAAGTTTCGGGATTTGCAGCTATCACGTTTCCTTGGATCGGAGAGGTTAGTCCCCAGATGAATCGCTCAATCTTCTTTCCTTCCGAGGTGATCATGCCCGGACATAACAGAGATAGTTCACTAAATCTGGATATGTAGGCATCGATATCAGCATTCCATACAGCGAGGTTCCACAGCTCTTGCTCCATTTTCTGAATCTCACCACGAGGGTAGTATTCGGCCATCAGCATTTCCTGCATTTCTGTCCATGGCATGGAATTGGCTACGAGGAGTGTCATGGCTTCCACGTGCCCGTTCCACCAAGTGAGCGCTTGGTCGACAAAAGTGCATGCAGCAAACTTTACTTTCATCTCTTCAGGGCAATCGCATATCTCGAACACCGATTCCACCTTCTCGATCCATGGTTTCAGAGTGATCACTCCTCCGGTGCCGTTAAAGGTTCTTGGTTTGGTGTTCGTGAAGTCCTTGTAGGTTCAAGTTTTGGTGGGTCCTTGATTCATTCCATTGTTCGAACTCCCGTCCCCTTTCCCGTTGCCTCCTTCGTTGTTCCCTTAGTGAATTTGTGCCATAGTTGCGGTGACCGCAGCAGATACGGCTGCCTAGAATGCAGTGGAGTCAACTTCGGGTGGGGTTGGTCCAGGGTTTCCGCGAGTAGGTCGGCAAGGCATCTTTCTGTCATGAAACGGAAAGATGTTGAGTGTTTGTGGGTTCTGTGAGGTTGTGATCCTACTGACTAGGTGCATGGTACGAACTTAAGTACGTCAACAAATTAGCATACAATCATGGATTCACAACACATAGCAATTTGTAATGTCATAATAAAACACGTAAAATTTCACTAATATCATCCGCATTTGATACATGAAAATTTTGCTCGAAGAGCATACATAAGTGTTATTAGTTCGGCAGCATAACGACTCTATGAGTAGTGTAGTCACTTAAACATAGAGTCGGGGTACATAGCATAGATCCTAATGGCCTAGTCAGATAAGCCTATCCCCAATCGTGATGAGCTGTGCCCGTGGGTGGTGCTGAGGAAGTGGATGCTACCTGAAGACGAGCCACCTGTCGTTCTGCATCCTAGAGTCGAGACTCCCACCTCACCTGCCTCATATGGAACTCTCGAAGTACGTCTCGTGTCTCCTGCTCTGCACGCTCGACCCTAGTCCACAGTTTGCGTACCTGGTCGGCGGTGCTCTGAGCAAGGTCGCCAGTGTTCCGTAACCGTCTCACCATGACCGGAAGGGCTCGATCGGCCAGTCCTCCGTCCCTCAGGTCAAAGAACTCGTGTGACATGCCGAACGGGGGTCGCTGTCCATGCTGTCTGCTCCATCTCCAAAGATCAATATCCCAGGAGGTGTAGGACCAGTGGGGCCTACCCGATAAGCAGGCACCCTAATCGGGTAAGGGGGTTGATGACTTCGGACTCCGCGTCTAAATCACCCCCTTCGCTGTCGTCAGGTTCCTCCTCAAAGTTTCCTTCGTCTTCTTCTGGTTCGGCAGGCTCGCCCTCGGCTCCTGCCTCCGGTTCCCCGTCAGATTCCTCCTCGGGGTCTTCCTCGGGCTCTTCTTTAGGCTCTTCGTCGATCCATCCGTTATTTCCCTGGTTAGGGAATTAAGGATCTCCGGGGTGATGGAAACCAGCCATGCTGTCTGCGAGAGTGTGTAAATATGCTACCATCATTCCTAGAATGCTACAACTATTGTACAGACTAAACAAACGTTCTCTTTTTAGTGATAAAGGGGTATGTTTTTAGGTTCTCTAGCTATCACGATCTCCTCAGGACGTATGGTAGTGATACCTTAGTTTGAATGTAGTTGATCAGGCTACATCCGTTCCTTGATACAACTAAGAACAGTCCTGGATTAACCGAGATACTAGTATTATCTTGTTTGATTCGGTGTTAGGTTCTCGTTCCTAATACAAGCAAGGGTGTTTTATTGTTATGTTTTACTTGTTTTGTTCAGAGTTGTGTTAGTCCCTCTTTTGGTTTATAGTTGCATATGAATGTGTGGCTAGATATGCTAGTTCACTATAAACAGAGCTCTGATACCAACCTGTCACACCCCCGAACCAGACGGCGGAAACGTCCGAGGGCTATTGTGACTCAATTGAATACCATCACAATGAATGTACATGAAACATAACATCACTCATCACCATGCATTGAAATATTACAACCGGTATTGTTTACATTTAGTACATTGTTTCAAAACATTACATTTCCAAAACGTAAATTGTTCGATACTAATTAAACAAACAACATGACATCACTGGGTACATTTTTCCTTCGATTTACCTGTTACCTGAGAATACAAGTATTTTGGAAAAACGTCAACATATGAAATGTTGGTGAGTTCATAAGTAAGGTTTGAAAAGAAATGATTTGTATAATTTTGAAAACCACAGAAAATCCGATATTTTCTAAAAAGAAATGTTGTATATAGGAAAAAGTGTGAAGATCCGTAAGTATGCTTGTTGATTATTATGAATGTGAATAATTGTTAAACTTTTTATATATCACCTAGTTAAGAGCGTTGAATTTCCCAGGAAAACCCGATGTTTTCCCAATACATTAAATTAGGTAGCTGAGTTAGTGTTATTCCGATACGACGTTGTTTCCGATAAATCCAGGTGACATTGGATTAACTACGGGTTGTAAGTCGTTATAATCACGCATTAATGAAAATGACTAGTTTACAACTTTACAAACGATCCCTTAGGCGTCGTCCGTACTACTCACTTAATCCAACCACCCTGACTTCTCATAGCCCCGCAACCGAGGAGAAAAGAGGGTACGAAGCCCCCGTTATCTCCATGAGTCATTGAAGGCTATCGTGAATGCGAAAGGCCCTTGGCTAGACTTGCATTTGACATCTTGACTTTGCTAGCAGTACCAAAGGACCCTTGGGGCCCAACAGCACAATAAAGCTATTGAAAGTCCTTTTACACGAAACTAGGTCATATAAGGCCCAATAACATGTAAGCGCTTTCCCTTCGGGCCTAAAGATCATGTCATTGGGCTAGCTAGGCTCAACAAGCACGATTTGAAACTTTTGAGCCCAAAGATGGTGTATTGACTTCTCGTGAATTTTCCGCGTGTGTATTGAAGTACCATCGTTAATTGATTTTTGATTTGTTATTGATTCGAGACCGAATCAATTCGTTTGATAACGATTTTGGTGTTGAAGGTGTATTTATTATTATGTTTCGCCGATAGACGTAGTACTAGTATTTTTATCTTAAGGGATTTGTTGTTTTAAGAATTAGAGTTTATCTTTTTAAGCCCTTTCTTGGATGAAATTTACACTTTTAACCCTTTGTGTATAAAAGAATTTCCATTTTAGTCCTTAAACTATTTTTCTTGACACTTTAGTATCAAAACTTGTTGGAAAGGCATTTTTAGCACAAATTTACTTGATAAACAGCTTAAGTCCTTCAAAAATGAAATTTTCTTGGTTGAAACCTCCATTTTCGCAACTTTTACAATTTTGGCCCAAAAAGGAAATTTTTTGCATCTTTGGCCCCTTTTTAATTTGAAAAGCATTTTTGACCCTTGAAATGGACTTGGTACACTCGAAATCCCCTGTTTTACAGAAATGTGCAGTTTCAGCCCCTCCAAATCAAAAATTTCGCAATTTGGGGCTTTATTGGGCCGAAAAGCCCATTTTGGCCCATTATGTTTAAAATTCACATTTTTAACCCCTCAAAAGTGTTGATATTCAGAAAATACACATTAGAAACTGTTTAGACTCATCTCAACCTTCAGAATTCATATATTGTCGTTTTGGGCCCTTTAGTTTTGTATTTTTAGCATTTTGAGCCCAAAAATGGGTTTTAAGTCCAAAAATATTCATATTAACCAACTTGGTTATTTTTCTAGACTTGATTAGTGTGAAATGGTATAAGTTATAGTTATTTCATTCATCATATTGTAGATCTCGATTTTTAGGTTCTTTTTGGCTATTATAAACATCACAATCACATAAGATCATACATATAAGCATAAAAATCATACAAGGCATACATATACTCATAGATCTACACATTTGCTTGTATTCTCCCCCACAAAACTTATAAAAACCGAAAAATAGGGGGTATGAAGCTCAACTTTGGGTGCGGTTTCGGTTTTTGGAAGAAAATGAGAAGAAAATTCGGCCTTAGTAACCTTCCTTGGAGATCTCGAACTTAGAGGGTTTCTAAGAGAGTGATCCGATTCAGGAAGAGGGGCAAGTTGGGGCCCTGATATATTGGCCCTTTCATGGTGATCACGAGGGTAGGCAGGGTAGCCTATCGTTTGGAGTTGCCAGCATAGTTGGGCCAGATTCATGACACTTTCCACGTGTCGCAGCTGCGAAAGTGTATAGCCGACAAGTCGGCAGTGGTGCCATTGGAAGATATTCAGGTGGATGTAAGCCTGAATTATGTTGAGTGACCAGTGGCGATTAGGGATCGGAAGATCAAGGTTTTGAGAAAAAAGGAGGTGCCTCTGGTCCAGGTCTAGTGGTAGCATCGAAAAGGGTCAGAGTTAACTTGGGAACCGGAGTGTGAGATGCAGGAGCAGCATCCAGAGCTGTTTGTTGAGTGAGACTTCGAGGGCGAAGTCTGATTCTAGTGGGGGAGAATTGTAACATCCGGATTCCCATGTATTATATTTTATTCTCTTATTTTTGAAAGTTGTGAGGAGACTCGGCGAGTTGGTGTCTAAAATCGCCGAGTATGGTTGCGGATTGGTATGCGAGTTCACAACTGGACTCGGCGAGTTCATGAGTGGACTCGGCGAGTCCATGTTGTTTAATGAAACCCTAATTTCTAGGGTTTGAGAGTTATTTGAAGGCCCTGAGGGCTGTCATTTCCAGCCACCAACCCCCAGAGAGTAACCGTATGAGATCTAGAGCGTTTATGAGGAAGGAGAGGCCAGTCTTGATCCTTTTGTGGGTGTTTTTGCAAGAAGGAAGTGACCAAGACAAGAGGAGGCCGAATGAGGTGCGATTTTGGTGATTTTTGAGTTCATAGAGATTGTATTGAGGTATTTTCTCGAACCTTCTTCAGTTTTGGTGTTGATTCTTAGTGTTAAGGTTTTCTAACCCTTTTAGAGGTTGATTAAGTGGAGCATTTGGTCCCTTATCGAGTTTATGTCTTGGATATGTACCCAAAGAGGTCCAGAGACCTTAATCCTTGGAGCTTTATGAGTCATTTTGGGAGCCATGAGCTTGGGATGTCATTTTTGGGGCTAAATCACCAAGTTAGACCATGTTGATGTTGTATGAGTGTCAAGGTCTGAACTTTACGTGATAATCATGCTTGGGAAGGCCAGATCTATGAATGTATGGAATAGATCTGACCTCAGGAGGCCTGTGGAGTTTGTGCATGGTATGAACTCACCGAGTCCGAAGAACAGACTTGGCGAGTAGGATGAGGGTTTTTTGTAAATCACTTAGTGAGTGGACTTGCCGAGTTAGGGAATAACTCGGTGAGTCAGGGTGAGTCAGGGGGGACTAGAGTTCAAGGCCGAACTCGCGGAGTTGTTCTTTAGACTCGGCGAGCTGAGTCGGGGTGGCCTCGCGATTCATGCAAGGTGGAACTCGTCGAGGCAGGGGAAGTACTCGACGTGCCAAGAGAGGGACTAAGAGAGTCAGTGGACACGTGTAGACTCGCCAAGTCGCCCTAGTGCACTCTACGAGTCGGGTCAAAGTTTGACCGTTGACCTTGTTGACTTTTAGGGTTGAGTACAGTTGTATTTATGAGAGTATTTAGTTTATGTGATTAGGCGGAGGCTAGATGACATTTCTACCGAGTCAGATATTTACTGAGACACCGAGGTGAGTCTTCTCACTATACGTTACCTAGAGTGGTATATTGTGTGGACCAGAGGGTCTTACGTGTTATGTATGAGATTATGTGCTATTTGTGATATGTATGTTGTATGATGTTATAGATCGGTCCAAAGGGTCCAACGATACAGACCGGGCCGGAGGGCCCAACGAGCTATGACCGGACCAGAGGGACCAACGAGCTACAGGACTGGAGGGTCCCGCTGAGACACATCGATCGGAAGGTCGTATTATAGCCTCGAGTGGCGTATGTGTTGTATGCGCTATTTTGGGGAACTCACTAAGCATTTATGCTTACAGTTATTGTGTTATGTGTTTCAGGTACTAGTGATGAGCGCGGGAAGGCGCCAGCATGATTCGTACACACACATTGGAGTTTATATATTTTTTGATCTTGGGGTTTTGTACTGATACAATGTTGATACAATGTTTTTAAAATGAATGTGAATGATATTTATGGTTTTCAAAAGTGAAAATTGTTTCAAATTTTTACGTTGTTACATTCGGGTTCGGCTCTTCCAGCTTCGGTTCTTAGCAGGTTCGGTCCCTATAGGGACATTCGGTTCTAAGAGGGTTCGCCCCTAAAGAGTGGGTTTCGGGTCCTTATGGCTATGTTACCCGTTTTTACCCTGTTTTAAGCGGGTTTTGACCTGGTTAACGGTCGGGATGGCCCGAAAGATTATAAAAAGCTAAAGGAATTTTTTAGAGAGATTTGGGAGAGATTTCACATACTTGGAGAGATTTCTCATACTTAGAGAGATTTGGGAGAGATTTCACATACTTGGAGAGATTTGGGAGAGATTTCATATACTTGGAGAGATTTCATATACTTGGAGAGATTTGGGAGAGATTTTAAATAGAGAGAGGTAAAATGAAAGAGATTGGGAGAGGCTTCTTTTGTGACCTTTTTGAGTGCTTGGCTCCGCAACGCAAGGTCCGTAAGCCCCGTTAAGCCATGTTTAAGAATCTTACACACTCCCGATGAGTATGCAACATTGTTTTATTCGTTTGGTTCGTTACTTACCATAGTTTTAGGTTAATGAAATCTAGATATACGTACTTTTCAGTTGATGACTTCTTATTAGAATAGCGAGTTGTACAGTAATTACATAACGTAAACCCTAGTATAAAATGGATAGTTGAGTTGACCGGTTTGACTTGTTGACATTATTTGACTTTGACTTGACCAGAATTTGACGGTTGTTACATCATCCCCCTGTTAGAGGGAATTTCGTCCCGAAATTAGCACTTTGACCGGGACTTCGAGAGTTGGGGAAGGATGGGGGTAGTTTGCGGAGTACAAGAAATTGGTATGGCGGGGACCATTCCTCCTGATGTTAAATTACTACCTTGGAATTTCTTATTGTAAAAGGGGTTTATGGTTTTGGAATGGTAGTGTATTCAATGTGTTCCTTTATGCTCCCTGTTTTATCCTTGTTGTTACCACTATGAATGTTTTATAATGTAGTTAGTGAGTAGTGGTATTACGAATGCTTTAACAATTGGTGATGAAATTTGCATTATAAGTCCTACCAGATCTTTTATAATCGCTTGGTGTAAACTAGTCGTATATCATTAAGGTTGCAAAAGTATTCGAATGAGTGACTCCGCCTTAAGCCCACAACCAAACAAGGAACATGAAATAAGGCGGAATTATACATTTTAAGTCCTTAGAATCTTAATGATATATGACCATAATGTTTACACTAGCCATCATAGATTCGCTAGTAAAAATCCTGTATTTTTATATACGTGATAAGACTTACTTGGATTTGTCATGTCTCTAGATCTATGGTTGATAAACCCTAAGTCGACATTGGTCTCAGCAAGGATTTAACACCTACATGTGACGGTTAGAAGCACTTACCGCTATTCACGGGTGGTTCCGGGGGAGTTTCTCCTTTAGTGATCTTAAGCACCCTTCCACCGTCACCAGCATTCCTTGTCTTTGGACAGTCTCTCTTAAAGTGTTATGCTTCACCGCACTCATAACAAGTTGGGCTGGATCCAATGTCGGGGACCTGGCTAATGGGTTGTGTCGGTGCTCTACAGAAATGGATAGTGTGCCCCTTCCTGTTGTAATTTTTTCAATGCATCTCCCGGCAAACCCCAGTATGATGGAAGTTACACTTGTTGCATTTCAGAAGGGTTCCAACGTATCGATTTATGGGTGCTGGAGTGGCAAGAGTTGTGGCAGTATGAACAACAACAGTCTAGTGCTTCTTGGTGGAGTCCTGGGCTGGATGGTCCTTCTTGCTGTTCCAGAACTTCCTTTTGTTGCTTCTCCCTCCATCTTGCTCAAGGGTGGTTGTTACAGTGTCATGGCTGGCCCGATGGTCGATGAGTTGTTGTGCCAACTCCTTGGCACTGTCAAAGGTAGCTAGGCTTGAGGACAACGCGTTGTTTTGAATTTGGGGAGACAATCCCCATAGGTATTGTTCCACCTTCTTTTCCTCAGGAGTGACCATCATGGGACTAAGGAGTGCTAGATCACATAATCGGTCGGTGTAAGTTGCAAGGTCAGAGTTTTTCATCTTGAGACTCCACAGTTCTTGCTCCAGTTTTTGCACTTTGCTCCTTGGGCAGTACTCTTTCAACATCATCGTTTTTAAGTCTTCCCAGCTTTACGGGTTAGCCACTGCAAGCGTCAGTGACTTAATGTGGCTGTTCCACCAAGTAAGGGATCGGCTAGAGAAAGTGCAAGCTACAAATTTAACCTTGCTTGCTTCGGGGCATGCACAAATTTCAAAGACCGATTCGGTCTTCTTGAACCATTGCATCAGTGTGATGACTCCCCCGCTTCCATTGAAAGAATCGGGTTTGCCATTGGTGAAGTCCTTAAAGGAACACTCTCTCAAGCGCCCTTGGCTTTCTCCTTGAGTGGAGTTATTAATACCACTCCCTCTCCTTCTGGTACCGTCAGTGTTGATTTGGGACATAGCAGCTGCCACTGTAGCTGTGACCGCAGCTTGGAACATGACAGGGTCATATTGGGGAGGCGGCGGTGGCAAATTTCTTTGTGTTATGTCAGTGCGTTTAGCCGACCTACAAGGCGGCATCTTTCTTTTATAGAATTTCAAAGACGAATTAGGTATAAGTCTTTTAGTAATGGTTATTTGTCGTGCGTCGTAAAACTAGGTTATCAGTTTTTAAGTATAACATTTCCCTGTTGTTCGAAAGTGGCAATTAATTCATATAAGAGGTCTATATAAATAAACTTATGAATGTAGTAGTAATGAATCGAATGAAATTTTGTAATCTTGTTCCACGCCTGATCTACTCCCAAGATCACTTGGCATATACCAGTTGAGTATAATTAAGGTCCAATAGGCTGTTGAACTTAATGAGTCCGCCCTAGGTCCACAACCAAACAAGGAACATGACCCAAGGCGGACTCACCATTTCTAAGTCGATCGTCTCTTAATTATACCTAACCTGGGGGTATATATTAAGCAATCTTAGAGGCACCATAAGCGAATCGTCTGTAATACCCGGTTATGAAATATTTGGTAAACTCCCAATGAAATAAAATGTATTCTAATTTCATTTATACAGTTTAGAACATAATGTTTTGGAAAGTTTGACCTTATAAAAGGTCCACATTACAGTATGGTACGGAAAATTTCGACACTGACACGACTCTCTTGAACGGTGTAGTCTCTAAATTTGAAGGGTCGAGTTCATGCATGTGAGGGTCAGTGTTTAAACGTATTCTAGTAGTTTGAGTCTTTATCTATCCGTCAGTAATGTACACACTACTCGCGGTGGGTGGGGTTTCGTGGGCCATTGAATGAAGGCATGAAAATCTGCATTGGCCTAATTTCTGCCCTAGTTCCTGTCATTTGGTGTTACACCTTTACTACACTTTCTCTCCAACGCTGTTGACGTTCCCCATACCCTCTAGTCTCGGCTTGGGTTGCGATCCCTTTTCTCCAGATGGTTTGACGTGGTTTCCGTTCTCGTTCATGGCCTCTATCTAGATGACGAAGGCGAATTGCGGTGATCTTGGTGGTAGCGTCGATCTCCATTATTCAGCTTACCGATGCTCGTTTTGGTACTCTCTTGTGAGGGATGTGGCATGCTATGACAAGGAGAATCATGTCTGCTACTCTTCCCCAGTTGAGGTTGTAAAAACCCCATCCATGCCATAGGGAGGGTGTTGACCTAGTTCCTAACTCCGTCTCTGTAAATCTACGGCTCATTAAGGTGTCGGACCATGGAAGTCTCGTCGAAGTCTTCCTCTATTATTTCTTCAGTATCCTCTTCGAAGTTCTCTCCGTTTCTAACCACAATTTTCCTGGTTAGGAAGAATAGGGCCTCCTGGTAGTTTAGCTCCCGCCATGTTATTTGTGCGATAATAGGGTAGAAGAGATAACTAATAGACGTCTAATCCTATAAGTACTTATAGGGGTGATCCTTATCATTCACGCCTATAACCGCATAGTGCATACAAGTTATACATAATCTAAGATATAATAGACCTTAGAATAAATGACTTTACTCTAAGTCCACAACCAAACAAGGAACAGGAAGTAGAGCAATAGTCATAGATTCTGAGTCTATATTATCTTCAATTATGTATAACCTTAGTGTATGCACTCAGTCATTATAGACCTACTAATAGGGGTCTTTAGTTTTCACATAAGTTGGTTATAGTATCACAAAATACTCCTATAGTATTTTAATGTTTGTCTTATGTTTTCAATGTTTCTTTGTAGAGAGAATTGGTAAGTTTTTAGACTTGTTGCAACGCCACAACCATTCCCGGGCATATGCTAATCACTTCTGGGTCAGGCATAGTTGATCAGGCTATGTCATTCCCAGACCTGGCTATACATCCCCAAGCCTACTTGTGACATTCAACAATCATTACTTTTGTTTTGTTCTACAATTATGTTGACCTTAGTATGTATGCATGCATGTATACTTTTAACAAGAAACTATTTATTTCTAAAAGTATAGTCATTTGAAAATGTTAAATCAGAGACCTTAGTCGCAATGTATTTATAGTTTGTATATCTTATGTTGTTCGATATACTTAGGTCACTATAAACAATCTTCTGATACCAATCTGTCACACCCCCAAACCAAGGATGGCGGAAACGTTCGGGGGTGGAGGACTTCATGTATAGTATCACAACAATGAGTATAATAGTGCTCAAAATATATACAACCATCATAAATATAATTGAAAAGGTTACACCAAAAGTATATGTTTACATGTTTCAAATCAATTACATTATGATGACAAAATGAAGTATTTGACGATTTAACGTCCCATCCTCAAAATATTGTTGGTTTTCCTGCTTCATTGATTTCCTGAGAATACAAGTAGTTTTGAAAAAGTGTCAACAATTAAGTTGGTGAGTTCATAAGAGTTTTGTTTGAGAAAGAAACCGTTTTCTTTGTAAAAACGACAAAGTATGTTTCCAGAAAATCCAATATTTTCTTTATCAAGTGTGAAATGAATGCTTCTATGTTATGCGATAATGAACCTTAGAAAGACCCGTAGATTGCTTCTATAATCACTCAGTGTATATAAGTTATATAAGATTTAAATTAAATAAACCGTCAAATATAATGGGTCTGCCCTACATCCACAACCAAACAAGGAACATGAAGAAAGGCGGGCCCACCAATTCTAAGTCGATTATGAATAGATTCTTATATAACTCTAACATATACACTTCGCAATTATAGCCGAAGCCTAACAATTCTAGATGAACGTAGTTTTAACATAAATATGTTTCCAAAGAAAATCCAATATTTTCTTTATAAGAGTTAGGTAGTCCTAAATCCCAGGACCGAAAGTAAACAAGTATTTTCCATACTTAAAGATATAAAAGTGATTTTAAATCGGAATAAAACCCTTTTTGATATGAAAGTGCACAAGTATTTTTCCATACTTAAAGTAATTCTTGTGAGTTAAATCGACATAACTCGCTAATTTAAAAGTAGAACCCGTAAATCTTATGATTTGTTAATACCACATGTGAGCTATTATAACCATGCTAAGACTCAGACGGCCTCGTAATACGACGTTCTTATGGCATCGCACGTTAAATGAAACTTGTCACCTCCGACCTGCCGGTCTAGCTGTTGCAAGCAGCTCAGGTTCGGGTTTGTAAGACCCAATATAGCTCTATACACAACTATCATGCTCGCCCTACAAGAGACTCTGGTTACAATTCAAAGGACTTTTGACTTTGTTACCATGAAGGTAACACGAAGGGAATGTCTCACAAATTTATTCATTAATAGATTTACGTGAACTGAACTGAAAACCTTTGGTAAATAAGTTTGAAATGTAAATGACACATAAACTCTACCTATTATAGTTTATCCAAAACGTTTGTAATGTAAAAGAGCTCTTTTATGAAAATACATTAGTGCTATGAATCCATAAAGTATGCTTATTATAACTTATTATATGTGTTCTAAATAAATGAAGAATCAAATCATGAATGATTAAATTTCAGTTTATGATGATACACTAACAAGAAAACACATTCAATATTTAGTACTTATTGTTATACACTTTGCTCAACATAATACAAAGTGTTATGAAAGTTATAAGTTGTTAACTAGTTTTTAACCTTTCTGCACTGTTTTAGAAAAATCATAGAAAAATCATACAAAGTCGAAAACTGAATCCGTAAATTTTGTGAGTTCGTCAAATGTGTCTAGTTTATTTGTAGTTTTTATTATGATTTTTGGAAGTCTTTAACTTGTGTTAAAATATCAATATTCACAGACTGGTCCGGATTTGTTCTTGAAATGATAGGCTGTTTTGTAAAAATCACCATAAATCGTAGAAAAATCGTATGGAGATGTGCAAGTAGTCATTTTAAAGGTATAAACCTGAAATATTTTCATCTAATACAGTTTTGAAAACTAAAATGTTTAAGTTGACCAAAACAGTCCATGAATGGAGTTAAACTTTCTTGATGAAAGCTGTTGGAAAAGTTTAGTTGTGTTCTTGGTGTTTTAACTTGTATTCCCCCCCTTAAAACTTAAGAAAACATGAAAAGATAGGGGTATGAACTCACCTTATATGATTTCAGTGGGTGAATGAAGAAGATAAGAAGAGAAGTGTTCCACTCAAGAACACTTAGAAGGTTGCCTTGAAGATTCGAGAATCTAACACCAAAATGATGGGATTTGTGTAAGCAATCCATGATTGGAGTAGAAGGAAGTGTAATAATCATAAGCATGATGAAGATACTTACCAAAAGTAGAAGTAAAGCCTTGGAAAATGCCTTGGAAATCTCGAAATTGAGCGAGAAGACTTGAGAGAAAAGTGTTTGATCTTTTGGTGGAAATGAGAGAAAATGAGTGAAGTGAGGAGAGAGGGTGAGTTTTCCTAGCTCTTAGAACGTGAGAATGGATGGAAATGATGATAAAGTACATTGACATGACCTAGGTATGCTGGAAGGAGTGTGGTTGGTCATGGAGTGGGTGTGGGTGGTTGCTTGTGTCATAAACTAATGAAAAGTCAACACTCCACTTCTTGTACTTCACCCATTCCTCTTGGATAAAATTTATCCCAAAAAACGTGATTAATTAATAAATATGGGGCCTTATATGTTAAAATAAAGTTTTGGGTGAAAATCCCGCGTTAAAATAATTAAAAACGGGCCTAAAATGCAAAAATAGTCGAAAACCGGGAAGGAAAAGCGAAGTCTATGAAGCTTCTCGCATGGGGGATCGAAGGTGCGAGGGTTCGCTCCTTTAGAGGGTGGGACCAAAGCTCGGTTGTGAGGATAGGACCGAAGGTGCATGAAGCGAAATGGCTCGAAAGCGAGATGAGGCGAAGGCGAAAGGAGGGTTCGGTCCGAGAGGACCTTCGGGTTCGGTCCTATGCGAGGTTCGGGTTCGGCTCTTCCAGCTTCGGTTCTTAGTAGGTTCGGTCCCTATAGGGACCATCGGTTCTAAGAGTGTTCGCCCCTAGAGAGTGGGTTTCGGGTCCTTATGGCTATTTTACCCGTTTTTACCCCGTTTTAAGCGGTTTTTGACCCGGTTAAGGGTCGGGATGGCTCGAAAGACTATAAAAAGTTAAAGGAACTTTTGAGAGAGATTTGGGAGAGATTTCACATACTTGGAGAGATTTCTCATACTTAGAGAGATTTGGGAGAGATTTCACATACATGGAGAGATTTAGGAGATATTTCACATACCTAGAGAGATTTCACATACTTAGAGAGATTTGGGAGAGATTTCACATACATGGAGAGATTTTGGAGAGATTTCACATACTTGGAGAGATTTCTCATACTTAGAGAGATTTGGGAGAGATTTCACATACTGGGAGAGATTTGGGAGATATTTCATATACTTGGATAGATTTTAAATAGAGAGAGATAGAATGGAAGAGATTGGGAGAGGCTTCTTTTGTGACCTTTTTGAGTGCTTGGCTCTGCAACGCAAGGTCCGTAAGCCCCGTTAAGCCATGGTTAAGGATCTTACACACTCCCGATGAGTATGCAACATTGTTTTATCGATTTAGTTCGTTACTTACCATAGTTTTAGGTTAATGAAATCTAGATATACAAACTTTTCAATTGATGACTTCTCATTAGAATAGCAAGTTGTATAGTAATTAGATAACGTAAAAACTAGTATACAATCGTTAATTGAGTTGACCGGTTTGACTGGTTGACTTTATTTGACTTTGACTTGAACATAATTTGACGGTTGTCACAGAATTTAACGCTTGTGATAGTAAATTTGTAAAACTTGTGTATGCATGATAAGATGATACAAGTATTATGTTAAATATGAATACACTAATTAATAATGATAGAGTATAAGTATATGCATTATAATATCACGAATTATATGATAAGATATATATGGTATTATATTAGATACCTACAAGATGTTAGATGAAGATAGATTATGATTATACATTTATAATCATGTAAATGAGTATGTATGTATGTTTAGTATGTAGATGTGGTTGAAAATAGATTATATTATGTTAGATAACTACTAGAGAATATGAAACGTCCTGATTTTTAACCCAAAATTTTCATTTTTGTTTATTAATATACATATATATATATATATATATATATATATATATATATATATATATATATATCAGAGAATAATTACATTTAGCGGAAACATGTGGTGAATGTGCATGTGTACAGTCGAACTTTGTCTTTCTTACGAGTCAATGAAGTACCTGAAAAGCATTTATAATTAATTAGGTATGCATGAAGCTCAGTGATTTCCCAAAATACCATATACCATAATACATATAAATACATACAAACAATGGCTCATGATCTCACAATAATACAAGTACTTATGGCTTACACGTCATTTCATTAACACTGGTTTATGTGTACTTACGGCCTACATTTCATTTCTTTAACATGGGTCTATATGTACGTATGGCCTACATGCCATTTTGTTCATATGCGGGCCTATAGGCTCCCAACCTATTTAACTGTTCCACCATCATCCCATATCTGAGTTTAATATGACAACAATTGCGCACATAGAGACTGCATTCTAGATTCGACTAGTACATATGCATTTATACTTTCTACTCTACTTAAGCACACAAATATTATACTATTAGTTCTTACTCTTCTAACTCTCTATCCTAACACACATGAATTTATATTGTATTACATAGTATAGTGATATAGCTCACCTGGATAGTTACTCAGGTGATTAACATCAGTCCTTCTGATGATTCAACTGGCGAGTAACGCTTCTAAAAAGTCTTAACCTATAATAATATAACTTATCAATCCCTATGGAAATATGGTAATGAAGACTAGATCTTTCAATAATCAAGATGAATACCGAGACTTCAATCAAATAAGGATCAGCTAGGTTCAATAGTTGGGAGGTGTCAGGCCCCCAAACCAGAACGACGGAATCGTTCGAGGGCGGATGACTTTATGTAGTATCGTAACAGTTAAATAGATAGTATAGAAAGTAAAACAAACATCATATATATAATTTAAAAGTTACATTGTTGAATGATACTTGTTTCAAAATAAATTACAATATGATGACAAAATGAGTTTTAAACCGACGCCTTAGCGTCACTTCTCCAAAAGCTGAAGTTTACCTGTATTACTGAATCCTTGAGAAATACAAGTAAATTTGAAAGAGTAGATTAGAGTTTAAGCTGGTGACTTCATAAGTATTTAATGTCAATGTTTGTATAAATTTGAATGAAATTGTTTGTAGATGTTTGAAAACTCATAGAAAATCTCATATTTCCTACTAGTATAAAAGTAGTCATCTACCAAGACCTGACTGTTTTTGAATGTTTGCTTCTGGAAATCCAATATTTTTCCATAAGTGTGTGGTAGAATAAAAGTTCCAAAACTGTAATGCAATAGTGTTTTTCATGCCTAGAATAGTAGATTTATGTATGTATAAAATCACTAAGGCATTTATTAACCCCGTAAATCAACATGTTTTTAATACTCCATGTGAGTTTTATAACCATGCTATTGATCCAGACTGCCTGTAACAACGTTCTTCAGGTATTGGAATGTTATGACATTTGTCACCCCAGACCTGCCAGTCTAACTGTAGCTAACAGCTTAGGTGCAGGATTGCCAATCCCATATAGATCTATACACAAGTATCACGCTCTCCCTACAAGAGATTATGGTATATAATATAGGACTTTAACTGCATGCTTGAAGGTACGTGAAGTTGAATGTCTCAAAAAAAACTTAGTATCAAATAGATTTACGTATGAAAAGTCGAATTATTCTTGTATATGAAAGTATTTCCTTGATATAGTACTTATAGTATGTAAAATCTCATGAATATCTAGTAAACTATACCTATTATAGTTTTTCCCAAATGTGTGATTCTTGTATGATAAACCCTAGTGTAGTGTCGACTTTGTATGTAAAGTATAACATTTGTAATAACATTATTGAACATTTATAATCAAATTATACATAAAGTGTTTGATATTTATATAACAAAAGTATAGCAAAAGATTGATGTTTTTCACACGAGGATAACTGTGTGTGTACTTGTATTCCCCCCACCCATAAAAGTGTATAAAAGCATTTACAAAACATTTGAAAACGTAGTTATAGGGGTATGAACTCACTTGATAGATTGAAGAAGGTGAGACGAAAACTGAGCTAACTTTGACAGGAGAAAGCGGATTTCTCGGGATTCTCGGGAATCTTAGGAGCGTAAAACTTCCTTCGGGACTTGGGTATGAAAAATGGGACTTCGGGATATTCCTTGCATGCAAAACGGGGTAAAATGCAAGATATGGAGAGAAAATGAGCAATTATGTCCGAAACCCTCGCACCCTTTAGATAGGGGCTGGAAAAGATGCGAACGCGGGGCGTTCTTGCTGGGTACGCAGGGCGTTTCCCCTACGCAGGGTGTTCCCATGAACGCAGCGCACTCCAAAGCTAAAATACGTCATTGCTTACGAACCTTGGATGGGATGACGAAGCGATAGGTCTGCGAGCACGAACGCGGGGCGTTCCCTTAGGGAGCGTAGGGTGTTCCCTTCGGACCAGCCTCAGAAGTTGTGCCCTGAACTTTTAAAATGCTTAAATTCCGCGTACGAGCTCCGTTTTCGACGTTCATTATATGCACGCGAAGGTGAGAATATAATCTACAACTCCCGTTTACACTCCGTCAGCTAATTTTGAGTTTATTTTTAATAAGATATGTTTAATAGGTCGGGACTGGAAAAGTCCATTACAAATCCATAACTTTTCCATCCGATGTCCGTTTTTGTCAGTCTTTTTACCGTTGTATTACCATTGATGAGATCTTCGATTCTCGTTTAGGCCGTGCTGGTTAAAAGTCGCTCGATCTCTATTTTGAATTTTTAGGTGTCTACCGCTATGTTCGAAACTTCGAAAAATCATAACTTCCTCATACGAAGTCGGATTTGGGCGTTCTTTTTATGTATGCTCACGGTTTAATGATATCTACGACTCTCACTTAGATACTTAAGGCTAAAAAGTATTTTATTAAAACTTCGCGTTTTACGTTTAACCGTATTGACGGTTTTGCTGTGAATCTTAGGTTGGTCATAACTTCTTCGTTATAACTCAGATCTTAGTGTTCTTTATATTTCTTAAACCCTTGAAACGATATGTATCCTTTATGAAATCTATTAGAGACTTTTGAACCTTTTATTTTTTGACGATAATTTCATTATATCGAAAGATATTATAATTCTTGACTTTTTAGGTCATTATATTGATTCGAAATATCGGGTTGTCACAGGAGACAGGATCATCTCAACATATAGCCTTTCTAAAATCCAATAACCAAGACAACATGTCTATTGTAAACACCTCTCCCATAAGTATATCAATCAACATTATATCTGGAATTATTGATAAATGTCACACCCCGAACCAGAACGGCGGAAATATTCAGAGGCGCGTGACGTCATTGAGCAGTATCATAACAATTGTATATAGATGAAACATAAGAAACCTAAACATCATACATCAATAATACAAGCTTACATTGTTTTACATCATGTTCATGTTCTCAAAGTTTACACAAAAGAGACATTAGTAAACAAATTTCAAATACACAGCAAATTAATCTTGATTCCGCGAACCAAAACCTGCTTGTTGATTTCCTGAGAATACAAGTCGTTTGAAAAGTGTCAACATAAAATATGTTGGTGAGTTCATAAGCATTTGTTTATAAAACTTCGATGATAGTTTAGAAATCTAGAAAATCCAATATTTTCTTATCAAAA
The DNA here is from genome assembly GCF_051521515.1 of Lactuca serriola. NCBI lineage: Eukaryota > Viridiplantae > Streptophyta > Magnoliopsida > Asterales > Asteraceae > Lactuca > Lactuca serriola. The sequence continues at coordinate 119,839,221 of NC_136414.1, forward strand.
TAGTTGTGAGTCTTGTTACAATCCGAATATAGTTGCATGTGTACGTTAATTCATTGTTTTCGAAATCGTAATAAATCGTTTCTCCCAAAAAATCTTATATTCTCTGATGTATAACAAAAATAGTAGTTTTCATAAAATCATAACACTTGTGTGAAAAAGTTTTCGTTGAGGTATTCAAAACATATTTGATTGTAAACCGAAAGGGAATTCTGTATAAACACATTTATGATATATTCTAGTGAGTCGTTATAACCATACTGATGTGATGGATTCCCTATTATGATGTTCTTCATGCGTCGGTTTTGTTCAAGACATTTTTCACCCTAGAATGTTCGGTGTTGTTGTACCGAAAAACGAAGGTGCAGGGTGTCAACCCCGTATAGATCTATACACAACATCCCGCTCTCCTTCTAGGAGACTCTAATTATAACTCGTACATCACTTAAAGCGTACAATATTGTATTAATATATGTACTGTGAAGATTTTTTTGACTAGAATACTAACAAATTTTTGAACAAATTGTGAAAATCATTATTTACTATATCAATAATAATAGTTGTAGTTTAACTAGATATTTCGTTTCGTACGTTTCATTTGTTGGAATCAATCCACTTTGAAAAATTTATCGTAATAACTCGATATTATCAAAGCCGGCAAACAACCCCTTTTTTTCTTTATAAAAGACTATGTGTGACTAAATTTATCGGAAAATGCCAAGTTGTGATTTGTATATATAACTTTGACTTGTGTTAGTTTATGACATCAGCTTTATGACATGCAATTTTTTCTGTCATAAAGGCTCCATTTGTGTATTTCCTTGGTGAAATTATTTATCAATATTCATAAATAATCCCTAATAGTTTGCAAATAGTCACAAAGTTCCCATTTTAGAAAATCGCTAGCACTATTATCAACTAATCAAGGTCCCTTTTTATAACTTTTATCTTTGAACATGAAAGCATAGTTAAAGGGGTTAAGTTGGACACACGCAATAGTTGGGAGGCTCTTTTGTACCAAAGGTATCCTCTGTTCATTTATGAAGTTGTGAAACTTACGTTCATAAGAATATTACTAAAATAATATTTTAATAATATTTCTCACACACATCCACACATACGTATACATGCAATTATTTAAGTATTTAGACAAGATTTTGACTTGTACTCTCCCCCAAAAACACTAAAATATTGAAAAAGGTGGGGTATGAAGGTCACCTTGGTTTGCTTGTTGGGTGATTTTAAGAGTGATGAGGAAGTTTCCAAGCTCGAAACTTGGAAGATTCTTAAATCTTTAGAGGATTCTAAGAATAATTTTGTGTGTAAATATAATGAAATCTGAGAATAATGAGAAGAATAATTATTCAAAGAGGATAAAATACTCACCCAAGAAATCTGGGAATTTCCTTTGAAGAGATAACTTTGAGCTTGAAGGAGTTGAGAGTATTCTTGAGAGTATTCTAGAAGAGAAGAGTGAGAAGTGGAATAAGGGAGGAAAGGAGTTCACGTATCTACGGGGGAGGATAAGGGAGAAACTTGACATTTGCATGGAGGGCTGGTGGGTAAAGCTTGCTATCCACGGGCAATGTGTGTTTAACTGAGATTTGCTTGTGGAATGAAGGATTTACATCACATCACAAAGTCAAACCTCAATTTTTTTTAGACTCTCCTTAAAAATCTTGGGTATTATTTTATATAAATATGTTTAAAATAATTAATTTTGGCATAAAATAAGGGTTTTAACGGTTTAGGATATGAAAAATACGAGTTTGGTGTGATTCATGGTGTCAAAATGTCTTATAATGATAAAAAGGTCCGAAAATGACAAAAATCGGGAGTGGGGGCTGGTTTCTGCGAGGGTCCGAAGGCTTAGGAAGGATTCCGAAGCCATTAAGCAAATTCTGGAGCATCTTCTCGGATTTTCGAAGCAAACAGAGGAGTCCCGGAGCCAAATCTCGCAATTTCGGAGTCACAGGTGAAGTTCCGAAGTCAGGAGGCGGAGTCAGTGGTCCGGTCCAAGGTGCGAAGCCGGTCTTAAGCGAGGTCTTCCGGAGCAAGCCTTAAATCTTCCGGAGTTAACCTTCCGAGGCTGCGAGGTCTGAAGCAAGGGTTGAGGTTCCGAAGATGTGCTTCTTCTCGGTTCTTTAGAAGGCATTCCGAACAAGAGGTTTAGGACCAAGAGGGTTTCGAACTAAGAGGTCTAGGACCAAGAGGGTTCCGGACCAAGAGGGTCCTTTTGAGTTTTCTCCTCCGGTTTTGGGCTGTTTTCGACTGAGGAAGGTGTGTAGAGAGATTTGGGTGAAATTCCACATAGTTGGAGAGATTTGGGAGAGATTTCATATTCTTGGAGAGATTTCACATACTTGGAGAGATTTCATATTCTTGGAGAGATTTGGGAGATATTTCACATACTTGGAGAGATTTCATATTCTTGGAGAGATTTGTGAGAGATTTCACATACTTGGAGAGATTTGTGAGAGATTTCACATAATTGGAGAGATTTGGGAGAGATTTTACATACTTTGAGAGATTTGGGAGAAATTTCACATACTTGGAGAGATTTGTGAGAGAGTGAGATATCGTGGGAGAGATTGAGAGAGACTTTGTTGGGAGTCCTTATTAATGTTTTTCTTCGTAGAGTAAGGACTTTAGGCTTAGCTACATCCCATTTTGAGTGCCATACACGCCTGAAGGGTACTTATTTGTACTTTATAGAATTGATACTTCCCTAATTCAGATTAGGGTTTATAATTCTGGACATTTAGGACTTTCAAGTGTTACTTTTCATTAGGATTTATAGTTGTACATTTGTAAACATAAAGAAATCCCTAACATATAACATTGGATGAGATGACCAAATTGACTTGTTGACCTTGACTTGACTTTGACTTGACCCGAAGCTTGCCGGTTGTCACGTCATCCCCCCGTTAAAGGGAATTTCGTCCTGCAATTTGCTTTGAAGTAACCTTCAAAGGTTAGCGAATAGTTGGGGTACTTTTGCTTCATATGTTCTTCACGTTCCCAAGTAAATTCCAGTTCGTGCTTTGCATTCCATCGGACCTTCACAATAGGAATGCGACTCTGTTTCGTGCGCTTCACTTCCCTATCCATTATCTCAACTGGTTCTTCGACGAATAGGAGGTTCACATTTATCTCAATCTTTTCTAGAGGAATAACGAGGGTTTCATCCGATAAGCAATTTTTCAAATTCGATACGTGGAACACGGGGTGTACGTTGCTGAGCTTGGAGTCGGGATTTGATTTGGATTTTCTTCTCTGTAGTTTCTTGGATGATTTCTTGCCCCGTGAGAGTGTTGTTTGGCATTTTCCCTTTTACCAGTTGGGTGTCACCCACTTTAGCCCAACAAAGGGGCGATCTGCACTTCCGGCCATACAAGGCCTCAAAGGGGGCGACTCCTATACTCGTGTGTGTAACGCTCCTGTTTCTACGCTAGGCATTAATATTGACATAATGGTCTAGGTTAACCTTTGTAACTCATTTAGAAGAAATGAAAAGGAATTATGTGAATTTTATGTGAATTATGTGTTTTATGCTTAATTATTAGGGTTTAATTAATTAAAAATAAAAATAAGCATCAAAATTAAAGTGTGAGATAAGCCCGATATCTTTAGATAAAGTTGTAGTGGTCGAAAGAAGGATTTCGGGGATATAAAGAATGCCGAAATCCGAGTTATAACGAAGAAGTTATGACCTGTCGAAGTTTCGCTACAAAACCGGCACGGTGGCGAATATCGTAAAAAGTGATTTTTGATAAACTACTTTTTAGCCTTAGTAATCTAAACGAAAGTCGTAGTATTTGTTAAACCGAGACGTTCGAAAAAAAGAACGCCCAAATCTGACTTTGTATGAGGAAATTATGATTTTTCGAAGTTTCAGCTTAGCAGTAGACAGCTAAAAACTCGAATTTTAGATCGAGCGATTTTTAGCTAACACAACATAAACGAGAATTGAAGGTCTCGTCATTATGAGCACAATGGTAAAAAGTCTGACGAAAATGGACGTCGGATGAAGAAGTTATGAATTTTTAACGGATTTCCTGTCCCGGTCTGTTAAAAATAAAAATATAGAATTTAAAGTCAAAATTAGCCGACGAAGTCTAAACACGGAAGTTGTAGAGCGTAATTTTAGCTACGCGTGCATATAAAGAACGTCAAAACAGAGCTCGTATGCAAAAGTTATGGATTTTAGAAGTTTTTGCACAAAAATCGAGAAAATTCGCATAGTCACGCTTTTGCCACGTGTCCTCGCCTCGCATATGCCACGTGGCGAAATCTGTTGAATCACCCTCGCATGAACAGTAACCGCGGTCCACTAGCAGTCCGACGTGTGCACTATCCTCGTGTCCGAGCCTCGCACATGGGTCACGAGGCCGCAATCCAATCAGAGGCTGCCACCTTGTCCCTCGCACCTGTGCACCCTCGCCTGCTGACCCCACCACCATGCCGACTTTGGATCAGTAGACTTCGGTCCAATCACAGGAGGCCAGCAAGCCTTCGCACGTGCAGCCCTCGTGCGAGCCTTCCTCTACGAGCCCTCGGATCTGCGACGCGTGGTTCCTTTTCAGCCGTCTGATTAGAAGCCTCCCCCTATAATTAGAAGGGTGCGAGACCTCCCGAGGGTATTTTGAAAACTTGTCATTTTTAGCCCCTTTCTCCATATTTCTTTCATATTATCATCCCCCGAAGCCCCGGTATCAATTATAAGCCCCGGAATACGCCACAAAGAGCCTGTGAAGCCCGGAAAATTTATCTTTTCGGTTTCGAAGCCCGACCTTTCGCAGAGCCCGATTTCTCAATAAAACTCTCGGTTTTATTAGAAACGATCGTTTTAGGAAACGAATTGCTGCCCGGTTTTCATTAAATCAAGTGAGTGTGTAGTTACTTTCACCTTACACATAGATATGAAGTATTTTACATAAAATACGTGTTGTGTGAATATATATTATTTGTTTATTTGAGATGGATGCTGAAGGAATGATTTATACATGTTTTTAAATAATTTAAACTATATATGTACTTTTATCTACGAAAAATGTTGGGTAAAACATGGGTAAATGAAATAGTGGGTATGATGAAAGATGAGTTGGATAAAGGAGATGATCAATAATATTGATCATGATTTGAGGGTGAGTGGTGAAATTTGAGAGAATCACTTACCCAAAATGTTGGCCCCCGTCATTCAGCAGAGTATGGATGACAACCATGGACTATTCTAGACAGTCTATGGAACACTAGCAGGCCCGCAACCTGTAGGTGTAATGAACTATATGCTCATTTGTTGTACTCTAAAACCCATTGACATGTATTGTAGGAGAGAATACCTGTAAATAATACTGTCGATAAATGAGAGCTATGGACTTAGCACATGTTAAATAAACCTTGGCAGCTATGGAATTAGTGCCCGTTGTATAAACCCCGATCACGAGGTGACCTTGTGTCTATTCCTTAGGATGAATCCTTAGGAAGGAGTGATAGTTGATTCTTAGGGTAAACCCTTAAGAACTAAATAAAATAATGGGGTTTGGGGTAATTCGGTTGATTGATTGATGTTTAAACATAATAAATTTATGTATTGTGGGTTGAAAACCCTATATGCTCACCAGGCTTCCAAGCTTGACCCACTCAGTTATTTATATTATAGGTAGAGGACCCCGAGCATAGTCGGATGATGATGATGAGTGAATTTTGGATTATAGGCCAGTAGTTACAAATAACTGTCGTAAGCCTTATAATGTCTTGTTTATGCTTTTGATCTGTATCAGAACATGACATCCCGAGGTTTTGATATAAAAAATGGAAATGATATATTTCTTAAAGAAAGGTTTTGATAAACTTTTATCATATTTTGTTTTGGGGACCAATTCCGCAACATCTTTTATAAAGATTTCTCTGATTTGATTTTAAAAAGCATAAATTAAATCGGTCTTTTCTGGCCGTGATATTAGGGGATGTCACAGTTGGTATCAGAGAATTCGTTTAAGCGAACTAAGAAATATCCTACGATTTCTAGACTTAAACTCAGAATGCTAACTAATGATTGTGAGATGAGTGTCTACCATAATTTAGACACGAGCACTAGTTCATTTTAGGAGGGATGCCTAAGATGCTTCTATGTGCTAAATGTTTTGTGTTATAGCTATAATGATGCTATTATTTGTTCGGATCTATGGTCTGTTGCCGACCGGATCTCGAAACCTTATGTGTGTAGGATTCTAAACGTATGACTACGATATTGGAAATAACATATAAACGTTTCGAAGACTTAACATCTAACAAAAATGAAGATCTAAATTCACCTACGATTGGTGTATAGATCGAAATGGCGAGTACTCAAAGTGGGTTTGGAAGTGATAATCCACAGCCTGAGCCAATCACGATGACTAGAGTGCATGCAATGGTACGTACGATGTTAGGTGAGCAGATGGAAGAAACAAAACGGTTACTTCAACAAAGTAAGGATGAACTTATTATGCCAGTACGTCAAGCATCTGTTCTTGAGGCAACTATTAGGGTTGCTAAGTCTATTGAGGAAATGATCAATGACACAACCGCCAACAAAGTTGAAGTTGGCAAGAAGAGGAAATTTGAGGGGTCTTCAAGGCCCAACAAGAGCAACATATCCTCAAAGTTTGGCAAAAGAATAGATAAAGGAAAATGGTGCGGGAAGTGCAAAAATAAACACTCTGGGAATTGTGACGGGAAGGTGAAGTGCTTTAAGTGTGGAGAAATAGGGCATTATGCCAATAAGTGTACGATTCCCAAGAAGGTGTGCTACGGATGTAAAGAAGAAGGCCATATTTCTAAGAATTGTCCGAAGAACAATGAAGTAACAAGGCCAAGTGCACCATCAACGCCAAAGGAATTTCAGGATATCCTTGACGAAGCGATTAATAACACTAGGAAGTAGAAGTCAAGACTTGATACCCGAAGATCAAGTTACGAAGTAGTAATGTGAATAGTAACAAGTAGTTTAGCCTATGAGAGGCATAGCATAGGGTAAACATGAACCTTTGTGTAATCGTTTCAAGGAAATAAAATAAACCCTGGTTTTGTCGTCTGATGAATAGAATGACTGGTGTAATTTTTTTTGAAGTTGTCCAAATCATCTGGAATTTCGATCACCAACCAAGTTGAAGTAGAGTTGATCATTGAAGATACGCGCGAAAGAAGTCCTAGTAGAATCTAGGAAAATTTTATGATTAATTGGACAAATTTATATGTGTTAAATTGTTTTGTGATTTTAGGACTTGGGGACTGCGAGACAGTACTTGGGACGAGTATGAGTAGGTGTGAATAGTAGTAGAGATCTATACTACTGGAAGCACAAGACTCGCACATGGATCAGGGAAAGTCACAAGGTTACCAAGAAGCTATTATTTGATTCCGTCTTGTTCTAGTCTGTCGTTACCATCGTTTCGGTAATGACTAAGAAGATGATTGTTATTCCAACCTTAGAGGTCATATAAAATTAAGTCCAACTACAATGAGTTTATTATGTGGTTCAGAGAACCAAGTTCAATGTAACATTTCACTTAAGCCAGAAGATTGAAATGAAAGCTGATCAAAGCGATCAATAGAAGTATCACACTCATTGTTAAAGAAGTTGGTAGTTAAAAATGATACATGTTGAACAGTGATTGTATCACATTAGAACATGAAGGAAGGTATAATTTGTTTTGTCCCTAGGAAATCTGAGTCTAAGTAGTGCAGTATACAATGAGAGATCATTAGAACATGACCCATCGATCTGTTACAATAAATGAATACTTATTCCAAGAAGAAGAAGGAGTCCTCAATAAGGATTTATTTTAACTCGAAGGTTACAATTGAAAGTCCTATGGAGATCTGAAGCTTTTTAGGATTAGCTGGATATTATCGCCGATTTATCCAAGGCTTTTCTTCAATCGCGACTCCATTGACAGCTTTGACCCACCAAGGAGCTTTCTATACTTGGAATGAGAAGCATAGGAAGCTTTGAGAAGTTAAAAAAGACGTCGTGTGAAGCACCGATTCTTTCGTCACCTGACGGAGTTGATGACTTCACAGTTTAAAATGATGCCTCTGGAGTTGGGTTAGGTTGTGTTCTGACCGAAAGGGATAAGGTGATAGCGTATGCATCAAGGCAATTGAAGGAGCATGAAACGAACTACCCCACTCACGATCTGGAGTTGGCAGCGGTAGTATTTGCCTTAAAGATATGGAGGCATTATCTTTATGGCACAAAGTGTAAACTTTTCACTGATCATAAGAGTCTTCAATATCTCTTTAATCATAAGGAATTAAACATGAGGCGACGACGCTGGCTAGAGTTATTCAAGGACTACGACTGTGAGATACTTTACCACCCTGGTAAAGAAAATGTTGTTGCTGATGCTCTCAGTCGGAAGGTAATCCTTGAAAAGAAAAGGCCAAGAGGGTTGAGAATTGAAGTTGTCTCGACAATTGTGGAAAGTATAAAGAAAGCTCAAGAGGAAGCTTTATAGAAAAATGACTGAAAGGAGGAATGTTTGAGTAAAACGTTGGTGTTTGATACAAACAGTCAAGGGTTGAAGGTATTCCAAAATAGAATTTGGGTACCTAAGACGGGCGGAGTAAGAGATATTCTGATGAAAGAAGCTCACAAGACCATGTACTCGATTCATCCTGACAGTACAAAAAATGTATAGGGATTTAAAACCCTATTATTGGTGGCCGAAAATGAAGCTCGATGTTGCTAAGTATGTGGCCGAGTGTGTAACTTGTGCTAGGGTTAAGGCACAACATCAGAAACTGTATGGGAGTTTAGAACCTTTACCCGCACCCATGGGTAAATGGGAAGACATCACCATGGATTTTGTGACTAAACTGCCCAGAACAAGGAACGGTCACAACATGATTTGGGTGGTCGTTGATCGCTTCACTAAGAGTGCGCATTTCATAGCAGCCAACGAGAAATGGTATATGGATAAACTTGCGAATTCTTATGTGAACGAAAGTGTGAGGCTTCACGGTGTTTCGTTAACGATTGTATCCGATCGTGACAGCCGTTTTACCTCAAGGTTTTGGAGGAGTCTATAAGAGGAAAAGCAGTTTATGGGACTTGAAATAGTCCATTAGATTGCTGAAAAGTTGTAAGTGATTAGGGAAAAAGATGTTAGTTGCTCAAAAGAGCTATGCTGACAAGAAACGACAACCGATATCATTCGAAGTTGGAGATTCGGTTTCACTTAAAGTCTCGTCGTGGAAGGGAGTTATAAGATTTGGTAGAAGGGGAAAGTTGAGTCCAAAGTTTATTGGACCATTTAAAGTTCTTCAGAGAATCGGGAATCAAGCTTACAAGCTAGAATTACCAGAAGAACTAGATAGTATTCATAACACCTTTCATGTGTGTTATTTCAGAAAGTTCACGGGAGGTGTGCCCGATATAATTCCCATTTCTGAATTAAGGTTGGACGAGAACTAGAGGTTAATTGGAGAACCTGAGGCAATCGTTAACCGTAATACTAAGAAGTTGTAACGTAAGACAGTCAATTTAGTGCCTATATGTCGGAAACATATAAATGGGCCAGATCCCACCTGGGAAACAGAGAGTGACATAGTCAGTCGCTACCCGTAGTTGTTTGTCGTTGTGTGATTCCGGGGACGGAATCATCCTCAGGGGGAGAGAGTTGTAACGCTCGTGTTTCTAGGCTAGGCATTAATATTGACATAATGGCCTAGGTTAACCTTTGTAATTCATGTAGAAGAAATGAAAAGGAATTATGTGAATTTTATGTGAATTATGAGTTTTATGCTTAATTATTAGGGTTTAATTAATTTAAAAAAAAATAAGCGTCAAAATTAAAGTGTGAGATAAGCCCGATATCTTTACATAAAGTTGTAGTGGTCGAAACAAGGATTTTGGGGATATAAAGAATGCCGAAATCCGAGTTATAACGAAGAAGTTATGACCTGTCGAAGTTTCGCGACAAAACCGGCACGGTGCCGAATGTCGTAAAAAGTGAGTTTTTGATAAACTACTTTTTAGACTTAGTAATCTAAATGAAAGTCGTAGTATTTGTTAAACCGAGAAGTTCGATAAAAAGAACGCCGAAATCTGACTTCGTATGAGGAAGTTATGATTTTTCGAAGTTTCAGCGTAGCAGTAGACAGCTAAAAACTCGAATTTTAGATCGAGCGATTTTTAGCTAACACAACATAAATGAGAATTGAAGGTCTCGTCATTATGAGCACAACGGTAAAAAGTCTGACGAAAACGGACGTCGGATGAAGAAGTTATGAATTTTTAACGGATTTCCTATCCCGGTCTGTTAAAAATAATAATATAAAATTTAAATTCAAAATTAGCCGACGAAGTCTAAACGGAAGTTGTAGAGCGTAATTTTAGCTACGCGTGCATATAAAGAACGTCAAAACCAGAGCTCGTATGCGAAAGTTATGGATTATAGAAGTTTTTGCAGAAAAATCGAGAAAATTCACATAGTCACGCTTTTGCCACATGTCGTCGCCTCGCATATGCCACGTGGCGAAATCTGCTGAGTCACCCTCGCATGAACAGTAATCGTGGTCCACTAGCAGTCTGACGCGTGCACTACCCTCGTGTCCGAGCCTCGCACATGGGTCACGAATCCGCGGTCCAATCAGAGACTGCCACCGAGTCCCTCGCACCTGCGCACCCTCGCCTGCGGACCCCACCACCAAGCCGACTTCGGACCAGTAGACTTCGGTCCAATCACAGGAAGCCAGCAAGCCTTCGCACGTGCAACCCTCGTGCGAGCCTTCCCCTGCGAGCCCTCGGATCTGCGACGCGTGGTTCCTTCTCAGCCGTCCGATCAGAAGCCTCCCCCTATAAATAGAAGGGTGCGAGACCTCCTGGGGGTATTTTGAAAACTTGTCATTTTTAGCCCCTTTCTCCATATTTCTTTCATATTATCATCCCCCGAAGCCCCGGTATCAATTATAAGCCCCAGAATACGCCACAAAGAGCCCGTGAAGCCCAGAAAATTTATCTTTTCGGTTTCGAAGCCCGACCTTTCGCAGAGCCAGGTTTCTCAATAAAACTCCCGGTTTTATTAGAAACAATCGTTTTAGGAAATGAATTGCTGCCCGGTTTTCATTAAATCAAGTGAGCGTGTAGTTACTTTCACCTTACACATAGATATGAAGTATTTTACATAAAATACGTGTTGTGTGAATATATATTGTTTGTTTATTTGAGATGGGTTCTGAAGGAATGATTTATACATGTTTTTAAATAATTTAAACTATATATGTACTTTTATCTACGAAAAGTGTTTGGTAAAACATGGCTAGATGAAATAGTGGGTACGATGAAAGAGGAGTTGGATAAAGGAGATGATCAATAATATTGATCATGAGTTGAGGGTGAGTGGTAAATTTGAGAGAACCACTTACCCAAAATGTTGGCCCCCGTCATTCTGCAGAGTATGAATGACAACCATGGACTATTCTAGACAGTCTATGGAACAATAGCAGCCCCGCAACCTGTAGGTGTAATGAACTATATGTTCATTTGTTGTACTCTAAAACCCATTGACATGTATTCCAGGAGAGAATACCTTTAAATAATATTGTCGATAAATGAGAGCTATGGACTTAGCATGTGTTGAATAAACCTTGGTAGCTATGGAATTAGTGCCCGTTGTATAAACCCCGGTCTCGAGGTGACTTTGTGTCTATTCCTTAGGATGAATCCTTAGGAAGGAGTGATAGTTGATTCTTTGGGTAAACCCTTAAGAAATAAATAAAATAATGGGGTTTGGGGTAATTCGGTTGATTGATTGATGTTTAAACATAATACATTTATGTATTGTGGGTTGAAAACCCTATATGCTCACCAGGCTTCCAAGCCTGACCCACTCAGCTGTTTATATTATAGGTAGAGGACCCCGAACATAGTCGGATGATGATGATGAGTGAATTTTGGATTATAGGCTAGTAGTTACAAATAACTGTCGTAAGGCTTATAATGTCTTGTTTATGCTTTTGATCTGTATCGGAACATGACATCCCGAGGTTTTGATATAAAAAAAGGAAATAATATATTTCTTAAAGAAAGATTTTGATAAACTTTTATCATATTTTGTTTTGGAGACCAATTCCGCAACATCTTTTATAAAGATTTCTCTGATTTGATTTTAAAAAGCATAAATTAAATCGGTCTTTTCTGGCCGAGAACTTAGGGGATCTCACAGTGTGATAGCTGTTGTTATATGAAAATTTAACCAAGGGTAGGTGGGCATCCCAGGCTTTGCAAAATCTATTACACATGCTCGGAGCATGTCTTGTAGGGTTTGAATAGTTCGTTCACTTTGGCCATCAGTTTGAGGGTGGTAGGCAGTGCTCATATCCAGTCGGGTTCCCAATGCCTTCTGAGTGACTGCCAAAAATGAGAGGTGAATCTACTATCTCGATCTGAGATAATAGATATGGGGACTCCGTGAAGTCTCACTACCTCTTTCAGGTATATCCGTGTTAGCCTTTCCATTTTGTACATCTCCTTTATTGGTAGGAAATGGGTGGATTTTATTAATCGATCAACGATCACCCAGAGGGCATCCTGACTGTCTACCATATTGGGTAATTCGGTTATAAAATACATTGTTATCCTCTCCTATTTCCACTTAGGTATTTCGGGTTGTTGAAGTAAACCCGAGGGCTTCTGATACTCCACTTTAACCTTAGCACAAGTGAGACACTTGCCAACGTAAGTGGCGATCTCCGCTTTCATATTCGGCCACCAATAATGTTGTTTGATATCCAGGTACATCTTGTCGGAACCTGGATGGATAGAGTACCTTGTTTTGTGAGCCTCATTCAATATTACGCCCCAAAATCCACCGAAGCTCGATGTCCAGATTCGATCCATAAGATAATAGGCTCCGTCTTCTTTGATTGTCTGATTCTTTTCCATTCCACGCAAGGCCTCATTTGTGACTTTTTTTTGGCTTCAAGGTTTCCTTCTGAGCCTCCTTGATTTGTGAGGATAGATGGGAATGGTCGGTCATTGTTAATGTATTTACTCAGCGACTCGAGTATTCCTTTCGAATTAACGCGTTGGCTACCACATTCGCTTTGCCCGGATGATACTTGATTTCGCACTCATAGTAGTTTAGAAATTCGAACCATCTCCGTTGTCTCATGCTCAATTCTTTTTGGTTCAGGATATGATGGAGGCTTTTGTGATCTGTGAAGATGGTGCACCGAGTACCATATAGGTAGTGCCTCCAAATCTTTAAAGCGAAGTCCACAACTCCTAGCACGAGGTCGTGGGTTGTGTAATTTACTTCGTGGGTCTTTAGTTGCCTTGAGGCATATGCTATCACCTTTCCTCATTGCATAAGCATGTAACCTAACCCTGGATTAAAAGCATCGCAGTATACTACAAAGTCCTCCGTTCCTTCTGGCAAAGACAATATTGCAGCACTGTAAAGGGCTTGCTTTGGGGTTTGGAATGCAACTTCTTGTTTATCGTTCCAATGGAAGGGTATGTGACAACCCTATATTTTCCAAAAGCATTGTAACACTCGAAAGCCAAATACAACGGAATTAACCTCGAAAATAAAGTGTTCAAGTATCTAAGTTGGGATGCCTCAAATATTAGATATCATGCCATGGTTTCCAAAAACATAAAGAACGCTCAAAACCGGGTTATATTGAAGAAAGTATAACCACTCGTATATTTACGACACGACGTTAAAACATTATTTGACGTAAAAAGTAAAATCTTAATAAAATACATCCTTGCCTTAGGTATCTAAACAAAAGTCGTAGATCTCGTTGAAAGGTGAGCGTGCATAAAAAGATCGCCCAAATTGGACCTCGTATGAAGAAGTTACGAATTTTCAAAGTTTCGTAACAGTAGTAGAGGGCTAAAAACTCGGATTGAAGATCGAGTGTTATTTAGCTATCGCCACCTAAATGGAAGTTGAAGATCTCCTCAGTGGTAATAAAACGATAAAAAGACAAACGAAAACCGACTACGAATAAAGAACCTATGAATTTTTAACGAACTTTAGGAGGCCCGGCCTATTAAAAATATATCATTAAAAATAAAATCAAAACTAGCCGACGGAGTCTAAATGAAAGTTGTAAAGCATAATCTCACCTACGCGTGGATATAAAGAACACAAAAAACGAAGCTCGTACGTGAAAGTTACGGAATTTAGAAGAGGACAGGCCGGATTACGCCCCGCGTTCTCTGGGAGTACGCCCCGCGTACTAGACCCAGAGTCGAGTCCCATCGGCCCGCCCCCTCTACGCTTAGCTAGCCAGGAGTCGTAAGCCATGACGCCATATTACGCCCAGCGTAACGAGGTACGCGCCGCATACGTGAGTACGCCCCGCGTACTCGAAAATTACGCCCCGCGTACTCACTCTTCCAGCACTATAAATAGATGGCATGAGCTTCGAGTTTTGGCACACTTTCACAATTCCTCAGTCATTCTCCCAGCTCCAGAGACCATTCCTTCACCTCGGTTTCCGCACTCGAGCCCCCGACGAAGGATCTACGCTGAAGAGATTCCCGAGAACCCGAAGACGCAACTTTCCGCGGTCGAAACTCTGCTCAACTCTAGCCTCTCTCTTCAAACTTAACGAGTGAGTTCATACCCCTACTTTTCAATTCTTTTCACGCTTTAGGGGGGAAATACAAGTACATTACAAGTGAAAGTATCATTTCATAAACATAATTATAATATCGTTCTTATAGGGTTTTGATACAAAAATAACGTTATGTTTAAAGGCCTAATATATCACCAAGTTGTTCTTACTAAATGGAAACATACTTTTGAGAAACTATAATGAGTGTAGTATTCAAGTGATTCATACATTTTACATATACATCTCGACAAATGAAATGCTTTCAAAAGAAGTAAAGTCTTTATTATCGTAAATCTGTTTATACCAAGTAATGTGAGACATTTAAACTTCAACGTACTCGTATGTATGCATTTCAAGCCCTGTATTATATACCATAATCTCTTGGAGAGAGAGCGTGATACTTGTGTATAGATCTATACGGGATTGACAACCCCGCACCTAAACTATTAGCTATAGTTAGACCGGCAGGTCTCGGGTGACAAATGTCATAACACTACAACACCTGAAGAATGTTGTTACAGGCCGTCAGTGTCAATAGTATGGTTATAAAACTCACATAAAAGTATAAAAACAAGTTTGATTTACGAGATTCATCTATGCATTTCAGTTTTCCATTTTATTGTTAACACAAATTTTATCACTATTATTCAAGTATGGAAAACACTAACGCACTCCAACACGGGAAACTTTTCAAATCATTTATAGAAAATATTGGATTTTCTGAAAACCTCGTTCATCGATTTACTATCAAAAAGGACATACTTTTCAATGCAAAACACTTATGAACTCACCAACTTAATTGTTGACACTTATTCGAAACCACTTGTATTTCTCAGGGAATCAGTAATACAGGTAGCCACCAGCTTTTGGAGAAGGGAACACTAAGAATGTTTTATTATTGAACATTTATCATCTTATTGTAACATTCTTTTGCTAATATGTATAACGCAACAACATACGTTTTCATTATATATGTGATGGTTGTGTTACTTTCTTTACAATATTCAATGGTTGTGATACTACGTGAAGTCATCCACCCCCGAATGTTTCCGCCATTCTGGTTTGGGGGTGTGACAGATTGGTATCAGGGAATTGTTTATAGTGAGCTAAGTATATCGAACCACATACGATATACAAACTATAAATGCAAAGGGGACCAAAAACCCTCTGACGAAACATTTTCATGAACAAAATACTTTCTTTTAAAGATATACATTTTTACAAGCATGCATTAATCTCGGATCATAACAAGTTTTACTAAAAAGTATTAAGGCAAGTTACGACACTACGATTGAGCCCCGGGATATGTAATCAGGTCGAGAATAAATATAGCCTGATCAACTATATTTATCCTGGATTTGACCAACGTACGTCGAGGAATGGTCATAGTGGACAACAAGCCAAGAACTTACCAAATACAAATTATTTTAGTTTCGCCAAATTGAAATATTATAGGAGTATTATTAAAAATAGTTGTACAAATTATAGTTAAAAATAGTAAGTCGTTAAATAGAATTTTCTTTTCTTATAAAGTTCTCATACATCTATCCTAGTACAGACAAATGGCCGGATTCCATTTACCAGGAGATCCCTACTACCCAAACCAAGGCAACGACGGTTGGATAGAAGAAGACCCGGAGGAAGACCCAGAGGAAATCGAAGAAGAGGTCGTGGAAGAACCCGAAGGGGTTATCGAGGGAGAATTCAAAGTCAAAGTCGGAGAGGAATTCGAAGTCGACGAAGAGATCGAGGAGATTTCTAGCGGGACAGACTCCGAGCCAGAAGTGTTCGACCCTCCCATCCCTCATCCTCCCGAAATCAGACCATATCAACCGGGACCCATTCCCATGTGGGGAAGTCACCTCTACTACTGGAGCCGCCAGCAAGGTGTACGCCCTCCTTTCGGCATGTGCCGAGATTTTTACAATGTCAGTTGGGGAAGCTCAGCTGATCGAGCACTTCCTGTTATTGTGAACGCTATAGCTACCCAGAACTACGAGACGGACAGGCAAGCAACCAGAGTTCGCGAGGTCAATGCTGCTACCCAAGGTAACGCCGCTGACATCCGTCGTTTGGAAGGACTACATGAGAATACCCAAATCTACACGGGGACACTTCAGAACCAAATGATAACGGCTCTGGCAGAAATAAGAGAAATGAAGGAACAACAAGCAGATCTTGGGAGACGACTGATGGGAGTCAAACGGTCGGATGCCGAATCTAGCTCCAAACGCCGCAAGTAGAACTTGTTCGAGCCCCAACAATTTTGTTATAGAGTAGGATTTCGGATAAAAGTTTTTCCCTTATTTCCCTTGTTTTTCCCTGTTGTATCCGTAATCGGAGATCTCTAGGAGGATCAAATTTTCCAAACAAAAACATGTAATGTAACACACCTCAGGTGTGACCTATATGTATGAATACGAAGTATTTCTTATTTTATACCTCTCAAAAATTACGAGTTTTAAATTTCTATGCCTACCTTGAAACCATAAACTAAAGTCAAAACAAATTACAAGATACAACTAACACACGATTGTCAAAACATTAGAAACTTATAGTATTCATTCTTATTTTTCTCTACCAGAACATGCCTCCTCGTAGATCAACCCGCAGAAACTCAACTTCAACACCACCTCCACCACCTCCTCCAATTATGGACACCGTTATGTTCCAGACTGCTGTAACCGCTGTTGTAACTGCAGCAATGGCACAAATGAGCAACAACGGATCGGGGGGAGGAACAAACAGTTTTACAAATGGCCAAGGTCAAAGCCGTTCAGGGGTATGCACTTACAAAGACTTCACCAACGGAAAACCTATTCCCTTTTTACGGGACTGGGGGAGTATTGGCTCTATCTCAATGGATAGAGAAAATGGAAGCTGTATTCGAAATCTGTGCATGTCCTGAAGAAAGCAAAGTAAAGTTTGCCGCTTTTACTTTCTCTGAACGTGCCCTGACATGGTGGAACGGCCACGTCCAGACACTAACCCTAGTGGTGGCGAACTCCATGGGTTGGCAAAACCTGAAAAGAATGCTCCTTCGAGAATACTGCCCAAGAGGCGAGATTCAGAAGCTTGAACAGGAACTATGGAACCCCTCGATGGTAGGTTCGGATATAGCAGGTTACACCAATAGGTTCAGTGACTTAATAACACTTTGCCCAGGAATGTTAACCCTAGAAAGCCAAAAGGTCGAGAGATACATCTGGGGACTATCACCCCAACTTCGAGGAAGTGTGCTAGCTTCCAGACCCTTGACCTTCGCCAGCGCCAAAGAACTAGTGCAATCTCTTGTTGATCATGGTGTCTGTCAAGGAGTCACGGCTATCATGGCTGAACCAACCAAAGGGAACAGCAACAATGAGATCAATGCCAACAACAACAACAAGAAGAAATTTTGGAACAAAAGGAAGGGGCAAACTTCGCAAGAACCTTCAAAGAAGCAAATGGTTGCGGTTCATGCTGCTACTACCCCCACCACAACTCCTGCTACCTCTGCACCAACAAAACCATATGCGGGGAATCTGACCAAGTGCAGCAGGTGCAACTACCATCACCATGGTATTTGTCGCGAGATGCACTGCAAGAACTGTGACAGGAAAGGGCACACAACCCGTTTCTATAAAGCACCGGCACGACCAATCACTCAAGTTTCGGGCACTGGAGTAAGCCGGGCGTGTTATGGGTGCGGAGAGATTGGACACTTCAGGAGGGATTGTCCCAAGGAATGGAATATTGACGGTGTGGGGAGAGTGCTGGTAGTAGGACAGAATGAAGCAATAGCGGACCCCATGGTGGTTACAGGTACGTTCCTACTCAACAACACTTATGCATGCATACTTTTTGACTGTGGTGCGGAGAGAAGTTTTGTGAGTCATAAATTCAAACACCTACTTAATCAAAAACCCCAACCACTCAATAAAATATTCACTGTAGAAATGGCAAACGGTAAAACAGAACACGCAAACGATTTGTACGTAGGGTGCACACTAAATTTAAACGAGCGCTTGTTTCGAGTCGATCTTATGCCCATTTCCATAAGAGGTTTCGATGTCATCATTGGTATGGACTGGTTGAGCCTTCACCATGCCGATATCCTTTGCCACGAAAGGGTTGTTCGCCTAAATCTGCCAAACGGCGAAACTCTTGTCATTTATGGCGACAAACCTAGTTCAAGTTTACAAATCATTTCCTATATTAAAGCACAAAAGTATCTTCGTAAGGAATATCATGCCTTTCTAGCCCACATAGTAGACAAGAAACGAGAATCGAAAAACATGAAAGACATTCCGGAAGTCTGCAACTTCCCGGATATTTTCCTAGAAGATCTTCCAGGAATCCCTATGGAACGTCAAGTCGAGTTCAGAATCGACTTAATCCCCGGAGCTACCCCTGTAGCAAAGTCACCTTACCGTTTAGCCCCAGCCGAGATGCAGGAACTATCCAGTCAATTAAACGAGCTGCTGAGCAAGGGATTCATCAGACCGAGCTTTTCACCATGGGGAGCGCCAGTCCTATTCGTCAAAAAAGAAGGACGGATCCTTTCACATGTGCATCGATTATCGGGAACTAAACAAACTCACGATCAAGAACCGATATCCATTACCGCGCATAGACGATCTATTCGACCAACTACAGGGAGCAAGCTACTTCTCAAAGATCGATCTAAGATCTGGTTATCACCAACTGCGAGTACTGGAGGGAGACATCCCCAAAACGGCTTTCCGAACACGTTATGGTCACTACGAATTTGTAGTAATGCCCTTCGGATTGACGAATGCTCCAGCAGTGTTCATGGATTTGATGAACCGAGTATGTCGTCCCTTCCTGGATAAATTCGTGATCGTATTCATAGATGATATACTCATCTATTCAAGAAGCCAGGAAGAACACAACCAACATCTCCGCCAAGTACTGGAAACATTAAGGGCAGAGAAACTTTACGCAAAATTTTCCAAATGTGAATTTTGGATTCGGGAAGTGGATTTCCTAGGACATGTTGTAAGCAAAGAAGGAATACATGTGGACCCCTCCAAGATAAAGGCAATAGATAGTTGGACTACTCCAAGAACCCCTACAGAAATCCGACAATTTTTGGGACTCGCCGGGTATTACCGAAGATTCATACCGAACTTTTCAAAGATTGCCAAGCCACTTACCACCCTAACCCAGAAGAATGTGACCTTCGACTGGGGAGAAAAACAAGACATCGCATTTCAGACACTAAAGCGAGCCTTAGGTAGTGCGCCCATCTTAACCCTGCCAGAGGGAACGGAGGACTTCGTGGTCTATTGTGATGCATCAAACCAAGGACTTGGGTGTGTCTTAATGTAAAGAGGGAAGGTCATCGCCTACGCCTCAAGGCAACTAAAGACGCACGAAGTGAACTACACAACGCATGATCTTGAGCTAGGAGCAGTCGTCTTCGCTCTGAAGATATGGAGACACTATCTCTACGGCAGAAAATGTACCATCTTCACTGATCATAAAAGCCTCCAACATATCCTCAATCAGAAGGAACTCAACATGAGACAGAGACGATGGGTAGAACTACTAAGTGATTACGAGTGCGAAATTCGATACCACCCTGGAAAGGCTAATGTAGTGGCTGATGCACTCAGTCGGAAGGAGTAATCAGGTCGCCGAGTGAAGTCCCTAACTATGACGATCCATTCACACCTGTTCACGCAAATCAAGGAAGCCCAAATAGAAGCGTTGAAATCCGAAAATGTGACAGGAGAAGCCCTAAAGGGAATGGATAAGAACCTTGAGACCAAGAGAAACGGAATTCGTTATTTCATGGATCGAATTTGGATACCGAAGTTTGGTGGATTCAGAGAAATCGTTCTGGACGAAGCCCATAAAACACGATACTCCATACATCTCGGCTCTGATAAGATGTATCTCGATCTCAAGAAGTTGTACTGGTGGCAAAACATGAAAGCCGAAGTTGCTACCTACGTGAGCAAATGCCTGACATATGCCAAAGTCAAGGTGGAATACCAGAAGCCCTCGGGTTTATTACAACAACCAGAAATACCCGAATGGAAGTGGGAGCGGATAACCATGGATTTCATAAGAAAATTACCCAAAACAACAAGCGGACTCGACACCATTTGGGTAATTGTCGACAGGTTAACTAAGTCAGCACATTTCCTACCAATCAAAGAGACGGATAAATTGGAGAAGTTAACAAGGACATACCTCAGAGAAATTGTACGACTGCATGGTGTGCCCATATCCATTATCTCGGACCGAGATAGTAGATTCACCTCAAGGTTCTGGCAGTCGCTACAAAAAGCTTTGGGGACAAGACTAGACATGAGTACCGCTTATCACCCACAAACCGACGGTCAGAGCGAGAGAACTATACAAACCCTGGAAGACATGCTGAGAGCTTGCGTAATCGATTTTGGCAAAGCATGGGACACACATTTACCCTTGGTCGAGTTCTCGTACAACAATAGCTACTACACCAGTATCAAAGCTGCCCCGTTCGAAGCCCTCTATGGCCGCAAATGCAGGTCACCTTTGTGCTGGGCCGAAGTGGGGGACACACAACTAGCAAAAGGGCAAGCAACTGACAACACGCTCACTGGGCCAGAAATCATAAGGGAGACTATGGAGAAGATTGTTCAAATCCGAGAACGTCTAAAAGCATCAAGGGACAGACAAAAGAGTTACGCAGATAAGAGACGAAAACCCTTGGAATTCCAAGTTGGAGACCATGTCCTACTCAAAGTCTCGCCTTGGAAAGGTTTAATACGCTTCGGAAAACGTGGAAAACTGAACCCTAGATACATCGGACCATTCGAGATCCTTGCCAGGATCGGTCCAGTGGCTTACAAACTTAGACTACCTCAAGAGCTCCACAACGTACACCCTACCTTTCACATATCGAACCTAAAGAAGTGCTTATCCGACGAGACCCTTGTCGTCCCTCTAGACGAAATTGCAATAAATGAAAACCTCCAATTTGTGGAGGAACCAGTAGAGATCATGGATCGGGAAATCAAAAGGACTAAACAAAGTCGCATACCCATTGTAATGGTCCGCTGGAACGCCAAGCGAGGACCTGAATACACCTGGGAACGCGAAGATCAGATGAAACAAAAGTACCCGCATCTTTTTCCTAAAACTGTAAACTCTATCTTAGATTAAATTTTGGGACGAAATTCCCTTAACAGGGGGATGATGTGACAACCCTATATTTTCCAAAAGCATTGTAACACTCGAAAGCCAAATACAACGGAATTAACCTCGAAAATAAAGTGTTCAAGTATCTAAGTTCGGATGCCTCAAATATTAGATATCATGCCAAGGTTTCCAAAAACATAAAGAACGCTCAAAACCAGGTTATATTGAAGAAAGTATAACCACTTGTATATTTACGACACGATGTTAAAACATTATTTGACGTAAAAAGTAAAATCTCAATAAAATACATCCTTGCCTTAAGTATCTAAACAAAAGTCGTAGATCTCGTTGAAAGGTGAGCGTGCATAAAAAGATTGCCCAAATTGGACCTCGTATGAAGAAGTTACGAATTTTCAAAGTTTTGTAACAGTAGTAGAGGGCTAAAAACTCGGATTGAAGATCGAGTGTTATTTAGCTATCGCCACCCAAATGGAAGTTGAAGATCTCCTCAGTGGTAATAAAACGATAAAAAGACAAACGAAAACCGACGTCGAATAAAGAACCTATGAATTTTTAACGAACTTTAGGAGGCCCGGCCTATTAAAAATATATCATTAAAAATAAAGTCAAAACTAGCCGACGGAGTCTAAATGAAAGTTGTAAAGCATAATCTCACCTACGCGTGGATATAAAGAACACGAAAAACGAAGCTCCTACGTGAAAGTTACGGAATTTAGAAGAGGACAGGCCGGATTACGCCCCGCGTTCTCTGGGAGTACGCCCCGCGTACTAGACCCAGAGTCGAGTCCCATCGGCCCGCCCCCTCTACGCTTAGCTAGCCAGGAGTCGTAAGCCATGACGCCATATTACGCCCAGCGTAACGAGGTACGCGCCGCATACGTGAGTACGCCCCGTGTACTCCAAAATTACGCCCCGCGTACTCACTCTTCCAGCACTATAAATAGATGGCATGAGCTTCGAGTTTTGGCACACTTTCACAATTCCTCAGTCATTCTCCCAGCTCCAGAGACCATTCCTTCACCTCGGTTTCCGCACTCGAGCCCCCGACGAAGGATCTACGCTGAAGAGATTCCCGAGAACCCGAAGACGCAACTTTCTGCGGTCGAAACTCTGCTCAACTCTAGCCTCTCTCTTCAAACTTAACGAGTGAGTTCATACCCCTACTTTTCAATTCTTTTCACGCTTTAGGGGGGAAATACAAGTACATTACAAGTCAAAGTATCATTTCATAAACATAATTATAATATCGTTCTTATAGGGTTTTGATACAAAAATAACGTTATGTTTAAAGGGCTAATATATCACCAAGTTGTTCTTACTAAATGGAAACATACTTTTGAGAAACTATAATGAGTGTAGTATTCAAGTGATTCATACATTTTACATATACATCTCGACAAATGAAATGCTTTCAAAAGAAGTAAAGTCTTTATTATCGTAAATCTGTTTATACCAAGTAATGTGAGACATTTAAACTTCAACGTACTCGTATGTATGCATTTCAAGCCCTGTATTATATACCATAATCTCTTGGAGAGAGAGCGTGATACTTGTGTATAGATCTATACGGGATTGACAACCCCGCACCTAAACTATTAGCTATAGTTAGACCGGCAGGTCTGGGGTGACAAATGTCATAACACTACAACACCTGAAGAATGTTGTTACAGGCCGTCAGTGTCAATAGTATGGTTATAAAACTCACATAAAAGTATAAAAACAAGTTTGATTTACGAGATTCATCTATGCATTTCAGTTTTCCATTTTATTGTTAACACAAATTTTATCACTATTATTCAAGTATGGAAAACACTAACGCACTCCAACACGGGAAACTTTTCAAATCATTTATAGAAAATATTGGATTTTCTGAAAACCTCGTTCATCGATTTACTATCAAAAAGGACATACTTTTCAATGCAAAACACTTATGAACTCACCAACTTAATTGTTGACACTTTTTCGAAACCACTTGTATTTCTCAGGGAATCAGTAATACAGGTAACCACCAGCTTTTGGAGAAGGGAACACTAAGAATGTTTTATTATTGAACATTTATCATCTTATTGTAACATTCTTTTGCTAATATGTATAACGCAACAACATACGTTTTCATTATATATGTGATGGTTGTGTTACTTTCTTTACAATATTCAATGGTTGTGATACTACGTGAAGTCATCCACCCCCGAATGTTTCCGCCATTCTGGTTTGGGGGTGTGACAGGGTACGTCCTTCTCGGTGACGGTGGTGAGGGGCTTGGCGATTTTGGAAAAATTTTGGACGAACCTTCAGTAATAACCCGCGAGGCCTAAAAATTGTCAGATTTTTGTTGGGGTTGGTGGGGTTGTCTATCCCACAATAGCCTTGATTTTATTGGGGTCCACATGTATCCCCTCTTTACTGACTACATGACCCGAAAATTCTACTCTAGGAATCCAGAATTCGCATTTGGAGAAATTTGTGTAAAGCTTCTCTGCTCTCAATGTCCCGAAAATCTGTCGTAAGTGTAAGTTGTGCTCCTCCTTACTCGTAGAGTAGACGAGTATATCATCGATGAAAACAATTACGAAGTTGTCGAGAAACAACCGACAGACTCGGTTCATCAGGACCATAAAAGCTGCAGGCGCGTTTGTGAGACCAAAAGGCATGACTATGAATTCGAAATGCCCATAATGGGTCTGGAAGGCAGTCTTTGGGATATCCTCCTCTCGGACTCTTAGTTGATGGTATCCGGACCTCCGATCTATCTTAGAAAAATAAATGGCTCCTTTAACTTGATCGAATAGATAATCGATTCGGGCAAGCGGGTATCGATTCTTGACGATGACCTTGTTTAATTCTTGATAATCTATACACATTCCGAAAGACCCGCCTTTCTTCTTGACAATAGAACCGAAGCTCCCGAAGGTGAGAAACTTGGCCTGATGAACCCTTTGTCGAGAAGCTCGCTCAGTTGGCTAGATAACTCTTGCGTCTCGACAGGAGCTATTCAGTAGGGTGATTTGGCTATAGGGGTGGATCCAGGTACGAGATCGATTCGGATCTCGACCTGGCGCTCGGGAGGTATTCCAGGCAATTCCTTGGGAAATACGTTGAGGAAGTCACATACTTCAGGAATATCGTTAATGTTTTTCTCCTTCTTTGTTTTATCCACTACATGAGCGAGAAAGGCGTGGTTCTTTTTATGCAAGGACTTTTGTTCTTGGATGCAAGAAATGAGTCGGTGGTTTGAGCTGGGTTTATCACCATAGACTATTAGGGTTTCGTCGTTGGGTAGGTGAAGACGAACGACCTTCTCGTGACACATAATTTCAGCATGTTGGGGGCTTAACCAATCCATGCCAACAATCACATCAAAGCTCCTAATATTAACAAGCATCAAACTAATTGGGAAGGAGTGATGATTTAATGTTAGTGTGCACCCTACATAGATATCGTTGGTTGATTCTGTTTTACCATTGGCCATTTCGACCATATAAATTTCATTCAATTTGTGAGGATTTTGATTGAGTAGGTTTTTGAATTCATGACTTACGAAGCTTCGCTCAACACCACTATCAAATAAAACACACGCATAAAAGTTGTTGAGGATAAACGTACCAGTCACCACTGTTGGATCTTGCACCGCCTCTCGTTGCCCCATGATTAAAACTCTTCTTGTGTTCTGATTGTTGTTCTTGGGACAATTTCATTTTAAATGGCAAGTTTCCCCGCACCCGTAACTGGCACGGATGGCTCCGACATTGTTGTCTTTGGGTTGCTTGTTTTGTTGTGGGGGCATCTTGCAATACCAGACAGTATGTCCTTTACAGTTGCAGTTGGTGCATTGGAAATCCTTGCATGCCCCGTAGTGGTGATAGTTACACTTGTCACATTTGGGATTGGAACCCGCGTATGACTTTGTTGGTGTTGTTGTGGTTGAGGCGGGGGCGGTTGGGGCTGGTGCAACTGGAGTAGTAGCAAAATGGACTGCTACTGTCTATGGTTTCTTGGATGGCCATGAATTCTGTCATCCTTTTCGCTTGTTCCCCTAGTTCTTCTTACTCCCTCCTTCTTGTTTGCTCTCTCTCCCTCGGTTGTTTTGGTACTTTTCTTATCACTTTGATCATAAAGTTTCTTGGCCAGGCGCTTTGCACTGTCGTAGGTCTCGGGTTTTGAGGAAATCACGTTACCCAGAATAGGAGGTGTGAATCCCTAGATGAATCATTCGATTTTCTTTCCCTCAGACGTAATCATACCAGGACACAGCATCGCAAGTTCGTTAAATCTTGAGATATATGCATCAATGTTCGAGTTCTGCACCGTAAGGTTCCACAGTTCTTGTTTGAGTTTTTGTACTTCCCCTCAGGGACAGTACTCGGCGATTAACATCTGTTTGAGTTCTACCCATGACTTTGGGTTTGCAATGGGGAGTGTCATGGCCTCAATGTGACCGTTCCACAATGACAATGCCTAATCGATGAAGGTACAAGCCGTGAAATTAACTTTACTCCCTTCTGGACAGTCGCATAACTCGAACACCGACTCTACCATCTCGATCCATCATTTCAAATAGATAACTCCTCTAGTCCCGTTGAAGGTACGGGGTCTTGCATTGGTAAAGTCCTTATAGGTACAGGCCCTTACATGCCCTTGATTCATCCCTTGATGGGTGCTTCCCGTCCCTTGACCATTACAACCGTTGTTTCCATTTTGAATGTGAGCTAACGCCGCTTTTACTGCTGCCGACACTGCCGCTTGAAAGGCCGTACAGTTCATCTCCGGCGGGGGCGACGGTGGTGGTATTGTGTTGTTGTTCCTTCCGATCGGTATCCTCGACATCTTTCTGTCATGGATCAGAAGGACAATGAGTTTCCAATGTATTTGTTTCACAATTTCTTCATTACAGAACAATATCGGTGATTTTGGTGCATATGAACAAGTGTGTGCATAGATTCAACATGCAATGGTAACAATAGAGCGCAAAATGGGAATTCATATCATAAGAAAATATATATCCGCTTTTCATTGAATACAATTTCTTTAGTACATGAAAATTTTGCCTTTAAAAGGCGTACAATACATGCATTGAAATAAAAGCTAATACTAAAATACATAGAGTAGTGCACAGAAGAAAGTCGATGTGGTAGCTAGTGAATAGATACTAGTCGCGACGAGTCGGTTCTGGTGGTGCTGACGATGAGGTGGACGCTCCCTGGAGCTCAGCTAACCTGCGTTCGGCGATCCATACACGCTCCTCCAAAGTGATGTGTCGCTCTAGGTATTCTCTGACATTCGCTCGTGAAGTGGCTAGATCTTCTACGAGGCGTTCCATTGGATAGAAGTCTCGCTCGAGGTCTCGCGTGCGACCATCCGTGATCTGCATGGCCGCCCACATCTGCATCAGCCGATTGGCAGTCACTTGAGTGTGGTCGCCGATGTCCCTAATATGTCTGACCACGACAGGAAGTGCGCGATCTGCTAGTCCTCAATGCGGAAGATTGTAGTAATCTTGGTTCATCCCAAACGGTGGTTGCTGACCCTGGCGTCGGCCCCATCTCTCAATAATGTCAGCCCAAGGAGGTGTAGGGCCATTGTAGCCCATCCTATACGGTGGTACCCTTTCCATGTAAGGAGTGTTGATAACTTCAGACTCAGCGTCTGATTCCTCGTCCTCCTCAACATCTTCCTCGTCATCTTCCTCGATCTCTTCATCGATGTCCTCCTCTTCAAACTCTATCAGTTCTCCGGGGTCCTCCATAGGTTCCTTGGGGTCTTCTTTTGGGTATTCTTCAATCCAACCTCCATTTCCCTGATTGGGAAAGTATGGGTCTCCAGGGTGGTGAAAGCGTGCCATGTCGTCTGTGCAAGAATAAGTGAGTACAAGGAAATAAATAAATGCCAAAATACTCCTATATTATTTTAGTTATTTTTGGTTTGTTTGTTAAAACTTTTGCATAACGAGTTGAGAAACTTTAGACTTGTTGCAACACCACTACCACTCCCGAACACATGTTTGTCATATCTAAAATAAATATAGTTGATCAGGCTATATTTATTCCAGATATGATTACATAATTCTCCAGGTTTGACTATAGTGTTCAACCTTTAAGTTATCTTGTCAATTCTTGTTATGATATAATCCAAGAAAGTATGTATACTTTTAGTCAGAGTGTTTTAGGCCCATTGTACTTATAGTTTTATATCATGTATGGCTAGATATACTAGTTCATTATAAACAATGCTTTGATACCAATCCATCACACTCCCGAACCAGAACGGCGGAAACGTTCGGAGGTGGGTGACGTCATTGAACAGTATCAAGACAATTGTATATAAATAAAACATAGCAAACCCAAACATCATATGTAAGGTCCTAATCAGGATCTTTACCAGTAATCAAGCAATAAACAATCACATAATTGAGAACAAGATGAAAAGAAATCAAGCCTGCACACGATTATATTCAACAAATTGTCAGGTACAACTCGATAGACTGCTCTGTAGACTTAATGGCATCAACAACCACAAAAGACCAACTCCTCCACTGATTATACATGACTCAGACAGCAAACTGAGTTTGTGTGACAACCTGTAATTTATTCCGTCACTAAAACCGTTCCCGTCGAATAAAATCGTCGTATTCAATTTGTCCCGTTAACCTTTCCGTTAAATTAATTTTATCACGACTGTTATTTTGGTTTCGTAATTTTCGGGATTTGTTTTAATCATTAAAATATTTTCCATATTTGTTTGGAAAATTATTATTTTCATTTAAGTCGTAATTACGTCAACTTTATCGGGTGCGACCAAAAGCATCGTATATCGTCAGTATCGGGTAGAATTCCTCCGGGTCCCAAATCCAACCACTATAAAAAGGTTGTGTGGGCAACATTTGAAGACTTTTTCCCATCTCACAACTTTCTCTCACTACTCTCTCTCTTTAGAACTCGAAATTGGTCCAAAAATCCTCCTTTCAAGCTTCATTTTGGTAAGGAATCTATCCTAGCATGTTTCTAAGCTTGTTTACCTTTCAAATTCATGTTGAAATCACCCAAAACACCTATGAACATGTGTTCATAGTTTGGGGACCCTCCCAAAACCGTGAACTCCTCTAAAGAGGGTTTTGAAGCCCCA
Source organism: Lactuca serriola (assembly GCF_051521515.1). Taxonomy (NCBI): domain Eukaryota; kingdom Viridiplantae; phylum Streptophyta; class Magnoliopsida; order Asterales; family Asteraceae; genus Lactuca; species Lactuca serriola. The sequence goes on from NC_136414.1 coordinate 119,868,117, forward strand.
AAACCCCTTCAAACTACTTCTAGGGCCTAAATTCGACTTAGAAACTTGCATGCATGAGCTTAGGATCCCAAAATCGCACAAAATGAGGCATGGACATGAGTTTACGGTCCAAGAACATGCTTGGGCCGTAAAATTTCATTCATAGACCTTAAACTCCATCAATGGGTGTTAAAGTGCCCTTAAACACCTTCAAAAGCTTCCACGGGAGTGTAGAACCTCATAATCCTTCATGTAATGCACCAAAACATCCTCAAAGGCATCAAACTTGAGTTTACGGCCCAAGAACATTCTTGGACCGTAAACCCACCTCCTTAGGTCGTAAACACCCCTCAAAGGGTGTTAAGGTGCCTTTAATCCCTAGAATAGCTTGGTTTTGGACTTAGAAACGCATGTGATTGAATTACAACCACCAAAGCCCTTGATTCATGGACAAACATGAGTTTATGGTTGTAAACTCATGAGTTTAAGGTATTCAACTCCTCAAGAACATCTCCTTAGACCGTAAACTCATTTCCCAAGGCCATTTCAAGTTCCGATCACTTCCTAAGCCATGGAATCGACCCTAGAACCTTCTCGTGTGCATTGTATGACCATTTGGCGTCCAAGAACCCACCACCCATGAGTTTATGGCCGTAAACTCATGGGGATATGGTCAATGGGCTGTAACCTCCTCAAGGAGTTTACTCTTGAAGAGTAAACTCCATATTTAGGTCCTGAACACCATTAGATGCTACCCGAATCACTCTTACCACTTGAAGTGAAGTCTTTTCACGTCTTGGAGTGCATATTCATGTCTAATTAGTGGTTCAAAGTCTAATTAGATACATTTGTATATCATTTCATATTACATAGGAACCTCGCGCGTAATCAAGCCCTGAACCGACGCTTAGCATCCAAATCAACTTGTTTTCTCGTCTGGTGAGTTCATACCCCTACCCTTTTTCAATGTTTTTCACTGTTTTCAGGGTGGACTACAAGCAAAGTACAAGGGATACTTGTACTCAAAACTTGTTTTACATGTGTTGTATTTCATATTACATATTCTTTTAACACTAATAATCATTATAGACAACCGTTTGAACTTGCAGAACACTTATACACATTATTTGTGAAATACGTTATAAACTGTTATGTTTTATATTTCACAAATGGTTTTCCATATTATATCAGTTAAAAGCTTGACATTTGAACTTGATCATGAAACTTAGTACACTGTTTTGTCCTCGGTAACACTCCACAGAGATACGCGAGTAGAGGATCATTGTTTGTAACAGGATCTTTCTATATTATTACTAGTAAATTTGTTATTCCTATAAATTGGAGACACGTCCTCGGTGAACAATCCACAGAGATACGCGAGTGGAGGACCGCACCCGTAATTAGAATCTCTTAGATAAGGAGCGTGACTTGAGTGTATAGATCTATACGGGGCTGACTACCCCACACCTGGCTGCTATCTACAGCCGAACCGAAAGGTTCAAGGGTGACGAAAGTCATAAGGTGATGTGGACTACTTATTGCCATATCTAGTCTATCGTATGGTTATGGAACTCGCAATTAGGATAACAGAGATTTACTTAATAGTAATAATGAATAAAGTAATTCAATTACTTTGTATATGTTAGTTTTATATATGTGTTAAAACTAATACATTTCACAAGGATAACCGGGTTTTCAGTATACATCTTTTACATTTGGTAACCAACATTTAGGAAAATATGGGATTTTCCTAGGGAAACATTTGTACATAACTAGAGCAGTGTAACAAACTAGATAACCTAACTTTACATTTCACAAGGGTAAACATATTTTCAGTGTACATCTTTTACATTACACTTTGGATTTGATAACTAACTTTTAAGAAAATATGGGATTTTCTTGGTGTGTAACTTTTTCAGAAACAAAAAGGATCTTGTACATTTTCAGAAAACAAAACCACTTATGAACTCACCAGCGTTATGCTGATTTTCAAACCGCTTGTATTCTCAGGTCCGCATTAGACAGGTACCCGATGATTCCTTTTGGTGAAGGCGGAGTGCGCAGAAGACACGTCTTATTTTGTTCATATATATATATATATATATATATATATATATATATATATATATATATATATATATATATTATGTATCACTTGTACTACTTACCCGATGATTGCTTTACTTACTATGTGCATTGGATTTGATACTAAACATGGAGTCAACCCCGGAAATGTTTCCGCCTTCGGTTTTCGGGGTGTGACAGATTGGTATCAGAGCCCTTGTTTATAGTGAATAAAGTATACCAGACCTTACATGGTATAAGACTACAAAAACTAAAGGGCCTAAGTGCTCTGAATTAAAAGTATCCTTCAAAATATAAGTATTTTCAAAACTATACAAGTATACCGAACCATCGAGATCCGTAACTACAAGTAGAACAAAGCATAAGTAAATGGGTGTTGTGTACTGCGGTTAAACCTGGGCAGTTATGTAGTCGTGTCTAGGATTAATATAGCCTGGCCAACTATATTTATTCGAGACACGGCCAACATGTGCTTAGGAGTGACTGTGGTATGCGGCATGCCTAAAACTTACCCTAAATACCACAAACATCAAGCTAGTGTTGTAAGCGAATCATGAAATACTATGGGAGTATTTCTCGAGCCAATTCTTTGTAGAAATCCTCATTCACGCATTGTTCCTTGATTATTCCTTTAGCGATAATTTGTCTGCTTCGATAACTCTTTCCTGCTTTATCGCTTATTCGAAATGTATATATACTTGATATCTCTTGATTCAATTCAGAGGACTTACCATCCTCTCTCTTTCTTGATCTTATTAGATCAAGATGCCTCCGAGAAAGAGACCCAACTCCAAGACCAACAACCCTATGCCACCACCTCCTCCTGAAATTGACCCTGCGGTGTTTCAGGCAGCTGTTAACGCTGCAGTGGCAGCTGCTATGTCCCAATTGAACACCGGTGGTTCCGGTGGTTCGGGAGGTGGTACTCAAATTCAAAACCAAGATAACAGTCATGGACACCGAAAGGAAGCTTCCTATAAGGATTTCATGAATGCAAAACCTACATCCTTTGATGGCACTGGAGGTGTCATTTCCCTTTCCCGATGGTTCGAGAAAATCGAATCCATCTTTAAAATCTGTGCTTGTTCGGAATCCGATAAAGTAAAATTCGCAGCCTGTACCTTCATTGATAAAGCTCTGACTTGGTGGAACGGAAGAGTCAAATACTTGATCCTACCTGTAGCCAATGCCATGGGTTGGGAAGCCATGAAAGAACTCCTCCTAGTTGAATACTGCCCTCGGGGCGAAATGCAGAAATTAGAGCACGAGCTTTGGAACATAAAGATGAAAGGTTTCGATATTGCTGCATACACTTCTAGATTCGATGATCTTGCGCTCCTCTGCCTTGGATTGGTTACCCCAGAAAGTAAGAAGATAGAAAGGTTCATTTGGGGGCTGACCCAGCCAAACAAGGGAAATGTCTTAGCTGCACGGCCGGATACGTATGACAGCGCCAAGAGTTTAGTCCAGACTCTAATTGATCACAGTGATGAAGTTGAGGAAACCACCACCACTCCTGAACCGACTAAGAGGAGTGGTGAGAAAAGGAAGTTCTGGAAGAAGAAGAAGGGTCAATATTCTCAGGGATCCTCAAAGAAACAGCAGACTGTAGCAGTCCATGCTGCTACTACCCCCGTTGCTGCTGCTTCTGTTGTGGGATCTACATCTCAAACACCTACTAGCAGGTATGCTGGTAACCTTCCCCAGTTCGAAAAGTGAAAATACCACCACAACCCTGGCCCCTGTCGTGAGCTGTCATGTACAAATTGTGGTAAAAAGGGGGCACACAGTCCGATTCTGCAAAGCTCCAGCCCAATCTGCAAATCAATCTTCTGGAGCAGGTGTTGGTCAAACCTGCTATAATTGTGGAGAGGTTGGACATTTCAAAAATGAACTGCCCCAAGAAGGCAACAACTGATAACACTGGAAGAGTCCTAACCATGGGACGGGAGGAGGCAGTTGCCGATCCCACCGTTGTTTCCGGTACGTTCCTTCTTGACAACTCATATGCTATTATTCTTTTCGATTCGGGTGCTGAAAGAAGCTTTGTTTGTCATGCGTTCAAACGTAATCTTAAATCTAATCCCCAACCATTAACCGAAACGTTTAACCTCAGGATGGCTTACGGTGAGAAAGAAAGCGCCAGCGATGTGTTTATAGGTTGTACCATTACCTTGAACGATCATTCATTTCCGATCGATCTTATGTCGGTTTCCATAAAGAGCTTTGATGTCATCATTGGCATGGATTGGTTGAGTCCCAATCATGCTGATATCCTCTGTTTCGAAAAAGCTATCCGGCTCAACCTTCCTTCCGGTCAGACTCTCATAATCTATGGTGATAAAATCAGCTCCAATCTTTGCATTATTTCCTGCTTCAAAGCTTAGAAACTTCTGCGAAAGGAGTGGATTGCATTCTTAGCACATGTAATCAATGAGAAACAGGAAGTTAAAGACCTCGCGAGCATCCCCGAAGTCTGTAACTCTCCTGATGTCTTTCCCGAAGAGCTTCCAGGAATTCCTCCCGAACGTCAGGTCGAATTCCGCATTGACCTAATTCCTGGAGCCACCCCCATAGCGAAATCTCCATATCGCTTAGCTCCAGCAGAAATGCAGGAGTTATCCAGTCAACTCAATGAGTTCCTCAGTAGAGGATTCATTAGACCGAGTTCCTCACTCTGGGGAGCTCTGGTATTGTTTGTTAAGAAGAAAGATGGATCCTTCCGAATGTGGATCGACTACCGTGAGCTGAACAAGTTGACCGTCAAAAACCGATATCCCCTTCCATTAATAGATGACCTCTTCGATCAAGTGCAGGGAGCCAGTTACTTCTCCAAGATAGACCTTCGGTCAGGGTACCATCAACTACGAGTTCATGAGAGTGATGTTTCCAAAACAGCTTTCAGGACTCGGTATGGACACTACGAGTTCGTAGTGATCCCTTCGGTCTAACTAACGCACCAGCAGTGTTTATGGATCTGATGAACCGGGTGTGTCGCCCTTTTCTAGATAAGTTCGTCATTGTGTTCATTGATGACATACTTGTCTACTCCAAAAGCAAAGATGATCACAAACAGCACTTGAGGCTAGTGTTGGAAACCCTTAGATCCGAGAAGTTGTACGCGGAATTCTCCAAATGCGAATTCTGGATTTGGAAGGTAACTTTTCTCGGTCACGTAGTAAGCGAGGAGGGTATTCACGTGGATCCTTCCAAGATTAAAGCGATGGAGAATTGGTCGGCACCGAAGACACCCATAGAAATCCGTCAATTCTTGGGTCTCGCTGGCTGTTATCAGAGATTCATCCAGAACTTTTCCAATATCGCCAAACCCTTAACCACTCTGACATAGAAAGGTGTACCCTTTTGTTGGAGTGAAAATCAAGAAACAACGTTCCAGACATTAAAGCAAGCCTTGTGCAGCGTGCCTATTCTGTCCCTACCCAAAGGGACAGAGGACTTCGTTGTCTACTGCGATGCCTCTAATCAAGGCTTAGGTTGTGTGCTTATGCAAAGGGGAAAAGTTATTGCTTATGTCTCGAGACAACTGAAGGCACACGAAGTCAACTATACCACGCACGACTTGGAGTTAGGAGCCGTAGTCTTTGAACTGAAGATTTGGAGACATTATCTCTATGGGACCAAGTGTATGATCTTCACTGACCATAAGAGTCTGCAACACATCCTCGATCAGAAAGACTTAAACATGAGACAACGGCGATGGGTAGAACTACTCAGTGACTATGAGTGTGAAATCCGTTACCATCCCAACAAGGCCAATGTGTAGCAGATGCCCTTAGCCGAAAGGAGAGTTCAAGCCGAAAAGTGAAGACCTTAACGATGACTACCCATTCCCACTTATCCATGCAAATCCGAGAAGCTCAGTTAGAAGCCCTCAAACCCGAGAACGGTGTCAATCGAAGCCTTGAGGGGAATGGATAAGAAACTTAAGATCAGGGGTGACGGATTCTATTGTTTCATGGACCGAATCTGGATCCCAAAATTCGGAGGATTCAGGGAGATTGTCATGGAGGAAGCGCACAAGACTAGATACTCCGTTCACCCGGGTTCTGATAAGATGTACTTGGATCTTAAGAAACAATACTAGTGGCCCAACATGAAAGCTAAGATCGCTACGTTCGTGGGCAAGTGTTTGACTTGCGCCAAGGTGAAAGTCGAGTACCGGAAACCCTCGGGTCTGCTCCAGCAGCCCGAGATACCCGAGTGGAAATGGGAGATGATTACTATGGATTTCATCACCAAGTTACCCAAGTGTTCGAGTGGGTACGACACCATTTGGGTAATTGTCGATCGTTTGACAAAGTCTGCTCACTTCATTCCGATCAAAGAATCATTCAAGATGGAAAGACTTGCGCGAATTTACATCCAAGAGGTAGTCTGACTGCACGGTGTACCTGCGTCCATTATCTCTGATCGAGATAACAGGTTTACCTCCAGATTCTGGCAATCTCTCCAGAAGGCTCTTGGAACCAAACTAGACATGAGCACGACTTATCATCCTCAGACCGATGGACAGGGTGAGAGAACTATCCAAACCCTGGAGGACATGCTTAGAGTGTGTGTCATTCATTTCGGAAAGTCGTGGGACAAACATCTTCCGTTGATTGAGTTTTCATACAACAACAGTTACCACACCAGCATCAAAGATGCTTCGTTTGAAGCCCTCTACGGTCGCAAGTGCAGATCCCTTCTGTGCTAGGCCGAGGGGACACGCAGCTAGCCAAGAGTCGATTCCCTGACAGTGCTCTCACTGGTCCTGAAATCTTTCACGAAACCATCGAGAAGATCATCCAAATCCGGGAACGATTAAAAGCCTCACGTGATCGCCAAAAGAGTTACGCTGATAATCGCCGGAAACCTCTAGAATTCCAGGTTGGAGACCGTGTCCTGTTGAAGGTCTCGCCCTGGAAAGGCATGGTACGCTTTGGAAAGCGTGGAAAACTTAATCCGAGGTACATTGGACCTTTTGAGATCCTCGCCAGGATCGGTCCGGTAGCCTATAAACTTCGATTACCCCATGAAGTTAGTAACATCCATCCCCTGTTCCACGTCTCAAATCTTAAAAAGTACTTATCCGATGAAACCCTTGTGATCCCTCTGGACGAGATTGAGATCAACGAAAACATGAACTTCATGGAGGAACCAATCGAAATCATGGATCGAGAGATCAAACGTACGAAACAAAGTCGCATACCGATAGTGAAGGTTCGCTGGAATGCCAAGCGGGGACCGGAATTCACTTGGGAGCGTGAACACTTGATGAAACAGAAGTATCCGCATCTCTTTCCAAATCCATGATTTGTATCTCAATTCTGAATTTCGGGACGAAATTCCCTCTAACAGGGGGATAATGTGACAACCTGCAATTTATTCCGTCACTAAAACCGTTCCCGTCGAATAAAACCGTCGTATTCAATTCGTTCCGTTAACCTTTGCGTTAAATTAATTTTATCGCGACTTTTATTTTGGTTTCGTAATTCTCGGGATGTGTTTTAATCATTAAAATATTTTCCATATTTGTTTGTAAAATTATTATTTTCATTTAAGTCGCAATTACAGCAACTTTATCGGGTGAGACCAAAAGCATCGTATATCGTCGGTATCGGGTAGAATTCCTCCGGGTACCAAACCCAACCACTATAAAAAGGTTGTGTGGGCAACATTTTAAGACTTTTTTCCATCTCAAAACTTTCTCTCACTACTCACTCTCTCTCTAGAACTCGAAATTGGTTCAAAAATCCTCCTTTCAAGCTTCATTTTGGTAAGGAATCTATCCTAGCATGTTTCTAAGCGTGTTTACCTTTCAAATTCATGTTGAAATCACCCAAAACACCTATGAACATGTGTTCACGATTTGGGGACCCTCCTAAAAACCGTGAACTCCTCTAAAGAGGGTTTTGAAGCCCCAAAACCCCTTCAAACTACTTCTAGGGCCTAAATTCGACTTAGAAACTTGCATGCATGAGCTTAGGACCCCAAAATCGCACAAAATGAGGCATGGACATGAGTTTATAGTCCAAGAACATTCTTGGGCCGTAAACCCTCATTAATAGACCTTAAACTCCTTCAATGGGTGTTAAAGTGCCCTTAAACACCTTCAAAAGCTTCCACGGGAGTGTAGAACCTCATAACCCTTCATGTGATGCACCAAAACATCCTCAAAGGCATCAAACTTGATTTTACGGCCCAAGAACATTCTTGGACCGTAAACCCACCTCCTTAGGCCGTAAGCACCCCTCAAAGGGTGTTAAGGTGCCTTTAATCCCTAGAATAGCTTGGTTTTGGACCTAGAATCGCATGTGATTGAATTACAACCACCAAAGCCCTTGATTCATGGACAAACATGAGTTTACGGTTGTAAACTCATGAGTTTTAGGTAGTAAACTCCTCAAGAACATCTCCTTAGACTGTAAACTCATTTCCCAAGGCCATTTCAAGTAAACTCCTCGACCCTAGAACCTTCCCGTGTGCATTGTATGACCATTTGGCATCCAAGAACCCACCACCCATGAGTTTACGGCTGTAAACTCATGGGGATATGGTCAATGGGTTGTAAACTCCTCAAGGAGTTTACTCTTGAAGAGTAAACTCCATATTTAAGCCCTACACACCATTAGATGCTACCCGGATCACTCCTAACACTTGAAACGAAGTGTTTTCACGTCTTGGAGTGCATATTCATGTCTAATTAGTGGTTCAAAGTCTAATTAGATACATTTGTATATCATTTCATATTACATAGGAACCTCGCGCGTAATCAAGCCCCGAACCGACGCTTAGCATCCAAATCAACTTGTTTTCTCGTCTGGTGAGTTTATACCCCTACCCTTTTTCAATGTTTTTCATTGTTTTTAGGGAGGGGGGGAATACAAGCAAAGTACAAGGGATACTTGTACTCAAAACTAGTTTCACATGTGTTGTGTTTCATATTACATATGCTTTTAACACTAATAATCGTAACAGACAACCGTTTGAACTTGCAGAACACTTATACACATTATTTGTGAAATACATTATAAACTGTTATGTTTTATATTTCACAAATGGTTTTCCATATTATATCAGTTAAAAGCATGACATTTGAACTTGATCATGAAACTTAGTACACTGTTTTGTCCTCGGTAACGCTCCACAGAGACTTACTATATAAATGCAATGGTTGTTGTCGCTTCTTTTTACTATTATGCAATTGTGATGATACTGTAAATGACGTCCTCCACCCCAAAACGTATTCCGCCGTTCTCGGTTTTGGGTTGTGACAGATTGGTATCAGAGCATTGTTTATAGTGAATCAAGTATATCAACCTATAAAAGATATACGAACTATAAACACTTCGGGACTAAAACACTCTGACCAAGAATATATACTTATAATTACTAAATTATTTAATTAAGTGTATATATATATATATATATATATATATATATATATATATATATACATTCACGACTACAAAAGGGTTAGTATCATTCTAGAACAGAACAAAAGTACTAAGATTGTTGAACAACACAATTAAGCTTAGAGACATATAGTCACATCTGGGGGGATGTAGCCTTATCAACTACATTTTTCCAGGAACGAGTAGCATGTGCCTAAGAGTGATTGTGGTGTTGCAACAAGTCTAAAACTTACCAACACTACCACAAGAACATTAAACGAGAATACTATAGGAGTATTCTGCACTCTACTAACTACATATGTGAGAACTAAAAGGGTCGTTACTAGTAGGACAATAGTTGCTAAGTGGATACACCACAGTTACATGTGACTAGGGCGCTATAGACTCAGAATCTGTGGCCTTTGCTTCATTTCATGTTCTTGTTTAATTGGGGATCTGAAGTTAGGGTTGCGTATTCGAAATATTATCTTGCTTCGGTTACATGTAATTGGTATGCACTATGCAAGTATTGGGTCGACTAATAACGATCCACCATATAAGCATCCTAGATGAGTACATCTATTAACCTTGCTTTCCCCGTTCTCGCGTAGATAGCATGGCTAGCTTCCACCATCCAGGCGATCCGTATTATCCAAACCAAGGCAATGGAGGGTGGCTCGATGAGGAGCCAGAAGATGATCACCCGATCCCTTTGGATGATCACCATGCTGAAAGCTTCTCGGATAGCTCTAGCTCCGAGCCAAAAGTTAAAAACCTACCCCCTGAAGCTCCAACCCCAACCCCCGTCCGGCATTTCAAGGTCCCACTCCCATGTGGGCAATAACATTGAATCGATGGAGCGAGAAGCAGGGTCAGCCTTTACATTACAATGGAGACCGAAACTTCTACAACATACGCGAGGGAGGATCAGCGGACCGAGTTCTGCCCATCGTGGTCTGCAGGATTGCCAGGAACGTCGAGCAAGGTCAAGCAGCCATTGGCCGGGTTGTAGAAGTGGATGACAACTCAAATCTCAACACTTTTCGCATCCGCCAACCTGAAGAAGCTATGGATAGGGCGAGGAGGACCAACGAGGCTCTGCAGCAACAGCTAGCTGCATCCCGAGCCGAAGTTAGGGAACTCCGAGCATGTCAGAGTGCTCATGGACGACATCTTCAGGAAATTATGCGCCAAATAGCTGAAATGAGGGTTCGCCCAATGGGAACCCGTCGCCCATAGAAGATGTCGAAATATCTCACTCTTTTGTTTAAGGAATAGCCTTTTCTTTTCAATGCTTGGTAGAGCACTTGTATGTAAACATTCCGAACTTTGAAAAAACTCTAATTAGGCCTCTAGACTGCCAACATTTTCCTTATGGTTTGATGTAAGACCTACTGTGAGGTCACTTTTCCCGAACTTGTATTAATACCAGTAATTTGGCAGTTAACTACTGTATTGCTGTGACTTTCTCTGATTTTCGGGCTATGTTGATTTAGTCCATGAAACAATCTTATCATATTTGAAACATACTCTTACTATTGCTATCATTTCTATAAACTTTTAGTAAAAGATGCCTCCTCGCAAGCGCCCAAACCGAGGCAGACCAGCGACTCAGACCCCACCTCCACCACCTCCTCTTCCGCAGTTCGATCCAGTGCTGTTTCAAACAGCTGTGACCGCAGCTGTGACCACAGCCATGGCCCAAATGAATTCTGGCGATGCTATTGGAGCCGGAATGGGCACCAACTCCATACATGCAGAAATTCCTTCGCGTACACAGGGGTGTACTTATAAAGATTTCATGAACTGTAAACCCACATTTTTCAATGGGACCGGAGGAATCCTTGCTCTGTCCCAATGGATCAAGAGAGTCGAAGCCGTTTTTGAGATGTGCTCATGCCCCGAAGAAAGTAAAATCAAGTTTGATGCTGCCACCCTCACCGAAAGGGCCCTGACATGGTGGAATGGCCATGTCAATTCACTCTCTCTAGCAACAGCCAATGCCATGGGCTGGGACACACTGAAGGACCTACTGAGAAAGGAGTACTGCCCTAGAGGTGAGGTTCAAAATATTGAAGAGGAACTTTGGAACCTCAAGATGAAGGGAACATACATAGTGGATTATACGGCCAGGTTCTGCGACCTGGTAGCTATGTGCGCTAAAATGATCCCTTCTGAGAGCAAGAAAATCGAGCAATACATCTGAGGTTTAGTGCCCCCGTATCAAGGAAATGTTCTTTCTTCCCATACTACAACCTTTGACAGTGCCAAGGAATTGGCCCACAGGTTGGTTGATCATGAAACTCCTTCCACTCCAACAACAACAACCACAACTGCCACTGCACCACCCAAATCAACTAACAAAAAGAGGAAGCGTTGGGATCAGAAGAAGGGCAAGAAAACTCAAACCTCCTCCAAAGATCAACAAATCGTGGTTGTCCATGCTGCCACCACTCCTGCTACCCCGATACCTGCAAAAACCTATGTTGGGAACCTGCCCAAGTGCCCCAAGTGCCCCTTCCATCACAACGACCCCTGTCGTGAGTTGCAATGCACCAACTGTGGCTGGAAGGGCCATACTGTCCGGTTTTGCAGATCCCAACCCAAACCTATCTCCCAAGTCCCCAGTTCGGGAGTGAGCCAGGCCTGCTATGGCTACGGGTAAGCTGGCCATTTCAAGAAAAACTGTCCGAAGGCTGGGAATGCGGGAGGAACATAAAGACTACTCGCTATCAGCCACAACGAAGCATTAACAAACCCCACAGTAGTCACGGGTACGTTCCTTCTCAACAACTCTTATGCCTATGTTTTATTCGATAGTGGTGCAGAAAGAAGCTTCATAAACCAAAACTTTAAACACTTACTTAAGCAATCCCCACAACCACTAAAAGAAAAAGTCGTTGGGAATGCGGGAGGAACATGGAGACTACTCGTTATTGGCCACAACGAAGCATTAAGAGACCCCACAGTAGTCACGGGTACGTTCCTTCTCAACAACTCTTATGCCTATGTCTTATTCGATAGTGGTGCAGAAAGAAGCTTCATAAACCAAAACTTTAAACACTTACTTAAGCAATCCCCACAACCACTAAAAGAATCATTCATCGTAGAAATGGCTAACGGAAAGACAGAAAGTTCTAACGAAATCTACATAGGTTGTACCCTCACATTAGACGATCATACATTCCCACTCGATCTCATACCAGTCTCGATCAAGAGTTTTGATGTCATTGTTGGCATGGACTGGTTGAGTCTTCATCGCGCTGATATTCTATGCTTCGACAAAGCCATTCGTCTAATCCACCAAGTCACGAAACTCTGTTGATCTACGGAGACAAACCCGGTATGAGCCTACGTATCATCTTAAGTATTCAAGCCCATAAATACTTGCGTAAGGAATATCGCGCCTTTCTTGCACATGTCGTCGACACAAGCCAGAAAGCGAGAGACCCAAAAGACATCCCTGTTGTATGCAATTTCCCTAACGTCTTTCCAGAGGACCTTCCAGGTTTACCTCCCAAACGTCAGGTTGAATTCAGAATAGACCTAGTCCCAGGAGTTACCCCCGTAGCTAAGTCGCCCTATCGTTTAGCGCCTACAGAGATGCAAGAACTATCCGGCCAACTTAACGAGCTGCTCAGCAAGGGCTTTATAAGACCGAGCTTCTCACCGTGGGGAGCTCTGGTATTGTTCGTGAAGAAGCAAGACGGATCGTTCCGTATGTGCATCGATTATAGGGAACTCAACAAACTCACGGTCAAAAATCGCTACCCTCTTCCCCGTATAGACGACCTATTCAACCAACTACAAGGGGCGAGTTACTTTTCCAAGATTGATCTTAGGTCCGGGTATCACCAGTTACGAGTGCTTGAGGAGGATGTTCCGAAGACAGCCTTCCGAACTCGTTATGGGCACTACGAGTTCGTAGTGATGCCCTTCGGACTGACTAACGCACCCGCAGTGTTTGTGGACTTGATGAATAGGGTGTCTCGTCCATACTTAGATCAGTTCGTCATCGTCTTTATTGATGATATACTCGTCTACTCTCGGAGTGAGGAAGAACACAGGAATCATCTACGATGAGTCCTCGAAACTCTGGGATCGGAGAAGTTATACGCGAAGTTATCTAAGTGTGAATTTTGGATCTGGAGAGTTGAATTCTTAGGACACGTGGTTAGTGAGTAAGGAATCCACGTGGACCCATCCAAGATTAAAGCTATCGAGAACTGGTCAACACCGAAGATTCCTACAGAAATTCGTCAATTTCTAGGCCTCCTGGCTACTACCGCAGATTCATTAAGAACTTCTCTCGGATTGCGAAACCTCTTACCACATTGACACTGAAAGGAATGACATTTGTCTGGGAAGAGAAAAAAGAGAAGGCATTCTAGAACCTGAAACGAGCCCTATGCACCGCACTGGTATTATCCCTTCCCAAAGGGAGAAAAGATTTCGTGGTATACTGCGATGCATCGAACAAAGGGCTCGGTTGTGTCTTGATGCAACGAGGTAAGGTCATCGCCTATGCCTCAAGACAGTTGAAGACACATGAGGTTAACTACACCACTCACGACCTTGAGTTAGGGGCAGTTGTATTCGCTCTAATGATCCGGAGACATTATCTGTATGGGACGAAGAGCATAATATACACTGACCATAAAAGCCTCCAACACATACTGAACCAGAAGGAGCTCAATATGAGGCAACAACGGTGGGTCGAACTACTCAATTATTATGACTGCGAGATTCGTTATCACCCGCGGAAAGCCAATGTGGTAGCAAACGCCCTAAGTAGAAAAGAGTATTATGGTCGAAGGGTCATGTCGTTAACAATAACTATCCGTTCGCATCTATCCGCACAGATTAAGGAGGCTCAGCTCGAAGCTTTAAAGCCTATGAATGTGGCGGGAGAATCCCTACGTGGAATGGATAAGAACTTGGAGGTCAAGGGTGAAAGAGCCTATTATCTGATGGACAGAATCTGGACAGCGCATCACGGTGGTTTCAGAGATTTAGTCATGCAGGAAGCACACAACACTCGATACTCCATTCACCCAGGTTTAGATAAGATGTACTTGGATCTGAAAAAGCTATACTGGTGGCCTAACATGAAAGCAGAGATTGCTACCTTCGTGAGTAAGTGCCTTACTTGCGCAATGGTCAAGGTTGAATACCAGAAGCCATCAGGTCTTCTCCAACAACCGGAGATACCGGAGTGGAAGTGGGAACGGTTCACGATGGACATCATAAGTAAGCTACCAATGACAACGGGTGGGCTAGATACCATATGGGTAATCGTCGACAGATTGACCAAGTCCGCACACTTCCTACCCATCATAGAAACAGACAAGATGGAGAAACTCACAAGAACATACATTAAAGAAATAGTTCGGCTGCATTGTGTCCCTATATCTATTATCTCTGCTAGAGATAGTAGGTTTACTTCCATATTTTGGCAATCACTGCAAAAAGCATTAGGGACGAGGCTGGACATGAGTACAACCTACCATCCGCAGACTGATGGACAAAGTGAGAGGACGATCCAAACCTTATAGGATATGCTGCGAGCCTGTGTGATTGACTTTGGTAAAGCGTGGGATACACACTTACCCCTGGTGGAGTTATCATACAAGCATAAAGGCAGCTCCATTTGAAGCCCTCTACGTTCGGAAGTGCAGATCCCCTCTGTGCTGGGCTGAGGTGGGTGACACTCAGTTAGCTAGAGGACGGGTTCCTGACAGCACGCTCACGGGTCCGGAGATCATTGGACAAACGACCGAGAAGATTGTGTAGATTCGCAAACGATTAAAAGTCGCTAGGGATCGACAGAAAAGCTACGCAGACAAACGAAGAAAACCTTTGGAATTCCAGGTGGGAGACCGAGTCCTTTTGAAAGTCTCACCCTGGAAGGGCACGATACACTTTGGAAAGCGTGGAAAGCTGAACCCAAGGTACATAGGGACTTTCGAGATTCTCACTAGAATCGGCCCCGTAGCATATAAACTCAACCTACCCCGCGAGCTAAGTAACATACATCCTACCTTCCATGTATCAAACTTGAAGAAATGCCTATTCGACGAGACTCTCGTTATCCCACTCGACGAGATCGAAGTCAACGAGAGCCTCAAATTCGTGGAAGAGCCTGCAGAGATTATGGATCAGGAGGTCAAACAAACGAAGCAAATCCGCATCCCAATTGTGATGGTTCGATGAAACGCCAAACGAGGACCAGAGTTCACTTGGGAATGCGAGGATAAAATGAAACTCAAATATCCCCATCTCTTTGATTAGTAGTACTGTAATAACTTAACTGCTTGAATTCTAAATTTCGGGACGAAATTTCCTTAACGGGGGGATGATGTGACAACCCAAAACTTATTCCGTTATTATAACCCGTTTCCGTTAATAGAATATTCTATTTTATAAAAGTTACGTTAACTTGGGGACGACAAATAAATAAATGTTCTATTTTATTTTCATGTGATGTTATTATCGTCGTAATAAAATCAATAAAAACACGTAAATTATCTTTCCATTTAATAGGAAAAAGTTTATTTTTATTTACGACCATTTAACCGGGTAAAAACTTTAAACCCCGTTAAACATAAGTATCGGGTACAACACCCAAGCCCTATATAAAGGTGGGTGGACACTCTTTAGAACTTTTTACACACTCGACACACTTTCTCTCTCTACTCTCTGTCCTCAAGTCCGATTTCATCTCAAAACCGCATGTTTCCGCCTCCAAAACGTAAGTTCCCTTACCCTAACTTGTTCTAAACATCATTTCTTGTTGTTATAGCTCAAAAATCATGCAAGAAGGCTGAAAATAAGGAGTTTACAGCCTAAGAACCTCCTTAGGCCGTGAACCCCTAAAATGGTGCCAAAATGCCCAAAACTCTCTCCTTTAGGCTTAGAAACTAGTTTTGAGTTAAACCTAGAAGTGTTTGAGCCTTGAATCAACAAGTTTTAGGGCTTGAAAGAGGGTTTACGGCCCAAGCATATGCTTAGACCGTAAACTCCCTCTAAACAAGCAAATCAAGCCCAAAACCTTTCCAAACCACATTTAGGCTTAAGATATGACTTAGGGACTTACCATTTCGGAGTTGGAACACCCAAACATCATCATTTGAAGGGAAAATAAGAGTTTACGGCCCAAGCATATGCTTAGACCATAAACTCTCTTAAACCATGCCAAATGACCCTTTAAACCCCTAAAAAGCCTTATACCCTCACTAGAACTTGTTAGGAATGAGCCAAGGACCTCAAAATCGAAGATTGGTGTGTGCACAAGAGTTCACGGTCTAAGCCATGGGCTTACGACCGTAAACTCCCAAGGAGTGGTCCTAGGACCGTAAACTCCAAGGGAGTACTCTTTAGGAACCTTAAATACCCCTATAACCTTGTATATTGCCTTAAAATCACTTCTAGAACCATAAGAGGCTTGAAATCACTCAATTACACTCCTCCCATGAGTTTACGGCCGTAAACTCATGGAGGTGGTCACCCAAGCGTAAACTCACCAAAGGTGGGTTTGTGAGGAGTAAACTCCATAGTGAGGCCTAAAACTCCTTCCTTGCAACCCTTTAGCCTTCTAACACTCAACCATAGAGCTTTTATTGACATTAGGATGTCTATATGTGTTTAATTAGAGTTTAAATCGCTAATTACTTGTAAACATATGTCTTCATATGTTACTAGGGTCATAAAGGGTGTACAAGTCTTTACTTGACACCAAACGCTCATTCGACACTTCCACCCGATCTACTCATTTCAGGTGATTTCGTACCCATTAATGAACCTTTTTAAATGTTTTTACATGTTTTAGGGGGGGTGGGGATACAAGTATAATGCTACAAGTTTCACTATTAAATCATATGTGATTCATAATTCATCATCAAAAAGGGATTTTTCTACACTTTTAGCTACTCAAAAATGAAACTGTTTTAATTAATTATCAAATGCATTTTTAAGATTTAATTGTTGATAAACTATTTTCAAAAATATGTTTAAACTACTTTTCTTTTAAAATATATCTACACTAATATATTTATATAAGTAAGAGTTGAAGGACGTAGGACCGATAGCACGACTTATTTCCTGTTCTTGTTTGATGTGGTCTTAGGGTATCTATTGTCCGTCCGACTGTCATTGATTTCTTAGTTATATATTATATATATTTGTGTTAGATATGAAAGTCTTCATCTTATACAATACCTTTGTTATTCAAAGGCATGAAATCATACACTCTAGTTAACTATCATAGGTATAGTTAACACTACTGCTCGTTACCTCTACTACTACTATACTCACTATAGCTGCTATTATTACAAGCTAATACACGTATAAGAGGACACTATATGAACTATACTAAAAGTCTACTATACTAGAACACAAGAGAATACACTAATCCAGAGTATAGTACACTATTCCTCTATAAGGCACTCTACCGCGCTCACACCATGTGACCAGGGCTTTTCGGAAGGAAAGCAACACTACATGTATAGATCTATACAGGACGGACGCTATTACATCCCGACTGTTAACTACAGTTCGAGCCGACTAGGCCCAGGGGTGGCCCTACATCACTACACTACGTATGACCGGGAAGGTCATCGGGCTCTCTAGTATCATACAGTTGGTTACGTGATGGGTTACACCTATATCCAAATTAATACACTAAGACTTAAAGTCTAAGCTAATATCCCGATGTAATTAAAAATCTATTACTAACTGAAGTTGCACCACTACTACTGTTAGCAGACATAACATTTCTTCAGCTATGTTACTCAAATGAGATTTATCACTATACTTTTATAACTGAAGGTTTCAATGATAATACTCTTACACACTCAAAGGATTTAACTTACAAATGTACCTTTCTGGAAAATATAGGATTTTCTAGGGATTTCTACTACTCACAAACATAAGTTTTAGTTTTTATATTACATGTTCGTAAAACTCTTTTACACAAACAACCACACTAAATTCTTATGAACTCACCAGCTTTATGCTGATACTCGTTTTCAAAATAACTTGTATCCTCAGGTTAAAGATAGACTGGTACTGGTGCAGCTTTTGGAGAAGATGGAGCACACACAAGACCCATCTTTTATTTTGTTATACTTTTGGTGTCTATTAAACTTTACAGAACACGTTTCTAATTAAACTTACTATATAAATGCAATGGTTGTTGTCGCTTGTTTTTACTATTATGCAATTGTTATGATACTGTACATGACGTCCTCCACCCCAGAATGTATTCCGCCATTCTCGGTTTTGGGGTGTGACAGTAGACCTGTAGGGAGCATGGGCAATAACAAAATAGAGATCCACCACCATAATTCAATCTTGCTGCTCTCCAAGCAACGATAGGAGCCGCAGTAATAGCTGCTTTAACTTACATCAGCGAAAGTGGTACCAACGGAACTAGTAGCGGTACCTACTTAACAAACCCCGGAGTTACCCACGGACACCCACGGGAGTGTTCGTCCAAGGACTTCATGAACTGCAAATCCAAATCCTTTAATGGAAATGGGGGAGTCATTCGTCTAATGCGATGGTTCGAGAAAACAGTTTCGGTCTTTGCAATCTGTCTGTGCCCAGAAGGGAGAAAAGTTAAGTTTGCTGGCTGCACCTTCTCCGACAGAGCCCAAACCTGGTGGAATAGTCTTGTTAAGTCACTAACCCTTTCAGTGGCTAACTTGATAGGTTAGGAAAATCTAAAGGAGATGATGTTGGAAAAATACTGCCCAAGGGGCGAAGTACAAAAACTGGAACAAGAGCCATGGGAGCATACCATGGTTGGCTCAGACATAGTGACCTACACTGAAAAGTTTAGCGATCTGGCAGCACTATGCCCTGAGATGGTTACCCCGAAGAGTAAGAAGATAGAAAGGTACATCTGGGGTTTATCTACCCCGATTCAAGGATATGTACTGTATTCTATCCCAATTACATTCGATAGCACCAAACACCTGGCCCATCGACTCATTGACCATGGAGTCCGTCATGGCGTGGTGGTCCTCGTTCCCGAGCCATTAAAGGCAGGGGACTATAAATGAAATTCGGGGAACAAGAGGAAGGAGTGAACAACACAGGAAACCCCGCAGGAATAACAAATGGTGACTATATACTCCGCTACAACACCTGCTACTCTAGCACCAGCCAGTTGATATTGTGGAACTCTCCCGAAGTGTGATGGATGTAACTACCATCACACCGGAGTATGTTGGGAAATGCAATGCCTGAATTGCCACATGAAGGGGGCATACTGCCGGGTTTTACAGAGCACCGGCACAACCGATCACTGAAGTCCCCAGAGTAAAAGTAAACCTGGCCTGTTATACCTATGGTGAGATAGGGCACTATAAGAGGGACAGCCCAATAACAAAGAACTCAGGAGCGGATGGACGAATTCTAATGATCACCGCAGGAGAAGCTACCCCGGAGTCACCAGCGACCAGTGGTACGTCTTCGAAATAAAAATTACTTTAAAATTTAATTTATATTTATATAAGATTAAAACTTGGGGAACATTTAAAAGTAATTATAATAACTCACTCATCTGAACAAGTCACAACATTCATAAGAGAACTAAGTAGTTGTACAGGTGAGCTATGATGGCTTAGTATGTACATCAGGGAGGTGCATAGCTAAGATGCTATAGACTTAGAGTGAGTGATTTCGGCTTAATTCCTGTTCCTTGTTTAGTTGTGGATTTAGGGCAGAGCCACTCAGTCGACCGTCTTATTCATCTTAATTATAAATAACTGGTATATCCCAGGCGACCATAAAGGTACCAAGGAGCATCATAATATAGAGTATCGACACTAGTTATCAAAGCACTCTCACTGTTAGTACTCGCACATTCCGGTACGATTTGTAGAAGTGGTATAATCAAGGGGAAAACTGAAAGCACTAGAAAGTCTACACCGAATACATTGCCGAGCACACTAGGGATACACCATCGCATAACAAACGTTTCTTTCAAATCAACCTAACCTTTGTTTCTGTAAAGAGTCCGTTGTCACCATTTCTCATGGATTGGCGTGGTCCTCACCATAATAAGTTCAAATATTTCGAAATTCCATCACTTTAACTGAAAAATTCATGAAACCCTCGTCATTTGGAACGACAACCCAACTTAGAACTCAGTATTGTCTCTTGTCATCTAAACCCCGAACGTGAACCCTGAAGTACTCATGGGAATAGTACCTTGCCCTACGAAACCTTGCCACCATATACTCAGCAGACCTTCTCGAACTACCAGTCATCCAGCAGATCAAGTTTAAGCACAGAGGCTAACGACTAATACATCCCACCTATCACTATTAAGTGTATACACGAGGGTGGTATATAATTATGATTATGTAGATTTAGTATGTGTGTTTCCGTCCTATATTCGGTTCCTTGTTTCGTTGTGGACCTGGGGCAGAGTCCCACATCCGACCGTCTTACTAATCTTAATTATATACGGCTTGTATACACGAGGTGATGATAGATGGACCATGTATGAATATTATCATGAGCGTTAGGGCAAAGTTGGCGAAGTCTACAAGGGGGTATTATGCCATTCAGAGGAGAACAATCCCAGGTGTACTGCTTGGAAAGATTATTTCGGGATGAAATTCCCTTTAACAGGGGGATGATGTGACAACCCGAAAAAATTTTATTCTCGTTAAGTCAACATTGGTCAAACTTAATCCTTCCATTGCCTTAAATTAGATGGTTAATTGGGTTATAAGTGTTGAAGCCTGGATTTACTAAGAGTATTAAGGTTTGGAGGAGACTAGCTGTAAAAGAAACGAGAACCTTCGCATGGACGCAAACTCCTCGCAGCCGTGAACACCGAGCTGTAAACCACTTCGGACCATGAACCCTCGGTTCACGGCAGTAAACGAGGCTTGAGCCATGAAACTCTGACCGTGAACTCCTCAGCCGCAATCACTTCGCTGTATAGATAAAATTACTTCATTATTTCTTCATTTCTCACATATTCAAGTCAAGAACTTCTATTCTCTCTAAAGTATCATCAAGGATATCCTCCTTAATATTGAAAAGTGTAAGTTATTCTTCCAGTATTTCTTGATATCCTTCTTGATCTAGTAAAACCCTTTGATTCCATCCATGAATTCATCACTTTTGGTCTAAATCTTCAAGATCATCATCTTTCACCAAGAACACGAAGAACACACACTTGTTCTTGGTGGCTATGAACTCCTAAAGGCTTTCAAATCGTAAGAATTCTTCAATATTCTTGTTAAACACTAGAAACTCTTGAAGCCTCATGAAACAAACACCCTTTTAGCATGAATCAAGGACCAAAAATGCATGAACATCAAGAGTTTACAGACGTAAACCCTTGCATGGCCGTGAACCCATCTTCCTTTGGCCGTAAACTCCCTTTCATACAATCAGATGTGATTGCAACCGTTCATTTCAAGTGTTTCCTAGCCCATAAGGTTGTTTCCTTGCATGTTGGTTATTTTTAACGCTAATTACATGCCTATATATGACATTATATGTCATTTATGACTCGTTTGTGTCTCGGGAATTCATTCGTGGAACTTCTCATCCTTATGTGAATCTTCAATTGAATCACCCACATAAGGTGAGTTCATACCCCTATAATCAATCTTTTAAATGTTTTAGATGCTTTTAAGGGGGGAATACAAGTTGAACACAATGATATTGTGTAAATGTTTATCTTTGGTAACCATCACAATAAAGGATTTCTTATGCTTTTATAAGTGATCAAATAATTTCAAAAACTCTTTTAAGTTATGTTACCTAGTTATTTATGAAACTCTATTTTTAAAGTACAATCATAACACAATAGATAATCAAGTCTTTTCTACAAATCAGAGATAGTTCAAAACAAGTGTACAAGTAAACTATAATAGGTATAGTTTAGGGGTTCAAAACATACAATAACAAGAACAGGGAGGAACATACAATAACAAGAACAGAAGGAACATACGATAACAAGAACAAGATAACAATAATGTGAAACCACTAATTCATGGGTTAGTAATATACTTCTTAGGTCGCGTTTTGTAACTAGAGTTTCCTGGAGGGAGAGCATGAGTTTGTGTATAGATCTATACGAGATTGACAACCCACACCTTGCTGCTAGCTATAGTGGGACTTGCAGATCTACGGGTGACAAACGTCACATTAGTTTCGGTGCTAGTAGTTCGTCGTGTTAAACACGTGTCAATCAGTATGGTTATAAGCACATCACATTTTAACCTTAGTTAACAAACTGGTTTTAAGGTAGTTAGTGTTTCAGTAGTTACGTTATACAACATTACTTAATACTTTCATTTTCCCATTACATTCATATAGTGATCGTCTAAAAAAAGGTAAGGGAAACTATTTTCTAGTAAAGATAGTCTTAAACTTGGGAAAACTTACAAAAGACAAACAATACAGTCAAGTCTTAGTACATTCAGTAAAAAAGGTGGCCTATAATGCTAACTTTATGATTCCTCGGTAGATACATTAGGGATATATATATATATATATATATATATATATATATATATATATATATATGTACGTATTAATCGGGACCAACAGACAGTAGGATGTGTGCTTTCCACTTCATTTCCTATTCCTTATTTGGTTGTGGGCTTAGAGCAGATTCACCCAGTCCACAATCTATTCGATCTTAGCTATATATATATATATATATATATATATATATATTCTGTATACACCAAGTAATCATAAGGAGTACCAGGTATAGGTCAGGTCATAGTATACAAATTCAATATACCGTTTTCTAGTACAAAAACATACGTTTCAGATAGAACATTTAGCAGGCTAAACTAGAAACTTATCAGTAAAAGGGTTTAATTCCTTTTAATAAGCTAGTATAACTTAAAGGACATTTAGTGGTTAATTCTATAATACCTTAGTTTACACATCAGGCTTATATATAATTAATATCCGATAAGCAGTTGGATGTGTGTTGTCCGCCTTACTTCCTATTCCTTGTTTGGTTCTGGGCTTAGGGTAGATTCACCCATTTAATTGTCCATTTGATATTAGATTATATATAGCTTGTATAAACTAAGTGATTATAGAAGGAACTGTTGGGTTTTGAGCATTCTAACATTCCTAAGTGTACATGCAACCCTAAATACCCTGGATCTATGTTTTCTCTATTATACATGCAAATATGAACCTTCCAAGGTATTCATCCTAACTAGCATAATAACATTGCTTCATATGCATATATATTAAGTTAGAATTACATACCTCTTTGATGTAGAATGTCTTCATGAACCTTCAGTGCCTAGTGCCCGAAGTGTGACACCTCAAACGGTTCACACAACACCAAATGCACATGGAATGACTTGAGAGAAATGGAACACTTCATGAAAATCGGCTAGCCCTTTCACATATATTCTAGTGCCAATTTTGTCACCAACAAGATCTTTATATAGTGTCACTGAAACATCCCAAAAACACAGTCTGAAAATTTCGTTTAATGTAATAATAAAAACCATAGTCGATAAACCTCATATAAAAATCATTTGCGATGTATCTCAAAATATCATTACAACTGTCAAGTATATCAGAGTATAAACATCCCAGGCTGAACAAATGGTGTGTGCACTGCAATCTTCCCTAGCTCCTCTTTTGAAAACTGAGTACCTGAAACCAAAACTAAAAACTGTAAGCACGAAGCTTAGTGAGCTCCCCCAAACTACCACATACAATAGAATAACATATAAAGCATCTACTGGGCCTTGCCCTCTAGATCGGACCGAGGTCCGGAAACTAACCAGGGCCTTGCCCTCTGCATCGGATCGAAGTCCTGAAACTACATCGGACCAGAGTCAGGAACTAACTAGGGCCTTACCCTCTGCATTGGACCGAAGTCCGGAACTAACTGCATCAGACCGAAGTCCAGAACTGACTGCATCAGACCAAGGTCCGAAACTGGTTGGGACCTTGTCCCCTACATCGGACCGAAGTCCGGAACTGACTGAACATAACATAGCATAAACAGAGTCTGGAACACATAACACAAAACATGCATGAATCACAAAGACATCAAGCACCCCAACTACTGCATCGGACCGAGGTCTGGAACTAACTGAACATAGCATAACAGATTCACACCATATAACATGAACACATATACTGCATACTGCATTAGACTATAGTCTGAAACACATAAATCACACCATGTTTGTATCACAAAGACACCAAGCATACTGAACTATTGCGTCGGACTGAAGTCTGGAACTACTGCTAACTAAACGGGCCGACATTGTGGCCGTAGACCCGTTCCTATGGGAAGGAAACTCACCTGAACCGCTGAGCTCTGCTGATAACCCTCTGGCTGCTAACTGACAACCCTCTGTGCTGCTGCTCCTCTAGCACTCCGAGCTACCAATACCAATATGACACTTAGTCTGACAGTCCTCCAAAAGTCAACTAAGTCAACTCTGGTCAAAGTCAAAGTCCTGGTCAACCCTACTCGTCGAGTCTGCCTACTGACTCGCCGAGTTCATATGCTCAGAGTTCATTCATTCGCGACTCGAGTCGCCGAGTCTACCGATTTCCGAGTCCTGACCTGACTAACTCACTAAGTCCCCACTCAACTCACTGATCCGAGTCTTAACTCGAAGGGTTTGGGGTTTCGCGACTTGACTCGCTGAGTCCAAGAGCAAACTCGCCGAGTCCGAGGCAATCTTCAACAGACTCGCCGAGTTGTTCATCCAACTCATCGAGTTCATCTCCATCTTCATACTACTCGCCGAGTCCACTCGAAGGACTCGCCGAGTCTATTCAGTCTTTCATATATTCAGAGGCTTTTGCATCATGCATGGACTCCAAACTGTAGATTCACTCTTCTAAAGCCTATTCCTTACGTAAAGTGGCAATCTTTACGTGTAGCTAAGGAGATCTAGGCTCAAAACACTATAAACTAGGGTTTGAGAAAAAGGGGCTTAACAATCAACCCATAGAATGATGCTTTATGATTCTCTAGGCCAATATACACTTAGATCTGAAGTAGCAACTTCAGATCCGGGATTCTAACTTGAAATGGTTCATAAACTTGTCCAAAAAGCCCCAAATATCATGATAAAGGTTGATCTATATGCAAAAGAGGGAAGGTAGCGACTCATTACCTTCAAATGTTTTGGAAGACCCCATAAACTCTGGATCTACTACCAATCCTTGAATCCCCAATGGGTGCCTTCTTCCTTCTTCCTTCAAATCACCCGAAAATGGCAAGAAAGTTTGATTGAGCAACAATGGAGGCTTAGGGTTTCTGGTTCTGGACTATAGGGGCTGCAAATGAGCAATAGGGAAGAGAATAAGATACTTAAATTGGGTACCAAGTGCCGAAATTAGGGTTTCCCAACCCAGACCAGACTCGCCGAGTCCACTTACCGACTCGCCGAGTCGGTCACTTACTTTACACCCAGATCCCGCTCCGACTCGCTGAGTTCCTCCCTAGACTCGCCAAGTCAATCCTCCTTAACTTAGGGTTTTTCCTTTCCTTTCTTGACCTTTCAGATTTCGGGTGTTACAACTCTCCCCCGCTTAAACTAAACTTCGTCCTCGAAGTTCTCTATGGTCAAATGACCTGCAATCTGCCTCAACACCCTCCCTGGTGACTCTAACCCTTTTGTCCATCACTCCAGCCACTCACAGTGCTGGTCACTACTATTGGTACATACTGAATTCTTCATAATTTCCTTAACGTTGCCCCTCATTCGCCTACCGGATGCACTGAGACTACCCTGGTCCCACTAATCAGCCG
Organism: Lactuca serriola; assembly: GCF_051521515.1. Lineage (NCBI taxonomy): Eukaryota > Viridiplantae > Streptophyta > Magnoliopsida > Asterales > Asteraceae > Lactuca > Lactuca serriola. The sequence goes on from NC_136414.1 coordinate 119,894,370, forward strand.
ATATCTTGGTTACCGGACTCCCACCGGTCACTACACCCCATCGCAATCTCCTAGTCGCTTCTAGCAACTTCTGAAGATACTTCGACTATCTATAACTGTTCTGTCCATTGTGCCACCCATACTAAGTTAATGCTACTGGAACCAGCCTACTTATCTCTCATCTGACTACTTCACTTCCAAAAACTTGAGTCTCCCTTCCTAAAAGAAAGGCTACCTGCCTAATTACCATTCCAGATCACTTATACTTGGCAGAAGACTCAACTGATCCTGCTGAGAGGGACTTGCCATTGTTGGGTCAAAATATGGTTTATACTTTACTTTTCTGGGAAATTATATTTTTGTGTAATAGTTTATGAATTTATGGCCTAGTTTACGGCTGAGTTTACGGCCGTAAACACCTTACGCCCGTAAACCCATTTACGGCCCATGCGTTATCCGACCCACATTCCAAGTATAAATAGAGGTGTTAGGGTGAGGAGTATAGATTGATGAACATGAAGGAGTTTACGGCCAGAGAGAAAAGAAAGTTTGTGTAGGTGAATCTTGTGTAAGGAACTTAATTCATATTATCAATACATTCAAGATTCATATTATTCTTCTTCTCCTTTTCTTCTATTTGATCTGACATCATCCGTTTTATTGAGATTCCGCATAATCAAACGGATCTGACTGATACACGGGCAAATTAGGGACTTACAATTGGTATCAGAGCCTGGTTGTATCAGTCAAAAGGATTTTTTGTTTCGTCTGGAATCTGAATAATTGGTGTTTCCGGTCCAAGATTACGGCCGTAAACACTGAGTTCTTGGGACGTAAACCTAATTTGGAGCATTATTTGATCTTATTTTTGAAATATTTTTAAGTTTTTGGATAGATCTTGCAAAAATAAAGGGGGTTTGTTCTTCGTGTTTTTCATAAAAAAAGGTTTTTGATTGAGTTTTCAAGCTTCAAAGTCGAAAAATCGTTGTTTTTCACGTAATCGTTGAAGGGTTTTCGGCTGGAGCTTATTGTCGGAAACAGTTCACGGCCGGCGGCAGGGTTTGCGTTTACGACTAGGGTTCACCGGATTTTACGGCCGATCGGAGTTCTCGGCCGGAAACGGTTTACGACAGCGGCTTGCGGCTTGGCCGCTTGCGCATCGAACTGGTGGAGCGTGGCTTGAAGAACGACTCGGCTCAGGGTCTCTTGATCAGCGCCTTAACAAAATAAAGGACGAAGCTAGGGGGAGGCGGGATCGAACCCGTGACCTCTTGATCACAAAGCAAGCGCCTTACGAACCCCTCCAACAGATCCCTTGTTCCTTCCCTCCCATATTCTAAACTTAAACACTATTGTCGCTTCTTATTTCCGAAATTTGACACTTTTAACCCCAAAAATCAATTTTTTTTTAAATATCTTTTTTAACCAAAAATTTTAATTTTTAATTTTTGAATTTTATTTTTGACCTTTTATTTTAAATTTTTGACTTTGACTTTTAAAAATTTGATCTTTGACTTTCTCATTTGACTTTTAAATTTCAAATTTAGCTTTTCGGTTTGACTTTTAAGTTTGACTTTTGACGTTTGACTTTTGAGTTTGATTTTTTTTTAAATTTGACTTTTAAGGTTGACTTTAAAAAAAAAGGTTGCATTTTAAATTTGACGTTTAATTTTTATCTTAGCTTCTAGTTGTGTTTTTTTTTAAATTGATTTTAAGGTCTACGAGGGAGTTGAAAACATGAAAGAAAGTCGTCAGGAAAATTTCAACTTTTTCGATTATGTCACTGGAGAAACACTTGAAACTCAGTTGCAGCGATTCACTACACTCACTACTGAGATGAGTATAGTCGGGATCTTCTTGACTAAGTCCGATATAAACAAAAAGCTGCTAAATTCACTTCCAAAATCGTGGGATATGAATGTGGCTGACATCAAGAAGACAAAAGATCTCAATCGTCTTAGTCTGGCTGATATAATTGAAGAACTTAACACTTTAAATTGTCGAAAAACAATGAGTTCAGCAAAGCTTCCAGTTAATGAAATGTCGTGTTCTCATTCATGTGAAGTTTCATGTTCTCCATCATGTGAAAATACGATTAAATTTCTTCGGAATCAAATTGATTTATTTAAAAGAGAAGTTGAGGACTTGAGATATGAAGGATATCAACTCAGGAAAGGACAGAAACCCCTGAAGGCTGAGTTAGAAGCAAGAACCAAGGACTTTAGGAAACTTCAGGAAGACTACAGTAACAAATGTGAAAACTATGATTATGTAGTCAAACAAAATGTTGAGCTAGTGGCTGAAGTTGAATCTTTGAAAGGAAAGTTTGAAACCGCCAAACTTGATGTTAGAAAATATGATTTCTCAAGTGAGGTGGTTCAAATATGATAGACCAAAACATGCAGTTTAAAAGGAATCAAAACAAGGGTCTAGGGAATGATAGTGTACCTCCTCCTTACAATCATAACTACACATCCATCCCTATGAAACAAGAAGAAATTCACAGGGAGCTACATCTTCGATATGTCAAACGAGTTGGATTTGTGTCAGGAGGAGTTATTAATGTTGAAAATACTGATGCTTCTGTTACATGTGCAGGTAAAGTAGCAGAGGATGAGAACAAGGGGAGTTCTTCTGAACAAACAAGTGACCCCTTGAACTCTAAATCTGTTGCTTCTAATCAACCTACCGTTGGTAAATACATGCCACCAATTCCAACGCAACAGAGTGCCTGTTGCAAGCGTGCATCTGGGAACAATAAGAGACAAGGCAAAGATACGCCACCAGGGACAGGAAGAAACAATTTCCCAGTGAAGAAAAAGTCTTGTTTTCACTGTGGAACACCTGGTCACATTGCCCGAAATTGTCCAAATCGCGCATACGTTCCCTACTATGCACAAGAATGGCATAATGTGCCAACAGGGAGATACTTCAAAAGAAACCCCTCAAGGTCACGGTCAGACAACGCCGACTGGAATGCCATGAAGGCAAAGAATTCAGCTCCCAAGGCCAAGCATCCAATTCCAAAGGACAAGAATCAAAATCCCAAAGTCAAGAAGGGAATGTCGGCTAAGAAGCCAAATCAAAGAGATGATCCCGTAAAGTCAAAATCAAAGTCATCTCAACGGCCGACATCAAGATCTGAGCCACCCATCGGATCGAAAAAGAAATGGGTTAAACCCAACTACAAATGGGTTCCAAAGGCTCACTCTCCCAAATCTCCTAATGCTTCTAATGTTTCTACATCTTCTGTTTGTGATAAACAGGACATGTCATGGGAGAGAGTAACGTTCAAGGATGACAAAGGTCGACCCAGTTTCAAAATGGACTGGGTTCCAAAGACCAACTGATCCCGCTCTGTGTCGGAGCAGCCAGGGAGGCATATCATCATACTTCGTTTTGTTGGTAGTGGCTGTTCCAAGCACATGATAGGAGGCATCTCTCAACTATACAATACTCGGAATTTTGTTTGAGAGTATGTGTCCTTTTGCGGGAAAGGAAGAAAGGAAGGGATCACTCATGGGATTAGTGGTTAATGACATGAAGAATTTTCGGATATGTTCTGAGATTATGCTTGCTGTTCTCAGACCTTCTGGATGCAAATTCAATCGGTGACTTACAGTTTGAGTTTTCTTCTCTATACTCCTGAGTTTTTCTTAAGCTGATTCGCTTTAAAGACTAATTTTTGTTTTAGGATAGTTTAAATTTGCGCATTTACTTTCGTTTCTCTCCTATGCACAAATTTAGGGGGAGAAATAAAAACAAAACAAAAATTAGAAAAGTTTCAAAAATCCAAAAACATTACAAAATCAGAAAATCCAAAAAATATGGTGTAAATGAGTCTGTGATTGAGGGAGATGTTTTGGGAAGTGATATTATGAATTGAGAACAGGCAACCTGAGTCTGCGTAACGTACCCAAAGTTGAAGGGTCTATGTTCTAACTTGATGCGTTGGTAGGCACGAAAAATTTTAAAATGGACTTGACTAGGGAGAGTTGAACTTAGGAAATTTATAGACTTGACAAATGTTGACCTAGTTAGATACGTTCAGACTGACAATACGACGCTCGGATAGGTTGAGCAGGGAGATATATATGGGAATCTACTCGTCACATTAATTGAACCCGTACTTGGAACCGTGGCTTAACTTCTCCTTGATGTGCGGATTCTGTCCTTAATTCCGGTTGGATGGGGCGACTGGTAAATTCTGATAAATTAGGTCTGTAGAATATCATTTTCTTTCTTTCCGTCTGTTAGTCATATGTTGTCTCCTTTGCGCGACTTCTAATCCGACCTGGTACACAGCATATGCAACACTATTTCTCTGCAGGATATATATATATATATATATATATGTGTGTGTGTGTGTGTGTGTGTGTGAAATATATGTGTGAAATACTTCTCATCTGTTAGCCATATGCTATCTCCTTTGCGCGACTTCTAATCCGACCTGGTACACAGCATATGCAACCTTCTTCTTCTCAACCCCTCTGAAGTAGTTAGCAATAGAATTCTGAATCTCTTCTCTATCTGAATGGTTGTCTGCTCACCCAGTGTAAGGAGTACTCTGGAAGTTCTTGATGGCTGGGGCATATCAGGAAGCGGGAAACACGCTCCAGTACACTTAAAATTGAACTCATACAGATTGTCAATAGATCTCGCTGCTCAATTTAGGTGGACAACAATATCCCTGGTCGTCGTCAGATGAATGGTCCTTAAGATATAATATCTAAGAAATTAGGATCAGATATAATTTTTTTAGGAACTTAAGTTCACCTGTCTTGTATCAAATAGTATGTCCTAAATTTTTCACAATTTTTCGTGTTTAAGTGGACAACAATACCGACGATCGACCAGACAAAGACGTGAATATGTAAGGTACCGACAACTGGATAAAGGCTGTCTAAAAAGTTTGATCCCAAATCTCTCTTAAAGTTAGATATCATTTTTATTTTTGTTAAATTTTTCCTAGTTTCTTCTAATTTAAATATTAGGGGAGAATTAAAAATTAAAAATAATGAAAAAAATCAAAGAAAAATAAAAATTTAAAAATCCAAAAATAGTGTTATTTATATTTTATTTCTTGTTCAGAAAAATAAAAATAAAATCCAAAAATATTTTTCTTTCTGTTTTAATTTGTGTGCTAAGTTTTCTTTTAGTTTTCTTTTGTCTTGAAAAGTGATTTCAGGTATAGATAAGAGTCATGGAGTTTGTGTTGAAGATTTCTGAGCCAAAGCCTCGTCCGTGAGCATCGAAGAATTCTCATTCGAAGGAGCAAGGAATGAAGATCATTCTTTCAACATTCAATCTTTCAACCCCAGAAGCAAGGTGAAGCTGAAATTGAAGATTATGTGACGGATTGCATTGAAGCCTCCTCAATCAGTCTGCTGCTATCGTTGTACCTGCTGAAGTGATCTAGAAGTTCAGTTCTCTCTGATGTTCTCTCTGATGATTCTCAAGCTGAAAGCGCCATCTTTCAAGAATCGGTACAAGAAGCCTCCTCACCCAATGTGCGTTCAATGCCAAATTCTGAAGAAAACCTCAAGTGCTCAAGATGAAGTCATTCATTGAAGATTCATATGTTCATCCTGATGCTGTGAAGAAATCGAAGGTTAATGCTGAAGCCAAGTTCCCAATGAAGATTATCAAGAAAGTCAGCTACTTTTTTGTGGGAGCTTTTTGGGTCATTAAGAAAAGAAAGCTATAAACCAAGGGGGAGATTGTTGGGTCAAAATATGGTTTATACTTTACTTTTCTGGGCAATTATATTTTTGTGTAATAGTTTATGAATGAATTTATGGCCTAGTTTATGGCCGTAAACACCTTATGGCCGTAAACCCATTTACGGCCCATGTGTTATTCGGCCCATATTCCAAGCATAAATAGAGGTGTTAGGGTGAGGAGTATAGATTGATGAACATGAAGGAGTTTACGGACAGAGAGAAAAGAAAGTTTGTGTGGGTGAATCTTGTGAAAGGAACTTAATTCATATTATCAATACATTCAAGATTCATATTATTCTTCTTCTCCTTTTCTTCTATTTGATCTGACATCATCCGTTTGATTGAGATTCCGCATCATCAAATGGATCTGACTGATACGCGGGCAAATTAGGGACTTACAGCCATTTCCAAATCAACCAACTATATCGTCCTCACTTGAATTCCAACACAAATACTAATATTGTCCTTAACTCTGAAACTATCCGAACACTGAACTGCTTGATACACCGAACTACATGAAACACTAAACTGCATGAAACACTGAACATGCCTGAAACTCTGAATACGCTTGAAACACTGAACTGCCTATATGACTGCTTCCCAAAATATCTCAAGACCTTACTGGTCTCCAATCATTCATCGGTTATCTGCAACACCGAGCTCCAACTCAACTGTGGAGTCAAGGGACTCCTCACTTAGTCGCTCCCACGACTTTTGAACGAAATCTTTCTATGGAACTAGTTTCCACTAGTTATCCTGTCACTGTGGCTCTAACAATCTCCCGAACCACCGATCAGGTCCAAACGTCACATCCTGACATCATCAATTCCACGACTACAAACACGATGGCTCCCCGACTAACGGTAGCCCTTAACATACACGAACCCAAACGGTCCACCGCTACCCTAATCTCATAACTGGGGTGATGATCCGACTGTCGAATCGCCGGCTTAACCATGACTAAACCATTTGGGAAATCCAAAATCTAACCCGTGGATTCCCATATCTTCACTGCCACACCCGAACTGGTGGGTATTACTGTTTCCCCCGCGTCCAAACAACACACTCATGCTATCTACTAACCTGACGAATGCTACGGCTACATCTGCAGGCTTACAAAACTACTACTATCTGACTGCTAGTGAATGCTACGGCTACCCCCGCAGACTTACAACACTATACTACTATCTGACTGCTAGTGAATGCTACGGTTACCCCCACAAACTTACTACACTACTACCACTATCTGACTGCTAGTGAATGCTACAGCTACACCCGTAGACTTACAACACTACTACTACTATCTGACTACTAGTGAATGCTACGGTTACCCCCGTAGACTTACAAAACTACTACTATCTGACTGTTAGTGAATGCTACGGCTACACCCGCAGACTTACAACATTACTACTACTATCTGACTGCTAGTGAATGCTACTGCTACCCCCACAGACTTACAACACTACAACTACTATCTGATTGATAGTGAATGCTAAGGCTACCCCCGCAGACTTACAACACTACTACTATCTGACTGCTAGTGAATGCTACGGTTACCCCCACAGACTTACAACACTAGTACTACTACTACTACTATCCGAGGACATCCTGACTATCCCTAGTCCTGCTAGTGATTCCTCATCCTGATTTCTCAAAACCAGCCCTCAGTCATCGAATACTGCATCAACCTCGACATCTTACATCCTTGATATACTTAGCACATCGTTGATGAATTCTTCGGCTTGGTTCCCAAATCAACCGTCTACTAATCCGGATACATGAAACTATTGTTGGGAAGTTTCCAGACTCCCAACTCCTGAATCTACACAACCCCGCATGCTATCTCTGCCACTGGCTACTAATACGAAAGCATCTCTTGCTAACCGTTCTCAGGATCCTCATTCCGACTCACTAGAGTCCTACATGCGGTCCTCCAATCTTGGATTCCTAACTAGCTTCTAACCATCTCGTTTACTTGAACTAACAGTTGGGAAGTTTCTTAAACTCCCAATCCTGAACTCCTCAATCCATCCATCGCTGAGCTACTATCTTTTCTTCTCAGAGGCCGCGTACTCATTTTGGGTCTGCGTGCTCTTACCCTTGTATACTCGGAACGTTCTCCCCCACTTGGATTCGGATAACTCCTTACTGCTCACTGGTCGAAAGGATTCCCCGACCTTCCTTCCATTGAAAGGGCGATCTGTTGTCCGCCAACGTTTACTTTTGTCAGCGCTCCAACTAACTTTTACTAGATCCGAACCATTCTTGCTATCTAACTGAGAACCCTTCAATCCTTATCTGTATTTCCTTTAGGGACTACATCCCGAGAACCTGTGTTTGGGGTGCACATCCCCAACCCACTTCCCTACTGTCTGCTGGCTACCTCACTAGAAGCTCTAAATTTTCACTAATAAGGATTTAACCGATCAATCCCGAATGACACCTTTCAAAAGTAGTGAGGCATTACTGATTCTTACATATACATGCTACAGTCACCGCATCTGAAGTAACCTGATCTGGAGGGGACGACCTCCAACTTTCCATTCAATTCGAAGGTATGCAGATGGCATAAAACTCCGTCACAAACAGGTAATATAATACCCCAACACATATGCTTATTGATAACAATGTAGCAACATAACAATAATATCATGAATAATAATTGACAGGAAGGTAAAAGATACGTACCCCCAATATCCAGTGATGTACTAATCCTCGTTGAAATCATCCGAAATACTCTGCACCGAGCCGTGGACGCCCTTGCCCGGCCCCCGGCAATCGCTGGTGGTACTCGAAACCACAGGGGCAGGAGCTATCACCTACTGTGCTGCTTACAAAATCGGACAGTGGGCCTTCTTGTGGCCCCTCCGACTGCAATGGAAACATATCGGGTCAAGTTCTTGGGCGATGGTAACAGTACAATCTCAGGTAAAATGGCCAATCCGGCCGCACTTCAAACATCCAACATCGCCACCACTTCTATGCATGCACGCACCCTTGTGCGCCCTACCACACTTCCCGTATCGACTGCGGCTCTGATAGTCCCTCGATCTCAAATCTGAACCCTTGGGCCTCTTGCCCGAACTTGTGGCTACCTGCGTCACATCCATTTTCCTCTTCCTTTCCGACTCCCTGCCCGTCTCTCGCTCCTGTGTTACCTCATCGACACCATCCGTCGACTGAACAATAGCTGTCTGATCCTGGAGCTTCGCGATCAACCTATCAGTGATCCTCACGACCATGTCAGGTAGATCCTCGCGAATGGCTCGTGAAACCTCCTCAACTATCCAATCATGCAGAGGTCTCTCTTGGAGACAGGATGACCCACTCACTCCTGTCCCCTGATGGAAAAATCTAGAAATTGGATCTCCCTCCCTGATGGATCCCCAAACTCCACAAGAATCGGGATCTTGACGAGCCCCAATATGTCTTGAAACTATCCCGGCCATAAAGCCCTCAAGATGACTGTCCATAAGCTCCACAATGGCCTCTCTAATCGAGCCGAAAATCATAGGAGTCTGATCAATGATGTTGCGCATGATCTCTATGGAAATGAAATCCCTCATCTGATCATCAAGCTGCCTGGCTCCAGAGCCCGAGCCAGATCCATCCCCGGTACCTGAACTGCTAACTAGTTACTCGGGCAATGTCACCATGCTGAAAATATAACACTTCCTGATCAATTTACACACCACTGCTGAGGGATCTCTCACACACTCTAAAAGTTCCCTGGTCTTGTGTAGGCCCCTATTGATTCGAGTACGGATCCTCTGCTTTCAGTAGTACGGGCCCATACTACCTTCCACATCTATCCATACTTTCCTCAAGAGTTACCTCAACTCCACCAAGTCACTCTCCTGCTACTGATCTCTGCTACTACCTTCCTAGGCTTGCCCTAGGGAACCTCTAACTCCACCCAAACCAGTCCTTAGTTGCGGAAGGCCTCCTTGTAATGCCAATTATCCATCACCTGAATACCATCACATGCAATGAGGCTCAGATAATCCTTCGAGTAGAAGACTCGTCCCTACAACGGTTAGAATCAAACGAGAGCTGCGCGGTAGGACCAAATCCAGCACTCTGAGATTATCTGACCCTGATCACATGTGATGTAACGTATTCACCTAATGGCTAACTCCCATCACTCAGAGTCCCACAAAGCACAAAGCAAGCAGCATTCGGACAAAGTAAACATACTCATGCAAAACTATTCTCATAACAAGAAACTGTACTAGCATACATGTAACACCGAAAATTTCAAAACAATTTTTCATATAAAAATAATCGTTTAATTCTTAAAAACACTTTGCTTAAAATATCATTCATAATCAAATTACAAAACATAACTCCGTTTTCACTTGCATAATAAACCAGGATCCTCAAAACATCACTCTTTCTTTGGTGTGTACAATCGAGCCGGTGCCGTCCCGTGATCCTGAGAGAAACCTGAAAGACATAACACAAAACACTGTAAGCACGAAGCTTAGTGAGTTCCCCAAAATACCACACATAACACATATTAGCCACTCGAGGCTATAACTCTGTGGGTCTGTGGACCCTACTCTGTGAACCTTCCGGTTCTAACTCTGTGAACCTTCCGGTTCTAACTCTGGGAACCTTCCGGTTCTAACTTTGTAAACATACACAACATAAATCACATAGAAATAATGCAGGACAATACATAACACACACAACATACAAATACTCTGTCACATAACTCTGGTTACCTACTCAAGGTAAAGTATAGTGAGAAGACTCACCTCGCGTATCTCGATAACTCGCAAATCCCGGAAATCACTCGCGCTCGATCCCCCGAGCTATAATCCTCCTATAACACAATATATATCTAATTAACACTTTCACAACTAAGGTTGACTACCCCTATCAAGTCAACACTCGTCAACTCTGGTCAACGGTCAACGGTCAACTTGACCGGACTCGGCGAGTGCACTAGAGTGACTCGGTGAGTCTATACGTGTTCACTGACTCCCTAGGATTCTCTCTTGCCACGTCGAGTACTTCCCTAACTCGATGAGTCCACCTTGCATGAATCACGGGGCCACCACGACTCAACTCGCCGAGTCTCAAGAACAACTCGGCGAGTTCCAGCTTGACTCAGTCCACCCGTCAACCCTCTCTGACTCTCCCTAACTCACTGAGTCAACCCCTTAACTCGGCAAGACCACTCGCTGAGTGGTTATGGACAATCTTCATGCTACTCACCGAGTCTCTCCTTCGGACTCGGCGAGTCTATGCCATGCATAAGCTCAAACTCACTCCTGAGGTCAGATCCGTTCCAATAACTCATAGATCCAGTCCTTCCAAGCATATACATCGCGTAAAGTTACTATCTTGGTGCTCATGCAAAGGTTCAAAGGCCTTATTTGATGATATGGTCTCTAGAATGCTATTCTAAGCTCATGGCCTCCATTAACACTCATGAAGCTTGAGGAAAAAGAGTCTCTCGACCTCTTTGGGTCCAGATCTAAAGCACCAACACGAGAAGAGGCCAATTACTCCATGGATCATTCCACAAAGAAACCCTAACTCTAAGATTTACACCAAGGACTGAGAAAGGAACGAATGGTTACCTCAAATGAAGTTTCTGAGCTCAAGAATCACCGGATTAGCACCCTCCTTGGTCTCCTCTTGCCTTCATCCTCTTCTATAGGCAAAAACACCCACAAATAGTCAAGGATCTTCCTTTTCTCTCTCACAAAACGCTCAAAGACTCTTTAGGGTTCACTCTGGGGTTGGTGGCCGCAAATGACGGCCATAAGCCCCTTTAAATAAGTCTCATACCCTGGAAATTTGGGTTTCATTAAACAGCATGGACTCGCCGAGTCCACCTTTTGGACTCACCGAATCCGGACGCGAACTTGTGCCCAAACCACGATCATACTCGGCGCGTTTGAGATCCAACTCGCCGCGTCTCCTCACAAATCACCAAATTTATAAGAATAAATAATACCTCGGAATCCGGGTTGTTACAATTCTCCCCCACTAGAACTACACTTCGCCCTCGAAGTCTTGCTCTGCAAATAACTCCGGATGCTGCTCACGCATCTCACGCTCCGGCTCCCAAGTCATCTCGGACCCCTTCCGATGCTGCCACTGAACCAAAACCAAGGGTACCTCCTTGTTCCTCAGAACCTTGATTTTTTGATCTCTGATTGCCACTGGTCTCTCAGCATAATTCAGGCTTGCATCCACCTGAATATCCTCTAATGGAACCACTGCCGACTCATCGGCTATACACTTCCACAGTTGCGACACATGGAAAGTGTCGTGAATCTGCCCCAACTCTGCTAGCAAATCCAAACGATAGGCTGCCCTGCCTACCCTCGCGATCACCTGAAAAGGACCGATTTATCGGGGCCCCAACTTGACCCTCTTTCTAAATCGGATCACTCCTTTCCAAGGAGAGACCTTTAGGAGAACAAAGTCACCGACCAAAAATTCATGCTCGGACCGGCGCCTGTCCACATAACTCTTCTGGCGACTCTGAGCGGTCAACAACCTCTGCCTGACCTGCTGTATCTGGTCTGACGTCCGAAGCACGATCTCTCTACTTCCCATCACACGTTGCTCTACCTCTCCCCCGCAAATGGGGTCCGATACCCCCTTCCCTACAACAGCTCAAAGGGTGGCATACTGAAGCACTAATGATGGCTGTTGTTGTAGGAAAACTATGCCAAGGGCAAATACGGGCCACAATTTCCCCCTGAAATCTAATACACATGCCTGAAACATATCCTCGAGCATCTGAATCGTTCGCTCCCTCTGAAGTGTCCACAGACATCACCATGGTAAACTCTAGCTCATTTCTCATATTCATGTTCAATACCGAGCACCAGGTCAGCTTTTGGCCCCACAACTGAACCCCCAAAGGTCACACATAACATGATCCAAAACATCTCACTAACTTCCTCCCCGTGACCACTATCACGGCCCAGTGACACGCAAGTCACGAAATTCCCTTTTCCTTATAAAAAATAAAATCCAATTGAAGATCGACTCAGCTCTAACCTCTGGCATCTGCTGCACATATTCTCCCGCGCGCCTCGCTGACCCTCCCGACAGAGACGGAGACCCCAGTCTCGCCTCGGTTAAACCACTAGGCTCCAAAAACTCAACACTAGGGCTACTCAAGCCTAAAACTCTTCTGCATCATGCACTTATCGGAGAACACTCCATCATCACACTTTCTTGCCGTCTAGTGGGTACTATGGCTTCCCGCAACATTACGACAGCCTCTGAATAGTGAGTAGTATGACTCCCCATAATATCACAACGCCAACTGACTAGTGAGTACTATGGCTCCCCATAGTACCATGACTCCCTCCCTCTAACTTGTGAGTACTACGGCTCCCCGTAGCATCACAGCACCCTCTGACTGGTAAATACTACGGCTCCCCGTAGCATCACGACTCTCTCTCTCTCTCTCTCTCTGACTTGTGAGTACTACGGCTCCCCGTAGCATCACAACAACCTCTGACTGGTGAATACTACGGCTCCCCGTAGCTTCACCCTATCCTCTCATTCTCATTACAACGCCACACTATGTCACTAACTAATGCACCGAAGACTATCATAGATAGTTACACACACTTGCCCCAATATGCATTACAGACTCTAGCGGCAACCGCCATAACACAGAACCTACCTCTGTGGAGATCCACTTCCTTAAATAATCCCTCTTGATGACAATACATGAAGGGCTCCCACTGGAACCACGGATACATGATACATCACTAGCCATTTTAAACCCAAGACTCTAAATAACTCTGAAATCGGGACGCTATACATGGAAACCACGGAACACCCTAACAGAGCATCACAATGTCCTACCTCTACCACTGACTCCCTTACTCCCAACACCATACACATACAACAATACATTTCCTCTAAATCCCATAATAATTTGCTATTTCACTCAATGCGCAACTTCAGTGCATCCAAACACTCAATTGGAATACAAGGAAGGCGCTAACCCTTCAGAACACACTGATGATACTCCGAAATCCTTTCCACTTCTACTCAAAATCCAAGCAAGAATACACATCCCAGCCCGGGAGTTGGCTACTCGACAATCTTCTACCCATATTTCAACCCAGAAGTTCTCAACTACCCATTCCATCATCACGAGTCTTCCACTAGAAACGACTCTAACCACCACCAGATTCCTGACCATTGACCACCCGCCGTGGAGACACCCATCCTTCTCTCAGACATATACCACATGCATTATCTCGCCCTGCACCTTTCCTTGATCACCAATGACCTGATCTCATGAATTCAAGCCGCAGGTTTCTGTATCCAACCCCTAACCGATCTTGCACAAATCTCTGGTTCTCTCAATAAATCACCTGGTTCTCCCCCACTTAGGGTTCGAACCATCACTAGCTGACACGTCAACATCCTCACGAACTATTTTCACCAGCAATAATGCACCTGCCCATGGAAAGTGCTACGCAATGCCCGATAATCCCCTTTAAGGAAATCAATCGATCTCATAACTCTAAACCTCAGATGAAATCCTCAAGAACTTCTAGTCAGACTGCCTCTAGTCGTTCCAAGTCCCATACCAATCCAATACCAAACAACTCAACTGTCCAATAACATCACTGACTCATAGACTGGACCACGAAATCATCATACTCCCCCACCTCGACTCATCAACCGACGTTCCAACGCATGGATCATCCCAAGAACAGGGACCCACTCCCATATTCAATAGCCAACATAGATAGAAAAACCACTGCACTGATTAACTCGACTGGACTCCCCACTGATACCTCTACAATACGCCCTATTATACTCAAATAGGTGTAACGTGGTCATCGACTATCTCAGTCCCAACTAACTATCTGCTCATGGTAAATCACTGCCTCGCGGCACACATGCTACCTGATACTATGATGGAAAATCATCATCAATGACAACCTGCAGGGTTTACCCCCAAACCCAAAACTTAAACATCATGCCTCTCATGTTCCGCACACGAACATAAATAGCACCACCCAGGTCATAGAAGGTGACATCTCCTCTATCGACAGATTGCTCAACTCAGACCAAAATTCTCCCCTCCCTCTGACTCCTTACCAAAATACTCTGAAAGGCTCTCGACCTCCCTCTCAAGGGACGCCTCTTCGAACTCAATCATGGCCCACAGGCCTAAAACCCATAGCGTCCAATCTCTACCTCATCAATCGTGACCGGATTACCGGAGAACCACAAGCATCATTCATTACGAACCATGGTACTCAACCGATGACATCTCTTCTCAATATGCTCCGGTGTATGGTACCCGAACCATAGCATCACTCCTCCATCTGCTCCGATGTATGGTACTCGAAGCATAACATCATTCCTTCATCCGCTTCGATTTATGGTACTCGAACCATAACTTCACTCTTCGATCCACTCCAATGTATGGTACTCGAACCATAACATCACTTCTCAATCCGCTCCGATGTATGATACTCGAACCATAACATCACTCCTCAATCCACTCCGATGTATGGTACTCGAACCATAACATCATTCCTCAATCTTCTCCGACGTATGGTACTTGAACCATAACGTCACTCCTCAATCCGCTCCGATGTATGGTACTCGAACCATAACATCACTCCTCAATCTGCTCCGATGTATGGTACTCGAACCATAACATCACTCCTCAATCCGCTCATTAGAACCTTCAGAATACTCCTTGTATCAAGTATGGGTCCTCTGCTTTCAGTACTACAGGCCCATACTACCTGCCACATCTACCCATACTTTCCACACGGACTATCCTGGAGCTCCTAAGTAGCTTCTCGACCTTCTCGTTCACCAATTCCGTCGCGCGCTCGCTTTCCAGCGAAATTCTCTACTCTGCCAGCGCACTCATCTGGCTAAGGTTACTCCCTAGGCTCTTCCTAGATTCCCACACTTCTCTGCCATCAGCTGCTGAAGAGCTCCTAATGATGCCAACCATCTACCTCCTGAATATCGTCATATTCGCTTGGTAGCTGACTCCCATCATCGAGAGTTCCACAAAGCACGAAGCAAGCAACATTCGAGCATCGAAGAATATATATAACTCGCTCTGGGTGATAACTCCGCTTGCTCTGCTCATCCTCGAAGGTACCACCGAACTCTGCAACTCTTCCCCTCACGGGTTCTAACTATTCTTTCTCTAAGTATCATGGTACTTATCTAGGTATCTCCCCTAGATTACTCCTCCACTCAAATCCCTTAAAGGATTCCAACTAAATATTCTCACTCATCACATTCTCAAAATAATTTTTCATTTAAAAATAATCGTTTAATTCTTAAAAACACTTTGCTTAAAATCTCATTCATAATCGAATTACAAAACATAACTCCATTTTCACTTGCATAATAAACCAAGATCCTCAAAACATGACTCTTTCTCTGGTGTGTACAATCGAGCCGGTGTCGGCCCGTGATCCTGAGAGAAACCTAAAACACATAACACAAAACACTATAAGCACGAAGCTTAGTGAGTTCCCCAAAATACCACACATAACACATATTAGCCACTCGAGGCTATAACTCTGTGGGTCCGTGGACCCTACTCTGTGAACCTTCCGGTTTTAACTTTGTACACATGCACAACATAAATCACATAGAAATAATGCAGTACAACACGTAACATACACAACATACAAATACTCTGTCACGTAACTCTGGTTACCTACTCTAGGTAAAGTATAGTGAGAAGACTCACCTCGCGTATCTCGATAACTCGCAAATCCCGGAAATCACTCGCGCTCGATCCCCCAAGCTATAATCCTCCTATAACACAATATATCTCTAATTAACACTTTCACAACTAAGGTTGACTACCCCTATCAAGTCAACACTGTTCAACTTTGGTCAACGGTCAACGGTCAACTTGACCGGACTCGGCGAGCGCACTAGAGCGACTCGGCGAGTCTATATGTGTTGACTAACTCCCTAGGATCCTCTCTTGACACGTCGAGTACTTCCCTAACTCGATAAGTTCCACCTGGCATGAATCGCGGGGCCACCATGACTCAACTCGCCGAGTCTTAAGAACAACTCGGCGAGTTCCAGCTTGACTCAGTCCACCCGTCAACCCTCTCTGACTCTCCCTGACTCACTGAGTCAACCCCTTAACTCGGCAAGACCACTCGCTGAGTGGTTATGGACAATCTTCATGCTACTCGCCGAGTCTGTTCTTCGGACTCGGCGAGTCCATGCCATGCATAAACTCACTCCTGAGGTCAGATCCGTTCCAATAGCTCATAGATCCAGTACTTCCAAGCACATACATCACGTAAAGTTACTATCTTGGTGCTCATGCAAAGGTTCAAAGGCCTTATTTGATGATATGGTCTCTAGAATGCAATTCTAAGCTCATGGCCTCCATTAACACTCATAAAGCTTGAGGGAAAAGAGTCTTTGGACCTCTTTAAGTCCAGATCTAAAGCACCAACACAAGAAGAGGCCAATTACTCCATGGATCATTCCACAAAGAAACCCTAACTCTAAGATTTACACCAAGGACTGAGAAAGGAACGAATGGTTACCTCAAATGAAGTCTCTGAGCTTAGGAATCACTAGATTAGCACCCTCTTTGGTCTCCTCTTGACTTGATCCTCTTCTATATGCAAAAACAACCACAAATAGTCAAGGATCTTTCTCTTCTCTCTCACAAAACACTCAAAGACACTTTAGGGTCTCTCTGGGGTTGGTGGCCGCAAATGACGGCCATAAGCCCCTTTAAATAGGTCTCATACCCTGGAAATTAGGGTTTCATTAAACAGCATGGACTAGCCGAGTCCGGACGCGAACCTGTGCCCAAATCGCGATCATACTCGGCGAGTTTGAGCTCCAACTCGCCAAGTCTCCTTACAAATCACCAAATTTATAAGAATAAATAATACCTGGGAATCCGGGCTGTTACAATACAATGTTAAGCTCATACTATCAGGCATAACCTACACAGGCTATCTTACCACTGTCTACTCAATACTAGCTTGCAATTCTTATCAAGCTAAAACATATAAGGCAGGCACGTAAGGCATCCTCCTAGATCCTTAGTCCTATAATAGCATGTTGTTCTACTGAAACTGAAACTGAAACTGAAACTGGTAATCACAAACTTGTATGGGTAATTTGGGAGTACTTACTTGAGCTCGGCTGATTGCATGCACCAAACCCTTTTCTCTTTTCAAAATTCTTTTCGCTTTTTCTAAAACTCTTTCCTTAATACTTTTTCTAAAATTGTTTTCTTTTCTCAAAATTCTTTTTTAACCATGGTTTTTCTCTTGAAAACTTTATACCACTTCCTTAGTTTGAGTTCAGACACACCCGAAAGTGTGCCCGAATCCCTAAAACCAAGGCTCTGATACCAACTTGAAACGTCCCAAAAACACAGTCTGAAAATTTCGTTTAGTTTAATAATAAAAACCATAATCGATAAACCTCATATAAAAATCATAAGCGATGTATCCCAAAATATCATAACAACTATCAAGTACATTAGAGTATAAACATCCTAGGTTGAACAAATGGTGTGAGCACTGCAATCTACCCGAGCTCCTCTTTTGAAAACATAGTACCTGAAACCAAAACTGAAAATCGTAAGCACGAAGCTTAGTGAGCTCCCCCAAACTACCACATACCATACAATAACATATAAAGTATCTACTGGGCCTTGCCCACTACATCGGACCGAAGTCCGGAAACTAACCAGGGCCTTGCCCTCTGCATCGGAACGAAGTCCGAAAACTGCATCAGACCAGAGTCTGGAACTAACTAGGGCCTTTCCCTCTGCATCGGACCGAAGTCCGGAACTAACTGCATCAGACCGAAGTCCGGAACTGACTGCATCGGACCGAAGTCCGGAACTGACTGAACATAACATAGCATAAACATATCAACTAGCACGAACACATATACGGGATACTGCATCAGAACAGAGTCCGGAACACATAACACAAAACATGCTTGAATCATAAAGACATCAAGCACCCCAACTACTGCATCGGACTGAGGTCCGAAACCAACTGAACATAGCATAACAGATTCACAACATATAACACGAACACATATATTGCGTACTGCATCGGACCATAGTCCGGAACACATAAATCACACCATGTTTGTATCACAAAGACACCAACCATACTGAACTACTGCGTCAGACTGAAGTCCGGAACTATTGCTGACTAAAC
The DNA here is from genome assembly GCF_051521515.1 of Lactuca serriola. NCBI lineage: Eukaryota > Viridiplantae > Streptophyta > Magnoliopsida > Asterales > Asteraceae > Lactuca > Lactuca serriola. Next base: position 119,913,286 of record NC_136414.1, read on the forward strand.
GGACTGACATTGTGGCTGTAGACCTGTTCCTACTGGAAGGTAACTCACCCGAACTGCTGAGCGCTAATGATAACCCTCTAGCTGCTAACTGACAACCCTCTGAGCCGTTGCTCCTCTAGCTCTCCAAGCTACCAATATCAATATGACACTTAGTCTGACAGTCCTCCAAAAGTCAACTAAGTCAACTCTAGTCAAAGTCAAAGTCTTGGTCAACCCTACTCGTCGATTCTTCCTACTGACTCACCGAGTACATACGCTCAGAGTCCATTCATTCGCGACTCGACTCGTCGAGTCAGCCCCTGACTCACCGAGTCTACCGATTTCCGAGTCCTGACCTAAGTAACTTACTGAGTCCCCACTCAACTCACTAATCCAAGTCTTAATTCGAAGGGTTTGGGGTTTCACGACTTAACTCGCCGAGTCCGAGGCAATCTTCAACAGACTCGCCGAGTTGTTCATCCAACTCGTCGAGTTCATCTCCATCTTCATACTACTCGCCGAGTCTATTCAGTCCTTCATATATTCAGAGGCTTTTGAGTCATGCATGGACTTCAAACTATAGATCCACTCTTCTAAAGCCTATTCCTTACGTAAAGTGGCAAACTTTACGTGTAGCTAAGGAGATCTAGGCTCAAGACACTATAAACTAGGGTTTGAGACAAAGGGGCTTAACAATCAACCCATATACTGATGTTTTATGATTCTCTAGGCCAAGATACATTTAGATCTGAAGTAGCAACTTCAGATCTGGGCTTCTAACTCGAAATGGTTCATAAAGTTGTCCAAAAAACTCCAAATCTCATGATAAAGGTTGATCTATATGCAAAAGAGGGAAGGTAGCGATTCATTACCTTCAAGTGTTCTGGAAGACCCCACAAACTCTGGATCTACTGCCAATCCTTGAATCCCCAATGGGTGCCTTCTTCCTTCTTCCTTCAAATCACCCCAAAATGGCAAGAAATCTTGATTAAGCAACAATGGAGGCTTAGGGTTTCTGGTTCTGGACTATAGGGGCCGCAAATGAGTCCTAGAGAAGAGAATAAGATGCTTAAATAGGGTACCAAGTGCCGAAATTAGGGTTTCCCAACCCAGACCAAACTCGCCGAGTCCACTTGCTGACTCGTCGAGTCGGTCACTTACTTTACACCCGGATCCCGCTCCGACTAGCCGAGTTCCTCCCTAGACTCGCCAAATCAATCCTCTTTTATCTTCGGGTTTTTCCTTTCCTTTCTTGACCATTCAGATTTCGGGTGTTACAGTCATAATTAGGGTAAACCCTAATTGTCATGGCTTTCCATTTCCTTGGATCCAAGAGTTCAAATACACCGTGAAGCATCCTATGGGTTTTAGCCCAACTTGATAATCCATGGAGCATTAGCCCACTATACAAGTATGGATGATTTACACAATCAACCCATATATTTAATTAGTCTTCTTTTGATCACTTAATTAATCCTAGATTAATTCTTGATCAATACTAATTAAATGATCTTATTAATATATTAGAACTTATAACATATTAACAAACCTTAAGTGTTATTTCTCTCATTATAGTCTATCCAAATGCATGATGCCATGCAACCCAAATAGACAATGCCGGGTCGGGTCAAGCCTTACCAATTATAGTGATGGACTTAGACATTAATCCAATAGTATCCCACTTGGATAAGTCTAAAACTATTATTGCATATGACTTCAGGAACTGACTGGCAATCGTAGCTCTCAAGAGCTTCTGTTGAACTTTGACCTTATCGATGATCTCTTACCTTTGTCAATGACTTGGTCATTAGATAAGGGATCATATATTCCTCCATTCTAGATATCATATGGACTGAGACATGGATTATAATCATTCTCTTTGTCCATTTGTTGTTTCCCAGTTTCCGATTTATGAAGACTGACTAATTGAACAAATCAAATCAGTCCAGGCCCGGCCGAGCACTTACATTTGTCATCACCAAATCATCGAGGGGTCCACAGATATCGCTTTTATCCTGAAGGTAAAAGGAATGGATAAACTTCAACTCATATGGCTTGTTCTACTACTTGTTGAATCATACACAAAGGCACGTTTTATAACATCGGGTTACCAACGCGTTTTCGTGCAATCAATGTATACCCAACTCATATCTTTAGGTTTGAAGAATATAAGATATTATCGTCTCATGATCACTCATGATAAAATCCATGAAGTGATTCCAATGAGCACGGGTTGAATCCAATACTCAGAACTTATGAGCACTTAGGAGTGTTGTAGCACCACCTTGTCCAACATCTTAGACCTCTACAAGCCCAACCCATGACAATCTTGATTCATATCTACTTCCAACATTTGACCGACTGTGGATGGTTTGAATAACTTAGTCATTCAGAACAATGACCTAGTTATTCTGGAAGTCAAAACATGCAAAGTGAAACACAATAATAATCGAATCCAATATGGTCTCAAAACTTATGAATAAAAATAAAACACTATTTATTTATCACCATATGATTACACATTATTTAGTGTATACTGTTTCAGCTATCAACTTTATTCTTGAATTTAAAACAATAGATGTCCCATGCTCCAAGCATGTACACTATGTTTTCTAAACACTAGTCATGCCACACACCAAGTATGCATACTATGTTTGTCTATAATCTTTACTTTGTGAAATAGATCAATTGAACATAACTCCAATGATCCTCATTTCACATTCCTAATTCCTTACTGCAAATGCAAGAATTCCAAATTCATGCCATTTACTACAATCTCTTAGATTCTAAACTTATATGCATTGATCCTCTTGTAACGATTATGCACAAAGTCAGAAAGACTTGACAACAACCATTACAGAGCATTCCAAAGGAGATCAATTCCTTGGAAACATCCTTCTTGCATTAATTTTCCTAATCTTACACAGATTGAAAAATTTCTAACTTTGAAACAAGAGTTGCCTCCTTATAGATTATGTCAATATGGTCCTTCCAGAATTATCTCTATACTTCCAACTGTCCTTGAGCAACCAATCTTTGATAAACCTTAGATTGTCCTCGATAATTATTTAATCCTTTTAGTCATATCCAATTCTAGACCTTTTCCCTTCTTAATGCCCCAGGCATTTGGAAAATTTTAGAAAGGTTGAATATAGCAAATGCAATCGATCTTATATCCGGAGCATATGGGACACAATTCATGATGTCTCACATAAAGACTAAACCAGTCTTTTGCTATAATATTTCCATTTCAATTTGCCAAGTTCTCATAATTCAGATTATGAAAGGGATGTCGTAATCATAATCGAATTTTAGAACGCAAATAATGGACCCATATATAGAATTTTCTTATGTTGAGCCATTCCAACATAACATTCATATATATACTTGACTAAATACGATTAAAACCTCAATCTAAGTTTTTAGATTTGAGATGAAGTATAATTTCTTCTCCTTTAATTATAACAAAACAACTCTTCCCCAATTGAGACCTTTTGATTTCTGTAATAACATTGCTAACTTGCAACCTTTATCATAATTATCATGCTCCCACTAACATGATGATTATTAGCATAACACTTATGCTCCCACTAGCTTTGACATGTACTCAGAAATTAGTTGGACTTCTAGAAATCAATACTTTATTGACTTTCTTACCAAAGTTCAGATTTCTGATATTAGATTGCTTTGATAAAACTTTACCAATATCATACACCTTATCTTAGATAGCTTACAAGTGTGTCTAAACAATTTTTAGAACTATGAAAAGGGATTCGTAATCATAGTCTCGATTGATTAGACCTTTGCCACTTCTCACAAGTCCAGGTTAGTGTGTCGGTTAACCACACACGCTCCACTAACGACTTTGAGAATGAAAATATCACAATTGATATCTAGCTAAAATCTACTTAGTGAAAGTGTTTCCTCACCATCATTTTGATGAATCGGAGAGAAACCTTATGACACTTAGATTTAATGGCGTATGTGCTCTTATCCATGTGAATTGTCAAAACCATAGTCACAAGACAAGGACAATGACAAATCCAAACTCATATGGATTGAACTCAATCTTAATTTCTTGTCATTTGGCAGCTCAAGGGCCTGCGATTGCTTCCAAGTTGTTGTGCAACCAATTCAGAACTCTAAGAACTCATATGAAAAGCCAACTTTAATTGGAATGGGCACAGAATATGTCAACATGATAGGTTATAAACCTCAAGTCGTGTGCTAGTGAAGAACTTTAGGTTTTATTCTTGATTAGTTCTCGAGACTTTCAAGACCTTTAAGACACCCACAGTCCTCTTGACATATAAGTCTCTCTTGTCAGAGATTCAAGAGATAGTGTGGATTCTAATCAAGAAAAACACTTCACACAATTGGCCTTAGTTTGTCTTTTTTTTATCCAAAACATTACAACTTACCAATTTCAAATGTACAAGAGTAGAAAAGTTTTACTCTTAAATTTGACAAGTGTTTTAAACCTTCTTTAAGACGTGTCACTCAAGTTACAATATTAGAATGGACTAAGACGTCCTTAGGAGGCCAATTGTGATATGGTTTCTTAATCATCAAGATAATCACAAAACATGATACTAAAGTACTCTCCCATCTTTTCAAATTTGAGAAACTTTTATCTCTCTGTCTAAATTGATTCTACTTATTCGCTCTGCCATACGTTGGAACCTTTTCCAATGTTTCAGAACTTATACTTAAGCTTGTATGTATAACTATATTTACTAAACCTTAGTAAATAATGACAAATAGTCTTTTCGATCTTTTGTGATGCACATAACCAGTGAAAAAGAATGTGTACTCGATCCCTTAGTCGCATCCATGTGAACAAGTAGTTAGTCTTAATTTTTACAATGCTTGAAAGTTCTCATTCATCATACTATACAACTTGCATGATTCCATGCTTCGGTTGTAACACCCTGATCCATAGGTACTAATAATAATAATGCCTTTGTTTGAATTTTGAAGGACCTACGTGACGAGTTGGCTTCCCTACTCGTCGAGTAGTAGTGGGTTAGTCCGATTAGTTTAATAACCTACTCGCCGAGTCTAGAGTGGAACTCGACGAGTAGATGCTGGCAGATGAAACCCTAAATACAGGGCCATGCGCCCTATTTAAAGGTGTCATTAGCCTCCCCCATCTTTCCCTTTACAACTCCTCATCTTCCAAACTCTGATTTGTGTGTGTGTGTGTTTGATCTTTGGTGAGTTTAAGCTTGAAGGAAGGACTTGGTGAAGGGAACACTTGAGAAATCAAGCTAAAAGGAAGCAATGAACTCGTGAGGGATTCAAGATCCATTCTTGTGAAGCACTCCCTGAAGGTATTAGGCTATTCCTTGGCTCATTTCCACCTAAAAGCTTCTTTTGCATGGATTCTAAGAAAGGGATTTTGTGCTTAAGCCATGATCTGAAGTTGTAACTTCAGATATGGACTCCTTTTGGACGTTAGATGCATAAAGTTATCAATTGTGCCTAGCATGAGCCTCCCCTCAAGTGTGTGACTCCATTCCAAGCTTAGAATTGCTATTTTAGAGCTTAAAAGCCTTGCATGCATGTAAAGTTTGCAACTTTACGTGAAAGGCATGCCTTAGAAGCCTAGATCTGTAATATGTAGGCTTTGCATGGCTCAAATGAGTCTGTATGTCCTCTGATCTGTAAGGACTCGACGAGTCGCAAGAGGTGACTCGACGAGTCATATGAAGATTAACATGAACTCGACGAGTTGGATGAACAAATCGGTGAGTTCGATGAATTTTGCTTTAGACTCGACGAGTTGGATGAACAACTCGGCAAGCCGGATGAAGTTTACCGTAATCTCGACAAGTAGACTATCTCCCGGGAAACTCGGCGAGTCACTAGTTGTACTCGATGAGTTAGAGTCAACATGGGATGTTGACTTGAATTTATCTAAAGTTGACCAGGGCAGACTTTGGTGGTAATGTCTGGTTATTCAATGTCGCTTATAGGCAGTTGAGTTGGACTAGCTCGTGGGGTATTTTGGTCGTAAAGTGTCAGTTCATCATTTGTGTAAGGTGACTCTCCTCACCGTACCTATGGGTCTAAGGTACCAAGGCCGACCGATTATGTGATTATGATAAATGTGTTAGACGTTATGTGTTTTGCTATGGTATGTGAATGCATGTTGTATGAAGACCCCGGGGGAGCCCGTGGCATTGGATGTAAGACCATGTGGGGTAGTCCATGGTAGTCCTAGGTTAAAACCATGTGCGGTAGCCCATGACATTAGATGTAAGACCATGTGGGAGAGCCCATGGCAGTCCTAGGTAAAGACCATGTGGGGTAGCGCATGGCACTGTTACAGGTTTACGTATCATCTTTGTCCCTACTAATGAAGAGATTGCTGATGTTTTTACTAAAACACTTGACTCTACCAAACTCAATGCGTTCTTACAAATTTTAGGGATGATGAATCCGAACCCCCAATTCTTCTTGAATTGGTAGGTACCGCAGACCCTCTTGCTCTCCATTGCGGTTCTAGATGAAAGAAACTTATAACAGATGGTTTTGGTAGATCTTATGTACGACAGTCAATGTACCGCAACCATATGTTATATGTATCTTTCATGGGTCTTTATTGCTTATTGTTAATAAATTTTATACAAGTGCTCCTCTCAGTTTCTCCCACTGCAGTCATCCGCAATGAAAAAGAAGCCATCCGCAATGATGTGTTCATCCACAGTCACATTAATTGTTTTACAGACGATTCATCCAGTGCACAAGAATGTGTACTCGATCCCTTAAGTCACATCCATGTGAATAAGTAGTTAGTATTAATTTTTCCAATTCTTGAATGTTCTCATTCATTATACTATACAACTTGCATGATTCCAAGCTTCGGTTGTAGCACCTTGATCCTCAGGTACTAATAATAATATTGCCTTTGTTTGAATTTTGAAGGAACTACTCGAGGAGTTGGCTTCCCTACTCGTCGAGTAGTAGCGGGTTAGTCCGATTAGTTTAATGACCTACTCGCTGAGTCCAGGGTGGAACTCGACGAGTAGATGCTGGCAGATGAAACCCTAAATGCAGGACCATGCACCCTATTTAAAGGGGTCATTAGCCTCCCCCAGCTTTCCCTTTACAACTGCTCATCTTCCCAACTCTGATTCCTTTGTGTGTGTGTGATCTTTGGTTAGTTTATGCTTGAAGGAAGGACTTGGTGAAGGGAACACTTGAGAAAGCAAGCTAGAGGAAGCAAAGAACTCGTGGGTGATTCAAGATCCACTCTTGTGAAGCACTCCCTGAGTGTACTAGGCTATTCCTTGGCTCATTTCCACCTAAAAGCTTCTTTTGCATGGATTCGAAAAAAAGGGCTTTTGTGCTGAAGCCAAGATCTAAAGTTGTAACTTCAGATCTGGACTCCCTTTGGACGTTAGATGCATAAAGTTATCAGTTATGCCTAGCACGAGCCTCCCCTCAAGTGTATGAGTCCATTCGAAGCTTAGAATTGCTATTTTAGAGCTTAAAAGCCTTGCATGTACGTAAAGTCTACAACTTTGCGTGAAAGGCATGCCTTAGAAGCCTAGATTTGTAATATGCAGGCTTTGGATGGCTCAAATGAGTCTGTATGACCTCAGATATGTAAGGACTCGGCGAGTCATATGAAGATTAGCATGAACTCGACGAGTTGGATGAACAAATCGGCGAGTCCAATGAATTTCGCTTTAGACTCGACGAGTTGGATGAACAACTTGGTGAGCCGGATGAAGTTTGCCGTAAACTCGACGACTAGACTATATCTTGGGAAACTCGGCGAGTCACTAGTTGTACTCGACATGTTAGGGTCAACATGGGATGTTGACTTGAACTTATCTAAAGTTGACCAAGGAGGACTTTGGGGGTAATGTCTGGTTATTGAATGTCGCTTATTTGGTATAGACTCATTTATGAATAATTTCTAGAACCCTGTGGAAGTCAGGACCCGATACATCCAGAACTAGGATAACCTTGTCTTTTCAGCTTTCGGCATGTGTCCGTTGCTATAGACTTATTCTGGCTCATCTTTGATTTCTTTTAGCAAAGATACCTCCTCGCAGATCACCCAGACACGCTACTCCGATAACTCCCATACCTTCTCCACAAATCGATGCAGCAACTTTTAACGTTGCAGTGGCCGAGGCTGTGGCAACAGCCATGGCACAATATCACTCCACCAGTACAGGTGGAGGCGAAGCGCCTACCAATTCTACTCAAGGTGAGGTCCCTGTGCGCCAGGGAGAGTCCTCCCACAAGGACTTCACCAGATGTCAACCACTATCCTTTAAAGGGACTGAAGGAGTCATTGCCCTCCTACAATGGTTCGAGAAAACAGAGTCGGTCTTCGAAATCTATTTATGCCCCGAAGGAAGCAAAGTGAAGTTTGCTGCCTGCACCTTCGATGGCAAGGCCCTAACATGGTGGAACAGCCATGTTAAGTCACTGAACCTATCAGTGGCAAACTCAATAGGTTGGGAAAACCTAAAGGAGTTAATGCGGGAAGAATATTTCCCGTTAGGCGAGATTCAAAAACCGGAACAAGAGTTGTGGGATCTCACTATGGTCCGCTCAAACATAGTGACCTACACGGACCGGTTCAGCGAACTAGCAGCTCTATGTCCCGAGATGATCACCTCGGAAAAGAAGAAGATAGAGAGATACATTTGGGGTCTGACTGCTCCGACCCAAGGAAATGTGTTATCTTCTAACCCAGCCACGTTCGATAGTGCTAACCGCTTGGCTCAGCGACTCATCGATCATGGAGTCCGCCACAGCGTAAAAGTCCCTATTCCCTAGGCATCAAGGGAAGAGGACTATAATCAAGAGTCGAAGAACAAGAGAAAGAAGAAGCGAACAACACAAGACATCCCGCAAGAGCAACAAGCGAGTACTATGTACGCCGCTACGATGCCTACTGCTTCTGCATCTGCCAGTCGTTATGCTGGAAACCTTCCAAAGTGTGGAAAGTGCAACTTTCACCACACTGGAGTGTGCCGAGAAATGCAGTGTCTGAACTGCCACAAAAAGGGACACACAATCCGTTACTGTAGGGCACCGGCTCAACCGATCTCCCAAGTCCTCAGAACTGAAGAAAACCAAGCCTGCTATGGCTGTGGTGAGACTGGACACCGTCAGAGAGACTACCCGATAATCAGGAACTCAGGCGCGGATGGACGTATTCTGATGATCACCGCAGGAGAATCTACCTCGGAGTCGTCGTCCTGTAATGGTACGTTCTCAAAATAGTAATTACTTTTAAAATTAATTTAAATTCATATAAGATTAATAATTGGCGATGACACTTAAAAGTAACTATAACGAACTCACATGTTTAATTAGGTCGTAATATTCAGAGAACTAAAAGATCCCTTAGAGAAGCTATTATGACTCACCATATACATCAGGGTTGTGCACAATCGAGATGTTGCAGACCTGGAGTGAGCGACTCCGCTTAGGTCCCCTATCCTTAATCGGTTGAGGATTTGAGGTAGAGATGCTCAGTCGACTACCTGAATCATCTTAAGTATTCACGACTTGTATATGACGGGCGATGGTAGTGGTATCATGGGGGATCATAGTATAAAAGTATTCTTTCAGTTACTAAAGCACTTTTATTTGTATGTATGTGCACATAGCGGTACGATAAATAGGAGTGTTAATTTCAAAATACAAAACAGGAAACTCGAGATAAATTACAAGGAGTACATTGTTGAACATACTAGGAGTACAGTACCAAGCATACTAGGGATACACCATCATTTATCAGACGTTTCTTTCATTTGACCAAAACTTTTTTTGGTATAGAGTCCGTTGTTTTCCTTTCGTTATGAGTTGGCATGGTCCTCACCATACCGAGTTCATATGTTTCTATCGCCTCGATCGGCAAGTTCTCGAAACTTTCGTCATTCGTATAAAAGGTCTGACCTAAACGAAAACTTTATCTTTCGCATTCCAAACCCCGAAGTACTCATGCGAAGAGTACCTTGTCCTCCGAAGCCTTATCGTCAGATATCCGCAGACCATCACGACATACCACTCGTCTAGCATACCAAGTTCTAGCACAGAGGCTAAGGACGAATACAACCCGACTATTATTATTTAGTCTATACGCGAGGGTGGTATATGAGTATGATTGCGCAGATCTAGTATGTGTGTTTCCGCCCTATCTCCTGTTCTCCGTTGAGTTTTGGACCTAGAACGGAGTCGCACATCCGACAGTCCTACTAATCCAAATTATGTACGGCTTGTATACACGAGGTAATGATAGATGGACCAAGTATGAATCCTATCAGGAACACCAGGGCAAAGTTGCCAGGTCTACGAGTGAGTATTCTACAAAGCATAAGAGCTCAACCCATAGTACTAATCCTAAGAGAGCTAATTTCGAGACGAAATTCATTCTAACGGGGGGATGATGTGACAACCCAAAAATTTCCACTTCAATAGAAACCAAGTCTGTTGCTGCTAACTTTCAAACTTTTGGGAGAAGTTTGAGCAACTCAGGATTTACACTTAAGGAGATATCAGGAGAGAGGTTGCACTTAGGTCTTGTGCAATTCTATTATTCCAAAACTCTATGATATTAGAGTTCTTTCCGGGAATAAAATATTTTCTGCCAAAAATCCCAGGACTATATATAGAATTTTGAACCAAATTATTCATTAGTTACAATTCCAACTAGAGAAAAGCCAAATTCTCTCTCAAGGATCTTCGGACTTTTGTTCTGGAAAGTGAGTACTTCTATCTAGTGTTGTTTTAAAGCTTTATATATGCTTAATACACTAGAAATCATAGGAAAACACCAAGATTTGGGAGTTTACCGCCCAAGAACACCTTGGGGAGTAAACTCCATTTCAAGGGCCAAAGTGTGCCCGATGACCCCTAGACCTTGGAAACCAAACATGGGACAAACCTTGACATGTTTAGGCATCAAAAGCAATTAAAATCAAGGACCAAAAGTGAGTTCACGGCCATGGAAGTTCTTGGGCCGTGAACTCCATTTTAGTGTGCCAAAATGCCTTAAATGCCTGCCATAGCCTAAGAGACAAGCATAGAACTTTACCTAGATGTGTTTAGGACCCAAAACAACCAAAATATCATCTTCCATAAGTGTTTACGGTTGTAAACACATGACCAAATGGTCTTTGGGCCGTAAACTCAAAATAGAGGTGTTTTGATGCAACAAACACTTCCAAGGGCTTAGGCATGAATTTAGAATGCTTCTTTATGACCTTTAGGTCCCTCATAAGAATATTTTGCCATGAGTTTACAGTTGTAAACTCATTTGGGCAGTAAACACCCCAAAAGTGCCAAAAGATGTGGTCTTTCTCATCCTAGGTTAAAGCTAATGTCCCTAAATCACCCCCCAGACTTCAAACTTGCACTAACCCATGAGTAACCATAAGTTTACAGCCGTAAACTCCCTTGGGCCGTGAACTCATGGTAGTAAACTCATTTCAGTTCCTTTAAACCCTCCTTGGTTGAATCTCATGTGATTCCAACACTTGGTTAAGGTGTTTCCTAGACCCGGAAGGTGTTTCCTTTCATATAGTTGTTTATAAACACTATATTCATGTCATTATGTGTCCTTAAATATCATTTAGGACTTATTGTGTCTCGGAGCTTCATTTGTGGAACTTCTCATCCGTACGCGCATACCCGTTTGAATCACCCGCATCAGGTGAGTTCATACCCCATAATGAATCTTTTAACTATTTTAATTGTTTTAAGGGGGTGAATACAAGTTTAACATAATGATAATTGTGTAATTATTTGTTGTTAAACATTCTTTCAAAATGTTACTTATGTTATTTATAAGTTGTTAAAACATTTCAAAACTCTTCTAAAGGTTATGTTACTTTATAGTTATACAAAACTCCATTTTTAAAGTATAAGCATAACTTTGTAGATAAATGAGTCTTTTCAGTATCAGTCCAATTAGAACATTAGTTAACTATTATAGGTATAGTTTAGGAAAATGCTATTCATTACTTCTAGTACAATGATGCACAGAACATAACAGAACAGAACAGAACAGAACAGAACAAAACATAACAGAACAGAACATAACAGAACATAACTAAAAAGTTAATTTGCTATAGCATGACAACACGCAGACAGGATCTAACTTTAATGTGAATTACACGGCTTGCATGGATTTGCTCGGGTCGCGTTTGGTTTCCTCAATCTCCATACATGAGAGCGGGTTAGTAGGGGTTCTAGCTTTCACATTATGACCGTAATAAAACACACATATGTTTTTAGGTTGATAGTACCTCCGTATGTCATTATAAACGACATCAGGGTACTCATTTCTCCCATTACTTTCATAAAGTTTCGGTAACACTTGAAGGTTGATCTATTCTCTAATCGAGATAGGTTATAAACTAGGGAGAATGTACTTTACAGTTGACAAAGGAACAATAGAGTCTTGGTAGAAGACTGCTTTCAAAACAGTAGAGTCTTGGTAGAAGACTGCTTTCAAAAAAAATCGAGTCTTGGTAGAAGGCTACTTTTAAAAGTTAGGACCATGATGCTAACCTTATGATTCCGTAATGTATACACTATAGGATACATATATGTTAAGTAGATGTCGACAGCTAATAGGATGTGTGTTCTTCGTTGTACGTGTTGTTCCCGTTGGATGTAGGTTTACACTGAGGTCACCCAATCTATTATCTACCCGAATCTATATATATTTATGCTTAGTATACATTAAGTCATCATAAGGGTACCAAGTATGGATCAAGTCATAGGACACAGAGTCAATGCATAGTTTTTCTAGTACAAAACTTTCATTTCAAAGTCAGTACTTTTGGATGTACAAAACTAGTGATTTCCCAGTTAAGGGCTTAATCCATTTTATTAAGCCAGTATAGTTTTAAAGACTTTAAGTAAGTTAACTCTATAATACCTTAGTTTATACACCATGTTTATATATAAGACTAATATCCGACAGCTAATAGGATGTGTGTTCTTCGCTGTACGTCCTGTTCCCATTGGATGTGGGTTTACACCGAGGTCACCCAATCTGTTATCTACACGATACCAAATTATATATAGCAGTATAAACAAAGCTATTATAAAAGGAATCACCATAGTCAATATTTTATTATAAGAAATATAGGTTTTCTTAAAAGGAACTCTCCATTAGACATAAAGCAACCATTACAAATAACTCCATGAGTAACAAGTGAATACCCCAAGGTTATATATGACAACGATCTAATAACCAATGGAATATGTGCTATTCGCCTTACTTACTGTACCCCGTCGGGTTGTTGGTTGAGGGCAGATGCGCATAATCGATTGTTTGTTTACTCCAAGTATATATTACTTGTACCCACTTATTACACATAGAAAGGCTTGTAGTGTCATTTTACTCAACTCCCATTTTAAGTACGAAATATATGGTTTTCTAGAGGAACAGGCAAACTTTACAAAACAACACCTTACAGCTTACAATACTTTACATATACACTTTAAACCACATTTTTACAGCTTACTCACATCACTAAAATCTTATGAACTCACCAGCTTAATTGCTGATCAACTCTTTCAAATAACTTGTATTCTCAGGAGGCTATTAGACAGGTGCTCGTGCTGGGACTTCAGAAGATGGAGCATTATAGCTTCAAGTCTTGTTTTGTTATTTGTTTACGACTTCTATGTTTTGTGAACACATACATTGTAAATACTTTCTTTCTAAATGAAATGGTTGTTCCTTACTTGCTTACCATATACATATCTCGTGATACTTGACATGACATCCTCCACCCCCGAACGTTTCTGCCGTTCCGGTTTTGGGGTGTGACAGATTGGTATCAGAGCATTGTTTATAGTAAACGAAGTATATCAACCGATAAAAGATATACGTTTATAAATACAATGGGGCTTAAGTGCTATGGATAATGATATATTTAGAGTATAACTTCAAGTTATAAAAATATACCTGCTTGCTCATACATGTACATAATAGAACTAGGATCACGAGGAGAACAGAACTAAAAGTATTTAGAGGTTGGACACTTTCGTCAACCTGAACAATTATGTAATCATAGCTAGGATCAATATAGCCTGATCAACTATGTTCATTCGAGATGTGACCAACATGTGTTTTGGAATGATGTGGTGTTGCAACATGGTTAAAACTTACCAGAACACCAATCAAGAGAACGCCAGAACAAGTATAGTTAGATTTAGAGTACTATGGGAGTATTCTATGATACTATAACGCGATAACAATATTAGATGATACCAAGTACATTACATTAGGATACTATAGGAGTATTTTAGTCCAGATACATAACCTATGTGATAACTTAAAAGACCCTTGCGGATAAGTCTATAATCTTACAGGGTATATTCATAAAGTTTTATATATAATCAAGACCTTATAGACATAGAATCTGTGACCGACGCTTCGCTATCCATTCCTTTTAAGGAAGTAGTGTTGAGGTGGGATCAATTGTTCGAAGGTCTATTTGATCTTCAATTATATACAATACCAACTGGTATACCTAGTATAATTATAGGAAGATTCCATAAGGATCACCCCATAAAGTTACCTTAAAGCTCATAGGTTCCTTAGTCACTTTCATTCTCGCACGACAAGCCCGGATAAACGTAACCACTTCCTCATAGTAGACAACAAAAGAGTTCAGGAGGAACAAGGACAAACAAATGAGAAGATTTCAAGGAAAGATCAGCCGAAGTAACCAAAAACGTCTTACGCGTCACACTAATAAATATTAACTAGTTTAATTTAGCGAGCGAGTGGAAACACTGCTCAAATTACATGTGTTAGAATTATTTTCTTACATGCAACTGGTAACAGTTATTCGGGAAACAGATATTCATTCGAGGATAGTTATTTCAAATTCATAGAGTTTATTTTGTATAGACTCATTTATGAATAATTTCTAGACCCCGGTGGAAGTCAGGACCCGATACATCCAGAACTAGGATAACCTTGTCTTTTCAGCTTTCGGCTTGTTTCCGTTGCTATAGACTTATTCTGTCTCATCTTTGTTTTCTTTTAGCAAAGATGCCTCCTCACAGATCACCCAAACACGCTACTCCGATAACTCCCATACCTTCTCCACAAATCCATGTAGCAACTTTGAACGCTGAAGTGGTCGAGGCTGTGGCAACAGCCATGGCACAAGAGCACTCCACCAGTACAGGTGGAGGCGAAGTGCCTACCGATTCTACTCAAGGTGAGGTCCCTGTGCGCCAGGGAGAGTCCTCCTACAAGGAATTCACCACATGTCAACCACTGTCCTTTAAAGGGACTGAAGGAGTCATTGCCCTCCTACAATGGTTCGAGAAAACAGAGTCGGTCTTCGAAATCTGTTTATGCCCCGAAGGAAGCAAAGTGAAGTTTGCTGCCTGCACCTTCGATGGCAAGGCCCTAACATGGTGGAAATGCCATGTTAAGTCACTAAACCTATCAATGGAAAACTCAATAGGTTGGGAAAACCTAAAGGAGTTAATGCGGGGAGAATATTGCCCGTTAGGCGAGATTCAAAAACTGGAACAAGAGTTGTGGGATCTCACTATGGTCGGCTCAGACATAGTGACCTACACGGACCGGTTCAGCAAACTAGCAGCTCTATGTCCCGAGATGATCACCTCGGAAAAGAAGAAGATAGAGAGATACATTTGGGGTCTGACTACTCCGACCCAAGGAAATGTGTTATCTTCTAACCCAGCCACGTTCGATAGTGCTAAACGCTTGGCTCAGCGACTCATCGATCATGGAGTCCGCCACAGCGTAAAAGTCCCTATTCCCTAGGCATCAAGGGAAGAGGACTATAATCAAGAGTCGAAGAACAAGAGAAAGAAGAAGCGAACAACACAAGACATCCCGCAAGAGCAACAAGCGAGTACTATGTACGCCGCTACGATGCCTACTGCTTCTGCATCTGCCAGTCGTTATGCTGGAAACCTTCCAAAGTGTGGAAAGTGCAACTTTCACCACACTGGAGTGTGCCGAAAAATGCAGTGTCTGAACTGCCACAAAAAGGGACACACAGTCTGTTACTGCAGGGCACCGGCTCAACCGATCTCTCAAGTCCTCGGAACTCAAGAAAACCAAGCCTGCTATGGCTGTGGTGAGACTAGACACCGTCAGAGGGACTGCCCGATAATCAGGAACTCAGGCGCGGATGGACGTATTCTGATGATCACCGCAGGAGAATCTACCTCGGAGTCGTCGTCCTGTAATGGTACGTTCTCAAAATAGTAATTACTTTTAAAATTAATTTAAATTCATATAAGATTCATAATTGGCGATGACACTTAAAAGTAACTATAACGAACTCACATGTTTAATTAGGTCGTAATATTCAGAGAACTAAAAGATCCCTTAGAGAAGCTATTATGACTCACCATATACATCAGGGTTGTGCACAATCTAGATGTTGCAGACCTAGAGTGAGCGACTCCGCTTAGGTCCCCTATCCTTAATCGGTTGAGGATTTGAGGTAGAGATGCTCAGTCGACTACCTGAATCATCTTAAGTATTCACGACTTGTATATGACGGGCGATGGTAGTGGTATCATGGGGGATCATAGTATAAAAGTATTCTTTCAGTTACTAAAGCACTTTTATTTGTATGTATGTGCACATAGCGGTACGATAAATAGGAGTGTTAATTTCAAAATACAAAACAGGAAACTCGAGATAAATTACAAGGAGTACATTGTTGAACATACTAGGAGTACAGTACCAAGCATACTAGGGATACACCATCATTTATCAGACGTTTCTTTCATTTGACCAAAACTTTTTTTGGTATAGAGTCCGTTGTTTTCCTTTCGTCATGAGTTGGCATGGTCCTCACCATACCGAGTTCATATGTTTCTATCGCCTCGATCGGCAAGTTCTCGAAACTTTCGTCATTCGTATAAAAGGTCCGACCTAAATGTAAACTTTATCTTTCGCACTCCAAACCCCGAAGTACTCATGTGAAGAGTACTTTGTCCTCCGAAGCCTTATCGTCAGATATCCGCAGACCGTCACGACATACCACTCGCCTAGCATACCAAGTTCTAGCACAGAGGCTAAGGACGAATACAGCCCGACTATTATTATTTAGTGTATACGCGAGGGTGGTATATGAGTATGATTACGCAGATCTAGTATGTGTGTTTCCGCCCTATCTCCTGTTCTCCGTTAAGTTGTGGACCTAGAATGGAGTCGCACATCCGACAGTCCTACTAATCCTAATTATATACGGCTTGTATACACGAGGTAATGATAGATGGACCAAGTATGAATCCTATCAAGAACACCAGGGCAAAGTTGCCAGGTCTACGAGTGAGTATTCTACAAAGTAGAAGAGCTCAACCCACAGTAGTAATGCTAAGAGAGCTAATTTCGGGACGAAATTCATTCTAACGAGGGCATGATGTGACAACCCAAAAATTTCCACTTCAATAGAAACCAAGTCTGTTGCTGCTAACTTTCAAACTTTTGGGACAAGTTTGAGCAACTCAGGATTTACACTTAAGGAGATATCAGGAGAGAGGTTGCACTTGGGTCTTGTGCAATTCTATTATTCCAAAACTCTATGATATTAGAGTTCTTTCCGGGAACAAAATATTTTCTGCCAAAAATCCCAGGACTATATATAGAATTCTGAACCAAATTATTCATTAGTTACAATTCCAACTAGAGAAAAGCCAAATTCTCTCTCAAGGATCTTCGGACTTTTGTTCCGGAAAGTGAGTACTTCTATCTAGTGTTGTTTTAAAGCTTTATATATGCTTAATACACTAGAAATCATAGGAAAACACCAAGATTTGGGAGTTTACCGCCCAAGAACACCTTGGGGAGTAAACTCCATTTCAAGGGCCAAAGTGTGCCCAATGACCCCTAGACCTTGGAAACCAAACATGGGACAAACCTTAACATGTTTAGGCATCAAAAGCAATTAAAATCAACGACCAAAAGTGAGTTCACGGCCAAGGAAGTTCTTGGGCCGTGAACTCCATTTTAGTGTGCCAAAATGCCCTAAATGCCTTCCATAGCCTAAGAGACAAGCATAGAACTTTACCTAGATGTGTTTAGAACCCAAAACAACCAAAATATCATCTTCCATAAGTGTTTACAGCCGTAAACACATGACCAAATGGTCTTTGGGCCGTAAACTCAAAATAGAGGTGTTTTGATGCAACAAACACTTCCAAGGGCTTAGGCATGAATTTAGAATGCTTCTTTATGACCTTTAGGACCCTCATAAGAATATTTGGCCATGAGTTTACAGTTGTAAACTCATTTGGGCCGTAAACACCCTAAAAGTGCCAAAAGATGTGGTCTTTCTCATCCTAGGTTAAAGCTAATGTCCCTAAATCACCCCCTAGACTTCAAACTTGCACTAACCCATGAGTAACCATGAGTTTACGGTCGTAAACTCCCTTGGGCCGTGAACTCATGGTAGTAAACTCATTTAAGTGCCTTTAAACCCTCTTAGGTTGAATCACATGTGATTCCAACACTTGGTTAAGGTGTTTCCTAGTCCCGGAAGGTGTTTCCTTTCATATAGTTGTTTATAAACACTATATTCATGTCATTATGTGTCCTTAAATATCATTTAGGACTTATTGTGTCTCGGAACTTCATTTGTGGAACTTCTCATCCGTACGCGCATACCCGTTTGAATCACCCACATCAGGTGAGTTCATACCCCGTAATGAATCTTTTAACTATTTTAATTGTTTTAAGGGGGGGGGGGGAATACAAGTTTAACACAATGAAAATTGTGTAATTATTTGTTGTTAAACATTCTTTCAAAATGTTACTTATGTTATTTATAAGTTGTTAAAACATTTCAAAACTCTTCTAAAGGTTATGTTACTTTATAGTTATACAAAACTCCATTTTTAAAGTATAAGCATAACTTTGTAGATAAATGAGTCTTTTTAGTATCAGTCCAATTAGAACATTAGTAAACTATTATAGGTATAGTTTAGGAGAATGCTATTCATTACTTCTAGTACAATGAAGCACAGAACAGAACAGAACAGAACATAACAGAACATAACTAAAAGGTTAATTTGCTGTAGCATGACAACACGCAGACATGATCTAACTTTAATGTGAATTACACGGCTTGCATGGATTTGCTAGGGTTGCGTTTGTTTCCCTCAATCTCCATACATGAGAGCGGGTTAGTAGGGGTTCTAGCTTTCACATTATGACCGTAGTAAAACACACATATGTTTTTAGGTTGATAGTACCTCCGTATGTCATTATAAACGACATCAGGGTACTCATTTCTCCCATTACTTTCATAAAGTGTCGGTAACACTTGAAGGTTGATCTATTCTCTAATCGAGATAGGTTATAAACTAGGGAGAATGTACTTTACAGTTGACAAAGGAACAGTAGAGTCTTGGTAGAAGACTGCTTTCAAAACAGTAGAGTCTTGGTAGAAGACTGCTTTCAAAAAAATCGAGTCTTCGTAGAAGGCTACTTTTAAAAGATAGGACCATGATGCTAACCTTATGATTCCGTAATGTATACACTATAGGATACATATATGTTAAGTAGATGCCGACAGATAATTGGATGTGTGTTCTTCGCTGTACGTCTTGTTCCTGTTGGATGTAGGTTTACACCGAGGTCACCCAATCTATTATCTACCCGAATCTATATATATTTATGCTTAGTATACATTAAGTCATCATAAGGGTACCAGGTATGGATCAAGTCATAGGACACAGAGTCAATGCATAGTTTTTCTAGTACAAAACTTTCGTTTCAAAGTTAGTACTTTTGGATATACAAAACTAGTGATTTCCCAGTTAAGGGCTTAATCCATTTTATTAAGCCAGTACAGTTTTAAAGACTTTAAGTGAGTTAACTCTATAATACCTTAGTTTATACACCATGTTTATATATAAGACTAATATCCGACAGCTAATAGGATGTGTGTTCTTCGTTATACGTCCTGTTCCCGTTGGATGTGGGTTTACACCGAGGTCACCCAATCTATTATCTACCCGATACCAAATTATATATAGCAGTATAAACAAAGCTATTATAAAAGTAATCACCATAGTCAATATTTTATTATAAGAAATATAGGTTTTCTTAAAAGGAACTCTCCATTAGACATAAAGGAACCATTACAAATAACTCCATGAGTAACAAGTGAATACCCCAACGTTATATATGACAACGATCTAATAACCAATGGAATATGTGCTATCCGCCTTACTTACTGTACCCCGTCGGGTTGTAGGTTGAGGGAAAATGCGCATAATCGATTGTTTGTTTACTCCAAGTATATATAACTTGTACCCACTTATTACACATAGAGAGGCTTGTAGTGTCATTTTACTCAACTCCCATTTTAAGTAGGAAATATATGATTTTCTAGAGGAACAGACAAACTTTACAAAACAACACCTTACAGCTTACAATACTTTACATATACACTTTAAACCACATTTTTACAGCTTACTCACATCACTAAAATCTTATGAACTCACCAGCTTAATTGCTGATCAACTCTTTCAAATAACTTGTATTCTTAGGAGGCTATTAGACAGGTGCTCGTGCTGGGACTTCAGAAGATGGAGCATTATAGCTTCAAGTCTTGTTTTGTTATTTGTTTATGACTTCTATGTTTTGTGAACACATACATTGTAAACACTTTCTTTCTAAATGAAATGGTTGTTCATTACTTGCTTAGCATATACATATCTCGTGATACTTGACATGACGTCCTCCACCCCCGAACGTTTCCGCCATTCCGGTTTTGGGGTGCGACATCGACATCGTTCTTCATTCCTTGCCTTCATGCTACAACCAATTTAAGATGACCTAACACATGAACAAGGAAGAGGTCACCCTAAGCAAGCTCCAAGGACTCCTTAGGACTGCTGAGAGCAACCTAAAGGAAAAGTCTGTTGCGCCATCTCCCACACCAACCGTTGCTCCTGTTTTAGCTATAGGGCAGGGAAGGGGTAAGAAGAGGAAGGCTCCGTCAAAGAGCCACCGCAAGGGAAATTCCCAAGATGGTTCCTCATCTAGTGGGACCAAAGTTGATCCTGCTAAGCCCAACCCTAACCCCAAGGAGGCAGAGTGCCATCATTGCCACTAGATAGGGCATTGGAAGAGAAGTTGCCCGGAATACCAGCAAGCCATAAAGGAGGGAAAGAACAAGCCATATTTTGCAGGTATATACACAATTAAATCTAGTAATTCATCTCACACTATTTCTTGGGTTCTTGATACAGGATGTGGTTACTACATTTGTTCTGATTTGCAGGGACTAAGAAGAAATAGAGATGTGGAGTAAGGAAGAATAAATCTAATCATGGGAAACAGAAGATCGTCGCCTATCACCAAGACTGGAGTGTATTCTTTAGTGCTTAGTAATGGATTAGGTCTAGACTTAAATAATTGTTGCTACTCGCCTGATATGGCAAGAAACATCATTTCATTGCATGGTTTGTTTAGACATGGATTTATATATTCGTTTAATAATATGAATGGTTGTCACACCCCAAAACCAAGAATGGCGGAAACGTTCTGGGGCGGAGGACGTCATGTACAGTATCACAACAATGAAAAGTAGTAAACAAGCAACAACATCATCCATTGCATTAATAATAGAATTATTATACAAGTATGTTCTATCAAATTTTGATAAACACTAAAGCATAAATCAAAATGAAAGATGAGTCTTGAACAAGCTCCATCTTCCTTTTTCCTTGCATCGGTACATGTCTATGATGACCTGAGGATACAAGTAATTTTAAAAGCGAGTATCAGCTTTGAAGCTGGTGAGATCATAAGTATTTTAGTGTCTTAATTTTTATGTAAGAATTTGTAAGTAATTGAATTGTAAGTATTGAAAATGTATAGGAACTGTAAGTATGAAAATGTTTGTAAAACAACTGTAAACGTTTGAAAAACCCTAGAAATCCCTATGATTCCTACTATTATAACAGGGAGTCTTCTACCAAGACTTGACTGATCTCTATGTAGTCTTCTACCAAGACTTAACTGTTCTATATGTTCATCTCTTGTAAAAGTGTGTAATTTTCCCAAGTGTAACTATCATTATCAAAATATAGTTTTTACATTTATAGTTTAAGTGAAAAGATCACTAAATATGTGTACAGGGAAAATTAATGTAGTACTAAATCGTAGCACTATAAGAACTGCTGCTGTACTAATTACCTTAAACCGGATTTATATTAAGGCATCATGTGATTAATTGCACCATACTATCGATTGGTAACAACAACATACGAATGGTCGTAATAACGGAATGACGTTTGGCACCCGCAGACCTGCAGGTCCGACTGTAGCTAGCAGCAAGGTGTAGGATAGTCAATCCAGTATAGATCTATACGCAAACTCACGCTCTCTCTCCAAGAGACTCTGGCTACAACTCGGGCCATGACATTTAAGGCATGCTCTGACATAGTGGATCACAATTTTATGAACGTATTAATGTAAGTGTAATGTAATGAACTGTTCTAGCTGTAATGTACGTGCTCTCTACCTAGCAAGTAAAGTAATGTAATCGTTCTAGTATCGTTGTATATGTTCTCTTTCTAGTATAGTTGTATATGTTCTTCTCTAGTATAGTGGTATATGTACTCATAGTAGTGAAATGTTCTAGCTGTAATGTATGTGCTCTCTATCTAGCAAGTATAGACTCATGAATGAACTCACTCATTGTATGATATCGCGTTCTTGTAATAGTTCTAGTATCTTCCTAAACTACCCATATGGTAGTTTACTAGTAATCTAACTAGTACGTATGGACATGGATGTATACCCTTGCTACCCAAGGGCATGGGATGAATTGGAAGGGCCTTTGTGACTATATATGTACACATGATACATAACTAATATTTAAACGACCTTCGGACGAGTACCTGATATCCCACCAGACCACATCTCAAGCGCGAAAAGGAAATAGGGTGGATACCCTTCCTACGTCTTTTAAACATTTCTTATATAACTATACATATAGAGGCATGCAATTTATAATATAAAAACATAAATAAGTTTTGTAAAACATTTGAACATAAATATTATCTTAAGAAAAGATCGACTTGATGTCAATCTATAAAACAGTTTGAAGGCATGGGTTTGATAAAACAGTTTAGTATAAAGAAACATTTGTTTGAAACACAATTGTAAATAAGTTTGAAATATGATATACAGAGTAAAATGTACAGTGTAATAAGGAGTTCAAAACATATAAAATGTTTATAAAAATCATTGGAAGGAAACTGTTTGATAAAACGGCTAATGAGTAGCCAAATCGTTTGAATGCTGTATATTAATCACATGTGATTGATGTAATAACTAGCATAATTCTACTTATTAATCACATGTGATTGATATAATAACTAGCATGTTTCTACTTGTATCCCCCCATAAAACATTTAAAAATAGTTTAAAACATTAGTTAAGGGGTATGAACTCACCTGCAGTAAGTGACTGGAATTGAACGGACTGTTATCGTAAGGAAGGATCGGGCAAGTGCTTGGTGTCAAGTGAAGACCTTAGACACACACAATGATCCTAGTTACATATGAAGACATGTGTATATAAATAATTAGTGATTAAAACACTAATTATACAAGTATAAACATTTAAACGCGAGGAAAACACTTTTGGTCAAGTTTTAGGAGGCTAATGGGTTGCAACAAAGGAGTGCAATGCCTCTAATGGAAGTTTATGGTCAAATGACCATATGTCTTGGAGTTTACGGCCCAGGGGAGTAAACTCCTGGCCGTAAACTCTCAACAAAGCCCCTAAATGAAGTCAAAAAATTATACAACTCATGTGGTGAATTGTTTCAAGGCTAAATCAAGTGTTTGGGTGTCATATTAACTCCTTTAAGGAGTTTACGGCCCAGGGACCATATACCCTTGGAGTTTATGGCCGTAAACTCCATTGGGAGGGTGGTTATGGTGTTTTCAAGTCTGTAAATTAACTAGGAACTAAACTAGGCTTTTGTACTTGGCTTTATAAGAGTTTATGGCACCATTTGGCACCATTTTATGGAGTACACGGCCCTAGAACCTTTTGGGCCATAAACTTCTTCACTCGTGGTGTTCTAAGTGTGTTAGCTAGTCCAAAACTCATTTAGGTACATGCCCAAAATGGTCTCTTGGCTTAAGGAAGGAGTTAGGGTGTCATTTAACCCCTTTATAGGTGTTTACGGCCCAAGAACTTGTCTTGGCCGTAAACTCCTCAATACTAGTGATTTCTTATGTTTTCTAGGCTTTAAACACTTTAGGGTACATGTCTAAAATAAAGTCTAAGCCTTGGGTCCCTTAAAAGCACCATTTTGAGCACTATTCTTGGAGTTTACGGCCTAAGATATTCTTGGGCCGTGAACTCCCAAACTTGGGTGATTCTTGGTTGATTTCATGTCCCTAATACACTTCTATACAAGTCCAAGGCAGTAGTACATCACGGGGGACAATCTAGGCTTGGTTTCGGGAGTTTACCGCCCAAGAACACCTTGGGGAGTAAACTCCTAAATCGGATGATTTAGCTATGTAATCTATGTTATGAACACATTTAAAGCTTTCTAACACTACTAGAAAGAGTTACACACAATTTGGGATAAAAACCCGAAGATCCGTGAGAGTGAATTTGGCTTTTCTATAATTGGAATTCAACTAATGAACCAATTTGGTTCAGAATTCTATTTATAGTCCTGAGATTTTTGGCAGAAAATATTTCTAATCTCGGAATGAACTCTAATATACTAGGATATTGGAATAACAGTGTTGCACAAAACCCTAGTGCATCCACTCTCCTAATATCTCCTTAAGTGTAAAATCCTGAAAACTGCCAAACTTATACTCGAAATCTGAGTTTTCACTGTAACTATTCTACTTCTATTGGCTTGATATGGTTTGTTCAGAATGGAAATTTCGGGTTGTCACATCATCCCCCTGTTGAAGGGAATTTCGTCGCGAAATTAGAATTTAGGCAAGGAAGTACGCACGAATGATCCAGTCGTGAGGGGGAAACTTCCTTAATCGATTGGTTCTCGCGCACTTATGTGAAATCGGGTTCTCGGTTGCCATTCCAACGAACCTTCACTAACTAGCGACGGCGTTGCTTCGTCCGCTTGACCTCTCGGTCGAGGGTCACTACGGTTCTAATACGAAGGCGAGGATCTCGACGAGTGGACTTACAAGAGTCCTAACGGAAAGGTATGGTTCCACAATCGAGACGCAAAGAGTAGGATGTACGTTACTGAGTTCGCGGAGTAGGTCTAGTTTGTGCGAGGCACATGACCGATTCTGATGAGAATCTCGGAGGTCCTAACTATATTGGATTTAGCTTTCCACGCGATACGAAGCGTATTAAGCCATTCCCAGAGTGAGTTAACCTAAAGAGCTTGGTCACTCACTTGGAATTCCAAAGGTTCCTCTTCTTGCTTAACTTCCGAGTCAAAGGCCACCCCATGCTGGATCAAAGTCGTATGGGTTTCTGTAATTTGCGAGGAGTTCTGAATGATCTAAGACGGTAGGTCGGTAAGACCTAGAATTTGGTGAAGGACTGTCGGCGTCTCTGGTGTCGATAAATGCTCAACGGTTTTGACAAATTGAAAGAGTGCTCATAATTCTCACATTACTACTAGTGTGTCATAGAAATTTGACTCTTCAATTTCAAAACTCGTGCCTAGAGAACTTCGCTAAAGTTCCTCTGTAGGAAATGTTTCCATGGGTTTTCTTCTTACTATGAGGGTAGATAAGTAAGTCATTATGGAGAAATGACGAATTGATCCAAGTAAGAAAGACGTACCCTACTCATTTAGCTCATGAATGTTATGGGCGTATTGGTCCTATCCGAAGGGTATCACTACGGACTCGAAGTGTCCGCATCGAGTTCAGAAGATAGTCTTCTGGACATCCTTCCCTAACACTCGAACTGGTAATATTCGGATCTCAGATCCATTTCTGAAAGAAATTCTTTCCTTGCATTTGCTCAACCATTTCATCTATGCGAGGCATAGATAATGATTTCCATGAAATCTTGACGGAGTCCTCGATATCCGAGGCACATACGATGCAATCCGCCGATCTCTGGGAGAATAAGACTGGGGGTTCTCCAGGGTGAGAAGCCTAGTCTTCTTATTCTATCGCTGTGCAGTTCGCTAAGTTGTTTGTACTGTTCCGGTATCTCCGTGGGTGTTTAGACTATAGGGTGATCTGTTTACAAGAGTCGTACCGGGTTCTAAGTTTGTTCACATGACGATGCGATTACTCGTAGGCTTAGGCAGTTCTCCGTCCTGAAGTTCATATTAGGATTCATACCTGGTTTCACAATCACAATTTCGTGTATACGAGTCGTATATAATTAAGATTGAAAAGGTAGTCGAATAACTGATTCTTCTTTAAGCTCACATCCCATTGGGGAAACAGAAGTTAAAGTGGAATCATCAATTCTAAACCTGTAGAACATTGATTAAATATCACTCTTATGCATACATTTCTCAATGATAGATCAATCGTATAAATCCTTAGATTGAACTTGACGTACTGTACGAGTGGTACTTAAGGGGTTTCTTCGGAAAACAAAAAGAACTAGGAAGTACTCCATGCATGACTACTTCGGTGTTTTGATATAACGGCTTCGCTGGAAAAGCGATCTAGAAGAAAGAGATGTATGTATGAAGCTGTTTTCGTGAAGAACAACTTGAATCGAGTTGTATGATAATGTCGGAATCATACTGAAACTTAAAGACATTAGATTTGAACATAAGACGTTTACAGACAAAACACAATCGTGCAACCATGAACAGAGTTACAGTACTTTAGATTTACCACAAGACTATTGCTGCGAATAAGATATACTACAAAAGACAAGTATACGCAACACGAGAATCCTTATATAGACAAGATCTCGCAAAAGGTAAGTCTCTAGTTGCACTAGTTCTGGATAGTTTATATGTCTGTTAGAAAAACATGCCTAAGTTACATTAACGAGGGTTCCGGAGTAGGCTCTCCTGCAGCTGTGATCCTAAGAATCTTTCCATCAGCACCCGAGTTCTTTGCTATCGGGCAATCTTTCTTGAAGTGCCCTATCTCCCCGTATTGGTGGCATGACTGGCTAGTACTAGCTTTGGTGCCGAGATAGCGGTGTTTAGCAAATGTTATGTGGACACGAGTGCCTTCCTCGTTACTCCACTTTGAAAATTGCTTCCTAAAGCGTTCGACGTTATAACTACTCTCGTGTGTAGGGTTAGTCCCGATGAAAGGAACTTGAGTGATGGGTCGTGCCGGTGCTCCACAGCCACGAGCATGGTGCCCTATTTTTAGGTAATTGCAACACTGCATCTCATGGAAAGCCCCATGATGATGGAAACTATACTTATCACACTTCGGGAGTTTTCCCTCGTATGGCCTGCTCGGTACTGGGATAGCAGGGGTTTCCACTTGTTGCTGTTGCATAGCCAGCCTTTGGGATTTCTTGTGTTCTTTCTGGGCTTGACACTTTCGTTTCTTGTTCTCGGTCTTTCGGCTTTGCGAGCCAGTGACTGTTATTGTTTGTTGGTTTCCCGGTTTGGTACTACCATCTAAACTCTTGACTCCTTTTTCAGTCTTGTTTGTGTTGCTTGAGTTGATGTGTGTAAGGAAATTTGTCACAGCAACTGCTACTGCAGCTTGTAATGTAGCGGTGTCGATATGGAGGATGGGGGTTTCGTTGCTCGGCTGATTGTTTCCTGATGACGACATGATTCTGTAACACGAAAGATAAGTATTTGTGAGTGATTCAGGTTGACCCTAGATGTACTTAGATTGTTCAAGAAAAGAGTAAGCCTATGTTCTCGAATGTTTGACCTACATCCCTATGATGTAGTCCTAGTACGAAATGGAACTATGTTCGCGAAGGTTCACCTACATCCCTATGATACAATATTTATAATGGGTAGAAGTAAGTTCGTAGAATGGTCTCAAAACGTTTGTTGTGCCAGCCGAGGTATCGTGGGTTGGTGAATAACATGATCCAACCACTGAAAGAGACATGGAAATGTCTCCAGATCTAACATGCTATAGTCTAATGACTTGACTAAAGAAGGTTTCAGATAGACACCAATGAGAGTATGACAAGAGTACTTGAATGAAGAATGACACAGAAGTAAGCCGGCTGTCAATATCTTTGATATTCACGACGTAAAGATTCAGGAAAATGACCTTGTAAAGGTCTTACATCATATCGAGAGAAGATAGTTCCTGACAGCAGAAGGACCTAACTAAAAGTACTTACAGTACAAGATAATTTCATAGAAAATGCCACATCAGGCAATGACGGAAAACGATTACTTTCTAACAAGGAAAGAAAGGTAAAGAATCTACTACTGACGACAGTCATCCCTCAGGTGAACTCTCAGTTCAGCCAGTTGACGTTCTACATCAAGTAGGTGTCTTTCGTACACCTTCTGGTGTACTCGGAGCTCTATGACTTCGGCTCGTGATTCAGCCAGTGCTTACAGCAGGGTTTCATGGTTTCTCTCTGATCTCTCGTGAGCATCTTCTAGACGAATGGTGCGGAGGGTATGCATTCTAGCATAGACGACAACTTCGGTAATCTGATGTAGGGCTGTCCTGCCTTGAATCTCATTTCGGGCCACTCTGCGGACCAAGATTGGCAAGACTCTATCTGCTGAGCCCCCATTGCTCATGTCGTAAAAGCTTCGGTCTCCATCACATGGCATCGGCTGATCTTGTCCTTGGCTCCATGTTTCAAGCATTCCACTCACTCAGGGTCGGGCCATGAAAAGCCGGACGAGGGTTAGGAATTGGAAAGGGAGCTGCTCGGGGTAGGTTCTCAACCTCTGGTTCGGAGTTAGCATCATACGAAAGGTCTTCATCATGTTGATCATTCAAAAGGGATAGGATGATCATTCTCCGGTTCTTCTCCAAACCAACCAGCTATGACTTCATTCGGAAGATACTGGTTGCCGTGGGGATGGAGTCCAGCTATGTTTTCTATGCGAGAATTTAAGGTAAAAGAATAATTATTAGACGAACTATCTAGATAATTATTTAGGAAAACCTTCATTAGTTACATCGCTATTTGTGAAGTGCATACCAGCTATGTGTAATCTAAACAGGATAGACCTTCGAATAAGTGACCTTAACTCCATATTCACACATAATAGGGGTGAAGTAAATTTTTCACAGATTCTAAGTCTATAACATCCTAATTACATATAGCTTCAGTGTATCCACCTAGCAACTATCAACTTAGTAATGAAGATCCCGTTTTAGTTCTCACGTATAAAGTACTTATAGTAACACCAAATACTCCTATAGTATTTTTAATTTTTATGTTATGTTCTATTGTTCTCATTGTGGTAGTGTTGGTAAGATTTTAGCATTGTTGCAACCACACAATTAAACATAGGCACATGCTAGTCAAACCTCGGATAATATAGGTGATCAGGCTATATCTTCCCAGTTTTGACCATATGTCTCTAAGCCCACTTGTGTTGCCCAACAATCGTAATTCTTTTGTACTGTCCTAGTGACACCGATTTTAGTATGAATGCAGGCACGTATACTTACTTAAATATTTTATATTTAAAGTATAAACTCTTGGTCAGAGTATTTTTAATCCCTTATGTATTTATAGTTAGTATATCTTTTATGGGTTGATATACTTAATTCACTATAAACAATGCTCTGATACCAATCTGTCACACCCCAAAACCAAGAACGGCGGAAACGTTCTGGGGCAGAGGACGTCATGTACAGTATCACAACAATGAAAAATAGTAAACAAGCAACAACATCATCCATTGCATTAATAATAGAATTATTATACAAGTATGTTCTATCAAATTTTGATAAACACTAAAGCATAAATCAAAATGAAAGATGAGTCTTGAACAAGCTCCATCTTCCTTTCTCCTTGCATCGGTACCTGTCTATGATGACCTGAGGATACAAGTAATTTTGAAAGCGAGTATCAGCTTTGAAGCTGGTGAGATCATAAGTATTTTAGTGTCTTAATTTGTATGTAAGAATTTGTAAGTAATTGAATTGTAAGTATTGAAAATGTATAGGAACTGTAAGTATGAAAATGTTTGTAAAACAACTGTAAACATTTGAAAAACCCTAGAAATCCCTATGATTCCTACTATTATAACAGGGAGTCTTCTACCAAGACTTGACTGATCTCTATGTAGTCTTCTACCAAGACTTAACTGTTCTATATGTTCGTCTCCTGTAAAAGTGTGTAATTTTCCCAAGTGTAACTATCATTATCAAAATATAGTTTTTACATTTATAGTTTAAGTGAAAAGATCACTAAATATATGTACAGGGAAAATTAATGTAGTACTAAATCGTAGCGCTATAAGAACTACTGTTGTACTAATTACCTTAAACTGGATTTATATTACGGCATCATGTGATTAATTGCACCATACTATCGACTGGTAACAACGAGATACGAATGGTCGTAATAACGGAATGACGTTTACTAAAATACCCTTACCATCATCAAAACAAATATAAAAAAAATAACTTCTTCACTGACTATATTTAACCATTAATCAACACATATGTATTTCAAACCTTAGACATTTCAAAACTTTAATTATGTACGAATCTACACAACATACATAAAAGGTTTTACATATTGGTGTAAATGATCAAATCTAATGATCAAAATTAATTAATTATCTAACTTAAACAAATTAACAACATCAAATGACTACTTAATTGTATACCAAAGTGCACAGTCTGATTCCCAAATCCAAAATAGATTGTATATATATATATATATATATATATATATATATATATATATATATATATATATATATATATATATATGCATCACTAATTGTATTAATCAAACAACCATCAACTAACTACTATAATCTAATGTGAAACATCTTAACAAACTCAACCAAACAGGCATCCCACAAACAAATGTCACATTTCACCAAACCATATGAATTAAGACATAAAGGCATCTCCATATATTTGTACAAAAGGATGCATTCCATAATTTCTATGCAAGCGACGGAATTGTATCTTCTATGTTATCCCTTCCCTATGCAAGTGTAACGGCCATAAAATTTACAACCAATTTAAACTTTTCAAAAACAAATATGTTCATTAAGTTATTAGAAAAGGGTTTTCAATTCTTCTATTATCAGAGTATCCCAGAAACATCAACATAAAACTGAGGAGCGTTACGATCATGCCTTCGCCTTGTCATGATCTCCTGAAATACCTGAAACTGTAAGCCCGAAAGCTTAGTGAGTTACCCCCAAAATACTACAAACAACACATACGCCCGTCCAGGCCGTAACAGCACATACACCCTTCCAGGCCATAACTCCATAGGATCTTCCGATCCATATGTCTCAGGGGATTTCCATCCCATAACTATGTTGACCTCCTAGTCCATACTTTGTTGACCTTCTGGTCCATATCATCTTGATCTTCCAGTCCTTACCATACATAGCATACATAACACATACATAAATATTTTTTTAACCTTCCGGTCCTTATCATACATACCATACATGGCACATACATATCATATAACCGCATATAACATGATGAACCTCAGGTCCATAACGTACTGCTCATATCGTAACATAACGCATACAACTCTCATAACATCTAACATCATATATCTCATACTCTTCATAGCACATAAGACCTTCCGGTCACACATATACCATCCTAACTATCAGGATACCGACCTTATAAAGGTCCCTAACGTACACCATCCTAACTACAAGGATGCAAACAAAGAAAAGAAATAACATAACAACAATACCCGAATTTCCATCCGATAGAGGGTTGGCCTTGGTGCCATAGACCCTATTAGTATAGTGAGGATAACTCACCTACAACTGCCGACTTGAAGGATTAAGACCACGCTGCTCCGACCACAAGCACGAACTCCACCACTGATCATTACCAAATAACCAAACCAATAAACACCAAATTACCAAAATACCCTTGGAAGTCAAACTACTCAACCCTTGGTCAAAGTACAAGTCCTCAGTCAAAGTCAACCTTCCTGGTTGACCCTACTCACCGAGTCAAACCGTTGACTGGTCGAGTTCCCATACTCGAAACCCCATATCACGACTCAACTCGCCGAGTTGCCCCAAGACTCGTCGAGTTCAACAATCATGTGTCCCATCCTGCTCAACTCACCAAGTCGTCCCTCGACTCACCGATTCACGGCTTAACTAAAAAGGTTATGGTTCCACGACCAGACTCACCGAGTCCAAGGCAATCTTCAACAGACTCGCCGATTTGTTCTTCCAACTCGCCGAGTCCACACGGGACTAATCAGACCAAACCCTACCCGACTCGCCGAGTCCTGCCCCAGACTCGTCGAGCCCATATGGGTTATTCCATAATCTGAAATTACAGAGCTTCTTCTTTTCTCCAAACAATAGATCAGGGTCCCTATGGTTCATTAGTAACATAAAGTTGCTACCTTTACGTACTTCCATGACCCATTCACCAAAAACCAAGATATAATTTAACTTAACTCATTAGGGTTGCCTTTTGCATATCTAAACAAAGGGCTATCTTCACATAGAATCCATATAGAACTCAGATATGGAGTTTCAAATCCAGATCTAGCTCATGCATCAAGATCTCATCATAAATTCCTCCAAACAAACCCTAAAGCTCCATGAAAGGTGGATCTAGAAGAAATAATGCCAAGATGACGAATCCTTACCTCAAAGCAACCTCCAACTGAAGAGTAAACCAAATATCCTCCAGCCTCCTTGATCCAAGCTTCTTAATCTTTAAGACTTCCTTCCTAACTCCACTTACTAAGCTCCAAAATGCTCCCAAGGCTCTCACTTATGATTTTAGGGCTGCTGATTTTCAGGGGAGTAATAAGGAGCCGAAATGGGGGCTTAAGGCTCCTTAAATATGCTGCAAAACCCTATGAATTAGGTTTTCTCATTCCAGCACGGACTCGTCGAGTCCAGCCTCCGACTCGGCGAGTCCGGTCACTTAACATGTGCCCAGCACACGCTTAGACTCGACGAATTGCAGCTCCTACTCGCTGAGTTTCTCTTTTCCAAACATACACTTTACCCCCTGAACTCTTGATTCTGATTTGGGATGTTACAATTCTCCCCCACTGAAATTAGGCTTCGCCCTCGAAGCCTGATGCAGCACACAACTCCAGATAATACTCCCACAATGCACCTCCTTGTATCAATCGACCCAGGTTCCTCCAAACACTGCCATCAAACCCTTATAAAGTCCAACTCTTTCTCATAGAGTCACGAAAACTGCTTCAAGCTGGCCACCGACTTCCTTCTCTGATAAAAACACTTATTCACCATTGATCACCCGATGATACTTCCATCGTTCTAAATCACATAACCACTTGTCTCTTACAAACTAGATATCATCCTGAACCACCAGGTCATAGCCCGATACCAACTGCTATCCCTTTCCTCGACTGGCATTTCCTTTATCGAATTCACTTCGGGGACTTATCCCAATTCCTTTCCAAATCCAACTCTTATCTTTCCGCTGACAGGGTCACACATCCTTCAGTTCCTGAGTAACTCCCTTGAGCTCCCCTCTGCCATCACATAAACAAGCTGAGCCTGCTCTACATCCTCGGGCTGGAAAAACCCGACACACTAACGATACTATCAGACATCCCCAGAATGAATTACCACTATGTACATAACCCATGATCACTTTGCTACCTAGATTCCATGGACCAACCTTTGCATCCCTTCCAGACTCCTCAGGTCCGATACCATCGGAATTCCATCCGCGACCTCAACAGACACCCAATCCGGATGTGCTTCCAAACCATTGGCACAATCACGGTGCTCAACAACCATAATTGAAATACTCTCAGTCATCCATTCTCACTACTACTTTCATTTCCGTCATCCAATACTCCCTCCTGGAGTTACATACCTTTCCTTCTTCCTTATCCAAGGAAATCTACTTGCCAACCTTGCCACTTCAGACAAGTGCCACGGTGCTCACACTCCACTCTACACTATGCCATGTACAGTAATCGCTATTTTAAGCATCACATATACTCTGAATCTGATCATAAGGAATATCGAAGTCCATACCCCACCTTTCACTAACATGATCAATACCCGGGGCCAAACCTACTGTTTGCTATTGCATGGCGACATAATCACCCATTCTCCGCATACAGATCCACTAACGCATACAGAGTCTTCAACATGACTAGACCACCTTATCAGGCCTTCGGCCTAACTGGTACGCCTTCCGGCCTTACTGATATGCCTTCCGGCCTTCAGTCTCCCCGGTTCGCTCAAACTATCCTTTCATTATCCCGAGTTATTCCTCCTGGGAATCTCTCCCATACATACTGTTCTATCCCTATAGGGGTTCCGAACCCCAACTCCATTCCATATACCAAGATCCTAGCCTAATCCTAGGCCTCACAACAACCAATCACCTTATCCGGAATCCTTGGTCTGTACTCCGCCCCATCGATCTGTCACTCACTCATACCACCCTAAACTCTTGGCTGACTAAAATACCGTTGGATCCCAAACAGCTAATCAAACTCTAACGCTTATCGATCCTCTTGAGAATTCTCCAATTCTCCCCACTTAGAGCACTGACTTCCAACCACCAGTGACCCAAACGACATCACTTAAACATCACTCCTCCGACATCGTACATCTCGAACTCTAAGGGAGTTCGACTCTCCATTGAACACTTCTCAAATCGCAATTGGTATATCTGGCAACAAGAGCAAACAACTAGTTTCTGACCATCAATCCCTTGGATGCTATCCACTTACAACTCTTGACTACTATCACTTTCAGCGAACCCATGAAACAAGCAGAACGGCGAATAAAATGCAACACCACAAAATAACCAGATTACTATATAGAAACGAAATGAAAACATACCCGCAACCGCATCTGTCTCTGCCCTGACCTCCTCTACTGTGGGCTGAAAAGCATGCCCCTGAGCCCTCGGAGGCTCCGCTCCACCCTGGCCCCCGCCAGTAGTCCTTAAAGTGGCTGGTGCTGGAACCTGCACTAGCCTGGAAACTAGTTTTGGACAGTTGGCCCTCATGTGGCCAACATGATGGTACTGGTAACAAATCCTCATATCCTGAACCGGGGCTGACTGACAGCAATCCCTCGCATAATTCCCCACTCTCCCGCACTTGTGGCATGCACCACCGGACCTACAAACTCCGGTATGACCCTTCCCGCACTTCTCACAAGTACGGCCGCTCTGACTGTCCAACCTGGAATCAACGGTCTTGGACCATTTCGGCGCCGGCTGCAACTACACTGGGGCCTACCTCTGCTCTCTCAGCTGTAACTCAATCTCCAACTCATGCCGCCGAGCGGCCTCCTGCAACTCAAGTAAGGTCTCGCACCTCTGCGTAGACACAAACTGCCTGATATCCCTTTCAAGCATACTCAGATATCGGAGCATTTGACTCTGCTCCGAAACAAACTCAGGGCAAAACATCGCCCTATCAGCGAACATCCTGGTGATCTCCGTCACCGACTCTGAATCCTGCTCCACTTCCAAGAACTCCTGAGCCAACCTCTCCCTCTCAACCTGTGGAACATAACGAGTACTGAACATCTTCCGGAACTGATCCCATGTAACCACAGCCCGCTGCGCATCATAATACGATCCCATAGTCAACCTCCACCAATCCTTTGCCCCAAACCTTAAAAGGTTCAGAGCACACCTCACCCTTTGATCCGTAGGGCGTGAACACATGAAGAAACAACCCTCTACGTCCGACAACCACCTCATAGCAATGATCGGATCCTGAACTCCATCAAAAGTAGGGGGCTTCGTATTATCGAAGTCTCGATACTAAAAACCTCGACCGGCTCCTCCACTTGCCGCTGCTACAGCCACTGCAGCTGCCGCGGTAGCCGTCTCTGCAAGAGCCGCATAGCGCTCATCAAAATACTCAACCATGGCGGTCTTGATCGACCCAAACATCTCCGACAAATCAGCCTGGAACATAGCAGCAACCTCATCATGCAGGATCTCAAGAATCCTGGCATCCAACTCATCCGTATTAATCTGACCAATGACCTCGATGAGGGGTTTTAAGCAAAACATCATTCCTATGGTGTACATGCAAACCCTAATAGCTTTTGGATCTAGTTTGTCTAATGAACATGCAATTGAATATCCAAAGCTATAAACCCTAGATCTATCATATAATAAACTGAATTAGGGTTTAGAGAATTACCTTTGATTGTTATATAGCAATAGCAATCAATTCCTTGCTTTGATTGGCTTCAGAAAGCTTAGTGCCTCAAGTGTTGCACCTCTAATGGAGTCACAAACACCACTAAGCAACTTGGATGAAGAGGAGAAGAGAAGAGGCTGCGCAAAACATCTAGAAACCCTAAAGGAACCCTTGTCCACGTTTTTAGGGCATAGGGCCCTTTATATACATGTAGGCTATTAGGGTTTTCAACTAGGAAACCCTAATCTGGCTGCTTAAGCCCTAAGCAGCCCATGGACTCCTTTAACATATCGCTTGGACAATTTCTAATGGGCTTCCCATAGAATTCGTCCAACCTATATATTATTAGGTGATCCATAGCCCAATTATAATTATCTTATAATTACAACTTCAGTCCTCTAAGTTTAATTAATCTCTTTTAGCCAACAAAATTAATTCTTAATTAATGCTTAAATAATATTAATTAAGCAATATGATTTCTCCTTTAATATATTATTCTCATAATATATTAATAAATCATATTTAAACCTTTCTCTCCTGAATTCATCCTACATATTGCTATGGTGAAGGCAACCTAAAAGGACCATCCTCATAATCGGGTCAAGTACATAGCAAATAGTTATGGACTTAAACACTAATCCAACAGTCTCCTACTTGGATAACTCTAATAACTATTTTTCGTATGACTTCAGAACCTGATCAGCAATTGTAGCTTTCAAAAGCCGCTGTCAACTTTGATCTTATCAGATATGCGTGTCCTTTAGATAAGGGATCATATATATTCCTCCATTCTCAAGATATCGTATAGACACAAGACATGAGTTTCAATCATTCTCTGTATACTATTTCCCGACTTCCGATTTATGACGACTGACAACAGACTACAATTGAACACATCAACTTAGTCTCGGCTTGGCCAAGCGCACTGAATCATCGAGTGGCCCACACATATCGCTTTTATCCCACTTTGGGCAAAAGAAATGGATAAACTTCAACTCAAATGCTCGCTTGAATTCACTGATCGAATCACACACAACAATAAGTTTTATAACAACAAGTTACTGGTGCGTTTACTTATTATCATTGCGCAACCGACCAACAAATAACAACTCACACATATCGGTTTCAAGAATATACAATGTTATCGTCTCACTAATTACCCGTGATAAATCTATGACGTGATCCAAGTGAGCATGGGTTTCATCCAATACTCTAATCTTATCAAAGCACTCATGAACCCTGCAGCAAACTTGTGCTATGTCTAAACTCTTCAGACAATCTACAGACTCTTCATGACAGTCTTCCTTCATGCTTACTTCCAACGTATGAATGACTGTGGAGATTCGAATAACCTAGTTATTCTAGAAGTCAAAACATGCAAAATGAAACATAACAATAATACTTAATCCTATATGGCCCCAAACTCGTGAGAGTAAATAAAACACTTCTATTTATCTACCATATTGATTACTCATTATTTATCATTTAATGTTTCGGATAATCAACTCATTACTTGAATGACAACAACAATTGTCCCATGCTCCAAGCATGCACACTTTATTTCCTATGGTCCATGCTTTGTGAAATAGATCAATTGAAAAACTTTTCCAATTATGCTCATTTCACAATTCCCAATCCTTACCATTAGTGTAAGAACACAAGGTTCTTTGCTACTATTAGAATATGCTTGATTCTAACACTTTATGCAACGATCCGTTCGCAAAGTCATAGCACAAAAGTCACCAAGACGTGCCCAATGAAATTACAAAGTACTCTATCAGAAATTGTTACATGACAAATTCATAGGCTTGAAGTCTCACATTAAAAGTACATTCCTTTGAACATCCTTCTAGCATAAAAGTTTCCAATCTAGACATAGATTCTCAATATCCAACTCCCTATATGGAAACATTTCCACATTTTCCATATGAAAACTCATTCTTAGTATAATCTTATCTACTCATAATAATGTCAATATGGTCCTTCCAATAACATACATCTAACTACTCACAAGCGACCAATCCTCAACGAACTTTGGATCGTCCTTTGATAGTTGTTTAATTATTTTAGTCAAAACCGATAGTCCTTTTTCCCTCTTAATACGCTAGACATTTTGAAAATTTTAGAATGGACAAATATTATAGCATTTGCAATCGATTCTATACCCGAAGCGTATGGGACACGATGCATAATGTCTTACATAATGATATCATACTTTATCAATCTTCTACTATAATATTTTATGTGTCACATTCTCACAATTCGAACTATGACGAGGGATGCCGTAATCATAATCAAAATTTGAGAACACACTATGTATTCTTTGACTAAATTTATTAAAATTTCTCAATCTAAGCTTTAGATATTGAAATGAAGTATAATATTATCTCCCTTAATTTTAGCAAAAAAAACTTTTCAACCCATACAACCTTGCAAATTGAATCTTTGTTTTTCTATAATTAATATTGCTAACTTGCAATACTTGCCATAATAATCATATAAGCATAACACTAATGCTCCCACTAGCTTTGACATGTATTCAGAAAACAACTGAACTTCCAGAAAACAATGCCTATCGAATTTCTGAAATTCATATTTCTAATACCAGATGCTTCGATAAGCCTTTATCTAAGCTTCTTAAACTTATACACCTTTGCCTTAGATAGCTCATATGCGTGTAAGCAATTCAGAACATATGTTACTAAGTTCCAAATGTTCAAACTAATTGCCAAATCTCACAATTCGAACTATGGAAAGGGATGTTGTAACCATAATCGAATTTGAGAATACAATTTTCACAATTGCTATCTTCTTAAAATCTCTCTTAGTGAAAGCATTTCCTCACAGTCATTTTCATGAAGGAGGGAATCTTATGACACTTAGATTTTATGGTGTATGAGTTCCTATCCATGTGAATTTTCCAAAACCAATGTTGGCGACAAATCCAAACTCATATGGACTGAACATTCTTAATCTTGATTTCTTGCCTTATGGTAACATGAGTGCCCACGGTGTCTTCCAAGTAGTTTAGCAATTTATCCTTACATATCAATGTATTTTCCATCAATCAAGGTATTTTGTCTTTATGCATTCAAATCAGAACTCATAGAAGTCACATGCATAATTAACTTAATTGGAATGACACAGAAACAAAATAATGCCAACACGAATGGTTGTAAACCTCAAGTCGTGTGCTAGTCATGATTGATAAGGTTTATTCTTGATATGTTCTTGAAACTTTATCAAAAACATTAAAACTCCCACTGACTCCTTGACGTATAAGGTTCTCTTGTCATGTAACATTTCTTGACAAACAAATATTCAAGAGTTAGTGTAGTTGTTATCAAGACAAAACACTTCACAAATTGGTCCTAGTTGGTCTTTGTCTTATCCAAGACATCACAACTTACCAATTTTAAATGTGCAAGAATAAGAAAGACTTTTCCAAATTCCACATTTGATGAGTGTTATAAACCTACTTATGACTTGTCACTCAATTCGCAATCTTGAAGTATGACTCTAAGATTCGATATTGGAACGAAGTAAGATTGACTTCTTAATTTAACCATTTCCACAGTTCTCGATTCATCTTCTTAGACATACGAATGCACTAAGAGTCACTTGTAGAATCAATTGAGATATGGTCCTTAATCATTAAGACTTATCATAAAACACAATAAAAGGTACTCTCCCTTCTTCTTAGAAGAGAGAAACTTTTATCTTTCTGCCTACTTGATTCTTCTTTATTCGTTCTGGTATTCATTGAAACTCTTTCAATCAACTCAGAATTACACTTAATCTTATAAGTATAATCATATTTACTAAACATTTAGAAAATCATGACGAATATATTATCTCTCTTTGTGGTGGACTTGATCAACGCACAACCTAGTATACTCGATCTACTAGTCCTTCACTTGACACTTTGTCAAAGAATTAGTCTAATTTCCAAATATGAAATTTTTCATTAATGACGCAACCAAGTTGTATGATTCCAAGTTTCTGTCTAATTGAAAATTGGGCGATGAGAAACTCTCCCTATTTGGTGAATTCTTGACATCTCCACAAATAACATAATCAAGAATCAAATCCATTATTTCTAATAATAGAAACCTTCAAACATCAATTTTTCATACGTGCCATTGCAAGGATAAATAAATAAGACAAAATGAAAATTCATTTTATTGCGGGAAAAATTTGTCCTTACAATGCAATTCAATTGAAAAACTATGTTATTACATATTTCTTAACAATCTATTCTAACTCCAAGTAGTAGCTCAAAAATCCAATCTTCAAACAATGTGATCGAATTCCACTTTCTTCACGATTAGATTCAGCTCACTTCTTCCCTTAAGCTTCCTCTCTTTTCTTCAATCCTACAAAAAATCAAAATGTAATCTTATCGCATCATGTATTAAGAATCTAGAATAAGAACTTAAAAGAGTTAGTTAATGGATTTTACCTGAGGCAGAGCCATACGTCTTGACTCTCCCATCTCTTAGATATCTCAGGTAGTTAGGGCAGCTTCGTCTCCAATGCCCATTCTCTTGGAAATAAAAGCAAATGGACTCCTTTGGCACAGCACACCAGAAAATCACAGACTTTGTTCTTTCTGGACTTCCAATGTTGCCAGTGTCCATTGAAGTTTGGGAGTTTGATTCACCAGACAAATTTGCTTGACCAGCACGACAAATTAGTGCTGATTTAGCAGCTATAAGCAAATATGTGAGATCAATGAGGGTCACGTCGTGATCCATCATATAGTACTCTCTAACGAACTCACTATATGATTCAGGAAGTGACTAAAGAACCCAGTCAACAGCCAACTCACTTGTAATCTCGACACCCAACATGCTTAACCTATCAATGTGTGACTTCATCTCTAAGACGTGTGCACACACAGGTTTCCCATCTTCGTGTTTACTTGCCAAAAGGGCTTGAGTGAGCTTGAACTTTTCAAGACATTGAACTTGTAGGTCTAGGAGAACAATTAGAGGAGGTGGAGGGAGTGAAGAATGACTCTCATTTCTTTGATCATATCTCATAATGTCATCTTCATTTGGAAAGCT
Source organism: Lactuca serriola (assembly GCF_051521515.1). Classification (NCBI taxonomy): domain Eukaryota; kingdom Viridiplantae; phylum Streptophyta; class Magnoliopsida; order Asterales; family Asteraceae; genus Lactuca; species Lactuca serriola. The sequence goes on from NC_136414.1 coordinate 119,954,605, forward strand.
TGTTCCATGGGATTTGGGAATACCATGATTGTCAGAACTAGACATCTACAAAATGGGAGAAAATTCAAGTTAAGTTGATTAGAATTCTTGATGTAACACCCAAATGAAACATCAAGCTAGGATCCAACACAATACTCTACAACCTAGAAGAGGGATGCCATAATCTAGTCGTAGAATATTTGAAGGTAGGTAAATGACGATTTACCAATTTCCACCATGAAAAACGAAAAAGAAGTTTAAGTTTTAAATGAATTGAAACTCCTAGATCTTTTAAGATTCATTGAACTTTTCAATGGCATATTTAATCTCGATTATGCCCTACCATTTGTGACTAAGATGCTGAGGATCACAAACAAGGTATGAATAACCATACAAATCACGTGGTGCACCCAATGCTACTTTCACCTAATCAATGTGTCTGTTAGCCACACACGCTCCATTGATCTATGATAAACATCGAGCCACCCTTCGCCACCAATGTCATCCCCAAATTAGTGTGTCGGTTAACCACACACGCTCCACTAACGTTTGACAAAGGTACGAAGTGTAATCCCATGGATTACCATACAATTTCACATTTTGCCTAACTTAACTATGATTTGGGAATTTGTAAAAGAATTTAGTCACTCTGTACTTCATTATACTTATAATGGAAGGTTTTTGTTCTATCCTACCCATTCGACTAACGACCCTCCACTAGTCAAGAGTGTTGTGGGTAAGAGTGGATACCCATTCAATCGCCATTTAATAGGCAATTTCCTTAAACACCCCTTATAGACCAGCTTCGTAAATGAGGCCTACTAACGGTAAGACTGACTGTTTACTCATACATATATATAATATTAGACTTTTAATGTTATATATAGTATAGGGTGTATTTTACACTTTTAAAATACTAGGTGGTTCAATTTAGTAAATTATACTTTTAATTTAATTAAATGTAAACCAAAACTTTATGGGTTTATTAAATCTCTTTTAATTATACACTTTAATTAATTAATTAAACCATAAGGGTGTGATTTGAACTTTTTCAAATTACTAGGGTTTAAGAATTTAACATTAGAAAATTAAACTTTTAATCAACTTTTAAATTCCAAAACCCGAGGGCAAGTTTTGAAACATTTCAAAACATTAGGGTTTAACTTATTTAAATTTCAAAAACAAAACTTTTAAGCTCAAATTTAAACTATAAAACCTAAAGGGAGTAATTTGAAACTTTTCCAAACTTTATCAAGAATATTATAGATCACAAAATTCAAATAAGGCAATTAACAATTAATTGGTGGTTATCTAATTTGACCTAGTCCAAATTCTTGCAAGATAATTCACCAAAATAATTCAAATAATTAAATTTAATCATATTATCAAAAAATTCTGATTTATATCAATAAAAGACGTTATGGTAACTATCCCATAGCCAAAGAAGCACAAAATCCCGAAATTAGCACTTTCTGACCAGCTGACTCATCGAGTCAGGCATGGACTCGTCGAGTTCACATGGACTCGGCGAGTTCAGCCATGGACTCAGCGAGTACAGCCCCCAGAAACCCTAAATTTCGATTTTAAAGCAAGAATAAACCAAAATTCGATCAAATACATCAAACAAACAACCCTATGCTCTGATACCAAGCGAAACATCATTCATATGGTGTACATGCAAACCCTAATAGCTTTTGGATCTAGTTTGTCTAATGAACATACAATTGAATATCCAAAGCTATTAACCCTAGATCTATCATATAATAAACTGAATTAGGGTTTAGAGAATTACCTTTGATTGTTATATAGCAATAACAATCAATTCCTTGCTTTGATTGGCTTCAGAAAGCTTATTGCCTCAAGTGTTGCACCTCTAATGGAGTCAAAAACACCACTAAGCAACTTGGATGAAGAGGATAAGAGAGGAGGCTGTCAAAAACATCTAGATACCCTAAAGGAACTCTTGTCCACGTTTTTTGGGGCATAAGGTCCCTTTATATACATGTAGGCTATTAGGGTTTTCAACTAGGAAACCTTAATCTGGCTGCTTAAGCCCTAAGCAGCCCATGGACTCCTTTAACATATCCCTTGGACGATTTCTAATGGGTTTCCCATAGAATTCGTCCAACCTATATATTATTAGGTGATCCATTGCCCAATTATAATTATTTTATAATTACAACTTCAGTCCTCTAAGTTTAATTAATCTCTTTTAGCCACAAAATTAATTCTTAATTAATTATTGACTAATATTAATTAAACAATATGATTTCTCCTTTAATATATTATTCTCATAATATATTAATAAATCATATTTAAACCTTTCTCTCCTTAATTCATCCTACATATTGCTCTGGTGAAGGCAACCCAAAAGGACCATCCTCGTAATCGGTTCAACTACATACCAAAATAGTTATGGACTTAGACACTAATCGAACACTCAAGTGGCGCTGATCCACCCCGAACACCCTCTCCTGATCCCGATCCTGATCCGAACCCATCCTCAGCATGCCTCGTCACCACCATACTCGAAATACACCACCATAAAATCAGATGCTTCCCCAATATCCCGGGAACCAACTCCCAACCCGACCCTAGGGGTTGTGACTTCCTCGATACGCGTATAGGTCATGTGCTTTCAGTAGTATGGGCCCATACTACCTTCCACACCTACCCATATTTATATCAACTATCATCACAACACCCTAGTGATAAACATATACATGGAAACCTCTCGATCCTCACCTCTAGAGGAGCTGCTAACTACCTCACATAATAGGAATCCCTAGGCTAAAAGGCATCATATAATCAGGCAATTCTATCATGCAATTCCTGAAGATCACTAGCCTGGTACTAGCATGTTGTTCTAACATATCACATAATCAAATAACTTGTATGGTATTTTGGGGTCTACTTATTGGCTCTGGCTGATCGTACCTCTGCATCCTCCTCTAACTATTATTGAAAACCATTTCAATTTCACTTTGAAAACTCTCCTTGATTTGAGACTGGATTCACACGAATGTTCCTCCAATTCACTCAAACCAAGGCTCTGATACCAACTTGTAACGACCATAAAATTTACAACCAATTTAAACTTTTCAAAAACAACCATATTCATTAAGTTATTACAAAAAGGTTTTCAATTCTTTTATTATAAGAGTATCCTAGAAACATCAATATAAAACTGAGGAGCGGTACGATCACGCCCTCGCCTTGCCACGATCTCCTGAAATACTAGAAACAATACACTGAAATTGTAAGCCCGAAAGCTTAGTGATTTACCCCCAAAATACTACATACAACAAAAACGCCCGTCCAGGACATAACAACACATACTCCCTTCCAGGCCATAACTCCATAGGATCTTCCGATCCATATGTCTCAGGGGATTTCCATCCCATAACTCTTTTGACCTTCCAATCCATACTTTGTTGACCTTCCGGTCCATATCATCATGACCTTCCGGTCCTTACCATACATAGCATACATAACACATACATAAATATCATCTTAACCTTCCGGTCCTTGTCATATATAACATACATAGCACATACATATCATATAACCACATATAACATGATGACCCTCAGGTCCATAACATACTGCTCATATCGTAACATAACACGTACAACTCTCATAACATCTAACATCATATATCTCATACTCTTCATAGCATATAAGACCTTCCGGTCACACATATACCATACTAACTATCAGGATACTGACCTTAACCAGGTCCCTAACGTCCACCATCCTAACTACCAGGATGCAAACATAGAAAAGCAATAACATAACAACAATACCCGAATTTCCATCTGATAGAGGGTCAACCTTGGTGTCGTAGACCCTGTCAGTATAGTGAGGATAACTCACCTGTAACTGCCGACTTGAAGGATTAAGACCACGCTGCTCCAACCACCAGCACAAACTCCACCACTGATCATTACCAAATAACCAACCAAATAAACACCAAATTACCAAAATACCCTTGGAAGTCAAACTGGTCAACCCTTGGTCAAAGTACAAGTCCTCAGTCAAAGTCAACTTTCCTAGTTGACCCTACTCGCCGAGTCAACCCGTTGACTCGTCGAGTTCCCATACTCAAAACTCCCATATCACGACTCAACTCGCCGAGTCACCCCAAGACTCGTCGAGTTCAACAATCCTAAGTCCCATCCTGCTCAACTCACCGAGTCGTCCCTCGACTCACCGATTCACAGCTTAACCAAAAAGGTTATGGTTCTACGATCAGATTCGTCGAGTCCAAGAACAGACTCGTCGAGTCCAAGGCAATGTTCAATAGACTAGCCGAGTTGTTCTTCCAACTCGTTGTGTCCACACGGGACTAATCGGACCAAACCCTACCAGACTCGCCGAGTCCTCTCCTAGACTCGCCGAGTCCGAAATGGGGTTTAAGGCTCCTTAAATGGGGTGCAAAACCCTAGGACTTAGGGTTTCTCATTCCAGCATGGACTCTTCGAGTCCAGCCTCCGACTCGGCGAGTCCGATCACTTAACATGTGCCCGACACACACTTAGACTCGACGAGTTGCAGCTCCTACTCGCCGAGTTCCTCTTTCCAAAACTTACACTTTACCCCCTGAACTCTTAATTCTGACTTTGGATGTTAGAACTGTTGGATAAGGTGTCTAAGTCCATAACTATTTCTAGTAAGTACTTGACCCGACCCGGCATGGTCCATTTGGGTTGCATGGCACCATGCAATTGGATAGACTAAATGAGAGAAATTACACTTGGAGATTATTAATATATTATAAGTTCTAATATATTAATAATATTATTTGATTAGTTTGATCAAGAATTAATTAAGAATTAATTAAGTGATCAAAAGATAACTAATTAAATATATGGGTTGATTACGTAAATCATCCATATCTTGTATAGTGGACTAAGAGGCTCCATGGATTATCAAGTTGGGTTCCACCCATAGGATGCTCCATGGATGCTCCATGAGAGTTTCAAACCCATGGGTCATGGAAATGAAGAGTCATGACACATTCGGGTTTACATGGTGTAACCCTAGATGTGTCAACCCTATATAAGAGTCCCATTCTCCACCAAAATCAGCTACACATATGAAACAAGAGGGCTAGACTGATTTTAAGAAGTGTGTGTTCTCTCAAAAGTCTTTCCAGGAGCATTTGTTGTTGTGTGAAGCATTTGAGGCATCACACTTGGGGTGCTAGGCTCACAAGGTTTCAAGGAACATAAGCAACAACATGGTAAATTATTCTATCTTTCATTCATGTTAAAAATTGCTCCCCATGTCTGCTAGATAGGAATATAACCTTGGAATTCAACTTTGCATGATAATTAGACAAACATAGATCCAAGGTTATTAGAGTTGCATGTACACTTAGGAAGTGTTAGAATGCTCAAAACCCATCAGTGGTATCAGAGCCTAGGCTGGTATGTTTGTTATTTGTGCTAAATGGTTGAAAAAAGTCGATTTTGTGCAATCTGCCTGATTAACTCGCCGAGTCCATGGGGGAACTCGCCGAGTTCATGTGTATCTTCAACCTACTCGCCGAGTAGGTTCGTGCACTCGGCGAGTAGGAGCCTCGGAATGCAGATTTCCGACTTTTGTTGCTAGAAATGGACTAGAAACATTACTCTAAACTATTTTGGTACTTGAAAACTTGTTTTAGATGGTGTAATGTTCTTGCTAATCCATTTACAATGACAGTTATCAAAATTACAAAGTTTTAAGTGTAATTTTTGATTCATGAAAGTGTTCATATTCATGTTCTTGATCTTATGATGTTTAGATGATCATAGGAATTTTTTGTAACCTATGTGGTAGATTAATTCTTGATCATTATGTGTTTTAATGGAGTCCGTAACTTGTCCTCAAGTTATGGAAAACCAAAAGTCACTTTGTTTTAAAACCATTAAAAGAACACATGGGTTATAAAAATCAAGAGTCTTCATTTTTAATACGTTAATAAACTCATAAGTTACAAGAAATGAAAAGTTTTGAAAGTTTACAAAACTTGCCCTCATGTTTTGGAACAAGTAAAGTCTTGATTAAAACTTTAGTTCCAACCCTTAGAATTTTAAAAGTTAAAATTCAACCCTTATACTTATAATATTTTAAGTTAATAATAATATATATGTATAAGATCAAAGTCGTCTTACCGCTAGTATGCCTCGTTCACGAAGTCGGTGTATAAGGTGGGTATAAGGTTCTTGCCTATAAAATGGCAACTTAATGGGTGTCCACTCTCACCCACCACTTGCTTGACTGGTGGAGGGTCGTTAGCCGAACGGGTAGGACAAGGACTTATAAATTCTCATTAAAAGTATGATGAATATTATAAAGTAACTAAATGCTTTTATTAAATTCCCAATCTTAGTTACTTTAGGAAAAATGTGAATAAGGTGCTAATCCATGAAATTACACTTTACACTTTGTTTAACTCGTTGGTGGAGCGTGTGTGGTTAACCGAAACACTAACATGGACTTAACAAGGTAGGTAAAGGGTGAATTAAGGTTTATCATAGTATCGGTGGAGCGTGTGTGGTTTACCGGCACATCGATTGAGTGATAAAATTTAAGGGTACCAAGTGATTTGCATGGTTACTTCACACCTTGTTTTGTGATCCTCGGTATCCCAGTCACAAAACTTGGAGGGCACACTCGAGATTGAAACATGCCTTTGAAAAGTTCATTGAATCTCAAAAGAATCTAGGAATTTCTATGAACCAATCAAAAACCTAATATTTAATATTTTGGTTTTCGTGTGGAAATTGGCGAATCGTCATTCACCTACCTTTCAAATATGTTATAGCTTGGATTACGGCATACCTCTTCTAAGTTATAATATATTGTGATTGGATCCTAGCCTTAATATTACATTTGGGTGTTTTATTAAGGACTCTCTTAATATCTAAACTAATCTTGTGATCTTCCTTCAGATGTCTTCAAACAATGCTGCTTCTGGCTCTAATCCTAATGGCTCCTTTACCCTTATGAACTTGTGTGGGAAAGTCACTTTTGATGGATCCAACTTCAATGAATGGATCAGAAACATCAGGATGATTACCTGCTACGAGGACAAAGAATATGTCCTTGACAAGGAGCTTAAGGAGATTGATGAGACCACTGCAACTCCTCAGGAGATCGCTGACTTCCAGGCACATGAAAAGGATGCTACCAAAGTGGCATGCATCATGATGGCCACGATGACAACGGAACTCCAAAAGTCCTATGAGGACTTCTACCCTTTTGAAATGCACCAAGATCTGATGGAAAGATACCATCAAAGTCCACGACAAGAGAGGTATGAAATCATCTGCTCCATGATAACAACCATGATGAAGGACGGGGCATCCATCACGAGCCACATGCAGAAAATGCAAAGGTATGTGGATCGATTGCTGAAGCTTAATGTGAATTTCCCTGAGGAGCTTGCAATAGATATTATTTTTCACTCCTTACCATCGTGCTATGATCAGTTCCGCATCACATATCACATGAATAAGGAAGAGGTCACACTCAACAAACTTTGGGGTCTTCTCAAGACCACAGAAACATCTCTTAAGGGGAAGTCGGTTGTTAACACTCCTACTCCAAACTCCGCTCCGGGTTTGGCAATCGGGAAAAGTCGAGGGAAGAAGAGAAAGAGCTCTTCGAAGGGTACCAAGGCTAGGACCCTTGATGGCTCTTCTTCAAGTGGAACCAAGAAAGGTTTCGTCACTCCTTCTGACCCAAAAGAGGCGGAATGCTTTTATTTCCATGAAAAATCACATTGGAAGCGAAACTGCCCAGAATACCACCAAGATGTGCAGGATGGGAAAGTTAAACCCAACCATGCAGGTATTTACACTATCTTATCTACTAACTCACCCATTCTAACTCTTGGGTCGTTGATATCGGTTGTGGTATTCATACATGTTCTAATTTGTAGGGACTAAGAAGAAGCAAGAATGTGGAGCAAGGAAGAATAAACTTAATCATGGGGAATAGGAAAGCTTTACTTGTTACCAAGATTGGAGTTTATACTTTATCGCTAAGTAGTGGGTTTAGTTTAGATTTGAATAAGTGTTGTTATTCGCCAGAAATGGCAAGAAATATTATTTCCTTTCATGCATTGTATAAACAAGGTTTTACCTTTTCATTTGATAATGAAGTTGGTTCGATTAATGCTTTCTTTAATAATGCTCTTTATTTTAAAGCATTACCTTGTGATGGCATGTATGAAACAGTATATGTGGTCGATAACCTAGGAAATAATGTATTGTGTATTGATTCTGTTAATAATAACTTGGATAAAGCATCATTATGGCATTGTCGTCTTGGACATATAAGCAAGAAACTCATAGGCCAACTCCAAAAAGATGGAGTCTTGGAGTCATTTGATCTAAAGTCAGATGATAGTTGTGAATCATGCTTACTTAGAAAAATGACAAAGTCACCCTTCACAAGTTCTTATGTGAGGGGTGAAGGGTTGTTGGATCTTGTGCACACGGATGTGTGTGGACCATTCAAACATGCCACAAGGGATGCTAATTGTTATTATTTGACTTTTACTGATGACTATAGTAGATATGGACATGTCTACTTAATCAAGCATAAGTCAGAGACTTTCGAAAAGTTTAAGGAATTTAAACAGGAAGTCGAGAATCAATTGGGCAGGAACTTTAAGATGCTTCGATCCGATCGAGGTGGTGAGTATCTTAGTTCAGAGTTCCTCGACTATCTTAGGGAATGTGGGATTGTCTCACAATTGACACCTCCCAGGACAACGCAGTTGAATGGTGTGGCTGAGAGGCGTAATCGAACCTTGTTGGATATGGTTCGTTCCATGATGAGTCGAGCTTCGCTACCAATCTCATTCTGGGGGTATGCCTTAGAGACTGCCACCCATATCCTTAATCTAGTCCCTACAAAGAAAATTGCCAAAACTCCTCATGAGATCTGGACTGGTAAAGTACCCAAACTACACCACATCAAGATTTGGGGTTGCGAGGATTTCATGAGACGCGAGACTCATGATAAGCTCAAACCTCGAAGTGAGAGGTGTATTTTCATTGGCTACCCACAGCAATCCTTTGGTTACCTCTTCTACAGACCTAGTGAAAATGTGGTCTTTGTAGCTAGGAGGGCTTTCTTTAGAGAGAGAGAGAGAGAGAGAGAGTGCATAAGCCAAGGAAACAGTGGGAGGCAAGTTGATCTTGAAGAAATTCAAGAGTCAAGCGGTGAAGGAACTTCAAACCCTAGCACTCAACTTAAGGAGGAAACTTTTGTTGAGCCAATTGAAAAGTCTGTACCTCTGAGGCATTCCACATGGGTTAGGAATGCACCTGAGCATTACTATGGATTCCATATTACTGCAGAAGGTGATACACTTATCAGTGATGAGACACTGATAGGTCTGGATGAACCAATTAGTTACGCGGAAGCCATGGCAGGCCCTAAGTCAGCCAAATGGAAAGAGGCAATGGACATCGAGATATAGTCCATGTATGACAATCAAGTTTGGAACTTGGTTGATAATGTACCAGGTCGTAAGATAGTAGGGTGCAAATGGATCTTCAACATGAAGACCGACATGGATGGTAAAGTACACACCTATAAGGCACGACTGGTTGCAAAGGGTTTCTCACAAACTCTGGGAGTTGATTATGATGAGACCTTTTCTCCAGTGGCTAAGATTAAGTCTATTAGGGTTCTGTTAGCCATAGCTTCATTTCATGACTATGAAATATGGCAAATGGATGTCAAAACCGCTTTCCTTAATGGAAAGTTGGCTGAAGATGTTTACATGGGTCAGCCAGAAGGTTTTGTCAGCAACGAGTACCCTAATAGAGTGTGTAAGCTTGAAAAATCCATTTATAGGTTAAAGCAAGCACCTCGCATATGGAATCTTTACTTTGATGAGAAAGTCAAGGAATTTGGCTTTTCTAGGAGTGAAGATGAATCTTGTGTATATGTCAAGGCTAGTGGGAGTATAGTTAGCTTTTTGGTATTGTATGTGGATGGCATACTACTCATAGGAAATAACATCCCAACTCTGTAGGAAGTTAAGTCCTGGCTTGGGAAGTGTTTCTCTATGAAGGACCTAGGAGAAGCTGCCTATATTCTAGGGATAAGGATCTTAAGAGATCGGAGTAAAAGACTAATTGGACTTGGTTAGAGTACCTACTTGGATAAGGTGTTGAAGAGATTCAGCATGCAGAACTCCAAGAAAGGAGAGTTACCCATCCAGAGTAATGCCAGATTGAGTAAGACACAAAGCCCTAGCACTGAGGCTAAGATAGCAAAAATGAGTCGAATACCTTATGCTTCGGCTGTAGGATCGATCATGTATGTTATGTCGTGTACTCGACCTGATGTAGCCTTTGCCCTGAGAATGGTTAGCAGGTATCAGGGGAACCCTGACAAGGCACACTAGACTGCGGTAAAGAATATCCTCAAGTACTACGGAGGACTAAGGACTGGGTCCTTACCCTTGGTGGGAGTAATGACTTGAGGGTTGTAGGGTATAGTGATGCTACCTTTTAGACTGATAGGGATAATTTCCGCTCTTAGTCAGGCTTGGTCTTTACCCTAAACGGAGGAGTAATTTCTTGGAAGAGTTCCAAGCAAGAGACAGTGGTTGATTCAACTTGTGAATCAGAGTATATTGCAGCTAGCGAGGCAACAAAGGAGGCTATATGGCTGAAGAATTTCATTGGAGACCTTTGAGTATTACCAGCTATTAAAGAGGCAATGGAAATTTTCTGTGATTGTGAAAGCGCTGTTGCCTTAGCCAAGGAACCAAGGGATCACGGGAGTTCAAGACACATCGACAGAAAATACCATTTTATCAGACATCGAATAGAAGAAGGACTCCTCGTGGCAAAGAGGGTATCATCGGATAAGAATCCAGCGGATCCCCTCACGAAGGGACTGACTCGGGTAAAGCATCTCCAGCATGCTCGGAGCATAGGCCTGAAGGATGATATTAGATTTAGTAGTTATATAACCTCGAAATTTGTAAAGTGTAATCGACACTAGATGATGAATAAAAGGTGTTTTATTTATGAGTAAAGTGTTGCTATCTCTTGTCGATCGTTTACTATATTTCTTTTGCATTTTTGACTTCCAGAATAAATATGTTTGGTATATCATATTATTCAAACCTCCATAGTCGGTCATATGTCGGAAGTAGGTATGAATCGAGACTGTCATGATTGGTTGCAGAGGTCTAAGGTGTTGGACATGGCTACAACAATCATGAGTGCTCATAAGTTATGAGCATTGGACTCAACCCATGCTCACTGGAATCACTTCATGGAATTTATCTCGAGTGATCATGAGACGGTAATATCATATAAGTCTTCAAACCTAGAGATATGATTTGTTACTTACGAGTTGGTTATGCCTTGATTGTATGAAAACGCATTGGTAACTCGATGTTATAAAACGTGCTTTTGTGTATAATTCAATGAGTGGTAGAACAAACATATGAGTCGAAGTTTATCTGTTCCTTCTTGGATTAGAAGCTGATATTTGGGCCCCTCGATGATTTTGTTTTGACCTATGTACCAGGCCCGGTCAGAACTAAGTTGATGTGTTCAATTAAGTTCTTTGTAAAACAAATCAGAAATCGGGAAACAAACTGCTGGACAATAAGTAAGACATTGTTCCATGTATTTGTTCGGCTGATATCTAGAATAGAGGATTATATGATCACTTATCTTAAATGGCGTATCATCATCTTCTCAGTTCCGAGAGACCTTGAAAGAGCTACGATTGCCGGTCGGTTCCTGAAGTAATAAAGTTAATGTTATTAGACTTATCGAAGTGGGAGACTGTTGGATAAGGTGTCTAAGTCCATAACTATTTCTGGTTAGTACTTGACCCGACCCGGCATGGTCCATTTGGGTCGCATGGCACCATGCAATTGGATAGACTATATGAGAGAAATAACACTTGGAGATTATTAAAATATTATAAGTTCTAATATATTAATAATATTATTTGATTAGTTTGATCAAGAATTAATTTAGAATTAATTTAGAATTAATTAAGTGATCAAAAGATAACTAATTAAATATATGGGTTGATTATGTAAATCATCCATATCTTGTATAGTGGACTAAGAGGCTCCATGGATTATCAAGCTGGGTACCACCCATAGGATGCTCCGTGGATGCTCCATGGGAGTTTCATACCCATCGGTCATGGAAATGAAGACTCATGACACATTAGGGTTTACATGGTGTAACCTTAGATGTGTCAACACTATATAAGAGTCCCATTCTCCACCAAAAGTGGATACACATATGAAACAAGAGAGCTAGACCGATTTTAAGAAGTGTGTGTTCTCTCAAAAGTCTTTCCAAGAGCATTTGGTGTTGTATGAAGCATTTGAGGCATCACACTTGGGGTGCTAGGCTCAGAAGGTTTCAAGGAACATAAGCAACAACAAGGTAAGTTATTCTATCTTTCATTCAAGTTAAAAATTGTTCCCTATGTATGCTAGATAGGAATATAACCTTAGAATTCAACTTTGCATTATAATTAGGCAAACATTGATCCAAGGTTATTAGGGTTGCATGTACACTTAGGAAGTGTTAGAATGCTCAAAACCCATCAACAACAAGTGGCTTCGAACCCTTTAAAACGTTTCCTTTGGATTCCAACTTCATCTTGTACTAATATACGCCTTATTCAACATGACCAGAGCTTCTTGCTTCATCTGTTCGCCTTCCGCCATCAGAATCATTCCCAATATGAATATTGCATCAAACTTTCCCTTGTCAGTTACATCTTAAAGCATCTTATTCCCAGGCTCATCTTCTCACAAAAAAAAAATTAGCCTGAAATACATTAAGCAATCAAACAAATTTAATATAAAGAAATACAAAACAATAATAAATTGTTTAATTAATAGAATGCACAGAAAAAGAGTACCATTCCATATTTAAAGACTATGTAGTTTTTTAAAAAAATTTCATTTGAGGAGGACATCATACTAATGGATACTAAATGGGCGAAATGTTAACCAATTTGTATCCATGATTTTAAATATTACTTCCAATTTTGCAGATTCTCTAAAGAATTTGCAACTATAACTGACACACAAAATTCGTCTATTAAACACAAAATTAAGTATATATATACATGTACTAGATGTAATATACACGGAACTTACACTATCCGACACTTGAAAGCATCGATTAGTGATTTATTCCCAGGTGCGATGGCACAAAAGTAATCGATGTTCCTTGATATCTTCTTCACTTTCTTGATGAATCACTCAATGACATGATGTTCATCTACTTCGAAAGTGATAAAGATTACAAAACAAGAAAGCTTTTAGGGTTATTCACTGTGTCGGAATATTGATGTTCTGGAATGGGAATGCTTCAAGTTGCTCGATCGTCGAAAACTGAATGGACAGGGTGACGGATAACACGAAATTGTTGTGTCTAAACAGGTAGAGTGTGAAATGACCTAATTGCCCTTATAATACAATGCTTTATATTTTAATGGTAAGGGTATTTTTTCTCATTTATTAATTCAAAAAACTTAAATCTCTTTGAAAATAGAATTGGTCAATTAAAGGAAGCTCTTTATAAAAGCCCATTGATTATGGAGAAAATGACCTAATTCTCCTTCTAAATACATTGGTTCATATTTTATTTATATGGGTATTCTTTCAAAACACATCAATTAAAATAGGGACTGATATTTTATTTAATTATTTAAAACCAATTTATTTAAAAAAACTGTCATGGTAAACTCTCTTTTAGAATTAAATTTTTATTCTGTTTTTATAATTTTTAATTATTATTTCAAAATTTTCTCTATAAATTAATACAATTTTTTTTTATAATATGTAAATACAAGCACACACATGTTTAACAATCAATTCAAAAATATATGTTCATAACTAAATAAATTCATAACAAAAAGGAAGTACAATAACATTATTTTTGCATAAAGCATACAACAAACAAAAATGACATAAAATAGATAAAATTATGTCAAACCAAACCAAACAAACATCATACTAGAAACACCCTGACCTATCCTCACACCGACTCACAATGAGTCCAATGGGTCATGGGTTAGGGGGTTATGGCTATAAGTCATATGGTTTATGGTTTAAAGGTTAAGACATTTCACAGAGGTCATGTGCTTAAGGTTTATAGCATTAAGTTGTATGGGTTAGTTCTTAAGGGTTATAACATTACGTCGTACGGGTTATATATATATATATATATATATATATATATATATATATATACATATATATATATATATATATGTATGTATGTATATATAACCCTTTTACTTTAGATGTATATATGTTGCAAAAGTATGTTTGATATTCTTTTAATTTTAGTTATCATCAATAATAATATATGTTAACATAAAAATTATTGAGTAAAAAAATCTAACTTTTAAAAGTTATCAAATTAATTATAGTTTATTTATTTTGTAAGTAAAGAGATAAGAATTAAACTAAATTTACCATAAATGGATTAAACTTATTCATTTGTTTAACACCATCATTACCCTATTGTATCCCTGTTGCTTCCTCTTCTCCAAGCCCATCCCGTCGACCGGGTAAAAGAAATTCCGTAATAAACATGATTTTGATTGAAAAATTAAAATGATTTTCTCGAAAAACCTTCAGCATTGTGTGTAACAGCCCGGAATTCAGGTATAACCTTTTAGCCCTTCATCTTTTCATATATGTCATGTTGGCCCTTTTGTGTTGGGGCGAGTACGTTGGGCGTACAAAGAGTACGCTGCGCGTACTCGCGCGCTTAAATTGAACGCGTTGTCACCCGGGTACGCTGGGCATACCTAAGGTTACGTTGGGCGTAACCGGTCCAGACCCAAAACACTAATTTGAGTTGTTGGCTATAAAAGGAATGAGATGGCTTGGTTCCTCAGCCAGGATCCATCAGAAAGAAACCCTAAGAGAGTTGTTCCTTCGTTCGTAGCTTGTTTGTGAGTGTTCTAAGCTTTGAGGTGTCATTTGAAGGTAGCAAAAGGAAAGAGAAGTCCATTGTGGAGGCTAGAAGCTGGTGAACAAGTGTAGATCCGAGGATAACAAAGGTTGGAGCTTCTTCCTGAGGTAAAAAGTTCAAATCTTGCCTTGTAGTTCTTATGGTATGCTTCATGGACCAATTTCTAGGGTTTTGGTCCCAAAGATGGAGACTTTATGAGCAAATAGTCTCCATTGGCTTAGATCTACCATATTCCAGGTCCGTTTGAGTTGTAGGTTCATAAAAATGTGTCACACCCCAAAACCACGAACGGCGGAAACGTTCAGGGGTGGAGGACATCATGTACAGTATCACAACAGTGTAATATAATAAACAAGAAACAACATCATCAATTGCATTATAAGTAGAGTTTTAATACATGTGTGTTCTTTCATAATGTACAACAATAAAATGAATAATCAAAATAAGGCGAGTCTTGTCTGTGCTCCATCTTCTCGGGTAACCTGACCATCGCACCTGTCTAACTGATGACCTGAGAATACAAGTTATTTTGAAAGCGAGTATCTGCTTTAAAGCTGGTGAATTCATAAGTATTTATATGTTATTGTCATGTTTTGGAATATTGTTAAGAATGTAGTATAAATCCTTAAATAGAACAGTTGATATAAGTATGAAATGTGGTCTTCTACCAAGACCCTAATGTTTTGTTATGACAAAGTAAAATGATAGGTTTTCCTTTCTATTGACTAGTACTAAGAGTACTTAGTCTAACTCATCTTTTATATGAATGTATCACAAAATAAAGTAAAATAGGAAAATGATATGATAGTCTTCTACCCAGACCCTAATGTTCTGTAAGTAAAATGATAGTTTTTCCTTTCTATTGGCTAGTACTAATAGTACTTAGTCTAACTCATCGTTTATGTGAATATCTCACAAAATAAAGTAAAATAGGAAAATGATATGATAGTCTTCTACCAAGACCCTAATGTTTTGTAAGTAAAATGATAGTTTTTCCTTTCTATCGACTAGTACTAAGAGTACCTAGTCTAACTCATCGTTTATGTGAATATATCACAAAATAAAGTAAAATAGGAAAATGATATGATAGTCTTCTACCAAGACCCTAATGTTCTGTTATGACTAAGTAGTCTTCTACAAGACCCGAATGTTTTGTAATGACTAGGTAGTCTTCTACCAAGACCCGAATGTTCTGTTATGACTAAGTAGTCTTCTACCAAGACCCGAATGTTTTGTAATGACTAGGTAGTCTTCTACCAAGACCCGAATGTTTTGTAAGTAATATGATACCTTTTCCTTTCTATTGACTAGTACTAGAGTACTTGGTCTAACTCCTCGTTTATGTGAATGTATCACAAAATAAAGTAAATAGGAAAAATATAATCATGTAAGTGTTATTATCTTGGGTTACCAGGACAAACACGACATCACCGAAGCGAAAGATAGACCCTGTGGACATCCGAAGAGTGTCCCCTCATCCTCTGTAGCAGCAGCAGGGTGGAGGGAGGGTTAGTCCAGATATCGATCTCTTAATACAGATCGCTAACCTAATGATCCTCCGAAGATTCACATCTCATCCACTATTGCAACAGTGGACAGAGGGATGGTTAGTCCCGTCACTGACTACTAAATAAGTGACAACCTTAGACATCCGTAGACATTCATCGACCACTGGTGCTAATCAGTGGGGTTCGGAATGGTAAGTTTTGCCGAATTATCCCATTGAACTGGGATAGGAAAGATAATTTACACAGTAAATACTAATAAATCATCCTCGTAGCTCTAAGTAAATACAGGATAACGCACCTAAGTAACAGTGTTCCTGTATGGTATTCATGTATGTGTGTTCATGTAACAAGTAAGTATATGTAAAGATATTCATGTATCATGTAATCCTAAGTGAGTGTACTCATGTATCATGTAATCCTAAGTAAGTGTACTCATGTATCATGTAAGGTATTGGTATAGACTCATGAATGAACTGACTCTTGTGTGATTCTTTGTAATAGGAATAAATGTTTGTTTCTTCTAACTATCCCTATGATAATTAACTGGAAAGTAATTGGTTGTTCAAGTAGATTTATGCACCCTTGCTACCCAAGAGTATTGGAAACTAAATGAAGGGTGAAAACTATAATCTCTAATCATATACATGAACATATGCGCATAAGTATAGTTTGATTCAAGAAGGTAAAATAATGGTTTTGCAAGATATCTAGGAGTTTTGAACAATAATTAAGAGTGACTTGATGTCATTTTAATAAAAATTTCAAAACTAATACTTTTGTTATCAAAGTATTTTAAGATTGAAAACCATTTCATGTGACACCTTTTGAAATATGTGAAATCTACTGAGTGAAAACACAGTTATAAAATACATAAGATTGATTTAATAACATACTACTTTTTACTTGTATCCCCCCATTAAAGCATTTAAAATCATTTAAAACATTGATTAAGGGGTATGAACTCACCTGTTCTGGGTGATACGGATCAACTAAAGAGGTAGGACTACTAGGTGTCAAGTGAAGTCTTGAACACATTTACGATCCTAGTTAACATATAATTTCACATATATGTAACAAATTAGCGTATAAACAACTAATAAACAAGTCAAGACACCCTAGGACATGCTAAACACCTTTATCAAGTGTTATTAGCCTCTAGGATTGCATCTAAGTGTTTGTAGGGGAAGCTATTGTGTGAAGGGCTCAACGAAAACTCCACCATGAAGTTCACGGCCCTAAAACACTACCAAATGAGTTTACGGTCGTAAACTCATGAGTTTACGGTCGTAAAGTCATGAGTTTATGGCCGTGAACTCATACCTATGTGTCTTTTTGAAGTTTGATGCTCTATAAGGCCTAATAAGCATTTCTACTTAATGACTTGGTCTATGGAAGAGTTTAGGGCATAATATAACTCCATTTAGGAGTTTACGGCCCTGGGACCATATTCCCTTGGAGTTTATGGCCGTAAACTCCCTTGGAATGATGTTTTTTATGCTTTCAAGTCCCATACTCACATAGGATATGTTCTAGGCAATTGTTCAAGGCTTTAGGAGGAATTATGGCACCATTTGGAACCATTTATTGGAGTTCACGGCCCTAGAATCTTTTGGGCCACGAACTCTCTTTCTCCTTTGAATATTAATTGATTTGGTGGTCTAAACATGTAATGTAGGCTTCTAGTTTGAGATCCAAGGCTTTGAGGGACTTTGGGACACCTTTAGCCCTTAAAATGGAGTTTACTCCTCAAGTGTTCTTGGGCGGTAAAATCCTGAATCTTAGGGTTTTGTTTGTTTTCTAGTCTCAAACACACTTATATACAAGCCTAAGTTCGTTACCTAACATGGGGAAAAGACTAGGTAGCATTTAAGCCACATATAGGAGTTTACTCTCCAAGAACGTTCTTGGGCGGTAAACTCCCGAATCTCACAGATTTGATATGTAATCTAAGTTATTAAGCACATCATAAGCATTATAAGACAACTAGAGAAGTATACTCACGATTTGGGATAAAAACCCGAAGATCCGTGAGAGAGAAAATGGTTTTTCTCTAGTTGGAAATGCGAATAATGACATAATTTGGTTCAGAATTCTATTTATAGTCCTGAGATATTTTTGGCAGAAAATATTTTTATTCCCGAAATGATTTCTAATATAACCGAGTGTTGGAATAACAGTGTTGCACAAAACCCTAGTGCAATCACTCTCCTGATATATCCTTAAGTGTAAATCCTGAAAACTGCCAAACTTATACCCAAAGTTTGGAATTTTGTTGAAACTGTTCTAACTTCTATTGGCTTGATATGGTTTGTTTAGAATGGAAATTTCGGGATGTCACATCATCCCCCTGTTAAAGGGAATTTCGTCCCGAAATTAGAATTTAGGCAATGAAGTATGTACGAATGATCGAGTCGTTATGTGAACTTCCTAATCGATTGGTTCTCGCACTCCTAAGTGAAACCGGGTTCTCGGTTGGTATCCCAACGAACCTTCACTAACGGGCGACGTCGTTGCTTTGTCTGTTTGACCACTCAGTCGAGGGTCACTACGGTTCTAATACGAAGGCAAGGATCTCGTAAATCTCGATCTCATCGAGAGGGATTACGAAAGTCCTAACGGAAAGATACTGTTTCAAGTTCGAGACCCGAAGGGGAAAATGTACGTTACTGAGTTCACGGAGTAGGTCTAGTTTTTGAAACGCAGGACCGATTCTGGTAAAATCTCGGAGGTCCTAACTATATTGGATTTTAGCTTTCCACGCTTTACGAAGCGTATTAAGCCGTTCCCAGAGTAAGGTGTCACACCCCAAAACCAAGAACGGCGGAAACGTTCTGGGGCGGAGGACGTCATGTATAGTATCACAACATAGTAAATGTAAATAAGCAAACAACATCATCCATTGCATTAAATATATAATTTTAATACAAGTGTGTTCTGTACAGTTATAGACACCAAAAATAATGAAACACAAAATAATATGAGATGAGTCTTGAATGCACTCCATCTTCTCAAAAGCTGGCCTCGGTACCTGTCTACTGATGACCTGAGAATACAAGTTATTTTGAAAGAGTTTATCAGCATAAAGCTGGTGAGTTCATAAGTATTTTATTGTCAATGTTTCTTGTCAAAAACGTTTGAACCTGTCTCAATGTATAAGTTGTAAAAATGTAAGTAAATGTTTGAAACTGTTTGTAAAAGTTTGAATCACTCAGAAAATCCTATATTTTCTATAAAAGTAACCTTCTACCAAGGCTAGACTGTTTTGTAAACTTTTCAGTTGTAAAAGTGTGTGATTACCCAAATATAACTATCATTTGTTAAAATATAGTTTGTACATTAATGCTTAAGTGAGGTTATCACTAAAATATGTAATGGGTAAATCATTGTAGTACTGTAGCTTTGTATAATAAGACTACTGTTGTACTAAATACTACTACCTTAAACCGGATTTATATTAAGGTATATTGTGATAAATTGCACCATGCTATCGACTGATAATCAACGACATAATGAATGGTCGTAATAAAGAAATGACGTTTGGCACCCGCAGACCTGCAGGTCCGGCTGTAGCTAGCAGCAAGGTGTAGGATAGTCAATCCAGTATAGATCTATACGCAAACTCACGCTCTCCCTCCAAGAGAATTCTGGCTACAACTCGGGTCATGACATTTAAGGCATGCTCCGACACAGTGGATCACAATTATTATGTATTTATGTATATGTATTGTTTCTCGTATATCTGTATATGTATTGTTTCTCGTATATTTGTATATGTATTGTTTCTAGTATATTTGTATATGTATTGTTTCTCGTATATCTGTATATGTATTGTTTCTAGTATATCTGTATATGTTTTCTCGTATATCTGTATATATGTATTGTTTCTAGTATATCTGTATATGTACTGTTTCTAGTATATCTGTATATGTACTTGTTTCTAGTATATCTGTATATGTACTTGTTTCTAGTATATCTGTATATGTACTTGTTTCTAGTATATCTGTATATGTATGATCCTGCGTTACCCCGATGGTAACCAGCTAATGATGTACTGATGAGTATGAATATGGAAGTACTTTTATGTCGATACATGTATATATGATATATAAGTAATATGGAAACGACCTTCGGATGGTCACCCGAAATCCCACCAGACCACATCCAAATCGAGGAAAAGGAAATAGGGCGGATGGCCTTCCTAAGCCCTTTGAACATTATTTATATATCTATACATATATGGGCATGCAATTGGATATATAAAAGCATAAATAAGTTTTCGTAAAACATTTGAAGCGTCAATATAATTTCAAGAGAAGATCGACTTGATGTCGATCTATAAAAAAATTTGAAGGCATAAGTTGATAAAACAGTTTGAGTATAAGAAGCATTTGTTTGTATCACAGTCTATAAGTAAGTTTGGATAGTAAAACAGTTTGTAACACATTTCAAAGTAAAGTAATTTGATAAACAGTTTGAACAGTGGTAAAAATCATTGTTTTCCTAGTTATTAATCACATGTGATTAAATGCAATCACATGTGATTGAAGCAATAACTTATAAGTATTTGACTTGTATCCCCCCCCCATAAAGTATTTAAAACACTTAAAATCATTTCAAAGGTTGATTCAAGGGGTATGAACTCACCTGTGGTGAGTCGTTTGAATTGCAGTGTCGGCTACCGTGCTAGGTGACAAACGGAGACTGGTTTACACGCACGAGCCTAGTTATCATATAATAAGCATATATATAACTAATTAGACAAATAATAACTTAAATAAATAAGTTAAGACACTTAGAAAACATTTAAACACTTTTATGAGTGTTTAAGGTTCAAATGGTTGCATCTAAGTTGCTACGGGACAAGGCAAAAGGGTTTGAAACATCAAATGACCTTGTATAGGAGTTCACCATCCAAAAAACCCCACACCTTGGAGTTTACGGCCGTAAACTCATAGGTTTATGGCCGTGAACTCCTCAAATGGTGGTTTTGGGTGTTTTGTGGTGCTATCTTGATCCTAGAACACTCCTAGCTTTGTTGGAATAACACATGAAGTAGTTTAAGGCTTTAGAACACTCCATATGGGAGTTAACGGCCTAAAGTCATTCACCCTAGAGTTTACGGCCGTAAACTCTTGGATTTTAATTATTTTGAGGCATTTAAACATCAAGGATGGCTTCCATGAATTTATCTAAGGCTAATGGGGACAAGAGGCACACTTTTGTGCCTTCACTTGGAGTTTACGGCCCAAGATATGTTCCTTGGCCGTAAACTCCTTTCAAGGAGTGATTTTTGTGTGTTCTTCTCTCCATTTAAGTCCCAAGGGTGCAAGGTAAATTGTCTTAAGGCTTAAGGTGTGCTTGGAATGATTTTTACACTACAAAAAGGGGTTTACGGCCCAAGAGGAGTTCTTGGCCGTAAACTCCTACTAACTTGTGATTTTGATGAGCTTTTGATGTTCTAAATAAGCACAAGTACTAGTAGTTAAAGTCCTTAAGCATTTGGGGAAGTTTTGGGGCACTTTAAGCCCTTGAAAAGGGGTTTACGGCCCAAGGGAGTTCCTTGGCCGTAAACTCCAAGAACTTATGTTTCTTGGTTGCTTTTTGATCCATAAAGGTCATACCCTAACTCCTAAACAAGTTGTCTAACAAGGGATCGGGACTAGGAAGCCATAATGTTCCATTTTGGAGTTTACTCCCCAAGAACGTTCTTGGGCGGTAAACTCCCGGATCTTGTAATCTAAGCATGCAATTGATGTTAATAAACACCTAACAAGTATTGAATCACATATAGAAAAGTAGACTCACAATCTGGGATGAAAACCCGAAGATCCGTCAGAGAGAATATGGCTTTTCTCTATTTGGAATTGTGAATAATGAATGAATATAATTCAGAAAACTATTTATAGTCCTGGAATATTTTGGCAGAAAATATTTTTATTCCTGATGTTGGACTGTAACATTATGAAACTTGAAATGCCCAAGTTTCACAAAACCAGGAGTATCCACTCTCCTGATATCATCTAACCTAAACCCTAATGTACACAAACTTGTTCGGAAAAGCTTGAAAATCACTGAAACTGAACTAGCTTCTATTGAATAGATGATGTTCATACAATGGAAATTTCGGGTTGTCACATAAGGTTTCCTAAAGAATTTGGTCTCTCACTTGGAATTCCAAATGTTCTTCCTCTCGCTTACTTCCCAGTCAAGGGCCATCCCTTGCTGGGTCAAAGTCGAAAGGGTTCCTGAAGTTTATGGGGAGTTCCGAATGGACTATTATAGTAGGTCTGTAAGACCTAGAATTTGGCGAATTTTCCGTCGGTGACTATGGTGCCGAAAAATTCCCAATGCTTTTGGATAATTCGACAGAGTACTCAAGAATTCCCACAACACTAAAAGTGTGTCTCAGGAAATTTGACTCTAAATTCCAAAACTCTTGTTCAGAGAACTTTACGGAAAGTATCTCCGAGGGTAATGTTTCTATTGGTTCTTTCTTACTACGAGGGTGGATAAGTAGTCATTATATGGAGAAATGACGAACTGATCCTAGTAAGAAAGGCGTACTCTACTTATTCAGCTCCTGAATACTATGGGCGTATTGGTCCTATCCGAGGGGTATCACTACGGACTCGAAGTGTCTGCATCGAGTTCGGATGGTAGTCTTTAGGACATCCTTCCCTAACACTCGAACTGGTGATATTCGGATCTCAGGTCCATTTTTGAAGAAATTATTTCCCTGTGTTTGCCCAATCAATTCGTCTATGCGAGGCAGAGACAACGATTTCTAAAGGAAATCTTAATGAAGTCTCCGGTCGTCGAGGTACATAAAATGCAGTCCGTCGACTTTTGATAAGAATAAGACCGGAGCTCTCAAGGGTGAGAAGCCTGGTCTTCTAATTCTATTGTTGAGTAGTTCGCTGTGTTGTCTGGGCTGTTCTTGTATCTCCCGTAGATGTTTAGACCGTAAGGAGATCTGGTTATAAGAGTCATATTGGGTTCTAAGTTTGTTCGTATGCCAATGCAATTACTCGTACTCCTGGACAGTCTCTGTCCAGAAGTTCATATTAGAATTCATACGTGATTCAATGATCACAATTTCGTGTATACAAGTCGTATAGAATTAACACTGAAAAGGTAGTTGAATAACTGATTCTTCCTTAATCTCACATCCCATCGAAGGAACAGAAGTTAAAGTGGAATCATCAATTCTAAACCTGTAGAACATTGATTATATATCACTCTCATGTATACATTCCTCAGTGATAGATCAACCGTATGAATCCTGGAATTGAACTTGACGTACTGCACGAGTAATACTATGGGGATTCCTTCGGAAAGGAAAAGAACTATAAGGTACTCCTTGTATGAGTACTTCGGTGTTCTGATATAACGGTTTTGCAAGATATCTAGGAGTTTTGAACAATAATTAAGAGTGACTTGATGTCATTTTAATAAACATTTCAAAACTAATACTTTTGTTATCAAGGTATTTTAAGATAGAAAACCATTTCATGTGACACCTTTTGAAAATGTGAAATCTACTAAGTGAAAACACATTTATAAAATACATAAGATTGATTTAATAACATACTATTTTCTACCTGTATTCCCCCCCCCCCCCATTAAAGCATTTAAAATCATTTAAAACATTGATTAAGGGGTATGAACTCACCTATTGTGGGTGATACGGATGAACTGAAGAGGTAGGACTGCTAGTTGTTAAGTGAAGTCTTGAACACACTTACGATCCTAGTTAACATCTAATTTCACATATATGTAACAAATTAGTCTATAAACAACTAATAAACAAGTCAAGACACCCTATGACATGCTAAACACATTTATCAAGTGTTATTAGCCTCTAGGATTGCATCTAAGTGTTTGTAGGGGAAGCTATTGTTTGTAGGGCTCAAGGAAAACTCCACCATGAAGTTCACGACCCTAAAACACTACCAAATAAGTTTACGGTTGTAAACTCATGAGTTTACGGCCGTGAACTCATACCTATGTGTCTTTTTGAAGTTTGATGCTCTATAAGGCCCTAATAAGAATTTCTATTTAATGGCTTGGTCTATGCAAGAGTTTAGGGCATAATATAACTCCATTTAGGAGTTTACGACCCTAGGACCATATTCCCTTGAAGTTTACGGCCGTAAACTCCCTTGGAATGATGTTTTTTGATGCTTTCAAGTCCCGTACTCACATAGGATATGTTCTAGGCAATTGTTCAAGTCTTTAGGAGGAATTATGGCACCATTTGGCACCATTTATTGGAGTTCACGACCCTAGAACCTTTTGGGCCGTGAACTCTCTTTCTCCCTTGAATATTAATTGATTTGGTGGTCTAAACATGTAATGTAGGCTGCTAGTTTAAGATCCGAGGCTTTGAGGGACTTTGGGACACCTTTAGCCCTTAAAATGGAGTTTACTCCCCAAGTGTTCTTGGGCGGTAAACTACCGAATCTTAGGGTTTTGTTTGTTTTCTAGTCTTAAACACACTTATATACAAGCCTAAGTTCGTTACCTAACATGGGGAAAAGACTAGGTAGCATTTAAGCCACATATAGGAGTTTACTCTCCAAGAACGTTCTTGGGCGGTAAACTGCCAAATCTCACAGATTTGATATGTAATCTAAGTTATTAAGCACATAATAATCATTATAAGACAACTAGAGAAGTGTACTCACGATTTGGGATAAAAACCCGAAGATCCATGAGAGAGAAAATGGTTTTTCTCTAGTTGGAAATGCGAATAATGACATAATTTGGTTCAGAATTCTATTTATAGTCCTGAGATATTTTTGGCAGAAAATATTTTTATTCCCGAAATGATTTCTAATATAACCGAGTGTTGGAATAACAGTGTTGCACAAAACCCTAGTGCAACCACTCTCCTGATATCTCCTTAAGTGTAAATCTTGAAAACTGCCAAACTTATACCCGAAGTTTGGAATTTTGCTGAAACTGTTCTAACTTCTATTGGCTTGATATGGTTTGTTCAGAATGGAAATTTCGGGTTGTCACAAAATGTGATCTTGGACGTATCTATTTAGCCATGCATGAGATCTAGATCTTTGGAGTTGAAAAGGAAGGTATTAGAGAGTGTACGAGCCTTTACAACCATGCCAAGGCTTAAAGGTTCCGACTTTATGGATTAGGAGGCTTAATGAGAGCCAGATCTAGAAGTTGAAGGAGTGTCTTAACCATTTAAGACAAGAAATGTGGCATGGTTGAATATGGGATTTACGCTGGGCGTAACTCCCAGTACGTGCATCGTAAGGGGCTGCGACCCCCGACTATGACTCATTGATGGACGCCCCGCGTATAGAAGCTGGTACGCCCCGCGTACTGTGGTCAACTGACTTTCGTTGACTTTTAGGGTTTGGTCAACATGAGTCAAGGAAGGGTAAAATGGTCTTTTACCCCTCTGTGGGATAATGATAAGGGTGTAGCCTGGTCTCGAAATTTTATATTAATTATAATGATATTTCGTTATGATTAGGTGGGGTTGGGTCTTCGTTTCGAGATTCGGTGATAGCGAGCACGTGAGATTCTAGACTTTCTGCGAGGTGAGTCTTCTCACTATACTGTACCCGAAAGGGTATTTATGTGTGACTGAGAGGTCGGATATGTTATGAGTTGTATGCATTGAATATGACAAGTTAACCGTTTGTATGTGCTATGTATGATGTGATTGATGTGGGCCGGAAGGCATTATGTTATGGGCCGGAAGGCATTGTGATGTGGACCGGAAGGTTGATGCGGGTAAGACCGGAAGGTTTACCGGGTTGGGACGGAAGTCCCCTGAGACACATGGACCGGAAGGTCATGGCCTGGAAAGGCGTATGTGTGTAAGTAGTATTTTGGGGAACTCACTAAGCACTTATGCTTACAGTCATTCTGTTATGTGTTTCAGGTAATAGCGAGTACCGTGGGAAGACGCCGACGTGATCTGTACACACTGATGGAGGATTTATGATCTTGGGATTTATGTGATTTGTATTATGATATGTTACATTGGATCCTTATGACTCGTTTTGGATGAAAACATGTTCTTAAGAAATGAAAATTTTATTTTGAAAATTTACCTTGTTACAAGTTTGTATCAGAGCCTTGGTTTGAGGGATTCGGGTGCACCTTCGGGCGTAACTGAACTCAAACCGAGGATTTGAGAAAAAATTTCAAAAAAATAAAAGCATAAAATTTTATAAGAGATTTTGTGATAACCAAGGACGAAGCAGTGTGTATGGTCAGCCAGCGCCCGAACGGTAAAATCCCCAAAATACCCTTACAATATGTGTTATGAGATATGTTGCGATATGTTATGCATGCTAGAGTAGACTAGGTGTTCATATTAGGACTAGAGTGGCCTGATTTGTGATGCCTTAGTCTACGGAAAATCTGCTGCTATGAGATGCTTTGAGGGCGAGTGGGTAACCAGTGCATAGCAAGAATAGAGTACTCATGATCCGGGGTCCAAGGAGGAGGACTTGGGGTGAACGCTGATGCGGTGTACTCAGTAGTATAGGGCCCGTACTACTGAAGACACCGGATCAGTGGGCAGTCCAAGTAAGAATCCTTTGGGTATCAGAGGTTGAGTAGGGTTGCGTTATCGATTGCGAGTATGCTCGATTGGGTCTCTGATATTTTTATGTTGTATTTCAGAGGCATCATGGTTGGGACACGCCACAGACCTGAGACGAGCAGTGTGAGTGACGAGCAACTTCGTCAGACGATCCACGATGAGGTGGTTGCGGCGATCCGAGCCGAGATTCCGGAGATGTTTGGGTCTATCAAGACCACGGTGTTGGAGAATTTTGATGAGCGGTACGCCGTGGTGACTGAGGCCGCAGCCGCTGCAGCTACGGCAACTGTGGATGCTGCCAGGCCTTAGGGAGGTGACTCGTTGCTGTTCCGAGAGTTCAGCAATACGAAGCCACCTGAGTTCGATGGGACGCAGGACCCGATCGCTGCGATGCAATGGATTGCTGACATTGAGGGATGCTTCTACACGTGTTCATGTCCAGAGCATCTGAGGGTGCGGTTCGCTTTGAACCGGCTCCTCCTGGGAGCAAAGGATTGGTGGAAGTTCGTGACGGCGAACTTCACTCTTGAGGAGATTTCAGCGGTGACTTGGGAGAGGTTCACCACCATGTTCAGAGATGAGTATGTTCCCCCGGTGGAGAGGGAACGGTATGTTCTGGAGTTCTTAACCCTCAAGCAGGGTAATGATTCGGTTACCGTGGTCACCCGGAAGTTTCATGAGAGGGCGATGTTCTGCCCTGAGCAGGTGGCTACTGAGCAGGCTCGGATGAGCCGGTATCTGGATATTCTGAGGAGGGACAACCGGGAGTTTGTGTCGAACTCGACGTATCAGACGTTTGCTGAGCTCCAGGAAAATGCCAGGAAGAGGGAGATTGAGTTGGAGACTCAGGCCAGGTAGGAGGCCGAGTCTCAGAGGGTGGATCGGCGGCCGACGCAGTCTATGCCGGCAGCCAAGCGGACCAAGTCCGCTGACTCGAGGACTGGAGGCCAGGAGGGCCGCACTCGCGGGAAGTGCGGCAAGGGTCATGAGGGGACCTGTCGATCGGGTGCTTGCTACAAATGTGGCAAAGAGGGACATATCGTCAGGGATTGCCCCAAGGGATTTATGGTGTGCTTCCATTGCAACTAGACCGGCCATCGGAAGGCCGAGTGCCCTCAGCTACACCAGGGATCAGCGCAGGGATCTGCGCCGGCTGCTAGGATTATTTAGACTCGTCCAGTGAAGGCTGAGGCCCCGAGGGCTCGTGGGAGAGCTTTTCAGTTGACTGTGGAGGAGGTCCGCGCGGCGCCCAATTTCGTGGCTGGTATGTATTCTTTCGTGTATTTATTTTTTTATGCTGAGATGTTGTGCTTATTTTATGATATGCGTAGGTACTTTGCTTGTGAATTCTGTACCTGCCTTGGTATTATTTGACTCGGATGCGAGTCGTTCTCTTGTATCTCTGGCTTTTAGTCTGCACCTTGGTATTGAGCGAGAGGTGATGAGTGGACCTCTGAGGGTTTCCATAGCTGATGAGAAAGCGGTATATACCACCGACGTGATTCGAGGATGTGTGCTCGAGATTTTTGGTGTCGATTTTCCTATAGACCTAGTTCCTATCGCTATGGGAGATGTCTGTGTCATCGTGGGCATGGACTGGTTGAGTATGTTTGGAGCGGTCATTGACTGCGAGAGACAGCTGGTGACTATCCGGGACCCTAGTGGGGGAGTGCTTACTGTGTATGGAGAGGGGACCTGTTGTGGGTCAGCATTCTGTTCGGCTGCCAGGGCAAGGTAGAGTTTGCAGCAGGGCTACAGTGGATTCATAGCCTATCTGATGGACGCACGAGTGGCCACTGGGAGGCCAAGTTCAGTTGACGAGGTTCCGGTAGTGCGCGAGTTCCCGGATGTTTTTCCCGAGGAACTGTCGGGCGTGCCTCTGGAATGACAAGTGGAGTTCCGTATTAACTTGATTCCGGTAGCAGCACCTATCGCCAAAGCGCCTTATCGCCTTGCACCGCCGGAGATGCAGGAGTTATCCTCGCAGCTTCAGGAGCTGTTGGGGAAGGGGTTTATTCGACCAAGTAGCTACCCTTGGGGAGCACTGATCCTTTTTGTCAAGAAGAAAGAAGGTTCACACCGGATGTGTATCGATTACCGGGAGTTGAACAAGCTGACGGTCAAGAACCGGTATCCGTTACCTAGGATCAATGATCTGTTCGATCAGTTGCAGGGGGCATCTTGGTTCTCCAAGATAGACTTGAGGTCGGGTTATCATCAGATGAGGGTTCGGGATGAAGATATCCAGAAGACTGCATTCAGAACACGTTATGGACATTACGAGTTTGTAGTGATGACTTTTGGGCTCACTAATGCCCCAGTTGCGTTCATTGATCTCATGAACAAGGTGTGCAGGCCGATGCTGGATCGGTCGGTGATCGTATTCATTGATGATATTTTGGTATATTCGCGGTCTAGAGAGCAGCATGAAGAGCATTTGAAGGAGATCCTTGGAGTTCTGAGGTCGGAGAGGCTGTATGCCAAATTCTCCAAGTTTGAGTTCTGGTTACGAGAGTTCCAGTTCCTAGGGCACCTTGTTAACCAGAAAGGAATATTGGTCGATGCGGCCAAGATTGAGGCAGTGATGAGATGGGAGGTGCCGAGATCACCCACTGAGATCAGGAGCTTTCTGGGATTGGACGGCTATTATCGGAGGTTTATTAGGGATTTCTCCAAGATCTCCGTGCCACTTACCAAGATGACCCGGAAGGGTGTTGCATTTTCTTGGGGTCCGGAGCAGCAGTCCTCATTTGAGACCCTTCGTCAGAAGTTGTGCGAGGCCCCGGTCCTCGCACTCCCGGAAGGGATGGAGGATTTTGTGGTATATTGGGATGCATCCATATCTGGGTTAGGGGCAGTGCTTATGCAGAGGGGGCACGTTATAGCATATGCATCGAGGCAGCTGAAGCCTCATGAGTCGAGATATCCCACCCACGATCTGGAGTTGGGGGCTGTGGTGTTTGCCCTCAAGATCTGGCGTCACTATCTATATGGGGTTCGGTGTACCATATACACGGACCACAAGAGTCTGAAGTACTTGATGGATCAGCCAAACCCGAATATGCCCCAGAGGAGATGGTTGGATGTGGTGAAGGATTATGATTGCGAGATCCTGTACCACCCAGGTAAGGCTAATGTCATAGCCGATGCTTTGAGCCGTAGGTCGGAGAGTGTCACACCCCAAAACCAAGAACGGCGGAAACGTTCTGGGCGGAGGACGTCATGTACAGTATCACAACAATGAAAAGTAGTAAACAAGCAACAACATCATCCATTGCATTAATAATATATTTATTATACAAGTGTATTCTGTCAAATTTTGATAAACACTAAAGCATAAATCAAAATGAAAGATAAGTCTTCAACGAGCTCCATCTTCACTAATCCTTGCATCAGTACCTGTCTATGTTGACCTGAGGATACAAGTAATTTTGAAAGCGAGTATCAGCTTTGAAGCTGGTGAGATCATAAGTATTTTTGTGTCTTAATTTGTATGTAAGTATTTGTATGTATATGAATTGTAAGTATTGAGAGTGTATATGAACTGTAAGTATAAAAATTTATATGAACTGTAAGTATAAAAATGTTATGTATGATCCTAGGAAGCCCTATGTTTCCTACTAATTGTATCCTTCTACCAAGGCATCTAGTGTCTGCGTGTATGGCTCACGTAAGAGAGTGTATTTTCCCAAATCTGACTATCATTAATCAAAATATAGTTTCTACATTATCGTGCGTCGTGTGAAAATTCACGAAGTGAATGTAATGGGAAAAGAAATAGTACCATGCTGTAGTGTCGAACTACAACCGTACCTATTACCTTAAATCTAGGGTAATACTTCCAAGTACTGTAGTATTTGATATAAATAACTACATCGGTACTCAACTGCCTTATTTGAGGGAGAAGGTATAATGTGATGTCTAGATCCCGGACTATAGGCTCCCCTATCAAAGGGATTTTGGGACCTACCCACGACCACTGCGTTGATATAACTATGATCATGTATACTTGATATAACTATCACAATTGCGTTGTGATTCTTCAGTATAGTTAGATCCTGAACTGGCTCCGTGCTATAGCACCTAGTGACGTCTGTTCTATGTATATGTAAGCGTACTCATGTAAGTGTGATCATGTAATTGTACTTATGTAAGTGTGATCATGTAATAGTATAGTAGTGTACTATAATGTTCTACGTGTGCTAGCTGTAATGTGTGTTCTCACTCTATCTAGCATGTATAGTAAGGTACTGTAATGATCTAGTTGTAATGTATGCTCTCTCTGTCTAGGAAGTATAGTAATGTATAGTAATGATCTAGAAAGTATTGACTCATGAATGAACTGACTCATTGTATGATATTGCGTTCTAGTAATAGTTCTAGTATCTTCCTAAACTACCCATATGGTAGTTTACTTGTAATCTAACTTGTACGTATGGACATAGATGTATACCCTTGCTACCCAAGGGCTTGGGATGAACTGGAAGGACCTTTTATGACTATATATGTACATATGTTATATAACTAATATTTAAATGACCTTCGGACGAGTACCCGATATCCCACCAGACCACATCTCAAGCGCGAAAAGGAAATAGGGTGGATAGCCTTCCTAAGTCTTTTAAACATTTCTTATATAACTATACATATAGAGGCATGCAATTTATAATTTAAAAGCATAAAATAAGATTTGTAAAACCTTTGAACATAAATATTTTCTAAGAAAAGACCGACTTGATGTCGATCTATAAAATGGTTTTGAAGGCATGGGTTTGATAAAACAGTTTAGTATAAAGAACATTTGTTTGAAACACAATTGTAAATAAGTTTGAAATGTGATATACAGAGTAAAATGTACAGTGTAATAAGGAGTTTTTAAACACATAAAGTGTTTATGAAAAACATTTGAAGGAAACAATTTGGTAAAACGGCTAATGAGTAGCCAATCATTTGAATGCTGCTTATTAATCACATATGATTGATATAATAATTAACATAATTCTACTTGTATCCTCCCCATAAAACATTTAAAAATAATTTAAAACATTGATTAAGGGGTATGAAGTCACCTACAGTAAGTGACTGGGATTGAACGGACTGTTATTGTAAGGAAGGATCGGGCAAGTGCTTGGTGTCAAGTGAAGACTTTAGACACACACAATGATCCTAATTACATATGAAGACATATGTATATAAATAATTAGTGATTAAAACACTAATTATACAAGTATAAACATTTTAACGCGAGGAAAACACTTTTGGTCAAGTGCTAGGAGGCTAATGGGTTGCAACAAAGGAGTGCAAGGCCTCTAATGGGAGTTTAAGGTTTAATGACCATATGTTTTAGAGTTTACGGCCCAGGGGAGTAAACTACTGGCCGTAAACTCTCCTTCGGGTCACTAAATCGAGCTTTGAATTACTACAACTCTAGTGGTGAATTGTTTCAAGGCTAAACCAAGTGTTTGGGCTTCCTATTCACTCCTTTAAGGAGTTTACGGCCCAGAGACCATATTCCCTTGGAGTTTACAGCCGTAAACTCCCTTGGGAGGGTGTTTATGGTGTTTTCAAGTCTCTAACATTTCAAGGTTATGATCTATGTTGGGTTCTAGGCATAAGGAAGGAGTTAGGGTGTCATTTGACCCCTTTATAGGGGTTTACGGCCCAAGAACTTGTATAGGCCGTAAACTCCTCAATACTTGTGATTCGTTATGTTTTCTAGGCTTTAAACACTTTAGGGTACATATCTAAAATAAAGTCTAAGCCTTAGGTGCCTTTAAAGCACCATTTGAGCATATTATTTGGAGTTTACGGCCTAAGATAATCTTGGGCCGTGAACTCCCAAACATGGGTGATTCTTGCTTGTTTTCATGTCCCTAACACACTCCTATACAAGTCCAAGGTAGTTACAAATCACGGGGGACAATCTAGGCTTGGTTTTAGGAGTTTACCGCCCAAGAACACCTTGGGGAGTAAACTCCTAAATCGGATGATTTAGCTATGTAATATATGTTATGAACACATTTAAAGCTTTCTAACACTACTAGAAAGAGTTACTCACAATTTGGGATCAAAACCCGAAGATTCGTGAGAGAGAATTTTGGCTTTTCTCTAATTGGAAATGTAACTAACGAACTATTTGGTTCAGAATTCTATTTATAGTCCTGAGTTATTTTTGGCAGAAAATATTTTTATTCTTGAAACGAATTCCAATGTCCTAGAGTATTGGAATAACAGTGTTGCACAAAACCCTAGTGCATCCACTCTCCTAATATCTCCTTTTGTGTAAAATCCTGAAAACTGCCAAACTTATACTCGAAATCTGAGTTTTCGTTGTAATTGTTCTACTTTTATTGGCTTCAAAGGGTTTGTTTAGAATGGAAATTTTGGGTTGTCACATCATCCCCCTGTTGAAGGGAATTTCGTCCTGAACTTAGAATTTAGGAAAGGAAGTATGTACGAATGATCGAGTCGTGAGGAGGAAACTTCCTAATCGATTGGTTCTAGCGCACCTAAGTGAAATCGGGTTCTCGGTTGGAATCCCAACGAACCTTCACTATCGGGCGATGGCGCTGCTTCGTCCGCTTGACCTCTCGGTCGAGGGTCACTACGGTTCTAATATGAAGGCGAGGATCTCGACGAGTGGACTTACAAGAGTCCTAACGGAAAGGTATGGTTTCACGATAGAGACGCGAAGAGTAGAATGTACGTTACTAAGT
The DNA here is from genome assembly GCF_051521515.1 of Lactuca serriola. Taxonomy (NCBI): domain Eukaryota; kingdom Viridiplantae; phylum Streptophyta; class Magnoliopsida; order Asterales; family Asteraceae; genus Lactuca; species Lactuca serriola. Next base: position 119,988,392 of record NC_136414.1, read on the forward strand.
TCGCGGAGTAGGTGTAGTTTGTGCGAGGCACGGGACCAATTCTGATAAGAATCTCGGAGGTCCTGTCTATCTTGTATTTAGCTTTCCACGCTTTACGAGGCGTATTAAGCCGTTCTCGACTGAGACTTCCTAAAGAATTTGGTCATGCACTTGGAATCTCCAAGGTTTCATTTTCTTGTTTAACTTCCCAGACAAAGGCCACCCCTTGCTGGGTCAAAGTCGTACGAGTTTCTATAGTTTGCGAGGAGTTCTGAGTGAACTATGATAGTAGGTCGGTAAGACCTAGAATTTGGCGAAAGGTTGTCGGCGTCTCTGGTGTCGATAAATGCACAAAGGTTTTGACAAATTGAAAGAGTACTCATAATTTCCCACATCACTAACAGTGTGTCACAGAAATTTGACTTTTCAATTTCAAAACTCGTGCCTAGAGAACTTCGCTAAAAGTTCCTCTGTAGGAAATGTTTCCATGGGTTTTCTTCTTACTACAAGGGTAGATAAGTAAGTCATTACATGGAGAAATGACGAATTGATCCAACTAAGAAAGACATACCCAATTCATTTAGCTAATGAAAGCTATGGGCGTATTGGTCCTATCCGAAGGGTATCACTACGGACTCGAAGTGTCCGCATCGAGTTCGGAAGGTAGTCTTCCGGACATCCTTCCCTAACACTCGAACTGGTGATATTCGGATCTCCGTTACATTTCTGAAAGTACTTCTTTCCTTGCGTTTGCTCAACCATTTCATCTATGCGAGGCAGAGATAACAATTTCTAATGAAAAATCTTGACGGAGTCCTCGATATCCGAGGCACATATGATGCAATCCGTCGATCTCTAGGAGAATAAGACTGGAGGTTCTCCAGGGTTTGAAGCCTAGTCCTCTTATTCTATTGTTGTACAGTTCGTTAAGTTGTTTGTACTGTTCTGGTATCTCCGTAGGTGTTTAGACTATAGGGTGATTTGTTTACAAGAGTCGTACTGGGTTCTAAGTTTGTTCACATGACGATGCGATTACTCGTAGGCTTAGGCAGTTCTCCGTCCTGAAGTTCATATTAGGATTCATACCTGGTTTCACAATCACAATTTCGTGTATACGAGTCGTATATAATTAAGATTGAAAAGGTAGTCGAATAATTGATTCTTCTTTAAGCTCACATCCCATCGGGGAAAAAGAAGTTAAATTGGAATCATCAATTCTAAACCTGTAGAACCTTGATTATATATCACTCTTGTGCATACATTCCTCAGTGATAGATCAATTGTATGAATCCTTGGATTGAACTTGACGTACTGCACGAGTGGTACTTTAGGGGTTTCTTCGAAAAAGAAAAGAACTACGAGGTACTCCATGCATGAGTACTTCGGCGTTCTGATATTACGGCTTCGTTGGAAAAGCGATCTAGAAGAAAGAGATGTACGTATGAAGCTGTTTTTCGTGAGGATCAAATTCAATCGAGTCTCATGATTTCGGAATCATACTGAAACATAAAGACATTAGATTTGAACATAAGACGTTTTACAGACAAAACACAACCGTGAAACCATCAACAGAGTTCCTATAAGACTATTGCTACTAAAAAGGTATACTACAAAAGACAAGTATACGCAGCACGAGCATCCCTAAACCTACGGAATCTCACAAAAGATAGGACTCTAGTTGCACTAGTTCAGGATAGTTTATAAGTCTGTTACAACGAAACGCCTAAATTACATTAGCGTGGTTCCGGAGCAGTCTCTCCTACAGCTGTGATCCTGAGAATTTTCCCGTCTTCGCTAGAGTTTTGCGTTATCAGGCAATCCTTCTTGAGGTGTCCAATTTCACCACATTGGTGACATATCTGGACAGCACCCACATCAGTGGAGGAAGTGAAGTGTCGAGTAGGAGTTATGGGGACACGGTTGCTTTCGTTGATCTTCCCTCTTGGGCAATTTCTGTAATAGTGCCCTGCCTCACCACAACTATAGCAAACTAGGCTTGCTCCAGTGGTGGAGGTAGTTTTACAGAAACGAGCAATGTGTCCCATCTTGTTGCAATTATTGAATTGCCAGGCTCGGCAAATTCCCTTGTGGTGGTGGTTGCACCGGTCGCACTTCGGGAGTGTTCCTTTATATGGTATGCTCGGTACTGGGATGGCAGAGGTTTCTACTTGTGGTTGTTGCCTGGTAATTCTCTGAAATCGTTTGCGTTCCACTTTGGCTTGACGTTTTCTTTTCTTGAACTCAAAGTTGTTGTTTTGTGTGGTGGCGACTGTTACTATTTGTTGATTCCCTGGATCGTTAACACGATTGGGATTGTCAACTCCTTTTTCAGCCTTGTTTGCGTTGGCAGTGCTGCGATTTTCGAGGACTGCTGTCATGGCAGCCATCACGGTAGCTGTAACGGTGGCTTGAAAAGTAGTGGCGTCCATAGGAAAAGTAGAGGTCTCGTTGCTTGGCTGGTTGTTTCCGGATGACGACATGATAATCCCGATGATACAGTCTTAGCACGGAATGGAAGTATGTTCGTGAAGGTTTGACCTACATCCCTATGATGCAGTCTTAGTACTGAGTAGAAGTAAGTTCATAGGGTGGTCTCAAGACGTTTTTCGTTCAAGCCGAGGTACCGTGGATTGGTGAATAACAAGATCCAACCACTGAAAAAGACTTAGAAATGTCTCCGGAGCTAAATTACTATAGTCCAATGACCTGACTAAAGCATGATTCAGATAGCTTCCAATGAAAGTATGATAAAAGTACTTGAATGAAGAATGACACAGAAGTTAGCCGGCTGTCAATATCTTTGATATTCACGACGTAAAGATTCAGGAAAAATGACCTTGTAAAGGTCTTACATCATATTTAGACAAGATAGTTCTTTACAGCATAAGGACCTAACTAAAAGTACTTACAGTACAAGATAATTTGATAGAAAATGCCTCATCGGGCATAGACAGAAAAACAATTCCTTTTAACAAGGAAAATAGAGTAATGCGTCTACTACCAGCGATGGTCATCCCTCTGGTGAACTCTCAGTTCAGCCAGTTGACGTTCTACATTAAGTAGGTGTCATTCATACACCCTCTGGTGTACTCGGAGCTCTATGACTTCGGCTCGTGATTCAGCTAGTGCTTGCAGCAGGGTTTCATGGTTTCTCTTTGATCCCTCTCGAGTATCTTCTAGACTAATGGTGTGGAGGGTATGCATTCTCGCATCAGCGACAACTTCTGTAATCTGATGTAGGGCTGTCCTGCCTTGAATCTCATTTCGGGCCACTCTACGGACCAAGATTGGCAAGACTCTATCTGCTGAGCCCCAATTGCTCAAGTTGTAAAAGCTTCGGTCGCCATTAAATGGCATGGGCTGATCTTGTCCTTGGCTCCATATTTCCAAGCATTCCACTCACTTAGGGTCGGGCCATGAAGGGTTAGGAATTGGAAAGGTAGCTGCTTGGGGTAGGTTCTCAACCTCTGGTTTGGAGCTAGCATCGTCTGAAAGGTTTTCATCATGGTGATCATTCAAGGGGATAGGATGATCATTCTCTGGTTCTTCTCCAAACCAACCAGCTATGACTTCGTTCGGAAGATACTGGTTGTCGTGGGGATGGAGTCTAGCTATGTTTTCTATGCGAGAATTTAGGGTAAGAGAATAATTATTAGACGAACTATCTAGATAATTATTTAGAAAACCTTCATTAGTTACATCGCTATTTGTGAAGTGCATACAAGCTATGTGTAATCTAAACAGGATAGACCTTCGAATAAGTGACCTTAACTCCGTATTCACACAGAATAGGGGTGAGGTAAAATTTCCACAGATTCTAAGTCTATAACATCCTAATTACATATAGCCTTAGTGTATCCACTTGGCAACTATCAACTTAGTAATGAAGATCCTGTTTTAGTTCTCAAGTATAAAGTACTTATAGTAACACCAAATACTCCTATAGTATTTTAATTTTAATGTTATGATCTATTGTTCTCATTGTGGTAGGGTTGGTAAGATTTTAGCATTGTTGCAACCACACAATTAAACTTAGGCACTTGCTAGTCAACCCTCGGATAATATAGGTGATCAGACTATATCTTCCCAGTTTTGACCATATGTCTCTAAGCCCACCCGTGTTGCCCAACAATCGTAATTCTTTTGTACTGTCCTAGTGACACTGATTTTAGTATGAATGCAGGCACGTATACTTACTTAAATATTTTATTATTTAAAGTATAAACTCCTGGTCAGAGTATTTTTAATCCCTTATGTATTTATAGTTAGTATATCTTTTATGGGTTGATATACTTAATTCACTATAAACAATACTCTGATACCAATCTGTCACACGCCAAAACCAAGAACGACGGAAACGTTCTGGGGCGGAGGACGTCATGTATAGTATCACAACAATGAAAATTAGTAAACAAGCAACAACATCATCCATTGCATTAATAATATAATTATTATACAAGTGTATTCTGTAAAATTTTGATAAACACTAAAGCAGAAATCAAAATGAAAGATGAGTCTTCAACGAGCTCCATCTTCCCTAATCCTTGCATCAGTACCTGTCTATGTTGACCTGAGGATACAAGTAATTTTGAAAGCGATTATCAGCTTTGAAGCTGGTGAGATCATAAGTATTTTAGTGTCTTAATTTGTATGTAAGTATTTGTATGTATATGAATTGTAAGTATTGAGAGTGTATATGAACTGTAAGTATAAAAATGTATATGAACTGTAAGTATAAAAATGTTTTGTATGATCCTAGGAAGCCCTATGTTTCCTACTAATCGTATCCTTCTACCAAGGCATCTAGTGTCTGCGTCTATGGCTCATGTAAGAGAGTGTATTTTCCCAAATCTGACTATCATTAATCAAAATATAGTTTCTACATTAGCGTGCGTCGTGTGAAAATTCACGATGTGAATGTAATTGGAAAAGAAATAGTACTATGGTGTAGTGTCGAACTACAACCATACCTATTACCTTAAATCTAGGGTAATACTTCCTAGTACTGTAGTATTTGATATAAATAACTACATCGGTACTCAACTGCCTTATTTGAGGGATAAGGTATAATGTGATGTCTAGATCCCAAACTATACGCTCCCCTGTGAAAGGGATTTTGGGACCTACCCACGACCACTGCATGTATGCAATCCGTGAGCATCCACATTACTATGATCATGTATATTTGATATAACTATCACAATTACGTTGTGATTCATCAGTATAGTTAGATCCTGAACTGGCTCCGTGCTATAGCACCTAGTGACATTTGTTCTATGTATATGTAAGCGTACTCATGTAAGTGTGATCATGAAATTGTACTTATGTAAGTGTGATCATGTAATAGTATAGTAGTGTACTGTAATGTTCTACGTGTGCTAGCTATAATGTGCGTTCTCTCTTTATCTAGCATGTATAGTAAGGTACTGTAATGTTCTAGCTGTAATGTATGCTCTCTCTATCTAGCAAGTATAGTAATGTACAATAATGATCTAGAAAGTATTGACTCATGAATGAACTGACTCATTGTATGATATTGCGTTCTAGTAATAGTTCTACTATCTTCCTAAACCACCCATATGGTAGTTTACTAGTAATCTAACTTGTACGTATGGACATTGATGTATACCCTTGCTACCCAAGGGCATGGGATGAACTGGAAGGAACTTTTATGACTATATATGTACATATGTTATATAACTAATATTTAAACGACCTTCGGACGAGTACCCGATATCCACCAGACCACATCTCAAGCGCGAGAAGGAAATAGGGTGGATAGCCTTCCTAAGTCTTTTAAACATTTCTTATATAACTATACATATAGAGGCATGCAATTTATAATTTAAAAGCATAAAATAAGATTTGTAAAGCCTTTGAACATAAATATTTTCTAAGAAAAGACCGACTTGATGTCGATCTATAAAATGGTTTTGAAGGCATGGGTTTGATAAAACAGTTTAGTATAAAGAACATTTGTTTCAAACACAATTGTAAATAAGTTTGAAATGTGATATACAGAGTATAATGTACAGTGTAATAAGGAGTTTTTAAACACATAAAGTGTTTATGAAAAACATTTGAAGGAAACAGTTTGGTAAAACGACTAGTGAGTAGCCAATCATTTGAATGCTGCTTATTAATCACATATGATTGATATAATAATTAGCATAATTCTACTTGTATCCCCCCATAAAACATTTAAAAACAGTTTAAAACATTGATTAAGAGGTATGAACTCACCTGCAGTAAGTGACTGGGATTGAACGGACTGTTAACGTAAGGAAGGATCGGTCAAGTGCTTGGTGTCAAGTGAAGACTTTAGACGCACACAATGATCCTAATTACATATGAAGATATTGTATATAAATAATTAGTGATTAAAACACTAATTATACAAGTATAAACATTTTAACGCGAGGAAAACACTTTTGGTCAAGTGCTAGGAGGCTAATGGGTTGCAACAATGGAGTGCAAGGCCTCTAATGGGATTTTAAGGTCTAATGACCATATGTTTTGGAGTTTACGGCCCAAGGGAGTAAACTACTGGCCGTAAACTCTCCTTAGGGTCACTAAATGGAGCTTAGAATTACTACAACTCTAGTGGTGAATTGTTTCAAGGCTAAATCAAGTGTTTGGGCTTCCTATTCACTCCTTTAAGGAGTATACGGCCCAGAGACCATATTCCCTTGGATTTTACGGCCGTAAACTCCCTTGGGAGGGTGTTTATGGTGTTTTCAAGTCTCTAACATTTCAAGGTTATGATCTATGTTGGGTTCTAGGCATAAGGAAACAGTTAGGGTGTCATTTGACCCCTTTATAGGGGTTTACGGCCCAAGAACTTGTCTTGGCCTCAATACTTGTGATTCCTTATGTTTTCTAGGCTTTAAAAACTTTAGGGTACATGTCTTAAATAAAGTCTAAGCCTTAGGTGCCTTTAAAGCACCATTTGAGCATGTTATTTGGAGTTTACGGCCTAAGATAATCTTGGGCCGTGAACTCCCAAACATGGGTGATTCTTGCTTGTTTTCATGTCCCTAACACACTCCTATACAAGTCCAAGGTAGTTACAAATCACGGGGGACAATTTAGGCTTGGTTTCGGGAGTTTACCGCCCAAGAACACCTTGGGGAGTAAACTCCTAAATCGACTGATTTAGCTTTGTAATCTATGTTATGAACACATTTAAAGCTTTCTAACACTACTAGAAAGAGTTACTCACAATTTGGGATCAAAACCCGAAGATTCGTGAGAGAGAATTTTGGCTTTTCTCTAATTGGAAATGTAACTAACGAACTATTTGGTTCAGAATTCTATTTATAGTCCTGAGATATTTTTGAGCAGAAAATATTTTTATTCCTGAAACGAATTCCAATGTCCTAGAGTATTGGAATAACGGTGTTGCACAAAACCCTAGTGCATCCACTCTCCTAATATCTCCTGAAGTGTAAAATCCTGAAAACTGCCAAGCTTATACTCGAAATCTGAGTTTTCACTGTAACTGTTCTACTTCTATTGGCTTCAAATGGTATGTTCAGAATGGAAATTTCAGGTTGTCATAGAGAGCGCCCCGATCCGAGACATTTGTATGAGGTTGACGGTGATGACTCCGGTATTGGACACCATCTGAGGGGCCCAGGTTGACGCTGTGAGACCAGAGAACCGATAGCGGGAGCGGGTCGTTGGGCAGGTTTCGGAGTTCGTTACCGATAAAGTCCTCTCCCAACATATCCACAATCACCCAAATTGCATCAACTCCTCTTGCAGTCCTTGGCAATTTGGTGATAAAGTCCAAGGAAATCTGTTCCCACTTCCACTCGGGAATCTCCAGCGGCTGCAGCTTACCATGCGGACGCTGGTGCTCGGCCTTAACCTGGCGACAGGTTAGCCACCTCTCGACAAACCATGCAACATTCCTTTTCTTACAGGGCCACCAATACTCCTTCTTTAAGACCAAATACATCTTAGTGGCCCCGGGATGGATCGAGAACTTTGATCGATGTGCCTCCTCCATCAAAATGGTATGCGTCCCGCCCACAAATGGTACCCAAATCCGAACCGGAAATGTCATAAGTCCCGCCCACAAATGGTACCCATCAAAATGGTACGCGCTCATTTTCTTGCTATCAGCGAGAGCTCTTCTGCTAAGAGGTTGGCAGAGTTGTATGTGAGGGAGGTGGTATCGCGGCATGGAGTTCCGATGTCGATTGTTTCAGATCGAGACATGCGATTTACTTCCAGATTTTGGAAGAAGTTTCACGAGGAGTTGGGTACGAGGCTGCATTTCAGTACCGCATACCACCCACAGAGGGACGGGCAGAGTGAGCGGATGATTCAGACGCTCGAGGATATGCTTCGAGCGTGTGTTTTGGATTTTGGAGGGAGTTGGGACACCTATTTACCCTTGGCAGAATTTTCGTACAACAACAGCCATCATTCGAGCATTGGTATGCCACCTTTTGAGCTGTTGTATGGGAAGAGGTGTCGGACCCCCATCTGCTGGGGAGTCGTGGGGCATCGGGTAATGGGTAGTACGGAGATTGTGCTTCAGACGACAGAGCAGATATAGCAGGTCAGGCAGAGATTGTTGACCGCTCAGAGTCGCCAGAAGAGTTATGCGGACAGGCGTCGGTCCGAGCTCGAGTTTCAGGTTGGTGACCTTGTACTCTTAAAGGTCTCTCCTTGGAAAGGAGTGATTCGATTCAGGAAGAGGGGCAAATTGGGGCCTCGATATATTGGACCTTTCAGGGTAGCCGCGAGGATAGGCAGGGTAGCCGACCGTTTAGATCTACCTGCGGAGCTGGGACAGATTCACGACACCTTCCATGTGTCGCAGTTGAGGAAGTGTATTGCCGACGAGTCAGCAGTGGTACCATTAGAGGATATTCAGGTGGATGTGGTCCTGAACTATATTGAGAGACCCGTGGCAATTAGGGATCGAAAGGTTAACGTTCTGAGGAACAAGGAAGTGCCCTTGGTGCAAGCGCAGTGGTAGCATCTGTGGCAACCCGATATTTCAACTCTTTGTAATGACCAAAAAGGGTCAAGTATTGTAACCACTTTTGAGTAATAAAATTTACTTTCATAATAAAATGTACAAATAGTTCTATTTAATTTCCTTCTATGTTTAAATTTCTTTGAACCATGATCGTACGTAAAAAGAACGTCCAAATCCAACTTCATATACCGAAGTTATGATTTTTCCAAGTTCGACTTAGCAACAGACAGCTAAAAACTCGAATCGGAGATCGAGCGACTTTTGGCCGGAATGACCTAAACGAGAATCGAAGGTCTCGACAATGGTATTCCAGCGGTAAAAAGTCTGGAAAAAACCGACATCAGATAAAGAAGTTACGAACTTTCAAAGAAATTCCTTAAACATGATGAGTTTAAAATAAATAATAAAAAAATAATTTCGGAATTTGCCGTCGGAGTCTAAACGAAAGTTGTAGAGCGTAGTCTCACCTACGCGTGGATATAAAGACCATCGAAAATAGAGTTCGTATGAGGAAGATATGAATTTTTGAAGTTTATTAAATAAATTATATATTTATTTAATTCAAAATTCAGACCTTATCCGAAGAGGAGTCAGCGTCCTCATCCGGGTACGCGCTGCGTACCCCTGTACGCCCTGCGTACCCGAGAGACTTGGCCTCTGATCGTCCACGTCGCCCTATCCGAGGCATCCGACCCGTCCGAAGTATCCGACCCGTCCGACCCGCTGTCCCGTCCGACCCGCCGTCCCATCCGACCCGTCTCCCCAGCAACGCGTCCCATCCGACCCGCTTACCCAGCAAACCGTCCCATCCGAAGCCGAGGCAGTCGAGGCTTCGGTCATGCATGACGTACGCGTACGCACTGCGTACGAGCGTACGCCCCGCGTACCGAGGCAGTCCAGCCTTCCTATAAATAGGATGCGAGGGCTTCCGAGAAAAGGGCTCATTTCTCTCCTCTCTCTAACAACCTTGCCTCGTTTTCCGTGCCCGTTCAAACCCGAAGCTCTGGTCTTTTTGCTCAAGTCGCGAGGGTCGATTTTACTCCCGAAATTCCCGAGAATCCCGAGGAAAATCCGTTTCCCGAGACGAAACTCTGCCCGGTTTTCCATCTCGCTATCTTCAAACTTTCAAGTGAGTTCATACCCCTTAATCTACCTTTTAAATATTCTTTAAATTCTTTTATATGCTTTCAAGGGGGGGGATTACAAGTAAAACACACGAGTATTATCGTGTGTTACATAAAGAAACTCTTTTATATGCTTTTATATATCCAAATCACATGCGATTTACAAACTTTATAAGGAACTTTCATATATATAAAATATGTTAAAATAGCATTCTATCTTTTGAAATATACATTGTTGTAATGCATGTATAAACTAAACTTTTCTTAGATTATTCTTGTCTATCTTAGACTCTACACCAAAAATCTATGCTTTCATAAACAAGTGATTTCTTTTCTAGGTATTTCTAAACAAACAAGACACACTTTTAGAAAACTATAATAGGTATAGTTTTACGAACAAATTTCTAACTCTTATGTACTAGAAACATGAATTTCAAGAAGTTTACTTTCGTATACAAGAACAAACGTAACATTTTAACAAGTAGATCTGTTTTTATACCACGGTTTTGTGAGACACTAACTTCATGTACGTTCGAGTACACATTTCAAGTCCTGTATTATATACCAGAATCCCTTGGAGGGGGAGCATGGTGTTTGTGTATAGATCTATACGGGCTTGACAACCCGCGCCCTGACTGTTAGCTGCAGTCCACCGTTTGGGGTGACAAACGTCATAACATTCCAACGCCTGAAGAACGTTGTGTATAGGCATTCCGAGTCAATAGTATGGTTATAAAACTCACAAAGGGTATTAAAAATGCATTGATTTACAAGGTTTTCAAACTCATTGGTTATTTTACACTTACATACATTTTAGAAACAAACATTGGTCTTGAGTGAAGGCTACTATTATACTAGTAGAAAATATAGGATTTTCTAAACACAAACAAACAAAGACAAAACATTTCATTTCATTCAAACATTGTCATTTAAATACTTATGAAACTCACCAGCTTAAATGTTGATCTACTCTTTCAAAATTTACTTGTATGTCCCAGGAAATCGGTAAATTTCAGGTATTCATTTTGCTTTTGATGAAGGGATGCTGCGGCGCCAGTTTAATCTCGTATTTTGACATCATATTGTAATTGGTTTTGAACATGTAACTTTTGACAAATGTAAACTTTCAATTATATATATGATGGTTGTATTGCTTTCTTTACCATGTATTCATTTGTTACGTTACCACATGAAGTCATCCGCGCCCGAACGTTTCCGCCGTTCAGGTTTAGGGGTGTGACATCATCGAAAGGGGTCCGAGCTGACATGGGAGCCCGAGTTGGAGATGCGGGAGCAGTATCCGGGACTGTTTTCGGTATAAGACTTCAGGGACGAAGTCTGGTTTTAGTGAGGGAGAATTGTAACAGCTTGCAATTCAGGTATAACCTTTTAGCCCTTCATATTTTCATATATGTCACGTTGGCCCTTTTGTGTTGGAGCGTGTACGCTGGGCGTACAAAGAGTACGTTGCGCGTACTCGCGCGCTTAAATTAAACGCGTTGTCACCCGGGTACGCTGGGCGTACCTAAGGTTACGCTGGGCGTAACCAGTCCAGACCCAAAACCCTAATTTGAGTTGTTGGCTATAAAAGGAATGAGATGGCTTGGTTCCTCAGCCACCATCCTTCAGAAAGAAACCCTAAGAGAGTTGTTCCTTCGTTCATAGCTTGTTTGTGAGTGTTCTAAGCTTTGAGGTGTCATTTCAAGGTAGCAAAAGGAAAGAGAAGTCCATTGTGGTGGCTAGAAGCTGGTGAACAAGTGTAGATCCGAGGATAACAAAGGTTGGAGCTTCTTCCTGAGGTAAAAAGTTCAGATCTTGCCTTGTAGTTCTTATGGTATGCTTCATGGACCAATTTCTAGGGTTTTGGTCCAAAAGATGGAGAATTTATGAGCAAGTAGTCTCCATTGGCTTAGATCTACCGTATTCCAGATCCATTTGAGTTGTAGGTTCATAAAAATGTGATCTTGGACGTATTTATTTAGCCATGCATGAGATCTAGATCTTTAGAGTTGAAAAGGTAGGTATTAGAGAGTGTAGGAGCCTTTACAACCATGCCAAGGCTTAAAGGTTCCGACTTTATGGATTAGGAGGCTTAATGAGAGCTAGATCTAGAAGTTAAAGGAGTGTCTTAACCATTTAAAACAAGAAATGTGGCATGGCTGAATCTGGGATTTACGCTGGGCGTAACTCCCAGTACGCGCAGCATAAGGGGTTTCGATCCCCGACTGTGACTCATTGATGTACGCCCCGCGTACAGAAGCTAGTACGCCCCGCGTACTGTGGTCAGTTGACTTTCGTTGACTTTTAGGGTTTGGTCAACATGAGTCAAGGAAGGGTAAAAAGGTCTTTTACCCCTCTGTGGGATAATGATAAGGGTGTAGCCTGGTCTAGAAAGTTTATATTAATTAGAATGATATTTTGTTATGATTAGGCAGGGTTGGGTCTTCATTTTGAGATTCGGAGATAGCGAGCACGTGAGATTTTAGACTTTCTGCGAGGTGAGTCTTCTCACTATACTGTACTCGGAAGGTTATTTATGTGTGACCGAGAGGTCGGATATGTTATGAGTTGTATGCATTGAATATGAAAAGTTAACCGTTTGTATGTGCTATGTATGCTATGATTGATGTGGGCCGGAAGGCATTATGTTATGGGCCGGAAGGCATTTATGTTATGGGTCGGAAGGAATTGTGATGTGGACCAGAAGGTCGACGTGGGTAAGACCGGAAGGTTTATCGGGTTGGGACGGAAGTCCCATGAGACACATGGACTGGAAGGTCATGGCCTGGAAAGGCGTATGTGTGTAAGTAGTATTTTGGGGAACCCACTAAGTATTTATGCTTAAAGTCGTTGTGTTATGTGTTTCAGGTACTAGCGAGGACCGTGGGAAGGCGCCAGTGTGATCTGTACACACTGATAGAGGATTTATGATCTTGGGATTTATATGATTTGTATTATGATATGTTACGTTAGATCCTTATGACTCGTTTAAGATGAAAACATGTTCTTAAGAAATGAAAATTTGTTTTGAAAATTTACGTTGTTACATTGTGTATTTGATAATCTCACCGAAGATCAAATAATCAAAGTAAGTTTTTCTTCAAGCCCCTATTTCTAGTAACCATTTTATTTGATATTTGTCTTCTTAAAAAATGTGATAATCATTGAATGCTTTTGCAACTTATGGGTTGGTAATAGAATGTGTCGTTGACGCCCATGCATTCACCATGATGGTCTTCCCGAACCTATTTTAGTAGATATTATTTAAAAATTAGGATCATAGTCGATTAGGGGATACCCTTTGAAAGAATTTGGTAATTCTCACACACTTGATCATATAAATGTAAATTACACTAACTAGGACTTGATTTATTCTAATTAATATTTAATATCTACTTCATTAGTTGTAAATCAATGAATCTAGTTGGGAAATATTCGATTGTGTATAAATCAACAACCCTAATTGATCATTTTACTCCAACTCGTGGAATTATTTGGAAATTGAAGAAGAAGCCTTTTTAGCTTGATGTTTAGAGGATGGAAACCCTACCGCAAGATACTAATTAGGAATAGTATACATCTTATGTGATTAACGTATAGGAGAGTGCATATTTTGTTTTTTTCATTTCATGTTATTATATATGTTGATTTTAATCTCATTTTCAGGTTGAATACTTACCTAACTCGAAATTTGAAAGAGGATTGTAGTTGGTACATTTCACAAAAAATACAGGACATCTTGAAGCAAGTTATGTACTTCGGATGATTTACATCTCAATGTGCCAACCTCTATGATATGAAGGTATATATAGTTTATATAAGGTATTACCTATGTAAGACTATAAGTTTAGTATTCATGGTGAAATCTTGAATTAGGTATATTTTGTTGTTTTGTATATGGAAGGAAAATTTAAACTTTTTAATTGAATTATTGTTATTCCTAATGTTTACTAGTAGGTTTGGAGATACGTGAAGAAGATGATTTTAGTGCAATGACACCGCATGATGAAGAATTTATTTATTGTTCAAAAAATGTGAACGTTTATGGTGAATATATCACCTGATCACAAGCCAACAAAAAATGATATCACCTTTCAATGTAAAGAGGATGATCATTCAACCGAACGGGCCTTTGATGAATTTGTCGAGTTTGATTTCGTATTTGATCATTGCCCTATTTATCGTTATTATAGGGAGTACAGTGCTTTAAGTCATTTTCATAGGTATAAATGTATCGTTAGGTGGTAATTAATTGTTCTAAACATAATCTTTTGGCTATTTTTTGGATGATTGGTTGGCATACAACACTTAATTATATGTACAAAGTAATGCCTTAGTGAAGGCAATTTTCTTATTATAGTGAATATGATTGCTCTTTAATTAGGTTTTATGGTTTTGGTTTTATGGCATTAGGTCGTACGGGTTAGATGGTTATATTTGGTCACATAATTTGTCTCAGGATAAATAATACATATGGACACACAAACTTTTTAAAAAAACTTGCCACCATAAAATTTTTACCGCGACATGGCTTGTCATGTTTATTATATGTGGATAAATGATACATATGGTCATACAAAAAATTCAGATGACCATAAGTAGCACCATTAGCCACATTAGAATCCATTGCACGTTATTTTCGATAAAACGAACACAAATATGTGGTAGATGGTCATATTTGGCCACATATTTCGGCTGAGGCTAAACGATACATTTGTAAACACAAAGTTTAAAAAAAATGCTAGCAAAAAATGCTTACGGCCACATTGTTTGTCACATTTATTATATGGGGTTAAATGGTACATATTTCCATACAAGCAGTTCATGTGACCATAAGTATTACATTTAGGCACATTAGAATCCATTAAACATTATTTCTGATAAAACGAAGAGAAATATGTGGTAGATGGTCATATTTGGCCACATTTTTTTACTGAGGCTAGACGATTCATTTGGGCACACGAACTTTAAAAAAAACGACACCATAAAATTTTTACAGCCACCGAGTTTGTCACATTTATTATTTGTGGCTAAATTGTACATATAGCCATACAAACAGTTCATATGACCTTAGGTATTACCTTTACCCACATTAGAATCCATTGCACATTATTCCTGATAAAATGAACATAAATTTGTTGCAGATGGTCATATTTGGCCACATATTTCGACTGAGGCTAAACGATCCACTTGAAAATACAAACAACCAAAAAACGCCACCATAATAAGGTTGCAGACACATGGTTTGTAACATCTACAATATGTGGCTAAATGATACATATGATCATACAAACATGTCATGTGACCATAGGTATCATTGTGTCACACCCCCAAACCTGAACGGCGGAAACGTTCGGGGGCGGATGACTTCATGTGGTAACGTAACAAATGAATACATAGTAAAGAAAGCAATACAACCATCATATATATAATTGAAAGTTTACATTTGTCAAAAGTTACATGTTCAAAACCAATTACAATATGATGTCAAAATACGAGATTAAACTGGCGCCGCAGCATCCCTTCATCAAAAGCAAAATGAATACCTGAAATTTACCGATTTCCTGGGACATACAAGTAAATTTTGAAAGAGTAGATCAGCATTTAAGCTGGTGAGTTTCATAAGTATTTAAATTACAATGTTTGAATGAAATGAAATGTTTTGTCTTTGTTTGTTTGTGTTTAGAAAATCCTATATTTTCTACTAGTATAATAGTAGCCTTCACTCAAGACCAATGTTTGTTTCTAAAATGTATGTAAGTGTAAAATAACCAATGAGTTTGAAAAACTTGTAAATCAATGCATTTTTAATACCCCTTGTGAGTTTTATAACCATACTATTGACTCGGAATGCCTATACACAACGTTCTTCAGGCGTTGGAATGTTATGACGTTTGTCACCCCAAACGGTGGACTGCAGCTAACAGTCAGGGCGCGGGTTGTCAAGCCCGTATAGATCTATACACAAACACCATGCTCCCCCTCCAAGGGATTCTGGTATATAATACAGGACTTGAAATGTGTACTCGAACGTACATGAAGTTAGTGTCTCACAAAACCGTGGTATAAAAACAGATCTACTTGTTAAAATGTTACGTTTGTTCTTGTATACGAAAGTAAACTTCTTGAAATTCATGTTTCTAGTACATAAGAGTTAGAAATTTGTTCGTAAAACTATACCTATTATAGTTTTCTAAAAGTGTGTCTTGTTTGTTTAGAAATACCTAGAAAAGAAATCACTTGTTTATGAAAGCATAGATTTTTGGTGTAGAGTCTAAGATAGACAAGAATAATCTAAGAAAAGTTTAGTTTATGCATGCATTACAACAATGTATATTTCAAAAGATAGAATGCGATTTTAACATATTTTATATATATGAAAGTTCCTTATAAAGTTTGTAAATCGCATGTGATTTCGATATATAAAAGCATATAAAAGATTTTCTTTATGTAACACACGATAATACTCATGTGTTTTACTTGTACTCCCCCCCGTTGATAGCATATAAATGAATTTAATGAATATTTAAAAGGTAGATTAAGGGGTATGAACTCACTTGAAAGTTTGAAGATAGCGAGATGGAAAACCGGGCAGAGTTTCGTCTCGGGAAACGGATTTTCCTCGGGATTCTCGAGAATTTCGGGAGTAAAATCGACCCTCGGGACTTGAGCAAAAAGACCAGAGCTTCGGGTTTGAACGGGCACGGAAAACGAGGCAAGGTTGTTAGAGAGAGGAGAGAAATGAGCCCTTTTCTCGGAAGCCCTCGCATCCTATTTATAGGAAGGCTGGACTGCCTCGGTACGCGGGGCGTACGCTCGTACGCAGCGCGTACGCGTACGTCATGCATGACCGAAGCCTCGACTGCCTCGGCATCGGATGGGACGGGTTGCTGGGTAAGCGGGTCGGATGGGACGGGTTGCTGGGGAGACGGGTCGGATGGGACGGCGGGTCGGACGGGACAGCGGGTCGGACGGGTCGGATACTTCGGACGGGTCGGATGCCTCGGATAGGGCGACGTGGACGATCAGAGGCCAAGTCTCTCGGGTACGCAGGGAGTACAGGGGTACGCAGCGCGTACCCGGATGAGGACGCTGACTCCTCTTCGGATAAGGTCCGAATTTTGAATTAAATAAATATATAATTTATTTAATAAACTTCCAAAATTCATATCTTCTTCATACGAACTCCGTTTTCCATGGTCTTTATATCTACGCGTAGGTGAGACTACGCTCTACAACTTTCGTTTAGACTCCGACGGCAAATTCCGAAATAATTTTTTTATTATTTATTTTAAACTCATCGTGTTTAAGGAATTTCTTTGAAAATTCGTAACTTCTTTATCTGATGTCGGTTTTTGCCAGACTTTTTACCGCTGGAATACCATTGTCGAGACCTTCGATTCTCGTTTAGGTCATTCCGGCCAAAAGTCGCTCGATCTCCGATTCGAGTTTTTAGTTGTCTGTTGCTAAGTCGAACTTGGAAAAATCATAACTTCGCTATATTAAGTCGGATTTGGACGTTCTTTTCACGTACGGTCATGGTTCAAAGACATTTAAACATAGAAGGAAATTAAATAGAACTATTTGTACATTTTATTATGAAAGTAAATTTTATTACTCAAAAGTGGTTACAATACTTGACCCTTTTGGTCATTACAAAGAGTTGAAATATCAGGTTGCCACATCATACCCCCGTTAGAGAGAATTTCGTACCGAAATTTGAAGTAGTAAAGATACTAGTGAACATGAAAGAGATGAGGGTACTTTTGTTTCATCTGATCTTCGCGTTCCCATGTGAATTCAGGTCCCCGCTTGGCGTTCCAGCGAACCTTCACGATGGGTATGCGACTTTGTTTTCTTTGTTTGACCTCTCGGTCCATGATTTCTACTGGTTCTTCCACAAAGTTGAGGCTCTCGTTGATCTCGATCTCGTCGAGTGGAATAACAAGAGTCTCGTCGGACAGACACTTTTTCAAGTTTGAGACATGGAAGGTTGGATGGATGTTACTAAGTTCGCGCGGTAGGTTAAGCTTGTAAGCCACAGGGCCGATTCTGGCAAGGATCTCGAAAGGCCCTATGTATCTTGGATTTAGTTTCCCACGCTTTCCAAATCGTATTAAACCCTTCCACGGTGAGACCTTTAATAATACGTGGTCTCCTACCTGGAATTCCAAAGGTTTCCTCCTTTGGTCAGCGTAGCTTTTCTGTCGGTCTCTAGAGGCTTTCAATCGTTCACGAATCTGAACGATCTTCTCTGTCGTTTCTCATATGATTTCCGGACCGGTGAGAGTGCTTTCAGGAACTCTTCCTCTAGCTAACTGGGTATCGCCAACTTCAGTCCAGCACAGAGGGGATCTGCACTTTCGACCATAGAGGGCTTCAAACAGAGCAGCCTTTATGCTTGTATGATAACTATTGTTGTATGAAAATTCGACAAGGGGTAAATGAATATCCCATGCCTTTCCAAAGTCAATCACACAGGCTCTCAGCATATCTTCTAAAGTTTGTATTGTTCTCTCACATTGTCCGTCTGTTTGTGGGTGGTAGGCTGTACTCATGTCTAGCCTAGTTCCCAGGGAACTTTGTAGTGACTGCCAGAATCTTGAAGTGAATCTACTATCTCGATCGGAGATAATGGATATCGGAACACCATGCAGTCGCACTACTTCCCTTAAGTAAGTTCTTGTAAGCTTCTCCGTTTTGTCAGTCTCCTTGATGGGTAGGAAATGCGTGGATTTGGTCAATCTGTCGACAATGACCCATATGGTATCGAGTCCACTTGTCGTCTTGGGTAACTTGGTTATGAAGTCCATAGTAATCCGCTCCCATTTCCATTCTGGTATCTCTGGTTGTTGTAGTAATCCTGACGGTTTCTGATACTCGACCTTAACCTTAGCGCAAGTAAGACATTTACTCACGAAGGTAGCAATTTCTGCTTTCATGTTAGGCCACCAATACTGCTTCTTAAGATCCAGATACATTTTATCTGAACCCGGGTGAATGGAGTATCTTGAGTTGTGAGCCTCGGTCATGACTACGTTTCTGAAACCACCATGTTTCTTGGTCCAGATTCGGTCCATGAGATAGTAGGCTCCGCCACCCTTGACTTCTAGATTCTTCTCCATTCCTCGCAGGGATTCACCTGCCACATTTTCAGGTTGCAAAGCTTCCATTTGTGCCTCCTTAATTTGTGTGGATAAGTGGGAATGGATAGTCATGGTCAGAGATTTGACCCTCCGACCAGTGTATTCCTTTCGACTGAGGGCGTCAGCTACTATGTTGGCCTTGCCAGGATGATAACGAATTTCGCATTCGTAGTCATTCAGTAACTCAACCCATCGTCGTTGTCGCATGTTGAGTTCCTTTTGATCGAAAATGTGTTGAAGGCTCTTGTGATCAGTGAAAATAGTACTCTTTGTTCCGTATAAGTAGTGCCTCCAGATCTTCAGAGCAAATACCACTGCTCCTAACTCGAGATCGTGTGTCGTATAGTTCACTTCGTGTGTCTTAAGCTGTCGGGAGGCATAAGCGATAACCTTCCCTCTCTGCATAAGAACACAACCAAGTCCTTGATTTGACGCATCGCAATACACCATGAAGTCTTCTATCCCTTCGGGGAGGGATAGTATCGGTGCGGTGCACAAGGCCTGCTTTAGTGTCTGGATTGCCTTGTCTTGTTTCGCTTCCCAGTGAAAGGCCACACCTTTCTGGGTTAATGTAGTAAGAGGTTTCGCAATGCTCGAAAAGTTCTTTATGAATCTGCGATAGTAGCCAGCTAGACCTAGAAATTGATGAATTTCCGTAGGTGTCTTTGGTGCCGACCAGTTCTCAATAGCCTTAATTTTGGAGGGGTCCACGTGTATACCTTTCTCGCTAACAACGTGGCTTAAAAATTCGACTCTTCGAATCCAAAATTCGCACTTAGAGAACTTCGCATAGAGTTTCTCCGTTCGCAGTGTTTCTAGGACTTTTCGTAGGTGCTGACTATGCTCTTCCTCACTTCGAGAGTAGATAAGTATATCATCGATAAAGACGATGACGAACTGATCCAAGTATGGGCGGCATACCCTATTCATTAGGTCCATAAATACTGCTGGTGCATTGGTTAATCCGAACGGCATCACTACAAATTCGTAGTGTCCATAACGAGTTCGGAAAGCTGTCTTTGGAATGTCCCCCTCTAGAACTTGTAGTTGGTGATATCCGGATCGTAGGTCTATCTTTGAGAAGTAGTTCGCTCCTTGAAGTTGATCGAATAGGTCGTCAATGCGGGGTAGAGGATAGCGGTTCTTGACAGTAAGTTTGTTCAGCTCTCTGTAGTCGATGCACATACGGAACGATCCGTCTTTCTTCTTTACAAACAAGACCGGTGCTCCCCAAGGTGAGAAACTTGGTCTTATGAACCCTTTTTGAAGGATTTCATTAAGTTGACTGGAAAGTTCCTGCATCTCTGTTGGTGCGAGACGGTAAGGCGACTTCGCTACTGGGGTAGCTCCTGGAACTAAGTCGATTCTGAACTCGACTTGGCGTTGCGGTGGTAATCCTGGTAGTTCTTCTGGAAAGATATCGGGAAAGTCGCGTACTACCGAGATGCTCTTGATGTCCTTCAGCTCTTGACTTGTATCAACGATGTGCGCTAGGAATGCTCGACAATCCTTCCGCAAGCACTTTCGAGCTTGGATGCACGAAATGATGCGAAGGTTTGTACTAGATTTGTCGTCATAGATAACTAATGTTTCATTGTTAGGGAGATTAAGACGGACTGCTTTCTCAAAGCACATGATGTCGGCGCGAAGAAGACTCAACCAATCCATGCCGACTATGACGTCGAAACTTTTAATTTGGACCGGCATGAGATTGATTGGGAAACAATGGCCGTCTAAAGTTAACGTACAGCCCATGTATATGCAATTAGTGTTTTCGGTTTTTCCATTGGCCATCTCTACAGTGAATGATTTTTCTAACTTGCTAGGTTTAGGTTTAAGTAAATGAATAATGTTTTGACTCACGAAGCTTCTCTCCGCTCCACTATCGAATAATATGCATGCGTATGAATTATCGAGAAGGAACGTACCGGCAACTATAGTTGGATCAGCTACAGCTTCGTCGTGGCCTATTGCCAAAACTCGTCCCACGCCTCCGGTGCCTGCTGTCTTAGGACAGTTCCTCTTGTAGTGGCCCATCTCGCCACAACCGTAGCAAGTCTGCCCTACACCCGCACTGGGAACTTGAGTGATAGGTTTTGCAGTGTCCTTGCAGAAACGGGCTGTGTGTCCCTTCCTGTTGCAGTTGGCGCACTGCATTTCCCGACAAGGTCCATGGTGGTGGAAATTGCATTTGGTGCACTTTGGGAGGTTACCTATATAAGGCTTCGTTGGGTAGGTATTTGTAGGAGCTGTAGTAGGTACAGTGGCAGCATTCACTGAAACCAGTTGTTTCTTTGCGGATTCTTGGGAAGACCCACCCTTCCCTTTATTCCACACTCTCTTTCTGCCATTGTTGTTGTTGTTGTTGTTGTTGTTGTTGTAGTTGTCGTTGTTGTTGTTGTTGTTTCCTTTCTGTGGTGCTGGTGCAGAAGTGGTTGAGTTTTGATGACCTCCGTAGTCAATCAGAGATTGTGCCAGTTCCTTAGCACTTTCAAAGGTGTCAGGTTTTGAAGCTAACACGCTTGATCGCATTTGGGGCGTCAGTCCCCAGATGTACCTTTCTATTTTCTTGCTCTCGGGAGCAATCATATCTGGACAAAGGATTGCCAGCTCGCAGAATCTGTTGGTATAAGTAGCGATGTCGGTACCAACCATTCCGAGAGTCTATAGCTCGTGTTCAAGCTTTTGAATCTCTCCCCGCGGGCAGTATTCTCTCATCATCATGGCTTTCAGGCTCTCCCAGCTTATGGAGTTTGCCACGATTAGGTTCAGTACTTTAATGTGGCCATTCCACCAAGTTAAAGCTATATCAAGAAGGGTGAAAGTTGCAAATTTGACTTTGCTGTGCTCGGGACAGGAGCAGATTTCAAAGACTGCCTCCGTCCTCTCAATCCACTGCCTCAGGGCCATCACACCACCAGTCCCATAAAACATCCGGGGCTTGTCATTAGTGAAGTCCTTATAGGTGCATTCTCGAGACGGTCCATGACTCTCGCCATGGTTGGATAGGCGAGTGCCAGATCCCGAGCCATTAGTACTCGAGTTATTGATCTGTGACATGGCAGTTGCCACCGCTGCGGTGACTGCTGCTTGAAACATAACATCATCAAATTGAGGTGGAAGAGGTGGTGGTATAGGTGCTTCCTCACCGTTGTTTCGCCTTGGATTCCTACGCGGAGGCATCCTTCAACTATAGGTTGAAAAGACAAAGATAAGAATTTCATAGAATAGATAATGTATGTGTCTCATGAACTAAATCGCTATAGTTCAATAACAGATGATAGTATGAGTCTTAAAATAGAAGAATGAAAGTTATTTGTAAGACTGAAGGTATGAAACAAGCATTTGGTTTCCCAAAGACCATTCAAGGTTTGAACGAAATACTCAACATAGTAGTAATAGTGTCACTTATATTAATATAAAAGTTGTTACAACGATCATGAAAATTTGACCCCTATAAGGGTATCCGATTACAAAGTTCGAGAAATTTAAATACTTTTAGCCGAGGTCCTAAGCTATAACAAAATTTGAGTCCTTGACAAGCACTACTTGCGTCGAAGGTTGCGCTTGGAGCTTGACTCCGCATCTGATTGCTTTGCCTCCATTAGACGCCTATCAAAAGCGGCTTGTTGTTCCCTCAGTTCAGCGAGGGCTGCAATCATTTGCGCTTGAAATGCTTCGGTTTGGAGTTGAGCATTGTCTTGTATCTTTTCCAGCCTACGGATGTCAGAAGTGTGAACCTGCACTTCCACGTTGACATCCCGGAGTCGACTAGCTTGAACTCCAGACTGATAAGACTGATTGGCTAACTTACCCACCATTACCGGGAGTGCTCGATCAGCTGAACCTCCGCCGCGGACATCATAGAAGTCCCGGCACATGCCGTAGGGAGGGCGTAGGTTTTGCTGTTGGCTCCAATGGTGGAGGTGACTTCCCCAGACGGGAGTCGGTCCTTGAAAGTTCCTTACGAAGACGGGAGGTTGAATGGGTGGTGGATCGATAACTTCCGGCTCTGAGTCGGTACCAGAGTCATCACCCACTTCTATGGGTTCCTCGTCCTCTTCGGGATCATCTTCTATCCATCCTCCGTTGCCTTGGTTGGGAAAGTAGGGGTCGCCAGGGTGGTGAAATCCATCCATTTGACTGTACGAGAAATAGGGTTATAAGAATGGAATAAGGTTGAAACATGCAAAACATGTAAGTTAAACTAGTTTAGATCGCAAATATTCCTATAGTAATTTAATTCTTGTGTTTGATTCTTGTAATGGTATGTTAAGGTTTGACTTGTTGCTTACTACGATCATTCCTCGATATATGTTGGTCCAATCTCGGGCAAATATAGTTGATCACGCTATATTTGTCCAAAATCTGATTACATATATCGAGTCTCAATCGTAGTGTCAACTTGTCTAAATACATGTATAGTTTGAATAACATGAAAATAATTTGTGGTATGCTTTAAATTGTACTGAAATGAACTATCAATTTAAGTTGAACGCAATGCTGCTTAAGCGTAAAAAGAAAATTTGTTTTGTCAGAGAGTATTAGTCCCTTAAGCATTTAGAGTTTGTATATCCTATGTGGTTCGATATACTTAGTTCACTATAAACATTGCTCTGATACCAATCTGTCACACCCCCAAACCTGAACGGCGGAAACGTTCGGGGGCGGATGACTTCATGTGGTAACGTAACAAATGAATTCATAGTAAAGAAAGCAATACAACCATCATATATATAATTGAAAGTTTACATTTGTCAAAAGTTACATGTTCAAAACCAATTACAATATGATGTCAAAATACGAGATTAAACTGGCGCCACAACATCCCTTCATCAAAAGCAAAATGAATACCTGAAATTTACCGATTTCCTGGGACATACAAGTAAATTTTCAAAGAGTAGATCAGCATTTAAGCTGGTGAGTTTCATAAGTATTTAAATGACAATGTTTGAATGAAATGAAATGTTTTGTCTTTGTTTGTTTGTGTTTAGAAAATCCTATATTTTCTACTAGTATAATAGTAGCCTTCACTCAAGACCAATGTTTGTTTCTAAAATGTATGTAAGTGTAAAATAACCAATGAGTTTGAAAACCTTGTAAATCAATGCATTTTTAATACCCCTTGTGACTTTTATAACCATACTATTGACTCAGAATGCCTATACACAACGTTCTTCAGGCGTTGGAATGTTATGACGTTTGTCACCACAAACGGTGGACTGCAGCTAACAGTCAGGGCGCGGGTTGTCAAGCCCGTATAAATCTATACACAAACACCATGCTCCCCCTCCAAGGGATTCTGGTATATAATACAGGACTTGAAATGTGTACTCGAACGTACATGAAGTTAGTGTCTCACAAAACCGTGGTATAAAAACAGATCTACTTGTTAAAATGTTACGTTTGTTCTTGTATACGAAAGTAAACTTCTTGAAATTCATGTTTCTAGTACATAAGAGTTAGAAATTTGTTCGTAAAACTATACCTATTATAGTTTTCTAAAAGTGTGTCTTGTTTGTTTAGAAATACCTAGAAAAGAAATCACTTGTTTATGAAAGCATAGATTTTTGGTGTAGAGTCTAAGATAGACAAGAATAATCTAAGAAAAGTTTAGTTTATAGATGCATTACAACAATGTATATTTCAAAAGATAGAATGCTATTTTAACATATTTTATATATATGAAAGTTCCTTATAAAGTTTGTAAATCCCATGTGATTTGGATATATAAAAGAATATAAAAGAGTTTCTTTATGTAACACACGATAATACTCGTGTGTTTTACTTGTAATCCCCCCCCCCCCTTGAAAGCATATAAAAGAATTTAAAGAATATTTAAAAGGTAGATTAAGGGGTATGAACTCACTTGAAAGTTTGAAGATAGCGAGATGGAAAACCGGGCAGAGTTTCGTCTCGGGAAACGGATTTTCCTCGGGATTCTCGGGAATTTCGGGAGTAAAATCGACCCTCGGGACTTGAGCAAAAAGACCAGAGCTTCGGGTTTGAACGAGCACGGAAAACGAGGCAAGGTTGTTAGAGAGAGGAGAGAAATGAGCCCTTTTCTCGGAAGCCCTCACATCCTATTTATAGGAATGCTGGACTGCCTCGGTACGCGGGGCGTACGCTCGTACGCAGCGCGTACGCGTACGTCATGCATGACCGAAGCCTCGACTGCCTCGGCTTCGGATGGGACGGGTTGCTGGGTAAGCGGGTCGGATGGGACGGGTTGCTGGGGAGACGGGTCGGATGGGACGGCGGGTCGGACGGGACAGCAGGTCGGACGGGTCGGATACTTCGGACGGGTCGGATGCCTCGGATAGGGCGATGTGGACGATCAGAGGCCAAGTCTCTCGGGTACGCAGGGCGTACAGGGGTACGCAGCGCGTACCTGGATGAGGACGCTGACTCCTCTTCGGATAAGGTCCGAATTTTGAATTAAATAAATATATAATTTATTTAATAATCTTCAAAAATTCATATCTTCTTCATACGAAATCCGTTTTCGATGGTCTTTATATCCACGCGTAGGTGAGACTACGCTCTACAACTTTTGTTTAGACTCCGATGGCAAATTCCGAAATTATTTTTTTAATATTTATTTTAAACTCATCGTGTTTAAGGAATTTCTTTGAAAATTCGTAACTTCTTTATCTGATGTCGGTTTTTGCCAGAGTTTTTACCGCTGGAATACCATTGTCGAGACCTTTGATTCTCGTTTAGGTCATTCCGGCCAAAAGTCACTCGATCTCCGATTCGAGTTTTTAGCTATCTGTTGCTAAGTCGAACTTGGAAAAATCATAACTTCGCTATATGAAGTCGGATTTGGACGTTCTTTTCACGTACAATCATGGTTCAAAGACATTTAAACATAAAAGGAAATTAAATAGAACTATTTGTACATTTTATTATGAAAGTAAATTTTATTACTCAAAAGTGGTTACAATAGTTGACCCTTTTTGGTCATTACAAAGAGTTGAAATATCGGGTTGCCACACATTGTTAGCCACATTAGATTTCTATATGTGTCACTAAATGATACATATGGTCATACAAACAACTCATGTGACCATAGGTATTACCTTTTTGCCGAATTTGATTTCTATATGTGATAATATATATATATATATATATATATATATGTATATACACACACATACAGACACTAATGATTTCATCGATAACCATACAATTGTAAAATGTGCCGAAAAATATTTAGGTTTTTAACAATTATAGTTTGCTACACTTTTTAAGCAAATCGTCATATTTTTTCAGAAATATGGCATAGTTATTATTAGAAAGTGTGAGTGTAAGTTATTTTTTTATAGTGTGTGTTATAACATGACAGGATTATACTTATTTGAATTATGTGTGATTGATGTAATGATTTATTTTTATCGTGTTTAAAATATATTTGGTAGTGAAGGGTGATGAAAGATAAAATAATAGTGTGAGGCCAAGACCAATATTTTACTATTGTACTCTTAGGAGTAGTCATATATATATATATATATATATATATATATATATATATATATATATATATATAGGATGTAGATCCGGTAAGAAAGTTTTTTTGGTACGAAGGTGACTTATTTTTTTGGCCAACAAAACAAATGAATCACTAAATGAATCAATAATAACATTATTCAACAAAAAAATCCCGAAAAAACATTTAGATGATTCATTTTTATGATGATTTTGTTGATATTTATTAAAATTATCATAAAAGTGAATTTTTTTGTTGATTTACCTAAAAATGAATCATGAAGGTGTTTTTGTCGGAATTTTTTCTTGTGAATCATCTTACTTTTGAATCATCTAATGATTCATTTCATTCTTTGCTAAAAAAAATATGCATATAAAAAATTTCTTACCTTCCTACCAAAATTTTCCGTCTTATTTGATCTTGATATATATATATATATATATATATATATATATATATATATATATATATATATATATATATATATATATATATATACCACTTACTATGGTAGTCAGTTTTAAACATTGGATGACTCAAAATCTGTAGTCGTTAATGAATTGTGCTATCATTTAGGTAATCTATCCCCCATATCCCCCATGATTTCCTTTATTGACATATATTTCTAAGGAATCTCTGGAGCAGTATTTTTTTACTCGTTACATACAATGATCTGTTTGGATAGGTCCTTTAAGATCATCATTTTAGGATCAATATGTATGAATAACGGGAATGGGTAATCTGGATAATTATTTGGTGTGAAATATATATTTTAAATCTTTAATTCTATTATTGTGGGTTGAAAACCCTATGTACTCACCAGACTCCCAAGCCGAAACCACTTTGTTTAATTGTGTCATAGGTAGCGTTACGATAGTAGTTTCATAATATTGTTATCCACTAAGAGATTTAAGGAGATTATGTTTCTATATTAGTTATGACATCTGAGGTTTTAATATTAATGACGGCAACATATTTCTGTAAAAATCTTATGACACCGATTTATCGTAGAAGTAAAATGTTTTGGGAATATTTTACACAGATAAAATCTTTAAAATAATACTTTGTTTTAAATAAGCATCAAGAAAAATTCGGATGCAAAAATTGGGCATGTCACACGAGGAGCTTTTGTTAATGGATCAATAGCAGTTAAAATAGTAACAAGAGTAGTGTGCCCATCATTTTCAGTTTCGCAATGTTTATTTATTAGCTCTGGATTGTTAAAGAAACCATTACTAACAAATTTTGTCTTAAACTCATGAATATGTTCTTCTTTTGAGGAAAACATTTTTTAGTATCAACTTTTTGAAAAAAAAAATCAACAACTTCTTGAATTTTACCACTGATTATCTTTTCAACCTAATGAGGAATCTTATCATTTACAATTGAAGTTGCCAAATATTCTTATACTATTTTTTTGTTACATTTGGGTTTAGGGGCATCCGAAGGATGCTTTATTGAGAACAATTCCACTACATTCTGCAGATCTTTTGTACATGTATTCTTGACGGAAATAGACACACGTGTAATTTTAGGAGTTACTCAACCCAATCATCATCAGTAGTTGGAGCATCTTCTTGTCGTGTTCCACCACTTCAGATTACGAGCACCCATTCTCTTCCAGTATATGATGATGGTGATGACATTTCCCATCATGCTAGTGAGCCTTTTCATGAGCCACCAATTTCTTATGCTTCACCTTCAGCTGCTTCACCATATAATGCTTAACCCTCCGGTAACCCCAACAAAAAGGCTATACCATCAACTCCTATAGCTCCTAGTGCCTCAACGTCTGCTTCTTCACCTGATGGAACTTCTGTTACTACTGACGATTTAGCATTTGAAATGAAAAAACTCTACAAAGTTTGACTAAGGGATATAAAATTCCTCAATGTTTAGAGAAGTTATAGGTGCTTGCGTTAAACCTTATATATCATATATGCTTTGTTGCATATCAAATTTTTGGAGGGACCATGAACATGAGAGAATTGTGGATGCATTTTCCCTATGTTCCCGAGATATTACGAGGATGGCTTGAGATGACAAGTACAAGTTTAGGAGTTTTGAAGGATGGAAAGATTGCCCGATGATTTTTCTTTTGTTGAAACTATTTGTTAGGTCATTTTGCTTTTGTTGGAACTATTTGTTGTTATTTTGCTACTTGGAATATGGTTAATGTAACGTTTTTTGCTACTTGAAATATGCTTAATGTAGTGGTATTTTGCTACTTGAAATATGATTAGTGTAATGTTATTTTGCTACTTTAAATATGGTTAATGTAATGATTTTTTGCTACGTAAAATATGATTAATGTAATTTTTTTTTCTACTTGAAATATGATTAATGTAATGTTATTCTGCTAGTTGAAGTATGGATAATGTAACGATTTTTTGCTACTTAAAATATGATTATGTAATGTTTTGTAAACATCTACTTTGTTGATTTTATGTTCGTAATGGGTCACGATCAAAAGATACTTCTTGTAATTCTTATATACTTGTACATCTGTTATTTTTGGAAGAGGGATGTGAAACGATTGCGGGATAATGATTCGAAAATGATGGGACATGAATACACATTAGAGTTATTGCATCGTAATCATTTACAATGCGTTGATGTACTACGCATGTCCCGTGACTCATTAAAGAACATCAAACATGTATCGGTTGAGAAAGATGGTTATGTTTTTTAGGATGATTAGCCATAATCAATGTAATGTGATTACCAAGCGAAGATTTCAACACTCGAAACAAATAATTCATTGTACCAAGACATTATAGTACCAACTTCTTTTAATCTGAATACAAACATTCGAGGACGTTTTGATACATGTCGTTGTACCTGCTAAAAGAACAAGACTTATATAGATGTAGGGGAAAGGGGGATTGTTACCAGAACATATTGGCAATTTGTGACTTCAATATGAATTTTACATTTGATGTGGCTGGATGGTAAGGGGCAGCACATGACTTTAGAATATTATCAGTAGCGGGTAGCCAATCCGCAAGCATCATTTTGTTTCCACCACTAAGTAAGTTTTTGGGTTTTTAAATATTTTTATCTTAGTTTAAAAATTGATTAGTGTTTTTGCATTTTTTATAGACAAATATTATCTTTGTGATGTCGCGTATGAACACACTTGAGGATTTTTGGCCCCTTATCATAATGTGAGGTATTGGCTTGGGGATTTTCGTCAAAGATGTGCGTTGACCAATAAAAAAAAAATTTAACCATGGACATGCGAAACTTCGGAATGTCATTAAGCATCCTTTTGGTGTTTTGAAACCACGATTCCCTATATTGAAGAGGATGTCACCATTCCCGTTTGTTACACAAAGAAACACTATCATGGCATGTTTCGCGCTTCATAATTTTATAATGAATGAAGGATTGAGTGATGAGTATTTTGCACGATACGATGAACCCAATGTCTCGTTTCGAAATAACAATGTAGCCATTGATGATGATGAAGACGATATTCCAACACATGGTATTGTAGCAGACTATGAATAAATCACTCAGTTACGGGATAAAATTGATGAGCAGTTGATGCACAATATACATTGAATTGTTTTAAATGAAATTGTTATTGTAAACCCAAATTGTTTTTATTGTATGACTAATTTAGTTGCGTGAATTTTATTTTCAGTGTTGTGTGACTATCATTATTAAAATTTTGGTATTGAATAATCATTTTTAGTTTTTTAAATTATTTTATTTAAAATTCAATTTATTTCAGTAGCCTACATACGTTAAAAAACAAACCGTCTTCTTATTGGAAACTGCAGACATTTGGTCCAACTCTTCTGCTCTAGAGGCTTGCAAATGTGGTCCACAGGCTGCAGATATTTTGGCTTCTGAAAAACAAACAACACCTTAGCTTATAACTAGACAGGGTTTGAATACATGTAATCAACTCACAATTCTATTTCAGATCTATGTAATATGTTTACAATCCATGGTATAACTAAATATTATTTTAACATAATTTTGAACTAAATATCCTTAACAACCTTAATTTGTAACTAGACGAGTTCACTATATATTATTAATAAAGTCTTTACGATATTATCATGATATAGAGTATGAAAATACTAATAAGTAACTTAATTTGATCTAAAATCCTTTATATGTCTTAGTTTAAAAAATCAGACAAGATAAGAATCCTTCTAATCAGCTTCTTATACTAACCCTGTTTCGACCATAGAGTATTAGGTTTTTAATATACATCAATTTTTAAGTAATTATACTTTTATTAATATTTTCATGTAACATATCGTATATACACTTAATATATTTATTACCATATCTGATTCACATAGTTTATGCCCCAGATAATAAGCATTTATATCCACATATAAACTTTCAGCAAATATTTAATAATTTTAATAATTACTTTTTATTGAAATAATATACATAAAAATAACTATGCACTCACCTGATTGTGGTAAAGATTCCCGGGAAAGGCAGATCCTTGATTGACGCTTCAGTTATCCCTTTTTAAACAACCTAAATACAAAAATTACTAAGCCTTAGTATTCCTTTGCGTTTATAAAGTTTAATCGTTATAATGTTTTTCTCATATTTATCAATAATCTCAATGCAATACTGAATTATAGTTGATAAGGAACAACTAGGTAAGATGGCATCGTAGGTAAGATTTGTTTGGTAAAAAGATATACCATTTGAAAAATCCACTTCAAAAACCTCACAGATCTAGCTTACACATTACTCCCATTAGTAGATCGATCATTATAGCGACTAGTATTCCTGATAAATCTTATTTATAAGTTCATAGTAACATGTAATAACATATATATATATATATATATATATATATATATATATATATAATACACTTAAATCATGGTAAGTATAACTCAACTTACATATTCTTTATTGAAAACTGAAAACCGGGTGTGTAGAAGTTCAAAACTGAAAGCTATATTTTTCCGGGATCTGTGATGCTCCATAGCTTTGCTACTAACACCTAAGAAGTCCTAAAGTCGTGCCTTTGGGCCTCGGGGAAATTTGAGAGAGTTTGGATGAGAAATGAGCGAAAACTGAAGCAAAAAATCAAACTATTTATAGGGGTCTGGAGGGAGGGCATTCAACAACTATTCATGGGTAGAACGTGTCTTTAGCATACGGATCAAGGTTTGCTTCCGATGGAGACACGTGGCATTCACATGTAATTGTTGCAACCTTTATAAATTGATATCTTTCGCGAACAATCTCTGTCTTCGACATTCATTATGTCCACACTTTTGTATCGATGAGTACTAAAACTTTCATTCATACTCGATAAATTAATTCGTATTCTATTACAAATTTTAAAGTCAATAAGGAATATGTGGAGAGAAAAACATGAACAAACATTAGTAACGAGATAATAAGTTGTTGTATTAAAGTTAATCTCAGTGGATCTTTTCAGCTCATCAATAATAATAGTTAGATTACGGAAATGAAAGGAAAATAAATAGCAACAACTTTATATCAATAAGCAGTAAACAAGTAGTCACAAAGTTAAATTTTAACAAGCTTTTCATGCAACCACAAGTTATTATAAGGTGAACAACACTAGTGAAGACAGACTCGGTTAATCAGTTAAGATAACTTAAGATATAGAGATAAACAAGCTGATATTGACAAACATTTAGTGATCGATGGATTGTTGATAATTGGCAAATTGATAAGGAATACATGAAGTGGGATGCTCTATTTATAGAGTCCCAAAAGTTACATCAAAGAGTAAAATAATCGAAAAGTGACCGACTAAGGTGACAATGAATGGTTCACTGGATATTAAAGGGAATACAAGCAAAGTTAGTAAAGTAACTTAAACTATCTTCATACATACCTCCACTTTACGGTTCATCTACAACTCTGCGGGTCACAAAGGACAAAAACAGTCTCTTGTAGGATCTTCTCTATGGTATCATCAAGGCAAAAGTCCGCGGTTCCTTTTAGCTGAAGATGATCACTTTTTGTATCAACAATTTCCCCCAAAGTGACCTCTTATCTATTTTTTCATTTGTTCATCCTAAGGAACTTGATGACGATCCACTAAAAATTTTCGACTTCGAAAACCACTAAATCCTTCTTGTAATGTCGAACTAAACATCATTAGTTGTGTGCTTTGAACTTTGCACCGAAGCCAGAGTGACGTCCAGTTGCTTCTTTATAACACAGTGGATTGTGGTTACCGGAATGAAGTACTTTGTACCATCTTGATTCTTTTTGTACACAATCGCTAGCTCAAGGTAGCTTGTAGCACCAATGATGATTTCATGAAAACCTTTAGTGATGGATGGCACATGCTCGAAAGGAGGAAAATAAAATTTTTGGGAAGGACAGGATGTATTTAAGCATCGATTTTTCTAGTATCACATACCATGGCCTTCAAGAATTCACAGGTCCTTTCGAAGTTAATTTTCATTCTTGGGAGCTTTTCCGCCTTCACCTAAAACACTCGAGCTATCAAGAAGATCTCTTCAGTATTCATGCATAAAAAGTCAGCTTGACTTCTTATGTACTCACTTCCTCACCGGGTCAAGGTGTATTGGAAAAATTCACATTTCATGAATTTTCTAACTTTATAATTCATCACCCCATCTGGTCTTTCATTGGACTAGATGTTCTCAAACTTTCCACCATGTTTTGCATGGAAGAGGTTCAAGCGTTCAAACTCCGTGGGGAGTCTTCTGTCATTAGGAACATTGAGATCAAGAGGCTGAAAGACTGGGAAATACCTGGAATTTGGAGAAACTAGAATATCCCAGTAGCCATTTGATGGTGGTTCTACATATGTGAGATGAGAAATGTAATCAGCATCCTTAAGTCTACGGGTTGGGTTTACCCATGAGTTGATTTGGGTTTCGTCAAATGTAGTGTCAAACCCTTGTTTTTTCCATATATCATCCGCAAACTTAGCATCTCTCCAGTCATGTTTTCTTTGAGCTATGGCAGGGGAGTCATAAGTGTGACCTGAAGACTTTTTGTCTTCTAAGTGAGGAAAAGTTGATTGTTGAGGTGAGCCCTGAGGAGTTGGATTTTTAGGAGATGACCATGGAGTTGGTTTTTTGTTGATCTCTGTTGTTGGAGCTTGAATCTGAGGATGAGTTTGAAATTTTTCAGCTGAAGGGTCTTGAACTTTGACGATCCAGAACTTGAAATTCTTATCCCTTTGTTCTGATCATTATTACTTCTCCCTTTTGAGGAAGTAAGCTCCATCTGATCCTCAAACCAATGTTTCAATTCGTCAATCTTTTGAAATGTGGCATCAAATTGAGTTTTCATCTGGGCACATACTTGTTTGTTGTTAGGGATCTCAGGATAGAAAAGATGTTCATAAATCTTCTTTATGAGACGGAGGATTTCATCAACACTCTATTTGGATGTGAGTGATCTTCTCAATCCCTTGATTGTTTCTTGAAGTACCGCAAATCCTTATTCATATGTGGTGTGAGGTTCCTCAACAAGCTGCTTTTAGTTACTTGCTTGAGTTTGAAGGGTTTGTTAGGGCTATGTTTTTAACTCTTTCACTTCCTTGATGAAGTCTTCAGCCTTTGAGATGAATTCCTTATGGTTTGCAGTCCTTCGATTATTGAGGTTTGATGCCCATTTCTATCCGCAAAAGAACCCTCGGTGCAGTCATTCTTTCTCTTATTTCCAATATCTCAACACAATCAATGAGTGATTATGTGGTTGAAGTCTCAATGCTCTGCGGGGTCTTGGAGGAGACTATAGGTAAGATTTGATCGAATTTGGCTTGAAGGTCAAGGAATTGTTTTCTAGAAGCGACTATCTTCTTTTTCTTCTTTTGCTTGGGTTTTGTAGTGCAATGAAGAGAACCGCTTGATTCTTCGTCATCGAAAACCATAATGAAGTCGTCGGAAGGAGGAAGTTGTTGACCATCATCAAGATTATCATCATCGAGACCAAACATTGGGACATAGCTGATGTCGATTGCGGTACCATCTTCGTTGGAATCATGAGCTTCATCATTTGGAGCAGGCTTGGAGGTACCAACAACATTCTTAATTTCTTGGATCTTTTGAACATTGTTATCTATCTCTGACATCCACCGCTGAATTATGACAATGTCATGCAGTGGTTTAGCATTGTTGAATGTGGTCACCAAATAGTTTGCCACAAGCAGATGGGATTCCTACTTTTGTTGTTGTTGCTGCACCTCTTGTGTTTTTCTTGCATGCACGACTCTTTTAAAGGCTTCAAACTTTCTTTGCTCAAAATCTGTTATTGGGCGGTGTCGGGACGAAGAGTCGTCGGATGCATAACCATCAAATCCTTTATTCGCTAGGTGTTCCTCAGGTTCATGGATCCTTGCACATTTGTGCTCACCATTCCTAAACCGCTTGAAAGTAATGAAGGCGATACAGGATTTTCTCAGCGTGCTTGGTATCCTTGATCTACAATCAAGTTTTGCCTCAGCTCTGTTCCAGCTAGGGCTTCGAAAGAAGTGCCCTGCGGTGCAATAGGTGTTTGATCTATTTGTGTGACATGAAGAAAAATGGAGTGCAACTACTTGGTAGTAAAAACATGCAAATGTGAAACACTGGAGACCTTAGGGGAATTATTCGCATTTGGATACACTTTGGCTCTAGATGGGGGCCTGTCTCTAATATGAGATGAAACTAATACACTTTTTGTATCAGAGTGGTGAGTTAGGGTTCTTGCAGGTGAGACAACGGTGATTCAATGGTTGCAGCAGTCTTTTGAGATACTTCGATAGTTGCCTTTGTTTGCATTTGTCTGTGACTTGGGGTAAGCTTCAACTTCATCCTTTTAAAGATGTCTACGGATTCTAAAGGCTTAGCTTAGTTGTCATCGGCAACATTAACAGGGGGATCATGAGCCTTGGAAAGGGAAGGTTGAGCTTTAGGATTAGACTAAGTGGTCTTATGCTTTCTCTACTTTAAAGGAACAGTTCCCTTAGTGACAACGCTCAATAGTGTTTTTATTGAGATAGCCAGGGATTTAACCCTTTTTGGTTTTGGCTACGGGTCTTGGATTGTAGTAGGCTGACTGGGTCTTTGCGGGGAAGAGTGATATGGGGCAATATCACTCGTACCCATAATGTGATCACCCACCTCTATTGTGTTAAGTCCAATTAACTCGAGAATATACATAGGGAAATGAAGAATGGAACCAAAAATAGATTGATCCTTGAAGGGATTGTACCTTCTAAGATCGCGATCAGAAAATAGATTGATGTCATGTCCCATGCTAAGATTAGCATTTTTTTGAAGATCCACAAGGCATAATGACCAAAACCTAGCAAATGTGAATTTTGTCATGCCTTCCTTCAGGACATCCTTAGAGATGTACTACAGAAAACCATCCCAAATGATTTGCCCATAATTGACAGTATTGCTAGTGAAAATACTCCACACTATGTCTAGTAATTACTTTCCCATGTTGTCCGTCCCTCCATTTCTTCTTGACCTACAACGAATCACAAAATTACAAGTAAATTTCCAAACAACAGGCAATTTCCTCTTCTTGAATTCACCTACACCTTTGAGTTTCACCTGGTACCCCATCTAGTACAGAGCAGAAAATACATCTATTGTGCTTGGAGAGTAGAACTTGATTGAAGGAAAAACCCTCAAGTTAATTCTAGAAATAAATTTCTCTTTCGTCAGAACCACCAAAGAATCATCGATAAGATTAAGATGAAGTTCTTGAGATTTGTCATGGGTTCTGAATGCAGAGAATGCACATTTGAACAAAACTTCTTGCGGAATGACTTCAATAAAAGAATTAAAAGCTCCAGAAAGAGGGTGAGTTGGAAGAAACTTGATCATAAGTTGATTGCTTCATTGTACGATTGATGATCTTCAAAGGTTCCTCTATAATTGCAAGCTGCGTTCGATGGAGTTTTGATAGTGCATTCAGACCCAGTTGGTCTTGCTGAACCAGGGGCTTTGGAATTGTTTATTCAATAAGCCGGTTTTCACCATTGTTGCAAAAAAAGTTAAGAACTCGCTCGAAAGAGTTTTTGCAAGAAGGTGAAGAAGACGATGTTCGCTTGATAGGAGTGCAGAAAGCATAAAAGCTCTCTTGGGAAGAAAACGAGGGGTTTTTATACCTCCATATTTCAAAAAGAATTGATGTCGATTTAATTAGAGCTGTTAAAGCTAAAAACCCTTAAGTTTTTACCAATATCAGATTGAATTAAAATAAATCAAAAAGAAATGTTTTCTAGGAAAAGAGGAGCATTCAATGTTTTGCAGACCCATGATGACACCGGATAAACGTGGGGTTAGACATGGTTTTATCCATTGTAAAAATGGGAAACTGGAATTGATTAGACCCTAACGGTTTCTTGACGTGATTGGAAAGGATTTGCAAAAGTATTTCATTAAAGGCAAATCGGTTTTCTTACTTTTATCCAAAATTAGGTCTGACTGAGGAAAGTCATTTGTAAAGAGACTGGAGAATCATGTGCGACAACATGAATGTTTGAATAATGTTTTTAATTTCATTAAGTAGCACCGACTGTGTTACACCCCCAAACTGGAATGGCGGAAACATTCGGGGGCGGAGGACGTCATGTGCAGTATCACAACAATGCATAATAGTAAACAAGCAACAACATGATCCATTGCATTAATAGTATAATTTAATACAAGTGTGTTCTGTGAATAGTTTATAAGACCCCAAAAATGAATAATCAAAATATAGACGATTCTTGAAGCTCCGTCTTCTTAAAACTTGGTCATCGGTACGTGTCTACTGGTGACCTGAGAATACAAGTTACTTTGAACGAGTAGATCAACATTTAAGCTGGTGAGTTCATAAGTACTTTAGCGTCATTGCTTGTATGAAAGTATTTGTAAATGTTTGATGTAAATGTTTGTAGTAATTGTTTATATCTCCTAGAAATTCTAGTATTTTCTACTAAAAAGTAGGCTTCTACCAAGGCCTGCATGTTCTGGATGTTGTTTGTTTGTAAAAGTGTGTATCTTTCCCAAATATGACTTTCATTACCAAAATATAGTTTACATTACCGTTTATATGAGAAGATCACAATCTGAATGCAATGGAAAAATAACAAAGTACCGTAGGATTGTATATAAGTAACTACCAATGCACTAACTACCTTAAACCATTTTGTTAATTAAGGTAAAATTTGATGAGGTTGTAACCATACTTGATTGACTAGTAATACACGATGATCAAAGACGGCGAAATGGTAAGACATTCATTACTCGTAGACCTGCAGGTCCCACAGTAGCTAGCAACAAGGTGTAGGACGGTCAGTCCCTTATAGATCTATACACAAATTCATGCTCTCCCTCCAGGAAACTCTAGTTACAAAATGTGACATAGCAGTAGATTGCCATGTCATGAAGTAGTGGCTCACATTAATGTTATTGTATTCTAGTGTTTGTATAGTATGTTATAGTGTATTGTATGTTATCTCTGTGCTAGTATATAGTATGTTCTCTTTGTATAGTGTAGTGTATGTTCTCCTAGTTTCTCATCATAGTATGTTCTTTCTGTTTCACATAATAGTATGTTTTTATTGACTCATGAAAGAACTGACTCTCGTATGTTTCATTATACTAGAAATAGTGAGTAGTAAACCTCTAAACTCTACCCATTATAGCTTACTAGTAATGTTGATTAAATGACTTAGATTGTTTATACACCTTTGCTACTCAAAGGTGTTGAACTGATGTAAGAACTTTTATACCAATACATATATACATAATATATAACTAAGATTCAAACAACACTCGGACAAATAAACGGATACCCTAAGTCCACGACCAAACAAGGAACCAGAAATAAAGTGAGTTATCAGTCCTAAGTCCTTTCAACCATACTTGTATAACTATATGTGTATAGACATAAATTTGACAATATAAATATAAGTTTAATAAAGTTTAATAAATAGTTTAACATATAATAGAGTTTAACATATAAAAGAATTTTAACCATTTGAATGGTAATATATGACTTGGTGTCAGTCTATAAAGTGTTTTGAAATAGTTTACTTGATAAAATAGTTGAAGTATAAGGCAATCCACTTGTTTGATAGTTATTAATCACATGTGATTGATATAATAACTATAATAGTTATACTTGTATCCCCCCATAAAAGCATTGAAAATCATTTAAAAGATAGGTTAAGGGTATGAACTCACCTGTAGTGAGTGATGTGAATGTAAAATCGGTATAGGATGCTAAGTGTCAAGTGAAGACTTGA
Source organism: Lactuca serriola (assembly GCF_051521515.1). NCBI lineage: Eukaryota > Viridiplantae > Streptophyta > Magnoliopsida > Asterales > Asteraceae > Lactuca > Lactuca serriola. The sequence continues at coordinate 120,027,369 of NC_136414.1, forward strand.
GCACACACGGATCCTATTAAACATATAATGATACATATAAGGATATAATTAGTGTTTATACAACTAATCTTGCAAGAATACCACTCTAGGAACTAGGAATCACTTAGATTGAAGTGTTAGATGTACCAAGGATTGCACAAAATGGGTTTATGGCCACACAAGGTGTGTGTACAATAAAGAGTGTGCGGCCATGAAGTGTATGGCCGTACACTACTTGAAGAACGTGTAAAAAAGGGTGGTCTAAGGCTATATCTAGTATCCCCTAAGTGTTATTGATCTTGTGTTAGAATATAACATGAATATTAGGCCAAATATGCACTAAAATAGGGTGTACAGCCATATGAAGGGTGTACGGCCGTACACTCTTTGTATTCATTTATAAAATGATGTTTTAAGCCTAGAAAAGTAGTGATTCATATGCCTAACTAGAAGATGGAAGAGATACTTACGAATTAGAATACTTCAGGGGTGTTTAAGGTCCAAGAACTAGTGTGTGTTCTTGGTGCTCTTGAAGATATTTTGAAGATCTAGGTGAAAAACCCAATGATAGTTGAGAGAGAATCGATTTCTTGGTTTGCAGAAGTGAAAAGTGATTTAAAATGGCTAAGTCCCAAATATATATATGTGAGAGTGTACAGCCAAAAGGGGGGTGTATGGCCGCACACCCATGTGTACGACCGTACACTCCTCATGAAGGAGTGTTTGGCCCTTTTGAAATGTGTTAAAGAACACCATTCTAAACCCTAACTTTGAAGGTACTAGGCTTAGAACACTCAAACAGACTTCAAACAATGCTAAAAGATAGTCAAAACGAGTCTGTCTTTGATTGAGTTGAACGGTTGTATAAGATAGAAATTTTGGGTTGTCACATCATCCCCCCATTAGAGGGAATTTTGTCCCGAAATTAGAGTTTAAATGATTTAAGATATTACAAATAACTAAGCGAAAACATGAGGATATTTCAGTTTCATTTGATCTACACGCTCCCAAGTGAATTCAGGTCCCCGCTTGGCATTCCAGCGAACCTTCACTATCGGGATACGACTTTTCTTCATTTGCTTGACCTCTCGGTCTGTGATCTCTACTGGTTCTTCCACAAAGTTGAGGCTCTCGTTGATCTCGATCTCGTCGAGGTGGATTACAAGAGTCTCGTCGGACATACACTTTTTCAAGTTCGAGACGTGGAAAGTAGAATGTACGTTACTAAGTTCGCGAGGTAGTTTGAGTTTTTAAGCTACGGGACCGATTCTAGCGAGAATATAGAAATGCCCAATGCATCGTGGATTTAGCTTTCCACGCTTTCCAAAGTGTGTCAAGCCCTTCTAAGGTGAGACCTTCAATAGAACACGGTCGCCAACCTGGAATTCCAAGGATTTCCTTCTCTTGTCTGCCTAGCTTTTCTGTCGGTCTCTAGAGGTTTTCAATCGCTCACGAATTTGAATGATCTTCTATGTTGTTTCCTGAATGATTTTTGGACCTGTGAGAGTGTTGTCAGGAGTGCGTCCTTTAGCTAATTGTGTGTCACCCACCTCAGTCCAGCACAGAGGGGATCTGCACTTATAGCCATAGAGGGCTTCAAATAGACCAGCATGTATCATCTTGTGATAACTATTACTGTAGGATAACTCGAAAAGGGGTAGATGAATATCCCATGCCTTCCCAAAGTCAATCACACAGGCTCACAACATATCTTCCAAAGTTTGAATAGTCCTCTCACTCTGTCCATCAATTTATGGATGGTAGGATGTACTTATGTTCAGCGTAGTCCTTAGGGATCTTTGTAGCGACTGTCAGAACCTTGAAGTGAATCTACTATCTCTATCAGAGATAATGGATATGGGAACACCATGCAGTCATATAATCTCCCTAATGTAAGTTCTAATTAATTTCTCCATCTTCTCCATCTCTTTGATAGGCAGGAAGTGTGCAAACTTAGTTAACCTGTCTACGATCACCCAAATGGTATCGAAACCACCCGTTGTCTTGGGAAACTTGGTTATGAAGTCCAACGTTATCCGATCCCACTTCCATTCAAATATCTCCGGTTGTTGAAGTAAACCTGATGGTTTCTGGTATTCGACCTTAACCTTGGCGCAAGTAAGGCATTTACTCATGAAGGTAGCAATCTCTGCTTTCATGTTAGGCCACCAGTACAACTTTTTAAGATCCATATACATCTTATTTGATCCTGGGTGGACGAAATATCGAGTGATGTGTGCTTTTTTCATGCCCAAGTCTCTGAAACCACCGTGCATTGGTGTCCAGATCCGATTCATGAGATATAAGGCTCCGCTACCCTTGACTTCCAAGTTCTTATCCATCCCTCTCAGGGATTCACCTGCCAAATTTTTAGGTTTTAAGGCTTCGAGCTGAGCCTCCTTAATTTGTGTGGATAGATGTGAATGGATAGTCATAGTCAATGATTTGACTCTACGACGAGAGTATTATTTTTGACTTGGGGCGTCAGCTACTACGTTGGCTCTACCCAGATGATAACGAATTTTTCATTCGTAAACACTGAGTAGCTCGACCCACCGTAGTTGTGTCATGTTGAGCTCCTTCTAGTTGAATATATGCTGAAGGCTTTTGTGGTATATAAAGATAGTGCTTTTCATATCGTATAGGCAGTGTCTCCAGATCTTCAGAGCAAACACAACTGCTCCAAACCCAATATCATGTATGGTGTAGTTGACCTCATATGTTTTTAGTTGTCTTGAGGCATAGGCGATGACCTTACCTCGTTGCATCAAAACACAACCAAGCCCTGGGTTGGATGCATCACAATAAATTATGAAGTCTTCTATCCCTTCTGGGAGCGATAGTATCGTGCGGTGGATAAGGATCGTTGTTTCTCTTCCCAGTCAAAGGCCACGCCATTCTGGGTCAATGTAGTGAGTGGTTTCGTGATCCTAGAGAAGTTCTGAATGAATCTACGATAGTAGCCAGCGAGGCCTAGAAATTGGCGAATTTCTTTAGGTGTCTTTGGTGCTGACCAGTTCTCAGTGGCCTATATTTTGGAAGGGTTCACATGAATTCCCTATTCACTAACAATGTGACCCAAAAATTCGACTCTTCGAATCCAAAACTCACACTTTGAGAACTTTGCATAGAGCTTCTCTGATCGTAATGTTTCCAAGATCTGACGTAGATGCCTACTATGCTCTTCCTCACTACCAGAGTAGTTAAGTATGTCATCAATGAACACAATGACAAACTGATCCAAGTAAGGACGGCATACCCTATTCATTAAGTCCATGAATACTTCGGGCGCATTAGTCAATCCGAATGGCATCACTACAAACTCGTAGTATCCATAACGAGTTCGGAAGGCTATCCTTGCAACATCCTCCTCTAGCACTCGTAATTGGTGATACCCGGATCTCAGATCTATCTTTGAAAAGTTATTCGCCCCTTGCTGTTGGTCGAAAAAAAAAAGTCTATTGCGAGGCAGAGGGTAACGATTTTTGATGGTAAGCTTGTTTAGTTCTCTGGAGTCGATGCACAAACGAAAGGATCCGTCTTTCTTCTTTAAGAAAAAGACCGGCGCTCCTCAGGGTGAGAAGCTTAGTCTAACAAAGCCCTTGCTGAGCAGTTCGTTAAGTTGACCGGATAATTCCTGCATCTCAGCTGGTGCTAGACGATAGGGCGATTTGGCTACTGGGGTAGCCCCTGTAACTAAGTCGATTCTGAATTCGACTTGACGTTGTTGAGGTAATCCTGGGAGTTCTTCTGGAAATATATCAGTAAAGTCGTGTACTTCTAGGATGTTCTTTATGTCTTTCGTCTCTTGGCTCACATCGACATCATGAGCAAGAACTACGAAACATTCCTTTCACAATTACTTTTGGGCTTGAATAATTGAGATGATACGGAGGTTCGTGTCGGGTATGTCGCCATAGACAACTAGAGTTTCGCTAGACGGCAGATTAAGGCGAACAACCTTTTCGTAACACATGATGTCGGCGCGATGAAGACTCAACCAATCCATGCCGATAATGATGTCGAAAGTTTTAATTGAGACCGGCATGAGCTCTATTGGAAATGAATGGCTATCTAGAGTTAGAGTACATCCTTAGTAAATACTCCTAGTGCTCTCTTTCTTACCATTAGCCCTTTCTACAGCGAACGGTTCTTTAAGTGCACGTGATTGTTGCTTAAGTGAGTGAGCAAATTTCTGGTTCACGAATCACCTCTTCGCTCCACTACCAAACAATATGTATGCATATTATTTATCGAGGAGAAACGTACCAGTGACCACTATGGGGTCCGCAACCACTTCCTCGTGGCCTATAACCAAAACTCTTCCAACGCCACCAGCATTCCCTGCGTTCGGGCACTTCCTCTTGTAGTGACCCACCTCGCCACATCCATAGCATGCCTGACCCACACCGACACTGGGGACTTGGGTGATTGGCCTTGCCGGAGTCTTCCAGAAACGGGCGGTGTGCCTTTTCCGGACTCCATGATCAATGAGCCGTTGTGCCAGCCGCTTGGCATTATCGAAGGTAGTGGGGTTTTGGAGCTAGGACATTCCCCTGATATAGAGCCACCAGCCCCCAGATATACCTCTCTATCTTCTCTCCGTCAGTAGGGACCATTCCCGAACATAGTGCCACCAGATCGCTAAATCGGGCAGTATAGGACACTATGTTGGAGCCTTTCATGGTTAGGCTCGAGAGTTATTGTTCAAGTTTCTGAACTTCGCACCTTGGGCAGTACTCCTATATCCTGAGCTCCTTCAGAGCTTCCCAGCCTATAGCATTAGCCACTATTAGAGTTAGTGACTTGACATGGCTATTCCATCACGTCAGGGCTCTGTCCGAGAACATGCAGGTAGCAAATTTAACTTTTCTTCCTTCTGGACAGGAACAAATTTCAAAGATCGATTCCGATTTTTCGAACCATTGTGAGAGGGCGATGATTATGCCAGTCCCGTTGAAGGACCTGGGCTTGCCGTTGGTGAAGTCCTTATACGAGCACACCCTAGAGCGCATTGGAGTATCACCTTGAATGGAATGCAAAGTCGTTCCACTCCTGCTAGTTCCACTAGCACTGAACTGAGCTAGGGCTACAGTGACAGTCATATTTACTGCAGCTTGGATTGCTGCCAGATTGTATTGTCGAGGAAGTGGAGGTGGTTGCATAGGATTTATCGGAGGATTACGCTTTGTCACTCTTTACGGGGAAGAGTGCTACATAGAGCATAGTTACGAAAGCTATTCCTTAAGCCAAAAGAAGGGATGAACATAGCATCTCCTATTGGCGATGGGCACCCCTCAGGCGAACTCTCAAGTTAGCCAGTTGACGCTCCATATCAAGAAGGTGTCATTCGTATACTCGCTGGCATGCTCGGAGATCTATGCCTTCAGCTTGATTATCAGCTAAGGCTTGTAGCAGATACTCATTTTACCTCGAAGCTCTCTCACGAGCATATTCAAGAAGACGAATGCGGACAGTATTGACTCTTGCATTGACATCAACCTACATGATTCGGTTGATGGCTGTCCTACCCTGCTCTTCATTACGAGCAACCCTGCAGACCAGAATAGGCAAGACTCTGTCCGTTGAGCCTCCCATGCTCAAGTTGTAGAAGCTTTTGTTTCCATTGTATGTCATAGGTTGACCCTGTTCGTGACTCCATGCTTCCAAGTGTTCCTCCCACAGAGGCGTACGGGCTTGAAAACCCGGACGAAGGTTAGGATTCGGGATTAGAGCTACCAAAGGTAGGTCATTGACTTCTGGCTTGGAGTCAGAATCCACCGGAAAGTTCTCTGTGAAGTCATCATCCAAAGGGATTGGATGATTCCCTTTTCTACGCGAGAAAAGGAATGAAAGAGATAGTTAATAAACGTACTAATTAAGATAATTAAAGGATGATATTTATCAGTTACTTCAATACTTGCATAGTGCATACCAGCTACATGTAATCAAAACGGAATAGACCTTCGAATAAGTGACCTTAACTCCAAATCCATAACCAAACAGGGAACATGAAATAAAGCAAAGATCACAGATTCTATGTCTATGACACCTTAGTCACATATAAGCTTAGTATATCCACCTAACAACTACTGACCTACTGATGAAGACCTTTATTTTTTAAATAAGTAGTTATAGTAACACAAAATACTCCTCTAGTATTTTAAGTTTATGTTATGTTCTAATGTTTTCATTGTAGTAGTGTTGGTAAGCTTTTAGACTTATTGCAACACCACAACCATTCCTAGGCACATGCCAAGCACTTCTCAGAAAAATATAGTTGAAAGTCTATATCATCCCAAACTTGATTATATGTCCCCAAGCCTACTTATGTTGTCCAACAACCGCAATACTTTTGTTTTGTCCTAGTGACACTGTTTTTAGTATGAATGCAGGTATGTATACTTTGGTTAAATATTTTATTATTTAAAAGTATAAACTCTTTGTCAGAGTATTTTAATATCAGTGTGTTTATAGTTTGTATAGCTTTTATGGGTTGCTATACTCAATTCACTATAAACGGAGCTCTGATACTAATCTGTCACACCCCCAAACCGGAACGGCGGAAACGTTCGGGGCGGAGGACGTCATGTACAGTATCCCAACAATGCATAATAGTAAACAAACTACAACATCATCCATTGGATTAATAGTATAATTTAAGGCAAGTGTGTTATGTACATAGTTTATAAGACACCAAAAATGAATAATCAAAATAAAGACGAGTCTTGAAGCTCCATCTTCCCAAAACCTGGTCATCGGTACCTGTCTACTGGTGACTTGAGAATACAAGTTATTTTGAAAGAGTAGATCAACGTTTAAGTTGGTGAGTTCATAAGTATTTTAGTGTCATTGCTTTTATGAAAGTATTTTGAAATGTTTGATGTAAATGTTTGTAAGTGTTTGTAGTAATTCTTTGTATCTTCTAAAAAATCCTATATTTTCTACTAAAATGTAGCCTTCTACCAAGGCCTGAATGTTCTGAATGTTGTGTGTTTGTAAAAGTGTGTATCTTTCCCAAATATGACTATCATTAGCAAAATATAGTTTACATTACCGTTTATGTGAGAAGATCACAATGTGAATGGAATGGGAAAATAGCAATGTACCGTAGGATTGTATATAAATGAATACCAGTGTACTAACTACCTTAAACTAGTTTGTTAAATAAGGTAAATTGTGATGAGGTTGTAACCATACTTGATTGACTAGTGATACACGACGATCAAAGACGTCAAAATGGTATGACATTCGTCACCCGTAGATATGCAGGTCCCACTATAGCTAGCAACAAGGTGTAGGATGGTCAGTCCTGTATAGATCTATACACAAATTCATGCTCTCCCTCTAGGAGACTCTAGTTACAAAAATTGACACAATAGTAGATTGCCTTGTCATGAAGTAGTGGCTCACATTAATGTTATAGTATTCTAGTGTTTATATAGTATGTTCTAGTGTGTTGTATGTTCTCTCTGTTCTAGTGTATAGTATTTTCTCTTTGTATAGTGTAGTGTATGTTCTCTTAGTTTTTCGTCATAGTATGTTTTTTCTGTTTGTCATAATAGTATGTTTGTATTGACTCATGAGTGAACTGACCCTCGTATGTTTCATTATACTAGAAATAGTTAGTAGTAAACCTCTAAACTATACCCATTATAGCTTACTAGTAATATTGTTTGAATGAATGAGATTGTTTGTACACCTTTGCTACTCAAAGGTGCTGAACTGATGTAAGAACTTTTATATCTATACAGATATACATAATATATAACTAAGACTCAAACGATATTCGGACAAATAACCAGATACCCTAAGTCCACAACCAAACAAGGAACATGAAATAAAGTGAGTTATCAGTCCAAAGTCCTTTAGACATTACTTATATAACTATATGTGTATAGACATGAATTTGACAATAAAAATATATGTTTAATAGAGTGAAATAAAGAGTTTAACATATAAAAGAGTTTTAACTATTTGAATGGTAATAGATGACTTGGAGGATCATAAAGATCCTCGTGCAAGAGTGTCCCAATGAAAAAGAAATAAAGCAAATAATTTATTTTGGATAAAGTCAAGAGAGACTTAGAAGTGTCTTTGTAGTTTCCCATTGAAGTACGATTAAGTTCTTGTTAAGAAGCAATGAAAGGTATCTTTTCAAAGTTTAGGCTATAAGTGGCTTTCGCTTCAACTTGACTACGGACCTTGACATAAGGCCGAAAGTTCAGTGAAGTAATTGTGTGGCTAGTGTAGCCAAAAACATCAAGTAGGTTTGTTTATTTTTGGGTAGAAATATCCTTGTGTTGGATCATTTCATAAAGATCTCGCAAAAACAAAGGAGATTTTCTGGTACCTTTCACATGAGTGGCTTCGTTAGTTCAACGGTGAAAAACTAGAACATTAAATTGTTCACCGTCAATTCATTAAAGGTATTGGATTTTGGGGTTCACTTAGATCAAGGTGAGATGAAACTAAGATCATTAAAACAAATTTTGTGTAACCATAAACCATAGTGGTACATTCAGAGAGTCTTGAGGGTTACTTTTATGGAATTTAAGATAATGAAGAAGAACTTATGAGATGGGTAAAGAACCGAAAGTACCTCTGCTATATATAAGTGACCAAGCCAAAAACCCTTTAACTCATTATGAGAAGACTAAGGTGGCTCATGACTTAAGTGAATTTAGCAGACTTATTGGGAAGAAACGATTGGTATATATCGAATCAGTAAGGCTTCAATATAGGGTTGTTGAGGCTTAGGGCAACATACAACAACATGCTTCTAGGGACACTTAGCTAGTAGATATAGTAAAAGTATATACATTCCCCATGATGAAATGTTGACACTAGCAACAACTGTCTTAGAATGTAATTGAAATAAATAAAAGACAATATTTTTATATTTTTTTAAAATTTATGAAAAAGAAATAAAAATACAAAGGAAAAATATTTTTCTAGTTTTAAATTTTCTGAAAAAGAAATAAAAACAGAAAGGAAAAATATACAAAAACTATACATCAGGTTTCAACCAAACATTCGCCTTTGTTGGATGAAGCGAAACATACCGAGCATTCGGTATAGTTCGGTGCTCGAAAAAGTCGGAACCGAAATAGACCGAGCGTTCGCTCTATTTCGCCTATTGAATATTTAAGAGGCGAAGGCGAAATGTGTACTTAAGGAAGAGAAGATGGCTTCGGTACAGATTCAGTGTCCATCATTCCCAAGCCTTAGAGTATTCTATTGAAGGTTGCTTTAGGCAAGGCCTTCGTGAATATGTCAGCCAATTGATCAACGGATCGAACGAAGTGAACTTCAACATTACCATCTTTTACGTGATCCTTGATAAAGTGATATCGCAGTGCAATGTGTTTCGTCTTGCAATGTTGCACTGGGTTGTGACAACTACGACTTACCCTTTCTGATTGACAGTAAAGAGGAATCTTCTTCATATTTAGGCCATAATCTCTTAGTTGGCTTTGTATCCATACGACCTGTGAGGTACAAGATGTTGCGGCTATATATTCAGCTTCGGCATTGGATAGGGATACACATGTTCGTTTTTTGGACTGCCAACTGACGAGTTTACCATCAAGAAATTGACAACCTCTAGTTGTGCTCTTTCGTTCTAGACCACATCCTCCAAGATCGGCATCGGAGACCGCTTGAACAAAGAAGCCTCATTTAGATGGGTACCATATTCCAAGAGGTGAGGTTCGCTTCAAATATTTGAGGATGTTGTTAACATCCACCATGTTAGGGTCACATGCATTGGCTTGGAACCTGGCACAATAGCAAACAGAAAACATGATATATGGTCTAGTAGCTGTAAGATACATTAGTGACCCTATCATTTGACAATAGAGAGTCATACTAGCAGTTGCTTTTTCTAAAGATGGACTTATCTTCATTCTGAATGCCTTTGGAACCTTCACTTTTGATTCTCCCGTCATGCCAAATTTTGCTAGTAAGGTCTTTGTGTACGCTTCTTGATTGATAAAAATACCTTCTGGTCCCTGTCTTGTGCTCAGGCCAAAGAAAAAGTTAATTGGACCCATTGAGCTTATCTCAAATTTAGTCTCCATCAATTTTTGGAAATCATCTGTTAAGCTGGGATTCGTGGAACCGAAGTTGATGCAATCGACATAAATTTGGACTATCATACGGCGGCCACCTTCTTTCTTGCGAAAGAAGGTTAGGTCAACCGAACCTTGTTTGAGTTTATACATTTTTAGAAAGTGAGTTAAAGCTTCATACCAGGCTCTAGGAGCATGCTTTAGGTCGTAAGCCGCCTTGTCCTGAATGTAGCAATGATCAAGGTATTTGTCATTGATGAAACCCGGTGGTTGTTCAACATATACGGTTTCTTCCAAATCCCCATTTAGGAATGCACACTTAACATCCATTTGAAAAACCTCAAAATTCTTATGTGCAGCGTATGCCAAAAAGATTCATATTGATTCTAACCTTGGTACTGGAGTGAAGGTTTCTTCATAATCGATCCCTTCTTCCTGACAATATCCTTTCACCACAAGTCTCGCTTTGTTCCTAATGACGTTGCCTTATTTATCTATCTTGTTACGAAATACACATTTTAAACCTACCATAGATGCATCAGGTGGCGTGGGAATCATTCTCCGAACCTTGTTTCATTCTAATTCATTGAGTTCGTCTTTCATGTCCTGAACCCAATTAGATTGATCGAGTGTGGTGTTAACTGTTTTCGGCTCTATCTTAGAGACGGACGTATTAAACATGCAATATTCCACTTAAGAGGATAGAGCAGTTCGCTTCACTTTAACTTGAGAGCATGTAAGGACTCCCACAGATGATTCACCAATCACTGGCGATTTCGGATGATCTCTTGTCCATTTAGTAAGTGGAGGGTAATTTGGATCGTAGGCAGGATCCAGTTCGACATTCACTTCTTTTTTAAATTCCAATTGATCATCATCAGCATTCGCATTCTTACTATGATTATCCCCCTAGGATGATGACATGGGTTGAATAATAGGTTCAGAAGGCTCCCCCTAGAATGGAATGTTGTTGATCATGGTTGGAGATGAGTTCTCTCCTTGGAAAGGCGAAGCGGATTCATCTGCTGAAGACGAACCCTCCCCCTGCAATGGAGTGCTTTCTTTTGGTGGTTTGCACGAGCATGAGGGTTCACTTTCCATTTCTTTTGCATCGTCATCGATTATCTTCATAAGATTATCCATTTTGTTATCAACTGCCTTTGTTTCAGAGTGAATGGCTTTTTCTGGTTCATCAAAGAGCAACATGTACTCTTCCAACATATTGGATACTGGTATGGTGACTTGACCCGTCTTAGGAAAGATTTCCTCCATTGGATCTTCTCTTGATTGAATCTTCTTCGTGTAAGTTTCATCAAACGTGACATAATAGGTTTCTTCTCTCTTCGCCGTTCTTTTGTTGAGAACCCTATATGCCTTGGAGGTCAGAGAGTACCCCAGGAAAATCCCATCCTCAGCTTTCACATAAAACTTGTTTCGACTCTCTTTAGTGTTGAAAATGAAACACCTCGAACCAAAGACATGGAAAAACTTGACATTAGGTTTACGATTATTAAGAATTTCATATGGAGTAATAGAAAATCGCTTATTGAGAAAGGATCGGTTCTGGGTATAGCAAGCAGCATTAATAGCATCAGCCCAGAAATACAAAGGAAGAGAAGCGAAGCTGAGCATGGCTCGAGCGGCCTCACACAACGAACGACTTCGCCATTCCACTACCCCATTATGTTGTGGAGTATAAGGAGTAGAGAACTTGTGTGTGACTCCTTTTTTGTCACACCCTACAACCGAGAATGGCAGAATACGTTCTAGGGTGGAGGACGTCATGTACAGTATTATAACAATGCATAATAGTAAAGACAAGCAACAACATCGATTGCATTAATATAATAATTGTAATACAAGCGTGTTCTGTACAGTTTGTTAGACACCAAAAGAATAATCAAAATAATAGATGAGTCTTGTATGCGCTCCATATTCTCAAAAGTTGCATCTGTACCTGTCTACTGATGATCTGAGAATACAAGTTATTTTGAAAACGGGTATCAGCATAAAGCTGGTGAATTCATAAGTATTTAGTGTCATTACTTGTATAAAAGTGTTTATGATCATATATTATAATAGCTGACATCAATGTTTGAAAATAGTATGATCCCTAGAAAATCCTATATTTTCCAGTAAAAGTAGTCTTCTACCAAGACCCGGTTATCTGTATGTTTGATCCTTTGAAGATGTAAAAGTTTTCCCGGTGAAACTATCAGTATGAAAATATAGTTTTAGTCTTCATTCATGCAAAGTGCTTAGAAAAATAATGTTTTACCCCAACAATGTCGCTGCCGGCTGAATGTAATAAAAATGCAGACTCCAGGTAGTATTAAATGTACAATACACCTCGGGGATTCTGTTTCGCCTTTAATTCTTAATGTGTTAATTAAAGGTCCGAAGGTGAACTCGTATGTAACCATGATGATTGACGATCGAATAACTAATGACCCTCGAGGTCACACGTAGTATGGTGACATTTGTCACCCCTGGGCCTACTTGGCTCGGACTATAGCTAGCAGTCAGGATGTGGGAGTGTCTGTCCCGTATAGATCTGTACACAAAATGCCCGCTCTCCCTCCAGGAGACTTTGGTTACACGGTGATAGCACAGTGAAGTGTTGTATCGAGAAGTAGTATGTCACATTTTGTTTTAGTATATTCTCTTGTATTAGTGTATAATGTGCTTTCTGGTATCATGTATAGAATGTTCTCTTGTATAGTATATAGTATTGTCTTTGCATAGTATTTAACATATATTAACTCATAATTGTACTAACCATAGTAAGTGTTAGGGTAATAGTAATAATGAGCGGTAATCCTTAACTATACCTATTATAGTTAAATAGAAATATTAGTTGTATGCCCTTGATACACAAAGGTATTGAACTAGTAGTGAATACTTTTATATCCAACACAATTATATATAATATATAACTAAGAATTCAATGGCAGTCGGACATATAACAATATACCCTATGTCCACATCAAACAAGAACAGGAAGTAAGGTGAGCTATCACTCCTAAGTCCTTCAAGTCTTACTTATATAAATATATTGGTGTAGATATGGTTTGGAAAACAAAAGAAGTTTAAAAGAATTTGGAAATAGTTTTATAACAATTTAACATGAAAAATAAGTTTGATAAACTTTGAATGCAATTTTGTTGGCAAAACAGTTAAAAGTATAGAAAATCCTCTTGGTTGCAAGTTATAAATCACATTTGATTGATACTATAACTTTTTTGATTGAACTTGTATCCCCCCATAAAAGCATTGAAAAACATTTAAAACGTTGATTAAGGGGTATGAACTCACTTGTAGTGAGTAACTCAAATGAAAGATCGTTGTAGGATTGTTGGGTGTCAAATCGAGTCTTGAGCGCAAGTGAATCCTATTTAACATATAGTTACATATATGTGAATAAGTTAGTAGTTATCACCAGTATTGATGATAGGGACATGTACCAAGGACATAAAACACTTACAATTAAGTGTTATCAACTCATATGGTAGCACAATAAGAGTGTATAGCCCTATATTGGAGTGTAAGGCCACAAAAGCATGGATTTTGTGTGTGTGCGGCCGCACACTCACTATGGAGTGTGTCAAAATCGTGTTTCCAAGCCTTTGGGACGTTCTAGTGAAGGCGTTTTGACCATTGCTTGGCCAGATTGGGAGTTTAGGGCCATTTTGGACCCTAAAAGGTGTGTGTGGTTGCACATGGTGTGTGCGGCCGTACACACTCCTACAAACTTGACCAAATCGATTTTCCAAGGCTTTGTGACGATTCTAAGATGGTTTTTTGGTGGATGTTAAGCTTGGGTGAGTGTATACGCCCATTTTAGGGCCAAAAGATGTGTGTGCGGTCACACATGATGTATGTGCGGCCGTACACACATGAAGATCATCTAAAATGATGATTTCATGGATCAAACATCGAGGCAAAGGCTTTCCAACGTTTTTTAGTAAAGACATAAGGGTGTTTACTTACTTGTTTTGATGATTGGAGAGGAAAACTTGAAGAACTCTTTAGAGAGAATGTTCCAACTTTTAGAGTATGAAAAAGGGTGTATGGTTGATTTAGGTCCTTTATATAGGCTGGAGTATGAGGCTAAGGGGGGTGTGCGGTTGGCTGTGTGCGGCTGCACACACCTTGTTGGGTGTGTTTGGCCTGATTTTGTGATGCTACACATATTCTCACCCTTCCTAAGACTTATATCTAGGTTATACTAAGCCTCAAGCACCCAAATAGACCCAAAAATTTATTCTAAAATAGCAAAACGAGGCTATCTTTAATAAAAATTGAAGAATGCACAAGTTAGAAATTTTGGGTTGTCACATCATCCCCCCGTTAGAGGGAATTTCGTCCTGAAATTAGAGTTCATGCAACTAAGTTAATACAAATATCTAAGCAAAAAGATGAGAATATTTAAGTTTCATTTGATCTTCTCACTCCCAAGTGAACTCCGGTCCTCGCTTGGCGTTCCAACGAACCTTCACAATTGGGATGTGGCTTTGTTTCGTTCATTTGACCTTTTGGTACATAATCTACGCAGGTTCTTCCATGAAGTTGACGCTCTCGTTGACCTCGATCTCGTCAAGTGGGATTACAAGAGTCTCATCAGATAGGCACTTTTCAAGTTCGAGATCTGGAAGATAGGATTATATTATTGAGTTTGCGGGGAAGATTGAGTTTGTAAGCTACGGGGCTGATTCTAGCAAGAATCTCGAAAGGCCATATGTATCTTGGATTCAGCTTTCCACGCTTTCCGAAGCGTATCAAGCCTCTCCAGGGCGAGACTTTCAGAAGGACTCAGTCTCCCACCTGGAACTCCAAGGGTTTTCTTCATTTGTCTGCGTAGCTTTTCTGTCGGTCTCTAGAGGCTTTCAATCATTCACGAATCTGAACGATCTTCTATGTCGTTTTGTGAATGATTTCCGGACCAGTGAGGGTGCTGTCAAGAATTCGTCCTTTAGCTAACTGAGTGTCACCGACCTCAGTCCAGCTCAGAGGGGATCTGCACTTTCGGCCGTAGAGGGATTCAAATGGAGCAGCCTTGATGCTCATGTGATAACTGTTGTTGTAAGAGAATTCGACGAGGGGTAAGTGAGTATCCCATGCCTTACTAAAGTCGATCACACAGGCTCGCAACATATATTCCAATGTTTGGATAGTCCTCTCACTTTGTCCGTCGGTTTTTGGGTGGTAAGCTGTACTCATGTCCGACCTCGTTCCTAAGGGGCTTTGTAATGACTGCCAAAACCTCAAAGTGAATCTACTATCTCTATCGGAGATAATAGATATAGGAACACCATTCAGTCGTAAGATCTCCTTGATGTATGTTCTTGTGAGTTTCTCCATCTTGTCTGTTTCCTTGATGGGTAGGAAGTGTGCGGACTTGGTCAATCTGTCGACGATGACCCATATGGTATCAATCCCACCCATTGTCTTTGGTAGCTTGGTTATGAAATCCATAGTGATCCGTTCCCACTTCCATTCAGGTATCTCCGGTTGCTGGAGTAGGCCTGACGGTTTCTGGTATTCGACCTTGACCTTGGCGCAAGTAAGGCATTTACATACGAAGGTAGCGATTTTCGCTTTCATGTTAGGCCACCAATATGATTTCTTGAGATCCAGATACATCT
Organism: Lactuca serriola; assembly: GCF_051521515.1. Classification (NCBI taxonomy): domain Eukaryota; kingdom Viridiplantae; phylum Streptophyta; class Magnoliopsida; order Asterales; family Asteraceae; genus Lactuca; species Lactuca serriola. The sequence continues at coordinate 120,043,066 of NC_136414.1, forward strand.
TATCTGAACCTGGGTGGACGGAATATCGAGTGTTGTGGGCTTCCTTCATGACTAAGTCTCTGAAGCAACCGTGTTTCGGTGTCCAGATATGCTCCATGAGATATAAGGCACCGTCACCCTTAACTTCTAGGTTCTTATCCATTCCTCGCAGGGATTCTCAGGCTATATTTTCAGATTTCAAGGCTTTGAGCTGAGCCTCCTTAATCTGTGTGGATAAATGCGAATGGATAGTCATTGTTAATGACTTGACCCTTCGACCAAAATATTCCTTCCAACTTAGGGCGTCTGCTATTACATTGGATTTACCCGAATGATAACGAATTTCGCATTCGTAGTCATTGAGTAGCTCGACCCACCGTCGTTGTCTCATACTGACCTCCTTCTTGTTGAATATGTGGTCTAGGATTTTGTGGTCTGTGAAGATAGTGCTCTTCGTACCGTACATATAGTGTCTCCAAATCTTTAGGGCGAATATAACCGCTCCTAATTCGAGGTCTTGTGTGGTCTAGTTGACCTCGTGTGTCTTCAGTTGCATTGAGGCGTAGGGGATGACCTTACCTCGTTGCATCAGAATACAACCGAGCCCTTGATTGGATGCATCGCAGAATACCACGAAATCTTATGTCCTTTCGGGGAGGGATAGTATCGGTGCGGTTTATAAGGCTCATTTCAGGGTTTGGAATGCCTTCTCTTGTTTTTCTCCCCAGTAAAAGGTTACGCCTTTCTGGGTCAACGTTGTAATGGGTTTCGTTATTCGAGAGAAGTTCTGTATGAACCTGTGGTAGTAGCCAGCGAGGCCTAGAAATTTACGAATTTCTGTAGGCGTCTTCGGTGCTGACCAGTTCTCAATAGCTTTTATCTTGGATGGGTCCATGTGGATTCCTTCTTTGCTAACCACATGTCCTAAGAATTCAACTCTTCAGATCCAAAATTCGCACTTAGAGAACTTCGCGTATAGCTTCTCCAATCGTATGGTTTCCAAGAGTTGTCGTAGATTATTGCTATGCTCTTCCTTACTTCGAGAGTAGATAAGTATGTCGTCAATGAAGATGATGATGAACTGATCCAAGTAAGGATGGCACACCCTATTCATTAAGTCCATGAATATTGCGGGCGCGTTGGTCAGTTCGAACGACATTACTACGAACTTGTAGTGCCCGTAACGAGTTCGGAAGGCTGTTTTCGGGAAATCCTCCTCAAGCATTCATAACTGGTGATACCCGGACCTCAAATCAATCTTGGAAAAGTAACTCGCCCCTTGCAGTTGGTCGGACAAATCGTCTATACGAGGAAGAGGGTAACGATTTTTGACCGTCAGCTTGTTGGGTTCTCTGTAATCGATGCACATATGGAATAATCCGTCTTTCTTCTTTACGAACAATATCGGTGCTCCCCATGGCGAGAAGCTTGGTCTTATAAAGCCCTTGCTGAGCAGCTCATTAACTTGACCGGACCTTTCTTGCATCTCAGCAGGCGCTAGACGATAGGGCGATTTGGCATCAGGGGTAGCTCCTAGAATTAAGTCAATCCTGAACTCGACCTAACATTGGGGAGGTAAACATGGTAGTTCTACAGGAAAGACGTCGGGGAAGTCGCGTACCACGGGGAAGTCTTTTAGGTCTTTTGTTTTCTGACTCGTGTCGACGACGTGTGCTAGGAATGCACGATATTCCTTACGCAAGTACTTCTGGGCTTGGATACTTGAGATTATGTGAAGACTCGTACTGGGTTTGTCTCCGTAGATTAACAAGGTTTCGTTATTCGGTAGGTTTAGGCGGATGGCTTTTTTGAAGCACATGATATCGGCATGATGGAGATTCAACCAGTCCATGGCTATAATGACATCGAAACTCTTGATCGATACTGGTATGAGGTCGATTGGGAAGGAATGATTATCTTGCGTGAGGGTACAACCTGAGGCGATCTTTGACCGTAAGACAATGAAGTTGCGATGTAAGATGTTTGATTTAGTTCTTGTGCGCTGTAAACATACGAATGGACCAAATCTCACTTGGGAAACGGAGAGTGACATGATGAATTGCTACCCGCAGTTATTTGGAGATATGTGATTCCGGGGATGGAATCATCCTAAGGGGGAGAGAATTGTAACACTCGTGTTTCTAGCCTAGGCGTTTATATTGAGGTGATAGTCTAGGTTAACCTTTGTAACTCATTTTGAAGAAATGAAAAGGAATTATGTGAATATTATGTGAATTATGTGTTTTATGCTTAATTATTAGCGTTTAATTAATTAAGAATAAAAATAAGCGTCAAAATTAAAATGTGAGATAGGCCCGATATCTTTACATAAAGTTGTAGTGGTCGAAACAAGGATTTCAGGGATATAAAGAATACCAAAATCCGAGTTATAACGAAGAAGTTATGACACGTCGAAATTTCGCGACAAAATCGGCACGGCGCTGAATGTCGTAAAAAGTGAATTTTTGATAAACTGCATTTTAGCCTTAGTAATCTAAACTAAAGTCATAGTATTCGTTAAACCGAGAAGTTCGATAAAAAGAACGCCCAAATCTGACTTCATATGAGGAAGCTATGATTTTTCGAAGTTTGAGCTTAGTAGTAAACAGCTAAAAACTCGAATTTTAGATCGAGCAATTTTAGCCGACACAACCTAAACGAGAATTGAAGGTCTCGTCATTAGTAGCACAACGGTAAAAAGTCTGACGAAAACGGACGTCAGATAAAGAACGTCTAAACAGAAGATGTAGAGCGTAATTTTAGCTACGCGTGCATATAAAAAACGTCAAAAACGGAGCTCGTATGCGAAAGTTGTGGATTTTAGAAGTTTTGGCGTGCAAATCGAGAAAATTTGCATAGTCACGTTTTTGCCACGTCACCTTCGCTAAAAGAGTGCCACGTGTCCTGCTGAGTCATGCGAAGCCACACGTCGGATCCTGATTCGACGGAGGAGGAGGCCCAATCCGAAGCAGGCATCTGTCTGAACCGAGGCTACTAACCAATCCGAGCCTCACACCGCCTAGCCTCCGAGCCTCGCACATGGGTCACGAGTCCGCGGTCCAATCAGCAGCTACCACCGAGGCCTTCGCACGTGCAGCCACCTGCGGACACTCGCCTGCGGACCCCTCCACCAAGCCGACTTCGGACCCTATGAATAGATGGGGACCTACGAGCCTTCTCAGATACTTTTGAAAAGTTGCCATTTTTCACCCCTTTCTTCATCTTTTCTTCACCTTAACCTTCCCCGAAGCCCCAATATGGATTGTAAACCCCGTAATACGCCACGAAGTGCCCGTGAAGCCTAGAAAATTTGAGTGTGTAGTCACTTTCATCTTACACCTAGATATGAAGTATTTTCTATAAAATACGTGCTATTTGTAATTATATTAAGTGTTTATTTGAGGTGACTGTTGAATAAATGTTTTATACAAGTTTTAAACTGTATATGTATTTTATCTATAAAATATGTTGGGTAGAACATGGGTAGATGAAATAGTTGTAGTCATCTAGCGGAGTGTAGATGACGACCACAGACCTTTCTAGACAGTCCAGTGGAACACTAACAGGTTCGCAACATGTATGTGTTGATGACTTAAATGTTCATTGGTGTACTCCATCCCCCTCATGGTTGCCTTTAGGACATGTATGGATGAGGAAACCCCTTAGCAGTAGTGTCCATCCCGATGATAATCCTTAGGCTAGGTCCCTTGTGATAGGTGTTTAAGGACGTAAAGTGAGGACAACGGGAATGGGTAATCAAGGTTATTGTTGATTGGTGAACTTAATACGTATATTATTATTGTGGGTTGAAAACCCTATATGCTCACCAGGCTCCCAAGCCTGACTCCCTCAGTTTTTGTGACTACAGGTAGTGGACCCCAAGCATAGTCGGAAGATGATGAGAGATTTTTGATTGTAGGCCAGTAGTTGTAAATAACTGTTGAAAGGCTTATAATGTCTTGTTTATGCTTTTGATCTGTATTGGAACATGACATCCCGAGGTTTTGATATGAAATGAAACTATACATTTCTTAAGGAATGATTTTGATAAACTTTTATCATGTATTATTTTGGGGACCAATTCCGCAACTTCTTTTAAAAAGATTTCTCTGATTTTATTTTAAAAAGCATAAATTAGATCGGTCTTTTCTGTCTGAGAAATTAGGGGATGTCACATATTCCCAGCTTTCGGACAGTTTCTTTTGATGTGCCCTATCTCGGCACAACCATAGTAGGCTTGGCTCACCCTTGTGGTGGGAACTTGATTGATGTGTTTGGGCTGAGACCATCAAAACCGAGTGGTATGGCCCTTCCGGTCGCAGTTAGTGGAGTGCATTTCATGACAGGGGCCGTTATGATGGAAGGAGCACTTGGTGCACTTGGGTAGGTTTCTAGCATAGGTTTTGGCTGGCATAGGGGTAGCAAAAGTAGTGGCAATATGGACAGCCACAATTTGTTGGTTCTTGGAATAGGATTGAGTTGACTTGCCCTTCTTTCTGTCCCACCGCTTCCTTTTGTTGTCAGATGTCTTGGTCAATGTAGTGGCAACCGTCATTGTCGTTGATGGAGTGGAAGGAACTTCATGATCGATCAACCTTTGGGCCAATTCCGTAGCACTGTCAAAGGTCGTAGGGTGTGATGCTAAAACGTTCCCTTGATACGGGGGCACGAAACCCCAGATGTATCGTGCGATTTTCTTCCTCTCAGTAGGGACCATGTTAGGACATAGAGTTACCAGGTAGTAGATGTCACACCCCCAAACCAAGGATGGCGGAAACGTCTGGGGGTGGAGGACTTCATGTATAGTGTCATAACCACAATTGCAATAGTAATTTAAGCAAACACAACCAACATATATATAATTGAAAGAGTTACATCATTATATGAATTACATGTTTCCAAATCAATTACAATATGTTGACAAAACATGAAATGTTGACGCCTTAACGTCTCATCCTCAAAACGCACTTTGATTACCTGTTTAGTGATTTCCTGAGAATACAAGTTGTTTGAAAAAGGTGTCAACACAAAGGTTGGTGAGTTCATAAGCTTTTGAAGGTGATACTAAAATCCTTTCATTGAAAAATCAATGTTTGTTCAAGAAAAATCCCATATTTTCTTACGTAATGCAACGAAATCTTAAAAGTCAAGACCGAAATGTACAAGTATTTTACCACATTTGAGGAAATTGGTGCAAGTTTAGGTTGACGTAAACTCATTTAAATTTAAAATTAAAACCTGTAAATCTTATGTTTGTTAATACCACATGTGAGTTATTATAACCATACTATGACTCGGACGGCCTCGTAATACGACGTTCTTCAGGCGTCGCAAGTTAAATGACACTTGTCACCTTAGACCTGCCAGTCTAGCTATTGCATGCAGCTCAGGTGTGGGTTTGTCAGACCCAATATAGATCTATACACAACTATCACGTTCTCCCTAAAAGAGATTCTGGTTGCAATTTATAGGACTTTTGATTTTGTTACATGGATGTAACACGAAGCGAATGTCTCACAAATTTATTCATTAACAGATTTACGTGAATTGAGAACCTTTGGTAAAGAGTTTGATACGTAAATAAACATAGACTATACCTATTAGAGTATATCATAATCGTTTGTAATGTGAATCCAACATAAACTATATTTCCACAGTTTATCTAATAATCGTATGCCTTGGTTATAAGATTTGTTTACATCATTAACTAATTTACCATTCTTGAGGAGGTAAAAATCAATTTGTTTACTGCTACATGTCTAATTACCAAGGAAAAATAGCATACAATGTAATAATATGTGATCACATAATGATATACACCTTGCTCAACAAATTACAAGGTGAAATGAAATTGATAGCATTTTTCTGTGGTTAACGTTTTCTATTGCTGTTCTTAGAAAATTTATAGAAAAGTTTTCACCGGTCCAAATCAAAATCTGTAAATTCTCGAAGTTTGGAAAATGAGTCTAGTTTGTTTATAAATTTTATTATAATTTTTAGTGTCCTCTAACTTGTGTGAAAAAGTCCATAATCACACACTGGTCCAAATTCGTTCTTGCAATGATAGGCAGTTTTGTAAAATCACCATAATTTGTAGAAACATCTTATGGAGATGTGCAAGTAGTCATTTTAAAGCTAAGGAATTGAGCTATTTGCACCTAGTACATTTTTGAAAAATAAATTGCTTAAGTTGCCCAAAATAGTCCGTGAATGGAGTCTAACTTTTCTGATGAAAGCTGTTGGAAGAGCTTAATTGTGTTCTTATTGTTTTAACTTGTATTCTCCCCCTTCAAACTTAAGAAAACGTGAAAATATAGGGGTATGAACTCACCTTGAGTAATTTCAGTGGGTGAATGTTCAAGATGAGAAGTGTTCAACTCAAGAACACTTGAAGGATCACTTGAAGATTCGAAGATCTAACATGAATATGATGATGTTTGTGTAAGAAATCTATGATTTTGAGTAAGGGGAATGTAATAACCATAAGGAGAATGATGAAACTTACCAAAAATTAGAGAAATTTTGATGATCTTCCCTTAAATATCGAAATTGGAGTGAGAGGATTTGAGAGAAAAGTGATGTTTGATACTTGGAGGAAATGAGGAAAATGAGTGAAGTGAAGAGTGAGAGAGAGTTTTCGAGCTTATTTGGACGTTGTTTTGCTGGGAAATGAGTGGGGTAGTACCATGAGGTAACGAGGATTGGTAGAGAGTACAATAGTTGCTCAAAGGAATAGGCATGGGGTGGTTGTTTGTGCCAAATATTATAGCAAGATCCACACTCCACCTCAAGATCTCACTTAATAGATTTCATTCTTATATATATATATATATATATATATATATATATATATATATATATATATATATTCCGTAAAATATGTTTAAATTATGAATATTTAGGGTCTTATATGTCAAAATATGATTTTTGGAGAAAATCTCACGTTCAAATAATTAAAAATGGGCTTAAAATGTAAAAAATGTTGAAAACCGGGCAGGAAGTGCTGAAATCCGAAGTTCAGGGCGAGGCTGCTGAAGGGCTTCGTTGCTGATGCGGATCTGAGGAGAAGAAGCTGCGGTCGGAAGGCTCGTTGCGGCTCGCTGGCTGCGGCTCGCTTATTGCGGTAGGGACTGCGGCTCGCCTGTTGCGGTTTGCATGCTACTGATCCGGTCCAAGAGGGTTCGGCCTCTAAGACGCTTCGACCCTAGGGGGAGGTTCCAGGTCCTTTGGGGTATTTTACCCGTTCTAACCTCGTTTTAAGAAATTTTTGACCCGGTTAAGGGTCGGAATGACCCGAATGACTTCAAAAATTCACGGGAACTTTTGAGAGAGATTTGGGAGAGATTTCAAATAGAAAGAGGTATGCTGAAAACCATTGAGAGAGGTTTCGTTTGAGACCTTTTTGAGTGTCCGGCTTAGAAATGCGAGGTTCGTAAACGCCGTTAAGCCATGTTTTCCAGTGAGTGTGCAATAGTGTTTTATCGCTTTGGTTCAATGTTGATCATTTTCACGGCTATGTAAATTCAAACGCACGAATTCTCCAATGATGTTTTTTCATTAAATAGTGAGTTGTTTAGTAATTACATAACGTAAACCCTAGTATACAAGGGTACACTGAGTTTACCGGTTTCACTTGTTGACTTTGTTTAACTTTGACTTGACCCGAAATTGACTATTATCACATCATCCCCCCGTTAGAAGGAATTTCTTCTTGAAATTTGCATTTTGGCTGGGACTTCAAGAGTTCGGGAAGAGATGTGGGTATTTTTGTTTCATTTGATCCTCGCGTTCCCAGGTGAACTCAGGTCCTCATTTTGCATTCCATCAAACCTTTACAACGGGGATACGACTTTGTTTCGTTCTTTTGATCTCTCGATCCATGATTTCGACTGGTTCCTCCACGAAGTGGAGATTTTTGTTAACTTCGATTTCGTCGAGTGGTATTACGAGTGTTTCGTCAGACAGACACTTCTTTAGGTTTGATACATGAAATGTAGGATGTACTTTATCAAGTACTTGAGGCAACCGAAGTTTTTATGCCACTGGTCCAATCCTGGCAAGGATTTCAAATGGCCTAATGTACTTTGGATTCAGGTTCCCTCGCTTCCCGAATCGTATCATTCCTTTCCAAGGGGAAACTTTTAGTAGTACCCGGTCACCCACTTGGAATTCCAAGGGTTTGCATCGTTTGTCTACATAACTCTTTTGTCGATCACGAGACACCTTTAGTCTTTCTCAAATTTGGACTATGTTTTCCGTGGTCTCCCTTATGATTTCAGGACCAGTGAGGGCGCTGGTAGGGATTTTCCCTCTAGCCAGCTAGGTATCCCCCACTTCGGTCCAACACAGGGGTAATCTGCACTTCCGACCGTATAGAGCCTCGAATGGAGCGACTTTGATGCTAGTGTTATAGTTTTTATTGTAAGATAACTCGATAAGTGGTAAATGACTATCCCATGCCTTACCAAAGTCTATCACACAGGCTCTAAACATGTCTTCTAATGTCTGAATGGTTTGCTCACTCTGCCCGTCGGTTTGTGGGTGGTAAGTCGTACTCATGTCAAACCTAGTTCCCAGAGATTTCTGTAGAGACTGCCAAAATTGTGAGGTGAATCTACTATCTCAGTCGGAGATAATGGATATTGGTACACCATGCAGTCGCACAATCTCCTTGATGTACGTCCTAGTTAACTTCTCCATCTTGTCGGTTTCCTTTATCGGCAGGAAGTGCGCAGACTTGGTCAGTCTGTCTACGATTACCCATATGGTATCAAGCCCACCTGACATCTTAGGCAACTTGGTTATGAAGTCCATGGCGATCCGTTCCCACTTCCACTCAGGTATATCAGGCTGTTGTAGTAGTCTTGAGGGTTTCTGGTATTCCACCTTGACCTTGGCGCAAGTCAGACACCTACCCACATAAGTAGCAATCTCGGCTTCCATGTTCGGCCACCAGTATGACTTCTTGAGGTCTAGATACATCTTATCCAAACCTGGATAGATGGAATATCAAGTCTCGTGTGCTTCATTCATGACAACGTCTCGGAACCCACCAAACTTCGGTGTCCAGATTCGATTCATGAGATAACGTGCTCCATCATCCTTGACTTCTAAGTTCTTATCCATTCCCCTTAGTGCCTCACCTGCCACATTTTCTGGTTTCAAGGCTTCTAGTTGAGCTTCCTTGATTTGCATGGCCAGATGGGAATGGATTGTCATGGTTAAGGCTTTTACTTGGAGGCCTGAATACTCCTTCCTGCTTACGACATCGGCCACTGCCTTGGCCTTGCACGGGTGGTAGCGAATATCACACTCGTAGTCGTTTAGCAGCTCTACCCATCTTCTTTGTCGCATGTTGAGCTCTTTTTGATTGAGGGTATGCTGAAGACTTTTGTGATCGGTGAAGATAGTGCACCTTGTGCCATAAAGGTAGTGTCTCCAAATCTTCAAGGCAAATACTACTGCCCCCAATTCGAGGTCATGGGTAGTATAATTAACTTCGTGGGTTTTAAGTTGCCTTGACGCGTAAGCGATGAGCTTCCCTCTCTGCATGAGCACGCATCCGAGGCCTTGATTTGAGGCATCGTAATACACCACGAAGTCATCAGTTCCTTCTGGAAGAGAGAAGATCGGCACGCTGCATAGGGCTTGTTTTAACGTTTGGAAGGCGGCTTCTTTTTTATTTTCACACTTGAACATCAGACCTTTCTGAGTCAAAGTGCTAAGGTGTTTAGCAATCTTGGAGAAGTTCTATATGAACCTTCGGTAGTAGCCTACGAGTCCCAGAAACTGTCGGATATCTGTTGGCGTTGTAGGTGCTGACCAGTTTTCGATCGCCTTGATTTTTGAGGGATCCACGTGAATCCCTTTCTTGCTAACCACATGGCCAAAGAATCCAACTTCTCGGAGCCAAAATTCGCACTTCGAAAACTTAGCATAAAGCTTCTCGGCTCTTAAAGTCTCCAGTATTAGTCGCAGGTGTTGCCTGTGCTCTTTTTTGCTCCTTGAATAGACCAATATATCGTCGATGAACACGATCATGAATTTATCTAGGAAGGGTCGACACACTCGGTTCATCAGATCATGAGTACCGCAGGCGCGTTTGTTAATACGAATGGCATCACTACAAATTCGAAGTGTCTATAGCGAGTTCTGAATGCCGTCTTGGGGATATCTTCTTCTTGAACTCGTAGTTGATGGTAAACCGACCTCAAGTCAATTTTTGAAAACTAACTTGCTCCCTGAAGTTGGTCGAAGAGGTCATCGATTCGGGGTAGGGAATATCGATTCTTCATGGTAAGTTTGTTTAACTCTCGATAGTTGATGCACATGCGAAAGGATCCATCCTTCTTTTTCACAAATAGGACTGGTGCTCCCCAGGGCGAAAAGCTTGGTCTGATGAATCCCTTGTTTAATAGTTCGCTCAATTGACTAGACAACTCTTTCATTTCTGCAGGTGCGAGGCGATATGGTGCTTTGGCTACGAGGGTAGCACCGGAAACCAAGTCGATTCGGAATTCGATTTGTCGTGCGAGTGGCACACCTGGCAGATCTTCTGGGAATACATCGGGGAAGTTGCACACTTCTGAAATGTCTTTGATATCCTTCACCTCTTGATTCTTATCTACGACGTGGGATAAGAAGGAATGGTATTCCTTTGGGAGATACTTTTGAGCCTTGACGCAAGGAATGATTTGTAAATTTATATTGGGTTTATCGTCGTAGACGAGAATAGTTTCTTCATTTGGCAGATTGAGGTGGATGGCCCTTTCGTAACATAGAATGTTGGCATGATGAGAACTTAACCAATCCATACCAATGATGATGTCGAAAATTTTTATGGTTACTGGCATTAGATCATTAGCGCGCTCAACCTTTCCGTTTGCCATTTCTACGACGTATGAATCTTTTAATGACTAGGGATTTTGTTTAAGTAAATGTTTGAATTGGTGGCTCACAAAACTCCTTTCTGCCCCACAATCGAAAAGTACGCATGCATAAGAGTTATTGAGGAGGAACGTACCGGTAACCACCGTGGGGTCGTTGACTGCTTCTCCATGCCCTAAAGCTACGACTCTTCCTGCACCTCCAACATTGGTGTTTTGTGCTTTTGGGCAGTTTCTTTTGAAGTGCCCTGCCTCTCCACAGCCATAACAGGTTTGGCTTGCTACGGTTTTGGCGTCTGGGGCAGCTTGAGGGGTGGATTGGGCTGGTACTTTACAGAATCGAGTAGTGTTCCCCTTCCTGTTGCAATTACTGCAGTGCATTTCCCGACAAGCACCGGTGTGGTAGAAGTTGCACTTGTTGCACTTGGGAAGAGTTCTCGCGTATTGCTTTTGTGGGGCTGGAGTCGTAGCAGTTGTGGCAGAATAGACAACAATAGTCTGTTGCTTCTTGGCAGGGTCTAGTGTTAGTTGCTTTCTTTTTATGGTTCCAGAACTTCCTCTTGTTGTTTCCTCCTTTCGCTTGGTTGGTGGTGGCGATCACGGTACCATGGCTGTCCTTGTGATCGATAAGTTGATGTGCCAATTCCTTGGCACTCTCAAAGGTAGTAGGTTTCGAGGCCAGTACACTATCTTGAATCTAGGATGATAGTCCCCAGAGGTATCGTTCCACCTTTTTCCCCTCTGGAGTGACCATTGTTGGAAAGAGGAGTGCTAGGTCATTAAACCGGGCAGTGTAAGTTTCAAGATCTGTGCGCGACATTCTGAGGTTCCAGAGTTCTTCTTCGAGTTTTTGTATCTCGCCGCTCGGGCAATACTCCTTTAGCATTAACGCTTTCAAATCTTCCCAGCTTATGGAGTTAGCCACTGCGGGAGTAAGTGATTTAACTCGGCCATTCCACCAAGTGAGAGCCCTACCGGTGAAAGTGAATGCCACGAACTTGACCTTGCTTTCTTCAGGACAAACACAAATTTCAAAGACTGCTTCGGTTCTATCGAACCATTGCATCAGTGTGATGACGCCCCCGCTCCCATTGAAGGTATCAGGTTTGCCATTTCTGAAGTCCTTGTAAGTGCATTCCTTTGTGCGTCTCGAACTGTCTCCCTGGTTAGAGGGTGTAGCACCAGATCCGGATCCACCATTGCCATTAGGGCCGATTTGTGACATAGTTGCCGCCACAGCTGCTGTTACTGCAACCTGGAACATTGCTGGGCCAAATTGTGGTGGCGGCGGCGGAGGAGGTGGTGCTGTGCTGCAGGAAGGTCTTGGTCTTTTCCTTGGCGGCATAGTTCTGCCATAAGTTTTAAAATGACAAGTCAGTAAGACTTCAATGGTAATAACGAGTTGAGTGTTACTTGTTTTATCTCATTCGCATTATATCTCGACTTTACTGCATTAGCAAGCAATTCATAGAAAAAGTTTATGTAATTAAAGTTATGAATTAAATAGTGGTGACTCAAACGGAGTCATATGTTCGGTTCCATGTTTGACCCACTCCTATGATTCACTCGATGTGACCCAGTTATGTGTAATTAAAATTTTAATAAGCTATTAATGGTAATGTGTCTGCCCTAAGTCCGCAACAAAACAAGGAACAGGTCCTAAGGCGGACTTACCATTTCTAGGTCGATTACTTCTTTAATTACACATAACAACGAGGTAAACTAAAAAAAATCCTAGAGTTATCAGTTGTAAATTTGTTTGTAATACTACATAGTAAAATCTCATGTCAACATCAAATGAAGTAAAATGCATGCCAAATTCATTGATAAATTTTTAGTACATATTGTTTTGGGGGAAAGTTTAACCTCATGGGGGTCCACATTACATCAAAATAAAAGATTATCTTTGGCAACACAAAAGCCCTTTGACTAGTGTAGTCACTTAATCGCGGGGCCAACCTATCCTCAAGAAAGAGTAGCACCAACGCATACTCGAAATCCTAGTTTTATAACATAAGATGAGCAGCGCGAACACTACTCGCGGTGGGTAGCATCTGCTCCCTGGTGGCCCTGAGATGAGGTCGAGGCTCCCTGAAGTTCCACAATCCGGCGTTCAGCTGCAATCACTCTCTCCTCGAGAGCCACGTGCCTCTCTTGGTACTCCCTTACCTCCGCTCGAGCAATGGTATGGTCCTCGATAAGTTGGTCCACTGGATAGAAGTCCCTCTCCAAATCCCTGTGCGTGCATCGGTGGCTGCCGAAACAACGCTGAGATTTCGAACCTGATCTGCCATTTCCCTACTCTGGTTCCCCAAATTCGTGATATGTTGGACCATGACGCGGAGGGCTCTGTCAGCCGGTCCCCCGTGGCTGAGGTTGTAGTAACCACTTTGGTCGCCATATGGTGACCGTTGGCGTTGTTATCGGCTCCACTTATCGATCGATGTTGCCCAACGGGGCTCAGGCCCGTTGTAGCCAAAGCGGTTTGCAGGCACCCTGGCGATGTAAGGAAGGTTGAAGACTTTTGGTTCTTCTTCACTTTCATCCTCATCCATGTCTACCTCGTCGCCTTCCTTTTCATCTTCTTCATCTACCTCGTCTTCTTCTTCTTCGGGTTCCTCTTCGGGATCCTTTTCAGGGTCCTCTTCAATTGGTTCTTCGGGCTCTTTTTCAATCCATCCGACATTTCCTTGATTGGAAAAGTATGCGTCTCCTGGTAAGTGGAATCCTGCCATGTCATATGCGCAAGAATAGGGGTGTAAGAAGTAGGTAACGGTTAATAATAATAACATTGCGCTATAGCAACATACAAATACTCATATAGTATTTTGAATGGTTAGATTTGGTTCTTAGAGCATTCTTTGTAGAGTGATGTTAGGTTATTAGATTTGTTGCCCTCTACGACTATCCCCCGGTACGAGTAAGTCACTTCTCCGACAGATATAGTTGATCAGGCTATATCCTTCCCAGAACTGATTACTCATACAAAGGCATACTCGTAGCGTTCAAATCCTCTTCTTTTACTTTATGTTCTTCTAGTTATGACACTACACGAGTATGTAATGCATGTAGGTATACTTTTAAACGAGAAAACTATTTATTATCTAAAAGTATAACCCGTTAAAATGTTTTAAAATCAGAGACTTTTAGTTCCCAAATGTGTTTATAGTTTGTATATATTATGTGGTTTGATCTATTTAAATCACTATAAACCGTGCTCTGATACAAATCTGTCACACCCCCAAACCAAGGATGGCGAAAACGTCCGGGGGTGGAGGACTTCATGTATAGTATCATAACCACAATTGCAATAGTAATTTAAGCAAGCACAACCAACACATATATAATTGAAAGAGTTACATCATTGTATGAATTACATGTTTCCAAATCAATTAGAATATGTTGACAAAACATGAAATGTTGACACCTTAACATCCCATCCTCAAAATGCACTTTGATTACCTGTTTAGTGATTTCCTGAGAATACAAGTTGTTTGAAAAAGGTGTCAACACAAAGATTGGTGAGCTCATAAGCTTTTGAAGGTGATACTATAATCCTTTCATTGTAAAAGCAATGTTTGTTCAAGAAAAATCCCATATTTTCTTACGTAATGCAACGAAATTTAAAAGTCAAGACAGAAATGTACAAGTATTTTACCACATTTGAGGAAATTGCTGCAAGTTTAAGTCGACGTAATCTCATTTAAATTTAAAAGTAAAACACGTAAATCTTATGTTTGTTAATACCACGTGTGAGTTATTATAACCATACTATGACTCGGACGGCCTCGTAATACGACGTTCTTCAGGCGTCGCAAGTTAAATGACACTTGTCACCTCAGACCTGCCGGTCTAGCTATTGCATGCAGCTCAGATGTGGGTTTGTCAGACCCAATATGGATCTATACAAAACAATCACGTTCTCCCTACAAGTGATTCTGGTTACAATTTACAGGACTTTTGATTTTGTTACATGGATGTAACATGAAGCGAATGTCTCACAAATTTATTCATTAACAGATTTACATCGATTGAGAACCTTTGGTAAAGAGTTTGATACGTAAAGAAACATAGACTATACCTATTACAGTCTATCATAATCGTTTGTAATGTGAAAGCAACATAAACTATATTTCCACAGTTTATCTAATAATCGTATGCCATGGTTGTAAGCTTTGTTTACAACATTAACTAATTTACCATTCTTGAGGAGGTAAAAATCTATTTGTTTACTGCTACTTTTCTAATTACCATGGCCAAATAGCATACAATGTAATAATATATGATCACATAATGATATACACCTTGCTCAACAAATTACAAGGTGAAATGAACTTGATAGGATTTTTCTGTGGTAAACATTTTCTATTGCTGTTCTTAGAAAATTTATAGACAAATTTCACAGGTCCAAATCAAAATCCGTAAAGTCTGGAAGTTTGGAAAATGAGTCTAGTTTGTTTATAAATTTAATTATAATTTTTAGTGACCTCTAACTTGTGTGAAAAATCCCTTAATCACAGACTGGTCCAGATTCGTTCTTGGAATGATAGGCAGTTTAGTAAAAATCACCATAATTTGTAGAAAAATTGTATGGAGACGTGCAAGTAGTCATTTTAAAGCTAAGAACTTGAACTATTGGCACCTAGTACAGTTTTTAAAAATAAATTGCTTAAGTTGCCCAAAACAGTCTGTGAATGGAGTCCAATTTTTCTGATGAAAGCAGTTAGAAGAGCTTAATTGTGTTCTTGTTGTTTTAACTTGTATTCTCCCCCTTAAAACTTAAGAAAACGTGAAAAGATAGGGGTATGAACTCACCTTGAGTGATTTCAGTGGGTGAATGTTGAAGATGAGAATTGTTCAACTCAAGAACACTTGAAGGATCACTTGAAGATTCAAAGATCTAACATGAATGTGATGATGTTTGTGTAAGCAATCTATGATTTTGAGTAAGGGGGAATGTAATAACCATAAGGAGAATGATGAAACTTACCAATAATGAGAGAAGGTTTGATGATCATCCCTTAAATCTCGAAATTGGAGTGAGAGGATTTGAGAGAAAAGTGATGTTTGATACTTGGAGGAAATGAGTAAAATGAGTGAAGTGATGATTGAGAGAGAGTTTTCCAGCTCATTTAGACGTGGTTTTGCTAGGAAATGAGTAGGGTAGTACCATGAGGTGACTAGGAGTGGTGGGGATTACAATAGCTGGTCAAAGGAATGGGCATGGGGTGGTTGTTTATGTCAAATATTATAGCAAGATCCACACTCCTCCTCAAGATCTCACTTAATAGATTTTATTCTTAAATATATATATATATATATATATATATATATATTTCAATAAAAATATGTTTAAATTATGAGTATTTAGGGTCTTATATGTCAAAATATGATTTTTGGAGAAAATCCCACGTTAAAATAATTAAAAACGGGCTTAAAATGTTAAAAATGTTGAAAACCGGGTAGGAAGTGCTGTAATCAGAAGTTTAGGGTGAGGCTGCTGAAGGGCTTCGCTGCTGATGCGGATCTGAGGAGAAGAAGTTGCGGTCGGAAGGCTCGCTGCGGATCGCTTGCTGCGGTAGGGACTGCGACTCGCCTACTACGGTTCGCTTGCTATTGATCCGGTCCAAGAGGGTTCGGCCTCTAAGAGGCTTCGGCCCTAAGGGGTGGTTCCGGATCCTTTGGGGTATTTTACCTGTTCTAACCTCGTTTTAAGCAATTTTTGACCCGGTTAAGTGTCAGAATGACCAGAATGACTTCAAAAAGTCACGGGAACTTTTGAGAGAGATTTGGGAGATATTTCAAATAGAAAGAGGTATGGTGAAAACTATTGTGAGAGGTTTTGTTTGAGACCTTTTTGAGTGTCCGGCTTGGCAATGCGAGGTTCGTAAACCTTTTTAAGCCATGTTTTCAGGTTCTACACACTCACAATGAGTTCACAATAGTGTTTTATCGCTGTGGTTCAATGTTTAGCATTTTCACGGCTATGTAAATTCAAAAGTACGAATTTTCGAATGATGTTTTCTCATTAAAATAGTGAGTTGTTTAGTAATTACATAACGTAAACCATAGTATACAAGGATTAACTGAGTTGACCGGTTTGGCTTGGTGACTTTGTTTGACTTTGACTTGACCCGAAATTAACTATTTTCACAGCAGAACCAGGCTATATAAGCCATTATGTTGGTCCCCTTCATTTTGAGGTTCCAGAGTTCCTCCTCAAGTTTCTGAATTTCACCTCTGGGGCAGTACTCCCTTGTCAGGAGGTCTTTTAGTGTGTCCCAGCCCATGGCGTTGGCTGTTACCAAGGAGAGTGATTTGACATGGCCATTCCACCATGTCAGGGCCCTTTTAGTGAAGGTGCAAGCAGTGAACTTTATCTTGCTTTCCTCGGGGCACGAGCACATCTCAAACATGGCTTCAGTTCTTTCGATCCATTGGGAAAGTGCAATGATTCCTTCGGTCCCATTGAAGAATGTTGGTTTGCAGTTCATGAATCCTTATAGGTACACCCCTGTATACGCGGGTGGATTTCACCATGCCTATAGTTGGTTCTCATTCCAGCCCCACTTTGTCACACCCCAAAACCAAGAACGGCGGAAACGTTCTGCGGCGGAGGACGTCATGTACAGTATCACAACAATGAAAAGTAGTAAACAAGTAACAACATCATCCATTGCATTAATAATATAATTATTATACAAGTGTGTTCTGTCAAATTTTGATAAACACTAAAGCATAAATCAAAATGAAAGATGAGTCTTCAACGAGCTCCATCTTCCCTAATCCTTGCATCGGTACCTGTCTATGATGACCTGAGGATACAAGTAATTTTGAAAGCGAGTATCAGCTTTGAAGCTGGTGAGATTATAAGTATTTTAGTATCTTTATTTGTATGTAAGTATTTGTATGTATATGAATTGTAAGTATAAAAATGTATATGAACTGTAAGTATAAAAATGCATATGAACTGTAAGTATAAAAATGTTTTGTATGATCCTCGGAAGCCCTATGTTTCCTACTAATCGTATCCTTCTACCAAGGCATCTAGTGTCTGCGTGTATGGCTCACGTAAGAGAGTGTATTTTCCCAAATCTGACTATCATTAATCAAAATATAGTTTCTACATTACCGTGCGTCGTGTGAAAATTCACGAAGTGAATGTAACGGGAAAAAAAATAGTACTATTGTGTAGTGTCGAACTACAACCGTACCTATTACCTTAAATCTAGGGTAATACTTCCAAATATTGTAGTATTTGATGTAAATAACTACATCGGTACACAACTACCTTATTTGAGGGATAAGGTATAACGTGATGTCTAGATCCCAGACTATACGCTCCCTTATCAAAGGGATTTTAGGACCTACCCACGACCACTGCATGTATGCAAGCTGTGAGCATCCACATTAGTATGATCATGTATACTCGATATACCTATCACAATTGCATTGTGATTCATCAGTATAGTTAGATCCTGAACTGGTTCCGTGCTATAGCACCTAGTGACGTCTGTCCTATGTATATGTAAGTGTGATCATGTAAGCATATCTATGTAATAGTATAGTAATGTACTGTAATGTTCCACGTGTGCTAGCTGTAATGTGTGTTCTCTCTCTATCTAGCATGTATAGTAATGTACTGTAATGTTCCGCGTGTGCTAGCTGCAATGTGTGTTCTCTCTCTATTTAGCATGTATAGTAATGTATTGTAATGTTCCGCGTGTGCTAGTTGTAATGTGTGTTCTCTCTCTATCTAGCATGTATAGTAATGTACTATAATGTTCTAGCTGTAATGTATGCTCTCTCTCTATCTAGCATGTATAGTAATGTACAGTAATGATCTAGAAAGTATTGACTCATGAAAGAACTGACTCATTGTATGATGTTGCGTTCTAGTAATAGTTCTAGTATCTTCCTAAACTACCCATATGGTAGTTTAATAGTAATCTAACTGGTACGTATGAACATGGATGTATAATCTTGCTACCCACGGGCATGGGATGAACTGGAAGACCTTTTATGACTTTATATGTACACATGATATATAACTAATATTTAAACGACCTTCGGACGAGTACCCGATAGCCTTCCTAAGTCTTTTAAACATTACTTATATAACTATACCTATAGAGGCATGAAATTTATAATATAAAAGCATA
This sequence comes from Lactuca serriola, assembly GCF_051521515.1. Lineage (NCBI taxonomy): Eukaryota > Viridiplantae > Streptophyta > Magnoliopsida > Asterales > Asteraceae > Lactuca > Lactuca serriola. The sequence goes on from NC_136414.1 coordinate 120,062,093, forward strand.
AAATAAGATTTGTAAAACCTTTGAACATAAATATATTCTAAGAAAAGATCGACTTGATGTCGATCTATAAAATGGTTTCGAAGGCATGGGTTTGATAAAACAGTTTAGTATAAAGAACATTTGTTTGAAACACAATTGTAAATAAGTTTGAATTGTAATATACAGAATAAAATGTACAGTGTAATAAGGAGTCTTTAAACACATAAAGTGTTTATGAAAAACATTTGAAGGAAACTGTTTGGTAAAACGGCTAATGAGTAGCCAATCATTTGAATGCTGCTTATTAATCACATGTCATTGATATAATAATTAGCATAATTCTACTGGTATCCCCCATAAAACATTTAAAAATAGTTTAAAACATTGATTAAGGGGTATGAACTCACCTGCAGTAAATGACTGGAATTGAACGGACTGTTATCGTAAGGAAGGATCAGGCAAGTGCTTGGTGTCAAGTGAAGACTTTAGACACACACAATGATCCTAATTACATATGAAGACATATATATATATATATATATAAATAATTAGTGATTAAAACACTACATATACAAGTATAAACATTTTAACACAAGGAATACACTTTTGGTCAAGTGCTAGGAGGCAAATAGGTTGCAACAAAGGAGTGCAAGGCCTCTAATGGGAGTTTATGGTCTAATGACCATATGCTTTGGAGTTTATGGCCCAGGGGAGTAAACTCCTGGCCGTAAACTCTCAACTAAGTCTCTAATTGAAGCTTAGAATTAATATAACTCAAGTGGTGAAGGGCTTCTAGTCTTAAACAAGTGTTTGGGCCTCTTTTTAACTTCATTTTGGAGTTCACGGCCTTGGGACCATATTCCCTTGGAGTTTACGGCCGTAAACTCCCTTGGGAGGGTGTTTATGGTGTTTTCAAGCCTCATGCACAAGTGGTATAAGTTGTAGGCTTTTATTGCAAACATATGGAGACTCTTGACACACTTTGGTGCCCCTTTAATGAGTTTACGACCCATGAACCATGTCATGGTCGTAAAATCACTTTGCAAGGTGATTTCTAGGTGTTTAAGGCCCTTGATTTAATGGGAACAAGTCTAGGTAAAAGTCTAAGGCCTTAGGTGCCTTAAAAGCACCATTTTGAGCATGCTTTTTGGAGTTTACGTCCTAAGATACTCTTGGGCCGTGAACTCCTAAAATTGGGTGGTTCTTGCTTGATTTCATGTCCCTAATACACTCCTATACAAGTCCAAGTCAGTAGTATATCATGGGGGACAACCTAGGCTTGGTTTCGGGAGTTTACCGCCCAAGAACACCTTGGGGAGTAAACTCCTAATCGAATGATTTAGCTATGTAATCTATGTTATGAACACATTTAAAGCTTTGTAACACTACTAGAAAGAGTTACTCACAATTTGGGATAAAAACCCGAAGATCCGTGAGAGAGAATTTTGACTTTTCTCTAAATGGAATGTAACTAATGAACCAATATGGTTCAGTTTTCTATATATAGTCCTGAGATTTTTGGCAGAAAATATTTTTATTCCCGAAATGAACTCTAATACGCTAGAGTATTGGAATAACAGTGTTGCACAAAACCCTAGTGCATCCACTCTCCTAATATCTCCTTAAGTATAAATCCTGAAAAACTACCAAACTTATACTCGAAGTCTGAATTTTCACTGTAACTGTTCTAACTTCTATTGGATTGATATGGTTTGTTCAGAATGGAAATTTCGGGTTGTCACATCATCCCCGTGTTGAAGGGAATTTCGTCCCAAAATTAGAATTTAGGCAAGGAAGTAGGTACGAATGATCGAGTCTTGAGGAGGAAACTTCCTAATCGATTGGTTCCAGTTCTCCTAAGTGAAATCGGGTTCTCGTTTGGAATCCCAACGAACCTTCACTATCGGGCGATGACGCTGCTTCGTCCACTTGACCTCTCAGTCGAGGGTCACTACGGTTCTAATACGAAGGCGAGGATCTCGACGAGTGGACTTACAAGAGTCCTAACGGAAAGGTATGGTTTTGACGGTCGAGACGCTAAGAATATAATGTACGTTACTGAGTTCGCGGAGTAGGTCTAGTTTGCGAGATACAGGACTGATTCTGGTAAGAATCTCGGAGGTCCTGTCTATCTTGGATTTAGCATTCCACGCTTTACGAAGCGTATTAAGCCGTTCCCAAGTGAGACTTCCTAAAGAATATGGTCTCTCATTTGGAATCTCCAAAGGTTCTTTCTCTTGCTTAACTTCCAAGTCCAGGGCCACTCCTTGCTGGTTCAAGGTTGTATGGTTTCCTGTGATTTGCGAGGGTTTCTGGATGAACTATGACAGTAGGTCTGTAAGACCTAGAATTTGGCGAAAGACTATCGGCGTCTCTGGTGTCGACAAATGCTCAACGGTTTTCACAAATCAAAAGAGTACTCAAAATTTCCCACATTACTATCAGTGTGTCATAGAAATTTGACTCTTCAATTTCAAAACTCATGCCTAGAGAACTTCGCTAAAAGTCCCTCTGTAGGAAATGTTTCCATGGGTTTTCTTCTTACTACGAGGGTAGATAAGTAAGTCACTACATGGAGAAATAACGAACTGATCCAAGTAACAAAGACGTACCCTATTCGTTTAGCTCATGAAAGCTATGGGCGTATTGGTCCTATCCGAAGGGTATCACTACGGACTCGAAGTGTCCGCATCAAATTCGGAAGATAGTCTTCCAGACATCCTTCCCTAACACTCGAACGGGTGATATTCGGATCTCAGATCCATTTCTGAAAGTAATTCTTTCCTTGCGTTTGCTCAACCATTTAATCTATGTGCGGCAGAGATAACGATTTCTAATGAAAAATCTTGACGGAGTCCTCGAAATCCAAGGCACATACGATGCAATCCGTCGATCTCTGGGAGTATAAGACTGTGGTTTCTCCAGGGTGAGAAGCCTAGTCTTCTTATTCTATCGTTGTGCAGTTCGTTAAGTTTTTTGTACTGTTCTGGTATCTCCGTGGGTGTTTAGACTATAGGGTGATCTGTTTACAAGAGTCGTACTGGGTTCTGTGTTTGTTCACATGATGATGTGATTACTCGTAGGCTTAACCAGTTCTCCGTCCTGAAGTTCATATTAGAATTCATACATGGTTCACAATCACAATTTCGTGTATACGAGTCGTATATAATTAAGATTGAAAAGGTAGTCGAATAACTAAATCTTCTTTAAGCTCACATCCCATCCGGGAAAATAAGTTAAAGTGGAATCATCAATTCTAAACCTGTAGAACCTTGATTATATATCACTCTTATGCATACATTCCTCAATGATAGATCAATCGTATGAATCCTTGGATTGAACTTGACGTACTGCATGAGTGGTACTTCGGGGGTTTCTTCGGAAAAGAAAAGAACTATGAGGTACTCCATGCATGAGTACTTCGGTGTTCTGACAAAACGGCTTCGCTAGAAAAGCGATCTAGAGGAAAGAGATGTACGTATGAAGCTGTGTTTGTGAGGATCAAATTGAATCGAGTCTCATGATAATGTCGGAATCATACTGAAACTTAAAGACATTAGATTTTAACATAAGACGTTTTACAGACAAAACACAACCGTGCAACCATCAACAGAGTTCCTACAAGACTATTGCTACTAAAAAGGTATATTACAAAAGACAAGTATACCCAGCACGAGCATCCCTAAACCTACGGAATCTCACAAAAGATAGGACTCTAGTTGCACTAGTTCGGGACAGTTTATAAGTCTATTACAATGAAATGCCTAAATTACATTAACGTGGTTCCGGAGAAGGCTCGCCTGCAACTGTGATCCTAAGAATTTTCCCGTCTTTGCCAGAGTTCTGTGTTATCGGGCAATCCTTCTTGAGGTGTCCAATTTCACCGCATTGGTGACATATTTGGACAGCACCCACATCAGTGGAGGAAGTGAAGTGTCGAGTAGGAGTTATGGGGACACGGTTGCTTTCGTTGATCTTCCCTTTTGGGCAATTTCTGTAATAGTGCCCTGCGTCACCACAACTATAGAAAACTACGCTTGCTCCAGTGGTGGAGGTAGTTCTACAGAAACGAGTAATGTGTCCCATCTTGTTGCAATTATTGCATTGCCAGGCTCGGCAAATTCCCTTGTGGCGGTGGTTGCACCGGTCGCACTTCGGGAGTGTTCCTTTATATGGTCTGCTCGGTACTGGGATGGCAAAGATTTCTACTTGTGGTTGTTGCCTGGCAATTCTCTGAAATCGTTTGCGTTCCACTTTTGCTTGACGTTTTCTTTTCATGAACTCTAAGTTGTTGTTTTGGGTGGTGGCGACTGTTACTATTTGTTGATTCCTCGGATCGTTAACATGATCAGGATTGTCAACTCCTTTTTCAGCCTTGTTTGCGTTGGCAGTGCTGCGATTTGCCAGGACTGCTGTCACGGCAGCTGTAACGGTGGCTTGAAAAGTAGAGGTCTCGTTGCTTGGCTGGTTGTTTCCGGATGACAACATGATTCTGTTACACGAAAGATAAGGATTTTGTGAGTGATTCTGGTTGAACCTAGATGTACTTAGATTGTTCAAGTAAGGAGTAAGACTATGTTCTCGAAAGGTTGACCTACATCCATATGATGCAGTCCTGGTACTAAGTGGGAGTGAGTTTGTGAAATGGTCCTAAGATGTTTGTCGTTCCAGCCGAGGGATCGATGGTTGGTGAATAACAGGATCCAACCACTGAAAGAGACTTAGAGATGTCTCCGGAGTTAAATTACTATAGTCCAATGAGTTGACTAAAGCAGTTTTCAGATAGACTCCAATGAAAGTATGATATGAGTACTTGAATGAAGAATGACACAGAAGTTAGTCGGCTGTCAATATCTTTGATATTCACGACATAAAGATTCGCGAAAATGACCTTGTAAAGGTCTGACATCATATCCTGAGAAGATAGTTCTTGACATCATAAAGACCTAACTAAAGTACTTACGGTACAAGATAATTTCATAGAATATTCCACATCGGGAAAAGACAGAAAACGATTACTTTCTAACAAGGGAAGTAAGGTAAAGAATCTAGTACTGACGACGGTCATCCCTCAGGTGAACTCTCAGTTCAGCCAGTTGACTTTCTACATCAAGTAGGTGTCTTTCGTACACCCTCTGGTGTACTCGGAGCTCTATGACTTCGGCTCGTGATTCAGCCAGTGCTTGCAGCAGGGTTTCATGGTTTCTCTCTGATCTCTCGCGAGCATTTTCTAGACGAATGATGCGGAGGGTATGCATTCTAGCATCGGTGACAAATTTTGTAATCTGATGTAGGGCTGTCCTGCCTTGAATCTCATTTCGGGCCACTCTACGGACGAAGATTGGCAAGACTCTATCTGCTGAGCCCCCATTGCTCAGGGCGTTAAAACTTCGGTCGCCATTAAATGACATGGGCTGATCTTGTCCTTGGCTCCATGTTTCTAAACATTCCACCCACTCAGGCGTCGGGCCATGAAAAGCCGGACGAGGGTTAGGAATTTGAAAGGGAGCTACTTCGGGTAGGTTCTCAACCTCTGGTTCGGAGTTAGCATCATCAGAAAGGTCTTCATCATGGTGATCATTCAAAAGGATAGGATGATCATTATCTGGTTCTTCTCCAAACCAACCAGCAATGACCTCGTTCGGAAGGTACTGGTTGCCGAGGGGATGGAGTCCAACTATGTTTTCTATGTGAGAATTTAGGGTAAGAGAATAATTATTAAACGAACTATCTAGATAATTATTTAGAAAACCTTCATTAGTTACATCGCTATTTGTGAAGTGGATACCAGTTATGTGTAATCTAAACAGGATAGACCTTCGAATAAGTGACCTTAACTCCATATTCACACAGAATAGGGGTGAAGTAAAATTTTCACAGATTCTAAGTCTATGACATCCTAATTACATATAGCCTTAGTGTATCCACTTAGCAACTATCAACTTAGTAATGAAGATCCTGTTTTAGTTCTTAAGTATAAAGTACTTATAGTAACACCAAATACTCCTATAGTATTTAAATTTTAATGTTATGTTCTATTGTTCTCATTGTGGTAGGGTTGGTAAGATTTTAGCATTGTTGCAACCACACAATTAAACTTAGGCACATGCTAGTCAACCTTCGGATCATATAAGTGATTAGGCTATATCTTCCCAGTTTTGACCATATGTCTCTAAGCCCACCTGTGTTGCCTAACAATCGTAATTCTTTTGTACTGTCCTAGTGACACTAATTTTAGTATGAATGCAACACGTATACTTACTTAAATATTTTATTACTTAAAGTATAAACTCTTGGTCAGAGTTTTTTTAATCCCTTATGTATTTATAGTTAGTATATCTTTTATGGTTTGATATACTTAATTCACTATAAACAACGCTCTGATACCAATCTGTCACACCCCAAAACCAAGAACGGTGGAAACGTTCTGGGGCGGAGGACGTCATGTACAGTATCACAACAATGAAAACTAGTAAACAAGTAACAACATCATCCATTGCATTGATAATATAATTATTATACAAGTGTGTTCTGTCAAATTCTGATAAACACTAAAGCATAAATCAAAATGAAAGATGAGTCTTCAACGAGCTCCATCTTCCCTAATCCTTGCATCGGTACCTGTCTATGATGACCTGAGGATACAAGTAATTTTGAAAGCGAGTATCAGCTTTGAAGTTGGTGATATCATAAGTATTTTAGTGTCTTAATTTGTAAGTAAGTATTTGTATGTATATGAATTGTAAGTATAAAAATGTATATGAACTGTAAGTATAAAAATGTATTTGAACTGTAAGTATAAAAATGTTTTGTATGATCCTAGGAAGCCCTATGTTTCCTACTAATCTTATCCTTCTACCAAGGCATCTAGGGTCTGCGTGTATGGCTCACGTAAGAGAGTTTATTTTCCCAAATCTGACTATCATTAATCAAAATATAGTTTCTACATTACCGTGCGTCGTGTGAAAATTCACGAAGTGAATGCAATGGGGAAAAAAATAGTACTATGGTGTAGTGTCGAACTACAACCGTACCTATTACCTTAAATCTAGGGTAATACTTCCAAGTACTGTAGTATTTGATGTAAATAACTACATCGGTACTCAACTACCTTATTTGAGGGATAAGGTATAACGTGATGTCTAGATCCCAGACTATACGCTCCCTTATCAAAGGGATTTTAGGACCTACCCACGACCACTGCATGTATGCAAGCTGTGAGCATCCACATTAGTATGATCATGTATACTCGATATACCTATCACAATTGCATTGTGATTCATCAGTATAGTTAGATCCTGAACTGGTTCCGTGCTATAGCACCTAATGATGTTTGTCCTATGTATATGTAAGTGTGATCATGTAAGCATATCTATGTAATAGTATAGTAATGTACTGTAATGTTCTACGTGTGCTAGCTGTAATGTGTGTTCTCTCTCTATCTAGTATGTATAGTAAAGTACTGTAATGTTCCGTGTGTGCTAGCTGTAATGTGTGTTCTCTCTCTATCTAGCATGTATAGTAATGTACTGTAATGTTCCGCGTGTGCTAGCTGTAATGTGTGTTTTCTCTCTATCTAGCATGTATAGTAATGTACTATAATGTTCTAGCTGTAATGTATGCTCTCTCTCTATCTAGCATGTATAGTAATGTACAGTAATGATCTAGAAAGTATTGACTCATGAATGAACTGACTCATTGTATGATATTGCGTTCTAGTAATAGTTCTAGTATCTTCCTAAACTACCCATATGGTAGTTTACTAGTAATCTAACTGGTACGTATGAACATGGATGTATACCCTTGCTACCCAAGGGCATGGGATGAACTGGAAGACCTTTTATGACTTTATATGTACAGATGATATATAACTAATATTTAAACGACCTTCGGATGAGTACCCGATATCCTATCAGACCACATCCAAATCGAGGAAAAGGAAACAATTTGGATAGCCTTCCTAAGTCTTTTAAACATTACTTATATAACTATACCTATAGAGGCATGAAATTTATAATATAAAAGCATAAAATAAGATTTGTAAAACCTTTGAACATAAATATATTCTAAGAAAAGATCGACTTGATGTCGATCTATAAAATGGTTTCGAAGGCATCGGTTTGATAAAACAGTTTAGTATAAAGAACATTTGTTTGAAACACAATTGTAAATAAGTTTGAATTGTAATATACAGAATAAAATGTACAGTGTAATAAGGAGTTTTTAAACACATAAAGTGTTTATGAAAAACATTTGAAGGAAACTGTTTGGTAAAATGGCTAATGAGTAGCCAATCATTTGAATGCTGCTTATTAATCACATGTCATTGATATAATAATTAGCATAATTCTACTGGTATCCCCCCCCATAAAACATTTAAAAAAAGTTTAAAACATTGATTAAGGGGTATGAACTCACCTGCAGTAAGTTATTGGAATTAAACGGACTGTTATCGTAAGGAAGGATCGGGCAAGTGCTTGGTGTCAAGTGAAGACTTTAGACACACACAATGATCCTAATTACATATGAAGACATATGTATATAAATAATTAGTGATTAAAACACTAAATATACAAGTATAAACATTTTAACGCGAGGAATACACTTTTGGTCAAGTGCTAGGAGGCAAATAGGTTGCAACAAAGGAGTGCAAGGCCTCTAATGGGAGTTTATGGTCTAATGACCATATGCTTTGGAGTTTACGGCCCAGGGGAGTAAAATCCTGGCCGTAAGCTCTCAACTAAGTCTCTAATTGAAGCTTAGAATTAATATAACTCAAGTCGTGAAGGGCTTCTAGTCTTAAACAAGTGTTTGGGCCTCTTTTTAACTTCATTTAGGAGTTCACGGCCTTGGGACCATATTCCCTTGGAGTTTATAGCCGTAAACTCCCTTGGGAGGGTGTTTATGGTGTTTTCAAGCCTCATGCACAAGCGGTATAAGTTCTAGGTTTTTATTGCAAACATATGGAGACTCTTGACACACTTTGGTGCCCCTTTAATGAGTTTACGGCCCATGAACCATGTCATGGCCGTAAAATCACTTTGCAAGGTGATTTCTAGGTGTTTAAGGCCCTTGATTTAATGGGAACAAGTCTAGGTAAAAGTCTAAGGCCTTAGGTGCCTTAAAAGCACCATTTTGAGCATGCTTTTTGGAGTTTACGGCCTAAGATACTCTTGGGCCGTGAACTCCTAAACTTGGGTGGTTCTTGCTTGATTTCATGTCTCTAATACACTCCTATACAAGTCCAAGTCAGTAGTATATCACGGGGGACAACCTAGGCTTGGTTTCGGGAGTTTACCGCCCAAGAACACCTTGGGGAGTAAACTCCTAAATCGAATGATTTAGCTATGTAATCTATGTTATGAACACATTTAAAGCTTTCTAACACTACTAGAAAGAGTTACTCACAATTTGGGACAAAATCCCGAAGATCCGTGAGAGAGAATTTTGACTTTTCTCTAAATGGGATTTTTGGCAGAAAATATTTTTATTCCCGGAATGAACTCTAATATTCTAGAGTATTGGAATAACAGTGTTGCACAAAACCCTAGTGCATCCACTCTCCTAATATCTCCTTAAGTGTAAATCCTGAAAAACTGCCAAACTTATACTCGAAGTCTGAATTTTCACTGTAACTGTTCTAAATTCTATTGGATTGATATGGTTTGTTCAGAATGGAAATTTCAGGTTGTCACACACTTGCATCACCGGAATTTATATGGGCCACAGATCTAGTCACAGCTGCGATTACAGCTGCCTGAAACATCACCGCATCAAACTGCGGAGGAGGAGGAGGTGGTGGAGTTTGAGTTGCAGGTCTGCCCCTGTTTGGACGAGGACAAGGCAACATCTTTTACTGAAAAGTTATGAAAAGTGATGGTAATAGTAAGAATCAACCCTACATATGATGAGAGTGTTTCATTGACTAAATTGTCATAGCCCAACTATTAGATAGAGTCATAACACATAGTAGAGAAATATAAGAGTATAGACTTTTCCAACAGATTAGATAACTGCCAATATTACTGGTATTACTGATGCAAATAAGTTCAGGAAAAACGACCTAACAGTAGGTCTTACATCAAACCATAAGGGAAAATGTTGACAACTTAGAAGTCTAGTTTGAGTACTCTCAAGTTTAGGAATGTTTACAGACAAGTGCTCTACCGAGCATAGAAAAGAGAAGGCTATTCCTTAAAAAAAAAAAAGAGGAAGATGAGTTGACATCTTCTACTGGCGACGGGTATCTCTGGGGCGAACCCTAAGATCAACAAGTTGGCGTACAACTTCTTGAAGATGTCGTTCCTGAGCCCTTTGACGCACTCAGAGTTCCCTGACTTCGGCTCGGGATGCAACTAGCTGTTGCTGCAAAGCCTCATTGGTCCTCCTAGTCCTATCCATAGCTTCTTCAAGTTGGCGGATACGGATAGTGTTAAGGTTAGAGTTGGCGTCAATTTCCACGACTCTGCCGATGGTTGCATGACTCTGTTCGACATTCCTAGCAATCCTACGGACCATGACGGGTAGGGATCGATCAGCCAATCCACCCTCGCTTATGCTGTAGAAGCTTCAGTCTCCATTGAAAGGTAAAGGCTGACCCTATTAATCGCTCAATCGATTGAAGGTTGTTGCCCACATGGGAGTGGGACCTTGAAATGCTAGACGGGGGTTGGGGTTTGGAGCTATTGGGGGCAGGTTGTTGACTTCTGGTTCGGAGTCGGAGCTATCCGAAAAGCCTTCTGCACGGTGATCATCCAAAGGGATCGGATGATCATCTTCTGGCTCCTCATCAAGCCATCCTCAATTGCCTTGGTTTGGATAGTATAGATTGCTGAGAAGGTGGAAACCAACAATGCTATCTACGCGAGAATGGGGAAAGAATAGTTAATAGGCATTCCAATCTAAGATACTTATAAGATGATCGTTATTAGTTAGACCAATACTTGCATAGTGCATACCAATTACATGCGACCGAAACAGAATAGACCTTAGAATAAGTGACCCTAACTCTAAATCCACAACCAAACAAGGAACATGAAGTGAAGCAAAGATCACAGATTCTAAGTCTACAACTCCTTAGTCACATGTAACCGTAGAGTATCCACTTAGCAACCATTGATCTACTAGTAACGACCTTTTTAGTTCTCACGTATGTAATTTATAGTAATGCAGAATACTCCTATAGTATTCTTGTTCTAATGTTCTTACAGTAGTGTTGGTAAGTTTTTAGACTTGTTGCAACACCACAACCACTCTTAGGCACATGCTAGTCACTCCTAGGAAAATGTAGTTGATCAGGCTACATCCACCCATATTTGACTATATGTCTCTAAGCCTAATTGTGTTGTTCAAAAATCTTAATACTTTTGTTTTGTTCTAGTATGATATTGACCGTTTGTATGAATAGATGTATATATATACTTAGTTAAATATTTTATTACTTAAAAGTATTTATTCTTGGTCAGAATGTTTTAATCCCGATGTGTTTATAGTTTGTATATCTTTTATGGGTTGATATACTTGATTCACTATAAAAAATGCTTTGATACCAATCCGTCACACCCCAAAACCGAGAACGGCGGAATACGTTCTCGGGAGGAGGTCGTCATGTGTAGTATCATAACAATGCATAATAGTAAAGACAATCAACAACATCCATTGCATTAATATAATAATTGTAATAGAAGTGTAATCTGTACAGTTTGTTAGACAGCATAAGTATAATCATAATAATAGATGAGTCTTGTATGTGCTCCATCTTCTCAAAAGTTTCATCTGTACCTGTCTACTGATGACCTGAGAATTCAAGTTATTTTTAAAACGAGTATTAGCATAAAGCTGGTGAATTCATAAGTATTTAGTGTCATCGCTTGTATAAAAGTGTTTATGATCATATATTATAACAGTTGACATCAATGTTTGAAAATAGTATGATCCGTAGAAAATCCTATATTTTCCAGTAAAAGTAGTCTTCTACCAAGACCTGGTTATCTGTATGTTTGATCCTTTTAAGATGTAAAAGTTTTTCCGGTGAAACTATCTGTATGAAAATATAGTTTTAGTCTTCATTCATGCAAATTGATTGGGAACATAATGTTTTACCCCAGTAGTGTCGCTGCCGGCTGAATGTAATAAAAATGCAGACTACACCTCGAGGAGTCTGTTTCGCCTTTAATTCTTAATGTGTTAATTAAAGGTCCGAATGTGAACTCATATGTAACCATGTTGATTGACGATCGAATAACCGATCACCCTCCAGGTCACACGTAGTATGGTGACATTTGTCACCCCTGGACCTAGTCGGCTCGGACTGTAGCTAGCAGTCAGTATGTGGGAGTGTCTGTCCCGTATAGATCTATACACAAAATGCCCGCTCTCCCTCCAGGAGACACTGGTTACACGGTGATAGCACAATGAAGTGTCGTATTGAGAAGTACTATGTCACATACTGTTTTAGTATATTCTCTTGTATTAGTGCATAATGTGCTTTCTGGTATCATGTATAGAATGTTCTCTTGTATAGTATATAGTATTCTCTTTGCATAGTATTTAACATGTACTAACTCATAATTGTACTAACTATAGTAAGTGTCATGGTAATAGTAATAATGAGCGGTAATCCTTAACTATACCTATTATAGTTAAATAGAAATATTAGCTGTATGCCCTTGATACACAAAGGTATTGAACTGGTAGTGAAGACTTTTATATCCAACAAAATTATATATAATATATAACTAAGAATACAACAACAGTCGGACAGATAACAATATACCCTACGTCCACATCAAACAAGAACATGAAGTAAGGTGAGTTATCAGTCCTAAGTCCTTCAAGTCTTACTTATATAAATATATTGGTGTAGATATGGTTTGGAAAACAAAAGAAGTTTAAAAGAATTTGGAAATAGTTTTATAACAATTTAACATGAAAAATAAGTTTGATAAACTTTCAACGCAGTTTTGCTAGCAAAACAGTTAAAAGTATAGAAAATCATCTTGGTTGCAAGTTATAAATCACATGTGATTGATACTATAACTTGTTTGATTCAACTTTGTATCCCCCCCCCATAAAAGCATTTAAAACATTTATAAGGTTGATTACGGGGTATGAACTCACTTATAGTGAGTAACTCGAATGAAAGATCGTTGTAGGATTGTTGGGTGTTAAATGGAGTCTTGAGCGCAAATGAATCCTATTTAACATATAGTTACATATATGTGAATATATTAGTAGTTATCATCACTAATAATGATAAAGACATTTACTAAGGATATAAAATACTTAGAATTAAGTGTTATCAAATCATATGGTTGCACAATAGGAGTGTGTAGTTGTATATTGGAGTGTAGGGCCACAAAAGCATGGCTTTAGTGTGTGTGCGGCCAGAGTGTGTGGCCAAGTGTGTGTGCGGCCGCACACTCACTATGGAGTTTGTCAAAATCGTGTTTCCAAGCCTTTGGGACATTCTAGTGAAGGCGTTTTGACCATTGCTTGGCTGGATTGGGAGTTTAGGGCGCTTTTGGACCCTAAAAAGTATGTGTGTGGTTGTACATGGTGTGTGTGGCCATACACACTCCTACAAACTTTACCAAATCGATTTCCCAACGCTTTGTGATGATTCTAAGAAGGTGTTTTGGTCGATGTTAAGCTTGGGGGAGTGTATAAGCCCATTTTAGGGCCAAAAGATGTGTGTGCGATCACACATGATGTATGTGCGGCCGTACACACATGAAGATCATCTAAAATAATTATTTCATGGATCAAACATCGAGGCAAAGGCTTTTCAACGTGTTTTAGTAAAGATCTAAGGGTGTTTACTTACTTGCTTTGATGATTGGAGAGGAAAACTTGAAGAACTCTTGAGAGAGAATGTTCCAACTTGAAGGAGTGTGAAAAAGGGTGTAGGGTTGACTTAGGTCCTTTATATAGGTTGGAGTGTGAGGCTAAGGGGGGTGTGCGGTTGGCTGTGTGCGGCTGGCTGGCCGCAACTCGGGTGTGCGGCTGCACACACCTTGTTGGGTGTGTTTGGCCCGATTTTGTGATGCTACACACATTCTCACCCTTCGTATGACTTATATCTAGGTTAAACTAAGCCTCAAGCACCCAAATAGACCCAAAACATTATTATAAAATAGTAGAACGAGGCTATCTTTAATAAAAATTGAAGAATGCACAAGTTAGAAATTTCGGGTTGTCACATTTTTCGGCTAGAAATTCTTCAAAATCTTGTTTCTTGAATTCCAATCCATTGTCGCTTCTTATATTTCTAACCAGCTTTCTTAGTTGAAGCTCTACTTATTTTATAAATTCATTGAGTTTAGGAGTCGCCTCTGATTTCTGTTTAAGAAAATATACCCAAGTGAATCGTGAAAAATCATCGACGATAACAAGGATGTACTTACTGCCACCGACACTCTCTATTGCCAAAGGCCCACAAAGATCGATGTGTAGCAGTTCACGAGGTTCAATAATTTTTGTGTTCACAAGAGTGGGATGACTCTTCGTGCTTTGCTTCCCTATTTCACATGCAGCGCATAGATGATCCTTATCAAACTTCAAGAGGGGAAGACCTCGCACATGATCACCGAGAACGAGCTTGTTGATATCTTTGAAGTTATGGTTTTAGAGTCTTCTGTGCCATAACCAACTATCATCAGAACAAGCCTTTGTTAACAGGCAGACTGCGGGTTTCCCTCGTATCGGATTTACATTTAACGGGTACATCTCTCCTTTTCGTTGTGAATTTATTAGAACCGTTTTCGCTTTTCTCTATCATATCTGATCCTTCATTATCAAATGAAACCTTCAGGCCAGTACCCACAACCAATTATGAATCACTGATCAGGTTGTGTTGTAATCCTTCCACATATGCAACTTTACGGATTCAGAAATCCACATTCGTGATCATGCCATAGCCTTTTATTGTGCCATAAGAGTTGTTTCCATACCTGACACATCCACCATCTTTGAGAGCACCAAACTCCCTCAGCTCTTCCTTCCTCCCTGTCATGTGACGTGAGCAACCATTATCAATATACCATTCATCGTCAAACTGCTCATCACAAATAACCTGCGAAAATTATGTAGATTTAGGAACCCAAAGTTTTTTGGGTCCTTGTTAGCCTTTTACAGAACATGGAAAAGTGATAGAAAGATCAAGCATGAACATTCGTTTTATTAAATTGGTTTTGTCTTTCTTTTTAATGGTGAGCACTTTGATTTTGTTATTTGATTTGTTTGAATAAGTATGTTTTTCTTTCTTTTGATTTTTAACAAATTCTTTCTTATCTTTCCTAGTGTTAGTGGTCGTCTTCTTCGTCCGATCTTCAGAATCTGAGTTGAGCTTTCCCTTCCTTGTAACATCCTTAGATTTAGGATTATTCGGTTTCTCAGAAAACCTTTTAAGAATCGGGGACTTTCGAACGAAACTACCATTTTGTTTATGAGAAGCACAAGAATGACATTGTGAACAGTGTTCATGTTTCGTCTATTGATTAGAAGTTTTTCTTTTCGTATATAGTTGGAGTTCTGGGATTGCCAAAACTGCTTCCTCTCATTGAGATTCTTCTGATATCTCCTGTTTCGTTGGCGTTTCTACTCTGCCAGTTGCTTGGAAGATTTGTGAATATTCACCTTTGGTTTCGTCTTCCTGGCATGAGGTTCGGTTCTCACAAAATGAGGTTCTCTTGTACCTTTTGAAGATTCATTTTGAATGTCCTTAGTGCCACTTATGTTGGCTTTATCGAACCTTGAAGGTTTATTTAATGGTTCAACAACGTGTCTTCTTTTCACTCTCCGCGAGGTTCGTTTCGACAGGCCTTTCGTTTCATCTGCATTGTGGATTGGGGCTGACCAAAAATGATTATTATAGCCATCAACATTAACTTTATTAATCAAGGTTGTTAACTCAACTGTATGATCCTTAGTTACTCCAGCGGTAGTGTACACCTGATTTGGTACCCTTTGTACCTTTTGCTATACCACAACGTTTTCCTTCAAAACATTGACCTTTTCTTTATACAGGCGAGCGAACTCAACAGAGTTTTCAGATATAAGGACTTTTGGTGTCAGTTCGGTTTTAATAAATTCGGAATAGTCAGCCTCACCCTCTACAGATATTTCACTCATTTCACTATCCTCATGAAATTCGGATGTTTTTTCAGCATTAATCTTGTTATCTGAACTCAACTTAGAACTCGATGAGTCAAATTTTTGTACAGTTTCGGTCTTTATTTTCAATTTATCATTTTCATCCAGTAAGTTTTTTAGCATGTCTTTATGGTCTTTGGACTTAATAAATTACTCAATTTTGTCGAGTCCAATTCTATAGGCTTCAGACGTTTCTTCATATGAGACAATTGATTCACAAATATAGCAATCATCATCTATTTCGTCTTCCTTTAATTCAAGGAAAGGCAAAATCATTTTGTGAATTTTGTTGCCTATTTCACAATCTAAATGTTACTGAGTAATGTAGGAATAAAGACGTTTAGCAATTAAGCAAAAAATATTCGTATGTTTAAAAAACTTTAAATTGTCACGTTGCAAATAAATCAATTCGTCTCTAGCCCTAACCAACTCTAATTCATTCTTCTCTATCCATATCCTTCGCTCCTCACTCTTGGAAGACACCCTATTGATTTGATCAGTTAGGTTAGAATTCATGAGTCGTGTTTGTTTTAGGCTACCACTTAAACTTGAAAAGGTAATTTTAAATCATTTCATTTTTTTCATAGTTAGAAACAGGTATTTTGAGAGATTCAAGGATAGAATTTACCTTCTTGGTCAACTGATTACACTCGTTGATCTACTCTCCAACGTGTTTTGCAATAAAGCATTTGTCTTCCCTTTCCTTCGCTTCATTACACCCTTAGTATGTATCATATCCTCGCATTTGTGACACTCGAGCTGTCACCATCAAACACTTTCCAACAAACTTAGATCCTTCTTCCTTCGCAACAAATGCCCTGCCAAGAGTGGGTTTGTGAACTTCCTCATCTTCCGAGTCAGTAGACCATACCTCTACTCCACTGAACATGTTTTCTTCAATGTTTTCCTGCACAATTAACACATGCATGGATTTATCGTTAGACTTTTTCTTCTTTGTCTCTTCAAGCTTACCCATGTAGTAAGCTTCGTCATCTTCACCATATTTCGTTTTATTCATTCTCCTTAGTATGCATTCCTTTGCTAGATGATTTTTGCCATGACAGTAATTACAGTCATAGCCAGAGTGACCCACAAGTTTGCTCTCCTTCTTCTCATCTTCTTTCTAAGGATTGCTTTTATCTTCGTCTTTCTCTTTCTTCAAACCAAATTTGGTTGTTGGTGGGGAACTTTTTTCTAGCAAACCACTTGGCATTTGATACCATCAATGCGTATTCTTCATTTGTTAGATCACACTCAAAAAGACTTGACTCTTCTTCTTCTTCAACTAAATTCATACCCTTTGAGATAAGAGCCAAGGATCCCATTCAGGAGACTACCTTCGTTTCCTTTGTCACAACACTTTCATCTGACTTGAGAATACCCAAAAGCTTCGCCAACGAGTAGGATTTAAACTGTTAATGAGCTTTAAGAGTTGTAACCACAGTCATCCATTCTGACCGTAGATCATTCATAAAAGTAACCTTCTACTCAATTAACTTTTTGCCGATTCCATGCTTAATCATCTTACTCAGAAGATGGTTATAGCGATCAAATGTTTGAATGAGACTTTCTTCTGGCTTTTGCATGAAGTCACCAAACTCCGAAAGTAGAAGAGTTTGAATTGAATGCTCGAGATCCGCATCGATGGAATATAACTCCTTAAGCCTATCCCATATCTACTTTGTAGTAGTGCATGAGCTCACCAAACAAAAAGTGTCAGATTGTAAAGCTAATCTGATCATCCTCATTGCTTTCACATTACTGATTAGTTTGTCTTTCTCTTTTTGAGTAACTTCTTTCATATCGATCATCAGTTGATTGTACTCTTTCTGTGTCTTGATGGTTCTGTTGGTTCCAGAGTGGGCGAAAGGACCCAGGGTAATAGACTCCCAGATCAAATATCCATTGTCCTCTGAGCCAAGAACACAATCTTCAAAGTGAAGAGCCAAGACTTCATACCCTTGAGTATACAAGATCATAATCCTCGTAGTCGAACCAATGTTGTTGGAGATGTTGATGGGGTTGGGTTGAGAATCGTCGTGTGACATGATGACTTGATTTGTTTACTTGTCAAGAATCAGACTTCTAAAGCTATATTAGAGAAAAATCGAGATCAAAGAACAACGCTAATGAAGAGATGACGGCTCAACAGATTTGATAAAGCGGAAACCCTAAAGATTTTCTTCAACCAGAAGAGATGTGTATGAGTTACACAGCCTCCTGCTCTGATACAAATTGATGAGATTAAAAACTATTTAAGATCGATGAGATTCTTAACAAGTAATCAGAATAACATAAAGTAATTAAGAGCACAAGATAAATCAAAAATGGTGTCGAATGATTAACAATTCACAACCTCATAAGAACTCTATGAAGAATTGTTACTGTAGAGGTGTTTTAGGGTTACAAAAGATATGATCGTCAACTTGTACATATATGGTGCATGCATGCATAATATAAAGCTAAACCCTAATAAATGAAACATGGCTGGACAGGCCCTGAACCGTGAGAACAATGGACCATAAACAAAGAGCCCAGTGATGCAATATTACAAACCCAATAGCAACAATTGTGTCATTAAGAAAATTCTTCCTGAATCATTGGGTAATGTAGACAATTTCTTACCCATCAATGGCATAATTTGTCCCGGCTTACAGTCCAGCTCAGACGTGGACGAAGAAATTCTTTTGTAAGGACCTGATTTAGTTGTAGATTATCCATTATTGCCTTCCAAGATATGTCCTAACCAAGAGTCATCATTAAGTTACTATGTGGTACTACAGTCCACCCTAATGTAGACCCCAGTCAAAAGCACAACTACTCTTCAAGCTATATTGCTGAACTGCCCATTGATAATTTTGAATTTGGACAATGCTCTCATATTCATGAACTTTCTAGTTCTGATGACTCAAGTCCTCTATTTTTACCTCAAACAAAGAATTTCAAGAAACCTCAGTTAAATGTTCCTGATGTTGTCTCACCAAAGGTAGAAGCAAAATTGGCTCTGGAAAAAGAGATTAGATCGTGACATGAAACACGGGAAGCTAATACCAAGAACAAAAATTTCAAAAACCATACCAAGTTTTCAAACAAAAGGAATTTTTAAAAACCCACCAGTGCAGAAAAAATTTCAAAACCCACTGCAATCTATGGATCGTGCAAAAAGTCATGTATAGTGACTAAATCTAATGACTCCAACAAAACTGAAAATTTTCAAAAAGGAGTGAAGTCACCATCACCAAATTCCTTGAAAGACACAAAAATGAAGGGTATTTTAGTCACTTCCAATTTTCGAAATCCCTTCCATTAGTCAAAAGGTCGAAACCTAAGAGTAAGTCTTTTAACAAACCATTTCAAAATCTAGTGGACAATTCAAAGAAACAACAACCTCAGACTAGTCAAAAGCAAAAGACCACAACCTATAGACCATTGACTAAGTATGGTCCTTGGATTAATGAAAATAACTTATCTTTTTGCTTTTATCCACTGCCATCAAGGATTTGTCCAATCCCAACTCAAAAAAATCAAAAATATGTAACACATCGTGGTGCCAAATAAACATGGACAAAGAAATCTCTTTCCAAGGGTAACATCTTGTTTCGAATTGTTCCTATTTTGAATTGGTAATCAGAGAATTAAGAGTTATCAAGCTACAAATATCTGAGGGGTTGGGTTTCGGACCCAGTTAGAGTTAAATAATGTACCTTGAATTGATCGGGTATTTAATTTGAGTTTTTGGGTCAAGTGTATTTCAGTATATTGTCAGCTCGGATTTTTATGGGAAGTGGATTTTAGTTTGGGATATTTATAGTAGGCACGAACTGATAATAGTGTTAAGTGTTGAGTTTTGAGAAAAGCCTTCAGAAGAATTAGGGTTTTGAGAAAAGCCTTGGTACACAGGTCGTACCAAAGTGGTATGCAGGGCGTACCACAGAGAAGGAACTACGCGCGAGGCATAACTGGGAGGAACATGTACGAGAAGGTATGCTAGGCGTATGAGGGTCAAATTGAAAACCCTAATCTTTGGGTTGTACCCTATATAAGCATAATGTTAAGCCTCCTTCTTCATTCTAACACTCCTCCACCCTCTAAAACCCTAGAAATTGTCCTCAATAACTCATGGTGGCATTTTGAGCTTATGGAGTCCATTTTGGAGTGTTTGGCCCATTTTCAAGAAGGTGTAGTTTGATGCAAAGATGGGGATTAAGGAGAAGCTTATGGGTCGGGCTTTTGTGAATCATTTTTAGCTTGATGAAGGTGTAAAGCTTTGAACTTGATCATTGATGTTTTAGATCTTATTTGGGTTGCTTTTTGGTATCTTTCTTGTCTAAAGAATATCATTTGGTGCATGCCTTGTTTTGGTCGAGATGGGTTGTTCTTTTAGACCTTGGATGGGTACTAAGGTATAAAAATGAGGTCTTTTGGGCTAGTTTGGTCCCTTATTCTGTGTAGGAGATCTTAATGGATTACGACCATGCATTAAGCCCTTTTTAGTCAACCAAAGTCTTAAAGTTTGAGACTTTATGGTTCAAGCGCACATTTGCGTAGTGGATCTGAAGTTTGAGCTTATGTGCTTGATCCATTAAGCACTTATTGGAATTTTAAGACTTGCGAGGGTATGCGTCACATAAGGCTTTGTACACCCCACATTCAGAGTCAACTTTCCCGTAATTGGTCAATGCGTGGCGAGGTACGTCCAGCGTACCGAAGGGGTATGCCCCGCATATGCCTTCTATTGGGCTTCAGACTCTGGGCTCCTGGTACTAGGCCATCTGTTTGGACTTGATACTTGGGTGCTAATAGTCTATCTGTATGGGTGTGTCTTGGGATAAGTAGAGGACCGGACATTATGGGAAGGCTCATTAAGGGTTGCACCCAATTTGGGAAATTGGGCCAAGTTTGGACCTTAAAGTATTTTGAGTTTTTTTGATGAAGTTTTAGGTTTGGCTTGTTATGAGTCTTAGTGGGCCAATTGGAATGAGGGTTCTGGACTAAGGAGAATATTGGGCTTTAAGTTAAGGCCCATTAGAAAGATCTAGGCGCAATTTGGAAAATTAGGCCATAAGTGGGCCGTAATTCGGCTTTGATGATTATGGATTATTGGTCCATCGAAATGCTAAGTGTGTTGGACTAAAAAGAATGATTGAGCCTCATGGCAAGACCCATGTAGAGGTTTGGGCCCAATTTGGAAAATTGGGCCATTGATAGATTTATGGAGATTATAGTGTTGTGCATTTTTTTGGTTTGGGCCTTTATATTGGATCATACTGGGCCATGGGTAGAATTGTTATTTTACCCTATCTATGGATTAAGGTTTATAGTATGGGATCCAATTGCTAATTTGATATATTTATTGACATTGATAGCTCAGGAAGCCAGCGGGGCAGCATCTAAAGATTTTATTCGGGGAGCTTCAGCATTCGAGGTCAGTCTCCTCACCATACCGATGGGTCAAAGGCACCAAGGCTTGCCCATTATTTGCTATGTGGTATGCTAGTTGGTTATATGGTATGTAGTATGCTAGTTGCATTTGTGATACTTGCATGAAAGACCTCAGGAGTTCCCGAGGCGCTTGGTTGGAAGACCTTGGAGGGTTTCCATGGCATCCTAAGTAAAGACCTCGGGGGGTTCCCGAAGCACTAGGGTGTAAGACCTTGGAGGTTTTCCATGGCATCCTTAGTTAAGAAATTGGGGAGTTCCCAATGCATTAGGCTAAGACCATGTGGGGTTCCCATGGCACCCGGAGTAAGACCCTGGAGGGTTTACAGGGCATCCTTATATGTTTATATGTATGGTTTATATGGTATTTCGGCTAATACCATGTGGGGGTTCCCATGGTACCTGGAGTAAGACCTTAGAGGATTTCCACGTCTTCCTTATATGTTTATATGCATGGCTTTTATGATTGATATGGTTTATGTGATTATGTGGATTATGTGGGGTATGCTCTGGGGAACTCACTAAGCTTCATGCTTACAGTTTTGTTTATCGTTTCAAGTATCATCAGTTTGGATAGGAAGAGCTCGGCATGATAGCATCGCATGCACCCATGTTTTCCGCATCACATGATTCTGGGATGTAAATCTGATAAATTTTTTAATTAAACCATGTTTTTTAATGTTTGCAATAAGTGGCACTTGTGTTTGGCTATACTGGAAAATAAAATTTTTTTTACCCTGTATTTTTGGGTCGTTACAAGTTGGTATCAGAGTCTTGGTTTGAGGGATTCAAACGTACTCTTGAGTGTGTTTGAACTCAAACTGAGGATTTGGTAAAGTTTTCAAATGAAAAAAATATATATTTTGAGAAAAGAACTTTCTAAGATAAAAAAAGGGTGTGGTGCATGCAATCAACCAAGCTTAAGTAAGTTTTCCCAGAATACCCATATATGTTATCTGTTATGACTTGGTTTATGAATATGTGAATCGCATGCTAAATAGGGCTAGGAGAGATGCTTCCATATATTGCATGAGCTGGTAGACTTTCATATTTGTGCTGAGTAGTCAACGATAAATTGGCCTGATATGTGATGCCTGTAGCCTTGGGGATACTGGATGCTATGCAGGAATGAGAATGACTAATGTTAGTGGTAACTGCTAAGTGTATGCTTTGAAAATTGTATACGGTTAGGATCTTTTAGCCATAGAATAACTAATTTGGCCTTATTTCCTGTTCCTTGTATGGTTGTGGTCTTGGCATGAAGGTTGATGGGGATAACGTGAGTTATGATATGCAGGTCAAATGTTCTATGATAATTTAATGGGTTGGAGAGTTACTGCATGAATTCTGCTTGGTTTGTGCTTTGCAGAGCTTTTGAATTATGGGAGTCAGCCACTAAGTGAATTTGACAATATTCTAGAGGTGGATTGCTGACATCATGAGGAGTCCTTTAGTAGCTAATGGAAGGGCAAGGTTGGGAACCTAGGAAAGCCTAGGATATGCTCTAGTGAGTTAGTAGAGCGGTTAGGTGAGGTTGGGAACCTAGGGTAAGCCTAGGAGTTGCTTTGGTGGGTATCATGCTGCTGTTTAGCGGATATTTGATGCATCAGTGGACTAGGTGACTTAGAGGATTCAGGAGGATTGCTGGGGAAAGTATAGATAGGTGTGGAAAGTACTATTGGTCTCATACTACTGAAAGCACATGATCAATACTCAAATCGGTGAGTGTCTTGGAGAATCTAAGAAGCTTATGGGATGGAGAATTCTTGGTTATGCTTGGACCAGGGGAATAGCTACATTGCAAAATGCGGATGAGCACGAATGGGATGGACCAAGGTTAGGTCCCAGCTCCGGTGGTGAGCCAGTTAATGGAAGGACTGCCAGGGTTATGAGTTCATGTTGGATTTAGGAGATGGAAAGTGTTTTTGCACTGGTCCCTACCCCTTAGGAGCTAAGGTTCAGTTCGCCTTGGAACTCTTGTATCGGGCGGCAAGGATTGATTGTGTGAGCTATTGCGCTTTCGGGATTGGAGATTATGTCTTGGGAGTAGTTTGTAGCCCAGTTTAGCACAGAGGTTGCTTCAACTACTACTTTTCAGTTGTCGACGATTGAGTTGGTGAATATGTCAGGGTGCGAGACCCTGAATGATATGATTTCTAGAGTCGAGGGCAGTAGATCGATTTGGCGTACCTCGGGAAGAGAGGATCAGGTCAGGTGCATTTAGTGGAGGGTTTAGGAAGAGACCCAGGAATTTTTAGCAACGTTTGAGAGGCCATCAGGGTCGGAGTCAGTACAACACGTACGGGAAATCGTATGGTGCAGTTATTGCTCCAAGAGTACATGTTGCTACAAGCGTAGCAGCATTGATTGTGTCAGCAGGTAACATTACAAGTGGGTGCACGACTTTGGGCATGTCTGGTCAGATGGATCGACGGTAAGGTTTGGGATAGTTGTGCACGAGGTGAGAGTGTTGTGAGACTGCGGGGTAGCCTGTAGCATTTACCAGTCCCTACACAGCGGTAGGATGGTGGTAAATTTGTATTCGCCTTCAGATTTCTTTGGTAAAAGGCTGGTTTAGGAAGTGATTAGGATTATCCGATTGGTTAATATTACAAGAGTATTCTTCAGGATATCAAGAGCAGAGTGATCATTGTGTTTGGCTAGCAATAGGGCGCTTGTGTTGTTCGGTGCAAGATTTGGGCAAGTCATGCATACTGATGGAAATGGATCGGAGGGCATAAGGTGTAAGAGGTGGAGGAGAATTGTTGAGCCCAAGTGGGGGAGAAACAAGTGGCTGCATAGGCCTACGTTATGTTGGTGGGAGTTCAGGGAACTCCTAATCCCTTTTCAGCATCACCTCTATCATTCATTGTAAGTAGCGTGAATCTATAGGTGTGATATGAACTCCTATTGGGATATAGGATTCGACTCGAGAGGTGCGATGATGTGATAGTCTGAGTGTGGTAAGGCCATGGGTGGTATGTGGAACTCCCGAGTTTCAGGTCTAAGCATTTTTGACAATGTAATAGTCTAGGTCAACTATTTTAACTCATTTTGAAGTAATAAAGATGAAATATTTGAGTATTATGTGAATTATGTGTATTTATTTGCTTATTATTTAATTATAAATGTATAATTAATAAAGAATAAAAATAAGCATCAAAATTAAAGTGTGAGATAAGCTCGATATCTTTATATAAAGTTGTAGTGGTCGAAAGAAGGATTCAGGGGATATAAAGAACGCTGAAATCTGAGTTATAAGGAAGAAGTTATGACCCGTCGAAGTTTCGCGACGGAATCGGCACGATACCGGGAAGCGTAAAAACTGAATTTACGATAGAGCAAGATTTAGCCTTAGCGATCTAAACGAAAGTCGTAGAATGCATTAAACCGAGAGTGTCCATAAAAAGAATGCCCAAATCTGATTTCTTATGAAGAAGTTATGATTTTTCGAAGTTTCGACTTAACAGTGTACAACCCAAAAATGGAATATTAGATCGAGCGGTTTTTAGCCGACACGACTTGAACGAGAATCGAAGATGTCGTTAAGAGTAGCGTAATGAGAAAAAGATGGGCGAAAATGGACGTCGGATGAAGATGTTACGAGAATTTAACGAACAATCCTGTCCCGGCCTGTTAATAATATAACTTTTAAAATAAAGTCAAAATTAGCCAACAGAGTCTAAACGAAAGTTGTAGAGTGCGTTCCCACTTCGCGTGGATATAAAGAATGTCGAAAAAGGAGATCATATGTGAAAGTTATGATTTTATAAGTCGGAAAGTGAAATTGCGAAATCTGTTGAGAAGTTGATGATGTGGCTCGATTAGGGCCGTCGCTTGTCGACCACAGTGCTCGCTTCGGATGATGACACGCCGCTTCGCTACGCCCCGCATCTGAGGCCAATTACGCCCTGCGTACGTTCTCTTCTTATCCATTCCTAGAGTAGGTGCGTGTGAGCCAGCTGGATCCGAGTTGGTGTTCTTATCCGAGGACTACGCCCCGCGTAACCTCCCTACGCCCAGCGTACCACCGAGGCTTCGCGCCTATAAAAGGCATGCGAAGTTGATCGGATTTCTCACACATTTCTCCACTCTTTCCCTCGCTACTTTCTCTTTCTAGCTTCCCTAAACCCTCCTAAACCCTAGGTAAACCCCCTAGCCCCCGAAGGAAGCCCCGTGGCTCCCAGAGTCCCTAGAAAAAGGGTCTTTCGGTTTTGGAAACGCTGCTCCGAGCAAAGCCCGGTTTTCTTTAAAATATGTTGTAAGTGAGCTACACTTATGCAATTTTTAATATAACTTTCAAATAATTATAGTAATGTGATTATGTCCTTAAAATAATTATCTGGGCTATTTTTATGAGTTATATTGAGTGTTATTTAACGCTTATATATTAATAATAATAGCTAGACTATTAATTACTCGCGGTTGACGTTAGACTAAACCCTAGTGGTATTGATACTAGGTTTTTATCGAAGGAAATTGTTTTAAGAGTATCGAAGCACTGTCCAAGTGCTGAGTCACCACCTTTCAGGTGAGTGAATAGTTACTTTCAGCTTACACATAGATATGAAGCATTTTATATAAATTGTGTGCTATGTGTGCATATTATCTAAATACTTGCTATCTATGCTGGATGAACATTTTTATACATGTTTTCAATGATTTAAACTGTATATGTATTTTATATCTATGAAAATGTTGGGGTAAAAGATGGGTAAATGTAATAGGTGATGTTTGATAAAATGATGAGAGGTCTCGATGTTAATGTGGTTGATTCTGTCATCTAGCGGAGTATGGATGACGACCACGGACTCTTCTAGACAGTCCAGTGGAACCCTAGCAGGCTCGCAACCTGTAGATGTTTCTGAACGATGTGTTCACCGGTATACTGCATCCGCCACATGGTTGCCTTTTGGACATTTATTGCTAAGGAATCCCCTTAGCAGTAGTGTCCATCCCGATGATGATCCTGAGGCTAGGTCCGTTATGATAGGTGTTTAGGGACGTAAAGTGAGGATAACGGGAACGGTTAATCTAGTTATTGTTGATTGATGAAATTAATAAACTTATTTATTGTGGGTTGAAAACCCTATGTGCTCACCAGGCTCCCATGCCTGACCCACTCAGTTTCTTGGATTACAAGTAGTGGCGCATGAGCATAGATGTGATGTTTTGGATGAGGGATTACAGATATAGGCCTGTACATATGAAATAATGTAGCAAGGCTTATGTTGTACTGTTTATGCTTTTGATCTGTATCGAACATGAAATCCCAAGTCTTTTAATGAAATACATTTCTTTGGAAATGCTTTTGATAAATCTTTATCATATTTTGTTTTGGGACAAATTCCGCAACACTTTTATTTAAAATGTTACTCTGGTTTTCAAACAAAGCATAAACAAAATCGGTCTTTTCTGGCCGTGAAAATGGGGATGTCATAGTTGGTGTCAGAGCATTAGTTTAAACGAACTAGGAATTTGTAGGATTTCTAGACTTAAACTTAGAATGCTAAGCGATGATTATGATGTAATAGCCCGAATTTCCAGGTATCTTTATTGTTTATGATTTTGGTATTTTGAGAGGGGACTCGGCGAGTTGGAGCTCAGACTCGCCGAGTAGGGACGCGATTCTGGACGCGGGATTCGCCTGGACTCGGCGAGTCCAGGATATGGACTCGGCGAGTCCGCGCTGTTTAATGAAACCCTAATTTCTCCGGTTTGGGACCTATTTAAAGGGCCTTATGGCCGTCATTTGTACCCAACAGTCCATAAAGAGAAACCCTAGAGTGCTTTAGCGATTTGAGAGAGAGAAAGGAAGCATTTCTTGACCTTTGTGTGTTGTTTAGCAAAGAAGAGGGAAGTCCTAGCCAAGAGCAAGCAAAGGAGGTTGCTATTCTGTGGATTTGAAGCTTAGATCATCGATCTAAAGGTATGATTTCGGCTCATCTTCTGTTTTGTGAAGTATATTTGGACTTAGGGCTTCTTGTGGAATTTGTTGGGTTGATTTGATGGTCAAATAGTCCCTTGCTAGTGATGAGGCTTTGGATCTGGATCCATAGAGGTCCAGAGAGCCTCATTCATCAAGCTTTATGAAGAACAATGGAGGTTATGACCTTGAGTTGTTATATTTGTTGATAATTCTTCATATATTGACATTTAGAGGTTGTATGTACAGCAAGTTTGGGGCTTTACGTGATGAATCAGTCTAGGAAGGCCAGATCTATGAATTGTTGGAGCAGATCTGACCTTAGAAGCGAGTTTGAGTGATTGCATGGTATGGACTCGCCGAATCCGATGAGCAGACTCGGCGAGTAGCTTGAAGATTGCCTTGAGTTCGCTCTATGAGTGGTCCAGACGAGTCATAGGTTGACTCAATGAGTCAGGGTGAGTCAGAGAGGGTTGACAGGTGGACTGAGTCGAGCTGGGACTCGCCGAGTTGTTCTTGAGACTCGGCAAGTTGAGTCGGGGTGGCCCCGCGATTCTTCCACGTGGAACTCGTCGAGTCAGGGGGAGTACTCGACGTGTAAGAAGGGAATCCTAGACAGTTGGTGAAAACGTCTAGACTCGCCGAGTTGCCCTTGTGCACTCACCGAGTCCGGTCAAAGTTGACCGTTGACCGTTGACCTGTGTTGACTTCTTAGGGATAGTCAACCTTAGAGATAAAAAGTGTTAATAAGAGATGTATGATGTTATAGGGAGATTGTAGCTCGGAGGATCCATCACGAGTGATTTCGGGATTTGCTAGCTATCGATATTCACGAGGTGAGTCTTCTCACTATACTGTACCCGGAAGGGTTTGATTGTGTGACCGGAAGGTCGGTTATGATATGAGACATATGTTTTATATGTGATAAGTTAATTGTTATATGTGCTATATATGAGATGTTTAATGTGGGCCGGAAGGCATTATGATATGGGCCGGAGGGTGAATATGTTATGGGCCGGAAGGCATTGTAGTGTGGACCGAAGGGTTGGCGTGGGTAGGACCGGAAGGTTTACCCAGCAGGGACGGAAGTCCCCTGAGACACATGGACCGGAAGGTCAGGGCCTGGAAAGGCGTATGTGCGTAAGTTGTATTTTGGGGAACTCACTAAGCGATTATGCTTACAGTTGTTGTGTATGTGTTTCAGGTACTAGCGAGGACCGTGGGAAGGCGCCGGCGTGATCTGTACACACTGATAGATGATTTATGATCTTGGGATTCATATGATTTGTATTATGATATGACACGTTGAATGTTTATGCCTTGTTTTGGATGAAAATACTTCCTTTTGAAATGAAAAATTTGTTTAAAAAGAAAATTGTCGTTGTTACATATGAGGTGTGAGCACTAGCTTATTTTAGGAATTATGCCTAAAATGCTTTTATGCGCTAAATGCTTTGTGCGTGATATGCTGTTATTTGTTCGGGTCTGTGGTCTGTTGCCGACCGGATCTGGAAACCTTATGTGTTTAGGATTCTAAACGTAGGACTACGATATTAGAACTAGCATGTAAACGTTTCAGAGTGATAAAGATTATTTAAACATTAGTCCTAAATAAAGATAGGAACCAACCCCCAGTGGTTCAGCAAATACATGTTGTAGAAGAAGTTTCACCTGAGCCAGTCACCATGGCTGGAGTTCAAGCCATGATTCAGGCTATGCTAGCTGAACAAAGGGAAGAAATGAGACAAATGTTCCACGAAAATAGGGACGAACCTACCATAAATGTTGAGCCGACCGAGCCAATTCCCGAACAATCTGAGGATGGGAACTACAGCCGCCAAGTAAGTCAAGTAGGGACTCAACGTGAGCAAAGGGGTGGCCCAGAAAGGAGAGACAACAAGGATGGGCGGATGTACAAGAATTTCTTAGGTGCGAAACCACCAAGTCTCTCAAGAAGCCCAAAGCCTGTTGAGATTATGGATTGGATCTTCGAGATGGAGATGGTGTTTAAGAGTTGCGACTGCAGCGACAAGCAAAAGACCGTCTTTGTTGTGAGACAACTGAAAACTGGAGTCTTGAGCTGGTGGAAGCTATTGGCGGATACAATGTCGCGAGGAGAAGCTCTGAAAATGTCATGGGATGAGTTCTTGGAACAACTGAAGGCGCAGTACTGTTCGGAGATAGATCTAGTTGATCTGAATAATGAGTTCCAAAACTTGAAGAAGGGAAGAATGAGCATCGACACCTATGCTGCTGTATTCACAGAAAAGATCAAGTTGTTTCCATACTTGGTGCCAACCGAACTTTCCAAAATTGAGAAATTCGCAAATGGACTGCCAGCCGACTATGGCCCAACAGTCAAGATGGCAACCACTCTAAAATCAGTCGTTCGAGCGGCTAAGAATGTGGAGACCCAACAAAAGGAAAGAGGCCTGGAAAGGGCTGAGGTTGGTGCGAAATGAAAGTTCGATGGATCCTCGAAGTCCAATAAGAAGAGTAGATTCTTGAAGTCTGGTTCGAGAGGAGGAGGATCAGAAGCAAAGTGGTGTGACAAGTGCAAGAAGAAGCACTCTGGGAAGTGTGACGGAGGGGTCACTTGTTTCAAATGCCGAAAGCCTGGGCACTATGCCAATGAATGCACCCCCACCCAGAAGGCCTGTTTATGGGTGTTATGAAGAAGGGCACATTTTGAAGGACTGCCCGAAAAAGGAGGCAGGAAGACCCAATATACCACCAAAGCCGAAGGCAAGAGCCTTCCAACTGACGCTCGAGGCTGTGAAGCAGGCGGCAGATGTCGCTTCAGGTACCTTTCTTGTAAATGGTTTGCTTGCAAATATACTATTTGATTCTGGAGCCAAGTACTCCTTTGTGTCGCATAAATTTGGTGGGAAATTAGCATTGCCTGTAGAAAAACTTGATAATGCCCTGATTGTAGAAGTTGCCAGTGGCAAATTCGTACATGTTAGTAATCGTATTAAGAACGTAGTCATCGACCTAAATGGAACGAATTCCATGAGGAGCTATTACCCATAGAGTTAAACGGTTTCGACATCGTTTTGGGTATGGATTGGCTTAGCGCCAATGATGCCGAGGTATTATGTCAAAAGAAGATAGTAAGGGTATACCCACCCGGATAGGAATCATTTATGGTGTACGGGGATAAATGCAGAGTGAATTCAGGAATCATCTCCCTATTGAAAGCCAGTAAATGTTTGTCCAAAGGATGTGCATCATACTTGGCATTCGTAATCGATGCTAAGAAGGAAAAGAAAGAGGTGCAAAATATATCGGTCGTATGTGATTATTCGGAAGTCTGTCCCGAAGATCTTCCCGGATTACCACCTGATAGGAAATTGGAGTTTCGTATATACTTGTTACCAGGTACAACACCGATGGCAAAGGCAGCTTACTGATTAGCACCGACGGATATAAAGGAGCTTATGATGCAACTTCAGGAGCTATTGGACAACGGTTTCATTCGTCCTAGTTCATCACCCTGGGGAGCTCTTGTGTTATTCGTGAAGAAGAAGGACGGAATCATGAGGATGTGCATAGACTACCGAGAGTTGAATAAGGCAACGGTGAAGAACAAGTATCTGCTGCAAGGTTTGAGCTACTTCTGAAAGATCGATCTTAGGTCAGGATATCATCATCTGAAGGTAAGAGAGCGGGATATTAAGAATACTGCATTTAGAACGAGATATGGACACTATGAGTTCTTGGTTATGTCATTCGGACTAACCATTATTCCAACAACATTCATGGATTTGATGAACAGGGTTTGTAAACCATTCCTCGATAAATTTGTGATAGTGTTCATCGACGACATTCTAATCTACTCGAAAAGCCAAGAGGAGCATGGCAAGCATCTACGGGAAGTATTAGAAGTGCTGAAGAAGGAGAAGCTTTACACTAAGTTCTCCAAATGCGACTTTTGGATACGAGAAGTCTAGTTCTTAGGTCACGTGGTTAACCAAGAAGGGATAATGGTTGACCCTACAAAGATCGAGGCTGTGATGAAGTGGGAATGTTCGAAAAGTCCCACGGAGAACCGAAGCTTTCTAGGATTAGCCGGATATTACTGACGATTTATCCAAGGCTTTTCTTCGATAGCTGCTCCATTGACAGCATTGACCCACAAAGGAGCTACATATACGTGGAATGAGAAACACGATGAGGCATTCGAGAAGCTAAAGATGAAGTTATGTGAAGCACCGATACTTTCTCTACCCGATGGAGTTGAAGACTTTGCGGTATATAGTGACGCATATGGAGTCGCGTTAGGTTGTGTTCTGACCCAAAGAGAAAAGGTGATAGCATACGCATCATGACAATTGAAAGAGCATGAAAAGAACTACCCCACTTACGACTTGGAGTTGGAAGCGGTAGTTTTCGCTCTAAAGATATGGAGGCATTACCTCTACGGCACGAAGTGCAAGTTGTTCACTGATCCTAAGAGTCTCTAGTATATCTTTAATCAGAAAGAATTGAACATGAGGCAACGACGCTGGTTAGAGTTACTCAAGGACTACGACTATGACATACTGTACCACCCCGGTAAAGCAAATGTTGTTGCTGATGCTCTCAGTCGGAAGTCAACCTTGAAAGGAAAAGGCCAAGAGCATTGAGAATCGAAGTCGTCTCGACGATTGTGGAAATTCTCAGGAAAGCTCAAGAAGAAGCTTTAGAGAAGAATGACCGAAAGGAAGAATGTTTGGGCAAAACGTTAGTGTTCGGTACAAACAGTCAAGGACTGTAGGTATTCCAAGATCAAATTTTGGTACCTAAGACGGGAGGAATAAGAGACCTTATGATGGAAGAATCACACAAGACCATGTACTCGATTCATCCCGGTAGCACTAAAATGTATAAGGACCTAAAACCCTACTACCGGTGGCCGACGATGAAACTCGATGTTGCGAAGTATGTGGCTATGTGTGTGACATGTGCAAGAGTTAAGGCACAACATCAGAAACTGTATGGGAGTTTAGAACCTTTACCTGTACCCATGAGTAAATGCGAAGACATCACCATGGATTTTGTGACTAAACTGCTCAAGACGAAGAACGGTCACGACATGATTTGGGTAGTCGTGGATCGATTCACCAAGAGTGCACACTTCATAGCAGCCAACGAGAAGTGGTCTATGGATAAGCTCGCAAATGCTTATGTGAAGGAAATTGTAAGACTTTATGGTGTTCCTCTTACGATTGTATCAGATCATGATTGTCGCTTCACGTCGAGGTTTTTGGAGGAGTCTACAAGAGGAGTTGGGTATAAAGTTGCGTTTGAGTACTGCTTACCATCCGCAAACTGATGGTCAGAGCGAAAGAACGATTCAGACACTGGAAGATATGCTGAGAGCATGTACCCTCGAGTTCCAAGGGAACTGGGCCGAGCACTTACCTCTGGTAGAATTCTCATACAACAACAGTTTCCAATCGAGCATCAAGATGGCACCTTATCAAGCCTTGTATGTACAGAAGTGTCGTACGCCGTCTTGTAGGCTTGAAGTCGAAGAGAAGCAGTTTATGGGCCCCAAGATAGTCTATGAGACTGCTGAGAAGTTAAAAGTGATTAGGGAAAAGATGTTAGGAGCTCAGGATCGTCAGAAGAGCTATGTTGACCAGAAGAGACGACCGATGACCTTCGAAGATGGGGATTCGGTTTTGCTTAAAGTCTCACCGTGGAAGGGACTTATAAGATTTGGGAAATGAGGGAAGTTGAGTCCAAGGTTTATTGGACAGTTCAAAGTTCTTCAGGAGATTGGGAACCAAGCTTACAAGCTGGAATTGCCCGAAGAACTCGAAGGTATTCATAACACATTCCATGTGTGTTATCTAAGGAAATTCATGGGAGAAATTCTCGACATAATTCCAATCTCAGAGTTAAGGATGGATAAGAATAAGAGGCTGATCGAAGAGCCTAAGGCAATTGTTGACCGTAAGACTAAGAAGTTACGACGCATGATGGTCGACTTAGTGCTAGTCCGATGGAAACATTCGAATGGGCCGAATCTCACTTGGGAAATAGAGGATGACATGATGAGTCGCTACCCACATCTGTTTACTGATGCAAGATTCCGCGACGGAATCATCCTAAGGGGGAGAGAATTGTAATACCCGGGTTTAAGGGCTAAGCATTTTTGACAATGTAATAGTCTAGGTCAACTATTGTAACTCATTTTGAAGTAATAAAGATGAAATATTTGAGTATTATGTGATTTATGTGTATTTATGTGCTTATTATTTAATTATAAATGTATAATTAATAATGAATAAAAATAAACATCAAAATTAAAGTGTCATATAAGCCTGATATCTTTATGTAAAGTTGTAGTGGTCGAAACAAGGCTTTCGGGGATAGAAAGAACGCCGAAATCCGAGTTATAACGAAGAAGTTATGACCCGTCGAAGTTTCGCGACGGAACCGGCACGATACCGGGAAGCATAAAAAGTGAATTTACGATAGAGCGAGATTTAGCCTTAGCAATCTGAAAGAAAGTCGTAGAATGCATTAAACCGAGAGTGTCCATAAAAAGAATGCCCGAATCTGATTTCTTATGAAGAAGTTATGATTTTTCGAAGTTTCGGCTTAACAGTGTACAACCTGAAAATGGAATATTAGATCGAGCGGTTTTTAGCCGACACAACCTGAACGAGAATCGAAGATGTCGTTAAGAGTAGCATAACAAGAAAAAGATGGGCAAAAACGGACGTCGGATGAAGATGTTACGAGAATTTAACGGACCAATCCTGTCCCGGGCTGTTAACAATATAACTTTTAAAATAAAGTGAAAATTAGCCAACAGAGTCTAAACGAAAGTTGTAGACTGCATTCCCACCTTCACGTGGATATAAAAAACGTCGAAAAAGGAGATCATATGTGAAAGTTATGATTTTTAGAAGTCAGATAGTGAAATTGCAAAATTTGTTGAGAAGTTGATGACGTGGCTCGATCAGGGCCGTCGCTTGCTGACCATAGTGCTCGCTTCGGATGATGACACGCCGCTTTGCTACGCCCCGTATCCGAGGCCAAGTACGCCCCGCGTACGTTCTCTTTTTATCCATTCTGAGAGTAGGTTCATGATAGCCAGCTAAATCCGAGCTGGTGTTCTTATCCGAGGACTACGCCCCGCGTAACCTCCCTACGCCCCGCGTACCACCGAGGCTTCACGCCTATAAAAGGCATGCGAAGTTGCTCGGATTTCTCACACATTTCTCCACTCTTTCTCTCATTACTTTCTCTCTCTAGCTTCCCTAAACCCTCCTAAACGGTAGGTAAACCCCCTATCCCCCGAAGGAAGCCCCGAGGCTCCCGGAGTCCCGGGAAAAAGGGTGTTTCGGTTTCGGAAACGCTACTCTGAGCAAAGCCCGATTTTCTTTAAAATCCGATGTAAGTGAGATACGCTTATGCAATTTTTAATATAACTATCAAATAATTATAGTAATGTTATTAGGTTCTTAAAATAATTATTTGGGCTATTATTATGAGTTATATTAACTGTTATTTAACGCTTATATAATAATAATAATAATTGCTAGACTATTAATTACTCATGGTTGACGTTACACTAAACCCTAGTGGTATTGATACTAGGTTTTTATCGAAGGAAAATTGTTTTAAGAGTATCGAAGCGCTGTCCGAGTGCTGAGTCACCACCTTTTCGGTGAGTGCATAGTTACTTTCAGCTTACACATAGATATGAAGTATTTTATATAAATTGTGGGCTATGTGTGATTTCTTGTATGAGGGATTATGGATATAGGATTGTAGATATGAAGTAATGTAGTAAGTCTTATCTTGTACTGTTTATGCTTTTGATCTGTATCGAACATGACATCCCAAGTCTTTTAATGAAATACATTTCTTCGGAAATGTTTTTGATAAATCTTTATCATATTTTGTTTTGGGACAAATTCCGCAACACTTTTATTTAAAATGTTACTCTGATTTTCAAACAAAGCATAAACAAAATCGGTCTTTTCAGGCCATGAAAATGGGGATGTCACAGTATGCATGGTGGGATTGAAGTAGTATTAGGCTGCGATAGGATCATATAATTCATCGGTTCAAAGTAGACTATTCAGGAGATGGTCATAAGCATGGAAGGGGTATGAGCTCGTGCTTTGGGCACGCCGACTAGGGATGTATGGAAATTCTTTTTTTTGGGATTGAGGATCTTCGAAGTCCAGGGGTATTCCAGGACAATTATGGGAATTCGAGATAGAACTAGTAGAGACCGCAGAGTCAAGGGTTTGGATCTTGAGTTGCAGGATCATGTGGATAATCAATATGTGACGCAGTAGGGTTTAGGTTGGGTAGCTTCGATATTGATCTCTTGAGAATCTAGTGGTTGGACTAGGTGCACGACTAGTAGCCGAAGAGATTAGCTTAAGGGTAGTTATTTATCGGTCAAGTAAGGGATGTCGGGAAGTTGTAGTGTATTACGCAAATGCAAATTCGGGGATCTCGAGGTAGGAGCAGAGTATCGATTTGGTGTTAGGTAAGATCCCAATTGAGAGTTTGCACATGTTTAGTGTGAGATTATTGTTCTAGGGGAATACGGATTGAGATAATTATACGATGAGGGCATCAATGACAGGGTTTAAGGGTAATGGATGGGTTTAGTTAATGGTAGTTCGAGTTATTGTGATGAGTCTTGGGTTGGTTTTATCCGTGAAAGAGCCGCAACGTGTTTGAAGTGAGGAAAAAATGGGTTGCTGAAGATCGGGCATGAGATGACACTGTAGTGGGTCACGTAGCGTTTATTCTGTTAGCAGATGTTTGATGGCGAGGTGTGTTAAGCAAGTCCTGCCGGTCGGTTTTCTTTTCGGGAGGTGTGTGGGACTCATGTGTGTGTGTGTTTTTGGCCCAACAATTGGTTAGGTGTCCGATGTTTCAAGTGGTTATTAGATATGGTGGGATCAGAGAGGTCTCTGCTGAATCTGAGAGGTAGCAAGTGGTAACAAGAAGAGTCGAAGTGGGTTTAGTGACTTAGGATTCGTGTCAGGAGTTGCTTGTATTCTGGATATATGCTAAGTTGTTTGCATTTGGATTAAATAATCTCATAGTGGCTGATTAGACCTTGTTGCGCAACTTTCGTCTAAGTCTAATTGTTGCAAGGATGATTCTCGTACTCAAAGGATTATTTGAGCCTCCTATTTAGTTGAGCGTTCTGCAGCCACATTTGATCGGTAACTTTGTTTCGTTAGAAGCTTCAAGGTATTATGGGTGGAAAGTATTTTGTTTAAGCTAGTTTTCTTTTGAAATGAGTTCGATGATGGTTTAGGGTGGACTGTTGTCGGGAAGCCAGGTCAATTTGAAACTTTGAGTTTCGGAAGGATAGAGGTGGTTTTTTGCAAGAGGTTTTAAGGTTCATTCCATTACAGGTGGATAAGTCCGTTCAGGGTTACTATCATGCTTCTTTAGGAAGGTTGTATTTATTTCGGATTATGGAGGTATGGACCAGATTGTTGGATATGTTGGGGAAAGTGAGGATGGATTTCGAGAATGAAATCTAATTTAAGTGGGGGAGAGTTATAACATCATGTTTTGAATTATTCCCATTTAGAATTGGTGATCAGAGGATTAAGTGCTATCAAGCTACGAATATTTGAGGGGTTGGATTTCAGACCTAATTGTAGTTGGATAAGGTACCTTGGATTGCTCGGTATTCAGTTTGAGTTTTTGGATCAATGCTATTTCAGTAAACTGTCAGCTCAAATTTTTATGGGAAGTGGATTTTAGATCGGGATATTTATGGCAGGCAGGAACTAATAACAGTGTTCAGTGTATCGATACCTTCCTATGGATATATGAATGGTTCGAATTGGAGTTGTATCGAGTAAGTTATAGCCTTCAGAAGAATTGAGGTTTTAGGAAAAGCGGAAGTACACAGGGCGTACCGAAGAGAAGGAACTACGTGAAGCGTAGCTGGGAGGAACGGATAGCGTATATCTGAGGATTCGATCGGAATGTGCGGTCTCATACGCAGGGCCCTACAAGAAGGTACGCTATCATGTACAATATCACAACAATGCATAATAGTAAACAAGATACATTGTCATACATTACATTAATAGTATAATTTAATAAAAATGTGTTCTATGAGTAATTTATAAGACACCAAAAATGAACAATCAAAATAAAGACGAGTCTTGAAAGCTCCGTCATCTCAAAACCTGGTCATCCGTATCTGTCTACTAGTGACCTGATAATACAAGTTTATTTTTGAAAGAGTAGATCAACATTTAAGTTGGTGAGTTCATAAGTATTTTAGTGTCATTGCTTGTATGAAAGTGTTTGTAAATGTTTAACTTAAATGTTTGTAAGTGTTTGTAGTAAGTGTTTGTATCTACTAGAAAATCCTATATTTTCTACTAAAAAGTTGCCTTTACCAAGGCCTAAAAGTTCTATGTGTTGTATGCTTGTAAAAGTGTGTATCTTTCCCAAGTATGACTATCATTACCAAAATATAGTTTACATTACCATTTATGTGAGAAGATGACAATGTGAATGCAATGGGAGAATAACAATGTATTGTGCTATTGTATATAAGTAACTACCAATGTACTAACTACCTTAAGCTAGTTTCTTAATTAAGGTAAAATGTGATGAGGTTGTAACCATACTTTATTGACTAGTAATACACGACGATCAAAGACGTCGAAATGGTATGACATTCTTCACCCGTAGACCTGCAGG
Source organism: Lactuca serriola (assembly GCF_051521515.1). Taxonomy (NCBI): domain Eukaryota; kingdom Viridiplantae; phylum Streptophyta; class Magnoliopsida; order Asterales; family Asteraceae; genus Lactuca; species Lactuca serriola. Next base: position 120,100,296 of record NC_136414.1, read on the forward strand.
TCCCACTGTAGCTAGCAGAAAGGTGTAGGATGGTCAGTCCCGTATAGATCTATACACAAATTTATGCTCTCCCTCCAAGAGACTCTGGTTACAAAACGTGACACAGTAGTAGATTGCCATGCCATGAACTAGTGGCTCACATTAATGTTATAGTATTGTAGTGTTTGTATAGTATGCTCTAGTGTATTGTATGTTCTCTCTATTCTAGTGTATAGTATGTTCTCTTGTATAGTGTAATGTATGTTCTCTTAGTTTCTCATCATAGTATGTTCTTTCTGTTTCTCATAATAGTAAATTTGTATTGACTCATGAATCAACTCACTCTTTTATGTTTCATGGTACTAGAAGTAGTGAGTAGCAATTCCCTAAACTATACCTATTAAAGTTTACTAGTAATGTAGTTTAAATGATTGAGTATGTTTGTACACCATTGTTACTTAAAGGTGATGAACTAATGTAAGAACTTTTAAACCTATACATATATACATAATATATAACTAAGATTCAAATGACACTCGGAAAAACAACCGGAAACCCTAAGTCCACAACCAAACAAGGAACATGAAGTACGGTGAGTTATTAGTCCTAAGTCCTTTCAACCTTACTTATATAACTATATATATAGACATGATTTTTTACAATATATAAGTTTAAAAGATCTTAATAATGAGTTTAGAATATAAAAAAGGGTGTTAACCATTTGAATGTTTATTGATGACTTGATGTCATGTGACAACTGTCAAAATCTGGTCAAGTCAAAGTCAAATAAAGTCAACAAGTCAAACCGGTCAACTCAACTAACCCTTGTGTACTAGGGCTTATGTTAACTAACTACTATACAACTCGCTATTCTAATGAGAAATGATAAATTGAAAAGTACGTACATCTAGATTTCCTTAACCTAAAATTGTGGTAAGTAACGAACCATACCGATAAAACAATGTTGCATACTCATCGGGAGTGTGTAAGATCCTTAAACATGGCTTAACGGGGTTTACGGACCTTCCGTTGCGAAGCCGGACACTCACAAATGTCACACACGAAACCTTTGTCGATCGTTTTCACTATATCTCTCTCTGTTTAGAATCTCTCCCAAATCTCTCTATGTATGTGAAATCTCTCCCAAATCTCTCTAAGTATGTGAAATCTCTCCCAAACCTCTCCAAGAATGTGAAATCTCTCCCAAATCTCTCTAAGTATGTGAAATCTCTCCCAAATCTCTTTAAGTATGTGAAATCTATCTAAGTTTTTGAAATCTCTCCCAAATCACTCTAAGTATGTGAAATATCTCCAAAATCTCTCTTTGGATGAGAAATCTCTCCAAGAATGTGAAATCTCTCCCAAATCGCTCTCAAAAGTTCCTTAAACTTTTTATAGTCTTTCGGGCCATCCCAACCCTTAACCAAGTCAAAAACGGCTTGAAACGGAGTAAAAACTGATAAAATAGACTTAAGGACCCGAAACCCCTCTTAAGGCGCCGAACCCTCTTAAGGAGCCGAACCCTCTTAGGAACCGAACTTGTCAGAAACGAACTTGTCAGAAGCGAAGGTGTCAGAAGCGAAGGCATCATGAAGGGATTAAAACAACTTTTAATCTATGAAGATCGATTAGATCTTGAACAAGTATAAGAATATAAAACAATAAGAACGCAATAATAAGAACAAAACAGCTTGAATCAAACGTGTCGAATGATTAAATAAAATCCTCAGAAGAGCTCGATTAAGAACATCAACTGTAGAGGATTAGGAGATTACAAGAACGATTAAAGAAAAAATGTTATACTCTGGATGAATCGCTATTTCGATAATCTCAGCAATCTTAACCTAATATGCATGCAAGCATTTAACTTATATACAATACATAAAAGGCTCATGGTTGGACAGGCCCAAACCGGAGTGTACAAGGCTAAACTATCGAGCCCAAAAGACGCAACATCAAAATAAAACATCAGCCCTACAATCTCCCCCTTTGCGTCAATTTGGAGCGAGACCTTCACTTCTTACTTGGGCCGGCAGCTGAAGCTGGTACCTTCTTCTTCACGGTGCTAAACAGACACTTGGTTATGGAGAGGATGGTCTGTCTAAACCGGATGTACCAATTGATCATATCATTGAAGTACTTGATGTCATAAGCCGAATTCTCCTTACACCGCTTGATGATTGATAAGACGTGTTCCAAGCAAGCTGTGGTGTAAAGGTGCTTGTCAGCTAAAGCGAAGAGACATTTCTGTCCTTTGGCTCTAGTGAACATCACTGAGTTTCGCCTCGGATCAATCTTACCCATTTGCATTTGATTTAGATCACTGGCCGATCCCACAGGTGCGACTTTCGGTTTCTTCTTAAAAACTGTGGCGACCTCCTGATCCATTAAAGCAACCTCCATGATGTAGCAAGCCAACATCCTTTTGACATGGTCTATGATGGGACCATATTCAGATTCATCTGTCAGCAGGATATTGTACAAGACTATCCAGTCATGAGGATTCAGATTCGGCAGATCCGCCAGGGAGATGATGTGGGCAGTTCTTGCAGATCCTCGGATGAGCTTGAACTTAACGTTTGTGAATCTCCCCACGGCATAAGGCTTCAGCACCCGAACGTTAACAATCTTCTGGGCGCTCCAGGTGAGGTATTGTGGGCGAGCGGCCTCCAGATAGAAGTCAATGAGCTCCCTGTCAAGCTCATCGTTCGGATGCGGGACTTCAAAAATGTTAGACAAGACGTGGAAGATGAACGCCTTTCGAGTCAGCGGCATATCTAACTGCGAATCGATAAAGTTGTTGCAGTCGAATGATATAACCGGCTCGAGCCATAGTATGCTTGGAGTCTCTATGGCCTTTTTTATCAAACGATCCTTGGTCCAGGCAGGGAAGAGCAACTTTCGGCTCTCAAGGAGATCGTGGGCTTCTTTTTGCTTTCGTTCGGCTTCTTCAGCCTCACACGCCACACGACTGGCATCGTCTTCAGCATTGCGACTGTTCTTTCTTTTTAACATGTCCACAATGGTCTCCTTGTCTTCATCTTCACCTTCATCTCCTCCCTCAGCTATGTTTTTGCCCTTGTTCTTCACACCCGAACCCGAGGCATGACCAGTTGGGGTTGGTTCGGTTGTGTGAGTAGCTGTGGAGGAAGGAGGTGGTTTCGATCCTTTCTTCTCATCTCCCCCTTGTTTCGGAATGGACACGAAACTCAGTAGGCCTTCAATCTTGCTTAAAAGGTCCATGGCCGGAGAGAGTTTTTCAGCGAGGGTGTGCCTCACCGAATGGTTTAGGATGGGGTCGTGTGCTTCCAGGATGTTTGATAATGCTGCATGGACATCCGAAACACACGTCTTTATTACCTCCCTTACGGATCGAAGAGCTTCCAATTGTTGTTCGGAGTTGGAAAGCTGCGTGCTCTTGACCTTAAGGGAGGTAGTCTTGCTCGCCAAGACGTCCATCAGAGAATTTTCTGCTGCAAGATCCTCTTGAAGCTTTGCCAGGCGGGCATCGATGGAGGCACATAGTGCCGAGTTGTCGTCGCTAATATGTTGTCTGAGAGTAGCAAACGAAGACAGCTTCGTCGAGACAAACTGGGCCAATTGTTGAACAACTGGTTCCAGATTTGTCTTGGTGGCGTCGGCACTCTCCTGCAAGGACTTCAGCAGGATGGAGGCGTCGTTAAATAGTTTATCGACTTTTTCAGTCGCAGCCTCACAGGCTCGGGTGGAGGCATCGATAGCAGCAGTTGCTGAGGCCACGGAATCATGTTGAGCCCTGGAGAAGGCGTCAACGATCTTCTGAAGGGCAGCTTCAGACAAAGATGACTGCTTGTTGGACGAGGAGGCGAGAAGTTGATCAACCTTCTCGTTAAGCTCGCGAAGATGCTTCTGTGTCACTGGAACATCATCCTCCTCATCACTCTGAACTTGAAACGGACTATAGTAGACCGAATCGAAGTTCATGTGATCACCACCAAGGTATTGATCACCGCCATCGGAGGCGTCTTCTGGAGATTGAGGTGGTGGTGAAGCTGGGGGTGTTATTGGTTTGGTTGGTTCAGGTTGAGTGGGTGGGGGTTAGTTTCGGGTGGTGGTTGTGTATGGGTAGTTTGGGTGGTATGTGTTTCGGTTTGTGGAGGTTCGGTTACTGGAGGGGTTTCGGTAACTGGTGGTGTTTCGGTTGATGTGGTGAATATGGGTGGAGGTATAGGGATAGAGGTTGGGGGAATAGTGGGGTTTATGGTGGGAATGGAAATAGGAATTATTGGTGGAGGTGAAGGAATAGGAGATTGATTAAGTTCCATCTCTGGGGTTGGGGACCGAGGTGGTGTGTTGCCTCGTTGAGGAGATTCGTCTCCTTGTGATCCTTCAGAGTTCGAACTCCCACCTTCGGATTCGCTTGAAGAGGAGGGAATAACGAGCTTTCGCTTCTGTTGGGTCTTCCTCCTTTTCAGCTGTGGGGATGAAGCAGCCTTCGGTTCTTTTCGCTTCTTGGGAGAAGGTCCCTTTGGAGCTTTGGACACTTGCTTCCCCTTCTCTGCCTTTTTGCCCCTGGCCACCGGTTTGTCGGCATCATGAATCGACCTTAGCATGTCCGGTGTCAGTTCCCTCGGACCAGTTGGCCTAAACTCCTTGATCATCCTGATCAGTCTACTATCGGCGGGCACATCGGCATACATCGACTCCGGGATAGAGCCAATGAATGAGAATTTTGATGCATCGGATACGATGATCTTCTTGGTATGAAACGTACTAATAGAAGACATCGATGCACCATCGGCTGTTGGAACATTGAACTTGTCCATGGCCCATCTTGTGATCAAGATCCAGAACCGGGCCAACGACACCTCAGAGTGTCGGGATGAGGAAGAGAGGCTCTGAATCAGCTGTTGCCAAAGGACAAACCCATAGTCCAGGTTTATCCCATTGTACACCCCATACATTATCGAAAGGAAAAGACGACTTGCACCGTCAGATCCTGAACTCCTCTCTGACAGTCCCTTGAAGAGAACTGTAAATAACCCATTCCACTGGGGCGGTAGGCAGGACTTCTTAAATTTGGCGACGGAGGTGAGAACCTCTGTGTAGCCCATGTTGTAAAACATGTTGTACAACATCCCAACCGGAATCGTCTCCGGGTGAACTCGCGATGGGTCAGCAGCAAACCGTAACATAGTGTAGAAACGGGGGCGAGAAATCGAAGTCTTGTGTTCTGCCACCTCAAAGAATACCCGGTCGACGGCCTTGTCGTAGTAAGCCGTCGCATAGACCTGAGATAAGGCCACCATTGGCACCATTTCAATTCTTGACAATGCAGGAGCAAGCTGGGAGTACTTGAGGCATTCTATGACCGGCGACATATAGGAATCATACGCCAGTGGGTTTAGATCAATGACTAGGCATTGTTGGGGTCGGATGGGAAGAATCTGAGAAGTTGCATGAACAGAAGAAGATTCAGCCATTGTTGCAGGTTTGGAGAAGAAGATAAACGGGAGAGAGTTTGGGAGTATTTTTGCTTTGGGAATTATGGAGGCAGTAAAGAGGTAAAAGATGGTGTAGACGGCCTTTTATAGTGGGTGATAAGAGAGAGAAAAATCGTTTCAAATCTCTTATGGAAATACGAAACGGGTTTTTGAGTGACTGATTGGTGACAGTTGGGGCGTGCGATGATCACGTAGGAGAGAGAGTGTCAGTTTCCTAGGATTACGCCGCCCAATAAGCGCCGGTTCAGAGAGAGGAACCGTTTCCATTTCCACACGCGCCTTTAATGCCAGAGTGATGACTCTTCGATATCGCACACGCGTCCATAAGTGTCAGAAAAAGCGCGGCCGGTTAAAATTCACGCGCCCTCCTTTTTACCGTCGTTTGAATTTCTATCCTTTTAACTCCCGCCGAGTTAGCAACTTTTGTCTTATCCCCTTTTAAACGACTGTTTTCAATTAATGACCCACGTGGCTAATTTTTGACCACAACTTCATTAGTAACCATCCAGTAAGAATCCAGCCTGTAAAATAATTAGTAACGGAGTTTTTGAAAATCTAGGATTTTCGTGCAAAGAGTGTAAAAGAAAAAGAAATAAAGCAACTCTTTTTAGGATAATCTGTGATGTCAATAATGACACGAAACTGATGATCCCGGGCACGAATCTCTTCCTTCAAGGTCAAGAGAGACCTCAAAGTGTTAGTGTGGAAACCCGTTGAATTACGATCAAACATTTATTAATAAATGTTGAAAGGCTTCTTTTAATTAGGCTTATTAAGGGTGGTTTCGCTTTGAGTCATCAATTCAATTCTTGATATAAGAACGAAAGTAAACAAAGTACTTGTGAGACCGGTGTAGTCTGTTGAACAAGTAGGTAGGAGTTGATTTTGTAGTGGCTTGGATTAATATGAAATCTCAGAAAAAAAATTTAAAACTGGATCCCTTGGGAAGAAATGTTATGGTGAGTAACAATTTCATTGGAATCACGCAAAAGAAAAATTGAGATTCCATGAAGATACATTCGTCAATTCATTGGTGAAAACTTGATCAAATTAATTGGTCACCGTCAATTCGTTGGTGTTGAATTTTGGGTTTCACTCAGCTCGTAGTGGCACGAAACTAAGATCATAAACACAGATGTTGTGTAACCATAAACCTCAGTAGTAGTTTCTGAGAGTCTCAAGGGTTACAGTGATGAAACGAATGTAATGGAGAAGTGTAACGGGGATGGTGTAAGAAAACATAGTACCTCTGCTGCGAAAATAACGACCCAGCAGGAGACTCTTAACTCATGTGAGAAGAGAGTGAGGTAGCTCACGATTAGAATAAATGAGTTAGCCTTATTGGGAAGACAAGGTTTGTGTATACCAGGTCATGAAGGCTATTATTCAAAATCTTATGAGGCTTGGGACACATACAACAGCATGCTTCTAGGGACACTTAAGTAAGTCATCAAATATATCCCCATAAACAAATGAGCACACACAAAAAAAAATATTTTTGGAGTTTTGATATTTAAAAAAATAAAAATTAAAATAAAATTAAAATTATAAAAGAGTTAAAAGAAGAAAGAAAAAAAAACGATTTTTAAAAAAAAACTTTGGAAAAAATTGAAAAACCGAACCCGAACGTTCAGTTGGTTTCGGTTGGGAAAAAGTTGAAAAACCGAACCCGAGCGTTCGGTTGGTTTCGGTTCAGGAAAATTTTGAAAAACCGAACCCGAACCTTCGGTTGGTTTCGGTTCAGGAAAATTTTGGAAAACCGAACCCGAACCTTCGGTTGGTTTCGGTTCAGGAAAATTTTGGAAAACCGAAGAGTTTAGATATGCAATTTGGAAAAATTGTTTACACAAAGAAAAATAAAATTGTACAAGAAATATACAACTCAGAAAAACTACCTTTGAAGTAATGAGCGAGTCAGATGGTTGAACCGAACCCGAACGTTCGGTTGGTTTCGCTTCTTACGTTTGAGGTTGAGAGGTAGTGTGAGGTACTGACTCTGATTCCATCATTCCTAGCCCTTGCAATATTTTATTGAATGATGCTTCTGGAAGAGCTTTGGTAAAGACGTCAGCCAGTTGATCAGTGGTTCTTACGAAGTGAACTTCGACATTTCCATCTTCCACATGATCTTTGATGAAGTGATACCTCAGTGCTATGTGTTTGGTTTTAGAGTGTTGCACTGGGTTATGACAAATCCTAATTGCACTTTCAGAGTCACAATATAGTGGGATCTTCTTCATATTGAGTCCATAGTCTCGAAGTTGACTCTGGATCCAAATCACTTGTGATATGCAGGATGCAGCGGCAATGTATTCCGCTTCGGCAGCAGACAGCAACACACATGTTTGTTTCTTGGATTGCCAGCTGACCAATTTCCCATCAAGAATTGACAGCCACCAGTTGTGCTTTTTCTGTCGAGTCCACATCCTCCAAGGTCAGCATCAGAATAGGCTTGAACGAAGAAGCCTCAATTGGATGGATACCAAAGACCTAAGGAGGTGGTTCGCTTGAGATAGCGTAGGATGTTCTTCACTGCCAGCATGTGAGGTTCGCGTGGGTTAGCCTGAAATCGAGCACAATAACATAAAGAAAACATGATATCAGGCCTGCTAGCTGTTAGATACATCAGTGAGCCTATCATTTGACGATAGAGCGTGATATCGACAGCCGGTTTGTCTAGAGATGGGGTAAGCTTGGTGCCGAATGCCATTGGGACTTTGACTTTTGAGTCTCCCATCATGCCAAACTTCGCTAGGAGAGTCTTCGTGTAAGCTTCCTGATTTATAAAGATGCCTTCGGGTCCCTGTCTTATGTTTAAACCAAGGAAAAAGTTAATAGGACCCATTGAGCTCATTTCAAACTTAGTCTCCATCAACTTTCTGAATTCAGCTGTTAAGCTGGGATTCGTGGAGCCAAAGATGATGTCATCGACATAAATTTGAACTATCATAAGGTGGCTACCTTCCTTTTTGCGAAAGAAGGTTGGGTCAACCGAACCTTGTTTAAATTTAGACATCTTTAAAAATTTTGTAAGCATTTCATACCAGGCTCTCGGAGCTTGTTTGAGGCCGTACACAGCTTTATCCAGAATGTAGCAATGATTTGGATACTTTTCGTTCACGAACCCAGGAGGTTGCTCCACATACACAGTTTCTTCGAGTTCTCCATTGAGAAATGCACACTTGACATCCACTTGGAAAACCTCAATGTTTTTGTGAGCAGCATAAGCCAGAAATATTCTAACAGATTCTAGCCTAGCTACTGGAGCGAAAGTCTCTTCATAGTCTATTCCTTCCTCCTGACAGTATCCCTTGACCACCAGACGAGCCTTGTTCCTTATGACATTACCTTCCTTGTCCATCTTGTTCCTAAAAACCCATTTAAGACCAACAACCGAAGCATCTGGAGGAGTTGGAATGAGGCGCCAGACTTGGTTCCTTTCAAACTCGTTCAGTTCGTCTTGCATTGCTTGAACCCAATCAGAGTGATCGAGGGCAGTGTTCACTGTCTTCGGTTCAACTTTTGATACGAATGAGTTAAACATACAAAACTCAACCTTTGAAAATAAGGATGTCTGTTTTGCCTTTAGTTGAGATCGGGTCAGAACCTTTTCAGATACATCACCAACTACTTGAGAGATAGGATGATCTCTGGTCCATTTGGTAAGAGGAGGGTAATTCGGATCAAAGGTTGGGTCTAGTTCAGCATTGATCATTTCTTCTGGCTCAGATTGGCTATCGTAATCAAGCGTCATATCATCATGCTCCCCCTCAATTGATGAGTCTTGAGAAACATGAGGTTCAGGGGTTTCTTGTGGTGCTTGACTTTCAGGCGTTGAAGTACCTTCGTTTGGAGGGGCATCTTCGATTGGAGAGGCACCTTCGGTTGGTGAAGGACCTTCGGTTGAAGATGTAGAGTTTGGCTCCCCCTGGACTTGTGAGCTTGGCTCCCCCTGAACATGAGAACTTGGCTCCCCCTCGACTGAAGCATTGATGGATGGAGATTCATCAGTGGGCGATTCTCCTTCATGCATTCTTCTTGCAGCATCTTCGACAACTTGCTTCATATGATCAACTTTGTTGTCAGCTGCACCTGCTTCTGAGAGAGAAGCTTTTTCCGGTTCGTCAAAGAGTTCCATAAATTTCTCGTATAAATTGGCGATCGAGACTGTGACTTGGCCAGTTTGAGGAAAGATTTCCCCGGCAGTGTCTTCTATGGCTTGTAGCTTCTTGACATAGCTATCGTCGAAGGTCACATAGTATGTCTCTTCAATCCTTCTTGAACGTTTGTTTAGGACCCTGTACGCCTTGGATGTGAGTGAGTAACCCAGAAAGATTCCCTCGTCGGCTTTGACATCAAACTTGTTGCGGTGTTCTTTAGAGTTAAAGATGAAACACCTTGAGCCAAACATATGGAAAAATTTCACATTGGGCTTTCTGTTGTTTATAATCTCATATGGTGTGAGCGTGAATCGCTTGTTGAGATAGGACCTGTTCTGTGTAAAACAAGCAGCAGAAATAGCGTCAGCCCAAAAATAAAGAGGTAAGGAAGCGAAACTTAGCATAGTTCGGGCAGCTTCACACAAGGATCGGTTTCGTCTTTCGACTATGCCGTTCTGTTGTGGTGTGTATGGAGCTGAGAAATTGTGACTAATTCCCTTTTCTGCAAGAAATTCTTCAAACTCCCTGTTCTTGAATTCAAGACCATTGTCGCTCCTGATGTTGCGAACGACCTTCTTGAGCAGGACTTCAATTTGCTTGATAAACACTTTCAGCTTTTGAGTCGCTTCAGATTTGAGCTTTAGAAAGAACACCCATGTAAATCGTGAAAAGTCATCAACGATAACAAGAATATACTTGCTACCACCGATGCTTTCGATAGATGAAGGACCACACAAATCGATATGAAGCAATTCGAGTGGTTCAACAACTTTTGTGTTGATTACGGATGGGTGACTTCGACGACTCTGCTTTCCCATTTCGCATGCAGCACACAAATGCTCTCTGTCGAACTTGAGCAATGGAAGACCCCTAACATGACCTCCAGTGACAAGTCGGTTGATATATTTGAAATTGAGATGAGAGAGTCTTCGGTGCCACAACCAGCTTTCGTCGGATTGAGCTTTTGATAGCAGGCATATGGATGGGTTTCCTTTGATGGGTTTCATGTTCAGAGGAAACATTTCACCCTTTCGTTCTGACTGCAGAATCACTTTCTTTGACTTTTTCTCTATGATTTCAGAACCTTCATCATCGAATGAAACTTTGAGACTTGTACCTCCAACAAGCTGAGATACACTGATGAGGTTGTGTTGGAGTCCTTCCACATAAGCCACCTTCCTTATAGTGAAGTCTCCATTTGTTATCATTCCATATCCCTTTATGGTGTCGAAAGAGTTATTTCCAAACTTAACGTTGCCACCGTTTGCAAGAGATCTGTATTCCCTGAGCTCCTCTTTCCTCCCTGTCATGTGACGCGAGCAGCCACTGTCGATGTACCATTCTTCGTCAAACTGCTCGTCACTTATAACCTGCAAAAATTAAGCAGATTTAGGAACCCAAAGTTTCTTGGGTCCATGTGAGCTTTTCATGTGAACGGGAATAGTAAGAGAGATGTCAACTAGATATGTTCGTTTTATTAGAGTTGTTTTATCTTTCTTTTTAATGGTAAAGACTTTTATTTTGTTAGGATTGGGTGTGTTCGTTTTGGACTCTAGTTTGGATTCATCGACCTTCTGCTTTCCCTTCTGTTCAGCTGATGAATGAGGTTTTTGAGAACAAGCGGGATTAGCTTTAGAGCAAGATGGAGATGAATTGGTGGAAGTAGAAGAATTAGAAGAACGAGAAGAGTTAGAATGAGAGGTTTTGGATGGAGAGGACTTCCTGGCTGGTGACTCTAGATGACCCTTTTGCTTTTGATCATTGGAGGGGCTGACCTTCGAGTCTTGTTCTCTTTTGACTTCAGAGACGAACCTCTGTGTTCGGTTGGAGTTGTTCTTGGAACCGAACCTTTGGTTTCGGTTGAAATTCTTTTCAGAACCGAACCTTTGCCTTCGGTTGGTATCTTCTTGTGAACCGAACCTTGGCTTTCGGTTGGTATTTTCTTGTGAACCGAACCTTGGCTTTCGGTTGGTATTTTCTTGTGAACCGAACCTTGGCTTTCGGTTGTTGGAACTTTCAGGCTTTCTTACAGGATTGTTTTCATACTTCAGATTCTTATCTTGGTGTGAGTAGTATGCATTCTGGGAGTGCCAGAATAGTTTCCTTTCAGAAAGGTTTTTCCTGTATCTTTGGTTCCTTTCTATCTTCTTATCCATCATCTGCTTAGGTTGATGATGAACGTTCGCTTTCGTTTTTGTTGTCTCCTTGGCTGGTTCCTTTTGAACTTCAGGAGTTTTACTTTGAGCCGAGGGAGTAGAGGGAGTATCCGAAGAAGATTCAGTTTGCACTGAGGGAGTAGAAGGAATGTCTGAAGAGGTTTCACTTTGAGCTGAGGGAGTGGAAGGAATGTCTTCTTTTGCTGATCTCCCATCCTCCTGAGGAATATCTTTCGTACCACTGGTGCTTGGCTCACTGAAATTATCGGGCTTATTCAATGGTTCAGGTATGTATCTCCCTTTTCTCATCCAGGAGGTTCTTTCAGATAGACCAACGGTTTCGTTTCCATTATCTATTGGAGCTTCCCAGAAGTACTCATCACAGCCATCTGCATTGTCTTCGTTTACAATATCTGTGAGCTCAGCTGTTTGATGTTCGATTACTCCAGTCACTTTGTATACTTGATTCGGAGTGGTTCTGACCTTTTGATAGACAACTGCTTTTTCTATTAATTTCGGGGACTTTTGTTGGGACAATCGAGCGAACTCCACAGAGTTTTCAGAAATTAGGTTTTTGTGGTTTTCAGTTTCGCTTTTAACAAACTCTGAGCAGTCAACTGTATCCTCTACAGAAATTTCACTCATGTTTTCGTCCTCGTTAAGCTCAGATGCATTTTCAACATCGATTTTGTTTTCTGAGCTTACGTTGGCGTTTAGAGAGTCAAATTTTTGCATGGTTTCGGTTCTCAGTTTAAGTCTTTCATTTTCGTCCAAAAGATTTTTGAGCATGTCCTTGTGGTCTTTGGATTTAATGAAGGACTTAATTTTGTCCAGTCCATACATGTAGGTCGGATTGACATCATCAGACGATATCACACTCTTACAATTGTAGGCTTCGGCATCGATTTCATCCTCCTTAAATTCTAGGAAGGGCAAAATCATGCGATCGATCTTTTGGCCTATCTCACAATCCAAGTGAAGTTGAGTAATATTGGAATATAAACGTTTAGCTATTAAACAAAAAACATTTCGTTGTTTTAACAATTTCAAATTGTCTCTCTGCAAATAAATGTTTTCGTCTTTAACTTTAACTAATTCCGACTCTTTTAACTCAATCCACATTCGCCGCTCCTCACTCTTCGACGCCACCCTGCTTAATTGATCAGTCAGGTTAGAATTGGTGACTCGAGTTTGAGTTAAGCTACTATCTAAATGAGAAATTCTTGAATTAACATTTTTTAGTTCTTTCTCATATGAGGATGGTGGTACTTTAGAAGAAATAAAAACAGATTGTACCTTCTTTATCAGTTCATCGAGCTCATTGAACTGTTGGCTGAGTGGTTTGGCCGTAAAGCACATATCCTCCTGTACCTTCGGTCCATTGCTTCCTCCATCGGTATTGTATCACCTCATTTGAGATACGTCAGTCACCATGAAGCATTTTCCACCAGTGCTTTCCTCCTTAGCCACATAAGCCTTTCCATGGGTAGGCTTCCTCACTTCTTCGTCTTCTGAGTCAGTAGACCAAACTTCTGTGCTACCGAACTCATCGTCATTAACCGAACCCTGCACAATAATAACATTAATAGAAGGGTTAGCGGTAGACTTCTTCTTTCTCAACTCATCCAATCTCTTCTGCAGCACGGCTTCCTCATCATTTCCATCGTCCTTTTCAGCCATCTTCTTAAGAACACAGTCCTTAGCATAGTGGTTCTTGCCACCACAGTAGAAACAGCTTACTCCGGAATCGCCATCTGCCTTCGGTTCCTTCTTGGGCTCCTCAGCCTTCGGTTCATTGTTCACCTTTTAAGAGCTGTAACTCCCCTGCCAGTTTCGGTTTTTGTTGCTGGGGAATCTCTTCTTTATGAACCTTTTAGGATTGGATACCATCATGGCATAATCCTCAGTCGTGAGGTCACATTCCTCCAAGTTCAGCTCTTCATCCTCCATCACAGCTTTACTTTTAGATAGGAGGGCCAACGAACCAAGACTAGAAACAATGTTCTTCTCTTGAACCACAATCTTCTTTTGGGACTTTAGAATACCCACCAGTTTCGCCAAAGAGTATGATTTAAACTGCTCATGGGCTTTGACTGTGGAAACCACTGCTCTCCATTCAGATCTCAGTCCGTTCAAGAAAGTAACCTTCTGTTCGATGAGCTTCCTTTCAATGTCGTGTTTGATCATCTTGCTGAGAAGATGATTGAAGCGATCAAACGTCTGGGTCACCGTTTCTTCGGCCCCTTGCCTGAATTCTCCAAACTCAGATAGAAGCAAGGTTTGGATAGAATGTTCAAGATCTTCGTCTGTGGAATACAGTTCGCGAAGTCTATCCCATACTTCCTTTGCCGTAGTACATGAGCTGACCAGTCTGAATGTGTCAGACTGAAGAGCGAATCTGATCAACCTTAGAGCTTTAATATTGCACTGGAATTTGTCTTTTTCATCTTGTGCGATATCCTTCACGTCCTTAAGCAGATCGTTGTACTCTTTTTGCGTCTTAATGATTCTGGATGTTGCAGAATGAGAAAACGGTCCATTGATGATGGCTTCCCATATGAGATAACCATTGTCCTCCGATCCAATCACGTAATCTTCAAAATGATGCGCCCATACTTCATAGTCATGGGTGTATAAGATTGGAATCTTTGTCCTCGAACCGATGCTGTTGGAAATATTAATAGGGTTTGATTGTGTCGCGTCCATTATGATCGTAAAAACCTGTTCAAAGATCAGACTTGTAATAAAGCAGATTAGGGCAAAACAATAAATATTAAGATACGTCAATTAAGATGACGGCTCAATAAATATCGATTATTGCGGAAAACCCTAATGGAAATCTTTTTCACAGAAAAGATGTGTATCGATTACACAGCCTCCTGCTCTGATACCAATGGAAGGGATTAAAACAACTTTTAATCTATGAAGATCGATTAGATCTTGAACAAGTATAAGAATATAAAACAATAAGAACGCAATAATAAGAACAAAACAGCTTGAATCAAACGTGTCGAATGATTAAATAAAATCCTCAGAAGAGCTCGATTAAGAACATCAACTGTAGAGGATTAGGAGATTACAAGAACGATTAAAGAAAAAATGTTATACTCTGGAAGAATCGCTATTTCGATAATCTCAGCAATCTTAACCTAATATGCATGCAAGCATTTAACTTATATACAATACATAAAAGGCTCACGGTTGGACAGGCCCAAACCGGAGTGTACAAGGCTAAACTATCGAGCCCAAAAGACGCAACATCAAAATAAAACATCAGCCCTACACATCAGAAGCAAAATCCACCCTCTCGGACCGAGGCTCAGTAGACCGAACCCGAAGGTCCCTTCGGACCGAACCTCGCATACACCAAACCCTACCTTCGCCTTCGCCTCCTATCCCCCTTTCGCTCCATTTCGCCTTCGGCCTAGCAGCAGAAGGGACCGAACCTCGGCCTAGTACCGAGAGGTCTCGCTGGAAGCCCTTTTTCACCCGGTTTTCGACTAGTTTTATATTTTAGGCCCGTTTTTAATTGTTTTAACGCGGGACTTTCACCCAAAACTTTATTTTAACATATAAGGCCCCATATTTATTAATTAATCACGTTTTGGGGATAAACCTTATCCAAGAAGAGTGGGTAAAGTACAAGAGGTGGAGTGTTGACTTTTCTTTAGTTAATGACACAAGCAACCACCACACCCACTCCATGACTAACCCACACACCTCCCCACCTTACCATGTCACTTCCTTGTACTTTTTCCCTCTCTCACAAGTTATTCTCATGTTCTAGAGGACGGGAAAAATCCACCTCTCTCCTCACTTCATTCATTTCCTCTCATTTCCACCCAAAGAGCAAACACTTTTCTCTCAACTTCTCTCTTTCAATTCCGATGTTTCCAAGGCATTTTCCAAGACTTTTCTTCTCCACTTGGTAAGTATATTCATCCTCCATATAATTATTTCACTTCCTTCAACTCAAATCATATATATTTTACACAAACATCATCACATTCATGTTAGATCTTCGAACCTTCAAGGCTTCTTCTTAGTGTTCTAGAGTGGAACACTACCTTTCTCCATCATCCATCTACTGAAATCATATAAGGTGAGTTCATACCCCTACAATTTCATGTTTTGTTAAGTTTTAAGGGGGGGGGGGAGGGAATACAAGTTAAAACACCAAGAACACAACTAAAGTCATGTAGTAGCCTTCATCAGAAAAGTTCAACTCCATTCACGGACTGTTTTGGGAAAATAAAACATTTATTTTTCAAAAATGTTTTAGGTGCAAGTAGTTACAGTTCTTAGCTTTAAAATGACTACTTACACATCTCGACACGATTTTTCTACAAATTATGGTGATTTTTACAAAACTTCCTATCATTTCAAGAGCAAATCCGGACCAGTCTGTGATTATAGAGTTTTTCACACAAGTTGGAGGTCATTAAAATTCATACTAAAATTTATGAACAAACTAGACTCATTTCCCAAACTCTCACAATTTACGGATTCTGATTTGGACCTTTGATTGTTTTTCTATAAATTTTCTCAAAACATTAAAAGAAAATGTTAACAACAGAAAAAATACTATCAATTTCATTTCACATTGTAACATGTTGAGCAAGGTGTATATCTTTATGTTAATATATGTTTTTGAAAATAGATGACATTTTGCCTTAGTTTATAGTCATACATCAGAAAACAAATGGATTTTCTTTTTACCTACAAAAGTATGGTAATTAATTAGTTGTTATATTGCATGCTGCTTCTCTTTAGCAAAAGTGTATATACATATCGGTAAACAAAAGGGCTTTTACCTTCACAAATATAGTAGTTAACCATAATAAACAAAGTTATAACTATTAGATTTAAACGTTTGGATAAACTATAATAGGTATGGTTTATGTTTCCATTAGCACAACAAACACATTTCTGAAGGTTTTATTGTCACACCCCCAAACCAGAACGGCGGAAACGTTCGGGGGCGGAGGACGTCATATTCAGTATCAAAACAGTTCATAGAAAGGAAAGTACACACCACCATACATATATAATGGTTTTAAAAATGTTTACATCATTGTATTCATTACATGCTCAAAAGATAAATGCATAAACATCTTTCAAAAGAAGTAATTAACGCCAGCGTGTTAATCCCCAAAAGTTGATTTCCAAACCTGCTTAGCGGTTCCCTGAGAATACAAGTTATTTCAAAGAGAAAGTTTCAACAATTAAGTTGGTGAGTTCATAAGTGGTTTAGAAAGTTTGTATGCCATTCCAAATTGAGTGTATGTTTTCCAAGAAAATCCCTTATTTTCTTATAAAAGTGTGAAATGCATGAGAATATATGTATTGAATAATATAGATAGTTGAATCAAGAAAATCCCTTATTTTCCTATTAGTTGTTTGTTTTGTATATAGGGAAAATCCCATATTTTCCTAAAGTAATAGTTAGCCTAATGTCCCAGACTAAAAACCGAAAGCAAAAGACATGCTTTAGAAGGTTGAAGCATAGATTTATATAATAAAACCTATTAGAGGATTTCAGTTTGTTAGATGAAGAATAGTTTTAATAATTACTCATTCATCAATCAGAAGTACTATAATAATTGTATATCCGATGAGTTTTATAACCATACTAAACATAATATGCCTGTAGCGACGTTCTTCAGGCGTCGTAGCGTTATGACAAACTGTCACCCCAAAGGACGGACTGTAGCTAACAGTCAGGGCGCGGGATCATGACTTCCCGTATAGATCTATACACATTTGACACGTTCTCCGAACAGGAGACTTTGGCTATAAACAGGGCTTGTAGCGATACCTTCTAGCCAAAAGGCAGTATTTGAAGATGTACTTGTCTCACAGATTCTCAACTAAGTCTGTATTAAAGTAATAGTTTTGTATGCAAAGATTATCCTTTTTCACAAAGTTTTGGCAATACATGAATCATAAGTTTTTAAAATGTATTAAAACGGTTTAGCAACGAAGGATACTTTGGAATTACTAATTACTTTGTATAAATCTAGTGCATGAAAAGTATGACAAGATTTTTCACATAGTAGTAGTGAATCATAAATGATTCATTTAATAAAAGCGAGCATAGTGAAACTTTATGAAATACACGATAATAACCGTATGTTCACTTGTATTCTCCCCCCCCCTTAAAAGCATTTAAAATGTATTACAGTGTGTTTGTAGGGGTATGAACTCACCTGAAGGTTTGAAGAAAGCGAGATGGAAACCGGGCAGAATTTCGTCTCGGGAAACGGATTTTTCTCAGGATTCTCGGGAATTTCGGGAGTAAAAACGATCTTCGGGACTTGGGCAAAATGACCAGGGCTTCGGGTTAGCACAGGCATGAAAAACGACGCAAAACGCAAGAGAAACGAGAGGAAATGAGCAAGTTTTCCCAGAACCCTCGCATTCCTTTTATAGGGGCTGAGAGGCCTCGGTACGCGGGGCGTACCCGTGCGTCATGCATGACCGAGTCCTCGACTGCCCCGGAGTTCGGATGGGACGGGGCGTAGCTCGCATAGGGGGCGACGTGGACGAACCGGGGCCTTGGATTTGAGTACGTGGGGCGTACGAGGGTACGCAGGGCGTACTTCGGCCCTATCCGCTGACTCCTCTACGGATATTACCAAGAGTTTATAATTAAATTTATATATTAATTATTTATTAAACTTCAAAAATTCATATCTCCTTCATACGAACTCCGTTTTCGACGTTCTTTGTATCCACGCATAGGTGAGACTAAGATCTGCAACTTTCGTTTAGATTCCGTCTGCAAATTTCGAAATTATTTTTATTATTTATTTTTAAAAGGTCGTCTTTAAGGAATTTCTTTAGAAATTCATAACTTCTTTATCTGACGTCGGTTTTTGCCAGACTTTTTACCGCTGAATTACCATTGTCGAGACCTTCGATTTTCGTTTAGGTCATTCCGGCCAAAAGTGGCTCGATCTCCGATTCGAGTTTTTAGCTTCCTGCTGCTTAGCCGAACTTGGAAAAATCATAACTTCAATATACGAAGTCGGATTTGGGCGTTCTTTTTACGTACGATCACGGTTTAAAGACATCTATCACAATAGGTAATTAAATAGAAACTTTTTGGACGTTTTATTTTCGAAGTAAATTTCATTATCACAAAAGCGGTTACAATAATTGACTTTTTAGGTTGAAATATCGGGTTGTCACATCATCCCCCCGTTAGAGGGAATTTCGTCCCGAAATTAAATACAAAAGAAAAGTTTTAGGGGCTGAGGAAAAGATGCGGATACTTCTGTTGCATCTGATCTTCTCGTTCCCATGTAAATTCAGGTCCTCGCTTAGCGTTCCAGCGAATCTTTACTATTGGTATTCGACTCTGCTTAGTTCATTTAATTTCCCTATCCATGATCTCGACGGGTTCTTCCACAAAGTTAAGATTTTCGTTTAGTTCGATTTCATCGAGTGGAATTACAAGTGTTTCGCAGGACAAACAGTTTTTCAGGTTCGATAAGTGGAATACTCGATGTACTTTGTTAAGCTCGATTGGAAGTCGGAGTTTGTAGGCCACTGGACCAACTCTTGAAATGATTTCGAAGGGTCCAATGTACCTAGGATTTAGATTCCCACGTTTTCCAAAGCGTATCATGCCCTTCCAGGGTGAGACCTTCAGTAGTACACGGTCGCCAATCTGAAATTCCAGGGGTTTACGTCTTTTGTCGGCATAGCTCTTTTGCCTATCCCTTGAGGATTTCAGTCGTTCTCGTATTTGCACGATCTTTTCATTCGTTTCTCTGATGATCTCTGGACCAGTGAGGGTGCTATCAGGGACTAGACCTTTTGCCAATTGCGTGTCGCCCACTTCTGTCCAGTACAGAGGTGATATGCACTTACGGCCGTAAAGGGCTTCAAATGGAGCAGTCTTGATACTAGTATGATAATTATTGTTATAAGAGAACTTGACCAAAGGTAAGTGAACATCCCACGCTTTACCAAAGTCGATTACACATGCTCGCAACATGTCTTCCAAGGTTTGGATTGTTCTCTCACTCTATCCATCAGTTTGTGGGTGGTATGCTGTACTCATATCCAACCTTGTTCCCATGGATTTTTGCAATGATTGCCAGAATCTAGAAGTGAATCTGCTGTCTCTATCTGAGATGATGGACATCGGCACTCCATGAAGTCGTACGATCTCCCGGATGTAGGTTCTTGATAGTTTTTCCATCTTATCAGTTTCCTTGATCGGTAAGAAATGAGCGGACTTGGTTAGTCTGTCGACGATCACCCAAATGGTATCTTGGCCACCCTGAGTTTTGGGCAGTTTCGTTATAAAGTCCATGGAAATCTGCTCCCATTTCCACTCAGGTATTTCAGGTTGTTGGAGTAGACCTGAGGGTTTCTGGTGTTCTATTTTTATCTTGGCGCAAGTCAAACACTTGCTCACATAGGCAGCAATCTCTGCTTTCATGTTTGGCCACCAGTAGAGTTGCTTGAGATCTTGATACATCTTGTCTGACCCTGGGTGTACGGAGTATGGAGTCTTGTGTGCCTCGCTCATAACTACCTCTCTGAATCCACCAAACTTGGGTATCCAGATTCGGTTCATGAGGTAGCGTGCTCCGTCACTCTTGATTTCTAAGTTCTTGTCCATTCCCCTAAGGGTCTCACCTATCACGTTTTCGGGTTTCAAGGCTTCTATTTGAGCTTCCTTGACCTGTGTTGACAGGTGCGAGTGGATCGACATGGCTAATGACTTCACTCTTCGGCCAGAGTACTCCTTACGACTAAGGGCATCGGCCACGACGTTTGCCTTTCCCGGATGATAGTGAATCTCACGTTTGTAGTCGTTGAGCAATTCGACCCAACGTCGCTGTCTCATGTTTAACTCCTTCTGGTCGAAGATGTGTTGGAGGCTCTTGTGGTCTTTAAAGATAGTGCACTTTGTAGCGTATAGGTAGTGCCTCCAGATTTTAAGAGCGAAGACCACCGCTCCAAGTTCTAAGTCATGAGTGGTGTAATTGACCTCATGCGTTTTCAGTTGTCGTGAGGCATATGCAATAACCTTTCCCCTCTGCATTAGCACACAGCCCAGCCCTTGCTTCGAAGCGTCGCAATACACCAAAAAATCTTCGGTCCCTTGTGGAAGAAAAAGGATGGGTGCACTGCAAAGGGCCTGTTTCAAAGTCTGAAATGCAGCATCTTGCTTTTCTCCCCAGTTGTAGGTCACACCTTTCTGGGTTAAAGCGGTCAGAGGCTTTGCGATGCTGGAGAAATTCTGAATGAACCTTCGATAATAACCAGCAAGACCTAGAAATTGGCGAATCTCTGTTGGAGTAGTTGGTGCAGACCAGTTTTTGATAGCCTTGATTTTTGATGGGTCCACGTGGATTCCTTCATTGTTGACTACGTGACCGAGGAAGTCCACCTTTCTAATCCAAAACTCACATTTTGCGAATTTTGCATAAAGTCTCTCAGTCCGTAACGTCTCTAAGACTTGTCTCAGATGTTGACTATGCTCTACTTTATTCTTTGAATAAATGAGTATGTCGTCTATGAATACTATCACAAATTTGTCCAAGAATGGACGACATACCCGATTCATTAGATCCATGAATACGGCCGGGGCATTGGTTAGTCCGAACGGCATCACTACGAACTCGTAATGTCCGTATCTCGTTCGGAAGGTCGTCTTGGGAACATCACTCTCCAGGACTCGCAGCGGGTGATATCCCGACCTCAGATCTATCTTGGAGAAGTAGTTGGCTCCTTGGAGTTGGTCGAATAAGTCGTCGATTTAGGGTAGGGGGTATCGTTTCTTGATGGTAAGTTTGTTGAGTTCTCGGTAGTCGATGCACATCCTGAATGATCCATCCTTCTTTTTCCCGAACAACACGGGTGCTCCCCATGGCGAGAAGCTCGGCCTGATTAATCCTTTTCCAAGTAGCTCATTCAGTTGGTTGGATAGCTCCTGCATCTCTGCCGGGGCTAATCGATAGGGCGCTTTGGCTACTGGGGTAGCCCCGGGAACCAGATCGATTTTGGACTTGACTTGTCTCGCGGGTGGTACTCCTGGATGGTCCTCGGGAAAAACGTCGGGAAAATCGCATACGTCGGACACATTCTTGACGTCCTGGACTTCGCGTTTCATATCTACAACATGTGCCAAAAACGCGTGACACTCCTTGCGTAGGCACTTTTGAGCTTGGATACTTGAGATGATACGAAGAGTGGTACTAGGTTTGTCGCCCAAGACAAGGAAAGTTTCGCCGGTTGGCAGATTAAGGCGAACAGCCTTATTGTAACATAAAATGTCCGCATGATGTGAACTCAGCCAATCCATGCCAATGATGACATCGAAACTCTTAATCGAGACTGACATGAGGTTGATTGGAAAGGGATTATCGTTTAGAGTTAGAGTATAGTTTAAGTATATCTCCTTAGTGCCTTCGGTTTTACCGTTGGCCATTTCTACTATAAACGGCTCACTTAATGATTGAGGTAATGGCTTTAGCAGGCCTTTAAAATTGTGACTCACAAAACTTCTCTTTGCTCCACTATCAAACAAAATGCATGCATACGAGTTATTGAGAAGAAACGTACCCGTAACAACAGTGGGGTCCGCAACGGCTTCATTTTGTCCCATTGCGAATACTCGACCCCTTCCGCCGGTATTCTTGTTGTTTGCCTTCGGGCAGTCCCTGCGGTAGTGCCCCGTGTCTCCGCACTCAAAGCAGGCGCGGCTTACTTTGGTATTAGCAGTGGGGGCGGATTGTTGGGTTGGCTCTTTGCAATAGCGGGCTGTATGTCCCTTCTTATTGCACCTGGTGCATTGAAGGTCACGGCAGAGACCGTGGTGGTGGAAGTTGCATTGGTTGCATTTCGGAAGTTTCCCATTGTATGAGCTTGTGGGGGCAGTGTTGGTAGGTACAGTAATAGCGTGGATCGCTACTACTTGTTGTTTCTTGGGGTTCTCCTGTAGGGTTTGTCCCCTTCTCTTGTTCCAAGGCCTATTCTAGCCTTGTGCCTCCTTAGATGGATTGGCGGTAGCTGCAATGGTACCCTGTTTTACCCCGTGGTCGATGAGTCGCTGAGCCAGGCGTTTAGCGCTGTTGTAGGTAATAGGGTTGGAAGCTAAGACATGCCCTTGAATCTGGGGTGACAACCCCCAAATGTACCTTTCAAACTTCTTTGATTCTGGGTTGACCATGGTAGGGCACAATGCAGCGAGGTCGTTGAACCTAGCTGTGTAGGCGACTAGATCAGACCCTGTCATTTTCAGATTCCAGAGCTCCTGCTCAAGCTTTTGCACTTCGCCCCTTGGGCAGTATTCTTCCAGTAGTAGAACCTTCAGATCTTCCCAACTCATGGCGTTGGCGATAGTGAGCGTCACCGAATTCACATGGCTTTTCCACCAAGTGAGGGCTCAATCTATGAAGGTGCAAGCAGCGAACTTAACCTTGCTTGTTTCTTGGCACGAGCAGATCTCGAATACTGTTTCGGTATTTTCGAACCATTGCATTAATGCAATGACTCCTCCAATGCTATTAAAAGTCTTTGTCTTTGAGTTGGAGAACTCCTTGTAGGTACATTCCCTTACTTGACCATGGCCAGTGCCACGATTGGAATGATTCGTGCTGCTTCCTGTACCTCCATTTGCATTGGAGTTTACTTGTGAGAGAGCTGTTGTTACTGCTGCTATGATAGCAGCCTGGACCATTGCCGGATAATAAGTTAGTGGTGGAGGTGGTGGTGGGGTTGCGTTTGTACGTGCTGATCTACGAGGAGGCATTGCGCTGCCAAAAGAAAAATCAGAGATTATAAGAATTTGGTTTGGCCAACACAGGGTTTTGAGCCTGATTTATAAATGAAGTTTGAATAGATGTACTTATGAATTGGACGAACTACACATAATTAAAACAGGAAAGAGGTAGGCCATATATATATTAAACATATAGTTGTGTTACATCCGAGTTTAGACAAAAAATTTTGACCTTTCTAAAGGTCTCCGATTATAGAAAGTTTTAAAGAAAATTATATTCTTATCCGAAGTCCGAATTTATAACAAAATTTGAAATTTTGTCAAGCACTACTTGCGACGTAGGTTGCGCTTGGAGCTTGACTCCGCATCCGATTGCTTCGATTCCATTAGACGCCTATCAAAAGCGGCTTGTTGTTCCCTTAATTCGGCTAGGGCTGCAATCATTTGTGCTTGGAATGCCTCAGTTTGGAGTTGGGCATGGTCCTGAATCCCATCCAGCCTACGGATATCAGAAGTGTGAACCTGTACTTCTACGTTGATCTCGCGGATCCGGTTGGCTTGAACTCCGGATTGATAGCACTGGTTGGCTAGTTTTCCAACCATGACCGGAAGTGCTCGATCTGCCGATCCCTCGCCTCTGACATCATAAAAGTCTCGGCACATGCCGTAGGGAGGGCGTAAGCTTTGTTGTTGGCTCCAATGGTGGAGGTGACTCCCCTACACATGAGTGGGTCCTTGGAAGTTCCTCACATGGACAGGAGGTTGTGGGGCCGGTGGATTGATAACCTTTGGCTCTGAATGTGTAGCAGAGTCATCTCCCTCATCCAACTCTATAGGTTCTTCGTCTTCTTCGGGATCTTCTTCGATCCATCCTCCATTACCTTGGTTGGGGTAGTAGGGGTCATTGGGGTGGTGGAATCCAGCCATTGAGTCTGTACGAGAATAGGGTTAAGAATTTACTATAAGCTAGAGTACATGAAATTTACCCTTAAGTTTAATGGTTGTTGATATTCAAATACTCCCTTAGTATTATTTAACGATATGTTTTTGGTAAGTTTTAAACTTGTTGTCCACTGCAGACACTCCTCGACACACGTTAGTCGGCTCTCGGACAAATATAGTTGATCAGGCTATATTCTTCCCAGTTCCGATTACATGTCCCAAGGCGTACCTGTACTGCACAACTTATTTATAATACTTCTAAAATAGTCCGATGTGAAACTGTTATTAGTATGAAATGAGTGCATGCTTACTTTAGAAAAACTTAATAAATTTAATTTCAAAAGTGTGACTCTTCTAAGAGTGTTTTTGCCCAGTTGAGTTTATAGTTGTATAACAAAAATGGTTTTGATATACTTAATTCACTATAAACGATGCTCTGATACCAATCTGTCACACCCCCAAAACCAGAACGGCGGAAACGTTCGGGGGCAGAGGACGTGATATTCAGTATCATAACAGTTCATAGAAAGGAAAGTACACACCAACATACATATATAAAGGTTTTAAAAATCTTTACATCATTGTGTTCATTACATGCTCAAAAGATAAATGCATAAACATCTTTCAAAAGAAGTAATTAACGCCTGCGCGTTAATCCCCAAAAGTTGATTTCCAAACTTGCTTAGCGGTTCCCTGAGAATACAAGTTATTTAAAAGAGAAAGTGTCAACAATTAAGTTGGTGAGTTCATAAGTGGTTTAGAAAGTTTGTATGCCATTCCAAATTGAGTGTATGTTTTCCAAGAAAATCCCTTATTTTCTTATAAAAGTGTGAAATGCATGAGAATATATGTATTGAATAATATAGATAGTTGAATCAAGAAAATCCCTTATTTTCCTATTAGTTGTTTGTTTTGTATACAGGGAAAATCCCATATTTTCCTAAAGTAATAGTTAGCCTAATGTCCCAGACTAAAAACCGAAAGCAAAAGACATGCTTTAGAAGGTTGAAGCATAGATTTATATAATAAAACCTATTAGAGGATTTCAGTTTGTTAGATGAAGAATAGTTTTAATAATTACTCATTCATCAATTAGAAGTACTATAATAATTGTATATCCGATGAGTTTTATATCCATACTAAACATAATATGCCTGTAGCGACGTTCTTCAGGCGTCGTAGCGTTATGACAAACTGTCACCCCAAAGGACGGACTGTAGCTAACAGTCAGGGCGTGGGATCATGACTTCCCGTATAGATCTATAAACATTTGACACGTTCTCCGAACGGGAGACTCTGGTTATAGACAGCGTTGTAGCGATACCTTCTAGCAAAAAGGCAGTATTTGAAGATGTAGTTGTCTCACGGATTCTCAACTAAATCTGTATTAAAGTAATAGTTTTGTATGCAAAGATTATCCTTTTTCACAAAGTTTTGACAATGCATGAATCATAAGTTTTTAAAATGTATTAAAACGGTTTAGCAACGAAGGATACCTTGGAATTACTAAATACATTGTATAAATCTAGTGCATGGAAAGTATGACAAGAGTTTTCACATAGTAGTAGTGAATCATAAATGATTCATTTAATAAAAGCGAGCACAGTGAAACTTTATGAAATACACGATAATAACCGTATGTTCACTTGTATTCCCCCCCCCCTAAAAGAGTATAAAAAGCATTTAAAACGTATTTACAGTGTGTTTGTAGGGGTATGAACTCACCTGAAGGTTTGAAGAAAGCGAGATGGAAACCGGGCAGAATTTCATCTCGGGAAACGGATTTTTCTTGGGATTCTTGGGAATTTCGGGAGTAAAAACGATCTTCGGGACTTGGGCAAAATGACCAGGGCTTCGGGTTAGCACGGGCACAGAAAACGAGGCAAAACGCAAGAGAAACGAGAGGAAATGAGCAAGTTTTCCCGGAACCCTCGCATCCCTTTTATAGGGGCTGAGAGGCCTCGGTACGCGGGGCGTACCCGTGCGTCATGCATGACCGAGTCCTCGACTGCCCCGGAGTTCGGATGGGATCGGGCGTAGCTCGCATAAGGGGCGACGTGGACGAACCGGGGCCATGGATTTGAGTACGCGGGGCGTATGAGGGTACGCAGGGCGTACTTCGGCCCTATCCGCTGACTCCTCTGTGGATATTACCAAGAGTTTATAATTAAATTTATATATTAATTATTTATTAAACTTCAAAAATTCATATCTCCTTCATACGAACTCCGTTTTCGACGTTCTTTGTATCCACGCGTAAGTGAGACTAAGATCTGCAACTTTCGTTTAGATTCCGTCTGCAAATTTCGAAATTATTTTTATTATTTATTTTTAAAAGGTCGTCTTTAAGGAATTTCTTTAGAAATTCATAACTTCTTTATCTGACGTCGGTTTTTGCCAGACTTTTTACCGCTGAATTACCATTGTCGAGACCTTCGATTTTCGTTTACGTCATTCCGGCCAAAAGTCGCTCGATCTCCGATTCGAGTTTTTAGCTGCCTGCTGCTTACCGAACTTGGAAAAATCATAACTTCAATATACGAAGTCGGATTTGGGCGTTCTTTTTATGTACGATCACGGTTTAAAGACATCTATCACAATAGGTAATTAAATAGAAACTTTTTGGACGTTTTTATTTTCGATATAAATTTCATTATCACAAAAGCGGTTACAATAATTGACTTTTTAGGTCATTACATAGAGTTGAAATATCGGGTTGTCACATTTATTCCCACAGAAAAAGGTTTTACACTCACGCACACCGCACATAAACTTGTTAGCTTAAATTGTGAGATATTCTTCTCAGTACTCGTAGAGCACGGCTTAAAATTCCTGGTAGTTATAACCAGAGTCTCTTGTAGGGAGAACGTGATAGTTGTGTATAGATCTATATTGGGTTTGACACCCGCACACCTTACTGCTAGCTATAGTAGGACCTACAGGTCTACGGGAGACAAATATCATAACAGTTTTCGACGCCTGAGAAACGTCGTGGCAGGTTCATTTAGTCATAGTATGGTTATAGCGGCTCACATAGGGAGTTAACAACACATAAAGCTTACGGGGATTTTCATAAAACAGAAGGGGTTTTATGTCGATTTAAAATAACTTTTTATATCAATAATTATAGATATTATTGTATACTTTCGGTCTTGGTATTTAAGACTACACACCTCTCATTACGGGATTTTTCTCAAATTAGAAAGGGTTTTACGCCTATTTAAAACCACTTTTATATCTTTAAGTATGGCAAATACTTGTTTATTCTTGGTCCTGGGATTTAGGACCACATAACTCTTATAAGGAAAATATTGGATTTTTCTTGGTAACACGCAACACATTACAAAGAACGGTTTCCAAACTCTTTATCTAAAAGCTTATGAACTCACCAACTTAATTGTTGACACTTTTCAAAACTACTTGTATTCTCAGGAAGCCAACGAAACCAAGTAACCACAAGCTTTGGAGAATGGAACGCTACGGCGTTGAACAACTATTTTGATATCATCTCATGATCAATCATTGAAATATGTAATACATGAAACCATGGAATTCTTTTTTGATTATATTTCTGATTGGTTGTATTTACTTTGAGCATTATTATACTCGTTGTTGTGATACTATACATGAAGTCCTCCACCCCCGGATGTTCCTGTCATCCTTGGTTTGGGGGTTTCACAGATTGGTATCAAAGCATTGTTTATAGTGAACTAAGTATATCGAACCACATAAGATATACAAACTATAAATACATTGGGACTAAAGTCTCTGATTTAAAGTTTTCAAAACAATTATACTTTTTGAAATGAAATAGTTTTCCTGTTTAAAGTATTCATACCTGCGTTCATACTAACCTACGTGTCACAATGACCATAACAAAAGTATTACGATTGTTGAATATCATAGGTAAGCTCGGGGATGTATGGTCAGTCTTGGGAGTGGCATAGCCTGATAAACTATGCTGGTCTGAGGAGTGATTAGCACATGCCCATGAATGGTTGTGATATGGTGACAAGTCTAAATACTTACCAACACTACCACAATGAGAACATTAGAACAGAACATGAGTTTAAAATAGTATGGGAGTATTTTGTGTTACTATAAGTGCTTCCATGAGAACTAAACAGGTCTCTATCAAGTAGGTCAATAGTTGTTAAGTGGATACGCTAAGGTTATATGAAATTTAAGCGTTATAGACTCATAATCTGTCACCGTTGCTTTACTTCTTGTTCTCGTTGGATTGTGGATTTGGAGTTAGAGTCACCTATTCGAAGGACTATACTGCCTTGATTTCATATAACTGGTATACACTACACAGGTATTGACATAACTGATACATATCATCTAATAATTATCTGGATAGTTTGTCCAATAATTATCTTCTTACTCCTATTCTCGCTCGTATAACATAGCAAGATCTTACTTACCAGATGAACCCTACTTTCCCAACCAGAGAAATGGTGGATGGTTATAAGGAGAATCAAAAGCGGAACCCGAGGTAATCAACCCTCCATGCATAGCAAGGGTTCCCGCAAACCGTTTCGACTACATCGAACTTGTACCCCGTTGGGCAACCGTGATCGAGGGTTGAAGTTGAAAGCAATCACAACAATCACCATGTTGAGACCAACGAGGGTGCTATGACCTCAGCCACGGAGGACCGACTGACAGAGCCCTCCCGGCGAAGACCCGGAAGATCACGAACATCGGGGATTAAAACAGGGAGATTGCAAACCGAGTTCGAAAACTGCGCACTACTACAGACCCCACCGTCTCACGTACTCAAGACTCGGTAAGAGACTACTATTTCAGAGACCAACTCTCTTTTTAGGACATTATCGCCGCTCGGACAGAGGCAAGAGAGTAACAGGGTAGACACATGGCATTCAAAGAGAGGATAATTGCAGCCAAGCGTCGATTGGCAAAGCTGCATGGTGCATCGACATTGTCTCAGGCATCGTAAGGGACGAATCGTCGTGAGTAAGTACATGCCGCTCACAAGACCTTGTAAATTATGTTCATGAGTATGTGTTGGTGCTACTCTATTCTAGGTGAAAGCACGACACTTTGATTTAAGCGGTTATACTAATCAAGAGATTTAGTTGCTATCAAAATTTTTCCTTACAATAATCTGGTGTGGGCCAACATCTAGGTCAAAACTTTCTCTGAAACACCAATTTCTAGAATCATCTTAACAAAATGGGTTTACGACAGATCCATCAGACTCAAAGGTCTATTAAGTCTTAATCATACCACTAAGCATACATCAAATGGTTGTAAGAAAGACCTAGCTTGGATCAAATTTCAAGGTTTCACTTGGATACAGAACTACTAAAATACATGAGTTTATCATTTATAGGCTCTCGTTATGAAATGTTTTCAGAACACCATAAAACAATCGAATTACGTTACAAAATGAACTAAGATAAACTTAGTTAGAAAACTCGCGATGTATAGTCATCCTAAAAACTTATTTTCCTCTCACCTTTAAACACTTTGGTGGAGAGGTGCCTTCTTCGTAGACCTATAGGGTGCGATCATACCAGCACTAATGCATCGGATCCCATAAAAACTCCTCAGCTAAGTGTGTTTGGACAAACATGATCCAAAGATGAGTAAAGCTTAATGCCCGTACGAAACCTACTTATACCCACTACCATAAATCCGTCTCAGGAATGCTAGCAGAAACACTAGAAATAGTATAGTAATGTGCAAGAATTTATATATGTGACTATAAATCGTAAGGATGCACTTGAGATAATGATTTCCACTCACGAAGTCGTTTCTCATCGTGAAACAGAGCTATGTCTTCACCAAGAGGCAACCAACCATCTAGCAAGGCGCCAACCCTGCAGATAGACTCTGCTACTTTTCAGGCTGCAGTCACGGCAGCCGTGGCAGCCGTCATGGCGCAACTCAATGCTAAAAACGCCAGCAAAGATGGAAGCGGTGTCGACAATACAGATTGTGGTAACAACCAGGAACACCAACGGGTGTCTACCAACGAAGGCGCCTCAGGCCACAAACCTACGAACAAGAAGCAAAAGTTTTGGGACCAAAAGAAGTGTAACCTACCTCAAAAAATTCACTGGAAGAAAGCAATCCGTAGCTGCACCTGCCATTACAACAACAGTCACGACACATACCTCGACACTAGCCACAAGATCTGTCACCCAAGTGCCGGCCAAACCATATATGGGATCACTCCCTAAGTGTATCAAGTGTGGCTTCCATCACAATGGGGTTTTCCAGGAGATGCACTGTAAAAAATTGCAACAAGAACGGACATACCGTCCGTTTCTGTAAGGCCCCGACTCAGTACATCGCTTCAACCCCCAAAACCAATGTAAGTCCAGTGTGCTTCCTATGTGGCGAAACAGGACACTTCAAAAGAGATTGTCGAACTAAGAAGAATGACGGGGGAGTCGGAGGAGTGTGACAAACGAACCAGCAAGGGTAACATGGAACCATATTAGGACATTTGTAATGTTTCCAAAAGAAAAAAAATGTTTAAAGTACCATATGTTTGTAATGAATTTGGTATGCTTTTTACAATCACCGTCTTTCTAAAAGTAGTTAAAATACTCTCTCGTTCAAATCAAACCATAGACACTCATATATGACCTTAGGATCATTACATGTAAGCTGTGATGACTTTGTACATACATCGGGGTTAATTATAATCAAAATACTAAAGTCTTGAAACAAATAATTCCATCACGACTCCTATTCCATGTCTAGTAGTAGGAATTGAGTGGGGCCACCCACTCGACGATTTCACAAACATCAAATTCCATACGACGTTCATATACCGCTCAATCATACAGAGACCTGTCAGGGATCATGATGTCAAGTATCATTACAAGCTATCGAAACACACCCACTACCAGTTCTATACACTATGGTATGAATCATCTACAATAATAATAATATCGAACAAAAAGGAAAACACTGAAAAGAAACACAAGATACTCTATCACTCTAATGAGCACTTCTTACGAATACAACTTAACACATGTTTTACATAAAGATATACTATTGTTACCGTTCAATTTCGATTGGTATAGTCCTCATCTTCCCGGTTTAACAACTACGAAAGGACCCTTCACCTAACCTACTGAATATCAAAACCTTTGTCTCCCAAAAACACATCTAGCATGGACCTCCGGGTCATCTCTCGCTGTGAAACCCCAAAACATGCACCAGAGGAGTGTTATACCTCCCGAAACCTTATCACAAGTATTTCCAGGAGACCCTTCGGGAGTCTCAAGCATACCGCAGACAAGGTACAAGCACAGAAGCTTGGGACGAATATGGTTAGTCTACCACTACTACGTGTATACGCGAGGATTATGTATAATTAAGATTCTACAGACATTGGATGTGTGCTTCCACCCTATTTCCTATTACATGTCTGCTTGTGGACTTGGGGCAAAGTCGCCCATCCAACTGTCTTGCCAACCTTAAACACATACAACCTATATACGCAAGTTAATGATAAATGGACCAGGTACGAGTCCTGCCATGAACTTCGGGCCAAGGTTACCCAGGAGGACGAGTGAACGTCCTACCATCCGAATAAGTTTAGTCTCGTAAACCAAACCCTCATGCCTCCTACCGAGCTAAGCAATCGAGGAACACTACAACAGGCCCTATGCAACGCTCTGAGGAAAAGTTATTACTTATGACTTAAGACAGCTAAAGACGTACGAGGTCGGCTAGATAACACATGACATCGAACTAGGAGCGGTAGTGTTAACCTTAGAGGTCTAGAGGCACCATCTCTATGACACGAAGCATACAATTTTCACCGATAATAAGAACCTAGAGGGCACGGACGGCGGGGCATGTCATCCCATGAACCGAATCTGGACATCGAGGTTGATGGATTCAGAAAATAATGTCACGAACAAAGCACACGAGAACTCGCTACTCCCTTCATCCAGGCTCGAACAAGATGTGTCTGGACCTCAAAAAGTACCATCAGTGGGCGAATAGGAAATTAGACATCGTTACACATGTGGGCAAGTTTCCGACTTGTGCCAATGTCAAGAGAGAATAAAGGAAGCCTTCGTGTCTCCTACAACAACCAGTGATACCTGAAAGGAAGTGGGAACGGCTAACCGTGGGCTTGATAACCAAGCTACCCAAGATAATGGATGGTCTCGATACCATTTGGGTAACTGTCGACAGACTGGCCGAATCCGCACACTCCCTGCTAATCAAAGAAACCGACTGGATGGAGGAATCGACTAGAACGTATGTCAAAGAGATTATGCGACCACATGGTCTATTAATATCTGTTATCTCTAACAGAGATAGTAGATTCGTTTCGTCACCCTGGCAACCCTGACACGGAACTAGGTTGGACTTGAGTATGGCCTACCAACCGCAAACCAACGGGCAGAACAAAAGGGGTTGTTCAAAACTTAGGCGACATGTAAATAGCTTAGGTGATTAACTTCGATAAAGCGTGGGAATGCCTTCTTACCACTTGGAGAAATCGAAATGAACGAGAGTATCCACTTTGCAGCGGAGAGCCTAAAGGCACACATAGAATACACTATCATTTCAAAATAATAACTCCTTTAAATCGACTTAGCTCAAGTTACAATAAGAAATTCCAAGGTCGCCATTTAACATCAGGCGGATGGGTCCTTGCCATACCAATTTCTTGTACTATGAAAAGTTTCCCCCATCTTTCCTCCAAATTCTCGAAGCCCGGTCAAAGTGCTAATTTCGGGACGAAATTCCCTCTAACGGGTGGTTGATGTGGCAACTGTCAATTTCTGGTCAAGTAAAAGTCAAATAAAGTCAACAAGTCAAACCGGTCAACTCAACTAACCCTTGTGTACTAGGGCCTATGTTAGGTAACTACTATACAACTCGCTATTCTAATGAAAAATCATAAATTGAAAAGTACGTACATATAGATTTCCTTAAACTAAAACTGTGGTAAGTAACGAACCAAACCGATAAAACAATGTTGCATACTCATCGGGAGTGTGTAAGACCCTTAAACATGACATAACGGGGTTTACGGACCTTGCGTTGCGAAGCCGGACACTCACAAATGTCACACACAAAACCTCTGCCAATCGTTTTCAATCTATCTCTCTCTATTTAAAATCTCTTGCAAATCTCTCTTTGCATGACAAATCTCTCCAATAATGTGAAATCTCTCCCAAATCTCACTCAAAAGTTCCTTAAACTATTTATAGTCTTTTGGGCCATCCCGACCCTTAACCAGGTCAAAAACGGCTTGAAACGGGGTAAAAACTGATAAAATAGTCTTAACAACCCGAAAACCCTCTTAAGGAGCCGAACCCTCTTAAGGAGTCGAACCCTCTTAGGAACCGAACTTGTCAGAAGTGAAGGTGTCAGAAGCGAAGGCATCAGAAGCGAAATACACCCTCTCGTACCGAGGCTCAGTAGACCGAACCCGAAGGTCCCTTCGGATCGAACCTCACATAGACCGAACCCTACCTCCACCTTCGCCTCCTATCCCCCTTTCGCTCCATTTCTTCTTCGGCCTAGTAGCAGAAGGGACCGAACCTCGGCCCAGTACCGAGAGGTCTCGCAGGAAGCCCTTTTTCACCCGGTTTTCGACTAGTTTTGCGTTTTAGGCCCATTTTTAATTGTTTTAACGCGGCACTTTCACCCAAAACTTTATTTTAACATATAAGGCCCCATATTTATTAATTAATCATGTTTTTGGGGATAAACCTTATCCAAGAAGAGTGGGTGAAGTATAAGAGGTGGAGTGTTGACTTTCCTTTAGTTAATCACACAAGCAACCACCACACCCACTCCACGTGTAACGACCGAAAAATACAACCAATTTTAAATTTTTCAAAAGCATCTCGATTCCATTAGTTCATTAAAAAAAGGGTTTTCAATACAAAACATTTAACGTGTTCCCAGAATCATAGCACTACAAAATCATGAGGAGCGGTACGATCACGCCTTCGCCTTGCCACGATCTCCTGAAGAACCTGAAAAACACGAAACCACAACTGTAAGCCCGAAGCCATAGTGAGATATCCCCAAAATACCAACCACAAATACCATACACGCATAACATGTCATAACATATCCGATCACAGAACAGCCATGCACTTCGGGTCTACTGTGTGACTGGTCCGCCGCACCGGCCTACAGTCCACCTGGTCCACCCTCTGAGTCTATCCACATCCATCGAGTCTACAGCGTGATTGGTCCGCCCGGTCCCGGGCCTTCAATCCACCTGGTCCACTCTCTGAGTCTACAGTATGACTGGTCCGCCCGCACCGGGCCTTCAGTCTATCTGGTCCACTCTCCGAGCCTTCGGCATGTCTAGTCCGCCCTTTCGGGGCCTACAGCCTATCTGGACCGCTCGCTGGGCCTTCGGGACAACCGGTCCGCCCTGGGTATCTTGTCCTACAGCACTCAGCAGGACCTGCCTCAACCCAACTCCAGTCCAACAACCATGTGCACATATACATACAATCATATAGCAATTCACAACTAACAAGTAGATCAAACAGATCACATAGCATATCATCATCCTAACCAGGATACCGACCTAACAGGTCACTAGCATAGCATTACCCAATCTCTCAAGATACCGATCTCAAACAGGTCTCTAATTACCATCCTAGCTCTTAGGATGCAAACATAACATAGCAACAATATAACAACAACTACCCGGATCTCAATCCAATAAGGCCGGCCTTGGTGCCTTAGACCCTGTTGATATAGTGAGGATAACTCACCTCGAATCTGCCGACTGAACAGACAAACCGAACTGCCCCGATCACTGATTCGATCTCCACCACTGGACAACCGCCAATGCACTGAACTCAAAACAACAATCAACAATTACCAAAATGCCCCTGGAAACCACTGGTCAACCCTTGGCCAAAGACAAGGTTAAAGTCAACTCCTGACTGACCCTACTCGCCGAGTCAACCCTATGACTCGCCGAGTTCCCATAATCAGAACTTCACTCAATCCGCGACATA
The DNA here is from genome assembly GCF_051521515.1 of Lactuca serriola. Lineage (NCBI taxonomy): Eukaryota > Viridiplantae > Streptophyta > Magnoliopsida > Asterales > Asteraceae > Lactuca > Lactuca serriola. Next base: position 120,135,765 of record NC_136414.1, read on the forward strand.
ACTCGCCGAGTCACCCCAAGACTCGTCGAGTTCGACAACTCTGAGTCTACTCGCACACAAGTCACCGAGTCGTCCCTTGACTCACTGATTCTCGACTCGACCAGAAAAATATTGGGACTCTTCGACAAGACTCGCCGAGTCCACGAACAGACTCGCTGAGTCTAAGGCTATCATCAACCTACTCGCCGAGTTGTTCATACAACTCGCCGAGTTCCAGGCTATCTTCATCCGACTCGCCGATTTGTTCTTCCAACTCGTCGACTCCCAGCTCATCTTCAAGCAACTCATCGAGTTCACCTATGTGACTCGCCGAGTACCACTGATCTGAATCCATTCAGAAGCATTCCAGGCCATGCAATTGATCCAAAACATAGATGTAGCCTCATACAACTCATCCATCACGTAAAGTGGCAAACTTTACGTGAATCCAAAGAGATCTAGGCCTTATTCACTTATAACTAGGGGTTGGGACATGCAAGTTTCACTAAACACTCCAACATAGGGACTTTCATGCTCTCTGATTCTTCCCCATTCCAGATTTGAGGTAGCAACCTCAAATCTAACCTCTAGACTTCCAATTACATCCATAGACAAGATCCCACAAACCCCAAAATGAAGAAACAACATACAATCAGTCCAAGAACGAGATATTACCTCCAATGGACGCCCCACCTACTATAAAATTCGATTCCAAGCAAAGCCCCTTGCCCCAAGCCTTCAATCTCACAAAATTCCTTCAACAAACTCCTCAAATGCTCCAAATACACTCCAATCTTCTTCAATCGCACTTTCTAGGGTTTCTGGGCTTCAAAGGGGAATAAAGAGGCTGGGGGAAGGGTATAATGTTCTTTAAATAGGGCTCAACCCCAAGGATTAGGGTTTTCTCCACTCAGCGCCTACTCGCCGAGTCCATCTCACTGACTCGCCGAGTCGGCTAATTAACACCCGACCTAGTCGCGACTCTACTCGCCGAGTCCATCCATGGACTCGCCGAGTCACTCCATCCTAAATAACACTTTTAGCACTTCAACTCTACTCTTGCTATTCCGGGATGTTATAATTCTCCCCCACTTACATTAGGCTTCGCCCTCGAAGCCTACATCAACTCAACTTCCAAGATACACCCGCAACGCGCCACCTGGCCTCAAGCAGACCAGGTCCCTGAAGGCATACCCAAACGAAACTCAAACGCACTTTCCCTTTCTCACGGTGTCCTGACCACCGTCTCAAATCGGGCACCGGATTCACCCTCTGATAACTTCACTTAATCACCGAGTACTACTCATAATGCAACACTGCTCCAAATCACAACCATCACTCGACTCATAAGGCTAGAAAACCATGAACCATCGAATCCTCGATCCGAATCTCACTCTATCCATTCCGTGACGACGGAAAGACTCCTTCTCTTTCTCAGAGCAACTCCCACGAGTTCTCCTCTTGCAATTGCATACACATGCTGAACTAGCTCTAGCACCCTCAGGTTTGGAAAACCCGATACACTGATGATATCCTCCAACATCCCTCAGGATGAACCACTAATACACACCCAATACCCTGATCAGTACCACACTGAGAACCCAAGACTCTTTCCCTGCATCCCTTCCGAGTCTCTTGGCTCTATATCTGCGGAATTCCCTCTGCAATCTCAGCAAACATCCCAAACTGGATGAGCTTTTTTTCCACTGCCTCAGACACGCTGCTCGATAACCATACTCGAATTACTCTATTCATAACTTTGCTCTGCCGCTTTCACTTCCGTGAACTTGCACTCCCTCTCGGAGTTACACACTTCTCTCACTTCCTTTTCCAAGGAATCCACTTGGCCATATAGCCACTTCAACAAGTGCCACGGTGCTCGCCCAACGCTACACCACCCTTTAGCGTATCCGCTATCCATCCAACACACATACTCTGACTCTCGTCGCAGGGACTCTCAAGCCCATGCACTAACTCCACTAATCAAGATCACTACCCGGGGCCAGACCTTCTAATGCAAATGCACTGCAACGAACACAATCCATATCCTCAAACTGATCCAACAATACCTATAGAGTCTTCAGCATGACTGGACCGCCTCACTAGGCCTTCAGCTCATCTGGACCACTCTCTTAGAACCTTCAGCCAATCTGGACCGCTCTCAGTGCCTTCAGTTTGACTGGACCGTTCTCCGAGCCTTCGGCCTGACTGGTACGCCTACCGGCCCTCAGTCTATCCGGACCGCTCAACTAGCATTCAACATTCCGGGCTATCCTACCGGAAAATCTCCCATGCATACCGTTCTAGCCCTCGAGGGGTTCCGAACTCTAACTTCATCATACATACTTGATCCCGGCCTGCTCCCAGGCCCTCCACAATCAAATGCCCTAGGTCTGTATCCTGCCCCACATGCTCGACACTTACTCCTATCAGCCTACACTCTGGGCTGACAGAACACTTGCTGAATCCCAATAGCTAAGCACCCTCAAATACTCATCAATCTCCCGGAGGATTTTCCAATTCTCCCCCACTTAAAGCACTGACCAGCAACCACCGGTCGCCATCAACGACCTTCCAGAACAACCCTGCACAAAGAGAACACATACACACTAACTGCTTCCCACAAGCATAAACAACCCTCAGCAAAACACATCTCCTCACTGATCAAACCGCTCAAAAGAATCCGATCTCTAATTATCCATTCCATGAATGTAGATGCTACCCGACATTCAACCTAATGTCGCATCTCCACTAATAACCCTTACGAACGCTAACCAACGAAAGCACCAAAACACCAAACTATAATCATACCAAACCCTCAGGGAACAACGGATACCAAGAAGAAACCCGAAACACAAATTCATAACTCAAACCATAACCCGCAAAACAATAAATACTGCATCGAAATCCACACAAAGATACCAGCACAAACCAATACACCACAAAATCTCAAGATAACAAGACATCAAGAAAGGGACATACCCGCAGCTATCTCTGGCACTGCCCTGACCTCCTCTGCAACAAGCTGATAAGCACGACCCTCAGCCCTCGGGGGCTCTGCTCCACCCTGACCTCCACCTGTGATCCTCAAAGTGGCCGGTGCTGGAGCCTGCACCGATCCTGCAGCAAACTGTGGACAGTTGGCCCTCAAATGTCCAACCTGATGACAATGATAGCAGATCCTCAAATCCCGAACTGGCACTGACTGCCGACAATCCCTCGCATAGTGCCCATCCCTTCCGCACTTGCGGCATGCACCACCGGTCCTACAAACCCCGGTGTGACCCTTCCCACACTTCCCACAAGTGTGGCTGCTCAAATCCCCCACTCTAACATCAACGGTATTGGACCGCTTTGGCGCCGGTTGCGACTGCACCGGAGCCTGCCTCAACTCACGCACCTGCAACTCAATCTCTAACTCACGCCGCCTAGCGGCCTCCTACAACTCCAACTAGGTCCCGCACCTCTGTGCAGACACAAACTGTCTGATATCCCTCTTGAGCATGCTCAGATATCGGGACATCTGGGCCTGCTCCGAAGCGAACTCTGGGCAAAACATTTCCCTCTCAGTGAACATCCTGGTGATCTCAGTCACCGACTTCGAATCCTGCTTCAGCTCAAGGAACTCCTGAGCCAATCTCTCCCTCTCAACCTGCGGAACATAACGAGTGACGAACATCTCTCGGAACTGATCCCATGATACTGCAGCCCTCTGCGCATCTGACTATGACCCCGTGGTCAATCTCCACTAATCCTTCGCCCCGAGCCTCAACAGGTTCAGAGCACACCTCACCCTCTGATCAGCAGGGCATGAACACGTGAAGAAACACCCCTCCACGTCTGATAAACACCTCATAGCAACAATCGGGTCCTGAACTCCATCGAATGTGGGAGGCTTCATATTAGCGAAGTCCCGATACTGAAAGCCCCGACTAGCTCCTCCCCCTGCCGCAGCTACAGCCGCTGTAGCCGCGGCAGCAGCCGTCTCAGTCAGAGCTGCATAACGCTCATCAAAATACTCAACCATGGCGGTCTTAATCGACCCAAACAGCTCTGGCAACTCAGCCCGAAACAACTCAGCAATCTTATCATGCAGGATCTCACGAATACTCGCATCCAGCTCGCGCGTACTCATCTAACCGATAACCTCGGGCGGCACTGATCCGCCCGGAACTCTCTCTCCAGCTCCTGATCCTGACCCGGATTCACTCTCATCATGTCTCAGAATCTCCATACTGAAAAACACCACAAAAAATCTCAGACTCTTCCCACAACCTGGGATCCAACTCTCTCTCCACCCAACCCTAGAGATCATGGTTTCCCTGATACGCGTATGGGTCCTGTGCTTTCAGTAGTACGGGCCCATACTACCTTCCACACCTACCCATATTTGTATGAAGTACTACCACAATGCCATAGAGAAACATGCATAACAACGCTCAACCCTCACCACTAGAGGAACACTGAAAATATTCCATAAGGAACCCTAGGCTATAGGCATCACAAATCAGGCAACATATCATGAAATCCTGAAGATCCCTAGCCTATCACTAGCATGCTGTTCTATCAAAGCTCAAAAACACATAACATGCATGGTATTTTGGGGTTAGTTATTGGCTCCGGCTGATCGTACCTCCGCGTCCTCCTTTACTCATTTTGAAAACCATTTTTTAAATACTCTTTTGAAAACTCTCCTCAATTTGAGACTGGAGTCACACGAATGTTTCTCCAATTCACTCAAACCAAGGCTCTGATACCAACTTGTAACGACCGAAAATACAACCAATTTTAAATTTTTCAAAAGCATCTCGATTCCATTAGTTCATTACAAAAAGGGTTTTCTATACAAAACATTTAACGTGTTCCCATAATCATAGCACTAAAAATCATGAGGAGCGGTACGATCACGCCTTCGCCTTGCCACGATCTCCTGAAGAACCTGAAAAACACGAAACCACAACTGTAAGCCCGAAAGCATAGTGAGATATCCCCAAAATACCAACCACAAATACCATACACGCATAACATGTCATAACATATCCGATCACAGAACAGCCATGCACTTCGGGTCTACTGTGTGACTGGTCCGCCGCACCGGCCTACAGTCCACCTGGTCCACCCTCTGAGTCTATCCACATCCATCGAGTCTACAGCATGATTGGTCCGCCCGGTCCCAGGCCTTCAATCCACCTGGTCCACTCTCTGAGTCTACAGTATGACTGGTCCGCCCACACCGGGCCTTCAGTCTATCTGGTCCACTCTTCGCGCCTTCGGCACGTCTGGTCTGCCCTTTCGGGGCCTACAGCCTATCTGGACCGCTCGCTGGGCCTTCGGGACAACCGGTCCGCCCTGGGCATCTTGGCCTACAGCACGCAGCAGGACCTGCCTCAACCCAACTCCAGTCCAACAACCATGTGCACATATACATACAATCATATAGCAATTCACAACTAACAAGCAGATCAAACAGATCACATAGCATATCATCATCCTAACCAGGATACCGACCTAACAGGTCACTAGCATAGCATTACCCTATCTCTCAAGATACCGATCTCAAACAGGTCTCTAATTACCATCCTAGCTCTCAGGATGCAAACATAACATAGCAACAATATAACAACAACTACCCGGATCTCAATCCGATAAGGGCCGGCCTTGGTGCCTTAGACCCTGTTGATATAGTGAGGATAACTCACCTCGAATCTGCCGACTGAACAGACAAACCGAACTGCCCCGATCACTGATTCGATCTCCACCACTGGACAACCACCAATGCACTGAACTCAAAACAACAATGAACAATTACCAAAATGCCCCTGGAAACCACTGGTCAACCCTTGGCCAAAGACAAGGTCAAAGTCAACTCCTGACTGACCCTACTCGCCGAGTCAACCCTATGACTCGCCGAGTTCCCATAATCAGAACTTCACTCAATCCGCGACATAACTCGCCGAGTCACCCCGAGACTCGTCGAGTTCGACAACTCTGAGTCTACTCGCACACAACTCACCGAGTCGTCCCTTGACTCACTGATTCTCGACTCGACCAGAAAAATATTGGGACTCTTCGACAAGACTCGCCGAGTCCACGAACAGACTCGCCGAGTGTAAGGCTATCATCAACCTACTCGCCGAGTTGTTCATACAACTCGCCGAGTTCCAGGCTATCTTCATCCGACTCGCCGAGTTGTTCCTCCAACTCGTCGAGTCCCAGCTCATCTTCAAGCAACTCGTCGAGTTCACCTATGTGACTCGCCGAGTACCACTGATCTGAATCCATTATGAAGCATTCCAGGCCATGCAATTGATCCAAAACATAGATCTAGCCTCATACAACTCATCCATCACGTAAAGTGGCAAACTTTACATGAATCCAAAGAGATCTAGGCCTTATTCACTTATAACTAGGGTTTGGGACATGCAAGCTTCACTAAACACTCCAACATAGGGACTTTCATGCTCTCTGAATCTTCTCCATTCCAGATCTGAGGTAGCAACCTCAGATCTAACCTCTAGACTTCCAATTACATCCATAGACAAGATCCCACAAACCCCAAAATGAAGAAACAACATACAATCAGTCCAAGAACGAGATATTACCTCCAATGGACGCCCCAACTGCTATAAAATTCGATTCCAAGCAAAGCCCCTTGCCCCAAGCCTTCAATCTCACAAAATTCCTTCAACAAACTCCTCAAATGCTCCATATACACTCTAATCTTCTTCAATCGCACTTTCTAGGGTTTCTGGGCTTCAAAGGGGAATAAAGAGGCTGGGGGAAGGGTATAATGTTCTTGAAATAGGGCTCAACCCCGAGGATTAGGGTTTTCTCCACTCAGCGCCTACTCGCCGAGTCCATCTCACTGACTCGCCGAGTCGGCTACTTAACACGCGACCCAGTCGCGACTCTACTCGCCGAGTCCATCCATGGACTCGCCGAGTCACTGCTTCCCAAATAACACTTTTAGCCCTTCAACTCTACTCTTGCTGTTCCGGGATGTTACACCATGACTAACCCACACACCTCCCCACCATACCATGTCACTTCCTCGTACTTGTTCCCTCTCTCACAAGTTATTCTCTCGTTCTAGAGGCAGGGAAAATCCACCTCTCTCCTCACTTCATGCATTTTCTCTCATTTCAACCCAAAGAGCAAACACTTTTCTCTCAACTTCTCTCTTTCAATTCCGATTTTTCCAAGGCTTTTTCCAAGAATTTTCTTCTTCACTTGGTAAGTATATTCATCCTCCATATAATTATTTCACTTCCTTCTACTTAAATCATAGATATTTTACACAAAACATCATCACATTCATGTAAGGTGAGTTCATACCCCTACATTTTCATGTGTTCTTAAGTTTTAGGGGGGGGGGGATACAAGTTAAAACACCAAGAACACAACTAAACTCATTTAACAGCCTTCATCAGAAATGTTCAACTCCATTCACGGACTGTTTTGGGAAATTTAAACATTTTACTTTTCAAAACTGTTTTAGATGAAAGTAGTTCCAGTTCTTAGCTTTAAAATGACTACTTGCACATCCCCATACGACTTTTCTACAAATTATGGTGATTCTTACAACACTGCCTATCATTTCAAGAGCAAATCCGGACCAGTCAGTGAGTATAGACTTTTTCACATAAGTTGGAGGTCATTAAAATTCATACTACAATTTATGAACAAACTAGAGTCATTTGCCAAACTCTCATAATTTACGGTTCTGATTTGGACCTTTGATGATTTTTCTATAAATTTTCTAAAAACATTAAAAGAAAATGTTAACAACAGAAAAAATACTATCAATTTCATTTCACCTTCTAACATGTTGAGCAAGGTGTATATCTTTATGTGAATATATGTTTTTGCAAATAGATGACATTTTGCCTTAGTTTATAGTCATACATCAGAAAACAAACGGATTTTCTTTTTACCAACAAAAGTATGGTAATTAATTAGTTGTTATATTGCATTCTGCTTCTCTTTAGCAAAAGTGTATATACATATCGGTAAACAAAAGGGCTTTTACCTTCACAAATACAGTAGTTAACCATAATAAACAAAGCTATAACTATTACATTTAAATGTTTTGATAAACTATAATAGGTATGGTTTATGTTTCCATTAACACAACAAACACATTTTGGAAGGTTTTATTCCCACGAAAAAAGGTTTTACACGCACGCACACCACACATAAACTTGTTAGCTTAAATTGTGAGATATTCTTCTCACTACTCCTAGAGTACGGGTTAAAATTACTGGTAGTTATAACCAGAGTCTGTTGTAGGGAGAACATGATAGTTGTGTATAGATCTACATTGGGTTTGACACCCCACACCTTACTGCTAGCTATAGTAGGAACTGCAGGTCTACGGGAGACAAATGTCATAATAGTTTTCGATGCCTGAGAAACGTCGTGGCAGGTTCATTCAGTCATAGTATGGTTATAGCGGCTCACATAGGGAGTTAACAACACATAAAGTTTATGGGGATTATCATAAATCAAAAGGGGTTTTATGTCAATTTAAAATCACTTTTTATATCAATAATTATGGATATTATTGTATACTTTTGTTCTTGGTATTTAAGACTACACACCTCTCATTACGGGATTTTTCTCAAATTAGAAAGGGTTTTACGCCTATTTAAAACCACTTTTATACATTTAAGTATGGCAATAATACTTGTTTATTCTTGGTCCTGGGATTTAGGACCACATAACTCTTATAAGGAAAATATTGGATTTTTCTTGGTAACACACAACACATTACATAGAACGGTTTCCAAACTATTTATCTAAAAGCTTATTAACTTACCAACTTAATTGATGACACTTTTCAAAACTACTTGTATTCTCAGGAAGTCAACGAAACCAAGTACCCACAAGCTTTTGAGGATGGAATGCTACGGCATTGAACAACTATTTTGATATCATGTCGTGATCAATCATTGAAATATGTAATACTTGAAACCATGTAATTATTTTCTGATTATATTTATGATTGGTTGTATTTACTTTGAGCACTATTCTACTCGTTGTTGTGATACTATACATGAAGTCCTCCACCCTCGGACGTTTCCGCCATCCTTGGTTTGGGGGTGTGACATGTCAGTTTATAAAGTGTTTTGAAATAGTTTACTTGATAAATCAGTTGAAGTATAAGAAAATCCACTTGTTTGATAGTTATTAATCACATGTGATTGATATAATAACTATAATAGTTCTACTTGTATTCCCCCCCCCCCCATAAAGTCATTTAAAGTCATTTAAAAGGTAAGTTAAGAGGTATGAACTCACCTGTAGTGAGTGATACGAATGTAAGATCGGTATAGGAAGCTAAGTGTCAAGTGAAGACTTGAGCATACACAGATCCTATTGAGCATATAAAGATACATATATGGATATAATTAGTGTTTATACAACTAATCATGCATAAAAACCACCCTAGAAACTAGGAAACACTTATATTGAAGTGTTAGAAGTACCACGGATTGCATAAAATGGGATTATGGCCACAATAGTGTGTGTACCGCCAAGTGTGTATGGCCATGGAGTGTACGACCGTACAATCCATGAAGAACATGTCAAAAATAGTGGTATATGGATCTTTTTAACATCCTCTAAGTGTTCTTGATCTTGTGTTAGAATATGACACGAGTTTTAGGCCAAATATGCACTAAACAATCGGTGTATGGCCATATGAAGGGTGTACGGCCGTAAACTCTTTGTGTTTATGCATTATGTGATGTTTTAAGGCTAGAAGAGAAGTGATTCACAAGCCTAACTAGAAGATGGAAGAGATACTTACGAATTAGAAGGCTTTTAGGGGTGCTTAAGGTCCAAGAACTAGTGTTTGTTCTCGGTGTTCTTGGTTTTCTTGAAGATCTAACGAAAAGAAGTAATTTCAAGGATGAAATCATGGATCTTCACTAGATAGTGTAATGAGTTAACTAATCAAAGGAAGTAACACTTACATTTTAAAGATCTAGATGAAAAACCAGATGATAGTTGAGAGGGAATCCATTTCTTGGCTTGAATGAGTTAAAAGTGATTAAAAATGGCTAAGTCCCACATATATATGTGAGAGTGTGCGCCCAGAAGGGGGTGTACGGCCGTACACCTATGTGTACGGCCATATACTCCTCATGAAGGAGTGTTTAGCCCTTTTGAAATGTGTTGAACTTATGGAACTCAATTCTAAACCCTAACTTTGAAAGTACTAGGCTTAGAACACTCAAATAGACTTCAAACGATGTTAAAAGATAGCTTAAACAAGTCTGACTTTGATTGAATTGAACGGTTGTACAAGATAGAAATTTCGGGTTGTCACATCATCCCCTCGTTAGAGAGAATTTCATCCCGAAATTAGAGTTTAAAAAATTAAGCCATTACAAATAACTAAGCAAAGAGATGAGGATATTTCAATTTCATTTGATCCTCGCACTCCCAAGTGAATTCAGGTCCTCACTTGGCATTCCATCAAACCTTCACTATCGGGATATGACTTTGCTTCGTTTGCTTGACCTCTCGGTCCATGATTTCTACTGGTTCTTCCACGAAGTGGAGGCTCTCACTGATCTCGATCTCGTTGAGTGGGATTACAAGAGTGTCGTCGGCCAGACACTTTTTCAAGTTCGAGACGTGGAAAGTAGAATGTACATTACTAAGTTCGCGGGGTAGTTTGAGTTTGTAAGCTACAGGGCCAATTCTAGTGATAATCTCAAAAGGCCCTACTTATCTTGAATTTAGCTTTCCATGCTTTCCGAAGCGTATCAAGCCCTTCCAGGGTGAGACCTTCAATAGAACAAGGTCACCCATCTGGAATTCCAAAGGTTTCCTTCTCTTGTCTGCGTATCTATTCTATCAGTCTCTAGAGGCTTTCAATTGTTCACAGATTTGAATGATCTTCTCTGTCGTTTCCCGAATGATTTTAAGACCTATGAGAGTGTTGTCAGGAACGCATCCTTTAGCTAACTGTGTGTCACCGACCTTAGCCCAGCACAGAAGGCATCTGCACTTACAGCCATAGAGGGGTTCAAATGGAGCAGCCTTTATGCTTGTGTGATAACTATTATTGTAGGAGAACTCGACAAGGGGTAGATGAATATCCCATGCCTTTCCAAAGTCAATCACATAGGCCCGTAACATATCTTCCAGAGTTTGAATAGTCCTTTTACTTTGTCCATCGGTTTGTAGATGGTAGGTTGTACTCATGTCCAACCACATTCCTAGGGAACTTTGTAGCGACTGCCGGAACCTTGAAGTGAATCTACTATCTCTATCAGAGATAATGGACATGGAAACACCATACAGTCATACGATCTCCCTTAGGTAAGTTCTAGTTAGTTTCTCCATCTTGTCTGTCTCTTTGATAGGCAAGAAGTGTGCTGACTTGGTTAACCTGTCTACGATCACCCATATGGTATCGAGACCACCCGTTGTCTTGGGCAACTTGGTTATGAAGTCCATCGTGATCTGCTCCCACTTCCATTCAGGTAGTTGGAGTAAACCTGAGGGTTTTCGGTATTCGACCTTAACCTTGGCGCAAGTAAGGCATTTACCCACGAAGGTAGCAATCTCTGCTTTCATGTTAGGCCACCAGTATAGCTTTTTCAGATCTAGATACATCTTATCGAAACCTGGGTGGACGAAATATCGAGTGTTGTGCGCTTCTATCATGACCAAGTCTCTGAAACCACCGTGTCTCGGTGTCTAGATCCAATCCAGGAGATATAAGGCTCAACCACCCTTGACTTCCAAGTTCTTATCCATTCCTCTCAGGGATTCACCCGCCACATTTTCAGGTTTCAAGGCTTCAAGTTGAGCCTCCTTAATTTGTGTGGACAGATGTGAATGGATAGTCATAGTCAATCATTTGACTCTACGACCAAAGTATTCTTTTCGACTTAGGGCGTCAGCTATTACATTGGATTTATCGGGATGATAACGAATTTCGCATTCATAGTCATTAAGTAGCTCGACCCACCGTCGTTGTCTCATATTGAGCTCCTTCTGGTCGAATATATGTTGGGGGCTTTTGTGGTCTGTAAAGATAATGCTCTTTGTACCATACAGTTAGTGTCTCCAGATCTTTAGAGCAAACATAACTACTCCTAACTCAAGATCATGTGTGGTGTAGTTGACCTCATGTGTCTTTAGCTATCTAGAAGCATAGGCGATGACATTACCTCGTTGCATAAGAACACAACCGAGTCCTTGGTTTGATGCATCGCAATAAACCACGAAGTCTTGTATCTCTTGTAGGAAGGATAGTATCAATGTGGTGCATAAGGCTTGTTTCAGCGTTTGGAATGCCTTCTCTTGTTTCTCTTCCTAGTCAAAGTCCACGCCTTTCTGGATCAATGTAGTGAGCGGTTTCGCAATCCTAGAGAAGTTCTGAATGAATCTGCGATAGCAGCCAGCGAGGACTAGAAAGTGACGAATTTTTGTAGTCATCTTCGGTGCTGACCAGTTCTCAATGACTTTTATTTTGGAAGGGTCCGCATGATTTCCTTCTTCGCTAGCCATGTGACCAAAGAATTCGACTCTTCGAATCCAAAACTCGCATTTATAGAACTTCACGTAGAGCTTCTCTGATCGTAATGTTTCCAAGATCTGACGTAGATGCCTAGTATGCTCTTCCTTACTACGGGAGTAGATAAGTATGTCATCAATGAACACATTGATGAACTGATCCACGTAAGGACGACATACCCTATTCATTAAGTCCATGAATACCGCATGCGCATTAGTCAATTCGAACGCCATCACTAAAAACTCGTAGTGTCCATAACGAGTTCGAAAGGCTGTTTTCGGAAAATCCTCATCTAGCACTCGTAATTGGTGATACCCAGATCTTAGATCTATCTTTGAAAAGTAATTCGTCCCTTGCAGTTGGTCGAACAAATCGTCTATGCGAGGAAGAGGGTAACGATTCTTGACAGTAAGCTTGCTTAGTTCCCTATAGTCGATGCACATAAGAAACGATCCATCTTTCTTTTTCACGAACAAAACCGGCGCTCCCCAGGTGAGAAGCTTGGTCTAAGAAAGCCCTTGCTGAGCAGTTCGTTAAGTTGACCGGATAGTTCTTGCATCTCAACTGGTGCTAGATGACAAGGCGATTTGGCTACTGGGGTAGCCCCTGGAACTAAGTCGATTCTAAACACGACTTGACGTTGAGGAGGTAATCCTTGGAGTTCTTCTGGAAAGATGTCAGTAAAATCGCATACGTCTGGGATTTTCTTTATGTCTTTCCTCTCCTGGCTCGTATTAAACACATGAGCAAGGAATGTATGACATTCCTTGTGCAAGTACATCTGGGCTTGAATACTCGATACGATACGAAGGTTCGTGTGGGTTTGTCGCCATAGATAACTAGAGTTCCACCATACGACAAATTAAGGTGAAGGACCTTTTCATAACACATGATGTCTACACAATAAAACTCAATCAATCCATGCCGTTAATGACGTCAAAACTTTGAATTGAGACCGGCATGAGGTCAATTAGAAATGAATGGCTATCTAGAGTTAGAGTACATCCTATGTATATACTGCTAGTGCTTTCTGTCTTACCATTAGCAATTTTTACAATGAACGGTTCTTTAAGTGCATCTGATTGTTGCTTAAGTAAGTAAGCAAATTTTTGGTTCACGAAGCTCCTATCCGCTCCACTATCAAACAGTATGCATGCATATGATTTATCGAGGAAAAACGTACCAGTGACCACTGTGGGGTCGGCAACCACTTCCTCGTGGCCTATAGCCAAAACTCTTCCAACTCCGCCAGCGTTCCCTGCCTTCAGGCAATTCCTCTTGTAGTGACCCACCTCACCACATCTATAGCAAGCCTGACCCACACCAATGTAGGGGACTTAGGTGATTGGCCTTGTTGGAACTTTGCAGAAATGGGCGGTGTGCCCTTTCCTGTTGTAGGGTCCGTTGTGATGGAAGCTGCACTTGGGCAAGCTCCAAGCATACAGTTTTATTGGCGCAGTAGTAGTAGGTGTTATCGCAGCATGAACGCCCACGACCTGCTCCTTTTTGGCAGCGTTTTGTGTCGCACTCTTCTTCTTATTATCCCAAAACTTCCGCTTGTTGTCAGCGGCTTTGGAGGATTATGGGTTACCCAGGGTTGTTGTTGTAGTTGGGGTGCGGACTCCATGATCAATGAGCCGCTGTGCCAGCCACTTAGCACTATCGAAGGTAGTGGGGTTTGAAGCTCGGACATTCCCCTGAAATGGAGGCACCTACCCCCAGATATAACTATCTATCTTCTTTCCCTCAGTTGGGACCATTTTGGGACATACTGCCACTAGATCGTTGAAGCGAGCAGTATAGGCCACTATATCGGAGCCATTCATGGTTAGGCTCTAGAGTTCTTGTTCATGTTTCTGAACCTCACCCCTCGGGAAGTACTCTTCTATCATGAGCTCCTTCAGAGCTTCCCAACCCATAGCATTAGCCACTTTTAGAGTTAGTGACATGACATGGCTATTCCACAATGTCAGGGCTCTATCCGAGAAGGTGCAGGCAGAAAATTTAACTTTGCTTCCTTCTGGATAGGAACATATCTCAAAGATCGATTCCGTCTTTACGAACCATGAGAGGGCGATGATTTCGATAGTCCCGTTGAAGGACCTGGGCCTGTAGTTGGTGAAGTCCTTATACGAGCACTCCCTAGAGTGCATTCAAGCATCACTTTGAGTTGAATACACAATCATTCCACTCCTGCTAATTCCAGTAGCACTGAACTGAGCTAGGGCTGTCATGACAGCCGTATTCACCGTAGTTTGGATAGCTGCCGGATTGTATTGTGGAGGGGGTGGTGGTGGCTGCGTAGGAGTTATCGGAGGATTAAGCTTTGTGACTCATTGAGGAGGCATCGTTCGACTAAAAGTTTACAAGGATGAAGATGATAGTAAGAATCAATTGCAAGTATAATGAGAGTGGTTCATGGACTAACTCTCCATAGCCTAACAAAACAGATGAGAGTATGATTGATATAGAGATCTAGCAGTAGAATGGTGAGAGCACTTGGATTTGGATTTCCCAAAAGATTTGATAATTGTCAATAATATTAACATTAATGATGTCATAAGTACGGGAAAATGACCTAGAAGTAGGCCTTAGATCAAACCAAAATGAGAAAATTTTGAGAGCATAGAGACCTAGCAACAATACAAGAATGTTAGGAATATTTACAGGGAAAATTGCTACAGAGAGCCTAGGTACGAAGGATATTCTTTAAACCACAAGAAAGGATGAGCAGAGCATCTCTTACTAGCGACGAACACCCCTCAGGCGAACCCTCAAGTCAGCCAACTTACGCTCCATTTCAAAAAGGTGTCGTTCGTATACTCGCTGGCATGCTCAAAGTTCTGTGACTTCAGCTTAAGTTTCAGCTAAGGCTTGTAGTAGAGACTCATTTTCCCTCAAATCTCCCCTGTGAGCATCTTCTAGACGACGAATGCGGATAGTATTGACTCCCACATTGGCATCAACCTGCATGACTCGGTCGATGGCTGTCCTACCCTGCTCTTCATTACGATCAACCCTGTAGACCAGAATACATAGGACTTTGTTCGCTGAGCCTCCTTCGCTCAGGTTATAAAAGCTTCTGTCTCTGTTGTGTGGCATAGGTTGAGCATGTTCTTGACTCCATGCTTCCAAGTGTGCCGCCCACAGAGGCGTCGGGCCTTGAAAAGTCATACGAGGGTTAGGAATCGGGATTGGAGCCAAAAGAGATAGGTCATTGACTTCTGGCTCGGATTTAGAATCCTCCGGAAACTTCTCTGCGAATTAATCCTCCAAAGGTATTGGATGATTCTCTTCGGGCTCATCATCAAGCCATCCATCATTGCCTTGTATGGGGAGGTACGGGTCGCTAGGGAGATTGAATCTAGCCATGATATCTTCACGAGAAGAGGGATAAAGAGATATTTAATAGACGTACTAATTAAGATAATTAAAGGTTGATCTTTATCAGTTACTTCAATACTTGCGTAGTGCGTACTAGTTACATGAAATCAAAACAGGATAGACCTTCGAATAAGTGACCCTAACTCCAAATCCACAACCAAACAAGGAACATGAACTAAAGCAAAGATTACAAATTCTAAGTCTATGACACCTTAGTCACATATAACCTTAGCGTATCCACCTAGCAACTATTGACCTACTAATGAAGACCTTTAGTTCTCAAATTAATAATTATAGTAACACAAAATACTCCTATAATATTTGAAATTTATGTTCTGTTCTAATGTTTTCGTTGTAGTAGTGTTGGTAAGTTTTTAGACTTGTTGCAACACCACAACCATTCCTAGGCACATGCTAATTACTTCTTAGAAAGATATAGTTAGTCAAGCAATATCACTCCCAAATCTGATTATATGTCCCCAGGCCTACTTCTGCTATCCAATAACCGCAATATTTTTGATCTATCCAGGTGACACTGATTTTAGTATGAATGCAAGTATGTATACTGTGACAATCCGAAATTTTTTCCGTCACGGTATCCGGTTCCCGTCAGTAAAACCCGTTTGTCTTGCAATTTTTCCGTTAACATTTTGGATTAGGTCATTTAATTTAAGACTTTTATTTTGACCTCGTAAGTGTCCAAACCCATTTGAAACAAGTGAAAACGTCCCAAATGTTTATTTGGAAATTTTTTTTTAGTTTCGACCACATTGGGTTACGACAATTAAATCGGGTACGACCATAAGCCTCGTTTAACATCAGTATCGGGTAGATTTCCACCAAGCCTCAAATTTAAACCATATATAAAGGTGAAAGAACCTCATTTGAGGCTTTTCCACTCTCTCTCTCTCTCTCTACTCTCTCTCCTTAAACTCAATCTTTGATCCAAAATCACCCCTTTCAAGCTCCAATTTGGTATATAATCCATCCTAGCTCTTAGTATAACATGTTTAGCTTTGAAATACGTGTTTACTTCATGAAATATTACCAAGAACTTGTGTTTACGGCCCAGGAAGAGCCCCAAACCGTAAACACACATAAATGGGGTTTTGAAGCCCCAAAACCCTTCCAAAACACTTCTGGAGCTTAGATATGACTTAGGGGCTTACAAGATTGGACTTAGAACACCAAAACCTTAACATTTGAGGGGTAAACATGAGTTTACGGCTCAAAAACATGCTTGGACCACAAACACCCTTTCTTAGGCCGCAAACACCTTTTAAGGTGTTATGATGCCCCTTAAACACCTCCTAAGCCTTGGAATAATGTCTAGAAACATCCACCTTTGTGTTAGGGACCTTCAACATGAAGGAAACCATCCCCTTAGGAGATTATGGCCATAAAACCACCAAGTAATAGTTCCTGGGCCGTAAACTCCTATAAGGTGGTCAAATGGTGCCCTAACTTCCTTCCATGGCTTGTACATCAGACTATAAACACTTGTGCTTAACCTAGGACCTCCAAAACACATAAGAAAAGGGTACTTGAGAGTTTACAACCGTAAACTCCTAGTTCATTGTTGTAAACTCTTTAAATGGTCCATATGTTGATCAAGTCCCCTTCCAATGCCTTAGAACTAAGCCTAGCATCATCCCACAAGTGTTGTAAGACCATTTAGCAACCAAGAACCCATAACCCATGAGTTTACGTCTGCAAATTCATGGGGATATGGTGTTACGGCCGTAATCTCCCTTAGGAGTTCACTCTTGAAGAGCAAACTCCATATCTAGGCCTTACACACCCTTAGATGCTACCCGGATCACTCCTAACACTTGAATTGAAGTGTTTTCGCGCCTCGAAATGTATATTCATATCTAATTAGAAACATTTATGTATCTCTTCATATTACATTGGAACCTCACGTGTTTTCAATCCCCGAGCTGACACTTAGCATCCTAGCCGACACATTTCTCGACTGGTGAGTTCATACCCCTACACCTTTTTACGTGTTTTTCAATGTTTTCAGGGGGGGGGGGGTACAAGCAAAAGTACAAGGAAATCTTGTACTCAAACTTATTATTTCTTTTGAAATGTTTCATATTCTGTATGCTTTTAACACTGAAACCGTATTGACCAACCGTTTAACTTGCAGAGTTAGCTTTCCGATTAATCGTAGATCTCATTATAAAATGTTATAATCTATGTTATATTTTATAATTTATGAAGATTCATGCTAATCGTAAATTAGGATTATTACTAATAAAACACGCCTTTGGATAGCACCAGAACTTCGAAAATACAGCTAGTGCACGCCTTTGGATGGCACCGGAACTTTGAAAATACAGCTAGTGTACCTCTTTGAGTGTCACCAGTGTTTCGGAAATAAGTCTAAAGTACGCCTTTGGATGTCACCAGAACTTCGAAAATACAGCTAATGTACATCTTTGAGTGTCACCAGAGTTTCGGAAATACGTCTAAAAGACGCCTTTGGATGTCACCAGAACTTCGAAAATACAGCTAGTGTACGTCTCTGAGTGTCACCAAAGTTTCGAAATTTTGTCTATTAATATATTCCTTTGAGCGAAATTAAAGCTTCGAAAATAAAGTTTCAGATAAGTATAGTAGAGATTAGACATTTGTATATAGGATAACCAGGATTTCATAATACTTATCTTAATACTACAAGTATGATAGATACTAGTACATTGCATTCCGAACCAATAACTAACCACCAACATTTAGGAAAATAAGGGTTTTTTCCTGGGATAACATAACTGTTCTTAGCCAAACTATGTAACAAATGGATAGCTAAACTTTCTTTATAAGAAAATATGGGATTTTCTTGGATAACGACTTTTTCAGAAAACCAAAGGAAACTTGTTTTTTTACGAAAACAAACTGCTTATGAACTCACCAGCTTTATGCTGATTTTCAAACTGCTTGTATTCTCAGGTTCACGTTAGACAGGTACACCGCGATCTTTTGGAGAAGACAAAGCATTTTAGCAGTCTCGTCTTTACTTTTGTTCATTTTGTATGTATATATATCTATAATCATGTATAACTTTTCTTTTAAACAAATGTAAATACTTCTATGTAATGTAATGGTAGTGTTTACTATGCTTACTATGTACATTGGTTGTGATACTTTACATGACGTCCTCCGCCCCGGAACATTTCCGCTATCGGTTTCGGGGTGTGACAGATTGGTATCAGAGCCCTTATTTATAGTGAACTAGTATACCGAACCTTACATGGTATAAGACTATAAACACTAAGGGGCCAAAGTGCTCTGAACTAAAAGTATACTTTAAATATATAAGTATTTTTCAAAAGTATACAAGTATACCTAACCGCTGGATTTCGTAACTACGAGTAGAACAAAAAATAAGTAATTGGGTGTTGTACGCTGCGGTTAAACCTGGGCAGTTATGTAGTCGTGTCTAGGGTCAATATAGCCTTATCAACTATATTCATTCGAGACACGACCAACATGTGCTTGGGAGGGTCTGTGGTGTGCAGCATGCCTAAAACTTACGTAATACCCAAAAAATGAGTCGTCGTCGCAACAAAAACATAAAATACTATAGGAGTATTTTAGCCAATGTCGAATACGTTGTGGAAGTCATTCCGAGTATTGCTAGTTGTTCCTCCTTTAGCGATAGTTTATCTGCTTTGATAACTCTTTCCTGCTTATCGCTTATAGAACCCTATGCCTGTCATAATGAGATATCTCTTGTTCCATACGACAACGCCAAATGCCTAGCACAATCCCTGATTGACCATAGTGATGACCTAGAGGAAGCCGCCACCACTCTTGAGCCGACAGAGAGAAGTGGTGAGAAAATAAAATTATGGAAGAAGAAAAAGAGTCAGTCTTCACAGGAGTCCTCGAAGAAACAACAAATAGTGGCAGTCCACGTTTCTACTACCCCTACTGCTGTTTCCGTCGTCTGTTCCTCAGCTCAAGCACCTACCACTGGATATGTTGGTACCCTCCCGTGGTGCAACAGGTGCAGTTACCACCATCGTATCCATGGCCCATGTTGTGAAAAGTTTTGTAAAAACTGTGGCCAGGAGGGTCACCTTGCGCGAAGCTGCAGAACACCAACCCAATCAACCAATCAAGGTTCTGGAGCGGGTATCAGTCAGGCCTGCTACGGTTGCAGTGAAGTCGGGCATTTCAAGCGAAACTGCCCCAAGACAGTAACAACTGGCAACACTGGAAGAGTCCTAGCTATGGGACAAGATGAGGCAGCCGCCGATCCCACCTTTTCCACAGGTATGTTCCTCCTCGAGAGCTCTTATGATTGCAATCCTTTTCGATTATAGTGCTGAAAGAAAATTTGTTAGCCATTCATTCAAACAACTTTTAATCATAATCCTCAATTAGTAACCGAAGCTTTCAACATCGAGATGGCTAACGGTGAGAAAGAGAACATTAGCGATATATTCATAGGTTATACCCTTACCCTCGGCGATCATTCTTTTCCCATCGATCTTATGCTAGTTTTTCAATAAAGAGCTTTGATGATATCATTGGCATGGATTGGTTGAGCCTCAATCATGCTGATATCCGTTGTTACGAGGAATCTATCCATCTCAACCTTCCCTCTGGTCAAACCCTCATAATCTACGATGATAAACTTAATCTCAGCCTTCGCATCATTTCGTGCATCAAAGCTCAAAAGCTTCCCCGAAAGGAGTGCAATTCATTCCTAGCCTATGTGATCAATGAGAAACAGGAAGTTAAAGACCTCGAGAGCATCCCCGTAGTCTGCAATTTTCCTAATGTCTTTCCCGAAGAGTTCTCAGGCATTCCTCCCGAACGCTAAGTAGAGTTTCGCATCGACCCAATTCCCGGAGGAAACCCTATAGCCAAATCTCTGTATCGATAGGCTCCAGCAGAAATGCAGGAGTTATCCAGTCAGCTTAATGAGCTACTCCGCAAAGGTTTCATTAGACCGAGTTCCTCACCCTGGGGAGCCCCGATATTGTTTGTAAAGAAGAAAGATGGATCCTTCCGGATGTGTATCGACTACCGCGAGTTGAAGAAATAAACTGTCAAAAACCGATATCCTCTTCCTCGAATAGATGACCTCTTCGATCAACTTCAGGGAGCCAGCTACTTCTCGAAGATAGACTTTAGATCAAGGTACAATCAAATACAAGTCCACGAGAATGATGTTTCCAAGACGGCATTCAGGACTCGATATGATCACTACGAGATCGTAGTGATGCCCTCCGGTCTAACCATTTTTCTTTGTCACGTGGTAAGCGAGGGAGGCATACACGTGGACCCTTCCAATATCAAGGAAATATAGAATTAGTCGGCACCGAAGACACCCGCAGAAATCCGTGAAATTCTTTGGTCTTCCAGGTTATTATTGTTGGATAAGGTGTCTAAGTCCATAACTAATTCGGGCTTGTACTTGACCCGACCCGGCATGGTCCATTTGGGTTGCATGGCACCATGCAATTGGATAGACTAAATGAGAGAAATAACACTTGGAGATTATTAATATATTATAAGTTCTAATATATTAATAATATTATCTGATTAGTTGATCAAAGAATTAATTTGGAATTAATTAAGTGATCAAAGGATAACTAATTAAATATATGGGTTGATTATGTAAATCATTCATATCTTGTATAGTGGGCTAAGAGGCTCCATGGATTATCAAGTTGGGTTCTACCCATAGGATGCTCCATGGATGCTCCATGGGAGTTACAAACCCATGGGTCATGGAAATGAAGAATCATGACACATTAGGGTTTACATGGTGTAACCCTAGATGTGTCAACACTATATAAGAATCATATTCTCCACCAAAATCAGCTACACTAAGAAACTAGAGGGCTTGGCCGATTTTGAGAAGTGTGTGTTATCTCAAGAGTCTTTCCAAGAGAATTTCGTGTTGTGTGAAGCATTTGAGGCATCACACTTGGGGTGCTAGGCTCACAAGGTTTCAAGGAACACAATCAACAACAAGGTAAGTTATTCTATCTATGATTCAAGTTAAAATTGTTCCCCATGTATGCTAGATAGGAATATAACCTTGGAATTCAACTTTGCATGATAATTAGACAAACATAGATCCAAGGTTATTAGGGTTGCATGTACACTTAGGAAGTGTTAGAATGCTCAAAACCCATCAGTGGTATCAGAGCCTAGGCTTGTTTGTTTGTTATTTGTGCTTAAAAGTTGAAGAAAGTCGAAAATTCTGCTGTCTGACTGATGGACTCGGCGAGTCCATGGGGAGGACTCATCGAGTTCATGTGTATCTTCAACCTACTCGGCGAGTAGGTTTATGCACTCGGCGAGTAGGGTCGACAGAGTGCAGAATTTCGACTTGAGTTGCTGGAAATGGATTAGAATCATTACCCTAAAATGTTTTGGTACTTGAAAACTTGTTTTAGAAGGTGTAATGTCTTTTCTAACTCATTTACAACAACTAGTTATCAAAATTACAAAGATTAAATGTGATTTTGATTCTTGAAAGTGTTCATATTCATATTCTTGTTCTTATGATGTTTAGATGATCATAGGAATTATTTGTAACCTATGTGGTAGATTAATTCATGATCATAATGTGTTTTAATGGAGTCCATAACTTGTCCTCAAGTTATGGAAAACCAAAAGTCTCTTGGATTAAAAACCATTAAAAGAACACAAGAGTTAGGAAAAATGAAAAGTCCTCATTTTATTACTCTATTAAACTCATAAGTTACAAGAAATGAAAAGTTTTGGAAGTTTACAAAACTTGCCCTCAAGTTTTGGAACAAGTAAAGTTAAGTTAAAACTTTAGTTCCAACCCCTAGAATTTTAAAAGTTAAAATTCAACCCTTATACTTATATTATTATGATTTAATAATTATATATATATATATATATATATATATATATATATATATATATATGTATAAGAACAAAGTCGTCTTACAGCTAGTACGCCTCATTCACGAAGCCGGTCTATAAGGTGGGTATAAGGTTGTTGCCTATAAAATGGTGACTTAATGGGTGTCCACTCTCACCCACCGCTTGCTTGATCGGTGGAGGGTCGTTAGCCGAACGGGTAAGACAAGGACTTATTAATTCTCATTCAAAGTATGATGAATATTATAAAGTAACTAAATGTTTTATTAAATTCCCAATCTTAGTTACTTTAGGAAAAATGTGAATAAGGTGCTATTCAATGAAATTACACTTTACACTTTGATTAAGTCGTTGGTGGAGCGTGTGTGGTTAACCGGCACACTAACTTGGACTTAACAAGGTAGGTAAAGGGTGACTTAGGGTTTATTATAGTATCAATGGAGCGTGTGTGGTTAACCGGCACATCGATTGAGTGATAAACTTTAAGGGTACCAAGTGATTTGCATGGTTACTTCACACCTCGTTTTGTGATCCTCGGTATCCCAGTCACAAAACTTGGAGGGCACACTCGAGATTGAAACATGCCTTTGAAAAGTTCATTGAATCTCAAAGAATCTAGGAATTTCTAAGAACCATTCAAAAACCTAATACTAAAATATTGCGGTTTTCGTGGTGGAAATTGGTGAATCGTCATTCACCTACCTTTCAAATATGATATAGCTTAGATTACGGCATACCTCTTCTAAGTTATATTATATTGTGATTGGATCCTAGCCTTAATATTACATTTGGGTGTTTTATTAAGGACTCTCTTATATCTAAACTAATATTGTTCTCTTTTCTTCAGATGTCTTTCAACAATGCTTCTGGCTCTAATCCTAATGGCTCCTTTACCCTTATGAACTTGTGTGGGAAAGTCACCTTTGATGGATCCAACTTCAATGAGTGGATCAGAAACATCAGGATGATTACTCGCTACGAGGACAAAGAATATGTCCTTAACAAGGAGCTTAAGGAGATTGATGAGACCACTGCAACTCCTCAGGAGATCGCTGACTTTCGGGCACATGAAAGGGATGCTACAAAAGTGGCTTGCATCATGATGGCCACGATGACAGCGGAACTCCAAAAGTCTTATGAGGATTTCTACCCTTATGAAATGAACCAAGATTTGATGGAAAGATACCCTCAAAGTGCACGACAAGAAAGGTATGAAATCATCTGCTCCATGATAACAACCATGATGAAGGACGGGGAATCCGTCACGAGCCACATGCAGAAAATGCAAAGGTATGTGGATCGTTTGCTGAAGCTTAATGTGAACTTCCCGGAGGATCTTGCAATAGATATTATTTTGCATTCCTTACCATCGTGCTATGATCAATTCCGCATGACATATTACATGAACAAGGAAGAAGTCACCCTCAGCAAACTTCAGGGACTTCTCAAAGACCGCAGAATCAGGTCTTAAGGGGAAGTCGGTTGCTATCACTCCTACTCCAAACTCAACTCCGGTTTTGGCAATCGGGAAAAGTCGAGGGAAGAAGAGAAAGAGCTCTTCTAAGGGTACCAAGGCTCGGACCCTTGATGGCTCTTCTTCAAGTGGAACCAAGAAAGGTTTCATTACTCCTTCTTCTGACCCAAAAGAGGCTGAATGCTTCTATTGCCATGAAAAGGCTCATTGGAAGCGGAACTGCCCAAAATACCAGCAAGATGTGAAGGATGGGAAAGTTAAACCCAACCATGCAGGTATTTACACTATCATTTCTAATAACTCACCCCATTCTAAATCTTGGGTCCTTGATACCGGGTGTGGTATTCATATTTGTTGTGACTTGCAGGGACTAAGAAGAAGTGAGAATGTGGAGCAAGGAAGAATAAACTTGATCATGGGGAATAGGAAAGCCTTACCTGTTACCAAGATTGGAGTTTATACTTTATCGCTAAGTAGTGGGTTTAGTTTAGATTTGAATAAGTGTTGTTATTCGCTAGGAATGGCAAGAAATATTATTTCCTTTCATGCTTTGTACAAACAAGGGTTTACCTTTTCATTTAATAATGAAGTTGGTTCTATTGATGCTTTCTTTAATAATGTTCTTTATTTTAAAGCATTACCTTGGGATGGTGTGTATGAAGCTGTATCTGTTGTAGATAACTTAGGAAATAATGTTTTGTGTATTGATTCTACTAATAATAACTGGGTAAAGCATCTTTATGGCATTGTCGTCTTGGACATATAAGCAAGAAACGCATAGGCCAACTCCAAAAGGATGGAGTCTTGGAGTCGTTTGACCTAAAGTCAGATGATAGTTGCGAATCATGCTTACTTGGAAAAATGACAAAGTCACCCTTCACAGGTTCGTGTGAGAGGGGTGAAGGTTTGTTGGACCTTATACACATGGATGTGTGTGGACCTTTCAAACATGCCACAAGGGATGCTAATCGTTATTATTTGACTTTTACTGATGATTATAGTAGATATGGATATGTCTACTTGATCAAGCATAAGTCAGAGACTTTCGAGAGGTTTAAGGAATTTAAACAGGAAGTCGAGAATCAATTGGGCAGGAACATTAAGATGCTTCGATCCGATCGTGGTGGTAAGTATCTTAGTTCAGAGTTCCTCGACTATCTAAGGGAATGTGGGATAGTCTCACAATTGACACCTCCCAGGACACCACAGTTGAATGGTGTGGCTGAGAGGCGTAATCGAACCTTGTTAGATATGGTTCGTTCCATGATGAGTCGAGCTACGCTACCAATCTCATTCTGGGGGTATGCCTTAGAGACTGCCGCCCATATTCTTAATCTAGTCCCTACAAAGAAAGTTGCCAAAACTCCTCACGAGATGTGGACTGGTAAAGTACCTAAACTAGACCACATCAAGATTTGGGGTTGCGAGGCTTTCGTGAGACGCGAGACTCATGATAAGCTCGAACCTCGAAGCGAGAGGTGTATTTTCATCGGTTACCCACAGCGATCCTTTGGTTACCTCTTCTACAGACCTAGTGACAATGTGGTCTTTGTAGCAAGAAGAGGAGTCTTTCGAGAAAGAGAGTTTATAAGACAAGGAGACAGTGGGAGGCAAATTGATCTTGAAGAAATTCAAGAATCAAGCGGTGAAGGAACTTCACACTCTAGCCCTCAACTTGAGGAGGAAACTCCTGTTGAGCCAATTGACAAATCTGTACCTCTGAGACGTTCCACGAGAGTTAGGAGTGCACCTGAGCATTACTATGGATTCCATATTACTGCAGAAGGTGAGACACTTATTAGTGATGAAACACTAGTAAGTCAAGATGACCCTAACAGCTACGAGGAAGCCATGGCAGGCCCCGACTCTACTAAATGGAAAGAGGCTATGGATAGCAAGATACAATCCATGTATGACAATCAAGTTTGGAACTTGGTTGAAAATGTACCAGGTCGTAAGACAGTAGGGTGCAAATGGGTCTTCAAGAAGAAGACCGACATGGATGGTAAAGTACACACTTATAAGGCTAGACTGGTTGCAAAGGGCTTCTCTCAAATTCCTGGAGTGGATTATGATGAGACCTTTTCTCCAGTAGCCAAGATTAAGTCTATTCGGGTTCTGTTAGCCATAGCTGCATTTCATGACTATGAAATATGGCAGATGGATGTCAAAACCGCTTTCCTTAATGGAAAGTTGGCTGAAGATGTTTACATGAGTCAGCCAGAGGGTTTTGTCAACAACGAGTACCCTAATAGAGTGTGTAAGCTTGAGAAATCCATTTATGGATTGAAACAAGCACCTCGCAGATGGAATCTTTGCTTTGATGAAAAGGTCAAGGAATTTGGCTTTTCTAGGAGTGAAGATTTGTGTGTATGTCAAGGCTAGTGGGAGTATAGTTAGCTTTTTGGTATTGTATGTGGATGACATACTACTCATAGGAAACGACATTCCAACCCTTCAGGAAGTAAAGTCCTGGCTTGGGAAGTGTTTCGCTATGAAGGACGTCGGTGAAGCTGCCTATATTTTAGGGATAAGGATCTTGAGAGATCGGAGTAAAAGACTAATTGGACTTAGTCAGAGTACCTACTTAGATAAGGTGCTGAAGAGATTCCGCATGCAGGATTCCAAGAAAGGAGAGTTACCCATCCAGAGTAACACCAGATTGAGTAAGATACAAAGCCCTAGCACTGAGGCTGAGATAGCAGAAATGAGTCGAACACCTTACGCTTCGGCTGTAGGATCGATCATGTATGCTATGACGTGTACTCGACCCGATGTAGCTTTTGCCTTGAGCATGGTTAGCAGGTATCAGGCGAACCCTGGCAAGGCACACTGGACTGCAGTAAAGAATATCCTCAAGTACCTACGGAGGACTAAGGACTGGGTTCTTACCCTCGGTGGGAGTGGTGACTTGAGAGTTGTAGGGTATAGTGATGCTAGCTTCCAGACTAATAGGGATAATATCCGATCTCAGTCGGGCTGGGTCTTTACCCTAAACGGAGGAGCAATTTCTTGGAAGAGTTCCAAGCAAGATACAGTGGCAGATTCTACTTGTGAATCAGAGTATATTGCAGCTAGCGAGGCAGCAAAGGAGGCGATATGGCTGAAGAACTTCATTGGAGACCTTGGAGTTGTACCAGCTATTAAAGAGCCAATGGAAATTTTCTGTGATAGTGAAAGTGATGTTGCCATAGCCAAGGAACCAAGGGATCATGGGAGATCCAGACACATCGACAGAAAATACCATTTCATTAGACATCGGATCGAAGAAGGACACCTCGTGGCAAAGAGGGTATCATCAGATGAGAATCCGGAAGATCCCCTCACAAAAGGACTGACTCGGGTTAAGCATCTTCAGCATGCTCGGTGCATAGGGCTGAAGGATGATATTAGATTTAGTAGTTAGATAATCTCGAAATTTGTAAAGTGTAATTGACATTTGATGATGAATAAAAGGAGTTTTATTTATGAGTAAAGTGTTGCTATCTCTTGTCGATCATTTACTATATTTCTTTTGCATGTTTTGACTTCCAGAATAATTTTGTTTGGTATAACATATTATTCAAACCTCCACAGTCGGTCATATGTTGGAAGTAGATATGAATCAAGACTGTCATGTTTGGTTGTATAGGTCTTGGACAAGGCTACAACAATCATGAGTGCTCATAAGTTCTGAGCATTGGACTCAACCCACGCTCACTGGAATCACTTCATGGAATTCTATCTCGAGTGATCGTGAGACGGTAATATCATATAAGTCTTCAAACCTAGAGATATGATATGTTACTTACAAGTTGGTTATGCATTGACTGTACGAAACCGCATTGGTAACTCGATGTTATAAAACATACTTTTGTGTGTAATTCAATGAGTGGTAGAACAAACATATGAGTCGAAGTTTATCTGTTCCTTCTTGGATTAGAAGCTGATATCTGGGCCCCTTGATGATTTTGTTTTGACCCATGTACCGGGCCCGGTCAGAACTAAGTTGATGTGTTCAATTAAGTTCTATGTCAAACAAATCGGAAATCGGGAAACAAACTACTGGACAATAAGTAAGACATTGTTCCATGTATTTGTCCGGCTGATATCTAGAACGGAGGATTATATGATCACTTATCTTAAATGGCGTATCATCATCTTCTCAGTTCCGAGAGACCTTGAAAGAGCTACGATTGCCGGTCAGTTCCTGAAGTACTAGAGATATAGTTATTAGACTTATCCAAGTGGGAGACTGTTGGATAAGGTGTCTAAGTCCATAACTAATTCGGGCTTGTACTTGACCCGACCCGGCATGGTCCATTTGGGTTGCATGGCACCATGCAATTGGATAGACTAAATGAGAGAAATAACACTTGGAGATTATTAATATATTATAAGTTCTAATATATTAATAATATTATTTGATTAATTGATCAAAGAATTAATTTGGAATTAATTAAGTGATCAAAGGATAACTAATTAAATATATGGGTTGATTATGTAAATCATTCATATCTTGTATAGTGGGCTAAGAGGCTCCATGGATTATCAAGTTGGGTTCTACCCATAGGATGCTCCATGGATGCTCCATGGGAGTTACAAACCCATGGGTTATGGAAATGAAGAGTCATGACACATTAGGGTTTACATGGTGTAACCCTAGATGTGTCAACACTATATAAGAATCATATTCTCCACCAAAATCGGCTACACTAAGAAACTAGAGGGCTTGGCCGATTTTGAGAAGTGTGTGTTATCTCAAGAGTCTTTCCAAGAGAATTTGGTGTTGTGTGAAGGATTTGAGGCATCACACTTGGGGTGCTAGGCTCACAAGGTTTCAAGGAACACAATCAACAACAAGGTAAGTTATTCTATCTATGATTCAAGTTAAAATTGTTCCCCATGTATGCTAGATAGGAATATAACCTTGGAATTCAACTTTGCATGATAATTAGACAAACATAGATCCAAGGTTATTAGGGTTGCATGTACACTTAGGAAGTGTTAGAATGCTCAAAACCCATCAATTATTGCAGGTTCATCCAGAATCACCTAACCCCTAACCACCCCGACACAGAAAGGTGTACCCTTTTATTGGAAATCGTGTCCTGTTGAAGGTCTCGCCCTGGAAGGGCATGATACGCTTTGGAAAGCGCATAAAACTTAACCCGAAGTACATAGAACCTTTCGAAATCCTCGTTAGGATCGATCCCGTAGCCTACAAACTCTGACTACCTTCAGAACTTAGCAACATTCACCCTGTCTTCCACGTCTCTATTCTTAAGAAGTGCCTATCCGATGAAACCCACGTGAATCGCTTTGATCAGACCGAGATCAACGAAAGTATGTGTTGGATATTATTCCTTTTATATATCAGCTCAGATACCGATTGTTGGAAATATAAAAATCTGATCACTGCGACAAAAGGCTCGGTTACCGGTCACTGTGTGATAGATATATAAGTTTAAGATATAAGATGTAAATATATATAAAGAATAATAATTGCGGAATAAGTATAAATATGAAAGCTATAAATGACTGAAAGCTATAATAATATAAATGACTATATTTAAATGACGTAAAGCTATAAATAATATAAATGACTGTATTTAAATGACATAAAGCTATAATAAAATATATATATATATATATATATATATAAGTATATAAATATATATCAAGTAGGTTCGTCAATAAATTGACTGAACTGGACTCATGAAGCGACTGGTCGATATTTGTTCTTTGAATGGACTGGTCGATATTGGGACTCTTGGAGCGACTGGTCTATATTAGTTCAAAGATCAATCCGGCATTGGATAAGTAACAAAAGTTCATTTAAAGCTCGATTTTATGTAAAACAAGTGTTTACAAAAGGGTACAAAATACATGGGTTTATGTATTTGTATTTGAAGTATTTTTGGGTAAAAACATGCACACGGGTCGTATAAGATAAGGCACAAGTGACACGGGTCGTGTAGGAGGTTTTTAGAAGGTTTTAAAGGTCAAAATCCTGAACACGGGTCGTGTTGATTTAGGCAAAAACAACACGGGTCGTGTTCGCGCAGATCCTTGCATACACAGATTAAAAACCTTTAGTTTTCGGAAAATCTCTCTGGATAGCCATTTCTCTCTCGCGTCTCTCTGGGGTTTCCTGTGGTCAAAATCGTCCACGAAAATTCCTAGATGAAGCTAAGGTTCTAAAGAATTTGTGGTGAAAATCTCCCTAGTTATATTTTGGCTGTGTTGTGCTCGGTTTTCTGTTTTCTAACATGCAGATTCTGAACTTGAAAACAGAAATCTCTCTGGATAGCCAATTCTCTCTCGCGTCTCTTTGGGGTTTCCCGTGGTCAAAATCGTCCACGAAAATTTCTAGATGTAGGTAAGGTCCTGAAGAATTGATGGTGAAAATCTCCCTAGTCTTTTTGTGCTTGTAACGAGCCCAGTTTTCTTCGTTTTTGACTTGAAGATTCTGATGTCGAAAAACAGCAAGGTGGTGATGGTTGTGGTGATTTGAAAGGGTTTTTGGAGGAGGTTTAAGGAGGGTATTTGGAGGGTGTTTGGAGATTATTTTGAGATTGGAAGGAGGTTAATATAAGGGAGGTGTTTGGTGGTAAATGGTGTGATAAACAAGGATAGTGAAGATGAAGAACCTTGAGTTTCAATGAAGAAGATGAAGATGGTTGATGGTGTTCTTCATTTAGCTTGTTGATGATCTTGGTGTTCTTCACTTCATTGTTGTTTGGTGATTGAGAGAATTTTATGTTCCAGGGAATTACAAAGAAAAATGAACACACACACATTACATACTCACTCACGTGTACATATATGCATATGAAACAAATATCTATTTCACTTGAGTGTAAGATGCAAGTTGATGTAGAGCTAGAGCAAAAAACGTGGGTCTTCTTTTGCTTCTCATTTCCTTGACTTTGACTATTCAACATAGATACATATATAATACATATATATATATATATATATATAATACATACATATGTATATAATACATATATATATATATATATATATATATATAATACATACATATGTATATAATACACACACACACACATATATATATATATATATATATATATATATATATATACATATATATTGTTGAAATTGTTTAGTCACACATATGTGTTTTCGTCATTCGCGTGTTTTCGTATTTTCCGTTTTATCACGCATTCATGCAACCTGAAATAACTGATAATATTTGTTAGATTATATAAAAACAGTTCATCTTATTTCAGTGATGGTCACATACTAGGTTACATAAGAACATTTTTCAACAATTTCCCCCTATGTGATCATTGCTGAAATAAGGACAGGTATAATCATATTGACAGTTTAACTTTCGAAGATTCGAGATAAAAGATTTGTCAATAGATAAGATATATATAAAACCATAGAAATTGATTTTAAAGTTTGTGACTTGTTTTAACATATCTTATGTAAAAGATTTTCAGAAATTTGTTTCCGAATCAAAGTCTCGGGTTCGGTTATCAAAGGGTAGCCATATATGTATCTAAAGAAATTTCTTAAGATTTTATAGCATTATTAATGACGACAAGTGGTTTAACAGGTCGATTCAGATGAACGCTCATAGGTATAGCTCACACTTCACTTGGGTGTTTAGTTGTTCTGGCAGCAGAACAAGTTAATGATCACTAAAAATGAGTGATATCTCTCTCTGACGACTCACACTCATATTGGAGGTGTTCAACTATGCTTTTCTTGAAAGGTCACTTAGTCTCATTATTAGATAATCAATCACATAAGACTGGTTTCGGCATTACTCAGCGGGTTTCTTCATTCATGCCATTAACTTTCTCTCTCTCTCCGTCGGGAAATACATGTAGAGGGGTTTAGCAATTTTCATAGTGCAGTTTGCAACTAAGAACTTTCATTGATGAAGGCTACAGTATCCCGGGAAATCCTTTGTTGTTGCAGCTTTTTCTTTGATGGTATCCTTTTTGTTGATCAATATCCTTTTTGTTGTAAAAGGATATTTTGTTTTAGCATCGAGAATTTGCTACATTTGAGAAAATTGGGATTTTTGAGAGTATCTATCTTGCGGGATTAAGATATCCCTTTTTGTGAAAAATGGTTAAAAACAGATCACGAGATCTTTTGATGTTTGCTTTGAAATAACCATTTGATTGAACTTTGTTTGAAAATACCAAATGTAGAGTTTTTTTTGTTTTGTTTGGTATTTCTTCGGTGAATGATTTGGCTTTCTTGTTGATTCCTTTTTATCTTGTTTCGTCTTTTCTTGTTGATGGATCACGGGATCTCAAGACATCATTTTTGGTTGGCTTATATCTAGGTAGGGATTAGTGGCATAAAAGACAGTTTGTCTAGTATGTATGAAATGAATGTATCGTCCCTGGTCATTTTGATATCTAAGCAAAAATGAGACCGTGACAAGGTATAATCGGATATACCTTATAAGCAATAGTGACACACCTAAGCTCACAAGAAATGAATTCCACAATGATTCAGATTGATGAGGCACAAATTCTCACATGGGTTTTTGTTTTCATCTGAACCTCCTAACCTTATGTCCCTTTTTAAAATCATCAATAATGAAATAAAATTGAAGGAAATAAAGTTATGTACATTATGAAAAGTAGGAGATTTGAACCTTCACTCCAATTGAGAATCAATATGACTTAATATCTTCATCGAGCATAAGCATCTGAAAATTAAGTCAAAAGACGATTAATCACAAGGTTCTATAAAAGCTTATTATGGCAAGTCTTTTATAATATTTTTGAAGATTTGTTTTTCTGAATGTTTTTGGAAATATTGGTTATTTCAATGTTTTTGGTTTTTTTGAAAAGAAAGCAGTTTTCAAATGTTTTTGAATTTTCTTTTTGAATGAAAGTAAACACACTTTTGTACAAACAAAAAGTAAAAGTTTAAGGATGGATGTTATCTGGATTTAACATTCCTAGACGGCCTAGGAAGTATTGAAACTTCGTTTCATCGAGAGCCTTAGTGAAGACATCGGCAATTTGATCTTCGGAGTTGATGAAGTGTAGTTCGATATGACCCTTTTGAATGTTGTCTTTGATAAAGTGATATCGAATGTCGATGTGCTTTGTCATGGAATGGTGAACGGGATTGTGAGAAATGGCAATTGCACTAGTTGAGTCACAAAATATGGGAATTTGTGTGATTTTGAAGCCATAGTCACGCAGTTGAGTTTGCATCCATATGACTTGTGAACAACAGCTGGCGGCAGCGACATATTCAGCTTCTGCTGTTGATGTGGATACACACGTCTGTTTCTTTGAAGTCCAACTCACTAGTCTACCTCCTAGGAATTGACAGCTACCAGATGTACTCTTCCTATCTAGCTTGCATCCTCCGTAGTCTGAGTCGGTGAAAGCGTTCAGCTGAAAATCGGATTTAGCTGGATACCAAAGGCCAAGTTTGGGAGTGCCTTTAAGGTATTTGAAGATGCGTTTCACAGCAACTACATGGGATTCCATAGGATTTGCTTGGTATCTAGCACAAACACATGTAGAAAACATGATGTCAGGTCTGCTGGCAATGAGGTACAAGAGTGATCCGATCATTCCACGATATCTTTTCTGGTCAACGGGTTTGCCATTTAAGTCTGCATCAATTTTGTATCCAAAAGCCATTGGGGTTTTTGCGGTATTGGATTTTTCCATTGAAAAACGAGTGAGTAGGTTTTTGACATAATTCTCTTGGTTGATGAAATGCCATCAGTTGACTGTTTGATTTGAAGTCCGAGAAAAGTAGTCATCTCCCCAATCATGCTCATTTCAAATTTGCTCTTCATTAGATCTGCAAACTTAACACTTAAAGATTCATCAGTAGAACCGAAAATAATGTCATCAACATATATTTGTACGATTAACAGATGTTTATTAAAGATTTTACGAAAGAGTGTTTGATCAATTGAACCTCTTTTAAAACCTGATTCTTCGAGAAAGGTTGACAACGTGGCATACCAAGCTCGAGGTGCTTGTTTCAAGCCGTAGACAGCTTTCTGCAATTTAAAGCTGTGATCTGGAAATTTGGGATCTTCGAAACCTGGTGGTTGTTGGATGTATACTTCGCGATCTATCTCTCCATGTAGGAATGCACATTTAACATCCATTTGGAATACTTTGAAATTCTTATGTGCAGCATATGCAAGAAAGATGCGAATTGCTTCAATTCGGGCAACTGGAGCATATGTTTCATCGTAGTCGATTCCCTCTTGTTGTGAATATCCTTTGACTACAAGACATGCCTTGTTTCGACAAATGATTCCTTGATCGTCAGTCTTGTTTCTGTATACCCATCTTGAACCTATAACAGTAACATCGGGTGGAGTAGGAACAAGATTCCATACGTCGTTTCTTTCAAATTCTGCTAGCTCTTCTTGCATAGCTTTTACCCAATCTGGATCTTTTATAGCAGAATGTATGGTTTTGGGTTCGGTCGTGGATAAGAAGGCTCCAAATAAACATTCATTTGTGGATGCGCCTCTAGTCTGAATGCCTATGTTGGGATCTCCGATGATTTGGTCTGTTGGATGATTTCTGGTCCACTTTATTAAGCGATTCTCTTCCGCTATAATAATTGGAGTTTCAGTATCCCATTGTTCTTCTCCGGGCGTTTCATCTTGGAATAGGTTTGAAGGTTCCCCCATAAATGATGCATCGGGATTGTTTTGGCTATTTGGGGTTCGGGTGTTTAAAGGAGGATTTGGTGTTTGTTCCAAAGAGGAAGTATGTGTTGGTGGTTCCCCCTCGAATTGATTTGCATCATTTTGGTTTGTTTGTGGAATTACTTCACTGGGTGTTCCTGTAGGGTCAATTAAAGTAGTTAGAAGTTCAGAATTGTAAGCGGTTTTTGGTTGTTCAAAAAGCAAATCAAGATCGATTTCAATGTCTATGTCAGGAGAAGGTGTTTGTTGAATTGGATTTTGAAAAATATTTTCAATCATTTTTGAACCAAAATGTTCACGATCCAATTTCCTAACATAAAATTCATCGAAATGAACATCGGTACTTTCTTCAATTACTCTAGTACGTTTATTCAGTACTCGATAAGCAGCTGAAGAAAAAAGAGTAACCAAGGAAAATTCCTTCGTCCGACCTTGATTCAAATTTTGAAAGGTGATCTTTATTATTCTTTACGAAGCATCGACAACCGAAAATATGGAAAAATTTGATGTTTGGTTTTCGGTTGTTAATGACTTCATATGGTGTTTTATGAAGATGTTTATGGATTAAGGAACGATTTTGAGTATAGCAAGCTGTGGCTATTGCTTCTGCCCAGAAGTATTGTGGCAGATCAGCGAAGATAAGCATTGATCTTGCAGCTTCACATAGAGTTCGGTTCCTTCTTTCGACAACACCGTTCTGTTGTGGAGTGTATGGGGCTGAGAAGTTGTGTTCAATTCCTTTGTCTTTGAGAAATGAATCTAGAGTATTGTTTTTGAACTCTAAACCATTATCACTTCGGATTCTTCGAACAGGTCGTTTCAACTTCAGCTCGATTTGTTTGATGAAGTTGATCATCTCTTCAGGTGCTTCTGATTTTAGTCTTAAGAAAAAGACCCAAGTAAAGCGCGAGAAACCATCAACGACAACAAGAATGTACTTCTTCCCTTGAATGGTTTGGGTTTTGGCAGGGCCACAAAGGTCTATGTGCAACAACTCTAGTGGTTCGGACACACTAGATTCTGAGATGCTTTTGTGAGTGGATTTGGAAAGTTTTCCTTTTTCACATGCGGCACAAAGAGTTTCGTTATCAAGCTTCAGAAGTGGTAGCCCTCGAACAAGATCATCGCCGATTAATTTGTTGATGTACCCAAAGTTTAGATGGGAAAGGCGGCGGTGCCATAACCAACTAATATCTGCTGGGGCTTTAGATAGCAGACATATATCGGGTTTACCATAGATAAGATCCATGTCAAGTGGATACATATTTCCGGCACGGTCAGAATCAACTATAACATCTTTGGTTTTGGCGTCCATGATCAAGCTTCGTTGTTTGGTGAAAAGAACTTCAAGATTGTTATCACACAGTTGAGAAACACTGATGAGGTTGTGTTTCAGGTCATCGACGAAGGCAACTTTCTTTATGGTAAAATTACCATTTGTTATGTTTCCATAACCTTTGATTTTTGCTTTCATGTTGTTGCCGAAGGTAACATCTTGATTGGTTTGTATAGGTTTGAAGTCACGTAAGTAGTTCCGGTTTCCTGTCATATGCTTGGAGCAGCCACTATCAATATACCATGTATCATCATTGGGTTCTCCAGCATTAAGTACCTACAATCAGACAGAAACTTTAGGTACCCAAATCTGAATGGGTCCTGGTTTGTCAGTTGTTATTTTGGGTGCTTTTCTTGATGAATTTCTTTTATCATTTGACTTCACATTATTGTAATGGTTTGGTTTATAACGATGGAATGGTTGAGGTTTGATTTGATCTATCAATTTTACCCAAAATGCGATTTGTTTTTGAAAACCTGTGGGTTGATAAGATCTGTGATTTGGTGAAAGATATCCTAGATGTGAAGGTTTGTTTGAAAAGTTTTCTTCATATTTGGGATGTGATGGGCGGTTTTGAAAAGCTTTTTGAGGATGATGGTTTGAAACTTTCGGATGTGATGGTTTTTGAAAGTTCCTTGAATGATTAAAAGTAATATCTTGAAAGCGGTTTTCAAAAGGTTTTTGAAAAGATTTTGGTTTTTGTTTGGAAACCTGTTTATGAGGTATGACGTTTGGTTTCTTTGGTTGTTTTTCAAAAAGGTTTGGTTTGATTAGTGGGGTTTTGGTGACTTGAATGGATTTTTTGCTTGTTTGTTGTTTCTTGGAGTATTTTTGTCCCAGACTAGTTTTTCCAACAATTGATGAAGTCATTGTAGAAAAAGCAGTTGGTATAGAAGTACTACCATCCTCATAAGAGGAATTTTCTCCATTCAAAAAGTTTTTGAGTTTAGTGGTTCCATCGATATGTTTGATTTGGTGAGTTAAAGAACTTGCAGAGTCTGTTTCTGAATTTACAACTCTTTTGAAAGACTTTTTGGAAACACTGAAAGCAGTATCATCTGGACTATAGTTGATAACTGTTTCTTCATCTGAATCTTCCTCATTAACAGATGTGAAAAGATTTGGTAGAGTAGATTCAGAGTTTTCACAATTCGTCATGTTTTCCTGTTTTGCTTGTTCAATTTCAAAGGATTCTCTTCCAATTCCTGGTCTATAATTCGTATCAATTTTGCCAGTTCCCAAGGTGTTTGCCTTGGTGAAAATATCATCACTTAGTTTTCTGGCAACTTTGATAGAATCCATATTCCATATCAGTCTTTTATTCTCGGTCTCAAGAGAATTGATTTGTTTTAAAGAATCAGTCAGCTTTTCATTTAAAACGTTGTATTTGTCAGTTGATTCTTGAAAGTTTTGTTTCAATTGAAGGATTTCCATTTCTAAAACATCTTTTATTTCAGAAGAAATGACTGACTGATTTTTTAGTTCCAAATCCCTTTTCTGAATTAGGGACTGATTTAATTGTTCCAAGACGTGATTATAATCTTCTGATTTTCTTTCAACGTCTCTTTCCAATTTGCTTTTCGTTCTTGTTGATTCTCCAAATTTGAGTTGCAAGGTTTGTAACTCAGATTTGCAAATATCATAATTGACCATTGTGTCATGATATGTTTTGAGATCAACTTCCAGACTAGTCTCAATTTTGGTTATGTGAGACTCAAAAATTGTTTTGGAAAAACCAAGTTCTGAGATCATAGACCATACCTGTTCTATGACGTTTGGAGCTCTTGAAGGTATTTCAGCACCAGCTACGAAGCAAAAGTTTGATTGTGTTGGTTCGTGTTCAGCTTCGTCATCAGAAGTTGGCCAGTATTCCACACTTGGTTCATGGATTGCCATCAATGCTCTTTGCTTTTCTTGGTTTTCCAGTTTCTTCAATTCATCGGCTCTTTGAGCATAGTATGCTGAGTCTTTGATTTTGGTTTTGTTTTTGGCTCGACATTCTCTGGCATAGTGATTTGTTCCTTTGCAGTTGTGACAAATGATCACTTCTTCATCACTATCAT
The DNA here is from genome assembly GCF_051521515.1 of Lactuca serriola. Lineage (NCBI taxonomy): Eukaryota > Viridiplantae > Streptophyta > Magnoliopsida > Asterales > Asteraceae > Lactuca > Lactuca serriola. The sequence continues at coordinate 120,174,096 of NC_136414.1, forward strand.
CCTTTTGAGTTTTAATCGGAAGTCTTTCAGGTGTTTGAGTTTGGGCTTGTTGGGAAGGTTGAGAATGGTTTTGTTGGAATCCAAAATTTTGGTTGTTTTGAAAACCATTGTTTTGATTGTTGTAACCTTGATTTTGGAAACCTCTATTTTGATTTTGAAAACTGTTGTTTGGATTGTGATTATGACCTGAGTTGGGATCGTTTTGAAATCCCTGGTTTTGAAACCCTTGGTTTGAGTTATTTTGAAACGAAGGTCTTTGAGAATTTTGTCCAAAGTAAGGTCTAGGTTGAAAACCTGAGTTGTTTTGACCAAAAGATGGCCTTGGTTGAAAACTTGAGTTATTTTGTCCAAAAGATGGTCTTGGTTGAAAATTTGGTCTAAAATTTGATTGACCATGATTTGGGATAAATCTTTGGAGATTTGTGTTTGCAACCAACGCACACAGTTGTTGATAATCTGCTTCATCATTTGAATCAGACTGGAAGGCTTGGTTTTGAAAAGATGTAGTCTGATTAAAATGATTAAAGTTTTGATCATTGAAAGGTGTTTGGTTTTGAGAAGTTGTGGACACAAGTGCAAGTGGTCCTCCAAAAGCTGCAATGGTTGGTGGGTCAATCGAGGATTCATACGATTGAAGTTCTCCATACAAATTGTACAAAGATTCGGTATGAATAGCTGGATTTCCCTGAATAATGAGTTTAACCATTTTCCAGCTTTCGAACAGATTGTTTAAAAACTTGAGATTTATCTCGTGTTGTGTCTTTTTGATACCCAAATTGTTCATTTTAACCATAATCAAATTGAACCTATCATGAGCATCATGGATGGTTTCTGATGAAAGCATTTTGAAATTATCAAATTCATTCAAAACAGATGTTCTTTTGTTTCCGATGATTCTTTTATTTCCACAAAAACGATTTTTCAAATTCTCCCAAATTTGATTTGCGGTTAACAGTATAATGTCATCCATTTGACTTAGAATACTGTGAGGTATTCCAGAAACAAGTTCCTTTTTGGCTTGGAGTTCCAACTTTTTTGTAATTTCAACTTGAGTGGCTTGATTTGTAGCAAGAGTAGCCATATTTTCTGGAGTAACATATGTTCCTTCTACACACTTCCAGACATCTTCATTTATAGCATTAAGATGAAGATTCATACGGCCAACCCACGAATTATACTCTTCAGGAATAAGTATGGGTGCCCGTGAACCAGATCCTAAGCTATTTGCAATGGAGACAGAGTTCATGTTGGAGTAATTTGCCAAAGACATTTTTTTTTTTGAAAGGATTTTGAACAAGTGATATTAAAATGAAATTTTTAAAGAAAAGCTTATGGAAGGTTTATAAACGCTATAACCAAAAGTTTTTCGACAAAAATTTCAAGGTAAATCACACAAGCTCTGATACCAATTGTTGGATATTATTCCTTTTATATATCAGCTCAGATACCGATTGTTGGAAATATAAAAATCTGATCACTGCGACAAAAGGCTCGGTTACCGGTCACTGTGTGATAGATATATAAGTTTAAGATATAAGATGTAAATATATATAAAGAATAATAATTGCGGAATAAGTATAAATATGAAAGCTATAAATGACTGAAAGCTATAATAATATAAATGACTATATTTAAATGACGTAAAGCTATAAATAATATAAATGACTGTATTTAAATGACATAAAGCTATAATAAAATATATATATATATATATATATAAGTATATAAATATATATCAAGTAGGTTCGTCAATAAATTGACTAAACTGGACTCATGAAGCGACTGGTCGATATTTGTTCTTTGAATGGACTGGTCGATATTGGGACTCTTGGAGCGACTGGTCTATATTAGTTCAAAGATCAATCCGGCATTGGATAAGTAACAAAAGTTCATTTAAAGCTCGATTTTATGTAAAACAAGTGTTTACAAAAGGGTACAAAATACATGGGTTTATGTATTTGTATTTGAAGTATTTTTGGGTAAAAACATGCACACGGGTCGTATAAGATAAGGCACAAGTGACACGGGTCGTGTAGGAGGTTTTTAGAAGGTTTTAAAGGTCAAAATCCTGAACACGGGTCGTGTTGATTTAGGCAAAAACAACACGGGTCGTGTTCGCGCAGATCCTTGCATACACAGATTAAAAACCTTTAGTTTTCGGAAAATCTCTCTGGATAGCCATTTCTCTCTCGCGTCTCTCTGGGGTTTCCTGTGGTCAAAATCGTCCACGAAAATTCCTAGATGAAGCTAAGGTTCTAAAGAATTTGTGGTGAAAATCTCCCTAGTTATATTTTGGCTGTGTTGTGCTCGGTTTTCTGTTTTCTAACATGCAGATTCTGAACTTGAAAACAGAAATCTCTCTGGATAGCCAATTCTCTCTCGCGTCTCTTTGGGGTTTCCCGTGGTCAAAATCGTCCACGAAAATTTCTAGATGTAGGTAAGGTCCTGAAGAATTGATGGTGAAAATCTCCCTAGTCTTTTTGTGCTTGTAACGAGCCCAGTTTTCTTCGTTTTTGACTTGAAGATTCTGATGTCGAAAAACAGCAAGGTGGTGATGGTTGTGGTGATTTGAAAGGGTTTTTGGAGGAGGTTTAAGGAGGGTATTTGGAGGGTGTTTGGAGATTATTTTGAGATTGGAAGGAGGTTAATATAAGGGAGGTGTTTGGTGGTAAATGGTGTGATAAACAAGGATAGTGAAGATGAAGAACCTTGAGTTTCAATGAAGAAGATGAAGATGGTTGATGGTGTTCTTCATTTAGCTTGTTGATGATCTTGGTGTTCTTCACTTCATTGTTGTTTGGTGATTGAGAGAATTTTATGTTCCAGGGAATTACAAAGAAAAATGAACACACACACATTACATACTCACTCACGTGTACATATATGCATATGAAACAAATATCTATTTCACTTGAGTGTAAGATGCAAGTTGATGTAGAGCTAGAGCAAAAAACGTGGGTCTTCTTTTGCTTCTCATTTCCTTGACTTTGACTATTCAACATAGATACATATATAATACATATATATATATATATATATATATATATATAATACATACATATGTATATAATACATATATATATATATATATATATATAATACATACATATGTATATAATACACACACACACACATATATATATATATATATATATATATATATATATATATATATACATATATATTGTTGAAATTGTTTAGTCACACATATGTGTTTTCGTCATTCGCGTGTTTTCGTATTTTCCGTTTTATCACGCATTCATGCAACCTGAAATAACTGATAATATTTGTTAGATTATATAAAAACAGTTCATCTTATTTCAGTGATGGTCACATACTAGGTTACATAAGAACATTTTTCAACAGTATGAAATTCTAGGAAGACCAAATCGAAATGATGGATAGAGAGATTAAACGTATGAAAGAAAGCCATATCCCAATAGTGAAGGTTCGCTGGAATGCCATGCGAGGACCCGAGTTCACTTGGGAGTGCGAAGGTTCGATGAAGCAGAAGTATCCGTATCTCTTTCCAAATACATTATTTGTATCAAAAGTTTGAATTTTGGGATGAAATTCCCTCTAACGGGGGGATAATATGACAATCCGAAAATTTTTCCGTCACGGTATCCCGTCTCCGTCAGTAAAACCCGTTTGTCTTCTAATTTTTCCGTTAACATTTTGGATTTGGTCATTTAATTTTAGACTTTGATTTTGACCTCGTAAGTGTCCAAACCCATTTGAAACAAGTGAAAAAGTCCCAAATGTTTATTTGGAATTTTTTTTTTAGTTTCGACCACATCGGGTGACGACAACTAAATCGGGTACGACAACGTCAGTATCGGGTAGATTTCCACCGAGCCTCAAACTTAAACCATATATAAAGGTGAAAGAACCTCATTTGAGGCTTTTCCACTCTCTCTCTCTCTCTCTACTCTCTCTTCACATTCAATCTTTGATCCAAAATCACCCCTTTCAAGCTCCAAGTTGGTATGTAATCCATCCTAGCTCTTAGTACAACATGTTTAGTTTTCAAATTCGTGTTTAATTCATGAAATAGGACCAAGAACTTGTGTTTACGACCCAGGAACAGCCCCAAACCATAAACACACATAAATGGGGTTTTGAAGCCCCAAAACCCTTCCAAAACACTTCTGGAGCTTAGATATGACTTAGGGGCTTACAAGATTGGACTTAGAACACCAAAACCTTAACATTTGAGGGGTAAACATGATTTGACGACCTAAGAACATGCTTTGACCGTAAACACCCTTTCTTAGGTCGCAAATACCTTTTAAGGTGAAAACATGCCCCTTAAACACCTCCTAAGACTTGGAATAATGTGTAGAACCATCCACCTTTGTGTTAGGGACGTTAAACATGAAAGAAACCATCCCCTTAGGAGATTATGGCCGTAAACCCCCCAAGGAATGGTTCTTGGGCCGTAAATTCCTATAAGGTGGTCAAATGGTGCCCTAACTTCCTTCCATGGCTTGTACTTTGGACTAGAAATACTTGTGCTTAACCTAGGACCGCCAAAACACATAAGAAAAGGGTACTTGAGATTTTACGGCCATAAACTCCTAGTTTACTGCCATAAACTCCTTAAATGGTCCATATGTTGATCAAGTCCCCTTCCAATACCTTCGAACTAAGCCTAGCATCATCCCACAAGTGTTGTAAGACCATTTAGCAACCAAGAACCCACCAACCACGAGTTTACGGCCGTAAACTCATGGGGATATAGTCATAGGGCCGTAATCTCCCTTAGGAGCTCACTCTTGAAGAGCAAACTCCATATCTAGGCCTTACACACCCTTAGATGCTACCCGAATCACTCCTAACACTTGAATTGAAGTGTTTTCGTGCCTCGGAATGTATATTGTTATCTAATTAGTAGTTCAAGGTCTAATTGGATACAATTACGTATGTCTTCATATTACATAGGAACCTCGCATGTTTTCAAGCCCCGAGCTGACACTTAGTATCCTAGCCGACACATTTCTAGACTGGTGAGTTCATACCCCTACACCTTTTTCCGTGTTTTTCAATGTTTTCAGGGAGGGAATACAAGAAAAAGTACAAGGAAATCTTGTACTCAAACTTATTATTTCTTTTGAAATGTTTCATATTTCGTATGCTTTTAACACTAAAACCGTATTGACCAATCGTTTAACTTGCAGAGTTAGCTTTCAGATTAATTGTAGATCTCATTATAAAATGTTATAATCTATGTTATATTTTATAATTTACGAAGGATTCATGCTAATCATAAGTTAGGATTATTACTAATAAAACACGCCTTTGGATAGCACCAGAACTTCGAAATTACAGCTAGTGTACGCCTTTGGATGGCACCAGAACTTCGAAAATACAGCTAGTGTACGTCTTTGAGTGTCACCAGAGTTTCGGAAATAAGTCTAAAGTACGCCTTTGGATGTCACCAGAACTTCGAAAATACAACTAATGTACGTCTTTGAGTGTCACCAGAGTTTCGGAAATACGTCTAAAACACGCCTTTAGATGTCACCAGAACTTCGAAAATACAGCTAGTATACGTCTCTAAGTGTCACCAAAGTCTCGAAATTTCGTCTATTAATATATTCCTATGAGAGAAATTAAAGCTTCGAAAATGTGACATCCCCAATTTCACGGCCAGAAAAGACCGATTTCGTTTATGCTTTTTAAAATAAATCAGAGTAATCATTTGATTAAAAGTGTTGCGGAATTTGTTCCCAAAACCAAACATGATAAAAATTTATCAAAACCTTTCTTTAAGAAATATATATTTTTATTTCATAACAAAACCTCGGGATGTCATGTTCCGATACAGATCAAAAGCATAAATAAGACATTATAAGCCTTACACAGTTATTTACAACTACTAGCCTATAATCCAAAATCACTCATCATCATCATCCGACTATGCTCGGAGTCCAGTACCTGTAATATAAAAAGCTGAGTGGGTCAGGCTTGGAAGCCTGGTGAGCATATAGGGTTTTCAACCCACAATAAATAATAAACTCTTTAAGTTTATCAATCAACAAATAATTTATTAATTTTATCCACCTAAAACAACCCTATTTACCCATACCCGTTATCCTTACCTTACGTCCCTAAAACAACTATCACAAGGGACCTAGCCTAAGGATTTTCATTAGGGGTGACAACTTTGCTTCGGGGGTTCCTCAGCAATTATGTAAAATAAGGCAACCTACATGGTGACATGTAACAACCCGTCATTTCAGGTCATTGAAAATCGAGTCTTGTAACCTCTTTGAAAAAGTAATTAGAATATCATCGAAAAATGAAGTATTCAAAGGCTCTGTTTGGAGTATGCTATGTAGTAGATATCGTCTTAAGGTTTCCAAGCATATAAAGAACACTAAAATCCGAGTTATAACGATGAAGTTATGACCATTCTAAGTTTTCCGACAAAAACCTGCAATACGAAGTTACGTAAAAACGTAAAGTTTTAACAAAATACTTTTTGACCTTATGTGTCTAAATGACAGCCATAGATATCGTTAAACTGCAAACACACATAAAAAGAACGCTCAAAACGGACATCGTATGAAAAAGTTATGAATTTTTAACGAATTTTCTTACCCCGACCTTTTAAAAATAAATAATAAAAAAATAATTTCAGAATTTGCCGACGGAATCTAAACGAAAGTTGTAGATCGTAGTCTCACCTTCGTGTGCATATAAAGAACATCCAAAACGGAGTTTGTATGACGAAGATATGAATTTTCGAAGTTTGCTAAATAATAAAAATATAAATTAAATTAAAACTCGGTATTATCCGAAGAGTGACTCAGCGGTCCGATCCTTCGTACGCCCCGCGTACAAGAGTACGCCATGCGTACCGAAGTCCTCCATCCCCTATATAAAGGGTGCGAGGGTGCCGACCAAATTTGCTAATTTCCTTCCTTTCTCGCGCCGAAGCTCTACGTTTCAACCCTCGGAGTCATCCCAAAGGCCCGGTTTTCATATCCAAGGTGGGAAGAAAGTTTTACACTCCCGAGATTTTCCGAGAATCTCGAGATATCCGCTTTCTCAAGTAGAAGTTTTGCTCGGTTTTCGTCACGCTTTCTTCAATCAATCAAGTGAGTTCATACCCCTACAACCACACTTTAAATGCTTTTTAAATGCTTTTTAAACACTTTTAAGGGGGGGGGGGGAATACAAGTAAACACAAGACTAAAATTGTGTGAAACATCGATCTTTTGCTATACTTTTCATACTGTTGTTTTAACTATATTATGAAGTCATCATCATGCAAAACACCTCACAACACAGCTTTACCCTCTTGGGATACAATATGTTTTGATAAATAGAAATAATGTTTAATTATGCTTTGTCAAACATTGTTAAAAAGGATAAACTTTGCATACAAAACTACTACTTTAATACAGACTTAGTTGAGAATCCATGAGATGTGTACATCTTCAAATCATACCTTTTTGCTAAAAGGTACCGCTTCAAGTCCTGTCTATAACCAGAGTCTCCCGTTCGGAGAACGTGTCAAATGTGTATAGATCTATACGGGAAGTCATGATCCTGCGCCCTGACTGTTAGCTACAGTCCGTCCTTTGGGGTGAAAGTTTGTCATAACGCTACGACGCCTGAAGAACGTCGCTACAGGCATATTATGTTCAGTATGGTTATAAAACTCATCGGATATTCAATTATTATGGTATTATGCTTTTATGAACAAGTAGTTACTAAAACTATTCTTCATCTAACAAGTGCGATCTTCGTATAGCTTTATTATATAAAACTATGCCACACCTTTTAAGCACGTCGGTTGCTTGCGATTTTCGGTCTTAAAGACTGCCAGTTACTTTAGGAAAATAAGGGTTTTTCCCGCATCTAGAACAAACAATTAATAGGAAAATAAGGGATTTTCCTGGTGCAATTATTTACAACTTATAACACGAACATTCATATGCATTTCATACTTTTATAAGAAAATAAGGGTTTTTCTTGGAAAACACAACAAATCATATCTCAACTATTAGGGAAAAATATGGGATTTTTTGGATCTAATACATTCATTTTCAACACAACGAATCATAACTCTTTTCATTTGAAATTGCCGCGTTTTCTGGAAAACATACACGAACTTTCGAATGGCGTACATTTCTCAAAACACTACTTATGAACTCACAAACTTAATTGTTGACACTTTCTCTTTGAAATAACTTGTATTCTCAGGGAACCGCTAAGCAGGTTTGGAATTCAACTTTTGGGGATTAAACGTGCTGACGTTAATTACTTCTTTTGATAGATGTTTATGTATTTATCTTTTCAACATGTAATGAATACAATTATGTAAACATTTTGGAAACCTTAATATATATGGTGGTGTGTACTTTCCTTTCTATGAACTGTTATGATACTGAATATGACGTCCTCCGGCCCCGAACGTTTCCGCCGTTCTGGTTTGGGGTGTGACAGATTGGTATCAGAGCATTGTTTATAGTGAATTAAGTATATCAAAACCATTTTTGGTATACAACTATAAACACAACTGGGCAAACACACTCTGAGTAAGAGTGGTACTTTTAAAAATTAAATTTATTTAGTTTTTGTAAAGTAGGCATGCATTCATTTCATATTTATAGCAGGGTCAGTATCATAATTAGAACAATATAGAAGTATTATAAATAAGTTGTGCAGTGCACGTATGCCTTGGGACATGTAGTCGGAAATGGGAAGAATATAGCCTGATCAACTATATTTGTCCAAGAGCCGACGAACGTATGCCAAGGAGTGTCTGCAATGGACAACAAATTTAAAACTTACCAAAAGCATATCGTTAAAGAATACTAAGGGAGTATTCAAGTGCCTACAACCATTAAACTTAAGGGTAAATTCCATGTGCTTTAGCTTATAGTCAATTCTTAACCCTATTCTCGTATAGACTCAATGGCTGGATTCCATCACCCCGGTGACCCCTACTACCCCAACCAAGGTAATGGAGAAAGGATAGAGAATGATCCTGAAGAAGGAATGCAAGAAGAATCAGACTCAGATCCTGAGGATGATAACCTACCCTTAACGGCTCCAATTCAAAATCCTAATCCTCGACCGAAATTTCATGGCTCGACGCCCCTTTGGGCAACTAACCTGAATAGGTGGAGCCGCGAACAAGATCAACCCCTTCCATTCAACGGAGACCAAAGCTTCTACAAGGACGGACGACCATCCATCGAACTGAGGAGAACGATGCGAACACTGGAGTCAACACAGTTCGCATGAAGAGTTGCAGAGAGAACTAACGACAAATCAAACCAAAGTGATAGAACTTCGGGCAAGCCAGACAAGACATTAACTACGTATGGTCGAGATGGAGCGTCAGTTGGCGGAACCTAAGGCCCATGTAGCCAGCTCGAGTAACAAATAATACTTGTCTGACTTCCAAAGCGTTGTCATTGTATAAGACCTCAGTTAAAGTCCTTACTTTTCTTAACCTTGTAATCGGAGACCTTTAGGTAGGTCAAATTTTACTAACTACAAAATGTAACGCACCATGTTTTATAATAAGTATGATGTATTTCCTTTATTAAACCCTTTGCATACCCCTCAAATTCATGAGTTTATCTACTCTCTTGATGAGTCGAACTAAAAACCCTATTAAAGGATAAACAAAACTTCTAATATAACAAATCACTAATGCGTGACTTTCGAATCATTAAAACTTATAGTTTTTCTTGTTATTTCCTTATCAGAACAATGTCTCCTCATAGATCAGCACGTAGAAACGCAACCCCACCACCACCTCCTCAATATGACCCCAACATAGTGCAATCTGCTATCACTGCGGCAGTAATAGCTGCACTATCTCAAGCAAACTTTAGCGGCGCAGCAAGGGCCGGAAATAATCAACTTACCAACGCAACCCCATTCCTACAATTGGACACCGCCACTTTGCAAGCTACAGTTATAGCCACAGTGGCAGCCATTATAGCATACAATAACTTTGTCAAATCAAGCAGGGAAGGAAACGATATCAAAAATCCTAATCAAAGAAACAATCGAAACCACCTACCAGTAGATACCTATAAGAATACCGCAAGGTGCGAACACAAGAACATGAAACAAAAACCCTGGAGCAAGAAGGGAGGCAAATCAACTCAAAGAAACGCCAAAAAGCAATCAACAAACCATACCCCTACACCCAAAAGGTCGTACAACGGCAACCAGCCTAAGTGCAACCGATGCAACTTTCATCATCACGGACCCTGCCGTGAAATGCATTGTGTTAGGTGCAATATAAAGGGACACACCATCCGCTACTGCAGAGAACTAGCCCAACCAACTGCTCCAGCCACAAATGTAGGAATAGACCGTGCTTGTTATGAGTGCGGAGTATCAGGACACTTCCGAAGGGACTGCCCGGAGTCAAACGTCATGAATGCTGGTGAACGAGGCCGAGTATTCGCAATGGGCCAAGGGGAGGCTATTGCAGACTCCACGGTTATTCTGGGTACATTTCTCCTCGATAACTTATTTGCATACATTCCATTTGATAGAAGGGACGCAGAGGAGTTCCGTGAGTCACAAGTTTAAAAATCTACTCGAACAAACACCCCAATCATTCAACAAAACTTTCATAGCAGTAATAATAGAAATAGACTAAAAAGCACTAAAAACACATATGTATATTTCACTATCCCACTAACAAGCGTCTTACAATGAGAAGTACCGACATCGGCATTCGACGTGGATTGGTGTGGCCCTACCCATACCAGTTCAATATGTTATAAAAGACCCTTTCACTTTAACCATCGACTAATGAAACACGATCGATTCATAATGACAAACCCGACACAAACCCCAATTGGTTTCTAGTTTCAAAACCCCGAATTACTCATGTGAGGAATCTTTACAACCTTCCCGTAGTATCCCCCAACATGTCATTTAGAAATACCACGCATACAACAAGTCAAATCCAAGCTCATAAACTAGTAGTGAATTCAACCATGAACATCAAAACGTAGCTGCCCTAATGCATCGAGTGAATATGCTAACATTTAAAAGAACATAAGTAATTAAACCCAAAACCACACGATCCCGATCAGTCGAAGTGATAGGCGGAGTAATGAAGGTCCGCTGAAACACGCACATTAGGATCTAGATTCATAAAGGAACAAGAGGAACAAATGGACCAGAAGCACTCACTCCGGAAACAATCAGCCAAGCAACGAAACCCCCATCCTCCATATCAACGCCGCTACATTACAAGCTGCAGTAGCAGCTGCTGTGACAACTTCCCTTTCACACATCAACTCAGGCAACACAAGCAAGACCGACAAAGGAGTCGAGATTTCCGATGGTAGTACCAAACCAGGAAACCAACAAATGGCAACAGTCACAGACTTGCGAAGCCATAAGACTGAAAGGAAGTGACGATATCGTCAAGCCCTAAAGGAGCGCAAGAGATCCCAAAGACTTGCCACGCCACAACAAGTGGCAACTCCTGCAGAACGCTTTAGGAAGCAATTTCGAAGGTGGGGTAATGAGGAAGGCACTCGTGCCCACATAACACTGGCTGAACACCTCACTCCCGCCACTAAGGCTAGCACTAGCCAGTTATGCCACCAATGAGAGGAGATAGGGGCACATCAAGAAGGAATGCCCTATCACAAAGAATTCTGGCATAGACGGTAGGATTCTCAGGACCACAGTTGCAGGAGAACCTACTCCGAACCCACATTAATGTAATTTAGGCGTTTCTTTGTAACAGACTTATAAACCATCCAAAACTAGTGAAACCAGAGCCTTCTCTTTTGCGGGATCCCGTCGGTATAAGGATGCTCATGCTGCGTATACTTGCCTTTGTAGTATACCTTATTCGCAGCAATAGTCTTGTAGTAGTCTAAAGTACTGTAACTCTGTTGATGGTTGCACGGTTGTGTTTTGTCGGTAAACGTCTTATGTTCAAATCTAATGTCTTTAAGTTTCCTTATGATTCCAACATTATCATACGACTTGATTCAATTTGATTCTCACAAAAACAGTTTCATACGTACATCTCTTTCTTCGAAATCGCCTTTCCAGCGAAGCCGTCATATCAGAACACCAATTACTCATGAATGGAGTACCTCATAATTCTTTTCCTTTCCGAAGAAATCCCTGAAGTGCCACTTGTACAGTACGTCAAGTTCAAATCCAAAGATCCATACGGTTGATCTGTCACTGATGAATGTATACGTAGGGGTGATATATAATCAAGGTTCTACAGGTTTAGAATTGACGATTCCACTTTAACTTCTTTTTCCTCGATGGGATGTGAGCTTAAAGAAGAATTAGTTATTCGACTACCTTTTCAATCTTAATTATATACGACTCGTATACACGAGATTATGATCGTTGAACCATGTATGAATTTCTAATATGAACTTCAGGATGGAGATTGCCTAAGACTACGAGTGATCATGCTGCCATACAAATAAACTTAGAAGCGCAACACATGCCCTTTCTGTCGATTGGTACAAGAGAGACAGATAGAACAAAAAAATACCCATCCTTTTTCCTTAATTCGGGAGTAATCATACTTTCTTTTAGATCTTCATGACATCTAATCCACTTCCAAGATTTTGACATCATAATTAGTATGAATTGGTTGTGTTCTCATGCAAAAGGAAAGGTCACTGCCTATACCTCAAGACAGCTTAAGACACAGGAAGTTAACTATACAACACATGAGCTTGAGTAAGGAGCATCGGTAATTACTTTGAAGATCTGGAGACACTACTTCTAGGGTACAAGATGTACTACTCTCACAGTCCACAAAAAAACATTCAACATACGTTCGACCAAGAAGAGTTATCATGCCAGTGAAGTCAAACGAAAGAAGCAAAGTCATATCCCGATAGTGAAAGGTTCGCTGAAATGCCAAGCGAGGAACCGGGTTCAATTAAGAACATGAGGAGCAAATAAAACTTCTATTCGTATCATGAACTCTAATTTCGGGACGAAATTCCCTCTAACGGGGGGATGATGTAACAACCCGTCATTTCAGGTCATTGAAAATCGAGTCTTGCAACCTCTTTGAAAAAGTAATTAGAATATCATCGAAAAATGAAGTACTCAAAGGCTCTGTTTGGAGTACGCTATGTAGTAGATATCGTCTTAAGGTTTCCAAGCATATAAAGAACACTAAAATCCGAGTTATAACGAAGAAGTTATGATCATTCTAAGTTTTCCGACAAAAACCGGCAATACGAAGTTACGTAAGAACGTAAAGTTTCAATAAAATACTTTTTGACCTTAGGTGTCTGAATGACAGTCATATATATCGTTAAACTTCAACAGGTCATAACTTCTTCGTTATAACTCGGATTTCGGCATTCTTTATATCCCCAAAATTGTTGTTTCGACCACTAAAACTTTATGTAAAGATATCGGGCATATCTCACACTTTAATTTTGACGCTTATTTTTATTTTTAATTAATTAAGCCCTAATAATTAAGCATAAAACACATAATTCACATAAAATTCACATAATTCCTTTTCATTTCTTCTAAATGAGTTACAAAGTTTAACCTAGACCATTATGTCATTATTAATGCCTAGCCTAGAAACATGGGCATTACAGAAAATAAAATTTTGGATAAGTATAGTAGATATTCAACATTCGTATATAGGATAACCAGGATTTCAGAATACTTATCTTAATACTAGAAGTATGGTAGCTACTAGTACATTACATTCCGAGCTGTAACACTCAAAGTCAGGAAGGCCAAGAAAGGAAAGGAAACCCTAAGTTTAAGGGACGACTCGGCGAGTCCAAGGAGGAACTCGGCGAGTCCGAGCGGGATCCGGGTCGAGGAGTATGTGACCGACTCGGCATGTCGGCCAAGGAGACTCGGCGAGTCTGGTCTGTACAAGGAAAACCCTATATTCGGGACTTGGAGCCTATTTAAGTGCCTCATTCTCTTCCCTAGGGTTCCTTTACTGCCTCTCTAACCCAAAATACCAAACCCTAGCCGCCATATCCATTGTTGAGCCAATTATTGCCTTGAAGAGTGCATTAAAGCTTGGAGAAGGAAGAAGGATCTTGAAGGTGCAAGACGGGGGCTATAGATATGGGATTGGGAAGATATTTTTGAACATTTGGAGGTAATAAACTAGTTCTTGGACTCCTTTGCACCTAGATCTATGTGTGAGTTTTGGGGCTTTTTAGCCATTATTAGTATCCATTTGAGTTAGAAGCCAGATATGAAGTTGCTACTTCGGATCTAAGCACATTTTGGCCTTGTGAAGCATAAAGTATCTGACCTTGAGTTGATTTTGGAGCCTCTTTGCCTTAAACCCTAGTTTATTGTGTATTTAGCCTAGATCTCCTTCTCTAAACGTAAAGTTTGCAACTTTACGTGAGGAATAGGCTTGGGAAGGGTACATCTACAGTTTGGAGTCCATGCATGACTCAAAAGTCCTCTGCATGTATGAAGATCTGAATGGACTCGGTGAGTCCTTTGAGTAGACTCGGCGAGTAGCATGTAGATTAGGAGGAACTCGACGAGTGGGATGAACAACTCGTCGAGTCGGATGAAGTTGGGCAGGAACTCGGCGATTGGAAGAACAACTCGGCGAGTCTGTTGAAGATTGCCTTGGACTCGGCAAGTCTGTTCTAAGACTCTGCGAGTCAAGTCGCGAAACCCCAAACCCTTCGAGTCGAGACTCAAATCAGTGAGTCGAGTGGAGACTCGGTGAGTTGGACAGGTCAGGACTCGGAAATCGGTAGACTCGGCAAGTCATGGACTGACTCGGCGAGTCAAGTCGCGAATGGAAGGACTCTGAACTTATGAACTCAACGAGTCAGTAGGTTGACTCGGCGAGTAGGGTTGACCTGGGAGGTTGACTTTGACCAGGACTTTGACTTTGACAAGAGTTGACTTGGTTGTCTTTCGGAGGTCAGTTAGACTAAGTGTTACATTGATATTGGTAGCTCGGGGAGCTAGTGGAGCAGGAGTTCAGAGAGTTGCCGGTCAGCAGCTAGTGGGATCATTAGCGAGTTCAGCCAGTGCAGGTGATTTTCCATTTGTGTGAATGGGTCTACGGCCACAAGGTCGGCCCATGTAGTTATGAGCATAAGACTCAGGGGTTAGCCCTTGGCACAGTATGCTAGTATGATATTCAGTACGAGGTCTAATGATAGCGGGAGGGTACCCAAGGAATGGTTTATGTGATAGTTTATACTTGTTGTCTGTGTGATACTTGTATGTTCCTGGTAGGGAGGTGAGTGTGGGCGAAGTCCCGTATCTCACCAATAGCAGAGTCTGGACGGTGTTCCACATCTCATTAGCAACAGATCAGGGGCGAGGCCCAAGTTAGGGAAAGAGTGAATGTGGGCTGGGCCCGGATCTCACTATCAGTAGGAGCATGGACGGGGTTCCATGAATCATCAGTAGCAGGACAAGGGCGAGGCCCAAGATAGGCGAGGCCTTTAGACAGGATCCGTTAGTATGTGTTTAGCTTATGTGTTGTGATACGTTTATGTGCTATTATATGTTAGAAGGCGAGGGCCTGTGACAGGAGAGGCCTAAGTGAAACAGATCTGTATCCGAGTGTAGCTCGAAGCCAGGCGGGGCTGGAGCAGCGGGGCCGTTGTAGCGGGCGAGGCCCGAGGTAGGAGCGAGGCCCAGGATAGGGGGCGTGGCCCAGTATGTGCAATATGTGGGGATGCATGGTATGTGGTAGGGTGGGGAACTCACTAAGCTTCGTGCTTACACTTTTCGGTTCTGGTTTCAGGTACTTCCGGTAGCGGAGGGAAGAGCTCAGGGTGATCGGATGGCACACACCGTAGATTAGACAGCCTGGGAATTTTTTACTCTGATAACGAACATGTGTTTTGGAAACTAATACTATGATTATGTTTTGGATCGATAATTTTGCTTTAAGTAATGTTTTATTAAAAGAAATTTTTAGTCTTGAAGTTTGGGACGTTACAAGTTGGTATCAAAGCCTTGGTGTGAGGGATTCGGACATGCCCTCAGGTGTGTCTGAACTCAAACTGAGGAATTGGTATAGAAATTTTCAAAATGAAAAGACAGTTTTGTAAAAAAAAAGAGAGTTTTAAGAAAGAAAACGGTTTTAGAAAACCAAAAGAATTCAGAAAGAAAAGTACTTTGAAAAGAGAAAGAAAAGGGGTGTGGTGCATGCAATCAGCCGTGCTCAAGTAAGTACCCCAAATTACACATACAAGTTTATGATATGATTATCAGTTAGAAGAACAACATGCTAGATTAGGACTAAGGATCTAGGGAGGATGCTTTATGTGCCTGTTATATGTGCTTTGAGTTGCATGATAGTGCTGAATGGACAGTAGTATGATAGCCTGTTTAGGATATGCCAGAGTTTATGAGGTTCTGTTGCATGCTAGTTCAGATTCTTGCTATGTGGATATGATTGCTTGAGTATGTTATGGTTAGATTTTCCCTTTGTCTGAATGTTGCTTGCTTTGTGCAATATGGGATTCCGAGTGATGGGAGTTAGCCATTAGGTGGATATGTCACGTCACATGTGATCATGGTTGAATAATCTCAGAATGCTGGATTTGGCCCTATTTCACAGCTCTTGTTTGAGTCCAACCGTTGTAGGGACAAGTCTTTTACTCGAAGGATTATCTGAGCCTCGTCACATGTGATGGCTAATTGGCATCCCAAGGAGACCTTCAGCAGCTGAGGACTGGTTTGAGTTGAGTCAGATGTTTCCCTAGGGTAAGCCTAGGATGAGATAGTGCTGGTAAAAGTAGTAGTGGATAAGGGACCTGGTGGAGTCGAAGCAATTCCTGAGGAAAGTACGGATAGATGTGGAAGGTAGTATGGGCCCGGGCTACTGGAAGCAGAGGATCCGTACTCGATTTGGGGAAGGATAAGACAAGACCGGGAACCTGGTAGTGCGTGAGTTTGGTCTTGCAGCAATGATTAGTATTCTGATAGTGGATGTATTATATTTTTAGCATGGTGACGTTGAGAGAGAGACTAGCGGGCGGATCAGGCACCGGAGAGGGAATAGGCTCGGGTTCAGGAGCCAAGCAGCTCGAGGAGCATATGAGGGAGTTCATATCAGTTAAGGTTACGCGCAGTATTCTAGACCAGACTCCTGTGATCTTTGGCACGGTCAAGGAGGGTATACTGGAGATCTTGGACGAGAGGCTGGGAGCCTTTCGTACCGAGATGATGGCATTGATGGGAGCGCGTACCTTGAAATTTTGAGAGTTCAGGGCTTGCGGGGCACTAGATTATCAAGGGGCTAGGGACCCCATCGCTAGCACCAGATGGTTGGCTGATGTTGCCAATGCATTCTGTACGAGCCGGTGCCCTGAGGGGGACAAGGTCAGACTCGCTTCCAGTCTTCTGAAGGACAGAGCGAGGGATTGGTGGGAGGAGATTGGTCATGCTTTGGGGGATGATTTCGCGTTGGACGCAATAACTTGGAGCGATTTCTCGGCCAGGTTCATGGCGGAGTTTTCGCCAATTATTGAGGTGCAGCAGTTGGCATGGGAGTTTCAAGATTTGACGCAGACCACTGAGACTATGGCAGAGATCACCGCCTTGTTCAGGGAGAGGGCTCTTCTTGTACCACAGTATGTCGCAGATGAGGAGATAAAGAAGGCCCGATACCATGAGATGTTGAGGGATGGCATTAGGGAGTTCGTGTAACAATTGGTAAAAATAGGAACGATCGTACGATGCTATGTTTTGATTATTAAGCAATATGAGTATTTTATCAAGAATGGTTGAAGGAATTTAACCTCTTTTATTTAAATAAGTTCTTGTGAAATATAAAACAAGTAAGTAATGATAATTTCGTTATGATGTATCACTACGAACCATCACCGGTTTTTGAAAATTAGCATATAACATCATTTGAACGCAACAAACTTAATTTTTGTATCAACATGTATCTAGTTGATAATTAAGTTAGGTTCTATGTAAAACGTGTGCTTAATAGTTGTGTAGGATCTAAATTCGACAAATATACGAACCAAAGTGACAAAACGTGTTTAACGATATGGTTAACCGGTTAAATGTCACGAAATTATACATTGGTCAATAAATTTTATATTTAAATAAATTAAAATATAAAATGAATTATTATAAGGTATAATTAGAATGTATTTAAGTGTTTTTGAATAAAAAGAATAAAACATAAACATTAAAGTTCAAATACACAAAAACTACATTGTTATTTTATACTAAGTATACATGTATGTATTTGTATATATGTATTATTATCTAGTGAATGACTAGTTATGAGTCATTACTTAAAGTGATTTCATGTAAGTGTTATGATGTCTAAATCAATTAAGATAAGAGAATTGGTGGAGATGAGTGTCAACTTAACTAATAAGTGCTTAATCACTTAAGACATTTTACTAAGAATGCTTCTTAATCCCTCTTCTAATTTTCGAGATTAAGACCTTCCCTCTCCTTAACTAGAACTCCTAACTAACTAAATAACAAGTAGTTAGTTAGTTAACTAACCCTATCTCTAAGCAACCACCCAAGCAAGCGGCTAGACAAGATCACATCACTTAAACTCACATCCCATCACGAGCTAGTGTAGGTTTTGTCCCCTTATCCTCTTCCACTCTTTCCTCCTTCATATCCACGAAATTCCTCTTCATTTTACCCTCATTTGACCAGCCAATACTCCAGGGAATTTCTCTCAACCTTCATCTCATTTTCAAGCACAATAACTTCCTTCCAAAGCCATCAAAACCATGAACTAAAGGGCTGCTGTCCCTTTTGTGTTTCAGCCACCATTTCACCCATCTACACCTTCCTTTTGCTTGAGATTTTTACCACCAAATACCCCTGGAAGTCACTTGTTATGATACTCAAAATTATTGATTCAAAACAGTGAGTAAACTACCCTTTTTCTTGCTCATTTGCTGTGAAATTTTCGTGACAGCAACATAGCCAAAAGAGTGGCTGTTTTGGAGCATCAAACCAACAACCAAAAGTTCATCTTCAACCTTCCATTCTTCAAGTATTCACATAAGGTGAGTTCATACCCCTACATTTTCATGTTTTCTTCAAGTTTTAAGGGGGGGAATACAAGTTAGAACACTAAACATAACTTAAATTTAAATGACAGCTTTCTACAGAAAAGTTGAGTCCTGTTCACGGACTGTTTTGACCATCTTAAACTTAATATATTTCAAAACTTTACAATATTCAAATATTTAAAGTTTATACCTTTCTAAGGACTACTCGCACGCGTTCAGACGATTTTTATACAATTTATGGAGATTTTTATAAAACTGTCTGTCATTTCAGAAGTGATTTCGGACCAGTCTGTGAAGATGTTCATTTTCACACTACTTTGAGACCACTAAAAATCATAATAAAAATTGGGAACAAAGTAGACTCATTTTACAAACTCTCAGAGGTGACGGATTCAGTTTTTGACTTACGATGATTTTTCTATGAGTTTTCTAAAAACAGGGACAGTAAAGGGTAAAACTGTCAAAAGTGGTTTATAGATTTATTAACACCTTCTAACATTTTTGAGAAATGTTTATACATTAAGGAAGTTAAAACACAATCATTTAAATATGTTTAATTACCACTTTTACAAAAGTGATAAGTACAAAAAGGTCTTTAGTATCAAACTTAAGGATTATTTCATGCAAACTTGTCTTGTACATCAAAAATTTCACTTTACTCGCTTTTATCAAATGAATCACTTGAGTTTTATTACTACTATGTGAAAACTCTTGTCATACTTTGCATGCACTAGATTTATACAAAGTAGTTAGAAATTCCAAAGTATCCTTCGTTGTTAAACCGTTTTAATACATTTTAAAAACTTATGACTTATGCATTGTCAAAACTTTGTGAGAAAGGATGATCTTTGCATACAAAACTATTACTTTAATACAGACTTAGTTGAGAATCCGTGAGACAAGTACATCTTCAAACACTGCCTTTTTGCTAGAAGGTATCGCTACAAGTCCTGTCAATAACCAGAGTCTCCCGTTCGGAGAACGTGTCAAATGTGTATAGATCTATACGGGAAGTCATGATCTCGCGCCCTGACTGTTAGCTACAGTCCGTCCTTTGGGGTGACAATTTGTCATAACGCTACCACGCCTGAAGAACGTCGATAGAGGCATATTATGTTTAGTATGGTTATAAAACTCATCGGATATACAATTATTATAGTACTTCTAATTGATGAATGGGTACTTATTAAAACTATTCTTCATCTAAGAAACTGAAATCTTCTAATAGGTTTCATTATATAAATCTATGCCACAACTTTTAAGCACGTCGATTGCTTGCGATTTTCGGTCTTAGAGACTGCCATTTATGTTAGGAAAATAAGGTTTTTTCCTGCATCTAAAACAAACAACTAATAGGAAAATAAGGGATTTTCTTGATTCAACTATCTATATTATTCAATACATATATTCTCATGGATTTCACACTTTTATAAGGAAATAAGGGATTTTCTTGGAAAACATACACTCAATTTGGAATGGCATACAAACTTTCTAAACCACTTATGAACTCACCAACTTAATTGTTGACACTTTCTCTTTGAAATAACTTGTATTCTCAGGGAACCGCTAAGCAGGTTTGGAAATCAACTTTTGGGGATTAACGCGCTGGCGTTAATTACTTCTTTTGAAAGATGTTTATGCATTTATCTTTTGAGCATGTAATGAATACAATGATGTAAACATTCTTAAAACCTTTATATATGTATGGTGGTGTGTACTTTCCTTTCTATGAACTGTTATGATACTGAATATGACGTCCTCCGCCCCCGAACGTTTCCGCCGTTCTGGTTTGGGGGTGTGACAGATTGGTATCAGAGCATCGTTTATAGTGAATTAAGTATACCAAAACCATTTTTGGTATACAACTATAAACTCAACTGGGCAAAAACACTCTGAGAAGAGTCATACTTTTGAAATTAAATTTATTTAGTTTTTGTAAAGTAAGCATGCATTCATTTCGTACTAATAACAGTTTTACATCGGACCATTTTAGAAGTATTATAAATAAGTTGTGCAGTGCAGGTACGCCTTGGGACATGTAATCGAAACTGGGAAGGATATAGCCTGATCAACTATATTTGTCCGAGAGCCGACTAATGTGTGCCGAGGAGTGTCTGCAGTGGACAACAAATTTAAAACTTACCAACAAACCATACAAAGAAAACTTTAACATACAAATTTAAAATACTATAGGAGTATTTTGCGTTACAATAGAACCACACACTTAGATTCTTCATATGCTTCTTACCCCTATTCTCCCATAGGCATATCAGCTAGACTTCATCTCCACATAGACCCCTACTATCCTGCCACCGAAGCCAATAGATCGATGAAGAAGGATCCAGAAGAAGATTCCGAAGAGTACCAATAGATGAAATACGAGGAAGAAGATTTCCGAGAGGGGACCAGATGGAGAAAGAAGTTCGGGAGATACCATCAATAAACCTTACCCTATCAAGAGGAGTGTGAGAACCTCCACCTCTCATTTCAGGAAGCAACCCGCAATTAACTACCTAGCCACACATATAGACTGGAGAGGACAACCGATGATCCACAACCGACATAAACTCACTGCACCGTACTTCGGGCCATAGCACCCATAGACCGGCAAGTAGATCAAAAGAACAATATGGATCACCTACACTCCTTAGAAAAGGAGATAGTCGTTATAGGACAAAGAGCCCTTACAGCTACAACCTGGACAATCATCATAGAACTGAGAACAGAGGAGGCCACTGGCAAAATAGAATCATGCCGACACATGAAGGTAATCAGCATACTGGTGCAACACTAGTTCTATAAATAGACCCTACAACATTTCAAATTGCGGTAACAGCCGCCGTGACAGCAGTCATGGCACACCTCGGCGCTAACAACACAAACAAAAGCGGGAACAGCGCCGAAAGTTCCAATCGTAATAACAACCAGGGACACCTCGAGTATGTTCCTGCAACGACGCCCCAAATCAAGGACCTACCAAAAGACAACAAATAGTGAAATTCCATACCACCACCATCCCTACTACCTCAGTGCCGACAAAACCATATGTTGGAAACCTACCAAAATGCACCAAGTGTAGCTTTCATCACAAAGGAAAGTGCAGGGAAATGAACTGCAAGGACTGTAATGAAAAGGGGCATACCACAAATTTATGTAGGGTGCCGGCTCAACAGACCACCCAGAACACAAAAGCTGGGATGATTCGGACTTGCTACAGATGTGGAGAAGTAGGGCATTTCATAAAGGAGTTCTCGGAGACTAAAAACAAAGATGTCAGGAGCCTCGGAATTGTTTTAGCAACAGAGTGTGGAAAAGCAGTAATAGACCCCGCTGAGATTCCGGTACGTTCATTCCCGATAGCACATAATCATGGATACTATATAATAGCAACGCGGAGAGGAGTATTGTGAGTCGTAGATTTAATCAATTTCTCAACCAAAAACCTCAAAAACTTAAACGAAATATTTATAGTAGAATTGGAATAATCAAAAGCACTAGAGGCGTGTACATAGGGTGCACTCTAGCACTAAATCAAGCAATTCGTTCAAATCATCCTAAAACCGGTCACAATAAAAATTTACGACATTTTCGTTTTAACAACGTATTAGTTACTTTCCTCACCATACCGATATCATATATTACGAAAAGTCCATTCGCCCAAACCCATCGAGTAATAGAACCCTCGTTGTCTATGGCGACAAATCGGACACAATCCCCCGATTCACCTTTTACAACAAGACTCAGAAGTACCTACACAGGAGGTACCACGCCGTCCTAGCCCGTGTTGTGGATAAGAAACAAGAAGAGAAAGACATCATGGATGTTGAAAAAGCCCGTAACCTTCTCGATATATTCCGAGAAGATCTCCTGGGAATACCATCCGTACGACAACCCGAGTTCAAAAATCAACCTAAGTGCAGTAGTTGTGGAAAAGGGTTGTTGTAAATGCCATCTCACCCAAGTTAATCACCCCACTCAAGTAGAGACTATGGACCCATACTAGTGAATCTATGATTACTAAGTGTATATATTGGAGGCCTATATAATTAAGATTCTACGGACTTAGGGTTGGTAATTTCGCTTTAAATCCTTTTCCTTGTTTGGATGTGGGCTTAGAATAGAATCACCGATTCGACTATCTTTTCAATCTTAATTATATACGACTTATAAACACAAAGAGATGATAAATGAATCAGTTATGAGTCATACCATGAACTCCATGACAAGTTACACAAGACAGTGGATGGACGTGCTACCACTTGAGCGATCGTAGACGAACCAACCAAACCCACACACTTTCTACCAACCAAGGCTACAAAGAAAAATAGAAAAGCTGACAGGAGCATATCACAAGAAGATTGCGAGACTGCAGAGTATACCACTATCTATCATTTTGGATAAGGGACAGGTGATTCGCCTTGTGTTTTCGATATTCGTTAAAGAAGTCCTTAATATCACCCTCAAACTGACAAACAAAGCGGAAGAACCATTCATCGAATCCTTATACAACAACAAGTATTACATTAATATCAAAGTCGCGTCATTTGAAGCTCTCTACAGAAGCAAGTGTAGATCGCCTCTGTGCTGGGCTGAGGTAGGTGACACGCAAATAGCTAACAGGCAAGTTCCTAACAACACTCTCACCAGCCCCCAGATCATACGAGAAACTACAGAGAAGATTATTCAAACCCATGAACGATTGAATGCATCCCAGGATCAGAAGAAGAGCTTGTCTGATGAGACTCTTGTTATTCCACTGGATGAAATTGAAATCAACGGGAGTCTAAACTTCATCGAAGAACTGGTGGAAATCATGGATCAGAAGGTCAAAAGGACAAAACAAAGTCGCATGCCCATAGTGAAGGCTCGTTGGAACGCCAAGCGAGGACCGAAATTCACTAAGGAATGCGAGGATAAAAAAAAAGACCCCCAATTGTTTAGTGATATCCCGTCTACAAGTTGAATTTCGGGGCGAAATTCTTTTAACGGGGGGAGAATGTAACAATTGGTAAAAATAGGAACGATCGTACGATGCTGTGTTTTGATTATTAAGCAATATGAGTATTTTATCAAGAATGGTTGAAGGAATTTAACCTCTTTTATTTAAATAAGTTCTTGTGAAATATAAAACAAGTAAGTAATGATAATTCCGTTATGATGTATGACTACGAAACATCACCGGTTTGTGAAAATTAGCATATAACATCATTTGAACGCAACAAACTTAATTTTTGTATCAACATGTATCTAGTTGATAATTAAGTTAGGTTATATGTAAAACGTGTGCTTAATAGTTGTGTAGGATCCTAATTCGACAAATATACGAACCAAAGTGACAAAACGTGTTTAACGATATGGTTAACCGGTTAAATATCACGAAATTATACATTGGTCAATAAATTTTATATTTAAATAAATTAAAATATAAAATGAATTATTATAAGGTATAATTAGAATGTATTTAAGTGTTTTTGAATAAAAAGAATAAAACATAAACATTAAAGTTCAAATACACAAAAACTACATTGTTATTTTATACTAAGTATACATGTATGTATTTGTATATATGTATTATTATCTAGTGAATGACTAGTTATGAATCATGACTTAAAGTGATTTCATGTAAGTTTTATGATGTCTAAATCAATTAAGATAAGATAATTGGTGGAGATAAGTGCCAACTTAACTAATAAGTGCTTAATCACTTAAGACATTTTACTATGAATGCTTCTTAATCCCTCTTCTAATTTTCGAGATTAAGACCTTCCCTCTCCTTAACTAGAACTCCTAACTAACTAAATAACTAGTAGTTAGTTAGTTACCTAACCCTATCTCTAAGCAACCACCCAAGCAAGTGGCTAGACAAGATCACATCACTTAAACACATCCCATCACAAGCTAGTGTAGGTTTTGTCCCCTTATCCTCTTCCACTCTTTCCTCCTTCATATCCACGAAATTCCTCTTCATTTTACCCTCATTTGACCAGCCAATAATCCAGGGAATTTCTCTCAACCTTCATCTCATTTTCAAGCACAATAACTTCCTTCCAAAGCCATCAAAACCATGAACTAAAGGGCTGCTGTCCCTTTTGTGTTTCAGCCACCATTTCACCCATCTACACCTTCCTTTTGCTTGATATTTTTTCCAGCAAATACCCCTGGAAGTCACTTGTTATGATACTCAAAATTATTGATTCAAAACAGTGAGTAAACTACCCTTTTTCTTGCTCTTTTGCTGTGAAATTTTCGTGACAGCAACATAGCCAAAAGAGTCGCTATTTTGGAGCATCAAACCAACAACCAAAAGTTCATCTTCGACCTTCCATTCTTCAAGTATTCACATAACGTGAGTTCA
The DNA here is from genome assembly GCF_051521515.1 of Lactuca serriola. Lineage (NCBI taxonomy): Eukaryota > Viridiplantae > Streptophyta > Magnoliopsida > Asterales > Asteraceae > Lactuca > Lactuca serriola. The sequence continues at coordinate 120,199,479 of NC_136414.1, forward strand.
TACCCCTACATTTTCATGTTTTCTTCAAGTTTTAAGGGGGGGAATACAAGTTAGAACACTAAACATAACTTAACTTTAAATGACAGCTTTCTACAGAAAAGTTGAGTCCTGTTCACGGACTTTTTTGACCATCTTAAACTTAATATATTTCAAAACTGTACAATATGCAAATAGTTAAAGTTTATACCTTTCTAAGGACTACTCGCACGCGTTCATACAATTTTTCTATAATTTATGGCGATTTTTATAAAATTGCCTGTCATTTCAGAAGTGATTTCGGACCAGTCTGTGAAGATGTTCATTTTCACACTAGTTTAAGACCACTAAAAATCATAATAAAAATTGGGAACAAAGTAGACTCATTTTATAAACTCTCAGAGGTGACGGATTCAGTTTTTGACTTACGATGATTTTTCTATGAGTTTTCTAAAAACAGGGACAGTAAAGGGTAAAACTGTCAAAAGTGGTTTATAGATTTATTAACACCTTCTAACATTTTTGAGCAATGTTTATACATTAAGGAAGTTAAAACACAATCATTTAAATATGTTTAATTACCATTTTTACAAAAGTGATAAGTACAAAAAGGTCTTTAGTATCAAACTTATGGATTATTTCATGCAAAGTTTCTAATAAAAACGTAAGAATATGAACAACAATTACGAAACATACCAAATCATCTTTTAAAACTTATACATATATATAACCATATACATATATATGTTTTGTTTACAAACTTGTCTTCTACATAAAAAATTTCACTTTACTCGCTTTTATCAAATGAATCAATTGTGATTTATTACTACTATGTGAAAACTCTTGTCATACTTTGCAATCACTAGATTTATACAAAGTATTTAGAAATTCCAAAGTATCCTTCGTTGTTAAACTGTTTTAATACATTTTAAAAACTTATGATTTATGCATTGTCAAAACTTTGTGAGAAAGGATGATCTTTGCATACAAAACTATTACTTTAATACAGACTTAGTTGAGAATCTGTGAGACAAGTACATCTTCAAACACTGCCTTTTTGCTAGAAGGTATCGCTACAAGTCCTGTCTATAACCAGAGTCTCCCGTTCGGAGAACGTGTCAAATGTGTATAGATCTATACGGGAAGTCATGATCCTGCGCCCTGACTGTTAGCTACAGTCCGTCCTTTGGGGTGATAGTTTGTCATAACGCTACGACGCCTGAAGAACGTCGATAGAGGCATATTATATTTAGTATGGTTATAAAACTCATCGGATATACAATTATTATAGTACTTTTGATTGATGAATGAGTAGTTATTAAAACTATTCTTCATCTAACAAACTGAAATCTTCTAATAGCTTTCATTATATAAATCTATGCCACAACTTTTAAGCACGTCGGTTGCTTTCGATTTTCGGTCTTAGAGACTGCCAGTTATGTTAGGAAAATAAGGTTTTTTCCTGCATCTAAAACTAACAACTAATAGGAAAATAAGGGATTTTCTTGATTCAACTATCTATATTATTCAATACATATATTCTCATGCATTTCACACTTTTATAAGGAAATAAGGGATTTTCTTGGAAAACATACACTCAATTTGGAATGGCATACAAACTTTCTAAACCACTTATGAACTCACCAACTTAATTGTTGACACTTTCTCTTTGAAATAACTTGTATTCTCAGGGAACCGCTATGCAGGTTGGAAATCAACTTTTGGAGATTAACGCGCTGGCATTAATTACTTCTTTTGAAACATGTTTATGCATTTATCTTTTGAGCATGTAATGAATACAATGATGTAAACATTGTTAAAACCTTTATATATGTATGGTGGTGTGTACTTTCCTTTCTATGAACTGTTATGATACTGAATATGACGTCCTCCGCCCCTGAACGTTTCCGCCGTTCTGGTTTGGGGGTGTGACATTTCGTGAGCAGATCCAGCTGTAAGACGCCGGAAGATATGATTTCTCGGGCTAGAGAGAGGGAAATTGATTTGGAGCAGATCCGGAAGAGGAAGCCGGATGAGGTTCGGGTAGCCGCGGGTTTGGGAAAAAGGCCCAAGGGATCGGATTCGAGATCGAGGGATTATTAGGACTGCAGTCGGTGCGGGAAGTGTGGCAGGGCGCACGGGGGCGCGTGCAGGAGTGGTAGCGGAGGTGAGTATGGCTGCTTCAAGTGCTGCAGGAATGGTCATTTCAGCAGAGAGTGTACTATTACCACCATATAGGGATCAAACTTGATATGTTTTCACTACAATCAGCGGGTCCACAACAAGGCCCAGTGCCCCAGTTTGTTTTCAGCAGGACGGGTGATAGCACCTGCCCCTGCAACTTTGAGGATCACAGACGGCCATCAGGGCCGTGCAGAGGTGCCTGCGATATGAGGCAGGGATTTTCAGTTGGCTACCTTGGAGGCGCGAGCGGCACCAGACGTTGTAGGTATGCGATTTCTGATTTCAGTTCTTTTCTTTGTGCACGATTATATTGTTATGGTTCTGCATCATTATCGGTATGAGTATTTTATTTTGAGCGATTGATTGTGATTGAGTTATATGCCATCTACATACCTTGGATATTTGAATGGTAGTTAGGAGATGTGCTCTATTGGAGAAGGTTTCATAGGATGCAGTAACTGTAGCATGCCTGGGAGGGACTTGGTACGTCTCACTAGTTCTAAGTGGTATAGTTTTAGAGATGGATTGGTTAGATCCTTGGCTAGGGTAAGCTTGGGTTCCTCAGCAGATTGATTATGGAGTGGTAGCAAGGATTGGGATTTCTTTTTGAGTATTGAGCACCAACGGGTAAGCAGGATCGAAGTGGGGGAGAATCCTCCGAGCGTGCAAAGGTAAGAGCACGTAGATCTAGAATGAGTGCTCGATCTCTAAGAAGGGAAAAGAAGTAGTACATCATTTGATGGATTGAGGAGTTCAGGGTTGGGAGTTTGAGAAACTCCCCATCAGCTAGTGTGTGCGTTGGTGATGGTTAGTATGTTGTTGGGAATTCAGATTGGTGGATCGCTTGTAGGACTCGAGGGAGTCGGAATGAGGATCTTGAGAGCTAATGGCACATGGGTGCCTTCGTACTAGCGGTCAGTGGTAGAAAGTGTTGTAAGACTACGGGGCAGCCATATCATACACTAGCGGTCGGTGGTAGAAACTGTTGTAAGACTACGGGGCAGCCATAGCATACACTAGCGGTCAGTGGTAGGAAGTGTTGTAAGACTATGGGGCAGCTATAGCATTCACTAGTAGTCAGTGATGGAAGGTGATGTAAGACTGCAGGTAAGCCGTAGCATTCCTTAGTAGCTTTGTTAGCGGAGTTGGGGCGAGGCCCTTATCTCATAGTGATCAGATAGGGATCAGGAATGGGTAGTGGCCGAGAATGGTAGGGAGCTTTGCCTGTATAGCCCTAGAGAGATGAGACCTTGGGAGAGGCCACTCCAGGATATAGTTGGTTGAGACCCGTGGGCGACGCCCGTATGAGATTAGCAGTGTAGTTGAGACCTGAGAGCAGGGTTGTTCAGTAGCATGGTTGGGTGAGACCCGTGGGCGAGGCCCGTGAGTTTTAGCAGCACAGGTGGGACCTGATAGGGACCTTAGTGTCAAGATAGGGGATCGAGGACCCAAGGATTGTAGTGCCTGAATGGCAGAATAGATCGAGCAGTATCAGGTGGTCGAAGTTTGTTCGAAAGTCACTGGGAGAGACTAGGAGTTGTGTTGGGACTAGCGACCGGTGGGAGCCGGTAATCCAGATATTGATAGGTTGGTAGGGACCAGGGTGGTCTCAGTTCATCTGGAAGGTAGATAAGGAATAGCAGAAAATTTCAGTCTGTAGCAGTGCGGGTAAGCAGTCCATGGTGGAATTCAGTTAGTTGATCGTGGGGTGCTCGACACCAAATTATAGTAGAAAGAAATGCCCAGTGGATACTTGTGATAATGACCCGTACTGGAGGTAGCGGGAGTAAGGGATTTGGAGAAGATAGGATCTTCATAGTGACAGAGAAATAGTTCGTTATGGAGCATCGTCTTGGGAAGGCAAGGAAATCGCGCAAGGACAGAAGGGGTGAACCCCTATGGGTTCAGTGCAGTACTCGGAGAGTACCAGAAGGATTGTCGGTAGAGTAAGTTGTGTTTCTAGAATGTTCAGGGTCAGGGTTGACCCGAGAGTATTATCCGCGAGGACTATGTTAGTCGGAATGACCGGGCGGAAGACCAGCGAAGGTAGGCATCTGGTGTTGGAATAATTAGTAGAGTATTGGAAGCAGATTGCAGGCGGTTGGCCATAGCAAACTTCAGGGACAAAGTTTAGTTTAAGTGGGGGAGAGTTGTAACACCCGAAGTCAGGAAGCCCAAGAAAGGAAAGGAAACCCTAAGTTTAAGGGACGACTCGGCGAGTCTAAGGAGGAACTCGACAAGTCCAAGCGGGATCCGGGTCGAGGAGTAAGTGACCGACTCGGCGAGTCGACCAAGGAGACTCGGCGAGTCTGGTCTGTACGAGGAAAACCCTAAATTTGGGACATGGAGCCTATTTAAGCGCCTCATTCTCTTCCCTAGGGTTCCTTTACTGCCTCTCTAACCCAGAATACCAAACCCTAGCCGCCATATCCATTGTTGAGCATATTATTGCCTTGAAGAGTGCATTAAAGCTTGGAGAAGAAAGAAGGATCTTGAAGGTGCAAGAAGGGGGGCTATAGATCTAGGATTGGGAAGATATTTCTGAACATTTGGAGGTAATAAACTAGTTCTTGGACTCCTTTGCACCTAGATCTGTGTGTGAGTTTTGGGGCTTTTTAGCCATGATTAGTATCCATTTGAGTTAGAAGCCAGATCTGAAGTTGCTACTTCGGATCTAAGCATATTTTGGCCTTGTGAAACATAAAGTATCTGCCCTTGAGTTGATTTTGGAGCCTCTTTGCCTTAAACCCTAGTTTATGGTGTATTTAGCCAAGATCTCCTTCTCTACACGTAAAGTTTGCAACTTTACGTGAGGAATAGGCTTGGGAAGGGTAGATCTACAGTTTTGGAGTCCATGCATGACTCAAAAGTCCTCTGCATGTATGAAGATCTGAATGGACTCGGCGAGTAGAATGAAGATTAGGAGGAACTCGACAAGTGGGATGAACAAATCGTCGAGTCGGATGAAGTTAGGCAGGAACTCGACGAGTTGGAAGAACAACTCGGCGAGTCTGTTGAAGATTGCCTTGGACTCGGCGACTCTGTTCTTAGACTCGGCGAGTCAATTCACGAAACTCCAAACCCTTCGAGTCGAGATTCGAATCAGTGAGTCGAGTGGAGACTCGGTGAGTTGGACAGGTCAGGACTCGGAAATCGGTAGACTCGGCGAGTCGAGTCGCGAATGGAAGGACTCTGAACTTATGAACTCGACGAGTCAGTAGGTTGACTCGGCAAGTAGGGTTGACCTGGGAGGTTGACTTTGACCAAGACTTTGAATTTGACCAGAGATGACTTGGTTGTCTTTCAGGGGTCAGTTAGACTAAGTGTTGCATTGATATTGGTACCTCGAGGAGCTAGTGGAGCAGGAGTTCAGAGAGTTGCCGGTTAGCAGCTAGTGGGATCATCAGCGAGTTCAGCCAATGCAGGTGAGTTTCCCTTTGTGTGAATGGGTCTACAGCCACAATGCCGACCCATGTAGTTATGAGTAGAAGACCCAGGGGTTAGCCCTAGGCACAGTATGCTAGTATGATATTCAGGACGAGGTCTAATGATAGCGGGCGGGTACCCAAGGAATGGTTTATGTGATATTTTATACTTGTTGTATGTGTGATACTTGTATGTGCCTAGTAGGGAGGTGAGTGTGGGGGAGGTCCCGTATCTCACCAATAGCAGAGTGTGGATCGTGTTCCACATCTCATTAGCAACAGATCAGGGGCGAGGCCCAAGTTAGGGAAAGAGTGAGTGTGGGTTGGGCCCGGATCTTACTATCAGTAGGAGCATGGACGGGGTTCCATGACTCATCAGTAGCAGGATAAGGGCGAGGCTCAGGATAGGCGAGGCCTTTGGACAAGATCCGTTAGTATGTGTTTAGCTTATGTGTTGTGTTATGTTTATTTGCTATTATATGTTAGCAGGCGAGGCCCTATGTCAGGCGAGGCCAAAGTGAAACAGATCTGTATTCGAGCGGGGCTCAAAGCCAGGCGGGGCCTGGAGCGGCAGGGCTGTTGTAGGGGGTGAGGCCTAGGATAGCGGGCGTGGCCCAGTATGTGTAGTATGTGGTTTTGCATGGTATGTGGTAGGGTGGGGAATTCACTAAGCTTCGTGCTTACGGTTTTTAGTTTTGGTTTCAGGTACTTCCAGTAGCGGAGGGAAGAGCTCGGGGTGATCGCATGGCACACACCATATATTAGACAGCCTAAGAATGTTTTACTCTAATAACGAACTTGTGCTTTGGAAACTAATACTCTGATTTAGTTTTGGATCGGTAATTTTGCTTTAAGTAATGTTTTATTAAAAGAAATTTTTAGTCTTGAATTTTGGGATGTTACACGAACCAATAACTAACCACCAACTTCTAGGAAAATAAGGGTTTTTCCTGGGATAACATAACTGTTCTTAACCAAACTGTGTAACAGATGGATAACTAAACTTTCTTTATAAGAAAATACGGGATTTTCTTGGATAACGACTTTTTTAGAAAACCAAAGGAAACTTGTTCTTTTACGAAAACAAACCGCTTATGAACTCACCAGCTTTATGCTGATTTTCAAACTGCTTGTATTCTCAGGTTCACGTTAGACAGGTACACCGCGATCTTTTGGAGAAGACGGAGCATTTTAGCAGTCTCGTCTTTACTTTTGTTCATTTTGTATGTATATATATCTATAATCATGTATAACTTTTCTTTTAAACAAATGTAAATATTTCTATGTAATGTAATGGTTGTGTTTACTATGCTTACTATGTACATTGGTTGTGATACTTTACATGACGTCCTCCGCCCCGGAACGTTTCCGCCATCGGTTTCGGGGTGTGACATATACTTTGGTTAAATATTTTATTATTTAAATGTATAAACTCTTGGTCAGAGTATTTTAATCCTGATGTATTTAGAGGTTGTATATCTTTTATGGGTTGATATACTTAATTCACTATAAACAGAGCTCTAATACCAATCTGTGACACCCCAAACCAGAACTGCGGAAACATTCGGGGGATGAGGACATCATGTACAGTATCACAACAATGCATAATACTAAACAAGCAACAACATCATCCATTGCATTAATAGTATAATTTAATACAAGTGTGTTCTGTGAGTAGCATATAAGACACCAAAAATGAATAATCAAAATAAAGACGAGTCTTGAAAGCTTTGTCTTCTCAAAACCTGGTCATCGGTACCTGTCTACTGTTGACCTGAGAATACAAGTTTATTTTTGAAAGAGTAGATCGACATTTAAGCTAGTGAGTTCATAAGTATTTTAGTGTCATTGATTGTATGAAAGTGTTTATAAATGTTTGATGTAAATGTTTGTAAGTGTTTGTATCTCCTAGAAAATCCTATATTTTCTACTAAAAGTAGCCTTCTACCAAGGCCCGAATGTTCTGTATGTTGTTTGTTTGTACAAGTGTGTATCTTTCCCAATATTACTATCATAACCAAAATATAGTTTACATTACCATTTATGTGAGAAGATGACAATATGAATGCAATTGGAAAATAACGATGTACTGTGGTATTGTATATAAGTAACTACCAATGTACTAACTACCTTAAACCAGTTTGTTAATTAAGGTAAAATGTGATGAGGTTGCAACCATACTTGATTGACTAGTAACACACGACGATCAAAGACATCGAAATGGAATGACATTCGTCACCCGTAAACATGTAGGTCCCACTTTAGCTAGCAGCAAGGTGTAGGACGGTCAGTCCCATATAGATCTATGCACAAATTCACACTCTCCCTCCAAGAGAGTTTGGTTACATAACGTGACACATCAGTAGATTTCCATGCCGTAAAATAGTGGCTCACATTAATGTTATAGTATTCTAGTGTTTGTATAGTATGCTCTAGTGTATTGTATGTTCTCTCTGTTCTAGTGTATAGGATGTTCTCTTGTATAGTGTAGTGTATGTTATCTTAGTTTCTCATCATAGTATGTTCTTTCTGTTTCTCATAATAGTAAGCTTGTATTGACTCATGAATGAACTAAATCTTGTATGTTTCATGGTACAAGAAGTAGTGAGTAGCAATTCCTTAAACTATACCTACTAGTAATTTTATTTGAATAATTGAGTATGTTTGTACACCTTTGGTACTCAAAGGTGGTGAACTGATGTAAGAAATTTTATATCTATACATATATACATAATATATAATTAAGATTCAAACAACACTCGGACAAACAACCAGATACCCTTAGTCCACAACCAAACAAGGAACAGGAAGTAAAGTGAATTATCAGTCCTAAGTCCTTTCAACCTTACTTATATATCTATATCTATGTAGACATGATTTTTGACAATATATAAGTTTGAAAGAGTTTAATAACGAGTTTAGCATATAAAAATAGGTTATTAACCATTTAAATGGTTATTGATGACTTGTTGTCAGTCTATAAAGTGTTTTCAAATAGTTTACTTTATAAATCAGTCGAAGTATAAGAAAATCCACTTGTTTGATAGTTATTAACCACATGTTATTGATATAATAACTATAATAGTTCTACTAGTATCCCCCCCCCCCCATAAAAGCATTTAAAATCATTTAAAAGGTAAGTTATGGGGTATAAACTCACCTGTAGTGAGTGATACAAATGTAAGATCGGTATAGGAAGATAAGTGTCAAGTGAAGACTTAAGCATACACAGATTCTATTAAGCATATAAAGATACATATATGGATATAATTACTATATATACAACTAATCATGCAATAAAACCACCCTAGGAACTAGGAAACACTTAGATTGAAGTGTTAGAAGTACCAAGGATTGCATAAAATGGGATTATGGCCACAATAGTGTGTGTACGGTCAAGTGTGTATGGCCATGGAGTGTACGGTCGTACACTCCTTGAAGAACATGTCAAAAATGGTGGTCTAAGGCTCTATCTAGCATCCTCTAAGGGTTCTTGATCTTGTGTTAGAATATGACATGAGTTTTAGGCCAAATATGCACTAAACAATGGGTGTACGGCCACATGAAGGGTGTACGGTCGTACACTCTTTGTGTTCATGCATTATATGATGTCTTAAGGCTAGAAAAGAACTGATTCACAAGCCTAAATAAATGATGGAAAAGATACTTACGAATTATAAGGCTTTAGGGGTGTTTAAGGTCCAAGAACTAGTGTGTGGTCTTGGTGTTCTTGAAGATCTAACCAAAAGAAGTAATTTCAAGGATGAAAACATGGATCTTCGCTAGATAGTGTAATGAATCAACTAATCAAAGGAAGTAACACTTACATTTTAAAGATCTAGATGAAAAAACCAATAATAGTTGAGAGAGACTTGATTCCTTGGCTTGAATGACTAAAAACTTATTAAAAATGGCTAAGTCCCACATATATATGTGAGAGTGTACGGCCAGAAGGGGGTGTACGGTCGTACACCTCTGTGTACGACCATACACTCCTCATGAAGGAGTGTTTGGCCCTTTTGAAATGTGTTGAACTTAAGGAACTCAATTCTAAACCCTAACTTTGAAGGTATTAGGCTTAGAACATTCAAATAGACTTCAAACGATGTTAAAAGATAGCCAAAATGAGTCTGACTTTGATTGAATTGAATGGTTGTACAAGATAGAAATTTCGGGTTGTCAGATTACACCCTGCATAAGGCTTGGTACGCCCCGTGTTTGGAGTTAGGCTCAGTTTAATTGGTCATTTCGAGGCGAGGTACGCCTAGTGTACCGAAGGGGTACGCCCCGCATAATGCTTATGTTGGGCTTCGGACTTTGGGCTCCGAGTACTGGGCCATCTGTTGGGCCTTGGTACTTGGGCCCTAATGGTCTATGTGGATGGGTGTGTCTTGGGCTAAGTAAAGGAGGGACAAGGCCCAATAAGGGTTGGGCCCAAATTGGAAATTCGGACCAAGTTTCGACCTTCATGTATTTTGACCTTTTGGATTAAGATTTGGGTTTGGTTTGTTATTGGTCTTCTTGAGCCAATCAGAATCAATGTTATTCACTAACAACAATATTTGGGCTATATGATAAGGCCCATTAGAAAGGTCCATGCCTAATTTGGAAAATGAGGCCATAAGTGGTCCGTAATTAGGCTTTGATGATTATACTATATTGGACCATCAGAATGCTAAATGTGTTACACTGAATAGAATGATTAAGCCTCATGGCAAGACCTATGTAGAGGTTTGTGCCTAATTTGGTAAATTGGGCCATTGATGGATTTATGGACATTATAGTGTTGGGCTTTTTTTGGGTTTGGGCCTTAGCTTTGGATCATACTGGGCTAGGGGTAGAATGGTCATTTTTCCCATTGTATGGATTAAGGATTATACTATAAGATACAATTGCTAATTGGGTATATGGATTAGTATTGATAGCTTGGGAAGTTGGTGGGGCAGCAGCTAAGGATTTCATTCGGATGCTTCTGTATTTGAGGTGAGTCTCCTCACCATACCAATGGGTCAAAGGCACTAGGGCCTGCCCTATGTTAGTTGATTATATGGTATGTGGTATGCTAGTCGTATTTGTGATACTTACATGAAAGACCTCGTGGGGTTCCGAGGCACTTGGGTGTAAGACCTTGGGGGGTTTCCATGGCATCCTAAGTAAAGACCTCGGGGGGTTCCCGAGGCACTAGGGTGTAAGAACTTGGAGAGTTTGCATGGCATCCTTAGTTACGACCACGGGGGATTCTTGAGGCATTGGGCTAAGACCATGTGGGTTCCCATGGCAGCCGGAGTAAGACCTTAGAGGGTTTCCAGGGCATCCTTACATGTTTGTATGTATGTTTTGTATGGTAGTTGGGCTAAGACCATGTGGGGGTTCCCATGGCACCCGAAGTAACACCTTGGTGGTTTTCCACGGCTTCCTTATATGTTTATATGCATGGCTTATGTTATTTATATGGTTTATGTGATTATGTGGGGTATGCTTTGGTGAACTCAATAAACTTCGTGTTTACAGTGTTGTTTATGGTTTCAGGTATCATCGGTTTGGAAAGGAAGAGTCTGACGTGATTGCAACACACACACCCATGTTTTCCGCATCACATGATTTTGGGATGTAACTCTGGTAAATGTTTTAATTAAATCATGTTTTTAATGTTTGCAATAAGTGACACTTGTGGTTGACTATACTGGAAAATAATTTTTTTACCCTATATTTTTGGGTCGTTACACCAAGTCTCACAAAGTATGCATATGTTAAAAAGGTTTCCCATGTTACCACGGGCTCCATACTTGTTTGGGTGCCTAAACTAAGCAACTGATTGTGTAGGCAATCTGCAAGGAGGAACATGAAGAAGAGTGGTTAATCGATAATGCCTGCTCCTTGCACATCACTGGAAGGTTGGAATACCTTCGTGATTTTAGGCCAATCAGTAGTGTTGGACACATCACTTTTGGGAACAACGTGAACGTGATCATAAGGGAAAATGGAGTATTTAGTAAAAGGAGCTTCTCCATTCAACCAGTTGCTTATGTAGAAGGTCTAAAACATAATTTGATCAGTGTGGGTAAATTATGCCTACATCATGACGAATGACAAAAACACATGCTTGGACAAATCTATAGCCGAAGGGATAATGTATCCATTGGATGTCTCTATGATCATTCGAAAACTGCAGTTGTGTTTCCTGTCAAAGGCAGTGTCTGAAGTTAGTTACTTATGGCACTGCAAAATTGTTCACCTCACCATCAGATACATCAATAAATTGGTTACAGGAGAGTTAGTCCGAGGACTACCAATCTTGAAGTACAACAACGATACTTTGTGCCTAGGATATGAATATGGTCAACAAACTAAGGGTAGCCATCCTCTAATAGTTGATTATTTAATCGTTGAACCTCTAGAGCTCCTTCAGACCGATCTTTGCGGTCCATCAACCGCAACCAATCTTCACCATAAGAAATATATTCTAGTCATAGTTGATGACTTCACTCGTTTCACATGGGTCTTCATTTTGAGACTATATTCAGATACACTAGAAATCATGATCAAATTTATCAAAGAAATAGAGCTACAGATCAAACTACCAGTCAGACAGATAAGGAGTGATAATGGCACTGATTTTGCTTATTACCTCTTAAATAGCTTTTTAGTCTCGAAGGGAATCCGCCATAACTTCTCTGTACCCTACACACCAAAAAAGTGGAGTAGTGGAGAGAAGGAATATGACATTGGTTGAAGCAACTAGATCAATGCTTAATTTTGCCAACTTAACTCTCTACCTCTAGGCAGAAGAAGTGGCAACTGCATGCTTTGATCAGCATCGAAGCATCCTTTGCAAACGCCTCACCAAGACTCCCTATGAAGGAAGGTCTCAACAATCGAAAACCCAATGTCCGATTCTTTCACATTTTTGGTTGCAAGTGTTTTGTGATCAACAACAAGGATTTTCTTAACAAGTTTGCATCGAAGTCTGATGAAGGCATTTTCCTGGGTTATTCAACTAACAAAGTTGGATATAGGGTTCTTGTACGATGTACAATAGTAATAGTTGAAAGATTTGACGTCAAATTCAATGATTATTACATCCGCAATAATACTCCTTCAACAAAAACAAAGTTCATATTCGAAATTGATATCCCAAGCTCATTGGTTCTGTTAGACAAAGTTGAAGTTAACTATAATGACCTCTTCGATCCCATAGAGACAACACATCTTTAAGAAATTCTGGTGTCTCCGGTAGCAAAACAACAACATGCTGAAGTATCTGGACCAATCATGTCTGAAGGAACGTTATTTAATACTTCCACCTCACTGGTTGAGGGGGAAAGCTCAACTCCTTTTGAAGTAACAACCATCGAGGTTCCAGTAATTGAAAATGCTACTCCAATACTTACCAGTAGACTAACAATTCAATCAAGCGTCTCTAAAGACTTTGATTGAAATTATTGATACAAGAACGGATCCGTGGATTATTAATCACTAGCTTGTCCAAGGGGAACTGCCGTCACCGGTCTAGCGCTAACCATCATCGGTTCAGGGGGAACTCCCATCTTCAATCCAGGGGGACTTCCATTACCTACCAAAGAACCAATCCCAAGAGTCCAAGATTCATCTGCGGGCTGATCTCACATCGAGGGGGAACTACTTTCTTCAAGTAGACCTAATGAGTCCTCTAAATTACATGATCTTCCCTCAAATGCAGCCGCAGACCATCAACAATCTCGTTTACATATTTGGACGAAAGATCTCCCATTGGGTCAAATCATCGACAACCCGTCTTCAGGTATTCAAACTCGTTCTTCTTCTGATATAAATAACCATTGTCACTATGCAACATTCATGTCATCGGCTGAGCCCAGAACCACAAAAGAAACACTTATGGAGCCCGATTGGATCATTCAAATGCAACAGGAACTGCTTGAGTTTGAACATAATAAAGTTTGGAAATTAGTACCGAAGCTCAAAGGTAACACCATTGTCCATACAAGATGGGTTTACACGAACAAGTAGATGAATCTGGTGTAGTGGTACAAAACAAAGCACACTTATTTACAAAGGGATATAGTCAACTTGAAGGTGCTGATTACGATGAAACATATGCACCAGTTGCAAGGATAGAAGCCATATGTATTTTCTTAGCGTATGCAACTCATAATAACATGAAGGTCTATCAGATGGATGTGAAAAGTGCTTTCCTGAATGGCAAATTGAAAGAGGAAGTATATAAGCAACAACCTCCAGGCATTGAAATCTCAGAATTTCCAAATCACTGCTACAAGCTGGAGATAGCAGTCTACGGTTTAAAGCAGGAACCTAGAGCATGGTATGACACTCTCTTAGAGTTTCTTGTCTCTTTAGGGTACAAAAGAGGTGTGATTGATCCCTTTTTATTTAGACGAGCAAATGAGAAACACTTGTTGCTTGTTCAAATCTATGTGAATGGTATCATCTTCGGTTCAACGGATCAAGGAATGGTGGATGAACTTCCAAAACTCATGACAAGCAAGTTTCAAATGTGCATGAATAGAGAGATTAATTTATTTCTAGGTCTTCAAGTTAAACAAGTCCCTCAAGGGATTTTCATCCATCAAGAGAAATACACCACTAAATTGTTGAAGAAGTTTTCAATGGATAATATTCTTCGGCAAAGGTCGTTATGGCCTTTGGGTATTAAATCTCAGTTGACCCTACGGGAGAGTCAGTTGATCATAAGATATACCGAGGAATGATTGGTTTATTGATGTACCATACTGCTAGTTGACCGAACATTGTGTTTGCTATGGGTTTATATGCTAGATACCAATCAGATCCCAAAGTATCTCACTTAACCGTAGTCAAGGAGATCTTCAGGTATCTAAAAGGGAGTAAGGCCTTGGGTATTTGGTACCCTGTGGGTAATGACATTAATGTTCAGGCTTTTACAAACGCAAATCATGTCAGGCAAAGACTCGATCGAAAGAACACTTCGGGTAGATGTCAGTTTTTGGGTGGAAGATTAGTTAGCTGGTCTTGAAGGAAATAAAATTGTGTTTCACTGTCTACCGCAAAGGCAGAATATGTGGTCATAGCTAGTTGTTGTTCCCAAGTCCTTTGGATGACGACACAACATTTGGACTACGGGTACAGGAAGCTGCAAGTACCCATCTATTGTGATTTACAGAGTGCAATAACGATTTTTTATAATCCTTCATCACTCGAAGATGAAACACATAGAGCTACGGTACTACTTAATCAACGACGACATCCTCAAATGTTACATTGAACTTATTTTTATGCCAACTCATGAGGAAATAGCTAACGTTTTCACTAAAACACTCGACTCCAAAAAACTGAATGGATATTTTGAAATGTTTGGGATGATGAACCCTGAGCCGTAGTTTTTCTTGAAAGGATAGGTACCACAGACCTTACTAGCTCTCCGGGTGTGAATAAAATGCTTATTTTCTTTCAAAAACAAAACTCTTGATGCACTTTACTCATGCGGTCAATTTCTGTTGGGTTTTATTTAAAAAAGTAGTTTCAAAAACTACAAATAATAGCAAACAGAAGACTTGAGTTTTATAAATAACATAAACATTTTATCGCCCACCAAGGATCATCTTGCAAGTAGGAGATGCTCTGTTCATCCCTTCTTTTGGCTTAAGGAATAGCTTTCATAACTATGCTCTATGTAGCACTCTTCCCCGTAAATATTCCTAACATGCTAGTAGTGTTGTTGCTAGGTCTCTATGATGTCAAAATTTTCTCATTTCAGTTTGGTGTAAGACCTACTTCTAGGTCAATTTTCCCGAACTTGTTACATCACTAATGCCAATATTATTGACAGTTATCAAATCTTTTGGGAAATCCATATCCAAGTGCTCTCACCATTCTACTGCTAGATCTCTATATCAATCATACTCAAATCTGTTTTGTTGGGCTATGGAGAGTTAGTCAATAAACCACTCTCATTATACTTGCAATTAATTCTTACTCTCATCTTCATCTTTGTAGACTTTAGTCGAACGATGCCTCCTCGAAGAGTGACGAGGCGTAATCCTCCGATAAATCCTACGCAACCACCTCCACCTCCTCCCCAATATAATCCAACATCAATCCAAGTTGCAGTAAATACGGCTGTCACGGCAGCCCTAGCTCAATTCAGTGCTAGTGGAACTAGCCGGATAATTTTTAGTTGTGTAGTTTCGCCTCTTATTCACCGGTGGTCTTATATGTTAAAAGGCGAAAAGAGCTCAATTTATTTACTTGCACTATGATGTGGAGAAGGATTTGATTCTTTGAAAGGAAGTTGAAACATTTCAATAATATGAAGAGACGCCGAATGGATAAGTTTTTGTTAGAGCATTGAAATGCTCTACAAATAATGAGTGGTAGTTAGGTTGTATATTTCCCTTTATTGTATTGTTGGTGTATTTTACTCTCCCTCATATATAAAAGGAGAGACGGTCATTTCTTAGTAATACACTATTAGTGTCAATGTAATTCTAGAGAGAGAATTGGTGGGTTCTCCTCACCTAGGGAGAGTTTCTCTCTCCCACCAATGTTCTTCATGAATTATATTTTATATCTCTTTCTTTCTTATCTTTCTAAGAATTCTGATCATGTTCTTCATATTTTTATATCTTTATACACGATAAATCTAGATATATTTTTCTTCCGCATCCACTGTTCGTATAAAAAATGGATCTCTACAATTGGTATCAGAGTCGTACCTTGAAGGTTTAATCGACTAGTTCAAGGGAACGACTCCTGTTCGATGATTATCTTGAAGATTTTTCGTGTTTTTGCAAGAATTTTCGGGTCCAAACCGGAAATTTCTGATGAGTTTTCTATTTTTCTGTGGTGATTCTTGCTTAGAAGAATAATTATGTTGTTGCTGCTCACACAAATTCTCTGTTGAAAATTTGTGTTATTAAAGTTCTTAGTAGTTTTCTGTTGAAGAAATGAAGAAAAATGGGAGAAGAAATTATTTTTGTGGTCTCCAAAATGTTGAAGAAATTGTTCCAGGGATTAGTATATTCTTGGAAATGAGAAGACACAAATTAATGGGCGTATTTTCTTTGAAGTGGTTTTCTTTTTTTACCCAGCAGCTTGTAAATCTTCATGAGGTATGAAGTTCTTTATTCCTCATTTTTCTTTTTGTGGATCTTTAATTTGAAGAGATTTGGACGTAATATGTGTTTTCATAAAGCACCTTGTCCTTGTTACTCTTTTGGGGAAAGAGTACTCCATTATTTACTCCCTCAAAAAGACAAAACCATGTGACTACAACAAATTCCATCACCTTTTCTCCCTAAAAACCTCCTACATACTCCTCATCTTTCCCTTCCCAAGACTAAATTTTGACTCAAAATGCTTTATAAAAGATTCCCTTATAAAAATATGAATAAATGGCCTTTCTAGCATCATTTTTTCAAGAAAAATGTCATTTTTCGTCATCTGTTCATCTCTTCTCGGACCCTCGATCCGCAGCCAATTTTTTTTTTTCAGCCAAATCTTTTTTCTTTATTCTTTTTAACACCAATTATTTTTTACACCAATTATTTTTTTAACACCAATTATTTTTATTTTAGCTAATAATTTTCTTTACACCAATTCTTTTTATTTAGCCAATTTTTTTAAAAAACATTTATTTTTTGACAACAAATTTTGCCACAACTGAACCTTGGATTGTCACATTGGTTCACTTCATGTCGATTATTTTGGATGAATACTCCATGCCGCAGTCGGACTTCATATTATTCTTTGTGATGCTTGCACCGCAACGACGATTGATCAACAAAGTTGTTTCGTATTCTTCACCTTATGAGATATTATGACTTGGCGCTCTTGATCTTCGGTTGACAAATCATATATCTCGAGCATGTGGACTTTACTTTTTTTTAAGACCACTACGAGAGTTCCGGAACCGCAGTTTGGATATTTTGGTATATTTTCGGCACAACAAAGATTATTTTCATGCAGTGATTCTTCATACTATGGTATTTGTCCGTACGGCTTCAGCAACTATATCACCCACCTTCTCATGACCACATATTATCTTCTTTACTCGATTTCTCGTGTCTTATCGAGACCCTTCATACATCTACGGAGAGCTCTCTTAGCTCTTGGTATCCGACACTCTTCATTCGATGATTTGTTGATTTTTGATATCTGGCCATTGGTTATCAAAAATAGGGAGAGAATATCATACGGATTTGATTTATGATTGCTAGAGTTTGGATTTTTGAAGACTTTTGAAGATGATTATTTATTTAGTGATGCGATGTGGCACTTATTTTTGGTCTTCAGGGATCAAATTCTTGGCATTACTCGATGTTTTCCGATTCATATTATTTATTATTCAGACTCTATCACAGGATGACTTTGTGCTCGCATCCAGTTTAGATCTTATGTTTTTTGAGTTTGGATTTGTGGTATTTTGGAGACGAAGATTATTTTGGCATTGTAACGTGACACTTATTTTTGATCCTTGGATCAAATTTTTGGCATTGCTGGACCATGTCTTTGGACTAACATTATTTTTATCTAGACTTCATTTTATGGATGCTTCACATTTTTAGCAGCTTATCTTTGAAAAATCTTGGTGTATTATGATTCGAGAACTCGAGATGTTTTTCAGACTTTTGAAGCCGAAGTGTTTCTTTTATTGTATCTTCTACTTGCTCATGGTGATCTTCTTGTTCCAGTGATGATGACTAGTTTGAAGAATTGGATCTTATTTTTCTGCTTCATTGGTGGTTCTTTGAAGCCGAAGACCTTCATTTTTAGAGATTCATGGCCAGTTTCAGACTTCACAAACAGTTCAGAGTTTTAGAGACATTTCAGTAGTTGGTTCTCATTATGTTTCATTTTATTACCATAGTTTCTAGTCGGATTACTGTATTATAGCCTTGTATCACTTATTGTATCTCTCATCATTTGTAAGCATTTAGGGAGAAAATGATGGAGCATGGAAATGCTCTACAAATAATGAGTGGTAGTTAGGTTTTATTTTTCCCTTTATTGTATTGTTGGTGTATTTTACTCTCCCTCATATATAAAGGGAGAGGTGGTCATTTCTTAGTAATACACTCTTAGTCTCCATGTAATTCTAGAGAGAGAATTGGTCAGTTCTCCCCACCTAGGGAGAGTTTCTCACTCCCACCAATGTTCTTCATGAATTATATTTTATATCTCTTTCTATCTTATCTTTCTAAGAATTCTCATCATGTTCTTCATATTTTTATATCTTTATACAAGATAAATCTAGAGATATTTTTCTTTCGCATCCATCGTTCGTATAAAAATGGGTCTCTACAGTTTCAAATAAAGGCGCATGAAGTATGGAACGTCACCTATGGTCACGCCGACTGACATGCTTTTCCGGGTTTACAGTTGTCAAATCACGTCCAACCAGGCATCATTTCCGAAAACCTCACCTACGTGATCATTACCGATTTTCTCTCTCATGGAAATCGTATAAAAGGATTTCTTATTATTATTTTCTTCTTTACCACTCACAAAATCTCTCAAGCATTCAAACGGAAAAAACCTCTCTACTGTTCATCTTCCTCACCAAGCTTCATCAATGGCAGAATCGTCTTCAGTTCACGAAGACACCGCTTAATCTTCTCTCCTTACGATCAAGCCTAACCAAACCCTGATCATCGACTTGACGTCGTTCAAGTATGATTCGTTTATGATGCAGATGGTCGAATGCCTCAAGTACTCGCCACTGGTAGATGCTATTTCCAAAGTTGAATGTGTGTTGATGTCCCTCCTTTCTCAAGTTTATTCTTCGGCAAAGTACATCAAGGCTGAAGAGCGCATTATGTTTGAGATATTTGATAAGACTTCTATCTCCAAAGGTAGGTTTTGCTCTCTTTTAGGGCTAAGCTATGAAGACTCAATGGTAAACCCGGACTCGATTACGACTATCCAGAACTTTGGGATGTTCTACAGCATGGCGTACAATGATATTCTCTCCACCATTACCAACGTCAAGAAATCTTGCCTTCCTCCTCAATGGAATGGGTTGTTTACCCTTCTCTTTAAGGGTTTTTCTGAGAGAGTTACAGGTTCCGATGGTGCCAGCAAAGGTTTTATGACAATTATCTATGGTCTGTACCATGGAATCAATTGTTTCAAAGCTTGAATTCGTCATCTCATCATACTGAGATTTCATGTGGTAGATTCTGGACTATCGTTACCCAAAGGGACATGGAGAAATTTCAAATTCCAGTCATGGCGGATTCTTTGTTATCTTCAATTGCAACTTTCCACACCACAAAGATCATCGTGGCTGACTCCTACAAGTTTCCCTTCATAGGTTTGGTCCCTGAAACGATGTACAAGTATGTTTCTACTGCTAGCAATCTTGTTGCGGAATACAAGAAGTTACTTTTTTCGGGTCCAAGGGAACTCACTCCCAAGATGCAACGTTCCCTCGATGAGGCCGACAAGACAAAGAAAGGGGGTAAGAAAGGGGACAAAAAGAAGGATGTTCAAGAGGGTCCGTCGCTTAAACTTCTCACACCCAAGAAGTGAAAGGGTCAAACTGCTGAGCCATCGGCTCCTAAAAAGAGAAAGCTGAAGAAGAACGCACACAAGCGAAGAGTTTCATCATCTAGTGATAGTGAATACATTCCCTTCGATCATGATGTTGAGGATGAACTAGAAAAGGAGCAAGATAAGTCTGGCAATTCGGTCCGTATAGTTACACCTAAGATAACATATACTAACATTTTTCCAACTCTAACTCCTTCTCCTCATCACACTACTGCTCCTATTTCCATTGCTCCATGCTCTCCTCCTGTGTCAACTCAACCACCTACCTCTTCACCATTACCACCACCTTTATTCACATAAACCACTACTACTACTACCATAACAACCGAACGACCTATTACTGTCAACGCATCTGATGTGGGGGAAAATTTTCTGGTTTTGAAATCCTTGTTACTTCTTAACCACTTTCCCCACTTCACTCCGACAAGTCAGTCATCGTTCTTGGTGGTAATGACATGGAGCTTGATACCTTCCATTACAACCCCTTTACTATTCAGAGTGATGATGATGATGATCCTCCAGTCACCAAGAGGAATCTTAAGGATTTGAATGAAAAGCTTGATACTTTGCTCGCCTCTTCATCCCAATCCTCTGCCTCAGCCTACTCTGATGCTGCTATTAAAGCTCTTATGGCTACCTTGGTCCAGCAGCATGAAGCTTCTATTGAGAATGCAACCAAGGTCGTTGATATTTCCACAAAGAAAGAGACTGAAAATGTCGAAAAACTAATTCCGGACGCTAAACTACTTTTAGAGAATATTCAATCTGAATCACAACAAAATGAAAACTTAGTCAATGCCACCATTGACAAACCTACCTCTTCACTACAGGCCGAACATGTGAAATTTGAAATTGTTCACCGCCGCATCCAAACTGATTAGATGACTCACAATTTGACATGTCGATCACCCAAAGGGCATTTGTTTTCCATTGTTTTGATCCAATTGCTTCGGTTCCTTCTCGTGACCCGAAGGTTGATAGCGAGTTTATTGATTACTACCTTGCTTTCCCGCAACCTAAATTTCTGACCTGGAGTTCAAAGAATATTACTACGATCAAGGTTATGAAGTCAGTTGCTGCGAGGAAGATTATCTATGTGATGTTTCGGGTTACTCTCTGGTTCTGAAGATCCAGTTCATAAAATTTCTCTTGCTGATCTGCCAAATCTAAATCCTCATGATTGGATTCTGTTAACTAATCTTTTGCTGACCAACGAGCAGAAGTATGAACCCATTCTTGATCACATAAAGAGAATGTTGGTTTGATACATACATTAAGTAGCAAACCTCGATCAGGAGATCACTTCTTTTTTGAGGAAGAAGCCTACTGTCAAACCCATTGAAAAAGCTAGTCATTCGAACAAGATGTGTATGGGCAAGATTAACACTAAACACTTGACGGTGATGTTTACTAAATAAATTATCGGTTCGCCTAATCCATTGAAGTGTCTGTTCGCCTTTTCCGACAAACAACATTTTTCCACAATCGCTCTTAAACGTATTCTGGATATAATGAACAGATGTAAATTCAATGATGATGCCGCAAAGAAGATTTTCAATGAAATGCTTCGGTGGTACATCAACTTTCGGCGCACTATTCTTGCTATCATACCAAAGTTGTTCAAAACTGTAAAGAAGACTACACATATATTAGTTCATGAAGTTTACCGAAGTGACATCGTATGTCTTCGGGAAAAGTCTTGTCAATAACTTGATAATGAAAAGTATGGTCTGGTGGGATATAGGGACGATTGCATCAAACTGAGGAGGAAAGTTCTCATCGGTAGAGTACCCATTGGACCATCCCCAATTATAAGTGTTGCCTACGGTCCCATTGTTAAATAAGTTCTCAATTGCTTCACTTTCATTAAACAGTTTGTCAATTAAACGATTCAAATGTAAAATTTCTTTACGAGCAAGATCCCGTTGATTCAAAGAAATATCTAATTGAGTTTCACTTAACACTCTAGGATCTTTTTCTAACAACGAATCTTTTTCAAACATGTTGACCTTAAGCTTTTTATCTTCTAGTCGTCCTCGTACATGGTATAGCTCTTGGATTACAATATTCTTTTCATCTAGGGCTTTATTATAGTCTTTAAGGATGGCAACACATGTGTCATTAAGTGTTTCTAATTAAGGTTCACAATCATGCATGTTGTATCCATTAGAACAAATCATAATATTTACCTGTTCGATGATGTTTAGGGTTCCATCCTTTGCCAGGTAGTAATAATTCCTCTTTAGGTTCGTTGATCCATCTTCCTCACTAGCTGTCACCATGCATATTTTCCCTCTCTTCCTGTTATTGTCAACCTCTTCATCTTCATCACCTGTGGACCATGCCTGATGATCCCTTCTCACTTTAGCAACATAAGCTCTTGCATATTCTTTTTCCTTCTCCTCCATTTTTAAGCCAGTCTGAGGATTTGTTATTCTACGCGGTTTCTTTTGAAGAGCATTATGTGGCTGAGATTTGTGATGAGGGTTTCTAGGATATCGTAGAAGGTTGTTATGCATGTTGAAGTTGCGATTGAAGGGTGGTTTGGTGAACTGTTGGTTTTTACGAAAGGATGGTGGTGGGAGTCTAATGAACTGTTGGTTGCCCAGGACAATGACATTCTGAAACTCTTCTTCATCATCCAGCTCTACATCAGCTTCATATAACTGCGGTGAGCTATCATATGAGTGTTGGTATGATGATTATGTGGGATATAGGTATTGTAGAGCTTTGAAGTGTAGATTTTGAGCCATCAAAGCAAGTGGTCCACCAAGGACTTAACATTCCTTTAACACCATCGATTATTGGGCTTGAAGTTCACCATATACCTTAAACAGTGATAGAGTTTGGATCTTTCTATCTCCTTGGACTATCATCTTAGTCGTAGTCCAATTTCTACCCAAACCATTCAGAAACTGTAGGTTCATTTTGAGATTGCTTCTTACAGTTCCAATGTTTGAATGTTTGGTGATGATGAGGTTGAATCTCTTGAAGAAGTCATTAAGGGTTTCACCAGGTAAGGCTTTAAAGTTGGTGAATTCATTGAGAGCTGCAGTAAGCTTTTTGTCTTGAGCCTGTTTAGATCCTTGATAGTGATTTTTTAGAACATCCCAGATCTTTTTAGCAGATTCGTAGTTGATGATGATGTCGAAGTTGTCAGGAGCAACACCATACGAGATTTCATAGAAGGATATTGCATCTTTCTCCATCTTCTCTAAGTCATCGTTGGTAGGTCTGTTCATGGTTGCTTGACCTCCACCAAGTCTTGCTTGAGCACCGTCTGCTGCAATGGGAGTGAGAATATGGACATGAGGTTCTTTATCTACAAATCTCCACACATCTCTACCGAGCCTCTTTAGATATCTTTCTATTCTTTGGGACCAATGACGATATGCACTTGCAACAAGTATTGGTGCTCTATTAGAACCACCAACACCGCTTTATTGGTATAGAAGGACTTTTAAATCAGAGTTTTGAGAACATAAGCTTCGATTTGAAAGGAATTATAAGGCAAGCACTTTGGCTCTGATACCAATTGTTGAGAGAAAAACATGAACAAACATTAGTAACGAGATAATAAGTTGTGGAATTAAAGTTAATCTCAATGACTCTTGTTAGGTCAACAATAATAATAGTTAGATTGCGGAAATGTAAGATAAATAAATAGCAGCAAGTTTATATCAATAAGCAGTAAACAAGCAGACACAAGGTTAAATTGTAACAAGGCTTGCATGCAAACAAACGTTAGTATAAGATGAACAACACAAGTGAAGAGGGACTCGGTTAAGTATCAGTTAAGATAACTTAAGATATAGATATGAACAATCTGATATTGATAAACATTCAGTGATCGATTGATTGTTGAGAATTGGAAAATTTGTAAGGAATACATGAAGTGGATGCTTTATTTATAGAGTCCCAAAAGTTACATCAAAGAGTAAAATAATCGATAAGTGACTGACTACGATGACCATGAATGGTTAACCAGATATTACACAGAATACACGCAATGTCAGTAAAGTAACTTAAACTATCTTCATGCATAACTCCACTCTGTGGTTCATCTTCAACTTTGCGAGTCATAAAAGACAAAAACCATCTCCGATAGGATCTTCTCTATGGCATCATCATGGCAAAAGTCTGCGGTTCCTTTTAGATGAACAGGATCACTTTTTTTCAACATAATATAATGTAAAATAACAATGTGAAACTCATAACTTCATCATATGAGCTTCATTTTCGACATTCTTTATATCAATGTTTTCGTATCGATGAGTACTACAACTGTAACATCCCGATTTTTAATGGAGTAACTAATAAATAAAGCAGGATTCCCAGGAAGTAATTTTATTATTGTTGTATATATTTATAGTCCAAAATCAATTAATATTATTGGAATGTTAGTTTCGAGGGCTAAAGAATGATACCAGACTTAATTTGAAAGGATATTGAATGACTGGGGTTTAAAGAGTAAATTCTGGACATATATTGAAAGGATTTTATGGAGTTAGGGGTTGTTGTGTAAATTACAGATTAGATTTGAAAAATATTCTTGAAGCTAGGGTAGAATTGGTAATATTTGGATTAAGTTAGAAAGAAAATAAAGGAAGAGGGTTTAATTGTTGGGTTTTGAGCAATCTAACACTTCCTAAGTGTGCATGCAACCCTAATAAACCTTGGATCTATGTTTTCTTTTAAAATACATGCAAAATAATAATTTCCAAGGTTTCTTCCTAACTAGCATAGCATAAGGATTATGAATCATAAAACTGCTAGTAGAAATACATACCTTTGATGATGGTTGATTGTTTGGAGTTTGAGAGCCAAGCACCAATAGTGTGAATGCCTCAAATGGAATCACAAATCACCACAGACACTTGGAAAACTTTGAGAGAGTGTATACACACATAGAAAAATCGGCCACACACACAAAACCACACTAGTGGCTATTTCATGCAACATAAGCATGCTTATATAGTATGCATGGTTAGGGTGAAACCCTAATAACCCATGACCTTTCCTTTTCCAAGGATCCATGGGTTAAAAGCTCCATGGATCATCCATGGACTTCCATATAAGCCTAGCCCATTAACAAATGAGTGTTAGCCCACACTATATAAAACCAATAGCCCACAATCTAATTAGTCTTCCTTTTAATCTCTAAATTAATTCATAATTAATTTAAGACTAAGACTAATTAAATAACATGACTTCATATTAATATATTATAACTTATAATATATTAATAAAAATATGTGTATAACTCTCATAAAATTATCCATAAATAGTTCGGGTGAAGTGCAACCCAAATGGATCATGTCGGGTCGGTTCAAGTATATACCAAATAAGTTATGGACTTAGACACCTTATCTAACAGACTCCCACTTGGATAAGTCTAATAACTATATTTGCGTATCTTACTTCAGGAACCAACCAGCAATCGTAGCTCTCGAAAACTCTGTTGAACTATGAAGCGCCATTTTAGATAAGTGATCATATAATCCTCTGTTCTCATGATATCAGCCGGACAAATACATGGAACAACGTCGTACTTATTGTCCAGCAATTTGTTTCCCGATTTTCGATTTGTTTGACAAAGAACTTAATCGAACACATCAATTTAGTTCTGACCAGCCGGTACATAGGTCACAACAAAATCATCGAGGGGCCCAGATATAGCTTCTATTTCTAGAAGGAACAGATAAACTTCGACTCATATGCTTGTTCTACAACTTGTTGAATTGTACACTAAGGCACGTTTTATAACATCAAGTTACTGATGCGTTTACGTGCAATCAATGCACAACCAACTCATAGGTAACAACTCATATCTCTCGGTTTGAAGATTTATATGATATTACCGTCTCACGATCACTCGAGATAAATTCCATGAAGTGATACAAGTGAGCGTGGGTTTATTCCAATACTCATAACTTATGAGCACTCATGAATGTTGTAGCAACCATTGCTATGACTAAACCCATTTAGCCATCTACAAACTCGATTCATGACAGTCTTGATTCATACCTACTTCCAACATATGAACGACTGTGGAGTGTTTAAATAACTTAGTTATTCGGAAAGAATAACCTAGCTATTTTGGAAGTCAAAACATGCAAAGTGAAACACAATAATAATCGAATCCAATATGGTCTCAGAACCCTTTTGAATATAAATAGAACCACCTTTTATTTATCACCATATTGATTACACATTATTCGTTGTATAATGTTTCAAACAATCAACTTAAGACTTGAATAAAAACAACAGTCGTCCCATGCTCCTAGCATGTACACTTTGTTTTTCTAAACAATAGTTATGTAATACTCCAAGTATGCACACTATGTTTGTCTATGATCCTTACATTGTGATGTAGATCAATTGAACATGATTCCAATGATACTCATTTCACAATCCCAAATCCTTATTGTAAATGTGAGAATCCCTGATTCCTATCATTTACCAAAAAATCTGTTAGATTTTAAACTTTTATGCAATGTTCCTCTTGTAATGACTATTCACAAAGTCACCAAAACCTTGTCACCAGTCATTACAGAGTATTCCAAAGAATGTCAACTTCTATGGAACGGAAGTCTCATATTCAAAGTACATTGCTTTGAACATCCTTCTTGCATTAAGGTTTTCTAATCTTACATAGATTGAATAACTTCCACCTATGGAGACATTTCCATAGTCCCATTTTGACTATCACTTCCGAACAAGAGTTACTTCTTTTCAGAACATGTCAATACGGTCCTTTCCGACAACTTACATCATACTTCCAACTGTCCCTGAGCAACCAATCTTTGGCGAACCTCAGATTTGTCCTCGACAATTGCTTAATCACTTTAGTCATATCCAGTTCTAGACTTTTCCCTTCTCAATGCCTTAAGCATTTGGAAAATTTAGAAAAGATGAATATTATAGCACATGCAATCGATCCTATATCCGAAGTATATGGGACACGATTCATGATGTTTCACATAAAGACATGATAGTAGACCAGTCTTTTGCTACCATATTTTTTTATTTGCCATGTTTTCAAAATTTAACTATGAAGAGGGATGCCGTAATCATAATCGAATTTTGAGAACGCACTATATATAGAATTTCATTAAGTCGAACCATTCAGACATAAAATTCATATATATGTCCTTGACTAAAGACGATTAAAATCTCAATCTATGCTTTTAGAATTGAAATGAAGTATAATTTCCTCTCCCTTAATTATAGCAAAACGACTTTTTCAACCCCTGCAACTTCATGAATTGAAACTTTGTTTTCTATAATTAACATTGCTAACTTGCAAAACTAAACGTAATAATCATGCTCCCACTAACATGATGATTATGAGCATAACACTTATGCTCCCACTAGCTCTGACATATTTCCAGAAATCTGTTGGACTTCTGAAATTTAGATTCATACACCCTTTCTTAGATAGCTCACATATGTGTCTAAACAATTTTCAGAACTATGAAAATGGATGTCGTAATCATAGTCTCAATTGCTTAGGCATTTGCCATTTCTCACAAGTCCATGTTAGTGTGCCGGTTAGCCACACGCGCTCCACTAACGACTTTTGAAAATGCAAATAACACAATTGATATCTAGGTAAAATCTACTTAGTGAAAGCGTTCCCTCACCATCATTTTCATGAATCGGAGAGAAACCTTATGCCACTTAGATTTTTAGTGTATGAGTTCCTATCCATGTGAATTTGTCAAAACCATAATCACAAGATAAGGTTAGTGACAAATTCAGCCTTACATGAATTAAACTTGTTCAATCTTAGTTTCTTGTCATCTTGGTAGCACAAGGCCCACCAATGCTTCCAAGTTGAACTCTGATAACTCACATGCAAATTCAACTTATTTGAAGTAGGTACAGAAACAAGCATTATGTCAACCCGATAGGTTGCAAACCTTAAGTCATGTGCTAGTGATAAATTACAGGTTTTACTCTTGATTAAATCTTGAAACTCTTTCAGGATCTTTAAGGCTCCCACTGTCCCCTTGACATATAAGTTTCCCCAGTCAAGAACCATTCCTTGACAAAACAAATATTCAAGGGACAATGTGGATTCTTATCAAGACTAACACTTCACACAATTGGTCTTAGTTGGTCTTTGTCTCATCCAAGACATCACAACTTACCAATCTCAAATGTACAAGAGTAGAAAACATTTTACTCTTACGTTTGACTAGTGTTAATAAATCTTCCTTTATGTCACTCAAAGTTACAATCTTGGAGTATGACTCTAAGAATTGTTTTGGAACGAAGTATGACTCATCTTCTTGATTTTAACCAATCCAACAATTCATGACCTCTCTTCTTAGCCATAACAATGCACTAAGACGTCCTTAGAGTATGAATTTGTGATATGGTTTCATAATCATTAAGATGATCATGAAATACGATACTAAAGTACTCTCCCATCCTTTCAGATTTGAGAAACTTTTATCTTTCTGCCTAATTTGATTCTTCTCATTTGTTTTGTCATTCATTGTAACCTTTCCAATGTTATAGAATTATACTTAACCTCATAAGTATAATCATATTTACTAATCTTTAGTAAATCATGACAAATCAATCTTTGTGGTGGACCTTGACCAGCGCACACCCAGTGTACCTAATTCCTTAGTCCTTCAACTGACTAACATATACATGTGATCAAAGAATTAGTCTTAATTTTCAAAGATGAAAATTCTCATTCATCATACAATACAACTTGTATGATTCCAAGTTTCTGTCCAATTGAAACTTGGGTGATGAAAAACTTTCTTCATTTGATAAATTCAGACACTACCACACATGAAGGAATCAAATCCACTTTCCAATATTGCTATTACTGGAAACATATAAGCAACAATTTTCCACAGATGCCATTGTAAGGATATTTTTAAAATAAATAAAATTAAAACCCCTTTTTTTTCTTTTTTTTTAAAACTTTGCGGAAAAACTTATCCTTACAATCCACATGAAAACCTTGTTGTTATCTATTCATAAGCAATATATTATAACTCTTAAGCAACAGCTCAAAATTCTGATTACCGAACCATGCGATCGAAATCCACCTTCGCAATCAGAATCAACATATACTTACTTTAAGCTTCCTATCTTTTCTTTGATTCTTAAAACATCAGCATGTGACCCATTCACATTATGTAATAAGAATCTCCAAATAGGAACTTAATAGAGTTAGACAGTGGACTTTACCCGAAGTAGAGTCAAACCTCTTGACTTTATCAACCTTATGACCTTTCAGGTGAATAGGGCAGCTTCGCAACCAATGCCCCTTCCTTTGGCAACAAAACACATGGACCCTTTGGTAATGGCACATGAGACTACCTCAGACTTAGCCTTTCTCTTTACCATTTGGTCAACCGAGTTGACTATGGCCGATCCCTTTCCATTGGGAAGAGAAATCCTTTTCTAGATATCCAATGCTACCATTGTCAATGTCCACTTAAGACTTGGGAAGTTGTTCTTTTAATCAAATTTGCTTTACTGGTGTTCCAAATCATTGCTGATTCCACAACACCAAGCAAATAGATAACATCATGGAGCGTCATGTCATAGTCTGTCTCATAGTAGTCCCAAAGAGACTCACTATGTTACTAAGAAAGTTATTGAACATCCAACTTTCACGAGACTTTGACACCCAACTCTCCCGGCTTGTCAATATGTGACTTTATCTCCAAGATGTGAGCACACATAGACTATGCTTGCCAATAGGGATTGAGTGACTTAAACTTTTCAAGAATTTGTGGGTGAGGGAGAATAATTGGAGGAGGTGGAGGAAGTGAAGCATGATGTTGAGGGACACCATCTTCAAGAGATTTGGGAAGATCATAGTTGTCTGAACCAGACATCTATAATGGGAGAAAATCAAGTTAGTTGATTCAAAGTCCTTAATATAACACCCAATATGAAATATTAAGGCTAGGACCCAACACAATATTTTATAATTTGGATGAGGGATGCCGTAATCCAAGCTATAAAATATTTGAAGGTAGGCGAATGACGATTCACCAATTTCCACCATGAAAAACGAAATAATTTATTAGGTTTTAATTGGATTTGAAATTCCTAGATCTTTTGAGATTCATTGAACTTTTCAATGGCATGTTTCAATCTCGAGTGTGCCCTCTCAAATTTTGTGACTAGGATGCCGAGGATCACAAAACAAGGTGTGAATAACCATACCAATTCACTTGGTACCCTTAATATTATCACCCAATCAATGTGCCAGTTAACCACACATGCTCCATTGATCTATAACAAACATTAAGTCACCCTTCGTGATCCTTACTAGTCCAAGTTAGTGTGCCGGTTAACCACATACGCTCCACCAACGACTTGGTAAGGTACAAAGTGTGAATTCCATGGGCTAGCACCAAATTCACATTTTTCCTAAAGTAACTAAGATTGGGAATTAAATAAAAAATTTATTTAGTTACTTTATAATAATCATTATACTTTTAATGCGAATTTAAAGTCATTGTCCTACCCGTTCGGCTAACGACCCTCCACCGATCAAGCAAGCGGTGGGTGAGAGTAGACACCCATTAAGTTGCCATTTTATAGGCAACAACCTTATACCCACCTTATAGACCGGCTTCGTGAATGAGGCCTACTAACGGTAAAACAACTTGTTCTTATACATATATATATAATAATTAACCATTAATCTTATAATAGTATAAGGGTAGAATTTTAACTTTTAAAACTTCTAGGGTATGGAATTAAAGTTTGTGTGAGACTTTACAAATTCCAAAACCTGAGGGCAAGTTTTAAACAATTCATAAACTTTTGGATATTCATAACTTATGAGTTTTAATTAAGTGTTTAATACTTTTAATGAAGAGTCTCTTGGAAATCCATAACTTGAGGACAAGTTATGAAGTCCATAAAAGCATTTATTAGAAAAACTCTTCTAAAGTGTAACTTATGACTTCTTAAAAAAACATTTAAAAGAAAAAACTTTTGGAATTCCATAAATTGAGGACAAATTATGAATTCCATTAAAACACATTAAGATCAAGAATTAACTAACAAACAATTTGCAAATAATTCCTATGATCTAACAAAACTCATATGAACATGAACATCCACATCAACAATTTCAAGAATCATATGAACACATATAAACTTGAAATTTTGATTATAACTTTGAAATTGGTCCACCATCATCATTACCACATCAAAAACAGGTTTTATGAGTCCAAAACAGTTTAAGGTAATGATTCTAGACCAATTCCAACACCAAAACTCGAAAATCTGCACTCAGGCCTGCCAACTCGGCGAGTGCATGAACTGACTCGGCGACTTGGTTGAATCTACACATGGACTCGGCGAGTACCATGAATGGACTCGGCGAGTCTGCTGTGCAGAATCCAGTTTTTCGACATTTTTCAGCAATTTGCATCAAGTATTCAAGAAAACAAGCCTAGTCTCTGATACCATGTTGGGTTTTGAGCAATCTAACACGTCCTAAGTGTGCATGCAACCCTAATAAACCTTGGATCTATGTTTTCTTCTAAAATACATGCAAAATAATAATTTCCAAGGTTTCTTCCTAACTAGCATAGCATAAGGATTATGAATCATAAAACTGTTAGTAGAAATACATACCTTTGATGATGGTTGATTGTTTGGAGTTTGAGAGCCAAGCACCAATAGTGTGAATGCCTCAAATGGAATCACAAACCACCACAAACACTTGGAAAACATTGAGAGAGTGTATACACACATAGAAAAATCGGCCACACACACAAAACCACACTAGTGGCTATTTCATGCAACATAAGCATGCTTATATAGTGTGCATGGTTAGGGTGAAACCCTAATAACCCATGACCTTTCCTTTTCCAAGGATCCATGGGTTAAAAGCTCCATGGATCATCCATGGACTTCCATTTAAGACTAAGACTAATTAAATAACATGACTTCATATTAATATATTATAACTCATAATATATTAATAAACATATGTGTATAACTCTAATAAAATTATCCATAAATAGTTCGGGTGAAGTGCAACCCAAATGGACCATGCCGGGTCGGGTCAAGTATATACCAAATAAGTTATGGAATTAGACACCTTATCCAACATCTAATTCTGTCATTATGCTTCAATGTTTCAAGGGAGCTGGTATAAAGTGTTAGCACTCATAAACTCTAACCCTATTTTCACTATTCCCAGCTATCACCCACTTCTTCTTCCCTCCTTCCAGCCGCCATCACACGCCTCATTCGTCGCCACCTTGTCACCGACCGACTATCCCATCGAGACACCGCCATCACTACATCGTTGGACTTCGAGTGTGGCCGGAAGACCACAGGGATGTGTCATTGTCGCCATTTCCTACCGTGGCTGATTGATTAGGAACCCAAGAAATCTCTGCTGCTGTCATTTCATCGGTGATGGTGATTTATCTTGTCCATCTTGCTGTCGGACATCGTCGACGATCAAGAGGGAGATGATCGGGGCCGCCAACCCCGTTGTGGAAGTCGAAACCTCCAGCCGCTGTTGTGTCGTCGCTGTTGCTAACGGAGTTGCCGACGGAGACAACGAACCGTTGGCTCCTCACTACTAATGCAAATTCTTTTTCCGTGTCGTCTTTTCTTTTCTCTCCTCTCCGATTGACTGCCTCACGCCACTGCATGGGTGGCTGGAATCGGGTGCTTCTTCCGTTAAGAAGCCACTATTGTTAAAAGGGAGGCAAATGTAGGTCCGTTTGGCCAGAAAAGACTAGAGAAAAACCACCATGGTTGCCGGCCATGGTGGCTATCATAGAAAGCATTGTTGTGGCTGCCTGCGTCTAGCCGCCGCCAACAGCCGCCTGCTGCCATAGTTCTGTTGCTACCAATCACCGTGAGGTGGTTGTGTGTGTGTTATTTTCTTGATTAAAGCTTTGTAACATGTAATTAGAGACAAGAATAACGAAAAGAAAACTCAAACCACCACCGTGAGGTGGTGGTTGCCGCCACCGGCCGCCGTGTCGGGTGGCAGTGTGCTTTGATTTCGTTTGGACCCCGTTTGGGGGATGTTTGGACAATGTGTGACCAATGAAACCCTAATGGTCCTAAAGAAACCCTAGTGGACCAATGGAACCCTAATGGGCCCAATAAGGCCCAATGTGACCTAAAATCCCAAGCAATGGACTAATGGGCTAGTATGGGGTTGGAAAATCTTAATTAGGGTTTGGAAAACCCTAATGGCATAAGACCCTAATTTTGAAAATAAGTTGGGATACACGTGAGATTATTTAAAAACTTGAAATATTATATAATAATCATTGACAAAATTAACCTAAAAGCAATATTGGACTTAATGGATTAAGTCATTAGTAAATTAAGTCTTTAATGGGTTAAGTAAGAAACACTTAACCCTAATTATCATTTCATGTGAAAGCCCTAATCTCACTCGGGCTTTGAGTTGGGCCTTCCTGTTGGGCTTTTGCGATTGGACTATTGGTGGGCCATCTAAGGGCAAGCTAATGGACCAAAGTAATTAGATGAGCTTTAGGGTAAGGCGCATGTGAGGACTTGGGCCCAAATTGGAAAGTTGGGCCATAGATGGGCCATAATTGGGCCTTCATGATTATGTGATATTAGATCATGGTAATTGGATTGGAATAATCAGATGGGCCTTAAAGAAAGACCATGTAGAGGTCTGGGCCCAATTTGGAAAATTAGGCCATGTGTGAGGATTTGGCCCATTACTTGACTATTGGGTTTTGTAGTGTGAGTTTGACTTTGGGCTTGGAACCCAATTATTAATTGGGTGTTGTTTGATGTTGGCAGTTTGGGAATCTGTCAACCAGCTGTTGGAGTTTCATCCGCAGGACTTTAGCAGTGTCAGGTGAGTTATCCTCAATATATCAAAAGGGTCTAAGGCACCAAGGGCGGCCCTTATGGATTGTATTTGGTTATGGCATGATACGTTTATTGATTACATCCTGGTTATAGTATGTTGTTATGATCTGTATGATATGTGCTTGTTATTGATTGATTAGGTGGTATGAGTATGTTGGAATGTGTATGTATATATTTGGGTTAAGGCGGTCCTGCTTTATGCTGAAGGCCAACGTACCCAGGGTGGTCCAGATAGGCTGAAGGCCTGCGAGGCGATCCATTAAGGCTAAAGGCTCATTATGCATATTGTTTGATAGGAATAGTGATCTGTTAGTTCTGCCTCCTGGTAGATAGGATGACACTATGCTTGTTGATCTGTTAGATCTGCATCCTGGTAGTTAGGATGAGGGTATGTTTATGCTTAGTGACCTGGTTAGGTCATTGTCCTGGTTATAGGATGTTGATGTGCTATATGATCTATTAGATCGGTTCAATTGTTATATATATATATGTATGCTAGTGTATGATATTTATGTTCACATGTTTGTGTGATTGGGGGTTGGGTTGAGGCGGTCCTGCTTTGTGTTGTAGGCCAACATACCCGACGAGCGGTCCGGATAGACTGTAGGCCCTGCGAGGCCGTCCAGAAAGGCTGTTGGCCCTACGAGGCGATCCAGTCATGTTGAAGGCTCATGGTGCATGCAGTTTTGTGTTGGATATATGATATGGTTATGTTGGTATGGTGTTGGTATTTTCGGGTAACTCACTAAGCTCCCAGGCTTACAGTTTCAGTCTATTGTTTCAGGTACATCAGATGACCGCAGGAAGGCAAAGGCGTGATCGTACAACTCCTCATATTTTATGGTTTTATGAATTGATTTCAGGGATACTATGATGTCTAAATTATTTTGAAAAAAAACTATTATA
The DNA here is from genome assembly GCF_051521515.1 of Lactuca serriola. Lineage (NCBI taxonomy): Eukaryota > Viridiplantae > Streptophyta > Magnoliopsida > Asterales > Asteraceae > Lactuca > Lactuca serriola. The sequence continues at coordinate 120,234,401 of NC_136414.1, forward strand.
ACTTGATGGTTTTAAAATGTATTAAAAAGTTTTAATTTGGCTTGAATTTTTTGGTTGTTACAAGTTGGTATCAGAGCCTTGGTTTGAGTGAACTGGAGGAACATTCGTGTGAATCCAGTCTCAAATCAAGGAGAGGTTTTCAAAATGATTTCTGAAATGGTTTTCAAAATATGTAAAAGAGGATGCAGGGTGTACGATCAGCCAGAGCCAGTAAGTAGACCCCAAAATACCATACAGTTATTTGATTATGTGATATGTTAGAACAACATGCTAGTACTAGGCTAGGGATCTTCAGGAATTGCATGATAGAATTGTCTGATTACATGATGCCTGCTAGCCTAGGGTTCCCTTATATGAGATTGACATCATTACTGTAGGTACTTGTGTATGCATCACGGCTGTATATAATTAAGATCTTATAGCCTGATAATCTTTGATTTGGCCTTATGTTCTATTCTTATAGATTAAGGCTTAGGTCAAGATCGAATATTCAAAAGTCTATGGGGTCCAGCGTTATGTATGGCTAGCATACACTAGTGCTGCAGGGTTGATGGAAGTTTCATGGATGGGTGGGTTGTGTGAGGTCGGGAGGCCAGTTATGAGATCTTTAGAATTCCTCTAGGAGTGAGGATTGAGCACTCGCTATGTTTATGTATTGATAAGGCGTTGTGATGATACTTGAGACAAATATGGGTAGGTGTGGAAGGTAGTATGGGCACGTACTACTGAAAGCACATGACCCATACGCATAGCAAGGAAGGCACAACCCCTAGGGTTTGGTTGGGAATTGGCTCTTTGTCATTATATGGTTTATCAGAGAACTTTCTTGTGTGTTACCAGAATGCTGGTTACGAGACTTCTTGAGAGCGGATTCGAGTTAGGATCGGTAGCTGGTAGCCAGGATAGGCCAGCATTGTCAGTGGATCGTGTCAGTGAGATCATCCGAGAGGAGGTAATTGGGATTTGTCCAGGTTCAGATTCCGTAGATGTTTGGTTCTATAAAGACCGCCATGGTTGAATACCTTGATGAGCGCTATGTATCCATTATTGAGACGGTTGCCGCAACAGTTTCAACAGTTGTAACGACGGCAGGAGGAAGGAGCTGGTCGAGCTTTTCAGTACCGGGACTTACTACTGGGACATATTCTGATGAGCAGAGGGCTACAATTATCTGGGATCAGGAAGACAATTTGTACTCGTTATATTTCCGCAGGTGAGCGGGAGAGGATAACACCTTAGTTTCTAGATTTGAGGCTCGGGGGTTTTACTCGAGGCCGGATGTGAGTCGCGGGGACTCCGGAAAGGAGTACTAATTTTTTTCAGTTGGAGTTATGCAACTGGAATTAAAAATGGTTTATTGATAGGATTGGAATGTCATTCTCTAGGGAAAGGATTGTGCCCTTGCAGTTTACGAGCTCGAAGGATTAAGCAGGCTTGAGACCCTAAGATCAAGTTGTGTTCTAACTCGGGGTTAGTTGGTCGCCGGGATTGGCGACCTTGGTTTAGCATGGGTAAGCGCAGGTGGGTCGATCTGACATAAGTATTTTGGAGGTCCATTTCGCCTTGGATCTCTTGTATCGGACGGTAAGGATTGATTGTGTGATCTATTGCACTTTAAGGATTGTAGACTATGTCTTCGGAGTGGTTGTAGCCTGGTTTAGGGCAAAGGTTCTTTCAGCTACTGCAGTTCAGCTGTCGATGATTGAGCTGGGGAGTGAGTCAGGGTGCGAGGCCCTGAATGATATGATTTCTAGAGCCGAGAGCGGGAGATTTGTTGGAGCACCTTGGGAAGAAGGGTATTATATGGGAGGTCTACGGACAGGGTCCCACATGATGGTTATTCAACATTGTCAGGATTCAGTGGTTTTAGTGAGCGTTATTGATTGGCAGAGGAAAACACCAAGGGAAGTAGCTCGTTGTTGAGACATTAGTTGGAGTATTTATCTTTGGACTTGAAGATTTGGGAGTGGGATCATTCGAGCATTGGGGACTATTGGTGTCCCTGGGATTCAGAAAGTCTTCAACTAGTTGTTAGAAGTGTGTGATCGTTGGGGGTTGGCTGGTAATGGAGCACTAATTGGTAAGAGTTGGTTGTATTTGGATCGATCGTTGGTAGTGAGAAAGATTGGAAATTCTCCAATTTTCATTTATGGTGAAGACTTAGTCGAATCTAAGTGGGGGAGAATTGTCCCGTGATATAGAGGCAGGATTCGTTTTGGAAATAGGATAAGTTTCACATCCTTGTCATGAAGGAAGATAACCTAAGTGGTTGTTCGGTTTGTCGGTTGTGTGAATTGGGAGTTCGGTAAAACTCCTGGGCATGTGTATCACGTTTTCCTGGTGATTGAAAGCAGAAGTCGGGAAACCAGGTTGGAGTTCTAGTCATGAATGGTGTTCAGCTCGATTATTCGGCCGAGGGTGTGCTCGACACTGAAGGTTTTGGATTGATAAGTTGAGGGTTTTGATAGCTTCCAGGACTCGGCAGTACAATCAGCACAGGTGTGCGGGTTATTAGTATATGCGATAGATAAGAAGTTCAGGGAACAAACCATAGATTTCCGAGGGGATGGACGATTGACATGAGGCCTAGGGTTAGGCTGGGGTTAGAGCCCATGACATGGATTCGAAGTTCGGAGCCCTAAGTGGGTGAGAACAGTCTGCATGGGAAAGATCACCAGGGGGTGGTCCAAGGAAATGTTCAATAGTTTAGAGTGGTCTAGATGACTGAAGGCCTAGTGAGGCGGTCCAGTCATGCTGAAGACTCTGTATGTGTTTGTAGATGTATGTGTGGGTATTGAGTGTGCTGCTATGCTATATCAATCTGTAGGTCTGTTCCCAAGTATCGAACATGTTGCTGGAGTAGGCTGAAGACTCTGGTATATTTTGGGTTGATTGGGGATTGTTATTAGAAATCGGATAGAGTACAATGGATCTTGGTGATCTCATCAGTTCGGAGTGTCTCATGGGATTAATCTGTTTGGATCAGGTAATACTCCAATTAGGTGACCGGGAGTAGATCTGAATGGGTTGGTAACAACGAGATTCGACGCATGAATCCGATCGGTTGGATCAGGAGGCTATTAGGGCCCCAGTGACATGATAACTAGTGGTAACTAGTTCCAGAGAAGGATTTTGTTTAGAAGTCGCATGAAAAAAATATGTGGGAGTCCTTTAACTCCGCGACCGGGCTATAACCCGGTATGTCATATGATTGGTGAATGAATTGAGACCAGAGAGGTCTCGTTAGATTCTGGAAAGTAACCGTGTGGCAGCTTACTGCTTCAGGTAGACCAGTGTTCAGACAGTTTATGCGTTTAGGGCGGTATTGACGAATTGGTTCTTCAGGTGTATGGGAAGTATCTAGATGTTGAAACCCCTGACATCAGAAATTGAATAGTTATATGAGAGACAGGTGGACTGGGATCAACAATAATGATTAGGTATGAGAGGTCTGTCAAGAAGCCAGACAATCTCGAGATTTCAGGTTTCGGATTGAGTAAATGTGATCATATTGTAAGGGATTCGTTTATCTCCAGGTTTTAGAGCCCTGCGAGGGTTGGTTATGGTTGCCTTGGAAAGGCTAGGGTTATGTTCAGGATTGTGGCCAAGTAGTTCAAGTTGTTTGGTGTGTAAGCAATGATAAGAAACGATTTCGAGGACGAAATCAAATTTAAGTGGGGGAAAGTTGTAACATCCCGATTTTTAATTGGGTAATTAATAAATAAAGCAGGAGTCTCGGGAAGTAATTTTATATTTGTTGTATATTTTTATAGTCCAAAATCAATTAATATTATTGGAATGTTAGTTTCGAGGGTTAAAGAATGATAGTGGACATAATTTGAAAGGATCTTGAAGGACTAGGGTTTAAAGAGTAAATTCTGGACTTATATTAAAAGGATTTTATGGAGTTAGGGGTTGTTGTGTAAATTACAGATTAGATTTAAAAAAGATTGTTGAAGCCAGGGTAGAAATGGTAATATTTGGATTAAGTTTGAAAGAAAATAGAGGAGGAGGGTCTAATTTTGTAATTATGGTTCAATGTTTCAAGGAAGCTTGTATAAAGCGTTAGCACCCGTAAACCCTAACCCTATTTTCACTATTCCCAGCTGTCAGCCTCTTCTTCTAACCCTCATTCTGTAATTATGGTTCAATGTTATAGGATGTTGATGTGCTATATGATCTATTAGATCGGTTTGATTGTTATATATATGTATGCTAGTGTATGATATTTATGTTCACATGTTTGTTTGATTGGGGGTTCGGTTGAGACGGTCCTGCTTTGTGCTTTAGGCCAACATACCCGACGAGCGGTCCGGATAGACTGTAGGCCCTGCTAGGCGGTCCAGTCATGCCGAAGGTTCGGAAGCGGTCCAGATAGGCTGTAGGCCCTACGAGGCAGTCAAGTCATGTTGAAGGCTCATGATGCATGCAATTCTGTATTAGATATATGATATGGTTATGTTGGTATGGTGTTGGTATTTTGGGGTAACTCACCAAGCTCTCAGGCTTACAGTTTCAGTTTATTGTTTCAGGTACATCAGATGATCGCAGGAAGGCAAAGGCGTGATCATACAACTCATCATATTTTATGGTTTTATGAATTGATTCTGGGGATACTCTGATGTCTAAATTATTTTGAAAACAAACTATAATAACTTGATGGTTTTAAAATGTATTAAAAAGTTTTAATTTGGCTTGAATTTTATAGGTGTTACAACAACTTTCATTTAGATTGTTTTGTCCAACGATCAACCTAGTTTAATTTAGATTTCTTAGTCACACACCATTGTTTATGTCACACTCAAAACTTTGAAAAATCATAACTTCCTTATACGATGTAAGATTTATGATTTCTTTATATTTTTTGTTTCGTATTCATGACTACTACGAATTTCATTTAGATCATTTTGGCAAATAAAAACCTATTGGTGATCCATGTTTTATGACATGCATTGATATGTATGGTTGAACGCAAAATTTTGAAAAATCATATATTCCTCATATGAAGTAAGATTTAAGCGTTCCTTATATCAGCGTGCTTGTGTTTATGGTCTCTACAACTTTCTTTTACATTATATAACCAAAATAATCTTTTAGTTTTACACTTTAGTTATCGCTTCAACGATAAATATTATATTAAGGTTTTCTACAAATATTATATAATCTTAATATTTGTTCACATAATTTATATAAGATAAGTATTTATTAGCTAGTAACATGTGCGGAGAACAATTGTCCTATTCAATGATTTTAATTGTTCGATAAAATGTATAATAATTATTATTATACTCTAAACGTCAAGCTCAAAGATGTGGACTTTACATTTTCTTCAGCGAGAATAACCTTTGATCCCAAATGTTACTTCTTCAGAGAAGCCACCATGGGCTTGTACATTGTTTCGGATGATTCATTATTGGAAACACTGTTCTTTACATTGCAGTCACATGCAAAGTGATAAGTACCTCCTCATTTAAAGCACTTGTTATCATCCTTCTTCTCAGCAGAAAACCTATTTGAGCTACGAGAATCAAACCTTCTATGCTCTAATGAACCTAATCTACTAAATTGAAACTTCCTTGGGCTATTCATATTTCTATCTTCTTTAAACTTACTAAATTGTTGTACCGTCATTACAACTTTGATGCAAGTTTAGAAGAACTTTTGTAGTCTTTATCCTTAGTGTCAGCGTTATTAGTCTTGTCGTTATCATTATCATGGGTAAAGTTAGATTTCTTTGAAAAAGAGCAGAAGACTTGTTGTTGATGCTTTCTTTAATGATTTATTTTTTTCAAATTTTTGACTCTTCATAGTTTCATAGCTTTTCGATTAGACTTTGTAAGTCCATAGTCTTTATTTTCTCACTCTTTTTTTAGAACATGAACATGATGTTGCCACTTTCATCTAATGAATCAAGAAACTTAAGCACAAGAACATGGTTATGCTTTATAATATTAAATCTCATCATATCATTTATAAGACTGTTAAAACGATTAAAAGTATGACTAAGAGATTCAGACATGTAGGCAAACAAGTGCTCGTATTTTATGTTAAGACTGTTCTCTTGAGTTGTCATGATCCAGTTGTGCCTCCGTATGCAACTATCGGGGTATTAAGGGCATCTTCAACCCACCCTCAAACTCCATTTCTCCCCCGATTCTTCTCCAACACTATCCCATTTTCACCTCCATTTTTTGAGATATGAATAGTATTCCCCCATATATTGGGGAATACTGTTCATATCTCAAAAATGGAGATGAAGTTTGGTTGTCAATTTTAGTCCCTCTCATTTTTATTTTATACATTTCTAGTTTATTTTAACTACTAATTATAATTTAAATGTAATATTTAATATTTATAATATAATGTTATATACTAATTTATATTAATTAATGATTAATATAGAGTTTAATTAGTAGAGGGGTGTATTTCACAATATATATAAGTTATAAAATGGAATATTCTAGAAATATACATTTTGGGGTAAAAAATTGGGTAGAAAATAGAATAGGATTGAAGATAAAACACTATTTAATCCATTTTTACTCCATTTATAGAGGAAAAAATGAAGATGAATTGGAGATGGTCTAAGCATCTCTTTTGTAGAAACACAGTTCTGCACAAGGTGATAGATCTCATATTGGAGAGCACTACTAATAGCAGCACCAGCAAGAACAACAAGATTCATCCCTTTTTTGTCATATTGAGTCCATACATGTTCATGGGTTCACATTGTCTCAATTGGATTGCCTTCTTTTGTTTCTTGAAATGTAGGAATATAAGGTCCTTTAGTGACGATGTCCAACATGTTGTAGTCCATGGTTTCAAGCACAATCAAATCTTTACTTTTCCAGATTGAGAAAAAACTTCTCATCGAACAGTGAAAATTTGTTTAAAGAGGATGTGCTGAAGGAGGAATTTGAAGATGACCCCATTACTTGTTGAGATTACAGTGTCTTCTCTAATACTAATTGTTGGATCGGAGATAATCAACAACAAAGTAAAAATAAATAAATAAATAAATTCATAAAGCTTTGCTTTTCCAGATTGAAAAAAAAAATTCTCGTCGAACGGTGAAATTTTGTTTAAAGAGGATGGGGTGAAGAAGGAATTTGAAGATGACGCCATTACTTGTTGAGATTATAGTGTATGCTCTAATACATATTTTTCCAAGCCCCGATTTATTTTGACATTAAAGGATTGACTTTTCTGTTGCTAGGTTTAGCCATTTATCAGACCAAATATGTATTCCAGTGCAATTAACAAACGACCTTCATTTTTCCATAAACACTAAAATAACATCGCCTAATAACTTTTTAGATCAAACTCAACCACTCAACATAATTGATCACGTTCTTGAATTATCCATCACCAAAAATTGACTTCTTTCTATAACATATTCATCGGTTCAGAACATGTTTCAGATTCATAGATATTATCACGTCAACATTCAACATTAATCTGAATGATTATTGATATATCATTTGACTTTGTATTGTTCCAGAAAGTAGCGTCATAAACCTACTTTTAACACTTCATCAAAACACCGACTTTGACCATATTCATTGACCATCTTCATCCAAATACATCACATCTTTTTCTTAATCATAAAAATTCAGCATCGCATCATGAGTTATGGTCACTTCTTCAATAAAAATCAATTAACTACTTAATCTTCCGAACACCAATTTTGACCATGATTTACTCGACCATTGGAAATGTCAAATATATCATTGACTCCATATTGTTCCATTATTCCATTGGGAAATCTATAACAAAGTCACTTAAGTTTGGTTCTATTAATGCAAAAGCTCTCATTAACTTTTTTTTGTGTGTGTTTTTCTTTTTTGTAATTTAGCCCGAAAACGGTAAACACGTGAAAAAAACCATTGTTCCTGACTAATGCCAGTTTCCAAAGTTTTTCTGAATATTTTAAGGGGTTTCTGAAAATAAACAATCATATATGATTTTTTGTTGTTAGTAGAGTTAAAGTTTAAGATTTGTTTTTCAAACTTTTTCTTTTTACATCAACTAAATTAATAAAGACACGGACTGAATATTCAGGTCTTGGTGTAAAAATGGCAATCCAAGAAGTTTCTATTTTTTTAAAAGTGATCAAATTAAATTCAAGTTGTTTTAGAACAAATAACTTAAATGTTAACACGGTTAAATAATTTTAAAGAATGTCATAAAAACTACACTACTTATAAAAAACACATGTGAACTACGGTATGAACTAACATGGTGGTAGGGGTAGCATATGATAACCCTCATTTTTTTTTCAATAAGTATATTCATAATCCAAATAACAACCAAGTAAATATATTCATAAGTCCACTAATTATATATGATAACTATAATCATTAAGATATCATCTTATATATGATAACTATAATCATTAAGATATCATGTATATCATATATAATTTAGAAGAACTTTGTTGATTTATCGTATTGAGCACGTTTTTAGGATACATGTTACCTTAATTGTTGAATTTCCAGATCGTGGGTGTAGAAAAAAAAGCGACCTAGGTGGTGTAGAAAAAAAAAGGGACCTAGGTGTAAAGAATTACAATGGAGGGAGTTTCCATTTCTTTTAAGTAACCAAATTAAGTTCATGTTGTTCTACAACACATAACTTAAATATCAACATGGTTAAGTAGTTGCAAAGAACGTTATAATAGTTATAATAATTATAAAAACGGACGCTAAAAATGATACATAGTTTTGATTTTCGTTATGATACATATTGAAAAAATCATTAAAAAAAAAAATAATATATAAATTATCATTATCGGATTTTTTGATAAATAAAATTCAGCTTTAGTGAAAATAGTGTGGGTGCTATTTTATTTTGAGGTTTTTAATAAATAATTATAATTTTTTTTCATTAGTTTAGTAGATACAAAAAGAAAAATATTCAAAAATGTCTTTAAACTCTAACCGAATTAACGAAAAAGTCATCTAGTTTAATTTTAGAAAAATCCTTAAAATTTTCAAAAAGAACCCACCCCACAAGTTATGCATAGAGACTCACAATAATGTTGAATACATTAATATATATGTTTAAATAATACTTATATACAGTAAAAAATTAATTTTGGTATAAAAATACGTTTTTAACGAACATACTTTCTGTCAACAAAGTGCACTTTTAGCGAACATACTTTTGGTCATGAAAATATACTTTTAACGAACATAATTTTGGTTAAGAAATAATTCCTTTTTAGAAAAATAATACTTTTGGTCATGAAAATACAGTTTTACCTATGGTCCCAGTAAAAGAAGACTTCGAGGAAGAGGATGAAGAGGAGATTTAGGAAGATTATGACTCAGAACCACAAGTCTACGATCCACCTCAAGTTGCCCAAAATCCCAATCCCCGACAAAACTTCCAAGGTCCGAAACCTCAGTGCGCAGTAAACTTAGAGGGGTGGAGTCATGAGCAGGGTCAGCACCTTACCTATAATGGGGATCGAAGCTTATACAACCTTGATGAGGGAGGCTCAATAGACAGAGCCCTCCCTGTGTTAGTACGTCGAGTTGCTCGTAACAGTAAGCAAGTAAGAACAACCATCCACCGAGTTGTGGAGGTTGGTGCTACCACGGTAGTCAACACGGTTTGCCTCTGCCACCTGAACGAAGACTAAGAGTTAACCAAGAATCACACTAAGGCCTTGTAAAGGTAACTAACTACCTACCGAGCCGAGGTTAAAGAACTTCGGGAGTGCCAAGCAACATTAGAAAGGCGTTTGTTTAAAACAGAACACCAGTTGGCTAAATCCAGGGCTGAAACTAGTATGAAGCAAAACAACACTCCTCGCGAGTAGGACATACCTTACTCACTCTTTTGGATATAGATTAAGACGACGTATATACATTGGTGTTATTGTTCATGGTTATAGTTCGACTTTAAAATTTCATTTTTCGATAGGTCGGTATGTTGTCAAAGTTTTCCCGTTAAGTTGGTATCTTGTAGACCTACTTCAAGGTCAAATTTTCCGAACCCTATGCATGTAATATATCAATGGAATTGACATGCATCTTATTTTCTTTGAAAAAAATTACTATTTAAGTTCATATTACTACTTTAAAAGTTATTACTTGTGGTAGACTTCTATTATAAACTCCTTAAAGATAGCATGATGAACTAGTGTATATTAGTTCAAAGGCAGCCAATTTATAATCTCTGATGAAGTCTTACCATCATTTTCATCTTTAAAAACTTTATAGCTAAAAGATGCCACCACGGAAATCAATTAGGCGTGTCAACAATAATCCTCCAATAATTCCAACTCCGTCCCCGCCACTGCAATTCGATCTTGTAGTTTTCCAAGTTGCAGTATACGCGGCTGTGACAGTAGCCCTCACCCAAATCAACACTAGTGGCACCAGTGGGGCTGAAACCAGTACCAACTCGCATCATGGGGATAGCCATGGACACCCTAGGGAGTGTTCATACAAGGATTTCACCAACTATAAACCCAAGACCTTTATTGTGAATGAAGGAATCATTGCTCTAACGTAATGGTTCGAGAAAACGTAATCAATCTTTGAGATCTGCTCCTGCCCAGAAGGGAGCAAAGTGAGATTTGTTGCCTGTACTTTCTCTGATATGGCCCTCACATGGTGGAATAGCCATGTCAAGTCACTTACACTCATAGTGGCTAACTCAATGGGCTGGGATAAATTAAAAGAATTAATGGTTGGGGACTACTACCCGAGAGGCGAGGTACAAAAATTGGAGCAGGAACTTTGGAGCCTTGCCATGATAGGCTCTGATATACTAGCCTACACTAATAGATTTAGCGACCTTGCTATTTTGTGTCCAGGGATGGTTCCCAAAGAGAGCAAGATAATAGAGAGGTATATATGGGGACGTCCTCCTCCACTTTAAGGGAATGTTTTCTCGTCAAAGCCTATTACATTCGATAGCGCCAAAGGCTTGGCTCAAAGACTCTTTGACCATGGAGTCTGTCCACACGTAGCAACCCTTGTTGTGATAACCCGCAATCTCTCTCTGTAAGTCAGACTTGTTTCTGCTATCTGTTACTGTGTTTAGAGTCGGTTTGAGGGTCTCAAAGCCTAGTGCACTTAAGGGTTGAATGTTGGGAAGCGTTATCTGAGAAATAATAGTTTGTACTCGAACCTGGAACACCCTCAAAGGGAGTTCACGACCGCAAACTAGGTTCACGGCTGTGAACCCATGCTTGGGCCGTGAACCACCCTATATATATATATATATATATATATTTATATATATATATATATATATATATATATATATACATATACATATATATATATATATATATATATGTATATGATTGATCACACATTTTTCTCCTCATTTCTTCAGGCTCCATCAATGAACATCCCCATTCTCTCTCAACTATCATCAACCGTGAACACTTTTAAAGGCCTCAAAATGTATGTATTTCAATCCTTACTTATTCATGTTTAGAAACCCCATGATTCTAGCCTTGAATCATCACTTTTTCATCACCATCTTCATGGTCATGAAGAGTTCACTGTCGTGAACCCTTCATAGATGGGTCGTAAACCCATCAAATGTTCATGTGTTCTTGGGCCATGAACACATCTTGGGCCATGAACACTTCACGTGTTCATGGGCCTTGAACACATCTTGGGCCGTAAACCCATGGTGGTTTGGTTGTGAACTCCATTTTATCCCTCATTCTTGGTTCTAACACTTCATTGCAAGTGTTTCATACATTCTAAGGGTGTTTCCTATGGTCATTAGTGGTCTTAGACACTAATTTTAGGCCTATACATGTTAATATGTGCTTAATAGGACCGTACTATGCTCGAGGCTTCGCTTAGCATACCAAGCATCCTATGTTGGTCATTCATTCAAATCATTCACAATCAGGTGAGTTCATACCCCCATATTTTACAAGCTTTTTAATGTTTTTAAGGGGGGGGGGGGGTGGAATACAAGTAAAAGCACAATAAATTTTGTGTTTAAAAATATAATTTGGTGTCACACCCCAAAACCAAGAACGGCGGAAACGTTCTGGGGCGGAGGATGTCATGTAAAGTATCACAACACGGTAAATGTAAATAAGCAAACAACATCATCCATTGCATTAAATATATAATTTTAATACAAGCGTGTTCTGTACAGTTTTAGACACCAAAAATATAATGTAAATCAAAATAATAAGATGAGTCTTGAATGCGCTCCATCTTCTCAAAAGCTGGCCTCGGTACCTGTCTACTGATGACCTGAGAATGCTAGTTATTTTGAAAGAGTTTATCAGCATTAAGCTGGTGAGTTCATAAGTATTTTAGTGTCGATGTTTGTTATCAAAACGTTTGAACGTGTCTCAAGTGTATGTTTGTAAAATGTATCTAAGTGTTTGTAAAAGTTTGAATCTCTCAGAAAAACCTATATTTTCTATTAAAGTAGCCTTCTACCAAGGCTTAACTGGTTTGTATGCTCGTTTGTTGTAAAAGTGTGTAATTTCCCAAGTGTAACTATCATTTAACAAAATATAGTTTGTACATTGAAGTTTGAGTGAAATAATCACTAAATAAATGTAATAGGTAAATTATCGTAGTACTGTAGTGTTGTATTATAAGAACTACTGCTATACTAACTACCTTAAACTGGATTTATATTAAGGTATCATGTGACTAATTGCACCATACTATCGACTGGTAACAATGACATACGAATGGTCGTAATAACGGAATGACGTTTGGCACCCGCAGACCTGCAGGTCCGGCTGTAGCTAGCAGCAAGGTGTAGGATAGTCAATCCAGTATAGATCTATACGCAAACTCACGCTCTCCCTTCAAGAGACTCTGGCTACAACTCGGGCCATGGCATTTAAGTCATGCTCCGATTCATATCACAATAATGAACGTATTCTAGTATATGTAATGTAATGAACTGTTCTAGTATAGTTGTATATGTTCTTCCTCTAGTATAGTTGTATATGTTCTTCCTCTAGTGTAGTTGTATATGATCTCTTTCTAGTATAGCTGTATAAGTTCTCTTTCTAGTATAGTTGTATAAGTTCTCTTTCTAGTATAGTTGTATATGTTCTTCCTCTAGTATAGTTGTATATGATCTCTTTCTAGTATAGTTTTATAAGTTCTAGAAATTGTAGTAGGATAGTCAATCCTGTATTGACTCATGAATGAACTGACTCATTGATCTAGAAATTGTAGTAGTATGATCCTGTGTTACCCCAATGGTAACTTACTGATGATGTACTGATAAGTATGAATAAAGGAGTACTTTTATGTCTATATATGTACATTTGATATATAATTAATATTGAAACGACCTTCGGATGGTTACCCGAAATCCCACCAGACCACATCCAAATCGAGAAAAAGGAAATAGGGCGGATGGCCTTCCTAAGCCCTTTAAACATTGCTTATATATCTATACATATATGGGCATGCAGTTATAAGAAGTATAACAAAGTTTAAATAAAAGTATTTGATAAGTAAAAGAGTTTGTAAAACAGTTTGAAGTAAAACAGTGGATAAACAGTTTGAACAGTGATAAAATTATTGGTTTTCTAGTTATTAATCACATGTGATTAGTGTAATCACATGTGATTACTATAATACTATAAGCATTTAACTTTTATTCCCCCCCATAAAGTATTTAAAACATTTAAAAGTATTTCAAAGGTTAATTAAAGGGGTATGAACTCACTTGTGGTGAGTGGTTTCGATTGTAGTGTCGGATACCGTGCTAGGTGGCAAACGGAGACTTGTTCACACACACGAGCCTAGTTATCATATAATGAGCATATATATATAACTAATTAGCCAAATAATAACTTAATGAAATAAGTTGGAACACTTAGGAACATGTAAACACTTTGTATAAGTGTTATAGGTCCTAATGGTTGCATTTAAGTTGTTATGGGACAAGGCTAAAGGGGTTTAAAGCTTCCAAGGACCTTGTATAAGAGTTTACTACCCAATAAACCCCACCCAAGGAGTTCACGGTCGTAAACCCTTGAGTTTACGGCCGTGAACTCCAATCTTGATGGTTTTGGGTGTTTTAAGGTGCTAAATGATTTCTAGAATAAGCCTAGCTTGGTGGTTTAATCCTTTGGGTAGTTTAGGGCATAGATTATACTCCTTTGAGGAGTTTATGGCCAAAAGACCATATCCCTTAGAGTTTACGGCCGTAAACTCTCATGGGATGGATGTTTTAATTCTTTCAAGTCTCTTGCACAAGTAGGATAATTTCTAGGCTTTTGTTTAAGGCTAAGGGGAACCCTAGGCACACTTTGGTGCCCTTACTTGGTGTTTACGGCCCAAGAGCATTTCTTGGCCGTAAACTCCCTTTTAGGGGTGATTTTGATGTGTTAATGTCCCCATATTAGCTAGAAGTAATTGAGGGTTAAAGTCTAAAGCCTTTGGGGGTGATTAGGGCACATTTAAGCCCTTGAAATTAGTGTTTACGGTCCAAGAAACTCTTGGGCTGTAAACTCCTAAAGCTATGTGATCTTGATTGATTTCTAGTTTAAAATGATCCTACATATTATCCTAAGCTAGCTACCTAACAAGGAAATGGGACTAGATGGCCTTTAAGCTTCATTTTGGAGTTTACTCCCCAAGAACGTTCTTGGGCGGTAAACTCCCGGATCTCACATATTTGACATGTAATCTATGTTATTAAGCATAAAACAAGCATTATAACACAACTAGAGAAGTGTACTCACGATTTGGGATGAAAACCCGAAGATCCGTGAGAGAGAATATGACTTTTCTCTAGTTGGAAATGTGAATAATGAATGAATTTAATTCATCAATCTATTTATAGTCCTGAAATATTTTGGCAGAAAATATTTTTATTCCGGAATTGGACTCTAAGATTATGACGTTTTGAAATGCTCAAGTTTCACAAACCCATGAGCATCCACTCTCCTGATATCTCCTTAAACGTATACCCTAATGTACACAAACTTATTCGGAAAAGTCTAAAATTCATTGAAACTGGACTAGCTTCTATTGGATAGTTAATGTTCGTACAAACTGGGAATTTTGGCTTGTCACATTTGGTCTATTATATTTTCCTATAATTAGCGCGCATCAAAAATAAATCTTAATAAACATGATAAACATCGTTATTACTAGACTTGAAATCAGTTTTACCAAACATGTTAACATATAGATGTTACAAGTACAATTTTCAAATAGGGAAACAAACTTTTGAATTATCAAATAAAAGGTACTATTTTATAAGAATTCATATTTATAACAAAAAGGGGTTTTCATAGTATTATTTATGGATTCGTTAAGAGAACTACAATGTGAGAGACGTCTTCCAGGAAGTCTACCCCTTGTAACCAGAATCTCCTGGAGGGAGAGCGTCAGTTTCTGTATAGATCTATACAAGAGTGAAAGTCCCGCACGCTGACTATTAGCTACAATCAACATAGGGTGACAAATGTCATTCAGTTCTTTACGTCCGAAGTACGTCGTAATGTTATCATCCATCGTATGGTTATAAGAACTCACTGGGGAAACAACGACTCGTTCACGTAATAATGTACTTAAAAAAACAGTCATCGGGGTTAATAACTATGGGATTACTTAGTATATACATCAAGGTGATACCAAATTAACCTCCGACATGCAGTGGGATGTGTGACAGTGCCTTATTCCATGTTCCTTGTTTGGTTGTGGGTTTAGGGCAGAATCACCCAATCGACTGTCTATTTGATCTTGATTTCTATAACCTGTATATACTAAGTGATCACAGGAGGGTATTAACAACATTTTCAGTATACAAAACAATTCGTTTTCAACTAGTTTTAATTACGTAACAAAACTACGATACATTACTGGTGGTAGCCAGGATTTTCGAACAGAACAATGCTTAAACAACATAAGTATGGTAGATACTTGTACTCTTCGAATTGGAACAGATAATTCAATAACTTACACTTAGGGAAAATATAGGATTTTCCAGGATAAACTTCAGTACTTTGCAAACAATGGGATTATCATTCAACTAACGAATATTCATTATCAATTCTATAAATCTTTAGTCTATACAGCCGAGTTACATATGAAGAATATCTAATAGGCTGTGGAATGTGTGGTTTCCGCCTCATTCCCTATTCCATGTTTGGTTGTGGGTTTAGAGCAGATCCACACAATTAACTGTCTGTTCGATATTGGTTTATACATAACTAGTATGAACTAAGTAGTTATAGAGGAAATGGATTTAATCAAGCTTTTTATAAGAAAATATTTGATTTTCTCGAGGAACAATATCATCAGATATCAAAGGGCCAATACAATTAAATCTGTAAGTATATAATGAATACTTCAGGGTTATATACTTGAAGATCCGACTTGCAGTGGGATGTGTGATTCCGCTTCATTTCTTGTTCCTTGTTTGGTTGTGGGCTTGAGGCAGAACCACACAATTGATTGTTAGTTCAGTATGGATTGTATATGATTTGTATACACTAAGTACTCGCAGGAGGAACTAGTAAGAATCATTTGTTTTTACTTAAAATTCATTACATAAGAAAATATAAGGTTTTCTGTAGAAACACAACACACTTTTTGAAAGAACACATAGCGTTTTTCTAAGACAAAATGTCTATGAACTCACCAGCTTAATGTTGATACTCTTTCAAAACATACTTGTATTCTCAGGAAATTAGTACAGAGGTACACACACCAGGTTCTAGAAGATGGAGCATAGTAGCTTTGAGTCTTTACTTGAATTTAGTTTTGAAGTCAATGCTATATGAATCATATCTAATGTAACATTATAATATTAATACAATGGTGGTTTTTGCTTTGATTACTATTATTCAATTGTTGTGATACTATACATGACGTCCTCCACCACTGAACGTTTCCGCCGTTCTGGTTTGGGGGTGTGACAGATTGGTATCAGAGCGTTGTTTATAGTGAACTCAGTATATCAACCAGTAAAAGATATACAACTATAAATACAATGGGGCCGAAGTGCTCTGCTAAAAGTAAACTTTTAAAATATAAGTATTTTACGATAAGTATACTAACAAGCATGCATATTAAGAACAAGTATTACACTAAGATCAAATAAGAACAAAACGAACAAAAGTATTTGGATGTTGGACACTACAGTCAAACCTGGGCAGTTATGTAGTCATATCTGGAATAAATATAACCTGATCAACTATATTTATTTGAGATACGACCAACATGTGTTTGGGAGTGATAGTTGTGTCGCAACGATTCTAAAACTTACCTAACTCTATATACAAAAGATCTCTAGAACAAAACATAAAGATAAAATACTATAGAAGTGTTTTAGGCACTATAACAAACTTATATAAAAGCTAAAAGATCTTTAGTGGCAGGTCTATAGTTACGAAGTGCATGCTTCCAAGGTTATAATTAGGACCTTATAGACTTAGAGTTGGTGATCTTCGCTCTACTACATATTCCTTGTTTGGTTGTGGTTTTGTAGTAGGATCACCTATTCAAAGGTCTATTTGATCTTGGTTATATACAGCTTGCATGCACTGCTTGAATATAGGAGAACCAAGTTTGGATCATTAATAACTTCAAAAGAAGCATTTTATTTAAACTCATAAGATTCTTTAGACATTCCCATTCTCGCACGAACAACCTAGATGTAGACAGCCACTCCACTACAACCACCAACAGAGAAGTCGATGAGGAATAAGAGAGGATTAATAAAGTGGATTCCAAGGCGGAATCATACGAGGAGACAAATCTTCCATCAGGAAGTGATGGAGATCTGTGGTAGAGCTCGAAGCATGATCTACAGTGTAACAGTCGGGATTCCCAGGTATTATTTATTCTTATAAATTTGGTGATTTGTGAGGAGACTCGGCGAGTTGGAACTCAAACTCGCCAAGTATGATCGCGGTTTGGGCACGGGTTCGCGTCCGGACTCGGCGAGTCCAAAAGGTGGACTCGGCGAGACCACGCTGTTTAATGAAACCCTAATTTCTAGGGTATGAGACCTATTTAAAGAGGCTTATGGCCATCATTTGCGGCCACCAACCCCAGAGAGAACCCTAAAGAGTCTTTGAGCGTTTTGTGGAGAGAAGAGGAAGATCCTTGACTATTTGTGGGTGTTTTTGCATATAGAATAGGATCAAGGCAAGAGGAGACCAAAGAGGGTGCTAATCCAGTGATTCCTGAGCTCAGAGACTTCATTTGAGGTAACCATTCGTTCCTTTCTCAGTCCTTGGTGTAAATCTTAGAGTTAGGGTTTCTTTGTGGAATGATCCACGTAGTAATTGGCCTCTTCTTGTGTTGGTGCTTTAGATCTGGACCCAAAGAGGTCCAGAGACTCGTTTCCCTCAAGCTTTATGAGTGTTAATGGAGGCCATGAGCTTAGAATAGCATTCTAGAGACCATATCATCAAATAAGGCCTTTGAACCTTTGCATGAGCACCAAGATAGTAACTTTTCATGATGTATGTGCTTGGAAGGACTGGATCTATGAGTTATTGGAACGGATCTGACCTTAGGAGTGAGTTTGAGTTTATGCATGGCATAGACTCGCCGAGTCTGAAGAACACACTCGGCGAGTAGCATGAATATTGTCCATAACCACTCAGCGAGTGGTCTTGCCGAGTTAAAGGGTTGACTCAGTGAGTCAGGGAGAGTCATAGAGGGTTGACGGGTGGACTGAGTCAAGCTAGAACTCGCCGAGTTGTTCTTAAGACTCGGCGAGTTGAGTCGTGGTGGCCCCGCGATTCATACCAGGTGGAACTCGTCGAGTTAGGGAAGTACTCGACGTGTCAAGAGAGGATCCTAGGGAGTCAGTGAACACGTATAGACTCGCCGAGTCGCTTTAGTGCACTCGTCGAGTCCGGTCAAGTTGACCGTTGACCGTTGACCAGAGTTGACCGGTGTTGACTTGATAGGGGTAGTCAACCTTAGTTGTGAAAGTGTTAATTAGACATATATTGTGTTATAGGAGGATTATAGCTCGGGGGATCGAGCGCGAGTGATTTCCGGGATTTGCGAGTTATCGAGATACGCAAGGTGAGTTTTCTCACTATACTTTACCTTGAGTAGGTAACTAGAGTTATGTGACAGAGTATTTGTATGTTGTGTATGTTACGTGTTGTACTGCATTATTTCTATGTGATTTATGTTGTGCATGTTTACAAAGTTAGAACCGGAAGGTTCCTAGAGTTAGAACCAGAAGGTTCATAGAGTTAGAACTGGAAGGATCACAGAGTAGGGTCCACGGACCCACAGAGTTATAGCCTCGAGTGGCTAATATGTGTTATGTGTGGTATTTTGGGGAACTCACTAAGCTTCGTGCTTACAGTGTTTTGTGTTATGTGTTTCAGGTTTCTCTCAGGATCACGGGACGGCACCGGCTCGATTGTACACACTAGAGAAAGAGTCATGTTTTGAGGATCCTTGTTTATTATGAAAGTGAAAATGGAGTTATGTTTTGTAATTCGATTATGAATGAGATTTTAAGCAAAGTGTTTTTAAGAATTAAACGATTATTTTTAAATGAAAAATTATTTTGAAATTTTCGGTGTTACAAGTTGGTATCAGAGCCTTGGTTTGAGGGATTCGGATGTGCCTTCGGGTAAATCTGGACTCAAACTGAGGAAGTAAGAAAAGTTTTCAAAGAAATAATTTTCTAAAGCGAATAAGAGTTCAAAGAGAAAGCGAGAAAGAGCAGTGTGTACAATCAGCTAGAGCCCGAATGGTGATTTCCCAAAATACCCTTACTTTTGTGTTATGAGATATTTATGATGCACTTTATGAGATATTAATGCATGCTAGAGACAGGCTAGGTATTCCATATCTTAGGACTAGAGTGGCCTGATTTGTGATGACTTAGCCTAGGAATTGCTGTTATATGTGATGTGCTTTTGAGTATGTGATGAGTGAGAATATTTAGTTGGAATCCTTTAGCGGATTTGAGTAGAGGAGTAATCTAGGGGAGATACCTAGATAAGTACCATGGTACTTAGAGAAAGAATAGTTAGAACCCGCGAGGGGAAGAGTTACAGAGTTCGGTGGTACTTTCGAGGATGACCAGAGCAAGCAGAGTTATCACCCAGAGTGAGTCATATATATATTCTTCGATGCTCGAATGCTGCTTGCTTCGTGCTTTGTGGAACTCTCGATGATGGGAGTCAGCTACCAAGCGAATATGACGATATTCAGGAGGTAGATGGCTGGCATCATTAGGAGCTCTTCAGCAGCTGATGGCAGAGAAGTGTGGGAATTTAGGAAGAGCCTAGGGAGTAACCTTAGCCAGATGAGTGCGCTGGCAGAGTAGAGAATTTCGCTGGGGAGTGAGCGCGCGACGGAATTGGTGAACGAGAAGGTCGTGCAGCTACTTAAGAGCTCTGGGATAGTCCGTGTGGAAAGTATGGGTAGATGTGGCAGGTAGTATGGGCCCGTACTACTTAAAGCAGAGGACCCATACTTGATACAGGGAGTATTCTGAAGGTCCTAATGAGCGGATGGAGGAGTGATGTTATGGTTCGAGTACCATACATCGAAGCGTTTTGATGAATAATGTTATGGTTCGAGTACCATACATCAGAGCAGATTGAGGAGTGATGTTATGATTCGAGTACCATACATCAGAGTGGATTGAGGAGTGATATTATGGTTCGAGTACCATACATCAGAGCGGATTGAGAAATGATGTTATGGTTCGAGTACCATACATCGGAGCGGATCGAGGAGTGAACTTATGGTTCGAGTACCATAAATCGGAGCGGATGAAGGAATGATGTTATGGTTCGAGTACCATACATCGGAGTAGATGGAGTAGTGATGCTAAGGTTCGGGTACCATACACCGGAGCATATTGAGAAGAGATGTCATGGGATGAGTACCATGGTTCGTAGTGACTGATGCTTGTGGTTCTCTGGTTATCCGGTCACGATTGATGAGGTAGAGATTGGACGCTATGGGTTTTAGGCATGTGGGCCATGATTGAGTTCAAAGAGGCGTCCCTTGAGAGGGAGGTCAAGAGCCTTTCAGAGTATTTTGGTAAGGAGTCAGAGGGAAGGGAGAATTTCGGTCTGAGTTGAGCAATCAGTCGATAGAGGAGATGTCACCTTCTATGACCTGGGTGGTGCTATTTATGTTCGTGTGCGGAACATGAGAGGCATGATGTTTAAGTTTTGGGTTTGGGGGTAAACCCTTCAGGTTGTCATTGATGATGATTTTCCATCAGAGTATTAGGTAGCATGTGTGCTGCGAGGCAGTGATTTACCATGAGCAGATAGTTAGTTGGGACTGAGATAGTCGAGGACCACGTTACACCTATTTGAGTATAGTAGGGCGTATTGTAGAGGTATCAGTGGGGAGTCCAATCGAGTTAATCAGTGCAGTGGTTTTTCTATCTATGTTGGGTATTGAATATGGGAGTGGGTCCCTGTTCTTGGGATGATCCATGTGTTGGAACGTCGGTTGATGAGTCGAGGTGGGGGAGTATGATGATTTCGTGGTCCAGTCTATGAGTCAGTGATGTTATTGGACAGTTGAGTTGTTTGGTATTGGATTGGTATGAGACTTGGAACGACTAGAGGCAGTCGTGACGAGAAGTTCTTGAGGATTTCATCTGAGGTTCAGAGTTATGAGATCGATTGATTTCCTTAAAGGGGATTATCGGGCGTTGCGTAGCACTTTCCAGGAGCAGGTGCGTTATTGCTGGTGAAAATAGTTCGTGAGGTTGTTGATGTGTCAGATAGTGATGGCTCGAACCCTAAATGGCGGAGAACCGGGTGGTTTATTGAGAGAACCAGAGATTTGTGCAAGAGTGGTTAGGGGTTGGCTACAGAAACCTGCGGCTTGAATTCATGAGATCAGGGTGATTGGTGATCAAGGAAAGGTGCAGGGCGAGATAATGCATGTGGTATATGTCTGAGAGAAGGATGGGTGTCTCCACGACGGGTGGTCAATCGTCAGGAATCTGGTGGTGGTCAGAGTCGTTTCAAGTGGAAGACTCGTGATGATGGAATGGTCAGTTGAGAACTTCTGGGTTGAAATATGGGTAGAAGATTGTCGAGTAGCCAACTCCCGGGTTGGGATGTGTATTCTTGCTTGGATTTTGTGCAGTAGTGGAAAGGGTTTTGGAGGATCATCAGTATGTTCTGAAGGGTTACCGCCTTCCTTGTATTCCAATTTAGTGTTTGGATGCACTGAAGTTGCGCATTGAGTGAAATAGCAAATTAATATGGGATTCAGAGGAAATGTATTGTTGTATGTGTATGGTGCTGGGAGTAAGGGAATCAGTGGTAGAGGCAGGACATTGTGATGCTCTGTTAGGGTGTTCCGTGGTTTCCGCGTATAGCGTCCCGATTTCAGAGTTATTTAGAGTCTTGGGTTTAATATGGTTACTGATGTATCATGTATCCACGGTTCCAGTGGGAGCCCTTCGTGTATTGTCATCAAGAGGGATTATTTAAGGAAATGGATCTCCGCAGAGGTAGATTCTGTGTTATGGCGGTTGCCGCTAGAGTCTGTAATGCATATTAGGGCAAGTGTGTGTGTAACTATCTATGATAGTCTTCGGAGCATGAGTTGGTGACATAGTGTGGTGTTGTAATGAGAATGAGAGTATAGGGTGAAGCTACGGGGAGCCATAGTATTTGCCAGTCAGAGGGTGTTGTGATGCTACGGGGAGCTGTAGTACTCACAAGTCAGAGAGAGAGAGAGAGTCGTGATGCTACGGGGAGCCGTAGTATATGCCAGTCTGAGGGTGTTGTGATGCTACGGGGAGCCGTAGTACTCACAAGTCAGAGGGAGGGAGTCGTGGTACTACGGGGAGCAGTAGTACTCACTAGTTAGTTGGCGTTGTGATACTACGGGGAGCCGTAGTACTCACTAGTCAGAGGCTGTCGTAATGTTGCAGGAAGCCATAATACCCACTAGACGGCAAGAAAGTGTGATGATGGAGTGTTATCCGATAAGTGCATGATGCAAAAGAGTTTTAGGCTTGAGTAGCCCTAGTGTTGAGTTTTTGGAGCCTAGTGGTTAAACTGGGGCGAGACTGGGGTCTCCGTCTCTGTCGGTAGGGTGACCGAGGTGCGCGGGAGAATATGCGTAACAGACGCCAGAGGTCAGAGTTGAGTCGATCTTCGATTGGATTGTATTTTTTTTATGAGGAAAAGGGAATTTCGTGACTTGTGTGTCACTGGGCCGTGATAGTGGTCACGGGGAGGAAGTTAGTGAGATGTTTTGGATCATGTTATGTGTGACCTTGGGGGGTTCAACTGTGGGACCAAAGGCTGACCTAGTGCTCGGTATCGAAGATGAATATGAGAAATGAGATAGAGTTTACCATGGTGATGTCTGCGGACACTTAAGAGCGAGCGAACGATTCAGATGCTCGAGGATATGTTTCGGGCATGTGTATTAGATTTTGGGGGGAAATTGTGGCCCGTATTTGCCCTTGGTAGAGTTTTCCTACAACAAGAGCCATCATTAGTGAATCAGTATGCCACCCTTTGAGCTGTTGTAGGGAAGGGGGTATCGGACCCCATTTGCGGGGGAGAGGTAGAGCAACGTGTGATGGGAAGTACAGAGATCGTGCTTCAGACGTCAGAGCAGATACAACAGGTCAGGCAGAGGTTGTTGACCGCTCAGAGTCGCCAGAAGAGTTATGCGGACAGGCGTCGATCTGAGCTCGAATTTTTGGTCGGTGACTTTGTACTCCTGAAGGTCTCTCCATGGAAATGAGTGATCCGATTCAGGAAGAGGGGCAAGTTGGGGCCCCGATATATCGGTCCTTTTCGGGTGATCGCGAGGGTAGGCAGGATAGCCTATCTTTTGGATTTGCCAGCAAAGTTGGGGCAGATTCACGACACTTTCCACGTGTCGCAACTGTGGAAGTGTATAGCCGATGAGTCGGCAGTGGTTCCATTAGAGGATATTTAGGTGGATGCGAGCCTGAATTATGCTAAGAGACCAGTGGCAATCAGAGATCGGAAAATCAAGGTTCTGAGGAACAAGGAGGTACCCTTGGTTTTGGTTCAGTGGCAGCATCGGAAGGGGTCCAAGATGACTTGGGAGCCGGAGCGTGAGATGCGTGAGCAACATTCGGACTTATTTGCAGAGCGAGACTTCGAGGGCGAAGTCTAGTTCTAGTGGGGGAGAATTGTAACAGCCCGGATTCCCAGGTATTATTTATTCTTATAAAATTGGTGATTTGTGAGGAGACTCGGCGAGTTGGAGCTCAAACTCGCCGAGTATGATCAAGGTTTGGGCACGGGTTCGTGTCCAGACTCGACGAGTCCAAAAGGTGGACTCGGCGAGTCCACGCTATTTAATGAAACCCTAATTTCCAGGGTATGAGACCTATTTAAAGGGGCTTATGGCCGTTATTTGCGGCCACCAACCCCAGAGAGAACCCTAAAGAGTCTTTGAGCATTTTGTGAGAGAGAAGAGGAAGATCCTTGACTATTTGTGGGTGTTTTTGCATATAGTAGAGGATCAAGGCAAGAGGAGACCAAAGAGGGTACTAATCCAGTGATTCCTGAGCTCAGAGACTTCATTTGAGCTAAACATTCGTTCCTTTCTCAGTCCTTGGTGTAAATCTTAGAGTTAGGGTTTCTTTGTGGAATGATCCATGGAGTAATTGGCCTCTTCTCGTGTTGGTGCTTTAGATCTGGACCCAAAGAGGTCCAGAGACTCGTTTCCCTCAAGCTTTATGAGTGTTAATGGAGGCCATGAGCTTAGGATAGCATTCTAGAGACCATATCATCAAATAAGGCCTTTGAATCTTTGCATGAGCACCAAGATAGTAACTTTTCGTGATGTATGTGCTTGGAAGGACTGGAACTATGAGTTATTGGAACGGATCTGACCTCAGGAGTGGGTTTGAGTTTATGCATGGCATAGACTCGCCGAGTCCGAAGAACAGACTCGGCGAGTAGCATGAAGATTGTCCATAACCACTCAGCGAGTGGTCTTGCCGAGTTAAGGGGTTGACTCAGTGAGTCAGGGAGAGTCAGAGAGGGTTGACGGGTGGACTGAGTCAAGCTGGAACTCGCCGAGTTGTTCTTGACACTCGGCGAGTTGAGTCGTGGTGGCCCCGCGATTCATGCCAGGTGGAACTCGTCGAGTTAGGGAAGTACTCGACATGTCAAGAGAGGATCCTAGGGAGTCAGTGAACACGTATACACTTGCCGAGTCGCTCTAGTGCACTCGTCGAGTCCGGTCAAGTTGAGCGTTGACCGTCGACCAGAGTTGACCAGTGTTGACTTGATAGGGGTAGTCAACCTTAGTTGTGAAAGTGTTAATTAGAGATATATTGTGTTATAGGAGGATTATAGCTCGGGGGATCGAGCGCGAGTGATTTCAGGGATTTGCGAGTTATCGAGATACGCGAGTATTTCTATGTGATTTATGTTGTGCATGTTTACAGAGTTAGAATCGGAAGGTTCCCAGAGTTACACCCGGAAGGTTCACAAAGTTAGAACCGCAAGGTTCACAAAGTAGGGTCCACGGACCCACAGAGTTATAGCCTCGAGTGGCTAATATGTGTTATGTGTGGTATTTTGGGGAACTCACTAAGATTCGTGCTTACAGTGTTTTGTGTTATGTGTTTCAGGTTTCTCTCAGGATCACGGGACGACACCGACTCGATTGTACACACCAGAGAAACAGTCATATTTTGAGGATCCTGGTTTATTATGCAAGTGAAAATGGAGTTATGTTTTGTAATTCGATTATGAGTGAGATTTTAAGCAAAGTGTTTTTAAGAATTAAACGATTATTTTTAAATGAAAAAATGTTTTGAAATTTTCGGTGTTACATACAGTGAATAGGAAAACCATAAGAAAGTTTAGAGACAACAAATCCCCACAGCTGAATTCGGGACCATCATAAGTAGGACAGGAAACCCCTCCTGAGGCGCGTTGGGTGGTAGAGCACCCTATATGTCATAATAAAAATTAACTAACTAATACAAACTAGTAAGTTAGTGATTACACTGCTCACACTGTGTGTCAGGCTTATTGCCTTTATCATATTAGTTAGTAACAGTAAACCAGATCAGAGAACTTCACTAAGAGGGTAGTCATTATCAAAATGCATAACTCTAAATTTTGCATAGACCTATGTTATGAATTGCTTCAAGAGTCAGAACATGATAGACTCAGAACTAAAATAACATCGATTCGATTACCACTCGACTTATAACCACTTAGGACTTACCCTTGTTTCGTCTTTTCAAACTTATGGCAGAAAGATGCCACCGAAGAAGTCAAACCAAAACAAAAACAAAGCACCAGCATTGCCACCTCCTCAGTATGACCTGGTTGTCTTTCAGGCGGCAGTAACAGCCGCAGTGACAACTTTCATGACTCAAATCCACGCAAGTGGTACCGGTGGATCGGGTAGTGGAACCAACAGCTCTAACCATGGACACACAAGGGAGTGCTCATACAAAGACTTCATTATTTGTGGACACAAGTACTTTGATGGAAGTTGGGGAGTTATCGCTCTGATGCGATGGTTCGAGAAGACAAAATTGATTTTTGAGTTATGCGCGTGCCCAGAAGGGAGCAAAGTGAAGTTTGATGCTTGCAACTTCTCTGACAGAGCCCTTAAATCGTGGAATAGCCATGTCAAGTCATTGAATCTTCCAACAACAAACACAATGGGCTGTGAAAATCTAAAGGAGATGATGCTGGAAGAGTATTGCCCATGGGGCGAAGTACAGAAACTAGACCATGAGCTGTGGAATCTTACCATGGTAGGCATAGACATTGTAACATACACCGATAGATTCAGCGATTTGGCTGCACTATGCCCTAGGATGGTTACCCCAGAGAGCAAGAAGGTAGAGAGATACATTTTGGGACTACCTTCTCCAATCCAAGGAAACATATTAGCATTGAAACCTCTTACGTTTGACATTGCCAAACGCCTGGCTCGAACATTGGTGGATTGTGGAATCCGCCAAGGCATAATGGACCCCGTTCAAGAGTCAACCAAAGGAGGTGATGATAAACAAAGGTCCGAGAGCAGGAAGAAGATCCAATCAATAGAAGAACCTTCTGAGGGACAACAGAAGGGTGCAACCTATGTCGCCACGACACCAACCACCTTAGCACCCGACAGTCGTTATGCTGGAACCCTCCCTTAATGTGATAAGTGCAAATTTCATCATACCGGAAGGTGTCAAAAGCTGTATTGCAAGAACTGCCTCAGAAGGGGACAAACCATCTGCTTCTGTAGGGCACCAGAACGACCAATCTCTCAAGTCCCATTTGAGGAAGTAAGTCAGAGTTGCTATGAATGTGGCAAAGCAGGGCACTACATGAGAGATTGTCAATTAGCTAGAAACCCTAGTGTACAGGAAGATTGCTGATGATCACTGCAAGAGATTCTACTCTAGAAACCCCCGAGAACAGTGGTACGTTTTCCAACTCGAATCATTTCTCAAACCTACATTTTCAACTAGATCCAGACTATAATAATTTCTTCCTCATCTAAACAAAGCACATGGTTCATGTAGAAAATAAATACTCTTTCTGGTAAGCTATAATGACTTGGTGTAAACATTAGGGCCATATATAATTAAGAACCAATAGACTTAGAGTGTGTGATTCCGCCTTATTTCCTGTTCCTTGTCTGGTTGTGGATTTAGGGGAGAATCATGCATTCGACTGTCTTACCAACCATAATTATATATGACTTGTAGACACCAACCGATTATAGAAGAACCAGATAGGGATCATAATATGAAGTAACATTCACTAGAACGATCTTTCGGTTAGTACCCACACTTAATGCAGTACAAAACATTCGCGATAGTAATAACAAGGTCAAAACGCTCCTTCCGAACTAACTTAACACGTGATACGACAACATCATCCCATCTATTCTAACTGAGTCCATGCTATACCAAACCCATGTGTCACCAAGGAGAAGTACTCGAAATTTCATCTCGCTTCAAACCACCGAAGTACTCATGCGAAGAGTATGATATCCTATTGTAAACTTTGCTAAGTTTTCCTGACAAACCTCTTGGAAATACCACTCATGCAGCAAGTCAAGTTCAAGCACAGAGGCTAGGGAGAGATATGGTTAGCCTATCCATGTTAAGTGTATACATGAGGGTGGTATATAATTAAGATTCTACAAACTTAGGATGTATGTTTCCCCTATCTCCTGTTCCTTGTCTGGTTGTAGACCTGAGGCAGAGCCACCCATCCAACCGTCTTATCAATTTTAATTATGTACGACTTGTATACACGAGGCGATGATAGATGAACCAGGTACGAATCCTACCATGAACGTCAGGACAAAGGCTGCCGAGGACTATGAATGGACATGCTACCAATTGGATGAACATAGACAAGTAAGTCAAACCCACACTCTCCACAGATCAGAACAACAGACCCAACAATGATGATCCGCTAAAGCAACCAGCGAGGATCTGAATTCATTGAAAGAACGCAAGAATTTAATAGAACCGAAGTACCCGTGTCTTTTCCTTATTCTTAACCATCCGCTCAAAACCCGAATTTCAGGATGAAATTCCCTCTATCGGGGGGATGATGTGACAACCCGAAATCTCTCTCTGTAAGTCAGACTTCTTTCCGCTATCCATTACTGTGTTTAGAGTCAATTTAAGGGTCTCAGAGCCTAGTGCACTCAAAGGTTGAATGTTGGGAAGTCTTATCTGAGAATCAATAGTTTGCACTCGAACCTGGAACACCCTCAAAGGGAGTTCACTGCCGCTGTCACACCCCAAAACCGGAACGGTAGAAACGTTCTGTGGTGGATGACGTCATGTCAAGTATCACAACATATGCAATATAGTAATCAAAGTACAACAACCATTGCATTAATAGTAATAATTTTTACATAGTTTACATTTCATATTAACATCAAAGTAATACAAGGAATAATATAGATGCAGCTCGGTACTAGGCTGTCTTCACAAATGCTCTCGGGATGTACCTGTCTATCGCTGACCTGAGAATACAAGTTATTTTGAAAGCGAGTATCAGCATTTTATAATGTTGGTGTGTCCATAAGTATTTAGTGTCATTTGTATAAATACGCATTTTTATTCAAAATAACTTTATGAAAAGTAGTAGTTTAGAATCTACGGTGTGTTAGCGTCCTTTCCAGAAAATCCTATATTTTCTAAATAAGATCAGTCTTCTACCAAGACTCGACAATGTTATATTTTAAAGAGTAATTTTCCCTTAAATACTATCATTACCAAAATACGGTATTTGACTTTAAAGAAAGTAGGAGAATATCACTAGTAAAATACTAGGGGAAAATAACATGTGCCTCAGCAGTTATACTGCTGACTAAGGCAAAAGAAATCATAGACTCCAAGAGAGTATTGAATGAACGATACACCTGGCTCATTCTAACAAAAGGAAACAAAAACCCCAGACGGTATCAAATGAACGATACGGCTAGCAAGGTCTAAAACAAAGAAACACAGACCCCAGACAGTATCAAATGAACGATACAGCTAGCAAGGTCTAAAACAAAGAAACATAGACCCCAGACAGTATCAAATGAACGATACAGCTAGCAAGGTCTAAAACAAATGGTAATCCTAAGTGGGTTGTTTCAAGAATACCGTGTTAATTATCGTTACCTTAAGGACATGAATTATAAGGTAAACATGTAGATACTCGTAACCATACTGATTGAAACTGGAGTACTTGATGCCCTGCAAGCATTGGAATAAATGTGACATTTGTCACCCCTTGGCTTGGTAGGTCGAGGACTGTAGCTAGCGTTCAGGGTGCGGGAGTGTCAGTCCTGTATAGATCTATGCACACAATGCCCGCTCTCCCTCCAGGAGACTCTGGTTACCAACTTGACGACGGGGAGATCCGTGTCTTGAAGATGCATCTCGTATTTTGAATTCTATTGTAAGTACTGGAATAACGATATAGAATCACGAAGGAACTAACTTCGTTGGAATTATCTGTACTAGAAGGAGTAAATAGAATCTCCGAACTATTCCTATAATAGTTACTAGTGTCTCTGATCTATGAATGATGAATGGAAGGATGCCCTTGCTACCCAAGGGAAATGAACTCGTCGATGGAAACCTTTATGTTCGTATATATATACATGATATATAACTAATTTTTAAACGGCCTTCAGACAGATAACCGATACCCACCAGACCACATCCCAACGAGGAAAAGGAACTAGGGCGAACTAGCCTTCCTAAGTCTTTTAAACATTATTTATATAACTATACAAATACAGGCATGCATTTAACAAAATAAAAGCATAGAAGAAACATTGATGAAAACTTTGGAAAACCTTTATTCATAAGCTATTTATGACTTGATGTTAGTTTGTAAAACAAGTTTTGAAAACGATTTGATAAAACAGTTTAGGTGAAGAGAACCTTTGGGAAAACCTTTAACAAGAAAGTTCGACTTGATGTCATTCTATAAAACAAACTTGTCAAAACCTTTGAAAAACCTTCCGAATACTTATGATAATCTAAAAGAGAACTTCATATTTTAACAAGAGTTGAAAGCGAGATTGGATAATCTTAAGCTGGATACAATAGTATAACATGCAAAAAAATCATTTTTGCTATACAGTTATCAATCACATGTGATTTATCTAATAACTGTACAGTTCAACTTGTATTCCCCCCTATAAAAGCTGTTAAAATAATTTAAAAGGTTGATTCAGGGGTATGAACTCAACTGCTGTAAGTGGATCGGATGGAGGTGTCGGTTGGGTGCTCGGTGTCAAGTGAAGACTTGAACACACTTAATGACCTAATAACATATGAAGACATATGTTTACATATAATTAGTGATTACAACACTAGTCAAACATGTAAAAGCATCCTAATGTGCGGAAAACACTTTGGTCAAGTGCTAGGAGGCTATTGGGTTGCAATAAGGGAGTGTATGGCCTAGTTAGGGTGCTTACTCTTCAAGAGTAAACTCTTTATGGAGATTTCGGCCCTAAGACCATATCACTATGATTTTACCGTCGTAAAATCATGGGTGGTGTGTTATTGGATGCTAAAAGGTCTTATATCACTTGTAGAATTAGGCTAGGTTCAAATCTAGGGCGTAGGAAAGGGTTAAGGCTCCAAATGGACCATTCAGGGGAGTTCACGGCTGTAAACCTAGATTTTACAGTCGTAAAATCTAACTTGGTCATTCCCTTCATGAATTTAGGTCTTAAATTAAAGAATATAAAGTTCTATCCCTTTTTCCAAGTCAAATGGAGAAGTTAGGGCATCATTTGGCCTCATTATGGGAGTTTACGGTCAATGGACCAATCCTTGGGGGGTTTACGGCCGTAAACTCCTAGGCCTTGGTTTCTTTGATGTTTAAAGCCCTTACTTCATTTGTGGTTGATTCTAGACATTTACCCAAGCCTTAGGAGCTGTTTGAGGGAAATTCTAACACCTTAAAAGGTGTTCACGGCCCATGAAGAGGGGTTTACGGTCCAAGAGTGTTCTTGGGTTGTAAACTCATGTTTACTCACCATATGATATGATTTTGGGGTTCTAAGTTCATACATGCAAGTCTACAAGTCATATCGAAGCCCTAGGAGTGATTTGGAAGGGTTTTGGGGCTTCAAAACCCCACTTATGGGTGTTTGCAGTCCAAGAGTGTTATTGGGCCGTAAACACATGATTTTGCCACTTTTGGATGTCTTAAACACAAATTTGCATGTCAAATGAGTTAAACAACAAGTTAGGGTAGATCACTTACTAGTTTGGGGCTCGAAATGGGCAGTTTTTGGATTGAAAGCAACTTGTAGAGAGAGAGAGAGAGAGAGTAGAGAGAGTGAAAAGGGTGTAAATGAGGTTTACTCACCCTTATATAGGGGTTCAAGTTTGTGGCTCGGAGGAAATCTACCCGATACTGACGTTAAACAGGGCTTTTGGTCGCACCCGATTAAATGGTCGTAATTTGACTTGGTTGTAACTAAAATTTTTCATGGCGATATTGAGGGTGTTTCTAGGTTGTTCCAACCCTTACGGAGTCATAATAAAAGTCCCAAATTAATTAACCTAATCCAAAAAGGTTAATGGACAATTTACTAAAGCGAGTTTTATTAACTGAAAAAGAGGTTAAAATGACGGGATAAATTTCGGGTTGTCACAGCCGCAAACTAGGTTCACAACTGTGAACCCATGCTTAGGCCGTGAACCACCCTCTCTATATATATGTGATTCACACATTTTCTCCTCATTTCTTTAAGCTCCATCCATGAACATCCCCATTCTCTCTCCACTGTCATCAACCGTGAACACTCATAAAGGCTTCAAAAAGTAAGTATTTCAATCCTTAGTTGTTCATGTTTAGAAACCCCTTGATTCTAGCCTTGATTCATCACTTTTTCATCACCATCTTCATGGTCTTGAAGAGTTCATGGTCGTGAACCCTTCATATGGCCGTAAACCCTTCATAGATGGGTCGTAAACCCATCAAATGTTCATGTGTTCTTGGTCCATGAACCCATCTTGGGTCGTGAACCGTTCATGTGTTCTTGGGCCGTGAACACATCTTCGACCGTAAACCCATGGTCGTTTGGCCGTGAACTCCATTTCATCCCTCATTCTTGGTTTTAACACTTCATTGCAAGTGTTTCCTACATTCTAACATCCTATGGTCACTAGTGGTCTTAGACACTAATTTTAGGCCTATGCATCTTAATATGTGCTTAATAGGACCGTACTGTGATCGGTGCTTCACTTAGCACACCAAGCATCCTATCTTGGTCATTCATTCAAGTCATTCACAATCAGGTGAGTTCATACCCCCATATTTTACAAGCTTTTTAATATTTTTAAGGGGGGGGGGGGGAATACAAGTAAAAGAACATGAAATCTTGTGTTTAAAAATATAATTTGGTTTATATATTTTCCTATAATTAGCAACATGAAACATAAAACTTACTAAACATGATAAAATTGTTATTACTAGACTTGAAATCAGTTTTACAAAACATGTTAAGATACAGATGTTACAAGTACAGTTTTCAAACAGGGAAACAAACTTATGAATTATGAAATAAAAGGTACTATTTTATAAGAATTCGTATTTATCACAAAAAGGGGTTTTCATAGTATTATTTGTGGATTCGTTGAGAGAACTACAATGTGAGAGACGTCTTCCGGGACGTCTACCCCTTGTAACCAGAGTCTCTTGGAGGGAGAGCATGAGTTTGTGTATAGATCTATACGGGAGTGAAAATCCCGCACCATGAGTATTAGCTGTAGTCAACATAGGGTGACAAACGTCATTCAGTTCACGATGTTCAAAGTACATCATAATGTTATCGTCCATAATATGGTTCAAGGTTGCAGAAAACGCTCGACGTAGGCTCGACGGTGGACTGGGGTCAAGGGATTAATCGGCTAGGCTGGGATTAATCGAGGGATTAATAGGGTACCATTAATTATTAAAAAATTATTGAAAAATAAATAAATATAAAATTAATACTAATAATATAAGTAACCAAGTTAACGAATATATCAGTTCCTTGATGATTTGGATTAAACAACCATATCAGCCAAGAATTACAAATGTTCTTCATTTGTTCTTGAATGTTCTTCATCAGTTGTTCAAAATCATGTTTTCACAACAAGACCATTCAATCATTCAAGCCACCAAATTAAGAGTTGCAACAACCTCAAACCACCACCTCCTTGTTGTCCCCAATAAGAACAGCCAAATACCACCACCGACTCCATTTTTTTTTACTCCAACCACCAAACACCACCATTGACCACATTCTTGTTTGCATTTATTCTGCACCATCACAACCTGAGCTACTCCATCATTGTCACACCATAAACAACTGACAACCAAACTACCAAACCACCTACATATTCAATCCATGGTTCTTGATAACTTCATAGATGATCAAGGGACCAAAGTTTTGGTCAAGAATTTACCCGAATCCAAATACCCTTCACTCTATCTATCCAACAAGATTCACTCAGGCAATTGATTGGACACTTGGTGGGCATATGGTTTCATACAAAAAACAATTAACGATTTTTGCCCTACCTGTTACAACCAAGACACAAATCCAGCAAATAATTAAAAAAGATGAAGAAAGAACAAATAATTATAAAAAACTATTGCTTACCTGATGTTGCAAATGTCGACGATGAATTCACATTCAATCGCTAATGAGACTCACAGTAGTCTGAGCTAGCATGATCTCTAGAATGTAAAACTGAAGTCGTAGTCGTCGTCTCCAGAAATCAAAGTAAAATCAGAGTTGTCATCATTTGAGATTGAGCATCAATTTGTAATTCTTATTCCCTTTTGATGGAAACAGCGATGAATGATTTATAAAAGGGTATGAAATCGTTGGTCATAATCTTATAGCCACTCAAACTCTCCCAAAAACGACGTATGAAATCGTCGGTCCTTTGTCAATGAAATCGGAGTATGAAATCGTTGGAGTTATGTTGATGAAGTCGCTGCCAATGGGCTTATTAAAGATGTAGCTAGCAGCAGCATATTTAGATAATTTCCAAAAAATCATTCGATCAGATCATTGATCAACAAGGATCATGTCGAGCTAGAAGTGCAAGAAATTTTGAGGGTGCAGAGGGTTAAGGTTTCCCACATCGCTGGTGGGATAATAGATCAAGGAAACCTTATTCTATAAAAGGGGAGCCGACTCCTTCAAAAACAAAACCCAGTTATGCTTTGGGCTAGCTTCCTCCTTTGAGTCGGCTAGCTATTTGGTCTGATTTTGAGTCTGAATAGGCCCGATTTAGTCCGATTTGGACCGGTTTTTACCGATATTGACCAAGGTCGATAAGCCTAACCCTCTAAACCTTATTCGTAGGCCGTTGGAGGCCGCCAAGTGTCTAGGCACCGATTAATCTGCCGCATAGACCGATTTTTTCAACCACGGTATGGTTATAAGAACTCACTGGGGAAACAACGACTCATTCACGTGATAATATAATTAAAAAATAGTCATCAGGGTTAATAACTATAGGATTACTTAGTATATACATCAGGGTGATACAAAATTAACCCCCGACATGCAGTGGGATGTGTGACTTCCGCCTCATTCCTTGTTCCTTGTGTGGTTATGGGTTTAAGGCAAAATCACCTAATCGACTGTCTGTTCGATCTTGATTTCTACAACTCGTATATATTAATTGATCACATGAGGGTATTAACAACACTTTCAGTATACATAACAATTCATTTTCAACTAGTTTATTTATGTAATAAAACTACTATACATTACTGGTGGTAGCCAGGGTTTTCGAATAGAACACTGCTTAAACAACATACCTTTGGTAGATACTTGAACTTTTGATTTGGAACAAATAATTCAATAACTTACACTTAGGGAAAATATAGGATTTTCCAGGATAAACATCTGTACATTACAAACAATGGGGTTATCAATCAACTAACGAATATTTATTATTAATTCTATAAATCCTTAGTCTATACAACTGAGTTACATATGAAGAATATTCGATAGGTTGTGGAATGTGTGGTTTCTGCCTTATTCCCGGTTCCTTGTTTGGTTGTGGGTTTAGGGCAGATCCACACAATTAACAGTATGTTTGATATTTGTTTATACATAACTAGTATGAACTAAGTAGTTATAGAAGAAATGGGTTTAATCAAGCTTTTCATAAGAAAATATTGGATTTTATTGAGGAACAATATCATAATATATCAAAGGACCAATACAGTTAATACTTCAGGGTTATATACTTGAAGATCTTACTTGTAGTGGGATGTGTTATTCCGCTTCATTTCTTGTTCCTTGGTTGGTTGTGGGTTTGAGGCAGAACCACACAATCGATTGTTTGTTCGATCTGGATTGTATAAGATTTCCATAAACTAAGTACTCACAGGAGGAACTAGTAAGATTCATTTTTTTTACTTAACATTCATTACATAAGAAAATATGAGGTTCTCTTGAGAAACACAACGCACTTTTCGAAAGAACACAGAACAGTCTTCAAAAACAAAACGCTTATGAACTCAGCAGCTTAATGCTGATAATCTTTCAAAACCTACTTGTATTCTCAGGACATTAGTAGACAGGTACACGCACCGGGTTCAAGAAGATGGAGCATAGTAGCTTCGAGTCTTTACGTGTATTTACTTTTGAAGTCATGTTATATGAATCAAATGTAATGTAAACATTATCCTATTAATACAATGGTGGTTGTTGCTTTGATTACTATTATTCAATTGGTTTGATAGTATACATGACGTCCTCCGCCCCCGAACGTTTCCGTTGTTCCGGTTGGGGGTGTGACACTTGTCCCCGAACAAGCCAAAGTGAACGACAACAAAAGAAAGTTTTGGGACGGAAAGAAGAACCAACAGGCATCAAACTTGGCCAAGAAACTACGGATTGTGGTTGTTCATGCTGTAGTAACCCCTACTACCCCTACACCAGGAAAGCAATATGCTGGAAACCTCTCGAAGTGCAACAAGTGCAATTTCCATCATCATGGACCATGCCAGCAGATGCATTGTGTTAACTGTAACAGGAAGGGGCACATTGCCTGCTTCTGTAAGGCCCCGACAAAGCTAATCACCTACGTCCCTAGTATTAGAGTAAGTCAGGCATGCTACAGATGCGGTGAAATTAGGCACTTCAAGGGGAACTATTCAAAGGAGGGAAATGTTGATGCAGTGGGGAGAATTTTAGCAATAGGTCATGAAGAAGTTGTGGCAGATTACGCGGTGGTCATGGGTATGTTTCTCCTCGGTAACTCTTATGCATGCATACTCTTTGATAGTAGAGCAAAGAGGAGTTTCGAGAGCCACAAATTTAAATACTTACTCAAACGACAACCACAAACACTAAAGGAAATATTTATCGTAGAAATGGCTAACGGAAGGACTGAGAGCATTAACGATATATATATATATATATATATATATATATATGTATGTATATGTATGTATGTATATATATATATATATATATATATATATATAGCATGCACCCTCAATCTAGATAGCTATTCTTTCCAAATGGACCTTATGTCGGTCTCAATAAAAGTTTCAACGTTATCATCGGCATGGATTGGTTAAGTCCCCATCGTGAAAACATCCTATGTTATGAGAAATTCGTTCGCCTTAGCCTACTGAGTGGTGAAACCTTAGTCATCTATGGCGAAAAACCAGGCACGAAACTTGGAATCATCTCGTGCATCCAAGCCAAGAAGTACTTACAAAAGGAATACCATGTGTTCTTAGCCCACATGGTTAACAGGACTCAGGAAGTGAAAGACATAAAGAGCATTCCTGAGGTCCATGATTTTCCCGTCATCTTTCCCAAAGATCTTCCTGGAGTACCACCAGAACGCCAAGTCGAGTTTACTATAAACTTGAACCCTGGAGCTACACCTGTAGCCAAATCGCCTTATCGTCTAGCACGAACAGAGATGCAGGAACTATCCAGTCAAGTAAACGAACTACTCAGTGAGGGATTCATCAGACAGAGCTTCTCACCTTGGGGAGCACCGTTTTTGTTCGTGAAGAAGAAGCATGGATCGTTCCGAATGTGCATCGATTACCGCGAGCTAAACAAATTAACCATTAAGAATTGATACCCTATACCGCATATAGACGACTTGTTTGAACAACTTAAAGGAGAAAGCTACTTTTCAAAGATTGATTTAAGATCCAGGTGTCACCAATTACGAGTTGTAGAGGAAGATGTTCCCAAATCAGCCATCCAAACTCGTTAAGGTCACTACGAGTTTGTAGTGATGCCCTTCAAATTAACAATTGAACCCGTAGTGTTTATGGATTTAATGAACAGGGTGTGTCGTCCTTCCTTAGATAAATTTGTTATAGTATAATAGATGACATACTTATTTATTCACATAGTCTGCAGGAACATAGTCAGCACTTATGACGGGTCTTGGAAACATTACAAGCAGAAAAACTTTATGCAAAGTTCTTAAAGTGCGAATTTTGGATTCGGAGAGTAGAATTTCTCGGACATGTGGTCAGCAAAGAGGGAATTCATGTGCACCCTTCCAAAATTAAAGCAATTGAGACCTAGTCAGCACCAAGAACTCCTACGGAGATCTGTGAATTCTTAGGCCTCGCTGGCTACTATCGTAGGTTCATACATTATTTTTCTCAAAGATCACGAAGCCACTTACCACCGTGACCAAGAAGGGTGTATCCTTCAGTTGGGAATAGGAACCAGAAAATGCGTTCCCAACGCTAAAACAAGCCCTATGTAGTGCACCGATATTGTCCCTTCTAGAAGGGATAGAAGATTTCGTAGTATACTGCGATGCATCCGATCAAGGGCTAGGATGTGTTCTTATGCAACGGGGAAATGTCATCGCCTATGCCTCAAGACAACTTAAGACACACAAAGTCAACTACACTACTCAAGATCTTGAGCTTGGAGCGGTAGTTTTTGCTCTAAAGATCTAGAGACGCTACCTGTATGGTACAAAGAGCACCATTTTCACAGACCACAAAAGTCGTCAACACATATTCGACCAAAAGAAGTTGAACATCAGACGACGATGATGGGTAGAACTACTAAATGACTATGAATGCAAAATTCGTTATCATCCCGGCAAAGCTAACATAGTAGTTGATGCCTTTAGTCGAAAGGAGTATTTAGGTCATAGAGTCAACATAGTAGCTGATGCCCTTAGTCGAAAGAAGCCTTGAAACCCAAGAATGTGGCAGGTGAAGCCTTAAGATGAATGGACAAGAACTTAGATGTCAACGGTGATGGATTTCGTTATCTCATGAACCGGATCTAGACACCAAAGTTTGGTGGATTCAGAGATGTTGACATGGATGAGGCATACTAGTCACGACACTCCGTTCATCTAGGTTCAGACAAGATGTAACTGGACCTCAAGAAGTAATATTGGAGGCCAAACATGAAAGCAGAGATTGATACCTTTGTGGGAAACTATCATACTTGTGTCAAGGTTAAGATAGAATACCAAAAGCCCTCAGGTTTGCTATAGCAACCAAAAAAACCGGAGTTGAATTGGGAGCGGATTACAATGGATTTCTAACATAAGTTACCCAAGACAACGGGTGGTCTCAATACCATTTGGGTGATCGTCGATAGGTTAACCAAGTCTGCACACTTTCTGCCAAGTAAAGAGGCCGACAAAATGGAGAAACTGACTAGAAAATACATTAGAGAGATTGTACAACTACATGGTTTTCCCATATCTATTATCTTGGTAGAGACAGTAGATTCACCTCAAGGTTTTATTAGTCACTACAAAAATCCCTAGGAACTAGGTTGGATATGAGTATAGCCTACCATCCAGAAACTGATCGGCAAAGTGAGAGAACGATTCAAACATTAGAAGAGATGCTAAGATCTTGTGTGATTGACTTTGGTAAAGTATAGGATACCCATTTGCCACTTGTCAAATTCTTATACAACAAAATCTAACATACCAGCATTAAAGTTGCTCCATTCGAAGCCCTTTATGGCCGGAAGTGCAGATCACCTATGTGTTGGGCTGAAGTGAGTGATATGCAACTAGCTAAAGGACAAGTTCCTGACAGAACTTTCACTGTCCCAGAAATCATCAGAGAGACAACTAAAAAGATTGTTCATATTCGTGAATGACTGAAAGCCTCTAGGGACATAGAGAAGAGCTATGCAGACAAAAGACGAAAACCCTTGGAATTCATTGTTGGTGACCGCGTGCTATTGAAGGTCTCACCCTAGAAGGGAATGAAACGCTTTAGAAAGCATGACAAACTGAATCCAAGGTACATTAGGTCTTTCGAGATTATCACTAGAATCGGCCGAATAGCTTAAAAACTCAAACTACCCCAAGAAGTTAGCAACATACAAGATAAATGAGACTGTTGTGATCCCACTCGACGAAATCAAGATAAATGGGAGCCTCAGCTTCGTGGAAGAACCAGTAGATATGATAGATAAGGAGTCAAAAGAACCAAACAAAGTCATATACCTATTGTGAAGGTTCGCTGGAATGCCAAGCAGGGACCTGACTTCACTTGGGAGCGGGAAGATCAAATGAAACAAAAGTACCCACATCTTTTTCCCTAGTCCATGTGTATCACTTTACACTTAATTTTGGGATGAAATTCCCTTTAACGGTGGGGGGGGATGATGTGACAACCCGTTATTTTCAAGTCAATAAAATTCAACAAAGATTTATGAGAGTCAAACATTGGTCTAATAGTTACAAAACATTTGATGTAAATATGTTAATTTATAATACTTAATGTATTTTAGTTAAAGAACCAATACATCACAAACCGAGAATATTCGCATAGGACAACCTCGGATTGAAAACCCTTCGAACCGCAAACGTGCGACGCCGCAAACCTGTTCTCGGCCAAAAACTATTTTCTCGGATAGAGTTCCTGACCGAAATCAGCCCAAGTTCTATCTATTTCATGTTATTCAACGTGTTTTACCATGTCCCAACAAGGGTGTCCCATCATAATTTCATTCATATACACATGTGGGCCGAAATCAATACTGCATTCTTACACTTGTTGGCCGAAATCACCCTTTTTCCCTCTAAAAAACACAAGTGAAAACTCATCCTTTTCTCTCAAGTATCATACGAAACCACTTGAATCTTCATAGGATCTTGCCAAAAATTACCAAGTGTTCTTCATATATTTCGAAATCACCATCCAATCACCTTAGTTCCAAAAAAAAACGCCTTAATCTCCTTGATTTCACCAAGAACACTCTTCGAATCATCAAGCAACCGAAAACCCCCATGTAACCGAAAACACCTATTTTCGGTTGATTCTAACACTTTTTACAAGTGTTTCTTACATAATCGTTGTGTTATTTATCAATTAGATTGTTAACTTATTAACTTTTGTTCTATATCAGGTATACTTATTATTTAGGATACGACTTCTCGCATGGGTTCTGAACTAGAGGATCATTACTACTACATTGTATCTTCACTTGAACACTCACATAAGGTTAGTTCATACCCCTATGTTTTACCATTTTTAAATGCTTTTAGGGGGAGAATACAATCAAAACACACGGTAGTTGTGTTAACACTTACATAAGATTACAAATCATTTTAAGATATTTAATGCTTTTATAAACTTATCAAACCATTCTAAATTGTTTCTCTCTCTCTCTCTCTCTATACATATATATATATATATATATATATATATATATATATATATATATGATTTAACAAGCTTAGTACCAGTGTTTCTGTCTTAATTCATGTTCCTTGTTTGGTTGTGGGCTTAGGATAGGAATGCTTGTACAACTGTCTTTTAGATTATAATTATACATGCAACACACACACACACACACACACACACATATATATATATATATATATATATATATAAGTAGAAAACTTATTTTAATGACAATTACTGATCCTTTTGTACATACCGAGCAAAAGGGGTACTTCCTTAATCAGTTTCAGTACAAACATAACAACTTGTAAACTATAATAGGTACAATTACATGAACAAATACATAAGTACAATTACTTTTCATTAAAAATATACTATTCAGTTTCAAGAACAAGAAAACATATGGACACTATACATAAACGAGTTAATACTAGCATGTGAATCACTACTTCATGGTACCTACTAAGGTACATCCTAAAAGTCCTAAATTATAGCCAGAGTCTCCTAGAGGGAGAGCATGAATTTGTCTATAGATCTATACGGGATTGACAATCTCGCACCTCAATTGTTAGCTACAATTGGACCGACATGTCTAGGGGTGACAAATGTCATAACATTGACGCCTGAAGAACGTCGTGTAGGCTACTAGTCAGTTCAATATGGTTATAATCTCACTCGCGTTATGGATTAACTAAACATTTTGGTTTACAAAACAAACATTACTTCGGTGGTTTTATTTTAAGTAATAGGACTACCTATCATTATTTTCCAACACTATTACACAACCGAGTTAATACAAGTGCAGTACACTATTTGCTAGCAAATAATACATATATTTATGGAAAACACACACTAACACTATTTCAGAGTACAATAACATACAAACATTATGGTCTTAAGGCCTAAGACTACATTTCAATTATTGTAAAAAATATGGGATTTTCTGGGGAATACACTAACATCTTCATGGAACGAATACAAACATCAAATACTAAATGCTTATGAACTCACCAACTTAAATGTTGATACTCTCTTTTCAAAATAACTTGTATTCTCAGAGAACCAGTAGACAGGTGCACTCACTCAGATTTTTTAGAAGACGAAGCATATTCAAGAGTCTGCTTTTATTTTGCTATACATTTTCGGTGTATTGCAATCAATTGTAAGAACACACATGCACTAACTATATTTTAAATACAATGGATGTTGTTGCTTGTTTTACTATTATGCAATTGTTATGACACTGTATATGACGTCATCCGCCCACAAACGTTTCAGTCGTTCTAGTTTGGGGGTGTGACATAATGGATAATGTTTGACAAGGTTTTTTTAAATATAATTACAATACTATACACTTAAATATGTAAGGAAAATGAGTTAAATCATATAATGGCGGAAAATGTAAGCGCTCAAATTTTGTATTATTTTGTATAAAAAATAACATAATCTGATAGTACACGTCCGCATGATTCCATATATATATATATATATATATATATATATATATATAATGTTGAAAACGGAGTTCGTATGCTAAAGATAAACACACCGTAATAAAAAAAATGGGATAAAAACTAAATATTTAAATTAAATACATAAAAAGCGTCTTTTTGGTGTAACTGTTGCAATAATGAAAAAGTACATTTTATTACGATCACGTGGACAAAAATAC
Organism: Lactuca serriola; assembly: GCF_051521515.1. Taxonomy (NCBI): domain Eukaryota; kingdom Viridiplantae; phylum Streptophyta; class Magnoliopsida; order Asterales; family Asteraceae; genus Lactuca; species Lactuca serriola. Next base: position 120,277,210 of record NC_136414.1, read on the forward strand.
GGTCGAAAACGTAGTTCATACGTAAAATTTATGATCAACCATATAAAGCACACGAATCAACCGCATGTTACGGAACTTCAAACACAACGTTACGTGTCATAGGAGTTGATTTTTTTTATTTATGATATTTTCCCATGATCGTAACACAATTATGTAGCTCAGTATGTTTTCATCATTTTTTTTTGCAAAAAAATCATTAAGGATCGGACATAATGGCACTTTCCTGATAAAGGCTCTTCAAACGATTCGTTAGATGGCTTTTGGATATCGTTAGAAAAAAGATGGAAATATTTTATGAATCATGGAGTAAGATAGCATTTGATTCAATTGCTACCCTTTCTCTTTCACGAATGTCTAAGGTTGCACAAAAAACGGTCAAATCGCAGTAACCAAGAAACCATTGTAAATTGTACATTTAAACGTTATGTTTGCATAGCTGCAGGACTCATTAGGTGGATAATATTGTGTCGTACAACTCAGGTTATCAAGTGCTACAAACCTGTGGTCTCGTAAAATTTTACGGAAGTCGGATTTTGGAATCGGAACTCACGTTCGAGATCGCACCATACACATTTGATTCCCAACCATTTACCTTAATTGGCGATAAGCTGAGAGCAGTGTGTAGTTGATATGTGTACCATTCCATCCTCAAAACACTCCTGAAGCACTCCCTCCCCTCCCCCGTTTCTTTTTTGCCAAAATCACTAAACCATCGCCATCTGTCGCAACCTGCAGCCACCTCCGACCGCTACTAGCCACTCGCCTAATTCCCTTGACCCCTACAAGTGAAACAACCTACCATCCCTGACACCCGAAAACCCCTTTCTTGACCATCTTTTTTCTTGATGGTATCCCCAACACAACCACCGATGATCATTTTCCGACGAATCAATGTTGTTTTTCGGCGAACCGAACCTATTTTACGGCAAACCTCCGTCCATGTTTACGATAGAAAAATATGACGAGTCACTTGCTTTAGTCTGGTCACCTTCTGACTCGATCAGCAGCGAAACTTTGCCTGCTCGTTTTTCGACAAAACCGACATTTAAAAACTACGCTTCTAGGGTTAGTTTCAAGGCCCCATTTTAAACCCTTTTAGTGTTTTCAGGGGAGAATACATGTTTAAATGATATATAGTTTATATTATCTAGATTTGATCATTATTCTTTATTATAAACTACAATCGTTATTTAGTCGTATAATATTGTCGATAAAACTGTCACGTTTACATGACGACAAATTGTATTGTTTGAATCATTTTTTGAAACCTTGGATATTAACATTAATATGTCATTACTCTACCTATATAATATGGATAATTATTATACCCTATCGTTACTTTGCACGTTTAATTTTACAAAATAATCAAATGATTTAACTATAAAACATTATTACATTATTATATTTTAAAAAATAGCGTTAGCCTGATAAATTGAACTTTTAAAGTTAAGGCTACAATCAGTAGACCATTTTATTTAAATGTAATGGTACCATGATGCACATTGATAACCTAAGTGTAATACTTAGAAAGACCCATGATAAATCTTAAGTGAGCGGGAGAGTTATGTATAGATCTATATAGGTTGACACCCCATAAGTGATTGCTAGCTAAAACCTTGATAGAAGAGTCACATTGGTGATTACTTTCTATGCAGGTTGACACACCACAATTTATCTATAGGGACTCACGATAATGTTGAAGACATTAATATATAAGTTTAAATAATACTTATATAAAGTAAAAAACTAATCTTGGTATAAAAGTACATTTTTAACAAACATACTTTCATTCGAGAAAGTACATATATATCAAACATACTTTCTGTCAATAAAGTACACTTTTAGCGAACATACTTTTGGTCATGAAAGTATACTTTTAACGAACATAATTTTGGTTAAGAAATAATTCTTTTACCAAACATCTTTTTGGTTTAAAAGTACACTTTCGGTAAACATACTCTTTGATATAATAGTACACCTTCAGTAAACATACTTGTTGTATAAAAGTTCACGTCGACTCAATAATTTCAAATGAGTGAACTTACCAACAATACGTTGACACTTTTTCAAAATGCATGTATTCTTATGGAGTCACAATCACCTATAGATCGATGATGCAGTTGAGGCATCACATGTTATACCTCTGAACAAGTATCAATGAAATACATTTTCAATAATGATAATTCTACTAGTATGCTATGTTATTGTATTATTCTATATATGCAAGTGATTGTGATTCTTGATGAAGTCTCACCTCCTGTAAGGTTCGAAGTTTATAGTGAGGTGTCGAAGTATAGTTAGGCCTGTTCATTTTTTAAGTTAGTGTATTTTATTTCGAATGTATGTATTACATTGGGCATCTTAGTGTTCAAAGCTCTCATGTCTAGTCCTTATGTTTTTTTGTAAGCATCTATATGTTCCTATAAATAGCTAAGTTGTAGGTTGTCAAGAGAAACTTTTGTGAGGGTTTTACAAACTCGATTTAAATGAACATCATTTGGTATCAGAGCAGGATTCAATCAGTTGTATCTGGTTTTCTTGTTGTCTCAAAAGTTTTGAATTTCTATTTCCGATTCTAAAGATTTTCGCACTTTTGATTAATAAAACTTGTTCTAATCAATTGATTTGTTTCGATTATGCATTTAGTTTGATAAATAGAGTGTACTCTGATCTTTTTCCGAAAGAATCTTCTATGATATTTCATATTCTGAATCATTTCATCATCTCTATCCTTACAACAATGACAAATTTCAACATGAACACGGTGTCTAGTTATTCTCATCTGCTTCGATCTTACTCTAAGATTACAATGCTTATCCCAGAGTTCTATGAGCAATGGGCAGATCACATGGAGAATTATCCTAATGTTATAGATTAGGATCGATAGTTCTTTGTTACAAGTGGTAATTATCGTACAAGAAGGCTTGAACAAATTGGTACAGCTGGTTCTTCAGGTGGTGTTGCATTTCAAGCGGATTCCACTAATGGTTTACAATTATGTCTGAAGTTATATGACGGTGAAAGAGATCTAGGATACCTTGAAAGAGAAGTATCAAGGGAGTGTTTAAACAAGGAAGAGCTCGGTGAAGCAGTGTTTCTTAGAATTTGTAGAATTCAATCGGAAGGAAGGTGAAACAATTGAAAACTACTACGACCGTCTCAATAAGTTGATCTTCAAATGCTATTGTTATGGAGTCACTCGTTCCACACTTGAATACAATCTCACGTTCATGATGGGACTTCGAAAGGAATGGACAAACATCAGTTTAATGATCAAGACACAACAAAGATTTGATGGCTACTCATTCTTTACAATGTTCTCAAAGCTCATGAGAAAGAGATCGATGAGATAGCTGAAAACGGGAAGATGAATCTAGGAGGCCCTCTTTCTTTGATGTCAAAGGTGTCTGGAAAAAATATTGAGATCGAAGTAGCTGGGAAGGTTGATTCTGAAGATGAAGGTTTTCTTGTGAATTCGGAGGATGAGGTTGTGGCGTATTATTCCAACAACAAAGTGAAGAAGGTCTTCAAGAAGCCTTTCAATGCTAAGTACAAGAGCAACAACAAATTCAAGGGAAATTCTTCATCTGTGAAACGAAAAAGAGAGGAGTCGATAGTAGAGAAGAAGGAGAGTAGGACTGTTGCTGAGAAGGTTGAAAAGAAGCTGAAGGGAGATTTCGACTTCGACTACAATTACCGTAATGGTGTGAACCATCTAGCAGTTCACTACATGTTGAGGAAGAGAAAGGAGATGAAAGAAAGAGTCAAAGATGAGGCATATTATGTTGAGAGGTTGGAGGAACTAAGAGCTAGGACAAAAGGATTGTCACTTGTTGTGAAGGGAGATGCTGAAGGGGACGGAACCTAACAGATTTGGTCATCTGGTTTCAATGATGAGGAAATGCAAAACCCCACCCATGGAGAAATGTATTCTCATTTCAATGAGGGCACTTCTGATGACAAAAAGATCACTGGAAAATGATTTGTGCCGATAGGAGGTAACAAATATCCAGTGACATCGAAGGCAGACTCTCTTCTTGAATCTTTTGAAATTCCTTCAAGTTCTTATCATGATGTTTTATCTGATTTTCATGATACTCTCTCTTATGTTAATGACCTGCTTATTTCTGTTAGTAGCAAAGGTGAAAGGACCAAATCTTTGTTGCTAGAATCATAGAAACGTTTGGAATCTAAGAGAGGTCGAATAGATAGTCTAGAGCTACAACTGAAAAACATTACTCTAGATAGGGATGTTGTTAGATCAAAAAGTATTTTGTTAATGAAACAAAGAACTATCAATTGTAATAGTGCAAAAAGACTTTATGCTAAACTAACTGATATGCATCATTCGTTTGACATAAGCCAAGAACAAAATAGGAAGTTATTGCCTTTTCTAGTGTATGAAAGAGAGAAAATCGTTACAACTTCCTTTGATTGTGAGAAGAAAATCTGTGAATTAGATAAAGTCCCTAATGATTCGTATGCTGATGGGATTGTTTGTCACACCCCAAAACCAAGAACGGCGGAAACTTTCTGGGGCGGAGGACGTCATGTAAAGTATCACAACATAGTATAACAGTAAATAAGCAAACAACATCATCCATTGCATTAAATATATAATTTTAATACAAATGTGTTTCGTACAGTGATAGACACCAAAAAGTAAATCAAAATAATAAGATGAGTCTTGGATGCGCTCCAACTTCTCAAAAGCTGGCCTCGGTACCTGTCTACTGACGACCTGAGAATACAAGTTATTTTGAAAGAGTTTATCAGCATTAAGCCGGTGAGTTCATAAGTAATTTAGTGTCGGTGTTTGTAAGTGTTTGTAAAAGTTTGAATCTCCAAGAAAAACCTATATTTTCTATTAAAAGTAGCCTTCTACCATGGCGTAACTATTTTGTATCTTTGCTTATCGTAAAAGTGTGTAATTTTCCCAAGTGTAACTATCATTAACAAAATATAGTTTGTACATTAATGTTTAAGTGAAATGATTACTAAATGTATATATAAAGGGTAAATTATTGTAGTACTGTAGTGTTGTATTATAGGAGCTACTGTTGTACTAATTACCTTAAACCGGATTTATATTAAGGTATCATGTGATTAATTGTACCATACTATCGACTAGGTAACAACGACAAATGTAGGTCGTAAAAAGGTATGACGTTTGGCACCTGCAGAGCTGCAGGTCTGGCTGTAGCAAGCAGCAAGGTGTAGGATAGTCAATCCATTATAGATCTATACGCAAACTCATGCTCTCCCTCCAAGAGACTTTGGCTGCAACTCGGGCCATGAAATTTAAGGCATGCTCCGATACAGTGGATCACAATTTTTTCAATGTATTCATGTATATGTAATATATTGTTACTCGTTCTAGTATCGTTGTATATGTTCTCTCTCTCTAGTATAGTTGTATATGTTCTTCCTCTAGTATAGTTGTATATGTTCTTCTTCTAGTATAGTTGTATATGTTCTTCTTCTAGTATAGTTGTATATGTTTTTCTTCTAGTATAGTAGTATATGTTCTTCTTCTATTATAGTTGTATATGTTCTAACAGTAATGTAATGTATATGTTCTCATAGTAATAAGTACTGACTCATGAATGAACTGACTCATTGATCTAGGAATAGTATAAGTATGATCCTGTGCTACTCCGATGGTAACTTACTAATGATGTAACTAGTACGCATGAATATGGAAGAACTTTTATGACTATATATGTACACATGATATATAATTAATATTGAAACAACCTTCGAACGGCTACCCGATATCCCACTAGACCACATCTCAAGCGTGAAAAGGAAATAGGGCGGACGACCTTCCTAAGCCTTTTAAACATTGCTTATATAACTATATATATATGGGCATGCAATTTATAATAAGTATAACAAAGTTTAAGTAAATGTATTTGACAAGTAAAAGAGTTTGTAAAGCAGTTTGAAGTAAAACAGTTTGATAAACAGTTTGAACAGTAATAAAATCATTGGTTTTGTAGTTATTAATCACATGTGATTGATGTAATAACTATAAGTATTCAACTTGTATTCCACCCCATTAAAGTATTTAAAACATTTAAATGTATTTCAAAGGTTAGTTAAGGAGTATGAACTCACTTGTGGTGAGTGGATTGGATTGAAGTGTCGGGTACGGTGCAAGGTGACAAATGAAGACTTGTACACACGCACGAGCCTAGTTATCATATAATGAACATATATATAACTAATTAGCCAAATTATAACTAATAACATAAGTTGGGACACTCTAGAACATGAAAACACTTTGTTTCAAGTGTTAAAGATCACAAGGATTGCATCCAAGTGTTGGTAGGGCAAAGCTAGGGTGTTTTGAGTTCAAGGGTAAACTCCCTTGGAGTTTACGGTTTTGATGGTCATAACCCAAGGATTTTACAGCAATAAACTCTAGAGTTTTCGGTCGTAAACTCCAGTCCTGTTGACCATGTGTTGTTTTGTGGTTTAACAAGCCTTTTGAAGCATTTCTACTAGGTGGTTTGGCCTTTGGAAGGGACTAGGGCAACAAAAACACTCCTTGGAGGAGTTTACGGCCTCATGGACATTTCCCTTTGGGTTTACTACCGTAAACCCTTATGGAAAAGGGTATTGCCATGTATTCAAGTCGTTAACATAACTAGGTAATTGCCTAAGTTAGTTTTTAGGCCTAAGGAAGGAAAATGACCCATTTAAACATACTTTGGGGTGTTTACGGTTTTGGGAGATCCCCAAACTTTGAACACCTATAAATGTGGGTCTTTGGTGTTTTTCAAGGCTGAAAAACATCAATGGAAGGTTTAAACTTGTCAAGGTAAGTCTTAAACATCAAACTAGGGCTAAACAAGGGACTTAGGCACACTTTGGTGCCATTTATGGTGTTTACGGCCCAAGAACATTCTTGGACCGTGAACACCTCTAACCTTGTGTTTTTGGCATAATTTCTTGATGTTTAAATGTAATACTATCTTAATAACACTTAAGGATGGAAGTACTTAGTATTAGGAGGCATGATTTGAGCTAAAAGGCCAAGAACACTTAGTGTGTGTTCTTGGTGTTCTTGGAGTTTTGGAAATCTAGACAAAATACATAAATGAATGGATGAATGGATGCAAAAACACTAGATTAAGTGTTTTACTAACTTGAAATGGTTAGAATACTTACAACTTTGAAGATTTGGAAACAAATCTAGGATGATACTTGAAAGCCTTTTTGGAGTTTACTCTTTTGTGAAACTGGGGAGTAAACACAAATGGCTTAGACTTGGGAGGTAAACTCATACGTAGGTACGCGTTCATGGTTTTTGGGTGATTTTTCAACCCAAACATAAAAGTTTGGTCGGGAATTTCTAAGACAGAAGTGTTTGCGGTTTTTAAAATTCAACACCCGAGACGGCACTTTCTTTCACCCGTTTGTTTAAAAATAATATTAAAATAATCAAATGAACTTTATATTTCTTAAAAATAAGAAATAATGACATTGCCTTATGATACAAAGTGGTTGACTTTTAGGGTTTGACCGAATGGAAATTTCGGGTTTTCACATCATCCCCCTGTTAAAGGGAATTTCGACCCGAAATTAAAGTCTAAACAAATAAAGTAATTACAAATAACTAAGAAAAAAGCTGAGGGTATTTTAGTTTCATCTGATCCTCACGCTCCCAAGTGAATTCCAGTCCTCGCTTAGCGTTCCAGCAAACCTTCACAATCGGGATACGGCTTTGCTTCGTCTACTTGACTTCTCGGTCCATGATCTCTACTGGTTCTTCCACGAAGTTGAGGCTCTCGTTGATCTCGATCTCGTCGAGTGGGATTACGAGAGTCTCGTCGGCCAGACACTTTTTCAAGTTAGATACGTGGAATGTAGAATGTACGTTACAGAGTTCGTCGTGTAGGTTGAGTTTGTAAGCTACAAGGCCGATTCTTGCAAGAATCTCGGAGGGTCTTATATATCCCGGATTAAGCTTCCCACACTTACCGAAGCGTATCAAGCCCTTCCAGGGTGAGACTTTAAGAAGGACTCGGTCTCCCACCTAGAATTCCAAAGGTTTCCTTCGCTTATCAGCGTAGCTCTTCTGTCGGTATCGAAAGGCTTTCAATCGTTCACGGATCTGAACGATCTTCTCTGTCGTTTCCCGAATGATTTCCAGGCCTGTGAGAGTACTGTCAAAAACTTGCCCCTGAGCTAATTGGGTATCACCCACTTCAGCCCAGCACAGAGGGGATATGCACTTTCGGCCATAGAGGCTTCAAATGGAGCAGCCTTGATGAGTATCCCATGCCTTTCCAAAGTCAGTCGCACATGCTCTCAACAAATCTTCCAGTGTTTGGAAGGTCCTCTCACTTTGTCCGTCGGTCTGTGGATGATAGGCAGTGCTCATGTCCAGCCTTGATCCCAGGGAATGTTGTAGCGATTGCCAGAATCTTGAGGTGAACCTACTATCTCTATCAGAGATAATGGATATAGGTACACCATGTAGTCATACGATTTCCCTAATGTATGTTCTCGTAAGCTTCTCCATCTTGTCAGTTTCTTTGATAGGCAGGAAGTGTGCAGACTTGGTCAATGTATCGACGATGACCCATATGGTATCAAGTCCACCCGTGGTCTTGGGCAACTTGGTTATGAAATCCATAGTGATTCGCTCCCACTTCCATTCTGGAATCTCCGGTTGTTGTAGTAAACTGGAGGGCTTCTGGTACTCAACCTTAACCTTTGTGCAAGTAAGGCATTTACTTACGAAGGTAGAAATCTGCTTTCATATTAGGCCACTAGTATAACTTTTTAAGATCTAGATACATCTTATCTGAACCTGGGTGGACGGAATACCGAGTGTTGTGTGCCTCGGTCATGACCAAGTCTCGGAAACCACCGTGCTTCGGTGTCCAGATCCGGTTCATGAAATATAAGGCTCCACCACCCTTGGCTTCTAAATTTTTATCCATTCCTCTAAGGGATTCACTCGTCACATTTTCGGGTTTCATGGCTTCAAGCTGGGCCGCCTGAATTTGCTTAGACAAGTGTGAATGGATAGTCATTGTCAACGACTTGACTCTTCGACCAGAATATTCCTTCCGACTTAGGGCGTCTGCTACTACGTTGGCTTTACCCGGATGATAACGAATTTCGCATTCATAGTTAACTTCGTGTGTCTTCAACTGTCTCGAGGCGTAGGCGATGACCTTACCTCGTTGCATCAGAACACACCTGAGCCCTTGATTTGATGCATCGCAATAGACTACGAAGCCTTCTATCCCTTCGGGGAGGGATAGTATTGGTGCGGTGCACAAGGCTCGCTTGAGCGTTTGGAACACTTTCTCCTGTTTCTCTTCCCAGTCAAAGGCCACGGCTTTCTGGGTCAGCGTTGTAAGAGGTTTCGCAATTCGGGAGAAGTTCTGTATAAATCTGCGGTAGTAGCCAGCGAGACGTATAAATTGACGAATTTTGGTAGGCGTCTTCGGTGCTGACCAGTTCTCAATAGCCTTAATTTTGGATGGGTCCACGTGGATTCCCTCATCGCTTACCACGTGTCCTAAGAATTCGACTCTTCGGATCCAAAATTCACATTTATAGAACTTCGCATAGAGCTTCACCATTCGTAAAGTTCCTAGAACTTGTCGCAGGTGATCGCCATGCTCTTCCTTACTTCGGGAGTAGATCACGATGTCATCAATGAAGACAATGACGAACTGATCCAAGTAAGGTCGGCATACAGTTCGCCCCTTGCAGTTGGTCAAACAGATCGTCTTTGCGAGGCAGAGGGTAACAATTCTTGACCGTCAGTTTGTTGAGTTCTCTGTAGTCGATGCACATACGGAATGATCCGTCTTTCTTCTTAACGAACAAGACCGGTGCTCCCGAAGGCGAGAAACTTGGTCTTATAAAGCCCTTGCTGAGTAGTTCGTTAAGTTGACCAGATAGTTCCTGCATCTCTGCTGGTGCTAGTTGGTAGGGCGACTTCACTACTGGGGTAGCTCCTGGGACTAAGTCGATTCTGAACTCGACCTGTCGTTGCGGAGGTAATCCTGGTAGCTCTTCTGGGAAGATGTCGGGAAAGTCGCTCACTACTAGAATGTTCTTTAGTTCTTTCGTTTCGAAACTCGTATCGACAACGTGAGAAATGAATGCATGGTATTCTTTACGTAGATACTTCTGTGCTTAAATACTTGATATAATACGAAGACTCGCATCGGGTTTGTCGCCGTAGACGATAAGAGTTTCGTTAGACGGGAGGTTTAGATGGACTGCTTTCTTGTAGCACATGATGTCGGCGCGAAGAAGACTCAACCAATCCATGTCGATGATAACGTCGAAGCTTTTAATCGAGACCGGCATCAGGTCGATTGGAAATGAATGGTTATCTAGAGTTAGGGTACATCCTAAGTATATGCTATTTGTGCTTTCTGTTTTTCCATTAGCCATTTCTAGTGTGAATTGTCTTTAAGTGTGTGTGGTTGTTGTTTAAGAATGCGAGCAAATTTGTGTTTCTCGAAGCTTCGCTCCGATCCACTATCGAACAGAATACATGCATAGAAGTTATCGAGGAGGAACGTACCAGTCACCACCGTCGGGTTAGCAACTGCTTCCCCATGGCCTATTGCTAGTACCCTCCATGCTCCGCCAGCATTCTTCGCTTTGGGGTAGTCCCTCTTATAGTGGCCCGCTTCGCCACATCCATAGCAGTTCTGGCTCACGCCAGAGCCGGGGACTTGGGCGATCGGCCTCGCCGGAGATTTACAGAAACAGACTCTGTGTCCTTTCTTGTTGCAGTTAGTGCACTGCATTTCACGGCAGGGGCCGTTGTGGTGGTAGCTGCATTTTTTGCACTTAGGCAAACTTCCAGCATACTGCCCCACTGGAGCGGTAGCAGCAGCAGGGGTTATTGCGGCATGCACTGCCACAATTTGCTGCTTTTTGGCAGCTCGCTATTTCTTCTTCTCCTCCAAGAACTTCCGCTTAGTGTCAGCGGGTTTGGAGGGTTCCGAGATGGGTAGGGTTTTTGTTGCTGCAGGGGTTTTGACTCCATGGTCAATGAGTCGCTGTGCTAGTCGCTTGGCACTATCGAAGGTAGCAGGGTTTGATGATAGGACATTCCCCTGATACGGAGGCACTAGCCCCCATATGTACCTCTCGATCTTTTTCCGTTCAGTGGGAACCATATTGGGGCAGAGGGCCACCAGTTCGCTGAATCTGGCAGTATATGAGACTACGTCGGAGCCCTTCATGGTTAGGCTCCACAGCTCCAGCTCCAATTTTTGGATTTCGCCCCTTGGGCAGTATTCCTCTATCATGAGGTCCTTCATGGTTTCCCAACCCATGCCATTTGCCACTACAAGAGTTAGCGCTTTAACGTGGTCGTTCCACCATGTCAGGGTTTTTCCTTCAAAGGTGCAAGCGGCATATTTGACATTGCTCGCAGCAGGGCATGAACAAATTTCGAAGACTAATTCAATCTTCTCGAACCATTGTGAGAGGGCAATGACTCCGCCGGTTCCCTGAAAGGACTTCGGCTTGCAGTTGGTGAAATCCTTGTAGGAGCACTCTCTCAAGCGCACAAGGATTTCAGCAGGAATAGAGTCAACAGGGGTTCCACCTCTGCTGGCATCAGTAGAGTGATACTGAGCCATGGCGGTTGCCACTGCTGCAGCTACGGAAGCATTCAGGACTGCAGTATCGATGACCGGAGGAGGACGAGGAGGTGCAGGGTTATTCCTGGGAGATTTGCGAGGAGACATCTTTCAGCTATAAGTTTACAAAGATAAACAAAATGGTAAGAATCAATTGTAAGTGGGGTGAGAGTGACACATGGACTAACTAACCATAGCCCAACAGTTGAATGAGTGTTTGAGATCACAACAAAGAAGATTAGTAGGAAAACACAAGTGTACAGATTTGTCTCACAAATTAGGTAGTTGTCAATAATACTGGTATTACTCATGTAATAAGTTCAGGGAAAATTGACCTAACAGTAGGTCTTACATCATACCATAAGGAAAGTTTGACAGTTCCTAGATTCCTTGTTAGAGTATTGAAAGTTAGGAATATTTTACAGACAAGTGCTACTTAGAGCACAGATTCTAAAGGCTATTCCTTAACCAAAAGACAAAGATGTACAAGGCATCTTCTAACGGCGATGGGAATTCCTCGAGCGAACCCTGAGGTCTGCCACTTGACGAACCACCTCTTGAAGGTGCCACTCATGAGCCCTTTGACGAACTCGAAGTTCTATGACTTCGGCTCGGGAGGCAGTCAGCTGTTGCTGTAGGGTTTCATTGGTCCTCCTGGTCCGTTCTATTTCTTCTTCAAGACGGCGGATGCGGACTGTGTTGACACCAGAGTTGGCATCAATCTCCATGACCCGGTCGATGGCTGCTCGACCCTGCTCAACATTACGAGCTATTCTGCGGACAATGACGGGTAGAGCTAGATCCGCAGAGCCACCTTCGCTGAGGTTGTAAAAGCTCCGGTCCCCAATGTAAGGTAAGGTTTAACCCTGTTCATCACTCCAGCGATTTAGGTTGGTTTCCCACAAGGGTGTAGGACCTGGGAAAGCTGGTCGAGGGTTGTTGTTTAGGGCTTGACCTACTGGCGGTAGGTTGTTGACTTCAGGCTCAGATTCAGATCCATCAGAAAAGCCTTCTGCGAGGTGATCATCCAAAGGGATTGGATGCTCATCTTCGGGCTCTTCTTCGATCCACCCGGCATTGCCTTCATTTGGGAAGTACGGGTCGCCATGATGGAATCCAGCCATTTAAATCTACGTGACAAGAGAGGTATAAGAATATAGTATATAAGTAGCTTGTAGTACCACAAAATACCCCTATAGTATTTTAAGTTTTGGTTCTACTGATCTCCTTTTGGTATTGTTCGTAAGTTTTTAGACTTGTTAACATATCACAACCATTCTAGGGCATATGCTAATCACTCCTCGAACCAACATAGTTGGTCAGGCTAGGCCATTCCCAGGACTGACCATACATCCCCTAGCTAACTTGTGATATTTAACAATCGTAATAATTTTGTTCTTGTCATTGTAACACTGATTTTAGTATGAATGCAGACTAGTATACTTAATTAAATATTTTAATATTTAAAGTATAGACTCATGGTCAAAGTGCTTTAATCCCAAATGGGTTTATAATTAGTATATCTTTTATGGGTTAATATACTCAATTTACTATAAACAATGCTCTAATACCAATCTGTCACACCCCAAAACCAAGAACGGCGGAAACATTCTGGGGCGTAGGACGTCATGTAAAGTATCACAACACAGTATAACAGTAAATAAGAAAACAACATCATCCATTGCATTAAATATATAATTTTAATACAAGTGTGTTCCGTATAGTTATAGACACCAAAAAGTAAATCAAAATAATAAGATGAGTCTTGGATGCGCTCCATCTTCTCAAAAGTTGGCCTCGGTACCTGTGGACTGACGACCTAAGAATACAAGTTATTTTAAAAGAGTTTATTAGCATTAAGCTGGTGAGTTCATAAGTAATTTAGTGTCGGTGTTTGTAAGTGTTTGTAAAAGTTTGAATCTCTCAGAAAAACCTATATTTTCTATTAAAAGTAGCCTTCTACCAAGGCGTAACTGTTTCGTATGTTCGTTTATCGTAAAAGTGTGTAATTTTCCCAAGTGTAACTATCATTAACAAAATATAGTTTGTACATTAATTTTTAAGTGAAATGATCACTAAATGTATATAAAGGGTAAATTATTGTAATAATGTAGTGTTGTATTATAGGAACTACTGCTGTACTAACTACCTTAAACCGGATTTATATTAAGGTATCTTGTGATTAATTGTACCATACTATCGACTAGGTAACAACGACAAATGTAGGTCGTAAAAAGGTATGACGTTTGGCACCCGCAGACCTGCAGGTACGACAGTAGCTAGTAGCAAGGTGTAGGATAATCAACCCAGTATAGATCTATACGCAAACTCACGCTCTCCCTCCAAGAGACTCTAGCTACAACTCGGACCATGACATTTAAGGCATGCTCCGATACAGTGGATCACAATTTTGTCAACGTATTCATGTATATGTTATGTATTGTTACTCATTCTAGTATTGTTGTATATGTTCTCTCTCTACTATACTTGTATAAGTTCTTCCTCTAGTATAGTTGTATATGTTCTTCTTCTAGTATACTTGTATATGTTCTTCTTCTAGTATAGTTGTATATGTTCTTCTTCTAGTATAGTTGTATATGTTCTAATAGTAATGTAATGTATATGTTCTCATAGTAATAAGGACTGACTCATGAATGAACTGACTCATTGATCTAGCAATAGTAGAACAATGATCCTATGCTACCCCTGATGGTAACTTACTAATGATGTAACTAGTACGCATGAATATGGAAGAACTTTTATGACTATATATGTACACATGATATATAATTAATATTGAAACGACCTTCGGATGGCTACCCGATATCCCACTAGACCACATCTCAAGCGCGAAAAGGAAATAAGGCGGACGACCTTCCTAAGCCTTTTAAACATTGCTTATATAACTATACATATACGGGCATGCAATTTATAATAAGTATAACAAAGTTGAAGTAAATGTATTTGACAAGTAAAAGAGTTTGTAAAGCAGTTTGAAGTAAAATAAGTTGATAAACAGTTTGAACAGTAATAAAATCATTGGTTTTGTAGTTATTACTCACATGTGATTGATGTAATAACTATAAGTATTCAACTTGTATTCGCCCCCATTAAAGTATTTAAAACATTTAAAAGTATTTCAAAGGTTAGTTAAGGGCTATGAACTCACTTGTGGTGAGTGGATTGGATTGAAGTGTCGGGTACGGTGCAAGGTGACAAATGAAGACTTGTACACACGCACGAGCCTAGTTATCATATAATGAACATATATATAACTAATTAGCCAAATTATAACTAATAACATAAGTTGGGACACTCTAGAACATGAAAACACTTTGTTTCAAGTGTTAAAGATCACAAGGATTGCATCCAAGTGTTGGTAGGGCAAAGCTAGGGTGTTTTGAGTTCAAGGGTAAACTCCCTTGGAGTTTACGGTTTTGATGGTCATAACCCAAGGATTTTACAACAGTAAACTCTAGAGTTTTCGGTCGTAAACTCCAGTCCTGTTGACCATGTGTTGTTTTGTGGTTTAACAAGCCTTTTGAAGCATTTCTACTAGGTGGTTTGGCCTTTGGAAGGGACTAGGGCAACAAAAACACTCCTTGGAGGAGTTTACGGCCTCATGGACATTTCCCTTTGGGTTTACTACCGTAAACCCTTATGGAAAAGGGTATTGCCATGTTTTCAAGTCGTTAACATAACTAGGTAATTGCCTAAGTTAGTTTTTAGGCCTAAGGAAGGAAAATGACCCATTTAAACATACTTTGGGGTGTTTACGGTTTTGGGAGATCCCCAAACTTTGAACACCTATAAATGTGGGTCTTTGGTGTTTTTCAAGGCTGAAAAACATCAATGGAAGGTTTAAACTTGTCAAGGTAAGTCTTAAACATCAAACTAGGGCTAAACAAGGGACTTAGGCACACTTTGGTGCCATTTATGGTGTTTACGGCCCAAGAACATTCTAGGACCGTGAACACCTCTAACCTTGTGTTTTTGGCATAATTTCTTGATGTTTAAATGTAATACTAGCTTAATAACACTCAAGGATCCAAGTACTTACTATTAGGAGGCTTGATTTGAGCTAAAAGGCCAAGAACACTTAGTGTGTGTTCTTGGTGTTCTTGGTGTTTTGGAAATCTAGACAAAATACATAAATGAATGGATGAATAGATGCACAAATGCTAGATTAAGTGGTTTTCTAACTTGAAATGGTTAGAACACTTACAACTTTGAAGATTTGGAAACAAATCTACGATGATACTTGAAAGCCTTATTGGAGTTTACTCTTTTGTGAAATTGGGGAGTAAACAGAAATGGCTTAGACTTGGGCAGTAAACTCATACATAGGTATGAGTTCACGGTTTTGGGTAATTTTTCAACCCAAACATAAAAGTCTGGTCGGGAATTTCTAAGACGCGAAGTGTTTGCGGTTTTTAAAATTCAAAACCCGAGACGACACTTTCTTTCACCCGTTCGTTTAAAAATAATATTAGAATAATCAAACGAATTTTACATTTCTTAAAAATAAGAAATAATGACATTGACTTATGATACAAAGTGGTTGACTTTTAGGGTTTGACCGAATGAAGATTTCGGGTTGTTACATTGTTTGATTAGATGAATGTTTGAATGCTAATTAATTAGTTCATATTGTGAATGAGACTTTGACTAAGACTGAACAAATCAAATTTTTGAACATGACTAAGACTTCGACATTTGATTCTCAACAAAATTTTGTTGATATCGAAGATAATTCTGAGAAATATCAGTGAAATTGAGGAATAGGATACAATTGATTGCTCTCAATTGTCTGTCATTAATGTCACTTCGATGGCCCATGGCAAGGAAATTTGTCATGATTCTCGAGTTGTTATCGAACAAGTTTATGAGAAATAGAAAAGTTCAAAAAAGTGATGAAAGAAAAGGATCCTCATTACCTTGCAACCAACTCTGTTCTCTATCTGAATTTCAAATGCACCAACGAATTCGTGCTTCCTAATCAAATGTTCATTACCACTAGGAATGGTAACAAAGTTAATCCAGAAATCAACAAAATTGTTCTGGAAGACAACAAAGCAGCAACAAAATAAGGGTTTTTCTCAAACCAAAGCACCGTCGAAAATACCCTAATAAAAAAACTCATCGAATTTTCAAAGACAAAAATTGAAATGAGTTTGTGAAGTTAAATCAGAAAATTCAAAAGTTTATGTTCTAACAAATAATCCAGTTTCGAAAACTCAAAACACACGAGTACAAGGTTTTTAAGAAAATGTTCAAAAAGTTGCAAAAGAAGAAGGTGTTTCGATGTCAAATGGTCGAAACAAAGTCTATTGGAAAATGTCAAAACTTTTCAAAAGCAAAAAGTTTTTTAGCAAAAACCATCTGAACAAGTTGAGACGTTTTCAGAAAATAAGACTTGTGATCAAAGAAATCCACTCAAAAGCAAAATGATTTTCCAAAGAGTCAATCAAAAGTTCAAAAACCAGTTCAACCACCGGATGTTCAAATACAAAGAAATGAAAATTTTGTACAAAACCAACGTCCAAGGAAAGTTGTTACTAATTCTCAAAAAGACAGGTTTTCACAAAACAATTTTCAAAGAAATTTCAATCAATTCCGACATCCAAGTAATCAATTTCAATATCCAAGTAATCAATTTTGAGGTCCAAGAAGTTTTCCACAAGAACAAAAGGTTTTTAATCGAATATTTGTTGGTAATAACCAGCATTTTCAAAATCGGTTTCGAAACTCTTCAAAACCATCATTTCCAAAAAGAAATTTTGTAAAATAAGTAGTAAAGGAAAGTGAAGTGAGTCGTTTAAACCAACACAACCTCACTTTCCAAATCCAGATTCGAAGCAGAAAGTCAAATTCAATCGTTACATTTTTTTTCTTTCTGTCGACGCACACTAAGGCAGTAGAAATCGATGTTTTTTTATTAACGCACGAATGTAGGAACGAACGAACGCAAGGATAAGGATAGATCATTCTCTTTGGGGGTTATACCACATTTTTCCAAATGGTTCCTGAAGAAACATGACAAAAATTCAAACACTCCTAACCCTAATTAGTTAACATTTAAACTTTCCTTTTATGACACCTTGGCCCCTCAATTCACATTAAACCAATCAAATGAATTATGTTTAATCTAACATCCCATAAATCAATGTAATTAAATTATTTACCTCAATTTCCCACAAAACCATTTAATTAAATTATATACCCATTAAATATAAATTATTTCTTTTAGATTGTAATTGATATATATATATATATATATATATATATATATATATATATATATATATAATTTATTTCAATTCATACTCTTAGAGTCGTAATAAATTTACAACTACTAATACTCGAGTAATGGGAAGTTAACATTGTTTACAGATAGATTTCGGGTCGTTACACCAATAGATACATACATAACAAAGTCTTGTGGAGCTTCGTCATTACCACACATTCATTATCAAGAGAACTAACTAAGGTTCGACATATCACAAAATAGTTAGAATGGTGATGAACTAGGTCTGGTGAAACCATTGTTCAATAATTCTTGGAGTTGTGTCATTACCTCTTTCATTGATGTCAGTGCTAAACGGTAGGACACCTTTTCAATTGGCTTCTTGTCTGGCATTAGGTCGATTCTGAACTCTACCTGTCCCTGTAGTGGTAGTCCAGGTCATTCATTTGGAAATACGTCCAGAAAATCACACACTAGTGATATTGGAAGGTCATTGCTTTCTTCTCTTTCATTATGTTGATCACATATGCCAAGAAGGTTTTACATCATTTATTGAGACATCTTCTAGATTTCATCATTGTAATGATTCCAAACTTCACTCTACTCTTATCACCATATATGACGAAAGGTTTTTTTCTATGAGGATTGATGTACACCATCTTTCTTCCAAATAAGATCTCTGCAGAATTTTCTCCGAACCAATCCATGCCCAGATTTACATCAAATTTGTTTAACTCAAAGGGTAATATTCTTTATGAAATTGGTTTCCATTTATGTCGATGGTTACACTTTCTAACTTATTAATTCTACCATATCTGGAGAACTTAATCTATGTGGTGATAATTTAAGTTTTCTACCACATTCATTCGAAATAAAAGGAGTGATCTGCTCCTAAATCAAATAAAATCTTTTTAAGAATTTGGTTAACTAGGAATGTACCTAAAGCAACGTTAGTCTCTTCTTTGGCTTCATTGAGGGTCATTTGGTAGTTTCATCCCTTGTGTTTTGATGGTAGGATATTTGGGGTTGTTTTCTCAAACATAGGATAATCAGCTTTCATGTGCCCCACTTATCTGTAGTTATAGAAAACATTTCCATTAATGTAACACCCCCAAACCAAGGATGGCGGAAACGTCTGGGGGTGGAGGACTTCATGTATAGTATCACAACAACATGTATAATAGTGCACAAAGTAAATACAACCATCATAAATATAATTGAAAAAGTTATACCAATGTATATGTTTACATATTTCAAATCAATTACATTATGATGACAAAATGAACTGTTTGACGATTTATCGTCCCATCCTCAAAACGTTGTTGATTTCCTATTTCACTGAATTCCTGAGAATACAAGTAGTTTTGAAAAAGTGTCAACACAAAGGTTGGTGAGTTCATAAGCTTTTGATAGTAAGAGTTTGACAATCGATCTTTGTAAAGAGATGTATGTTACCAAGAAAAATCCAATATTTTCCTTATAAAAGTTATGTGGTCCAAAATACCAGGACCGAAAATGAACAAGTATTTGTCATACTTCAAGATATAAAAGTGGTTTGAAATTGGCGTAAAACCCTTTCTGTTTTGAGAAAACTACCGTAATGAATGGTGTGTAGTCTTAAATACCAAGACTGAAAATATACAACAATATCTGTAATTATTGATATAAAAGTGATTTTAAATCGACATAAAACCCTTTTTGATATGAAGGCGTACAAGTATTTTACCATACATAAAGTAATTTCAGTGAGCTAAATCGACATAACTCGCTAATTTAAAATTAGAACCCGTAAATCTTATGATTTGTTAATACCACATGTGAGCTATCATAACCATACTTGACTTAGACGGCCTCGTAATGCGATGTTCTTCAAGCGTCGCCGTTAAATGACACTTGTCACCACAGACTTGCTGGTCTAGCTGTTGCAAGCAGCTCAGGTGTGGGTTTGTCAAACCCAATATAGATCTATACACAACTATCACGTTCTCCCTACAAGAGACTCTAGTTATAACTTACAAGACTTTTTGAATTGGTTACTTTGGAAGTAACCCGAAGAAAGTGACTCACAAATTTATTCATTAACAGATTTACATGAACTAAACTGAAAACCTTTGATAACTAGTTTTGAAAAGTAAATGATACATAAACTATACCTATTATAGTTTATCCAAAACGTTTGTAATGTATAAGAACTCTTTCATGAAAATGCATTAGTGTTATGAATCCATTAACTATGCTTATTATAGCCTAATATACGTGTTCTAAATAAATGAATAATCTTATCATGAATGACTAAGTTTCAGTTTATGATGATAAACTAACATGGAAACACATTCAATATTGTTATACACTTTGCTCAACACAATACAAAGTGTTATGAAAGTTATATGATGTTAACAAGCTTTTAACCTTTCCGCGCTGCTTTAGAAAAGTCATAGAAAAATCGTACAAAGTCAAAAACTAAATCCGTAAATTCTGGGAGTTCCCAAAATGTGTCTAGTTTACTCATAAATTTTATCGTGATTTTTAATGACCTCCAACCTGGGTGAAAAAGTCCAGAATCACAGACTGGTCTGGATTGGTGTTTAAAATGATAGGCAGTTTTGTAAAAAGCGCCATAAACTGTAGAAAAATCATATGGAAATGTGCAAGTAGTCATTTTAAAGCTAAGAGCTGGAACTATTTGCACATAATACAGTTTTGAAAACTAAAATGTTTAAGTTGTCAAAAACAGTCCGTGAATGGAGTCCAACTTTTCTGATGAAAGCTGTTAGAAAAGTTTAGTTATGTTCTTGGTGTTTTAACTTGTATCCCCCCCCCCCCCTAAAAACTTAAGAAAACATGAAAATGTAGGGGTATGAACTCACCTTATATGATTTCAGTGAGTTAATGTTGAAGAAGTGAAGTGTTCAACTCAAGAACACTTGAAGAATTGCCTTGAAGATTCAAGAATCTAACACAATATGACGATATTTGTGTAAGCAATCTATGATTTGGATGAAGGATAGTAGAATATCTAAGTGTAGGAGGAAGATACTTACCAAATGTGGAGAGAAAATCTAAGATCAGCCCTTCAATCTCGAATTTTTAGAGAGAGGAAGTGAGAGAGAAAATATGTTTGATCTTTGGTGGAAGAATGAGAAAATGAGAGAAGTGTGAGGAGAGAGGAGAGTTTTCTAGCCTTTGACCAATTGTGTGGTTGGAAAATTTTGGGAAAAGTACAACGAAGTGACTAGGTATGGGCTGATGGGGAATAGTGACATGGAGTGGGTATGGGAGGTTGCTTGTGTCATAGATTAAAGCAAAGTCAACACTCCACCAATAATATCCCACCCACTCTTCTTGGATAAGGATTCTACTCTAAAAACGTGATTAATTGGGAAATAAGGGGTTCTATATATAAAAAAATGATTTTGGGTGAAAACCCCGTGTTAAAATAATTAAAATCGGGCTTATAACGCAAAGTAGTCGAAAACCGGGAAGAAAAGGGCATTACAGCGAGACTCCTCGGATTGGGCCGGAGGTTCGGTCCCTACTGTGCTGGGTCCGAAGCGAAATGAGGCGAAAGAGGGTAAGACCGAAATGGACCGAAATAGACCGAAATGGACCGAAGGGGAGGGTTCGATCCCTTATGCAAGGCTCGGTCCGAAGGGAGGGTTCGCTTCTGATGCCTTCGCTTGTAACAAGTTCGCTTCCTAAGAGGGGTTTCGGGTCCTTAAGAGGGTTCGACTCCTTAAGAGGGGTTTCGGGTCCTTAAGCCCTTTTTGTCCGTTCTTACCCCGTTTTAAGGGGTTTTTTACCCGGTTGAGGGTCGGGATGGCCCGAAAGACTTTAAAAAGTTTAAGGAACTTTTGAGAGAGATTTGGGAGAGATTTCACATACTTGGAGAGATTTGGGAGAGATTTGACATTCTTGGAGAGATTTTGCATACAGAGAGAGATTTGGGAGAGATTTGACATTCTTGGAGAGATTTGGTAGAGATTTGACATTCTTGGAGAGATTTCACATATAGAGAGAGATTTGGGAGAGATTTGAAATTCTTGGAGAGATTTCTCATACAAAGAGAGTTTTAGGAGAGATTTCACATTCTTGGAGAGATTTTGGAGAGATTTGACATACTTGGAGAGATTTCTCATACAAGGAGAGTTTTGGGAGAGATTTCACATTCTTGGAGAGATTTGGGAGGGATTTGAGATAAAGAGAGATAGAGTGAAAACGATTGAGAGAGGTTTCACGTGTGATATTTGTGAGTGTTTGGCTTCGCAAAGCAAGGTCCGTAAACCCCGTTAAGCCTTTTTAAACGATCTTACACACCCCCGATGAGTATGCAATATTGTTTTATCGGTTTGGTTTGTAACTTACCACAGTTTTAGGTTAAGGAGATCTAGATGTACGTACTTTTCGATTTATGATCTCTCATTACAATAGCGAGTTGTTTAGAAATTAGACAACGTAAACTCTAGTACCCACGGGCAAATTGAGTTGACCAGTTTGACTTGTTGACTTTAGTTGACTTTGACTTGACCGAAAATTGACGGTTGTCACATCATCCCCCCGTTAGAGGGAATTTCGTCCCGAAATTTGAATTTAGGCAAGGTGTAGGCATGAATAATCGAGCCAAGAAGTGGGGATACTTCTTAATCGATTTATTCTCGTGCTCCCAAGTGAATCCAAGTCCTTGGTTAGTATTCCAACGAACTTTCACTAATGGGAAGCGGCGTTGCTTCGTCCGCTTGACCTCTCGGTCCATGGTCACTACGGTTCTTCCACGAAGGGGAGGCCCTTGTGGAACTCGATCTCGTCGAGGGGAATTACAAGAGGCTCGTCGGATAGATACTTCTACAATTTTCAAGACGTGTCGGGTAGAATGTACTTTACCAAGCTCGCGGGAGTAGATTGAAGTACCGAGTTACAGGGCTGATTCTAACAAGAATCTTGAAGGGCCTAATTATCCTGGGTTTTAGCTTTCCATGCTTTCCGAAGCGTACTAAGCCTTCCCAGAGTGAGACTTCCAGAGGAATTTGGTCTCTTACTCTGGATTTCTAAAGGTTTCTCCCTCTTGTTTCTCTTCCCATAAAAGGGGTTGCTCCCTTCAGGGTCAACGTCGTAAGGGGGTTCCGTAATTTACGAGAAGTTCCAAAGGAACTAAGACGGTAGGTCAGCGAGACCTGGAATTTTGGCGTATTCCTGTTGACGCCTTTGGTGCTGACTGTTTCTCAACGGTTTTGATTAATTGAAAGGTTCCTTAAGAATTTCCACATCGATGATGATGTGTCTTAGGAATTCGACTCCTCAATTCCAAAACTCGTATCTAGAGAACTTCGGGTAAGGCTTCTCTGATCGTATTGCTTCCGCGGTTTGTTGTAGCTGCTCTCCTTGGTTTCCTTCTTAGTACGAGGGTAGATAAGCAAGTCATTTACAATGACAATGATGAACTGATCCTAGTAAGAATGGCATATCCTATTCATTACGTTCATGAATACTACGAGCGGGTTGTCCTATCCGAGGGGTATCACTACGGACTTGCAGTGTCCGCATCGAATTTGGAGGACTGTCCTCAGACATCCTTCTCCAATACTCGCGACTGGTGATATTCAGATCTGAGGTCCAATTCCTAAAGGGTACCTCGTTCCTTGCGTTGGTCGGCCTATTCGTCTATGCGAGGCAGATAGTAAAGGTTTCTACTGGAGATATTGTCGGGGCCTCTGAGGTCGATGGACCTTCGAGCAATTTGTCTTTCTATTTGAAGAATAAGACCGGAGCTCTCCAGGGTGAGAAGCTTGTTTCCTCAATTTCATTGTTGAGTAGTTTGACAGGTTTGACCTAGAAGTTCTTGCAGTTCGGTAGGAAGCATGTGGGTTTGGTTTACGCGACTAGACCTTTTTCGGATGATAGGACATTCACTCGTCCTCCTGGGAAACCTTGGCCCGAAGTTCATGGCAGGACTCGTACCTGGTCCATCTATCATTAACTTGCACATATAGGTCGTATGTGCTTAAGATTGGCAAGACAGTTGGATGGGTGACTCTGCCCCAAGTCGACAACAAGACATGGAACAGGAAATAGGGCGGAAGCACACATCCAATGTCCGTAGAATCTTAATTATACATTATCCTCGCGTATACACGTAGTAGTGGTAGACTAACCGTATCCGTCCCAAGCTTCTGTGCTTGAACCTTGTCTGTTGCATGTGTGACATTCCCGAAGTTCTCCTGTAAATACTTGTGATAAGGTTTCGGGAAGTATAACACTCCTTCGGTGCGTGTTTTGGAGTTTCACAGCGAGAGATAACCGGAGATCCGTGCTGGACGCGTTTATGGGAAACAAAGGTTCCGATATTCGGTGGGTTAGGTGAAGGGGCCTTTTGTAGTCGTTAAATCGGGAAGATGAGGACTTTACAAATTGAAACTGAATGGTGACAACCGAATCTTTTTAGATAACATGTGTTAAGCTGTATTCATAAGGAGAGATCACTAGAGTGATAGAGTATCTTGTGTTTCTTTTCAGGGTGTTCCGATTTGTTTGATATTATTATTACTATAGATGATTCATACCACAGTGTCTAGCACTGGTAGCGGGTGTGTCTCGATAGCCAGTAATGATACTTGATATCATGATCCTTGACAGGTCTCCTTACGATCGAGCGGTATATGAACGTCGTATGAAATTTGATGTTGGTGAAATCGTCGAGTGGGTGGCTCCACTCAATTCGTACTACTAGACATGGAATAGGAGTCAGGATGGAATTATTTGTTTCAAGACTTCAGTATTTTGATTATAATTAACCCCGATGTATGTACAAAGTCATCACATCTTACAGGTAATGAACCTAAGGTCATATATGAATGTCTTTGGTTTGATTTGACGAGAGAGTATTTTAACTATTTTAGAAAGACTGTGATTTTAGCAAACATACCAATTTCATTACAACATATGGTACTTAAACGTTTTTGTTGTTGGAAACATTACAAAAGTCCTAATATGGTTCCCTGTTACCCTTGCTGGTTCGTTTGTCACACTTCTCCGGCTCCCCCGTCATTCTTCTCAGTTGGACAGTTTCTCTTGAAGTGTCCTGTTTTGCCACATAGGAAGCACACTGGAATTACTTTGGTATTGGGGGTTGAAGCGATGTACTGAGTCGTGGCCCTACAGAAACGGACGGTGTACCCATTCTTGTTGTAGTTTTTACAGTGCATATCCCGGCAAGCCCCATTGTGATGGAAGCCACATTGGTTACACTTTGGGAGTGATCCCTTATATGCTCAGGCCAGTGTTTGGGCGGCAGACCCCGTGGCTAGTGTCAAGGCATGTGTAGTGACTGTTGTTGTAATGGCATGTGCAGCAACGAATTGCTTTCTTCTAACGAATTTTTGAGGTAGGATACACTTCTTTTTGTCCCAAAACTTTCGCTTCTTATTCGTAGGTTTGTGGCCTGAGGCGCCTTTGTTGGCAGGCACCCGTTGATGTTCCTGATTGTTACAACAGTCTGTATTGTCAGTACCGCTTCCATCTCTGCTGGCGTTGCTATTATTGAATTGCGTCATGATGGCTGTCACGGCTGCCGTGACTGCAGCCTGAAAAGTAGCAGAGTCCTTCTGCAGGGTTGGCGCCTTGCTGGTTGGTTGGTTGCCTCTTGGTGAAGACATATCTCTGTTCCATGATGAAAAATGACTTCGTTAGTGGAAATGATTATCTTAAGTGCATCCTTACGATTTATATTTACGCATATAAATTTTTGCACATACTGTACTATTCCTAGTGTTTCCGCTAACGTTCCTGAGATGGAGTTATGGCAGTGGGTAGGAGTAGGTTTTCTACAGGCGTTAAGCTTTACTCATCTTAGAATCATGTTTGTCCGAACACACTTGGCTGAGGAGTTTTGATGAGATCCGGTGCATTAGTGTTGGTATGATTGCACCCCATAGGTCTATGAAGAAGGAACTTCTCAACAAAATGTTTAAAGGTGATACGATAATGAGTTTTTAGAATGGCTATACATCGTGAGTTTTCTAACTAAGTTTATCTTATATCGATTTGTAACGTAATTCGGTTGTTAAGGGTGTTCTAAAAACAATTCATAACGAGATTCTTTATATGGTAAACTCATGTGTTTTAGTAGTTTTGTATCCAAGTGAAACCTTGAGATTTGATCCAAGCTAGGCCTTTCTTACGACCATTTGATGTATGCTTAGAGGTATAATTAAGACTAAATAGACCTTCGATTCAGTTAGGTATATCCTAAGCCCATCTTGTTAATATGACTCTAGTAATTGCGGTTTCAGCGAACATTTTTGGCCTCGGTGCAGGTCTACCTCACATCTGTGCATGGACGAGTTTTGATAGTAACTAGATCTCTCGATTAGTATGACCACTTAATTTGCAGTGTCGTGCTTTTATCTATAATAGAGTAGCACCAACGCATACTCATGAACCTAATTTACCAGGTCTTGTGAGCGGTATGAACTCTACTCACGACGATCCATCCCTTGTGATGCCTGAGGCAAGGTCAATGCACCTTGCAGCCCTGCCAATCGATGCTTGGCTGCAATCCTCCTCTCTTTGGATGCCGTGTGTCTACCCTGTTACTCTCTTTCCTCTCCACGAGCAGCGATAAGGTCCTAAAATAGAGTTGGTCTCGGGAATAGTACTCTAATTTCTGAGTCTCAGGTAGGTGAGATGGTAGGGTCTGTAGTAGCGCGCAGTTTTCTGATCTTGGGTTGTAGTCTTCCTGTTTTAATCACCGATGTTCGCGATCCGCCGGATCTTCACCGGGAGGGCTCTTTCAGTCGGTCCCCCGTGGTTGAGGTCATAGCACCCTCGTTGGTCTCCACGGTGGTTGTTGTCATTGTTGTCGACATTCAACCCTCGATCATGATTGCCCAACAGGGCATAGGTTCGATGTAGTCGAAACGGTTCGCGGAAACCCTTGCTATGCATGGATGGTTCCGGTTCTGCTTCTGATTCTTCTCATGACCATTCATCATTTCTCGGGTTCGAATTGGGAAAGTAGTGGTCGTCCGGTAAGTAGGATCTTGCGATGTTGTACTTGCGAGAATAGGAGTGGATGAGATAATTACTAGGCGTCTAACTCTATAATTAATTACTTATAGGGGTGATCCTTATTAGTTACTTCTATAATGACATAGTGCATACTAATTACATATAACAAGATATGATAGACCTTCGAATAAGTGATCCTACCCTAGGTCCACATCCAAACAAGGAAAAGGAAGTAAGTCAATGACCACAAGTTCTAAGTCTATGATTTCTAAGATATATATAACCTTAGAGTATCCACTTAGGGACTATAGACCTATTATTAAGGATCTATTTAGTTTTCATATAAGTTATGATATTACAAAATACTCCTATAGTATTTTAAACTCATGTTCTGTTCTAATGTTCTCATTGTGGTAGTGTTGGTAAGTTTTGAGACTTGTTGCCATATCACAACCATTCTTGGGCATGTGCTAACCACTCCTCGGACCAGCATAGTTGATCAGGCTATGCCACTCCCAAGACTGACCATACATCCCCGAGCTTACCTGTGATATCCAACAATCATTACTTTTGTTTTGTTCTAGAATGATGCTGACCTTAGTATGTATGCATGCATGTATACTTCTAATAGGAAATTATTTATTTCTAAAAGTATAATTGTTTTGAAAACTTTAAATCATATACTTTAGTCCCAATGCATCTACAGATTGTGTGACAACCGTCAATATTCGGTCAAGTTAAAGTCAACTAAAGTCAACAAGTCAAACGGGTCAACTCAATTTGCCCGTAGGTACTAGAGTTTACGTTATGTAATTTCTAAACAACTCTCTATTCTAATGAGAGATCATAAAACGAAAAGTGCGTACATCTAGATCTCCTTAACCTAAAACGGTGGTACATGGAGAGCCAAACCGATAAAACAATGATCAAGAACAATAAAACAATGTTGCATACTCATAGGGAGTGTGTAAGATCCTAAAACATGTCATAACGGGGTCTACGGACCTTGCATTGCGAAGCCGGACACTCACATTCGTCACACACGAAACCACTCTCAATCGTTTTCAATCAATCTCTTCTTATCCCAAATCTCTCTTTGTATGAGAAATCTCTCCAAGAATGTCAAATCTCTCCCAAATCTCTCTAAGTATGTGAAATCTCTCCCACATATCTCTTTGTATGAGAAATCTCTCCAACTATGTCAAATCTCTCCCAAATCTCTCTAAGTATGTGAAATCTCTCCCACATATCTCTTTGTATGAGAAATCTCTCCAAGTATGTCAAATCTCTCCCAAATCTCTCTAAGTATGTGAAATGTCTCCCACATATCTCTTTGTATGAGAAATCTCTCCAAGTATGTCAAATCTCTCCCAAATCTCTCTAAGTATGTGAAATCTCTCCCACATATCTCTTTGTATGAGAAATCTCTCCAAGTATGTCAAATCTCTCCCAAATCTCTCTAAGTATGTGAAATCTCTCCCACATATCTCTTTGTATGAGAAATCTCTCCAAGAATGTCAAATCTCTCCTAAATCTCTCTAAGTATGTGAAATCTCTCCCACATATCCCTCTGTATGTGAAATCTCTCCAAGTATGTCAAATCTCTCCCAAATCTCTCTAAGAATGTGAAATCTCTCCCAAATATTTCTCTGTATGTGAAATCTCTCCATGTATGTCAAATCTCTCCCAAATCTCTCTAAGAATGTGAAATCTCTCCCAAATACCTCTTTGTATGTGAAATCTCTCCAAGTACGTCAAATCTCTCCCAAATCTCTCTAAGTATGTGGAATCTCTCTCAAATCTCTCTCGAAATCTCTCCCAACTTTCTATAATCACTCGGGGCATCCCGACCCTTGAATTTGGCGAAAACAACCCAAAAACGGAAGTCTACGCGAAAAACGGACTTAAGGAACCGAAACCCTCTTAGGAACCGAAACCCCTCTTAGGACCCGAAAGTCCTCTTAGGAACCGAACCTTCTGATGAAGAGGAACCGAACCGAAGGTACTGTTCACTACTGTTCACTACAGTTCGTTCGGTTCTGACCATTTCCCCTTCTGATGACTAACCGAACCCTCCCTTCTGATGACTTGCCGAACCTTCTCTTCTGAGCACCGAGGACCGAACCTTCTCTTCTGAGCTTCGGACCGAACCCTCGGCCTAGGACCCTCGCTTCTGACTTCGGACCGAGCCCCTCGCCCTCGTTTCTTGTCCTGGTTCGCGTCTCGCATCCGGCTCAGCAACCACCATGACCGAACCTCGGCCTAGGGACCGAACCTCGGCCTAGGACCGAGAGGCCTCGCTGGGAAGCCTTTTTCTCCCGGTTTTCGATTAAAGTCGCGTTTTAAGCCCGTTTTTAATTATTTTAACGCGGGATTTTCACCCAAAATCATATTTTAACATAATAAACCCTAAATATTCACAATTTAATCATATTTTCATAAAAATCTTTATTTAAATAATAAAAGCAAGTGGGTAAAGTACAAAGAGGTGGAGTGTTGACTTTGCTTTACATTATGACACAAGCAACCACTCCCACACCCACTCTATGACCAGCCACTCCTCCCCACCATACCTTGTACTTTTTACCCCTCTTACAAGCCATCCCCACGTTCTAGGGCTGGTCACTCAACCTCTCTCCTCATTTTCTTTCAATCACTCTCATTCCACCAAAGATTCAACTCCAACTTTTCTCTCTAATTCAAGATCTCAAGGCTGATCATCAAGTGTTCTTCCACTCTTGGTAAGTGTAATCCATCCTCCTTGTGATTTTTACACTTCATTCTACTCAAATCATTGATAGCTTATACAAACTCCATAACTATGATGCTAGATTCTCAAAAATCTTCAAGGCATCTCCAAGTGTTCTTGAGTTAAACACCTCCATTCTTCAACAATCATCTACTGAAAACACTTAAGGTGAGTTCATACCCCCATATTTTCATGTTTTCTCAAGTTTTTAGGGGGGGGGGGGGGGAATACAAGTTAAAACACCAAGAACATAACTACACTTTTCTAACAGCCTTCATCAGAAGTTCAACCCCATTCACGGACTGTTTTGGACCACTTAAACACTTTTGCTTGAAAAACTGTTTTAGGTGTAAGTATTTCCCGTTCTTAGCTTTAAAATGACTACTTGCACATCTCCATACGATTTTTCTACAATTTATGGTGATTTTTACAAAACTGCCTATCATTTCAAACACCAATCCGGACCAGTCTGTGATTATGGACTTTTTCACCCAAGTTGGAGGTCATTAAAAATCATGATAAAAATTATGAGTAAACTAGACAAATTTTGGGAACTCTCAGAATTTACGGATTTAGTTTTCGACTTCGTATGATTTTTCTATGGCTTTTCTAAAACAGTGCAGGAAGGTCTAATTTAGTTAACATCATATAATTTTCATAACACTTTGTATTATGTTGAGCAAAGTGTATAATAATAAATTCTAAAGATTGAATGTGTTCCTTTGTAAATTTTATCATCATAACCTGAAAATAAGTCATTCATGATAAGATTATTCATTCATTTAGAACACGTATATAAGCTATAATAAGCATAGGTTAATGGATTTCATAACACTAACGCTTTTTCATAAAAGAGTTCTTATATATTACAAACATTTTGGATAAAACTATAATAGGTATAGTTTATGATACATCACATAACACACACGTACAAAAAGGGTACATACATACATAAAGGTTTTACACTCACGCACACAACTTGTAAACTTGTTAACCTAAATTGTGAGACAATCTCTTTCCGTACGTCCGAGTGCGGGATATAAATTCCTGTTAGTTATAATCAGAGTCTCCTGGAGGGAGAACGTGATAGTTGTGTATAGATCTATATTGGGTTTGACACCCCACACCTTGCTGCTAGCTACAGTGGGACCTGCAGGTCTACGGGTGACAAATGTCATTTCAGTTTTACGACGCCTGAGAAACGTCGTGGCAGGTTCACTTAGTCATAGTATGATTATAGCGACTCACATAGGGATATAACAATACATAAAGTTTACGAGATTTTTATAAAACTAAAATGGGTTTTATGTCGATTTTAAAATCACTTTTTATCTCAATAAGTACAGATATTACTGTACACTTTCGGTTTTGGTATTTATGACTACACATCATTTGAAACCACGTTTATAACTTTAAGTATGGACAATACTTGTTATTTTCTCGGTCCTGAGATTTAGGACTACATATACATAAAGTATTAACAAACATAAGAATATACGGGAATTTCATTTAATTCAAGCGCGTTTATGTCAATTTAAACACATATCATTTTCTATTAATAAGAGAGGTTACTTATACATTTTGGTCGTCGGTTATAAGACTACATTACATAAATTTTATAAAGAAAATATCGGATTTTCTGGATACATATTCTATCGCTTTTATAAGGAAAACGGTTTACTTCTCCAACAAAATCTCTTATGAACTCACCAACCTTTGTGTTGACACTTTTCAAAACTACTTGTATTCTCAGGAATTCAGTGAAAACAGGAAATCAACAACGTTTTGAGGATGGGACGATAAATCGTCAAACAGTTCATTTTGTTTCATAATGTAATTGATTCGAATCATGTAAACATATACTTTGGTGTAACATTTTCAATTATATTTATGATGGTTGTATTTACTTTGAGCACTATTATACTCGTTCTTGTGATACTCTACATGAAGTCCTCCACCCTCGGACGTTTCCGCCATCCTTGGTTTGGGGGTGTGACAGATTGGTATCAGAGCACTGTTTATAGTGAACTTAGTATATCGAACCACATAAGATATATAAACTATAAATACATTGGGACTAAAGTCTCTGATTTAAAGTTTTCCAAACAATTATACTTTTAGGAATAAATAATTTTCTAATTAAAAGTATACATGCATGCATACATACTAAGGTCAACATCATTCTAGAACAAAACAAAAGTAATGATTGTTGGATATCACAGGTAAGCTCGGGGATGTATGGTCACTCTTGGGAATGGCATAGCCTGATCAACTATGCTAGTCCGAGGAGTGATTAGCACATGCCCAAGAATGGTTGTGATATGGCAACAAGTCTAAATACTTACCAACACTACCACAATGAGATCATTAGAACAGGACGCAAGTTTAATATACTATAGGAGTATTTTGTGATATCATAACTTATATGAAAACTAAATAGATCCTTAATAATAGATCCTTAATAATAGATCTATAGCCCCTAAGTGGATACCCTAAGATATTATATAACTTAGAAATCATGGACTTAGAAATTGTAGTCATTGCCTTACTTCCTTTTCCTTGTTTGGATGTGGATCTAGGGTAGGATCACTTATTCAAAGGTCTATCATATCTTGTTATATGTAATTAGTATGAACTATGTCATTATAGAAGTAACTAATAAGGATCACCCCTATAAGTAATTAATTATAGAGTTAGACGCCTAGTAATCATCTCTTCCACTCTTATTCTCGCAAGTACAACATAGCAAGATCCTACTTACCGGAAGACCCCTACTTTCCCAATCCGAACCGTAGAAATGGTGAATGGTTATGAGGAGAATCAAAAGCGGAACCGGAGGTAATCAATCCTCCATGCATAGCAAGGGTTTCCGCGAACCGTTTCGACCACATCGAACCTGTGCCCCCTTGGGCAATCGTGATCGAGGGTTGATTGTCGACAACAATGACAACAACCACCATGTGGAGACCAACGAGGGTGCTATGACCTCAACCACGGGGGACCGACTGACAGAGCCCTCCCGGCGAAGACCCGGCAGATCGCGAACATCGGGGATTAAAGCAGGTAGACTATAACCCGAGTTCGGAAACTGCACGCTACTACAGGCCCTACTGTCTCACGTACCCGAGACTCGGAAAGAGACTACTATTTCGGAGACCAACTCTCTATTTAGGACCTTATCACCACTCAGGCAAAGGCAAGAGAGTAACGGGGTAGACACACAACATTCAAAGAGAGGAGGATTACAGCCAAGCATCGATTTGCAAGGTGCATCGACTTTGCCTCATGCATCGCAAGGGACAGATCGTCGTAAGTAGAGTTCATACCTCTCACGAGACCTTGTAAATTAGATTCGTGAGTATGCGTTGGTGCTACTCTATTCTAGGCGTAAGCACGACACTGGGGTTTAAGCGGTCATACTAAACGAGGGATCTAGTTTCTATCAAAACTTTTCCATGCACAGATGCGAGGTAAACCTACATCTAGGGCAAAAATTCTCACCAAAACCCAAATTACTACAGTCATATTAACAAGATGGGCTTAGGACATACCTAACAGACTCGAAGTACTACTTAGCCTTAATTATATAGCTAAGCATACATCAATTGGTCATAATAAGGACCTAGCTTGGGTCAAGTATAAGGGTCACTTGGATACAAAACTACTAAAAAAAAATTCATGGGTTCACCATATAAAGACTCCCGTTATGAAATGTTTTCAGAACGCCCTTAGCGACCAAATGACCTTACAAATCGATATAAGATAAAACTTAGTTAGAAACTCGTGACGTATAGCCATTCTAAAAACTCATTATCATCTCACCCTTAAACATTTTGTTGAGAAGTTCCTTCTTCATAGACTTGTGGGTGCGATCATACCAACACTAATACACCGGGTCCCATCAAAACTCCTCAGTCAAGCGTGTTTGGACACACATGATTCTAAGATGAGTAAAGCTTAACGCCCGTATGAAACTTACCCCTACCCACTGCTGTGACTCCATTTCAAGAATGTTAGCGGAAACACTAGGAATAGTACAGTAATGTGCAAAAATTTATATGCGTTAATATAAATCGTAAGGATGCACTTAAGATAATCATTTCCACTAACGAAGATGTTTTTCATCATGAAACAGAGCTATGTCTTCACCAAGAGGCAACCAACCAACTAGTAAGGCGCTAACTCTGCAGATAGACGCTGCTACTTTTCAGGCTGCAGTCACGGCAGCCGTGGCAGCCGTCATGGCACAGTTCAATGCTAACAACGCCAGCAGAAATGGAAGCGGTACTGACAATACAGATTGTGGTAACAACCAGGAGCACCAACAGGTGCCTGCCAGCGAAAATACCTCGGGCCACAAACCTACGAGCAAGAAGAGAAAGTTTTGGAACATGAAAGAGCGCCACCAATCTCAAAGATCCACTAAAAGACAACAACCTATGGCCACCCCCACCATCGCAACAGCAGTCACGACACATGCCTCGACACTAGCCACGGGTTCTGCCACCCAAACGTCAGCCAGACCATATGAGGGATCACTCCCAAAGTGTGTCAAGTGCGGATTCCATCACACAGGAGCTTGCCGAATTTTACAATGTGATAACTGCAACAGGAAAGGACATACCTCCCGTTTCTGTAAGGCCCCGACCCAGCATCTCCCTTCAATCACCAGCACCAGGGCGGACCCAGTATGCTACTTATGCGGTGAAATGGGACACTTCAAGAGAGAGTGTCCAACCGAGAAGAATGACGGAGGAGCCGGAGGAATGTAACAAACAAACCGGCAGGATCAGTAGGAAACCATATTAGGACTTTTGTAATGTTTCCAACGACAAAAACGTTTAAGTATCATATGTTTGTAATGAATTGTTATATGCTTGCTAAAATCCATGACTTAAAAAAAAAAAGTAGTAGTTAAAATACTCTCTCATTTAAATCGAACCAAATACATTCATATATGATCTTAAGATCATTACCTGTAAGATGTGATGACTTTGTGCATACATCGGGGTTAATTATAATCAAAATACTGAAGTCTTGAAACAAATAATTTCATCCCGACTCCTAATCCGTGTCTAGTAGTAAGAATTGAGTTGGGCCACCCACTCGACGATTCCCCAACATCAGATTACATACGACGTTCATATACCGTTCGATCATAGGGAGACCTGTCAGGGATCATGATGTCAAATATCATTACTAATTCTCGAAACACACCCACTGCCAGTGCTAGACACTATGGTGTGAATCATCTACAATAATGATAACATCAAAAAAAATGAATCACACTGAAAAGAAACACAAGATACTCTATCACTCTAGTGATCTCTTCTTGCGAATACAGCTTAGCTAGTTTTATCTAAAAAGATATTGTTGTCATCATCCAATTTTCATTGATATAGCCCTCATCTTCCTGATTTAATGTCTACAAAGGACACCTAACCCCCCCCCCCAAACATCGAAACCTTCGTCTCTCATAAACATCCAGCACGAACCTACGGATCATATTTTGGTATGGAACCCCAAAACACGCATCAGAGGAGTGTTATACTTCCCGAAACCTTATCACAAGTGCTTACAGGAGACCTCTGGGAATGTCACGCATGTAGCAGACAAGGTCCAAGCACAGAAGCTTGGGAAAGATATGGTACAAGTTCTGCCATGAACTTCGGGCCAAGGTTGCCCAGGAGGGCGAGTAAATGTCCTACCATCTAAGAAGGCCTAATCGTGTAAACCAAACCCACATGCTTCCTACTGAGCTACAAGAACTCTTAGGTCAAACCTGTCGAACTACTCAACAATGAAATTGAAGAATCAAGCTTCTCACCCTGGAAAGCTCTGTTCTTATTCTTCAAATAGAAAGGCAAATTGCTCATAGTTCCATTAACTTCAGAGGCCCTGACAATATCTCCAGTAGAAACCTTTACTATCTGCCTCACATAAACGAATAGGCCGACCAACCACAAGGAACGAGGTACCCTTCAGGAATTGGACCAGAGATCTGAATATCACCAGTCACGAGTATTGGAAAAGGATGTCCGAGGACAACCCTACAAATCCAATGCGGACGCTGCAAGTCCGTAGGGATACCCCTCGGATGGGACCAACCCGCTCGTTGTATTCATATGTTATGCCATTCTTACTAGGATCCGTTAGTCATTGTCATTGTAAGTGACTTGTTTATCTACCCTCGTAGTAAGAAGGAAACCAAGGAGAGCAGCAGCAACAAACCGCGAAAGCAATGCGATCAGAGAAGCTTTACCCGAAGTTCTCTAGATACGAGTTTGGAATTAAGGACTCAAATTCCTAAGACACATCCTTATCAATGTGGTAATCCTTAAGGACCCTTTCAATTGATCAAAACCGTTGAGAAACAATCAGCACCAAAGGCGTCAGCAGGAATACCCCAAAATTCTGGGTCTCACTGACCTACCGTCTTAGTTCCTTTAGAACTTCTCGTAAATTTCAGAATTCCCTTATGACTTTGACCATAAAGGAGCAACCCTTGACTGGAAAGAAAAGCAAAAGGAAGAAACCTTTGGAACTCCAGAATAAGAGACCAAATTCCTCTAGAAACCTCACTTTGGGCAGGTTTAGTACGCTTTGGAGAGCGTGGAAAGCCAAAACCCCAGATAATTATCCCTTTCGAGATTCTTGTAAGAATCAGCCTTGTAATCGCAACTTCAACCTACTCCCGCGAGTTTGGTAAAGTACATTCTACCCGACGCGTCCCGAACTTGCAGAAGTATCTATTCGACGAGACTCTTGTAATCCTCCTCGACGAAATCGAGTTCCACAAGAGCCTTATCTTCGTGAAAGAACCATAGTGACCATGGACCGAGAGGTTAAGCGAACGCAGCAACGCCGCTTCCCATTAGTGGAAGTTCGCTGGAATAATAACCAAGGACCTGGAGTCACGTAGGAGCGCGAGAACCAGTCGATTAGGAAGTATCCCCACTTCGTGGTTCGATTATTCGTGCCTACTCCTTGCCTAAATTCAAATTTCGGGACGAAATTCCCTCTAACGGGGGAATGATGTGACAACCGTCAATATTCGGTCAAGTCAAAGTCAACTAAAGTCAACAAGTCAAATGGGTCAACTCAATTTGCCTGTAGGTACTAGAGTTTACGTTATGTAATTTCTAAACAACTCTCTATTCTAATGAGAGATCATAAAACGAAAAGTGCGTACATCTAGATCTCCTTAACCTAAAACGGTCGTACGTGGAGAGCCAAACCGATAAAACAATGATCAAGAACAATAAAACAATGTTGCATACTCATAGGGAGTGTGTAAGATCCTAAAACATGGCATAACGGGGTCTACGGACCTTGCATTGCGAAGCCGGACACTCACATTCGTCACACACGAAATCACTCTCAATCGTTTTCAATCAATCTCTTCTTATCCCAAATCTCTCTTTGTATGAGAAATCTCTCCAAGAATGTCAAATCTCTCCCAAATCTCTCTAAGTATGTGAAATCTCTCCCACATATCTCTTTGTATGAGAAATGTCTCCAAGTATGTCAAATCTCTCCCAAATCTCTCTAAGTATGTGAAATCTCTCCCACATATCTCTTTGTATGAGAAATCTCTCCAAGTATGTCAAATCTCTCCCAAATCTCTCTAAGTATGTGAAATCTCTCCCACATATCTCTTTGTATGAGAAATCTCTCCAAGTATGTCAAATCTTTCCCAAATCTCTCTAAGTATGTGAAATCTCTCCCACATATCTCTTTGTATGAGAAATCTCTCCAAGTATGTCAAATCTCTCCCAAATCTCTCTTAGTATGTGAAGTCTCTCCCACATATCTCTTTGTATGAGAAATCTCTCCAAGTATGTCAAATCTCTCCCAAATCTCTCTAAGTATGTGAAATCTCTCCCACATATCTCTTTGTATGAGAAATCTCTCCAAGAATGTCAAATCTCTCCCAAATCTCTCTAAGTATGTGAAATCTCTCCCACATATCTCTCTGTATGTGAAATCTCTCCAAGTATGTCAAATCTCTCCCAAATCTCTCTAAGAATGTGAAATCTCTCCCAAATATCTCTCTGTATGTGAAATCTCTCCAAGTATGTCAAATCTCTCCCAAATCTCTCTAAGAATGTGAAATCTCTCCCAAATACCTCTTTGTATGTGAAATCTCTCCAAGTACGTCAAATCTCTCCCAAATCTCTCTGAGTATGTGGAATCTCTCTCAAATCTCTCTCGAAATCTCTCCCAACTTTCTATAATCACTTGGGGCATCCCGACCCTTGAATTTGGCGAAAACAGCCCAAAAACGGAAGTCTACGCGAAAAACGGACTTAAGGAACCGAAACCCCTCTTAGGACCCGAAAGTCCTCTTAGGAACCGAACCTTCTGATGAAGAGGAACCGAACCGAAGGTACTGTTCACTACTGTTCACTACAGTTCGTTCGGTTCTGACCATTTCCCCTTCTGATGACTAACCGAACCCTCCCTTCTGATGGCTTGCCGAACCTTCTCTTCTGAGGACCGAGGACCGAACCTTCTCTTCTGAGCTTCGGACCGAACCCTCGGCCTAAGCCCCTCGCTTCTGACTTCGGACCGAGCCCCTCGCCCTCGTTTCTTCTCCTGGTTCGCGTCTCGCATCCGGCTCAGCAACCACCATGACCGAACCTCGACCTAGGGACCGAACCTCGGCCTAGGACCGAGAGGCCTCGCTGGGAAGCCTTTTTCTCCCGGTTTTCGATTAAAGTCGCGTTTTAAGCCCGTTTTTAATTATTTTAACGCGGGATTTTCACCCAAAATCATATTTTAACATAATAAACCCTAAATATTCACAATTTAATCATATTTTCATAAAAATCTTTATTTAAATAATAAAAGCAAGTGGGTAAAGTACAAAGAGGTGGAGTGTTGACTTTGCTTTACATTATGACACAAGCAACCACTCCCACACCCACTCTATGACCAGCCACTCCTCCCCACCATACCTTGTACTTTTTACCCCTCTTACAAGCCATCCCCACGTTCTAGGGCTGGTCACTCAACCTCTCTCCTCATTTTCTTTCAATCACTCTCATTCCACCAAAGATTCAACTCCAACTTTTCTCTCTAATTCAAGATCTCAAGGCTGATCATCAAGTGTTCTTCCACTCTTGGTAAGTGTAATCCATCCTCCTTGTGATTTTTACACTTCATTCTACTCAAATCATTGATAGCTTATACAAACTCCATAACTATGATGCTAGATTCTCAAAAATCTTCAAGGCATCTCCAAGTGTTCTTGAGTTAAACACCTCCATTCTTCAACAATCATCTACTGAAAACACTTAAGGTGAGTTCATACCCCCATATTTTCATGTTTTCTCAAGTTTTTAGGGGGGGGGGGGGAATACAAGTTAAAACACCAAGAACATAACTACACTTTTCTAACAGCCTTCATCAGAAGTTCAACCCCATTCACGGACTGTTTTGGACCACTTAAACACTTTTGCTTGAAAAACTGTTTTAGGTGTAAGTATTTCCCGTTCTTAGCTTTAAAATGACTACTTGCACATCTCCATACGATTTTTCTACAATTTATGGTGATTTTTAGAAAACTGCCTATCATTTCAAACACCAATCCGGACCAGTCTGTGATTATGGACTTTTTCACCCAAGTTGGAGGTCATTAAAAATCATGATAAAAATTATGAGTAAACTAGACAAATTTTGGGAACTCTCAGAATTTACGGATTTAGTTTTCGACTTCGTATGATTTTTCTATGGCTTTTCTAAAACAGTGCAGGAAGGTCTAATTTAGTTAACATCATATAATTTTCATAACACTTTGTATTATGTTGAGCAAAGTGTATAATAATAAATTCTAAAGATTGAATGTGTTCCTTTGTAAATTTTATCATCATAACCTGAAAATAAGTCATTCATGATAAGATTATTCATTCATTTAGAACACGTATATAAGCTATAATAAGCAT
This sequence comes from Lactuca serriola, assembly GCF_051521515.1. Taxonomy (NCBI): domain Eukaryota; kingdom Viridiplantae; phylum Streptophyta; class Magnoliopsida; order Asterales; family Asteraceae; genus Lactuca; species Lactuca serriola. The sequence continues at coordinate 120,316,792 of NC_136414.1, forward strand.
AGGTTAATGGATTTCATAACACTAACGCTTTTTCATAAAAGAGTTCTTATATATTACAAACATTTTGGATAAAACTATAATAGGTATAGTTTATGATACATCACATAACACACACGTACAAAAAGGGTACATACATACATAAAGGTTTTACACTCACGCACACAACTTGTAAACTTGTTAACCTAAATTGTGAGACAATCTCTTTCCGTACGTCCCAGTGCGGGATATAAATTCCTGTTAGTTATAATCAGAGTCTCCTGGAGGGAGAACGTGATAGTTGTGTATAGATCTATATTGGGTTTGACACCCCACACCTTGCTGCTAGCTACAGTGGGACCTGCAGGTCTACGGGTGACAAATGTCATTTCAGTTTTACGACGCCTGAGAAACGTCGTGGCAGGTTCACTTAGTCATAGTATGATTATAGCGACTCACATAGGGATATAACAATACATAAAGTTTACGAGATTTTTATAAAACTAAAATGGGTTTTATGTCGATTTTAAAATCACTTTTTATCTCAATAAGTACAGATATTACTGTACACTTTCGGTTTTGGTATTTATGACTACACATCATTTGAAACCACGTTTATAACTTTAAGTATGGACAATACTTGTTATTTTCTCGGTCCTGAGATTTAGGACTACATATACATGAAGTATTAACAAACATAAGAATATACTGGAATTTCATTTAATTCAAGCGCGTTTATGTCAATTTAAACACATATCATTTTCTATTAATAAGAGAGGTTACTTATACATTTTGGTCGTCGGTTATAAGACTACATTACATAAATTTTATAAAGAAAATATCGGATTTTCTGGATACATATTCTATCGCTTTTATAAGGAAAACGGTTTACTTCTCCAACAAAATCTCTTATGAACTCACCAACCTTTGTGTTGACACTTTTCAAAACTACTTGTATTCTCAGGAATTCAGTGAAAACAGGAAATCAACAACGTTTTGAGGATGGGACGATAAATCGTCAAACAGTTCATTTTGTTTCATAATGTAATTGATTCGAATCATGTAAACATATACTTTGGTGTAACTTTTTCAATTATATTTATGATGGTTGTATTTACTTTGAGCACTATTATACTCGTTGTTGTGATACTCTACATGAAGTCCTCCACCCTCGGACGTTTCCGCCACCCTTGGTTTGGGGGTGTGACAGATTGTATATCTTATGTGGTTCGATATACTTAGTTCACTATAAACAATGCTCTGATACCAATCTGTCACACCCCCAAACCAAGGATGGCGGAAACGTCTGGGGTGGAGGATTTCATGTATAGTATCACAACGTGTATAATAGTGCTCAAAGTAAATACAACCATCATAAATATAATTGAAAAAGTTACACCAATGTATATGTTTACATATTTCAAATCAATTACATTATGATGACAAAATGAACTGTTTGACGATTTATCGTCCCATCCTCAAAACGCTGTTGATTTCCTGTTTCACTAAATTCCTGAGAATACAAGTAGTTTTGAAAAAGTGTCAACACAAAGGTTGGTGAGTTCATAAGCTTTTGATAGTAAGAGTGTGAAAATCGATCTTTGTAAAGAGATGTATGTTACCAAGAAAAATCCAATATTTTCCTTATAAAAGTTATGTGGTCCTAAATACCAGGACCGAAAATGAACAAGTATTTGTCATACTTAAAGATATAAAAGTGGTTTCAAATTGGCGTAAAACCCTTTCTGATTTGAGAAAATTCCCGTAATGAATGGTGTGTAGTCTTAAATACCAGGACTGAAAATATACAACTATATCTGTAATTATTGATATAAAAGTGATTTTAAATTGACATAAAACCCTTTTTGATATGAAGGCGTACAAGTATTTTTCCATACTTAAAGTAATTTCAGTGACCTAAATCGACATAACTCGCTAATTTAAAATTAGAACCCGTAAATCTTATGATTTGTTAATACCACATGTGAGCTATCATAACCATAAATGACTTAGACAGCCTCGTAATGCGACGTTCTTCGGGCGTCACCGTTAAATGACACTTGTCACCACAGACGTGCCGGTCTAACTGTTGCAAGCAACTCAGGTGTGGGTTTGTCAAACTCAATATAGATCTATACACAACTATCACTTTCTCCCTACAAGAGACTCTGGTTACAATTTACAGGACTTTTTGAATTGGTTACTTTGGAAGTAACCCGAAGATAGTGACTCACAAATTTATTCATTAACAGATTTACATGAACTAAACTGAAAACCTTTGATAACTAGTTTTGAAAAGTAAATGATACATAAACTATACCTATTATAGTTTATCCAAAACGTTTGTAATGTATAAGAACTCTTTCATGAAAATGCATTAGTCTTATGAATCCATTAACTATGCTTATTATAGCTTAATATACATGTTCTCAATAAATGAATAATCTTATCATGAATGACTAAGTTTCAGTTTATGATGATAAACTAACAAGGAAACACATTCAATATTTAGAACTTTATTGTTATACACTTCGCTCAACATAATACAAAGTGTTATGAAAGTTATATGCTAATATCAAATTTTTAACCTTTCTGCGCTGCTTTAGAAAAGTCATAGAAAAATCGTACGAAAACTAAATCCATAAATTCTGAGAGTTCCCAAAATGTGTCTAGTTTACTCATAATTTCTATCGTGATTTTTAATGACCTCCAACTTGGGTGAAAAAGTCCATAATCACAAACTGGTCCGGATTGGTGTTTAAAATGATAGGCAGTTTTGTAAAAATCGCCATAAATTGTAGAAAAATTTTATGGAAATGTGCAAGTAGTTATTTTAAAGCTAAGTACTAGAGCTATTTTCACCTAATAAAGTTTTGAAAACTAAAATGTTGAAGTTGTCCAAAACAGTCCGTAAATGGAGTCCAACTTTTCTGATGAAAGCTGTTAGAGAAGTTTAGTTATGTTCTTGGTGTTTTAACTTGTATTCCCCCCCCCCTAAAAACTTAAGAAAACATGAAAATATAGGGGTATGAACTCACCTTATATGATTTCAGTGGGTGAATGTTGAAGAAGTGAAGTGTTCAACTCAAGAACACTTGAAGAATTGCCTTGAAGATTCAAGAATCTAACACAATATGACGATATTTTGTAAGCAATCTATGATTTGGATGAAGGATAGTAGAATATATAAGTGTAGGAGGAAGATACTGTTGGATTAATGTCTAAGTCCATAACTATAATTGGTAAGACTTGACCCGACCCGGCATGGTCCATTTGGGTTGCATGGCATCATGCACTTGGATAGACTATAATGAGAGAAATAAGACACTTATGGTTACTAATATATTATAAGTTCTAGTATATTAACAATAAGAATAATAAGATTATTTAATTAGTATTGATCAAGAATTAATCTAGGATTAATTAAGTGATCAAAAGAAGACTAATTAAATATATGGGTTGATTGTGTAAATCATCCATACTTATATAGTGGGATAATGCTCCATGGATTATCTAGTTCGGCTAAAACCCATATGATTCTCCATGGATGCTCCATGGTGTTTTCTACCCATGGATCATGGAAATGAAAGGCCATGTCAATTAGGGTTTACATGGTGTAACCCTAACTATATAAGCATCATATTTTTAACCAAAATCGGCGACTAGTGTGTGTAATAGAAGGGCTAGCCGATTTCATGAAGTGTAGATTTCTCTCAAGTCATTCCATGTGTATTTGGTGTTGTGTGAACCATTTTAGGTGTCACACTTGGGGCACTAGGCACTCAAGCTTCATGAAGACATTCTACATCAAAGAGGTATGTATTCTATCTTGTTATATTCATTATTTTATATGCTAGATTAGGATAATACCTTGGAAAGTTCTTATTTGCATGTATAATAGAGAAAACATAGATCCAAGGTATTTAGGGTTGCATGTACACTTAGGAGTGTTAGAATGCTCATAACCCAACAGTGGTATAAGAGCACAGGCTTGTTTTCTTGTTATACTTGCAAAACTGCTTAAAAAATCAAAATTGTTGCTGTCTGATCATCAGACTCGGCGAGTCCATCAGGAGACTCGGCGAGTCCATGCCTTAAAAGTGATCAAATTGATCCAACTCGCCGAGTTGGTTCATGCAGTCGACGAGTTGGACCCCCAGACAGCATAAATTCGACTTTTTTTGGCTGGAATTGGACTAGGAGCATTACCCTAAGATGTTTTTGAACTTATAAACTTGTTTTTGATGTGGTAATGTTCATGCTAATCCAATTTCAAAGATAATTGTCAATAGATTCATGTTTTGTATTAGTTTAAGGTTTAGACAAATTACATGAAAAAGTTTGATTTATCTTGTTCTTATGAGTTGCTTAGATTAATAGAAAAGTTGAGTGAAATAGTTGTTTTCAATCCAAATTAATCTAAGAGTTGATTCTAAAATGGGTTTATGACTCCTTAACTTGTCCTCAAGTTATGGAGGACCAAGAGTCTCTTCATTAAATAATAAAAAAAATAATAAAAAAAAAACAAAAATGTAACCTTAATTAATTCCATAAGTTATAAAATAAAGAAAAGTTAATTCTTTTATTAGTTTAAAGTCTTCCATAACTTATCCTCAAGTTATGGAACTTGAAGAGTTTTTGGATTAAAACTACTTTAAACACATAAGTTATGGAATTAATTAGTTTTGAATAGTTTCAAAACTTGCCCTCAAGTTTTGGAATTTGTAAAGTTTTCTCTTATGAATACTTTAATTCCAAGTTAGCCCTTAGAATTTTAAAAGTTAAAATTCAACCCTTATACTTTATAATATTATAAGTTAATAATATATATATATATAAGAGTAAAGTCAGTCTTACCGCTAGTACGCCTCATTCACGAAGCCGGTCTATACGGTGGGTATAAGGTTGTTGCCTATAAAATGGCAACTTAATGGGTGTCCACTCTCACCCACCGATTGCTTGACTGGTGGAGGGTCGTTAGCCGAACGGGTTTGACAGGACTAGATTTCTCCCTTCATTAAAAGTATTAATGATAAATACTAAGTAACTAAACTCTTAATAATACCCAATCTTAGTTACTTAGGAAAATGTGAATAAGGTGCTAATCCATGAAATTGCACTTTGCACTTTGTTTAAGTCGGTTAGTGGAGCGTGTGTGGTTAACCGGCACACTAACTCGTATTTAACAAGGTAGGTAAAGGGTAACTTAATGTTTATCTTAGTATCGATGGAGCGTGTGTGGTTAACCGCCACATCGATTGAGGGGTAAACACTTAAGGGTACCAAGTAATTTGCATGGTTACTTCACACCTTGTTTTGTGATCCTCGGCATCCCAGTCACAAAACCTGAAGGGCACACTCGAGATTGAAACATGCCATTGAACAGTTCAATGAATCTCAAAGATCTAGGAGTTTCAAAACCAATTAAAAACCTAATAATACATTTCGTTTATCTTGGTGGAAATTGGTGAATCGTCATTCACCTACCTTCAAATATTTTATAGCTTGGATTACGGCATACTTCTTCTAAGTTATAAAATAGTTTGTTGGGTCCTAGCCTTAATATTTCATATTGGGTGTCATATTAAGGACTTAAGATCAACTATCTTGAATATCTCCCAAAAACATGTCTGGTTTAGACATTTATAATCTTCCCAAATCTCTTGAAACAAGCTTTCCTAAATGAAGATGATGTCCCTTGGAAATCATACTTCATTCACATCCTCCAATTATTCTCCCCAACCCACGAGTTCTTGAAAAGTTTAAGGTCACTCAAGCCCAATTGGCAAGGCAAGGTCTAGGTGTGGTCACATCTTGGAGATGTAGTCACATATTGACAAGCCGGGAGAGTTGGGTGTCAAAGTCTTGAGAAAGTTGGTGGTTCAATCACTTTCTAAGTCACATAGTGAGTTCCTTTGGGACACCTATGAAACAGACTATGACAAGACCCTTAATGATCTTATCTATTTATTAAGATCAACTTCCTTAAAACTTGATGGACATTGACAATAGTGACACATGAAATCCAGGAAAGCATTCCCTTCCCAATGGAAAGGGATCGGCCATAGTCAACTCGGTTGACCAAATGGTAAGGAGAAAAGCTAAGTCTGAGATAGTCCCGTGTACCATTATCAAAGGGTCCATTTGTTTATATTGCCAAAGAAAGGGGCATTGGTTGCGAAGCTGCCAAATTTACCTAAGGATGTTAAAGTCAATAAGTTTGACTCTACTTCAGGTGAAGTCCACTATCTAACTCTGTTAAGTTTCTATTATGAGATTCTTGATACATGATGTGACTGGGTCACATGGTGATGTTTTAAGAATCAAAGAAAAGTGAAGAAACTTAAAGAAAGAATATGCTGAATCTGATCGCATAGATGGATTTCTATCGCGTAGTTTGAAGATCGGATTCTTGAGCTACTTATTAAGAGTTATGAGATATTGCTTATGAATACATAACAACAAGTTTTTCATATGGATTGTAAGGATAAGTTTTTCCGCAAAGTTTTAAAATAAAAGAAAATTTTTTGATTTTATTTATTTTAAAATATCCTTACAATGGCATTTGAGGGAAAATTGTTGCTTATATGATTCCATTAAGAGCAAGAGTGGAAATATGAAATTGATTCTTTCATTTGTGGTAATGTCTAAATTTACCAAATAAGGAAAGATTCTCATCACCCAAGTTTCAATTTGACCGGGACTTGGAATCATGCAAGTTGTATAGCATGATGGATGAGAACTTTCAAGTATTGGAAAATTAAGACGAATTACTTTTCACATGGATGTGTGAGTAATGTGAAGGACTAAGGGATGAGTACACATTTTTGTGCACTGGTCAAGTCCACCACAAAAGATCGATAAGACTATTCGTCATAGTTTACTAAAGCTTAGTAAATATGATTATACTTACAAGCTTAAGTGTAACTCTGAGACATTGGAAAAGGTGTTGGATAAGGTGTCTAAGTCCATAACTTATTTGGTATATACTTGACCCGACCCGGCATGGTCCATTTGGGTTGCACTTCACCCGAACAATTTATGGATAATTTTATAGAGTTATACACATATGTTTATTAATATATTATAAGTTATAATATATTAATATGAAGTTATGTTATTTAATTAGTCTTAGTCTTAAATTAATTATGAATTAATTTAGAGATTAAAAGGAAGACTAATTAGATTATGGGCTATTGGTTTTATATGGTGTGGGCTAACACTCATTTGTTAATGGGCTAGGCTTATATGGAAGTCCATGGATGATCCATGGAGCTTTTAACCCATGGATCCTTGGAAAAGGAAAGGTCATAGGTTATTAGGGTTTCACCCTAACCATGTACACTATATAAGCATGCTTATGTTGCATGAAATAGCCACTAGTGTGTGTGCTTGTGTGTGGCCGAAAATATAAGTGTGTGTACACTCTCTCAAAGTTTTCCAAGTGTTTGGGGTGATTTGTGATTCCATTTGAGGCATTCACATTATTGGTGCTTGGCTCTCAAACTCCAAAGAATCAATCTCATCAAAAAGGTATGTAATCTCATCTAACTCTTTTATGTTTAAATGTTCCCCATGCCATGTTAGATAGGTTATGAACCTTGGAAAATTATTATTTTGCATGTATTTAGACAAACATAGATCCAAGGTTTATTAGGGTTGCATGCACACTTAGGAAGTGTTAGATTGCTCAAAACCCAACAGTGGTATCAGAACCTAGGCTTGCTTGTTTGATAATTGATGCAAAATAGTGAAAAAAGTCGAAATCTTTGCTGTCTGCATGATGGACTCGCTGAGTCCATGGGGGGACTCGACGAGTCCAAGGCAAAGTTCAACCTACTCGGCGAGTAGAAGTTTCAGAATGCAGATTTTCGACTTTTGCTGCTGGAAATGGACTAGAAAGTTTACCCAAACTGTTTTGATGTTTTAAAACTTATTTTGGTTGGTGTAATGGTTGTTCTAATCCATTTACAATAGCATATATCAAAATTTCATGCTTTGTATGTGTTCATATAATGTTGAAACTTTGATAATCATGTTCATGTTCTTATGAATTTAGAAGATGATAGGAATTATTTGCTAAATTGTTTAGGATTAATTCTTGATCATTTATGTGTTTTAATGGAGTCCATAATTTGTCCTCAAGTTATGGATATCCAAAGGTCACATTTCTTTAACACACATTAAAAACACATAAGTTACATAAAATGAAGAGTCTTCATTTTATGAACCTTTAATTCATAAGTTATGAAATGAAAAGTTTTGAAGAGTTACAAAACTTGTCCTCAAGTTTTGGAATTTGTAAAGTTTCACACACTTTAATAAACTTTAATTCCAACCCTTAGAGTTTTAATAGTTAAAATTCAACCCTTATACTATTTATAACATTAATGGTTAATTATTATATATATGTATAAAAATAAGTCGTTCTACCGTTAGTAGGCCTCATTCACGAAGCCGGTCTATAAGGTGGGTATAAGGTTGTTGCCTATAAAAGGGCAACTTAATGGGTGTCCACTCTCACCCACCGCTTGCTTGACTGGTGGAGGGGCGTTAGCCGAACGGGTAGGACAATGACTTTAAATCCTCATTAAAAGTATAATGATTATTATAAAGTAACTAAACCTTTTTAATTCCCAATCTTAGTTATTTTAGGAAAAATGTGAACATGGTGCTAGTCCATGGAATTCACACTTTGCACCTTACCAAGTCGTTAGTGGAGCGTGTGTGGTTAACCGGCACACTAACTTGGACTAGTAAGGATCACGAAGGGTGACTTAATGTTTGTCATAGATCAATGGAGCGTGTGTGGTTAACCGGCACATTGATTAGGTGATAATATTGAGGGTACCAAGTGAATTAGCATGGTTATTCACACCTTGTTTTGTGACCCTTGGCATCCCAGTCACAAAACTTGAAGGGCACAATCGAGATTGAAACATGCCATTGAAAAGTTCAATGAATCTCAAAAGAGTCTAGGAATTTCAAATCCAATTAAAACGTAATAATTCATTTTGTTTTTCATGGTGGAAATTAGTGAATCATCATTCACCTACCTTTCAAATATATTATTTCTTAGATTACGGCATCCCTCTTCTAAGTATAATATATTGTGACTGGGTCCTAGCCTTAATATTACATTTGGGTGTCTTATTAAGGATTCTATATATCTAATCTAAACTTGCTTTCTTCCTTCAGATGTCTTCCAACACTAATGCTTCAGGCTCTAACCCAACTGGTTCTTTCTCTCTCATGAATCTTTGTGGGAGGGTCATCTTTGATGGTTCCAACTTCATGGATTGGATTAGGAACATCAGGATGGTTACTCGTTATGAGGACAAGGAATATGTCCTCGATAAGGAGTTAAAAGAGCTCGATGAGTCTACTGCTACTCCTGAGGAGATCGCTGAATTCAAGACACATGAGAGAGATGCTACTAAGGTGGCATGTATCATGATGGCCACGATGACAGCCGAGCTCCAAAAGTCATATGAAGATTTCTACCCTTTTGAGATGCACCAAGACCTGATGGAAAGGTACCATCAGAGTGCTCGTCAGGAGCGGTATGAAATAATCTCCTCCATAATAACTACCCACATGAAGGACGGTGATTCCGTCACGGCTCACATGCAAAAGATGCAAAGGTATGTGGACCGTTTGCTGAAGCTGAATGTGAACATCCCTGAGGAGTTGGCAATTGACATCATTTTGCACTCCTTACCTTCTTGTTATGACCATTTTCGTATGACATATCATATGAACAAGGAGGAAGTTACCCTCAGCAAGCTTCAAGGACTCTTGAAGACCGCTGAAACCGGTCTTAAGGGCAAGGCGGTTGTTACCTCTACTACTCCTACTCCAACATCTACCCCTGTTTTGGCTATCGGGCAAGGCAAAGGGAAAAAGAGGAAGCACCCTTCGAAGGGTACCAAGGGAAAGTCTCTTGAAGGCTCCTCATCGAAGACCAAGAGCGGTTCTGTCACTCCTTCTGCCATTCCCAAGGATGCTGAATGCTTCTATTGCCATGAAAAGGCACACTGGAAGCGAAACTGCCCTAAGTACTTGCAGGATCTAAAGGATGGGAAAGTGAAACCCACCCATGCAGGTATTACACTATATTGTCTAATTACTCAACATATTCTAACTCTTGGGTGCTTGATACAGGATCTGGTATTCACACATGTTTTGATTTGCAGGGCCTAAGAAGAAGTGAGGATGTGCAGCACGGGAAGATAAACTTGAACATGGGGAATAGGAAGGCTTCACCTATTTCCAAGATTGGAGTTTATACTTTGTTGCTTAATAATGGGTTAAAATTAGATTTGAATAAATGTGTGTACTCGTCTGAAATGGCGAGGAATATTATTTCTTTTCATGCTTTGTACAAACAAGGTTTTACCTTTTCGTTTGATAATGAATGCGGTGGTATTAATGCTTTCTTTAAAAATGTGTTTTATTTTAAAGCGTTACCTTGTGATGGTGTGTATGAAACTGTGTCGATTGTAGACAACTTAGGAAATAATGGGTTGTATATTGATTCTTCTACTAGCCTAGATAAAGCATCATTGTGGCATTGTCGTCTTGGACATGTAAACAAGAAACGCATAGGCCAACTCCAAAAGAGTGGAGTCTTGGAGTCATTCGACCTTAAATCGGATGATAGTTGTGAATCTTGTCTACTTGGAAAGATGACAAAATCACCCTTCACTGGAACTTGTGAAAGGGGTGAGGGTTTGTTGGACCTAATACATACTGATGTATGTGGGCCATTCAAAACCGCCACAAGGGATGCTAATCGGTATTATGTGACTTTTATTGATGATTTTAGTAGATATGGGTATGTCTACTTAATCAAACATAAGTCAAAAACCTTTGAAAGGTTTAAGGAATTCAAACAGGAAGTAGAAAATCAATTGGGCAGGAACATTAAGATGCTTCGATCCGATCGAGGTGGTGAGTATCTTAGTACCGAGTTCCTTGACTATCTTCAGGAGTGTGGGATTGTCTCACAATTGACTCCTCCCAGGACACCACAGCTGAATGGTGTAGCTGAGAGGCGTAATCGAACCTTTTTGGACATGGTCCGCTCTATGATGAGTCGAGTTTCGCTACCAATCTCTTTTTGGGGGTATGCCTTAAAGACTGCCGCCCATATCCTTAATCTAGTCCCTACAAAGAAGGTTACCAAAACACCTCATGAGATGTGGACTGGGAAGGTTCCCAATTTGGAACACATCAAGATTTGGGGCTGCGAGGCTTTCATGAGGCGTGAGACTCATGATAAGCTCGAACCCCGAAGTGAAAGGTGTATTTTCATCGGCTACCCACAGAAATCCTTCGGTTACCTCTTCTACAGACCTAGTGAGAATGTGGTCTTTGTAGCGAGAAGAGGGGTCTTTCGTGAGAGAGAATTTATAAGCCATGGAGACAGTGGGAGGTAAATTGATCTTGAAGAAATTCAAGAAGCAATTGGTGAAGGAACCTCAGACACTAGCAATCAACCTGAGGAGGAAACTCCTGTTGAGCAAGCTGACATGTCTGTACCTCCGAGGCGTTCCACACGGGTTAGGAACACACCTTCGTTTTATTATGGCTTTCATATTACTACGGAAGGTGATACGTTTATCAGAGATGGTACACTGGTAAATTTGGATGAACCTAGGAATGTTAAGGAAGCCATGGCAGGCCCGAAGTCTGCTAAATGGAAGGAGGCTATGGACAGCGAGATACAGTCCATGTATGACAATCAAGTTTGGAACTTGGTTGACAATGTACCAGGCCGTAAAACAGTCGGGTGCAAATGGATCTTCAAGAAGAAGACCGACATGGAAGGAAAAGTGCATAATTATAAGGCTCGACTGGTTGCGAAGGGTTTTACTCAGACTCAGGGTATTGATTATGATGAAACCTTCTCGCCGGTAGCAAAGATTAAGTCTATTAGGGTTATGCTAGCCATTGCAGCATTTCATGATTATGAAATATGGCAAATGGATGTCAAGACCGCTTTCCTTAATGGAAAGTTGGCGGAGGATGTGTACATGAATGAGCCAGAGGGTTTTGTCAGTGCAGAGTACCCTAATAGAGTATGCAAGCTTGAGAAATCCATTTATGGATTAAAACAAGCATCTCGTAGCTAGAATCTTTGTTTTGATGAGAAGGTCAAAGAGTTTGGCTTCTCGAGAAGTGAAGATGAGTCTTGCGTGTATGTCAGAGCTAGTGGGAGTATAGTTAGCTTCTTGGTACTATATGTGGATGACATACTACTTATAGGAAATGACATCCCAACCTTGCAGGAGGTTAAGTCCTGGCTTGGGAAGTGCTTTGCTATGAAGGACTTAGGGGAGGTTGCCTATATCCTAGGGATAAGGATATTAAGAGAAAGGAGTAAAAGACTAATTAGACTTAGTCAGAGTACCTACTTGGATAAGGTGTTGAAAAGGTTCAACATGCAGAATTCCAAAAAACGAAATTTACCGATCCAAAGCAATGCCAAACTGAGTAAGACTCAGAGTCCGAGTACAGAGGCAGAGATAGCTGAGATGAGCCAATTACCGTATGCTTCCGCTGTTGGCTCGATCATGTATGCTATGACTTGTACCCGCCCTGATGTGGCCTTTGCTTTGAGCATGGTCAACAGGTATCAAGGGAACCCTGGCAAGGCTCATTGGACCGCGGTAAAGAACATTCTCAATTACCTGCGGAGGACTAAGGATTGGATCCTTACCCTTGGTGGGAGTGATGAATTGAGAGTATTAGGGTATAGTGATGCTAGTCTTCAGACTGATAGGGATAACTTCCGCTCTCAGTCGGGCTGGGTCTTTACCTTAAATGGACGGGCAATTTCTTGGAAGAGTTCCAGGCAGGAGACGGTGGCTGATTCGACTTGTGAATCAGAGTATATAGCAGCGAGTGAAGCAGCGAAGGAGGTGATATGGCTAAAGAACTTCATCGGAGACCTTGGAGTTGTACCAACTATTAAAGAACCTATGGAGATTTTCTGTGACAGCAATAGTGTGGTTGCCTTAGCCAAGGAACCAAGAGATCATGGAAGATCCCGACACATTGACAGAAAATATCACTTCATAAGACACAAGATTGAAGAAGGACTCCTCGTGGCAAAGAGGGTATCGTCAGATGAGAATCCTGCAGATCCCCTTACGAAGGGACTGACGAGGGTTAAGCATTTTCAGCATGTGAGGCGCATCGGGCTGAGGGACGATATTAGTTTTACAGATTAGATAGTTTTCCTGAAACTTGTAAAACGTAATCGACATTTGATGATGAATAAAATTTGTGATTTATTTATGACTAAAGTGTTACAATCATTGTCAATTATTTACTATTGTTTCAGTTTAGCATGTTTTGACTTCCAGAATAATTAATTTATTTAAACCTCCACAATCGGTCATACGTCGGAAGTAGGTATGAATCAAGATTGTCATGAATTCGGGTTTGTAGATGGCTAAAGGTGTTTAGACATGGAAATGGTTGCTGCAACGTTCATGAGTACTCATAAGTTATGAGTATTGGTATAAACCCACGCTCACTTGTATCACTTCATGGAATTTATCTCGAGTGATCGTGAGACGATAATATCATATAAGTCTTCAAACCTAGAGATATGAGTTGTTACCTATGAGTTGGTTGTGCATTGATTGCACGTAAACGCATCAGTAACTTGATGTTATAAAACGTGCCTTTGTGTACAATTTAACAAGTAGTAGAACAAGCATATGAGTCGAAGTTTATCTGTTCCTTCTAGAAATAGAAGCGATATCTGGGCCCCTCGATGATTTTGTGTTGACCCATGTACCGGGCCCGGTCAGAACTAAACTGATGTGTTCAGTAAAGTTCTTTGTCAAACAAATCGGAAATCGAGAAACAACTGCCAGACAATAAGCAAGACCTAGTTCCATGTGTTTGTCCGGCTGATATCATGAGAACAGAGGATTGTATGATCACTTGTCTTAAAATGGCGCTTCATAGTTCAACAGATTTTTCGAGAGCTACGATTGTTGGTTGGTTCCTGAAGTTATATAGGCAAATACAGTTATTAGACTTATCCAAGTGGGAGTCTGTTGGATAAGGTGTCTAAGTCCATAACTTATTTGGTATATACTTGACCCGACCCGGCATGGTCCATTTGGGTTGCACTTCACCCGAACAATTTATGGATGATTTTATGAGAGTTATACACATATGTTTATTAATATATTATAAGTTATAATATATTAATATGAAGTTATGTTATTTAATTAGTCTTAGTCTTAAATTAATTATGAATTAATTTAGAGATTAAAAGGAAGACTAATTATATTATGGGCTATTGGTTTTATATGGTGTGGGCTAACACTCATTTGTTAATGGGCTAGGCTTATATGGAAGTCCATGGATGGTCCATGGAGCTTTTAACCCATGGATCCTTGAAAAAGGAAAGGTCATAGGTTATTAGGGTTTCACCCTAACCATGTACACTATATAAGCATGCTTATGTTGCATGAAATAGCCACTAGTGCGTGTGCTTGTGTGTGGCCGAAAATATAAGTGTGTGTACACTCTCTCAAAGTTTTCCAAGTGTTTGGGGTGATTTGTGATTCCATTTGAGACATTCACATTATTGGTGCTTGGCTCTCAAACTCCAAAGAATCAATCTCATCAAAAAGGTATGTAATCTCATCTAACTCTTTTATGTTTAAATGTTCCCCATGCCATGTTAGATAGGTTATGAACCTTTGAAAATTATTATTTTGCATGTATTTAGACAAACATAGATCCAAGGTTTATTAGGGTTGCATGCATACTTAGGAAGTGTTAGATTGCTCAAAACCCAACAAAAGGTTCCAATGTAAGGCAGAGCGAATAAGAAGAATCAACTTAGGCAGAAAGATAAAAGTTTCTCAAATCTAAAAAGATGGGAGAGTACTTTAGTATCAGTTTTTGTGATCATCTTAATGATTAAGAAAGCATATCAAAATTATTTCTCTAAGGAAATCTTAGTGCATTCTTATGACTAAGAAGAGGAACTTGAATTGTTGAAATGGTTAAATCAACAAGATGAGTCATACTTCGTTCCAATACAAGTCTTAGATTCATACTCCAAGATTGTAACTTGAGTGACATGTCTTAAAGAAGGTTTAAAACACTTGTTAAATGTAAGAGTAAAAGTTTTCTACTCTTGTACATTTGAAATTGGTAAGTTGTGATGTTTTGGATAAAACAAAGACCAACTTAGGCCAATTTTGTGAAGTGTTTGTCTTGATTAGAATCCACACTATCTCTTGAATAACTGACAAGAAAGTCTTATATGTCAAGAGGACAGTGGGAGTCTTAAAGGTCTTGAAAGTCTCAAGAACTAATCAAGAATAAAACCTGAAGTTCTTCACTAGCACACGACTTGAGGTTTATAACCTATCGTGTTGACATATTCTGTGCCCATTCCAGTTAAAGTTGGCTTTGCATATGAGTTCTTAGAGTTCTCAATTAGTTGCACAACAACTTGGAAGCAATGGCAGACCCTTGAGATGCCAGGTGGCAAGAAATTAAGATTGAGTTCAATCCATATGAGTGTGGATTTGTCATTATCATTGTCTTGTGTCTATGGTTTTGACAATTCACATGGATAAGAACACATACACCATTAAATCTAAGTGTCATAAGGTTTCTCTTTGATTCATGAAAATGATGGTGAGGAAACACTTTCACTAAGTAGATTTTAGCTAGATAGCAATTGTGATAATTGCATTCTCAAAGTCGTTAGTGGAGCGTGTGTGGTTAACCGGCACACTAACCTGGACTTGTGAGAAGTGGCAAAAAGGTCTAACCATTATGATTACGACATCCCTCTTCATAATTGTTTAGACACACCCATGAGCTATCTAAGGGAAGGTGTATGATTTTGATAAATTTTTATCAAAACAATCTAGTATCATAAATCTGAACTTTGGTAAGAAAGTCAGCTGATTTCTGAGTACATGTCAATGCTAGTGGGAGCATAAGTGTTATGCTAATGTTAGTGGGAGCATGATAATTTTGATAAGTATTGCAAGTTAGCAATGTTAATTATAGAAAACAAAATTTTCAATTCGTGAGGCTGTAGGGGTTGAAAAAGTTATTTTTCTATAATTAAGGGAGAGGAAATTATACTTCATCTCAAATCTATAAGCTTAGATCGTGAGGTTTTAATCATTTAGTCAAGGATATATATATATATATATATATATATATATATATATATATATATGAATTTCATGTTGGAATGGCTCAACATAAGGAAATTCAGTATATGGGTCCATTATTTGCGTTCTAAAATTCGATTATGATTACGGCATCCCTTTTCAAAATCTGAATTATGAGAACTTGGCAAATTGAAATGGAAATGTTATAGCAAAAGGCTGGTTTAGTCTTTATGTGAGACATCATGAATCGATTCCCATATGCTTCAGATATAGGATCGATTACATGTGCTATATTCATCCTTTCTAAAATTTTCCAAATGCCTGGGGCATTAAGAAGGGAAAAGGTTTAGAACTGGATATGACTAAAAGGATTAAACAATTGTCGAGGACAATCTAAGGTTTACCAAATATTGGGTGCTCAAGGACAGTTGGAAGTATAGTGATAATTTTGGAAGGACCATATTGACATAATCTGTAAGGAGGCAACTCCTGTTCAGAAAGTGATAGTAAAAAATGGAATATGGAAATGTTTCAAAGTTAGAAATTATTCAATCTGTTTAAGATTAGGAAACTTAATGCAAGAAGGATGTTTCCAAGGAGCTGATCTCCTTTGGAATACTCTGTAATGATTGTTGTCAAGTCTTTCTGATTTTGTGCATAATCATTACAAGAGGATCAATGCATATAAGTTTAGAATCTAACAGATTTCAGTAAATGACATGAATTTTGAATTCTTGTATTTGCAGTAAGGATTTGGGAGTGTGAAAAGAGAATCACTGAAGTTATGTTCAATGGATCTAGTTCACAAAGTAAAGATCATAGGCAAACATAGTATGCATACTTGGTGTATGACATGACTAGTGTTTAGAAAACATAGTGTACATGCTTGTAGCATGGGACAACTATTGTTTTAAATTCAAGAATAAAGTTGATAGCTGAAACAGTATACAATGAATAATGTGTAATCATATGGTGATAAATAAAATGTGTTTTATATATGTTCATAGGTTTTGATACCATATTGGATTCAATTATTATTGTGTTTCACTTTGCATGTTTTGACTTCCCGAATAAACTGGGTTATTCTTCCGGAATGACTAAGTTATTCAAACCATCCACAGTCGGTCATATGTTGGAAGTAGATATGAATTAAGACTGTCATGGGTTGGCTTGTAGAGGTCTAAGGTGTTGGACAAAGGGCTACAACACTCATGAGTGCTCATAAGTTCTGAGTATTGGATTCAACCCGCGCTCATTGGAATCACTTCATGGATTTTATCACGAGTGATCATGAGACGATAATATCTTATATTCTTCAAACCTAGAGATATGAGTTGTTACTATGAGTTGGTTGTACATTGATTGCATGAAAACGCATTCGGTAACTCGGTGCTATAAAACGTGCCTTTGTGTATGAGTCAACAAGTAGTACAACAAGCCATATGAGTCAAAGTTTATCCATTCCTTTTACCTTCAGGATAAAAGCTATATTTGTGGGCCCCTCGATGATTTGATGATGACAAATGGAAGTGCTCGACCGGGCCTAGACTGATTTGATTTGTTCAATTATTCAGTCATCATGAATCGGAAATCGGGAAACAACAAATGGACAAAGAAAATGATTATAATCCATGTCTCAGTCCATATGATATCTAGAATGGAGGAATATATTATCCCTTATCTAATGGACAAGTCACTAACAAAGGTCAAAGTTCATCTACAAGGTCAGAGTTCGACAAAAGCTTTTGAGAGCTACGATTGCCAGTTGGTTCCTGAAGTCATACGTAATAATAGTTTTAGATTTATCCAAGTGGGAGACTGTTGAATTAATGTCTAAGTCCATAACTATAATTGGTAAGACTTGACCTGACCCGGCATGGTCCATTTGGGTTGCATGGCATCATGCACTTGGATAGACTATAATGAGAGAAATAAGACACTTATGGTTATTAATATATTATAAGTTCTAGTATATTAATAATAAGAATAATAAGATTATTTAATTAGTATTGATCAAGAATTAATCTAGGATTAATTAAGTGATCAAAAGAAGACTAATTAAATATATGGGTTGATTGTGTAAATCATCCATACTTATATAGTGGGCTAATGCTCCATGGATTATCTAGTTGGGCTAAAACCCATATGACTCTCCATGGATGCTCCATGGTGTTTTTTTACCCATGGATCATGAAAATGATAGGTCATGTCAATTAGGGTTTACATGGTGTAACCCGAACTAAATAAACATCATATTATTCACCAAAATCGGCGACTAGTGTGTGTAATAGAAGGGCTAGCCGATTTCATGAAGTATAGATTTCTCTCAAGTAATTCCATGTGTATTTGTTGTTGTGTGAACCATTTGAGGTGTCACACTTGGGGCACTAGGCACTCAAACTTCATGAAGACATTCTACATCAAAGAGGTATGTATTCTATCTTGTTATATTCATTATTTTATATGCTAGATTAGGATAATACCTTGGAAAGTTCTTATTTGCATGTATAATAGAGAAAACATAGATCCAAGGTATTTAAGGTTGCTTGTACACTTAGGAGTGTTAGAATGCTCATAACCCAACAGATACTTACCAAATGTGGAGAGAAAATCTAAGATCAGCCCTTGAATCTCGAATTTTTAGAGAGAGGAAGTGAGAGAGAAAATATGTTTGATCTTTGGTGGAAGAATGAGAAAATGAGAGAAGTGTGAGGAGAAAGGAGAGTTTTCTAGCCTTTGACCAATTGTGTGGTTGGAAAAAGGTGGGAAAAGTACAATGAAGTGACTAGGTATGGGCTGATGGGGAATAGTGACATGGAGTGGGTATGGGAGGTTGCTTGTGTCATAGATTAAAGCAAAGTCAACACTCCATCAATAATATCTCACCCACTTTTCTTGGATAAGGATTCTACTCTAAAAACGTGATTAATTGGGAAATAAGGGGTTCTATATATAACAAAAATGATTTTGGGTGAAAACCCCGTGTTAAAATAATTAAAATCGGGCTTATAACGCAAACTAGTCAAAAACCGGGAAGAAAAGGGCATTACAGCGGGACTCCTCGAATTGGGCCGGAGGTTCGGTCCCTACTGTGTTGGGTCCGAAGCGAAATGAGGCGAAAGAGGGTAAGACCGAAATGGACCGAAGGTTCGGTCCGAAGGGGAGGGTTCGGTCCCTTATGCGAGGCTCGGTTCGAAGGGAGGGTTCGCTTCTAATGCCTTCGCTTCTGATGCCTTCGCTTCTGACAAATTCGCGTCTGACGAGTTCGGTTCCTAAGAGGGGTTTCAGGTCCTTAAGAGGCTTTGGCTCCTTAATAAGGGTTTTGGTTCCTTAAGTCCTTTTTGTCCGTTCTTACCCCGTTTTAAGCGGTTTTTGACCCGGTTAAGGGTCGGGATGGCCCGAAAGACTATAAAAAGTTTAAGGAACTTTTGAGAGAGATTTCACATACATGGAGAGATTTGGGAGACATTTGACATTCTTGGAGAGATTTCGCATACGGAGAGAGATTTGGGAGAGATTTGACATTCTTGAAGAGATTTGGGAGAGATTTGACATTCTTGGAGAGATTTCACATACGAAGAGAGATTTGGGAGAGATTTGACATTCTTGGAGAGATTTATCATACAAAGAGAGTTTTTTGGGAGAGATTTCACATTCTTGGAGAGATTTCGGAGAGATTTGCCATACTTGGAGATATTTATCATACAAGGAGAGTTTTGGGAGAAATTTCACATTCTTGGGGAGATTTGAGAGAGATTTGAGATAAAGAGAGATAGAGTGAAAACGATTGAGAGAGGTTTCGCTTGTGACATTTGTGAGTGTTTGGCTTCGCAAAGCAAGGTCCGTAAACCCCGTTAAGCCTTGTTAAAGGATCTTACACACTCCCGATGAGTATGCAACATTGTTTTGTCGGTTTGGTTCGTCACTTACCATAGTTTTAGGTTAAGGAGGTCTAGATGTACGTACTTTTTGATTTATGATCTCTCATTAGAATAATGAGTTGTTTAGAAATTACACAACGTAAACTCTTGTACCCACGGGCAAATTGAGTCGGCCAGTTTGACTTGTTGACTTTAGTTGACTTTGACTTGACCGAAAATTGACGGTTGTCACAATTAATTGGTAAGTTTGTAGAAATATCCCATGGTTTCTTGCACTTGTAGCAGATGAAATAGTCGCCAAAGTGCTTCTAGTCGCACCATTTACCTTCTTGGTTGCTCCCATATTTGTTGTTGTTTTTTTTACTTGGAGAACTTCTTCTTGTTGTTGTGTTTTATCATTGAGGAACATTCAATCTTCCTCTTCTTGCCAACTTCATTTCTATCGGTCCTTCCCTTGATCAAGTTTTCAACAGATTTCGCAACCCAAATGGATGCCTCAAGAGTAGGTGCCTGAGGTGCTAACACAAAGTACTCACATTGTAGTCCCTTGACATACATATCAATCTTCGCTTGTTCATTGCGGACAATGTGCAAGGCGAACTCCATTTTGTATGTGAAAGCATTGGTGTACTAATCAATTGACATGCGGTCCTTTTTAGTGTCACGAATTAGTTTTCTAACTCCAACATGCTTTAAGCTTAGCAGAACTTATGCTTGAACTACACTAGGAATTTATCCCATGTTAGTTATTATGTCTTAATAGGGCGGATCATCTATCCTAATGTGATCCACCAACGAACCGCTCTGCCTTTAACTTGCCTCACAACGTAAGTGGTTTTTTTTCTATTCAATCAGATGTTATGAAGGATAGCACCACTTTAGAAATCCAATCCACAGCTCCAATAGAATCTTCATTTCCATTAAAATACGATATTTTGCAAGTAATAAAGTCCTAATACTTGCATTTGTTTTTCGGTTCATCATTCTTCCTAACTTTTGGTCTTTTAGGAGGAGGTGGCCCTTGATAACTTTCAGAGTTATTATTTCCTTCTTGAATGGTTGGTTCGTGAGTAGGAATAGGTTCATTGTGCTCATTGATAATTGGCTCGTTGATCACTGGCACTCCATATCTAGCATTTGCTAGCTCTTGAGCCAAAAGCTCCATAAACTAACATCCTTGTTGATCCAGCATGTTTTGCATCATAAACTGAGCTTCTTCCATATTAAACTGAGCAGCTCCCACTCTGGTGTTTTGAGGTATCGGACCTTCATTACTATTGATGACTCTACCACTCCTTTTAATTGTCATCTAGTTCTATCCTTGTAGACATGGGTAGTTTAATTTGGTAAAATTTTACTTATTTATGCAAAAATATATATTATGTACATAATATATATTAAGACATCTTCCTAAAAAATACCAGCACTTGTACATATATCATAGAAATTTAGTTATCTATCCTAAAATATATTATCACACGCTTCACAATTTTCACTTAGCTTCTAAGTTTAAGTCTAGAAGTTATCAAAATTCGTAGTTCACTTAAACTAATGCTCTGATACCAATAGTGACATACCCCACTTTCTCATAACCAATTAAAAACTTTTCTCTATACTTTAAAGTATCATTTATATTTGTTTCAAAAAATACCAGTTTAACTATTTGAGATAACAAGCAATGTTTTATAATATTAAAATAGCAAGGATATCATAATTAGTATTCGACATAGGTTACAAAGTAAAAAAGAGATCCTGAAAACTATTATAGGTTTATCTCTTATTTCACTAGACATCCTAAATATTTTCCATAAGACATAGTTTCGTTACTTGTGATGCATATAAATTGATTAAGTCAAGTTTAGGAAAACCTAGAGAGATACATAGGGTTTCCAAACCCATAATATCTTTATGATATTAAATCGTATCAATGATCATAAAAAATAAACCTTTCCAAACAATATAGATATATAACCCAACGTAAATATCTATAAGACACTCTACCCAGACAAACTCAGTCCAACGGATTCTCACAAATCCTAGTTCTACAAGTATCTAGAAGAATCAGCTAACCTGGTAAATCATCTGAGGAACTACTTGAATACACAGTTAAGGGAGTCATTTGCTAGCGTAAGTCATTTAAAGGAAACCAATGTTTGGAGTATTTGACAAATATAGTATCCCATTTTATCTACACATGTGGGTTATGAGCCTATATTAGCAACGTAATTCACAAAATCGTCTAGAATAATCAAGTGTTATCATCTTACTCTAGGAGATGACTCAGACACACCTGTCGGTTGGTTGATCTAGACCTATCAATATTGACTATCCAAAAAGAGGAGGACTACCACAATCCCCTTTAAATCTTATAAGTTACTCAGCCATGAGACTATTCAAATGTTTAACTTATTTCTAGCCAAAACCTCATTTATGAGTCTTAAATTATAATTGTACAAGACTATACTAAAAGAAATCTTTGAATAAAGCTTCCTGGTTATACGTTACTAATATAATAATATTAGCACTACACTACGGATAATAAATTATTTATTATATAATTAAAAATCAGGCGATAAATACTTTTATTATAATTATGGACTTACCTGGTTAAAGTTGAAAATTCTATTTAATTGAGCACTTTGATGTTCCAGATATTCGTTACTAGTAATTAGACCTTCTAAAGTCCGGTATCGAGGTTGCAAGAAGTTTAAGAGAAAAACCGCAAAGAAGATGTGTGAAAAATAAATAAAGACTCAAGACTATTTATATGAAAGTGCCATGTCGTGGCAGAGAGCATGCCACGTTGTGGTCTTTTGGATCAGCCTGAATTTTCCACGTGTCTCATTTTCCTCATGTCACGTGCCGAGTTTGTGTAGGAGTTGTCCTCGTGACTTGCTACGTGATGGCCATAAGCGTTCCATGTTGTGTTGAGCATGTTCTGAGATGGTTAATAGTATTCTCGATCATCCTCATAGCACGTTGTCGGGCCACTATGTCAGCATCTCACCAGGTATATTTCAAATCTTTGAAAAATCCTATATTTCGCATACGTGCTCCGATTTTGATTTTCTTTAAATCCACACATAGGTATTTCGAAGTATTACAACTTTCCTCTACATCCCAACAGCTAATTCTCACTCTGTTTTAAATTCAAATTTTTATAGAGATTATACTTTTAAAATCTATCCAAAAATCATAATGCCTTCATACGAACTCTTTTCCCAATTGTCTTTATATTGATAAATTCGTATTTACAAGATCTTTAACTCTTATTACATTGTATTGGATAACAGTCAATCGGTTTTAATTTCGATTTTTGTGTCATGCTGTGTTGTGTCGCATTTAAACTTCGAAAAATCATAACTTCTTCACACGAACTCATATCTGAGAATTCTTTATATGTAAATTTTTGTAATCATGATTACTATGACTTTCTTTTAGATTAGTTATCCTAATTAATCTTTTAATTTTTATTTTTATTTTAGTCTTAGTTATTAAGTTTTTTATATAAATATTATATACACATAATATCTATATAAATCACATAAAACATATGCTTAAATAATTGTCATTTATTTATTTCCAAAACATATCGTTGACCAACATAAATACAAATTTATAAATATGCCTTGCGAGGAACGCAAACGTTACATAACTTTTTCGGAGAACATGTCGAAATCATGGATCGAGAAATCAAAAGCCTAAAATAAAGGGGCATTCCTATAATGAACGTCCGATTGAACTCTAAGGGAGGACCAATGTACACTTGGGAACGTAAGGATCAGATGTAGAGCAAATACCTCCATCTATTTGAAAATGTCCCTACCACGAGTTGAGTTTCGGAACGAAATTCCTTTAACGGAGGGAGAATGTGACAACCATAGAAAATGTGTCATCAACCGTCATCAAAAATGGAGGAATTAGACAATTGTAATAGGCTAAAAATGTAATATTTATTTAATTATGAAGAAAACATATTGTTTCCTCTTCCCATGTTCGCGCAAATACAGTACAATAACCAAAAACTAAAAATTAGGCGAGCAAAAAGTTGTGCCAATACATATAAATAATAATATATTTAGAAAGTACACATCGACGCAATTCAAGAAATATAAATTTCATAAAAATCTGACTTCATATGTAGAAATTATGATTATTCTAAGTTTAAATATCAATTATGTAGAGAAATCTGTGTCGTGATTAGCGAAATAAAAATTGGTTGAGTTTTAGCAAAAGATATAAAGAATAGTCATAGAACTCCTTGATATAAGACCCACGAAAGGAAGAACGCCAAAAAAGGAGTTTGTATGAAGAAATTATAATTTTTATAAAACCATTTATGGTGCCTCATTATAAGAAAATTAACTAAAAAATAAATTTGGAATTAGACAAAAAAATCTAAAGGAAAGTTGTAATATCCGTTGATAGCTACGCGTTGATGTAAAACCCCGAAAAAGGAGCTCAAATGAAAATGATACGATTTTTTAAAAAATCCGAATTTTACCCGTTCAAGCTCCTACATGGCACACTCACAACACGCTATGTGGCCCCACCGAACACCAATTCGCCGAGATTTTTGTCAACGAGGGTGTGTGAGAGAGCAACATGTGGCCACGACCGAGTGGAGCTAACAGGAATATGCGTGGTGTGCACGTGAAAGAACACGTGACCGATGTTCAAAAATTACTATAAATAGCAGGTGTTCACACTTCACACCTCACTCTGACCTCCCACTCTCTAATATACCCGAACCCCGTCTTCTGAGTGGTTCTGAGTTCCTGGCACCAGCTAACGTGAAAACCCGAGTAGTCATGTAACATCCCGATTATGAAGCAAAATTTTTCATTTTTATTTATTAAAAAATATCGAAGTATGTTTACATTGTGCGGAAGCATGTTATGAATGTGTGTGGGTACAATCAAACCTTGCCTTTATCACAGATCACTAAAGTACCTGAAAACAATTTTATTTAGCTACGTAATATCACACCCCCAAACCGGAACGACAGAAACGTTCGGGGCGGATGACGTCATGTACAATATCACAACAATTGTATAATAGTAGTCAAAGTAAACACAACCATTGTATTGATAATATATAATTTACATTGTATTCAAAACATTGTTTGTTTAACATCAAAATTAACAAAAGTTAAGACGTGATGCTACTATGCTCCTGTAAGTCCCTAATTTGTCTGTGTATCAATCAGACCCGTTTGATGGTGCGGAATCCCAATCAAACGGATGATGTCAGATCAAATAGAAGAGAAGAAGAAGAAGAAGAATATGAATCTCTGTATGAATTGATTAGAATTAAAGTTCCATATACAAAAGATTCACACACACAAAATGCTCTCTAGTTTCTCTCTTTTCTCGTTCATCAATCTGTTCCTCACACCGTAACACCTATATTTATACATGGGGAACATGGGATTGGTGGACATGGGCCATAAATGGGTTTATGGTCGTAAACCTGTTTACGGCCGTAAACTCAACCGTAAACACCACCTGACCGTAAACTAGACTGTAAGCTCATAAAATATTACACAAAAATATAATTGTCCATAAAAGTAAAGTATAAACCATATTTTGACCCAACAATCTCCCCCTTGGTTTATAGCTTTCTTTTCTTAATGACCTAACAAGCTCCCCCTAAAAAGTATTTGGCTCTTCTTGTCAATCTTCAATGGGAGCATGGCTTCAACTTTAACCTTCAATTTCTATACAACATCAGGATGAACATATGAATCTTCAATGAATGACTTCATCTTGATCACTTGAGGTTTTCTTCAGAATTTGGCATTGAACGCACATTGGGTGAGGAGGCTTGACGTACTGATTCTTGAAAGATGGCGCTTTCAGCTTGAGAATCTTTAGAGAGAACAAATCTTCTGGATCACTTCAGCAGGTTCATAGATAGCAGCAGACTGATTGAGGAGGCTTCAATGCAATCTGTCACATAATCTTCAATTTCTGCTTCACGTTGCTTCTGGGGTTGAAAGATTGAATGTTTAAAGAATAATCTTCATTTCTTGCTCCTTCAAATGAGAATTCTTCGATGGTCACGGACGCAGCCTTGGCTCAGAAATCTTCAACACAAACTCCATGAGTTTCATCTTCGCCTGAAATCACTTTTCAAGACAAAACAAAACTAAAAGAAACTTAGCACACAAATTAAAAAAAAAAACAAAAATATTTTTGGATTTTTCATATTTTCTGAAAAAGAAATAAAACAGAAATAACACTATTTTTTTTTTTTAATTTTTAATTTTCTAAATTTTTATTTATTTATTTCTCTCCTAATGTTTAAATTAGAAGAACATTATGAACAAACTTAACATAAACCAAAGTAATAGCTAACTTTAGGAGTGATTTGGGATCAAAGTTGTTGGACAACCTTATTCCACTTGTCGGTACCCTTATCTTCACATCTTCGTCTGATCGATCGCCAGTATTGTGGTCCACTTAAACACGAAAAATTTGTGTCAATTTTCGATAATTTACCAATGACATGATACATGCATATATCTAATTGTAACTTTATTATCATGATTGGCCCTAATTCTTAAATAAATTTTTCTTATGACCATTTAACTGACTACAACCAGGGATATTGTTGTCCACCTAAATCGAGCAGCGAGATCTACAGACAATCTGTACGTGTTCAATTTTAAGTGTACTAGAATGTGTTTCCCGCTTCCTGATATGCCTCAGCCATCAAGAACTTCCAGAGTACTCCTTACACCGAGTGAGCAGACAATCATTCAGAGAGAGGATAGATTCAGATTGCTACTACTTATTGTTTCAGAGGGGTTGAGAAGTAGAAGGTTACATATGCTGTGTACCATGTCGGATTAGAAGTCACGCAAAGGAGACAGCATATGGCTAACAGATAAGAGGGATTTCATATATATAACATGCAGAGAAATAGAGTTGCATATATTGTGTACCAGGTCGGATTCGAGGTCACGCAAAGGAGACAACATATGAATAACAGACAGGAAGAAAGAAAACGATTTTCTACAGACCTAATTTATCGGAATTTACCAGTCGCCCCATCCAACCGGAATTAAGGACATAATCCGCACATCGAGGAAAAGTGAATCCACAGTTCTAGATACGGGTTATTTTATGTGACCGGTAGATTCCCATGTATATCTTCCTGCTAAACCTATCCGAGCGTCGTGAAATCAGGTTAAACGGATCTAACTAGGTCAAAGTTTGTCCAGTCCTTAAATTCATTAGGTTTAACTTTCCCTAGTCAAGTCCATTTAAAATCTTTTGTGCCTACCAGCGCATCGAGCATAGAGCATAGACGATTCAACTTAGGTACGTTACGTCGATTCAGATTGCCCATTATCACTTGCTAATTTCAATTCCCAAAACATCTCCTGCAAGCACATTCCATTAACACCACATTTTTGATTTTCTTATTTTCTAATGTTTTTGGATTTTTTTTAAATTTTCTAATTTTTGATTTGTTTTTATTTCTCCCCCTAAATTTGTGCATAGGAGAGAAACGAAAGTAAATGCGCAAATTTAAACTATGCTAAAACAAAAATTAGTCTTTAAACCGAATCAGCTTAAGAAAATCTACGTAGTATAGAGAAGAAAACGCAAACCATAATTCACTGATTGAATCTGCATTCAGAAGGTCTGAGAACAGCAAGCATAATCTCAGAATAGGTCTGAAAATTCTTCATATCATTAAGCACTAACCCCATTTGTGATCTCTTCCTTTCTTCCTATCCCGCAAAAGGACACATACTCTCAACAAAGGTCTGAATGTTGTATAGTTGAGAGATATCCCCAATCATACGCCAAGAGCAGCCACTACTTCTAGAAGATGCACATGTCACACGCCCATCGTACTTGCGATTTTTTAGATTTCAAAACTTACTAAATTCTTCACAGAAGCTCTATTTTCAATATTCTTTATATCCATGTGTAGCTATCGACAACATCTACAACTTTGGTTTGGACTCTATTGGCTCATTCTCACTTTATTTTTAAAGTTAAAATTTTAATAAGCTGAAACTATTAAAGTGCATATAAAAATCATAACTTTCGCATATGACATCCATTCTCGACTGCCTTTATATGGAGGGACTCCTAATCGTAAGATCTTAAACTCTTATTTATATTGTTTCGGTTAAGAGTCAACCGATTTGAATTTCGATTTATGTGTCCATACTCCTACATTAAGACTTCAAAAAATCATAACATTCTCATATGAATTCATATTTACACGTTCTCTATATGAACGCTCTTGGTTTTACGATTTCTTTGCCATTCATTTAGATTGATTAGGATAAAAGGCAACCTATCTAAAATCCAATTTTACGTTACACAAAGTCGTGTCGGTTTAATCATGAAACTTCGAATAAGCATAACTTCATCATACGAATTCGGGTTCGAGCTTTCTATAGATCTACCGAAATCGTATTGATGTTTCCTACACATTTATGATGATTACTTGAGCTAAATAGTTTTATTTCTCTACTTAGAATTTTATAAACAATGATTACCGAGAAATCATCGTTCTGGACATCCAAATTTTATATTTTACAAGGAATGATCACCTTCAGATAGGAGATGTCGTCATGTCGATTTGTTCTTTTGACTAAGGACACTATCAAATCGATATAAGGCGATAAAATACGAAAATATATCTATGACATCCTAAAGGAATCTAATTTTTGGAATATGACGCTAAAAGAAATTTGGCGTATCCTTAAAACAAACATGAATCTATATTAAAAATGGTTTGTTTATCTAATTAGGATGTCCCAACATCTTAAAACTTAATCAAGACTACTACAATGAACTTATTGGCTTGAAAACTCTAGAACCAACACTCTAATATTTGTGATGGACTCGTTATAAGGCTTGATTATGTCCCAAATTACTAGATTATAATGGACACTAAGTCACCATTAACCTTCTCTCTGGGTCTTAACTACTTGACTTATATCAAGGTACGACTATTGCTCTAGTAATTTGTTTCTATATATGCTCTTGACATGTGACAATACTAGCCAACTACTTTGGTTTTGATGATTTATCACTATTTTTGTTGTCCTTCCTTGATCAGAATGGACCTATGCATCCTCTAAGCTAACGAGGTATCTTCACAGCTAAATCTTGATGTGTTATATTGGCGAATTACGCTGCTTGTTGAATTCCTAGCAGCCCCTACGTTGTGAAGATAAATCCCATATTCTTGAGGGTACGAACTAATCGGGTTCTCCTTGTTATCTGTTCGATACCCCGAAATTTAGTTAATTCCAAAATACCTTCAGACACTTAGGAGGAAAGACCAACCTTTCCTTTAGAAGAAAGAAACTGATAGTCTATGGGTAATCTTAGCAGAAGGCTTCATTCGTCTTTTACCCCGAATAACTAACCTAAATGAACAACTTCTATCTATTAGTGTTGCAACCGACTGATTCTTAACATACAAACCAAAATTTGAACTTCTCTTCGCACTTTCGGCTTGTGGGTTGGATCTCCCCTACTTGGTTTCGACCCATTAATTGTTGCTACTTGTCAAGGATCAAAGCCCAAGTTGGCTTTGTCAATGCACTTTGTCGATTCTTTTGACTTTGAAGAAACTCTTAATTTTCATATACAATGAACTTCAATATTCCTATTTTCGTACTACTATTTATGCCTAATTCAAGTGCCTTTCTCATAGCATGACCAAAAAAGGATAAGATCGTGACAAGCACAATGTTGTCTTGAAATGTGCTAACTTAATACTAGAAACAACATAAAGTGAACATTCCATCTTTATTCTAACTTCGTTGTCATATATTATTACATAGAGTTTTAGCTAAAGCCTAAAAGCACTAATAAATTCTATGATGCGACCATATTCATGTTGGGGCTTTTCCAGAAGAACAACCCGCTTCGAACTCTGGTGCTTCCCCTGCCTCCTCTACCTTGAGTTGAAAGGATGGCCCTTGCGCCCTTGGGCTGTTAACTTTTCCTTATTCTCCATCGGAGATCCTTAATGTTCCAAGTGTTGGAGCGTGTATTTTGCCTGCTGGGTTTAGAAGAGGACAGTTGGACCAAATGTGACCCATCTATTTCAGAAGACACAGATACGCACTCATAGTGATTCCTGTTTCCAGTCTCGGCTGAAATGTCCATCTTTGCTTCACTTATAGAATATCACACCACGACAAAATCCCTCGTTTAATTTCCCACACTTCTTATACTGAGATCTACTCTATTCTCCCAACATGGAATCGTCATTATTGAATCCATTCGTTGTCATTTGAAATGGAATTGGAGTCTGACTGTTTTCCTTTCATTGAATTTCCAACTCAATTTCCATTCTCCTGCATGCTCTTGCATTTATGCTAATACCTTATATCAATTGTTTGATACGACCTCCCTAATATCAGTCTTAGGCATACACAGGCATCAATACATGTGCACTTGATCCAATGAGGCGTGTTCTGGTAATTAACAAGGTTCCCTCAGTGAACATCTTGGTGACAGATATTCTTGAGCAAGTCCCTCTCTCTCTACCGGTGAAACATACTTTGCCTTTAACTTCTCAACACATTATTGCCAAGTCACCATGCTTTTCTCAACAGGTGAATAGTTATTGGTGACAAAGTTCCACCAGTCTTTTGCTCATACACGTAGAAGATTTTGCGTGTATCTAAACTTCAGGCATGTCGGAAAAGCACAAGTGTAGATGCATCCTTCCACATATGAGATCCATCTCATGTATATAATTGGATTCCTAACACCATCAAAGTTAAGAAGTTTGGTGTTGTTGAACTCTCAATAAGACATCCCCTTTTCTCCAGCTGAAGTTGCATCAGCAACAATAGTAGTGACTACGGCGGTAGTGGTACTGGAAACGATAGCGTACCATTCATCAAACAAGCTCATTAATTTAGTCTTAATAGTTCGAAACATTTCTATAATTATCTCTCTTATAGTTACTGATACGGTCGCCTCTATCCAATCGCATATCTTAGTCTCGCTTGGTCCTGGCCCTTCAGATCCAGTTCCTGATCTGCTTGCACTTGTGATCATCACCATATTGGGGGTGTAAAGAAAATAGGTTAACATGAATCAACTAACTCTAAAATGATATTTGAATCCTATTTAGTTCCTGGCTTTTCTTGATTCTTGTATCGATCCTATGCTTCTGGTAGTACGGGCCTATACTACCTTCCACGCATATCCATAGTAGATCCAAAAATTTCTCCACGGTTTCCAATTCACTACAATCTACTATTTGGTAGTATTTTTCATACACACAATGTTGCAAGGACCTAATTATTTCTTTCATAGGGTTTACTAGTTTCTTGTGTCTCTACCAACGCACTACCTTACAAATATATGCGATATCAAGCATATATTAAACTTCTTAGACTATCCTTCTTCGATTCCTTTCCACGTCTCTCTACTATTAGTCGATGAAGAACTTCTACCAATATTAACTAATTATTAGATGAATACAATTATGTTCCTCTAAAATCAAACAGTTTGTCAACTGAAAAGAGACGACACTACGAAGGCTAGACTCAGACGAAAGTTGCGCAATAGAGCCAGACCAAGCAATCTAAAACTATTTGATTTTGGGAGCATCTGACCTAACGTATTTGTCGAATAACTAATTAATGTTAATAAAGGTTCTAAGCATCAAATTAAAAGAAAATCCTTTAAGCCATAAGGCATCTTAATTAGCAGACAATTATATCATGCAATTACTGAAAAGATCCCTAGCCTACATACTAGCATGCATTTCTAACATTTCATATATCGATAATCATAACAATATGGATATTTTAGGAATCACTTTGCTTTCTGAGTTTTGGCTTATTGTATGCATCACTTTCTTTCCTTTTTGTTTTAATATTTTTATTGAAAAGATTTATTATTTACTCAGATCCTTAGTTTAACTCTAAAATCACATGAATGTTTATCCAATTCTCTCAGACCCAGGCTCTGGTACCAACTTCTAACGTCCTGCTTGTCAAGGAAAATTTTTCATTTTTATTTATTAAAACATATTAGAGTGTGATTACACTGTGTGGAAACATGTTGCAAATGTGTGAGTACAGCCGAACCTTGCCCTTCTCACGAATCACTAAAGTACCTGAAAAACATTTTTATTCAACTGGGTAAGCACGAGGCTTAGTGAGTTCCCTAAAATATCATATACCACAGTACATATTCATGCACACATATAATGGCTCATAATCTACCAAAAATACATGTAATTATGGTGTACACACCATTTCGTTAACACATTGTTCTATATGTACTTACAGCCTACGCTCCATTTTGTTAACATCTGGGCCTATAGACTCCAGACCTCTTTAACCGTTCCACCATCACCCCTTAACTAAGTCTATAATGACAACCATTATGCACATAGAGACTTCACTCTAGATTTTATTAGTACATGTACAATTATACTTTCTACTCTACTAATTCACACTCTAGCACATAGAGACTAGATAACGTCTATTTTATGCATATATTTATGATGTTTTCTTAATATTTTATACTATGTTTTTATGTTATTTAGAACTAAAAGATACTTAATATGATTTTAAATATTCAATTACAGTAAAAATGGGAGCTGGAATGCAAAAGGAAGAGAATGGAGCTAAAAAGATGCAAAGAGGATATTGTTGGCAGATTGACCCCTGTTCAGTGTTTCGGGTATATCTTACTAATCATAAGTCCAATTGCCGAGATTAAAAATGTTCTGAAAACTAGACGAAATTTCCTACGACTTATGTGAGAGGGACTTTTGGCTAATTCGACATTTATCATATCCAAAATCGGACTTGAATATGAAGCATAAAAGCTGGACGGAAATTCCCTCCAAGTTACTTATTCCCCAAGCACCACTTATCTTATTTTTATTTGCTTAATCCCTAAGCCACCATTAGTTTCCTTATTCCAATCCAACACTAATATTCCATATAAATTCCGGCTCCATCAACTATAAATACCCCATATCATTCCACTATTTTCATAATCAAGGATATTCCACTTCGACTTGTGCAACAAGAAAACTTCATAGCTGCCGTTTTGAGGGTCTAGAAGGCGGCCGGAAGGCCGTTAAGCTGAAGGGAGCGATCTGAAGGATTAGAGAGCGGATTTGTGTCAGTAATCATGTGGTTTGTTATCGTGACCATGTTTAGCATTCCACTGTGATACTACTATGTTTTTACTTTCTGATTTTGGTATCAAAACCATTTGCTTTGAGTTTATGTTTAGATAAAACCTTGATTTGTGGAATAATTGCTATATTGGATTGTTTTATTTGTGTTTAATTTATCTTGTTAATCTTGTTAAAAGATCCTCATGTGTTAATGATAATTATTTTCTGTTAATTATTAAGTATATCGAGTTGATGAACATCTGCTTGATTGCTTGTCTCTTATGATTTTGATGACCATCAAGATTATATGACTAGGAATAGTGAACATGAAACTAGGTTTAACTAGGAAATAAGTAAATTAATGTGTGAGCATATGTGACAACCAACCACATATGAGCTAATTGAATTAACCAATTCGATTAACTAATATTGCAAGTCTTGCTTGATATGAACTGAACACTAGGAAACATGTTAGTTTAATCAATTGATCTGTGTGTGCAATTGTCTATGATTTTAAGGTGTAATCTGTCTAAACCAAAGTACCTAAAGAGATTTGTCTTCCTGCTAGTTTATCGAGATGTGCTATTTAGTAATTCGTTTGAGATTTAATTATGCATTTATTTATTCCTATCGTATGTTTTGTAACCTATAATCAAATATTTTAAATTACTTCACTACTGTTCCCCTTGTGTTCGACACCCTTGCTTATCAAAGCTATACTATACTCGATCGGGTTCACTGCCTGTAAGGTGTGGTTTAGATGCGATAAATTATGAATTATAAATAAAAAACTAGTGCATTAAATATACACATCAAGTTTTTGCCGCCGTTGCCGGGGAACGGTTTTCAATTAATTTAGTTTATTTGATTATTCGTTATTTATTTTTAATTTTTAGTTTGATTTTATTTTTATTTTTATTTTCATTGGTACCATTTCACTTGTCGGAAAGGTTATTGTTGCTATGTTCAGGAATTCGTGATCATACACATTGCTTGGTTTTACTTTTTGCATGGGTTTCGAGATTGCAAGCGATTAGGGAATTCTCGACTTGTTTAGTCTACTACTTTGGGTGATTTGTCCAACTCAATCCACGAGGCGTAGTATAGCAAGGCGTATCGAGGTGGTTAAGTGGAAGACTGAACTCTTGCTACTCTTGACTAGTTGGGTCGACTCTTGTTCTACTTTTTAGTTAATGGTGCAAAGAAAACAAAGGAAATATTCTGACAGGTCCCGAAAGTTTTTTCTTTCACAAACCACCTCTTGCATGCAAGGGATTTAATCAACAATTGTAGCTTGATTTTGACGAAGACGAGTGATTGTGATATCCTTTTTAGTTATTTTGGTTTGCTATTTTTTTAGTTATTTTATTTTTATTTTTAGTTTATTTAAATTTTTGTTTTCCATGTTGATGCTCTTTGATTGTTTTAGATCTTTGCAAACTTTTCTCCCATAGGAAGCTGGTAGTAAGTTTAGCAGCTAGGTCCGACTGTTGCTTTATCACGATAGACAAATCAATGTGAGGGTTTGAAGTTTATAGTCAAGACCCACCTTTTTTTTCATAAGTGCGGGGTGTAAGTTGATATTGTGAGAGTATATTATTTAGAAGAGTGGCGTTTCTACCATATTTAGATTCCTGTGGTTGGGATGAGTTGTTCCCACAACATGAAGTTATATTTCGACGCGAGGTAGAAGTATCATCCCGGTTGCCACGACATGGTTGACACTTTCCTATGTCGTGCGGGAGTTTTTTTTATCGCAAGAGTAGGCTGCCATTCTATATAACACGACGTGGTCGACACTTGCCCATGCTGTGGTCACTATACATTGCATTGGTTTGCAATCTTTTGCACCACATTTTAGAAGTCGGCGTTCTTGCTATTATTTTCCGGCACATTCAGAAGCAACAATATAGTTTCCAGTCTTCCAACAATTTTCAGAGCCACTTTTAGCAGCCCCATTCGATCTCGCCAATACTACCCCAGGGGAGTCTGTTCTAATTCTCTCTATTTAATTTTATGTTCTTTAATAGTTTTAGCATGCAATGAGGACATTGCATCAAATAAATGTGTGGTAGGGGGTCGAAAAATGAATTTAAATTGGAAAATTAAAAATTGCTAGATTAGGACAATTTAAAATTTTATAAACTTGAAATAGTAGTTTAATTTAAGATAATCTAGTGATAATTTTATATTTTGCTAATATTGCATGGGATGATCCAATGAGAACCCAAATGTTTACCTGAGCCTACACATGTTATAGTGTATTTGTGGCTTCCGATTTCCTAGTGAAAATCATGAGTTATGAAAGGTAATCTGGTAGTTTATATGACATAATACGTTTTGCAGCCTAAACCTGAAATCTATCCAGGAGAGCTTATGTAGTCATTGCACTTAGACTAATACCTTAACCAATAAGGGTTGAAGTTAAGCACCCCTACTTAAGCATGTAGGTTTTGAGTGAAAAGAAAAAAAAGTGAGATACATGTTAAAAAAGAGAGAGATTACCAAAAAGTTGTTAGAATTTTGGAGCTATCAAATTATGAAGATCAAAAGATCAAAATTCTGAAGAAATCCAAAAAGTTGAAGATATCAAAAATCAAACAAAAAGGTGGTGAATTCAAAGAAAGCAAATATCAAATATTCGAAGAAGTGACGAATTCAAAGAGCTCCATTGTGGTATCAAAGTTGTAATTTCTAGAATTTATGTATGCTTGGTTGTTTAGCCAAAAATATCTTGAGGTTAAGAGAGATTTTTGACGATTGATTCGGAGGGTTGCAAAAATGAGTGTTGTATAAACTAAGGGGTGAAGGTTCATAAGGATTGTGAGTATTTAGGAGTGGCAAGTTTCTTAGGATTTATAGACACAAATACATGCATTGCGGTCTTGGGATAATGATTGGGTTTGAAATTGATTATTTTATGCAATATTGGTGAGATAATAAAACCAGTTTTGCTTGAGGGCAAGCAAAAGGCTAGTGTGGGGTAGTTTGATAACGTCTATTTTATGCATATATTTATGATGTTTTCTTATTATTTTATACTATATTTTATGTTATTTAAAACTAAAAGATAATTAATATGCTTTTAAATATTCAATTACAGTAAAAATGGGAGCTGGAATGCAAAAGGAAGAGAATGGAGCTGAAAAGATGCAAAAAGGATATTGCTAGTAGATTGACCCCTGTTCAGTGTTTCGGGTATATCTTATTAATCGTAAGTCCAATTGATGAGATTCAAAATATTCTAAAAACTACACAAAATTTTCTACGACTTATGTGAGAGGGACTTTTGGCGAATTCGACACTTATCTAATCCAAAATCGGACTTGAAGATGAAGCATAAAAGCTGGACGGAAATTCCCTCCAAGTTACTTATTCCCCAAGCACCACTTATCTTATTTTTATTTGCTTAATCCCTAAGCCACAATTAGTTTCCTTATTCCAATCCAACTCTAATATTCCATATAAATTCTATCTCCATCAACTATAAATACCCCATATCATTCCACCATTTTCATAATCTAGGATATTCCACTTCGACTTGTGCAACAAGAAGACTTCATAGCTGCGGTTTTGAGGGTCTAGAAGGCGGCCGGAAGGCCGTTAAGCTGAAGGGAGCGATCTGAAGGATTAGAGAGCGGATTCGTGTCGTTAATCATGTGGTTTGTTATCGTGACCATGTTTAGCATTCCACTGTGATACTACTATGTTTTTACTTTTTGATTTTGGTATCAAAACCATTTGCTTTGAGTTTATGTTTAGATAAAACCTTGATTTGTGGAATAATTGCTATATTGGATTGTTTTATTTGTGTTTAATTTATCTTGTTAAGCTTGTTAAAAGATCCTCATGTGTTAATGATAATTATTTTCTGTTAATTATTAAGTATATTGAGTTGTATGAACGTCTGCTAGATTGCTTGCCTCTTATGATTTTGATGACCATCAAGATTATATGACTAGGAATAGTGAACATGAAACTAGGGTTAACTAGGAAATAAGTAAATTAATGTGTGAGCATATGTGACGACCAACCACATATGAGCTAATTGAATTAACCAATTCGATTAACTAATATTACAAGTCTTGCTTGATACGAACTGAACACTAGGAAACATGTTAGTTTAATCAATTGATCACTGGTTGAATTGACTTGTTTGGTAAAGGATTAGTAATAATGAACATGAACCTAATCACTTTAGAAATTGGTGAACATGAATAAATAAATCTGTGTGTGAAATTGTCTATGATTTTAAGGTGTAATCTATCTAAACCAAAGTACCTAAAGAGATTTGTCTTCCTGCCAGTTTATCGAGATTTGCTATTTAGTAATTCGTTTGAGATTTAATTAAACATTTATTTATTCCTTTCGTATGTTTTGTAACCTATAATCAAATATTTTAAATTAATTCACTAATGTTCCCCTTGTGTTCGACACCCTTGCTTATCAAAGCTATACTATACTCGATCGGGTTCACTGCCAGTAAGGTGTGGTTTAGATGCGATAAATTATGAATTATAAATAAAAAACTAGTGCATTAAATATACACATCAAGACTATTCTTTCACATCTACTCTATTAGTTCTCTATACTAACATACATGAACATGTATTGTAATACATGGTATACTAAGAAAACTTACATGTACAGTTTCTCAGAAGATCGAAATCTAACCGGACAATTCAATTGACGAGCAACGCGCTAACATGGATTAAGAGGGATTAACCTATAATGTTATAACTTATTAAATTCTATGGCAATTTGTTAATGAAAGCTAGATCTTGCACTAATCCCAATGAATACTGAGAGTTCTATCAAAGAAGGATCAGCCAGGCAGGATAGTTCGGAGGTAGAACTATTTCGGCATATAACTATTCTAAAATCCAACAACCAAGCCAACATGATCAGTCTAGCCATCTTTCTCGTAAGTAGATTAATCACATTATGACTGGAATTACTAATAAATCTTATTTTCACATTAATAACAACGACTATGAATACAAATATGAGCTACACTTCAAATATAGTAACTATAGCCTAACTTTTAGAGACTTTCAGGCGAAAACTGGCTTTGTGTTGGCAGAACTTCGATACTGAAATCTTTTATTTGTTCCGCTCTCAGATGTTGCAGGGCCTCGCTAAAATAGACGAGAATAAGGGAGTAATGGGGCAAGGGTGCGGGAAGCGACTCCAGAGGGTTTGAGATGAAGTTTTCAGGTAAAGAGGATGAAAATCGAACCTATATACGGAATTTTTAAAAGTGTGTTGTGCCTGGTGACATTGCCGATTCTTAGCCTATCACGTGTCGCCTACATTGTATTCCACCTCCGTGCATGCGTGCGATTTTTTAGATTTTAAAAAATCATAACTTCTTCATACGAGCTCTGTTTTCGATGTTATTTGAATCCACACATAGCTATCGACGAGATCTACAACTTTCGTTTGGGCTTTGTTGGCTAATTCTCACTTTATTTTTAAAGTTACATTTTTAACATGCTTATTTTGTTAAATTCCGTATAAAAATCATAACTTTCGCATACGACATTTGTTCTCGACTGTATTGATATCGACGGAATCGTAATCACGAGATCTTCAACTCTCGTTTAGATTGTTTCGGCTAACAATCAACTGATTTTAATTTCGATTTTTGTGTCCACAATGATGCGCCGAAATTATAGGACGATTACACATGTTTTTCGAATTGGATGATTTCATCAGAAATCTTTTATGATAAAGGTCAACTAAGCAAGAGAGTTATCAGGCGTAGATGATATCAAACATGTCTAATTAAATTTGTTATTAGCGATTCCCTAAATCCATGAATTATATAGTAAGATATAATAGATAATCGATATCTACTAGGTTCGATTCAAATAAATTGGATAAGGGTCACCTAAGCATTTATTGATTTAGCAATTTAGATCCTAGATTTTGATATTTAATGTTTTTACAAACTAAAAGGGTATTAATTATTAAAGAGTTTAAATATTAAAAATACTAATGAATTTTGTTGAAATTTTGTAGGTGAGAACCTAATCCAAAGCAATTTTATTAATAGTTACAGTAGTTTTAATTATATTTTACACGTTAAAACGTATTTATCAAATCTTTGTTTAAATTTTCAAATATAAAGTTGAGATACAAACCGCTAAGAACTATTTAAGCCCTTAGTGATAATAAATGATGGATCAAATCTAACATGATATGATTTACTTTCTAAATCGGTAGAAATGTCCTCATTTTATTTCCTTGGGATAACGCCTAGAGCACTATCAGTTGTACCTTGAGTACGATCACCAACCAACTAGTGAATATAACATTTTCTTCATAGATTTTTTATGGAAAGGCTCCATCCCAATCTTACTTAAATGTTTTATGGGTTTGAAGTCTATGTTGGACTAAAGCTTCTAAACCCAAAGTCTACTAGATGCATATTTGTTTAATACTGTAAATGTGGCTTAGATTAATATATGCAATGCTACCAAGAATAAGTTTTCTTATTCCTCTTATAGTTGTGTTAGCAGAAAGTGTCACACCCCAAAACCAAGAACGGCAGAAACGTTCTGGGGCGGAGGACGTCATGTACAGTATCACAACAATGAAAAGTAGTAAACAAGCAACAACATCATCCATTGCATTAATAATATAATTATTATACAAATGTGTTCTGTCAAATTTTGATAAACACTAAATCATAAATCAAAATGAAAGATGAGTCTTGAACAAGCTCCATCTTCCTTTCTCCTTGCATCGGTACCTGTCTATGATGACCTGAGGATACAAGTAATTTTGAAAGCGAGTATCAGCTTTAAAGTTGGTGAGATCATAAGTATTTAGTGTCATAATTTGTATGTATGAATTTGTAAGTAAATGAATTGTAAGTATTGAAAATGTATATGAACTGTAAGTATGAAAATGTTTGTAAAACAACTGTAAACGTTTGAAAAACACTAGAAATCCCTATGATTCCTACTATTATATAAGGGTGTCTTCTACCAAGACCTAACTGTTCTCAATGTTCGTGTCATGTAAAAGTGTGTAATTTTCCCAAGTGTAACTATTATTAACAAAATATAGTTTTTACACTTATAGTTTAAGTGAAAAGATCATTAAATATATGTACAGGGAAAGTTAATGTAGTACTAAAACGTAGCGCTATAAGAACTACTGCTGTACTAACTACCTTAAACCAGATTTATATTAAGGCATCATGTGATTAATTGCACCATACTATCGACTGGTAACAACGACATAAGAATGGTCGTAATAAGGAATGACGTTTGGCACCCGCAGACCTGCAGGTCCCGCTGTAGCTAGCAGCAAGGTGTAGGATAGTCAATCCAGTATAGATCTATACGCAAACTCACGCTCTCCCTTCAAGAGACTCTGGCTACAACTCGGGCCATGACATTTAAGGCATGCTCCGATACACATCACAATAATTAACATATTCATATCCATGTAATGTAATGAACTATTCTAGCTGTAATGTACGTGCTTTCTACCTAGCAAGTATATAATGTAATCATTCTAGTATCGTTGTATATGTTCTCTTTCTAGTATAGTTGTATATGTTCTTCTCTACTATAGTTGTATATGTACTCATAGTAATGAAATGTTCTAGCTGTAATGTATGTGCTCTCTATCTAGCAAGTATAGACTCATGAATGAACTGACTCATTATATGATATCGCGTTCTAGTAATAGTTTTAGTATCTTCCTAAACTACCCATATGGTAGTTTACTAGTAATCTAACTGATGCGTATGGACATGGATATACACCCTTGCTACCCAAGGGCATGGGATGAACTGGAAGGGCCTTTATGACTATATATGTACACATGATATATAACTAATATTTAAACGACCTTCGGACGAGTACCCGATATCCCACCAGACCACATCTCAAACGCGAAAAGGAAATAAGGTGGATAGCCTTCCTAAGTCTTTTAAACATTTCTTATATAACTATACATATAGAGGCATGCAATTTATAATATAAAAGCATAAATAAGTTTTGTAAAACATTTGAACATAATTATTATTTTCAAAAAAGTTCGACTTGATGTCAACCAATAAAACAGTTTGAAGGCATAGGTTTGATAAAACAGTTTAAGTATAAGGAAACATTTGTTTGGAACACAATTGTAAATAAGTTTGAAATGTGATATACAGAGTAAAATGTACAGTGTAATAAGGAGTTTAACACATATAAAATGTTTATAAAAATCATTTGAAGGAAACTGTTTGGTAAAACGGCTAATGTGTAGCCAATCATTTGAATGCTGCATATTAATCACATGTGATTGATATAATAACTAGTGTAATTCTACTTATTAATCGCATGTGATTGATATAATAACTAGCATAATTCTACTTGTATCCCCCCATAAAACATTTAAAAATAGTTTAAAACATTATTTAAGGGGTATGAACTCACCTGCAGTAAGTGACTGGAATTGAACGGACTGTTATCGTAAGGAAGGATCGGGCAAGTGCTTGGTGTCAAGTGAAGACTTTAGACACACACAATGATCCTAATTACATATGAAGACATATGTATATAAATAATTAGTGATTAAAACACTAATTATACAAGTATAAAGATTTAAACGCGAGGAAAACACTTTTGGTCAAGTGCTAGGAGGCTAATGGGTTGCAACAAAGGAGTGCAATGCCCCTAATGGGAGTTTATGGTCTAATGGCCATATGTTTTGGATTTTACTGCCCAGGGGAGTAAACTCCTGGCCGTAAACTCTCAACAAAGTCTCTAAATGAAGTCTAACAATTATACAACTCATGTGGTGAATTGCTTCAAGGCTTAAACAAGTGTTTGGGCTTCTTATTAACTCCTTTGAGGAGTTTACGGCCCTGGGACCATATCCCATGGAGTTTACAGCCGCAAACTCCCTTGGGAGGGTGTTTGTGGTGTTTTCAAGTCTCTACAATAACTAGGAACTAAACTAGGCTTTTGTACTTGGCTTTAGAAGAGTTTATGGCACCATTTGGCACCATTTTATGCAGTTCACGGCCCTAGAACCTTTTGGGCCGTGAACACCTTACTCTTGGTGTTCTAAGTGTGTTAGCTAGTCCAAAACTCATTTAGGTACATGCCCAAATTAGTCTCTTGGCTTAAGGAAGGTTTTAAGGGCATTTTGGCACTTAAACATGGAGTTCACGGCCCAAGAAGACCCTTGGCCGTGAACTCATTTTTTTATCATTGATTTTAATTGCTTTTGGTGTACTAAACATGCAATGGTGGGTTCTAGTTTTGAGTTCTAAAGCTTTGAGGGTCATTGGAACACTTTAGGACCTTATAATGGAGTTTACTCCCCAAGTGTTCTTGAGCGGTAAACTCCCAAATCTCGGGGTCTTAATCCTATTTTGATGTTTTCTAGTCATATACACACTAGCATACAAGTCTAAGGTAGTTACAAATAACGGGGAAAGGACTAGGTAGCATTTAAGCCACTTATCGGAGTTTACTCTCCAAGAACGTTCTTGGGCGGTAAACTCCCGAATCTCACAGATTTGATATGTAATTGGTGTTTCTAAACACAATCTAATCTATATAACATAACTAGATCGAAGTACTCACAATTTGGGATAAAAACCCAAAGATCCATGAGAGAGAATTTTGGCTTTTCTCTAATTGGAATTCAACTAATGAACCAATTTGGTTCAGAATTCTATTTATAGTCCTGAGATATTTTGGCAGAAAATATTTTTATTCCTAAAACGAATTCTAATGTCCTAGAGTATTGGAATAATAGTGTTGCACAAAACCCTAGTGCATCCACTCTCCTAATATCTCCTTAAGTGTAAAATCCTGAAAACTGCCAAACTTATACTCGAAATCTGAGTTTTCACTGTAACTGTTCTACTTCTATTGGCTTCAAATGGTTTGTTCATAATGGAAATTTCGGGTTGTCACATTATCCCCCTGTTGAAGGGAATTTCGTCTCGAAATTAGAATTTAGTCAAGGAAGTATGTACGAATGATCGAGTCGTGAGGAGGAAACTTCCTAATCGATTAGTTCTAGCGCACCTAAGTGAAATCGGGTTCTTGGTTGGTATTCCAACGAACCTTCACTAACTGATGACGACGTTGCTTCGTTCACTTGACCTCTCGGTCGAGGGTCACTACGGTTCTAATACGAAGGCAAGGATCTCGACGAGTGGTCTTACAAGAGTCCTACCGGAAAGGTATGGTTTCACGATCGAGACGCGAAGAGTAGGATGTACGATACTGAATTTGCGGAGTAGGTCTAGTTTGTGCGAGGCACAGGACTGATTCTGATAAGAATCTCGGAGGTCCTAACTATATTTGATTTGGTCACTCACTTGGAATTCCAAAGGTTCCTTTTCTTGCTTAACTTCCCAGTCAAAGGCCACCCTTTGCTGGGTCAGAGTCGTACGGGTTTCTGAAATTTGCAAGGAGTTCTGAATGAACTATGATAGTAGGTCGGTAAGACCTAGAATTTGGCGAAAGACTGTCGGTGTCTCTGGTGTCGATAAATGCTCAACGGTTTTGACAAATTGAAAGAGTACTCAAAATTCCCACATTACAACAGTGTGTCATAGAAATTTGACTTTTCAATTTCAAAACTCGTGCCTAGAGAACTTCGCTAAAAGTTCCTCTGTAGGAAATGTTTCTAGGGGGTTCCTTCTTACTACGAGTGTAGATAAGTAAGTCATTATATAGAGAAATGACGAACTGATCCAAGTAAGAAAGACGTACCCTATTCATTTAGCTCATGAAAACTATGGGCGTATTGGTCCTATCCGAAGGGTATCACTACGGACTCGAAGTGTCCGTATCGAATTCGGAAGATAGTCTTCCGAACATCTTTCCCTAATACTCGAACTGGTGATATTCGGATGTCAGATCCATTTCTGAAAGTAATTCTTTCCTTGCGTTTGCTCAACCATTTCATCTATGCGAGGCAGAGATAATGATTTCTAATAAAAAAATCTTGACGGAGTACTCGATATCTGAGGCACATACGATGCAATCCGTCAATCTCTGGGAGAGTAAGACTGGGGTTCTCTAGGATGAGAAGCCTAGTCTTCTAATTCTATTTCTGTGTGGTTCGCTAAATTGTCTGCACTGTTTTTGTGTCTCCGTAGGTGTTTAAGCTTTAGGGCAATCTGTTTACACGAGTCGTACTGGGTTCTAAGTTTGTTCACATGACGATGCGATTTCTCGTAGGCTTAGGCAGTTCTCTATCCTAAAGTTCATATTAGAATTATACCTGGTTTCACAATCACTTTTTCGTGTATACGAATAACTTATTCTTCTTTAAGCTCACATCCCCTGGGGGAAAAAGAATTTAAAGTGGAATCATCAATTCTAAACCTGTAAAACCTTGATTATATATCACTCTTATGCATACATTCCTCAGTGATAGATCAATCGTATAAATCCTTGGATTGAACTTGACGTACTGCACGAGTGGTACTTCGGGGGTTTCTTTGGAAAAATAACTAAGAGGTACTCCTGGCATGAGTACTTCGGTGTTCTGTTATGATGGCTTCGCTGGAAAAGTGATCTAGAAGAAACAGATGTACGTATGAAGCTGTTTTCGTGAAGAACAAACTGAATCGAGTCATATGATAATGTCGGAATCATACTGGAACTTAAAGACATTAGACTTGAACATAAGACGTTTATAGACAAAACACAACCGTGCAACCATGAACAGAGTTACAGTACTTCAGATTTACCACAAGACTATTGCTGCGAATAA
Organism: Lactuca serriola; assembly: GCF_051521515.1. Lineage (NCBI taxonomy): Eukaryota > Viridiplantae > Streptophyta > Magnoliopsida > Asterales > Asteraceae > Lactuca > Lactuca serriola. The sequence continues at coordinate 120,361,721 of NC_136414.1, forward strand.
GATATACTACAAAAGACAAGTATACGCAGCACGAGAATGTCTATACTGACAGGATCTCACAAAAAGTAAGACTCTAGTTGCACTAGTTATGGATAGTTTATAAGTCTGTTACAACAACACTCCTAAGTTACATTAACGAGGGTTCCGATGTAGGCTCTCCTGCAGCTGTGATCCTGAGATTCTTCCCATCAGCACCCGAGTTCTTTGTTATCGGGCAATCTTTCTTGAAGTGTCCAATTTCACCGCATTGGTGACATATCTGGACTGCACCAATATTGGTGGTAGAAGTGAAGTGTCGAGCACGATTTATGGGGATGCGGGTTCTTTCCTTGATTTCCTTCTTCGGGCAATCTCTTTTATAGTGCCCAAACTCACCACAATTATAGAAAAATAGGCTTGCTCCAGTGGTGGAGGTAGTTCTACAGAAACGAGCAATGTGCCCCATCTTGTTGCAATTTTCGCATTGCAAGGCTCGGCAAATTCCCTCGTGGTGGTAGTTGCACCGGTCGCACTTCGGAAGTGTTCCTTTGTATGGTCTGCTCGGTACGGGGATGGCAGAGGTTTCCAGTTGCTGTTGTTGCATGGCAAGTTTTTGGGGTTTCTTGCGTTCTTTCTAAGCTTGACACTTCCGTTTCTTGTTCTTTGATTTTCGGCTTTGCGGGCCTGAGGCCGTTACCGTTTGATGACTTCCTGGATAGATACCACTATTGGAAACTTCATTCCCATCAACAACATTGACTGTGCTAATAGCGCTATGCTGCGCAAGGACTGCGGTTACGGCAGCCACCACGGCAGTTGTAACTGCTGTTTGAAAGGTAGCGGCGTCCATAGGAAAAGCGGAGGTTTCGCTGTTCGACTGATTGCTTCCGGATGACGACATGATCCTGTAACACGAAAGATAAGGATTTTGTGAGCGATTCTCATTGACCCTAGATGTACTTCGATTGCTCAAGAAAATAGTAAGAGTATGTTCATGAAAGTTTGACCTACATCCCTATGATGCAGTCCTAGTACGGTATGGAAGTATGTTCGCGAAGGTTTGACCTACATCCCTATGATGCAGTCCTAGTAATGAGTACAAGTAAGTTCGTAGAATGGTCTCAAGGTGTTTGTCGTTCAAGCCGAGGAATCGTGGGTTGGTGAATAACAAGATCCAACCACTGAAAGAGACTTGGAAATGTCTCCGGATCTAACTTGCTATAGTCCAATGACTTGACTAAAGCAGGTTTCAGATAGACTCCAATGAGAGTATGATAAGAGTACTTGAATGAAGAATGACACAGAAGTTAGCCGGCTGTCAATATCTTTGATATTCACGACGTAAAGATTCAGGAAAAATGACCTTGTAAAGGTCTTACATCATATCCCGAGAAGATAGTTTTTGACAGCATAAGGACCTAACCTAAAGTACTTACAGTACAAGATAATTTCATATAAAATGCCATATCAGGCAAAGACAGAAAACGATTACTTTCTAACAAGGGAAGAAAAGTAAAGAGTCTACTACTGACGACGGTCACCCCTCTGGTGAACTCTCAGTTCAGCGAGTTGACGTTCTACATCAAGTAGGTGTCTTTCGTACACCCTCTGGTGTACTCGGGGCTCTATGACTTCGGCTAGTGATTCAGCTAGTGCTTGCAGCAGGGTTCATGGTTTCTCTCTGATCTCTCGTGAGCATCTTCTTAAACGAATGGTGCGGAGGGTATGCATTCTCGCATCGGTGAGAACTTCGGTAATCTGATGTAAGGCTATCCTGCCTTGAATCTCATTTCGGGCCACTCTGCGGACCAAGATTGGCAAGAATCTATCTGCTGAGCCCCGATTGCTCAAGTTGTAAAAGCTTCGGTCTCCATTAAATCGCATGGGATGATCTTGTCCTTGGCTCCATGTTTCCAAGCATTCCACTCACTCAGGGTCGGGCCATGAAAAGCCGGACGAGGGTTAGGAGTTAGCATCATACGAAAAGTCTTCATCATGGTGATCATTCACGGGGATATGATGATCATTCTCTGGTTCTTCTCCAAACCAACCAGTTATGACCTCACTCAGAAGGTACTGGTTGCCGTGGGGATGGAGTCCAGCTATATTTTCTATGTGAGAATTTAGGGTAAGAGAATAATTATTAGACGAACTATCTAGATAATTATTTAGAAAACCTTCATTAGTTACATCGCTATTTGTGAAGTGCATACAAGCTATGTGTAATCTAAACAGGATAGACCTTCGAATAAGTGATCTTAACTCCAAATTCACACAGAATCGGAGTAAAGTAAAATTTCACAGATTCTAAGTCTATAACATCCTAATTACATATAGCCTTAGTGTATCCACTTAGCAACTATCAACTTAGTAATGAAGATCCCGTTTTAGTTCTCAAGTATAAAGTACTTATAGTAACACCAAATACTCATAGTATTTTAATTTTAATGTTATGTTCTATTGTTCTCATTGTGGTAGGGTTGGTAAGATTTTAGCATTGTTGCAACCACACAATTAAACTTAGGCACATGCTAGTCAACCCTCAGATAATATAGGTGATCAGGCTATATCTTCCCAGTTTTGACCATATGTCTCTAGGCCCACTTGTGTTGCCCAACAATCGTAATTCTTTTGTACTGTCCTAGTGACACTGATTTTAGTATGAATGCAGGCACGTATACTTTATTAATTATTTTATTATTTAAAGTATAAACTCTTGGTCAGAGTATTTTTATCCCTTATGTATTTATAGTTAGTATATCTTTTATGGGTTGATATACTTAATTCACTATAAACAATGCTCTGATACCAATATGTCACACCCTAAAACCAAGAACGGCGGAAACATTCTGGGGCGGAAGACGTCATGTACAGTATCACAACAATGAAAAGTAGTAAACAAGCAACAACATCATCCATTGCATTAATAATATAATTATTATACAAATGTGTTCTGTCAAATTTTGATAAACACTAAAGCATAAATCAAAATGAAAGATGAGTCTTGAACAAGCTCCATCTTCCTTTCTCCTTGCATCGGTACCTGTCTATGATCACCTGAGGATAAAAGTAATTTTGAAAGCGAGCATCAGCTTTAAATCTGGTGAGATCATAAGTATTTAGTGTCTTAATTTGTATGTATGAATTTGTAACTAAATTAATTGTAAGTATTGAAAATGTATATGAACTGTAAGTATGAAAATGTTTGTAAAACAACTGTAAACGTTTGAAAAACTCTAGAAATCCCTACGATTCCTACTATTATATAAGGGTGTCTTCTACCAAGACCTAATTGTTCTCAATGTTCGTGTCATGTAAAAGTGTGTAATTTTCCCAAGTGTAACTATTATTAACAAAATATAGTTTTTACATTTATAGTTTAAGTGAAAAGATCATTAAATATATGTACAGGGAAAGTTAATGTAGTACTAAAACGTAGCGCTATAAGAACTACTGTTGTACTAACTACCTTAAACCAGATGTATAGTAAGGTATCATGTGATTAATTGCACCATACTATCGACTGGTAACAACGACATAAGAATGGTCGTAATAAGGAATGACGTTTGGCACCCGCAGACCTGCAGGTCCCGCTGTAGCTAGCAGCAAGGTGTAGGATAGTCAATCCATTATAGATCTATACGCAAACTCACGCTCTCCCTTAAAGTTGTTTAGTGTATTCTTTGTTGAACTCAACCAAACAAGTTATGGCAACAACATTAACATATACTTTTCCATGTCACTACTTTTAATTTTCTTCCATCTTCTTGACTTCTTCTGTCACCAAAGATTTGAGTTTAGAGACTTTGTGATCAAGAGTCTCCTTCGCTGCATTCACCTTTTCGATGAAAATTTCATGAATTTCATTTGCGATATCATGAAGCTTTTTAATTTTATAATCATAACTATTGGAATGAAAATCTAATCATTATGCTTGTTTTTGCTCAATGCCCTCAATCATATCTCGCAATCATGATTCTTGAGATTTCAACAAATAGTCCATTTCGACTCCATTCACATAATTCTTTCATCCAATAGTTGTTGATATTTGAAGATGAGAATTGAGCTTTGAGCTGAGGATCTTGATTTCCTTACCCAAATTGATTAGTTCATCATGAATATTTTCTTCTTCTGGATTGAAGTGAATATCGGCAAACGAAACCATGATATCATCATCATCAGCTTCATATACTTGAAGTGACTTTTCATTTGATTTTGAGGAGAAAAGATTAGTGATAGGTTCTTGTATAATACCAAAGAATATTGGTGAGTAGTCGAAATAGGAATAGAAGTAGGAATGGGTGATGTTGGTGGTGGTAAAGCTATTAAAGTTGCAATGGAAGATGTGATGGTAGATTCGTTATTGATCATACCTTCATCCATGTTGCCATTTGTGTCCTTTCTAGATAAGTTCATAGTGATGTATGGAGTTCCGACCTCCTCCTGACCGGACTCAGTATTTGAAACCCCTGATAATTTGACTAATGCCTACTCAGGAATGTTAGTTTGTTGTTGATCACCCGAATTGATCTTTGTATCTGTATTAGATACGTTTGGAGTGACACCAGGAGTCCTTGTCTGCTCAAAAGTCAATTTGGCAGGGGTATCCTTTCATGGTGAACCAATATATCAAACCTCGATTCGAATGTCTGACCTATCGCTATCACTACCATTCTCGGTCTCGACATTCACATTCTCAAGTGGAACACAAACATGATCATGCTTTCCCTTCTTTAATTGTTGAGAAACATCCAAAGTTCGACGCTTCTTTGATGCTAGAGATCTAGGAGATGAAACTTCACGAACAAGAACTTCATTCCTAGTAATTGTGTAATTTCTAACCATCTTTGGACCACCCTTAGAAGAAACAGGATTTGAGGTTTCTTAGTTGGTTTAAGAACCCTAGTTTTTGTTGGTATGGTTTCTTTAACAGTGTCCTTCTCCACAACTTGTGGATTTTCTACCTGTTTCTTCTTCTCTGGAGCCTTAGAGCCTTTCAATGTTCCTTCTACCCTAGTTGGATTAGAAGAATCATTAGAAGCCAAGTATTGCACCAACAATGGATTTTTCGAATCCACCAGTTTCAGCATTGAATCCAGAATTCGAGAAACATAAGGAAAGACATTAACATCATCCAACAGAAACCCTTGGGGCAATCATCGTCATGAATTCTATAATATGAACACCGGATGGAACCAAAATATTCTCCTGACTGTAAATCTCCTTTAGAATTAATTTCAAAACCAAGAACTCAACACACCAATTTCTAGCTTCGTGTGAGAAATTGAAATTCCAAATTCCTCCCATAGAAATGAAGCATAATCGACATCTTGACCATATTATACTCCCACCATAACTGAGTATACTTCTATCTTGGCGTTGTCAAGTCCAGAGCTTCTTCCTGTCAAACATCTTAAAACGATCCCAAACAAGAAACTCCAAAAGCATGGAAGAATGGACTTCTTGAAGTGGTTAAATTTAGTGAAGGTAGGTTGATGTCCCGTTTTTTTAAACATATGAATAACTTGATCATTCATAACTTCTTAGAAGGTAGTTGAAGTTAGTAGTCTCAGAATTTGTGTAAACTGTTTCTGAGTGAGCTTCTTTGATTTTTAATTCGTAAGCTGGAATGTAACCAACTTGGTTTTTTTTTATCACCGCAGTTGACGTCGCGAGAGACAACCATTCCATTTGGATTGCAAATGAAGTAGAAATAGCATACGACAATACAGAGTTATTCAATGTTCAAACAAACATCCATAACACCTCCGAGTATTGAGCATGAGTAGGAACTAGACGAAGATTATTGTGTTGAATATTCATCATAGGTTACGAAACATCTTCCTTATTGGTTGTTGCTTGATCAACATTGTGTTGAGAAGCATCCATTGTTTAGAATTTAATAGAATTTGAAGAATTTAGAAGGGATGAGCAGTTAGGGTTCTTGAGGTTTAATCAGCGAGCAGAAACCTGAAAAGGAAATCATCATATTCCTTCTATAACTTGTGTTATTTTTGAATTTGAATCGATACCCAATATGAAAATGCCACGTGGTGTGTTGATTATTTAACCGACACTGTAAAAATGGCCACATAATAAAACTAATCATCACGTTGCACCTTGATTCCCGTGAAAGTCTTGAATGGTCACATCCATCGGATCTTTTGCTTTTCCCAATCGGATAAGAAATATCACATGTTTCGTTTCCAAATGAGTAAACCATGTGTTTCATTACTAATGACGAACAAATCCATCGGCATGGAGGGGAAGGGCTCATACGCTTATGCGATTGTGAATCGAAATCATATTGCAAAATTTGAAAAATCTATGTTTCGAGTTGGTAATACCCAAAAACTCAATGATTCCAGTGCTTTTATGTGGCAAATAATGATATAGAAGCAATAAAAAATAGTGAGAATCGTGAAATCATTTTGATAAGAAAACTGATCGATCCCGGGGAAAGATCTCTTCATTCGACATCAAGAGAGATGAAGAATTGCTTGTGTGGTGTCCCGTGAATTACAATCAAATACTCATTGATAATTATCGAAGGGCTTCTTTTTCTTTTGTTTTCGAAGGTTGCTTCAACTGTACACATTATCACAACATAACATAAGTGTGATTCAGTTGTGGAAAATTACTTAGATGACCAGTGTAATCAAGAACAAGTATGGTTGGTGATGATTATAAGTAACAAAAGTTCACAGAAGATATTAAAACGGAAATCTCATCCCTAAAAAAGGAAAGACTGGATCTTTGTGGGTAAAAACATCTTAGTATTAGAACATTTTATCAAGATCACACAATACAAATGGAAATGAGATTTTGAATATCAAAATGGTACCTTCAAACAAATGTTTCCTGAAAATATTGAACAAGAATGTTCACCGTCAATTTTTTGTAGTTAAAGAATTTTTTGTTTCACCTTAATCATGGAAAAATGGTGCAAGATCATAATCACAGAGGTTTGAAATACCTATATCCTGGTAGGTTTCGACCATATATGTATTAGGTATGTTTCATAGTGTGTGATCATGAAAGAAATTTTGGGTGAAAAAGATTAGGTGAAAGAACTCATTGTACCTCTGCTAAAAATTTTGACCAAGCAGAAAACTCTTACCTCATCTTGCGAAGAGTATGGTAGCTCATGGACTAATGTGAATACAACCTGATTGGGAAGAAACTTTCTGCTGAAAGGTTTCATTAAGGCTTCGAACACAAAGAGTCTTTGATGCTTTGAAGATAACATGTTGCAACATGTTTCTAGAGACACATAAGAAGTACACATTGTTGAATAATACATGTTCCCTTGATGAATATTCTCATGTAGCATGTGGAAGAGCATCATGTTGCTACAATGAGATTCCAATCAAATTATTTTTGTCTTTTGTATTTATCAAAGACAAAACAATTTTAAGAAAATCTTTTTGGATTTTTAAATTTTGAAAAAGAAAAAACAAAAATATGAAAATCCTTTTGCATTTTTCATCTTTGAAAAAGCAAATAATAATAATAATAATAATAAGAAGAAAATCTTTTTGGATTTTTGATTTGTGATAAAGCAAAAACAAAAAATAAAAGCAATCAGAACATTATGTAGATACTTTTGACCCATAAGCTAACAGTCTTCAAGAGTAGGTTGTGCGTTGAAAGTCTTCTATGATATATGAATTGAAATCCAATACTAAATGATTAAGAAGGAGGTCGAATGCAGAGCTATTCAAATGCTTAACATGAACAGTAACCTATTAACAAAACACAAATAGTCGAAAGTGAATAAAACACATGAAAGTTATACCCACTAATCAAAAGTAATAAAAGTAATCAAAAGTAAGGTAAAACATATGTTTAAGTCAAGTTCAACAAGAATGTGGTACAAAGTTGGCGTTCATCATTCCCATTCCATTCAAAATCCTTATGAATGATTTTCATCTAAGGGTTTTTTGAAAATGTCAACAAGTTGATCTGATGTTTTGACCAAATGGACTTCAGTGTTTCCATCTGCAACGTGGTCTTTGATAAAATGATAATGAAGAGCAATATGTTTTGTTTTCGAATGTTGGACCAGATTATAAAAAATGCGAATTGCACTTGTAGAATCACAATACAAAAGTATTTTATTCATGTTAATTTCTAAGGACTAATGGTTAATAACTTCAATAGCAATGATATATACTAACTCAATAGTCGAAATAGACGCACAAGTTTGCTTTTTCGATTGCCAACTCACAAGTTTCCCATCCAAAAATTGACGTGTTGGGTTTTGGTTCAAAATAGTTTCATAAACATGTAAAAAATATGGCAACGGAAGACTTTAATTTTTGGAAATAACATAAACATTTATAGCCACCAAGGATCCTCTTGAAAGTTATAGAAAGATTAAATCACCAACCGATGAAGAGGTGAAGAAATTCTTTGGGTCCTCTTGGGAGGCTTGGAAGTTGATGAAGAATGTTGAACCTTTGAGACACCACCAATGACTCAACTTGATGTAGATGCTGGTCCAAAACTCTTAAACCCTTAAGCTTTAAGTTCATAACCAATATGAACTTAAATAGGGATTGAAGATGCAAGTGTTCTTCAAGTTTTATAACCAAAACTAGAGAGAAAGGGGAGGGAAGGGATTATTCATATTTTGCATCAGGGAATGAATGAGCAAATAATCCAAGTGCAAGCTCTCTTATTTATATGCATAAAGTGAAGTTATTATCCATTAGTCCTTAGCACTTAAATAAAATTTGACCCCATTTTCATAAGCATGTCTCCCATGAATTTAAAGCATGATTAGACAAGTCATACACCTCTTGTTTTTATGCATATCTCGAAAATTGCATAAAGAATAAGAAAGAAATTCAACCTGTTATAAACTCTTTTATAAAATATAAACCTTGTCTTTCAGGAAAAACACAAAAGGATTCAACTAGTCCAAAAGTTTGTACATGAATTATAAATCATACCATATGATGTATATTAAGTTACTTGCTAATGGAATTTATTATTTCCATGAAAAAAATAATTTTCTGTTTAACTATAAGAGTTTTGAATATTTACTAAAATTAATTTCTAATAAATAATCAATTGTATCAAGTTGTTGTTAGTGTGACCCATTAGTATCATATGTTATTTAGTAATATCACTTTAATATGACTCTTAAGCATACTAGGCCTGTCAATCTACCACTTGTGCACGACTCATATTAGATTGATATAGACAGTAGTGAATGTCTAGCTACATTTCACTGCCCCTAAGACCATACGACTTTTTGTGCCATTCTATCAATGCCCAATTCCCAAAAAGCTCAAAGCCACAATTGGTGTATAAGTTAAGTTTAACGATTATCCTTTTGCTACAGACATCATGTTGCATATGAGATACAGATCGCAATCAATCTCATTGGTTGTTCAACTTTTGGTAAGGCGCCTTAGATGTCTAACAATCAACACATAAGAGGAATAAATCCCATCATGACTACATAAGCCTCTTGTATAGCTCACACCATACCTGAAATGGCTTTTATAACTACCCGTTTATGGAACAACATTTGACCATATCAAGCATAGTACTCCCTACACTTAAGTCTTACTATGTATCTCAGGTGTTAAGGATACACAGATTGTACCTTTTAATCAAGTATTATTCACGATAGTGATCCATGAGATGATCTTGATGCGGGTCAGTTCTATACTAGTTCTCTGACAAGTACCAATGAAACTTGTTTACAACCTCTTGCCTACTTTCATCTAGTGAAAGTAAACCAATCCAATTCATATTAGTCTTACTTCATAATTGCTCCCACAATTATAACCGACTATGAACTTTTAGAATAATAACATTATTCATGGATTAAACATGTTAATCTAGAACACAACAAGTACTAATGTGATGACTATATCCCAATATATCATAACATTATCTAATAGTTGTTGTTATAATGTTCCAATATCCAAATACTATATCCAAATCAAAAATCCATTTCTAGAATAATAAAGTCTTATAGTTGAAGTGTGACTATTCATACTTAGCTCAAAAGAATGCCTTTATCAATGGATCTGTCAAAATTTAATTTGTGTGAATCCTGTGAATACTTTCATCTCCATACTTAACTTTACTTTAGGTATAGTTAAATATCTTAGAGATATGATTGGTCTTCTTTCATGACATAGAGTCTCTTAGCTCGATTAAGTATACTCTTGAAGTCACAAAGATTTCTATGTGATCCTCGAATGGCAGAAATAAACATAGTTTTTCAATGATTCCATTCATCCATGAAATCAACTTCTAAAGTACTATTCTTATTTTGTAGTAAATTGTGTCATTATGTTTTTCCTGGACCTCATTCCAACAAAACTTACTCTTCATTCCATAATGAAGTCAAAAATCCATATATAATTCATAATTATTTATGTCTATTTAGACATTAACATCTTGTGTAGCTCTTTCCATAAAGATCCTTTCTAAACTGATTGTTTCATATGCATTCTCTTAGTTCTTCTAAAGTACTCTTAGAATGCTCTCATATTCATCCAATGTCTTAACCATGTATTCAATTAGTATCCTATGACATGGTTACAACATGATCCGATACTATGTCATATGCTTAATATGGCATAAATGATGAATTCATTTGCCAAGCAAATAGAATATAAATTATTTCATTCAGTTCAAGCCTATGAGCTATTTACTTTTGAGGCTAGCTCAAAATGGTACCATATGAGAATGCAAGAATTCTCCAAAAGAATCTTGTGTCTTGATCCCTTTCAAGATATTGCCAATGTATGTATACGGAAATGAAACTTTTAACATTAATTTTATCTATCCCTTATAGATTTTTTATTCCAAGAATGTATCTTCTCCTTCCTAAGTCTTCGATTTAGAAACACTATCCGAGTCAAGGTGAAAAATGACCTTGCTTAGTCATAATATGATTTCAAATGATTAAGTATGTCTTATGAAGGGTTTTGATCATTCTAACACTCTGATGGTATACATGCAACCCTAGATGCATTGGATCTATGTTTTCACTAATTATACATGCAATATTGTTTCCAAAGCATTAACCCTACAATTAGCATACAAATGACATAAACATCATCGAAATGAGTTATAGAATTACCTCTTTGTTGTAGCTTGTAGTTTTGGCCTTTAAGAACTTAGCACCAACAGTATGAATGCCTCAAATGGAATCACAACACACCTTTGGACAAAGGATGAATTCTGAGAGAATATCCTCATGCCAAAATTGGCTCAATGATCTTTCAATAACTAGTACCCCATTTTTGGAGGCTAAGGGGCTTCTTATATAGTATGGCTTAATTAGGGTTACACCATGAAAACCCTAATGTGCATGACTTTCCACATTCCTTAGGCTCCATGGGTTTTAACCTCCATGGAGTATCCATGGTTCACCACATGGGTTTATCCCAACATAAAGAACTATGGATCACAAGCCCACTTTATAAGAATGAATGATTTACCAAATAAATCCCCATTTACTTAATTAGTCTCTTTTTGTCACACCCCAAAACCGGAACGGCGGAAACGTTCTGGGGTGGATGACGTCATGTCAAGTATCACAACATATGCAGTATAGTAATCAAAGTACAACAACCATTGCATTAATAGTAAAAATTTTACATAGGTTATATTACATAGGAACATCAAAGAAATACAAGGAACAATGTAGAAGCAGCTCGGTACTAGGATGTCTTCACAGAAGCTCCCGGGATGTACTTGTCTATCGCTGACCTGAGAATACAAGTTATTTTGAAAGAGAGTATCAACATTTTATAATGTTGGTGAGTCCATAAGTATTTAGTGTCATTTGTATAATTACGCATTTTTATTCAAAATAAATTTATGAAAGATAATAGTTTAGAATCTACAGTGTATTAGCGTCCTTTCCAGAAAATCCTATATTTTCTAAATAAAAGCAGTCTTCTACCAAGACCCGGCAGACTTATGTTTTAAGGAATAATTTTCACTAAAATACTATCATTACCAAAATACGGTATGACATTAAGGAAAAGATGAGAATATCACTAGTGAAAATACTAGGGGAAAAATAACATATGCCTCAACAGTAGTACTGCTGACTAAGGCAAAAGAAATCATAGACTCCAGGAAGGTATCGAATGAACAACATGCCTGGCTCAGTCTGAAACAAGGAAACACGGACCCCAGACGGTATCAAATGAACAATACGGCTAGCAAGGTCTAAAACAAAGAAACACAGACCCCGGAGAGTATCAAAAAAACGATACAGCTAGCAAGGTCTAAAACAAGGAAACACAGACCCCAAACGGTATCAAATGAATGATATGGCTAGCAAGGTCTAAAACATGTGGTAATCCTTAGTGGGTTGTTTCGAAAATACCGTGTTAATTCTTACTACCTTAAGGCCATGAATTATAAGGTAAACATTGAGATACTCGTAACCATACTGATAGACAATAGAGTACTTGACACCCTGCAAGCGACGGAAAGAATGTGACATTTGTCACCCCTTGGCTTGGTAGGCCGGGGACTGTAGCTAGCAGTCAGGGTGTAGGAGTGTCGGTCCCGTATAGATCTATACACACAATGCCTGCTCTCCCTCCAGGAGACTCTGCTTACCAACTTGACAACGGTGAAATCCGTGTTCCAAGGATGTATCTCGTATTTCGAATTCTGTTATAAGTACTGGAATAATGATATAGACTCACGAATGAACTGACTCCTGAGTAAATCTTCGTACTAGAGAGAGAGATAGAGATAAAGAGAGATTGAGAGAGAGGTAGAATCTCCTAACTATTCCTATAATAGTTACTAAAGTTTCAGGAATTATGAATGATGAATGGAAGGATGCCCTTGCTACCCAAGGGAAATGAACTGGTCGATGGAAACCTTTATGTCTATACATGTACACATAATATATAACTAATATTTAAACGACCTTCTGACGGATAACCGATACCCACCAGACCACATCCCAACGAGGAAAAGGAAATAGGGCGAACTAGCCATTCTAAGTCCTTTAAACATTATTTATATAACTATACAAATATAGGCATGCATTTAACGAAATAAAAGCATAGAAGAAAACCTTGGTAAAACCTTTGGAAAATCTTTGGAAAACCTTTCATAAACACGCTTTGAAAATGATTTGATAAAACAATTTAAATGAAGAAAAACCTTTGTTTGAAACACTGTTGTAACAGGTTTTGAAGGAAAACATACAGCAGAAAAAATAGTTTGAGAAAGATGCAAACAAGTATCAATGTTCTGGAAAACATTTTGAAGTAATATACTTGGTAAAATAGATGAAAGTGTAGTAAATCCACTTGCATGTGGGTTATTAATCACATATGATTGATATGATAACTAGCATGTTTCAACTTGTATCCCCCCCCCCCGCCCCATAAAAGAATTTAAAAACATTTAAAAGGTTAATTCAGGGGTATGAACTCACCTGACATGGGCGATTCGGATGAATGGACGGTTTAGGACACCAGGTGTCAAGTGAGGACTTGAACACACACTCGGATCATATTTAACAAATAATGATACATTTAAGTATCTAATTAGTTATTTAATAACTATTAAGCAAGTAAGGATGTCCAACTACATGAAAACACTTTTCTACAAGTGCTAGGAGTACTAAGGGTTCCATATAAGGAGAGTATAGTCTCACTTTGGAGTTTACTCTTCAAATGGTAGTGTCTAGGGGTATTTAAGGTTTTGGAACCATATCCCCCATGATTTTAAGGCCGTAAACTCATGGGAATGGTGCATTTGTGTGCTTTAAGGCTTCATCCTTCACACATAAAGATTCTAGAGTTGATTCAAGGGCTAGGGAAGTCATTAAGGCTAAAAAATGGACACTTTAGGGAGTTTACGGTTTTTGAACCACTCCTTGGGGAGTTTATGGCCGTAAACACATGAGTTTACGGTCCTAAACTCATATTAGTCCATTTCTTTTGTGCTTTGGTGGTTCTAGGCTATGTAGGCAAGGTTCTAGTCACTTAAACAAGCATTGGAAGGTGTTAAGTGCACTTAAAACCCCTTTAGAAGGTGTTTACGGTTTTAGGAGATCTCTAAACCGTAAAATCATGCTTACCCTCTTAAATTCATGTTTTGAGATTCTTAGATCATTCATGCAAGCCCCTAGGCCATTAGTTAAGCATTGGAAAGGTTTTGGGAGGGTTTTTGGGCATCAAAACCCACGTTCAAGGTGTTTACGGTTTTGGGATATTCCGAAACCGTAAACTCTTGTTCTTGGGGTTTTTGGATGATTAAGCCACGAATTTTCAAGTGTGTGAAGCTAAACAACAAGCTAGGAAGGTTAACTTACCGTTTTGAAGCTCGAAGTGGCGAATTTTGACCAAAACTCGATTTGTGGAGAGAGAAAGTAGAGAGAGACTCCTAAGGTGTGAAAAGGGTTGGAATGAAACCCACTCGACCCTTATATAGGGTGGAGTTTATGACCTGGGTGGGGGTCCACCCGACACCAATCGCGAACGGGGTTTTTCACGAATTCCGTTAAACACGACAAATTTTAAATTATACCGCCTTATTTTTGGTTCGCTTGACGAATATTATTTAAAATATTCCAACGGGCTTAAATCTGGTCAAAGGTATTTTGGGATAAATCTGGCTAATTTTTGTCGTGCTTAATTACGGTGTTAAAACAAACGGAAATTTCGGGTTTTCACATCATCCCCCCGTTAGATGGAATTTCGTCCCAAAATTAGTGTTTAGGCAAGGAAGTAGGCAAGAATAGTCGAGCGAAGAGATGAGGGTACTTCTTAATCGATTTGTCCTCGCACTCCCAAGTGAACTCCGGTCTTCGCTTGGCGATCTAGCGAACATTCACTAACGGGAATGCGAATTCGGTTCGTTCGGTTCGTGATTCCCACAGGTTCCTCTATGAAGTTAGGGTTCCTAATGATCTCTACCAAGACAAGTGAAATTTTGAGAGTTACGTCGGGTAAGCACTTTTTCAAGTCTAGGACATGGATTGATTCGGGGTGGGACTTATGGAATTTCGAAAGTAGTTGTGGTCTGAGAAGGGTTGGACCAATTCTTATAAAGAATCTCGGATGGTCCCAAGCTCTCGGAAAGATAGTGCTTTTCAGTACTTAGAACATAATGTACTTCTATGGTGAGATCATCACTCGTGTGATCGTCATTTTGAAGTTCCAAAGGTTCTTTCATTACCGGCGGTGTAGTTCTTCGGGTTGGTTCTTAGAGGGCACGGGTTATTCTCGGATTCGCATATCCTACTGATTGGCTTTTGGAGGTTTTCTGGATCATCGAATGTGTAACACCGTAAATTTCAAAACAATTTTTCGCATTTTATAAAAACATAATTCATTTAATATTGATAAAAACATCAATGTTTGAAGCTTAATCCAAAAAAAATCCCAAGATCTCTCAACATAAAAATCCCGTGTGTGTACTGATCAAGCCGGCGCCTTCCCACGGTCATCACTAGTACCTGAAACAAATAACACCAAACACTGTAAGCACAAAGCTTAGTGAGTTCCCCAAAATACCACACATAGCACATATTAGCCACTCGAGGCTATAACTCTGTGGGTCAGTGGACCCTACTCTGTGAACCCTCTAGTTCTAACTCTGTGAACCTTCCGGTTCCAACTCTATAAGCATGCACAACATAAATCACATAGAAATAATGCAGTACAACACATAACATACATACAACATACAAATACTCTGTCACATAACTCTGGTTACCTACTCAAGGTAAAGTATAGTGAGAAGACTCACCTCATGTGTCTTGATAACTTGCAAATCCCTAAAATCACTAGCGCTCGATCTCCCGAGCTATAGTCCTCCTATAACAAAATATATCTCTAATTAACAGTTTCACAACTAAGGTTGACTAACCCTATCAAGTCGGTCAACTCTGGTCAATGGTCAACGGTCAACTTTGACTGGACTCAGCGAGTACACTAGAGAGACTCGGCGAGTCTATACGTGTTCACTGACTCCCTCGTATCCTCTTTTGACACGTCGAGTACTTCCCTAGCTCGACGAGTTCCACCTGGCATGAATCGCGGGGCCACCACGACTCAACTCACCGAGTCTCAAGAATAACTCGGCGAGTTCCGGCTTGACTCAGCCCCCCTTTGACTCTTCCAGACTCACGGGGTCATCCCCCAACCCGGCGAGTCTACTCGCTGAACGAATTACATGAAACCCAAACCCTACTCGCCAAGTCTCAAGAACAACTCGGCGAGTTCATGCCATGCATAAACTCTATTGACCTCCTGAGGTCAGATCTGTTTCCCCAAACCATAGATATGGCCTTCCCAAGCATGAATGTCACGTAAAGTTCGAAACTTGATGCTTGTATAACCACAACAAGGCAGCAAAAGGTGATTTGGTCCCAAAAATGACAACCTAAGTCCAATTACTCCATACTAACCCAAAAAGCTCCAAGGGTTAAGGTCTCTGGACCTCTTTGAGTCCAGATCCAAGGCACAAACTCGAAGAGGGACCATTTGCTTCACATAATCACTATCCAAAGGGGTTAGAAAACCCTAACTCTAAAGATCAACCCTAAAACTGAAGGAGGTTCGAACTATTACCTCAAAATGAAGCCTCTAGACTCTAGATCTGCTTGAATCTCACCTCCTCCTTGCTCTTGTCACCCTCTTCTTGCTAAACAAAGGATACAAAGATCCAAAAGTGACTTCTTCTCTCTCAAAGCGATTTAGCTCTCTTAGGGTTCTCTCAAGGGACTGGTAGCCACAATGGGAGGCTATAAGTGCCCTTACATAGGCTCCAAACCCAGGGAATTAGGGTTTCATTAAACAGTGTGGACTCGCCGAGTCCAGACGTGAACCCGCACCCATACTCGCGATCATACTCGGCGAGTTTGGGCTCTAACTCGCTGAGTCTCCTCACAAATCACCAAAAATACAATGATAAATAATACCTGGGAATTTGGGATGTTACAATTCTCCCCCACTAGAACTAGACTTCGACCTCGAAGACTCGCTCCGCAAATAACTCCGGATGCTGCTCATGCATCTTACGCTCCGGCTCCCAAGTCATCTCGGACCCCTTCCGATGTTGCCACTGAACCAAAACCAAGGGTACCTCCTTGTTCCTCAAAACCTTGATTTTCTGATCCCTGATTGCCACCGGTCTCTCAGCATAATTCAGGCTCGCATCCACCTGAATATCCTCTAATGGAACCACTGCCGACTCATCGGCTATACACTTCCGCTATTGCGACACGTGGAAAGTGTCGTGAATCTGACCTAACTCTGCTGGCAACTCCAAGCGATAGGCTACCCTACCTACTCTCGCGACCACCCGGAATGGACCAATATATCGGGGCCCCAACTTGCCCCTCTTCCTGAATCGAATCACCCCTTTCCAAGGAGGGTTTGATTCATATCCTATTCATCTTCTAAAGGTGTCCCTCGGCTGATTTATATTTAAGTTAAGGTGGCCTTAGGCCTTATTCCCTATTGTATTTGTATTGTGTAGTGCTTTTTGATTTCCTAAAGGTGGCCATAGGCCCCTATGGTCCATTGGTGCCCCTATGGTCCAGTGGTTACGACCTCTCTCTTTCACGGAGAAAACGAGGGTTCAAGTCCCTCTAGGGGTATACCAAGACCATAGGAGTAGGATTTTATCAAAAGTGAAATGTATTTGTCAAGTCTGCCTGGTAGACGAAAGGAAGTTGATTATGGAACGTCTAATTAGGCGTTGGGTCGATGCCCGAGTGGTTAATGGGGACGGACTGTAAATTCGTTGACAATATGTCTACGCTGGTTCAAATCCAGCTCGGCCCAAAAATTCGCCAATATACTATCAAATGGTAGAACCCTCTTGTTCTTAAGAAATACCTGATAAGAGAGAATAAAAAAGAAGCCAAATTTTTTGTTAGATCTCTTCTTATTTCCCTGGGATTGTAGTTCAATAGGCAAGAGCACCGCCCTGTCAAGGCGAACGTTGCGGGTTCGAGCCCCGTCAGTCCCGACGGATCCAATAAGTACATCAATTCACCTCTCCATTTTATGTGAAATGAAAGAAGGGACAGAGATCATAATTTAATTCCGAAGGGGTTTCCCCTCTTTTTTTCAGGATTCTGTCGAAGAAAGAACAAACACTAAACTAAAATAAAATGAAAATAACTAAAATAGTGAAGTTGATAGAATATTCCATCTTTTCTCCTGCGACTCCTCTTTCTCATACTTCTTTGTCTTCCAAATAAAATTGGATCATTCACATTTACAACCTAATTCCTCTCTTTTTCCACTTCGCTTGTATTTTTTGTTGGCGTTTTGTAGTTAATGGAAATGGAAACGGACGAGGATACTTCATTTGGTGGTTCTATACGGAAGACCTAAGGTAGGTTATAGAAAAGAAAGAACAGAAAAGAAGGATAAATAAAGGAATTTTTGATTGGTCTGGGAATCTAATCTTGGATTCGGTATGGATAAAAGATCTTCTTATGTTATACTATTCAATTCTCGACGACGAATTAATTTAATAGCTCAGATATTGTTATTCATGATATTGATCTGATTCAAGATCATCGATAGGTAATGCATTCATGGAATTGACAGGTGAAAGATTTATCATCTCTATGGGATTAAATCCCGAGTTATTGTGAAATAAAAAAAACGATGAGATTGAGATTATGGAAGTAAATATTCTTGCATTTATTGCTACTGCACTGTTCATTTTAGTTCCTACTGCTTTTCTACTTATCATTTACGTAAAAACAGTCAGTCAAAATAATTAATTACTTGAAATGAAACTTGACTTCTGAGTTCTTATCAATAGTTGAAGAAATCAAATCAAAAGAATTATTTTTTTGCGTTTTAAATGAAATCAACGGGCTATAATGAGCGGTATTCTATGAGATCCGAGAGTATGGTAAGAAATTTCTTACCATACTCTCTATTAGTGTTATAGTAGTGTATAAAGTTGTACTTTACTTTCTAATAAAGTTGGTATACTATATTAGCTTCTATCTTCAATATATGTAGTGATTAATCCATATATGGAATTAACGTAGGACCCAATTCTCTTTCTTTCTGAAATAATTGTTTTACTGAATAATTTTTTTACTGTTATATAATACATTTCTCCATAAGAATCCAATGGAATTTCGAAATGAATAAATTTTGATTTGAAAATTATTTCAATTCAAATAAAAAATAAAAAATGCGTTGCAGAACGATCTATAAAACAATTGATACCATTTCATTCCTAAACTAAATTAGTAGTCCTTCTAAAGTCCACTTCTTCCCCATACTACGAGTGAAGGGGAAAATGTAAAGACTACCATTAAAGCAGCCCAAGCGAGACTTACTATATCCATGTCAATTATGTCCCTTATCTTTATGCTAGAAATATTCCATTATTGTATTGCTCACTAATAATAGTAGAATCCATGGTCTAGAGTCAAAAAGGGATTCTGGCCGAACACTATTGATGAACCAATCAAATAAATCCATTTCTAAAAAATTCCTATATGATTTCTAACCGGGAAAGACTAAACACAACTAAAATACACAATGACACTACAAAGGAATGTTACTAATGGAACATATAGTAATAAAAAAACAGGGCCCATTCTTTGTTGCCCTTCAAAGTACAAATAGATCAATTGCTATCTATTACATACTTTTATTTCCTATTTGATCTAATCCGTACCCTTTCCTTTCCCGATTGTCTCTCTGAAGCAGTTGGGAGATAGTATATTATACTCTTGACGAGGGGTTAAAAAAAATAATAATAATTTTTTTTCACTTTAAAAAAGTAAATTATCCATCCAATCTCAATCTAATAGTGATTGAATGCCAGAACACTCAGAGATTCTCGCGAGTCTATATATGTAGATTACATAAAGGACTTTCCACAACTAGTTAGCCGTCGGCGGCTATGCCAATGAAATTCAAGACCCAATCAGTAGACATTAGCAGTAGAAGGGAATCGGGAAGTCTTGCTTCGACCATTATAATATAATCTTTATTTGAATTTTAGATTGAAAAATTTCCAATCTTTTACAAAATCCCCAGAACAGATGTTTAGAATCAACCAAGTATCAACAATCGCCTTATCTGTTGGGTAAAATTTGAGTGATTTATATCAGCAGATAATAAATTTTGATTCGTTTGTTGATGAGGCGGCACCCGGATTTGAACTGGGGAAAAAGGATTTGCAGTCCCCCGCCTTACCACTCGGCCATGCCGCCAAAACGATACATAATAAGATAAAATTTTATGGGTTGGATTACTAAAATTTAGTTTATTGTACTTGCATCCCTTTTTTAATTTCATCCTTTTTATTCTAAATTTATAAAAATTCTAAAAGAAACCCTTTTCCCCTTTTGTTTGACCACCCCTTCGATTGATTGTATAGTATCTCAAAACATAAAATGTCGAAAAACTTCCCCTCACTTTTCTATTGAAAAATCAAATGTATATTTTCATTCAAAAAAGCCAAAATTTATGTCACAAAATTTATGACAAATGGGAACCATTAACTATTCGTTGACTGAGAATTCCTGAATGATTCTTGGATTTGAATCTAAAATTGGGGTTGCCTAATGACATAAGAAACTACAAAACATACTTAATTGATTCTTAATCCTTTCAATTTCCATTATAACAAAAACGATAAGTATATGTAAACCCCACAATGGAAATTCTTAGACAGATACCAAATTGGGTATCTTTTTTAGAGTATGTTTCCTATACCTATAAATATATGGAATTCGTTGGAACAAAAAAAGGCCTGGCTGGGTATTGACCGGGCCAGGCCCAAAAGGCACTTCGAACAAAATAAAAGCAAGAAGGTCTTCTTTATTTATCTTTCTATTTGGATCTTTCGAGCATCTAAATGGAATTGCTAATTATATAATAACGAAAAGAATGTGAAAGAAATACTTTCGTTAATCCTTACTTGATGTGTAATGTAACATAGTAATTATCTTTTTCAATTGGGAGAGATGGCTGAGTGGACGAAAGCGACGGATTGCTAATCCGTTGTAGGAGTTATTCGTACCGAGGGTTCGAATCCCTCTCTTTTCGTTTCCGTTGATGACTTTCTATTTTTTTTCTTTCAAATTTCGCAAACCCCTTTTAAATTAAATGATTTTTTTACTAGTTAAACGTATGGAATATGAATATATAAACTAAAATCTTAAGAAAATTGTAAATCAAGCAAGAAAAACGAAATTTTTATTTTATTCTTCACGTCCAGGATTACGTCTTGGATCATTGGATAGGAATCCAAAGATGAAGAGAGAAACAAAGAATATTACTACTGTGTAAACGAAAAGTTTGAGAGTAAGCATTACACAACCTCCAAGATCATTTTTTGAAAAAGAAAAACGAGAAAAGATAATAGATCCTCCATTTTTATATCACATATCCTATTTTGACACCAAGAAATGAATTCTAGAAATAGAAAAGAATGTTCAGAAATTCAACTGAAGTTTAAACTTGTAATAAGAGTCTTTGATTATCACAAATCACTTTCATACCCACAATTAGATATTCTAAGGGACCCTAACCTAATAAGGTCTTTCGCCGGAAAAAGGATTAGAATCGGGAAATGGGGCGAGCCAAATTTATTGCAGCTAGCCAAGAATTTCAATGTTTGAATTGAAGGTTCATACTCCCAGACTTATTTGATCTTATCAATTGTTATAATTTTTCTCGAATAAATCATGAATTTTCTAGGATAGTATTCAAGATCTTATCGAAAACTTACAGCAACTTGCCAAACAAAGGCTAAAAGAAAAAAGAACAGGGGTATGACTGGCATAACATCTACGATTGGATTCAAAAGAGCATAGGCTTCGGGCAATTTGGCGAAGAAAAGACTACTCGGATAAAGGGCAGAATTAAGACAGATCAAACTAAAGATATTAAGCATAACAGACATTTTGTTCGTCGAGATAATTGCATTTTGATTGAGTTATTTATATAAGGAAAAATGAAGAAAGTAAGGTAGACAAAAAACTCCTTCTTTTTCCGCTCAATCAAAAATCCTCCAATTCTCAAAGGAGAATAGAAGAAATCATACTTTCATACAATATCTTAATTGAATTGTATGTAATGATCAATAAATTCAGTTGAATTCTAGATATACACATGTCAAAATCCTAGCACGAATCTATAATATATTATATAAAGAAGAATAAAGAAGAAAGATTTTCTATAGATAGTTGGGCTGGAATTGACGAACACTTAATACCAATATTATTCTTTATTAGTATTAGTGTCCAATAACAATATAAATGGGGCGTAGCCAAGTGGTAAGGCAACCGGTTTTGGTCCCGCTATTCGGAGGTTCGAATCCTTCCGTCCCAGAGCATATCCATTGTATCCGAATACATCTTTTTTGTTCAACAAGGTTCTGTTTCAAGGTCTAATATTGGATAGAATCTTATTCTTCTTTCTTTTTTGATTTTTAATGATTCTTTTCGGAATCATATCTCAGTTTTTCACAAAATGAACTAAATCGAGTTCAAATGACATGCAAATGTAACTGACTCCTTTTGTGATCCAGATAAAGATAAGATGGGGCATAGATCACAGTTGCAGAAAGATTACTTAACCTTAGGTTAAACAAAATATGAAAATACATATAAAACGAGGAAGTGCTTAGCCTATGGGTATGTATTGTTATCCTATTTCAGTGACAATAGTCTTTCTATTTTTGTGAAAAATAATTTGCATCCCTAAAATATTCAAATTTAAATATTTAACAATGATATTTCTTTTTATTGTTCGATCTTTTTAGCTTATTTGCTTTAAATCATTGACAATTCTATTCGAAAAGAAACATGAATTCTTATTTCTTATGATAATCAAATGTAGGCTTTACTGTAAAAGTAAAACTTGACTCAAATAATGATGTCGAAGTAGGAAACTTTTTCAATTATCAAGATTTGTAATATTCCTTATGGGTTGAATCTTTGAGAAGTTGGAAATGGGTCAGTCTATCTTATTGATTGAGTCACTTGAACAGGCAGAGTCAAATAGAATTTATTTATTCATGTTATTTCTGTTAGTTATGTTATTTCTATATTTAGATTTCTGGATATTTCTGTTAGATATTTTTTTAAGATATAGATTTATAGAAAAAATTTCCGTTCATACAAAAAAGCCCGGGTCTTGCTAAGATTTCTTAATAAAAAATACTTATTATCTATGTAGCTAGGAAAAAAAATATAAATGACTATGTCTCTGTACCGACTGAACCAATGACTATTCATGATTCCATAATTGAATCAATTCCATACTGGTTCCAAATTAGAGGAATGTTATGGTAAAACTTCATTTAAAACGATGAGGTAGACCTTCTGGAGCACAAAGTCGCCGACCTGAAACTCAAGCTCGGACCGACGTCTGTCCGCATAACTCTTCTGACGACTCTGAGCGGTCAACAACCTCTGTCTGACCTGTTGGATCTGCTCTGTCGTCTAAAGCACGATCTCTGTACTGCCCATAACACGTTGTCCGACCTCTCCCCAACAAATGGGGGTCCGACACCTCCTCCCATACAACAGCTCAAAGTGTGGCATACCAATGCTCGAATGATGGTTGTTGTTGTAAGGAAACTGTGCCAAGGGAAAATACGTATCCCAACTCCCCCCGAAATCCAACACACATGCCCGGAGCATGTCCTAGAGCGTCTGGATCGTCCGCTCACTCTGTCCGTCTGTCTGGGGGTGATATGCGGTACTAAAATGCAGCCTGGTACCCAACTCCTCATGAAACTTCTTCCAGAATTTGGAAGTATAACGTACATCATGGTCTGAGACAATCGAGATCAACACCCCATGCTGAGATACCACTTCCCTCACGTACATCTCTGCTAACATCTTTGCGGAGGAGCTCTCACTGATAGCAAGGAAGTGGGCGCTCTTTGTCAACCTGTCCACAATCACCCAAATTGCATCGACTCCCCTAGCAGTCCTTGGCAATTTGGTGATAAAACCCATGGTAATCTGTTCCGTTTCCATTCGGGAACCTCCAACGGCTGCAACTTACCATGTGGTGTCTGGTGCTCGGCCTTAACCCTACGGCAGGTTAAGCAGCTCTCAACAAACCACGCAACATCCCTCTTCATACAGGGCCACCAATACTCTCTCCTTAGGTCCAAATACATCTTAGTGGCCCCAGAATGGATCAAGAATTTCGACCAAGGAGCCTCTTCCATCAAAATGGTACGCGTCCCTCCCACAAATGCTACCCATATACGCCCTTGAAATGTCATAAGCCTCCGACCATCGGTAACGAACTCCGATACCAACCCAACAACTTGCTCTCTCTTCTGGTTCTCCGATCTCACGGCCTCAGCCTGTGCTCCACGAATGGTGTCCAACACCGAAGTCATCACGGTCGATCGCAAACATATATCTTGCAATGGGGTGGTCTCCGCCCTGCGACTCAGGGTGTCGGCTAACACATTAGCCTTTCTCGGATGGTACAGGATCTCACAATCATAATCCTTGAGCACATCCAACCACCTCCTCTGCCACATATTTAGGGTTAGCAGATCCATCAAATACTTCAGGCTCTTATGGTCCGTGTATATCGTACACCGAACCGCATACAGATAGTGACGCCAAATTTTGAGGGCGAACACCACTGCCCCCAACTCTAGATCATGGGTGGGATACCTTGTCTCATGAGGCTTCAGCTGCCTCGATGCGTATGCTATCACATACCCTCTCTACATCAGCACCGCTCCCAACCCCAAGATCGACACATCACAGTATACCACAAAGTCCTCCATCCCCTTCGGGAGGGCTAACACCAGGGCTTCGCATAACCTTTGGCGAAGCGTCTCAAAGGAGGCCTGCTACTCGGGGCCCCATGAAAAAGCGACACCCTTCCGGGTCAACCTGGTGAGTAGCACTGTAATCTTAGAGAAATCATTGATAAATCTCCGATAATAACCTACCAACCCTAAGAAACTCCTGATCTCGGAGGGTGACCTCGACACTTCCCAACTCATCACTGCCTCAACTTTGGCCGGGTTGACCAATATCCCTTTCTGGCTAACGAGATGCCCTAGGAACTGGACCTCTCGCAACCAGAAATCACACTTGGAGAATTTGGCATAAAGCACCTCCAATCTCAAAATTCCAAGTATCTCCCTCAAATGCTCCTCATGCTGCTCTCTAGATCTCAAATATACCAAAATGTCGTCGATGAATACAATCACCGACTGATCCAACATCGGCCTGCACACTCGGTTCATGAGATCCATGAACACTGTCGGGGCATTGGTGAGCCTGAAAGGCATCACCACAAACTCGTAATGCCCATAACGCATCCTGAACACTGTCTTCTGGATGTCCTCATCTCACACCCTCACCTGATGATATCCAGACCTAAAATCGATCTTGGAGAACCAAGATGCTCCCTGTAACTGATCGAACAAATCGTCGATCCTCGGCAATGGGTAACGGTTTTTGACCTTCAGGTTGTTCAACTCCCGGTAATCAATGCACATCCGGTGTGAACCATCCTTCTTCTTGACAAAAAGGATAGGCGCTCCCCACGGCGAGCTGCTCGGCCGAATAAACCCCTTTCCCAGCAGCTCTTGAAGCTGTGAGGATAACTCTTGCATCTACGGAGGTGCAAGGCGATAAGGCACCTTGGTGATAGGCGTGGCCCCCAGAACCAAATTGATACTGAACTCCACTTGCCTCACGGGAGGCACACCCGACAACTCCTCTGGAAATACATCCGGGAACTCACGCACTATCGGCACTTCCTCAACTGACCTCGGCCTCTCTGAATCAACCCGCGTATCCATCACATATGCCACAAAGCCCTTACAGCCCTTCTGTAGACACTGCCTCACCCTAGCGGCCGAACAAAACGCTAACCCAGAACGTGTACCCTCGTCGTACACCGTAAGAACTCCCCCGCTAGGGTCTCGTATGGTCACCAGTTGCCGCTCGCAGTCGATCACTGCACCTAATCTGCTCAACCAGTCCATGCCCACAATGACACAGACATCACCTATCGCAATAGCAACCAAATCAATCGGGAACTCAACACCGAATATCTCGAATACGCACCCACGGATAACCTCCGTGGCATATAACACCCTCTCCTTAGCTATGGAAACTCTTAGAGGCCGACTCAACTCCTCACGACTAACACTGATATGCTGACTAAAAGCCAAAGATACAAAGACCGACTCGCACCCGAGTCAAATAACACCAACGCTGGTACAGAATTCACAAGAAAAGTACCTACGCATAACATAATATAAGCATAATATCTCAACATCAAAATAAATACACGAAAGAATACATACCAGCCACGACATTGGGCGCCACACGGACCTCCTCCGCGGTCAACTGAAAGGCTCTCCCTCGTGCCCTCGGCACCTCGGCCTTCACTGGCCGACTCTCGGTAGCTCTGATGGCGGCAGGGGCAGATCCCTGAGATGCTCCCTGAGCTGATCCCCGCAACTGCGGACACTCTGCCTTCCGGTGTCCGGTCTGGTTGCAGTGGAAACACACTGCAAACCCCTTGGGGCAGTCCTTGGCCATATGCCCCTCCTTGTCACACTTGTAGCAAGATCCAGCTCTACAAAATCCATCATTACCCTTGCCGCACTTCCCACAAGTGCGGCCCTTCTGGCTCCCTGATTTGGGATCAGCGGGATTGGCCCGCTTGGCTGCCGGCTGGGACTGTGCCCGTCGCTGATCCCTCCCCTGAGACTCCGCCTCCTCCCTAGCCTGAGTCTCTAGCTCAATCTCCCTCTTCCAAGCATTTTCCTGATGCTCGGCAAATGTCTGGTACGAGGAGTTTGCCACGAACTCCCGAATGTCTCGCCTCAAGATACTCAAATATCGGCTCATACGTGCCTGCTCAGTGGACACGTGCTTAGGGCAGAACATCGCCCTCTCGTGGAACATCCTGGTAATCACCGTAACAGACTCAGTACCCTGCTTGAGGTTCAGAAACTCCTGGGCCAAACGCTCCCTCTCCACCTGGGGAACGTACTCATCTCGGAACATGGCAGTGAACCTCTCCCAGGTCACTGCCGCAAGCTCAACATGCGTAAGGTGCGCCATCACAAACTTCCACCAGTCCTTCCATAAATCTCCTTTTGAGGTGTCCCATCTCACCGCACTGGTGACATGTCTGGTTCATACTAGTATTGGTGGTGGGAGTGAAGTGCTTAGTCAGAGTTACGTGGACACGTGTGCCCTCCTCGTTCCTCCACTTTGAAAATTTCCTTTTAAAGAGTCTGACTTTATCACCACCTTTGGGTTTAGGGTTGGTCCCGATGCTAGGGACTTGTGAAATGGGTCGTGCTGGCGCTAAAGGGGCGGGGGTTGCCGCTTGCTGCTGTTGCGCGGCAAGTCTGTGGAGTCGTTGGCGCTCCTTTCGAGCTCGACGATTTTGTTTCTTCCTCTCTATTTTACAACTTTGCGTGTCCGTGAACGTCGCCATTCATTGGCTTCCTAGGTATGGTCTTGTAGGTGTCGGGATGGAAGGGTTGGCAGGGATATTGACTGTCTCAGCTTGGTTCCCTTCGGAAGGTCTTTGAGTCGAGGTACTTCCTTCCTCGTTCTTGAACTTTCTCTTCAGTGGATTTGGTTGAGGTTCTTGGGGGGCTAGGTACGTAGGATTTGGTTGTTGCCGTCCATTGCTAGGATCGGGAATCTCGATAGGGTTTCTGCTAACATTGGCGTTGTTAGCATTCAACTGAGCCATGACAGCTGCTACGGCTGCCGAGACTGTAGCTTGCAATGTAGCTTCATCGAATAGGAGATTCGGTTTCTTGCCAGCGGATTGGTTACATTTCTTTGGAGGCATGGTTTTGCTACATGCAAAGGAACACAAGCTGATGAGAGGCGATGTTTAAGTCTAGACGTATCTATCCTCACTATGATAAGCATAATTTTTCCTGCGCCTTGGATATTGGTTATCTGAGTGTCGACCTACATCCCTATGATGTAGTCCGGGTATTCAAGGTAGGTGTAAGAGTATCGGAAAGTCATAAGATGGGAGTCGTTCCTACTAAGTTATCTTTATACTGGAGAGGTTCGCTCTCCGGCTTTGGAAAGATCCGAGGACAGTTCGAAACGAAGATCACGGAAGAAAAGGCTCATGAAGACTTATGCCTAAACACTCTAAATCGAGGTTTTGGGATCTGATCTAATCGTATTACTTCACCTAACACATAGTGTGAGTAGTGTAACCACTAACTCACTAAATTGTATTATTTTATGGCTGTATTAGCGGGGCGAATACGAGGAAAAGATACTTCTCGGGTTCCATGTATTGGCTCCCTCTGTCTACCTCTTATCCTTGACTGGGACCGGCGTTGGTTTTCCTTCTGGTAGTTACCTAGGGTTCTCTTTTCGTATAGACATATTGAATTTCTACTCCGTCTTACTTCCGATTCTGACTCTAAGTGTCATCGCTTCATGATGGATGACTAGAAATCTTGGAAGTTCAGGCAAATTTCCCACCGATGTCCCTAATAGGTATAGGCACTTGGTGGTTTCAATAGTCTCATCCTAGTCCATTTATTTCCGAACTGGAAATCTTGTCAATGAACTTCTCCTGGGTCTGAATCAACTCTTTTGTCGGACGCTGAAGTGGATAAGGTTTTCTACAAGGTTCGTCCGAGAATGGAAATGTCTAAAGAATCCTAAGAGATTATTAACATTTCAATGGGTGATCCATATCGAGTCCTGCTACAATTACATAGGGTACACAAATTATATATAACTTAGATCCGATAGGCCTTCGAATATGTTATACTACTCTATATCCACATCCCAACGAGGAAAAGGAAGTAGAGCAAAACCACACATTCTTAGTCTGTGGGATCCTTATTATATATAAACTTGGAAGTATACCCTCTGTAATCATAGATATATCAATAAGGATCTTTTTAGTTTTTCACGCAAGGTTATCTATGGATCCTAAAATACCCCTATGGTATTTTAATTTGGTGTTTGATTCTCAACTTCTGAATATGATTCTGGGATTAATGTGAGTCTTTTAGTATTCTAAAATACTACCATAGTATTTTAAACTTTATGTTTGGCTCTAGCATTCCTAGTTGGTAAGTTTCAGATTCGTTGCAACACTAGCATCACTCCCAAGCACACGTTGGTCACATCTCGAATAAATGTAGTTGATCAGGTTACATTTATTCTAGCTTATGACTACATAACTGCCCAGGTTTGACGGTAATGGTCAACATCCAAAGACTTTTATTTGTTCTTCTCGTGATACTTTTGTTCGAATGTTTAGATTCTGGATGTTCTTATACTTTTGTAAAATATGGTTATATTTTAAAGTATAATTCTTGGTCAGAGTGTTTTATCCCAATGTATTTATAGGCTGTATATCTTTTATGAATTGATATACTTAGCTCACTATAAACATTGCTCTGATACCAACTTGTCACACCCCAAAACCGGAACAGCGGAAACGTTCTGGGGTGGATGACGTCATGTCAAGTATCACAACATATGCAGTATAGTAGTCAAAGTACAACAATCATTGCATTAATAGTAAAATTTTTACATAGGTTATATTACATAGGAACATCAAAGTAATACAAGGAATAATGTAGACGCAACTCGGTACTAGGCTGTCTTCACAAAAGCTCCCGGGATGTACAAGTTATTTTGAAAGTGAGTATCAATATTTTATAATGCTGGTGAGTCGATAAGTATTTAATTTCATTTTTATAATTACGCATTTTTATTCAAAATAACTTTATGAAAGATAGTAGTTTAGAATCGACGGTGTATTAGCGTCCTTTCCAGAAAATCCTATATTTTCTAAATAAAAGCAGTCTTCTACCAAGACCCGACAGACTTTTGTTTTAAGGAGTAATTTTCCCCATAATACTATCATTACCAAAATACGGTATTACTTTAAGGAAATTATGAGAATATCACTAGTGAAAATACTAGGGGAAAAATAACATATGCCTCAGCAGTAGTACTGATGACTAAGGCAAAAGAAATCATAGACTCCAGGAAGGTATCGAATGAACAATACGCTTGACTCAGTCTGAAACAAGGAAACACAGACCCCAGATGGTATCAAATGAACGATACAACTAGCAAGCTCTAAAACAAAGAAACACAGAGCCCAGACGGTATCAAATGAATGATACAACTAGCAAGGTCTAAAACAAGGAAACACGGACCCTAGATGGTATCAAATGAATGATACGGATAGCAAGGTATAAAACATGTGGTAATCCAAATTGGGTTGTTTCAAAAATACTGTGTTAATTCTCGTTACCTTAAGGCCATGAATTATAAGGTAAACATTGAGATACTTGTAACCATACTGATAGACAATAGAGTACTTGACGCCCTGCAAGTATCGGAAAGAATGTGACATTTGTCACCCCTTGGCTTGGTAGGCTAGGGACTGTAGCTACCAGTCAGGGTGTGGGAGTGTCGGTCCCGTATAGATCTATACACACAATGCCCGCTCTCCCACCAAGAGACTCTAGTTACCAACTTGACAACGGTGAAATCCGTGTTCTGAGGATCTATCTCGTATTTTGAATTCTGTTATAAGTACTGGAATAATGATATAGACAAATGAATAGACTCCTGAGTAAATCTTCGTACTAGTGAGAGAGACAGAGACATAGATAGCGATAGAGAGAGCTTAAGAGAGAGGTAGAATCTCCTAACTATTCCTATAATAGTTACTAATGTTTCAGGAATTATGAATGATGAATGGAAGGATGCCCTTGCTACCCACGGGAAATGAACTGGTCGATGGAAACCTTTATGTCTATACTTGTACACATAATATATAACTAATATTTAAACGACCTTTGGATGGATAACCGATACCCACCAGACCACATCCTAACGAGGAAAAGGAAATAAGGAAAACTAGCCGTTCTAAGTCCTTTAAACATTATTTATATAACTATACAAATATAGGCATGCATTTAACGAAATAAAAGCATAGAATAAAACCTTGGTAAAACCTTTGGAAAATCTTTGAAAAACCTTTCATAAACACACTTTGAAAATGATTTGATAAAACAATTTAAACGAAGAAAAACCTTTGTTTGAAACACTGCTGTAATAGGTTTTGATGGAAAACATACAGCACGAAAAATAGTTTGAGAAAGATCTAAAGAAGTATCAACGTTCTGGAAAACCATTTGAAGTCATATACTTGGTAAAACAGATGAAAGTGTAGTAAATCCTTTTGCATGCGGGTTATGAATCACATATGATTGATATGATAACTAGCATGTTTCAACTTGTATTCCCCCCCCCCATAAAAGCATTTAAAAACATTTAAAAGGTTAATTTAGGGGTATGAACTCACCTGACGTGGGCGATTCGGATGAATGGACGGTATAGGACACCAGGTGTGAAGTGAGGACTTGAACACACACTCAGATCTTATTTAACATGTAATGATACATTTAAGAGTCTAATTAGTCATTTAATAACTAATTAATCAATTAAGGATGTCCAACTACATGAAAACACTTTGCTACAAGTGCTAGGAGTACTAAGGGTTGTATATAAGGAGAGTATAGTCTCACTTTGGAGTTTACTCCTCAAATGGTAGTGTCTAGGGGTGTTTATGGTTTTGGAACCATATCCCCCATGAGTTTACGGTTGTAAACTCATGGGAATGGTGCATTTGTGTGATTTAGGACTTCATGCTTCACACATAATGGTTCTAGAGTTGATTTAAGGGCTAAGGAAGTGATTAAGGCTCAAAAATGGAGACTTTAGGGAGTTTACGGTTTCTGAACCACTCCTTGGAGAGTTTATGGACGTAAACACATGATTTTATGGTCGTAAACTCATGTTAGTCCATTTCTTTTGTGCTTTGGTGGTTCTAGGCTATGTAGCCAAGGTTCTAGTCACTTAAATAAGCATTGGAAGTTGTTAAGGGCACTTAAAACCCCTTTAGAAGGTTTTTTACGGTTTTGGGAGATCCCCAAATCGTAAACTCATGTTTACCCTCTTAACTTCATGTTTTGGGGTTCTTAGATCATTCATGCGATCCCCTAGGCCATTAGTTAAGCATTGGAAAGGTTTTGGGAGGGTTTTTGGGCATCAAAACCGACCTTCAAGGTGTTTACGGTTTTGGGATATTCCTAAACCGTAAAATCTTGTTCTTGGGGTTTTTGGATGATTAAGCCACGAATTTGCAAGTGTGAGAATCTAAACAACAAGCTAGGAAGGTTAACTTACCGTTTTGAAGCTCGAAGGGGCGTTTTTTAACCAAAACACGATTTGTAGAGAGAGAAACTAGAGAGAGACTCCTAAGGTATGAAAAGGGTTGGAATGAAACCCACTCAAACCTTATATAGGATATTATCGTCTCACAATCACTCGTGATAAAATCCATGAAGTGATTCAGATGAGCATGGGTTGAATCCAATACTCGAATCTTATTCTCGGAGTACTCATGAACACTGCAGCTATGTCTAAAACACCTAGACAAACTATATACCCATTCATGACAGTCTTGCCTCAATACCTACTTCCAATGTATGATCGATTGTGGATGGTTGGAATAACCTAGTTATCCGGGAAGTCAAAACATGCAAAGTGAAACACAAGAATAATACTAATCCTATATGGCCCCAAAACTTTTGAGTCCCATATTGATTACTCATTATTCATTATATAATGTTTTGAATAATCGACTTAATACTTGAATTAAATCAATAGTTGTCCCATGCTCCAAGCATGCACACTATGTTTGTCTATGGTCCTTACTCTATGAAATAGATCAATTGACAACATTTTAATGATGCTCATTGCACAATCTCAAAAGCTTACCGTAAATGTAAGAATATCAAATTCTTTCCATTTAGTGTAATTTGTTAGATTCTAAACTTATATGCAATGATCCTCTTGTAATGACTATGCACAAAAGTCACACAATCTTGGCAACAGACATTACAAAGTATTCCAATGGAGAGAAATTCTACGAAAACGAAGTCTCAAATTCAAAGTACGTACCTTTGAACATCCTTCTTGCATTAAGTGTTCTAATATTACACATATTTCAGGAATAACTTCCATATTCCCATTTTGACTATGACTTCTGAACAAGATTTGCCTCATTTCAGAATATGCCAATATGGTCCATCCATTTTATACTTCCACTACAAGCGACCAATCCTTAGCGAACCTTAGATTGTCCTTAATAGTTATTAACCACTTTAGTTATATCCGGTTCTAGTCCTTTTTTCCTCTCAATGCCCTAGGCATTTAGAAAATTTAGAACACGAGAATATTATAACATCTGCAATCGATCCTATACCAGAAGCATATGGGATGCGATTCATAATGTCTAACATAAATACATGATACTTGATCAGCCTTTTGCTATAATATTTTTATTTGCCATTTTCTCACAATTCTAATTATGAAGAGGGATGTCGTAATCATAATTAAATTTTGAGAACACTATGAAACTTTCCATATATAAAATTTACTTATGTGGAACCATTCCAACATAACATTCATATATATTTGACTAAAGTTGATTAAAAAAATTCTCAATCTAAGCTTTCAGATTTGAATTGAAGTATGAATTCCTCTCCCTTAATTATAGCAAAACAACTTTTGAAACCCTACATCTATGCAAATTGAAACTTTTGTTTTCTATAATTAACATTGCTTACTCGCAACATTTATAATAATTATGCTCCCACTAGCATAATAATTACATTCTTATTAGCATAACACTTATGCTCCCACTAGCTTTGACATGTACTCAGAAATCAGTTGGACTTTTACAAATCATTACTTATTGACTTTCTTACCAAAGTTCAGATTTCTTATACGAGATGCTTCGACAAGACTTTATCTAGGCTTCTCAAAATCATACACCTTCCCTTAGATAGATCACATGTGTGTCTAAACAAGTTTTTGAACTTACAGCCATAAGTCTAAAATGTTTTAGACCTTTTTCCATTTCTCACAATTTGAATTATGAAGATGGATGCCGTAATCATAATGGAATTTTAGAATGCAAATATCACAATTATATCTCCTTAAAATCTACTTAGTGAAAGTGTGTCCTCATTATCATTTTCATGAATTGGAGAGAAACCTTATGACACTTAGATTTTATGGTGTATGTGTTCCTATCCATGTGAATTTGTCATAACCATAATCACAAGACAAGGTTAGTGACAAATCCAAACTTATATGGACTGAACTTGTTCAATCTTAATTTCTTGCCACCTGGCAGCACAAGGGCCTACCATTGCTTCCAAGTTGCTGCCTTATGCAAACAATTGAGAACTCATAGAACTCACATGCATAGTCAACTTAACTGGAATGGGCACAAAAACAAGAATATGTTGACATGATAGGTTACAAACCTCAAGTCGTGTGCTAGCGATAAACAGTAGGTTTTATTATTGATTGGTTCTTGAAACTTGTCAAGATCCTTAAGATTCCCAGTGACCTCCTGACATATAGTATTCACTTTCTCAATGAACATTACTTTGCAAACAAATATTCAAGAGTTAGAGCCGATTCTTATCAAGACTAACACTTCACACAATTGGTCTTAGTTGGTCTTTGTCCTTACCAAGACATCACAACTTACCAATTTCAAATGTACAAGAGTAAGAAACATTTTACTATACATTTGATGAGTGTTATAAACCTTCTTAATTTAGTACGAAGACTTGTCTTTGGAATGAAGTGTGACTCATCTTCTAGATTTAACTCTTTCAGCAATTCACAATTCCTCATCTCAGCCATACAAATTCACTGAGATGTCCTTAGAGGATCAATTGTGGTATGGTTTTCCATAATCATTAAGATGATCATAAAACACAATATTAAAGTACTCTCCCATCATTTCAGATTGGAGAAACTTTTATCTTTATGCCTAATTTGATTCTTCTTATTCATTATGTCATACATTGAAACTTTTCAAAAGTTCAGAACTATACTTAAACTTGTAAGCATAACCATATTTACCAAACTTTAGTAAATCATGATGAATAGTCTTATCGTTCTTTGAGGTGTACCTAATCAACGCACACCCAGTGTACTCCATGCCCTAGTCCTTCACCTGACTCACATATACATGTGAACAAGGAATTGGTCTTAATTTTCCAAAGATGAAGTTCTAATTCATCACACATAACAAGTTGCATGATTCCAAGTTTCTATCCAACTGACACTTGGGTAATGAGAATCTTTCCTTATTTGATAATTTTTGACACAACCACAAACGAAGGAATCAAATTCATATTGCTAACATAGAAACATAAAGACATCAATTTTCACAAATGCCATTGCAAGGAGATATAACAAAATAAAGAATAAATTTTATTTATTTATAAAATACGGAAAAATATTTCCTTACAATGCAATTATAAATGAAAATTATGTTACTACATATTTATAAGCAATCTATCATAACTCTTTAAACAGCAGCTCAAAATCCTATCGTCGAACCACGCGTTTTGTTAGAACATTGAAAGTGACCCTCTTGAACTTTCCTGGAACTGTAACCAACTTACTACCACAATGAAAGCTTCTATCGCAGTCATTCGAAGTCAGAAGGCAACAAACTTTTGTACTTAGTCTATTTTGTCTTTTCTTTAAGCTTTCTATTTTCCAGTATGCCCTGTATGGCTACTTCTAGAAGTTATCTTTTGTAATGTTTGAGTCTCTATAAATACAGCTCACTTATTTTGAATCAAATACGCATCTTCAAGTATCTCTACTACTTATCTAAAAAAATTTATCCTCTCTTACTTCTTACTAACATATCTGATCATAATCTCTTTTCGGAGCAAGTCGTTGTGACTTATTCACTAAGTCTGATCTCACTAACTAATCTTCGTTTGAATGCATTCCAAGTTATGAATCAACTTATGTGTATTCTTGATATATCAATTGCTATCATTTACATTACTTTACTTTCCGCATCTAACTCACTAACTTCTAACTATTAATATTATTGTTGAGCTAACATATCCTTTGAGATTAACTATTCCGCTATATACTTGTTCTAACCATTTTGTTCAAGTGTGTCTCAAAGTTTTTTCTCTCAACAATTGGTATCAGAGCCAGAGTGGTTGCTTTTTGAAAATCGGAACTCTGATTTTTCAAAGAGCCCTCTATACCACTAAAGCTCATCTCTAAACAAAAATTTCAAATGTCACAATCATTATCACTGAATGTTTCCAACAATGTTGGTGGTTCCAGTCGAGCCCCGATACTGGTTGCAAATGATTATCACCACTGGTCTCAAAGTATGGACAGATATCTCAGACGACTTGGTAGAGATGTCTGGAGATCTGTAGAAGAAGGACCCCACGTTCCAGTCCTTACCCCTATTCGAATTGATGGAGCCACGACAAGCTTGGAGGAGGTCAACCAGCTTTGAATCGTCCTACAAAAGATGATTTAGACAAAATGGAAAGTGATGCTATTGCCTTTTATGAAATCTCTTGTGTAGTTGCTCCTGACAACTTTGACATCATCATAAATTGCAAATCAGCAAAGGAGATTTGGGATGTTCTCAAAAACTTGTATGAAGGTTGAGAATAGGATCAAGACAAGAAGCTCACCACAACACTCAACAAATTCAATAGTTTCAAAGCTCACTCTGGTGGAAGTTTGGAAGATTCATTTAAAAGGTTCAACTTGATTGTCACAAAACTGTCCAATGCGGGTACCATCCGCAACAATCATGAAACAAATCTACAGTTTCTTAATGGCTTAGGAAGACACTGGACAACAGCCAAAATAATTGTACAAGGTGACAGGAAGATTCACTCCTTATATCTCTATAAGCTTTATGGAGAATTGCATGCTCAAGAGTCCACTGTACTCAAGGACTGCTCAGACTTCGGAGGACCACTTGCATTAGTAGCCCAATCACCTCACACTCAAACCTATCCCACCTCATATGACTCTCCACCGTAGTCATATGAAGTTGACTCAAAATATGACGACGAAGAAGAGTTTTAGAATGCCATTGCTCTTATCAATCAGAAATTCAATCGCTTACCACCGTCATATCGCAAAAACCAACAATTCAATCAACGACCTTTCAACTGTAACTTTCAGAACAATCACTTCCGTTCCATCAAAAACCCTCTTCCTCCACCGCAGTCTCAGCAAAAGAAGTACCACCGCAGTCCCAATCAACTGACTCTAGTACCTCTATAGAAGACAAGAGTGATGTCATCATATGTTAGAAATGCAATAAGGAAA
This sequence comes from Lactuca serriola, assembly GCF_051521515.1. Classification (NCBI taxonomy): domain Eukaryota; kingdom Viridiplantae; phylum Streptophyta; class Magnoliopsida; order Asterales; family Asteraceae; genus Lactuca; species Lactuca serriola. Next base: position 120,398,952 of record NC_136414.1, read on the forward strand.
ACCATTTTGCCAAAGATTGCAAGGCAAATGTAGTAAAAGATAGAGCCTTTTATCTTCGAATGGCTCAAGAACTGGAAGATAAAGAAAAGGGAAAGGCCTACATTGCAAGTAAAACGGAATCATGAAGTGTGGTCATCAGGAGATGAAGATGAAAAAGTCCTTTGCAAAGGGCAACGCAAGATCTGTATGGTAGCAACTACTGATGAAGATGGCTCAACCAATCTAAAAAGGAAGCATTGCTATAAGGCTAAAGATGGAACTCTCAGCATTGTGGAACAGGTAAAACTCATGAATCAAACTTTAAATTACAACATGCATGATTGTCAACCTTTCATAGACACACTCAATGACACTTGTGCTGCCGTCCTTACAGACTACAATAAAGCCCTAGATGAGAAGAACATCGCTTCGCAGGAGACGTTCCATGTTAGAGGACGTTTGGACAATAAGATACTCAAAATGGCATTTAGAAATAGCCTTAAATCAAAGAGATCTAGCACAAAATGAAATTGCATGTTTAAATCTTTTAATTGAAAAGTTGTTTAATGAAACTAAGGCCATTGAGAATCTTGTTAATAATGGGAATGTTGATAACACTTTTAACTGGGGTTGGTCCAATGGTTACCCAACCACAACTGAATCATCACCTCGGTTCACACCGGAACGTCCCTATGTCCCACCTGACCGCAACTTCTTGTTTCTAGTCAATGACAAAACATTTCCTGAGGATATCCAATCCCACTTTGGAAAACTCCATGGTCTGAGTAATAACTGTGTTATTGAAGAAATTCTCCCTGAATCTTCTACTCATGTCAACAACACAGATTCTCAGACATCATTCGTAGTTGATGAAGAAATTGTTATTGAAAGTCCTGAAGTCTCTTTAGATCTCCTATCCATATAGTCAGATCGCAGTGTCTCTGACTGCAGTCACACACCACAATTTGTCCCATTACCTAACATCAATTGTCCTAAAAAGGTATTCACCAAGCCTTACTCTTCCGTAGTCCAAAGCACTACTCTGCTGATTGAAGTCAAGAGTTCTGTGACCATTGAGCCAATTAATCATGAATTACCAATTGAAAATTTTGAATTTGGTCAATGTTCTCAAAGTCCTAGCTTCTCAAGTTCGGATGAATCGAGTCACTATTTTTCAAAATCCTCAAAAGATATCCAAACATGAGGATAAGTCTTTTCGTTCAAATGGATTTCAAATCTATTCTATTAATGATCCAAAATGGAAAGGTATCTTACCTACTCCAACCTTGTCAGTATCAAAATCCCAAAATTGGAAAGGAATTTTGCCAACTCTAGCACCCAAAAGGTCATCTCAAATGTTTAAGAAATCACATCACAGAAGCTCTGCACCTGCTTTCACACCTGCCAAATCTGCAGAGAACACCTTTTCAAAACACACAAACAAAAAGGTCAAATCTGACAATCCCCGGAATGGACAAAAACTTACTTTTTCTTCAAAAACTCAGGAGAGGTCAAATGTCAAGAAAAATTACAGAAAGATATCTTGTCAATGTCAATGTAAAAGAATTCAAAGAACTTCCAACACCCAGGATTTTAGGGTCAATCCTAATCTCTTCACAAGTACTCATAATTACTCACAATCTCACAAAACTCCAAAGATCTTCAAACGCCCAGGACTAGGTTTGAAATTTGACTTAAAACCTTTCCCTGCCACCTCGCATCATGCATTGATTAACACATCGTATGTGACCTCGGGCTCCAAACTCACTTCGGTGCCCAAATTAACCACTTAACCTTTGTAGGCATTGTGCAAGGAGGATCAAGAAGAAGAATGGTTGATCGACAGTGCTTGCTGCTTGCACATGACCGGAAGGTTAGAATACCTTCGGGATTTCAGGACTATATGCAATGGTGGAAATGTGTAACAACCCGAAACTTTGCTTCCTCGCCGAAACCATTCCGTCAAAACTAGTCTTAAGCGAATTGTTCCGATTTCGTCTTGAACAAGGTAAATTAAGTCAAAACCTTCATTTTGACTTGATAAGTATCCAAACATGTTGGAAACATGTGAAAACGTCCTGAGATAGTAATTTGAAAAATTATAGTTTCGACCATATCGGGTAACGACAACTTAATCGGGTGCGACCCAAAGCATCGGTTAACGTCGGTATCGGGTAAAATTCCACCATGTATCCAATTCAAACCATATTTAAAGTGGATTAAGCCTCATTTGAAGCTTTTTCACTCTCTCTCTCTAACCTCTCTCCTCAAATCCATATTGTTAAGCCAAAATCAACCATTTCAAGCCTTAGAACACCAAGGTAAGCATCCTAGCTCCTAGTATAACATCCTTAGGCTTCATTTTGGTGTTTAAATCATGGTATAAGACCATAAACATGTTTTTACGGACCTGGATCAATATTAGGCCGTGAACACATGTAAATGGGGTTTTTGAGCCTTAAAACCCTTCCAAACCACAACTAGACTTTAGATATGGCTATATAACTTCATGAAATGGACTTAGAACACCTTAGACAATGATTTTGAGGGATTTGCATGAGTTTACGGCCAAGGCATGTGCTTGGGCCGTAAACCCCTCAAACATGAGTGTAAACTCATTTCCAACATGTTAGAAAGCCATATAACTCCACCAAAATCCTTGGAATAAATCCTAGAACCAACCAAAAATCATTTAGAGGCCTTAAACTCGTCATAAACACTCTAATTGAGAGTTTACGGCCAGAGCATATGCTCCAGGGACGTAAAATCCTAGATGGATGCCATTTGAAGCCTTAAACTCACCCTAAGCCTTGTAAAAATTAGTTGAATCACTTGTGAGTAATGCTTGGCCTTCAAAAAAATTAATCTGGATGTGAGTGAGAGTTTACAGCCGTAAACTCTTAGTTTACTACCCTAAACTGTTCTATTAATTCATATAATGATTTTGTCCCTTTCAAATGTCCAAAAGCCAAACCTAGCAACACCCATTATTTGATTTAAGGCCATTTAGCTCATAAAAACACCCACCATGATTTTACGGCCGTAAACTCATGGGGATGTGGTGTTTAGGCCGTGAACACTCCCTAGAGTTTACCCTTGAAGAGTAAACACTATATCCTAGCCATTCATGTCCTGAAACGCCACCCGGGTCACTTCAAACGCTCATTTTGGAGTGTTTTCGCGTCTTAGAATGTACAAGTGTATCTAATTAGTTATTTAAATCTAATTAGATATATATTGTGTATTATTTAATATTACATAGGAACCACGCTCGTATTCAAGCCCCGGTTCGACGTTTAGCATCCCATTCGACACTTTCTGCGTCCGGTGAGTTCATACCCCTACCCTTTTTCAATGGTTTTTCAATGTTTTCAGGGGGGGGGGGAATACAAGCAAGAGTACAAGAATATCTTGTACTTAAACTTATGATTTTAGTTAAATGGTTTCATACTTGTACATTTTTAAGGATTGAAAACCCTTTTAATAAACTGTTTTAAACTGCAGAGTTATTTGTTTAAAAACCGATTTTCAATTCTTATTATATATTGTCATATTGTATACTTCACATTTGATTGTTCATACTTATATAGATAGAAAACATAAAAAATTGTAAAGTCTGTAATAAAATACCATAGGCACGAGTATAAAAGTCAGACACCATAAAGAACACATAAAACTTCGGTATGTCATTAATAATACACCTAGGCTCGAGTGTAAAAGACATCAGTCATTTGATAATATAGAACATTGTAATGTCTTTAATAATGCACCTCGGCTCGAGTGTAAATGGATAGTCGTCATTAGAAAACATAGAACATTTGTAATGTCCTTAATAATAACACCTAGGCCTGAGTGTAAAGGACATGTACGTTAGAACCTAGTTAGTCATAGATACTACTTCCCCTAGGCGAGAAGTAATGATTAATCTTAAAGATTGGAGACACGTCCTTTGTAACACGTCCCGTGGCACGAGAGTGGAGGACTACCCCTGTAACCAGAATCTCCGAACGTAGGAGAGCGTGACTTGAGTGTATAGATCTATACGGGACTGACAATCCCGCACCTGGCTGCTAGCTACAGCCAAACCGAAAAGTTCAAGGGTGACGAAAGTCATAAAAAAAAGGATATTGGCCACGACTCGAGTCATATCTAGTCTGAGTATGGTTAAGGACTCGCAATCTAGATTATTAATGCTTTAGAATCATTTTCTAGCTTTATGTACGTAGTAAAGCTAATGTACGTTCAAGGATGATAGGCACACACATACACACATTCAGGAAAACATGGGATTTTCCTGGGGAGAACACTGAACATAACCAAATTCGGTAATGATGCGCACACACATTCAGGAAAACATGGGGTTTTCCTATGGATAACAATGAACATAGTCAGAATCGATAACAGTTAGCATACACAGAATTGGTAATAGTATACACACATACATTCAGGAAAACATGGGGTTTTCCTATGAATAATAATGAACATAATCGGAATCAATATCAGTTAGCTCAAACAGAATCAGCAATAGTTCACACTTACACATATAGGAAAGTATAGGATTTTCCTGAGTAACAGTAGTTTGTAACCAGATAAGTGTAATAAGTTAAATAACTAAACTTTTCAAATCATAAGAACAATCTTGTTTTCATTTGTACATCTTTTACATTACAATTTGGATTTGGTATCTAACACTTCAGAAAATATGGGATTTTCTTGGTTAACCACTTTTTCAGGAAACTAAAGGAACTCGTTCTTTTCATAAAATAAATCGCTTATGAACTCACCAACTTTTTGCTGATTTTCAAACCGCTTGTATTCTTAGGTCCACTTTAGACAGGTACCCGACGATCTCTTTGGTGAAGACGGAGTGCGTAGAAGAATCGTCTTTCTTTTGTTTAAACTATATATCTATGAAACTTGTACTACTTTATTTTCAACTGATGTAATGAAATCTATGTAATGTAATGTTTTGTGTTTTACTTCGCTTACTATGTACATTGGTTATGATTCACATGAAGTCACCTCCGCCCCGAGACGTTTCCGCCTTCGGTTTCGGGGTGTGACAGATTGGTATCAGAGCCCTTGTTTATAGTGAACTAAGTATACCAAACTTTACATGGTATAAGACTATAAACATTAACGGGCCTAAGTGCTCTGATCTAAAAGTATATGTCAAATATAAGTATTTTCAAAAAGTATACAAGTATCCTTGCCGTCGAAAATCATATCTATAAATAGAACAGAACATAAGTAAATGGGTGTTGTACGCTACAGTTAAACCTAGGCAGTTATGTAGTCGTGACTAGGATCAATATAGCCTGATCAACTATATTCATTCGAGACACGACCAACATGTGCTTGGGAGTGACTGTGGAATGCGGCATACCTAAAACTTACCTAAATACCACAAACAACGAATCGTCGTTGCGGTGAATCGTGAAATACTATGGGAGTATTTCTGGATCCAACCTTGTAGTAGAAATTCCTCATTCAAGCATTGCCCCTCGATCATTCCGTTAGCGATAAATGTCTGATTTGATAATTCATTCCTGCATATTCGCCTAATAGAATTATATGTCTGTCATAAAGAGATATCCTTTGTTTCATATCTCCTGATTTAATTTAGAGGACTTATTATCCTCTTTTCCTAAACTTTTAGATCGAGATGTCTTCAAGCAAAGAACCCAGCTCGAAGAACAACGACCCTTCGTCCCCACCCTCATGTCACTTCGACCCTGTGATATTCCAGCTGGCTGTTTCTGCTGCAGTGACGGCTACAATGACGATCTTGAACCCTAACAAGTCCATTAGTCGAGGATATAACGCCTACCCCCAAACCGTGAAAATGTTCAGGAGCATCAGAATGAGTTTGATGAGAGTAATAAGGTTATATGGAAAAAGCGAAAGGGTCATAGTTCCTAAGGACCCTCCAAGAAGTTGAAAAATGTGGCAGTCCAAGTTGCTACCAATCCTGCCGCTGCTCCTATAGTTCAAGCTACCACTACTCCTGTTATTTCGTCTAAGGCTCAAGCACCTGTAACTAGGTATGCTGGTAATCTCCCTTGGTGCAGCAGGTGTAGTTATCATCATTATATTCTTGGCCCCTGTCGCAAGATGATTTGCAAACGCTGTGGCAAGAAAGGTCATCTTGCTAGAAGTTGCAGAACGCTAGTCCAACACCTCGAACAAACTTCTGAATCAAGTATCGAACAATTCTGCTATAGTTTTGGAGAAATTGGGCATTTCAAGCGAAACTGCCCAAAAGCAAAAACCCCCCAACAATGTCAACAACGCCAGAATGGTTTTAGCTTTGAAACAGGAGGAGGCATCCGCTAATCCCAATAACGTTGCGGGTATATTTCTTTCCGACTATCTTTATGGTCGCATCCTCTTCGAATCTAGTGTCAAGAAAGTTCAATTAGTCATTCATTCAATTATCTTGTTAAACATTGTCCTCGTTTGACAACCAAAAACATTTACCGTTAAGATAGTTGTCAGTGAGAATGAGTGTATAAACGACTTATCTCTACGTTGTGTCCTTACCTTGAGTAATCATTCATTTCTCATTAACCCGATGTCAGTTTCAGTAAGAGCTTTGATGTTATCCTTATTATATATCGATTGAGCCCTGACTGTGTTGATACACCTCGTTATAGAAAGCTATTCGTCTCAATCTTCCTTCTGATCAGACCCTCATAATTCATGGTGGCGAGTTTAGCCCAAATCTTCGCTTCGTTCACTGTGTCAAAACTCGAAAGTTCCTGCAAAAGAAGTGTCAAGTATTCCTAGTCCATGTGATCAGCGAGAAACAAGGAGTTAAAGACCCCAAGAACGTCCCTGAGCACTATAATGTTCCTGATATCTTTCCGAATAGATCCCGAGAATTCCTTCCGAACGCCAAGTTGAGTTTCATATCAACTTAATCCCTGGATCTATCCCTGTAGCCAAACCTCCGTATCGCTTTGCTCCAACAGAGATGCAGGTGTTATCCAATCGGCTTAATGAGTTGACCGTCAAAACCGATATTCTCTTTTCTGAATAGATGATTTCTTCGATAACTTTAGAGAGCCAACTACTCCTCGAAGATATGCCTCAGGTCGAGACACCACCAGCTACAAGTTCATGTTTGACAACATTCAGGATTAGATATGATCACTGAGAGTTCGCATTGATACCCTTCGGTCAAACCATTTTCTTTCCGGTCATGTAGTAGACGATGAAGAAGTACGCGTAGATCCTCCTAAGATCGAAGTAATAGAGAATTGTTCGGCACCAAAGACACCCATAGTAAACTTGATAAGGCATGGAAAACTTAGTCTGTGGTACATTAGACCCATTGAGATCCCCATTCGGATTGATTCCTTAGCCTTCAGCTCCGAAATATCTTCACTAATTAGCAGCGTTCATCCTGTACCTTGAACCTCTATCCTTAATGAATACATGTCTGATAAAACAACAGAAATCCATTCTAGTGTGACCAAGAACCTTGATATACCCAAACTCTCTGGACGAGTAAACTAAGATCATAGACCAAGTAATCAAGCGTATGAAACCGAGCCACGTCCCGTTAGTGAAGGTTCCAAGCGAGAACCTGAATTCGCATGGGAGCGCGAAGACCCGATACAGCAGACACATCCACACCCTTTATCCATAATTTTGTATTTAAATTCTTGAATTTCGGGACGAAATTCCCTCTAATGGGGGGGATAATGTAACAACCCGAAACGTTACTTCCTCGCCGTAACTGTTCCGTCAAAACTCGTCTTAAGTAAATTGTTCCGATTTCGTCTTGAACTAGGTCAATTAAGTCAAAACCTTCATTTTGACTTGGTAAGTATCCAAACATGTTGGAAAAATGCGAAAACGTCCCGGGCTAGTAATTTGAAAAATGATAGTTTCGACCATATCGGGTAACAACAACTTAATCGGGTGCGACCCAAAGCATCGGTTAACGTCGGTATCGGGTAAAATTCCACTGTGTATCTAATTTAAACCATATTTAAAGTGGATTAAGCCTCATTTGAAGCTTTTTCACTCTCTCTCTAACCTCTCTCCTCAAATCCATATTGTTAAGCCAAAATCAACCATTTCAAGCCTTAGAACACCAAGGTAAGCATCCTAGCTCCAAGTATAACATCCTTAGGCTTCATTTTCGTGTTTAAATCATGGGATAAGACCATAAACATGTGTTTACGGCCCTAGATCAATCTTACGCCATGAACACATGTAAATGGGGTTTTTGAGCCTTAAAACCCTTCCAAACCACAACTATACTTTAGATATGGCTATATGACTTCATGAAATGGACTTAGAACACCTTAGACAATGATTTTGAGGGATTTGCATGAGTTTACGGCCAAGGCATGTGCTTGGGCCGTAAACCCCTCAAACATGAGTGTAAACTCATTTCCAACATGTTAGAAACCCAAATAACTCAACCAAAAGCCTTGGAATAAATCCTAGAGTTTACGGCCAGAGCATATGCTCCAGGGCCGTAAACTCCTAGATGGATGCCATTTGAAGCCTTCAACTCACCCTAAGCCTTGTAAAAATTAGTTGAATCACTTGTGATTAATCCTTGGCCTTCAAAATAATTAAGTTGGATGTGGGTGAGAGTTTACGGCCATAAACTCTTAGTTTACTGCCCTAAACTCTTCTATTAATTCATATAATGATTTTGTCCCTTTCAAATGTCCAAAAGCCAAACCTAGCAACGCCAATTATTTGATTTAAGGCCATTTAGCTCATAAAAACACCCACCATGAGTTTACGTTCGTAAACTCATGGGGATTTGGTGTTTAGGCCATGAACACTCCCTAGAGTTTAACCTTGAAGAGTAAACTCTATATCCTAGCCATTCATGTCCTGAAACGCCACCCGGGTCACTTCAAACGCTCATTTTGGAGTGTTTTCGCGTCTTAGAATGTACAAGTGTATCTAATTAGTTATTTAAATCTAATTAGATATATATTGTGTATTATTTAATATTACATAGGAACCACGCTCGTATTCAAGCCCCGGTTCGACGTTTAGCATCCCATTCGACACTTTCTGCGTCCGGTGAGTTCATACCCCTACCCTTTTTCAATGGTTTTTCAATGTTTTCAGGGGGGGGGGGGAATACAACCAAGAGTACAAAAATATCTTTTACTTAAACTTATGATTTAGGTAAATGGTTTCACTCTTGTACATTTTTAAGGATTGAAAACCCTTTTAATAAACTATTTTAAACTGCAGAGTTATTTGTTTAAAAACCGATTTTCAATTCTTATTATATACTGTCATATTGTATACTTCACATTTGATTGTTCATACTTATATAGATAGAAAACATAAAACATTGTAAAGTCTATAATAAAATACCATAGGAACGAGTATAAAAGTCAGACACCATAAAGAACACATAAAACTTCGGTATGTCATTAATAATACACCTAGGCTCGAGTGTAAAGGACATCAGTCATTTAATAATATAGAACATTGTAATGTCTTTAATAATGCACCTCGGCTTGAGTGTAAATGGATAGTCGTCATTAGAAAACATAGAACATTTGTAACGTCCTTAATAATAACACCTAGGCCCGAGTGTAAAGGACAGGTACGTTAGAACCTAGTTAGTCATAGATACTACTTCCCCTAGGCGAATAGTAATGATTAATCTTAAAGATTGGAGACACGTCCTTTGTAACACCTCCCGTGGCACGAGAGTGGAGGACTACCCCTGTAACCAGAATCTCTGAACGTAGGAGAGCGTGACTTGAGTGTATAGATCTATACAGGACTGACAATCCCGCACCTGGCTGCTAGCTACAGCCGAACCGAAAGGTTCAAAGGTGACGAAAGTCATAAAAAAAAGGATACTGGCCACGACTCGAGTCATATCTAGTCTGAGTATGGTTAAGTACTCGCAATCTAGATTATTAACGCTTTAGACTCATTTTCTAGCTTTATGTACGTAGTAAAGCTAATTAACGTTCAAGGATGACAGGCACACACATACACGCATTCAGGAAAACATGGGGTTTTCCTGGGGAGAACACTGAACATAACCAAAATCGGTAATGATGAACACACACACACACGTTCAGGAAAACATGGGGTTTTCCTATGGATAACAATGAACATAATCAGAATCGGTAACAGTTAGCATACACAGAATTGGTAATAGTATACACACACACACATTCAGGAAAACATGGGGTTTTCCTATGAATAATAATGAACATAATCGGAATCAATATCAGTTCGCTCACACAGAAACAATAATAGTTCACACTTATACATATAGGAAAGTATAGGATTTTCCTGAGTAACAGTAGTTTGTAACCAGATAAGTGTAATAAGTTAAATAACTAAACTTTTCAAATCATAAGAACAATCATGTTTTCATTTGTACATCATTTACATTACAATTTGGATTTGGTATCTAACACTTAAGAAAATATGGGATTTTCTTGGTTAACCACTTTTTCAGGAAACTAAAGGAACTCGTTCTATTCATAAAATAAACCGCTTATGAACTCACCAGCTTTATGCTGATTTTCAAACCGCTTGTATTCTCAGGTCCACTTTAGACAGGTACCCGACAATCTCTTTGGTGAAGACGCAGTGCGTAGAAGAATCGTCTTTCTTTTGTTTAAACTATATATCTATGAAACTTGTACTACTTTACTTTTCAACTGATGTAATGAAATCTATGTAATGTAATGTTTTGTGTTTTACTTCGCTTACTATGTACATTGGTTATGATTCACATGAAGTCACCTCCGCCCCGAGACGTTTCCGCCTTAGGTTTCGGGGTGTGACAAAATGTCACCTTTGGAAACAATGGAAATGGAATCATACGAGGCTACGGTGTTCTCGCCACGAGGAACTTTTCCGTTCAGAAAGTTGCTTATGTAGAAATTCTTAAACACAATCTCATAGTGTTGGCCAACTATGTAAAGCAGGCCATCGATTGGAATTTGATGATCAATTTCGTTACATAATGACGGGTAACCGAAGCACTTGCTTAATTAAGTCTCGCTCCGAAGGCACAATGTATCCTCTGGATATTTCTCTCATCATTGGTAAACCGCAGCTATGTTTTCTTTCTAAAGTTGTATCCGAAGTCAGCTGGCTATGGCATCGCAAGCTAGCTCATCTCAACTTTAGATACATAAACAATCTAGTTACTGGAGAACTTGTCCGCGGTCTCCCTATTCTTAAATTCAGCAACGATACTCTCTGGCTAGCTTGTGAATGTGGAAAACAAGTCAAAGCAAGTGACCCTCTGATAATGGATTCATCTATTTCAGAACCTTTGGAATTATTACACACAGATCTATGTGGTCCTTCAACTGTAGCCAGTTTCCACCACAAGAAATACATACTGGTTGTTGTTGATGACTTCACTCGCTTCACATGGGTCTTCTTTCTCAAACTCAAATCAAAAACACCGCAGATTCTCATAAACTTCATCAAAGAAATAGAACTTCAGATCAAGCTTCCAGTCAGACGCATCCGCAGTGATAATGGAACCGAGTTCACTAATCATCTTCTCAACAGTTTCTTGGTGTCCAAGGGTATTTCTCACAACTTCTCAGCACCCTACACTCCGCAACAAAATGGTGTCGTCGAACGAAGAAACCGCACATTAGTAGAAGCAGCCAGATCCATGCTTAACTTCGCCCATCATCCTTTCTACTTCTGGGTTGAAGCTGTAGCAACTGCATGCTTTGTCCAAAACCGAAGCATTGTATGAAAACGTCTCAACAAAACACCATACGAAGGTCTTAACAACCGCAAGCCAAATGTTAATTTCTTTCATATCTTTGGGTGTAGATGTTTCGTGATCAACAACAGAGACCAGCTAAATAAATTTGCACCTAGGTCTGATGAAGGCATCTTCCTTGGATATTCCACTAACAAGGTTGCCTATCGAGTGCTTATTAGACATACAAGGCTGATCATTGAAAGCTTCGATGTAAATTTCGATGATTCTCACATCCGCGATGCCCTTCATCCACTGAAACCACCGCAATCATGGAATGTGACATTCCTGCATCTTCTGGTCCTTTAAATCTAGTAGAAGTCAATTATGATGATCTCTTTGAACCTGTTGAAACGGTAAAACTATTAGAAGTTCTTGTGTCTTTCGCAGCTCAACAACAACATGCTGACATTTATGGACCATCTCCATCCGAAGCAGTATCTCTCAAGACTTCCACCTCTCCTATTGAGGGGGAAAGCCCTACTCTAGATCTAGCCGCAACCATCGAGGTTCCAGTACTTGATGTTGTTCAACTTCCTGCCCGCAGATAAGCATGTCCATCAAATGTATCTTCGGATTCGCATGATGAACTCATAGAGAATATTGATACTCAAACCGACCAAAGAATTGTCACTCTCCCATCCGCAGTCCAGGGGGAACCCTCTCAGGTTCCAGATAGACTCCCTTCAGCAATCCAGGGCGAACCTATCAAAGAAAGTGTCTCTCTCACGCTAACTAGTCAGGATGACTCAGCAGGGTTTTCTCAAATCCAGGGGGAACCTCCTTTCCTATTGATATTGAAAACATTCCTTCTACTGTAGCTGCTGATCATCTGATACCCCGCCTACATGTATAGACGAAGGATCACCCACCAGGTCAAATTATTGGCAATCCGTCCGCAGGTATACAAGCTTGATCTGCCAAAGATTTATCTGATCATTGTCACTATGCAACATTTATGTCCGCAGTCGAGCCTCGATCTATCAAAGAAGCCTTATTGGAACCAGATTGGATTTCTACAATGCAAGAAGAACTGGAAGAATTTGAACGAAACAAAGTGTGGCAAATTGTTCCCGTCCCACAAGGTCATACTATTGTTGGTACAAGATGGTTTTTCAAGAACAAGCTAGATGAATCTGGTGCAGTCATCAGAAATAAGGCAAGGCTAGTTGCTAAAAGTTATAGCTAACTGGAAGGTGTTGACTATGATGAGACATACGCTCCGGTAGCTAGAATGGAAGCAATCAGAATATTCTTAGCTTATGCCTCTCACAAAAACATCAAAGTGCACCAAATGGACGTTAATAGTGCTTTTCTCAATGGAGAATTAAAAGAAGAAGTTTATCTTCAACAACCTTCCAGATTTGAGAATATTGCGCTCCTTGATCACTGCTACAAGCTTAAGAAAGCTGTCTACGGTCTGAAACAAGCCCCTAGAGCTTGGTATGAAACTCTTTCTGAATTCTTAGTCTCTTCAGGATACAAAATAGGAATGATTGATCCCACACTATTTACAAAATCAAACGGGTCTCACCTTATGCTTGTACAAATATATGTGGATGATATCATGTTCTGGTCATCTGATCAAGGAATGGTGGATGAATTTTCTAAGCTCATGTCAAACAAATTTCAAATGAGCATGAATAGAGAGATTAACTTCTTTCTAGGTCTCCAAGTCAAACAAATTCAGCAAGGAATATTCATTCTTCAAGAGAAATACACCACTGAACTTCTGAAGAAATACTCTATGGACAACTATTCTTCTGCTAAGGTCCATATGGCCTTCGGATATAAGATCTCTACTGATCCCTCTGGTGAATCTGTGGATCACAAGACGTATAGAGGTATCATTGGTTCGCTAATGTACCTCACCGCAAGCAGACCTGACATTGTCTTTGCAACTGGTGTGTGTGCAAGGTACCAGGCTGATCCAAAAGTGTCACACATGACCGCAGCCAAACATATTCTTCGGTACCTAAAAGGAAGCAAATCTCTGGGTCTATGGTATCCCACAGGAAATGACTTCAGTCTTCAAGCATTTACTGATGCAGATCATGCCAGATGAAAACTTGATCGAAAGAGTACATCTGGTGGATGTCAATTTTTAGGAGGAAGACTTGTCAGCTGGTCCTCGAGAAACCAAAGTTGTGTATCTGTATCTACTGTAGAAGCAAAATACGTGGCCGCAGCCAGCTGCTGTTCCAAAGTCCTTTGGATGAAGACACAATTGCTAGACTACGGGTACAGAATGTTGCGGATACCAATTTACTGTGACTCTGAAAGTGCCATAGCGATCTCTCATAATCCTATTTAGCACTCCAAGACAAAACATATTGAGTTACAAAATCATTTCATCAAAGATCATATTCTGAAAGGTAATATTGAACTCATCTTTGTTCCTACTCATGAAGAGATTGCTGAGGTTTTTACAAAAACACTTGACTCTACAAAACTCAATGTATTCCTACAAATGTTGGGAATGATGAATTCAGACCCGCAATTCTTTTGAATTGTTAGCTACCGCAGACCATCCTTGGTCTTCGTTGCGGTTCTAACTGAGAATTACATATGATAGATGGTTTTGGTACCGTATTCTAGGTACCGCAACCATATGTCATACGTATCTCTCAGGGGTCCTAATGGTCTGTTGTTACTAATTTTTGTTCAAAGTGTTTTCCTCTCAGTTCTTCACTGCAATCTTTCCTTTGTTCATCCGCAATGACGTTCTCAACCGCAATGACGTTCTCAACCGAAATGAAGTTTTCAATCTCAACAATGTGTTCAATCGCACTACCATTTCCAATCCGCAAAGATGGTGTGTCAGTTAATGTTTGAATAATGGTGTGCTATTTAATGACTTGTCATTAAATATTACATTAAATAAAATAAAACATTCTCATTAGAAACTGTAATCTTCTCTTTCTGAAAAATCCTTTATCAGACCTATTTTAGGGATGATGACAAAAAGAACGTATTTCGAATAAACTCATCCTTAATTTGTCCCTTCCTCGCCCAAACACGTCCCATCCGTTACCACTTCCTCTCCCATCACCCCCACGATTACCTGATGTATAAACATGTGTCCATCTTTACATTAAATGCAAACCCTTTTTGGAAATCTCCCAAAATCTTTTCCAACCCGTTTTAATATCTGTGGCTGAGATTCAATCCATAATTCATCGATTCCCCCCAAAAACCCCAATCGTCGTTTTATCCTCTCCTTACATTTTACCTAGGGTAAAACCTTTTCACCCCCCTTTATAAACCCATCTTCTTCCCCATCAATCCTTTACGCTTTGTGAATATCGATTGTCTCTCTCAATCTTCTAAAACCTCCATAACCCTCAAGAGCTTTTCTTTTTCTCATAATGGTGAAATCCAGTGCATCCAAGAAGCAATCCAAGGCTTCAAGTTCTGTGAATCCAACAGGTTCAGACTCTCCATAAATCACCTCAAGCAATTTCTGAGCTGTATTTGAAGATCATCCTCTATACAATGCTCCCATCAAGCTCATGATCAAGTTCCTCAAGAATCATCCTGTGTTTGGACCTTTTGATGCATTTACAGAAATCGTACCAATTTCCACCTTGTTCAAATGTGCATTATCGGCATATCGACCACTCCAAAACCCTGAAGAAGTGCATCTCAATCTTGTGAATGACGCATTGGTCATTCTAACCAAGGAGAAGTTTCTAAGGTCCATCAATCTACTAGTTCATCCGTCGATCAAGTTCTTCTCTCCATCAATGGCGGATATCACTGCTTCTCTATACCAAATGGGATACCATAAGAGAATCACGGGTATCAGAGAGTTCAAGAAAAATCAACTGCCTGCAGTGTGGCAATATGTGTGCCACTTCATCATCCGAAGCCTATTCGACAGAACCGGAGGAACCGATAATATGGGGCTTAAGCTCCATGAGTTGGTTTGGAGCATATTCACAGGGCATGATGTGAATTACGGGCAAATCCTATGGGATGATTTCCTTCAATACATCCCTAAGGAAGACCGCAAGGAAAACCCAACATAACTCACCTTTGCTAGGTTATGGTCACTGTGCATCCTAGATCTTCATGCCAATGCGGACATCCACATGGGCAATGACACCAATCTTTTTGCTACAACAGGTCTCAAAATGTACAATCCTTCATCCAATCAAACTCTTTTTGGACCAATCCGCAGGCTTCCCACCCATATTCTCTCTACTCTTGGTCCTAAGACTGCTGATGTCTCAGACCATATTGAGGCTACGGAGGGTATTACCCCATACCCTTCTACCCCGCCTCTTCCATTCGCAGCCATTATCCCGGAGGGTACCGTAGTCCCCTCTGCCACTACTATATCCAATATTTCTCAAAGAAGAAAGAAGTTGGCATCCAAAAAGAAACAAAAAACACCACAGAAGGATGCTCCCAAACCAACCGCACCCACCAAGAAACGCAAAACCCAACCAACCACTATATCAAGCAGTGATTCTGAAGAGGACAGACAACCAATATCGATCCTCAAGAAAAGAAAAACCACCAATATGTGACAACCCAAAATTTCTATTCTTTACAACCCTTCGATTCAATAGAAGTCAGAACAGTTGCTGTTAAGTTTCAAACATTTTGGAATAAGTTTGAGTATTATAGGATTTACACTTCGGGTGATATCAGGAGAGAGGATGCCCTAATATTTATTGTGAAACACTGTTATTCCAAAAGTCCAAGAAATTTGAGTTTATAGCGAGAATAATATTTTCAACCAAAAACCCTGAATTTGGGAGCATATATATGAGAGTTAGTCATTATTTACACTTTTTCCAAATCTCAAGATCCAAACCCATTTCTCTCTCACGTATCATCCAAAAGTTTTTCAAGATCTTCAATCTTGTAAGTTTTTCCAGCTTTCTTAAGTTGTTGTATGACTTAATCTAGTGTTTTAACACACTTCTAACCGTGAAATCATTCCGTAAGGGTCAATATTTAATTTACACCAAGAACACACACTTGTGTTCTTGGCCTTTTGGACCTTTTCGAGCTTCTAACTTGTAAGTGCTTCTATCCTAGAGTCTTACAAGCTTTGTTACAATTTTATACCTCAAGAAATCATCCAAGAACACCAAGATCAAAGGTGTTTACGGTCCAAGAACATCATGGACCGTAAACCCTATTTAGGGTGCGAAAGTATGCTTTATCCTTTCCTAAGCCTTGGGTATTAAATTAGAACCTTACCTTGATGTGTTTAGCACATGAAAATGTGACAACCCGAAATTTCCATTGTACGAACATTATCTATCCAATAGAAGCTAGTCCAGTTTCTGTGATTTTCAATCTTTTCCGAACAAGTTTGTGTACATTAGGGTTTATGTTTAAGGAGATATCAGGAGAGTGGATGCTCCTGGTTTTGTAAAATTTGAGCATTTCAAGTTTCATAATGTTACAGTCCTATATCGGGAATAAAAATATTTCCTGTCAAAATATTCCAGGACTATAAATAGTTTTCTGAATTAAATTAATTCATTATTCACAATTCCAAATAGAGAAAAGCCATATTCTCTCTGACGGATCTTCGGGTTTTCATTCCAGATTGTGAGTCTACTTTACTAAATGTGATTCAATACTTGTTAGATGCTTTTTAACATCAATTAGATGTTTAGATTGCAAGATCCGGGAGTTTACCGCCCAAGAACGTTCTTGGGGAGTAAACTCCAAAATGGAACTTTAAGGCTTCCTAGACCCATCCCCATGTTAGGCAACTTAATAAGGACCTTGTGTATGATCTTTATAGATTAGAAAGCATCCAAAATCATCAAGTAATAGGAGTTTACGGCCAAGAACTTCTCTTGGGCCGTAAACCCCTTTTCAAGGGCATTTAGTGCCCTAAACCACCCCTAATGCTTAAGGACTTTAACCCTCAAATGCTTGTGCCTATTTTAGACATCAAAACACTTCAAAAACACAAGTTTATAGGAGTTTACGGCCAAGAACCTCTCTTGGGCCGTAAACCCCTTTTCCAAGGGCTAAATGCACCACAAACACACCTTAGGCCTTAAGACAATTACCTTGAACACATGGGACTTGAATGGAGAACAAAAGACATCATAATCACTCCTTAAAAGGAGTTTACGGCCAACGAACATGTCTTGGGCCGTAAACTCCAAGTAATGACACAAATGTGTGCCTCTTGTCCCCATTAGCCTTAGATAAAAGTATAGAAGCTATCCTACACATGCAAGGGCCTCAAATGAATTAAAACCAACACCCCATAGGAGTTTATGGCCGTAAACTCTAGGGGATAAGGTCCTTTGGCCGTAAACTCCCCAAAGGAGCATTCCAAGGCCTTAAACTACTTCATGTATTATTCCAACAAAGCTAGGAGTGTTTTAGGATCAAGTTAACACTTTAAAACACCCAAAACCACCATGTGAGGAGTTCACGGCCATAAACCCATGAGTTTACGGCCATAAACTCCAAAGGGTGGGGTTTGTTGGGTGGTGAACTCTTATGCAAGGCCATTTGATGTTTCAAACCCTTTTCAATTGTCCCATAGCAACTTAGATGCAACCATTTGGACCTTAAACACTTATAAAAAGTGTTTACATGTTCCTAAGTGTCTTAACTCATTTATTAAGTTATTATTTGTCTAATTAGTTATATATATGCTTATTATATGATAACTAGGCTCGTGCGTGTAAACAAGTCTCCGTTTGCCACCTAGCATGATATCCGACACTGCAATTCAAACAACTCACCACAAGTGAGTTCATACCCCTTAAATCAACCTTTGAAATGATTTTATGTACTTTATGGTGGGGGAATACAAGTCAAATACTTATAGTTATTGCTTCAATCACATGTGATTGCATTTAATCACATGTGATTAATAACTAGGAAAACAACGATTTTTACCACTGTTCAAACTGTTTATCAAACTACTTTACTTTGAAATGTTTTAAAAACTCTTTTACTATCCAAACTTATTTATAGACTGTGATTCAAACAAATGCTTCCTATACTTAAACTGTTTCATCAACTTATGCCTTCAAATTGTTTTATAGATCGACATCAAGTCGATCTTCTCTTGAAATTATATTTATGCTTCAAATGTCTTATGAAAATTATTTATGCTTTTATATATTCAATTGCATGCCCATATATGTATAGATATATAAATAATGTTTAAAGGGCTTAGGAAGGCCATCCGCCCTATTTCCTTTTTCTCGATTTGGATGTGGTCTGGTGGGATTTCGGGTGACCATCCGAAGGTCGTTTCCATATTACTTATATATATCATATATACATGTATAGACATAAATGTACTTCTATTTTTATACTTATCAGTACATCAATAGTTAGTTACCATCGGGGTAACACGGGAACATATACAGCTATACTAGAAACAAGTACATATACAACTATACTAGAAACAAGTACATATACAGCTATACTAGAAACAAGTACATATACAGCTATACCAGAACCATGTACATATATAGTTATACTAGAAACATGAACATACACAACTATACTAGAAACATGTACATATACATCTATACTAGAAACAGGACATATACAACTATAGTATAACAAGAAACATTACATATACATGAATACGTTAACCGTTGTGATCCACTGTGTCGGAGCATGCCTTAAATGTCACGGCCCGAGTTGTAGCCAGAAATCTCTTGGAGGGAGAGCGTGAGTTTGCGTATAGATCTATACTGGATTGACTATCCTACACCTTGTTGCTAGCTACAGCCGGACCTGCAGGTCTGCGGGTGCCAAACGTCATTTCTTTTTATTACGACCATTCATTGTGTCGTTGTTACCAGTCGATAGCATGGTGCAATTTATCATATTATACCTTAATATAAATCCGGTTTAATGTGGTAGTAATTAGTACAGCAGTAGTTCTTATTATACAAAGCTACAGTACTACAATGATTTACCCATTACATATTTTAGTGATAATCTCACTTAAGCATTAATGTACAAACTATATTTTATCAAATGATAGTTATACTTGGGTAATTACACACTTTTACAACAGACGAGTTTACAAAACAGTTAAGCCTTGGTAGAAGGTTACTTTAATAGAAAATATAGGATTTTTTGAGGGATTCAAACTTTTACAAACACTTTCAGACATTTACTTACACTTTTACTAACTTATACATTGAGATAGGTTCAAACGTTTTTGACGACAAACATTTACACTAAAATACTTATGAACTCACCAGCTTAATGCTGATAAACTCTTTCAAAATAACTTGTATTCTCAGGTCATCAGTAGACAGGTACCGAGGCCAGCTTTTGAGAAAATGGAGTGCATTCAAGACTCATCTCATATTATTTTGTGTTACATTATTTTCGGTGTCTATAGCTGTACAGAACACACTTGTAATAAAATTATATATATTTAATGCAATGGATGATGTTGTTTTCTTATTTACATTTACTGTGTTGTGATACTATACATGACGTCCTCCGCCCCAGAACGTTTCCGCCGTTCTAGGTTTTGGGGTGTGACAGATTGGTATTAGAGCATTGTTTATAGTGAATCAAGTATATCAACCCATAAAAGATATACTAAACTATAAACCCAAAAGGGATTAAAACACTCTGACCAAGAGTCTATACTTTAAATATTAAAATATTTAATCAAGTATACTAGTCTGCATTCATACTAATGTCAGTGTCGCAATGACAAGAACAAAACTATTATGATTGTTAAATATCCCAAGTGAGCTCGGGGATGTATGGTCAGTCCTGGGAATGGCATAGCCTATTCAACTATGCTGGTCCTAGGAGTGATTAGCATATGCCCTAGAATGGTTGTGATATGTTAACAAGTCTAAAAACTTACCAACAATACCACAAGAAGATCTGTAGAACTTAAAATTAAAATACAATAGGTGTATTTTTGTACTACTAGTTACACGTATACTATATTCTTATACCTCTCTTCTCGCGTAGATCTAAATGGCTGGATTCCATCATGGCGACCCATACTTTCCCAATGAAGGCAATGTCGGGTGGATCGATGAAGAGCCCGAAGATGAGCATCCAATCCCTTTGGATGATCACCTCGCAGAAGGCTTTTCTGATGGATCTGACTCCGAGCCTGAAGTCAACAACCTACCGCTAGGTCAAGCCCCGAACAACAACCCTCGACCAGTGTTTCCAGGTCCTACACCCATGTGGGCAAACAACCTGAACCGCTGGAGTGATGAACAGGGTCAACCCTTACCATACTTTGGGGACCGAACCTTTTACAACATCAGCGATGGTGGCTCTGCTGATAGAGCTCTGCCGGTAATCATCCGCAGAATAGCTCGTAATGTCGAGCAAGGTCGAGCAGCCATCGACCGGGTCATGGAGATTGATGCCAATTCAGGTGTCAACACGATCCGCATCCGCCGTCTTGAAGAAGACATGGAACGGACCCAGAGAACCAACGAAACCCTGCAGCAACAGCTGGCTGCCTCCCGTGCTGAAGTCTTAAAACTTCGAGCTCGTCAAAGAGCTCAAGACCGACACCTTCAAGAGGTGTTTTGCCAAGTGTCCGACCTCAGGGCTCGCCCGAGGAATTCCCATCGCCATTAGATGATGTCTAGTACATCTCTGTCTTTTGATTTAGGGATAGCCTTGAACTTATGTGCTCTAAGTAGCACTTGTCTGTAAATATTCCTAACTTTCGATACTCTAAATTAGGAATCTAGGACTGTCAGTCTTATCCTTTTGGTATGATGTAAGACCTACTGTTAGGTCGATTTTCATTGAACTTATTACATCAGTAATACCCGTACCATTGAAATCTATCTAATCTGTGGGAATAATTTGTACACTTGTGTATTACTACTAATATTTCTTATTGTGATTTCAAACACTCATTCAACAGTTGGGCTATGGTTAGTTAGTCCATGTTTCACTCTCACGTTGCTTGCAAATTGATTCTTACCATCTTTCTTATCTTTATAAACTTATAGCTGAAAGATGCCTCCTCGCAAATCTCCCAGGAATAGGAATAATCATGCACCTCCACCGCCTCCGGTCATCGATACTGCAGCCCTGAATGCTGCCGTAGCTGCAGCAGTGGCAACTGCCATGGCTCAGTATCACTCATCAGATGCCAGCAGAGGTGGAACCCCTGTGGAATCTATTCCGATCGAAATCCCTGTGCGCTCAAGGGGGTGCTCCTACAAGGATTTCACAAACTGCAAGCCGAAGCCTTTCTATGGCACCGGCGGAGTCATTGCCCTCTCGCAATGGTTCGAGAAGACTGAATCAGTCTTCGAAATCTGTTCATGCCCTGCTGCGTGCAATGTGAAACATGCCGCATGCACCTTTGAGGGTAAAGCCCTAACATGGTGGAACGACCACGTCAAAACCCTAACTCTCGTCGTGGATAACGACATGGGCTGGGAAACGATGAAGGACCTCATGATTGAGGAATACTGCCCGAGGGGCGAAGTCCATAAGTTAGAACATGAACTCTGGAATCTGACCATGAAGGGCACCAATGTGATCGCTTATACTGCCCGATTTAGCGAACTGGTGGCCCTATGCCCCAATATGGTTCCCACTGAAGGGAAAAAGATCGAACGGTACGTATGGGGGCTAATGCCTCCGTACCAGGGGAATGTCTTAGCATCGAACCCCGCTACCTTCGACAGTGCCAAGCATTTGGCACAAAGACTCATTGACCATGGAGTCAAGACCCCTGCAACCACAACCACCCTAGCCATCCCAGAACCCTCCAAACCCGCTGGCACCAAGCGGAAGTTTTGGGACGAGAAGAAGAAGCAGCGAGCTTCAAAGAAACAGCAAATCATGGCAGTGCATGCTGCGGTAACCCCTACTGCTGTTACTGCTCCGGGGAAGCAGTATGTTGGAAGTTTGCCGAAGTGCAACAAATGCAACTTCCACCACAACGGCGCCTGCCGTGAAACGCAGTGTTCTAACTGCAACCGAAAAGGACACACCGTCCGTTTCTGTAAGTTCCTGGCACAACCGATCTCCCAAGTTCCTGGCTTAGGCGCGAGCCCAACTTGCTATGGATGTGGCGAAACAGGCCACTTTAAAAAGGACTGCCCCAAGGCGAGGAATACTGGAGGAGCAGGGAGGGTACTAGCTATAGGCCACGGGGAAGTAGTTGCTGACCCGACAGTGGTAACTGGTACGTTCCACCTTGATAACTCCTATGCATGCATTATGTTCGATAGTGGAGCGGAGCGAAGCTTCGTAAACCACAAATTTGCTCGCATGCTTAAGCAACAACCACACGCACTTAATGAATAATTCACAGTAGAAATGGCAAATGGGAAAACTGAAAGTACTAATAGCATATACTTAGGTTGTCTTCTAACCTTAAATAACCATTCATTCCCAATCGACCTTATGCCGGTCTCAATAAAAAGTTTCGACGTTATTATCGGCATGGATTGGTTAAGTCTTCATCGCGCCGACATCATGTGCTACGAGAAAGCAGTCCGACTAAACCTCCCGTCTAACGAAACTCTTATAGTCTACGGCGACAAACCTGGTGCGAGTCTTCGCATAATATCTAGTATTCAAGCACAGAAATATCTGCGCAAAGAATACCACGCATTCCTTGCTCACGTCGTCGACACGAACCTAGAAACGAAAGAACTAAAGAACATCCCAGTAGTGAGCGACTTCCCCGACATTTTCCCATAAGAGTTACCCGGATTACCTCCGCAACGACAAGTCGATTTCAGAATCGACTTAGTCCCAGGAGCTACCCCAGTAGCCAAGTCGCCCTACCGCTTAGCACCAGCCGAGATGCAGGAACTCTCTGGTCAACTTAACGAACTGCTCAGCAAGGGCTTTATAAGACCAAGTTTTTCACCTTGGGGAGCACCGGTCTTGTTCATTAAGAAGAAAGACGGATCATTCCGTATGTGTATTGACTACAGAGAACTCAACAAATTGACGATCAAGAATCGCTACCCTCTGCCGCGCATAGATGATCTATTCGACCAACTGCAAGGGGCGAACTATTTTTCCAAGATTGATTTGAGATCCGGATATCACCAGTTACGAGTGCTAAAGGAGGATGTGCCGAAGACAGCCTTCCGAACTCGTTACGGACACTACGAGTTCGTGGTGATGCCATTCAGATTGACCAACGCGCCCGCAGTCTTCATGGATCTGATGAATAGAGTATGCCGACCTTACTTGGATCAGTTCATCATCGTTTTCATTGACGACATCCTGATCTACTCCCGAAGTAAGAAAGAGCATGGCGATCACCTACGACAAGTTCTAGAGACATTACGAAAAGAGAAACTTTATGCGAAGTTCTCGAAATGTGAATTTTGGATCCGAAGAGTCGAATTCTTAGGACACGTGGTAAGCGAAGAGGGAATCCACGTGGACCCATCCAAAATAAAAGCCATTGAGAACTGGTCAGCACCAAAGACGCCTACAGAAATTCGTCAATTTCTAGGTCTCGCTGGCTACTACCGCAGGTTCATTCAGAACTTCTCCGAATAGCGAAACCTCTTACGACCCTGACCCAGAAAGGCGTGGCCTTTGACTGGGAAGAGAAACAAGAAAGAGCATTCCAAACGCTCAAACGAGCCTTGTGCACCGCGCCAATACTATCCCTCCCCGATGGGATAGAAGACTTCGTAGTCTATTGCGATGCATCCAATCAAGGACTCGGATGTGTTCTGATGCAGCGAGGTAAGGTCATTGCCTACGCCTCGAGACAGTTGAAGACACATGAGATTAACTACACAACCCACGATCTTGAACTAGGAGCAGTAGTGTTTGCTTTGAAGATCTGGAGACATTACTTGTATGGAACGAAGAGCACTATCTTTACCGACCACAAGAGTTTACAACACATTTTCGATCAGAAGGAGCTAAACATGAGACAACGACGGTGGGTCGAGCTACTCAGTGATTACGAATGCGATATTCGTTATCATCCGGGTAAAGCCAACGTAGTAGCAGACGACCTAAGTCGGAAAGAATATTCTGGTCGCAAGGTCAAGTCATTATCAGTAACCATCCATTCACACCTGACTAAGCAAATTCAGGCGGCTCAACTTGAGGCCATGAAACCTGAAAATGTGTCGAGTGAATCCCTTAGGGGAATGGACAAGAACTTTGAAGCCAAGGGTGACGGAGCTTTATATTTCATGGACCGGATCTGAACACCGAAACACGGTGGTTTCCGAGACTTGGTCATGGCCGAGGCGCACAACACTCGGTATTCCGTCCACCCAGGTTCAGATAAGATGTATCTGGATCTTAAAAAGCTATACTGGTGGCCTAATATGAAAGCAGAGATTGCTACCTTCGTAAGTAAATGCCTTACTTGCGCAAAGGTTAAGGTCGAGTACCAGAAGCCCTCTGGTTTACTGCAACAACCAGAGATTCCAGAGT
The DNA here is from genome assembly GCF_051521515.1 of Lactuca serriola. NCBI lineage: Eukaryota > Viridiplantae > Streptophyta > Magnoliopsida > Asterales > Asteraceae > Lactuca > Lactuca serriola. The sequence continues at coordinate 120,424,087 of NC_136414.1, forward strand.
GGAAGTGGGAACGGATCACTATGGATTTCATAACCAAGTTGCCCAAGACAACGGGTGGACTTGACACCATATGGGTCATCGTTGATAGATTGACCAAGTCTGCACACTTCCTGCCTATCAAAGAAACCGACAAGATGGAGAAACTTACGAGAACATACATTAGGGAAATAGTACGGCTACATGGTGTACCTATTTCCATTATCTCCGATAGAGATAGTAGGTTCACCTCAAGATTTTGGCAATCACTACAACATTCCCTAGGAACAAGGCTGGACATAAGCACAGCCTACCATCCACAGACCGACGGACAGAGTGAGAGGACCATCCAAACACTGGAAGATATGTTGCGAGCCTGTGTGATTGATTTTGGGAAAGCATGGGATACTCATTTACCCCTTGTTGAATTTTCCTATAATAACAGTTATCACACGAGCATCAAGCCTGCTCCATTCAAAGCTCTCTACGGCCGAAAGTGCAGATCCCCTCTGTGCTGGGCTGAGGTGGGTGATACCCAATTAGCAAGGGGCAAGCTTCAGACAGTACTCTCACCGGTCCGGAAATCATTCGGGAAACGACAGAGAAAATCGTTCAGATCCGTGAACGATTGAAAGCCTCTAGAGACCGACAGAAGAGCTACGCCGATAAACGAAGAAAACCTTTGAAATTTCAGGTGGGAGACCGAGTCCTTCTCAAAGTCTCACCCTGGAAAGACTTGATACGTTTCGGCAAGCGTGGGAAGCTTAATCCGAGGTACATAGGGCCCTTGGAGATTCTTGCCAGAGTCGGCCCCGTAGCTTACAAACTCGACCTACCCGACACACTTCATAACGTACATTCTACATTCCACGTATCTAACTTGAAAAAGTGTCTGTACGACGAGACTCTCGTAATCCCACTCGACGAGATCGAGATCAACGAGAGCCTCAACTTCGTGGAAGAACCTGTAGAGATCATGGACCGTGAGGTCAAGCAGACGAAACAAAGCCGTATCCCTATCGTGAAGGTTCGCTGGAACGCCAAGCGAGGACTCGAATTCACTTGGGAACGCGAGGATCAGATGAAGTTGAAATACCCTCATCTTTTCGCTTAATTGTTGTAACTTAATATTTGCTTAAATTCTAATTTCGGGACGAAATTCCCTCTAACAGGGGGATGATGTGACAACCCGAAATTTCCATTGTACGAACATTATCTATCTAATAGAAGCTAGTCCAGTTTCTGTGATTTTCACACTTTTCCGAACAAGTTTGTGTACATTAGCGTTTATGTTTAAGGAGATATCAGGAGAGTGGATGCTCCTGGTTTTGTGAAATTTGAGCATTTCAAGTTTCATAATGTTACAGTCCTATATCGGGAATAAAAATATTTCCTGTCAAAATATTCCAGGACTATAAATAGTTTTCTGAATTAAATTAATTCATTATTCACAATTCCAAATAGAGAAAAGCCATATTCTCTCTGACGGATCTTCGGGTTTTCATTCCAGATTGTGACTCTACTTTACTAAATGTGATTCAATACTTGTTAGATGCTTTTTAACATCAATTAGATGTTTAGATTGCAAGATCCGGGAGTTTACCGCCCAAGAACGTTCTTGGGGAGTAAACTCCAAAATGGAACTTTAAGGCTTCCTAGACCCATCCCCATGTTAGGCAACTTAATAAGGACCTTGTGTATGATCTTTATAGATTAGAAAGCATCGAAAATCATCAAGTAATAGGAGTTTACGGCCAAGAACTTCTCTTGGGCCGTAAACCCCTTTTCAAGGGCATTTAGTGCCCTAAACCACCCCTAATGCTTAAGGACTTTAACCCTCAAATGCTTGTGCCTATTTTAGACATCAAAACACTTCAAAAACACAAGTTTATAGGAGTTTATGGCCAAGAACCTCTCTCGGGCCGTAAACCCCTTTTCTAAGGGCTAAATGCACCACAAACACACCTTAGGCCTTAAGACAATTACCTTGAACACATGGGACTTGAATGGAGAACAAAAGACATCAAAATCACTCCTTAAAAGGAGTTTACGGCCAAGGAACATATGTTGGGCCGTAAACTCCAAGTAATGACACAAATGTGTGCCTCTTGTCCCCATTAGCCTTAGATAAAAGTATAGAAGCTATCCTACACATGCAAGGGCCTCAAATGAATTAAAACCAACACCCCATAGGAGTTTACGGCCGTAAACTCTAGGGGATAAGGTCCTTTGGCCGTAAACTCCCCAAAGGAGCATTCCAAGGCCTTAAACTACTTCATGTATTATTCCAACAAAGCTAGGAGTGTTCTAGGATCAAGTTAACACTTTAAAACACCCAAAACCACCATGTGAGGAGTTCACGGCCATAAACCCATGAGTTTACGGCCGTAAACTCCAAAGGGTGGGGTTTGTTAGGTGGTGAACTCTTATGCAAGGCCATTTGATGTTTCAAACCCTTTTGCATTGTCCCGTAGCAACTTAGATGCAACCATTTGGACCTTAAACACTTATAAAAAGTGTTTACATGTTCCTAAGTGTCTTAACTCATTTATTAAGTTATTATTTGTCTAATTAGTTATATATATGCTTATTATATGATAACTAGGCTCGTGCGTGTAAACAAGTCTCCGTTTGCCACCTAGCATGGTATCCGACACTGCAATTCAAACGACTCACCACAAGTGAGTTCATACCCCTTAAATCAACCTTTGAAATGATTTTAAATACTTTATGGGGGGGTGGAATACAAGTCAAATACTTATAGTTATTGCTTCAATCACATGTGATTAATAACTAGGAAAACAACGATTTTTACCACTGTTCAAACTGTTTATCAAACTACTTGACTTTGAAATGTTTTACAAACTCTTTTACTATCCAAACTTATTTATAGACTGTGATTCAAACAAATGCTTCTTATACTTAAACTGTTTCATCAACTTATGCCTTCAAATTGTTTTATAGATCGACATCAAGTCGATCTTCTCTTGAAATTATATTTATGCTTCAAATGTCTTATGAAAACTTATTTATGCTTTTATATATTCAATTGCATGCCCATATATGTATAGATATATAAATAATGTTTAAAGGGCTTAGGAAGGCCATCCGCCCAATTTCCTTTTTCTCGATTTGGATGTGGTCTAGTGGGATTTCGGGTGACCATCCGAAGGTCGTTTCCATATTACTTATATATCATATATACATGTATAGACATAAAAGTACTTCCATTTTTATACTTATCAGTACATCAATAGTTAGTTACCATCGGGGTAACACGGGAACATATACAGCTATACTAGAAACAAGTACATATACAGCTATACTAGAAACAAGTACATATACAGCTATACTAGAAACAAGTACATATACAGCTATACCAAAACCATGTACATATATAGTTATACTAGAAACATGAACATACACAACTATACTAGAAACATGTACATATACATCTATACTAGAAACAGGACATATACAACTATAGTAGAACAAGAAACATTACATATACATGAATACGTTAACAGTTGTGATCCACTGTGTCGGAGCATGCCTTAAATGTCATGGCCCGAGTTGTAGCCAGAAATCTCTTGGAGGGAGAGCGTGAGTTTGCGTATAGATCTATACTGGATTGACTATCCTACACCTTGCTGCTAGCTACAGCCGAACCTGCAGGTCTGCGGGTCCAAACGTCATTTCTTTTTATTACGACCATTCATTATGTCGTTGTTACCAGTCGATAGCATGGTGCAATTTATCATATTATACCTTAATATAAATCCGGTTTAATGTGGTAGTAATTAGTACAACAGTAGTTCTTATTATACAAAGCTACAGTACTACAATGATTTACCCATTACATATTTTAGTGATAATCTCACTTAAGCATTAATGTACAAACTATATTTTATCAAATGATAGTTATACTTGGGTAATTACACACTTTTACAACAGACGAGTTTACAAAACAGTTAAGCCTTGGTAGAAGGTTACTTTAATAGAAAATATAGGATTTTCTGAGGGATTCAAACTTTTACAAACACTTTCAGACATTTACTTACACTTTTACTAACTTATACATTGAGACAGGTTCAAACGTTTTTGACGACAAACATTGACACTAAAATACTTATGAACTCACCAGCTTAGTGCTGATAAACTCTTTCAAAATAACTTGTATTCTCAGGTCATCAGTAGACAGGTACCGAGGCCAGCTTTTGAGAAGATGGAGTGCATTCAAGACTCATCTCATATTATTTTGTGTTACATTATTTTCGGTGTCTATAGCTGTACAGAACACACTTGTAATAAAATTATATATATTTAATGCAATGGATGATGTTGTTTGCTTATTTACATTTACTGTGTTGTGATACTATACATGACGTCCTCCGCCCCAGAACGTTTCCGCCGTTCTAGGTTTTGGGGTGTGACAGAAAACCACCAAGATGATCGGATATAGGTTGTAGTGCTTGCTACGGCTCCCCGTGGCGTCACTACAATCTCTCTCTGATCCGAGTATACTACGGCTGCCCGTAGTATCACCCCAACCTCTCTGATCCGTGAATACTACGGCTCCTCGTAGCATCACTAAAACCTATATCCGATCCGTGAGTACTACAACTTCTCTCTGATCCGTGAATACTACGGCTCCCCGTAGCATCACCACAACCTCTGCTCTAAGCCACTGAACTGCAGCTCCTCGCAATCTTACCGCACCAAACCTTACCTCTTCATAATCTCATTTTCACATAGATGCCACACCGCGATCGTGAACTCATGCCCTGCAGACCAGGCATGCGTAGGAGTACACACCTACTCAAACTATGCACTGTTATTTCTGACAGCATATTCCGATACTTCAGGACACCATCACAACATCCCACGATTCCTTATCTCAAACACTGATCTCGCACTCACAACATCATACACAGATACTGCCTCCCATCATTAGAATCTCGAAAACGATCCTCATCTTGCAACACTTGCAACCTCGAAGTATTCCCTTTACAAATTGAACACATGACATCACCATTAACTCGTAACTCGACTACATGGACCAGAAAATTCACCCATTGCCGATCGCTACTCATACCATTCTACTCGTACCGTCTCCGAAGTTAACTAACAGACCAATTGTTGCTTTTCCTGGGAGGAGATCACATTTTGGACATATACCTGTCAACCTCTGCTGCTGGTCTCTGAACTTAAGGACTTAACTGTGTAGTCTTGTTTAACACACTGAAAATTTGACCTGAACAACCTCTCTGACCAACGACCACCTGCCATAGAATCACTCATTCCTACCTAATCATGCACGACAGGCATCATCTCACTTGCACCTCGCCCTATCCACCAATTTAGCCCTGAATCCATGAATCTGCCACATAATCACTGAAACCAGTCCTCTAACTGCCTCTGCACAATTTTCAAATCCCTTCAGCAATTACCTGGTTCTCCCCCACTTAGAGTTCGAACTATCGCCAATTGGCGCACTTTCAATCCATCCACAAACTGCTTCCCTTAATAACATCTCATCTATTCTCTGATTGAGCTACGCAACGCTTGATGACCAAGCAATACCAAATACTCCGAATCATAGAAGAAGCCCTCATAACTTCCCCTCATTACTTCCTTTAATCATCCAGGACCTCATACTACCCGATAACTGGACATCCCAGCTGCCCCGATTCACCCAAGACTCTCCGCCCCCACCATTTGCTCTATGGTACAAGAAATACTTCACCACGGAGAAACCGCTCAATCACCCTGAAAAGATCACCACCAGTCCTACTCCACGGCCTCCAATTTCAAGAACCAGAAACTCAATAGCTCATTCTCCTTCTAAAGAATGGAAACCACATAACTCTCGCCATAGAAGGTGATGGCTCATCCATCAGCATATGGCTTGACTCGAACTTCGCTTCTTCAACAACATCATCCCACTTCTTCTCAAGCCGTGCAGTTTCCACTGGCACCTCACAAATAAAACCTCTTAAAAGGAATCCCATTTCTCTCTCAAACATACTCCCTCGAACTCATTCAAATTGGCCCTCAAGCCGCATACTCTCTCATACCTGATCTCGGTATAATCAACATAATGGCATAACTGGTAGGACCAGTAACACTAATCATCGCAGCCATGGTACTTGAACCATGTTTCTATCTCTTTGCCTGCTATAACTCATGGTTATCGAACCATGTTATCTTCTCTCAATCCACTACAAACCATGTTACTCGAACCATGACATCACTTCCAAACCTGTTTCCAAGCATGGTACTCAAACCATACAATCCCCTATCATCTGCCACTGATCATGGTACTCAAACCATACGATCTCTCTCATCTGCTACTGATCATGGTACTCAAACCATACGATCCCTCTAATCTGCTACTTAGAATCCCAGGAACTTTCCATGTATCGAGTATGGGTCCTCTGCTTTCAGTAGTACGGGCCCATACTACCTGCCACATCTACCCATACTTTCCACATAAATCATTCCAAATCTCCTAAGTAGCCGCTCAACCTCTTCACTTACAAATTCCGCCCTGCTAGCTGCTCTTCCTACAAATAGTCTCCATTATCCGCCTACTCATCTAACAAAGATCACTTCCCAGGCTCTTCCTGGGTTCCCACACCTTCCTGCCATCAGCTGCTGAAGAACTCCTAGTGATGCCAGCCCTCTACCTCCTGAATATCTTCATATTCACTTAGTAGCCGACTCCTATCACCGAGAATTCCACAAAGCACGAAGCAAGCAGCATTCGGGCATCGAGTAGTCCCTTATCAACACGTATCACCACTCTAGCTTACAAATCCGCTTGTTACACTCGTAATCAAAGACGTCACCGAGCTCAAGCAACTCCACCCCTCGCGGGTATCTAACCACCTTCTTAGAAGGCTCCTCAAATGCTCATCTAGGTATCTCTCCTAGATTACTCCCCTGCTCAAATCCTTCTCTAAATAGGATTCCTACTGGATACTCATAATCCGCCCATACACAAAGCAATTCACAAGTAACTGTAACTCCTAGGCTAAGGCATCACAAAGCAGGCCACTCTAACGCTAAAATATGAAATACCTAGCCTATTATCTAGCCTATATAACATTTCACATATTACTCATAACACACAATGTAACAGTATTTTTGGGAAATCACCGTTCGGGCGCTGGCTGATTGTACACACTGCTCATTGTCTCTTTCTCTTATAAATTCTCTTACTCATTTTTAGAAAACCCATTTCTTTTTCAAAATCTTGTTCTCAATCCTCTGTTTGAGTCCGGATATACCCGAAGGTGTACCCGAATCCCTCAAACCAAGGCTTTGATACCAACTTGTAACACCGAAATTTCAAACAAATTTTTCATTTAAAATAGTTTGTCTCTTTAACACTTTTCATAAAAATCTCCTTTTTGTTTTAATTACAAGACATAACTCTTTTGTTCAATCACTAATAAACCAGGACCCTTAAAACAAACTTTTCCCTTGGTGTGTACAATCGAGCCAGGGTCGTCCCGTGATTCTGATAAAACCTGAAACACATAACACAAAGTACTTTAAGTACGATGCTTAGTGAGTTCCCCAAAATACCACATACAACACATACGCCACTCGAGGCTACAGTACGACCCTCTTGTCGATGTGTCTCAGCGGGACCCTCCAGTCCCGTAGCTCGTTGGGCCCTCTGACTCAGTCTGAATCCTTGGACCCTCCGGTCCGGTCTGTATCGTTGGACCTTCCGGTCTGGTCTATACAATCATCTCACACATATATCACATAAAACATAATCTCATTCATAGCACACAATCTCATACATAGCACATAAGACCCTCCGTTTAACACATAATACCACTCTAGGTAACGTATAGTGAGAAGACTCACCTGCTACTCTCGGCTGAAGAACAAGATCATGCTGCTCCGACCACCGTCACGAACTCCACCACTGAATCACCGAAACCAATAAATACCAATATCAACCAAAATACCCCTGGAAGTCAATTGGCCAACTCCTGGTCAAAGCCATCCCTCCTGACTGACTCTACTCGCCGATTCAACCCGTTGACTCGTTGAGTTTCCATGCTCTGAAACTCCTATAGCACGACTCGACTCGCCGAGTCGCCCCAAGACTCGCCGAGTCCCACAACTCTGAGTCAAATGTACCCAACTCACTGAGTCATCCCTTGACTCACTGATTCTCAGCTTAACCAGAAAAGGTTAGGACCTCAAGACCAGACTCGCCGAGTCTTAGAACAGACTCACCGAGTCCAAGGGTATCTTCAACCAACTCGCCGAGTTTCTGCCTATCTTAATGCAACTCGACGACTCCACCCATGTGACTTGCCAAGTACTACTAGCTCTTAACCCATACAGAGGCTTTCCAAGCCATGCATGGTTTCCAATCCATAGATCTACTCTTATACAGTCCATCCATCACGTAAAGTGGCAAACATTACGTGAATCCAAGGAGATCTAAGCATAATACACTCTTGGGCTAAGGTTTGGGGCCAAAAGACTTCATCAACAGCTCTTGAACAGGGACTTTATGCTCTTTTGGATCGTCACTACTCTAGATATGGAGTAGCAACCTCATATCTAACCTCTAAACTCAAGATAGCACTAGATATACACCCAAAAATCCCACAAATGATAGATCTAGATGGATAACAGCTCAAGCAACGAATCATTACCTCAAAAGAAGGCTCCAACAGAAGAATAAGTCAAAACCTTGAAAAGTCCCTTGCTCCAAGCCTCTTAATCTTGAAAGATCTCTTCAACAAACACTCCTTCAAGATCCAAATGTTCTCTAATTCTCTCACAACGAATATTAGGATTTCTGGACTTCAAGGGAGAGCAAAGACGCTGGGGAGAGGGTATTATGTTCTTTATATAGGGCCTAATCCCTGGGATTAGGGTTATCTCCATACAGCACCAACTCGCCAAGTCCAGCCACCAACTCGTCGAGTTGGACACTAGGCACGCGACCAGAATCATGACCCTACTCGCCAAGTCTGCCCATGGACTTGCCGAGTTGACCATTCACGTTTTCACTTTGAACCCTGAACTTTTCACTCCTGAACTTGGGATGTTACAGATTGCATCATAGGGATGTAGGTCAAACCTTCACGAACATACTACCAATCCGTACTAGGACTGTGTCATAGGGATGTAGGTCAAACTTTAGAGAACATACCCATACTCTTTACTTGAACAGTCGAAGTGCATCAAGGGTCGACCAAAATCGCTCACAAAATCCTTATCTTTCGTGTTAACAGAATGATGTCGTCATCCGGAAACAGTCAGCCGAACAACGAAACCCCTGTTTTTCCTATGGGCGCCGCTACTTTTCAAACTGCAGTTACAACTGTCGTGACAGCTGTCCTTACAAATTGTAGCGCTATCAGCGCAAGCAATGCTGATGATGGGGTTGAAAATCCCGATCGTAGTATCAATCCAGGAAGCCAAAAAACAATAACAGTCATAGGCTCGCAAAGCCGAAAAGCAGAGAACATGAAATGGAAGCATCAAGCCCAAAAGGGACGCAATCAATATAAGGGAATGCTTCCGAAGTGTAGCAAGTGTAGCTACCATCATAATGGAGCCTGCCGGGTATTGTAATATATCAATTGCAACAGACTGGGACACATTGCACGTTTCTAGGGAACCACCGCCACTAGAGTCAACCAGGGTTGCTATTATTGTGGTGAGATTGGGCACTATAAAAGAAATTGCCCGAAAAGGGAGGTCAAGAAAAGAACCCGCATCCCCTTAACTCCTACTCAACACATCACTTCCACTACCGATACTGGCACTAGCCAAATATGTCATTTATGTGGAGAGATGGGACATCTCAAGAAGGACTGCCCAATAACAAAGAACTCGGGCACAGATGGGAAGATTCTTAGGATCACAGCTGCAGGAGAACCTACTCCAAACCCACGTTAATGTATTTAAGGCATTTCGTTGTAACAGACTCATAAACCATCCAAAACTAGTGCAACTAGAGTCTTGTCTTTTGCTAGATCTCGTCGGTTTCGGGCTACTCGTGTTGCGTATACTTGTCTTTTGTAGTATACCTTGTTCGCAACAATAGTCTTGTGGTAAATCTAAAGTACTGTAACGATGTTGAAGGTTGCACAGTTGTGTTTTGTCTGTAACGATTTATGTTCAATTCTAATGTCTTTAGTTTCCATATGATTCCGACATTATCATACAACTAGATTCAATTTGATCCGCACAATACCAGCTTCATCCGTACATCTGCTTCTCCATAACCATCCTTTTTAGCGAAGATGTCATTTCAGAAATTAGAAGTACTCATGCTTAGCGTACCTCCTGTTTCTTTTCCATTCCGAAGAAATCCCCGAAGTACCACTCGTACAGTACGTCAAGTTCAATCCAAAGATCCATACGGTTGACCTATCGCTAAAGAATGTATACATAGGTGTGATATATAACCAAGGTTCTACAGGTTTAGAATTGATGATTCTACTTTAACTTCTTTTCCTCGATGGGATGTGAGCTTAAAGAAGAATCAGTTATTCGACTACCTTTTCAATCTTAATTATATACGACTCGTATACACGATACTGCGATTGATGAGCCATGTATGACTTCTAATATGAAATTCATGACGGAGACTGCCCAATACTACGAGTGATCGCATCGCTATGCGAACAAACATAGAACCCAATACGACTTCTGCAACCAGATCGCCCTACAGTCTAAACACCTACGGAGATACAAGAACAGTCCGGACAACTTAGCGAACTACTCAGCAATAGAATTGGAAGACCAGGCTTCTCACCCTGGACAGCTCCGGTTTTATTCTTCCAGAAGTAGATGGATTGTATCATATGTACCTCGACTATCGGGGACTCCGTCAAGATTTCCAGTAGAAATCGTTACCTCTGCCTCGCATAGATGAATTGGTTGAGCAAATACAACGATCGAATTACCTTTCAGAAATGGACCTGAGATCCGATTATCACCAGTTTCGAGTGAGTAGCGAAGGATGTCCCGAAGACTACCTTCCAAACTCAATGCGGACACTTCGAGACCGTAGTGATACCCCTCGGATAGGACCAATACGCTCGTAGTATTCATCAGTTTAGTGAATGGGGTACGCCATTCTTACATGGATCAGTTCGTCATTCTCTCTGTAGATGATTTACTTATTCACTCTCGTAGTATGAAGGAAACCATGGAAACATTACCCTTAGAGAAACTCCTCGCGAATTACAAAAACCCTTACGACTTGGACCCAGCAGGGGGTGACCCTTGACTGGGAAGATAAGCAAGAAAAAGAAACCTTGGAATTCCAAGTGAGAGACCAAATTCTTTAGGAAGTCTCACTCTGTGAATGGCTTAGTACGCTTCATAAAGCGTGGAAAGCTACATCCAAGATAGTTAGGACCTCCGAGATTCTTACCAGAAACGGTCATGTATCTCACAGACTAGACCTACTCCGCGAGCTTAGTAACGCACATTCTACCCTTCACGTCTCGAACTTGTAAAAAGTATCGATCCGACGAGACTCTTGAAATCCCACTCGAAGATATCGAGTCCCACAAGAGCCTCACCTACGTGGAAGAACTGTAGTGACCATGGACCGAGAGGTCATGCGAACGATTCATAGTCGCTTCCCTTTAGTGAAGGTTTGCTGAGATACCAACTAGGGACCCGAATTCACTTGGGAGCGCGAGAATAAATCAATTAGGAAGTATCCCCACTTCTTGGCTCGATTATTCATACCTACTTCCTTACCTAGATTCTAATTTCGGGACGAAATGCCTTCTAACGGGGGGATGATGTGACAACTCAAAATTTCTATTCTTTACAACCCTTCGATTCAATAGAAGTCAGAACAGTTGCTATTAGGTTTCAAACTTTTTGGAGCAAGTTTGAGTATTGTAGGAGTTACACTTCGGGTGATATCAGGAGAGAGGATGCCCTAATATTTATTGTGCAACATTGTCATTCCAAAACTCCAAGAAATTTAGTTTATAGCCAGAATAATATTTTCAGCCAAAAACCCTGAATTTGGGAGTATATATATGAGAGTTAGTCATTATTTACACTTTTTCCAAATCTCAAGATTCAAACCCATTTCTCTCTCAGGTATCATCCAAAAGTTTTTCAAGATCTTCAATCTTGTAAGTGTTTCTAGCTTTCATAAGTTGTTGTATGACTTAATCTAGTGTTTTAACACACTTCTAACCGTGAAATCATTCCAAAAGGGTCAATCTTCAATTTACACCAAGAACACACACTTGTGTTCTTGGCCTTTTGGACCTTTTCGAGCTTCTAACTTGTAAGTGTTTCTATCCTAGAGTCTTACAAGCTTTGTTACACTTCGATACCTCAAGAAATCATCCAAGAACACCTTGGACCGTAAACCCTATTTAGGGTGCCAAAGTGTGCTTTATCCTTTCCTAAGCCTTGGGTATTAACTTAGAACTTTACCTTGATGTGTTTAGCACATAAAAAGCACCAAGATGACTCATTTATATGTGTTTACGGTTTGGGGATCTCCCAAAACTATAAACACCCCAAAGGTGTGTAAAAATGGCCCTAGTCCCTTCACAAGCTTAGGAAACTAGTCTAGATTTATTCCTTGTTATGTTTGGGACTTGAAACATCAAAATACCATGTTCCATAGGAGTTTACGGCAGCAAACAGATGAAGAAATGGTCCATGGGCCGTAAACTCCATTTAGGAGTGTATTGATGCCACAAAACATTTCCTAAGTCCTAAACATGAAGTAGGAATGCTTGGAATGGCTTAGAAGTCTTCAAACAAACAAATGGTCAAAAGGTTATGAGCTTACGACCGTAAACTCAAGATTTTACGACTGTAAACTCAATGGGTTATGGTCTTTAGGGACTAAACTCATATTAGGGGTTCCCTTGAACCCTAAAACCCAATAGCCTTGTCCTACAACACTTAGATGCACTCCTTAGCACTTATACAAAGTGTTTAACAAGACCTAGGATGTCTTACCTTTGTTTATTAGTTGTTTAGAGACTAATTGGATACACACATGTGATATTGTATGTTATCTAGGATCATAGAGTGTGTACAAGTCTTCAGTTGACACCTAACATCATATTCAGTCCGTTCATCCCAACCACTTGCTACAGGTGAGTTCATACCCCTTAATCAATATTTTAAATGCTTTTATGGGGGGATACAAGTGTAATCATGCTAGTTATTATATCAATCACATGTGATTAATAAGCAGCATACAAATGGATTTACTACTTTTTAGCTGTTTTACCAAACAGTTTACTTCAAATGGTTTTCCAAAACACTTTTACTCATTTAAAACTCTTTTTTAAACTGTCTTTCATACTAAATGTATCTTTTCAAACCCTGTTAGAGTTGTGATTCAAAACAAATGTTTTCCTTATACTTTACATTGTCCTTATCAAACAAACTGCTTTCAAATCGTACTACATTTTGACATCAAGTCATCTTTTCTTAGTTGCCAAACGTTTCAATAGTTTACAAAATTTCTGTTATAGTTTTATATTGTCAATTGCATGCCTATGTATGTATAGTTATATAAGTAATGTTTAAAGGACTTAGGAAGGCTAGCCGCTTTATTTCCTTTTCCCCGTTGGGATGTGGTCTGGTACTGTATCGGGTATCCGTCTGACAGTTGTTTAATTATTAGTTATATATCATGTGTACATACACAGTCATAAAAGTTCTATCGGTCAGTTCAATACCCTTGGGTAGCAAGGGTATACCTTCATGTTCATACGTATAAGTCATATTACTAGTAAGCTACCATATGGGTAGTTTAGGAAGATACTAATGCTATTACTAGAATGCGGAATCATACCACGAGTCAGTTCATTCATGAGTCTATACATGCTAGATAGAGAGAGAACACACATTACAGCTAGCACACGCAGTACATTTCTATACATGCTAGATAGAGAGAGAACACACATTTCAGCTAGTACACAAAGTACATTACTATACTACTACATGTGTACGTTTACATAGATACGCTTACATGAGTACGTTTACATAGATACGCTTACATGAGTGCGTTTACATATACGATGATAGGACAGACATAACTAGGTGATATAGCATGGAATGATTTCTGGATCTAACTATACCAATGAATTACAACGCGTTGTGATAGTTATATTCGGTATACATTATCATAGTAATGTGGATGTTCGCGGCTTGCAAACATGCAGGGGTCGTGTGTGGGTCCTAAAATCTCTTTGATAGGGGAGCGTCTAGCCTGGATCTAGCCATCACATTATACCTCATCCCTCAAATAAGGCAAATTAGTACAAAAGTAGTCACTTATTACAAATACTACAGTACTTATGAAATTACAATAGATTTAAGGTAGTTAGTACGGTTGTAGTTATTTGATACTACACCATAGTACTATTTCGTTTTCCCATTACATTCACTTCGTGAACATTCACACGATGCACGGTAATGTAGAAGCTATATTTTTGGTTAATGATAGTCGGATTTGGGAAAATACACACTCTTAAAAGAGACACACACAGATACTAGATGCCTTGGTAGAAGGATACTTTTAGTAGGAAACATATGGTTTTCTTGGAGGTTCAAAACTTTTACACACTTACATTTCATATACGTACAAATACTTACATACAAATTAAGACACTAAAATACTTATGATCTCACCAGCTTTAAAGCTGATACTCTCTTTCAAAATAACTTGTATCCTCAGGTCAACAGTAGACAGGTACCGATGCAAGTTTTAGAGAAGATGGTGCTCGTTCAAGACTCATCTTTCATTTTTATTTATACTTTAGTGTCTATCATAATTTGACAGAACACACTTGTATTAAAATTATATTATTAATTCAATGGATGATGTTGTTGCTTGTTTACTACTTTTCATTGTTGTGATACTGTACATGACGTCCTCCGCCCCAGAACGTTTCCGCCGTTCATGGTTTTGGGGTGTGACACAATACCTCTAGCCAAATGCGTGACTGGACTGATACCTTAGCCTCTCCACAGGATAGGGTAGTCCATGGGATTCCCACAGCTCCTTCAATACCACCATCAAGTACCACTCAAGCTCATCATGTGAGCTTGTTTCATCATCATCATCCTATGAACGTGGAGGCAGCCCCCCAGTTATATCTTAAGCAGATCAATCTGGACATCGCCCTAAGGTCTCCAGGGCTTCCTGGCTGCATTTATTTTCTCCCGGGGAGTTAGACTCCATCCTCTTGAACATATCCCAAACACTTCAAACACCTAACCATCCGCAGGGCACTTCTTTCGCTCATGCCAGAACGGAGCCGAGGCCAAACGTGACCATGGGTCACGGAGACCAAGGAAGCCCCGGAAATCATACTCTGCTTCCATCATATACAGGTGGTTTAGGCATGGTGAGCACACATGTGCAAGGATCCATGAACCCAAGGGACACCTTGGTGCACAATCAAAGAATTGACGAAGAAGATTCAAGTGATTCATGGAGTCGGTATCAACCAACTATTGATGCCGAAATCAAGAAATATGCTGCCTTTCGAAGGGCATTCCAAGCCCGAAAGGATCAACAAATCAAACAGCAACAACAGAAGGAACGAGAACTTCAGATGATTGCTAAGTATTGGGCTGATGCAATCAACAATGCTTATATTTTATCAGGGATTCTTCATATTCAAGACTGGATGTCTCAGATGGCCGATTCACTCCTCAAAGCTCAAGCAGCAACTACGGCCCAACATACCTCCCAAGTTCCTCCCACTATGGTTCTTGAAACATCACAAGACGAAGGTCTTGAGGTCGCAATCAGCTCAGCCCCTACCTTCGGTCTTGATGTTGACGAGGTACAAGAGGTAAACAAACCCTCTCCCTTTGATGATGATCTAATGATGTTCAATGTAGGTGAAGAATCAAGTGGTTCGCACCACTCCACGTCCAAGCCCAAAAAGAAGAAGAAGAACGCAATCACAAGAAACGAGTTTCTATCCCTCCAGGCTAAAGTCGATCAAATCCTGGCTGCGGTCAAGCCAACTCAACCGCAACCAGATGATGTTCCTGGACCACAATCGTTGATAGAAACGATTGAAAGACTAGAAGAAAGAGAACGTCTGGCTGCACAGCGCATATCTTTAAAAGTCGAAATGGGAATTCGGTCCCTCGACAACAATCGCAAAGCAGACCACAAAGACTTCATGGAAGCCACTGAACGTCTTATCTCCAAAGTCACCGCAATCAAAAATGATCTTCAAACCACTATCAAAGATCAAGCCTCTCAGTCTCAAAAGTTAATAGATGAAACTCATAGCGCTTATGAGTCTACCATCTCGATTCTTCACTATACCATCAACCGCCTTCAACGATCCTTAACAACCAACTTTCATGGTACTGAAATCCTTCAACTCACGAAGGAGATTCATTTCCTGCTGTTCAAATCCTCCTCTCCAACCAATCAACAACTCACAGACGCTATCAAGGCTCAATTTCAGGAGGCCTTCTCCAAAATTGATGGCCTTCGGACTTGGCTTGAGGAAGCTTCGGTTTGGACCTCCTCAAGAGGGGGAAGTGAAAGAGATCAAGCCCATCAATCTCATCAATCAAATCAAGCCCATCAATCTCATCAATCAATTTCACCACATCAAACCTCCCCCATCATCACTAGAAAAGTTCCCTCACCACAACCATCGTCTCACACTGCGCCTCACATTCTGGACAAACCTGAAACTCCCCCACACTTCAAACATCTTGAGGAACACATGTCATCTCCGAGATTAACAGATTCTCCCACCACCGTCCAAAGGAAGAAAGACTGGAGGGCAGCAAAACTTGGTGAAGAGATCTGGAGGCTATGCGGATTTGACACAGTCATGGATGAAACTCTTACCAATTCTTGGGTTAATCCCCACCGAAGACTGCTAGATGAAGATTATGTTCCTCATCTTACATATGTTGAGCCTCCTACTGATGGTTACTGGGATATTCCCATCTCCCCTAATGCCAAATACTTCGCTGTATTTGAGCCATTTGATCAAAGTCTTCCAAACGCCAAACGATTGCCTATGGAATTTGAGAGACTCTCTCAATTGTTTGCAAAGCATGCCTCTTCCTTTGAGCACATATGGTCAAATGATCGACCATCCGCAGTTGTGAACTACAGAGTCAGAAAATTTATGAAGGCAGAGTTTTTCCAGTACACTCTAACCCGAAGGGAACAAGATTATGTCCGGAAGCAAGCTGATTTTCCGTGCATGAATCCGTAGGAGATTTTCCTCATTGCAAGAGTGTTCCTGGGCAAGGCTGAGAAGTATCCGAAGATGCAAATTGCACTTGATAGAGTCAACAGTTTTCTGATGGATATTGTATGCGATTTTGCTAAAACCGATGCAGATATCTATCCCACCATTGCGAAGAAGCATGAATTACCTCCACTTGATCCAGCACCGATGCCCTCCGAAGGCTTTGAAGAAAGACACTTAGGTGCATCCAACTTCCTTGAACTCGGTGTCATCTTCAAAAGAAAAACTGATAATGTCAAATATTTCATCCCTACCTCTGCTATACATCGTCTAACAAAGAAGCAGCTTGACATCTATCAGACCGCAGTTGAAAAGTCAAAATATACCACTCCTGAAGTACAGTTTGAAATTCTAAGGAGGATCCCTTGGTTAGAAAGTGTCAGGAAGTTTTGGTGGATCCTAATCAAGCATCTCCGTCTTGATAAGTGATAAAGTTAAAGAGGTCACTTAGGGGAAATTGTTAGAACACTGAAACTGACCCTCTTGAACTTTCCTAGAACCGCAGCCAACTTACTACTGCGATGAAAGCTTCTACCGCAGTCATTCGAAGTCAGAAGACAAAAAACTTTTGTACTTATTCTATTTTGTCTTTTCTTTAAGCTTTCTATTTTCCAGTATGCCTTGCATGGCTACATCTAGAAGTTATCTTTTGTAATGTTTGAGTCTCTATAAATAGAGCTCACTTATTCCGAATCAAATACGCATCTTCAAGTATCTTTACTACTTATCTAAAAAATTCTCTCCTCTCTTACTTCTTACTATCATATCTAATCATAATCTCTCTTCGGAGCAAGTCCTTGGGACTTATTCACTAACTCTGATCTCACTAACTAATCTTAGTTTAAATGCATTCCAAGTTATAAATCAACTTATGTGTATTCTTGATATATCAATTGCTGTCATTTACATTACTTTACTTTCCGCATCTAACTCACTAACTTCTAACTATTAATATTATTGTTGAGCTAACAGATCCTTCGAAATTAACTATTCCGTTATATACTTGTTCTAACCATTTTGTTCAAGTGTGTCTCAAAGTTTTTTCTCTCAACACGTTTGAAATCCATCTTCGCGACCAGATTCAGCATACTTTTCCTTTAAGCTTCGTTCGTTTTGCATGATCCTACAAAACATCAAAATGCAACTTTGTCACATCATGTATTGAGAATCAACAATTAGGAACTTAATGGAGTCGGACATTAGACTTACCTAAAGTAGAGTCAAACCTTTTTATTCCACCTTCTCTCAGATCTTTCAGGCAGTCAGGGCAGCTTCGCTTCCAATGTCCCTTCAAGTGGAAGTAGAAACATATAGAGTCTTTGGGAATGTTACACGGAACTATCTCGGACGCATCCTTTCTCTTTACCGTTTGGTCAACTGGGTTGACCATGGCTGATCCATTTACATTAGGAAGATAAATATTTTTTGGACTTCCAATGTCTCGATTGTCAATGCCCATGGAAGTTTGAGAAGTAGATCTTGCAATCAAATTTTTTTTTCCAGTATGCCAAATCATTGTTGATTTAGCAGCAAGAAGCAAATAGGTAAGATCAATAAGGGTCATGTCATGGTCTGTCACATAGTAGTCCTTAATAAACTCACTAAATGACTCATGATGTGACTGAAGAACCCAGTCAACAGCCAACTTCCATGAGACAACAACACCCAATGCTCTCAGCCTGTCAATATGTGACTTCATCTCCAAGACGTTACACACAGGCCTTCCATCTTGATGTTTCTTCACAAGTAGGGTTTGAGTGACCTTGAACTTTTCAATTTTTCGAGCTTTGGGGTCAGGGAGAATAATTGGAGGAGGTGGAGGAAGTGACGTATGATTTCCACTTCCACAATCCAATCGTGGAACATCATCTTCAAGAGGGAAGCTTGTTCCAAAAGATTTGGGAAGACCATAGTTGTCTAAACAAGACATCTACATGGGAGAATATTCAAGTTAGTTGATTTAAGTCCTTAATATAACACCCAAATGAAATATTAAGGCAAGGACCCAACACAATAATTTACAATTCGGAAGATGGATGCCGTAATCCAATTGTAAACAATTTGAAGGTAGGCAAATGACGATATACCAATTTCCACCACGAAAAACAAAAAAGAATTTTAGGTTTTAGGTAAATTGAAATTTCTAGATCCTTTGAGATTCATTGAAAGATTCAATGACATGTTTAAATCTCGATTATGCCCTTCAAGTTTTTGACTGGGATACTGTGGATCACAAACAAGGTGTGAATAACAATGCAAATTAGCTTGGTACAATCAATGTTACAACCACCTAATCAATGTGCCGGTTAACCACGCATGCTCCATTGATCTATGATTAACATCAAGCTACCCTTTGCCACACACTTTCTATCCAGGTTAGTGTGTCGGTTAACCACGCAAGCTCCACTAATGACTTAACAAGGTGCAAAGTGCGATTTCATGGGTTAGCACCAAAATCACATTTTTCCTAAAGTAACTAAGATTGGGAATTTAATAAATGTTTAGTACTTTATAATTATCATTATACTTTTAATGAAAATTAAAATGTCCTGTCAAACCCGCTCGGCTAACGACCCTCCACCAATCAAGGAAGCGGTGGGTGAGAGTGGACACTCATTAAAATGTCATTTTATAGGCAGTAACCTCATACCCTACTTATAAACCGGCTTCGTGAATGAGGCCTACTAATGGTAAGACTGACTTTACTCTTGTACATATATATATATATATATATATATATATATATATATATATATATATATATACACACACTAAACCTATAATATTACAATAGCATAATGGTTGAATTTTAAACTTTTAAAATTATAGGGTTTCGCACTAAATGTTTCAAAGTAAGACTTCTCATTTAAAAATTCCAAACCTTGATGGCAAGTTTTGAACTATTGAAAAACTTTTGGTTTCCATAACTTATGAGTTTAACATAGGTTTTAATGAAAAGACTCTTAACTTTCCATAACTTGAGGACAAGTTATGGATTTCATAAAAACCATCTATGTAAATTATGGAAGACTTAAAACCACTTAAGACGAAATTTAAAAAGGTGACCCTTCACCTTCCATAACTTGAGGACAAGTTATCGATTTCATCAAAACAAGTAGATCAAAAGTTCTAACAAGAAAATCAAACAATTTGCCTATGATCTAATTAAACTCATAAGTTATGATAATTCATATCAAACAAGTTTCAAGAAATTTGCCTAATCTTTTAAACTAATAAAAATCATGAAACTTTGACAATTATCTTATAAATTGGATAAGCATAATCATTACCACATCAAAAACAGGTTTATAAGTTCAAAAACAGCTTAGGGTAATGATCCTAGTCTAATTCTAGCCAAAAACCTCGAAAAATTGCATTATGGCCACTAACTCGTCGAGTGCATGAATTGACTCCGCGAGTTGGTCATTTTTCTGAGGGGACTCGACGAGTTCCTCAGTGGACTCGGCGATTCCACTGTCCAGAAAGCAAAAAATCGATTTTTTCAAGCTTTGAATACAAGTAGCATCAAGTATAATGGATAACAACCCTAGGCTCTAATACCACTGAAGGGTTTTGAGTATTCTAACACTCCTATGGTGTACATGCAACCCTAGATGCTTTGGATCTATGTTATCTCTAAGTATACATGCAATATTGTTTCGAAAGTATTAACCCTACAACTAGCATACAAATGACATAAACATCATAGAAATGAGTTATAGAATTACCTCTTTGTTTTAGCTTGTAGTTTTGGCCTTTAAGAACTTAGCATCAATAGTATGAATGCCTCAAATGGAATCACAACACACCTTTAGACAAAGGATGACTTTTGAGTGAATATCCTCACACCAAAATCGGCTCAATGAACTTTCAATAACTAGTATCCCATTTTTAGACGCTAAGGGGCTTCTTATATAGTGTGGCTTAATTAGGGTTACACCACGCAAACCCTAATGTGCATGACTTTCCACATTCGTTAGGCTCCATGTGTTTTAACCTCAATGGAGTATCCATAGTTCACCACATGGGCTTAGCCCAACATAAAGAACTATGGTTCACAAGCCCACTTTATAAGAATGAATGATTTACCAAATAAAACCCCATTTATTTAATTAGTCTCTTTTGATCACAAAATTAATTACAAACTAATTCTTGATCAATAATAATTAAACAATATGATTTTGATATTAATATATTAGAACTAATAATATATTAACAAATCATAAATAACCTCTTCTCAAAAGTTCATTTTATCAAATTGTCCTGGTGATATGCAACCCAAATGGACCATGCTACTCTCGGGTCAAGTACATACCAATTATAGTTATGGACTTAGACAATAATCCAACATCTTATTCATACACGATTAGGCATTTGACTATGCTCACACTAGTTCTTAGTAAACACACATGTTCTGTTCATTTTGATATAAAAACATACATTATGGTTGTATATAAAATCATGATTATAATATTAAGATGTTTGCTTTATATCCACAAGTGGATCTCAAGATCTACACATTTTGTTAGGATAACATGGATCAAGAAAACCTCCAGGCTAATCTATATATATATCTTGTATTAGAATATGAATTTATAGTAAACAATATCATTGTTGATCTAATCGTAGCTACATGCGAAAAAGGTTTGACCACAGTCAATGTCATGAGTATGATGAGGACCAAAGTCAATGACATGAGTATGAGAAAATCCTTTTCCTACAATTCTTGCTTCAAATGTGTATGGTTATCCATATAATTTGTTCTTGCTAGAAGAATTATTTACTCCTTCTAGCCATGCTATAGGGAAAATTTTCAATCAAGCCCATTCTTGATTATCATACATGGATTACATCTCATGTTCATGACTCTATGTCATTTATCAGATTCAAGATCTGACAAAGCATCTTGGTATTTGATGGATTTTCCAGAAGCCAAGAATAAAAGCTCATCAATGAGAGATTCCACATTTCTCAAATCATAGATGAATTCTACCATTAATGCAAATGTCACACCCCAAAACCGGAATGGCGGAAACATTCAGGGGTGGAGGACATCATGTTTAGTATCACAAGACATGTATCATAGTAATCAAAGTAATGAACAACCATTTCATTAGAAAGAAAGTGTTTAAAAGTATGTGGTCACATAACATAGACTACAAAGTAAATAACAAAACAAGACTTGAAGCTATATTGTTCCATCTTCTGAATCCCAGTGTGTGTACCTATCTACTGGTCTCTTGAGAATACAAGTTATTTTGAAAGCATAGGTCAACATTAAAGCTGGTGAGTTCATAAGATTTTAGTGATGTAAGAAGTTGTAAGAAAGTTGTAGTATGTTGTAAGTTCTGATTAGAAAAGTTCGCATGTTCCTCCAGAAAATCCTATATTTCCTGCTTTGATGTAAGATAAGTAAAAATGACTCTACAATCCTTTCTATGAGTACTAAATGGATACAAGTTATATAAAACTCAGAGTAAACAAATAATCGATTGTGCGTATCTTCCCTAAGCCCACAACTAAACAAGGAATGGGAAGTAAGGCGGAAAACACATATCCCATTGTCAGATTATTGTTGTATATAACCCTGACGTATTCACTTGGTACTCATGGAGTTAACTGTAATAGTTCCTTTATATTTGATGAAAAGATTCTTTAAGAAAACACTTATTTCTTTTAGTAAAAATGGTAAACACAGTCGTTTCTTCTATAATCACTTAGTTTATACTAGATATATATAATCTAATATCGAATAGATAGTTAAATGTGTGAATCTGCCTTAAGCCCACAACCAAACACGGAACATGAAGTAAGGCGGAAAGCGCACATCTAACTACCTATTGGGTATTAATTATATATAACCCTGATGTATAAACCAAGGTATTATAGAGTTAACCACCTAAAGTCCTTTAAGTTTATACTGGTTTAATAAAATGGATTAAGACCTTTACTGGTAAGTTTCTAGTTTTGTCTACCAAATGTTCTATTTGAAAAGTATGTTTTGTACTAGAAAAAGTTGTATTGAATCTGCTCTAAGCCCACAACCAAACAAGGAACAGGAAATGAAGCGGAAGGCACACATCCTACTACCTGGCGGATCTGATTAATATATATCCATGATGTATACATTAAGGAATCATAAAATTAGCATTATCGGCCCCGTTTCTACTGAATGTACTAGACTCGACTGTTCTATTTGTCATTTGTAAAATGTACGTTTTCCCTAGTTTGTAACTCTCTTAACTCGAAAATAGTTTGCATTAACTTTCAAGTTGAACCGTCACAATATCAAAGTAATGGGAAAATGTAAGTACACAGTTGTCTTTTAAATTGACATCCTAACGTACTGATTACCTTAAAACATGTTTGTTTTATTAAGGTCATTATGTGAATGCTAGTACCGATACTATACGCCCTCCCTGTCAAGAGATTCTGGGGACCAAACGCGACTTCAGCAAACAATTGCTAGGCCATGTAAATTCACATTAAAGTTACACGATCATGTATACCCAAATTAACTATCACCTTTTGTTTAGAACAATGGGTTAGTGATTCATTGGTGTAATTAGATCCTGTAGTGTTCTCATGCTATATCATCTTAGTATGTTCATTCTGTTATAATATCTTGGTATGTTCGTTCTGTTATCATGTATAGTGTATAGTATGTCTTTATGATGTATTGTATCTACTTCCCTGTTTCTCTTTATAGTATGCTCTAGTATTTAGTATGAACTGAACTTCTAAACTATACTCCTTATAGTTTACTAGTATTTTGCTTGAACTGCTATTGAAAAGACTCATTTTACTACTAAGTTATGCTTGTACTTTAAAAACAGAGTTTTGTTAAACTACAAAGTAACATAACTTTAAAAGAGTTTTTGAAATGTTTTGATTACTTATAAAAGACATAAGAAATCTTTTGAAAGATGTTTATAACAAACAATTACAAAATTATCATTGTGTTCAACTTGTATTCCCCACCCCCCCTTAAAAGCATTTAAAATAGTTAAAAGATTCATTATAGGGGTATGAACTCACCTTATCTAGGTGATTCATCGAACAAGCGTGTAAGGATGAGACGTTCCACGAATGAAGTCCCAAGACACAAACGAGTCCTAAATGACATATAAGGCATGTATTTGCGTGAATATAGTTTTTATAAGCAAGTAACATGCAAGGAAACACCTTTAGGGACTAGGAACACTTGAAGTGAATTGATCAATCATATGTGATTGATCAAAGGAGTGTTTATGGCCAAGGTAGATGATTTTACGGCCAAGCAAGGAGTTTACGGTCGTAAACTCATGATCATTAAGCAAAGGAGAGTGGTTTAAGGTTCTATCCATCATCCATTTGGGGTTCAAGGTCTAAGGCTTGGATATGAGAAGGGTTTGCGGCAAAAATGTGACCAATCCATGGGTTTATGGCCAAGGAGGATTCCATGGTCGTAAACTCAAGATGTTTTAGGGTAATTGGGTCTTTAATCAAAGGGGTTCAAGAGTTCTTAATTGATAGCAAGTGTCTAGAAGTGTATAAGGCTCAAGCCATGACCAAAACAAGGGTTTACTGCCATATCCAAGAATTTACGGCCGTAAACTCTTCAAGATCATGAGATTGATGAAGTTTCAAGACTATGATTCAGTGTTTAACATGTACAACTAGATGATAGATGGAATACTCACACTTTTGAGGGCCTTTGGTGAGTTTTTGGCCACTAAGAACAAGTGTGATTTCTTGGTGTTCTTGGTGAAAAATGAAGATCTAGCCAAAAGATGTTTTCATGGATGAAATCAAAGGGTGATTCAAGAGTAAGAAGGATAATCACAACTAAAGGGAAGAATCACTTACATTTTGGAGGATTTAGATGAAGAACTTGATAATACTTGAGAGAGTTTGAAGAGATTTCGGCCAAGGAAGGAAAAGAATGAGAAAAATGAAGTGTTCTCTTATATATCGGAGGGGTTTACGGCCAGTCAAGAGTTTATGGCCGTAAACTCTTGTGCATTGGCCATGAACTCCATTTTAGGGGTCATAAGTCTTGATTGTTGCATAGTTTCTCTAGCAGGTACATTCTAACACTCATTACTTAAGTGTACCAGGCTTAAAACCTAATAGAATTACCCTTAACAAGGCTAGAAGGCAAGAAATTTTTGGGTTGTCACATTAAACAATTTGTGTTTTTGAATAACTATTATTCAATATTAACAATCCTTGTTAAAACTAGTGCCAACTATTAGTACATAAGGTTATGGTTCTTGAGCTTCTTCAAGTTCCATGTACATCCCACTTGCTTTGTCATTAGAAGCTTACTTTCTAATAACTTAGCTTTCACAAGAATAAAAGGACTTTTTCTTGGCAGTGTTGCATATAATCATCTGAGCCACATCTAGAGTATTATACAAATATGTATTTAGTATATTTTGGGTTTAGAAGCTTTAGTCCAACATAGGCTTTCAATCAATAAAACATTTAATAAGATATGGATGGAGCCTTTCCATACAAAATCTTATAAAGTGTCTAATCCACTTATTAGTTGGTATTTGTATTCAATATACATTTAATAGTGATTGAAGTATTATCCCAAAAAGATTTAAGGAGGATACTTCTACTGATTAGAAAGTAAATCATACCATGTAAGATATAATTCATCCTTTATTATCATTAAGGCCTTAGATGGTTATTACAAGTTTGTATCTCAACTTTTTGAAACCTTCAACCAAGATTTCATAATTATTGTTTACCATGTAAAATATAATTGAAACTAGTATAGTTGTTAACAATGTTGATTTGGTATCTTGTGCTTAATCTCAGACATTCATTACAAAAGAAGTCATACAACAAAGTGTACAGTTCCTTAATTATTTTCTCTACAATTTAGTGAAAATATCAGTAGGAATCCTTTACATATAAATTAGGCTCATATATGTCAAAATAACTACATTATTTTCCTTCAAATATCCCTTTCTTGAAGTTGTCATATGTGAATGCCATTTATATAATAAAGATAACAATGTCAAAGATGAGTTTGACTTAAAACAAGTTTAAGTCAAAACGTGCTTACATATAAACCTTTATTTTATTTATGAAATGTTGATATTTACTTCACAACTCTATTAAGAGATCTAGTCTCATAAATAGAAGTTAATCATTTCAGAATATGAATACTATCTTTATAACAAATAATTGAGTAAATTATCAAACATTTGAATAAAATAACTGAGACATAAATTTAGACACGCTAAATTAAAACATACTTTTTTCCAAAAGAAATATTTTTTTATATTACAAGTAATTTATGTTCTAAGGATAAATAACAAATTAAACTCCGAGAGTGTAGTTCCACCTTGATTGTGCTCAGCTTAGTTACTCTTCAACAAATATTTGCAAGAAATTTACAAATATTAGATTAACATTTAAGTACCAAGTACCTAAGTGTTATATGAAAAGTATGAGTTCTATCTAGTAGATACATGAAGTACTAGTCTCTTCCAGACTTTCTTTTCAAATAAGAGGAGTAAATCCTCTTAAAGTGTCCAGTTTCTTCATACAAGAAACAAGATCCATTTATGTGGGATTTAGTAGATTTCTTGGGCTTAAATGTGTTTAGTCCATAAAACATGGGCCTCCTGGATCACACAAGGTGATTCTTTTAGCCTTGCATTATTCTGATGTTTAAACTAGCATTAAATAAAATATCACTGTATTTTTTGGAATATTTTTTGACATGTTATATCATCAGATATATGTTTAAATTATCCAAGACTTCCTAAAAGTCATGAATAACTATTCATAACTTGATGTTAGAAGCATCTTAATCATCACATTGATGCCTTTACTAGGTATCATGTTCAGGTTTAATTGCTCAAAGAAAATAGTTTAGGACTAGGACCTTTAAGTGTATGCAATTTCAAATCTCTTACGAGATTGTCTCTTAAGACATGAATCCATTCATTGAAGTTGTATCTATTGAATTTTATTGTTTCATTGAGTCATTAAAGAAAATGACAATTCATGATAATGAGAATGGATTATTTAACTACAAAATTTTAACAAAATTCATTTAGTATTTTAAGTATTTAATCTTCTATAATTTAATACCCCTTTAGGTTGCAAAAACATTAATTATCAAAGTCTAGGATCCAAGTTGCAAAACAATTAAATGGTTAGGTATCCTTTATCCCATCCATTTGAATTCAACCCGGTAGATATCGATTATCAATTATATGTTACTATATAATTCCTAGATTTACGGGATCGCTGATAACAAATTTAATTAGACATGTTTGATCCCATCTATGCCTCAGAACTCTCCTGCTTAGGTATCCTTTATCACAAAAGATTTATGATCAAATCGTTCAATTTGAAAAAACTTGTTTAATCAGCCTATAACTTGGTTATAGAAATCGAAAAGACACCCATCAAAAGATAACACCAAGCGGTTAGGTATCCTTTATCCCACTAGTGCGTACAAGAGATGTGTTATTGTTTTTCAAAAGGATTGCATAGATTTGAGATTTGTAAAAAGGGTATTTATATGTTTTATAATTCTAGTTTAAAAACATATGATATCATGGTTATTATATAATAAACCATGGTTTGAATTTTCAAAAGAAAATTACTCGTAAAGGTTCTATATAAAAAACTAGTTTTTTATATAATTAGATGCATCTCAATTTTAATAACCGGTATTAAGTTGAATGAATTTGAACCTTTTATATCTTTAATAAAACTTAATTTTATTACTTATATATATTTGGAGTTTGTATAAGTTACAAAAATCGCCATTTTAAAACTTATAATGGAGTATTTCAAAAATTGTCGTTAATAACGATTTTATATAGTCGGGTTTATTTTGAAATTAATAAACTGTTACATATTATGTCTAATTTTGAAAACCCAAAGTCCATGTGATGTTTATTGTCACAACTAGAAATTTTGTGTCTTGTAATCACTATACTCAAGTAAAATGTTGAATCAAAAACTTAAGAGCATGTATGATGCTTACTTTATGACATCAAAAATTGCAATCTAATACACCATACAAGCGCTACAAATAGTCAACAAGCAATTGGAAACCCTAGAAGTTCTTGTTTAGGTCCATTTTGGACTAGGACTTCCTTATTGGACTCAATGGACCAATAAGCTTCCAATTTGACTATCATGGGTTTAGAACCTTTTAATGGGCTCTAATTGAACCTACTTTCATTTATTCCAACAATTTGGGCCACATTAGGCCTAGAATGGAATAAATCAACTTCATGAAACATTATGGGCCATAATTAACTTAAACTAGCCCAACAAAGTATAAAAAAATCACACTTATATCTTATAATCATCCAAACTAACTCTAATATTGGGCTTAGGGGCATTAAAGCCCAAAAATTTCCTTTCCTTTTAAAATTTCAGCCCAAAAGCCCAAGACCAAAGATGAAGAGTTGACTTCATCATGTCACCTCATTATTACCTCTTGGTTGTCCATGCAACATGTCTCATACTTCCATGCATACATCACCTCAAGGTCTCTTCTTCTTCCTCTCTCTCATTCTCGGCCGAACACACACACATACACTCACAAAATTCATTTCATCCTCCCTAAGTTGTGAAGAACATCTCCTCCTTCCCTCTCTTAAAATTTTCAGGGTTTAAGTGCATTCCAAGGAGATTTTTCACAAAAATCACCATCCAAGCTAAGGTTATACTAAATTCTATGATCTAGGTTCCTTGATCTATCTAAAATCTCTTCTTAACTCTCATGAAATCATAAACTTGTGTCTTAGAACCCCTCAAACTTGAGATCTTCAAGAAAAGGGTGCTAAGGCCAAAAATCACTTCATTTCTTCCATCTTTTCTCCAAAAACAGAAACCACATCCTAAGGTGAGCTTCATACTCCCTATTTTTCTGTTTTATAATTTTTGTGGGAGGGGGGGGGGGGGAATACAAGTGAAAGTGTAGATCTATATGTATTTGTATGCTTTGTATGATTTCTATGCTTATATGTGTGTTTTTGTGTGATTATGATGTTGGATCTAGTCATAAGCCCCTAAAAATCAAGATATACTTTATGTTAAATGTTACTAGCATCAATTATATTTCTACATACAAAGCATTCCAAGAAAATTAGCTAAGTGGCTTAATAATATCTTCTTTGGGCTAAAAACTCATTTTTGGACACAAAATGTTAAAAATATAAATTTAAAGGGCCCAAAATGACATATTACGAATTCTGATGGGTGAGATGAGTCAAAACAGTTTCAATAAAGTACTTTCTGGAAATATACTCTTTTGGAGGATTAAAAATATAAATTTCAAGCTTAATGGGCTAAAAATGACATTTTCGGCCCAATAGGGCCCAATATGCGAAATTTTCCAATTTGAGGGGCTGAAACTGTGTTTTTCCATAAAACAGTGGACTACTACTGTTCCAAGTCCTTTTCAAAGGTTAAAAATGCTTTTCATAATTAAAAAGGACCAAAGTTGCAAATATTTTCCAATTTGGGCCAAAAGTGTAAAATATGCGAAAATGAAGGTTCCAGCCGAAAAAGTTTCATTTTGAGTGACTAAAACTATTTTTCGAAAAGCTTTGAGCTGAAAAATACTTTTTCTACAAGTTTTGATACTAAAGTGTTAAGAATAATGACTTAAGGACTAAAATATAAATTATTTATATAAGGTCCAAAAGTGGAAATTCATCTAGAAAGAAGGGTCTGAAAAATGTAAAAGATTAGTGTCTTAATCAATGAACCCGACCCGATGAAACGCTAGTAACTCGATTATCGGTAGATTTCAATACACCTATAATACCAAAAATCGTTATTGAACGAATTGATTCGGTCTCGAATCAATAACAAATCCGAAACTACTAACACTACGACACTCAATACACACATGGAACTCTCGGAAACTCTATACACTCGTGGGAATACGCTAGACGTCGACGCTCCGTCCTTGGGCCTGAAAGTTTCAAATCATGCTTGTTGGGCCTAGCTAGCCTAATGACATGATCTTTAGGCCCAAAGGAAATTTACTTACATGTAGTTGGGTCTAATACGACTTAATTTCGTGTAAAAGGACTTTCAATGGCAAACGTGCTGCTAGTCCCCAATGGTCCTTCGGTACTGCTAGCGCAGTCGGGCACTCACTATTGCGAGTTGGGCTAAGGGCCCTTCGCATTCTTTATGGCCTTGAACGACGTAGGGAAATACCGGGGGCTTCGCACCTTCTTTTTCCCCTCGGTTGTGGGGCTACATGAGTCCGGGGGGGGGGGGGGTTGGGTTACGTGAATAAGTGCAAGCGACGCCTAAGGGATCGTTTGTACGGTTGTCAACTGGTCGTTTTCATTAATGTACCTTACAACAATTCACCATCTACTATTAATCCAACGTCTCCGGAGCTCAACGAATACCTCTATTGTAACGAAATAACAACACATAAACTAATTAAAGAAAAGTGATAGGAAAACGTCGGGTTTTCCTAGGGTTTTTAACTAATACACCTACGAACTACATACCGAGTTTTACAAATCGTACACTTACATCTATAGAAAACAAACAAGCATACTTACGGATCTTCACACTTTTTACACTATACTATTTTCAGAAAATATCGGACTTTCTGGTGGTTTTCAAAACATTACAACACATTGGATTTCAAACATTACTTATGAACTCACCAACATTTCATATGTTGACGTTTTTCAAAATACTTGTATTCTCAGGTAACAGGTAAAGTGAAGGAAGAATTGTACTCTATGATGTTTTGCGGTTGTTTAATTAACAATGAACAATTTACTTTTGGGCATGTAATATTTTGGAACAATGTAATGGATGTAAACACTATCAGTTGTAATATTCAAATGCTTGGTGATGAATGATGTTATGTTTCATGTATATTCATTGTGATGGTATTCAATTGAGTCACAACAACCCTCGGATGTTTCTGCCGTCTGGTTCGGGGGCGTGACAGGTTGGTATCAAAGCTCTGTTTATAGTGAACTAGCATATCTAACCATCCATTGATATGCAACTATAAACCATAATAGGGACTAACATAACTCTGAACAAAACCAGTAAAATACAACAATAAAACACCTTTGCTTGCATTAGAAACAAGGAACATAACACCCAACCAAACAAGATAATGCTAGTATCTCGGTTAAATCAGGACTGTTCTTAGGGGTACCAAGGAGTGGATGTAGCCTGATCAACTACATTCTCTCCAAGGTATGACTAACACACGTTCTGATGAGATTGTGATAGCTAGGGAACCTAAAACTATACCCCTTATCACCAAAAAGAGAGCGTCTAGTTAGCATAAGTCATAGTTAGAAGAGTGACGGTAGTTTATATTTTCCCTCAGTCGTCATGGAGGAACAGGAAGGATGCTGACCATGGGTTAAGGAGAGGCGGTTCAGGACCCCGCAGTTGTGACAGGTACGTTTCTCCTAAACCACACCTATGCATGCATCCTGTTTGACACCGAAGCGGAACGAAGCTTCGTAAGTAATAAGTTTAAGCATCTATTAAAACAACCACCCCAGAAGCTCAATGAAACCTTTACGGTGGAAATGGCCAATGGGAAAACCGAATCCACCGGGGAAATCTACATCGGATGTACCCTAACCCTAAATCAACACGTCTTTCGGATAGACTTAATGCCTGTGTCAATTAGGAGTTTCGATGTGATTATTGGCATGGACTGGTTAAGCCCCCACCATGCTGAAATTATGTGTCACGAGAGGGCCGTTCACCTTCGCCTCCCCAATCATGAAACCCTAGTAATTTACGGAGACAAACCTAGCATGAACCTCCGCCTCGTCTCGTGCATCAAGGCACAAAAACATCTACGAAAGGACAATTTGGCGTTCCTGGCTCACATAGTGGATAAAACCAAGGAAGAGGTTAACGTTCAAGACATTCCCATAGCATGTGAATTTCCAAACGTGTTTCCTGAGGATCTTCCCGGAGTACCCCCGGAGAGGCAAGTGGAGTTTCGAATTGACCCCGTTCCAGGAGCAACTCGTTTCGCTAAATCACCCTATCGGCTAGCTCCTGCTGAAATGTAGGAATTGTCCAGCCAACTCAGCAAACTCTTGGACAAGGGATTCATCCGCCCTAGTTACTCGCCGTGGGGAGCTCCAGTCCTCTTTGTCAAAAAGAAGGACGGATCTTTTAGAATGTGCATCGATTACAGAGTGTTAAATAAACTCACTGTTAAAAATCGCTACCCACTCCCACGAATCGATGATCTATTTGACCAGCTCCAAGGAGCTAGTTATTTTTCTAAGATAGATCTACGATCCGGATATCACCAACTCAAAGTCTGGGAAGTGGATATTCCAAAAACCACTTTCTGAACTCGCTACGGACATTATGAATTTGTCGTAATGCCCTTCGGTCTGACAAATGCCCCTGCCGCATTTATGGACCTAATGAATCGAATCTGTCGACCATTCCTCGACAACTTTGTCATTGTTTTTATCGATGACATTCTCGTCTATTCTCGAAGCAAAGAAGAGCATGGCCAACATCTCCGACAAGTCCTAGAAACTCTGCGATCGGAAAAGATGTACGCCAAACTCTCCAAGTGTGAGTTCTGGCTCCGGAGTGTGAACTTCCTAGGTCATGTAGTCAGCCAAGATGGAATCCATGTGGATCCCTCTAAAGTCAAAGTTGTTGAAGGATGGGCAATCCCGACAACACCTACGAAAATCCGTCAGCTCTTGGGTCTAGCAGGCTACTATAGGAGATTCATTCAAAACTTCTCTAAGATCGCCAAGCCACTTACCTTGCTTACACAAAAGGGCGTACCATTGAAATGGACGGACAAACAAGAGACCACATTCCGAACCCTGAAACAAGCTCTCTGTAGCGCCCCGGTACTATCACTACCGGAGGGAACGGAAGATTTCGTGGTCTACTGTGACGCGTCAAATCAGGGCTTAGGTTGCGTTCTCATGCAACGTGGAAGGGTGATAGCTTATGCATCTCGCCAACTAAAGACGCACGAAGTGAATTATACGACCCATTACCTGGAATTGGGAGCCGTGGTCTTCGCCCTGAAAATTTGGAGGCACTACCTGTACGGTACAAAGTGCACCATCTTCACGGACCACAAAAGTCTCCAGCACATCTTGAACCATAAAGAGTTGAACATGAGGCAACGAAGATGGGTTGAATTGTTGAACGATTACGAGTGTGAAATCAAGTACCACCCGGGCAAGGCCAACGTGGTAGCCGATGCATTAAGTCGGAAGGAGTACTCAAATCGTCGTATGAAAACTCTCTCTATAACCATCCAATCTCACTTAGCAATTGAAATTGCGGTAGCCCAGTCGGAGGCAATGAAAGCGGAAAACAGGACAAGCGAAGCATTGCGCGGGATGGAGAAGAACCTAGAGGCAAAGGAGAATGGAGTATACTACTTCATGAACCGTATTTGGGTCCCTAAAATCGGAGGATTTAGGGAGGTAGTTATGAAGGAAGCCCACAGGACGCGATACTCCATTCATCCTGGTTCAGACAAGATGTATTTGGATATTAAACAACACTATTGGTGGCCTAACATGAAGGCGGAAATTGCTACCTATGTTAGTAAGTGCCTTACGTGTGCCAAGGTAAAGGTGGAATACCAGAAGCCCTCAGGGTTATTACAGCAACCGGTAATTCCTGAGTGGAAATGGGAGGGGATTTCTATGGATTTCGTGACCAAGCTACCCAAAACGTCGGATGGACTAGACACCATATGGGTAATAATCGACCGACTGACGAAATCTATCCATTTCCTGCCAATCAAAGAATCCTACAAGATGGAGAGATTGATGCGTTTATACGCTCGAGAAATCGTGATACTCCACGGAGTGCTAATATCTATCATCTCGGATAGGGACAGTAGGTTCACTTCACGTTTTTAGCAATCACTCCATAAGGCAATGGGAACTCATCTCGACATGAGCACCGCTTATCATCCGCAAACGGATGGTCAAAGCGAACGAACCATCCAAACGCTCGAAGACATGCTCCGCGTGTGCGTGATAGACTTTGGGAAGTCTTGGGATACCCACCTACCTTTAATCGAATTCTCGTATAATAATAGTTATCATTCGAGCATCAAGGTGGCTCCTTTCGAAGCACTGTACGGGCGTAAATGTAGATCACTGTTATGTTGGGCTGAGGTTGGCGATACCCAACTAGCAAAAACACATACGTCGGACAAAGCGCTAACGGGACCGGAGATCATTCGCGAAACCACGGAAAAGATCGTCCAAATCAGGGCTCGATTACAAGCATCGCATGACCGACAAAAGAGCTACGCTGATAAACGGCGAAAGCCCTTAGAGTTTCAGGTCGGTGATCGAGTACTATTGAAAGTCTCACCCTGGAAAGGGGTTATACGTTTCGGAAAACGGGGAAAACTGAACCCACGATACATTGGACCTTTCGAGATCGTCGCCCGAATAGGTCCAGTGGTGTATAAGCTGCAACTACCCACAGAGCTAAACAGTTTTCACCCCGTGTTCCATGTCTCTAATCTAAAGAAGTGTCTATCAGATGAAACACTCGTCATTCCCCTTGACGAGATCGAAATCAACGAGAATCTCCTGTTCGTTGAAGAACCAATCGAAATCATGGACAGGGAGGTGAAGCGTACTAAGCAAAGTCGCATCCCGATCGTGAAAGTACGGTGGAACGCAAAGCGTGGGCCAGAATTCACGTGGGAACGTGAAGACTAAATGAAGAAAAAGTACCCTCACCTATTCTAGCATTCTAAAATCTAGCTTTCAAACAGAATTCCGGGACGAAATTCCCTCTAACGGGGGGATGATGTCACAACTAGAAATTTTGTGTCTTGTAATCACTATACTCAAGTAAAATGTTGAATCAAAAACTTAAGAGCATGTATGATGCTTACTTTATGACATCAAAAATTGCAATCTAATACACCATACAAGCGCTACAAATAGTCAACAAGCAATTGGAAACCCTAGAAGTTCTTGTTTAGGTCCATTTTGGACTAGGACTTCCTTATTGGACTCAATGGACCAATAAGCTTCCAATTTGACTATCATGGGTTTAGAACCTTTTAATGGGCTCTAATTGAACCTACTTTCATTTATTCCAACAATTTGGGCCACATTAGGCCTAGAATGGAATAAATCAACTTCATGAAACATTATGGGCCATAATTAACTTAAACTAGCCCAACAAAGTATAAAAAAATCACACTTATATCTTATAATCATCCAAACTAACTCTAATATTGGGCTTAGGGGCATTAAAGCCCAAAACTTTCCTTTCCTTTTAAAATTTCAGCCCAAAAGCCCATGACCAAAGATGAAGAGTTGACTTCATCATGCCACCTCATTATTACCTCTTGGTTCTCCATGCAACATGTCTCATACTTCCATGCATACATCACCTCAAGGTCTCTTCTTCTTCCTCTCTCTCATTCTCGGCCGAACACACACACATACACTCACAAAATTCATTTCATCCTCCCTATGTTGTGAAGAACATCTCCTCCTTCCCTCTCCTAAAATTTTTGAGGTTTAAGTGCATTCCAAGGAGATTTTTCACAAAAATCACCATCCAAGGTAAGGTTATACTAAATTCTATGATCTAGGTTCCTTGATCTATCTAAAATCTCTTCTTAACTCTCATGAAATCATAAACTTGTGTCTTAGAACCCCTCAAACTCGAGATCTTCAAGAAAAGGGTGCTAAGGCCAAAAATCACTTCATTTCTTCCATCTTTTCTCCAAAAACCGAAACCACACCCTAAGGTGAGCTTCATACTCCCTATTTTTCTGTTTTATAAGTTTTGTGGGGGGGGATACAAGTGAAAGTGTAGATCTATATGTATTTGTATGCTTTGTATGATTTCTATGCTTATATGTGTGTTTTTGTGTGATTATGATGTTGGATCTAGTCATAAGCCCCTAAAAATCGAGATATACTTTATGTTAAATGATACTAGCATCAATTATATTTCTACATACAAAGTGTTCCAAGAAAAATAGCTAAGTGGCTTAATAACATCTTCTTTGGGCTAAAAACTCATTTTTGGACACAAAATGTTAAAAATATAAATTTAAAGGGCCCAAAATGACATATTACGAATTCTGATGGGTGAGATGAGTCAAAACAGTTTCAATAAAGTATTTTCTGGAAATATACTCTTTTGGAGGATTAAAAATATAAATTTCAAGCTTAATGGGCTAAAAATGACATTTTCGGCCCAATAGGGCCCAATATGCGAAATTTTCCAATTTGAGGGGCTGAAACTGTGTTTTTCCATAAAACAGTGGACTACTAGTGTTCCAAGTCCTTTTCAAAGGTTAAAAATGCTTTTCATAATTAAAA
Source organism: Lactuca serriola (assembly GCF_051521515.1). Lineage (NCBI taxonomy): Eukaryota > Viridiplantae > Streptophyta > Magnoliopsida > Asterales > Asteraceae > Lactuca > Lactuca serriola. Next base: position 120,460,721 of record NC_136414.1, read on the forward strand.
AGGACCAAAGTTGCAAAAAATTTCCAATTTGGGCCAAAAGTGTAAAATTTGCGAAAATGAAGGTTCCAGCCGAAAAACTTTCATTTTGAGGGACTAAAACTGTTTTTCAAAAAGCTTTGAGCTGAAAAATACTTTTTCTACAAGTTTTGATACTAAAGTGTTAAGAATAATGACTTAAGGACTAAAATATAAATTATTTATATAAGGTCCAAAAGTGTAAATTCATCTAGAAAGAAGGGTCAGAAAAATGTAAAAGATTAGTGTCTTAAGCAATGAACCCGACCCGATGAAACGCTAGTAACTCGACTATCGGCAGATTTCAATACACCTATAATACCAAAAATCGTTATTGAACGAATTGATTCGGTCTCGAATCAATAACAAATCCGAAACTACTAACACTACGACACTCAATACACACATGGAACTCTCGGAAACTCTATACACTCGTGGGAATACGCTAGACGTCGACGCTCCGTCCTTGGGCCCAAAAGTTTCAAATCATGCTTGTTGGGCCTAGCTAGCCCAATGACATGATCTTTAGGCCCAAAGGAAATTTACTTACATGTACTTGGGTCTAATACGACTTAATTTTGTGTAAAAGGACTTTCAATGGCAAACGTGCTGCTGGTCCCCAATGGTCCTTCGGTACTGCTAGCGAAGTCGAGCACTCACTATTGCGAGTTGGGCTAAGGGCCCTTCGCATTCTCTATGGCCTTGAACGACGTAGGGAAATACCGGGGGCTTCGCACCTTCTTTTTCCCCTCAGTCGTGGGGCTACATGAGTCCGGGGGGGGGGGGGTTGGGTTACGTGAATAAGTGCAAGCGACACCTAAGGGATCGTTTGTACGGTTGTCAACTGGTCATTTTCATTAATGTACGTTACAACAATTCACCATCTACTATTAATCCAACGTCTCCGAAGCTCAACGAATACCTCTATTGTAACGAAATAACAACACATAAACTAATTAAAGCAAAGTGATAGGAAAACCTCGGGTTTTCCTAGGGTTTTTCACTAATACACCTACGAACTACATACCGAGTTTTACAAATCGTACGCTTACATCTATAGAAAACAAACAAGCATACTTACGGATCTTCACACTTTTTACACTATACTATTTTCAGAAAATATCGGATTTTCTGGTGGTTTTCAAAACATTACAACACATTGGATTTCAAACATTACTTATGAACTCACCAACATTTCATATGTTGACGTTTTTCAAAATACATGTATTCTTAGGTAACAGGTAAAGTGAAGGAAGAATTGTACTCTATGATGTTTTGCGGTTGTTTAATTAACAATGAACAATTTATTTTTGGGCATGTAATATTTTGGAACAATGTAATGGATGTAAACACTATCAGTTGTAATATTCAAATGCTTGGTGATGAATGATGTTATGTTTCATGTATAGTCATTGTGATGGTATTCAATTGAGTCACAACAGCCCTCGGACGTTTCCGCCGTCTGGTTCGAGGGTGTGACATTTATTTTGTCCAAAATTATTTTAGCATGTGAAAAACTAATTTATCAACCACACAAAATAATTCATAAAATAAACAACACAAACATGCATAAAAAGATATGTGCATAAACATAACCAACTAATGACATTTTTGTGAGCCAACACAAAAGATGTCAAGTCTATTCCTAAAGGGATATTTAACGGGACCAAAATCTTCTTGTAATGTTGTTGAAGAACCTCGCACATGAGTAACACTCATTTCTTGCAAAAGATTGGAAAAACTTTTTTAAGTCAAAAATTAAGCAACGGTCGCTAAAAGCCAATAGCCTTTTGTGAACAGTATTAGTGACACTTTTCAGAAAATGTCACTGAAAATCCTGCACAACTTTTAGACTTGAAAATTTTGTCTTCAAAAAATGGTTCCAACTTGATTTCTTGTTACATTTTTTGTTCAAATAAATTGATTCTAAAAAGTAATCTATTACTTTACAAAAATAACCAAGAAAAGATAATCTATTTAATTATTACATACTATATGAATAAATTAAATTATTACAACAATTTTATAATAAAAATAATCAACACAACAACATAACAAAACATTGGTCCTTGGCTAGTTTATGCACACCATATACATCAATATATACATCAATATATACATCAAACAACCTTTGTTTTTCTAAGACAATTTTAAATGACAAAAGATGCATGTCATAGAAAATATGTATGAACTTGTTTGTATACAAAAATTTGTTACCCATATTCTCAAAAAAACTAAGATTTCTAAAAATAAAAAAAAACTAACCAAACTTGCAAGTTGGATCTGATACCAATTGTTGGGTTTTAGTTCAAAGTAGTTTCATAAACTTGAAAAATATATGGCAACGGAAGAATTTAATTTTTTAAAATAACAGAAACATTTTATACCCACCAAGGATCTTCTTGCAAGTTATAGAAAGATTAAAACACCAACCAAAGAAGAGGTGAAGAAATAACAACCTTTGTAGTTCTTTGGGTCCTCTCGGGAGGCTTGGAAGTTGATGAAGAATGTTGAACCTTTGAGACACCAACAATGACTCAACTTCATGTAGATGCTAGTCCAAAAATCTTAAACCCTTAAGTTTTAAGTTCAAAACCAACATCAACTTAAAGAGGGGTTGAACATGGAAGTTTTATTCAAGTTTTCTAACCATAACTAGAGATAAAGGGAGGGCGAAGAGAGGATTCGGATTTTGCATCAAGGAATGAATGAGCAAATAATCCAAGTGCAAGCTCTCTTATTTACATGCATAAAGTGAAGTTATTAACCATTAGTCCTTAGCACTTTAACCAAACTTGTCCCCATTCTCATAAGCATATCTTCCATGCCTTTAAAGCATGATTAGACATGTCATGCGCTTCTTCTTTTTATTGATATCTCGAAAATTGTATAAAAAAGAAGAAAGAAAGTCAAACTTTTATAAACTCTTTTATAAAATATAAACCTTGTGTTTTAGGAAAAAGACAAAAGGATTCAACTTGTCCAAAAGTTTGTACATGACTTATAAATTATACCATATTATATATATTAACTTACTTGCTAATAAACGTTATTATTTCCATGAAATAAATAATTTCCAATTTAATTATCAGAGTTCTATTGAATATTTATTAAAATCAATTTCTAAGAAATAATCAATTATATCAAGTTGTTGTTAATGTGACCCATTAGTATCATTTGTTATTTAGTAATATCACTCTAATATGACTCTTGAGCATACTAGGCCTTTCAAGTTTCCCATCCAACAATTGACAACCTCCAGTTGTGCTCTTTCTATCCAATTGACATCCATCCAAGTCTGCATCAGAAAATGATTGGATAAGGAATCATGTCTTCGAAGGATACCACTATCCTAATGAAATTGTACCTTTGATGTATTGAAAGATATTCTTTACTAGAGTAAGATGAGGTTCTCTGGGATTCCATTGGTACCTGGCACGATTAAATACAACAAACATAATATCAGGTCGACATGTAGTAAATACAAAAGCGAACCAATCAGGCTCATATACATCATGAGATACACAACAAGCTTATCCAACGAAGGATGCTAGTGTGTGCCCACAACCATAGGTACTTTGACTTTCGTGCTATTCGTCATGCCAAACCTTTGACGAAAACCCAAAAACTTATTAATTTTACACATCATGCTCATTTTGAATTGACTTTTCATAAATTCCTCAAAAATTTTAGATAATTAAGGATCAATTGAACAAAAGATAATGCCATCGACATAAATTTGAACGAGCATCAAATGATCCCCTACTTTCTTTCGAAATAAGTAGGATCAGTTGATCCTTCTTTAAATTTAGGGATTTTCAATAAATTTGCTAGATTTGCATACAAGGTACGAGTTACTTGTTTCAACCCATAGACATCCTTGTCTAAAATATAACAATGATCAGGATACTTAATGTTAATGAAACCTGGAGCTTGATCTACATACACCATTTTCATCCATAATACCATTGAGGAATGCACATTTTACATCCATTTGGTAGATGTCAAAATCCTTATGAGCTGCATAAGCTAGAAAAATTCTTACTGCCTCGAGTCTTGCGACAGGGGCAATGGTTTCCTCATAATCAATATCTTCTTGTTGAGAATAACCTTTTACAACTATCCTTGCTTTTTTCTAACAATATTCTCTTCTTTGTCAATTGTGTTCTTTAAAATCCATTTCAGACAAATTGTCGACACATTGTCAGGTTTAGGAACTAATCTCCAAACCTTGTTTCATTCAAATTCACCAAATTTAGAACATTACCATTATCATGATCCGATCCACATAGCTCCCCCTAACCAATGGATTTGTAGTTTGATGCTTCCCCTTGACATTAACATGGTTAGGAGAGTGCTCCCCCTCAACATGAGAATCTCGTCTTTCATTGTGAGGTGATGAAATCAGGTGCCCCCTCTCCACTTGATCATCATTCGAAACTTGCATTCTTTTGATATTAAATCTCGAGGTTGATGAAGAATGAGCATCATTTTCTTCAATTGAAATTGTCGAATCATCAGAAGGCTTTGATTCTTTTGGGATTCGATTACCATCAACATTTATTTCAGCATTGATAGCCATGTCATCAATGCCAAAAATAAAATCAAGATCAATATTAAAAGTATTCATTTGCTCAGATTCAACATTTGATGAAGCAATAATTAGTTTTTGAAGGAATGACTACTCAACTCTCTTGACATAATGATCATCAAATGTTAGATTGAATGTTTCTTTTAGCTTCCTTGTTCACTTGATTAACACCCTATAGGCTACAAAGTTCTTTGAATTTCCCGTGTAAACTCCCTCATCAACTTTCGACAAAAATTTGGAAAGATTAACCTTGAGATTCATGATGAAACATCTACATCTAAAAACATGGAACATTTTTGTTAGGGCTTACTGTGTTCCGTCTTGGGCTTTTTGTATTTTATCCGGATTGGGCCTGTCCATCCATGATTATCTTGTAGGCTTAGACTATATATATGCATGCATGTATGCATAATAATAGAGGTATTATTAATTACGATTGTGTTTTGTAACCCTAAACACCTCTACAGTTGAAGTTCTTAATCGAGCTCTTCTGAGGTGTTGAAGCATTAATCATTCAACGTATTCAAGCCATATTTGTGTTCACTTTTACGTACTTATTTGTTTGCATGCTTAGAATCGATCGATCCTGATAGAACGACGTTCTAACAATTGGTATCAGAGCAGGAGACTGTGTGATCAATACACATTCCTTCTGTATTCAGAATTCCTTAGGGTTTCTGCTTTTATCGTATAAATAACAAGTCGTCTTCTTTGTATCGAAGGCAACTTTGTTTTAGATAAAACCCTAATCTCAATTTTATAGGTTTTATTCTAAAAACTCACCATTTCTCACGAAGATTCGCAAACAAATCCTATCAACATCTCAAACAGCATTGGATCCACAACCAGGATACCCATACTCTACACTCAAGACTATGAAGTATGGGTGCTTCACTTTGAAGACTACGTGATCGGTTCTGAAGATAATGGCTATCTTATCTAGGAAGCCATCACTCTCAGACCGTTTGTTCATTCAGGAACGAACACAACAGTCAAGACTCAACAGCAGTATAACAAGTTGGTGGCAGATGAACAGAAGAAGCAACAGGATGAGAAACAGAAGTTGCTGTGTAACGTGAAAGCCATGCGAATGATAAGATTCGCCTTGCAATCTAAAACCTTTCGGTTGGTTGGTTCATGCACGAAGGCTAAAGAAATCTGGGATAGGTTGAAAGAACTCTATTCAACTGATTAAGATCTGGAAACTCAACTCAGACCTTGTTGCTGTCAGAATTTGGAGCTTTCATACAGAAACCCGAGGAGAAACTCATACAAATGTTCGATCGGTTGAATCATCTTCTAAGTAGGATGATAAAGCATGGAATAGAAAGAAATTTTATTGAGCATAAGGTGACTTTCATGAACGGACTAAGACCTGAATGGATGGCGGTGGTCTGTACTGTAAAAGCGCATGAGTAGTTCAAGTCTTACTCACTTGCAAGACTTGTGGGAATCCTTAAGTCCCATGAAAGTGAAGTAACCAAAGAAGCGAAAGTGGTTTCTGGTATGGGATCACTGGCCTATATCTCAAAAGGAAAAAGTGTTGCAGAAGAAGAAGAAGAGTCAGATATGTCTGAGTATGACCTTACAAACGAAGAGTATGTTATAATGATCACCAATCCAAAGAAGTTTGCAAGAAGAAAATTTCCTGTCAACAAGAAACAAAACTGGAAGGGAAGTTATAACTCTGAGAAGGCGAAGGATGAAGAAAAGATCACCTCTCAAAAGAATGAAGACAAGAAGGAGAGGAAACTTACAGGAGACTCTGGATATGACTGCAATTACTGCCACGGCCAGAACCACTTTTCCAAGGATTGTATGCTAAGGAAATTGGATGAGAAAAGAGACGGGGAAGATGATGAGGCGTATCACATGCACAAGCTGGAAGAGATCAAGAACAAGAAGACGTTTAAGAGTGAAAAAGGTACAATGAATGCTTTGATTGTGCAGGAAAACACTGATGAAGATGAGTTTCGTGGCGTGGAAGTATGGTCAACCGACTCTGAGGATGAAGAGGTAAGAAAGCCCACTCATGGAAGGGCTTATGTAGAAAAGGAAGCAGGTTCGGTTGGGAAGTGCTTGATGGTCTCTGCTGGATCATCAATTGAAAGTGCAGATGAGGAACCGAACCTGATTGGAAACAAATGCTTCGCAACAAAGCCAATCAGTGAGCAGATCAACGACTGTGATCGTTTGGTCAAAAAGGTACAAACCATCATTGAGTCACTTAATGTACCATTAACAAATTATGAAGAAGAATTAAATGAATTAAAATTGAAATTCTCTAACTTAAGTGGTAGTCTCATGCAAACTCGCTTAGCGAATTCTAACCTAACTGACCAACTCAGCAGGGTGTCTTCAAAGAGTGAGGAGATGAGGATGTGGATCGAGTTGAAGGGGGAGGAATTAGTTAAAGCTAGGGATGAAAGTTTTTATTTGCAAAAAGACAATTTGAAATTTCTGAAACAAAGAAATGTTTTTTGTTTAATTGGTAAGCGTTTATACCCTAATATAGCTCAATTGCATTTAAGTTGTGAGATAGGAAAGAAATTTCGTAAGATGATTTTGCCTTTTCTTGAATTTAAGGAAGACGAGGTAATAGCAGAATGCGAATCAGAAGTATCATCCGAAGAGACGTCCATGTCATACAAAATTGGTCTGGATAAATTAGAAACCTTCATTGATTCAAAGGAACACAAATGTATGTTAAAAGACATTTTAGATGAAAATGATTAGTTTAAAATTAAATCGGACACAATTCACTCATTTGACCAATCTAATGCCAAACTAGCTTCTGAAAATAAAATAGACTTAGAAAACACGTCTGAATTTGATGAGATAAGTGAAATATCTGTAGAAGATGTAGTTGATTGCTCTGAGTTTACGAAGAGCAAAACGGAGAATGAGAAACCATTAATCTCAGAAAATTCGGTGGATTTTGCTCGTCTAGCAAAGGATAAGGAAAAGAAGCTCAAGGAAAAAGCTGTGGTTTATCAAAAGGTTCAAACTGTGCCGAATCAAGTATATGCAGCTAAAGGAGTTACTCCTAGACAAACAGTAATACTAAGAGTCTTGGTGGAAAAAGACAATGCAAAAGGGAGCGAATATTTCTTCTAGTCTACTCCCATAGATAATGCAGACGAAACAATAGGCTTATCTGAGCAGACTTCTTGGAGAGTTAAAGGAAGATACGTAGTTGAACCCTTAAATAAACCCTCAAGTTCTGACAAACCAAGCACGAGTGGAACCAAAGACATTCCTTTAGAATCGAAAGAAGAACTGACAGCTCGAGTCAAAACAACCGAAACTCAAAGAGACAAGCAAAAGGCAAGCTTCAATATGCACAAATCACAGAAGGAACTGCTTGAGCAAAAACGCTTAAGAAATCAAAGATATGCAAAGAATTTGAATGAGCAAAAGAGTTACTGGAATTCACAAAATTCCAACTAGGTTCCTCCTAATAAAATCTCAAAGGACAAGGGAAAGGAAAAAGTAAACGAAAATTTCAGCCCAAGTTCTTACTATTCCAAGTCTAAGAACCGAAAGTCATGTTTCGGTCCAAATCAAAACCGAAAGTCCACTTTCGGTCCGCAGACTGGTTTTGGTCCTAAGTCAAGTTTCGGTCCCCCTACTAGTTCTAAACCTAGTTTCGGCCCTCGGTCAAGTTTCGGTTACAACAAACCTCAAAGCAAAGAAAATTTCAAGGAAAATATCAAGGGAAAAGGAAAGCTAACTTCTGATACTAGGATCCATAATAAGCAATCATCAGCTAATCTTAGGTGTCACTTGCCATCAAACAAACTAACCAACGAATTCCAATTTAAATAAGATAAAACCAAAATTAAGGTATATACAATTAAAAGAAAAGATCAAACACTTTGGTAATAAGAACATACTTAGTTGATATCTCCACTGCAATTCCTTTTTCTGTGAAAGAATCACAAGGACCCAAGCGATTTTGGGCTCCTAAATCTGCTTGAATTTGCAGGAAATAAGTGACGAGCAGTTCGACGAAGAATGGTATATAGACAGTGGCTGCTCACGTCACATGACAGGAAGGAGGGAAGAGCTAAGGGAATTTCGATCACTGAAAGATGGTGGCTGTGCAAAATATGGAAATAACTCATATAGTACAATCAAGGGATATGGCATGATAACAAATGGAGACTTCACGATTCGGAAAGTGGCTTATGTAGAAGGTTTGCAGCACAAACTCATTAGTGTGTCACAATTAGTTGTGGGCACAGGTCTAAAAGTATCATTCGATGATGAGGGTTCTGAGATAATTGAGAAACAATCCAAGAAGGTTCTGTTGAAATCTAAACGTAAGGGAGAGATGTACCCTTTAAATCTCAATCCCATACGAGGAAAACCAGCAATATGTTTGCTGACAAAAGTAAATACTATTGATAGCTGGTCGTGGCATAGACGACTATCGCACCTGAACTTTAAAGACATTAATAAGTTGGTGCTTGGTGATCATGTTCGTGGACTTCCTCTTCTCAAGTTCGACAAGGACCATCTGTGTGCAACATGTGAAATGGGAAAACAAAGCAGAAAGAGCCACCCTACACAAATCAACACGAACATAATTGAAGCTCTTGAACTCTTGCACATTGACTTATGTGGACCGTCGGCTATTGAAAGCTTTGGTGGAAGTAAGTATATTCTTGTGATTGTAGATGACTTTTCACGCTTCACCTGGTTTTTCTTTCTTAAACAGAAATCAGATGCATCTCCCAAGCTGAAAACATTCATTAAGCAAGTGGAAGTACAGCTGAGGAAAACAGTAAGGAATATCAGAAGCGACAATAGTCTGGAATTCAAGAATAATGATTTTGATAGCTTTCTGGCTGACAAGGGAATAACTCATAATTTTTCGGCCCCTTATACACCACAACAGAGTGGGATTGTTGAAAGACGAAACCGTTCTTTGTGTGAAGCAGCCAGAACGATGCTCAGTTTCGCTTCACTTCCATTATACTTCTGGGTTGATGTTGTTGAAACTGCGTGCTATACTCAAAATCGGTCCTTATTAAACAAGAGATTCTTAATAACTCCATATGAGATACTGAACAACCGAAAGCCAAATGTCATGTTTTTCCACATATTCAGTTCAAGGTGTTTCATTTTCAACTCGAAAGGGAACCAAAATAAGTTTGATGTCAAAGCTAATGAAGGCATTTTTCTGGGTTACTCACTAACGTCGAAAGCATACTGAGTGTTGAATAAACTCTCAAAACGATTTGAAGAAAGTTATTATGTCCCCTTCGACGATAGTTATATGAAGAAAGTTCAAAGAAGTGAAAGTGACCTGGGAGACATTTTTCCAGAATCAGGACAAGTCTCGGTTCCTATAGCCAACTTGTTTGAAGAATACATGCGCCTGTTTAATGAACCAGAGAAGGCAACAACCTCAGAAGCTAAAGCCACAGATAACAAAGTTGAAAATCTTTAGAAAATCATCGATGAAGCTGCTAAAGAGATGGAAAATGAACCTCCAAATGCTAAGAGCAATCCACCATTACAAGGGGAAAGTTCAAAAGCATCAGAAACAAACAAAGCTTCTTTCGAGGGGGAGGATTCAGTTTCGTCTCCATCTCATAAAGGCTCAGAAAAAGAGGATTGTTCGGCTCAAAATCCACCTATCGGTAGTACAACCGAGGGGGAGAATTCTACTCCCATAGAGAATGCAACCCTGAGTGAAGACACAGATTATACTTCTCCAGTCGAGGAGGAGAAAGAAACTGAAAGTACAACTGACGAAGGAGAAGGTGATCTATCTAAAGCTGAAGTCGAAGTAAATGCTGAATTGGATCCATCATATTATGACAACCCTATATTTTTCCAAAAGTAGTGTAACGCTCAAATGTCAAATACAACGAAAACTATTTGGAATCAACTAAATTAACCTCAAAAATAAAGTGCTCAAATATCTAAGTTGGGATGCATCAAATATTAGATATCATGCCAAGGTTTCCAAAAACATAAAGAACGTTCAAAACCGGGTTATATTGAAGAAATTATAACCACTCGTATATTTACGACACACCGTTAAAATGCTATTTAACGTAAAAAGTGAAATTTCAATAAAATGCATTTTTGCCTTAAGTATCTAAACAAAAGATGTAGAGTTCGTTAAACTGTAAACGTACATAAAAAGATCACCCAAATTGGACCTCGTATGAAGAAGTTACGAATTTCCAAAGTTTCGTAACAGTAGTAGAGGGCTAAAAACTCGAATTGAAGATCGAGTGTTATTTAGCTAACGCAACCTAAATGAGAGTTGAAGATCTCCACAATAGGAGTAAAATGATAAAAAGACAAACGAAAACCGACGTCGAATAAAGAAACTATGAATTTTTAACGGACTTTAGGAGTCCCGGCCTATTAAAAATATATCATTAAAAATAAAGTCAAAACTAGCTGACGAAGTCTAAATGAAAGTTGTAGAGCATAATCTCACCTACGCATGGATATAAAGAACGCGAAAAACGGAGCCCGTACGCAAAAGTTACGGAATTTAGAAGATGGGAGACTGGAGTACGCCCAGCGTACTAGACCCAGAGTCGAGTCCCATCGGCTGCAACTCTACGCTTAGCTAGACCGGATTCGTAAGCCGTGACGCATTTTTACGCCCCGCGTAACCTAAGTAAGCCCCGCATACCGCGTACGCCCAGCGTACTCCGGTGGTACGCCCAGCGTACGTGACTTTCCAGCACTATAAATAGAGGGCATCAGCTACGGGTTTTGGCACACCATCTCAAACTCCCACATACTCTCTTATACTTTCAAGCCCCAGAAGCTGTCCCGACGCCCTCGGGTTCCACACCCGAGCCCCCGACGAAAGATCTACGCTACCGAGATCCCCGAAGAGCCCGAAGACGCAGCCTTCCTCAGTCGAAGTTCTGCTCAACTCTAGCCTCTCTCTCTTCAAACCAAACGAGTGAGTTCATACCCCTACCTTTCAATTCTTTTAATGTTTTAGGGGGGAAATACAAGTACATTACAAGTCAAAGTATCATTTTATAAACGTAAACGTAATATCTATCTTATAGAGTATCGATACAAACATCTTTATGTTTAAAGGGCTATTATATCACCAAGTTATTTTTACTAAATGGAAACATACTTTCTGAGAAACTATAATGAGTATAGTTAACAAGTTATTCATACATTTTTTCATATACATCTTGACAAGTGAAATACTTTCAAATAAAGTAAAGTCTTTCTTATTGTAAATCTATTTATACCAAGCAATGTGAGACATTCAAACTTCAACGTACTCTTATGTATGCATTTCAAGTCCTGTATTATATACCATAATCTCTTGGAGGGAGAGCGTGATACTTGTGTATAGATCTATACGGGATTGACAACCCCGCACCTAAACTATTAGCTATAGTTAGACCGGCAGGTCTGGGGTGACAAATGTCATAACACTACAACACCTGAAGAATGTTGTTACAGGCAGTCAGTATCAATAGTATGGTTATAAAACTCACATAAATGTATAAAAACAAGTTTGATTTACGAGATTCATATATGCATTCAGTTTTTCCACGTTATTTTTAGCACAAAGTTTATCATCATTATTCAAGTATGAAACACACTAACGCAGTCCAATTCTGGGAACTTTTCAAACCATTTATAGAAAATATTGGATTTTCTGAAAACCTCGTTCATCAATTTACTATCAAAAGGGCATACTTTTCAATGCAAAACACTTATGAACTCACCAACTTAATTGTTAACACTTTTTCGAAACCACTTGTATTTCTCAGGGAATCAGTAATACAGGTAACTACCAACTTTTGAAGAAGGAACGCTAAGGACGTTATTATTAAACATTTATACCATCATATTGTAATATTCTTTTGCTAATATGTATAACGCAACAATATACGTTTTCATTATATATATGATGGTTGTGTTACTTTCTTTACAATATTCAATTGTTGTGATACTACGTGAAGTCATCCACCCCCGAATGTTTCCGCCATTCTGGTTTGGGGGTGTGACAGATTGGTATCAGAGCATTGTTTATAGTGAACTAAGTATATCGAACCACATAAGATATACAAACTATAAATGCAAAGGGGACCAAAAACCCTCTGACAAAACGTTTTCATGAACAATATATTTTCTTTTAAAAATATACATCTTTACTCGCATGTATTAGTCTCGTATCATGACAAGTTTTCTAAAAAGTATTAAGGCAAGTTGCGACACTACGATTGGGAATCGGGGTATGTAATCAGGTCGAGAATAAATATAGCCTGATCAACTATATTTATCCTGGATTTGACCAATATACGTCGAGGAATGGTCATAGTGGACAACAAGCCAAAAACTTACCACATACAAATGACTTTAGATTCACCAATTTGAAATACTATAGGAGTATTGTTAAAAATAATTATACAATGAAACAATTGCGCTCCGTAAGGATATAGTTAAACGTAGGAAGTCGTTAAATAGAAATTTCTTTTCTTATAAAATTCTCATACCTCTATCCTAGTACAGACAAATGGCCGGATTCCATTTACCGGGAGATCCCTACTACCCAAACCAAGGCAACGGCGGCTAGATAGAAGAAGACCCAGTGGAAGACCCAGAGGAAATCGAAGAGGAGGTCGAGGAAGAACTCGAAGAGGAAGTCGAAGAAGAATTCGAAGTCGAAGTCGGAGAGGAATTCGAAGTCGACGAGGAGGTCGAGGAAATTACTAGTGGAACAGACTCCGAGCCGGAAGTAATCGACCCTCCCATCCCTCATCCTCCCGAAATCAGACCATATCAATCGGGACCCATTCCCACGTTGGGAAGCCACCTCTACCACTGGAGCCGCCAGCAAGGTGTACGCCCTCCCTTCGGCATGTGTCAGTGGGGGAGGCTAAGCCGATCGAGCACTTCCTGTTATTGTGGGCACTATAGCTACCCAGAACTACAAGGCGGACAAGCAAGCAGCCAGAGTTCGCGAGATCAATGCTGCTACTCAGGGTAACGCCGCAGGCATCCGCCGTCTGGAAGGACTACATGAGAATACCCAAATCTACATAGGGACGCTTCAGAATCAAATGATAACGGCACTAGCAAAAGTAAGAGAGATGAAGGAACAACAAGCAGATCTCGAGAGGCGCCTGATGGGAGTCAAACAGTAGGATGCCGAATCTAGCTCCAAACGTGCAACATGCCGCAAGTAGAGCTTTCTCAAGCCCCAACAATTTTGTTATAAAATAGGACTTCGGATAAAATTTTTTCCCTTATTTCCTTTTGTATCTGTAATCGGAGACCTCTTGGTAGGTCAAATTTTCCAAACAAGAAGCGTAATGTAACACACGTCAGGTGTGACCTATATACATAAATATGAAGTACTTCTTTGTATACCTCTCGGAACTTATGGGATTAACTAAAATTACTATACCTACCATGAAACCATAAACTAAAGTCAAACCAAATTACAAGATACAACTAACACACGATTGTCAAAACATTAGAAACTTATTGTATTCATTCTTATTTTCTTTACCAGAACATGCCTCCTCGTAGATAAACACGCAGAAACTCAACTTTAACACCATCTCCACCACCTCCTCCAATTATGGATGTCGTTATGTTCCAAACTGTTGTAACCGCTGCTGTAACCGCATCGATGGCTCAAATGAGCAACAACGGATCGGGAGGAGGAACCAACAGCTTTACAAATGGCCAAGGTCAAGGCCGTTCAGGGGTATGCACTTACAAAGACTTCACCAACGGAAAACCTATTCCCTTTTATGGGACTGGGGGAGTATTGGCTCTATCTCAATGGATAGAGAAAACGGAAGCTGTATTCGAAATTTGCGCATGCCCTGAAGAAAGCAAAGTAAAGTTTGCTGCTTTTACTTTCTCTGAACGCGCCCTAACATGGTGGAACGGCCACGTCAAGACACTAACCCTAGTGGTGGAGAACTCCATGGGTTGGGAAAACTTGAAGCGAATACTCCTTCGAGAATACTGCCCAAGAGGCGAGATTCAGAAGCTTGAACAGGAACTGTGGGGCCTTACGATGGTAGGCTCGGACATCGCAGGTTACACCAACAGGTTCAGTGATTTAATAACACTTTGCCTAGGAATGTTGATCTTGGAAAGCCAAAAGGTCGAGAGATACATCTGGGGACTATCACCCCAACTCCGAGGAAGTGTGTTAGCTTCCAAACCCATGACCTTCGACAACGCCAAGGAACTGGCGCAATCTCTCGTTGATCATGGTGTCTGTCAAGGAGTCACGGCTATCATGGCTGAACCAACCAAAGGGAACAGCAACAACGAGATCAATGCCAACAACAACAGCAAGAAGAAATTCTGGAACAAGAGAAAGGGGCAAACTTCGCAAGAACCTTCATAGAAACAAATGGTTGCGGTTCATGCTGCTACTGCTCCCACCACAACTCCTGCTACCCCTGCGCCAACAAAACCATATGCAGGGAACCTGCCCAAGTGCAGCAAATGCAACTACCATCACCACGGTAATTGCCGCGAGATGCACTGTAAGAACTGCGACAGGAAAATGCACACAACCCGTTTCTTTAAGGCACCAGCGCGACCAGTCACTCAAGTTCCTGGTTCTGGGATAAGCCAGGCATGTTATGGGTGTGGAGAAACTGAGCACTTCAAGAGGGACTGCCCCAAGACGAGGAATGTTGGCGGTGTTGGGAGAGTGTTGGCAATAGGTCAAAATGAAGCAATAGCCGACCCAACGATGGTTACGGGTACGTTTCTCCTTAACAACATTTATGCATGCATAATCTTTGACTGCGGTGCGGAGAGGAGTTTTATGAGTCATAAATTCAAACACTTACTTAATCAAAGACCTCAACCACTCAATAAAATATTCACTATAGAAATGGCTAACGGTAAAACGGAAAGCACAAGCGATATTTACGTAGGGTGCACATTAAATTTAAACGAACACTTATTTCAAATCGACCTAAGGCCCATTTCGATAAGAAGTTTCGATGTCATCATCGGTATGGACTGGTTGAGCCTTCACCATGCCGATATACTTTGTCACGAAAGGGTCGTTCGCCTCAATCTTCCAAACGAAGAAACTCTTGTCATTTATGGTGACAAACCTAGTTCAAATTTACAAATCATCTCCTGTGTTAAGGCACAAAAATATCTTCGTAAGGAATACCATGCCTTTTTAGCCGACGTAGTGAACCAGAAACAAGAACCAAAGAACATTAAAGACATTCCGGAAGTCTGCAACTTCCCAGATATTTTCCCAGAAGATCTTCCAGGAATTCCACCAGAGCGCCAAGTTCAGTTCAAAATCGACTTAATCCCCGGAGCTACCCCAGTAGCAAAGTCGCCTTACCGTTTAGCCCCAACTGAGATGCAGGAACTGTCCAGTCAATTAAACGAGCTGTTGAGCAAGGGATTCATCAGACCGAGCTTCTCACCATGGGGAGCACCAGTCCAATTCGTGAAAAAGAAGGACGGATCCTTTCGCATGTGCATCGATCTGAACAAACTCATGATCAAGAACCGATATCCCCTACCGCGCATAGACGATCTGTTCGACCAACTGCAGGTAGCAAGCTTCTTCTCAAAGATCGATCTAAGATCTGGTTATCACCAACTGCGAGTGTTGGAAGGAGACATCCCCAAAACGGCTTTCCGAACACGTTATGGCCACTACAAGTTTGTAGTAATGCCTTTCGGATTGACAAATGCTCCAGCGATGTTCATGGACTTGATGAACCGAGTATGTCGTCCCTTCCTGGATAAATTCATGATCGTGTTCATAGATGATATACTCATCTATTCTAGAAGCCAGGAAGAACACATCCAACACCTACGCCAAGTTTTGGAAACGTTGAATGCAGAAAAGGTTTACGCAAAATTTTCCAAGTGCGAATTTTGGATTCGGAAAGTGGATTTCCTAGCACATGTAGTAAGCAAGGAGGGGATACACGTGGATCCTTCTAAGATCAAGGCAATAGAAAGTTGGATGACTCCAAGGACCCCTACAGAAATCCGGCAATTTTTGGGAATCGCCGGGTATTACCGAAGGTTCATACAGAACTTTTCAAAGATTGCCAAACCACTTACCACCCTAACTCAGAAGAGTGTGACCTTCGACTGGGGAGAAAAACAAGACGCCGCGTTTCAAACGCTAAAGTGAGCCTTATGTAGTGCGCCCATCCTAACCTTGCCAGAAGGAACGGAGGACTTCGTTGTCTATTGCGATGCATCAAACCAAGGACTTGGGTGTGTCCTGATGCAACGAGGGAAGGTCATTGCCTACGCCTCAAGACAACTAAAGACGCACGAAGTGAACTACACAACGCACGATCTTGAGCTAGGAGTAGTCATCTTTGCTCTAAAGATATGGAGGCGCTATCTCTACGACACGAAATGTACGATCTTCACCGACCATAAAAGCCTCCAACATATCCTTAACCAGAAAGAACTCAACCTGAGACAAAGACGGTGGGTAGAACTACTAAATGATTATGAATGCGAGATTCGATATCATCCCGGAAAGGCTAACGTGGTGGCCGATGCACTCAGTCGGAAGGAATACTCGGGCCGCAGAGTGAAATCTTTAACCATGACAATCCATTCACACCCGTCCCCACAAATCAAGGAAGCCCAGATAGAAGCCTTAACATCTGCAAATGTGGAAGGGGAAGCCTTAAGGGGAATGGATAAGAAGTTTGAGGTCAAGAATGATAGAGTTCATTACTTCATGGATCGAATCTGGACGCCGAAGTTTGGCGGATTCAGAGAAGTCGTCATGAACGAAGCCCATAAAACACGATACTCCATACACCCCGGCTCCGATAAGATGTATCTCGACCTCAAGAAATTGTACTGGTGGCCGAACATGAAGGCCCAAATTGCTACCTACGTGAGTAAATGTCTGACGTGCGCCAAGGTGAAGGTAGAATACCAAAAGCCCTCGGCACATGTTAGTCGGCTCTCGGAAAAATATAGTTGAGCAAGCTATATTCTTCCCAGTTCCGATTATATGTCCCAAGGCGTACCTGCACTGCACAACTTATTTATAATACTTCTAAAATGGTCTTATGTGAAACTGTTATTAGTATGAAATGAGTGCATGCTTACTTTACAAAAAATAAATAAATTTAATTTCAAAAGTATGACTCTTCTCAGAGTGTTTTTGCCCAGTTGAGTTTATAGTTGTATACCAAAAATGGTTTTGATATACTTAATTCACTATAAACAATGCTCTGATACCAATCTATCACACCCCAAACCAGAACGGCGGAAACGTTCGGGGGGCGGAGGACGTCATATTCAGTATCATAACAGTTCTTAGAAAGGAAAAGTACACACCACCATACATATATAAAGGTTTTAGAAATGTTTACATCATTGTATTCATTACATGCTCAAAAGATAAATGCATAAACATCTTTCAAAAGAAGTAATTAATGCCAACGCGTTAATCTCCAAAAGTTGATTTCCAAACCTGCTTAGCGGTTCCCTGAGAATACAAGTTATTTCAAAGAGAAAGTGTCAACAATTAAGTTTGTGAGTTCATAAGTGGTTTAGAAAGTTTGTATGCCATTCCAAATTGAGTGTATGTTTTCCAAGAAAATCCCTTATTTTCTTATAAAAGTGTGAAATGCATGAGAATATATGTATTGAATAATATAGATAGTTGAATCAAGAAAATCCCTTATTTTCCTATTAGTTGTTTGCTTTGTATACAGGGAAAATCCCATATTTTCCTAAAGTAATAGTTAGCCTAATGTCCCAGACTAAAAACCGCAAGCAAAAGACATGCTTTAGAAGGTTGAAGCATAGATTTATATAAGAAAACCTACTAGAAGATTTCAGTTTGTTAGATGAAGAATAGTTTTAATAACTACTCATTCATCAATCAGAAGTACTATAATAATTGTATATCCGATGTGTTTTATAACCATACTAAACATAATATGCCTATAGCGACGTTCTTCAGGCGTCGTAGCGTTATGACAAACTATCACCCCAAAGGACGGACTGTAGCTAACAGTCAGGGCGCGGGATCATGACTTCCCGTATAGATCTATACACATTTGACACGTTCTCCGAACGGGAGACTCTGGTTATAGACAGGACTTGAAGCGATACCTTCTAGCAAAAAGGCAGTATTTGAAGATATACATGTCTCACGGATTCTCAACTAAGTCTGTATTAAAGTAATAGATTTGTATGCAAAGATCATCCTTTCTCACAAAGTTTTGACAATGCATAAATCATAAGTTTTTAAAATGTATTAAAACGGTTTAGCAACGAATGATACTTTGGAATTACTAAATACTTTGTATAAATCTAGTGCATGCAAAGTATGACAAGAGTTTTCACATAGTAGTAATAAATCACAAGTGATTCATTTGATAAAAACGAGTAAGGTGAAATTTTATGAAATACACGATAATAACCATATGTTTACTTGTATTCCCCCCCCCCCCCTTAAAAGAGTATAAAAAGCATTTAAAACGTATTTAAAGTGTGTTTGCAGGGGCACGGAAAATGAGGCAAAACGCAAGAGAAACGAGAGGAAATGAGCAAGTTTTCCCGGAACCCTCGCATCCCTTTTATAGGGGTTGAGAGGCCTCGGTACGCGGGGCGTACCCGTGCGTCATGCATGACCGAGTCCTCGACTGCCCCGGAGTTCGGATGGGACGGGGCGTAGCTCGCATAGGGGGCGACGCGGACGAACCGGGGCCCTTGATTTGAGTATGTGGGGCGTACGAGGGTACGCAGGGCGTACCTCGGTCCTATCTGCTGACTCCTCTTCGGATATTACCAAGAGTTTATAATTAAATTTATATTTATTTTAAATAAACTTCTAAAATTCATATCTCCTTCATACGAACTCCGTTTTCGACGTTCTTTATATCCACGCGTAGGTGAGACTATGATCTACAACTTTCGTTTAGATTCCGTCGGCAAATTCCGAAATTATTTTTATTATTTATTTTTAAAAATTTCGGGGTAAGAAAATTCGTTAATAATTCATAACTTTTTCATACGATGTCCGTTTGGGCGTTCTTTTTATGTACGTTTGCAGTTTAATGATATCTATGACTTTCATTTAGACACCTAAGGTCAAAGAGTATTTTATTGAAACTTTGTGTTTTTACATAACTTCGTATTGCCGGTTTTTGTCGGAAAACTTAGAATGGTCATAACTTCTTCGTTATAACACGGATTTTAGTGTTCTTTATATGCTTGGAAACCTTAAGACGATATCTACTACATAGCGTAATCCAAACAGAGCTTTCAAATACTTCATTTTTCGATGATATTCTATTTACTTTTTCAAAGAGGTTACAAGACTCGATTTTCAATGACCTGAAATGACGGGTTGTTACAACTATGTTCTCGAAAGTTTGACCTACATCCCTATGATGCAGTCCTAACACGGATTGGAAGTAAGGTAAAGAATCTACTACTGACGACGGTCACCCCTCTGGTGAACTCTCAGTTCAGCCAGTTGACGTTTATGTCAAGTAGGTGTCTTTCGTACACCTTTTGGATCGGAGCTCTATGACTTCGGCTCGTGATTCAGCCAGTGCTTGCAGCAGGGTTTCATGGTTTCTCTCTGATCTCTCGCGAGCATCTTCTAGACGAATGGTGCGGAGGGTATGCATTCTCGCATTAGCGACATCTTCGGTAATCTGATGTAGGGCTCTCCTGCCTTGAATATCATTTCGGGCCACTCTGCGGACCAAGATTGGCAAGGTTCTGACTGCTGAGCCCCCATTGCTCAGGTCGTAAAAGCTTCGGTCGCCATTAAATGGCATGGGTTGATCTTGTCCTTGGCTCCATGTTTCCAAGCATTCCACCCACTCAGGCGTCGGGCCATGAAAAGCCGGACGAGGGTTAGGAATTTGAAAGGGAGCTACCTGGGGTAGGTTCTGAAACTCTGGTTCGGAGTTAGCATCGTTCAAAAGGTTTTCGTCATGGTGATCATTCAAAGGGATAGGATGATCATTCTCTGGTTCTTCTTCAAACCATCCAGCAATGACCTCATTCGGAAGGTACTGGTTGCCGTGGGGATGGAGTCCAGCCATGTTATCTATGCGAGAATTGGGGTAAGAAATAGTTATTAGACGAACTATCTAGATAATTATTTAGAAAATCTTCATCAGTTACATCGCTATTTGTGAAGTGCATACCAGTTATATGTAATCCAAACAGGATAGACCTTCGAATATGTGACCTTAACTTCCAAATTCACACAGAATCGGGGTAAAGTAAAATTTCACAGATTCTAAGTCTATAACATCCTAATTACATATATCCTCAGTGTATCCACTTAGCAACTATCAACTTAGTAATGAAGATCCCGTTTTAGTTCTCAAGTATAAAGTACTTATAGTAACACCAAATACTCCTATAGTATTTTAAGTTTAATGTTATGTTCTATTGTTCTCATTGTGGTAGGGTTGGTAAGATTTTAGACTTGGTGCAACCACACAATTAAACTTAGGCACATGCTAGTCAACCATCGGATAATATAGGTGATCAGGCTATATCTTCCCAGTTTTAACCATATGTCTCTAAGCCCACTTGTGTTGCCCAACAATCGTAATTCTTTTGTACTGTCCTAGTGACACTGATTTTACTATGAATGCAGGCACGTATACTTTATTAAATATTTTATTATTTAAAGTATAGACTTTGGGTCAGAGTATTTTTAATCCCTTATGTATTTATAGTTAGTATCTCTTTTATGGGTTGATATACTTAATTCACTATAAACAATGCTCTGATACCAATCTGTCACACCCCAAAACCAAGAACGGCGGAAACGTTATGGGGCGGAGGACGTCATGTACAGTATCACAACAATGTAAAGTAGTAAACAAGCAACAACATCATCCATTACATTAATAATATAATTATTATACAAATGTGTTCTGTCAAATTTTGATAAACACTAAAGCATAAATCAAAATGAAAGATGAGTCTTCAACGAGCTCCATCTTACCAAATCCGTGCATCTGTACATGTCTATGATGACCTGAGGATACAAGTAATTTTGAAAGCGAGTATCAGCTTTAAAGCTGGTGAGATCATAAGTATTTTAGTGTTTTAATTTGTATGTAAGAATTTGTATATTTATGAACGTTAAGTATGGAAAATGTATATGAACTGTAAATGTAAAAATGTTTGTAAAACAACTGTAAACGTTTGAAAAACTCTAGAAATCCCTATGATTCCTACTATTATATAACGCGTGTCTTCTACCAAGACCTAACTGTTCTCAATGTAGTCTTCTACCAAGACTTAACTGTTCTAAATGTTTGTTTCTTGTAAAAGTGTGTAATTTTCCCAAGTGTAACTATCATTATAAAAATATAGTTTTTACATTAAATGCTTAAGTGAAATGATCACTAAATATAAGAAAAGGGAAAAATAAATGTAGTACTGTAGTGTTGTATTATAGGAACTACTGCTGTACTAACTACCTGAAACCGGATTAAAGTATCATGTGATTAATTGTACCATACTATCGACTGAGTAACAACGACAAATGTAGGTCGTAAAAAGGTATGACGTTTGGCACCCGCAGACCTGCAGGTCCGGCTGTAGCTAGCAGCAAGGTGTAGGATAGTCAATCCAATATAGATCTATACACAAACTCACGCTCTCCCTCCAAGAGAATTTTGGCAACAACTCGGGCCATGACATTTAAGGCATGCTCCGATACAGTGGATCACAATTATTAATGTATTCATGGATATGTAATGTAATGAATTGTTCTAGCTGTAATGTACGTGCTCTCTACCTAGTAAGTATAGTAATGTACTCGTTCTTGTATCGTTGTATATGCTCTTCCTAGTATGGTTGTATATGTTCTTCTCTAGTATAGTTGTATATGTTCTTCTCTAGTATAGTTGTATATGTTCTTCTCTAGTATAGTTGTATATGTTCTTCCCTAGTAGTAAGTGTTGACTCATGAATGAACTGACTCATAGTATGATATTATGCTCTAGTAATAGTTCTAGTATCTTCCTAAACTACCCATATGGTAGTTTACTAGTAATCTAACTGATACGTATGGACATGGATGTATACCCTTGCTACTCAAGGGCATGGGATGAACTGGAAGGGCCTTTATGACTATATATGTACATATGATATATAACTAATATTTAAACGACCTTCGGACGAGTACCCGATATCCCACCAGACCACATCTCAAGCGCGAAAAGGAAATAGGGTGGATAGCCTTCCTAAGTATTTTAAACATTTCTTATATAACTATACATATAGAGGCATGCAATTTATGATATAAAAGCATAAATAAGTTTTGTAAAACCTTTGAACATAAATATTTTCTAAGAAAATATCGACTTGATGTCGATCTATAAAACGGTTTCGAAGGCATGGGTTTGATAAAACGGTTTAGTATAAAGAAACCTTTGTTTCAAACACAAATGTAAATAAGTTTGAAAAGTAATATACAGAGTAAAATGTAAAGAGAAATAAGGAGTTTTAAATACATAAAGTGTTTATGAAAGACATTTGAAGGAAACTGTTTAGTAAAACGGCTAATGAGTAGCCAATCATTTGAATGTTGCTTATTAATCACATATGATTGATATAATAATTAGCATAATTCTACTTGTATCCCCCCCATAAAACATTTAAATACAGTTTAAAAAATTGATTAAGGGGTATGAACTCACCTGTAGTGAGTGGTTCTTATGAAAATGTTGGATCAGTTGCTAAGTATCAAGTGGTGGCTTGAGTAGACACGCGAATCCTATTTAGCATATATTGGCACACATATGAATATAAATAGTGTTATGAACAACTAATAAGTGAAATGGGGACCACCTTAGGGACTTGTAAACACTTATATTGAAGTGTTACAACCATATATGATTGTATGAAGGGGTATAAGGCTTTACAAAGGAGTGTATGGACAAAATACACACTATATGTGTGTGTGCGGCCAGGTGTGTGGCCTAGTGTGCTGCCAGCACATGTGTGTGGCCCTGTGTGCGGCCATGTGTGATGCCAGATGGTGTGTGCTGCCATGTGTGCGGCCAGATGGTGTTCTTGGTGTTCTTGGTACCTTTTATGAAGATCTTCAAGGAGAATGGATGATACTTGAGAGGATTTCGAGTTCTATGCTTGAAGAAATGAAAGAAGTGTTCAAAAATGACTAAGTGTGGTATATATAGGTGGAGTGTGCGTTTGGGAACGGTGTGAGGCCGCAAACACATGTGTGTGGCCGCACACTCAAGTGTGTGGCCGCACACTCCATGTGTTGGAGTGTTTGGCCTCTTTTTGATTCCTACACTTTGAGTTAACCCATTTCCACACTCCAACCTTGATTATAACACGTTTAGAACGCTCCATTAGATCCTAAATGGTACTACAAGATAGCAAAACGAGTCTATTATTGATAAGAAATGAAGAATGCAAGCTAGAAATTTTCGGGTTGTCACATCCTCCGCCCCAAAACATTTCCGCCATTCAGGTTTTGGGGTGTGACAGATTGGTATCAGAGCATTATTTATAGTGAATCGAGTATATCAACCCATAAAAGATGTACAAACTATAAACACAACGGGATTAAAACACTCCGACCAAGAGTTTATAATTTTAAATAATAAAATATTTAACCAAGTATACATACCTGTATTCAAACTAAAATCAGTGTCACTAGGATAGAACAAAAGTATTACGATTTTTGAACATCACAAGTAGACTCGGGGATGTATGGTCAGTTCTAGGAATAACATAGTCTGATCAACTATGTTGGTCCGAGAAGTGATTAGCATATGCCCAAGGATGGTTGTGAGGCTGCAACAAGTCTACAAACTTACCAACACTACTACAACGAAAACATTAGAACATAACATAAACTTAAAATACTATAGGAGTATTTTTTGTTACTATAATTCTTATCTGAGAACTAAAGGTCTTTATTAATAGGTTAATAGTTACTAAGTGGATACGCTAAGGTTATATGTGACTAGGATGTCATAGACTAAGAATCAATGATCTTCGCTTTATTTCATGTTCCTTGTTTGGTTGTGGATTTGAAGTTAGGGTCACTTATTTGAAGGTCTATCCTGTTTTGATTACATGTAACTGGTATGCACTATGCAAGTTTTCAACTTATAAATATCATTTTATAATTATCTAGTTAGTACGTCTATTAATTATGTCTTTATCCCTATTCTCGCATAGATAACATAGCTGGATTACATCCCCACGGCAACCCGTACTTCCGTAACCAAGGTAACGGAGGATAGCCCGATGCAGAGCCGGAAGAGAATCATCCAATCCCTCTGGATGACGACTTCATAGAGAACTTATCGGAGGAGTCTGACTCTGAACCCGAAGTCAACAACCTACCCCCAGTGGCTCAAATCCCTAATGCTAACCCTAGTCCAGCATTTCAAGGCCCCACACCTCTGTGGGCAACAAACTTGAACAGATGGAGCCACGAACAGGGTCAACCTTACCTTACAATGCAGATCGAAGCTTTTATAACTTGAGCGAGGGAGGCTCAGCGGACAGAGTCCTGCCTATCCTGGTCTGTAGGATTGCTCGTAGTGATGAGCAGGGTAGAGCGGCCATCAACCCAATCATGGAAGTTGATGCCGATTCGGGAGTCAATATCGTTCGCATTCTCCATCTAGAGTCTGATTATGAAAGGACTCAGAATCAGAACTGCAGAGAGATCTTACTGCAACCCAAGCTGAATTTAGGGAACTTCCTGCTCGACAGGCAATCTCTGAAAGGCGCATGAGAGACATGGAGCGTCATCTGTCATAATCAAGGAAGCATTCTAGTGGTTCTCGTCGTAGATAGAGCCTACTCAGCTTTCTCTTTTAGATATAACTTAGTCTATGTAAAAACTCTAGTTTAATTTCCTATCTATATGAAGACTTTGAATCTGTTAAGTCTTGTTACGTCGTAACTCTGTCAAAATTTTCCTATCTTGGTCTAATGTAGGACCTACTTCTAGTTCATTTTTCCCGAACTTGTTACATTTGTAATACCAGTACTATTGAAGAATATCTAATCTCAGCGAAATTAATATCCAATTGCTTTCATCTTTCTAGTACTAGATCTGCATTCAATCATACTTCCATTTTGTTGTTGGGCTATGGAGAGTTAGTCCATGAGTCACTCTCATCAATCTCCCTATTGAATTCTTAACCATATCTTCATATTTTTAATCTTATAGCCACAAGATGCCTCCACGTCGATCAGCGAGAGGCACTCCTTCGATAACTCCAAATCAAACTCCAACTCCTCCTCCTCAATACAACCCAACAGCTATCCAAGCTGTTGTGAATGCGGCTGTTACTGCAGCTTTAGCACAATTCACCACTACCGGTACTAGTGGGAGTCGGACATATGTTCCTCCTACTGTTGTCGAAGCTCCAGTATGCGCTAGAGAGTGCTTGTACAAGGACTTGACCATATGCAAACCCAGGGCCTTCAATGGAACTGGCGGAATCATTTCCCTCTTGCAATGGTTCGAGAAGATGGAGTCGATCTTTGAGTTCTGCTCCTGTCTGGGAGGGAGCAAGGTAAAATTTCCGCCTGCACCTTCGCGGACCGAGCTTTAATATGGTGGAATAGCCATCTTAAGTTACTATCCATTATAGTGTCAAATGCTATAGGTTGGGTAGCTCTTAAGGAGCTCATGATCGAAGAATACTGCCTGAGGGGCGAAGTTCAAAAGCTGGAGCAGGAGCTCTGGAGCATAACCATGAAGGGCTCCGACATAGTTTCTTACACTGCCAGATTCAGCGATCTGGTAGTGCTATGTTCAGGGATGGTCCCTTCTGAAGCAAAGAAGGTGGAGAGGTATATCTGGGGGTTGGTGGCTCCATTTCAGGGGAATGTACTCGCTTCAAACCCCGCTATCTTCGATAGTGCCAAGCGATTGGCACAACAACTCATTGACCATGGGGTCCGTACCCAGTTAGCAACAACAACCCTAGCTATCTCAGAAACCTCCAAGGCCACTGATAATAGAGGTATTATTAATTACGATTGTGTTGTGTAACACTAAACACCTTTACAGTTGAGATTCTTAATCGAGCTCTTCTGAGGTGTTGAAGCTTTAATCATTCAACATATTCAAGCCATATTCGTGTTCACTTTTACATACTTATTTGACTGCATGCTTAGAATCAATCGTTCCTGATAGAAAACCGTTCTAACAATTTTAACATTAGATTTCCTTTTGTTTATGATTTCATAAGGTGTGATGTCAAAACAATGAAGAATGAAAGAATGATTTTGCGTAAAGCAAGCTGTCGAAACTGTGACAACCCTAAATTTCTATTTTGTACAAACCATGCACTTCAATCGAAGTCAGACTCGTTTTTAGCTATCTTCTAGGACTATTTGGAGTCTGTTTGAGCATTTTGAGCCTAAGTACACCAAAGGAATGTGTGATAGGAAGTGTCTATTGAGGTTAGAAACTAACAATCAAGCTTTAAACATCATCATGTGGAGTTTACGGCCACACCATGTGAGTTTACGGCCGTAAACACATGGTGGTTGTAAACTCATGTTATATACATGATATTCCATGATTTCTTCCTCATTATTCATCTTTTAAAGGCTAGAATTCGATTTTCTCTCAACTATCATCAAGAAATTTCATCTTGATCTTCAATCTAGTAAGTAATCCTTCCATTTTCAAGTTGATATCCTTCAATTTCTAGTGAATGTACATGATTTCATCTATGAAATCTCTTCTTTTGGATAGATCTTCAAGTGCTCTTCATTTCACCAAGAACACAATAGTGTTTTTGGACCTTAATCGCCCTATCAAGCCTCTTTATCGTAAAAACTCTTTCCTTAGCTTGATATATACTTGAATCACATGATAAACACCTAGAAATCATCATGAAATCAAGAACAAAAGGTTGTTTATGGCCAAGAGCATCTCCCTTGGCCGTAAACCCTAATTAGTGGGGCATTTGGACCTTAAACTCTTCCTAAGGCTTAGACATGAGACTAGATCACTTCCTTCATGATTGTAAGACCTTAACACACAAAATGGTAAAAAATACCATGAGTTTACGGTCGTAAACTCATTGTGCCATAAACCCATGGGCCGTGAACTCATGGGGGTTTTACCAATTGGGTCGTAAACTCCTATGTGAGGCCCTACACCCCCTTATATGCAACCCTATCTAGTTTAACAATTCATAACAAGTGTTTCCTAGTCCCTAAGGTTGTTCCATTTCAATATTAGATGTTATAAACACTAATTAGATGCGTATATGTATCAATATATGATAAATAGGATATGTATGTGTGTGTTCAAGTCTTCACTTGGCACTTAGCATCCTATACCACTCGTTCATCCAAACCACCCACTACAGGTGAGTTTATACCCCTTAATCTACCTTTTAAATGATTTTAAATGCTTTTATGGGGTGGAATACAAGTTGAATCACTATAGTTATTTTATCAATCAGATGTGATTAATAACTATCAACCAAATGGATTTACTATACTTTTAACTGTTTTATCAAACAAACTGCTTCAAAATGTTTATCAAACTCTTTTACATGTTAAACTCTTCATTGAACTTATATATTTTCAAAACCATGTCTAATGTATATATATATATATATATATATATATATATTTATATAAGTAAGGTTGGAAGGACTTAGGACTGATAACTCACTTTATTTCATGTTCCTTGTTTTGTTGTGGACTTAGAGTACCATGTTGTTTGTCCGAATGTCGTTTGATCCTTAGTTATGTATTATGTATATATGTATAGACATAAAAGGTTTTATCTCAGTTCAACACACTCAGTCATACAAACAACTCTACTAGTAAACTATAATAGGTATAGTTTAGGAAGTCACTACTCACTATTTCTAGTACAACAAAACATACAAGAGTCAATTCATTCATGAGTTAATATAAATATACTATGATGAGAAAATAAGAGAGTAAACTATTATGAGAAACAGAATGAATATACTATTATGAGAAGCAGAACGAATATACTATGATGAGAAACTAAGAGAGTATACTATTATAAGAAACAAAACGAATATACTATAATGAGAAACTAAGAGAACATACAATACACTACACTATGCTATAAAATAGAACATACTATGATGAGAAACAAAGAGAACATACTACAGAACATACACTACACTAGTACATACAATACATATACAAGAATACTATAACATAAATGTGAGTCCCTATTTTGGGGCATGGCATCACTGCTATGGCTCGTTTTGTAACCAGAGTCTCCTGGAGGGAGAGCATGAATTTGTGTATAGATCTATATGGGACTGACCGTCCTACACCTTGCTTCTAGCTATAGTGGGAGCTGCAGGTCTACGGGTAACAAATGTCATACCATTTCGACGTCTTCGAGCGCCATGTCTTAATAGTCGATCAAGTATGGTTACAATCATATCACATTATACCTTAATGAAAAACCAGGTTAAGGTAGTTAGTACTACACTAATTACCATAATACAACACTATAGTACTTTGTTATTTTCCCGTTGCATTCACATTGTGATCTTCTCACATAAACGGTAATGTATAAACTATATTTTGTTAATGATAGTGACACTTGGGAAAATACACACTTTTACAAGAAACAAACATACAGAACATTTGATGCCTTGGTAAAAGGGTACTTGTAGTAGAAAATATAAGATTTTCTAGGAGATACAAACATTTACTACAAACATTACAAACTTATACATCAAACACTTACAAACATTTTCGTACAAACAATGACACTAAAATGCTTATGAACTCACCAGCTTTAAAGCTGATAAACTCTTTCAAAATAACTTGTATTCTCAGGTCATCAGTAGACTGGAACTGATGCCAGGTTTTGATAAGATGGAGCACATTCAAGACTCATCTCTTATTTTGATTCATATTTTTGGTGTTTTTTAACTATACAGAAAACACTTGTATTAAAGTATATTATTAATGCGATGGATGATGTTGTTGCTTGTTTACTATTATTCTTTGTTGTAATATTGTACATGACGTCCTCCGCCCCAGAACATTTCCGCCGTTCAGGTTTTGGGGTGTGACAGATTGGTATCAGAGCATTATTTATAGTGAATCGAGTATATCAACCCATAAAAGATGTACAAACTATAAACACAACGGGATTAAAACACTCCGACCAAGAGTTTATAATTTTAAATAATAAAATATTTAACCAAGTATACATACCTGCATTCATACTAAAATCAGTGTCACTAGGATAGAACAAAAGTATTACGAATTTTGAACATCACAAGTAGACTTGGGGATGTATGGTCAGTTCTAGGAATAACATAGTCTGATCAACTATGTTGGTCCGAGAAGTGATTAGCATATGCCCAAGGATGGTTGTGAGGCTGCAACAAGTCTACAAACTTACCAACACTACTACAATGAAAACATTAGAACATAACATAAACTTAAAATACTATAGGAGTATTTTGTGTTACTATAATTCTTATCTGAGAACTAAAGGTCTTTATTAATAGGTTAATAGTTGCTAAGTGGATACGCTAAGGTTATATGTGACTAGGATGTCATAGACTAAGAATCAGTGATCTTCGCTTTATAATTATCTAATTAGTACGTCTATTAATTATGTCTTTATCCCTATTCTCGCGTAGATAACATGGATGGATTACATCCCCACGGCGACCCGTACTTCCCTAACCAAGGTAACGGAGGATAGCCCGATGCAGAGCCAGAAGAGAATCATCCAATCCCTCTGGATGACGACTTCGCAGAGAACTTATCGAAGGATTCTGACTCTGAACCCGAAGTCAACAACCTACCCCCAGTGGCTCAAATCCCTAATGCTAACCCTAGTCCAGCATTTCAAGGCCCCACACCTCTGTGGGCAACAAACTAGAACAGATGGAGCCACGAACAGGGTCAACCCTTACCTTACAATGGAGATCGAAGCTTTTATAACATAAGAGAGGGAGCCTCAACCGACAGAGTCTTGCCTATCCTGGTCCGTAGGATTGCTCGTAGTGATGAGCAGGGTAGATCGACCATCAACCGAATCATGGAAGTTGATGCCGATTCAGGAGTCAATATCGTTCGCATTCTCCATCTGGAGTCTGATTATGAAAGGACTCAGAATCAGAACTGCAGAGAGATCTTACTACAACCCAAACTGAAGTCAGCGAACTTCCAGCTCGACGGGCAATCTCTGAAAGGCGCATGAGAGACATGGAGCGTCATCTGTCATAATCAAGGAAGCTTTCTAGTGGTTCTCGTCATAGATAGATCCTACTCAACTTTCTCTTTTGGATATAACTTAGTCTATGTAAAAACTCTAGTTTAATTTCCTATCTATGTGAAGACTTTGAATCTGTTAAGTCTTGTTAGGTCGTAACTCTGTCAAAATTTTCCTATCTTGGTCTAATGTAGGACCTACTTCTACGTCATTTTTCCCAAACTGGTTACATCTGTAATACCAGTACTATTAACGAATATCTAATCTCAGGGAAATTCATATCCAATTTCTTTCATCTTTCTAGTACTAGATCTGCATTCAATCATACTTCCATTTTGTTGTTGGGCTATGGAGAGTTAGTCCATGAGTCACTCTCATCAATCTCCCTATTGAATTCTTAACAATATCTTCATCTTTGTAATCTTATAGCTACAAGATGCCTCCACGTCTATTAGCGAGACGCACTTCTCCGATAACTCCGAATCAAACTCCAACTCCTCCTCCTCAATACAACCCAGCAGCTATCCAAGATGTTGTGAATGCGGCTGTTACTGCAGCTTTAGCACAATTCACCACTACCGGTACTAGTGGGAGTCGGACATATGTTCCTCCTACTGTTGTCGAAGATCCAGTATGTGCTAGAGAGTGCTTGTACAAGGATTTCACCAGATGCAAACCCAGGGCCTTCAATGGAACTGGCAGAATCATTGCCCTCTTGCAATGGTTCGAGAAGATGGAGTCGATCTTTGAGATCTGCTCCTGTCTGGAAGGGAGCAAGGTAAAATTTTCCGCCTGCACCTTCGCGGACCGAGCTTTATTATGGTGGAATAGCCATCTTAAGTTACTATCCATTATAGTGGCAAATGCTATAAGTTGGGTAGCTCTTAAGGAGCTCATGATGGAAGAATACTGCCTGAGGGGCGAAGTTTAAAAGCTGGAGCAGGAGCTCTGGAGCATAACCATGAAGGGCTCCGACATAGTTTCTTACACTGCCAGATTCAGCGATCTGGTAGCGCTATGTTCGGGAATGGTCCCTTCTGAAGCAAAGAAGGTGGAGAGGTATATCTGGGGGTTGGTGCCTCCATTTCAGGGGAATGTACTCGCTTCAAACCCCGCTACCTTCGATAGTGCCAAGCGATTGGCACAACAACTCATTGACCATGGGGTCCGTACCCCGTTAGCAACAACAACCCTAGCCATCTCAGAAACCTCCAAAGCCACCGATAACAAGCAAAAGTTCTGGGATGACAAGAAGAAGAAGAACATTGCACAGAAAGCTACCAAAAAGCAGCTGGTCGTGGCGGTTCATGCTGCGATAGCACCTGCCGCTGCTACTCCGGTAAAGCAGTATGCTGGAAACTTGCCGAAGTGCAACAAATGCAACTTCCACCATACTGGACCCTGTCGATGATGTGCTCTAACTGCAATAGGAAGGGGCACACTGCCCGTTTCTACAAATCTCCGACAAGGCCAATCACCCAGGTCCTCGGTGCTGGTGTGGGCTAGGCTTGCTTTGGTTATGGCAAGGTGGGCCACTACAAAAGGAACTGCCCACAGTGGTCACTGGTATGTTTCTCCTCGATAACTCTTGTCGGTGGAGTGGGAAGAGTTTTAGCTATAGGCCACGAGGAAGCAGTTGCCGACCCCACAGTGGTCACTGGTATGTTTCTCCTCGATAACTCTTGTGCATGCATACTGTTTGATAGTGGAGCGGAGAGGAGTTTCGTGAACCAAATATTTGCTCATTTACTTAAGCAAAAAAATCACGAACACTTAAAAAACCGTTCACTATAGAAATGGCTAACGGATAGACTACGAGCACTAGCAGTATATACATAGGATGTACTCTCACTCTAGATAGCCATTCATTTCCAATCGACCTCATGTCGGTCTTAATTAAAAGTTTCGACGTCATTATCAGCATGGATTGGTTGAGTCTGCATCGCACTGACATCATGAGTTACGAAAAAGTTGTTCGTCCTAACCTTCCATCTAGCGAAACTCTTATTATCTACGACGATAAACCCGGCACGAGCCTTCGTATCATCTAAAGTATTCAAGCTCAAAAGTACTTGTGTAAGGAATATCACGCATTCCTTGCACACGTTATCGATATGAGCCAAGAAACGAAAGACCTAAAAAACATTCTTATAGTATGCGATTTTCCCGACATCTTTCCAGAAGAACTTCCAGGATTACCTCCGCAGCGTCAAGTCGAGTTCAGAATCGACTTAGTTCCAGGGGCTACGCCAGTAGCCAAATCACCCAATCGTCTAGCACCTGGGGAGATGCAAGAACTTTCCGGTCAACTTAACGAACTGCTCAGCAAGGGCTTTATAAGACCAAGCTTATCACCCTGGGGAGCTCCGGTCTTGTTCATCAAGAAGAAAGACAGATCGTTCCGTATGTGCAATGACTACAAAGAACTAAACAAGCTTACCGTTAAGAATTGTTACCCTCTGCCTCGCATAGATGATTTACTCGACCAACTGCAAGGAGCAAATTACTTTTCAAAGCTAGATCTGAGATCCGAGTGTCACCAGTTACGAGTGCTTGAGGAGGATGTTCTGAAGAAAACCTTCCGAACTCGTTACGGACACTACGAGTTCGTAGTGATGCTATTCGGATTGACTAATGTACCCGCAGTATTCATGGACATAATGAATAGAGTATGTCGTCCTTACTTGGATCGGTTCGTCATTGTCTTCATTGATGACATACTTATCTACTCTCGTAGTAAGGAAGAGCATAGTAAGCATCTACGTCAAATCTTGGAAACATTACGATCAGAGAAGCTCTACGCGAAGTTCTCTAAATGCGAGATTTGGATACGAAGAGTCGAATTCCTGGGTCACATAGTTAGTGAAGAGGGAATTCATGTATAACCGAAGATGCCTACAAAAATTCGCCAATTTCAAGGCCTCATTGGCTACTATTGCGGATTCATACTGAACTTCTCGGGAATTGCGAAACCTCTTACGACTTTGACCCAAAAGGGCATGGCCTTTGACTGGGAAGAGAAGGAAAAGAAAGCGTTCCAAACGCTGAAACGAGCCTTATGCACTGCACCGATATTGTCCCTCCGAGAAGGAATACAAGACTTCGTGGTCTACTGCTGTTGGGATTAAAACCCTAATTGTGATTTGATGAACAAGATGCGGAAAATAAGAACAACACAAATATGAAGATTACGTCGAATGATCACTCGATTTAATGAATTGTGAGGAACAAATTACACTTAAGAAATAAGAATCTAACTCTACAAGAAACCTCACAACGTGGCGGCTACATTTTGCCTAACTCTTAACCCTAATAATGAATAATACATGACTATTTATAGGGATAATACAAGTCTTAGGATTTTAACCTACACTTCATCAAGGGGCCCATTGCCATCATCCATGGAGTGCTTTGAAACCCTACAATCTCCCCCTCAAAGTATGGAATGGATGACAATGCTTTAACTTCCAAAACAAGCATCTAGCAAATAAAAAGATCTTGCAACGAGGAATAGATGAAGCAATCCACGAATCTTGATTCTTCAATAGTCTTCAAACACGGGCTCTAGGATATATAAATCAAGCACTTAAGTAATTTCTTTAAACTTCATTTTCGAATGTAATCCCAAAAAATCTTCATGAAAACCAAACCCGCCATAAAAACCCATTTCAGAACAAAGAAACCGAATCACTTCTTGTCTTTGAAGAGCTCTCCCTCCAACTCACAACGATCTTCAAATAAGCTAATGATATAAACCATCAAACAATATCATGTAACAACCCAAACTTTAAGATTCGTAATGCCACTTGATCGAGAAAATACTTGAAGTCGGAGATATAACAAGTCCTTAACAGAGCTCGATAAAGAACTTCCGCTGTAAAGGATACTTCTTTGTAAAAGCTTTAGCAGAGCTCGATGAAGAACTTCCACTGTAAAAGCTACCTTCATAATTCTACCACAAGCTTTATCAAAAATCTTTAACTTTGAAAAGTCACAAATACAATTTCGAATGGCCATACCAAATTCTCCCCTGATTTATAATCGAAAACGTGATTATAAAGCCTTCTTATGGTCATGAGAATGATCTTGAATGGATAAAAATTACTGTGCTCCCCCTCGACAAAATGATATATACAAGGAAGTATAAAATCCGAAAAAGTCATGAAAATTTGTCGTTATCACGAAAAAGGACGTTCCGAACCGCCAATACTTGATGAAATCTTTATTTTTCTGTTCACGAAAAAATATGTGCGTTAAAAAATTCAAAACTGTTCACCATCCCTCAAATTTGCAAACTTTCCAAAAAATGGGCTGAAACTGTCACATTGCTGAAAGTCAGGGGACTAAATAGAAATTCTGCATCAATTTCTCTTTGATTTGTAACAATTTTTGAATTTGATCCAAAACTGCCAAGCTGTGAAAACATCAGGGACCAAAAGTATCAAATCGTTGAAGTTTCAGGGACAAAATATGAAACATTAAGTCTTCTTCCCTAATATACTCCTGATTAAAGGAACTGAACGGTGACACAAACTCGTATACGTATCTTGAAGAACACGAATCTAATATCCTATTTACTTTCGTTCCAAGTGCTAAAAAACGAACCCAATCATAGGTTCGCTTCCGATTCGGTCGAATACAGCCCAAAATGAATCTAGATTCGTTCCTTTCGCTCCGATTTCAAATGGACACATACCGAAAGTGAATCTCAGGTTTGTTCCGAATCCGTCAATTACACTCCTAAAGCGAACCCAACCAAACGTTCAGTTCCATTCGGTTCCAATTTTTGGACACTAACCCAAGTTCGCTTCTTGTGAGTTTCGTTTCCAATTTCGTTGATTATTCCCTTTAGCGAATGTTCACAGGAAGGACTTTAAAGGCAATTTTGACTTTTCATTTTGACTGTCGTTCATCCCAATTGAGTCCCCGAATCATTCTGATTGAGCCCCAATTTCCGATTTCATAGTTCGCATCACACATCCGATTTTGACATAATCCACGATTCCAATACCCATAACACCAGCGAACCTGAAAAACGTGAAGCACCAAATTGCAAGACCCATTTAAACGAACTCAACTTCTTGCATTGACCATCGACATCAATTAACGCCAAGCGGTAAAATCAAGTTTTTAACACGATTTCCAGATCAAGCAGGTCGATTCCCAGATAAAACATCACATTCAATCAAAGATCCGTACTAACTCCATCAATTCATGACAATACTTCACCCGTTCTTCATCGTACATACTATGATACTAATGCCGTCATTCAAAAGAATCAAAAATCACAAAAAAAAACACGAATCATAATCGACATGTTCATCATTGAAACACTTTGGAACAAAAAAGCTTTTCCAGGTGGTTCGACTTTAAGTATACGCAAGATCAATGTGATTAGATTTGCAAATAAGAACTTTCGAATGTCCAAAAGATCACCATCGATTTTTAGATTCGGTCATCAAACATTAAATCAGAAATTGAAGAAAACATATGAATCTCAATGAACAATCGAATCTCAAACACAAATCAATTGATCGAAACATGAATGAGAAACCCGGATCGGAAGATAATATTGTCGACGATGGATGATAAAAACAAGTAACTGGAACGAGGAAGTGAAGAAAAAAAACTTGGGCTTGAACAAATGGATCAGTGAACAGTAATGAGCAACAAATCATTAGGCCAGATCAAAAGATATTTTATGAATCGATTTTGTATAAAAAAATGATCAGATCCAATTCAGAAAATAAGAACAAAATACGAATCGGATGAAACAAAAATTACCCAATGATCAGTAGATGAATACATAAGCCTCCATGAACGGTAGATAGAACAAAAATCTTGATTCCAAACGCCAAAACATCAATAATCTTCAATAACTTGTGTAGAAAATCATCAAATCAAGAACCGATACTTCAAAAATCAACAGATCTTCAAAGACCCGCTCTGATACCACTTGTTGGGATTAAAACCCTAATTGTGATTTGATGAACAAGATGCGGAAAATAAGAACAACACAAATATGAAGATTACGTCGAATGATCACTCGATTTAATGAATTGTGAGGAACAAATTACACTTAAGAAATAAGAATCTAACTCTACAAGAAACCTCACAACGTGGCGGCTACATTTTGCCTAACTCTTAACCCTAATAATGAATAATACATGACTATTTATAGGGATAATACAAGTCTTAGGCTTTTAACCTATACTTCATCAAGGGGCCCATTGCCATCATCCATGGAGTGCTTTGAAACCCTACAACTGCGATGCATCCAAACAAGGGCTCGATTGTGTTCTGAAGCAACGAGGTAAGTCTTGGAATAGTGTCTAAGGCTGCAACTATATTAGGCAAGTATTTGACCCGGTTGTGCATGGTCCTTTTGGGTTGCCTTCACCGTAGCAACTTGACAGGATGATTTATTATGAGAGAAGAAATAATATTTATATATTATGAGAATAATATACGGAATAATAATATTGTTATTTTATTAATATAAGTCATAAATTAATTAGGAATTAACTTGGTGACTTAAAGAGATTAATTAAATAAAGGGGTATAAACTTTCAATTGTATGATAGTTAAACTTTGGTCTATATATCCCTTAAGGATAATAGTGGACGATTGCTAGGGCTTAGGATAAGCTTAGAATTCGTCCAAGGGGTTATCTATTAGGGTATTGGATTGCTTAGGGCCTATGTTATCCAATTAAGGTTTAAGGGTGAAACCCTAGGAGCCTTACAAGTATAAATAGACCCCAAGGGTCAAGGGAAATCGGCACTTGTGCTTAGAGAAGAAACCCTAGCCGATTTGATCCCTTCTCCTCGCTCTCAAATCATCCTCTTGCTAGTTGGTTTTTGTAAGCCATTAGAGGAGTGACAATTGTGACTCTAAAGCTCCAAGAACAAGAAGATCAAGCAAGTGATTCAAGGTAAACTTCTAATCCATGATTTCATATTGTTATTATACTCTATTAGACATTAGAAGTATTGGATTCAATGTATGTTCAATTAGAGAAACCTAGATCCAAGCATTAGGGTTGCATGTGCACATAGGAATGTTCATATGGCTAAAACCCATCAGTGGTTTCAGAGCCTAGATTGGTTTCTATTGAATTGATGCATTGATTGCTTATTTGTTGCTTAAAAAATCGTTTTCTTTGTCCTCTGCCTGATGAACTCGGCGAGTCCCATGGTGGTACTCGGCGAGTAGGCTCAACTCGGCGAGTCCATCTGGGTACTCAGCGAGTTCGAGCGTCAGAAAAAGGAAACTTCGGGATTTCTTGCTGTTTATCTTTGAGATACTTGCCTTAATCATATTAGATCAATATAAATCCGATTTTATGATATCTATATGAGTATATTCTTGACCTAATTGAAGATATTTATCAATTAATAAAATATTTGTTTCCTTATGTGATAATTGATTAATTATTTTAATTTAATTGTTAAATTGTTTTGCAAGAAATCATAAAATAAATCAAATATGGATAATTATGTGATTAATTGTTAATTTAGATTATTTGTTATTTGATTCCCCATGTTTTAAAAGGGTTAAAACTTTCCCTCAAGTTTTGAAATTTATCTTTTGTAATTAAAAGTTTAATTTAGACAATTTAAATTTCAAACGCTAGAATTTTTACAAGTTTAAAATTCAACCCTATACTAATATAATATTACAAGATTAATATATATATATATATATATATATATATATATATATATATATATATATATATGTGTGTGTATGTATGTATAATTAAAATGCTAGTCTTACCGTTAGTAGGCCTCATTCACGAAGCCGGTCTAAAAGGTGGGTATAAGGTTGCTGCCTATAAAATGGCACTTAATGGGTGTACACTCACACCCACCGCTTGCTTGATCGGTGGAGGGTCGTTAGCCGAACGGGTAGGATAGGGCAACCTAATCTCTTCATTAAAAGTATAATATGAAATACATAGTAACTACATGTTTTTAAAATTTCCCAATCTTAGTTACTTTAGGAAAAGTGAATTGATGCAATCCCATGAAATTACACTTTGCACCCTTGCTAAGAAGTTAGTGGAGCGTGTGTGGTTTACCGGTACACTAATTGGTTCTAAGCAAAGGTGCTAAAGGGTGATTCATTGTTTATCATAGTTCGATGGAGCGTGTGTGGTTTACCGGCACATCGAATAGGTGATCGTTACAATGAAGGCACCATGTGAATTTGCATGGTAATTCACACCCACTTTGTGATCCTCGGTATCCCAGTCACAAACGAGAGGGGCATATCGAGATTTAAACATGCCATTGAAAAGTTTCAATGAATCTCATCCAAACCTAGGAATTCTCAATACATATAGAACTTAAAGTTATGTTTTCTTGATGGAGAATTAGTGAATCGTCATTCACTTACCTTCAAATTGTTTGCATGTTAGATTACGGTATCCCTTTTCTAATATGTAAATAATGTTGTTGGATCCTAGCCCCAATTTTTCTTATTGGGTGATAATTAGGGATTCATATTCTAATCTATCTTTGTCCTTTCTATTTGTAGATGTCGAACGCAAACAACGCTGCTGCTAGTTCATTCACATTGATGAGCCTTTGTCAAAAGGTGACTTTCGATGGGACAAACTTTAGCGAATGGATAAGATACATTCGCACAATTGCTCGCTATGACGACAAGGAGTATCTCCTAGACGAGAAGCTCGAAAAAATCAACCCAGAAATCGCTACTCCGGCTGAAATGACTGCTTTTGAAACTCATGAATGTGATGCAACGAAGGTACATTGTATCATGATAGCCACCATGAATGCCGAATTCCAAAAGTCCTATGAGGACATGTATCCGTACGAAATGCACCAAGACTTGTTGGAGAGATACCACCAAAACACGAGGCAAGAGCGTTACGAGATTTTCACTAACATGATTTCCGCCAAAATGGGTCATGGAGAATCTCTTACCATGCACCTGCAAAAGATGCAAAGGTATGTCGACCGTCTTCGCAAGTTGAACGTTGACTTTGGGGAAGACTTGGCGATCGACATGGTGCTTCACTCTTTGCATCCGTCTTACAATCAATTTAGGATGACCTACCACATGAACAAAGAAGAGGTCACCCTAAGCAAGGTCCAAGGTCTCCTTAGGGTTACTGAAAGCAACCTCAAGGACAAGTCTGTTGCACCCGCTCCCAATCCACCCGCTACTCCTATTTTGGACATAGGCCAAGGAAGAGGCAAGAAGAGGAAGGCTCCGTCTAAGAGCCACCGCAAGGCAAAGTCCCGATATGGTTCCTCTTCTAGTGTGACCAAAGTTGATCCTGCTAAACCCTGTCCTAACCCTAAGGAGGCAGAGTGCCATCATAGCCATAAAATAGGGCATTGGAAGAGAAGCTGCCCAGACTACCTGCAAGCCATAAGGGAAGGAAAGATCAAGCCGTCTTTCGCAGGTATATACACAATTTAATCTAACGATTCATCTCATGCTATTTCTTGTGTCCTTGATACCGGTTGTGGTTACCACATTTGTTCTGAATTGCAGGGACTAAGAAGAAATAGGGATGTGGAGCATGGAAGAATAAATCTAATTATGGGGAACAAAAGATTGTCTCCTGTAACCAAGATTGGAGTGTATTCTTAAGTGCTTAGGAATGGTTTATGTTTAGATTTGAACAATTGTTGCTATTCGCCAGAAATGGCGAGGAACATCATTTCATTTCATGGTTTATTTAGACAAGGTTTTAGATTTTCTTTTAATAATGAGAATGGTTCTATTCTTGCTTATCTAAATGGTGTCTTATATTTTGAAGCAATACCGTTTAATGGAATTTATGAAACCGTTATGATTGTAGATAACTTAGGAAATGATGTTTTATGCATGGATTCTTCCAATGTTATGGATAGAGCATCCTTGTGGAATTGTCGTCTTGGACATGTCAACAAGAAGCGCATAGCCCAACTCCAAAAGGATGGAGTGTTGGAGCCATTCGACCTTAGGGAAGATGACACATGCGGGTCTTGTTTGCTTGGAAAGATGACTAAGTCACCCTTCACTAGTACATGTCAAAGGGGTGAGGGTCTATTGGACCTAATACATACCGATGTATGTGGACCGTTTAGATCAACCATGAAGGATGGGAAACGCTTCTATGTGACTTTTACCGATGACTATAGTATATATGGGTATATCTACTTGATCAAGCAAAAGTCAGAAACGTTTGAAAAGTTCAAAGAGTTCAAGAATGAAGTGGAGAATCAATTGGTCAGGAAAATCAAGATGCTTCGATCCGATCGAGGAGGAGAGTACCTAAGTCTTGAATTCAACAACTATCTCAAGGAGTGTGGAATAGTTTCACAACTGACGCCACCTAGCACACCGCAGTTGAATGGTGTGGCAGAAAGGCGTAATCGAACCTTGTTAGACATGGTTCGCTCTATGATGAGTCGTGCTTCACTACCCATCTCTTTTTGGGGGCATGCCTTAGAGACTGCCGCCCATATCCTTAAACGAGTCCCTACTAAGAAGGTTGCCAAAACACCTCACGAGATGTGGACAAGGAAAGGTCCCTCGTTGGCACATATCAAGGATTGGGGTTGCGAGGCTTTCGTAATACGAGATACTCACGACAAGCTCGAACCTCATAGTGAGCAATGTATTTTGATCGGCTACCCGCATAAATCCTTTGGATATCTCTTCTATAGACCGAAGGACAATGTTGTCTTCGTTGCGAGGAGAGGAGTTTTCCGAGAGCGAGAACTCATTAGCCAAGGAGACAGTGGGAGGCAAATCGAGCCTGAAGAGATTCAAGAGTCGATAGATGAAGGAACCTCTACCACTGGCGCTCAACCCGAGGAGGAAACTCCGGTTGAACCGATTGACGAGTCAATACCTCTTAGACGTTCCGAAAGAGTTAGAGTTCAACCCCAGTTTTATGGTTTTCATATTACTACCGAAGGGGACACGTATATTAGTGATGGTACACTAATAAACCTTGATGAACCTAATAGCTATAAGGAAGCCATGGCAGGCCCGGAGTCTGCGAAATGGAAAGAGGCGATGGACAGCAAGATTCAGTCCATGTATGACAACCAAGTTTGGAATTTAGTTGATAATGTGCCCGGACATAAGACCGTTGGGTGCAAATGGATCTTCAAGAAGAAGACCGACGTGGATGGAAACGTACACACATATAAGGCGCGATTGGTTGCGAAGGGCTTTACTCAAACTCCCGGAATTGACCACGATGAGACCTTCTCACCAGTTGTGAAGATAAAGTCTAATAGAGTGATGCTAGCTATTGCCGCATTTCATGATTATGAGATTTGGCAAATGGATGTCAAAACCGCTTTCCTTAATGGAAAGTTGGCTGAGGATGTTTACATGGCTCAGCCAGAGGGTTTTGTCGATCTGAAGCATCCAAATAGAGTGTGTAAGCTTGAGAAGTCCATTTATGGACTTAAGCAAGCGTCTCGCAGATGGAATCTTTGCTTCGATGAGAAAGTCAAAGGGTTTGGATTTGTACGAAGCGAAGATGAATCATGTGTATATGTCAAAGCCATTGGGAGTATAGTAAGCTTCCTCGTTCTGTATGTCGATGACATTCTACTCATAGGAAACGACGTCCCGACTCTACAGGAGGTTAAGTCCTGGCTTGGGAAGTGCTTCGCTATGAAGGACCTCGGAGAGGCTTCCTATATTTTAGAAATAAGGATAGTGAGAGAGCGAAGTAAGAGACTAATAGGACTTAGTCAGAACACTTACTTAGATAAGGTACTAAAACGTTTTAGTATGGAAAACTCGAAGAAGGGAGAATTACCGATACAAAGTAATGCCAAATTGAGTAAGACTCAAAATCCAAGTACCGAAGCTGAAATAGCAGAAATGAGCCGAGTACCATACGCTTCCGCAGTTGGCTCATTCATGTATGCTATGACTTGTACTCGCACTGATGTAGCCTTTGCTTTGAGCATGGTTAGCAGATATCAAGGGAACCCTGGCAGAGCCCA
This sequence comes from Lactuca serriola, assembly GCF_051521515.1. Lineage (NCBI taxonomy): Eukaryota > Viridiplantae > Streptophyta > Magnoliopsida > Asterales > Asteraceae > Lactuca > Lactuca serriola. The sequence continues at coordinate 120,503,577 of NC_136414.1, forward strand.
TTGGATTGTGGTCAAGAATATCCTTAAGTATCTTCGGAGGACGAAGGAATGGTTCTTAGTCCTCGGAGGGAGTGATGACTTGAAGGTGCGAGGGTATAGTGACGCCAACTTTCAGACTGACATGGACAACTACCATTCACAGTCGGGCTGGGTCTTTACCCTGAATGGAGGAGCAGTAACTTGGAAAAGTTCCAAGCAGGAAACCGTAGCTGATTCAACGTGTGAGTCAGAGTACATTGCAGTGAGCGAAGCGTCGAAGGAGGCAATATGGTTGAAGAACTTCATTGGTGATCTTGGAGTTGTACCTGCCATAAAGGAGCCCATGGAAATTTTCTGTGATAATGAAGGAGCGGTCGCTTTGACTAAGGAACCGAGGGATCATGATAGATCAAGACATATCGACAGAAAATATCACGTTATTAGACATCGAGTAGAAGGACAAATCGTGGTGAAGAGGATATCATCAGAAGATAACCTAGTAGATCCGCTTACGAAGGGACTGAGCAGGGTTAAGCACTTGCAGAATGCTAGGAGTATTGGGCTGAAGGATGATATTAGTATAGATTAGATAGTATTAGAAACGTGTAATAGATAAATGTAATTATGATTTGATGATTAAATAAAGGAGTATTATTTATGAGTAATGTTACTGTCTTGTGTTAATTGTTTAACTATTGTTTCATTTTTTGCATGTTTTGACTTCCAGAATAATTGAGTTTATTAAGAATAATTGAATTATTCAAATTGTCCACAATCGTTCATATGTTGGAAGTAGGTATGAATGAAGATTTTCATGAATTGGTGTGTAGACTGTCTAAATTGTATTAGACATAGCAAAAGGTTGCTGCAATGTTCATGAGTACTTATGAACTAGTTTTGAGCATTGGAACAAACCCGCGCTTGCTGGAATCACCTTATGGAATGTGATAAAAGGGTGATCGCAATACGATAATATCAGATGGTCTTAAAACCAAGATATATGGTTTGTTGTTTGTTAATTGGTTATACATTGATAATGCGAAACCTCATCAGTAAGTTGATGTTATAAAATGCATTGTTGTGTATAGTTGATTAATGAATAAGTAAATGCATATAAGTCAAATTTTATCTGCTACTTTTATCCTAAGAGGGTAAAAGCGATATCTCGGCCGCTCGATGATTTGATTTGACTTATGTGTCGGGCCCGGTCAGAACTGAATTGATGTGTTCGATTGAGTTCTATGTCAAATAAATCGGAGATCGAGAAACCAAATGCTAGACAAATTAGTTCCATGGAATAGTCAGCATGATATCTAAACAGAGGACTGTAAGATCCCTTATCTGAAGGACGAGATTGATTAGATCAGAGTTTGACAGCATCTTTGAGAGCTACGATTGCTAATCGGAATATACTTGTATATAGATACTAGACTTATCCAAGTGGGAGACTATTGGAATAGTGTCTAAGGCTGCAACTATATTAGGCAAGTATTTGACCCGGTTGTGCATGGACCTGTTGGGTTGCCTTCACCATAGCAACTTGACAGGATAATTTATTATGAGAGAAGAAATATTATTTATATATTATGAGAATAATATAAGGAATAATAATATTGTTATTTGATTAATATAAGTCATAAATTAATTAGGAATTCATTTGGTGACTTAAAGAGATTAATTAAATAAAGGGGTATAAACTGTCAATTGTATGATAGTTAGACTTTGGGCTATAAATCCCTTAAGGATAATAGTGGACGATTTCTAGGGCTTAGGATAAGCTTAGAATTCATCCAAGGGGTTATCTATTAGGGTATTGGATTACTTAGGGCCTAAGTTATCCAATTAGGTTTTAAGGGTGAAACCCTAGGAGCCCTACAAGTATAAATAGACCCCAAGGGTCAAGGGAAATCGGCACTTGTGCTTAGAGAAGAAACCCTGGCCGATTTGATCCCCTCTCCTCTCTCTGAAATCATCCTCTTGCTAGTTGGTGTTTGTAATCCCATAGAGGAGTGACAATTGTGACTCTAAAGCTCGAAGAACAAGAAGATCAAGCAAGTGATTCAAGGTAAACTTCTAATCTCTGATTTCATATTGTTATTATACTCTATTAGCCATTAGAAGTCTTGGATTCAATGTATGTTCAATTACAGAAACCTAGATCCAAGCATTAGGGTTGCATGTGCACAGAGGAATGTTCATATGGCCAAAACCCATCAGTAAGGTCATTGACTATGCCTCAAGACAGATGAAGACACATGAGGTCAACTACACCACACATGATCTTGAGTTAGGAGCAGTTGTGCTTGCTTTGAAGATCTGGATACACTATCGATATGGTACGAAAATCACTATCTTTACAGACCACAAGAGCCTACAACATATATTCGACCAGAAGAAGCTCAACATGAGACAACGATGGTGGGTCGAGCTACTCAGTGATTACGAATGTGAAATTCGTTATCATCCCGGCAAGGCCAACGTAGTAGCTGACGCCTTAAGTCAGAAAGAATACTCTGGTCGTAGGGTCATATCCTTGACTATGTCCATCCATTCACACTTTTCCACACACATTAAGGAGGCTCAACTAGAAGCTTTGAAACCTGAAAATGTGGCGAGTGAATCCCTGAGAGGGATGGATAAGAACTTGGAAGTCAAGGATGGCGGAGACATATATTTCATGGATCGGATCTGGACACCAAAACACGGTGGTTTAAGATACTTTGTCATGACCGAAGCGCACAACGCTTGATATTCCGTCCACCCAGGTTCAGATAAGATGTATCTGGATCTTAAAAAGTTATACTGCTGGCCTAACATGAAAGCAGAGATTGCTACTTTCGTAAGTAAATGTCCTACTTGCGCCAGGTCAAGGTCGAATACCAGAAACCCTCAGGTTTACTACAACAACCGGAGATACCTGAATGGAAGTGGGAACGAATCACAATGGACTTCATAACGAAGTTTCCCAAGACTACGGGTGGTCTCGATACCATTTGGGTGATCGTTGACATGTTAACCAAGTCCGCACCCTTCCTGCCTATCAAAGAAACTAACAAGATGGAGAAGCTCACCAAAACATACATTAGAGAAATAGTACGATTGCACGGTGTTCCCATATCCATTATCTCTGATAAAGATAGTAGATTCACTTCAAGTTTCTGGAAGTCGCTACAAAGTTCCCTAGGAACCACGTTGGATATGAGTACAGCCTACCATCCATAGACCAACGGACAAAGTGAGAGAACTATCCAAACCATGGAAGATATGTTGCGATCCTGTGTGATCGACTTTGGGAAGGAATGGGATACTCATTTAACCCTTGTCGAGTTTTCCTACAACAACAGTTATCACACGAGCATAAAGGTTGCTCCTTTTGAAACCCTCTATGGCCGAAAGTGCAGATCCCCTCTGTGCTGGGCTGAGCTGGGTGACACATAGTTATCTAATGGACGAATTGCTGACAACACTCTCACATGTCCAGAGATCATTCGGGAAACGACAGAGAAGATCGTTCAGATTCGTGAATGATTGAAAGCCTCTAGAGACCGACAGAAAAGCTACGCATGCAAACGAAGGAAACATTTGGAATTCCAGGTGGGAGACCACGTTCTATTGAAATTCTAACCCTGTAAGGGCTTGATACGCTTCGGAAAGCGTGGGAAGCTGAATCCAAGATACGTATGGCCTTTCGAGATTCTCGCTAGAATCGGCCCTTTAATTTACAAACTACCCCTACCCCGCGAGCTTAGTAACGTACATTCTACTTTCCACGTCTCGAACTTGAAAAAGTGTCTATCTGACGAGACTCTTGTAATCCCACTCGATGAGCTCGAGATCAGCGAGAGCCTCAACTTTGTGGAAGAACCTATAGAGATCATGGACCGAGAGGTCAAGCAAATGATGCAAAAACGTATCCCGATAGTGAAGGTTCGTTGGAACGCCAAGCGAGGACCTCAATTCACTTGGGAGCGCGAGGATCAAATGAAATTGAAATATCCTCATCTTTTCGCTTAGGTATCTATAACTACTTAATTGCTTAAACTCTAATTTCGGGATGAAATCTCTTTAACGGGGGGATGATGTGAGAACCCGAAATCTCTATCTTGTACAAACCATGCAAGTCAATCGAAGTCAGACTCGTTTTTGCTATCTTCTAGCACTGTTTGGAGTCTGTTTGAGCATTTTGAGCCTAAGTACACTAAAGGAATGTGTGATAGGAAGTGTCTATTGAGGTTATAACCTAACAATCAAGCTTTAAACACCATCATGTGGAGTTTATGGCCACACCATGTGAGTTTACGGCCATAAACATATGGTGGCCGTAAACTCATGTTATATACATGATATTCCATCATTTCTTCCTCATTCTTCATCTTTTCAAGGCTAGAAGTCGATTTTCTCTCAACTATCATCAAGAACTTTCATCTTGATCTTCAATCTAGTAAGTAATCCTTCCATTTTCAATTTTATATCCTTCAATATCTAGTCAATGTACATAATTTCATCCATGAAATCTATTCTTTTGGACAGATCTTGAAGTGTTCTTCATTTCACCAAGAACACCAAGAACAAACTAGTGTTTTTGGACCTTAATCACCCTGATATATACTTAGCTTGATATATCGTAAGTAATCTTTCCTTAGCTTGATATATACTTGAATCACATGATAAGCACCTAGAAAACATCATGAAATCAAGAAAAAAGGGTGTTTACGGCCAAGAGCATCTCCCTTGGCCGTAAACCCTAATTAGTGGGCCATTTGGACCTTAAACTCTTCCTAAGGCTCATAAATTAGACTAGATCACTTTCATCATGATTGTAAGAACTTAACACACGAAATGGTAAAATATAACATAAGTTTACGGCCGTAAACTCATTGGGCCGTAAACCCATGGGTTGTGAACTCATGGGGGTTTCACCAATTGGGCCGTAAACTCCTATGTGAGGCCCTACACCCCCTTATATGCAACCCTATGTGGTTTAACACTTCATAACAAGTGTTTCCTAGTCCCTAAGGTTGTTCCATTTCAATATTAGATGTTATAAACACTAATTAGATGTGTATATGTATCATTATATGATAAATAGGATCTGTGTGTGTGTGTGTGTTTAGGTCTTCACTTGGCACTTAGCATCCTATAACACTCGTTCATCCAAACCACTCACTACAAGTGAGCTCATACCCCTTAATCTACCTTTTAAATTATTTTAAATGCTTTTAGGGGAGGGGGGGAATACAAGTTGAAACATTATAGTTATTATATCAATCACATATTATTAATAACTATCAAACAAATGGATTTACTATACTTTTAACTGTTTTATCAAACAAACTACTTCAAAATGTTTATCAAACTCTTTTACATGCTAAACAATTTATTAAACTTATATATTTTCAAAACCATGTCTAATGTATATATAGTTATGTAACTAAGGTTGGAAGGACTTAGGATTAATAACTCAGTTTATTTTCTGTTCCTTTTTTGGTTGTGGACTTAGAGTACCTTGTCATTTGTCTGAGTGTCGTTCGATCCTTAGTTATATATTATGTATATATGTATAGACATAAAAGCTTTTATCTCAGTTCAACACACTCAGTCATACAAACAACTGTAGTAGTAACCTATAATAGGTATAGTTTAGGAAGTCACTACTCACTATTTCTAGAACAACGAAACATACAAGATTCAGTTCATTCATGAGTCAATCCAAGTATACTATAATGAGAAACTAAGAGAGTATACTATTATGAGAAACAGAATGAATATACTATAATGAGAAACAGAACGAATATACTATAATGTGAAACTAAGAGAGCATCTAATACACTACACTATACAAGAGAACATACTATGATGAGAAACAAAGAGAACATACTACATACTAGACAGAAAGAACATATACTACTACACTAGTACATACAATACATGTACAAGAATACTATAACATAAATGTGAGTCACTACTTCGGGGCATGGCGTCACTGCTATGACTCGTTTCTTAACCAGAGTCTCCTGGAGGGAGAGCGAGAATTTGTGTATAGATCTATACGGGACTGACCGTCCAACACCTTGCTGCTAGCTACAGTGGGACCTATAGGTCTACGGGTGACAAATTTCATACCATTTCGACATCTTCGAGCATCGTGTCTTACTAGTCGATCGAGTATGGTTACAATCATATCACATTATACCTTAATTAACAATCAGTTTAAGGTAGTTAGTACAACAGTAGTTACTAAAATACAACACTACAGTACTTTATTATTTTCCCATTGCATTCACATTGTTATCTTCTCACATAACCGATAATGTATAAACTATATTTTGTTAATGATAGTGACACTTGAGAAAATACACACTTTTACAAGAAACAAACATATAGAATATTTGATGGCTTGGTAAAAGGCTACTTTTCGTAGAAAATATAGGATTTTCTAGGAGATACAAACATTTACTACAAACATTATAAACTTATACATCAAACACTTACAAACATTTTCATACAAACAATGACACTAAAATGCTTATGAACTCACCAGCTTTAAAGCTGATAAACTCTTTCAAAATAACTTGTATTCTCAGGTCATCAGTAGACAGGTACCGATGCCAGGTTTTGAGAAGATGGAGCACATTCAAGACTCATCTCTTATTTTGATTCATATTTTTGGTGTCTTATAACTATACATGACACACTTTTATGAAAGTATATTATTAATGCAATGGATGATGTTGTTGCTTGTTTACTATTATGCTTTGTTTTGATATTGTACATGACGTCCTCCGCCCCGGAACGTTTCCACCGTTCAGGTTTTGGGGTGTGACAGAAATCACCTCTACCCAAAATTATTGTGGCAGATTCACATATGTAAGCATTCTTCTCATCGTTTCACACAAGGAAGGATTTCTTCTTTCGATAACACCATTTTGCTACGGTGTGTATGGGGACAAAAAATTATGAGAAATGCACAGTGTAGTAAAAAATGAATCTAAAATACCATTTTTGAACTCCTTTCCATTATCACTCTTTATCTTTTAAACTTTCCTTTTTAAGTTCAATTCAATGTTCTGGATAAAATCAATTATCACTTGTGGAGATCCAGACTTCCACACAAGTCAATGTGAAGAAGTTCTAAAGGTTCAATGATTTTTGAATCAATTATGATCGGATCATCTTGACAATGTTGTTTTCCCTATTCACATGCATCGCACAACAAATCATTTTCAAAATTCAAAATTGGTAAACCACGAACAAAATCATTGAGAAAAATTTTATTTGAATATTTGAAGTTGAGATGAGAAAGACGTCGATGCCATAACCAGATGAGATCGGAGGATGCTATTGATAGCAAACACACTGAAGGAATGCCCACAATTGGTTTCAAGTCAACAGTGAACATGTTTCCCTTTTGTTTCGACTTCAACATAATTTCCTGTTCCGAAAACTAGTTGTGAAACACTAATCTTATTGTGCTTTAAACCTTCAACATAAGCGACTCGATTCATTGTGAATTTTTTGTTCGTCACTTTTCCATAAGCTTTGACTTTACATTTCTGATTGTTTCCAAACTTGACAACCATAACATTATCCAACTTCCGAAAATCTATCAAATATTCTTTCTTCCAAGTCATGTGACGCGAGCATCTACTATCGATGTACCACTTTCATCATATTTCTTGTCACATAGTACATGCCACCAATTAGAAGAATTTAGGTACCCAAGACCTTTTGGGTCCTTGGACATTATAGTTTGAAATACATTGTGCAATGAAGAGCCTAAACATTTACGAACTTTCGATTTGCAATTGTCAATTAAGTCAATTTCATTTGCTTTAGGCATCGAAATGTAATCAGGAAATGGGGAAGATTCAAATTTTATTTTCTATTTTTCATCCATTTTTTGAAAACACATCAATTTTCTTTTTAGAAAATCATTTCCACTTTTGCACCGTTGGTGTAGACTCTTGAGATGAAATATTTTCATTCATTGAATTATTCAAGTACTTCTCGTATGCATTTCAAATTTTATCTTGAGAATACTTTCGTGATTGAGATTTTTTCCTTTTCCTTTAACCCAATGATCGATTTTCCTAACATCACTTCTGCCTTTTGTGAATGAAGCTTTCATCTTATGTTTTAAATCATGATTTGGAAATTTTGAGTGTTTATGTTTAAAAGGCTCACTCTTCCTTCCTTTAACCTCCAATTTTTCGAATTGTCTTTTGGGAAATGATCTTTGTGAATGATTGTGATATTGGTTTTGATAACCAACACCATTTTGTTGAAAAAATTTTGATTTTGACCAAAACTTCTTTGTTCATGACATTGGCCAAAACTCCTTTGTTCAAGATTTTGAGAAAAACCCCTTTGTCCAAGATTTAGAGCAAAACTTCTTTGTAAACAATTTTCTCAAAAGTTATTTTGGACATAGTTTCGTGTCACACCCCCGAACCAGACGGCGGAAACGTCCGAGGGCTCGCGTGACTTTAATTGAATACCATCACAATGAATATACATGAATCATAACATAAACGTGACCATCCATCAATGTATTACAACTGGAATTGTTCACATCAAATACATTGTTTTAACATTTCACATTCATAACATAAATAGTTTGAGTGTTTTTAACAACATAACATCTAACATTACTTCATAATACTCTTCTGCTTACCTGTTACCTGAGAATACAATTTGCGTAGTTTGTAAAACCTAGAAAATCCGATATTTTCTAAAAACACTTTTGTTTATCAAAGCGTGAGATCCATAAGTTGATGCATGAATGATTTTAAAAACATATATATATATATATATATATATATATATATATATATATATGAAGGGTATTTTATATTATAGTTATAAAATTTCGAGCGAGTGGTATTGAATTCCCCGGAAAACCCGATGTTTTCCGATATTGAAATGTATTCGTGATTACTGATTTTTTTATTGTCTTAACGAATGAATATTGATTAATCCACATTGTATATTGTCCTAAATTTGTCTATTTTGATTTCTCGTAACCCTTAGCGAATGAAGAGAAGGGGGCATTATATCCCACCACTATCGTAAGTGCCTTAGGCTGTCGCGGATGCGAAAGACGCGATGGTCCAACTCGCACTTGATTACTATGATCTATCTAGCTTTTCTTACAAAACACTTTGGCCCGCTAGCACATAAAAGCTATTGAAAGTCCTTTTATAAAATATTGGGTCATTGAAGGCCCAATAACATATAAGCGTTATCCCTTTGGGCCCAAAGATCATGTTGGTGGGCTTGCAAGGCCCAACAAGCATGATTTGAAACTCATAAGCCCAAAGTTTGTAGGTTTATTCCTTTTAGTCATCACATATCTATTGGAGAGTTTTGTTTTAGCGATTGTTGTTTTGTATTGATTCGAGACCGAATCAATTCGTTTATAACGATATTTGGTATTGAAGGTGTATTTGTTTTTCGTTTTGTCGCTAGTCGGGTATCTTGTATTTTGTCTTAATGAATTGATTTGTTTAAAAGTATGATTTTGACCTTTTCACTACCTTTCTCTTAGAAAAATAACACTTTTAGTCCTTTATATAAAAGAATTTCATTTTTAGTCCTTAAAACATTTTCTAGACACTTTTGTATCATAAACATGTGGAAAAGACAGTTTTAACCCAAATTTTATGTTGTAAATAGCTTTAGCCCTTCCAGAATGGAGTTTTCTCGGTTAAAGCCCCATATTTCGCAACTTTTACAGTTTTGGCCCAAAATATAAAAAGTTTTCATTTTTGATCGTTTTTGGATTTGAAAAGCATTTTTAACCTTTGAAATGGTTTTATTTCACTTCTCATCCCCTGTTTTGTAGAATATAACATTTCAGCCCTTTAAAACTTCAAATTTCGCAATTATGGGCTTATTGGGCCGAAAAACCCAAATTTAGCCCATTAAGCTAAATTTTTTACATTTCAAGTCCTTTGAAAATTCCAATATTCAGAAAAATGATTATAAAAACTGTTTTGACTCTTTTGACCCTCAAGAAATGGTGACTTGAAAGTTTTTACCCCAAGTTTTGTATTTTTGACAATTTATGTCCTAAAATGGGTTTTATGTTAGAATATGTTCCTCATAACCTTATAAGCTATTTTTCTTAACTAGCTTGGTGGAAAATAACTTATTTTATGTTTGTTTCTTTTCTCATGTCATAGATCTCGAATTATCACTCCTTTTTGTTACATATTTATCACAAAAACACATAACATCACACACATACATGCATAAAATCACACATAGCATACACATACACATAGATCTACACATTTTCTCGTATTCTCCCCCATAAAACATATGACAAACTGAAAAAGAGGGGTATAAATCTCACCTTGAGTTGTGTTTTCGGTTTTGAAGAGATAAAAGAAGAAGATTTCGATCCTAGCAAGTCTTCTTGGTAGATCTCGAGTTTAGTGACTTCTAAGGTGTACGATCACAAGTTGGAATAGATTTAGAAGAGATTTTTGATAAAACAAAGAGTCTAAGACATAGATCTAAGTATGAACTTACCTTATATGATGAGTTTTGTGGAAAAATCTCTTTGAAAGCTTCCTAGATCTCGAAAATTTAGAGAGGAGTGGGGAGAGTTTCCTTTGAGAGAGTTTGAGTGAAGTGTGTGTGTGTGTGTTTGGGTTCGGCCGAGACGAAGAAAGAGAGAAGAAGAGAGATGAGTGAAAGCATGGTTGCATGGAAATATTAGAGTTGCATGGAAAACCATTATGTAAAAATGAGGTGGCACATACACAAAGTCAACTCTTCCTCTTTGTGGGCTTGGGTCGAGAATGGAGATGGAAAAGAGAATATTTTGGGCTTTTTGCCCTTAAGCCCATATTATAGTTAAGTTAGATGATGCTTGACCCAAATAAATCAAAGTATGATTTTTATGACCTATTAGGGCTAAATTAATTCGGTTGTGACCCATTAAGGCCCAAAATATTATGTTTCATGTATATGGGTCCATTTAGGGCCCATTAGAGAGTTCTAGATTCAAGATCGACAATTTGGATGCTTATTAGTCCATTAGGCCCAATAAGGAAATCCTAGTCCAAAATGAACTCAAATTGGGATTTCAAAGGTTTCCAATTCTTTGTTGACCATATGTAGGGCTAGAATGAAGTATTTGGTGAAGTCTTGTTGTTATAGAATAAGAATCATGCATGCTTTCATGTTATTTATTCATAGTTGTTATAAGTGTTGTAATTACAAGGCACCAAAATTTCTAGTTGTGACATCATCACCCCGTTAGAGCGAATTTTGTCCCGAAATTCTTTTGAAAGCTAGATTTGAGAATGCGAGAATAGATGAGGGTACTTCTGCTTCATTTGATCTTTGCATTCACATGTAAATTCTGGTCCGCGTCTTGCGTTCCATCGAACTTTCACGATCGGAATGCGACTCTGCTTGGTATGCTTTACCTCTCGGTCCATGATTTCAACCGGCTCTTCGATGAACACAAGGTTCTCACTGATTTCGATTTCCTCTAATGGAATGATGAGAGTCTCGTCGGATAAGCACTTCTTCAAGTTGGAGACATGAAACACAGGGTATACACTGCTGAGCTCGGCGGGTAGTTGCAATCTATAAGCCACTGGACCGATTCAGGCAAGAATCTCGAAGGGTCCAATGTATCGAGGGTTCAGTTTGCCCCGCTTCCCAAAACGAATCACTCCTTTCCAAGTAGAGACTTTTAGTAACACCCTATCTCTGACTTCGAATTCCAAGGGCTTTCGTCATTTATTGGTGTAGCTCTTTTGTCTGTCTCAGGGCGATTGCAGTCGTGCTCTTATCTGAGTTACCTTCTCGGTCGTCTCGCGTATGATTTCCGGTCCCTTTAAGGAGTTGTTTGGCGTTTTCCCTCTCGCTAGCTGTGTGTCTCCTACCTCAGCCCAGCACAACGATGATCTACACTTGCGCCCGTATAATGCTTCGAAAGGAGCAACTTTGATACTCGAGTGATAACTGTTGTTATACGAGAACTTGATCAAAGGTAAGTGGGTATCCCATGATCTTCCAAAGTCTATTACACATGCTTAGATCATATCTTCTAGTGTTTCAATGGTTCGCTCGCTTTGACCATCCGTTTGTGGGTGGTAGGCAGTGCTCATATCGAGTTGTGTTCCCATAGCTTTCTGAAGCGATTGCCAAAAGCATGAAGTAAATCTACTATCTCTATTTGAGATTATAAATACCGGTACTCTGTGGAGTCTCATGATTTCCTTGATGTAGATTCTTGCCAGGCGCTGTGACAACCCGAAATTTCCATTTTTGTACGAACATTAGCTATTCAATAGAAGCTAGACCAGTTTCAATGAATTTCAGACTTTTCCGAATAAGTCGTGTACATTAGGGTTTACGTTTAAGGAGATATCAGGAGAGTGGATGCTCATGGGTTTGTGAAACTTGAGCATTTCAAAACTTCATAACGTTAGAGTCCAATTCCGGAATAAAAATATTTTCTGCCAAAGTATTTCAGGACTATAAATAAATTTCTGAACTAAATTCATTCATTATTCACATTTCCAACTAGAGAAAAGCCATTTTTTCTCTCACGGATCTTCGGGTTTTCATCCCAAATCGTGAGTACACTTCCCTAGTTGTCTTATAATGCTTGTTTTATGCTTAATAACATAGATTACTTGTCAAATATATGTGATTCGGGAGTTTACCGCCCAAGAACGTTCTTGGGGAGTAAACTCCAAAATGAAGCTTAAAGGCCATCTAGTCCCATTTCCTTGTTAGGTAACTAGTTTAGGATAATATGTATGATGATTTGAGGCTAGAAAACAATCAAGAACACCTAGCTTTAGGTGTTTACGGCCCAAGAGTTTCTTGGACTGTAAACACCAAATTCAAGGGCTTAAATGTGCCCTAATCACTCCTAAAGGCCTTAGACATTAACCCTCAGTTACTTCTAGCTAATTTGGGGACTTTAACACATCAAAAACACCCCTTAAAGGGAGTTTACAGCCAAGGAACACTCTTGGGCCGTAAACACCAAATAAGGGCACCAAAGTGTGCCTAGGGTCCTCCATAGCCTTAAACAAATGCCTAGAAAGTATTCTACTTATGTTTGGGACTTGAAAGAATTAAAACACCCATCCCATGAGAGTTTACGGCCGTAAACTCTAAGGGATATGGTCTTTTGGCCGTAAACTCCTCAAAGTAGTGTTATCTATGCCCTAAACTACCCAAAGGATTAAACCACCAAGCTAGGCTTATTCTAGAAATCATTTAGCACCTTAAAGCACCAATTACCACCAAGATTGGAGTTCACGGCCGTAAACTCAAGGGTTGACGACTGTAAACTCCTTGTGTGGGGTTTATTGGGTAGTAAACTCTTATACAAGGCCCTTTCGTACATTAAACCCCTTTAGCCTTGTCCCATAGCAACTTAGATGCAACCATTAGGACCTATAACACTTATACAAAGTGTTTACATGTTCCTGAGTGTCCCAACTTATTTCATTAAGTTATTATTTGGCTAATTAGTTATATATATGCTCATTATATGATAACTAGGCTCGTGCGTGTGAACAAGTCTCCGTTTGCCACCTAGCACGGTATCCGACACTACAATCCAATCCACTCACCACAAGTGAGTTCATACCCCTTTAATTAACCTTTGAAATACTTTTACATGTTTTAAATACTTTATGGGGGGATACAAGTTAAATGCTTATATTTATTGCATCAATCACATGTGATTACATTAATCACATGTGATTAATAACTAGAAAACCAATGATTTTATCACTGTTCAAATTGTTTATTAAACTGTTTTACTTCAAAATGTTTTACAAACTCTTTTACTTATCAAATGCTTTTATTAAAATTTGTTTTACTTCTTACAAATTGCATGCCCATATATGTATAGATATATAAGTAATGTTTAAAGGGCTTAGGAAGGCCATCCGCCCTATTTCCTTTTTCTCGATTTGGATGTGGTCTGGTGGGATTTCGGGTAACCATCCGTAGGTCGTTTCAATATTAATTATATATCAAATGTACATATATAGACATAAAAGTAATCCTTTATTCATACTTATTAGTACATCATCGGTAAGTTACCATCGGGGTAACACAGGATCATACTACTACAATTTCTAGATCAATGAGTCAGTTCATTCATGAGTCAATACATTACATTACTATGAGAACATATACTACTATACTAGAAAGAGAACATATACAACTATACTAGAAAGAGAACATATACAACTATAGTAGAACAGTTCATTACATTACATATACAAGAATACGTTAACAATTGTGATCCACTGTATCGGAGCATGCCTTAAATGTCATGGCCCGAGTTGTAGCCAGAATTCTCTTGAAGGGAGAGCGTGAGTTTGCATATAGATCTATACTGGATTGACTATCCTACACCTTGCTGCTAGCTACAGCTGGACCTGCAGGTCTGCAGGTGCCAAACGTCATTCTGTTATTACGACCATTCGTATGTCGTTGTTACCAGTCGATAGTATGGTCCAATTTATCACATTATACCTTAATATAAATCCGGTTTAAGGTAGTTAGTACAACAGTAGTTCCTATAATACAACACTACAGTACTACAATGATTGACCCATTACATAGTTTTAGTGATTATTTCACTTAAACATTAATGTACAAACTATATTTTGTTAAATGATAGTTACACTTGGGAAATTACACACTTTTACAACAAACGAGCATACAAAACAGTTAAGCCTTGGTAGAAGGCTATTTTAATAGAAAATATAGGTTTTTCTGAGAAATTCAAACTTTTACAAACACTTACAAACATTTGCTTACATTTTACAACTTATACTTGAGACAGGTTCAAACGTTTTTGATAACAAACACTGACACTAAAATACTTATGAACTCACCAGCTTAATGCTGATAAACTCTTTCAAAATAACACGTATTCTCAGGTCATCAGTAGACAGGTACCAAGGCCAGCTTTTGAGAAGATGGAGCGCATCCAAGACTCATCTTATTATTTTGATTTACATTATATTTTTGGTGTCTAAAACTGTACAGAACACGCTTGTATTAAAATTATATATTTAATGGAATGGATGATGTTGTTTGCTTATTTACATTTACTGTGTTGTGATACTATACATGACGGCCTCCGCCCCAGAACGTTTCCGCCGTTCTTGGTTTTGGGGTGTGACAGATTGGTATCAAAGCATTGATTATAGTGAATCAAGTATATCAACCCATAAAAGATATACTAAACTATAAACCCATTAAGGATTAAAGCACTCTGACCAAGAGTCTATACTTTAAATATTAAAATATTTAATTAAGAATACTAGTCTGCATTCATACTAAAATCAGTGTCACAATGACAAGAACAAAAGTATTACGATTGTTAAATATCACAAGTGAGCTCGGGGATGTATGGTCAGTCCTGGGAATGGCATAGCCTGATCAACTATGCTGGTCCTAGGAGTGATTAGCATATGCCCTAGAATGGTTGTGATGTGTTAACAAGTCTAAAAACTTACCAACAATACCACAAGAAGATCAGTAGAACTTAAAGTTAAAATACTATAGGTGTATTTCGTACTACTAGTTACATGTATACTATATTCTTATACCTCTCTTCTTGCATAGATTTAAATGGCTGGATTCCATCACGGCGACCCGTACTTTCCAAATGAAGGCAATGCAGGGTGGATCGAAGAAGAGCCCGACGATGACCATCCAATCCCTTTGGATGATCACCTCACAGAAGGCTTTTCTGATGGATCTGACTCAGAGCCTGAAGTCAACAACCTACCGCCAGTAGGTCAAGCCCTGAACAACAACCCCCGACCAGCTTTTCCAGGTCCTACACCCTTGTGGGCAACCAACTTGAATCGCTGGAGTGACGAACAGGGTCAACCCTTACCATACTTTGGGGACCGAAGTTTTTACAACGTCAGTGAAGGTGGTTCTGCTGACCGAGCTCTGCACGTCATTATCCGCAGAATAGCTCGTAATGTTGAGCAAGGTCGAGCAGCCATCGACCGGGTCATGGAAATTGATGCCAACTCTGATGTCAACACAGTCCGCATCCGCCGTCTTGAAGAAGACATGGAACGGACCCGGAGAACCAATGAAACCCTGCAGCAACAGCTGGCTGCCTCCCGAGCTGAAGTCTTGGAACTTCGAGCCCGTCAGAGGGCTCAGGAGAGACACCTTCAAGAGGTGTTTCGTCAAGTGTCAAACCTCAGGGCTCGCCCGAGAAATTCCGATCGCCGTTAGATGATGTCTAGTACATCTCTGCCTTTTGGCTAAGGAATAGCCTTTAACATGTATGCTCTAAGTAGCACTTGTCTGTAAAATATTCCTAACTTTCAGTACTCTAATTAGGAATCTAAGAACTATCAAACTTTTCTATATGGTATGATGTAAGACCTACTGTTAGGTCGATTTTCCCTGAACGAATTCCATCGGTAATACCAGTATTATTGACATGCATCTAACTTGTGGGAAAAATCTGTACATTTGTGTTTTCCTACTAATATTCCTTGTTGTGATCTCAAACACTCATTCAATTGTTGGGCTATGGTTAGTTAGTCCATGTGTCACGCTCACCTTACTTACAAATTGATTCTTACCATTTTTTTCTTATCTTTATAAACTTATAGCTGAAAGATGCCTCCTCGCAAATCTCCCAGGAATAACCCTGCACCTCCACCACATCCGGTCATCGATACTGCAGCCCTGAATGCTGCCGTAGTTGCAACAGTGGCAACTGCCATGGCTCAGTATCACTCATCTGATGCCAGCAGAGGTGGAACCACTGTTGAATCAATTCCGGTTGAAACCCCTGTGCGCTCGAGAGGGTGCTCCTACAAGGATTTCACCAATTGCAAGCCGAAGTCTTTCCATGGCACCGGCGGAGTCATTGTCCTCTCGTAATGGTTCGAGAAGACTGAATCAGTCTTCGAAATCTGTTCATGCCCTGCTGCGAGCAAAGTCAAATATGCCGCATGCACCTTTAAGGGAAAGGCCCTGACGTGGTGGAACAGCCACGTTAAAGCTCTAACCCTCGTCGTAGCCAACGACATGGGCTGGGAAACGATGAAAGACCTCATGATGGAGGAATATTGCCCGAGGGGCGAAGTCCAAAAATTGGAGCAGGAACTTTGGAACCTGACTATGAAGGGCACCAACGTGGTCGCTTATACCGCCCGATTCAGCGAACTGGTGGCCCTCTGCCCCAATATGGTTCCCACTGAAGGGAAAAAGATCGAAAGGTACATATGGGGGCTAGTGCCTCCGTATCAGGGGAATGTCCTAGCATCAAACCCCGCTACCTTCGACAGTGCCAAGCGACTGGCATAGCGACTCATTGAACATGGAGTCAAAACCCCTGCAACCACAACAACCCTAGCCATCCCAGAACCTTCCAAACCCGCTGACTCTAAGCGGAAGCTCTGGGACGAAAAGAAGAAGCAGCGAGCTGCCAAAAAGCAGCAAATTGTGGCAGTGCATGCCGCGGTAACCCCTGCTGCTGCTACTGCTCCGATGAAGCAGTATGCTGGAAGTTTGCCTAAGTGCAACAAATACAACTTCCACCACAACGGCCCCTACCGTGAAATGCAGTGCTCTAACTGCAACAGGAAAGGACACACCGTCCGTTTCTGTAAGTTCCTGGCACAACCGATCACCCAAGTCCCCGGCTCTGGCGCGAGCCCGACCAGCTATGGATGTGGCCAAGCAGGACACTTTAAGAGGGACTGCTCCAAAGCGAAGAATGTTGGAGGAGCAGGGAGGGTACTAGCTATAGGCCACGGGGAAGCAGTTGCTGACCCGACAGTGGTGACTGGTACATTCCTCCTCGATAACTCTTGTGCATGCATTCTGTTCGATAGTGGAGCGGAGGGAAGCTTCGTAAACCACAAATTTGCTCGCATGCTTAAGCAACAACCACACACACTTAAGGAACAATTCATAGTAGAAATGGCTAATGGGAAAACTGAAAGTACGAATAGCATATACTTAGGTTGTACCCTAACTCTAGATAACCATCCATTCCCAATCGACCTCATGCCGGTCTCAATAAAAAGCTTCGACGTTATCATCGGCATGGATTGGTTAAGTCTTCATCGCGCCGACATCATGTGCTACGAGAAAGCAGTCCGTCTAAACCTTCCGTCTAACGAAACTCTTATCGTCTACGACGACAAACCCGGTGCGAGTCTTCGCATTATATCAAGTATTCAAGCACAGAAGTATCTGCGTAAAGAATACCATGCATTCCAAGCTCACGTCGTCGACACGAGCCTCAAAACGAAAGAACTAAAGAACATTCCAGTAGTGAGCGACTTCCCCGACATTTTCCCAGAAGAGCTACCTGGATTACCTCCGCAACGACAGGTCGAGTTCAGAATCGACTTAGTCTCAGGAGCTACCCCAGTAGCCAAGTCGCCCAACCGTTTAGCACCAGCTGAGATGCAGGAACTCTCTGGTCAACTTAACGAACTGCTCAGTAAGGGCTTTATAAGACCAAGTGTCTCACCTTGGGGAGCACCGGTCTTGTTCGTTAAGAAGAAAGACGGATCATTCCGTATGTGTATCGACTACAGAGAACTCAACAAACTGACGGTCAAGAATCGTTACCCTCTGCCTCGCATAGATGATCTAGTTGACCAACTGCAAGGGGCGAACTATTTTTCCAAAATTGATCTGAGATCCGGATATCACCAGTTACGAGTACTAGAGGAGGATGTGCTGAAAACAGCCTTCCAAACTCGTTACGGACACTACGAGTTCGTGGTGATGCCATTCGGATTGACCAATGCGCCCGCAGTTTACATGGATCTGATGAATAGAGTATGCCGACCTTACTTGGATCAGTTTGTCATCGTTTTCATTGACGACATCGTGATCTACTCCCGAAGTAAGGAAGAACACGGCGATCACCTGCGACAAGTTCTAAGGACATTACGAAAGGAGAAACTTTATGCGAAGTTCTCGAAATGTGAATTTTGGATCCGAAGAGTCGAATTCTTAGGACACGTGGTAAGCGAAGAGGGAATCCACGTGGACCCATCCAACATTAAAGCCATTGAGAATTGATCAGCATCGAAGACGCCTACTGAAATTCGTCAATTTCTAAGCTTCGCTGGCTACTACCGCAGATTCATTCAGAACTTCTCCCGAATAGCGAAACCCCTTACAACCTTGACCTAGAAAGGCGTGGCCTTTGACTGGAAGAGAAACAAGAGAGAGCGTTCCAGACACTCAAGCGAGCCTTGTGCACCGCGCCAATACTATCCCTCCCCGAAAGGATAGAAGACTTCGTAGTCTATTGCGATGCATCGAATCAAGGGCTCGGGTGTGTTCTGATGCAACGAGGTAAGGTCATCGCCTACGCCTCCAGACAGTTGAAGACACACGAAGTTAACTACACGACCCACGATCTCGAACTAGGAGCAGTGGTGTTTGCTCTGAAGATCTGGAGACATTACTTGTACGGAACGAAAAGCACTATTTTTACCGACCACAAGAGTTTACAACACATTTTCGATCAGAAGGAGCTCAACATGAGACAACGACGGTGGGTCGAGCTACTCAGTGACTACGAATGCGATATTCGTTATCATCCGGGTAAAGCCAACGTAGTAGCAGACGCCCTAAGTCGGAAGGAATATTCTGGTCGCAAAGTCAAGTCATTGTCAATAACCATCCATTCACACTTGTCTAAGCAAATTCAGGCGGCCCAACTTGAATCCATGAAACCTGAAAATGTGACGAGTGAATCCCTTAGAGGAATGGACAAGAATTTAGAAGCCAAGGGTGACGGAGCCTTATATTTCATGAACCGGATCTGGACACCGAAACACGGTGGTTTCCAAGACTTGGTCATGACCGAGGCGCATAACACTCGGTATTCCGTCCACCCAGGTTCAGATAAGATGTATCTGGATCTTAAAAAGCTATACTGGTGGCCTAATATGAAAGCAGAGATTGCTACCATTGTAAGTAAATGCCTTACTTGCGCAAAGGTTAAGGTCGAGTACCAGAAGCCCTCTGGTTTACTGCAACAACCAGAGATTCCAGAATGGAAGTGGGAGTGGATCACTATGGATTTCATAACCAAGTTGCCCAAGACAACGGGTGGACTTGATACCATATGGGTCATCGTCAATAGATTGACCAAGTCTGCACACTTCCTGCCTATCAAAGAAACTGACAAGATGGAGAAACTTACGAGAACATACATTAGGGAAATCATACGGCTACATGGTGTACCTATGTCCATTATCTCCGATAGAGATAGTAGGTTCACCTCAAGATTCTGGCAATCACTACAGCATTCCCTAGGAACAAGGCTGGACATGAGCACAACCTACCATCCACAGACCGACGGACAGAGTGAGAGGACCATCCAAACACTGGAAGATATGTTGCGAGCCTGTGTGATTGACTTTGGAAAGGCATGGGATACTCATTTACCCCTTGTCGAGTTTTCCTATAATAACAGTTACCACACGAGCATCAAGGTTGCTCCATTTGAAGCCCTCTACGACCGAAAGTGCAGATCCCCTCTGTGCTGGACTGAGGTGGGGGATACCCAATTAGCTAGGGGGCAAGCTTCTGACAGTACTCTCATCGGTCCAGAGATCATTCGGGAAACGACAGAGAAAATCGTTCAGATCCGTGAACGATTAAAAGCCTCTAGAGACCGACAGAAGAGCTACGCTGATAAACGAAGAAAACCTTTGGAATTTCAGGTGGGAGGCCGAGTCCTTCTCAAAGTCTCACCCTAGAAGGCCTTGATACGCTTCAGAAAGCGTGGGAAGCTTAA
This sequence comes from Lactuca serriola, assembly GCF_051521515.1. NCBI lineage: Eukaryota > Viridiplantae > Streptophyta > Magnoliopsida > Asterales > Asteraceae > Lactuca > Lactuca serriola. The sequence continues at coordinate 120,524,377 of NC_136414.1, forward strand.
TCTGAGGTACATAGGGCCTTTCGAGATTTTCGTAAGAGTCGGCCCCGTAGCTTACAAACTCGACCTACCCGACACACTTCGTAACGTACATTCTACATTCCACGTATCTAACTTGAAATAGTGTCTGTACGAAGAGACTCTTGTAATCCCACTCGACGAGATCAAGATCAATGACAGCCTCAACTTCGTGGAAGAACCGGTAGAGATCATGGACCGTGAGGTCAAGCAGACGAAGCAAAGCCGTATCCATATCGTGAAGGTTCGCTGGAACGCCAAACGAGGACCGGAATTCACTTGGGAACGCGAGGATGAGATGCAACTGAAATACCCTCATCTTTTCGCTTAATTGTTTGTAACTTCTTATTTGCTTAAATTCTAATTTCGGGACAAAATTCTTTCTAACGGGGGGATGATGTGACAACCCGAAATTTCAATTTTTGTACGAACATTAGCTATTCAATAGAAGCTAGTCCAGTTTCAATGAATTTTAGACATTTAAGAATAAGTCGTGTACATTAAGGTTTACGTTTAAGGAGACATCAGGAGAGTGGATGCTCATGGGTTTGTGAAACTTGAGCATTTCAAAACTTCATAATGTTAGAGTCCAATTCCGAAATAAAAATATTTTCTGCCAAAATATTTCAGGACTATAAATAGATTTCTGAACTAAATTCATTCATTATTCACAATTCCAACTAGAGAAAAGCCATTTTCTCTCTCACAGATCTTCGGGTTTTCATCCCAAATCGTGAGTACACTTCCCTAGTTGTGTTATAATGCTTGTTTTATGCTTAATAACATAGATTACTTGTCAAATATATGTGATTCGGGAGTTTACCGCCCAAGAACGTTCTTGGGGAGTAAACTCCAAAATGAAGCCTAAAAGCCATCTAGTCCCATTTCCTTGTTAGGTAACTAGTTTAGGATAATATGTATGATCATTTGAGTCTAGAAAACAATCAATAACACCTAGCTTTAGGTGTTTATGGCCCAAGAGTTTCTTGGACTGTAAACACCAAATTCAAGGGCTTAAATGTGCCCTAATCACTCCTAAAGGCCTTAGACATTAACCATCAATTACTTCTAGCTAATTTGGGGACTTTAACACATCAAAAACACCCCTTAAAGGGAGTTTACAGCCAAGGAATACTCTTGGTTCGTAAACACCAAATAAGGGCACCAAAGTGTGCCTAGGGTCCTCCATAGCCTTAAACAAATGCCTAGAAAGTATTCAACTTGTGTTTGGGACTTGAAAGAATTAAAACACCCATCCCATGAGAGTTTATGGCCGTAAACTCTAAGGGATATGGTCTTTTGGCCGTAAACTCCTCAAAGGAGTGTTATCTATGCCCTAAACTACCCAAAGGATTAAACCACCAAGCTAGGCTTATTCTAGAAATCATTTAGCTCCTTAAAGCACCAATTACCACCAAGATTGGAGTTCACGGCCGTAAACTCAAGGGTTTACGACCATAAACTCCTTGTGTGGGGTTTATTGGGTAGTAAACTCTTATACAAGGCCCTTTGGTACATTAAACCCCTTTAGCCTTGTCCCATAGCAACTTAGATGCAACCATTAGGACCTATAACACTTATACAAAGTGTTTACATGTTCCTGAGTGTCCCAACTTATTTCATTAAGTTATTATTTGGCTAATTAGTTATATATATGCTCATTATATGATAACTAGGCTCGTGCGTGTGAACAAGTCTCCGTTTGCCACCTAGCACGGTATCCGACACTACAATCCAATCCACTCACCACAAGTGAGTTCATACCCCTTTAATTAACCTTTGAAATACTTTTACATGTTTTAAATACTTTATGGGGGGATACAAGTTAAATGCTTATATTTATTGCATCAATCACATGTGATTACATTAATCACATGTGATTAATAACTAGAAAACCAATGATTTTATCACTGTTCAAATTGTTTATTAAACTGTTTTACTTCAAAATGTTTTACAAACTCTTTTACTTATCAAATGCTTTTATTAAAATTTGTTTTACTTCTTACAAATTGCATGCCCATATATGTATAGATATATAAGTAATGTTTAAAGGGCTTAGGAAGGCCATCCGCCCTATTTCCTTTTTCTCGATTTGGATGTGGTCTGGTGGGATTTCGGGTAACCATCCGTAGGTCGTTTCAATATTAATTATATATCAAATGTACATATATAGACATAAAAGTAATCCTTTATTCATACTTATTAGTACATCATCAGTAAGTTACCATCGGGGTAACACAGGATCATACTACTACAATTTCTAGATCAATGAGTCAGTTCATTCATGAGTCAATACATTACATTACTATGAGAACATATACTACTATACTAGAAAGAGAACATATACAACTATACTAGAAAGAGAACATATACAACTATAGTAGAACAGTTCATTACATTACATATACAAGAATACGTTAACAATTGTGATCCACTGTATCGGAGCATGCCTTAAATGTCATGGCCCGAGTTGTAGCCAGAATTCTCTTGAAGGGAGAGCGTGAGTTTGCATATAGATCTATACTGGATTGACTATCCTACACCTTGCTGCTAGCTACAGCTGGACCTGCAGGTCTGCAGGTGCCAAACGTCATTCTGTTATTACGACCATTCGTATGTCGTTGTTACCAGTCGATAGTATGGTCCAATTTATCACATTATACCTTAATATAAATCCGGTTTAAGGTAGTTAGTACAACAGTAGTTCCTATAATACAACACTACAGTACTACAATGATTGACCCATTACATATTTTTAGTGATTATTTCACTTAAACATTAATGTACAAACTATATTTTGTTAAATGATAGTTACACTTTGGAAATTACACACTTTTACAAAAAACGAGCATACAAAACAGTTAAGCCTTGGTAGAAGGCTATTTAATAGAAAATATAGGTTTTTCTAAGAAATTCAAACTTTTACAAACACTTACAAACATTTGCTTACATTTTACAACTTATACTTGAGACAGGTTCAAACGTTTTTTATAACAAACACCAACACTAAAATACTTTTGAACTCACCAGCTTAATGTTGATAAACTCTTTCAAAATAACTTGTATTCTCAGGTCATCAGTAGACAGGTACCGAGGCCAGCTTTTGAGAAGATGGAGCGCATCCAAGACTCATCTTATTATTTTGATTTACATTATATTTTTGGTGTCTAAAACTGTACAGAACACGCTTGTATTAAAATTATATATTTAATGCAATGGATGATGTTGTTTGCTTATTTACATTTACTGTGTTGTGATACTATACATGACGTCCTCCGCCCCAGAATGTTTCCGCCGTTCTTGGTTTTGGGGTGTGGCAGGCGCTCTATCTTGTATGATTCTTTTATTGGTAGGAAATGGGCGGATTTCGATAGTCTATCAACTATTACCCAGATCGTGTCCAAACCGTCAGTCGACTTGGGTAGTTTGGTCTAAAAAATCCATGGTAATCCTTTCCCATTTCCACGCGGGAATTACTGGCTGCTGTAGTAATCCAGAGGGCTTCTGATATTCCACTTTTACTTTAGCACAAGTGAGGCACTTTCTTACATAAGTGGCAATCTTTGCCTTCATATTTGGCCACCAATAATGTTGCTTAACATCCAAGTACATTTTGTCTGAACCCGGATGGATGGAGTATCGCGTCTTTTGAGCCTCATTCATGACTACCTCTCTGAACCCCCCAAGTTTAGCGACCCATATGCGGTTCATGAAGTAGTATGCTCCATCTTCCTTCACCTCCAAGTTCTTTTGTATTCCACGCAGCGCTTCACTTGTCTTGTTTTCCGCCTTCATGGCATCTGACTGGGCCGTTCTGATTCGTGAGGTCAGGTGGGATTGGATGGTTATCGAGAAAGTTTTCACACGAAGAATTGAGTATTCTTTCCGACTCAATGCATCGGCTACTACGTTAGCCTTGCCTGGATTTTTTGGAAACGGCAAATATATTAAAAGGGGAGAGCCTCACCTAGCAAGTAACTAGATGAGGATCCCAGAAACAAACATACAACAGTACAGAGTTTACAAGCCAGAGAATGGAGACACTAACCATTCATCCTAATTACACATTGTTTTCCTACCCCTATGCTTACACCAATGAAAAACCATAGTTTTAATGCATCTAGTCGCCTAGATCATAGAAACTCCTTCGTTGTTAAACAAACGTTTGTTCCTGTACCTCCATATGCACCATAGCATTCCATAGCCTATGATTGAAAGTTATTTCCTTTTCTTGGGGCAGCTACCCCATGCCGAAATAGACTAGAGTAAATCCCCCGTAGTTCATATTGAGCAATGATCAAGTGTGACACCGCACCAGCTCATAATATTCTCCCGGATTCTATATGCAAACGGGCAGCCAATAAGAACATGGTCAACACTCTCCTGTTTTCCAATACACGAGCTACATAAGAGAGAATTGACCATAATACCCGTCGACACCAACTCAACAGCAACCGGAATTCTACCCTGCACAGCCTTCCAGATAAAACATAAAACCTTAATAGGCACAACTTTGTACCATTTAATAGTCGCGTGACTACTAACCGGGCTGAGATTTCTATCAAGGACCTTCCGGACCGAACTAACTGTAAACTTTCCATCCCCAGTCAGTTTGCATTTATAGCGGTCTGTTCCATGAGCAACCCGGATCCTAGAGAGGTCGATAATGAGAGCTTGGATAGCAGGCCCAAGGCCAAGGTCTGGGGGATGAGACTTCCAATTCCAAGTGAAGGTTGATCCATATATTCTGTCAGCAATTGTGCATTTCTTTCGAGCATCCAAGTCAAATAGAGCGGGGTATTTGTCTTTTAGGATCCCTGAACTTAACCAAGGATCATACCAGAATAAAGTATTATTCCCAGACTGTACCTCCAACTTAAAAATATCTTTCCCGGCAACTCCGTGCATCGCCAATTGGTTTATGACCCTCCCTATACTGCTCCATACTCCACTGCAGTTCTGAATAGAAAGGTAACCAAAAGGCTTGTTACCCAGATTATGGATCCCATGAATTACCTTAGACCAAAGACATTGCCCTTCATTTTTTAGGCGCCACCACCACTTTATAAGCAGCCCAATGTTTGATTTCGCACTCGTAGTCATTTAGCAGTTCGACCCATCTTCGTTGCCTCATGTTTAGCTCCTTTTGATTCAAGATATGCTAAAGACTCTTGTGGTCAGTGAAGATAGTGCACTTGGTACCATACAGGTAGTGTCTCCAAATCTTCAGGGTGAAGACCACTGCTCCCAGCTCTAGATCGTGGGTCGTATAATTCACTTCGTGCGTCTTTAGCTGCCGTGACGCATAAGCTATCACCTTTCCACGCTGCATGAGTACACAGCCTAAACCCTGATTTGACACATCGCAATAGACTATAAAGTCATCCGTTCCTTCAGGTAACGACAGCACCGGCACACTGTAGAGTGCTTGCTTCAGAGATCGAAACGCGATTTCCTGCTTGTCCGTCCATACGAAGGGTACGCCTTTTTGTCTAAGCATGGTAAGCAGTTTGGCCGTCTTAGAGAAGTTCTGGATGAATCTTCTGTAAAAGCCTGCAAGACCCAGAAATTGGCGAATTTTTGTGGGTGTTGTTGGGATTGCCCATCCTTTAATAGCTTGGATTTTAGAAGGATCTACATGAATTCCTTCCTGACAAACAACATGACCCAAAAAGTTCACACTTCGGAGACAAAACTCGCACTTGGAGAGTTTTGCGTACAACTTTTCGGTTCGCAAGGTTACCAGGATTTGTCGAAGATCTTGGCCGTGTTCTCCTTCGCTTCGAGAATATACTAGGATATCATCGATGAATACAACTACAAAATTATCAAGAAAAGGTCGGCAGATTCGATTCATTAGGTCCATAAATGCGGCAGGAGCATTCGTTAAACCAAAGGGCATTACGACAAATTCATAATGTCCATAACGAGTTCGGAAGGCGGTTTTTGGAATATCCTCCTCCCGGACCTTGACTTGGTGGTATCCAAATCATAGATCTATCTTTGAGAAGTGACTAGCTCCTTGGAGCTGGTCGAATAAGTCGTCGATTCGTGGAAGTGGATATCGGTTTTTCACAGTGAGCTTGTTAAGTTCTCTGTAGTTGATACACATCTTGAATGTACCGTCTTTCTTCTTGACGAAGAGAACTAGAACTCCCCAAGGTGAGAAATTGGGTCAGATGAATCCATTATCCAAAAGTTCGCTGAGTTGACTGGACAACTCTTGCATCTCCGCAGGAGCCAATCTGTAGGGCGATTTGACGATGGGGTAGCTCCTGGTACAAGGTCAATTCGAAACTCGACTTGTCTTTATGGGGGTATCCCCGGAAGATCATAAGGAAAGACATCTGGGAATTCACAAGCTACTGGAATCTCTTGAATGTTGACATCTTTCTTGGATTTGACTACTATGTGAGCCAGGAACGTTAAATCCTTCTTTCGTAGGTGCTTCTGCGCTTTAATGTACGAGATAAGACGAAGGTTCGTGCTGGGTTTGTCCCCATAAAGAACTAGGGTTTCGTGATTTGGGAGATGAAGGAAAACGACCTTCTCGTGACACATTATTTCAGCATGGTGGGGGCTTAACCAATCCATGCCGATAATCACATCAATACTCCTAATGGAAACAGGCATTAAGTTTATTCAAAAGACATGGTGATTTAAGGCTAGGGTACATCCGATATAGATTTCTCTAGTGGATTCTTTCTTCCCACTAGCCATTTCCACCGTGAAGGTTTCATGAAGCTTCTGGGGTTGTTGTTTTAACAAGTGTTTGAATTTATTGCTCACAAAACTCCTTTCTGCACCGGTATCAAATAGAATGCATGGGTAAGTTTGGTTTAAGAGAAACGTACCAGTAACAACAGTGGGATCCTGAACCGCTTGTCCCTTCCCCATAGCTAGCACCCTTCATGTTCCTGCATTCCCAGAGTTGTTGGTGTTGGGGCAATTCCGACAGATATATCCTATCCTTCCACATCCGTAGCAAGTGGGGCTTGATCCCATGTTATTGCTGATGTTGTTGGTGTTGTTGTTGTTGTTGTTGCAATTGTTGTTGTTGTTGTTTCCTTGTGGTTGATTCTGGGGAGGATAGGTCCTGCAATACTTTCCAGTGTGACCCTTCCGATTGCAACTGGTGCATTGCATTTCCCTGCAGTCGCCGTTATGGTGGTAGTTGCACTTGTTGCACTTTGGGAGATTCCCAGAATACTGCCTAGGAGCAGTTGGATTACCTGAGGCTAGAGCATGTGGTGTGAAGGGTACTTGAGTGGTTGCAGCATTGACTGTCACAGTTTGTTGTTTCTTAGCCGATTTCGAGCCTTGTCGCCCTTTTGTCTTGTTGTTCTTTCCTTTCTTGTTGTCATTCTCTTTCTTGCCTTTGATTTCCGCTGGCTTCTCGCCCTTTTTGTTATTGTGGTCGTACAGCTTCTTGGCTAATCTCTTGGCACTATCGAACGTTTCAGGTTTTGCAGCAATCACATTTCCTTGTATTGGGGAGGTCAGTCCCCAGATGAATCGTTTGATTTTATTTCCTTCAGACGTAATCATGCCATGGCACAATAATGTCGGCTTGCTAAACTTTGATATGTATGCATCTATATCAGAGTTTCGGACGGTGAGATCCCACAACTCTTGCTCCATCTTTTGAATTTCTCCATGAGGTCAGTACTCAGCCATCAACATTTCCTTCAGCTCTGTCCATGGCATCGAGTTGGGTACAGGGAGAGTTGTGGCCTCTATATGTCCATTCCACTAGGTGAGAGCCTGGTCGAAAAAGGTGCACGCGGCAAAATTTACTTTCAATTCCTCGGGGCACTCACATATTTCGAACACTGATTCCACCTTCTCAATCCTCCTTTTCAGGGCTATTACACCACATGTGCCATTAAAGGTTCACGACTTGGCATTGGTGAAGTCTTTGTAGGAGCATGTTTTGGTTGGTCCTTGATTGATCCCGTTGTTCGAACTCCCTCCCCTTGTCCGTTGACTCCTTTATTGTTCCCTTGGTAAATCTGTACCATTGCTGCAGTGACCGCTTCAGACACAGCTGCTTGGAATGCAACTGAGTCAACTTCTAGAGGGATTGGTCCAGGGTTACCGTGAGTGGGTCGTCGAGGCATCTTTCTGTCATGGAACGGAAAGATGTTGAGTGCCTATGGTTTAATGAGATTGTGATCCTATACACTAAGTGTGTGGCACGAACTTACGCAATTTCTCAATTTAGCATGCAATCATGGATATATATAACACATAGTAGATGACAACATCACAGTGGAACACATAAAACTTTTCATTAATATTATCCACATTTTTGATGCATTAAAATTTTTCTTGGAAGAGCAATACATAGGTGGTGCAATTTCGGCAGCATAACGGCTCTATGAGTAGTGTAATCACTTAAACATAGAGTTGGGGTACATAGCATAGATCCTAGTGACATAGTACTAAAGACGGGTATGACTAGTCCCTCGTATGGTGAGTCCTATATAGCCGGTAGTAGAGCAGGTCCTATTAGTAAGGATGACGGCGACGCTTAATCGTCGAGGTGACGCACCAGAAGTTCAGCCAGTTCATCCGCCTCTTGGGTGATTACCTCTACTTTTCGGTCGGCTCGCAGAGCCCTTGCCTTGGTCATGATGAGTTGAAGCTTCAGACTGATAATTGCCTCCTCGATAGAGCGTATGTAGTCTGTATCCACCCCTTGAAACATGCGGAAGTTTGACGGTGCTTCCGACTGGTGAGGTCCACCACGCGTCTCCTCTACGCCCTTTTCTTCGTCTGGCTACCGGTCCAACTCATCATAATCGAAATCAACTATCACGTATTCTTCCTATTTCTCTTCAGATCCAATTTCGTGTGCCCCTCCTTGATCTACCTCTGGCTCATCCTCGATCATCCCGTGTGCTACTAGGACCTGGTGAAACTGAAGGCTCTGGTGTTCTCCTTCCATGTTGACTGAGAGGGCATACGAATAACTATCATTACTCCTATGACGCTTCAATTATTGTATAGATTAAGTTGTTGTTCTCTTTTTGGTGCTAAAGGGGAATGCTTATAGGTTTTCCTACCATCGCGGTTTCCTCGAGACACGTTGTGACAACCGTCAATTTCCGGTCAAGTCAAAGTCAACAAGTCAAACAGGTCAACTCAATTAGCCGTGGGTGTTGGGGCTTACGTTAGGTAATTACTATACGGCTCGCTATCCTAATGAGAGATGATAAATTGAAAAGTTCGTACATCTAGATTTCCTTAACCAAGAACCGTGGTAAGTAACGAACCAAACTGATAAAACAATGTTGCATACTCATTCGGAGTGTGTAAGATCCTTAAACATGGCTTAATGGGGCTTACGGACCTTGCGTTGCGGAGCCAAACACTCACAAATGTCACACACGAAACCTCTCTCAATCGTTTTCACTCTATCTCTCTTTATCTAGAATCTCTCCCAAATCTCTCTTTGTATGAGAAATCTATCCAAGAATGTGAAATCTCTCCCAAATCTCTCTTTGTATGAGAAATCTCTCCAAGAATGTGAAATCTCTCCTAAATCTCTCCAAGTATGTGAAATCTCTCCCAAATATCTCTTTGTATGAGAAATCTCTCCAACAATGTGAAATCTCTCCCAAATCTCTCCAAGAATGTGAAATCTCTCCCAAATCTCTCCAAGTATGTGAAATCTCTCCCAAATCTCTCTTTGTATGATAAATCTCTCCAAGAATGTGAAATCTCTCCCAAATCTCTCCAAGTATGTGAAATCTTTCCCAAATCTCTCCAAGTACGTGAAATCTCTCCCAAATCTCTCTCAAAACCTCTTTTGAATTTATTTTGATCAATTGGGGCATCCCGACACTTGAACCGGTGAAAAACCACTCGATACGGGAAGAATCCTTGGAAGTTAGCCTCTTAGGGCCGAAGCCTCTCTGTAGGGGCCAAACCCCTCTTGGAACCCAGGCCACCTAGAACGAGTCTGAGGTCCTTGACTAAGCCGCAACCAGCAAGCCGCAGCCACCGACCGCAGCCAGCGAGCCTTCGTTTCCCTACTGATGAAGCCATCGCGGTAGCTGCTCGGACCGCATCAGGTCTCGCCCTCGGACCGCAGTCATGCGACCAAGCCGCTTCGGAATTAGACTGCTGATGACCGAGCCTTAGCGCCTCCGGTCCTGAACATCGGATTTCACCCGGTTTTCGATCATTTCTCCGTTTTAAGCCCGGTTTTAATTATTTTAAAGCGGGATTTTCTCCAGAAATTATATTTTAACATATAAGACCCTAAATATTCATAATTTAATCATTTTTTTTATGAAAATATTTATTTAAGAATAAAATCTAGTGGGTGAATATTTAAGGTGGAGTGTTGACTTATCTTTGATTTATGACACAAGCAACCACCACACCCACTCCATGACTAACCCACACACATCCCCACCATCCCTAGTCACTTCATAGTCCTCTCCCACTCAATTTTCAGCCTCTCCCATGGTTTAGAGCTGGAACAACTCTCTCTCTCTCTATATCTCTCCTCATTCTCACTCACTTCTCTCATTTCTACCAAAGATCAAACCCACTTTTCTCTCAAATTCTCTCCCTCAAATTCGAGATTCAAGGGCTGCTCATCAAGTTTTCTCGCATTTTTGGTAAGATTTATCACCTTTCTCATGATTAATACATTTCCTTGTACTCAAATCATTGATTCTTACACAAATTTCCATCATAAATTGTGCTAGACTCTTGAATCTTCAAGCAATCTTCAAGTGTTCTTGAGTTGAACACTTCTCATCTCCAACACTCATCTTCTAAAATCACATAAGGTGAGTTCATACCCCTACATTTTCATGTTTTCTTAAGTTTTTAGGGGGGGAATACAAGTTAAAACATCAAGAATATAACTAAACTTTTCTAACAGCTTTCATCAGAAAAGTTGGACTCCATTCACGGAATCTTTTGGACATCATAAACATTATATTTTTCAAAGCTGTTTTAGTTTCAATTAGTTCCAGTTGTTAGCTTTAAAATGATTACTTGCACATCTCCATACGATTTTTCTACAATTTATGGTGATTTTTACAAAACTGCATATCATTTTAAACACCAATCCGGACCAGTCTATGATTATGGACTTTTTCACCCAAGTTGGAGTTCATTAAAAATCATAATAAAAATTATGAGTAAACTAGACACATTTTGGGAACTCTCAGAATTCACGGATTTAGTTTTTGACTTCGTATGATTTTTCTATTACTTTTCTAAAAAAGCACAGAAAGGTTAAAAATTTGTTAACAATATGTAATTTTCATAACACTTTGTATTATGTTGAGCAAAGTGTATAACAATAAGTTCTAAATATTGAATGTGTTTCCCTGTTAGTTTATCATCATCAACTGAAACTTAGTCATTCATGATAAGATTATTCATTCATTTAGAACACCTATATTAAGCTATAATAAGCATAGTTTATGGATTCATAACACTAACGCATTTTCATAAAAGAGTTCTTATACATTACAAACATTTTGGATAAACTATAATAGGTATAGTTTATGATTCATCACATAGCGCACTTACACAAAAAGGGTACATTCATACAAAAAGGTTCTACACTTACGCACACTACACGTAAACTTGTTAACTCGGGTTGTGAGACTTTCTCTCCCCGTACGTCCAAGTACGGGATTCAAATTCCTGTAACTTATAACCAAAATCTCTTGTATGGAGAGTGATAATTGTGTATAGATCTATATTGGGGTTGACATCCCACACCTCGCTGCTAGCTATAGCCGGACCGGCAGGTCTGCGGGTGACAAGAGTCATAGGATCAGGGCGTCTAAAAGACGTTGTGCAGGTTACCTCTAGTCATAGTATGGTTATAGCGACTCACATAGGAAGCTAACAATACATAAATTTTATGGGATTTTTATAAAACAAAAGGGGTTTTATGTCGATTTAAAATCGCTTTTTATGTCAATACTTACATATTGCTGTGTATTTTCAGTCATGGTATTTAAGACTACACACCATTCATTACCGGAGTTTTCTCAAATCAGAAAGGGTTTTACGCCAATTTGAAACCACTTTTATATCTTTAAGTATGGCAAATACTTGTTATCTCTCGGTCTTGGAATTTAGGACCATATAACTTTTATAAAGAAAATATAGGATTTTCTGGATCCATACTCCATCGCTTTTACAAGGAAAACGGTTTACTTCTCTAACAAAATCTCTTATGAACTCACCAACCTTTGTGTTGACACTTTTTCAAAACTACTTGTATTCTCAGGATTTTAGTGAAACAGGAAATCAACAACGTTTTGAGGATGGGACGATAAATCGTCAAACAGTTCATTTTGTCATCATAATGTAATTGATTTGAGATATGTAACTTATACATTGGTGTAACTTTTTCAATTATATTTATGATGGTTGTATTTACTTTGAGCACTATTATACTCGTTGTAGTGATACTATACATGAAGTCCTCCACCCCCGGACGTTTCCGCCATACTTGGTTTGGGGGTGTGACAGATTGGTATCAGAGCATTGTTTATAGTGAACTAAGTATATCGAACCACATAAGATATACAAACTATAAATGCATTGGGACTAAAGTCTCTGATTTGAAGTTTTCAAAAAAATTATACTTTTTGAAATAAATAATTTCCTATTAAAAGTATACATGCATGCATACATACTAAGGTCAGCATCATTCTAGAACAAAACGAAAGTAATGATTGTTGGATATCACAAGTAAGCCCGGGGATGTATAGTCAGTCTTGGGAGTGGCATAGCCTAGTCAACTATGCTGGTCCGATGAGTGATTAGCACATGCCCAAGAATGGTTGTGATATGGCAACAAGTCTAAAAACTTACAAACACTACCACAACGAGAGCATTAGAACAAAACATGGGTTTAAAATACTATGGGAGTATTTTGTATTATTATAAGTGCTTATCTGAGAACTAAATATATTTTTATCAATAGGCCAATAACTACTTAGTGGATACATTAAAATTATATGTATCCAGAACGTCATAGACATAGAATCTGAGGATCTTTGCTTTACTTCCTGTTCTCGTTAGATTGGGGATTTAGAGTTAGGTCGCTTATTCGAAGGTCTATCATATCTTTTTATATGTAATTAGTATGCATTTTGTCATTATAGAAGTAACTAATAAGGATCACCCCTATAAGAAATTAATTATAGAGTTAGACGTCTAGTAATTATCTCTTCCACTCTTATTCTCGCACATACAACATAGTAAGATCCTACTTACCAGACGACCCCTACTTTTCCAACCCGAACCTGAGAAAAGGTGAATGGTTATGAGGAGAATCAAAAGTGGAACCGGAGGTAATCAATCCTCCGTGCATAGCAAGGGTTTCCGCGAACCGTTTCGACTACATCGAACATGTGCCCCGTTGGGCAATCGTGATCGAGGGTTGAATGTCGACAGCAATGACAACAACCACCATGTGGAGACCAACGAGGGTGCTATGACCTCAGCCACGAGGGACCGACTGACAAAGCCCTCCCGGTGAAGACCCGACAGATCGCGAACATCGGGGATTAAAACAGGTAGACTACAACCCGAGTTCAGAAACTACGCGCTACTACGGACCCCACTGTCTCACGTACCCGAGAATCGGAAAGAGACTACTATTTCGGAGACCAACTCTCTGTTTAGGACCTTATCGCCACTCGGGCAGAGGCAAGAGAGTAACAGGACAGACACACGGCATTCAAAGAGAGGAGGATTGCACCCAAGTATCGATTGACAGAGCTACAAGGTGCGTCGACTTTGCCTCAGGCATCGCAAGGGACGGATCGTCGTAAGTAGAGTTCATACCGCTCACAAAACCTTGTAAATTAGGTTCGTTAGTATGCATTGGTGCTACTCTATTCTAGGCGTAAGCACGACACTGTGATTTAAGCGGTCATACTAAACGAGAGATCTAGTTGCTATCAAAACTTTTCCATGCACGGATGTGAGGTAAACCTACATCTAGGTCAAAAATTTTCACTGAAACCATAATTACTAGAGTCATATTAACAAGATGGGCTTAGGACATACCTAACCCACTCGAAGGTCTATTTAGCCTTAATTATATAACTAAGCATACATCAATTGGTCATAATAAGGACCTAGCTTGGGTCAAGTTACAAGGTTTCACTTGGATACTGAACTACTAAAAATTCATGGGTTTACCATATAAAGACTCTCGTTATGAATTGTTTTCAGAACACCCTTAACAACTGAAATACGTTATAAATTGAACTAAGATCGATAAACCTAGCTAGAAAACGCATGACGTATAGCCATTCTAAAGACTCATTACCGTCTCTCCCCTTAACCCTTATGATTGAGGGGATGCTTTCTTCGTAGACCTATATGGTGCGATCTTTCCAGCACTAATACACCGGATCCCATCAAAAACCCTCAGCTAAGTGAGTTTGGACAAAACATGATCCTAAGATGAGTAAATCTTAACGCCCTCACGAAACCTACTTATACCCACTACCATAAATCCGTCTCAGGAACGTTAGCAGAAACATTAGGAATAGTACAGTAATGTGCAAGAATTTATATATGTGAATATAAATCGTAAGGATGCACTTGAGATAATTATTTCCACTCACGAAGTCGTTTTTCATCGTGAAACAGAGTTATGTCTTCACCAAGAGGCAACCAACCAACTAGCAAGGCGCCAGCCCTACAAATAGACTCTGCTACTTTTCAGGCTGCAGCCACAGCAGCCGTGACAGTCGTCATGGCACAATTCAATTCTAACAACGCCATCAGAGATGGAAGCGCTACTGACAATACAGATTTTTGTAACAATCAGGAACACCAGCGGGTGTCTGCCAACGAAGGCGCCTCAGGCCACCAACCTACGAACAAGAAGCAGAAGTTTTGGAACAAAAAGGAGCGCAACCAATCTCAAAAATCTGCTAAAAGAGAACAACCCATGGCCACCCCTACAATTACGACAGTAGTCACGACACATGCCTTAAAACTAGCCACCGGGTCTACCACCCAAACGCCGGCCAGACCATATAAGGAATCACTCCCAAAGTGTAACCAATGTGGCTTCGATCACAATGGAGCTTGCCGGGTTTTACACTGTAACAACTGCAACAGGAAAGGGCATACCGTCCGTTTCTGTAGGTCCCCGACTCAGTACATCGCTTCAACTCCCAATACCAATGTAATTCTAGTGTGCTTCCTATGTGGCCAAAGAGGACACTTCAAAAGAAATTGTCCAACTGAGAGGAGTGACGAAGGAGCCAGAGAAGTGCGACAAACGAACCAGCAAGGGTAACAGGGAACCATATTAGGACTTTTGTAATGTTTCCAACGACAAAAACTTTTAAATACCATATGTTTGTAATGAATTTGGTATGCTTGCTAAAGTCACCGTCTTCCTAAAAGTAGTTAAAATACTCTCTCATTCAAATCAAACCAAATACATTCATATATGACCTTAGGATCATTACCTGTAAGATGTGACAACTTTGTACATACATCGGGGTTAATTATAATCAAAATACTGAAGTATTGAAACAAATAATTCCATCCTAACTCCTATTCCATATCTAGTAGTGGGAATTGAGTGGGGCCACCCACTCGACGATTTCACCAACATCGAATTTCATACGACGTTCATATAACGCTTGATCGTATGGAGACCTGTCAGGGATCATGATATCAAGTATCATTACTGGCTATCGAAACACACCTACTACCAGTGCTAGACACTGTGGTATGAATCATCTACAGTAATAATAATATCGAACAAAATAGAACACACTAAAAAGAAACACAAGATACTCTATCACTCTAATGAGCACTTCATATGAATACAACTTAACTCATGTTTTACCTAAAGAGATATTGTTGTCATCATCCAATTTTGATTGATATAGCCCTCATCTTCCCGACTTAACGACTACAAAAGGACCCTTAACCTAACCCACCGAATGTCGAAACCTTCGTCTCTCAGAAACATCCAGCACAGACCTCCGGGTCATCTCTCGATGTGAAACCCCCAAAACACGCACCAGAGGAGTGTTATACTTCCCGAAACCTTATCACAAGTATTTCTAGGAGACCTTTCTGGAATGTCACGCATAGAGGAGACAAGGTTCAAGCACAAAAGCTAGGGACGGATACGATTAGTCTACCACTACTACGTGTATACACGAGGATAGTGTATAATGAAGATTCTACGGGCATTGGATGTGTGCTTCCGCCCTGTTTCCTGTTCCATGTCCGGTTGTGGACTTGGGGCAGAGTCACCAATCCAACTGTCTTGCCAATCTTAAGCACATACGACCTATATGCGCAAGTTAATGATAGATGGACCAGGTACGAGTCCTGCCATGAACTTCGGGCCATGTTGCCCAGGAGGACGAGTGAATGTCCTACCATCCGAATAAGTCTAGTCGCGTAAACCAAACCCACATGCTTCCTACCGAACTGCATGAACTGTCAGGCAAACCTATCAGACTACTCGACAATGGAATTGAAGAACCAAGCTTCTTACCATGGAATGCTCCGGTCTTGTTCTTAAAATAGAAAGGCAATTGCTCATAGGTCCATCGACTTCAGAGGCCCGACAATATCTCTAATAGAAATCATTACTATCTGCCTCGCATAGACGAATAGGCCGACCAACCGCAAGGAACGAGGTACCCTTCATGAATTGGACCTGAGATCCGAATATCACCAGTCGTGAGTATTGGAGAAGGATGTCCGAGGACCATCCTCCAAATTCGATGCGAACGCTGCAAGTCCATAGTGATACCCCTCAGATAGGATCAACCCACTCGCAGTCTTCATGAACTTAATGAGTAGGGTACGCCATTCTTAATGGGATCAGTTCGTCATTATCCTTGAAAATGACTTGCTTATCTACCCCAGTAGTAAGAAGAAAACCAAAAATAACAGCTAGAACAAACTGTGGGAACAATTCGATCAGAGAAGCCTTACTTGAAGTTCTCTAGATACGAGTTTTGGAATTGCAGAGTCAAATTCCTAAGACACACTATTAGTGATGTGGGAATTCTTGAGGACCCTTTCAATTAATCAAAACCGCGGAGAAATTGTCAGCACCAAAGGCGTCGGTGGGAATGCGCCGAAATTCTAGGTCTCGCTGACCTACCGTCTTAGTTCCTTTAGAACTTCTCGCAAATTACGGACCCCCCTTACGACTTTGACCCTGAAGGGAGCAACCCTTGTCTGAGAAGGGAAGCAAGAGGGAGAAACCTTTAGAACTCCAGATTAAGAGAGGAAATTCCTCTGGAAGCCTCACTTTGGGAAGGCTTAGTACGCTACGGAAAGCGTGGAAAGCTAAAACCCAGGATAATTTGGCCCTTCAGGATTCTTGCCAGAATCAGCCTTCTAACTCGCTACTTCAATCTACCCCCGCGAGCTTGGTAAAGTACATTCTACCCGCCACGTCTCGAATTTGCAGAAGTATCTATCCGACGAGACTCTTGTAATCCCCCTCGACAAGATCGATTTCCACAAGAGCCTCACCTTCGTGGAAGAACCGTAGTGACCATGGCCGAAAGGTCAAGTGGATGAAGCAACGCAGCTTCCCATTAGTGAAGGTTCGCTAGAATACTAACCAAGGACCTGGATTCACTTGGGAGTGTGAGGATCAATCGATTAGGAAGTATCCCCACTTCTTGGCCTGATTATTCATGCCTACTCCTTGCCAAAATTCAAATTTCGGGACGAAATTCCCTCTAACGGGGGGATGATGTGACAACCGTCAATTTTCGGTCAAGTCAAAGTCAACTAAAGTCAACAAGTCAAACCGGTCGACTCAATTAGCCGTGGGTGCTGGGGCTTACGTTAGGTAATTACTATACAGCTCGCTATCCTAATGAGAGATCATAAATTGAAAAGTCCGTACATCTAGATTTCCTTAACCAAAAACCATGGTAAGTAACGAACCAAACTGATAAAACAATGTTGTATACTCATTCGGAGTGTGTAAGATCCTTCAACATGGCTTAATGGGGCTTACAGACCTTGCGTTGCGGAGCCAAACACTCACAAATGTCACACACAAAACCTCTCTCAATTGTTTTCACTCTATCTCTCTTTATCTAGAATCTCTCCCAAATCACTCCCAAATCTCTCTTTGTATGAGAAATCTCTCCAAGAATGTGAAATCTCTCCTAAATCTCTCCAAGTATGTGAAATCTCTCCCAAATCTCTCTTTGTATGAGAAATCTCTCCAACAATATGAAATCTCTCCCAAATCTCTCCAAGTATGTGAAATTTCTCCCAAATCTCTCTTTGTATGAGAAATGTCTCCAAGAAAGTGAAATCTCTCCCAAATCTCTCCAAGTATGTGAAATCTTTCCCAAATCTCTCCAAGTACGTGAAATCTCTCCCAAATCTCTCTCAAAACCTCTTTTGAATTTATTTTGATCAATTGGGGCATCCCGACACTTGAGCCGGTGAAAAACCACTCGATACGGGAAGAATCCTTGGAAGTTAGCCTCTTAGGGCCGAAGCCTCTCTATAGGGGCCAAACCCCTCTTGGAACCCAGGCCACCTAGAACGAGTCTGAGGTCCTTGACTAAGCCGCAGCCAGCGAGCCGCAGCCACCGACCGCAGCCAGCGAGCCTTCGTTTCCCTACTGATGAAGCCATCGCGGTAGCTGCTCGGACCGCATCAGGTCTCGCCCTCGGACCGCAGTCATGCGACCAAGCCGCTTCGGAATTAGACTGCTAATGACCGAGCCTTAGCGCCTCTGGTCCTGAACATCAGATTTCACCCTTTTTCACCCGGTTTTCAATCATTTTTCCGTTTTAAGCCCGGTTTTAATTATTTTAACGCGGGATTTTCTCCATAAATCATATTTTAACATATAAGACCCTAAATATTCATAATTTAATCATTTTTTTATGAAAATATTTATTTAAGAATAAAATCTAGTGGTTGAATATTTAAGGTGGAGTGTTGACTTATCTTTGATTTATGACACAATCAACCACCACACCCACTCCATGACTAACCCACACACATCCCCACCATCCCTAGTCACTTCATAGTCCTCTCCCACTCAATTTTCAGCCTCTCCCACGTTTTAGAGTTGGAACAATTCTCTCTCTCTCTCTCTCTCTCTCTCTCTCTCTCTCTCTCTCCTCGTTCTCACTCACTTCTCTCATTTCTACCAAAGATCAAACCCATTTTTCTCTCAAATTCTCTCCCTCAAATTCGAGATTTAAGGGCTGATCATCAAGTTTTCTCTCATTTGTGGTAAGATTTATCACCTTTCTCATGATTAATACATTTCCTTGTACTCAAATCATTAATTCTTACACAAATTTCCATCATAAATTGTGCTAGATTCTTGAATCTTCAAGCAATCTTCAAGTGTTCTTGAGTTGAACACTTCTCATCTCCAACAATCATCTTCTAAAATCACATAAGGTGAGTTCATACCCCTACATTTTCATGTTTTCTTAAGTTTTTAGGGGTAGAATACAAGTTAAAACATCAAGAATACAACTAAACTTTTCTAATAGCTTTCATCAGAAAAGTTGGACTCCATTCATGGACTGTTTTTGACAACATAAACATTTTAGTTTTCAAAGCTGTTTTAGTTTCAATTATCTCCCGTTCTTGTCTTTAAAATGACTACTTGCACATCTCCATACGATTTTTCTTCAATTAATGGTGATTTTTACAAAACTGCCTATCATTTTAAACACCAATCCGGACCAGTCTGTGATTATGGACTTTTTCACCCAAGTTGGAGGTCATTAAAAATCATGATAACAATTATGAATAAACTAGACACATTTTGGGAACTCTCAGAATTCACGGATTTAGTTTTCGACTTCGTATGATTTTTTTATGACTTTTCTAAAACATCGCAGAAAGGTTAAAAATTTGTTAGCAGCATATAATTTTCATAACACTTTGTATTATGTTGAGCAAAGTGTATAACAGTAAGTTCTAAATACTGAATGTGTTTCCTTGTTAGTTTATCATCATAAACTGAAGCTTAGTCATTCATGATAAGATTATTCATTCATTTAGAACATGTATATTAAGCTATAATAAGCATAGTTTATGGATTCAAAACACTAACGCATTTTCATAAAAGAGTTCTTATACATTACAAACATTTTGGATAAACTATAATAGGTATAGTTTATGATTCATCACATAGCACACTTACACAAAAAGGGTACATTCATACAAAAAGGTTGTACACTTACGCACACTACACGTAAACTTGTTAACTCAGGTTGTGAGACTTTCTCTCCCCGTACTTCCAAGTACGGGATTCAAATTCCTGTAAGTTATAACCAAAATCTCTTGTACGGAGAGCATGATAATTGTGTATAGATCTATATTGGGGTTGACATCCCACACCTCGCAGCTAGCTACAGTCGGACCGGCAGGTCTGCGGGTGACAAGAGTCATAGGATCAGGGCGTCTAAAAGACGTTGTGCAGGTTACCTCTAGTCATAGTATGGTTATAACGACTCACATAGGGAGCTAACAATACATAACGTTTACGAGATTTTTTATAAAACAAAAGGGGTTTTATGTCGATTTAAAATCACTTTTTATATCAATAATTACATATATTGCTGTGTATTTTCAGTCTTGGTATTTAAGACTACACACCATTCATTACGGGAGTTTTCTCAAATCAGAAAGGGTTTTACGCCAATTTGAAACCACTTTTATATCTTTAAGTATGGCAAATACTTGTTATCTCTCGGTCTTGGAATTTAGGACCACATAACTTTTATAAAGAAAATATAGGATTTTTGGATACATACTCTATCGTTTTTACAAGGAAAACAGTTTACTTCTCTAACAAAATCTCTTATGAACTCACCAACCTTTGTGTTGACACTTTTTCAAAACTACTTGTATTCTCAGGAATTCAGTGAAACAAGAAATCAATAGCGTTTTGAGGATGGGATGATAAATCGTCAAACAGTTCATTTTGTCATCATAATGTAATTGATTTGAAATACGTAACATATATATTGGTGTAACTTTTTCAATTATATTTATGATGGTTGTATTTACTTTGAGCACTATTATACTCATTGTTGTGATACTATACATGAAGTCCTCCACCCCCGGACGTTTCCTCCATCCTTGGTTTGGGGGTGTGACACACGTGATAGTTGTACCTCGGAGGAAATGTAGTTGATCAGGCTTTATCCTCTCCTTGATACAACCATGTATAGTCCCGGCTCACCCGAGATGATAGCATTATCTTGTTTGGTTTGGCATTATATTATGTTTCCTAATTCACACAGGCAAAGATGTTTTATAGTTGTGTTTTGTTCATAGTTGGGTTAGCCCCTTTTTGGTTTATAGTTGCATATCAATGTGTGGTTAGATATGCTAGTTCTCTATAAACAATGCTCTGATACCAACCTGTCACACCCCCGAACCAGACGACGGAAACGTCCGAGGGCTCGCGTGACTTTAATTGAATACCATCACAATGAATAGAAATGAATCATAACATAAATGTGACCATGCATCAATATATTACAACTGGAATTGTTCACATCAAATACATTGTTTTAATATTTCGCATTCATAACGTAAATAGTTTGAGTGGTTTTAACAACGTAACATCTAACACTACTTCATAATACTCTTCCGCTTACCTGTTACATGAGAATACAAGTTATTTTGGAAAAACGTCAACATATGAAATGTTGGTGAGTTCATAAGCAATGTTGTGATAAAATGATTTGCGTAGTTTGTAAAATCCAGAAAATACGATATTTTCTTAAAAGACTTTTGTTTATCAAAGCGTGAGATCCATAAGTTGATGCATGAATGATTTTAAAAACATATATATATATATATATATATATATATATATATATATATATATATATATATATATATATATGAATGGTATTTTATATTATAGTTATAAAATTTCGAGCAAGTAGTATTGAATTCCCCGGAAAACCCGATGTTTTCCGATATTGAAATGTATCCGTGATTACTGATTTTTGTATTGTCTTAACGAATGAATATTGATTAATCCACATTGTATATCGTCCTAAATTTGTCTATTTTGATTTCTCGTAAGCCTTAGCGAATGAAGAGAAGGGGGCATTATGTCCCACCACTATCGTAAGTGCCTTAGGCTGTCGCAGATGCGAAAGACGCGATGGTCCAACTCGCACTTGATTATTGGGACCTTACTAGCTTTTCTAACGAAACACTTTGGCCCGCTAGCACATAAAAGCTATTGAAAGTCCTTTTATAAAATATTGGGTCATTGAAGGCCCAATAACATATAAGCGTTATCCCTTTGGGCCCAAAGATCATGTTGGTGGGCTTGCAAGGCCCAACAAGCATGATTTGAAACTCATAAGCCCAAAGTTTGTAGGTTTATTCCTTTTAGTCATCACATATCTATTGGAGAGTTTTGTTTTAGCGATTGTTGTTTTGTCTTGATTCGACACCGAATCAATTCGTTTATAACGATATTTGGTATTGAAGATGTATTTGTTTTTCGTTTTGTCGATAGTCGGGTATCTTGTATTTTTTCTTAATGAATTAATTTGTTTAAAAGTATGATTTTTGACATTTTCACTACCTTTCTTTTAGAAAAATAACACTTTTAGTCCTTTATATAAAAGAATTTCATTTTTAGTCCTTAAAGCATTTTCTTGACACTTTTGTATCATAAACTTGTTGAAAAGATAGTTTTAACCCAAATTTTATTTTGTAAACAGCTTTAGCCCTTCCAGAATGGAGTTTTCTCGGTTAAAGCCCCATATTTCGCAACTTTTACAGTTTTGGCCCAAAATATAAAAAGTTTTCATTTTTGATCCTTTTTGGATTTGAAAAACATTTTTAACCTTTGAAATGGTTTTATTTCACTTCTTATCCCTTGTTTTGCAGAATATAACATTTCAGCCCCTTAAAACTTCAAATTTCGCAATTATGGGCTTATTGGGCTGAAAAGCCCAAATTTAGCCCATTAAGCTAAATTTTTTACATTTCAAGTCCTTTGAAAATTCCAATATTCAGAAAAATGATTATAAAAACTGTTTTGACTCTTTTGACCCTGAAGAAACCGTGACTTGACAGTTTTTACCCCAAGTTTTATATTTTTGACAATTTAAGTCCTAAAATCGGTTTTATGTTAGAATATGTTCCTCATAACCTTATAAGCTATTTTTCTTAACTAGCTTAATGTAAAATAACTTAGTTTATGTTTCTTTCTTTTCTCATGTCATAGATCTCGAATTATCACCCCTTTTTGTTACATATTTATCACAAAAACACATAACATCACACACATACATGCATAAAATCACACATAGCATACACATACACATATATCTACACATTTTCTTGTATTCTCCCCCATAAAACATATGAAAAACCTAAAAAGAGGGGTATGAAGCTCACCTTGAGTTGTGTTTTCGGTTTTGAAGAGAGAAAAGAAGAAGATTTCGATCCTAGCAAGTCTTCTTGGCAGATGTCGAGTTTAGTGACTTATAAGGTGCAAGATCACAAGTTGGAATAGATTTAGAAGAGATTTTTGATAAAAAAAAAAAGATTCTAAGTCATAGATCCAAGTATGAACTTACCTTAGATGATGAGTTTTGTGGAAAAATCTCTTTGAAAGCTTCCTAGATCTCGAAAATTTAGAGAGGAGTGGGGAGACTTTACTTTGAGAGAGTTTGAGTGAAGTGTGTGTGTGTGTGTGTTTGGGTTTGGCCAAGAGGAAGAAAGAGGGAAGAAGTGAGATGAGTGAAAGGATGGTTGCATGGAAATATGAGAGTTGCATGGAAAACCATTATGTAAAAATGAGGTGGCACACACACAAAGTCAACTCTTCCTCTTTGTGGCCTTGGGCCGAGAATGGAGAGGGAAAAGAGAAGATTTTCGGCTTTTTGACCTTAAGCCCATATTATAGTTAAGTTAGATGATGCTTGACCCAAATAAATCAAAGTATGATTTTTATGACCTAGCTAAATTAATTTGGTTATGACCCATTAAGGCCCAAAATATTATGTTTCATGTATATGGGTCCATTTAGGACCCATTAGAGAGTTCTAGATTCAAGATGTACAATTTGGAAGTTTATTAGTCCATTAGGCCCAATAATGAAATCCTAGTCCAAAATGAACTCACATTGGGATTTCAAAGGTTTCCAATTCTTTGTTGACCATATGTAGGGCTAGAATGAAGTATTTGGTGAAGTCTTGTTGTTATAGAATAAGCATCATGCATGCTTTCATGTTATTGATTCATAGTTGTTATAAGTGTTGTAATTACAAGGCATCAAAATTTCTAGTTGTGACATTTCGACTCCTTGAAAATCATTTTGTTTTTGAAATTGTTTATTTTGAAAATTCTTTTCATTTTGTGGAAAATTCTTTAATGTTTTAGAAGACTTTTGTTTAAAAACCTTTCATTTTTGAAAAGCTTTTTCCTTTTTCCAATAGGTTTTATTGTGTGCTTTTTATTTTGAAATTCCTTCATCAGAAGCCAAATTTTCTACTCCTCTTTTGAAATTTTGTGTTTTCACCTTTTGAGGTTTTGGATCATTAAGTAAAGAATCAACACATTTTTGTTTGATTTTATTATCAACAACAGTTTTTTCTGTTTTCACAGCCCAAACACATTTTGATTTAGTTTGTTGTTGAAAAAAAATTATGTTTTTGTTCAAACCATTTTTTACGGTGTTTTGATTTAAATAAAATCCTTCTTTAGTCACACTCACATTATCTTCATTTACCAACTTGTTCAATTCAGGAGCCACATTATCACCATTTCCTTTGGTAACAAATACTTGATTTGGAAACATAACTTCTTCTGAATCCCTAAACCTAGGATAAACCAATGCATTTGAATCTTCGAAGACTTGATCTACCACAACTCTTGGAATTGGTTTCTCATTCGAGACTTCATCCTCGTCACTCACATAATCCTCAACCATAACAAAATCATGAGAATCACAGGCTTTGGATATCGGAGATTTATCATTATTTAATTTCGACACTGAATCATTACATTCTTTTCCTTTAGCCATTGAATTGACATTAATGACAGACAATCGTGAGCAATCGGCATATTTCTCTTCCTCAGTTTCACTGATATTGTCAGAATTATCTTAGATGTCACCAAAATTTTATTGAGAACCAAGTGTCAACTTCTCAATCATGTTCAAAATCTTGACTTGTTCATTTTTGGTTAAGGTCTCATTCACAAGTTTCACAAGATAATCAACATTCAAACATTCATTAATAATTACAATACCATAATCATAACAATCATTTGGAATTTTATCATAATTTGCTATCTTGCTTTCATAGTCATATGTGATTTGTCTATCTGTTCTTTTTTAAAAGCAAGAAAACGAAGTAGCTTTCAATGTTGTTCGCTAAAAATCTCATCAGAATGATGAAGTTGAGTTAATTTCACATAAAACCTTCTACAAGTGTTACAATAGATGTTTCATTTTTTTACAAGCATAATATTATCCATTCGAATAGATTTTCTATCTATCAAAAGATTAGTAATCCTTAAGTCTAGAGATTCTACTAAACCCTTCTTTTCTTCTAGTTTATTCTTATCTTCATAATAAAGGGTTTTGGACTTTTCTGCTTCATTACTCATGGAGATTAACATGTCATTAAGATAAGAATACATATTATCAAACTTTGATAAAACATCATTAAAAGAAGATGAAGTAATTTTAAATGAGATTAGATGATCATGTACCTTTGCAGTCATTAATGAATTTATTTTGTCCTTCGACACAAATCATCTACCTTTAATTCTTTCTTCTTCATCATCCTCACTCTTGTCACCAATATCCTTCATTTTCACATACAATGCACCATGTGTAGGATGGTGCATTTCCTCATCATATGATCCTGAAGACTAGATTTGATAAGTGCCCTCTTCTTCGTCACCTCCTCTAGCAATTAGGGAAACACCTTTTTTTCGAGATCAAATCTCCTTAATCATCTCAACAAAGTAAGCCTCGTCTATAACTCTCTCCTTCTTCTCTTCTCTTATTTCTTAGCATAAAATCTTTTGCTAAGTGATTGTAACCATTGTAGTAGTTATAATTTTATCCAGAATCACCCTTCAACTTGATTTCCTTCTTCTTCTTCTCATTCGAACTCTCCACCTCTTTCTTTTCTACCTTCAATGCTTCCTTCACGAATTTCCTTATCGAAGATACACCCTTGCCCTCAGAATTATTTTTGAACTTCCCATTAAATGGCTTCTTAAAGAATTCTTTGACATTATTGTTTGAGTAATATGAACTGCTTCATCATCGAAGTTGAACAAGAGTCCTTCATCGTTATCCTTAGCGTCTTCTTCAAATTAACATTCCTTTGTTGTAACTTTCGACAACAATGCCAAAGGTCCTCCCAGGATCATTTTACTTTCTTTAACAATATCATTAATTTCAGTTTCATGTGCTTTCAAGAAATTGTGTATATCTATAATAGAGTAACCATCAAAGCTTTCTTGTGTCTTGATCATCAAATTGATATTTCTCCATTCTTTCCTCAAACCCATGAGAAAGTTGAGATTGAACTCTAGTGATGACCATGCCACTCCATAGCGAGAACACTGGAAGATCAATACACTCAAACGATCACAGTATGATTCGATTGATTTTGTTTCCTTCTGCCTAAATTCACCCAACTCTAGCAAGCATTGTTTGACTGAACATTTCTTTGTCTTCTCATTTCGTTGATATTTCTCCTTTAGTGTATCCCAAATTTTCTTTGCAGCTTCACATCCTCGAATATAGTTTTAAACTACTGGTGGAAGAGCACCACATAATTCACATAAACATTTCTTATCATTTTCCTGCATTTTTCCTCTTTTTGTGATCATATCCTCAGCAGTATCAGACATACCAACAACAACTAACATATCTCGATTAAATGGTCCTCTTATTATGGATCCCATCAAATCTACATCAATGCCATTCGGATAATCCTACATCCTATCACCGATTGCTCGTAATACTCTGGAATCAACATCGAAATTTTTTTTGATGATCTGTCCAAGTGAGAGAAATTAGGCATCGTGTTCATATTGAAATTCGCCATTGTTATACAGATTTTGAAGAAATAGAATTTTTATTCAAGTAGAAATCTAAGAAAGAAATTAATCAGAGAGTGATCCGAAAGTAATCGATCTAAAACACAAAGTGTAGAATCTATTCAATACAATCAACTGACACCAGTTTCCTGATTCAAATTGCAGAATATTTTTTTTTTTATCAAAAAGAGCAATTTAAAAAATGAAAAATTATGAGAAAACTTCAATTGATTGAGTGAATCATGTTGTGATACCAATTGATGTGGGTTAGAGATTAATTAAGAACACAATTGAATTAATAAAAACTATAAATGGACATGAGATCTAAATAAGGTATTTTTGGTTGTATTACGTCTAAAGAGTAAAAGAGAATTTAGAGTACACAATACAAATGACATTCAGTTTGTTACCCTCTAATCTATGTACCTACCCTATTTATAGGGTACAACAAAATAACAAAAAATTACAAGGACTAGACATTAAGTATCAAAACTAAACTGCCTTGTAAAATAGATCATGTGTCGAAATTATTCTACTTTCAACACCTAACTGACACATACTACTTTCGACTTCTCACTAAACACAATCAACCCAACAAATTCATATTCTCACTATGAGATATAGCAATATATTTCATGAAAAAACGATATTCTTAATAGACATCTACTAGAAGATATTTATATAGATTAGCCTAGAGATATTCTTAATGCATGTTATCCTAAAAGAACGTGTAAAGATTGAAGATACAATGATGGATATAAAACAAACAACTTAATGTTGCAGTTATCATTTAAATATAAAACTACAAGGTATGCATTTATACCAAAATGAATGGAACATGTGTGTTTACTAAGAACAAGTGGGAGTATAGTGACATTCCTAATCTTGTATGAGTGAGACATACTTAATCATAAGAAATTACATTTTGACCATGCAAGGCTTTTTCACCTTGACTCGAAATGTGTTTCTAAAATAAAAGATTTACGAACGACAAGATACATTCTTGGAATGTAAAATCTATAGAGATAGATAAGATAAATGTTAAAAGTTTTATATCTTTATGAATAAGACCTGGTATATGAGCATGCTATGAGCATATCATAATATACCAATTGAATACATGGTTAAGTTACTGGATAACTATAGGAATATTCTAAGATTACTTTAGAAGAACTAAAAGAATGTATATGAGATAATTATTTTAGAATAAAATCTTCATGTAAAGAGCTACATAAGATTCTTATTTCTAAGAAAATATAAGTAATTATGAATTATAAATGGATTATGAATTAATTATGTGATGAAGAGTATGTTTAATTGGAATGAGGTCCAACCAAAACAAAATGACACAATATAATACAAAATAAGAATGCAATACTTTAGAAGTTGAAATCGAATATGATTAGATGAATGACTTCATTGAAACACTACATTGATTTCTGCCATTCTGTCACACTCCTTAACCGGGACAGCGGAAACGCCCGGGGGCAGATGACAAGTATTACATTGTTTACAAAACTATTTTTGCTTGAAAATTGAATACAAATAGTTGAAAAGAAGAAAGCATGAAACAGCGACGTCAGTCCTCAAAATGGTTCGAATACATGTTTACTGATTTCCTGAGAATACAAGTGATATTGAAAAGTGTCAACAATTAAGTTGGTGAGTTCATAAGCATTTTGTATGAAAAGGGATTGTCACTATTTCGCATAAAATGGTTTCATATAAAATCCGATAATTTTCTTTAAAAACGAGTTGTAAGTCTTATACCCAAGACTAAAAATGTATGTATTTTCTTTGTATCTTTTCCTTGTAAAATGATAATGTATGTTTCCAGAAAATCCAATATTTTCTTATGTATGAACTTTAGTCTTAAACCCTAAGACCAGAAATATAATTAATGTTGTACTGAAAGATAGAATGTAGTTTTATCGTTTTTATAAAACTCATGAAGTGTAAGCTTCCCGTAAACTGAGTAGCATTATTAATCCCTATGTAAGAATGAAAGACCCTCACTTTCGTATTTTAAAAGACCCAAACTTTCATACTATTTCAACATTATTCTTAAGTTACTTCCTCAAAACATGTTGCATGCACATTTATAAAACAATATTTTATATTAATAAAGTAATTACAAAAGATTGGATACAAACCGACTAAGTTTTATTACATTACTTATCTACCCAGGAATCTACTATTTATATACATACATGGACATTAAAATACAGAGAAATAGTATTAACTATTCTAAATCTTTCAATAGTATAAAACTATACTGGATACTTATCACCTGCAATTGTTAAACAGTGAGAGGGATAAACGATAACGCTTAGTGAATTCAATGAATAGATACAATATAATCTTATGCCTTATATATACCAATATAACATAAGCAAAGGGAACAAGAATGTGACAACCGTCAAATTTTGGTCAATTCAAAGTCAAATGAAGTCAACAAGTCAAATCGGTCAACTCAACTAACCCTTGTGTACTAGAGCTTACGTTATGTATTTACTAAACAACTCGCTATTTTAACGAGAGATCATAAATCGAAAAGTGCATACATCTAGACCTCCTTAACCTAAAACTGTGGTACGTGGCGAGCCAAACCGATAAAACCATGTTGCATACTCATTGGGAGTGTGTAAGATCCTTAAACAAGGCTTAACGAGGTTTGCGGACCTTGCATTACGAAGCCAGACACTCAAAAAGGTCACAAATGAAACCTCTCTCAATCGTTTTCACTCTATCTCTCTCTCTATTTGAAATCTCTCCAAGAATGTCAAATCTCTCCTAAATCTCTCTAAGTATGTGAAATCTCTCCCAAATATCTCTTTGTATGAGAAATCTCTCCAAGAATATCAAATCTCTCCCAAATTTCTCCAAGAATGTGAAATCTCTCCCAAATCTCTCTAAGTATGTGAAATCTCTCCTAAATATCTCTTTGTATGAGAAATCTCTCCAAGAATGTCAAATCTCTCCCAAATCTCTCCAAGAATGCAAAATCTCTCCCAAATCTCTCTAAGTATGTGAAATTCCTCCAAGGATGTGAAATCTCTCCCAAATCTCTCCAAGTATGTCAAATCTCTCCAAGTATGACAAATCTCTCCCAAATCTCTCTCAAAATCTCTCTCAACTTTCTATAATCACTCGGGGCATCCCGACCCTCGAATTTGGCGAAAACAGCCCAAAAACGGAAGTCTACGCGAAAAACGGACTTAAGGACCCGAAAGTCCTCTTAGGACCCGAAAGTCCTCTTAGGACCCGAAACCTCTCTTAGGGGCCGAAAGTCCTCTTAAGGGACCGAACCCTTCTGAACCGAAGGCTGCTGAACCGAACCCGAAAGGTCCTCTCGGGCCCGAACCTCACCTACACACCCGAACCCGAACCTTCGGTCCATTTCGGATCCTGATGCCTTGACCGAGCCGTCGCTTCTGAGCCTTTGACCGAGCCTTCGCCTTCGCTTCACACTTCTGGTTCGCCCATCTCGCCTCCGGCTCGGCATCATTAGGGACCGAACCTCGGCCTAGGGACCGAACCTCGGCCTAGGACCGAGAGGTCTCCCTGGAAGTCCTTTTTCTCCCGGTTTTCGACTACGACTTCATTTTAGCTTCGTTTTTAATTGTTTTAATGTGAGATTTTCACCAAAAACTTTATTTTAACATATAAGGACCCATAATTATTAAATTATCACGTTTTTAAGGATAAAACCTTATCCAAAAGAGTGAGTGAAGTACAAAGGTAGAGTGTTGACTTTCCTTTATTTTATGACACAAGCAACCTCCCATACCCACTCCATGTCACTATTCCCCATCAGCCCTTACCTAGTCACTTCATTGGACTTTTCCCATCTTTTTCCAACCACACAATTGGTCAAAGGCTAGAAAAGTCTCCTCTCTCCTCACTTCTCTCATTTTCTCTCTTTTCACCAAAAAGATCAAACTCTTTTCTCTCTCACTTCCTCTCTCTAGAATTCGAGATTCAAGGGCTGATCTTGGGTTTTTCCTCCACATTTGGTAAGCAAAATCCATTCTCCTTATGATTATTTCACTTCTTTCTACTCAAATCATGGATATCATACACAAACTCCATCATAATTGTGTTAGATCTTCAAATCTTCAAGTGATTCTTCAAGTGTTCTTGGGTTGAACACTTCTCTTCTTCAACACTCATCTACTGAAATCACTCAAGGTGAGTTCATACCCCTACATTTTCATGTTTTCTCAAGTTTTTAGGAGGAGAATACAAGAAAAACAACAAGAACAAAACTAAACTTTTCTAACAGCCTTCATCAGAATAGTTGGACCCCATTCACGGACTGTTTTGGACAACTTAAACATTTTTGTTTAAAAAACTGTTTTAGGTGTAAGTAGCTCCAGTTCTTAGCTTTAAAATGACTACTTGCACATCTCCATACGATTTTTCTACAATTTATGGTGATTTTTACAAAACTGCCTATCATCTCAAACACCAATCCGGACCAGTCTGTGATTATGGACTTGGTCACACAAGTTAGAGGTCGCTAAAAATTATGGAAAAATTTATGAACCAACTAGACTCATTTTCCAAATCCTCAGAAGTTACAGAACTTGATTTCGACATTTGATGATTTTTCTACAAATTCTCCAATAACAGCTACATAAAATGTTATAAATAGAAAAACACTATAAATTTCATTTCACCTTATAACATGTTGAGCAAGGTATATATCATTATGTGATTATGTGTTATTGTAGTATGTGACATTTTTGTATTCATATCTAGATATACACCAGTTAACAAATGAATTTTCACTAGATAATACATAGAAATAACCAAGTGTTATAATTAAAGTACACCCATTACATACAAATGTATTATTAAACTATGTTAAGTATAGTTTATGTACTTTACTATTTCTACCCTTGTTTTGGGATAAACTATAATAGATATAGTTTATGATACTTTACAAAATACAAATATATTTTCAGAAGGGTACATTTATACAAAAGGAAACTTTCATTACGTTAAGTGTAAATTCATTACAAAAGCGTTTTCATAAAAGAGTTTTTATACATTACAAACGTTTTGGGATAAACTATAATAGGTATGGTTTATGTTTCCATTAACACAACAAACACATTTCGGAAGGTTTTATTCCCACAGGAAAAGGCTTTACACTTATGCACACCACACGTAAACTTGTTAACCTAAATTGTGAGACATTCTCTTCCATACGTCCGAGTGCGGAATCTAATTCCTGCCAGTTATAATCAGAGTCTCCTGGAGGGAGAACGTGATAGTTGTGTATAGATCTATATTGTGTTTGACACCCACACCTCGCTGCTAGCTACAGCCGGACCTGCAGGTCTGCGGGTGACAAGTGTCATTTCAGTTTCGCGACACCTGAGAAACGTTATAGCAGGTGTATTCAGTCATTAGTATGATCATAGCGGCTCACATAGGGATCTAACAACATAAGTTTACAGGGATTTTCATAAATCAAAAGGGGTTTTACGTCAATTTAAAATCACTTTTTATATCAATAATTACAGATATTATGGTATATTTTTAGTCTTGGTATTTAAGACCACACATCATTCATTACAGGATTTTTCTCAAATCAGAAAGGGGTTTTACGCCAATTTAAAACCACAATTATAGCTTTAAGTATGACAAAATACTTGTTCATTTCGGTCCTGGTATTTAGGACTACATGACTTTTATAAGGAAAATATTGGATTTTTCTTGGTGACATACATCTTCTTACGAAGATCGATTTTCAAACTCTTACTGTTAAAAGCTTATGAACTCACCAACCTTTGTGCTGACACTTTTTCAAAATTACTTGTATTCTCAGGAATTCTGTGAAACAGGAAATCAACCACGTTTTGAGGATGGGACGATAAATCGTCAAACAGTTCATTTTGTATCATAATGTAATTGATTCGAATCATGTAACATATACTTTGGTGTAACTTTTTCAATTATATTTATTATGGTTGTATTTACTTTGAGCACTACCATACTCGTTGTTGTGATACTCTACGTGAAGTCCTCCACCCCCGGACGTTTCCGCCATCCTTGGATTGGGGGTATGACAAAGAACAACAATAGCATACACGTATCATATGTCAGACTTTCAATATAAACTCAAGATTTGATTCAAATATTTACGATCAATGAGACATAACGATTTCAATACTTGATATGCATCAATAAAGCTTTGGCTCAAATGGCACAGAAGACATATAATTTCTGATTAACATTTTGGTAGATTTCAGGCTTATAGCCCTGTCCAACCATTTGCCAATACCATAGAATAGAGGTCATTCTCTTACGGAGTCATGCTCTACATGGTCACAGGCTACATACCATTTCTATCTAACCTTCTGCCAATGCCGTAGAATAGAAGTCATTCTCTTCTGAGACACGTTCTACATAGTCGGAGGCTACATACTAGTACCACCGTGAATCTAAGTCCTTTCACTGATCACATGGTCAAAGGTATAATTTTGCTATTAAAAATAGCGAATAAAAATAACTTTGGAAAATAACTCAGAATCATAACACTGAAAAGCACATAGCACATATAACACATAACATACAATTGTACCTATATATTGAACTCACCTTAAAATAATCGAGGGTTAAAATAGTATTTTGAGCAGCATATCGGCTCCAAATATGGCTTTATTCGTTGAAAACCGAGAGAATTAGCTAAAACCGGGCTCTAAAAAGGTAGAGCTTCAAACCGAAAAGAATAATTTCTCGGGCTCTCCGGGCACTTCGGGACATATTCCGGGCTCTAAAAATAATATCGGGGCTTCGGGGAAAGTGGAAATAATAAACATATGGAAAGAGGGGCCAAAAATGGCAATTTCTCCATTTTTTCTCGG
Organism: Lactuca serriola; assembly: GCF_051521515.1. Taxonomy (NCBI): domain Eukaryota; kingdom Viridiplantae; phylum Streptophyta; class Magnoliopsida; order Asterales; family Asteraceae; genus Lactuca; species Lactuca serriola. The sequence continues at coordinate 120,558,378 of NC_136414.1, forward strand.
AAAGGCTCGCAGCCCCTATATATACTTGCGAGGTTCGGAGTTTGGCCGAAGGAAGGAGGACACACGGCGCAGGATGCGAAGCTCGGTACACGCAGCAGCTTCAGATTGGTCCAACATCACGGCTCGAATGCGAGGGTCGGACGCCAGACGGCTCGGCTCGGATGGTGGCACGCTTCGGACGCGAGACTCAGACAGTTGTGCGACACGCGTCGCTCCTCGGACGCGCCACGACTCGGATGACGCAGCTACTTCGTGTGAAGGATGTGGCCGGTACTATTCATGCGAGTTTATCCGAAATTTTCGGATTTTGAGCCAAATTCTTCCGAAATTCATAACTTTACCATATGAACTCCGTTTTTGACGTTCTTTATATGCACGCGTAGCTAAAATTATGCTCTACAACTTTCATTTATACTTCATCGGCTAATTTTGAATTTAATTTTCATATTATTATTTTTAACTGACCGGGACAGGAAAATCCGTTAAAAATTCATAACTTCTTCATCCCACATCCCTTTTCGTCAGACTTTTTATCGTTGTACTACTAATGACGAGACCTTCAATTCTCGTTTAGGTTGTGTTGGCTAAAAATACTCGATCTAAAATTCGAGTTTTTAGATATCTACTGCTTAGCTGAAACTTCAAAAAGTCATAACTTCCTCATACAGAGTCAGATTTTGGCGTTCTTTTTATCGAACTTCTCAGTTTAACGAATACTACGACTTTCATTTAGATTACTAAGGCTAAAAAGTAGTTTATCAAAAACTCACTTTTTACGTCATTCGGCGTCGTGCCGGTTTTGTCACAGATCTTCGATTGGTCATAACTTCTTCGTTATAACTCGGATTTCGACAAGGTTTTCGCCTAAACACTTCTAAAGAGATTCTATACAACATAAAATAATAAAATTTTACTTATTTTAAATTTTATATTTTCGCTAAATTTTCATTATTTGGCTATTAATTTGAATCTCATAAGACTTGCAATATTTTATGAGTGATTCTAAACATAGTTTTACTTCATTTCTAGTAAAACCTATATTTTAGAACTCAACACTCAATTTTATTCACTTTTAATAATAACAATACACAATTTCAGAACGTGTATGTTACAGAGTTATTATAACCATGCTTAATATGACTGATATGCCTAAACGACGTTCTTCAGGCCTTGTAATTGGTAGACATTTCTCACCCTAGACTTCCTGGTCTTACTGTAGCGAACAGTTGAGGAGTGGGGTTGTCAATCATGTATATATCTATACACAACTATCTCGCTCTACCTCCAGGAGACTCTAGTTATAATGCATGACTTATAATTGTATGCTAGGTAGGTACGGTGAAGAGAATGTCTCACAAGACCATCAACGTATTTACGTTAACTATGAATCCTTTTTCTTGTAAATAAAATAATTATACCTTTAAATAATTATATGTTTCTTCTGAATGATAGTGTAGTAGTTGTGACCCACAAACTATACCAATTATAGTTTATTATAAATGTTTTGTCAAGTCCATTTATATAATCAAATATATACACACATGTAAGTTATCATGTTTAGACACAAGTATAAAACATTTAGTATGATAAAGACAATTTCTAGTTTTTTAACTTTTCTGTCCATGTTTTTAGAAATATTATAGAAAAATCATCGTAAGTCGAAATTTGGATTCGTAAACTCTCAGAACTAAGAAAATGAGTCTACTTTGTCCATAATATTTTTCCCTGTCCTTAAATGGTTCCTAAACAGAGTGAAAATATTCATTTTTATAGACTAGTCTGAAAATGTTCTGAAATGATAAGTTGTTTTGTAAAAATCACCATAAATTGTAGAAAAATCGTATGAACGTGTGTGAGTAGTCCTTGGAAAGCCTTGAAAATGAAGGGGTATGAACTCACCTTTAGTGGATTTCTTATTGGATAAAGAGATGAAGATGGTAGAAGAACACTTGAAGATGGTATTACCCTAAGGATAATAACACATATAAATATGTATAAATGTAACAAAACTAGTATGAATGTGTATAAGAACTCTAGATTAACATGGATTGCTTACCAAAAATCCTTAGAACCAACTTGGAGGGATGGATCTTTGGAAGACTTAAACTTGTTCTTGAGAGGATTATAGAGGAATTAAGAAGATGAAGTGTGAGATGAAGATGAAGAGAAAGGAGGGAGAGTTGCACGAAATTTATGGGGGAGGTAGGGTGGTTGGGTGGGTAGGAGGGGTAAGAGGTGGGGTAAGGTGATGTTTGCATTCTTATATGGTGAGTACTGGTCTTGATATATTTGATTAATGTTTTATGTTGGGAAAAGATGTAACACTCATGTCACTAAGTCAACTCTTCTTATTTTTATAAAAAATCTAGGTAATTTATAAAAGTTGGGTAATTTTTATAAAAATATGATATTCTTTATAAACAAGTGTAGTATTTTTATAAAGAAAATATGATATAAATGATGTATAAATATTTAATTTGAATTATAATAATTCGGATTGTTAATAAAATCATTATTATCAAAAATAATAATATGTTACACGAAAATTAGGTTGATCTCTAAATTCTTTTCGTTAAAAGTTGGGCGTTTTAGGCCGGGTACAGAATTTGTCATATTTGGTGACGAATTCACCAAAAATTTGTATTTGTAGCCTTTGTTATGAATTTCTCATTTACTGTAAGGATTATGAATTCCACTACATCGTGTTATGAATAAAATAATATAAAATTGAATTACCGAATTGTTACAATACAAACCTTATTTAGGGTTTATGTTCTATAATTTCCAATAAGAGTGGTGCTTTGTATTATAACTTGTCAATCGTATATTGGACGCATTAGGGAATATCACAATTCATTTAAAATTTTAAGACAAGTTAAGTTGAACTGGTTGACTTTTGTTGACTTTGTTTGACCCAGAATTGACAGTTGTCACATCATTCCCTCATTAGAAGGAATTTTGTCCCGAAATTTGCATCTTGGACGGGTTCTTGTAACTTAGGAAAAAGTTGTGGGTACTTCTGTTTCATTTGATCTTCTCATTCCCAAGTGAATTTTGGTCCTCATTTGGTGTTTAAACAGACCTTCACTATGGGTATTCAACTCTGTTTTTGTTCTGTCGATCATCCTGTACATAATTTCTACTGGATCCTCGACGAAATGGAGATTTTTTTTACTTTAATCTCATCAAGAGGGATAACGAGAGTTTCTTCAGATAGGCATTTCTTCATATTGGTCACGTGTAAGTTGGGGTGTATGTTTTTGAGTTCTTGCGGTAGCTGAAGCTTATAAGCCACCAGACCGATTTTGGTGAGGATCTCGAATGGTCCAATGGACCTTGGATTCAATTTTCCACGCTCCCCAAAGTGTATCATTCCCTTCCAAGGAGAGACCTTTAACAGAACGTGGTCGACGACTTAAAATTCTAAGGGTTTCCGCCATTTATCCGCGTAACTCTTTTCTTGGTCGCTAGATGCCTTCAGTCGTTCCTGAGTTTGGACAATCTTCTCGGATGTCCCTCTGATGATCTATGGGCTGGTGATGTGTCACACCCCAAAACCAAGAACGGCGGAAACGTTCTGGGGCGGAGGACGTAATGTATAGTATCACAACATAGAATAATAGTAAACAAGAAAACAACACCATCCATTGCATTAATAATGTATTTTAATACAAGTGTGTTCTGTACAGTTTATAGAGACCAAAAACATGAACCAAAATAAAAGATGAGTATTGAAATATGCTCCATCTTCTCAAAAGTTGCCCTCGGTACCTGTCTACTGATGACCTGAGAATACAAGTTATCTTGAAAGACTTTATCAGCATTAAAGCTGGTGAGTTCATAAGTATTTAGTGTCATAATTTGTACGAAAATGTTTGTAAGTATATGAATGTAAAAGTATGTAAAATGGTTTTATTAATTATTTGTATCCCCTAGAAAATCCTATATTTTCCATTAAAAGCAACCTTCTACCAAGGCATCGAGTGTGCTGTGTGTTTGTTCATTGTGAAAGTGAGTATTTTCCCAAACGTGACTATCATTAGTAAAAATATAGTTTTACATTACCCTTAATGTGAGGAGGTTACAAGGTAGATGTAATGGGCAAATAACGAAGTACTATAGTATAATAATATTATAACTACTATTGTACTAATTACCTTAAACCAATTGTTAATTAAGGTATAATGTGATGTAATTGTAACCATACTTGATCGACCTAGTGAAACACGACGCTCGAAGACGTCGAGATGTTTTGACAGTCATCACCCGAAGACCTCCAGGTCCCACTGTAGCTAGCAGGAAGGTGTAGGACGGTCAGTCCAGTATAGATCTATACACGAATTCACGCTCTCCCTTCAGGAGACACTGGATACAAGACGATCCATGACCGAGATGTCATGCCCCGAAGTAGTGCCTCACATTTAAGATATAGTGTGTATGTAATGTATGTACTAGTGTAGTGTATGTCCCCCATGATTCTCATCATAGTAAGTTCTCTAGTATAGTATATAGTGTGTATGAATATTGTGTACTAGTGAATGTTCTCTCTGTCTAGTGAGTAGTATGTTCTCTCTGACTCTCTTTATAGTATGTTCAGTTGTATAGCGTAGTGTATGTATTGTTTATAGTGTGTATTCACTCATGTATGAACTGACTCTTTGTATGTTTCATTATACTAGAAATAGTAAGTAGTATACCTCTAAACTATACCTATTTTAGTTTACTAGTAATGTTGTGTATATATCTTAGTGTATTGAAACAAGATAACAAGCTTTTATGTCTATACATATACACATGATATATAACTAAGGATCAAACGACACTCAGACAAGCAATAGGGTACTCTATGTCCACAACCAACAAAAGAACAGGAAATAGAGTGTATTATCAGTCCTAAGTCCTTCAAACCTTACTTATATAACTATATATATATATATATATATATATATATATATATATATATATTTGACATGATTTGACAATATAAGAGTTTAAAGAATTAAAAGTAAAGATTTGGAAACTAAGACTAAGTTTTATAAAGAGTTTAACATGTAAAAGTATCTGAAAATCATTTTCAAGTAGTTTTTTTTGACAAAACAGTTTAAAGTATAGTAAATCCATTTGTGTGTTAGTTATTAATCACATTTGATTGATATAATAACTAGTATGATTCAACTTGTATCCCCCCCATAAAAGCATTTAAAAACATTTAAAAGGTTGATTAAGGGGTATGAACTCACCTGTTGTGAGTGGGTAGTATGGAAGTGTTGGACAAGGTGCTAGGTGTCAAGTGAAGACTTGAACACACACAATGATCCTATTAACATATAAAGACATATGTACACATCTAATTAGTGATTATAACACTAATTAAGCAAGTATAAACACCCTAAAACATGGAAAACACTTTGTTCTAAGGGTTAGAAGGCCATTCGGTTGCATCAAAGGGGTTGGAAAGCATTTCTATTGAGTTCACGGCCCAAGGACCACTTCCCATGGAGTTTACAGCCCGAGGACCACTCCCCATGGAGTTTACGACCTACTGTTTACGACCCTAGTAGGTTTACAGCCGTAAACTCATGGCAATCTCCACAAACTCAAAGTTTAAGGTCCCTAGTTCAATGGTGAAGGGTTCTAGTCTAAGTTCTAAGCATTAGGAAGGAAGTTAAGGCAACATTGCACCCCTTCAAGGAGTTTACAGCCTTGGGAGATGCCTTGGCCGTAAACTCCCATCCATTCAAGATTTTATGATGTTTCTTAGGTGCACACAAGTTCATTCAAGCACACAACAAGCTAGGACAAGAGTACTTACAATAAAGAAGCTTGTTTGGGTGTTTAAGTTCCAAGAACACTAGTGTGTGTTCTTGGCGTTCTTGGTGTTTTGAAGAACACTTGAAGATATATGTAAAAGTGAAGATTTCATGGATGAAATGGTGTATAACAACTAGATGAACGGTTATAACAACAAATCAAAGAAAGAAAACACTTACATTTTGGAAGATTGGAAGAAAAGTGTTATGATACTTGAGAGAGAAGTTGATGTTCTTGAGTTTGAAAGTTGAGAAATAAGGAAATGAAGAGTAAACTCATGCTATATGCATGAGTTTACGGCCATAAGGGATTTTACGGCCCAAACTCCAAAAGTTTGGCCGTGAACTCCTTATTAAGGTGTTATGTGTGTGTGTTTGCTACTCCAAGAACCTAGAAGGTACTTCCTTTTATTCATTCGTTTGAAGAATTATTAATAAAACACCCAAAACGGACTTTAAACTGGCTAAAAATTAGAAGAAATGTGTTTGACTTTTATTTGAAGTGCTTGACTGTAGGTTTTGTACGAATGGAAATTTCGGGTTGTCACATCATCCCCCCGTTAGAGGGAATTTCGTCCCGAAATTAGAGTTTAAGAAATAAAGTAGTTACAAATAACTAAGTGAAAAAGATAAGGATATTTCAATTTCATTTGATCCTCGCGCTCCCAAGTGAATTCTGGTCCTCGCTTGGCGTTCCAGCGAACCTTCACTATCGGGATGAGGCTTTGCTTCATTCGCTTGACCTCACGGTCCATGATCTCTACAGGTTCTTCCACGAAGTTGAGGCTCTCGTTGATCTCGATCTCATCGAGTGGGATTACAAGAGTCTCGTCGGACAGCACTTTTTCAAGTTTGAGACGTGGAATGTAGAATGTACGTTACTGAGTTCGCGCGGTAGATTGAGTTTGTAAGCTACAGGGTCGATTCGGGCAAGAATCTCGAAAGGTCCTATGTACCTTGGATTTAGCTTCCCATGCTTTTCGAAGCGTATCAAGCCCTTCCAGGGTGAGACTTTCAAAATAACGTGGTATCCCACCTGGAATTCCAAAGGTTTCCTTTGTTCGTCTGCGTAGCTTTTCCGTCGGTCTCTAGAGGCTTTCAATCGTTCACGAATCTGAATGATCTTCTCTGTCGTTTTTAGAATGATGTCCGGACTTGTGAGAGGGCTGTCAGGAACTCGTTCTTTAGCTAATTGCGTGTCACCCACCTCAGCCCAGCACAAAGGGGATCTGCACTTTCGGCCATAGAGGGCTTCAAATGGAGTAGCTTTTATGCTCGTATGATAACTGTTGTTATAGAAAAATTCGACAAGGGGTAAGTGAGTATCCCATGCCTTCCCAAAGTCGATCAAACAGGCTCTCAACAAATCTTCCATTGTTTGTATCGTTCTCTCACTTTGTCCTTCGGTCTGTGGGTGGTAGGCTGTACTCATGTCCAGCCTCGTCCCTAGGGAACTTTGTAGCGACTGCCAGAACCTTTAAGTGAACCTACTATCTCTATCGGAGATAATGGATATAGGGACACCATGTAGTCGTACGATTTCCCTAATGTAAGTTCTTGTAAGCTTCTCCATTTTGTCAGTCTATTTGATTGGTAGGAAATGCGCGGATTTCGTCAATCTATCGACGATGACCCAAATGGTATCAAGTCCACCCGTTGTCTTGGGAAACTTGGTTATGAAATCCATAGTAATCCGCTCCCATTTCCGCTCTGGTATCTCCGATTGTTGTTGTAAACCTGATGGTTTCTGGTATTCGACCTTAACCTTTGCGCATGTTCGGCCACCAGTATGGCTTTTTAAGATCCAGATACATTTTATCTGAACCCGGGTGGATAGAATATCTAGTGTTGTGCGCCTCGGTCATGACCAAGTCTTTGAAGCCACCGTGTTTCGGGGTCCTAATCCGGTCCATGAGAAATAAGGCTCCGCCACCCTTGTCTTCCAGATTCTTCTCCATCCCTCGTAGGGATTCACCCGCCACATTTTTAGGTTTCAAAGCTTTGAGCTGAGCCTCCTTAATTTGTGTGGATAAATGTGAATGGATAGTTATAGTCAGTGATCTGACTCTTTGTCCAAAATATTCTTTCCAACTTAGGGCGTCTGCTACTACATTGGCTTTACCCGGATGATAACGAATTTCACATTCATAGTCATTGAGTAGCTCAACCCATCGTCGTTGTCTCATATTGAGTTCTTTCTAGTTGAAGATGTGTTGCAGGATTTTGTGGTCTGTAAAGATCGTGCTTTTTGTGCCATACAGGTAGTGCCTCCAGATCTTTAGAGCAAGCACAACTGATCCTAGATCAAGATCGTGTGTGGTGTAGTTCACTTCATATGGACAACTCACCCTTCCTCTTTACGAGCCAGACGGGTGCTCCCTGACTTTACAGGCTCGGCCTGATAATTTCCTTACTGTTTAGATCATTCCATCGACTAGACAATTCTTGTATTTATGTTGGTGCTAAGTAGTATTGGGGATTTGGCTACGTGAGTGGCTCCAAGGTTTAGGTCGATTATGAAATCAACTTGGTACATGGGTGGTATTAATGGAAGGTCTTTTGGGAAAAAATTGTGAAAGTTACAGGCTTCTGGGGTATCCTTGATGTTTTTCGCTCCCTGTTCTCTATTACTATTGTGGGCTAAGAAAGAGCATGGTACCCTCGCATAGGTACTACTAACCCTGGATGCAAAGGACAATTTGGATGTGTGTTTCGGGTTTGTCGTTATAGATAACACGGATTTTTTTTATTTAGTGAGTTAAGTCGAACGGTTTTTTGTAAAATATGATGTTGGTTTTGATGGATTTTAGTATACTAAAACATCCTATGGTGCACATACAACCCTAAATACCTTGGATCTATGTTTTCACTAATTATACATGCAAATGGTTTCCAAGGCATTAAACCTATAACTAGCATGCATTTTCATATACTACATAAGACACTAGTTAGAGTAACATACCTTTTGTGTTGTAGCTTGATTCCATGGAGCTTAAGAGCCTAGTGCCCCAAGTGTGACGCCTTAAATGGTTCACACAACACCACCAACAACTTGGAATAACTTAAGAGAAAATTTCTTATGCTCAAATCGGCTACCCCTCTCATATGAATCCCTTAGGGCCAATTTCTTGAGCCATGGGGTCTTTATATATTGTGGCTATTAGGGTTACACCATGTAACTCATGCTTTCCATATTCTTCATGCTCCATGTGTTAAAACCTCCATGGAGTATCCATGGATTACTCCATGGATTTAGCCCAACATGAAGAACTATGGACCATAAGCCCACATATATAAGAATGAATGATTTACGCAATAATTCCCCATATATTTAATTAGAGTCTTTTGATCACAAAATTAATTCCAAATTAATTCTTGACCAATAATAATTAAATAATATGATTTCATATTAATATATTAGAACTTATACTATATTAATAAATCATAAATATCATTTTCTCACAAAAGTCTATCCAAATTGTTTTGATGCCATGCAACCCAAATGGACAATGCCAAATCGGGTCAAGTACATACCAATTATAATTATGGACTTAGACACTAATCCAATAGTCTCCCACGTGGATAAGTCTAAAACTCTTATTGTGTATGACTCCAAGATCCCGACTAGCAATTGTAGCTCTTAAAAGCCACTGTCGAACTCTGAACAAATCAATGACGCGTTCATTAGATAAGAGATCATATATTCCTCCATTCTAGATATCATATGGACTGACACATGGATTACAATCATTATCTCTGTCCATTTGTTGTTTCCCGAATTCCGATTTACGACAACCGACTAATTGAACAAATCAAATTAGTCCAAGCTCGGCCGAGCACTTACGTTTGTCTTCACCAAATCATCAAGGGCCCACATATATCGCTTTTAACCCTCCAAGGGTAAAAGGCATGGATAAACTTCGACTCATATGCTTGCTCTATATACTTATCAAATCACACACAAAAATGCGTTTGTAACACTAACTTACTAGTGCCTTTTCACATAATCAATGTGTAACCGACTTGTAGATTGCAACTCATATCTCTTGGTTTGAAGAATATAAGATATTATCATCTCATGATCACTCGTGATAAAATCCATGAAGTGAGTCAAATAAGCGTGGGTTTAATCCAATACTCAAATCTCATTCCAGGAGCACTCATGAACACTGCAACTATGTCTAGGCCACCTATATAAACTACAGACTCATTCATGACAGTCTTAATTCATACATACTTCCAACGTATGATTGACCGTGGAGAGTTTGAATAACCTAATTATCCGGGAAGTCAAAACATGCAAAGTGAAACACACGAATAATACTAATCATATATGGCCCCAAGCACCTTTGAGAGTAAATAAAACACATTTTATTTAATCACCATATTGATTACTCATTATTCATTGTATAATGTTTCGAATGATAAACCTTATACTTGAATCTAAAACAATAGTCATGCCATGCTCCAAGCATGCATACTATGTTTGTCCAAACAATAGTTATGTCATACTCCAAGTATGCACACTACGTTTGTCTATGATCCTTACATTGTGGAATAGACAAATTGAATATGATTTCAATGATGCTCATTTCACAATCCCAATCCTTATCGTAAATGTAAGAATTCGAAATTCCTACCATTTACCAAAATCTGTTAGCTTCTAAACTTATATGCATTGATCCTCTTCTAATGACTATTCACAAAAGGCATAGAGACTTGGCAACAAACATTACAAAGTATTCCAATGGAGAGAAATTCCATGGAAAAGAAGTCTCACATTCAAAGTACATTCCTTTGAATATCTTTCTTGCATTAAGCTTTCTAATCTTGCACAAATTTAATGAATAACTTCCACCCATGGAAAGATTTCCATATTCCCATTTTGACTATCACTTCTAAACAAGAGTTGCCTCTTATTTCAGAATATGTTAATATGTTCCTTTTAAAATTAACACTATACGTCCAATTTTCCATGAGCAACCAATCTTTGGTAAACCTCATATTGTCCTCGACAATTGCTTAATCATTTGTCATATCTAATTCTAGTCTTTTTTCCTCTTAATGCCCTAGGCATTTGGAAAATTTAGAAAGGATAAATATTATAGAACATGTAATCGATCCTATACCCGAAGCATATGGGACACGATTCATGATGTCTCACATAAAGACATGATCCTAGACCAGTCTTTTGCTACAATATTTTTTTTATTTTCCATGTTTCCATAATTCAACTATGAAGAGGGATGCCGTAATCATAATCGAATTTTGAGAATGCAAAATATATAGAATTTCCTTATGTTGAACCACTCCAACATAAAATTGATATATATCCTTGACTAAAGATGATTAAAATCTGAATCTAAGCTGTTAGAATTGAAATGAAGTATAAGTTCCTCTCCCTTAATTATAGCAAAATAACTTTTTCCCAATTGAAACTTTTATTTTCTATAATTAACATTGCAAACTTGCAACACTTAGTATAATAATCATGCTCCCACTAACATGATAATTATTAGCATAACACTTTTGCTCCCACTAGCTTTGACATGTACTCAGAAATCAGCTGGACATCTAGAAATCAATACTTTATTGACTTTCTATCCAAACTTCTAATTTCTGATACGAGATGCTTTGATATTACATTATCAAAATCATACACCTTTCCTTAGATACCTCACATGTGTGTCTAAAGAATTTTTAGAACTATGAAAAGGGATGTCGTAATAAGAGTCTCAAGTGTTTAGACCTTTTCCATTTCTCACAAGTCCATGTTAGTGTGCCGGTTAACCACACATGCTGCACTAACAAATTTGAGAATGCAAATATCACAATTGCTATCTACTTAAAATCTACTTAGTTATAGCGTTTCCTCACCATCTTTTTCATGAATCGGAGAGATGGTTAGTGACAAAATCCAAACTCATATGGACTGAACTTGTTCAATCTTAACTTTTTGCCACCTAGTAGCACAAGGTCCTACCATTGCTTCCAAGTAGTTATGCAAACAATTTAGAACTCATAGAACTCACATGCATAGTCAACTTTAACTGGAATGGGCATAGAGAGAAGAATATGTCAACACGATGGGTTATAAACCTCAAGTCCTGTGCTAGTGATAAACAACAGGTTTTATTCTTGATTAGTTCTTGAAACTTTTCAAGATCTTTAAGACTCCCGTTGACCTCTTGACATATAAGATTCTCTTGTCAAGAACCATTCCTTGACAAAGCAAATATTCAAGAGCTAGTGCGGATTCTTATCAAGACAAACACTTTACACAACTAGCCTTAGTTGGTCTTTGTTTTATCAAAAACATCACAACTTACCAATATGAATTGTACAAGAGTAAGAAAATATTTTAATCTACATTTGACAAGTGTTATAAACCTTCTTAAGATTATGTCACTCAAGTTACAATCTTGGAGTATTACTCTAAGAGTCAATCTTAGAACGAAGTATGATTCATCTTTTGACTTAACCATTTCAACAATTCATGATTCCTCTTCTTACTCATACGAATGCAATAAGATGTCCTTAGAGGATCAATTGTGATATGGTTTCATAATCACTAAGACAATAATAAAACACGATACTCAAGTACTCTCCCATCTTTTCAGACTGAAGAATCTTTTATCTTTCTGCCTAATTTGGTTCTTTTCATTCGTCCTGCTATACATTGAAACTTTTCCAATGTTTCAGAATTATACTTAAACTTGTAAGCACAACCATATTTATTAACCTCAGTAAATCATGATGAATAGCCTTATCATTCTTTGTGGTGGACCTAATCAGCACACAACCAAGTATACCCAATCTCCTAGTCCTTCACTTGACTCACATATACATGTGAATAAGCAATTAGTCTTAATTTCCCAAAGATGACATGCATCATACAATACAAGTTTCATGATTCCAAGTTTCTATCCAACTGAAACTCGGGTGATGACAATCTTTCCTAATTTGGTGAATTATGACACTACCACAAACGAAAGAATCAAATCCAATTTTCAAACATTGCTATCAATGGAATCAAATAAACAACAATTTTTCACAAATTCATGTGAAAACAATGTTGTTGTTTATTCCTAGGCAATTTATCACAACTCTTCAGCAACATCTCAAAATAAACAACAATTTTTCACAAATAAAAAACAATTTTTCACAATTTTTCACGATTCCTCAATGGAATCAAAGAATCAAATCCAATTTTCCAACTTGCGGAAAAACTTACCCTTACAATGCAAATGCATGTGAAAACACTATTGTTTATTCCTAGGCAATTTATCACAACTCTTAAGCAACAACTAAAAACTCTGATCATAGAACTATGCGATCGAATCCATCTTTGCGATCAGAATCAGCATATTCTTCCTTTAAGCTTCCTCTTTTATTTGGATTCTTAAAACATCAACATGTGACCTAGTCACATAATGTAATAAGAATCTCCAAATAGGAACTTAATAGAGTCAGATAGTGGACTTTACCCGAAGTAGAGTCAAACTTTTTGACTTTACAATCCTCATGATCTTTCAGGTAAATAGGGAAGCTTTGCAACCAATGCCCCTTCTCTTGACAATAAAAACATATAGACTCTTTGGGAATGGTAAACGGGACTATCATAGACTTAGCCTTTCCCTTTACCTTTTAGTTAACCAAGTTGATCAAGGTCGATCCCTTTCCATTGGGAAGAGAAAGCTTTTTTGGATTTCTAATGTTACCATTGTCAATGTCCATGGAAGTTTGAGAAATAGACCTTCCACCCAAATTTACTTTTCCAGTGCGCCAAAACATTTCTGATTTAGCAGCAACAAGCAAATAAGATAGATCAATAAGGGTCATTTCATGATCTGTCACATAGTAGTCCTTAATGAACTCACTATACGACTCAAGAACTGACTGAAGAACCCAGTCAATAGCCAACTTCCTTGGGATATCGACACCCAACATTCTCAACCTATCAATGTGTGACTTCATCCGTAAGACATGATTACACATAGGTCTTCCATCTTTATGTTTAATTGCAAGTAGGACTTGAGTGATTTTGAACTTTTCAAGTCTTCGAGCTTGTGGGTCAGGGAGAGTAATTGGAGGATGTGGAAAAAGAGAAGTATGATTTCCATGATCCAATCGCGGGACATCATCTTCATTAGGGAAGCTTGTTCCAAGAGATCTGGGAAGATCATAGTTGTCTGATCTAGACATCTACAATGGGAGAAATTGAAGTTAGTTGATTTAAGTCCTTAAGAGAACACCCAATTTGAAATATTAAGGCTAGGACCCAGCACAATATTTTATAACTTGGAAGAGGGATTCCGTAATCCAAGTTATAAAATATTTGAAGATAGGTGAATGACGATTCACCAATTTCCACCATGAAAAACGAAATGAAAGATTAGGTTTTAAATGGATTTGAAACTCCTAGATCTTTTGAGATTCATTGAACTTTTCAATGGCATGTTTCAATCTCGATTGTGCCCTTCAAGTTTTGTAACTAGTATGCCGAGGATCACAAAACAGGGTGTGAATAATCATGCAAATATACTTGGTACTCTTAATTTTTATCACCTAATCGATGTGCCAGTTAACCACACGCGCTCCACCGATCTATGATAGACCTTAAGCCACCCCTTCCAACCTAGTTAAATCCAAGTTAGAGTGTCGGTTAACCACACGCGCTCCACTAACGACTTAAGCAAGGTGCAAAGTGTAATTTTATGGGTTAGCACCAAATTCACATTTTCCCAAAGTAACTAAGATTGGGAATTTATAAAACATTTAGTTACTTTATAATAATCATTATAATTTTAGTGAGAATTAAAGTCATTGTCCTACCCGTTTGGTTAACGACCCTCCACCAATCAAGGAAGCAGTGGGTGAGAGTGGACACCCATTAAGTTGCCATTCTATAGGCAACATCCTTATACCCTCCTTATAGACCGGCTTCGTGAATGAGGCCTACTAACAGTAAAACGACTTGATCTTATATATATATATATATATATATATATATATATATATATATATATATATATATATATATATATTTATATATATATATATATATTATATATATATATATATATATATATATATATTATTAACTTATAATACTATAAAGTATAAGGGTTGAATTTTAACTTTTAAAATGCTATGGTTTGGAACTAAAGTTGTCTAAAGTGACTTTACATGTTCCAAAACTTGAGGGCATGTTTTGAACAATTCAAAAAAACTTTTGGATTTTCATAACATATGAGTTTAATTAAGGTTTTAAAAACTTTAATGAAGAGACTCTTGAACATCCATAACTTGAGGACAATTTATGGAGTCCATAAATCTATTTATGAGAAAGACTCTTCAATTATGTAACATATGACTCTTTGATGGATCTTTAAAAGAAATGACTTTTGGTAAACCATAACTTGAGGACAAATTATGGACTCCATTAAACATTTAGATCAAGAATTAACTAACAAACAATTTGTAAATAATTCCTATGATCTACCAAAACTCATAAGTGTATGAACAATCATATCAACAATTTCAAGAATCCTATAAACACATATAAAACTTGAAATTTTGATAATCACCTTGAAATTGGTTTACGATAATCATTACCAGATCAAAAAAACAGGTTTTATAAGTCCAAAACAATTTAAGATAATGATTCTAGACCAATTCTAGCACCAAAACTCGAAAATCTGCACTCATGCTTGTCAACCCGTCAAGTACATGAACTGACTCGGAGAGTTGGTTGAATGTATGCTTGGACTCGTCGAGTTCCGTGAGGGACTCGGCGAGTCAACTGGGCAGATTGCATAAATTCACCAGTTTTCAGCAATTTGCATCAAGCATAAAGAAAACAAGCCTAGTCTCTAATACCACTAATCGGTTTTAGTATACTACAACATCCTATGGTGCACATACAACCCTAAATACCTTGGATCTATGTTTTCACTAATTATACATGCAAATGGTTTCCAAGGCATTAAACATATAACTAGCATGCATTTTCATATACCAAATAAGATACTAGTTAGAGCAACATAACTTTTGTGTTGTAGCTTGATTCCATGGAGCTTAAGAGCCTAGTGCCCCAAGTGTGACACCTCAAATGGTTCACATAACACCAGCAACAACTTGGAATAACTTGAGAGAAAATTTCTTATGCCCAAAATCGGTTAGCCCTCTCATATGAATCCCCTAGGGCCGATTTCTTGAGCCATGGGGTCTTTATATATTGTGGCTATTAGGGTTAAACCATGTATCTCAAGACTTTCTATATTCGTAATGCTCCATGGGTTAAAACCTCCATGGAGTATCCATGGAGTACTCGATGGGTTTAGCCCAACATGAATAACTATGGATCATAAGCCCACATATATAAGAATGAATGATTTACATAATCAATCCCTATATATTTAATTAATGTCTTTTGATCACAAAATTAATTCCAAATTAATTCTTGATCAATACTAATTAAATAATATGATTTCATATTAATATATTAGAGCTTATAATATATTAATAAACCATAAATATACTTTTCTCACAAAAGTCTATCCAAATTGTTCCGATGCCATGCAACCTAAATGGACCATGCCAAATCGGGTCAAGTACATACCAATTATAATTATGGACTTAGACACTAATCCAACAGGTTTGGCGAGGGCTTATCTAGAACATGTAAATGTTCGCGTCAGAGTTTCCTACTATTACTGATATTTCGTCGATATAGAAGAAAAAGCATGTTCATTTAGAGCTAGAGTGCATCCTAGGTATGAATTGTTGGTGATTTTAGTTCTTCCCCTAGTCATTTCTACCGGGAAATTTTTCGTGGATGTTTGAGGGTTTTGATTTAGCATGCAATTATACTTTGTGACTTACGAGTTTCATTTTCGCACCTTTATTGTAAAGTAAACATTCGCATGAGTTAGTTAGGGAGAAATGTATCGGTAATCACAGTAGGGTCCTTCATTGCCTCCTCGTGTTCCATTGTTTAAATGCTTCTGACACCTCTGACTTCTTTGTTCTTAATCCTTGGTCACTCCTTGAAATGCCCCGCCTCTCCACATCCGTAGCAAGCCTGACTCACCTTTGTAATAGTAGCTCGATTGATCTATCTAGCTGGCATCCTGCAAAAACAAGTGGTATTCACTTTTCTGTTGCGATTATTGCAGTGAAGCTCTTGGCAAAATGCAACGTGATGGAAGTCACACATGTTTCATTTAGGCAGTTTCAACACATATGGTTTCGTCGGTACGGAGTCAGTTGGGGTAACGGTGGCATGAATTGCGATAGTTTGTTGTCTTTTTAAAGGTATCTTAGTCGAACGACCCCCTTTCTTGTTCCAAAACTTCCGTTTCTTGGGTAGTGCCCCTCCATTGTCGCGGGAGTTCTTAGGTTTGCAACTTGGGGTGCCCTTGCAGGAACATGTCCACTGGTGTCCATGATTTTCATTGTGATTGGAGTTGTTCACACTATTCTCGTTTCCGTTTGGGTTGTTTGCGTTAAGTTGCGTCATCACGGCCGACACAACGGCTGGAAATGTAGCGGCGTCCATTTGTAGAACTGGTGTTTCGCAGGTATGCTGCCTACTTCTGCGTTGAGTCATGATTCTGTTGTATGGCATGAAACGAGTTCGTAAGTGTCACAACTAGGAATTTGGATGCCTGTAACAACAACAATGACAACCTTTGTAAACCAAAAATGTGAAAGCATGTATGATGCTTATTCAATAACAACGAATTTTCCATCAAACGCTCTATGCAAGCACTTCAAATAGTCAACGAAGAATTAGAAACCCTAGACATCCCGGTTTAAGTCCATGATGGACTACAATTTCCTTATTGGGCCTAATGGTCCAATAAGCTTCCAATTTGACTATTTTGGGCGTAGAACTCTTAAATGGGCTCTAATTGGACTCACCTCAATTTATTTTAACATTTTGGGCCATAATGGGCCTAGAATGAAATAAAATGCCCTAATGGACCTTATTGGGCCATAAATAACCTAATTAGCCCTAATGGGCCATAAAACTCATACTTGATGAATTTTAGGACGTGAATTTCTCTAAAAGGGCCAATGGGCTGAAAACCATCAAATTAGGCCCATATTATGGACTCAAACTCAAAAAGGCCGAACACATTCTTCTCCTTAGCCCATTTTCGGCCCTAGGGGTGTTCGTTTGGATGGATCGGTTTGATCCGATCCAATCAAGTGAATCCAAATTGATTTCGGTTTTCAAAAAATGGATCCGAATACTCCAAACCAAAATTCAAATCCGATCCGATCCGATCCAATTACAATTCGGTTGGATCGGTTTTTATAATTCGGTTTTCAAAAACCGAAACATTTTAAAACGATATATAATTATAATATTTCACAAGCAGCAAAAACAAATTATTTAGTTGTCATTTGAAATTTATAAACAACTAATTAGAAGATATATTATAGTTAAATATTTTATAGGTAGAAAACTTTTGAGAGAAAATGCATATTAATGTTTTTTTTATCAGGTGAAATGTTTTGAACTTATTTGAAAAAATAAATTACAAAATTAATAAATAACTATAGATATATATTATAAATAGATAAATAATAAATATTTATTCAGTTTTTTTGGACTATTCGGTTCTTATTTTATAAACCAAAACCAATCCGAAATCCAAAATAATAATTCGATTTTATTGAAAACCAATCCAAAAATCTGAATATTCGAACCAAATAGTCCAATCCAAATTGTCCAATTAGATAATTCGGTTTTATCCGAATAATGCACAGCCCTACTCAGCCCAACCACTCAAAAGGAGGAAGAGTTGACTTCCACTTTCCACCTCTTTATTACCTTTTGGACTTCGCTGCACTCATCTCATGTTCCCATGCACATCCTTTCAACTCTATCTCTTTCTCCTCTGTCTTTTTCTCTCGGCCGAAGACACACACCCACACACACATTTCATCCAACTTTTTGAAACAAGCTCTCTCAAGAATATACTCACTCTTCTTCATCAAATTTTCGAGATTTAGGAGCTTTTCAAGGAGATTATTTCACAAAAATCATCATCTACGGTAACTTGGTGCTTAAATCCATGATCTAACTACTTCATTTCATCAAAAATCTCCTCCTAATCTATTCAAACTTGTGATCTTACATCTTAGAACACATCTAAGTCAAAAATCCACCAAGAAGCTTGTTAGGCCGAGAATAGCATCAAACTTCTTCTATTCTTCATCAAAACCGAAACCACAAACTCAAGGTGAGTTCATACCCCTCTTTTTCGGTTTTTACTAGTTTCATGGGGGAGAATACAAGTAAAATGTGTAGATCTATGTGTATGTGTGTGCCATGTATGTTTTTGTGGAAAATATGTAAGCAAAAGGGGGAGAAATCTCGAGATCTATGCTATAAGAAGGAAATCAAACATGATGCAAGTTATATTACACTGAACAAGTCAAAATATTAATCTCTAAGATTATTATAAAAACATTGCAACATAAAACTCATTTTGTTGGGCTTAAATTGTCAAATAAACAAAAGTGGGGTGAAAAGTTGCTATTCACGATTTTCTTGAGGGTCAAAAGTGTCAAAACAGTTAAAAGAAATGTTTTTGTGACATTAATGCTCTTCAAAGGACTTGAATTGTAAATAATAGCTCAATGGGCCAATTTTTGCGCTTTTCGGCCCATTAAGCCCAAGGTTGCGAAAAATCTGATTTTCAAAGGGCTAAAATGAAAATTTTCTCAAAACAGGGGATAAAAAGGGTAAACAAAATCATTCCAGGGGTTAAAATGCTTTTCTTTACAAAAAAGTATCAAAAATGTAAAGTTTTTGGATTTTGGGTCAAAATTGTAAAAGTTGCAAAAAGTTTGGACTTTAGCCGTAAAATACTTTTCTGGATGGGCTGAAACTGATAAAAGTAAATTTTGAGCTAAAACCACCACTAAAACAAAGTCTTTGGGTCAAAAATGACAAGAAAATGGTTTTTAGGGCCTAAAATGTCTTTATACATATAAGGGGCTAAAATTGTCATTTTTATCCAAGAAGGGTTGAAATGGTCAAACCAATATTTTGAGTCAATTATTTTATTATTAAGATATTTGGTTCAAAAAAAAAATACCAAACCACAACTGATGAAAAATAGCAAGATGAATATACATAAATTCCGAATATCGGTCTCGTATCGATACAAATTTAACAATTGTTCAATTAAACATTCTGACAACTATACTATACCCAAAACAAGTAAACATTAAATTCTTTGGGCTTGAAAGTTCCACCCATGCTTATTGGGCCTTTGTGACCCATTAACATGATTTTTGGGCCCAAGGGGTAATTATAAATGTTATTGGGCCTTCTATGACCCGATTTCATATTTAAGGGACCCTCAATGGCTTCTAAGTGCTATTGGGCCTTAGTGGCCCATTAGCATTGCTAGTAAGGTCCAATTAATCGAATGCGAATTGGGCCAATGTGTCCTTCGAATACCCAATAGTCCAAAATAACTCACGAAAGTAGCAGGGCTTTGTATTTCCTCTTCTTCTCGTTTGTTAAGCTTATGCGTAATCAAAGTAAACAAATACAGGTCGATAAACAATAGTAATCAAAGTCAATTTGGAATTTAGTGAGTAATAACATGTGGCACCAACTTGTGCCAGTCGTAGTCTGTAGTTATAATCAAAGTCTCCTGGAGGGAGAGCGAGAGTTTGTGTATAGATCTATACGGGGGTGACTCCCCCTCACCTCAGTTGTTCGCTACAGTTAGACTCGGCCAGTCTAGGGTGACAAAATCTTAAGATCAATTCTGGCGTTCACCAGAGTGCCAAGACAGACGAACTAGTCATTATCATGCATGGTTATAACGACTCACATAAATAAATCCAATGTAAACCAAGTAAAAGAAGGTAATTCAAAGTCATTCACGTGATGAGTAACCATTCAAACTGTTATATGATATGTTTTATTTTGGAAAACATCAGGTTTTCCGAGAAAGTTCAACATTTTCACTTGTACGTTAATACAAAGTTTTTCGGTTATACATGTTTTGAAATCATCATGCATATGTTTACGGATCTTCATACCTTTTTATAAATAATCGTGTTTTCAGAAAATATCGGATTTCTGGGTTGTTTTCGTTCAAACTACACAAAACATTTTTGATACCAAACATGCTTATGAACTCACCAACATTCCATATGTTGACCGTTTTCAAAATAACTTGTATTCTCAAGTAACAAGTATGCTGAGGAATAAGTGTCAAGTATATCAGTGTGTTTTGCTTTTAAAAACTATCAAACAATTTATGTATGGAATTATAATGTTAAAACAATGTACTTGATGTGAATAGTGTCGGTTGTAATATATTGATGCATGGTGATGTTTATGTTATGATTCATGTATATTCATTGTGATGATATTCAATTTAAGTCACGCGAGCCTTCGGACGTTTCCGCCGTCTGGTTCGGGGTGTGACAGTTAGGTATCAGACCTCTGTTTATAGTGAACTAGCATATCTAACCACACATTGATGTGCAACTATAAACCAAAAAGGGACAAAACAAATAAAACACAATGATAAAAACACTCCTACTCGTAAGACACAGGAAAAATAACATAATACCAAATCAAACAAGATAATGCTAGCCTCTCGGTTAAGCCGGGACTGTTCATAGTCGTATTAAGGAGTGAATGTAGCCTGATCAACTACATTTCCTCTGAGGTACAACTATCACATGCCCCGAGGAAATCGCGATGGTAGGTAAACCTAAAAACATACCCCTTTATTCCCAAGAAGAGAACATCAACTCAATTTATACAATAATTAAAACGTCTTAGGAATAATGTTAGCATATTTATACGCTCTCGCAGACAGCATGGCTGGTTTCCATCACCTCGGAGATCCTTATTTCCTTAATCAGGGGAATAACAAATGGTTGGAAGAATCCGAAGAGGAACCTGAAGAGGACCCCGAGGAGGAGTCTGAAGAGGAACCAGAGGAAGACCCAGAGGAGGAATCCGAAGGGGAACCTAAGGCGGAAGTCGAGGGCGGACCTACCGATTCAGTGGTGGACCAAGAAAAAGAGGAAGTTGAAAGAGGTCTCGAGGAGGAACCCAGCGATGACAAAGATGGTGATTCCGATGCGGAGTCTGAAGTCATCAACCCCTCTTATCCGATTAGGGAGTCCGCTTATCGAATGGGCCCCACTGGTCCTACACCCCCCTAGGGTATTGACCTTTGGAGGTGGAGTAGACAGCAGGGACAGCGACCCCCGTTCGACATGTCACGCGAGTTCTATGACTTGAGGGAAGGAGGATCGGCCGATCGTGCACTCCCAGTCATGGTGAGACGACTGCGGAACACTGGCGACCTAGCTCAGAGCACCGCCGATCAGATGCACCAGATGCGGACTAGGGTCGAGCGTGTAGAGCAGGAGACACGAGAGGTTATCCGAGAGTTTCACATGAGGCAGGTAAGGTAGGAGGCTCGACTCCGAGATGCGGAACGACAGGTGGCTCGCCTTCAGGGAGCGTCCACTTCCTCAGCACCACCCCCTGGCACATCCCACCAAGACTAGGACTAGTCGTATCCATTTTTAGTATTATGCTACTATGATCTATGCTATGTACCATCGAATCTATGTTTAAGTGATTGCACTACTCATAGAGTCGTTACGCTGCTGAACATGCACCACTTATGTATGCTCTTTCGAGCAAATTTTCATGTATCAAAGTGCGGATAATATTAATGGAAAATTTTATGTGTTCTACTGTGATGTTGTAATCTGCTATGTGTTATATATCCATGATTGTATGCTAATTTGTGAAATTACTTAAGTTCGTGCCACACACCTAGTTTATAGGACCATAATCTCACAAAAAAAACATAGGCACTCAACATCTTTCCGTTCCATGACAGAAAGATGTCTCAACGACCAACCCGCGGAAACCCTGGGACAACCCCACCCGAAGTTAACTCTGTCGCATTCCAGGCAGCTGTATCTGTAGCAGTCACCACAGCAATGGCACAAATTCACCAAGGGAACAATGGAGGAGTCAATGGACAAGGGGCTGGAAGTTCAAACAATGGGATTAATCAAGGACCTACCAAGGCATGCTCCTACAAAGACTTCACCAACGCCAAGCCACGAACCTTTAATGGCACTGGGGGAATGTTAACTCTGAAAAGATGGAATCGGTGTTCGAGATATGCGAATTCCCTGAGGAAATGAAGGTGAAGTTTTTCGCATGCACTTTCATTGTTCAAGCTCTCACTTGGTGGAATGGACACGTAGAAGCCATGACTCTTCCCGTAGCCAACTCTATGCCATGGGTAGAGATGAAAGAAATGTTGATGGCCGAGTATTACTCGCGAGACAAAATCCAGAAGATGGAAAAAGAGTTGTGGAATCTCACCGTCCGAAATTCTGAGATTGACGCATACATATCGAGGTTTAGCGAACTGTCTCTGTTGTGTCCTGGCATGATTACTTCGGCAGGAAAGAAAATCAAACGATTCATCTGGGGACTAACCTCCCCAATCCAAGGAAATGTGATAGTTGCAAATCCCGAAACCTTCGACAGTGCCAAGATATTGGCCAAGAAACTATACGACCACAACAACAAGAAGGGTGAGAAGCCGGTGGAGGCTGAAGGCAAGAAGGAAAGTGACAACAAGAAAGGAAAGGACAACAAAAGGAAAGGACGTCAGGGATCGGAATCGTCCAAGAAGCAACAAACAGTGACACTCAATGCTGTAACCACCCAAGTTCCATCCACACCACATGCTCCAGTCTCAGCTGCCCCATGTGCTCCTAGGCAGTATTCTGGAACTCTTCCAAAGTGCAACAAGTGCAGTCTCTATCATAATGGAGAATGCAGAGAGATGCATTGCACCAGCTGCAATCGAAAGGTTCACAAAGCAAAATATTGTAGGACCTATCCTCCCCAAAATCAGCAGCAAGGAAACAACAACAGCAACAACCGCAGCAACCACAACAACACCAACAACAACGACAACAATGTTGGACCAAGCCTTACCTGCTATAGATGTGAAAAAGATTGGGCATTACCGTCGAAATTGCCCCAACAAAAACAACCCTGGGAATGAAGGAACGGGAAGAGTGTTGACCATGGGTCAGGGAGAAGCGGTTCAGGATCCCGCTGTTGTCACCGGTACGTTTCTCCTAAACCACACTTATGCACACATCCTATTTTATACCGGAACAGAATGAAGTTTTGTGAGCAATAAATTTAAGCACTTGTTAAAACAACAACCCCAAAAGCTCAATGAAACCATTACGGTGGAAATGGCCAATGGGAAAACAGAATCCACTGGGGAAATTTATATCGGATGTACCCTAACCTTGAACCAACACGTCTTTCGTATAAACTTAATGCAAGTTTCCATTAGGAGTTTTGATGTGATTATTGGCATGGATTGGTTAAGCCCCCACCAAGCTGAAATTATGTGTCATGAGAAGGCCGTTCGCCTTCACCTTCCAAATCGCGAAACCCTAATTATATACGGAGACAAACCCAGCGCGAACCTGTGCCTTATCTCATGCATTAAGGCACAGAAGTATCTGCGAAAGAAGGACTTGACGTTTCTGGCTCATATAGTGGATAAATCCAAGGAAGAGGTCAACATCTAAGCAATTCCAATAGCTTGTAAATTCTCAGATGTCTTTCTTGAAGATCTTTCGGGGATACCCACATAAAGAAATGTCGAGTTTCTTATTGACCTTGTGCAAGGAGCTACTCCCATCGCCAAATCGTCTTACCGATTGGCTCTGGCGGAGATGCAAGAATTTTCCAGCCAACTCAGTGAACTTTTGGACAAAGGATTCATTCGACCCAGTTTCTCACCATGGGGAGCTACAATTCTCTTTGTTAAGAAGAAAGACAGATCTTTTAAGATGTGCATTGACTACAGGGAACTAAATAAGCTCACTATGAAAAATCGATACCCACTCCCGCGAATCGACGATCTATTTGACCAACTTTAGAGCGCAAGCTACTTCTCTAAGATAGATCTGCGATCTGGGTACCATCAACTCAAGGTCCAGGAAGAGGATATCCCCAAAACCGCTTTTCGAACTCGTTATGGACATTATGAATTTGTCGTAATGCCCTTCGGTCTAACGAATGCCCCTGCCGCATTCATGGACCTAATGAATGGAATCTGCCATCCAATCCTCGACAACTTTGTCATCGTTTTCATTGACGACATTCTAGTTTACTCTCGAAACAAAGAAGAGCATGGACAACATCTCTGACAAATCCTGGAAACCCTGCGAACCGAGAAGCTATAAGCAAAACTCTCTAAGTGTGAGTTCTAGCTCCGTAGTGTGAGCTTTTTGGGTCATGTTGTTAGTCAAGAAGGGATACACGTGGATCCTTCTAAGGTCAAAGCCATCGAAGGATGGGCAGTCCCAACAACACCCACAAAAGTTCACCAATTTTTAGGTCTCATAGGCTATTACAGAAGGTTCATCCAGAACTTCTCTAAGATAGCCAAGACACTCACCATGCTTACACAAAAAGGCGTACTATTCAAATGGACAGATAAGCAAGAAGCTGCATTCTGAACTCTGAAGCAAGCACTCTGCAGTGCACCGGTACTATCGCTACCAGAGGGAACAGAAGACTTCGTAGTTTACTGCGACGCGTCGAATCAGGGTTTTGGTTGTGTACTCATGTAGCGTGGGAAGGTGATAGACTTTGGGAAGTCGTGGGATACCCACTTACTCATAATCGAATTATCGTACAACAACAGTTACCACATGAGCATCAAAGTTTCTCCTTTCGAGGCGTTGTATGGACGCAAATGTAGATCACCGTTGTGTTGGGCTGAGGTAGGTGACGCTCAGCTAGCAAGAGGACAGACACCAGGCAATGCGTTAACGGGACCGGAGATCATTCGCGAAACAACGGAGAAAATAGTTCAGATCAGGGCTCGACTACAAGCATCACACGAACGACAGAAGAGCTACGCTGATAAACAGCGAAAGCCCTTGGAGTGTCAAGTCAAAGATCAGGTGTTGTTAAAAGTCTCTCCCTGGAAAGGGGTTATTCGTTTTGGAAAACGGGGAAAGCTGAATCCACGATACATTGGACCTTTCGAGATTCTTGCCTGAATCGGTCCAGTAGCGTATAGACTGTAGCTGCCCACTGAGCTCAGCAGTGTACACCCTGTATTCCATGTTTCAAACATGAAAAAGTGCTTATCCGATGAAACCCTCGTCATTCCCCTTGAAGAAATAGAAATCAACTGAGAATATCCTGTTCGTCGAGGAACCAGTCAAAATCATGGAGGAACCAATCGAAATCATGGACAGGGAGGTGAAGCGTACTAAGCCAAGTCGCATACAGATTGTGAAGGTACGGTGGAACACGAAGCGTGGGCCAAAATTCACATGGGAACGCGAAGACCAAATGAAGCAGAAGTACCCCCACCTATTCTCGCATTCTTGAACCTACCTTTAGAAAAAATTTTGTGACAAAAATGGGGGGATGATGTCACAACTTGGAATTTAGATGCCTGTAACAACAACAATGACAACCTTTGTGAACCAAAATTGTGAAAGCATGCATGATGCTTATTCAATAACAACGAATTTTCCATCAAACGCTCTATGCAAGCACTTCAAATAGTCAACAAAGAATTGGAAACCGTAGAAATCCCAGTTTAAGTCCATTACAGACTAGGATTTCCTTATTGGGCCTAATGGGCCAATAAGCTTCCAATTTGACTATTTTGGGCTTAGAACTCTTAAATGGGCTCTAATTGGACTCACCTCCATTTATTTTAACATTTTGGGCTATAATGGGCCTAGAATGAAATAAAATACCCTAATGGACCTTATTGGGCCATAATTAACCTAATTAGCCCTATTGGGCCATAAAACTCATACTCGATGAATTTTGGGTCGTGAATTTCTCTAAAAGGGCCAATGGGCCAAAAACCATCAAATTAGGCCCATGTTATGGACTCAAACTCAAAAAGGCCCAACACATTCTTCTCCTTAGTCCATTCTCGGCCCAATCACTCAAAAGGAGGAAGAGTTGACTTCCACTTGCCACCTCTTTATTACCTTTTGGACTTCCATGCACTCATCTCATGTTCCCATGCACATCCTTTCAACTCTCTATCTTTCTCCTCTCTCTTTTTCTCTCGGCCGAAGACACACACCCACACACACATTTCATCTAAGTTTTTGAAACAAACTCTCTCAAGAATATCCTCACTATTCTTCATCAAATTTTCGAGATTTAGGAGCTGTTCAAGGAGATTATTTCACAAAAATCATCATCTAAGGTAAGTTAATGCTTAAATCCATGAGCTAACTACTTCATTTCATCAAAAATCTCCTCCTAATCTATTCAAACTCGTGATCTTTAATCTTAGAACACATCTAAGTCAAGAATCCTCCAAGAAGCTTGCTAGGCTGAGAATAGCATCAAACTTCTTCTATTCGTCATCAAAACCGAAACCACAAACTCAAGGTGAGTTCATACCCCTCTTTTTCGGTTTTTACTAGTTTCATGGGGGAGAATACAAGTAAAATGTGTAGATCTATGTGTATGTGTGTGCCATGTATGTTTTTGTGGAAAATATGTAACCAAAAGGGGAAGAAATTTCGAGATCTATGCTATAAGAAGGAAATCAAACATGATCCAAGTTATATTACACTGAACAAGTCAAAATATTAATCTCTAAGATTCTTATAAAAACATTGCAACATAAAACTCATTTTTTGGGCTTAAATTGTCAAATAAACAAAAGTTGGGTGAAAAGCTGCTATTCACGGTTTTCTTGAGGGTCAAAAGTGTCAAAACAGTTAAAATAAATGTTTTTGTGACATTAATGCTCTTCAAAGGACTTGAAATGTAAATAATAGCTCAATGGGCCAATTTTTGGGCTTTTCAGCCCATTAAGCCCAAGGTTGCGAAAAATCTGATTTTCAAAGGGCTAAAATGAAAATTTTCTCAAAACAGGGGATAAAAAGGGTAAAGAAATTATTTCAGGGGTTAAAATGCTTTTTTTACCAAAAAGTATCAAAAATGTAAAGTTTTTGGATTTTGGGTCAAAATTGTAAAAGTTGCAAAAAGTCTGGACTTTAGCCGTAAAATACTTTTCTGGAAGGGCTGAAATTGATATAAGTAAATTATGAGCTAAAACCACCACTTAAACAAAGTCTATGGGTCAAAAATGACAAGAAAATGATTTTTAGGGCCTAAAATGTCTTTATATATATAAGGGGCTAAAATTGTCATTTTTATCCAAGAAGGGCTGAAATGGTCAAACTAATATTTTGAGTCAATTATTTTATTATTAAGATATTTGGGTCAAAAAAAATACCAAACCACAACTTATGAAAAATGGCAAGATGAATATATACATAAATTCCGAATATCGGTCTCGTATCGATACAAATTTAACAATTGTTCAATTAAACATTCCAACAACTATATTATACCCAAACCAAGTAAACATTAAATTCTTTGGGCTTAAAAGTTCCACCCATGCTTATTGGGCCTTTGTGACCCATTAACATGATTTTTGGGTGCAAGGGGTAATTATAAATGTTATTGGGCCTTCTATGACCCGATTTCATATTTAAGGGACCCTCAATGGCTTCTAAGTGCTATTGGGCCTTAGTGGCCCATTAGCATTGCTAGTAAGGTCCAAGTAATCGAATGCGAATTGGGCCAACGTGTCCTTCGAATACCCAATAGTCCAAAATAACTCACGAAAGTAGCAGGGCTTTGTATTTCCTCTTCTTCTCGTTTGTTAAGCTTATGCGTAATCAAAGTAAACAAATACAGGTCGATAAACAATAGTAATCAAAGTCAATTTGGAATTTAGTGAGTAATAACGTGTGTCGGTCGTAGTCTGTAGTTATAATCAAAGTCTCCTGGAGGGAGAGCGAGAGTTTGTGTATAGATCTATACGGGGGTGTCTCCCCCACACCTTAGCTGTTGGCTACAGTTAGACTTGGCCAATATAGGGTGATAAAATCTTAAGATCAATTTCGGCGTTCACCGGAATGCCAAGACAGACGAACTAGTCATTATCATGCTTGGTTATAGCGACTCACATAAATAAATCCAATGTAAACCAAGTAAACAAGGCAATTCAAAGTCATTCACATGATGAGTAAGCATTCAAACCGTTATATGATATGTTTTATTTTGGAAAACATCGGGTTTTCCGGGAAAGTTCAACATTTTCACTTGTACGTTGATACAAAGTTTTCCAGTTATACACGTTTTGAAATCATCATGCATATATTTATGGATCTTCACACCTTTTTATAAACAATGGTCTTTTCATAAAATATCGGATTTTCTGGGTTGTTTTCGTTCAAACTGCACAAAACATTTTCATACCAAACATGCTTATGAACTCACCAACATTCCATATGTTGACCATTTTCAAAATAACTTGTATTCTCAGGTAACAGGTAAGCTGAGGAATAGGTGCCAAGTATACCAGTGCGTTTTGCTTTTAAAAACTATCAAACAATTTATGTATGGAATTGTAATGTTAAAACAATGTACTTGATGTGAACAGTTTCAGTTGTAATATATTGATGCATGGTGATGTTTATGTTATGATTCATGTATATTCATTGTGATGATATTCAATTTAAGTCACACGAGCCCTCGGACGTTTCCACCGTCTGGTCCGGGGGTGTGACAGTAAGTATATGTGGGCATTGTTGATTGTATCCCATCTATTTTTTTTTGTTCATGTTTATATAAACTATATGTTTTGTTGTATGACTCCCAAATGTTTCGACCAACATCATCATAATGTACTTATGGTGGTAAGTAGTAGTAGGTATTGTATGAAATGTTAGTTATCAAAATAGAACATAGTCGTCAATACATTTAGTTGATTCGGGCTACATGGGTTCTTGGAGGGCGTACCTCTCTTGATTCACTACTACTAACTGTGATGAAAAATGTAATAAGCCAAAGACATAGTGTGAGTAGTGTAGCCATTAACTCACTTGGCTATACTATTCTACCATATACCAAAATGATGCACAATGTGCCCAGCCATTTCACTCATTTCGTGAGTGGCTTCCTCCGCTAAGGCTTCCCTAGCTTTAGCTGCAAGGATTTGTTGTCTCATGGTGGCCACTTCCTCCTATGAGGAGTGTAGACGGTCTATAATGTTCTCCTGCTCTGCTTGTTGGTTCAATATGGCTCCTGAATGGTGTTATTGTTCTTCGTGGATGCGTCGAATTCGCATTTTCGCATTCCAGATTCACCTCCAATCTCCATTACCTCATGATGGAAAGCCTGAACCTGGGTGTCTAGACGGGCCACTTGTGGTACAATCGGAGGTAGTTATTGATTTGTGAGGGTGTTGGGGCCCATAGTATGGTGTAGTGGGTGCATGCCTAATGCAAATCATCAATAGTCTCCTCTAGCCCAAGCATGTAGTTGGGTTCCCCTTGTGGAGGTGCATCCTGGACAAAGGTAGATATCAGCAACACAGCTTGTCCCTAAATGGACAATATTTTCTTACTAGGAATGTTCATAAAAAGAGGACCCCTATTAGGTGTCTACATACCTCGAAGGAAGGAGGTAAAAGGGTCTCTTGCGTGCTCCCGATAGGGTAAGGTTCGCCAATGATTTATCTAGTGCTTTTCTCCTAGTCTAAACCCTCATCGGAATTCTCCTCCTCGTAATCCGTCTCTTGGTATTCTTCATGACCCTCTTATGGGTTCTCCTCATGAACCTCTTCTGGGTCTTCCTCAATCCATCTGTTGGCTTCCACTGTTGGGTAGTAGGGGTCTTCGTGGTGAAGTTCAGCCATGTCGCCTGTGCGAGAATAGAGGTATAAGAACTACATAGAGGGTTTAAGTGAATCCTTCTATGGTATCCTAAAATACTCCTATAGTATTTTAAATGTTGCGTTTTATTCTTGGTATCTTAGTGTTTGTAAGTGTTAGACTCGTCGTTCACTACGACTATTTCCCAGCATATGCTAGTCACACCTTGAATAAATATAGTTTATCAGGCTATATTTATTCAAGGTCTAATTACATATCCCAAAGCATACCCGTAGTTTTCAACTCATCATACTACTTTTATTATGCTCTCATTATGACACTGCCCTAACTTGTATATACTTATACTTTACTTAAAATATTATGATATTTTTAAAAGTATATTTGTAGTCAGTGTGTTTTAGCCCCATTGTGTTTATAATTGTATATCTTGAATGGTTTGATATACTAGTTCACTATAAACAATGCTCTGATACCCAACTGTCACACCCCCTAACCGGAACGATGGAAACGTTCGGGGGTAGATGACGTCACTATATAGAGGGTTTAAGTGTATCCTAAAATACTCCTATAGTATGTTAAATGTTGCGTTTTATTCTTGGTATCTTAGTGTTGGTAAGTGTTAGACTCGTCGTTCACTACGACTATTTCCCAGCATATGCTAGTCACACCTAGAATAAATATAGTTGATCAGGCTATATTTATTCAAGGTCTAATTACATATCCCAAGGCATACCCGTAGTTTTCAACTCATCATACTACTTTTATTATGATCTCATTATGACACTGCCCTAACTTGTATATACTTATACTTTACTTAAAATATTATAATATTTTTAAAAGTATATTTGTAGTCAGTGTGTTTTAGCCCCATTGTGTTTATAGTTGTATATCTTGAATGGTTTGATATACTATTTCACTATAAACAATGCTCTAATAAACATCTGTCACACCCCAGAACCGGAACGATGGAAACGTTCGGGGGTAGATGACGTCATTGTACAGAGGGTTTAAGTGTATGCTTCTATGGTATCCTAAAATACTCCTTTAGTATTTTAAATGTTGCGTTTTATTCTTGGTATCTTAGTGTTGGTAAATGTTAGACTCTGCGTTCACTACGACTATTTCCTAGCATATGCTAGTCACACCTTGAATAAATATAGTTGATCAGGCTATATTTATTCAAGGTCTAGTTACATATCCCAAGGCATACCCGTAGTTTTCAACTCATCATACTACTTTTATTATGCTCTCATTATGACACTGCCCTAACTTGTATATACTTATACTTTACTTCAAATATTATGATATTTTTAAAAGTATATTTGTTTTCAGTGTGTTTTAGCCCCATTGTGTTTATAGTCGTATATCTTGAATGGTTTGATATACTAGTTCACTATAAACAATGCTCTGATACACATCTGTCACACCCTAGAACAGGAACGGCATAAACGTTCGGGGGCGGATGACGTCATTGTACAGTATCATAACAGTTGAATATCAATGAAACATACCAACACAAACATTAATACATTAAGATTTCAAGTATTCAATTGTTTATGAAACTTTGTTTGCTCGAAAATTAAATACAAATAACTGAAGAGTAGAAAGCATGAAACAGCGATGCCGGCCCTCAAAATGGTTCGAATACCTGTTTCCTAATTTCCTAAGAATACAAGTGATTTTGAAAAGTGTCAACAATTAAGTTGGTGAGTTCACACGCATTTTGGATGAAAAGGGATTGTGAATATTTTGTGTAAAATGGTTTTGTATACTTCCAGAAAATCCGATAATTTTCTTTAAAAACGAGTTGTAAGTCTTATACCCAAGACTAAAAATGTATGTATTTTCTTTGTATCTTTTCCTTGTAAAATGATATGTATGTTTCTAGAAAATCCAATATTTTCTTATATATGACCTATAGTCTTAAAACCTAAGACCAGAAATGTAAGTAATGTTGTACTCAAAGATAGAATGTAGTTTTATCTTTTTTATAAAACTGATGAAGTGTAAGCTTCCCGTAAACCAAGTATATAGTATTATTAATCCGTATATGAGTTATTATAACCATACGTAATATGAATGATATGCCTAAACGACGTTCTTCAGGCCTCGGAATTGGTAGACATTTCTCACCCTAGACTTGCCGGTCTGACTATAGCAAATAGTTGAGGTGTGGGGCTTGTCAATCTCGAATAGATCTATACACAACTATCTCGCTCTCACTCCAGGAGACTCTAGTTATAATGTTGGACTTCAAATGTATGCAAGGTAGGTACAATGAAGCGAATGTCTCACAAGACCATCAACAGATTTACATGAAGTATGACTCCTTTTTCTTGTAAATGAAATAATTATACTTTTAAATAATTATATGTTTTCTACTGAAATGATAATGTAGTTATGACCCTAAAGTATACCGATTATAGTTTATTATGAATGTTTTGTCAAGTCCATTTATATAATCAAATATATAAACACATGTAAGTTATCATGTCTAGATGTTTTAAAAGATTATAGCATACAAACTTACATCCAAACCCAAGTATAAAACATTTAGTATGATAAAGACAATTTCTAGTTTTTGAGTTTTCTGTCCATGTTTTTAGAAAAATTATAGAAAAATCATCGTAATTCGAATTTTAGATCTATAAACTCTTAGTGCTTAGAAAATGAGTCTACCTTTTCGATAATATTTTTCTCTAGCCTTAAATGGTACCTAAACAGAGTGAAAACATTCATTTTTATAGACTGGTCTGAAAATGTTCTGAAATGATAGGCCGTTTTGTAAAAATCACCATAAATGGGAGAAAAATCGTATGAACGTGTGCGAGTAGTCTTTAAAAATTTATAGACCTAAACTATTTTCATATTGAACAGTTTTGAAATATATGAAGTTTAAGCAGGGAAAAACAATTGGTGAACAGACCACAACGTTTCTGTAGAAAGTTGATTTTTAAGCTTAGATATGTTTTAGTGACATAACTTGTATTTTTAGTTTGCAAAACCTTTAGTTCATCCAAATAAGATTTGTTTACTTGTATTCCCACCCCCCCCCTAAAAACTTGGAAAAACTCGAAAATGAAGGGGTGTGAACTCACCTTTAGTGGATTTCTTAGTGCATAAAGAGATGAAGATGAAGATTCGCAATCTTAGAACACTTGAAGATGGTTGAAGAATACTTGAAGATGGTATTACCCTATGGATAATAACACATATAAATATGTGTAAATGTAACAAAACTAGTATGAATGTGTATAAGAACACTATATTAACAAGTAATGTTTACCAAAATGTTAAGAACCAACTTGGAGGGCTGGATCTTTAGAAGACTTGAACTTGTTCTTGAGAGGATTATGGAGGAATGAAGAGGATGAAGTAAGAGATGAAGATGAAGAGAAGGGGGAGAGGTGAACAAAAGTTATGGGGGAGGTAGGGCGGTGGGGTGGGTAGGGGGTAAGGGGTGGGGTAAGGTGATGTTTGCATTATTATATGTTGGGTAATGGTCTTGATACATGTTGGTTAATGTTTTATGTTGGGAAAAGATGTAACACTCATGTCACTAAGTCAACTATTCTTATTTTTATAAAAATCTAGGTAATTTATAAAAGTGGGCTAATTTTTATAAAAAGATTATATTCCTTATGAAAAGTGTGGTATTTTTATAAAGAAATATGGTATAAATCATGTATAATTGTTTAATTTGAATTATAAAAAAGTTCAAATTGTTAATAAAATCTTTATTATCAAAAATAATAATATGTTACACGAAAATAGGTTGATCTGTAAATTCTTTTCATTAAAAGTTGGGCGTTTTAGACCGGGCATGGAATTTGTCGTATTTGGTGATGAATTCACCAAAAATTTGTATTTGTAGCCTTTGTTATGAATTTGTCATGTAGTGTAAGGATTATGAATTCTACTACATCGTGTTATGAATATTATTTATACTAAAAGAATATAAAACTGAATTACCGAATTGATACAATACTAACCTTATTTAGAGTTTATGTTCTATAATTTCCAATCAGAGGGGTGCTTTGTATTATAACTTGTCAATTGTACATTGAACGCATTAGGGAATATCACAACTCACCTAAAATTCTAAGACAAGTTAAGTTGACTTGGTTGACTTTTGTTGACTTTGGTTGACCCAGAATTGATAGGTGTCACATCATCCCCCCGTTAGAAGGAATTTCGTCCTGAAATTTTCATCTTGGACGGGTTCTTGTAACTTAGGAAAAAGTTGTGGCTACTTCTGTTTCATTTGATCTCCTCATTACCAAGGGAATTCGGTTCCTCATTTGGCGTTTAAACGGACCTTCACTCTAACGCCCCGAGTCCCAAAGTATTGATTTATGGTTCAATTTTCATCATTTTAAGGTCTACTCAACAAGTTGGTTGCCTAACTCATCAAGTAGCAGCGGGTTGTTCCACGTGTTTAAATGACCTACTCACCGAGTCCAAGTAGGGACTCGACGTGTAGGAGCTGGAGGATGAAAACCTAATTCTCGGGGTTTTGCAGCCTATTTAAAGGGTTATTGGCCACCCTAGCCTCCCCTTCATAGCCTCTTGACACTCCATAGCCCTAACGCGTGTGAGTGTGCTCCATTTGTGTGTCTTAAGCTTTAAAGGACTTTTGGTGAGAAAAGCTTGGGGAACCGGTAACTAAAAGCAAGGAACGCGTGGGAATCAGAGATCTACCTCAGTTGGCATCCTTTGGAAGGTATTAAGCTGTTATCTTGGCCTCATTTCATTCTAGAACTCTTTTGAGTGGATTTTAGGAAGTGTTTCTTGTGTTTGAGCTATGATCTGAAGTTTCAACTTTAGATCTGAACTCTCTTGGGCCTCTAAGTCCATAAAGTTGTCAGCTTTGGCAAGTATGAACCTCCCCTCAAGTGTAAGACTTCTTTGGAAGCTTAGTTTTGTCATTTTAAGACTTTAGAGCTTTGCATGCACGTAAAGTTTGCAACTTTACATGATAAACATGCCTTTGGAAGCTGGATCTACAATATGGAAACTTAGCATGGCTTAAAACGCATATGTATGGATGAAGGACTGAAGGGACTCGGCGATTCGCATGTTCAGCTCGGCGAGTCCTATGAAGATTGTCGTGGGCTCGGCGAGTTAGAAGACTGACTCAGCGAGTCAGCTAGGGTTTTCCGAACATTTGGTCATGTATGAACTGATGGATTTTGGTCATAAGACATCCTATGTGCTCAAACAAACCCTAATGATTGGATCTAGGTTTCTCTATTGTACATGCAAGTTATCCAAGACTATAAACCCTAATTCTAGCATACAAGTAATCATATTAACATAAGAATAGGTTTAAGATATTACCTTGATTGTTATGCAGCAATAACAATCCCAAATCTCCTTGTATTGACTTTAGAAAGCTTAGAGTCACAATTGTCACTCCTCTAATGGTTCACAAACACCATAACCAAGAGGATGAAGAGGAGAGAGGATGGAGGCTGCCCAAAAACGTGTGAAACCCTAGAACAAAGCTTAGCCACGTTTTTGGTCCTTAAGGGGTCTATATATAGTGAGGCTATTAGGGTTATCTAACAAGGAAACCCTAATTTGGATGCTTAAGCCCTAAGCAACCCATGGAATCCTTTAATTAAGGCCTTGGACGATTTCCTTATGGTTTTCCCCATAGAATTTGTCCACTCCTTAATTGAAGACAATCCATAGCCCAAATTGCAAGTATCCTATAATTACAATTCCAGTCCCTTAAGTTTAATTAATCTCTTTTAGTCACAAAACTAATTACCAATTAATTAGTGACTAATATTAATTAAACAATATGATTTCTCCTTTAATATATTATTCCCATAATATATTAATAAATCATAATTAATCCTTTCTGTCCATAATTCATCCTATCAAGTTGCTTTGGTGAAGGCAACCCAAAAGGACCATGCACCATCGGGTCAAGTACATACCAAAATAGTTGTGGACTTAGACACTAATCCAACAGTCTCCCACTTGGATAAGTCTAATAACTATTATGTGTATGACTTCAGATCCTGATCTGCAATCGTAGCTTTCCAAAGCCACTGTCAACTCTGATCCTATCAGATATGTGTGTCCTTAGATAAGGGATCATATATTCCTCCATTCTAGATATCATATGATATATGATTTCAAATCATTCTCTTTGTACTATATCTCGATTCCCGATTTATGACGACTGACTAATTGAACAAATCAAATTAGCCCTAGCCCGGTCGAGCATTTACGTTTGTCATCACCAAATCATCGAGGGGCCCAAAGATAACGCTTTTATCCTACCTTGGATAAAAGGAACGGATAAACTTTGATACAATGCTTGCTTGCACTTACTCACCGAATCACACACAATAATATGTTTTATAACACCAAGTTACTAGTGCGTTTACATATTATCAATGTGCAACTGATTTGCAAGACACAACTCACACATCTCGGTTTCAAGAATATAAGATGTTATCGTCTCACAAATCACTCGTGATACAATCCATGGAGCGATCCAAGTGAGCGTGGGTTTAATCCAATGCTCAAATCATATTTATAAGCACTCATGAACGTTGCAGCAAATATTTGCTTATGTCTAATACTCTTTTAGACAATCCACACACCAATTCACGACAGTCTTCATTCATATCTACTTCCAACATATGAACGACTGTGGCCCGTTCGAATAATTCGATTATTCTTAATAAATTCAATTATTCTGGAAGTCAAAACATGCAAATGTGAAACACAAGAATAATACTAATCCCACATGGCCTCAAACCTTTGAGTATAAATAAAACACCTTTTATTTATCACCATATCGATTACTCATTATTTGTCGTTTCGGGTAATCAACTTCTTACTTGAATTATTACACTTGTCCCATGCTCCTATCATGCACACAATGTTTACCCATGGTTGTTACTTTGTGAAATAGATCAAATGAACACATTTCAAATCATTCTCATTTCACAACTCCAAATCCTTTTTCATAAGTGAAAGAATATCAAATTCTTACAAAGTCCTTTCGTAATATCACTGCACCAAAGTCACAAAGACTATTTCCAATGAAATTACAAAGTCCTTTAACGGAGATTGTTTGTGACAACCCGAAATTTCCATTCTGTACAAACTATATCACTTCAATAGAAGTTATAGCAGTCACAGTTAACTTACAGACTTTCTGCGTAAGTTTGAGTAATTCAGGGTTTACACTTCAGGAAATATCAGGAGAGTGGGTGCACTAGGGTTTTGTGCAACACTGTTATTCCAACACTCTATTATATTAGAGATCATTACAGGAATAAAAATATTTTCTGCCAAAATATCTCAGGACTATAAATAGATTTCTGAATCAAATTCATTCACTATTCACATTTCCAACTAGAGAAAAGCCATTTTCTCTCTCACGGATCTTCGGGTTTTTATACCAAAACGTGAGTAACTCTTTCTAGTAGTGATTAGAATGCTTATTAGATGCTTATAACAAGATTTAGATGGCTAAATCATTAGATCTAGGAGTTTACTCCCCAAGGTGTTCTTGGGCGGTAAACTCCCGAAATGAAGCCAAAACCGACCCTTGTGTTATGATAAAGCTTTAGATTCATATGTATGCATGTTAGGGACAAGAAAGCAACCAAAAATCCACCCAAGTTTGGGAGTTTACGGCCCAAGATTATCATAGGCCGTAAACTCCAATTTCAAACACTAAATGGTACTTTTAAGGCTCCTAAAGCCTTAGACAATTTCCTAGACTTGTTCCCATTAAATCTAGGGCATTAAACACATCAAAGAACACAAACAAATGAGAGTTTACGGCCCAAGTGTATCTTAGGCCGTAAACTCCTTTGAAATGGACAAAAGGGGTGTTTTCATGACACCTAAAGCCCTAGACCTTTACAAGAAATTGTTACCCACTTAATGGAGGGACCAAACCACATCAAAATCACTTAACAAAGTGAGTTTATGGCCAAGACTTGGTTCTTGGGCCGTAAACTCCTAAAAAGGGCACCAAGGTGTGCCTAATGCCTTTATATGCTAGGAATAAAAGTCTAGAACATATACCACAAGTGCAATAGGCTTGAAGGCAACAAAAACAACACCCCAAGAGAGTTTACGGCCGTAAACTCCAAGGGGAATGGCCTTGGGGCCGTAAACTCCTAAATGGAGTGTTTCTAGACCTTAAACCCCCTCAAGGATGGAACCACCAAGTTAGAATAATTCTAGAAAGCATTTGGGACTTCAACACACACCAAACACACATGTTTGGGAGTTTACGGCCGTAAGCTCAAGAGTTTACGGCCGTAAACTCCATGTGTGATGGTTTATGGGGAGTAAACTCTCATATAGGGTCCTTTGGAACCCTAAACACAAATACCTTGTCCTACAATCGCTTAGATGCAATCCTTAGGGCTTAAAACACTTATATAAAGTGTTTATTATGTCTAGGATGTCTTAACTTTATCAATCAGTGATTTAAGACTAATTGAATGCATATATGTGTGATTATATGTTCATTAGGATCGTAGTGTGTGTACAAGTCCTCGCTTGACGCCTAGCCATCTTATACCGTTCAGTTCATCCTAATCACCAACTACAGGTGAGTTCATACCCCTTATCAATATTTTAAATGATTTTAAATGCTTTAATGGGGGGGGATACAAGTAGAAACAAACATGTTATTAAATCATTGATATGTATTTTATAACTGTGTTTGTCATTTAACAGATTTCACATGCTACAAAATGTGATGCATGAAATGGTTTTACATCTTAAAAGCATATTGTTACCAAATGTTTTACCTTTAAAATGTTTATTAAAATGACATCAAGTCATTGTTAATTATTGTTCAAAACCCATAAGATGTCTTACAAAAACCATTTTTCATTCTTGAACTAAACTATGCATATACACTTATATTCTTATATATGTATTGATGTTATAGTTTACATCTTTCATTTAGTTTCCCACACCCTTGAGTAGTAAGAGTGTACAAACCTACATGATCAACCAGTTATATTATAGTAAATTATCATAGGGATAATTTGAAGATATCAAACATTACTTCTATTACAAGGAATCACACAAGAGTCAGTTCATTCATGAGTCTATACTAGTACATTACCTGATACATGAGTACTTACAGAGGTTTACCTGATACATGAATATGTTTACATATACTTACCTATTACATGGATACACATACATGAATACCATACAGGAGCACTTTTACATAGGTGCATTATCCTGTATTCACTTACCTGGATACTTGTACTTAGGACTACGAGGATGATTTATTAGTACTTACTGTGTAAATTGTCTTTCCTATCTCGGTTCAATGGGATAGCTCGGCGGGACTTACCATTCCGAACCCCACTGATTAGCACTAGTGGTCGATGACCATCTACGGAGGTCTAAGGTTACTAATTATATTAAGTAGATTAATTTGGGACTAACCCTTCCACCCACCTGCTGCTGCTACAGAGGACAATTGGACAATCTTCGGATGTTCATTAGGTTATACATTTTGCTTAATGCGTTGTTGTGTTGGTCCTAGTACCCAGTGACAACACTTACAGTAGTACATTTTCCTGTTTACTTTATTTTGTGATACATTCACATAAACGATGAGTTAGACTAAGCACTTTTAGTACTAGTCGATACAAAGGAAAAACTATCATTTTACAAACAGAACATTCGGGTCTTGGTAGAAGACTACACTTCATACTTACAAAACATTCGGGTCTTGGTAGAAGACTACATCTCAAACTGATAGAAAATAAGGGATTTTCTACGGTTTTTCATACGTACTTCAACATTTTCATTTAACGTTTTACATGGCCTTCATAACATATTTTCAAAAACAAGGCAATGACACTTATATACTTATGAATTCACCAGCTTTAAAGCTGATACTCGCTTTCAAAATAACTTGTATTCTCAGGTCATCAGTAGACAGGTACGGAGCCCAGGT
The DNA here is from genome assembly GCF_051521515.1 of Lactuca serriola. Lineage (NCBI taxonomy): Eukaryota > Viridiplantae > Streptophyta > Magnoliopsida > Asterales > Asteraceae > Lactuca > Lactuca serriola. The sequence goes on from NC_136414.1 coordinate 120,598,971, forward strand.
TTTGAGAAGACGGAGCAGACAAGTCTCGTCTTTTATTTTGATTGTATATTTTTGGTGTCTTATTACAATGAAAGAACACAGATGTATTAAACTTTACTTATAATGCAATGGATGATGTTGTTGCTTGTTTATTATATTACACTGTTGTGATATTGTACATGACGTCCTCCACCCCTGAACGTTTCCGCCGTTCGTGGTTTTGGGGTGTGACAGATTGGTATCAGAGCATTGTTTATAGTGAATTAAGTATATCAACCCATAAAAGATATACTAACTATAAATACATGGGATTAAAACACTCTGTCTCAGAGTTATACTTTTAAATAATAAAATATTTAAGTAAGTATACGTGCCTGTATTCATACTAAAATCAGTGTCACAACGACAAGAACAAAAGTATTACGATTGTTGAATATCACAAGTAAGCCTGGGGATATATAGTCAGTCTTGGGAATGGCATAGCCTGATCAACTATGTTGGTCCGAGGAGTGATTAGAATATGCCCAAGAATGGTTGTGATATGGCAGCAAGTCTAAAAACTTACCAACACAACCATAAAGAAATACCATAGGGGTATTTGGTCTTACTATAATTATCTTAGTCAGTTCGTCTATTTAGCTATTTCTTATAATCCCTTTTCTCGCGTAGATTAAAATCACTTGTATTCACAGGTCATCAGTAGACAGGTACGGAGGCCAGGTTTTGAGAAGATGGAGCAGACAAGTCTCGTCTTTTATTTTGATTGTATATTTTTGGTGTCTTATTACAATGAAAGAACACACATGTATTAAAATTTACTTATAATGCAATGGATGATGTTGTTTCTTGTTTATTATATTACACTGTCGTGATACTGTACATGACGTCCTCCACCCCTGAACGTTTCCGCCGTTCGTGGTTTTGGGGTGTGACACAAGCTGCGAACTTGACCTTGCTGCCCTCCTGGCAAGCACATATTTCAAAGACAGATTCCATCTTTTCAATCCATTGTCTCAACACCATTACACCCCCAGTTCCATTGAAGCTGCGGGGTTTGGCGTTAGTGAAGTCCTTGTAGGTGCATTCCCAAGGGTGTCCATGGCTTTCGCCGTGGTTCGAGGATGGTGCACCTATTCCTGATCCACTAGGGGCAGGAGCGTTGATTGCTAACACAACAGCTGCAACTGTTGCTGTGAAAGCTGCCTGGAACATATTGGCATCGAAAGGATTTGGTGGTTGAAGAGGTACAGGTGGTGGTGGAGGTGGTGGTATTGGTGCTTCGTTGTTTGGGTTGCTCCTCTGATTCCTACGTGGCGGCATCTTTAACTATACGTTTAAGAGATAACGAAATGGATAAGAATAAATGATTAATGAATGTGTCTCATGGACTAAATCCCCATAGCCCAACAACAGAAAGAATAGTATCACTAAATGAAGAAGATAGCATTTGGATAATAATTTCCATTAGATTAGATATCCGTCAATAATACTGGAATTACAGATGTAACAAGTTCGGAAAAATGGCCTAGAAGTAGGCCTTACATCAACCAAGATGGAAAATTTTGACAGAATTAAGACTAGATCAAGACCTAACAGGTCTAAGATTTATACAGATAGGAAATTAGACCAAAGTTTTACATAAACTAGGTTATATCCAAAAGATGAGTCGATGTGACAACCTGAAATTTCCATTTTGTACGAACATTAACTGTTCAATAGAAGCTAGTCCAGTTTCAATGAACTTCAGACTTTTCCGAATTAGTTTGTGTACATTAGGGTTTACATTTAAGGAGATATCAGGAGAGTGGATGCTCATGGGTTTCTGAAACTTGAGCATTTTAACACTTCATCATGTTAGAGTCCAATTCCAGAATAAAATATTTTCTGCCAAAAATGTTTCAGGACTATAAATAGAATTCTGAACCAAATTATTCATTATTCACATTTCCAACTAGAGAAAAGCCAATTTCTCTCTCACGGATCTTCGGGTTTTCATCCCAAATCGTGAGTCTACTTTCCTAGATGTGTTATAATACTTGTTATATGCTTAATAACATTGTTTACATGTCTAAAATGAGAGATCCGGGAGTTTACCGCCCAAGAACGTTCTTGGGGAGTAAACTCCAAAACGAAGCCTAAAAGCTACCTAGTCCCATTTTATTGATAGGTAACTAGTTAAGGACATTATGTATGATCTTTTAAGGCTAGAACACAATCAAGAACAACTAGTTTTAGGAGTTTACGGCCCAAGAGATTCTTGGACCGTAAACACCTTTTTCAAGGGCTTAAAGTGCCCTAAACACCCCTTAAGGCTTTAGACAATAACCCTCCAATACTTGTAACTTGAATAGGGAGGAAATTACATCAAAATCATCCCTAAAGGGGAGTTTACGGCCAAGAAATGCTCTTGGGCCGTAAACTCCAAGTAAAGGCACCAAAGTGTGCCTAAAGTCCCCTTTAGCCTAAATCAAAAGTCTAGATATTATCCTTTGTGTGCAAGAGGCCTAAATGAATTAAAACACCCACCCCATAGGAGTTTACGGTCGTAAAATCTAGGGGATATGGCCTTTAGGCCGTAAAATCCTCAAAGGAGCATTCTAAGGCCCTAAAATACCTAACGGATTAAACCACAAATGCTAGGCTTATTCTAGAAATCATTTGACACTTTAAAACACCCAAAACCACCAAGAGTGGAGTTCACGGCCGTAAACTCAAGGGTTTACGACCGTAAACTCCAAGGGTGGGGTTTTTTGGGTGGTAAACACTTATTCAAGGTTCTTGGAAGCTTCAAACCCCTTTTGCCTTGTCCCATATCGACTTAGATGCAACCCTTAGGACCTATAACACTTATACAAAGTGTTTACATATTCCTAAGTGTCCCAACTTATTTCATTAAGTTATTATTTGGCTAATTAGTTATATATATGCTCATTATATGATAACTAGGCTCGTGCGTGTGAACAAGTCTCCGTTTGCCACCTAACACGGTATCCGACACTACAATCCAAACCACTCACCACATGTGAGTTCATACCCCTTTAAATAACCTTTGAATTGCTTTTAAATGTTTTAAATACTTTATGGGGGGGGGGGAATACAAGTTCAATGCTTATAGTTATTGAAACCAATCACATGTGATTGCATTAATCACATGTGATTAATAACTAGAAAACCAATGATTTTATCACTGTTCAAACTGTTTATCAAACTGCTTTACTTTGAAATGTTTTACAAACTCTTTTACTTACCAAATAATTTTGTTTAAACTTTTTTATACTTCTTATAAATAGCATGCCCATATATGTATAGATATATACGCAATGTTTAAAGGGCTTAGGAAGGCCATCCGCCCTATTTCCTTTTTCTCGATTTGGATGTGGTCTGGTGGGATTTCGGGTGACCATCCGAAGGTCGTTTCAATATTAGTTATATACCAATTATACATATATAGACATAAAAGTACTTCCATATTCATGCGTACTATACACATTACTAGTAAGTTACCATCGGGGTAACACAGGATCATACTACTACAACTGTTAGATCAATGAGTCAGTTCATTCATGAGTCTATACATTACATTACTACTAGAACATATACAACTATACTAGGAGGAGAACATATACAACTATACTAGAACGAGAAACATTACATTACATATACAAGAATACGTTAACAATTGTGATCCACTGTATCGGAGATGTAGCAAGAATTCTCTTGGAGGGAGAGCGTGAGTTTGCGTATAGATCTACACTGGATTGACTATCCTACACCTTGCTGCTAGCTACAGCCGGACCTGCAGGTCTGCGGGTGCCAAACGTCATTCCGTTATTACGACTATTCGTATGTCGTTGTTACCAGTTGATAGTATGGTGCAATTATCACATTTTACCTTAAAATAAATCCGGTTTAAGGTAGTTAGTATAGCAGTAGTTCCTATAATACAAAACTACAGTACTACAATGATTTACCCATTACATATTTTTAGTGATAACCTCACTTAAACATCAATGTACAAACTATATTTTGTTAAATGATAGTTACACTTGGGAAATTACACACTTTTACAACAAACGAGCATACAAAACAGTTAAGCCTTGGTAGAAGGCTACTTTAATATAAAATATAGGTTTTTCTGAGAGATTCAAACTTTTACAAACACTTACATACATTTTACAAACTTATACTTGAGACACGTTCAAACGATTTTGATAACAAACACCGACACTAAAATACTTATGAACTCACCAGCTTAATGCTGATAAACTCTTTCAAAATAAATTGTATTCTCAGGTCATCAGTAGACAGGTACCGATGCCAGCTTTTGAGAAGATGGAGCGTATTCAAGACTCATCATATTATTTTGATTTACATTATATTTTTGGTGTCTAAAACTGTACAGAACACGCTTGTATTAAAATTATATATTTAATGCAATGGATGATGTTGTTTGCTTATTTACATTTACTATGTTGTGACACTTTACATGACGTCCTCCGCCCCAGAACGTTTCCGTCGTTCTTGGTTTTGGGGTGTGACAGATTGGTATAAGAGCATTGTTTATAGTGAATCAAGTATATCAACCCATAAAATATATACTAAACTATAAACCCTTTAGGGATTAAAGCACTCTGACCAAGAGTCTATACTTTAAATATTAAAAAATTTAATTAAGTATACTAGTCTGCATTCATACTAAAATCAGTGTCACAATGACAAGAACAAAAGTATTACGATTGTTAAATATCACAAGTGAGATTGGGGATGTATGGTCAGTCCTGGGAATGGCATAGCCTGATCAACTATGCTGGTCCGAGGAGTGATTAGCATATGCCCTAGAATGGTTGTGATATGTTAACAAGTCTAAAAACTTACCAACAATACCACAAGAAGATCAGTAGAACTTAAACTTAAAATACTATAGGTGTATTTTGTACTACTAGTTACACGTATACTATATTCTTATACCTCTCTTCTCGCGTAGATTTAAATGGCTGGATTCCATCACGGCGACCCGTACTTTCCAAATGAAGGGAATGCCGGGTGGATCGAAGAAGAGCCCGAAGATGAGCATCCAATCCCTTTGGATGATCACCTCGCAGAAGGCTTTTCTGATGGATCTGACTCTGAGCCTGAAGTCAACAACCTACCGCTAGTAGGTCAAGCCCCGAACAACAACCCCCGACCAGCTTTTCTAGGTCCTACACCCTTGTGGGCAACCAACTTGAATCGCTGGAGTGATGAACAGGGTCAACCCTTACAATACTTTGTGGACCGAAGCTTTTACAACATCAGTGAAGGTGGTTCTGCTGACCGAGCTCTGACCATCATTATCCGTAGGATAGCTCGTAATGTTGAGCAAGGTCGAGCAGCCATCGACCGAGTCATGGAGATTGATGCCAACTCAGGTGTCAACACAGTCCGCATCCGCCGTCTTGAAGAAGACATGGAACGGACTCGGAGAACCAATGAAACCCTGCAGCAACAGCTGGCTGCCTCCCGAGCTGAAGTCTTGGAACTTCGAGCCCGCCAGAGGGCTCAGGAGCAACATCTTCAAGAGGTGTTTCATCAAATGTCAGACCTCAGGGCTCGCCCGAGGAATTACCATCGCCGTTAGATGATGTCTAGTACATCTATGTCTTTTGGTTAAGGAATAGCCTTTAACATCTGTGCTCTAAGTAGCACTTGTCTGTAAATAATATTCCTAACTTTCAGTACTCTAATTAGGAATCTAAGAACTGTCAAACTTTTCTGTATGGTATGATGTAAGACCTACTGTTAGGTCGATTTTCCCTGAACTTATTACATCAGCAATGCCAGTATTATTGGAATCTATCTAATATGTAGGAAAACTCTATACACTTGTGTTTTCCTACTAATATTCTTTGTTGTGATTTCAAACACTCATTCAACTATTGCGCTATGGTTAGTTAGTCCATGTGTCACTCTCACGTTGCTTACAAATTGATTCTTACCATCTTTCTTATCTTTATAAACTTATAGCTGAAAGATGCCTCCTCGCAAATCTCCAAGGAATAAGCCTGCACCTCCACCGCCTCCTCCGCCTCCGGTCATCGATACTGCAGCCCTGAATGCTGCCGTAGCTGCAGAAGTGGCGACTGCCATGGCTCAGTATCACTCAACTGATGCCACCAGAGGTGGAACCCCTGTGGAATCAACCCTGGTTGAAACCCCTGTGCGCTCGAGAGAGTTCTCTACAAGGATTTCACCAATTGCAAGCCGAATCCTTTCTATGGCACCAGCGGAGTCATTGCCCTCTCGCAATGGTTCGAGAAGACCGAATCAGTCTTCGAAATCTGTTCATGCCCTGCGGCGAGTAAAGTCAAGTATGCCGCATGCACCTTTGAAGGAAAGGCCCTGACATGGTGGAATGGCCATGTTAAGGCACTAACCCTCGTCGTAGCCAACGACATAGGCTGGGAAACAATGAAAGACCTCATGACTGAGGAATACTGCCCGAGGGGCGAAGTCCAGAAACTGGAGCACGAACTTTGGAACCTGACGATGAAGGGCACCATCATGGTCGCTTATACTGCTCGATTCAGCGAGCTGGTGGCCCTCTGCCCCAATATGGTCCCCACCAAGGGGAAGAAGATCGAAAGGTACATATGGGGACTAGTGCCTCCGTATCAAGGGAATGTTCTATCATCAAACCCTGCTACATTCGACAGTGCCAAACGATTGGCACAGCGACTCATTGACCATGGGGTGAAAACCCCTGCAACCACAACCACCCTAGCCATCCCGGAACCCTCCAAACCCGCTGACACTAAGCGGAAATTCTGGGATGAAAAGAAGCAACGGGCTGCCAAAAAGCAGCAAATTGTGGCAATGCATGCTGGAATAACCCATGCTGCTGCTGCTACTACTGCTCTGGTGGGTCAGTATGCTGGAAGTTTGCCCAACTGCAACAAATGCAACTACCACCACAACGGCCCCTGTCGTGAAATGCAGTGCTCTAACTACAACAGGAGAGGACACACCGTCCGATTCTGTAAGTTCCCGGCACAACCGATCACCCAGGTCCCTAGCTCTGGCGCAAGCCCGACCTGCTATGGATGTGGCGAAGCAGGCCACTATAAGAGGGACTGCCCCAAAGCAAAGAATGCTGGTGGAGCAGGAAGGGTACTAGCTATAGGCCATGGGGAAGCAGTTGCTGACCCGACAGTGGTAACTGGTACGTTCCTCCTCGATAACTCCTATGCATGCATTCTGTTCGATAGTGGAGCAGAGCGAAGCTTCGTAAACCATAAATTTGCTTGCATGCTTAATCAACCAACGCACGCACTCAAAGAACTATTCACAGTAGAAATGGCTAATGGAAAAACTGAAAGTACGAATAGCATATACTTAGGTTGTACCCTAACTCTAGAGAACCATTCATTCCCAATCGACCTCATGTCGGTCTCAATTAAAAGCTTCGACGTTATCATCAGCATGGATTGGTTAAGTCTTCATCGCGCCGACATCATGTGCTTCGAGAAAGCAGTCTGTCTAAACCTTCCGTCTAACAAAACTCTTATAGTATACGGCGACAAACCTGGTACGAGTCTTCGTATTATTTCAAGTATTCAAGCACAGAAGTATCTGCGTATAGAATACCATGCATTCCTTGCTCACGTCGTCGACACAAGCCTCGAAGCGAAAGAACTAAAGAACATCCCAGTAGTGAGCGACTTCCCCGATATTTTCCCAAAAGAACTACCAGGGTTACCTCCGCAACGACAGGTCGAGTTCAGAATCGACTTAGTCCCAGGAGCTACCCCAGTAGCCAAGTCGCCTTACCGCTTAGCACCAACTGAGATGCAGGAACTCTCTGGTCAACTTAACGAACTGCTCAGCAAGGGCTTTATAAGACCAAGTTTCTAACCTTGGGGAGCACCGGTCTTGTTCGTTAAGAAGAAAGACGGATCATTCCGTATGTGTATTGACTACAGAGAACTCAACAAACTGACGGTCAAGAATCGTTACCCTCTACCTCGCATAGACGATCTATTTGACCAACTGCAAGGGGCAAATTATTTTTCCAAAATTGATCTGAGATCCGGATAACACCAGTTACGAGTACTAGAGGAGGATGTGCCGAAGACAGCCTTCCGAACTCGTTATGGACATTACGAGTTCGTGGTGATGCCATTCGTATTGACCAATGCGCCTGCAGTCTTCATGGATCTGATGAATAGAGTATGCCGACCTTACTTGGATCAGTTCGTCATCATTTTCATTGACGACATCCTGATCTACTCCCGAAGTAAAGAAGAGCATGGCAACCACCTGCGACAAGTTCTAGGGACATTACGAAAGGAGAAACTTTATGCGAAGTTCTCGAAATGTGAATTTTGGATCAGAAGAGTCGAATTCTTAGGACACGTGGTAAGCGAAGAGGGAATCCACATGGACCCATCCAAAATTAAAGCCATTGAGAACTGGTCAGCACCCAAGACGCCTACAGAAATTCGTCAATTTCTAGGTCTCGCTGGCTACTACCGCAGATTCATTCAGAACTTCTCCCGAATAGCGAAACCCCATACAACCCTGACCCAGAAAGGCGTGGCCTTTGACTGGGAAGAGAAACGAGAGAGAGCGTTCCAAACGCTCAAACGAGCCTTGTGCACCGCGCCAATACTATCCCTCCTCGAAGGGATAGAAGACTTCGTAGTCTATTGCGATGCATCGAATCAAGGGCTCGGGTGTGTTCTGATGCAGCGAGGTAAGGTCATCGCCTACGCCTCGAGACAGTTGAAGACGCACGAGGTTAACTACACGACCCACGACCTTGAACTGGGAGCAGTGGTGTTTGCTCTGAAGATCTGGAGACATTACTTGTACGGAACGAAAAGCACTATCATTACCGACCACAAGAGTTTACATCACATTTTCGATTAGAAGGAGCTCAACATGAGACAACGACGGTGGGTCGAGCTACTCAGTGACTACGAATGGGATATTCGTTATCATCCTGGTAAAGCCAACGTAGTACCAGACTCCCTAAGTCGAAAGGAATATTCTGGTCGCAAAGTCAAGTCATTGTCAATAACCATCCATTCATACTTGTCTAAGCAAATTCAGGCGGCTCAACTAGAAGCCATGAAACCTGAAAATGTGACAGGTGAATCCCTTAGAGGAATGGACAAAAATTTAGAAGCCAAGGGTGACGGAGCCTTATATTTCATGAACCGGATTTGGACACCGAAACACGGTGGTTTTCGAGACTTGGTCATGACCGAGGCGCACAACACTCGGTATTCCGTCCACCCAAGTTCAGATAAGATGTATCTGCATCTTAAAAAGCTATATTGGTGGCCTAATATGAAAGCAGAGATTGCTACCTTCGTAAGTAAATGCCTTACTTGCGCAAAGGTGAAGGTCGAGTACCAGAAGCCCTCTGGTTTATTGCAACAACCAGAGATTCCAGAATGGAAGTGGGAGCGGATCACTATGGATTTCATAACCAAGTTGCCCAAGACAACGGGTGGAGTTGATACCATATGGGTCATCGTCGATAGATTGACCAAGTCTGCACACTTCCTGCCTATCAAAGAAACTGACAAGATGGAGAAACTTACGAGAACATACATTAGGGAAATCGTACGATTACATGGTGTACCTATGTCCATTATCTCCGATAGAGATAGTAGGTTCACCTCAAGATTCTGGCAATCACTACAACATTCCTTAGGAACAAGGCTGGACATGAGCACAGCCTACCATCCACAGACCGATGGACATAGTGAGAGGTACGTCCAAACACTGGAAGATATGTTGCGAGCCTACGTGATTGACTTTGGGAAGGCATGGGATACTCATTTACCCCTTGTCGAGTTTTCCTATAATAACAGTTATCACACGAGCATCAAGGCTGCTCCATTTGAAGCTCTCTACGGCCAAAAGTGCAGATCCCCTCTGTGCTGGGCTGAGGTGGATGATACCCAATTAGCCAGGGGGCAAGCTTCCGACAGTACTCTCACTGGTCCGGAGATCATTCGGGAAACGACAGAGAAAATCGTTCAGATCCGTGAACGATTAAAAGCCTCTAGAGACCGACAAAAGAGCTACGCTGATAAACGAAGAAAACCTTTGGAATTTCAGGTGGGAGACCGAGTCCTTCTCAAAGTCTCACCCTGGAAGGGCTTGATACGCTTCGGAAAGCGTGGAAAGCTTAACCCGAGATACATAGGGCATTTCAAGATTCTTGCAAGAGTCAGCCCCGTAGCTTACAAACTCGACCTACCCGACGCACTTCGTAACGTACATTCTACATTCCACGTATCTAACTTGAAAAAGTGTCTGTCCGACGAGACTCTTGTAATCCCACTCGAGGAAGCAAAGCCGTATCCATATCGTGGAAGAACCTATAGAGATCATGGACCGTGAGGTCAGGTAGACGAAGCAAAGCCGTATCCCTATTGTGAACGCGAGGATCAGATGAAACTGAAATACCCTCATCTTTTCGCTTAATTATTTGTAACTTCTTGTTTGCTTAAATTCTAATTTCGGGACAAAATTCCTTCTAACGGCGAGATGATGTGACAACCCGAAATTTCCAATTTGTACGAACATTAACTGTTCAATAGAAGCTAGTCCAGTTTCAATGAACTTCAGACTTTTCCGAATTAGTTTGTGTACATTAGGGTTTACATTTAAGGAGATATCAGGAGAGTGGATGCTCATGGGTTTGTGAAACTTGAGCATTTTAACACTTCATCATGTTAGAGTCCAATTCCAGAATAAAATATTTTCTGCCAAAAATATTTCAGGACTATAAATAGAATTCTGAACCAAATTATTCATTATTCACATTTCCAACTAGAGAAAAGCCAATTTCTCTCTCACGGATCTTCGGGTTTTCATCCCAAATCGTGAGTCTACTTTCTTAGATGTGTTATAATACTTGTTATATGCTTAATAACATTGTTTACATGTCTAAAATGAGAGATCCGGGAGTTTACCGCCCAAGAACGTTCTTGGGGAGTAAACTCCAAAACGAAGCCTAAAAGCTACCTAGTCCCATTTTATTGATAGGTAACTAGTTAAGGACATTATGTATGATCTTTTAAGGCTAGAACACAATCAAGAACAACTAGTTTTAGGAGTTTACAGCCCAAGAGATTCTTGGAACGTAAACACCTTTTTCAAGGGCTTAAAGTGCCCAAAACACCCCTTAAGGCTTTACACAATAACCCTCTAATACTTGTGACTTGAATGGGGAGTAAATTACATCAAAATCATCCCTAAAGGGGAGTTTACAGCCAAGAAATTCTCTTGGTCCGTAAACTCCAAGTAAAGGCACCAAAGTGTGCCTAAAGTCCCCTTTAGCCTAAATCAAAAGTCTAGATATTATCCTTTGTGTGCAAGAGGCCTAAATGAATCAAAACACCCACCCCATAGGAATTTACGGCTATAAACTCTAGGGGATATGGCCTTTAGGCCATAAACTCCTCAAAGGAGCATTCTAAGGCCCTAAAATACCTAAAGGATTAAACCACAAATGCTAGGCTTATTCTAGAAATCATTTGACACTTTAAAAACACCCAAAACCACCAAGAGTGGAGTTCACGGCCGTAAACTCAAGGGTTTACGACCGTAAACTCCAAGGTTGGGGTTTTTTGGGTGGTAAACACTTATTCAAGGTTCTTGGAAGCTTCAAACCCCTTTTGCCTTGTCTCATATCGACTTAGATGCAACCCTTAGGACCTATAACACTTATACAAAGTGTTTACATATTCCTAAGTGTCCCAACTTATTTCATTAAGTTATTATTTGGCTAATTAGTTATATATATGCTCATTATATGATAACTAGGCTCGTGCGTGTGAATAAGTCTCTGTTTGCCACCTAGCACGGTATCCGACACTACAATCCAAACCACTCACCACATGTGAGTTCATAACCCTTTAATTAACCTTTGAAATGCTTTTAAATGTTTTAAATACTTTATGGGGGGGAATACAAGTTCAATGCTTATAGTTATTGAAACCAATCACATGTGATTGCATTAATCACATGTGATTAATAACTAGAAAACCAATGATTTTATCACTGTTCAAACTGTTTATCAAACTGCTTTACTTTGAAATGTTTTACAAACTCTTTTACTTACCAAATAATTTTGTTTAAAAATTGTTATACTTCTTATAAATAGCATGCCCATATATGTATAGATATATAAGCAATGTTTAAAGGGCTTAGGAAGGCCATCCGCCCTATTTCCTTTTTCTCGATTTGGATGTGGTCTGTTGGGATTTCGGGTGACCATCCGAAGGTCGTTTCAATATTAGTTATATACCAATTATACATATATAGACATAAAAGTATTTCCATATTCATGCGTGCTATACACATTACTAGTAAGTTACCATCGGGGTAACACAGGATCATACTACTACAACTGTTAGATCAATGAGTCAGTTCATTCATGAGTCTATACATTACATTACTACTAGAACATATACAACTATACTAGGAGGAGAACATATACAACTATACTAGAACGAGAAACATTACATTACATATACAAGAATACGTTAACAATTGTGATCCACTGTATCGGAGCATGCCTTAAATGTCATGGCCCGAGATGTAGCAAGAATTCTCTTGGAGGGAGAGCGTGAGTTTGCGTATAGATCTATACTGGATTGACTATCCTACACCTTGCTGCTAGCTACAGTCGGACCTGCAGGTCTGCGGGTGCCAAACGTCATTCCGTTATTACGACCATTCGTATGTCGTTGTTACCAGTCGATAGTATGGTGCAATTATCACATTTTACCTTAAAATAAATCCGGTTTAAGGTAGTTAGTATAGCAGTAGTTCCTATAATACAAAACTACAGTACTACAATGATTTACCCATTACATATTTTTAGTGATAACCTCACTTAAACATCAATGTACAAACTATATTTTGTTAAATGATAGTTACACTTGGGAAATTACACACTTTTACAACAAACGAGCATACAAAACAGTTAAGCCTTGGTAGAAGGCTACTTTAATATAAAATATAGGTTTTTCTGAGAGATTCAAACTTTTACAAACACTTACATACATTTTACAAACTTATACTTGAGACACGTTCAAACGATTTTGATAACAAACACCGACACTAAAATACTTATGAACTCACCAGCTTAATGCTGATAAACTCTTTCAAAATAAATTGTATTCTCAGGTCATCAGTAGACAGGTACCGATGTCAGCTTTTGAGAAGATGGAGCGTATTCAAGACTCATCATATTTTTTTGATTTACATTATATTTTTGGTGTCTAAAACTGTACAGAACACGCTTGTATTAAAATTATATATTTAATGCAATGGATGATGTTGTTTGCTTATTTACATTTACTGTGTTGTGATACTTTACGTGACGTCCTCCGCCCCAGAACGTTTCCGCCGTTCTTGGATTTGGGTGTGACAGTCGACGAGATTCTATCGGCGACGAGAGCTGCTAGCATGAGTCCTCGATCCCGGCAGTAGACGTTCAATGTCCCTTATACGCCTGTCCGACCTTGCTTGCTGAGCTCGAAGTTCCCTAACTTCCGTTTGGGTTTCAGCAAGTTCTCTCTGCAGATTTTCATTGCGGACCAGAGTCCTTTCATGAGCAGACTCTAGTTGGTGAATGTGGACAGTGTTAACACCAGAGTTGGCGTCAACTTCCAAAACTTGATTGATAGTCGCATGAGCTATTATCGAGTTCCGAGAAATCCTACGCACCATGATTGGTAGGACTCTATCAGCAGAACCTCCTTCAGTGAGGTTGTAGAAACTTCGGTCTCCATTGTAGGGAATGGGCTGACCCTGTTCATGACTCCATGTAATCATGTTAGTGGCCTACAGAGGTGTGGGTCCTTGAAACATAGGGCGGGGGTTCAGGTTTGGGTTTTGAGCATTTGGGGATAGGTTGTTGACTTCTGGCTCCAAGTCAGAACTATCAGAAAAACCTTCAGCATGGTGATCATCCAAAGGAATTGGGTGATCATCTTCTGGTTCACCCTCTAGCCAACCAGCATTGCCTTAGGTTGGGAAGTACGGATCGCCATGGTGAAATCTAGCCATGTTAAACTATCTAACTTTGGTGGTGGCGTATTCCATCGGCTACGAAAAGTTGAAAGACATGCTGATGAAAGAATACTGTCGTCGAGGTGAAATACAAAAACTCGAGCAAGAATTCTGGGGTCTACAAATGGTTGGATCCGACATGGTTGCTCTCCAGAGCAAAAAGATCGAGAGATATATCTGGGGACTGTCGCCCCAGATCCAGTCAAGTGTGATCGCCTCCAGGCCTATTACTTTTGATAGCGCCAAGGAACTGGCACAATCCCTCATCGATCACCGGAAACCTCAGAACACAACAATCCCTACACCTGTACCACAAAAGTCCAACCCCGACTACCACAAGAAGGGGTGGAATAAGAGGAAAAGAGGGGCTCCGCAAGGATCCTCCAATAAGCAACAACTTGTGGCGATCAATGCTGCCACAGTGACTCCTGTTGCCCCTGCGAACCTCTTACCAGCAAAAACATATGCTGGGACTCTCCCGAAGTACACCAAGTGCAACTTCCACCACCACGGACCTTGCAGGGAGATGCAGTGCTCTAACTGCAACAGGAAGGGACACACCGTCCATTTCTGCAAGACTCCAACAGCTCAAACTACCCAGGTTCCTAACGCTGGTATGCGCCAAGCTTGCTACGGTTGTGGCGAAGTGGGCCACTACAAGAGGAACTGCCCTAAAGCGGGGATGGTTGGAGGAGTAGGAAGAGTTATGGCCCTAGACCACGAGGAAGCAGTAGCTGATCCTACGATAGTTACTGGTACGTTCCTCCTCGATAACTCATATGCTTGCATACTTTTCGATAGTGGAGCCAAGAAAAGTTTTGTAAGTCACAAATTTGCACACCTGCTTAAACAAAAACCACATGCATTAGATAGCTCATTCACGGTAGATGTGACAACCCGATATTTCAACTCTTTGTAATGGCCTAAAAAGTCAAGTATTGTAACCACTTTTGAGTTAATAAAATTAACTTTGATAATAAAATGTCCAAAAAGTTTCTATTTAAATTCCTTCTATGTTTAAATGTCATTAAACCATGATCGTACGTAAAAAGAACGCCCAAATCCGACTTCGTATATCGAAGTTATGATTTTTCCAAGTTCGGCTTAGCGACAGACAACTAAAAACTCGAATCGGAGATCGAGCGACTTTTGGCCGGAATGACCTAAACGAGAATCGAAGGTCTCGACAATGGTATTTCAGCGGTGAAAAGTCTGGCAAAAACCGACGTCAGATAAAGAAGGTATGAATTTTTAAAGAAATTCCTTAATCACGACATTTTATAAATAAATAATAAAAATAATTTCGGAATTTGCCAACGGAGTCTAAACGAAAGTTGTAGAGCGTAGTCGCACCTACGCGTGGATATAAAGACCATCGAAAACGGAGTTCGTATGAAGAAGATATGACTTTTTGAAGTTTATTAAATAAATTATATATAAATTTAATTCAAAAATCCGGTAATATCCGAAGGAGGAGTCAGCGTCCTCATCCGAGTTACGCGCCGCGTAACCCCGTACGCCCCGCGTACCCGAAGGCCTTGGTCTCGGTCCGTCCATGTCGCCCCTATACGAACCTACCCGATCCGTCCTATCCGAAGCGAAGCAGTCGAGGACTCGGTCACGGGTGACGCACGAGTACGCCCCGCGTACGAGCGTACGCCCCGCGTACCGAGGCTTCTCAGACCACTATAAATAGAGATGCGAGTGTTCCGGGAAATTCACCCCATTTCTCTCATTTCTCTCACGATATTGCCTCGATTTCCGTGCCCGCACTACCCCGAAGCTCTGGTCTTTTTGTTCAAGTCCCGAGGGTCGATTTTACTCCCGAGATTCCCGAGAATCCCGAGAAAAATCCGTTTCCCGAGACAAAACTCTACCCGGTTTTCCATCTCGCTATCTTCAAACTTTCAAGTGAGTTCATACCCCTTTATTAAGCCTTTTTAATTACTCTAAATGCTTTTATATGCTTTCTAAGGGGGGGAAATACAAGTAAAACACACGACTACTATCGGGTGTTATATATAAAGATTTTTATACACTTTTATTAAGTAGAATCATATGTGATTTATAAACTTTATAGGGAACCCTCGTATACAAAATATATTACAATAGAATCCTATCTTTAAAAATATAAATTGTTGTAATGCATGTATAAACTAAACATTTTCTTAGATTATATGTATACTTGTCTATCTTAGACTCTACAAAAATCTATACATTTATAAAAAGTGATACCTTTTCTAGGCATTTTCTAAACAAACAAGTCACACTTTTAGAAAAGTATAATAGGTATAGTTTTACGAGGATATTGCTAACTTTTACATACTAGAAACATGATTTTCAAGAAGTCACTTTCATATACAAGAACAAACGAACATTTTAACACGTAAATCTGTTTTTATACCACGGTTTTGTGAGACATTAACTTCACGTACGTTCGAGTACACATTTCAAGTCCTGTATTATATACCAGAATCCCTTGGAGGGGGAGCATGGTGTTTGTGTATAGATCTATACGGGCTTGACAACCCGTGCCCTGACTGTTAGCTACAGTCCACCATTTGGGGTGACAAACGTCATAACATTCCAACGCCTGAAGAACGTTGTGTATAGGCATTCTGAGTCAATAGTATGGTTATAAAACTCACATGAGGTATTAAAAATTACATTGATTTATGAGGTTTTCAAACATATTGGTTATTTTTACACTTACATACATTTTTGGAAACAAACTTTGGTCTTGAGAGAAGACTACTTTTATACTAGTAGAAAATATAGTAGAAAATATAGGATTTTCTAAAAACAAACAAACAAGGACAAAACATTTCATTACATACCAACATTGTCATTTAAATACTTATGAAACTCACCAGCTTAAATGCTGATCTACTCTTTCAAAATTACTTGTATGTCCCAGGGATTCAGTAACTACAGGTAACAATACGCTTTTGAAGAAGGGACGCTGCGGCGCCACTTAAATCTCACATTTTGACATCATATTGTAATTGGTTTTGAACATGTACTTTTTGACAAATGTAAACTTTTAATTATATATATGATGGTTGTATTGCTTTCTTTACTATGTATTCAATTGTTACGTTACCACATGAAGTCATCCGCCCCCGAACGTTTCCGTTGTTCAGGTTTGGGGGTGTGACAGATTGGTATCAGAGCAATGTTTATAGTGAACTAAGTATATCGAACCACATAAGATATACAAACTATAAATGCTTAAGGGACTAACACTCTCTGACAAAACATTTTTCTTTTTACGCTTAAGCAGCGTTACGTTTAACTTAAATTGATAGTTCATTTAAGTACAATTACACGCATACAACAAATTATTTTCATGATATCTAACTATGCAACAAGTATTTAGACAAGTTGACACTACGATTAAGACTCGATATATGTAATCAGATTTTGGACAAATATAGCGTGATCAACTATATTTGCCCGAGATTTGACCAACATATATCGAGGAATGATCGTAGTAAGCAACAAGTCAAAACTTACCAAACCATTACTAGAATCAAACACAAGAATTTAAATACTATAGGAGTATTTTCTACCTAAACTAGTCTAACTTACATGTTTTGCGTGTTTCAACTTTATTCAATTCTTATAACCCTATTTCTCGTACAGTCAAATGGCTGGATTTCACCACCCCGGCGACCCCTACTTTCCCAACCAAGGCAACGGAGGCTGGGTCGAAGATGATCCCGAAGAGGACGAGGAACCCATAGAAGTGGATGATGACTCCGGTACCGACTCAGAACCGGAAGTGATCGATCCACCAGCCGTTCAACCTCCCGTCTTCGTAAGGAACTTTCAAGGACTGACTCCCGTCTGGGGAAGTCACCTCCATCATTGGAGCCAACAACAGAACTTACGCCCTCCCTACGGCATGTGTCGGGACTTCTATGATGTCCGCGGTGGAGGTTCGGCTGATCGGGCACTCCCAGTAATGGTGGGTAAGCTAGCCAATCAGTCCTATCAGTCCGGAGTTCAAGCTAGCCGACTCCTGGAAGTCAACGTGGAAGTACAGGTTCACACTTCTGACATCCGTTGGCTGGACAAGATACAAGACAATGCTCAACTCCAAACCGAGGCATTCCAAGCACAAATGATTGCAGCCCTCGCTGAACTGAGGGAACAACAAGACGCTTTTGATAGGCGTCTAATGGAGTTGAAGCAATCAGATGTAGAGTCAAGCTCCAAGCGCAACCTACGTCGCAAGTAGTGCTTGTCAAAGACTCAAATTTTGTTATAGCTTAGGACCTTGGCTAAAAGTCTTTAAATTTCTCGAACTTTGTAATCGGAGACCCTTATAGGGGTCAAATTTTCATGATCGTTGTATCAACTTTTATATTAATATAAGTGACACTATTTTTACTACGTTGAGTATTCCGTTCAAACCTTGAAAAGTCTTTGAGAAACCAAATACTTGTTTCATACTTTCAGTCTTACAAATAACTTTCATTCTTCTATTTTAAGACTCATACTAGCATCTGTTGTTGAACCATAGCAATTTAGTTCATGAGACACATTGATTTTCTATTCTATGGAATTCTTATCTTTACCTTTTCAACCTATAGTTGAAGGATGCCTCCGCGTAGGAATCCAAGGCGAAGCAACGGTGGGGAAGCACATGTACCACCACCACCTCCACCACCTCAATTTGATGTTGTTATGTTCCAAGCAGCAGTCACCGCAGCGGTAGCAGCTGCCATGTCACAGATCAATAACTCGAGTACTAATGGCTCGGGATCTGGCACACACCCATCCAACCATGGCGAGAGTCATGGACCACCCCGAGAATGCACCTATAAGGACTTTACTAATGCCAAGCCCTGGATGTTTTATGGAACTGGTGGTGTGATAGCCCTGTGACAGTGGATTGAAAGGACGGAGTCAGTCTTTGAAATCTGCTCCTGTCCCGAGCACAGCAAAGTCAAATTTGCAACTTTCACCCTTATTGATAGAGCTTTAACTTGGTGGAATTGCCACGTTAAAGTACTTACCTTGATAGTGGCAAACTCCATAAGTTGGGAGAGCCTAA
The DNA here is from genome assembly GCF_051521515.1 of Lactuca serriola. Lineage (NCBI taxonomy): Eukaryota > Viridiplantae > Streptophyta > Magnoliopsida > Asterales > Asteraceae > Lactuca > Lactuca serriola. The sequence continues at coordinate 120,618,091 of NC_136414.1, forward strand.
AAGCCATGATGATGAGAGAATACTGCCCACGGGGAGAGTTTCAAAAGCTCGAACACGAACTATGGACTCTCGGAATGGTTGGTACCGACATCGCAACTTATACCAACAGATTATGCGATCTAGCAATCCTTTGCCCATATATAATTGCTTCCGAGAGGAACTGGCACAATCTCTGATTGACTACGGAGGTCATAAGAACTCATCCGTTTCTGCACCAGAACCACAGAAAGGAAACAACAACAACAACAACAACAACAACAGGAAGAGAGTATGGAATAAAGGGAAGGGTGGGTCTTCCCAATAATCCGCAAAGAAACAATTGGTTTCAGTGAATGCTGCCACTGTACCTACTACAGTCCCTACAAATACCTACCCCACAAAGCCTTATGTAGGTAACCTTCCAAAGTGCACCAAATGCACTTACCACCACCATGGACCTTGTCGGGAAATGTAGTGCGCCAACTGCAACAGAAAGGGACACACAGCTCGTTTCTGCAAGGACCCCGCAAAGCCGATCACTCAAGTTCCCAGTGCGGGTGTAGGCCAGACTTGCTACGGTTGTGGCGAGGTGGGCCACTACAAGAGGAACTGCCCTAAGGCAGCAGGTACCGGCGGTGTGGGACAAGTTTTGGCGATAGGCCACGACGAAGCTATAGCTGACCCAACTGTAGTTGCTGGTACGTTCCTTCTCGATAATTCATATGCATGCATATTATTCAATAGTGGAGCGGAGAGAAGCTTCGTGAGTCAAAACTTTATTCATTCACTTAAACCTAAACCTAGCAAGTTAGAAAAATCATTCACTGTAGAGATGGCCAATGGGAAAACCGAAAACACTAACTGCATATACATGGGTTGTACGTTAACTTTAGACGGCCATTCTTTTCCAATCAATCTCATGCCGGTCCAAATTAAAAGTTTCGACGTCATAGTCGGCATGGATTAGTTGAGTCTTCTTCGCGCCGACATCATGTGCTTTGAGAAAGCAGTCCGTCTTAATCTCCCTAACAACGAAACATTAGTTATCTACGGCGACAAATCAAGTACAAACCTTCACATCATTTCATGCATCCAAGCTCGAAAGTGCTTGCGGAAGGATTGTCGAGCATTCCTAGCGCACATCGTTGATACAAGTCAAGGACTGAAGGACATCAAGAACATTTCAGTAGTACGCGACTTTCCCAATATCTTTCCAGAAGAACTACCAGGATTACCACCACAACGCCAAGTCGAATTCAGAATCGACGTAGTTCCAGGGGCTACCCCAGTAGCGAAGTCGCCTTATCGTCTCGCACCAGTAGAGATGCAGGAACTTTCCAGTCAACTTAATCAACTCCTTCAAAAAGGATTCATAAGACCAAGTTTCTCACCTTGGGGAGTACCGGTCTTGTTTGTAAAGAAGAAAGACGGATCGTTCCGTATGTGCATCGACTACAGAGAGCTGAACAAACTTACTGTCAAGAACCGTTATCCTCTACCCCATATTGACGACCTATTCGATCAACTTCAAGGAGCAAACTACTTCTCAAAGATAGATCTACGATTCGGATATCACCAATTACGAGTTCTAGAGGGGGATATTCCAAAGACAGCTTTCCGAACTCGTTATGGACACTACGAATTTGTAATGATGCCGTTCGGATTAACCAATGCACCAGCAGTGTTTATGGACCTAATGAATAGGGTATGCCATCCTTACTTGGATCAGTTCGTCATCGTCTTTATCGATGATATACTTGTCTACTCCCGAAGTGAGGAAGAGCATAGTCAGCACCTACGAAAAGTCCTAGAAAAACTGCGAACAGAGAAACTCTATGCGAAGTTCTCTAAATGCGAATTTTGGATTCGAAGAGTCGAATTTTTAGGCCATGTTGTTAGCGAGAAAGGGATACACGTGGATCCCTCCAAAATTAAGGCCATTGAGAACTGGTCGGCACCAAAGACACCTACGAAAATTCGTCAATTTCTAGGTCTCGCTGGCTACTATCGCAGATTCATAAAGAACTTCTCTAGCATTGCGAAACCTCTTACTACATTAACCCAGAAAGGCGTAGCCTTTGACTGGGAAGCGAAACAAGAGAAGGTGTTCCAGACGCTAAAACAGGCCTTGTGCACCGCACCGATACTATCCCTCCCTAAAGGGATAGAAGACTTCGTAGTGTATTGCGATGCGTCTATGAAGATCTGGAGACACTACTTATATGGAACAAAGAGTACTATTTTCACCGATCACAAGAGCCTTCAACACATTTTCGATCAGAAGTAACTCAACATGCGACAACGACGATGGGTTGAGTTACTAAATGAATACGAATGCGAAATTCGTTATCATCCTGGCAAGTCCAACGTGGTAGCTGACGCCCTCAGTCGAAAGGAATACACTGGTCGGAGGGTCAAATCTCTGAATATGACTATCCATTCCCACTTATCCACACAAATTAAGGAGGCACAAATGGAAGCTTTGCAACCTGAAAATGTGGCGGGTGAATCCCTGCGAGGAATGGAAAAGAATCTAGAAGTCAAGGGTGGCGGAGCCTACTATCTCATGGACCGAATCTGGACCCCGAAACATGGTGGTTTCAGAAACGTAGTCATGACCGAAGCACACAAATCAAGTTATTCCGTTCACCCAGGTTTAGATAAAATGTATCTGGATCTTAAGAAACTGTATTGGTGGCCTAACATGAAAGCAGAAATTGCTACCTTCGTAAGTAAATGCCTTACTTGCGCTAAGGTTAAGGTCGAGTATCAGAAACCGTCAGGATTACTACAACAACCGGAGATACCAGAATGGAAATGGGAGCGGATTACTATGGACTTCATAACCAAGTTACCCAAGACGATGAGTGGACTCGATACCATATGGGTCATCGTCGACAGATTGACCAAATCCACACATTTCCTACCCATCAAGGAGACTGAAAAAATGGAAAAGCTTACAAGAACTTACTTAAGGGAAGTAGTGCGACTGCATGGTGTTCCGATATCTATTATCTCCGATCGAGATAGTAGATTCACTTCAAGATTCTGACAGTCACTACAAAGTTCCCTAGGGACTAGGCTAGACATGAGTACAGCCTACCACCCACAAACAGACGGGCAAAGTGAGAGGACGATACAAACTTTAGAAGATATGCTAAGAGCCTGTGTGATTGACTTTGGAAAGGCATGGGATATCCATTTACCCCTTGTCGAATTTTCGTACAACAATAGTTATCATACAAGCATAAAGGCTGCTCCGTTTGAATCCCTCTATGGTCGAAAGTACAGATCCCCTCTGTGCTGGACTGAAGTTGGCGATACCCAGTTAGCAAAAGGAAGAGTTCCTGAAAGCACTCTCACCATTCCGGAAATCATACGAGAAACGACGGAGAAGATCGTTCAGATTCGTGAACGATTGAAAGCCTCTAGAGACCGACAGAAAAGCTACGCTGACCAAAGGAGGAAACCTTTGGAATTCCAGGTAGGAGACCAAGTTTTATTAAAGGGCTCACTGTGGAAGGGTTTAATACGCTTTGGAAAACGTGGGAAACTAAATCCAAGATACATAGGGCTTTCGAGATTATTGCCAGAATCGGCCCTGTGGCTTACAAGCTTAACCTACCGCGTGAACTTAGTAACATACATCCAACCTTCCACGTCTCAAACTTGAAAAAGTGTCTGTCCGATGAGACTCTTGTTATTCCACTCGACGAGATCGAGATCAACGAGGGCCTCAACTTTGTGGAAGAACCAGTAGAAATCATGGACCGAGAGGTCAAACAAACAAAACAAAGTCGCATACCCATCGTGAAGGTTCGCTGGAACGCCAAGCGGGGACCTGAATTCACATGGGAACGCGAAGATCAGATTAAACAAAAGTACCCTCACCTCTTTCATGTTCACTAGTATCTTTACTACTTTAAATTTCGGGACGAAATTCCCTCTAACGGGGGGGATGATGTGACAACCCGATATTTCAACTCTTTGTAATGACCTAAAAAGTCAAGTATTGTAACCACTTTTGAGTTAATAAAATTAACTTTGATAATAAAATGTCCAAAAAGTTTCTATTTAAATTCCTTCTATGTTTAAATGTCATTAAACCATGATCATACATAAAAAAAACGCCCAAATCTGACTTCGTATATTGAAGTTATGATTTTTCCAAGTTCGGCTTAGCGACAGACAATTAAAAACTCGAATCGGAGATCCAGCAACTTTTGGCCGGAATGACCTAAACGAGAATCGAATGTCTCGACAATGGTATTTCAGCGGTGAAAAGTCTGACAAAAACTGACGTCAGATAAAGAAGTTATGAATTTTTAAAGAAATTCCTTAGTCACAACATTTTATAAATAAATAATAAAAATAATTTCGGAATTTGCCAACGGAGTCTAAACGAAGTTTTAGAGCGTAGTCTCACCTACGCGTGGATATAAAGACCATCGAAAACGGAGTTCGTATGAAGAAGATATGATTTTTTGAAGTTTATTAAATAAATTATATATAAATTTAATTCAAAAATCCGGTAATATCCGCAGGAGGAGTGGGCGTCCTCATCCGAGTTACGCGTCGCGTAACCCCGTACGCCCCGCGTACCCGAAGGCCTTGGTCTCGGTCCGTCCACGTCGCCCCTATACGAACCTACCCGATCCGTCCCATCTGATGCGAAGCAGTCGACGACTCGGTCATGGGTGACGCACGAGTACGCCCCGCGTACCGAGGCTTCTCAGACCACTATAAATAGAAATGCGAGGGTTCCGGGAAATTCACCCCATTTCTCTCATTTCTCTCAAGATATTGCCTCGATTTCCGCGCCCGCACTACCCCGAAGCTCTGGTCTTTTTTCTCAAGTCCCGAGGGTCGATTTTACTCCCGAGATTCCCGAGAATCCCGAGAAAAATCCGTTTCCCGAGACGAAACTCTACCCGGTTTTCCATCTCACTATCTTCAAACTTTCAAGTGAGTTCATACCCCTTTATTAACCCTTTTTAATTACTCTAAATGCTTTTATATGCTTTCTAAGGGGGGGAAATACAAGTAAAACACACGACTACTATCGGGTGTTATATATAAAGATTTTTATACACTTTTATTAAGTAGAATCATATGTGATTTATAAACTTTATAGGGAACTCTCATATACAAAATATATTACAATAGAATCCTATCTTTAAAAATATAAATTGTTGTAATGCATGTATAAACTAAACATTTTCTTAGATTATATGTATACTTGTCTATCTTAGACTCTACAAAAATCTATACATTTATAAAAAGTGATTCCTTTTCTAGGCATTTTCTAAACAAACAAGTCACACTTTTAGAAAACTATAATAGGTATAGTTTTACGAGGATATTGCTAACTTTTACATACTAGAAACATGATTTTCAAGAAGTCACTTTCATATACAAGAACAAACGAACATTTTAACACGTAAATCTGTTTTTATACCACGGTTTTGTGAGACATTAACTTCACGTACGTTCGAGTACACATTTCAAGTCCTGTATTATATACCAGAATCCCTTAGAGGGGGAGCATGGTGTTTGTGTATAGATCTATACGGGCTTGACAACCCACGCCCTAACTGTTAGCTACAGTCCACCATTTGGGGTGACAAATGTCATAACATTCCAACGCCTGAAGAACGTTGTGTATAGGCATTCCGAGTCAATAGTATGGTTATAAAACTCACATGAGGTATTAAAAATTACATTGATTTATGAGGTTTTCAAACATATTGGTTATTTTTACACTTACATACATTTTTGGAAACAAACTTTGGTCTTGAGAGAAGACTACTTTTATACTAGTAGAAAATATAGGATTTTCTAAAAACAAACAAACAAGGACAAAACATTTCATTACATACCAACATTGTCATTTAAATACTTATGAAACTCACCAGCTTAAATGCTGATCTACTCTTTCAAAATTACTTGTATGTCCCAGGGATTCAGTAACTACAGGTAACAATACGCTTTTGAAGAAGGGACGCTGCGGCGCCACTTAAATCTCACATTTTGACATCATATTGTAATTGGTTTTGAACATGTACTTTTTGACAAATGTAAACTTTCAATTATATATATATGATGGTTGTATTGCTTTCTTTACTATGTATTCAATTGTTACGTTACCACATGAAGTCATCCACCCCTGAACGTTTCCGCCGTTCAGGTTTGGGGGTGTGACAGTAGAAATGGCTAACTGGAAAACAGAGAGTACAAACTGCATATACGTAGGTTGTACCTTAACTTTAGATGGCCATACTTTCAAGATAGATCTCATGCCAGTGCCAATTAAATGTTTCGACGTTATCATCGGTATGGATTGGTTGAGTCTTCTTCGTGCCGACATTATGTACCTCGAAAAAGCAGTTCGTCTTAACCTTACTAACAATGAAACCTTAGTTATCTACGGCGATAAACCTAGTATGAGCCTTCGCATCATTTCGTGCATTCAAGCCCAGAAGTGCTTGCGGAAGGAGTACCATGCATTCCTCGCACACGTCGTCGATACCAGTCAAGAACTGAAAGACATCCAGAAAATCCCAGAAGTACGCGACTTTCCCGACATATTCCCAGAAGAACTTCCCGGTTTACCACCACAACGCCAAGTCGAGTTCAGAATCGACCTAGTGCCAGGGGCTACCCCCGTAGCCAAATCTCCTTATCGTCTGGCACCGGCTGAAATGCAGGAACTTTCCAGTCAACTTAACGAACTTCTCAAGAAAGGATTCATTCGACCAAGCTTCTCACCATGGGGAGCACCGGTCTTGTTCGTCAAGAAGAAGGATGGATCGTTTCGCATGTGCATCGACTATAGAGAACTCAACAAACTTACCATTAAAAATCGTTATCCCTTGCCCCGCATTGACGATTTATTTGATCAACTTCAAGGAGCCAACTACTTCTCGAAGATAGATCTGCGATCCGGATATCACCAACTACGGGTATTAGAGGAGGATGTTCCCAAGACAGCCTTCCGAACTCGTTATGGGCACTACGAGTTTGTAGTAATGCCATTCGGATTAACTAACGCGCCCGCAGTATTCATGGATCTGATGAATAGGGTGTGTCGTCCTTACTTGGATCAGTTCGTCATCATCTTCATTGATGACATACTCATCTACTCTCGAAGTAAGGAGGAGCATAGTCAACATCTCCATAAAATCTTAGAAACATTGCGATCGGAGAAGCTCTACGCGAAGTTCTCAAAGTGTGAATTTTGGATTCGGCGACTCGAATTCTTGGGCCATGTAGTTAGCGAAGAAGGTATACACGTGGACCCTTCCAAAATTAAGGCCATCGAGAACTGGTCAGCACCAAAGACACCTACTGAAATTCGTCAATTTCTAGGTCTAGCTGCCTACTATCGCAAGTTCATTCAGAACTTCTCCAGCATAGCGAAACCTCTTACAACCCTGACCCAGAAAGGCATGGCCTTCGACTAGGAAGAGAAACAGGAAAGAGCGTTCCAGACGCTCAAACGAGCCTTGTGCACCGCCCCGATACTATCCCTTCCCGAAGGAATAGAAGACTTCATTGTCTATTGCGATGCATCCAATCAAGGACTCGGATGTGTTCTGATACAGCGAGGTAAAGTCATCGCCTATGCCTCGAGACAGCTGAAGACACATGAGGTTAACTACACAACCCACGATCTCGAACTAGGAGCAGTTGTGTTTGCTCTGAAGATCTGGCGACAATACTTGTACGGTACAAAAAGCACGACCTTTACAGACCATAAGATTCTACAACACATTTTAGACCAGAAAGAGCTCAACATGAGACAACGACGGTGGGTCGAGCTACTTAGTGATTACGAATGCGAAATTCGTTATCATCCGAGTAAAGTCAATGTAGTAGCCGACGCCCTAAGTCAGAAAGAATATACTGGTCGTAGAGTCAAATCTTTGACTCTAACTATCCATTCACACTTGTCCACGCAAATAAAGGAGGCTCAGCTCGACGCTTTGAAACCTGAAAACGTGACGGGTGAATCCCTTAGAGGGATGGATAAGAACTTGGAAGTCCAGGGTAGCGGAGCCTTATACCTCATGGATCGGATCTGGACACCGAAACACGGTGGCTTCAGAGACTTGGTCATGACCGAAGCTCACAACACTCGTTATTCCGTCCACCCGGGTTCAGATAAGATGTATCTGGATCTTAAAAAGTTATACTAGTGGCCTAACATGAAAGCAGATATTGCTACCTTCGTGAGTAAATGCCTTACTTGCGCAAAGGTCAAGGTCGAATACCAGAAACCCTCTGGTCTTCTACAACAACCGGAGATACCAGAATGGAAGTGGGAGCGGATCACTATGGACTTCATAACCAAGTTACCCAAGACGACGGGTGGACTTGATTCCATATGGGTCATCGTCGATAGATTGACCAAGTCTGCACACTTCCTACCGATCAAAGAAACAGACAAGATGGAGAAACTTACCAGAACTTACATTAGGGAGATTGTAAGGCTACACGGTGTTCCTTTATCTATCATCTCGGACCGAGATAGTAGATTCACTTCGAGGTTCTGGCAGTCATTACAAAGTTCCCTAGGAACTAGGCTGGATATGAGTACAACCTACCATCCACAGACCGACGGGCAAAGTGAGAGAACTATCCAAACCCTAGAAGATATGTTGCGTGCCTGTGTGATTGACTTTGGAAAAGCTTGGAATATCCATTTACCCCTTGTAGAGTTTTCCTACAACAACAGTTACAATACGAGCATAAAGGCAGCTCCATTCGAGGCCCTCTATGGCCGAAAGTGCAGATCCCCTCTATGCTGGGCTGAAGTGGGTGATACCCAGTTAGCTAAGGGACGAGTTCCCAAAGCACTCTCACGGGTCCAGAGATCATTCGGGAAATGACAGAGAAGATCGTTCAAATTTGTGAATGATTAAAAACCTCTAGAGACCGACAGAAAAGCTACGCCGACAAGCGTAGGAAACCATTGGAGTTCCAGGTGGGCGACCGAGTCCTACTGAAGGTCTCACCCTGGAAGGGCTTAATACGCTTTGGAAAGCGTGGGAAGCTCAATCCAAGATACATAGGGCCTTTCGAGATTCTCGCAAGAATCGGCCCTGTGGCTTACAAGCTCAATCTACCGAAAGAACTCAGTAACATACATCCTACCTTCCACGTGTCAAAATTGAAAAAGTGTCTATCCGACGAGACTCTTGTTATTCCACTCGACGAGATCGAGATCAACGAGAGCCTCAACTTCGTGGAGGAACCAGTAGAGATCATGGACCGAGAGGTCAAGCAAACAAAGCAGAGCCGTATCCCGATAGTGAAGGTGCACTGGAACGCAAAGCATGGACCAGAATTCACTTGGGAACGTGAGGATCAAATGAAACTGAAATACCCTCACCTTTTTGCTTAGTTATTTGTAACTTATTACTTGCTTCAATTCTAATTTCGGGACGAAATTCCTTCTAACAGGGGGATGATGTGACAACCCGACATTTCCATTCTGTACAAACTATATCACTTCAATAGAAGTTATAGCAGTCACAATTAACTTACAGACTTTCTGCGTAAGTTTGAGTAATTCATGGTTTACACTTTAGGAAATATCAGGAGAGTGGGTGCACTAGGGTTTTGTGCAACACTATTATTCCAAAACTCTATTAAATTAGAGATCAATACAGGAATAAAAATATTTTCTGCCAAAATATCTCAGGACTATAAATAGATTTCTGAATCAAATTCATTCACTATTCACATTTCCAACTAGAGAAAAACCATTTTCTCTCTCACGGATCTTCGGGTTTTTATACCAAAACGTGAGTAACTCTTTCTAGTGGTGATTAGAATGCTTATTAGATGCTTATAACATGATTTAGATGGCTAAATCATTAGATCTAGGAGTTTACTCCCCAAGGTGTTCTTGGGCGGTAAACTCCCGAAACGAAGCCAAAACCGACCCTTGTGTTATGCTAAAGCCTTAGACTCATATGTATGCATGTTAGGGACAAGAAAGCAACCAAAAATCCACCCAAGTTTGGGAGTTTACGGCCCAAGATTATCATAGGCCGTAAACTCCAATTTCAAACACTAAATGGTACTTTTAAGGCTCCTAAAGCCTTCGACAATTTCCTAGACTTGTTCCCATTAAATCTAGGGCATTAAACACATCAAAGAACACAAACAAATGAGAGTTTACGGCCCAAGTGTATCTTCGGCTGTAAACTCCATTGAAATGGACAAAAGGGGTGTTTTCATGACACCTAAAGCCCTAGACCTTTACAAGAAATTGTTACCCACTTAATGGAGGGACCAAACCACATCAAAATCACTTAACAAAGTGAGTTTACGGCCAAGACTTGGTTCTTGGGCCGTAAACTCCTAAAAAGGGCACCAAGGTGTGCCTAATGCCTTTATATGCTAGGAATAAAAGTCCAGAACATATACCACAAGTGCAATAAGCTTGAAGGCAACAAAAACAACACCCCAAGAGAGTTTACGGCCGTAAACTCCAAGGGGAATGGCCTTGGGGCCGTAAACTCCTAAACGGAGTGTTTCTAGACCTTAAACCCCCTCAAGGATGGAACCACCAAGTTAAAATAATTCTAGAAAGCATTTGGGACTTCAAAACACACCAAACACACATGTTTGGGAGTTTACGGCCGTAAACTCAAGAGTTTACAACCGTAAACTCCATGTGTGATGGTTTAAGGGGAGTAAACTCTCATATAGGGTCCTTTGGAACCGTAAACACAAATACCTTGTCCCACAATAGCTTAGATGCAATCCTTAGGGCTTAAAACACTCATATAAAGTGTTTATTATGTCTAGGATGTATCAACTTTATCAATTAGTGATTTAAGACTAATTGAATGCATATATGTGTGATTATATGTTCATTAGGATCGTAGTGTGTGTACAAGTCCTCGCTTGACGCCTAGCCATCCTATACCGTTCAGTTCATCCCAATCACCAACTACAGGTGAGTTCATACCCCTAATCAATATTTTAAATGATTTTAAATGCTTTAATGGGGGGGATACAAGTAGAAACAAACATGTTATTAAATCATTGATATGCATTTTATAACTGTGTTTGTCATTTAACAGATTTCACATGCTACAAAATGTGATGCATGAAATGGTTTTACATCTTAAAAGCACATTGTTACCAAATGTTTTACCTTTGAAATGTTTATTAAAATGACATCAAGTCATTGTTAATTATTGTTCAAAACCCATAAGATGTCTTACAAAAACCATTTTTCATTCTTGAACTAAACTATGCATATACACTTATATTCTTATATATGTATTGATGTTATAGTTTACATCTTTCATTTAGTTTCCCACACCCTTGAGTAGTAAGAGTGTACAAACCTACCTGATCAACCAGTTATATTATAGTAAATTATCATAGGGATAATTTGAAGATATCAAACATTACTTCTATTACAAGGAATCACACAAGAGTCAGTTCATTCATGAGTCTATACTAGTACATTACCTGATACATGAGTACTTTCAGAGGTTTACCTGATACATGAATATGTTTACATATACTTACCTGTTACATGGACACACATACATGAATACCATATAGGAACACTTTTACATAGGTGCATTATCCTATATTCACTTACCTGGATACTTGTACTTAGGACTACGAGGATGATTTATTAGTACTTGCTGTGTAAATTGTCTTTCCTATCTCGGTTCAATGGGATAGCTCGGCGGGACTTACCATTCCGAACCCCACTGATTAGCACCAGTGATCGATGACCATCTACGGAGGTCTAAGGTTACTACTTATATTAGGTAGATCGATTTGGGACTAACCCTTCCACCCACCTGCTGCTGCTACAGAGGACAATTGGACAATCTTCGGATGTTCATTAGGTTATACATTTCACTTAATGCGATTTTGTGTTGGTCCTAGTACCCAGTGACAACACTTACAGTAGTACATTTTCCTGTTTACTTTATTTTGTGATACATTCACATAAACGATGAGTTAGACTAAGCACTTTTAGTACTAGTCAATACAAAGGAAAAACTATCATTTTACAAACAGAACATTTGGGTCTTGGTAGAAGACTACACTTCATACTTACAAAACATTCGGGTCTTGGTAGAAGACTACATCTCAAACTGATAGAAAATAAGGGATTTTTTAGGGTTTTTCATACGTACTTCAACATTTTCATTTAACGTTTTACATGGCCTTCATAACAGATTTTCACAAACAAGGCAATGACACTTGTATACTTATGAATTCACCAGCTTTAAAGCTGATACTCGCTTTCAAAATAACTTGTATTCTCAGGTCATTAGTAGACAGGTACGGAGGCCAGGTTTTGAGAAGACGGAGCAGACAAGTATCGTCTTTTATTTTGATTGTATATTTTTGGTGTCTTATTACAATGAAAGAACACACATGTATTAAACTTTACTTATAATGCAATGGATGATGTTGTTGCTTGTTTATTATATTACACTGTTGTGATACTGTACATGACGTCCTCCACCCCTGAACGTTTCCGCCGTTCGTGGTTTTGGGGTGTGACATTGTTACAAGACAATTCCTTAGGTATGATGTCTCTCACTCAAAGTACATTCCTTTGAATATCCTTTTGCATAAAAGTTTCTAATCTAGACATAGATTTTCAATATTCAATTCCCAATATGGACACGCTTCCATATTTTCCATATGACAACTCATTCTTAATAGAATCTTTTCTATAATGTCGATATGGTCTATCGAATACCATGCTTTTAACTACTCACAAGCAACCAATCCTCGTCGAACTTTGGATTGTCCTTTGATAGTTGTTTAATTATTTTAGTCAAAACCAATTCTTGACCTTTTTCCCTCTAAATGCGCTAGATATTTGGAAAATTTTAGAATGGTCAACTATTAAAGCATTTTCAATCGATCCTATACCCGAAGCGTATGGCACACGATGCATAATGTTTTATTTGCTATGTTCTCAAAATTCGAATTGTGAAGAGGAATGTCGTAATCATAATCGAAATTTTAAGAACACACTATGTACTTTTCACTAAATTTATTAATATTTCTCAACCTAAGCCTTTAAGATTTGAAATGAAGCATAATATTCTCTCCCTTAATTATAGCAAAACAACTTTACAACCCTTACGACTTTGCAAGGTATAACTCCTGTTTTCTATAATTAATATTGCCAACTTGCAATACTTGCCATAATAATCATACAATCATAACATTTATGCTCCCACTATCATGATGATTATTATAAAACATAACACTTATGCTCCCACTAGCTTTGACATGTATTCAGAAACAGCTTAACTTTCAGAAAAACAATGCTTATTGAATTTCTTAAGTTCATGTTTCTAATGCTTAGTGCTTTGATAATCTTTTATCAAGGCTTCATGAACCTATACACCTTTGCCTTAGATAGTTCATATGTGTGTCTAAACAATTGCCAAACCTCACAATTCAAATTATGGAAAGGGATACCGTAACCATAATCGAATTCGGGAATGCAATTTTACAATCACTATCTTCTTAAAATCTTTCTTAGTGAAAGTATTTCCTCATAATCATTTTCATGAAGGAGGAAATATTATGACACTTAGATTTAAACGGTGTATGTGCTCCTATCCATGTGAATTTGTTAAAACCAAAGTTTACGACAAATTCAAACTCATATGGATCGAACTTTCTTAATCTCAATTTCTTGCCTTATGGTAGCACAGCTGCCCACCATGTCTTCCAAGTAGTTATGCAGCTCACCTTTTCTTATCAATGTACTTTCCATTGATCAAGGTCCTTGCCTTTTATGCATTCAAAAGAGAACTCATAGGACTCACATGCATAATTAATTCGATTGGATTGGCACAGAAACAAATAATGTCAACACGATAGGTTGTAAACCTCAACTCGTGTGCTAGTGAGGATCTATAAGGTTTATTTGATTTGTTCTTGAAACCTTTCAAGACCATTAAGACTCCCACTGACTCCTTGACATATAAGACTCTCTTGTCAATAAACATTTCTTGACAAACAAATATTCAAGAGTTAGTGTAGCTTATATCAAAACATTTCATAAATTGGTCCTAGTTGGTCTTTGTCTTATCCAAGACATCACAACTTTCCACATTTGATGAATGTTATAAACCTTCTTAATTCTTATCACTCAATGTAACAATCTTAACTCTAAGACTTGTATTGGAACGAAGTATGATTGACTTCTTGATTTAACCATTTCTTCAATTCTTGATTCCTCTTCTTATACATACAATTGTACCAATACTCACTTAGAGGATCAATTGAGATATGGTTCTTAATTATTAAGCATAAAAGCTACTCTCCCTTCTTCTTAGAATGGAGAAACTTTTATCTTTCTGCCTACTTGATTCTTCTTATTCGTTTTGCTATTGATTTAAACCTTTTCAATTAATTCATAATTACACTTAATCTTGTAAGTATAATCACATTTACTAAACTTTTAGTAAAACTTGACGAATATCTTTGTTACTCGTATGATGGACTTGATCAACACGCAACCTTGTGTGCTCGATCTCCTAGTCCTTCACTTGACACTTTGTCAATGAATTAGTCTAATTTCCAAATATGAAATTTCTCATTCATCGTGCAACCAAGTTGCATGATTCCAAGTTTCTGTCCAATTGAAATTTGGGCGATGAGAAACTCTCCCTATTTGGTAAACTCTCGACTTTCCATAAATAACATAATAAGAACCAAATCCATTATTGCTAATAATAGAAACATTCAAACATCAATTTTTTCATATACACCATTGCAAGGATAAATAAATAATATAAAATCAAAATTTATTTTTTTGCGGAAAAATTTTGTCCTTCCAATGCAATTCATTGAAAAACTTTGCTAATACATCTTTCTTAGCAATCTAATTCTAACTCTATGTAGTAGCTCAAGAATCTAATCTTCGAGAAATGCGATCAAAATCCATTCCTTCACGGTTAGATTCTGCTCACTTCTTCCCTTAAGCTTCCTTTCTTTTCTTCGATCCTACAAAACATCAAATGCAATCTTATCACATTATGTATCAAGAATCTAGAATAGAAGCTTAAAAGAGTTATTTAGTGGATTTTACCTATATTAGAGCCATACGTTTCGACTCTCCCATCTCTTAGATCTCTTAGGTAAATGGAGCAGCTTCGTCTCCAATGCCCTTTCTCTTGGCAACAAAAGCAAATTGACTCTTTTGGAACATGACATGGAACTAGTTCAGACATTGCCTTTCTCTTATGATAAAACCTTTTGTTCATAGCATGTCTTTCGTTGCCATTGTCTATATCCATAGAGGTCTTGAAGGCAGATTCACCAATCAACTTTGCTTTTCCATTGCGCGAAACCATTGCTGAGTCAGCAGCAATAAGCATATAGGTGAGATCTATAAGGGTCACGTCGCGGTTCATCATATAGTACTCTCTTACGAACTCACTATATGAGTTAGGAAGTGACTAAAGAACCCAATCAATAGCCATTTCCTCATAGACAACGGATCCCAACATTCTTAACCTATCAATGTGTGACTTCATCCCTAGGACGTGTGCACACACTGACTTTCCTTATTTATGTTTACTTGCCAAAAGGGCTTGAGTGAGTTTGAACTTTTCAAGCCTTCGAACTTGTGGGTTAGGGAGAATAATTGGAGGAGGTGGTGGAAGTGAAGCATGATTTCTTGTTCCTCGATCGAATCGTGGAATACCATATTCATGTGGAATGCTTGTTCCATGCGATGTGAGAAGACCATAGTTGTCAAACTTTGACATCTACAAAACGGGAGAAAACGAATTCAAGTTAGTTAATTGATTGAGTCCTTAGTAAATCACCCAAATGAGATACTAAGGCTAGGACCCAACACAATATTCTACAACTCGGGAGAGGGATGCCGTAAACCAAATTGCAGAACATTTGAAGGTAAGTGAATGACGATTCACTAATTTCCACCATTAAAAACGAAAAGGAAATTTAAGTTTTAAATCTATGAAAACTCCTAGATCCTTTGAGATTCATTGAAAATTTCAATGGCATGTTTAAATATCGATATGCCCCTCTAGTTTGTGACTGGGATGCCGAGGATCACAAAGCGGGTGTGAATAACCATGCAAACTTACATGGTGCACTCACATGTTACAATCACCTATTCGATGTGCCGGTAAACCACACACGCTCCACCGAACTATGAAAAACATTGAGTCACCCTTTGCTACCTTTGCTTAGAACCATTTAGTGTGTCGGTAAACCACACACGCTCCACTAATGTCTTCACAAGGGCACAAAGTGTAATTTCATGGAATTGCATCAATTCACTTTGCCTAAGTAACTAAGATTGGGAATTTTAAAAAACATTTAGTTACCTTTTGTATTTCATTATACTTATAATGGAAGGTTTCGTCCTATCCTACATGTTCGGCTAACGACCCTCCACTAGTCAAGAGTGCGGTAGGTAAGAATGGATACCCATTCAATCGCCATATTATAGGCAATTTCCTTAAACACCCCTTATAGACCAGCTTTGTGAATGAGGCCTACTAACGGTAAGACTGACTTTTACTCATACATATATATAATGTTAGACTTTTAATGTTATATATAGTATAGGGTGTATTTTACACTTTTAAAATATTAGGTGGTCTAATTTAACAATTATACTTTTAATTCAATTAAATTGTAAACCAAAACTTTTATGGATTTATTAAACATCTTTTAATTATACACCTTAATTAATTAATAAAACCATAAGCGTGAGATTTGAACTTTTCAAAACAAAACTAGGTTTTTAGAATCTAACATTCCTAATTAAACTTTTAATCAACTTTTAAATTCCAAAACTTGAGGGCAAGTTTTGAAACATTCCAAAACATTAGGGTTTCAACTATTTAAATTTCAAAACAACACTTTTGAGTTCAAATTTAAACTATAAAACCTAAAGGGGAAAATTTGAAACTTTTCATAACACAAGGATCAAATAACAAATAATATAAATTAAACAATTAATTTCATCATTATCTATATTTGACCTAATTTCAATTTCTTGCAAAATAAGTTACCCAATTAATACAAATAATCAACTTTAATCATATAAGGAAGTTATTATCTAATCAATTGGTAATTATCTTTTGTTTAATCAAGGATATACTCACAAATATGATTAAAATCGGATTTTAATGATCTAAAACAGATAAGGCAATTATTTCAAAGATAAGCAGCAAGAAATCCCGAAAATAGCTCCATCTGACGCTCGAACTCGCCGAGTACCACACTGTACTCGCCGAGTTGAGGCCTACTCGCCGAGTACACTATGGTACTCGCCGAGTTCATCAGGTAGATGGCTCAAAACTCGAATTTGCAACTTGAACAAACATACAAGGCATCAATACAAAAGAAACCAATCAAGGCTCTGATACCACTGATGGGTTTTGGTCATAAGACATCCTATGTGCTCATACAAAACCTAATGCTTGGATCTAGGTTTCTCTATTGTACATGCAAGTTATCCAAGACTATAAACCCTAATTCTAGCATACAAGTAATCATATTAACATAAGAATAGGTTTCTCCTTGTATTGACTTTAGAAAGCTTAGAGTCACAATTGTCACTCCTCTAATGGTTCACAAACACCATAAGCAAGAGGATGAAGAGGAGAGAGGATGGAGGCAGCCCAAAAACGTGTGAAACCCTAGAACAAAGCTTAGCCACGTTTTTGGTCCTTAAGGGGTCTATATATAGTGAGGCTATTAGGGTTATCTAACAAGGAAACCCTAATTTGGATGCTTAAGCCCTAAGCAACCCATGGACTCCTTTAATTAAGGCCTTAGACGATTTCCTTATGGGTTTCCCCATAGAATTTGTCCACTCCTTAATTTAAGACAATCCATAGCCCAAATTGCAATTATCCTATAATTACAATTCCAGTCCCTTAAGTTTAATTAATCTCTTTTAGTCACAAAACTAATTACCAATTAATTATTGACTAATATTAATTAAACAATATGATTTCTCCTTTAATATATTATTCCCGTAATATATTAATAAATCATATTTAATCCTTTCTCTCCATAATTTATCCTATCAAGTTGCTTTGGTGAAGGCAACCCAAAAGGACCATGCACCATCGGGTCAAGTACATACTAAAATAGTTGTGGACTTAGACACTAATCCAACATGAACTTGGCGAGTTGAAAGGGAAACTCAACGAGTCGGAAAAGGAGTTTACGGCTGCAAACCTTAGGAACTCAACGAGTCACTCTAGTGACTCAGCGAGTTGGAGATTTATGCAAGGAACTCGGCGAGTAGCTGAGGGTACTCGACGAGTTGAGGTCAACATGGACTGTTGACTTTGAACGATGATTTTGACTTTGACCAAGGGTTAACCAGTTGACTTCTGGGGACATTTTGGTAAATTGGAAATTTACAAGCACGGTTCTATGGTGGATATAGGTGGTGGAGTTTGTGCCGGCGAACTGAGAGTTTGAGTTATCTTCGAGTCGATAGTGTGAGGTAAGTTATCCTCAATATTTCAACTGGGTCTAAGGCACCAAGGTCATCCCTTTATCGGATTTGTATCCGGGTATTTGCTTGATATGTTATTGATCTGCTAGATTTACATCCTGCTAGTTAGGATGGTGATATGCTTATGCTTAGTGACATGGTTAGGTCAGTGTCCTAGTTATAGAATGATGCTATGTTAGTGATCGGTTAGGTCTGTATCCCGGTTGTTAGGATGTTGCTATGATTAGTTATCTGTTAGATCAATTTGACTATTATATGATGTGAGTTAGCGTATGATATTTAGTTGCACATGTTTGTTTAGTTGGGGTTCGGTTGAGGCGGTCCTACTTTGTGTTGAAGGCCAATATACCGAGGGCAGTCCGAATAAACTGAAGGCCCTACAAAGGGGTTCATTTAGGCCGAAGGCCCATCGAGCAGTCCGGATAGGCTGCAGGCCCTACGAAGCGGTTCAGACGTGTCGAAGGCTCGGGAGCGGTCCAGATAGGTTGTAGGCCCTGCACGATAGTCCAGTCAAGCTAAAGGCTCATTATGCATGCTATTCAGTATTTGTTAATATGATATGATTATGGTTATATGAGATTGGTATTTTGGTGGTACCTCACTAAGCTTTCAGGCTTATAGTTTCAGTTTATTGTTTCAGGTTCAGCGGATGGCCACGGAAAGGCGAAGGCGTGACCGTACACTTCCTCAATTGATGATTATGATTTCTGGGCACTCTGATGTTTAAAATATTTTGAAAACAAATTGTAATAACTAAATGGTTTTAAATGATTTAAAAAGTTTTAAATTGGCTCGAATTTTATGGATGTTAGAAGTTGGTATCAGAGCCTTGGTTTGAGTGAATTGGAGGAACACTCGTATGAATCCAGTCTCAAATCAAGGAAAGATTTTCAAAATGATTTTTAAATGGTTTTCAAAATAAGTAAAAAAGGATGCGAAGTGTACGTTCAGCTGGAGCCAGTAAGTATACCCCAGAATACCATACAATTATTTGATATTGTGATATGTTAGAACAACATGCTAGTACTAGGCTAGGGATATTCAGGAGTTGCATGATAGAATTTTCTGATTACATGATGCCTGCTAGCCTAGGGTTTCCTTCATATGAGATTGACATCATTACTATAGTTGTTTAGTGTATGCATCACGATTATACATAATTAAGATTTTATAGCCTAAGAATGTTTGATTTGGCCTTATGTTCTGTTCTTATTTGATTGAGGGCTTAGGGTAGGATTGGATGTTCGAAAGTCTATAGGGTCCAACGTTATGTATGGCTAGTATACACTAGTGCTACAGGGTTGGTGAAAGTTTCATGGATGGGTGGGTTGTGTGGGACCGGTAGGCCATTTATGAGATATTTAGCATTCCTCTAGGAGTGAGGATTGGTCGCTCGTTGTGTATATGTATATTGTTAGGGTGTTGTGGTGATACTTGAGACAAATATAGGTAGGTGTGGAAGGTAGTATGGGCCCATACTACTGAAAGCACAGGACCCATATGCATAGCAAGGAAGTCACAACCCCTGGGTTTTAGTTGGAAGTTGGTTCCCTATTATTGTATGGGATATTCGAGACGTTTTGAGGCCGGATCCGGATCAGGATCGAGAGTTGGCAGCCAGGATAGGCCAGTATTGTCAGAGGCTCGTGTCAGGGAGATCATCCGGGAGGAGGTAATCAAGATCGTTCGGGGACAGATTCCGGAGATGATTGGGTCTTTCAAGACCGCCATGGTTGAGTATTTTGTCGAGTGTCATGCAGCCATTGTTGAGACGGCTACCGCAGCAGCTTCCACTACTATAACAATGGAAGGGAGAGGAGTTGGTCAAGCTTTCTGGTACCGGGACTTGTTATTGGTACATATTCAGATGAGTAGAGGTCTGCAGTTACTTGGGATCAGGAAGATGATCTATACTCGTTATACTTCTGCGGGTTGAGCGCGAGAGGCTAGCACGTGAGTTTCAACATTTGAGGCTTGGGGGTTTGCTCGAGGCTGGAATATGAGTCGCGGGAACTCCGAAAAATATGATGATTATGTTCAGCTGAGGGTTTTGCAACTAGAAGTGGAATGGTTAATTGAGGGATTGGACTGTTTTTTTGTAGGCCAAGGATTGTGCCCTCCCAGTTTTTCGAGCTCGAAGGAGTGAGCAGGCTTGTGACCCCAGGATCAGGTTTTATTCCAGCTCGAGGTCAGCTAGTTGCAGGAATAGGCAACATTACTTCAGTGTCGGTGAGTGCAAGTGGGTCGATGTGGCATAAGTAATTGTGAGGTTCGTTTTGCCTTGGATCTCTTGTATCAGGCGGTAAAGGGTGATTATGTCACCTATTGCACTTTTGGGATTGTAGACTATGTCTTGGGAGTAGTTTGTAGTTCGGTTTAGGGTAGAGGTTGTTTCAGCTACTGTAGTTCAGATGTGGACGTTTGAGCTGGTAAGTGGGTCAGGGTGCAAACCCTGAAGTGAATGATTTCTAGAGCAGAGAGCAGGAAACTTGTTTCGAACACCTTTGGAAAAGGGGTATTATGTAGGAGGTGTGCGGATAGGTTTCCACAGAAGGGTTATTTAGCATTATCAGGATTCAGTGGTTTTAGCAACCGTTAGTGATTGACGGACTAAAGCGCCAAGGAAAGTAGCTCACCGCCGAGGTTTTAGTTGGAGAATCTATCTTGTGGTCTTCAGGACTTGAGTGTGAGGTCATCCAAGAATTAGTGACTATCAGTTTCACTGGGGTTCAGGAAGTGCTCACTTACTTCTTAGAAGTGTGTGATCAATTGGGATTGGCTAGTAATGGAGCACTAGCAGGAAAGAGCTGGTTGTCATCGAGTCGATCGTTGGGAAGTTAGAAGGATTGGGAATCCTCTAATTTTCATGTATTATGAAGGCTTAGTCGAATCTAAATGGGGAAGAGTTACCCCGGGATGCAGAGTGGGAGAGGTTTTGAAATAGGGATAAGTTTCACAACCCGACATGGAGAATGGAGGCCCTAGTGGCTGCTTGGTTTGAGGGTTGTGTTGATTGGGGGTTCGGCAAAACTTCCCAACATAAGAAACACGTCTTCTTGGTGCTTGATAACAGAAGTTGTGGAACCAGGTTGGAATTCTTTTCAGGAATTGAGTTCAGTTCAAGTATTCGGTCAAGGGTGTGCTCGACTCTGAGGGTTTTTGGATTCATAGATTGAGGGTTTTGTTAGGTGCCTGGGCTCGGCAGTGCATTCAGCACAGGTGTGCGGGTTATTAAGTGTATGTGGTAGACACGTGGGTCATGGAGTAGACCACGGATTTCCGAGAGGGTGGACGACCAACATGAGGCCTAAGGTTAGGCTGGAGTTAGAGTCCACGAAATGGATCAGAAGTTCGGAACCCGAAGTGGGTGAGAACAGTTTACATGGGAAGGATCACCAGGAGGGGTGGTCCAGGGAGATACTCAACTGTTTAGAATGGTCCAGACATGGTTAAGGCCCAGAGGAGCGGTCCAGACATGCTGAAGGTTCTGAGTGTGGTCCAGATAGATTGAAGGCCTAGTGAGGCGGTCCAGTCATATTGAAGACTCTGTATGTGTTTGTAGATCTATGCGCGGGTATTGAGTATGATGTTATGATATAGCTGTCCCCAGGTATTGAACATGTTGCTAGAGTAGGCTGAAGACTCTAGTGTACTTTAGGTTTGATCAAAAGTTGTTATTAGAGATCGGATGGAGTATAGAGGATTTGGTGATCTTATCAATTCGGAGTGTCTCATAGGATTAATCTTCTTGGATTGGGTAATACTCCAGTTGGGTACTGGGAGTAAATCCGAATGGGTATTCGTCATCTTTAGGAAGACTTGGGATTAGAATGTTCTATCATTCAGGTTCTGGGAACCAGGTCACATCTTTCTCACGATCGTCTATGGCATTTAGATAGGGTTGAGGCGGTCATGCTTTATGCGGTAGGCCAAGATACCCGGTGCGGGCCGACTGAATGTCGTACGCATGGAGGCTCAAGCGGAGCGGTAGGGTTGAGGCAGTAGGCCAACAAACCCTGAGAATTTCAACTCGATAGTTGAATTGATTAGACATGTTGGTATTCCAACCCGAAGGGGTGATATGGTTTAGATATGAGTGTTGTGATGATTGGCCAGTAGTGGTAGGTATGTTGATGATGGTTTGAGTTATTGTGAGGTGTTTTGGATTGGTTTTATCTGTGAAAGAACCATAGCATGTCTGAATTGAGGAGAAGATGGGTCGTTGAAGACCAGGTAGGAGATGAGGCTGACGTGGGTCATGTAACATTCATTAAGTTAGCAGAAGTTGATGGCATGGCGTGGAAGAAAATCCAGCCAGTTGGTTTTCTTTTCAGGAGACGCGTGGGACTGTTATTTGTGTGTCTTTTGGTTTAGTAATCAGTGAGGTGTCCGATGTTTCGGGTAGTGGGCAGACAAGTTGGGACCAGGGAGGTTTCAACTTCATCTAAGAAACATCATATGGTAGCAGGAAGAGTTGAAGTGGGTTTATGATTTGGGATTCATGTGTGGTAGAAGCTTTTTTGTATCGTTATGTTGTTTGTTAATGAGAGGAGCATCAAGAAGGCCCTTCGAGCACGGAGGAAAGTGGATATCTACAAGACCGGAGTGTTGGGCTACTGAAGTGACGATAGTAGTGTCGATCGGTCATCGGGAGCATTCCAGTCATGAGCTAAGTGTCGTGGAGGGCATACTAGAATCATGCTATGGGCACAGAGGCAATTCAGACCTATGTTGAGGAACACGTAAGGCTATTCCAGTCATAGGTCGTGGGCATAGAGATTTTGTTGGTTATGTATCTTATAGGAGCACGTTCGGATTGGATGTATTGTTTAAGATGTGGGGGAGTTGCACTCGGTTGTGACAAATCTGAGGATGGTGGATTAGATGCAAGGATAGATCCTTGGATCTCAAGTTATGAGTAGACCCAAGTTATATTCATAGAGGTATTCCAATCTAGGGTATTTCATCATGAGGATGACCGGACCCTATGATTGATTGGACCTGATATGTTTGGTATTCCAGCCCGAGGCTGATTGCGCTAGGAATGAGTGTTCGTGTTTTATTGGATTGATTTGGTATGATATTTTTGGGACAAATATTCTGTCAACGCAAAAGGGTTCACTTCAGGAAGAGGAAAATTGAGTTTCCTATACTTTGGATCATCAGGATTTTGTCAAGTTGGCAAAGTGGCGTGTTGGATAAACCTTATGAAAAGGTTCAGTTGGGATTCACATCACCTTTCATGTTTCGCAATTGAGGTGATGTTTGCATTGTTATATGTTGGTTAAAGGTCTTAATACATGTTGATTAATGTTTTATGTTGGGGAAAGATGTAACACTCATGTCACTATGTCAACTCTTCTTATTTTTATAAAAATATAGGTAATTTATAAAAGTGGGGTAATTTCTATAAAAAGATGATATTCTTTATAAAAAAAGTGTCATATTTTTATAAAGAAAATATGGTATAGATGATGTATAAATATTTAATTTGAATTATAAAAATTCAAATTGTTAATAAAATAATTATTATCAAAAATAATAATATGTTACATGAAAATTAGGTTGATCTCTAAATTCGTTTCTTTAAAAGTTGGGCGTTTTAGACTGGGTATGGAATTTGTCGTATTCGGTGACGTATTGTAACACCGTAAATTTTCAAACAAAATTTTTCATCTAAAAACACAATTATCTAATTTCCAAAATCCCACAAACATTAAATTATCAAAACACATGTCCCAAAACTGTTCATAGCACAAATCCAGGATCCTCCAAAAACATATCTCCAACTCAAGTGTGTATACAATCAAGTTGGTGTCTTCCCGTAATACTGAGAGGTACCTGAAACACATAACACATAACACGGTAAGCACGAAGCTTAGTGAGTTCCCCAAAATACCGCACATATCACATTAGCCACTTGAGGCTAACTCAACATGACCCTCTGGTCAAGGTATCTCTATGGAGACCCTCTGTTCCCACAACTTGGGTGGACCCTCCGGTACTAACTTAACAAGCTCATAATAATAATACTCAGCATAAATCACAAAGACATAATGCAGGATATATAAAATACTCAATATAAGACAAAAGACCCCCCCCACCCCCCGAGGGTCACACTTAGATGCCACTCATGGTAAGTATAGTGAGAAGACTCACCTCGAAATCAAGTAAGTAATAATCTCGTACACGAATCTCGAACTAGCCTCCACCTAACACATGAGATAATTATATCTAATCAACACTTAAATCATGAATCGAAATAAGCTAGGTTAACCCCTCTCTCAAACTCATGGAATGGGTAAAAGACCATTTTACCCCTTCACAGTCCTCATACCCCCTACCTTGACCAAACCCTAAAGTCAACAGAAATAAGCACTGGAGTCAACTATCCATGTTAACCCGAATCACTGAGTGCATCTGTGTGACTCGCTGAGTCCCCCTTGTTCTTTCATAACCTTGTGAAAACCCAACTCAACTCGTCGATTTAGCCCGTCAACTCGCCAAGTTACCCGTGTCCAGACTCATCGGGGAAAACCCTAGCCGACTCGTCAATTCAGCTCGTTGACTCGGCGAGTCCC
This sequence comes from Lactuca serriola, assembly GCF_051521515.1. Taxonomy (NCBI): domain Eukaryota; kingdom Viridiplantae; phylum Streptophyta; class Magnoliopsida; order Asterales; family Asteraceae; genus Lactuca; species Lactuca serriola. Next base: position 120,643,189 of record NC_136414.1, read on the forward strand.
TTCAGTCTGAATTCTCATTCAGACTTTTCAAGGCAGATCTACTACTCTAAACTCTAGATCTAGGCTCCCAAGGCTCGAATGTGACGTAAAGCTTCGATCTTTACGTTCATGCATGGCATATTTTCCTCCAAAATGCCAATACAACTCTAAAAAGGGTGTTTAAGTACAAATAATCTTATATGGTTGAATAAAGTTGGGACCTTTGGACTCTATGGACCTCACAAGGTCCAGACCTGAAGTCTAGACCTCCTGATAGACTCAAAGCACTAAATGTCCCAATAAAAGCTGATAAAAGCCTTAATCTTCCATAATCACGAGATCTAACCCATAAGATGAGAAAGGTGTAGGCTTTTTACCTACAACAGAAGCTCTTGGTCGATATAGCACTAGATCCAACAGTTCCTGCTCGTACCTTGCTGGATAATCTCCTCTTCTCCTCCAAATATGCACTAGAATACTCAAGGATTAGCTCTATTACTCTCTTAGCTCACTACACATGTTTAGGGTTTCACTTAGGGGTGTTGGGCAACTGGTGAGGCAGAAATGTGGACATAAGTTCTCTTAAATAGGCCCCAAACCCGAGGATTTAGGGTTTCATCTCACAGCGCCTACTCGGCGAGTCAGCTCTCTGACTCGTCGAGTCGATCATTAAACCCACGTGGTCTAAGAGGACTCTTCTCGACGAGTTAGGATCACAACTCGTCGAGTCACACATGAAGCCTCAATAATAAATAAATAAATAAGAAATACATGGGAGTTGGGACGTTACACGAATTCACCAAAAATTTGTATTTGTACCTTTGTTATGAATTTTCCATGTAGTGTAAGGATTATGAATTCCACTACATCATGTTATAAATACTATTTATACTAAAATAATATAAAATTGAATTACCGAATTGTTATAATACTAACCTTATTTAGGGTTTAATTTCTATAATTTCCAATAACAGTGGTGCTTTGTATTATAACTTGTCAGTTGTACATTGGACGCATTAGGGAATATCACAATTCACCTAAAATTCTAATACAAGTTGAGTTGACCTAGTTGACTTTTGTTGACTTTTTTTGACCCAGAACTGACAGTTGTCACACATTCATGAATCACATAGAAATCCTTGTGACTTCGAGAGTATACTTATTAGAGCTAAGAGACTCTAAGTAACGAAATAACACCAATCATATACTTCAAGATATTTAACTATACCTAGAGTAAAGTTAAATATGGAGATGATAATATTCATAGAATTCACATAAATTAAGTTTAGTCGAATCCATTAATAAAGTCCTTCTTTTAAATTAAGTACGAATGGTCACACTTCAATTATAAGACTTTATTATTCTAGAAAATGGATTTTGATTTGGATTTGATATTTGGATATTGGAACTTTGTAACAAAAACTATTATATAATGTTGTGTTATATTGGGTTATGATCAAAACATCAATACTTGTGTTGTTCTATATTAACATGTTAAATCAATGGATAATCTTATTATAAAAGTTCATAGTCGGTTATAATTGTGGGAGCAATTGTAAAATAAGACTAATATGAATTGGATTGGTTAACTTTCATTGGATGAAGGTAGGCAATGGGTTGTAACCAAGTTTCATTGGTACTTTCAGAGAACTAGTATTGAACTGAACCGCATAAATATCATCTCATGGATCACTATCATGAATGATACTTAATTAAAAATAGTATCTTTGTATCCTTAAATGTTGGTCCTTAACTGGGTAGTTATAAAATTCATTTCATGTATGGTATGAACTATGCAAGAGGCTTATGTAGTCAAGATGGGATTTGTTCCTCTTATGTGTTGAGAATTAGACATCTAAGGCGCCTTAACAAAAGTTCAAACATATGAGATTGATTGTGATCTATATCTCATGTTTAACCTTATGGCTGTGACAAAGGGATAATTGATAAACTTACCTTATACACCTATTGTAGCTTGGAGCTTTTTGGTAATTGGGCGTTGATAGAATGATACAAAGTTGTATGTTGATAGAGGAAGTGAAATGTTGCTAAACGTTCACCACTGTCTATATCAGTCGAATAGGAATCTTGCACAAGTGGGAGATTTAAACATCTTGTATGCTCAAGATTCATAGTAAAGTGATATTGCTAATTAACATATGATACTAATGGGTCACACTAATAACAACTTGATATAATTGATTATTTATTAGAAATTAATTTTAAAATATTAAATAAACTCTTATAATTAAAATGGAATTATTTATTTCTAGGAAATAATAATTTTCATTAGCAAGTAACAATACACAATTCATATAGTATGAATTAATAAGTCATACACAACAATTTGGACAAGATAAATTCTTTTCTCTTTTACAAAAAAAAAATTAATGTATATATTTTCTAAACTTCTTTATAAAATATAAAACTCAAGCTTTCTTTTTTATATATAAAATTCAAAAAATGATATAAGACATGGGAATATGGCTTTTTGGTTAGTTTAATCAAAAGGTAAGGCATGTCTTAAGGACATAGGGAGACATGCAGGTGTAGGAGCATGGATGGCTAAAAGGGTTAACGACTTAAGGGTAAAGATGGAGCTTTATGAATGCTTGAAGTCTTTTTATTTTTCTCCATGAAAAACTGTGACTTCTCCTTCTCCCTCCATTCTCTCTAGTTTTAGGCTTAAAACTTGAAGAACACCTGCATAGTTTATGCTATCTTGAAATTTATATTGGTTATGAACTTCAAACTTAAGAGATTAAGAGTTTTATACAAAGAACTAGCATTCTACATCAGGTTGATTCATTGTTAGTGTCTCTAAAGTTCATAATTCTTCATCAACTTCCAAGCCTCCCAAGAGAACCCAAAGAACTACAAAGGTCGTTATTTATTCATCTCTTTTTTGGTTGGTGTTTAGTCTTTCTACAACTTGCAAGATGATCATTGTGGGTATAAACTTGCTTTATGTTTATTCTAATTTTAAAGTCTTCTGTTGCTAAATCTTATATTATTGTAAATAATTTTTGAATGAAAACCCAACAATAATAACAAGAAAAACATTCTAAGTCTCCTTTCTTACCTTAAGGCTAAGCTACACAAGTATTAAATGAGACAACAATTCATCACCTTATATAATTCATCTTTAGCTGAAACACGGGTCTATAGTAGTTAAATCTTAAGTGAAAGGGAGAGTTATGTATAGATCTATAAAAGTTATGTATAGATCTATACAAGATATATTTTTTTTCATAAGCTCAATTATAAGAACTCATTGTAACATTGTTTTTTCCAGCCTTCACAAAAGGGTAAAAGATTGTACAAACGTTAAAAAGGGGTACGCCACAAATATTAGGAAGCATATGTATATATATATATATATATATATATATATATATATGTGTGTGTGTGTGTGTGTGTGTGTGTGTGTATGTATATTAACTAGGTTATGAATGATATGGAAGAAGGAAAGCAAAAGTACCTATAATTAAGAAGAATACTACTAAAAAGATAAATGTACCTTCACAGTGAAAAATACTTAGACAATTGATTAAAGTTATGTACAATATTATTTTCAACATATAATATTATTCATACCTATGAACTCACTAACATTATGTTGAACTTTTAAAATCATATGTATTCTTAGGACGATGAAAAGTAGGCAGGGCATCGTTTGGGAGTCATACAGGTTGTGACAACCCGAAATTTCTATTCTTTACAAACAATATCAAGTCAATAGAAGTTAGAACAGTTGCAGTAAATTTTCAGACTTTTCGTATAAGTTTGAGTATTTTAGGATTTACACTTAAAGATATATCAGGAGAGAGGATGCATTAGGGTTTTGTGCAACTCTGTTTTTCCAAAGCTTCATGCATGATATTAGAGTTTAATGCCTGAATAAAATATTTTCTGCCAAAAACCCCAGGAGTGTATATATATATATATATATATATATATATATATACATATATATATATATATATATATATATATATATATATGATTCTGAGCCATATTTATTCGTTTGTTATATTTCCAACTAGAGAAAAGCCGAATTGTCTCTCACGGATCTTCGGACTTTCGTCCCAAAATGTAAGTACTTCTATCTAGGTGTATTATAGAGCTTATTATGTGCTTAATAACCTAGAAATCATATCAAAACATCAAGATTTAAGAGTTTACGGCCCAAGAACATCTTGGACCGTAAACCCTTCTTTAAGGGACAAATGAGTGCCTAGTCCTTTCCTTTTGCAAGGAAACTGGCCTAGACTCGTATCCTAGTGTAAGAAGGACTAGAAAACACCCCAAGAACACCAAGAGTAAGGTGTTCACGGCCCAAGAAGTTCTTGGACCGTGAACTCCAAACAAAAGGGCCAAAGTGTGCTTTAAACCCTCCATAAGCCTTGGACACTAGCCTAGATTCATTCCTAGTTAAATTAGGGACTTGAAATCACCAAAAACCCATACCCATGAAAGATTACGGCCATAACCTCTAAGGGAATTGGTCCCAGGGCAGTGAACTCCCCAAAGGAGTTGAAAGGTGCCCTAATCTCTTCCACGGACTAAAACATCAAGTAGGAATGCTTCTAGGGAACATGTAGAGCTTCAGAGCACCAAATAAACAAGGTCTTAGGAGCTTACGGCCATAAAATCAAGAGTTTACGACCATAAACTCCTTGTGTGATGGTTCTTGGAGAGTAAACTCAAGAATGGGGTCCTTTGGAACCCTAAACCTACTAGTCGTGTCCTACAAAAACTTAGATGCAATCCTCAGGGCTAATAACACTTATTATTGGTGTTTAACATGTTCTAGGAGGTCTAAACATTTTCAATTAGTAGTTTAAAGCTAATTGGGTACATATATGGGTGATTATATGTTAACTAGGATCAGAGAGTGTGTTCAAGACTTCACTTGACACCTAGCAATCCTACATCTTCAGTACATCCGTACCACTCACTACAGGTGAGTTCATACCCCTCAATCAATGGTTTAAATGGTTTTAAATGCTTTTATGGGGGGAATACAAGTCAAATACTTATAGTTATTACATCAATCACATGTGATTAATAACTACAAAACCAGTGGTTTTCTTACTGTTCAAACTGTTTATCAAACTGTTTTGCTTCAAACTGTTTTACAAACTCTGTTACTTATCAAATACTTCTACTTAAGTTCTTTTATACATATTATCAATTGCATGTCTATGTATGTATAGTTATATAAGCAATGTTTAAAAGGCTTAGAAAGGCCTGTCCGCTTTATTTCCTTTTCCCCGTTGGGATGTGGTCTGGTGAGGTATCGGGTATCCATCCGATGGTCGTTTAATCATTAGTTATATATCATGTGTACATACATAGTCATAAAGGTTCTTCGATTCAGTTCAATATCCTTGGGTAGCAAGGGTATACTTCCAAGTCAATACATACCAGTTACATTACTAGTAAGCTACCATAGGGGTAGCACCAGAAGATACAATTACTATTACTAGAACAATGAAACATACAATGAGTCAGTTCATTCATGAGTCAGTACGAGTAATACATACAGTACATTACAGCTAGTACGCATAGTACATTACTATACATGCTAGATAGAGAGAACATACATTACAGCTAGCGCACGCAAAACATTTCAGTACATTACTATACATGCTAGATAGAGAGAACATACATTACAACTAGCACACACAGAACATTTCAGTACATATAGGCTAGACAGAGAAAGAGTACACTTTTCAGTTAGCATGTCCATTACATGTACATTTATGCAGTTATGTGAACCATTAAGCGGGGCATGCCACTTCCTGCCATGACCGTTTTTGTATCCCGGATCTCCTTAATTGGGGAGCGTATGAGTTTGCGTATAGATCTATACTTGATTGACTATCCTACACCTTGCTGCTCGCTATAGTGGGACTTGCAAGTCTACGGGTGCCAAATGTCATTTCTTACGAGGTCTTACATCGTCGTTTTACTAGAGTCGGTAGCAGGATACAGGTCGATCACATGTTACATGGAACACCTTTTGTTTTAAGGTAGTTAGTACAGCGATAGTCACTTATTACAAATACTACGGTACTTTGATATTTTCCCATAACATTCACTTCGTGAACATTCACACGATTCACGGTAATGTAAAAACTATATTTTGTTAAATGATAGTTAGAATTGGCAAAACACACACTCTAACAAGAGACATACACAAAGACACTAGATGCCTTGGTAGAAGGCTACAGTTAGTAGGAAACATAAGGTTTTCTAGGAGAGTTCAAACATTATACAAAACATTGTACAAAACATCTTACAAAATCATCTTACAAATGCTTTCATACAAAAACAGACATTAATATACTTATGATCTCACCAGCTTTAAGCTGATGCTCACTTTCAAAATAACTTGTATTCTCAGGTCACCAATAGACAGGAACAGGTGCCAGGCTTTTGAGAAGATGGAGTTCGTTCAAGACTCATCTTTTATTTTGATATGTATTTTTTTGGTGTATATATAACTTGACAGAACAAACATGTATGAAATTATATTATTAATGCAATGGATGATGTTGTTGCTTGTTTACTACTATTCATTGTTTGTGATACTGTACATGACGTCCTCCGCCCCAGAATGTTTCCGCCATTCATGGTTTTGGGGTGTCACAGATTGGTATCAGAGCATTGTTTATAGTGAATTGAGTATATCAACCCATAAAAGATATACTAACTATAAATACTTTGGGATTAAAATACTATGACAGAGAGTTTATACTTTGAATATTTAAAATATTTAATTAAGTATACGTGCCTGCATTCATAAAAAAATCAATGTCACTAAGATAGTACAAAAGTATTACGATTGTTGGGCAACACAATTAGACTTAGAGACATATAGTCAAAACTAGGAAGATATTGCCTGATCAACTATATTATCCGAGGGTTGACTAGCATGTGCCTAAGTGTGGTTGTGAGGTTGCAACAAGTCTAAAAACTTACCCACAATACCACAATGAGAACAATAGAACCTAAACTTAAAATACTATAGGAGTATTTCGCATTAGTATAAGTTATTTATGTGCTAGATTCTTATACCTCCCTTCTCGCGTAGATTTAATAGCTGGATTCCACCTTCCCGGAGACCCGTACTATCCTAACCACGGCAATGCAGGATGGCTAGAAGAAGAACCAGAAGATGATCACCCAATTCCTTTGGATGATCATGAAGTTGAAGGCTTTTCTGATGGTTCTGACTCAAAGCCAGAAGTGAACAACCTACCGCCAGTAGGTCAAGCCCCTAACAACAACCCTCGCCTAGTATTTCCAGGACCCATACCCTTGTGGGCAACCAACCTGAACCGCTGGAGTGACGAACAGGGTCAACCCTTACCTTACTTTGGGGACCGAAGATTTTACAACCTCAATGAAGGTGGCTTTGTTGATCGAGCTCTGCCCGTCATGATCTGTAGAATAGCTCGTAATGTTGAGCAGGGTCGAGCAGCCATCAATCGAGTCATGGAAATTGATGCCAAATCTGGTGTCAACACTGTCCGCATTCGCCAACTAGAGTCTGCTCATGAAAGGACTCGGGTTCACAATGCAGCTCTTCAGAGGGAACTCACTGAAACCCGAGCAGAAGTCAGAGAACTTCGAGCTCAGTAAGCAAGAGCTGATAGGCGCATGAGGGACATGGAACGTCTTCTGTCGGGATCAAGAACTCACTCTGGTAGTTCTCGTCGCCGATAGATTCTCATCAACTTCTCTCTTTTGGATATAACCTAGTTATGTAAAACTCTGGTCTAATTCCCTATCTTTGTAAATCATAGGCCTGTTAGGTCTTGGTTAGGTTGTAATGCTGTGAAAGTTTTCCCATTTTGGTTGATGTAAGGCCTCTTTCAGTTGGCCGTTTTTCCCGAAATTATTAAATCTGTAATTCCAGTAATGTTGACAAGTACCTAATCTTATGGGAATTATTATCCAAATGTGATCATCTATTAGTTCTAGATTTCCATTCAATCGTATCATTGGGCTATGGAGAGTTAGTCCATGAGTCATTCTCATCAATTCTTCCATTGAAATCTTATCAATATTTTCATCTTCATAAACTAAAGATCAAAGATGCCACCTCGCAGAAATCCAAGGAGAAACCTCAATAACGAAACACCACCACCTCCTCCACCTACTCCTCAGTTCGACTCGACAGCCTTAAATGTTGTTGTAGCTGCAGCTGTGGCTACAGCCATGGCTCAATATCATTCATCTGGTTCCAATAGAGGAGGAACCCTTGTTCAGTCTATCGAGGTTGAAGCTCCTGTGCGCTCGAGAGAGTGCTCTTATAAGGACTTCACGAACTACAAGCCATTGTCCTTCAAGGGGACTGGTGGAGTCATTGCCCTCTCGCAATGGTTCGAGAAAACTGAATCGGTTTTCGAAATTTGCTCTTGTTCCAAGGAGAGCAAGGTGAAGTATGCTGCTTGCACCTTCGAAACCAAAGCCCTAACATGGTGGAATGGCCATGTTAAGTCACTATCTCTTGTAGTGGCTAATGCTATGGGCTGGGAAACTTTGAGAGACCTCATGATTGAGGAATATTGCCCGAGGGTCGAGATCCAAAAGCTAGAGGAAGAACTGTGGGGCCTAGCCATGAAGGGCTCCAACGTAGTCGCGTACATCGCCAGGTTCTGTGAACTGGTGGCCCTCTGTCCCAACATGATTCCTTCAGAGGGAAAGAAGATCGAGAGATACATATGGGGACTGGTGCCCCCATACCAGGGAAATGTTTTGGCATCACACCCCATTACATTTGATAGTGCCAAGCGATTAGCACAATGGCTCATACACCATGGGGTTCGTACCCCGACCGTAACAACTACCCTGGCCATCTCAGAACCTGTAAGAACCGCTGACCCCAAGAAGAAGTTTTAGGATGACAAGAAGAAGGCTATGGCTGCCAAGAAGAGGCAGGTCGTGGCAGTACATGCTGCGATAGCACCTGCCGCTGCTGCTCCAGTAAATCAGTACTCTGGAAGTTTGCCTAAGTGCAACTTCCATCACATTGGCGCATGCCGGGAGATGCAGTGTCTGAACGGCAACGGGAAGGGGCACACAGCCCGTTTCTGTAAAGCTCCGGCGAAGCCAATCAACCAAGCCCCTGGTGTTGGAGCGGGCCAAACTTGCTACGGATGTGGTGAGGTAGACCACTACAAGAGAAACTGCCCGAAGGCAGGGTTTGCCGGTGGAGCGGAAAGAGTTCTGGCCATAGGCCATGACGAAGCGGTAGCCGACCCCACAGTGGTCACTGGTACGTTCCTCCTCGATAACTCTTATGCATGCATTCTATTTGATAGCGGAGCGGAGAGGAGTTTCGTGAACCTAAAATTTGCTTATTTACTTAGGAAAAAATCACGAACACTTAATGAACCGTTCACTGTAGAAATGGTTAATGGGAAGACAGAGAGCACTAGAAGAATATTCATAGGGTGTACCCTAACTTTAGATAACCATTCATTTTCTATCGATCTTATGCCGGTCTCAATTAAAAGTTTCGACGGCATTATCGGCATGGATTGGTTGAGTCTCCATCGTGCCGATATCATGTGTTACGAAAAGGCTGTACGCCTTAATCTGCTGTCTGGCGAAACCTTAGTAGTTTATGGCGACAAATCCGGCACAAACCTTCATATCATATCGAGCATCCAAGCTCAGAAATTCTTGCGAAAGGAATGTTTTGCATTCCTTGCTCATGTGGTCGACGTGAAGTCGAGTTCCGAATTTCCCGACATCTTACCAGAAGAACTCCCAGGTTTACCTCCGCAACGTCAAGTCGAGTTCCGAATCGACTTAGTTCCAGGGGCTACCCCAGTAGCCAAATCGCCCTATCGTCTAGCGCCTGCAGAGATGCAAGAACTATCCGGTCAACTTAACGAACTGCTCAGCAAGGGCTTTATAAGACCAAGCTTCTCACCCTGGGAGCTCCAGTCTTGTTCGTCAAGAAGAAAGACGGATCGTTTCGTATGTGCATTGACTACAGGGAGCTCAACAAGCGGACTGTCAAAAATCGTTATCCTTTGCCTCGGATAGACGATTTGTTTGACCAACTTCAAGGGGCGAACTTCTTTTCAAAAATTGACTTGAGATTCGGATATCACCAACTACGAGTGCTAGGGGAGGATGTTCCAAAGACAGCCTTCCAAACTCGTTATGGGCACTACGAATTCGTAGTGATGCCATTCGGATTGACAAACGTGCCCGCAGTATTCATGGACTTAATGAATAGGGTGTGTCGTCCTTACTTGGATCAGTTCGTCATTGTCTTCATCGATGACATACTTATCTACTCTCGAAGTAAGGAGGAGCATAGTCAACATCTGCGTCAAGTCCTCGAAACATTACATTCGGAGAAGCTCTACGCGAAGTTCTCGAAATGTGAATTTTGGATTCGACGAGTCGAATTCTTAGGGCACGTGGTTAGCGAAGAGGGTATACACGTGGACCCTTCCAAAATCAAGGCCATTGAGAACTGGTCAGCACCGAAGACGCCTATAGAAATTCGTCAAAATCTAGGCCTCGCTGGCTACTACCGCAGGTTCATTCAGAACTTCTCCCGCATAGCGAAACCTCTTACAACACTGACCCAAAAGGGTGTGGCCTTTGACTGGGAAGAGAAGCAGGAGAGAGCGTTCTAAACGCTCAAACGAGCCTTGTGCACCGCGCCAATACTATCCCTTCCCGATAGAATAGAAGACTTCATCGTCTATTGCGATGCATCGAATCAAGGACTCGAATGTGTTCTGATGCAGCGAGGTAAGGTCATCGTCTATGCCTCGAGACAGCTAAAGACACATGAGGTCAACTACACGACCCACGATCTTGAACTAGGAGCAGTTGTGTTTGCTCTGAAGATCTTGAGACATTACTTGTACAGAACGAAAAGCACTATCTTCATAGACCACAAGAGCTTACAACACATATTCGACCAGAAGGAGCTCAACATGAGACAACGACGGTGGGTCGAGCTACTCAGTGATTACGAATGTGAAATTCGTTATCATCTGGGTAAAGCCAACGTAGTAGCTGACGCCCTGAGTCGGAAGGAATATTTTGGTCGAAGAGTCAAATCACTGACTATGACTATTCATTCACACTTGTCCACACAAATTAAGGCAGCTCAGCTCGACGCTTTGAAGCCTGAAAATGTGGCGGGTGAATCCCTTAGAGGGATGGATAAGAACTTAGAGGTTAAGGGTGGCGGATCTTATTATTTCATGGAACGGACCTGGACCCCAAAACTAGGTGGATTCAGAGACTTGGTCATGAACGAGGTGCACAACGCTTGTTATGCCGTGCACCCGGGATCAGATAAGATGTATCGGGACCTCAAAAATCTATATTGGTGGCCTAACATGAAAGTAGAGATTGCTACCTTCGTGAGTAAATGCCATACTTGCGCAAAGGTCTAGGTCGAATACCAGAAACCCTCTGGTCTACTACAACAGCCTGAGATACCGGAATGGAAGTGGGAGCGGATAACTATGGATTTCATAACCAAGTTTCCCAAGACGACGGGTGGACTTGATTCCATATGGGTCATCGTCGATAGACTGACCAAGTCTGCACACTTCCTGCCAATCAAAGAAATAGACAAGATGGAGAAACTTACAAGAACTTACATTAAGGAGATTGTAAGAGTGCACGGTGTTCCCTTATCCATTATCTCGGACAGAGATAGTAGATTCACTTCGAGGTTCTGGCAGTCGTTACAAAGCTCCCTAGGAACTAGGCTAGACATGAGTACAGCCTACCATCCATAGACCAACGAACAAACTGAGAGAACTATCCAAACCTTGGTAGATATGTTGCGAGCCTGTGTGATAGACTTCGGGAAAGCATGGGATACTCATTTACCCCTTGTCAAATTTTCCTACAAAAACAGTTATCACACGAGCATAAAGGCTACTCCATTTGAGGCCCTCTATGGCCGAAAGTGTAGATCCCCTCTGTGTTGGGCTGAGGTGGGTGATACCCAGTTATCTAAAGGACGAGTTCCTGAAAGCACTCTCATAGGTCCGGAGATCATACAGGAAACGATGGAGAAGATCGTTCAGATCCGTGAACGATTGAAAGCCTCCAGAGACCGACAGAAAAGCTACGCTGATAAACGCAGGAAACCGTTGGAATTCCAGGTGGGCGACCGTGTTCTATTGAAGGTCTCACCCTGGAAGGGCTTGATACGCTTTCGAAAGCGTGGAAAGCTAAATCCAAGGTACATTAGGCCTTTTGAGATTCTCGCAAGAATCGGCCTTGTAGCTTACAAACTTAACTTACCACGCGAACTCAGTAACGTACATTCTACCTTCCACGTATCGAACTTAAAAAAGTGTCTGTCCAACGAGACTCTTGTTATTCCACTCGACGAGATCGAGATCAACGAGAGCCTCAACTTCGTCGAGGAACCAGTAGAGATCATGGACCGAGAGGTCAAGCAAACGAAACAAAGCCGTATCCCGATAGTGAAGGTTCGTTGGAACGCAAAGCGAGGACCGGAATTCACTTGGGAGCGTGAGGATCAAATGAAACTGAAATATCCTCGTCTTTTTACTTAGTTATTTGTAACTACTTATTTGCTTAAATTCTAATTTCGGGATGAAATTCCTTCTAAGGAGAGGATGATGTGACAACCCAAAATTTCTATTATGTACAAACAATATGAAGTCAATAGAAGTGAGAACAGTTGCAGTAAATTTTCAGACTTTTGGTATAAGTTTGAGTATTTTAGGATTTACACTTAAAGAGATATCAGGAGAGAGGATGCACTAGGGTTTCGTGCAACTCTGTTTTTCCAAAGCTTCATGATATTAGAGTTCAATTCCTGAATAAAATATTTGCCAAAAACCCCCAGGAGTATATATATATATATATATATATATATATATATATATATATATATATATATATATATATATATATATATATGATTCTGAGTCATATTTATTCATTTGTTACATTTCCAACTAGAGAAAAGCCGAATTCTCTCTCACGAATCTTCGGACTTTCGTCCCAAAACGTGAGTACTTCTATCTAGGTGTATTATAAAGCTTATTATGTGCTTAATAACCTAGAAATCATATCAAAACATCAAGATTTAAGAGTTTACGGCCCAATAACATCTTGGACCGTAAACCCTTCTTTAAGGGACAAATGAGTGCCTAGTCCTTTCCTTTTGCAATGAAACTGGCCTAGGCTCGTATCCTAGTGTAAGAAGGACTAGAAAACACCCCAAGAACACCAAGAGTAAGGTGTTCACGGCCCAAGAAGTTCTTGGACCGTGAACTTCAAACAAAAGGGCCAAAGTCTGCTTTAAACCCTCCATAAGCCTTAGACACTAGCCTAGATTCATTCCTAGTTAAATTACGGACTTGAAATCACCAAAAACCCATACCCATGAGAGATTACGGTCGTAATCTCTAAGGGAATTGGTCCCAGGGCCGTGAACTCCCCAAAGGAGTTGAAAGGTGCCCTAATCTCTTCCACGGACTAAACCATCAAGTAGGAATGCTTCTAGGGAACATGTAGAGCTTCAAAGCACCAAATAAACTAGGGCTTAGGAGCTTACGGCCGTAAACTCAAGAGTTTACGACCGTAAACTCCTTGTGTGATGGTTCTTAGAGAGTAAACTCAAGAATGGGGTCCTTTGGATCCCTAAACTCACTAGCCGTGTCCTACAACAACTTAGATGCAATCCTTAGGGATAATAACACTTATTATAGGTGTTTAACATGTTCTAGGAGGTCTAAACATTTTCAATTAGTAGTTTAAAGCGAATTGGGTACATAAATGGGTGATTATATGTTAACTATGATCAGAGAGTGTGTTCAAGACTTCACTTGACACCTAGCAATCCTACATCTTCAGTACATCCGTAGCACTCACTATAGGTGTGTTCATACCCCTTAATCAATGGTTTAAATGTTTTTAAATGCTTTTATAGGGGGGGGGAATACAAGTCAAATATTTACAGTTATTACATCAATCATATGTGATTAATAACTACAAAACCAGTGGTTTTCTTACTGTTCAAACTGTTTATCAAACTGTTTTACAAACTCAGTTACTTATCAAAAACTTCTATTTAAGTTCTTTTATACTTATTATCAAATGCATGTCTATGTATGTATAGTTATATAAGAAATGTTTAAAAGGCTTAGAAAGGCCTGCCCGCTTTATTTCCTTTTCCCCGTTGGGATGTGGTTTGGTGCGGGATCGGGTATTCGTCCGATGGTCGTTTAATCATTAGTTATATATCATATGTACATACATAGTCATAAAGGTTCTTCGATTTAGTTCAATATCCTTGGGTAGCAAGGGTATACTTCCATGTCAATACATACCAGTTACATTACAAGTAAGCTACCATAGGGGTAGCACCGGAAGATACAATTACTATTACTCGAACAATGAAACATACAATGAGTCAGTTCATTCATGAGTCAGTACGAGTAATACATACAGTACATTACAACTAGTACGCATAGTACATTACTATACATGCTAGATAGAGAGAACATACATTACAGTTAGCACACGCAGAACATTTCAGTACATTACTATACATGCTAGATAGAGAGAACATACATTACAGCTAACACACACAGAACATTTCAGTACATGCAGGCTAGATAGAGAAAGAGTACACTTTTCAGTTAGCATGTCCATTACATGTACATTTATGCAGTTATGTGAACCATTAAGCGGGGCATGGCACTTCCTGCCATGATCGTTTTTGTATCCCGAATCTCCTTAATTGGGGAGCGTATGAGTTTGCGTATAGATCTATACTTGATTGACTATCCTACACCTTGCTGCTTGCTATAGTGGGACTTGCAAGTCTACGGGTGCCAAATGTCATTTCTTACGACGTCTTACATCGTCGTTTTACTAGAGTCGGTAGCAGGATACAGGTCGATCACATGTTACATGGAACACCTTTTGTTTTAAGGTTGTTAGTACAGCGGTAGTCACTTATTACAAATACTACGGTACTTTGATATTTTCCCATAACATTCACTTCGTGAACATTCACACGATTCACGGTAATGTAAAAACTATATTTTGTTAAATGATAGTTAGAATTGGCAAAACACACACTCTAACAAGAGACATACACACAGACACTAGATGCCTTGGTAGAAGGCTACAGTTAGTAGGAAACATAAGGTTTTCTAGGAGAGTTCAAACATTATACAAAACATTGTACAAAACATCTTACAAAATCATCTTACAAATGCTTTCATACAAAAACAGACATTAATATACTTATGATCTCACCAGCTTTAAGCTGATGCTCACTTTCAAAATAACTTGTATTCTCAGGTCACCAATAGACAGGAACAGGTGCCAGGCTTTTGAGAAGATGGAGTTCGTTCAAGACTCATCTTTTATTTTGATATGTATTTTTTTGGTGTATATATAACTTGACAGAACAAACATGTATGAAATTATATTATTAATGCAATGGATGATGTTGTTGCTTTTTTACTACTATTCATTGTTTGTGATACTGTACATGACGTCCTCCGCCCAAGAATGTTTCCGCCATTCATGGTTTTGGGGTGTGACACAGGTATATGTTGGAATTACGATTTCTTCGTCTATTGTTAAGACATTATGTTATATTAAAATTTCTTATTCTTATACTATGAAAGAGCATATAATTATTACTAAAAGAAATGTTAGTGATATACCTTGTGTGTATTATTCATTGTACTCAATATTTGAGGTCCACAAAGTGGGCGCACATTCCAACGTTTCTACCGCCCACTAGGGGTGTGACATTTATAAATTTTTTATTATTCTAGCCTTTTAAAATATTTTTTTATCATGACTATTTTGTGCAAAAAAATATTTCATGGTACGTTATATTAGGTTCAAAAGATATAATTTACTAGTACCCTATATTAAGTTTACTTCTTAAAATTAATATCTAGGTATTAGATTTGATGTTACAATGGAAGGAATCGGATTATAATGGTTTCATAAAACTTCTTTTTCTTTTAAAGATATGGAGTTTAGATTTAGTTTGAAAAATTCAATTTAAACCTTTTAAATATTTCAATGTTTGGCTATGGAAGAGTTTTTAA
This sequence comes from Lactuca serriola, assembly GCF_051521515.1. Classification (NCBI taxonomy): domain Eukaryota; kingdom Viridiplantae; phylum Streptophyta; class Magnoliopsida; order Asterales; family Asteraceae; genus Lactuca; species Lactuca serriola. Next base: position 120,659,295 of record NC_136414.1, read on the forward strand.
ATAAAACATCTTTTAGTAAAAACACAATTTTTTAAACATCTTTTTTAAAAACTTTACATTTAAAAATAGCAAACTCCAAAGAGGTTTAATTATGATATTTTTTTATTTTGCATGGAAAACAAATTTCCATACACACATAACATATTATAGAAACATAAATAAAACATCACAAGCATGCATTACAAGGTCTATAAACAAAAACCATTTTCTAGACTAATTTTGTAGGTTATCACAAGAATTATTAAGTCTTTCTTAAAGGACATAATGAGACACTTCAAGAGAGTCTTCAAAACACCATGGCTTGAAAAGGTCTTCAAATCTCCATCTTATTATGCATAAGTAAAATCAAACTAGAAAATAATACGTTACTTACCAAAATGCATAGAAAAATGTTTGCATAAAAATAAACAATTTTAAAACTACGACTAGCTAAAGAAAATATATATGGACTTTTCTGTAGCCAAAAGAAAGTCACACATATTTTCCAAAAAGCCAAAGATTATCAAACATAATAAATCTTTCTAACATGTAAAAGACGGCTCTTATACCACTGATGGGTTTTGATAGCCGAAAGTAATATAATTTTAAGAACAGCCATGAAAGCATTATTAAAATAAAAAATATGTTAAGACCATTTCAAAAAAAACCCATCATGGATCCAATTACATAGGTTAGAAAGATATTAAAAAACCATATAATGTTTTATAATGACAACCTTTATAGACTTTGATCCCACTCGGATTTGGGGAGTTGATGAATATGGCAAAGACAAGAAGTTTGATATTCTCTACAAGTATCCACCAATAAGTGTATGTCCCCAAGAATGCCAGTTCTCTTCTTCGATCCTGAACTTCTTAAGCCTTTAAGTACTTATCACAATTAAGTATTAAAGAAGACGCATTTATAAAGTACCAAACTCTTGACTAGCTTCAAAAGAGAGTAAGAGAAGGAGCAGGGAGAAGGATTTGGCCACAAGAAGGGGGAGAGAGAAAAGATAACACAAATGCAAATCTTACACTCTCTCATATAATGAAACATAATTTAATGCAAAGAGATGGATTCTTATGGGTATGGTATGTGTAAGAAGGAGATTGACAAGCAAACTCTCATCCCTTAGAAAAGCTACGACTAAGATAGGAGAAATAAGAGATATGGATTGTTAAACACTTCAAGTTTTCCCCTTGGGGAATGAAAAAGATCATCTTTCTAAAAATGAAATAAGACGTGTTCCTTAAAATATTATTTTTATAAAATAATAATTATTCTCTAACTAAATACAACAGTTGAATATAATTATTAATATTCACATACTTAATAAAGTTTGCAACATAAGTCCTTTTAAAAACACTTGAATAAATTAAATCCACCAAGGACCACTTTACATGAACATGCAAGATTATAATGAACAACAATATGGGGTTTCAAAGATTACAAACTTTGAAGTATTTGATCATCTCTAGAGGTTGGAAGTTAGTGAAAAGGCAAGAACTCGAATATGAAATCCTCTAAAGAAAGTCTACCACTAGCTCCAACACCATCGAACACTCGTCCGACTCTTGCAAAATACAAACTCTTAAGTTTGAAGCACAAAATCCAAACTTCTTCAAGAGTGTGTATTTTCTTTAACTAACTATTAGAGAGAAGAGAGAGTGTGTGTTTAAATTCGTTTGTAAAGAAGAAACCCAAGAAAGATGAAAGTCTTTCTTAATTATACATGTATTGTTGGATTTTGTGTACTATAACGCTCCTATGGTGCACATACAACCCTAATAGCTTTTTTATCTAATTTTTCTCTAATTATACATGTAACAAAAATATCCAAAGCATAAAACCTATCTAGCATAAAAATTTGGTACATAAATCATAAACTAGTTAGAAGAATACCTCTTATTTGTAGCTTGTAATTGTTGGCCTTTCAAGAGCTTAGCACCTCAAGTGCGATGCCTCAAACAAATCACAAACACCATGAAAAAATCGAGAATAATGAGAGAGGTTATGGAGCACACAAAATTTTCCATCTCATAGAATGATCCACCCTTTTTTGTCCGACTTTTGGCTTTAGTGGGTTACATATATAGTGTAGAATTCCAAGAGTTATATGTAACCCTAATTCTTACACTTAGTCTTATTATCCATAACTTATTTGGACTAATAGTTTATGGACTTTCAAATAAGCTTAGCCCATTACAAATTAATCATGGATCATTAGCCCAAACCATATGTCTCACTCATTTACATAATCAGTCTCCGTTAATTTAATTAGTCTCTTTTGATCACTAAATTAATTCTTGATCAATACTAGTTAAATAATATGATTTCTCAATTAATATATTATACTTACAATATATTAATAAATCACAAATAACCTCTTTCTCAATTATTCATCCTATCAGATTGTTCTGGTGAAGGCAACTCAAAATGGACCATGCTACTCTCGGGTCAAGTACATACCAATTATAGTTATGGGCTTAGACACTTAATCCAACATGTGTTACATGAAAAAAAACAATTTGAGCATTGAACTCTTTAAGCACATGCATTAGACCACCTTCTCGAAAAAGGAGAGACATTGTAAACAAAATTTAATGACCAGAGAGTGAGAGTGTCTTATACTCTTTTTTTATATTGTATAAAAGTTATTTTAAGTTATTTATAAAATATACACTTCAATACTATTAAATACATTATATATATATATATATATATATATATATATATATATATATATATATATATTAAGAAACTTATTCGGGCTGTGATAATCACGACCCTAAAGAATTTATCATTTAGCTAGTTTTAAGTGATTCGAAAAAAAACAAAAAAAAAAAAAAAAAAGATTGGGAGCTAAGTTTGATCAAAGATGAATAAATGAGGTGAGTTGATCATATTTAATCTATCTACAAGCTTAACTTAAATGTTTCTTTAAGAATCTTTAAAAACGCCTACATATCTTAACCCCCCACCCCACCCCACCCCACATGCGCCTTCTATCCATACAATAAGAGTGTGCACACATTCTACTTTTATGTGTAAAGTTGTTTAAAAATGGTAGATTAATCACCCACGTTGGTCTTCTAACGGGACCATTCTAGCATGTATATTAGTGATAAACTTAAATAGATCAAGTGTATATGACTATTAATATTGCAATTTCATGAGGCTTATCGGCTAAGGTTACAATTCTGATTACCAATCTAAATTGCTCGTCACACGTAGAATAAAAAAAATCATTGTATACATACAAGATCATGAATTAGTTAGTAAACCCAATAGCCAAAAGCTACAGAATAAAGATGAGCATCTTGGGTAACTCAGCCAGTGACTCGGCTGCCTTGGATCGTGGCGACATAATGAATTTTTATTTTGTTGCTTTTGGCTAATGCGTGATAACAATTAATATAACAAGAAATACGAACCGATGACCTCCAAAACGATGTTTTCACCTTTTTGTTCATATTTTGGGAAGAGTATATGTGTAAGCTTTAGTTACTCTAAAAAGATAGATCATTAGAGTTAGATTGAAACAAGTTTAGTTGACAACAGAATGTAATTGAATTTTTTATAACCATTACCTTCAGCTCCCACATGCTCCCTGATAAACCATATTAAAGAGTTCTATGAGACATACTCAATCAAAACTTCAATAGTATATATTATTACGAGTAAAAAGATAAAAATAGATTGAAGCAGGAAGCCACAAAACTTATCACCATAACATAGGGAAAGTCCATATGCTTCAAAAATGGTTGTTCATAAGACTCTTTATTGTTACATCTTTAATGGATCAACCATGTTCTTAAGTAGAAGAGAGAAATAATCGAGATATTTTAAAGGCATCCTAAAAATCAAAAGTTTATTAAGAAATATACTTGACAAAATTGAATTATAGGGATGCTAAAGTACGAAAATGCACATATTCAAGAAGCCTTTAATTATTACCATGATGGTCTAAACAGTTAAAGATTACAAATCGTACATCAAAATATAAGCCACCAGCAACATCAAAGAAATATGATTTAAGGCTCACCTTGAAACCAGTGATCATTACAGCAATAGGCAGACTTAGATAGTAGTCTTCTTCATCAACATATTTAGATTGTATCATCACGAATTTGCTTACAATTCACAAGCCACCCATACCATATAACCCATTCTCCTTGTAAGATGCTAACCAAATACACAATATACAAACGTAGAATCAGTGAAACATATTATCAAACACCACATGAAGGTTCAAGAAACATGAAAGACAGAAAACAAATGCTTACATTTTGATGGTTATATTAAAGACGTAAACTCTTTTTTGAAAGAGTAAAGACAAACTCTTTCAATATAAAGCAATAAACCTCCTATACAGCTTACATAACGACAACCTTCTCTACTTCTTTAGAAATGCTAATTATCAAAAACCCAAAACCTCAACTTCCATTATTCCCCCTCTCCCTGTTATAAACAGCCAAGACCAGGAAACAAAATGTAATTCAAAGGAAACCCATAAAATTCAAATAAATAGGTGTTGGAATTCGGTTTAATCTAATTATTCCGCTTTGAATGCTAACAATCTGTCTTGGGTGTTTTGATGCAATAATATGGTGTGTGATAAAGCTTACCTGAATGAAGGCGGTGAAAGCCATGACCAAAAACATCACATATTCTTTTTTGATGTTGACACATTGCAATCCAAGGTACTATACAAAAAGAAGAAGATAAGATATGGCATGTCCTTAACAAAACAATGATGATCTTAAACAGACAAAAACACATAAAAGAGAATAGATGTTATAGAACCCTAGCATATGGGTACTTACCTTGGTTGACTTATCTTGCGCATATGGGAATCAAACGCAAGCATAGAACCCAGAGAACCCTAATTACATGTTGCAGAAGAAAATTCCAAGAAAGTTGTTGAGAACCCTAAATTATAATCGTAACTGAAGATGCACAAATAAATCCATCGATTTGAGAGCTTTCGGCGCTTACAACTAAGCACATGTGTCGTTGGCCACAAAAACCTGGAGAGGGTGAATCGGCCATAGTTAAACAAGGCGGCGGTAAAAAAGAAGCGTGAGGTGGAAAGGTCCTTAAATCAACGCCTTCAATGAGGTTTTGTAACCAAATAATCACATAATTGTCAACCTGAAGAAGAAGAAGCGGAAGGATTTGCAACAATATCAAAGAAAAAGATAAGAAGGAGATAGAGCCTGTCATCGACGTAGTCTCCTCACCTCCAATTTAACAAATAGAAACACAAGAGTACCGTAAATCAATCAGAAGATGGTTAAGCAGCATACGAAGACGAAGAAGAATCATTGATATTAATCATGCTTTCAAAGAAATAAGGTAACAGTATGTCAACCATCGCCTTCCTTGGTTTGACCGAGGATAAATTGGGAAATATTTTTGTAAATTTATGAACATATACCGATAATGAAATCAGTAAACGGGAAAAGGCATAAGATGTAAGAAGAAAGCGTATGATGATACGCCGATGGTTGCAATTAAACAACGAGAAATCTCCATGTTTATGCTTATACAGGTCTTCTAAACAGAGAAAGAGGAAGACAGAAGACACCAGCATTAATATGAAGCTCTATTTTTGAGTTGGTATAAAAAATAGAGAAAAAACGTGGAGAGATGTACCCGAGTGACTGTAAAACCCCATTTATTAAATAAAATAAATGAGTAAATTAATAAATTAATAGTATCCATAAAATCCGTAATAATATAGCAAGGTGTTGGTCTCAAGGGTTAAATGTTACAATTTTAGAATTTTGGGGTTAAAAGTGTAAGTTTTTTATTTAATTTGAAAAGGATTTAAGAAGTTAGGGTGTGTTTGGTAATTAATGGACTTAAATTGAAAAGATTTGAAAGCTTAGGGGCTGATTGGTAATTTTGGGACTTATTATGAAAGGAAATTATGGAATCAGGGGCTAAAGAGTAAGTTTCGGCATAAGTTGAAAAGAATTTGATGGAAGGGACTGAAATGGAATTATCGCAAAAGACCTCATGTGACCGGGTATAAAACCCGTCACCTTCTACAAACCCTAACCCTAATCGACCATATTACAGCCACATCCCTCCATCCTTATGACCCCCTCGCCGGCGCCGGCGCTATGTCGTCTCCGATCAGCACCCAACGACAACACCTCCGGACTTCCGGTCTTCTCCTCCTTCTCCTTCTTTAGTCGCCGCCGTGAGAGGCCTCATCCACCATCGATACTTCGCACATGGAGCATTATCGTCGCCGCTATTTTTTGCCACTAATTGCTCCACTGCCAACGATGTTGCAACTCGCCGGTAGTCGTCGAGTAGTGGACCATCGTGGCCACCGTTCTCACCAGCTGTAGCACCCCCGCCCTTTTCGTTTTTCTTCAACAGTTGCATCGACATCGCCGTTGTAGTTGTTTTATCGGGTTTTTCGTTGCGCCGCAGGATGCTGCCACCTTTCGTTGCCACCAGCCACCGTGGAACGTGGTTGTGTGCATTTTTTTACTATGTGTTTAGGTGTGTGTGGTCTTTTTTCCATTAGCTGCATGTGTGTTTGGAAGGACTTCTCGGAAGAGGCACCACCACTACCATGAGGTGGTGGCTGCCACCGCCAGCCACCAAAAGGGTGGTTGCGTGTGTGTGCTTATTTTAGTGTATTGTAGTGTGTGTTTATTTTGGGAGTTCATTGTAAAAATTCTAAAAGCCAAAAAAATAATGAAAGAAACTCAAAACCACCACCGTGAGGTGGTAGCTGTCGCCACCGGCCGCCGTGTCGGGTGGCGGTGTGCCTCGTTGATGTTCTGATTCGGTTGCATGATTGGACAAGGGACTAAAACCCTACTGGGCCTTGTAAGCCCAAATGGGCCCAATAAAGCCCTATTGGACCTAAAAGCCCAAACATGAGACTGATGGGCCTAGTGAAAACCCTAATGGGTCTAATGGATCATAATTAACCTAAGGAAAACCCTAATGGGCTTAAGGACTTAGCTATTGGGCCTATTGGGCTAATATGGGTTGGAAACCCTAATTAGGGTTTGGAAAACCCAAATGCAATGAAACCCTAATTCAAGACTTATCGGGACCGCGTCGAAGTTATTTAATGAATTTAATATATTAATTAATAGTCATTGAAATTTAACCTAAGGTCATGTGGGACTTAATGGATTAATTCCTTAATGGGTTAAGTTGGAAACTTAACCCTAATCATCATTTATATGGAAGACTAATTTCACTTGGGTTTATTATTGGGCCTTTCATTTGGGCCTTGATGATTGGATTATTAATGGGCCATCCAAGAATAATCATATGGACAAAAATGATTTAATGGGCCTAGGGTAAGGCCCATGCAAGGGGTTTGGGCCCAATTTAGAAAATTAGGCCATAGATGGGCCACAGTTTGGACCTTAATGATTATATTATGTTGGGCCATTAGAATGTCAAATGTTGGACTGGAAGAAATGGTTGGGCCTTAGAGTGAGACCATGTAGAGGGTTGGGCCCAATTTGGAAAATTAGACCATATGTTTGGCTTTGACTTATATCTGACTTTTGGGCCTTTGGATTGGGCCTTGGGCTTGAATAAAGCTAAGTTAGGGGTAAAGTATTATTTACCCCTAGTATGTACATATGGTTATGTGTTGGAACCCAATTATTAATTGGGTGATGTTTTGATATTGATAGTTTAGGAATCTTTCATCCAGCAGCTGGGATTGTGTCTACGGGACTTCAGCAGTGTGAGGTGAGTTACCTTCCAGTAGCGGTGGGTCTAAGGCCACAATGTCGGCCCACCAGTAGGAGTTGTATGTTAGATGATTGTCTTTGTGATATTCATCTAGGTCTAAGGCCACAGTTTTGGTGTCAGGTGCTCGTTTTCAAAGGAAAGGAGCCGGCTTGATGGCAGCGCATCACACTATGTTTTCCGCACATGAGATCTTTGGGATTACACTTTGATATGGTTTTATGATAATATATTTTGATTATTTACACTTTGGTTTTGACATGAGATATTAATATGAATGTTTTTGTATTGTTGGTTTTATATAATAACTTAAGTAAAATGAAATTTTTGGCCTGTATTTTTGGGATGTTTCAAGTTGGTATCAGAGCCTTGGTTTGAGGGATTCGGGTACACTCCCGGGTGTGTTTGAACTCAAACTAAGGACTTGCTATGAAAATTTTCAAAAGTAAAATCCTTTTATAAAAATATGTTTGAAAAGAATTTGAAAAGAGAAAAGGACTTTGAAAAGAACAAGGTGTGTGATGCGTGCAATCAGTCAAGCTCAAGTAAGATTCCCCCAAGATACTCATACATGTTATGATATGTTATGATATGATATGATATGATTATGAAAACTACATGTTAGATTAGGGCTAAGGATCTAGGAGGATACCTTATATGCCTATTATATGTGCTTGTAGACTTGCATGCTAGTACTAATCAGTCAGTGATAGGATAGCCTGTTTAGGTTATGCCTAATTGTATGAGCCTTTGAATTGCATGTACAGATTCCTGATCAGAGGATAGAACGGTTTGATTGGATTATGAGGGTTAGATTTTTCCATTGTCTGAATGTTGCTTGCTTTGTGCTTTGTGGGTTCTTAGTAATGTGAGCTAGCTTTTAAGTGGATATGCTAAGTCACATGTGGCACAAGCTCGATAATCTCAGAGTGATAGATTTGACCATATTGTGCAGCTCTTGTCTGAGTCCACCCGTTCTAGGGATGGGTCTCTTACTCGAAGGATTATCTGATCTCTATTGCATGTGGCTATATTCATAAGGTAGCTAGTTGACATTACTTGGAATCGTTCAGCAGTTGAGGAATGGGTGAGTACGTGAACCTAGGAAAGCATAGGATATGTTTCATTGGGTTAGTAGCGAGGCTCAGTGAGACTTGGGTGTGCCAGTTTGAGGAAGTGACTTGGAGGATTCAGGAGGATTGCTGAGGAAAGTATTGATATGTGTGGAAGGTAGTATTGGGCCCGTACTACTGAAAGCACAGGATCCTTACTCGAATCGGCGAGAGTCTTGGAGAATCTAAGAAGCTTCGGGGAGAAGTTTGGGACCCGGTTTGGGGACAGAGGATGTTCCAGTGTTCCAGCTTGGCCATTGGCAAGTGAGCTAGCAAGCGTGACAGGGTGTCAGACCCTGAAGGATATGATTTCCAAGAAGTTGCAGATGCGAGATTGACTTGGAGCGCCCTGGAAAGATAGGTTCGTGCTAGGTGTGTATAGTAGAGGGTCCCGGGAAGAGACCCATGACTTCTGATCATCAGGTAAAAGGCCAGCAGGGTCGGAGTCAGTGCAACGCGTATGAGAAAGAGCACAAGGGAGTTTGTCACTCCAAGGGTTTAGGCTGCTACAGGTGTAGCAGGGTTGATCATGACAGTTGAAGGTGATCAGTATTCCTCCAGATGTTGTGGGTATGTCATCTTCTACTGCTGCTAGATGGATGTTGGGAATGTTGGATTAATGTCTAAGTCCATAACTATATTTGGTATGTACTTGACCCGACCCGGCATGGTCCATTTGGGTTGCACTTCACCGACACAATTTATATGGATAATCTTTTGAGAATAGTATGTTTATGATTAATATTAATATATTATAAGTTCTAATATATTAATATGGAATCATATTATTTAATTAGTATTGATCAAGAATTAATTTATAATTAATTAAGTGATCAAAAGGAACTAATTAAATATGGACTCTTATATATATGGAATGGGCCAAGTTCATTTAGGTTGGGCTAAGCTTTCATGGATAGTCCATGGAGTGTTTAACCCATGGATCCTAGGAAATGAAAGGTCATGGGTATTAGGGTTGAACCCTAATCCTCCATACTATATAAAGATGTCTTTGGTTGGTGAAATAGGCACTAGTGTGGATACACTAAAGAAGGGCTAGCCAATTTCACTAGAGAGAACCAAGTAATCATATTCTCTAAAGTATTCCAAGGTGTCTTGGTGATTTGTGATTCCACTTGAGGCTTCCACACTATTGGGGCTAAGCTCTTAAAGCTTGAAGACATCAAGCTACATCAAGAGGTATGTATTCTATCTTGTTACATTCATAGTTTTTGTATGCTAGATTAGGATAATACCTTGGATGTTCTTATTTGCATGTATAATAGAGAAAACATAGATCCAAGGTATTTAGGGTTGCATGTACACTTAGGAAGTGTTAGAATGCACATAACCCAACAGTGGTATCAGAGCCACGGGTTGTTTTCTGTTATATTGATGCAAATATTTTATTTTCCAAGTTGAAAAAAAAAGGAAAAAAACATGAAGTTTGTCAAATTTTAAGATAATTACTTGTTCTTGTGAAAAACTAATTATTTGTAAAATTTGAATAATTTGCTTTATGAGTTGAATTAGGTCAAATTTAATAAAAGATAAAATGATATGATTATTTTATTAGTTTTAAAAGTTTGATCTAAAGAGTTTTATTTTTTGAAACCTCCATAAGTTATGGATATGAAAAGGTTTTTAAAAAAAAATTGATTCAAAGTTTTTATGGAGTTACAAAATTTGGTGTTAATGTTTTAAAGGATTCCATAACTTAAGAATAAGTTATGGATCACCAAAAGTTTTTTGTGTTACCTTGTTTTATGAGTGAATTTAGATTAATGAATAAAATTATGTGATAGTTGGTTTTAATCCAAATTAATCTAAAAGAAGTTCATAAAATGTGTTTATGTAACTTATAAGTCACATTTATGAATCTTAAAACTCATAAAAGTTGGCAAAGGTTACAAAAATGAAGAGTCTAGTTCTAATTAAAAGGTGTTATGACTCCATAATTTGTCCTCAAGTTATGGAGGACCAAGAGTCTCTTCATTAAATAATAAATTAAAAAAAAAAGTGTAACCTTAATTAATTCCATAAGTTATAAAATAAAGAAAAAGTTAATTCTTTTATTAGTTTAAAGTCTTCCATAACTTGTCCTCAAGTTATGGAACTTGAAGAGTTTTTGGATTAAAACTACTTTAAACACATAAGTTATGGAATTAATTAGTTTTGAATAGTTTCAAAACTTGCCCTCAAGTTTTGGAATTTGTAAAGTTTTCTCTTATGAATACTTTAATTCCAAGTTAGCCCTTAGAATTTTAAAAGTTAAAATTCAACCCTTATACTTTATAATATTATAAGTTAATAATATATATATATATATATGTATAAGAGTAAAGTCAGTCTTACCGCTAGTACGCCTCATTCACGAAGCCGGTCTATAAGGTGGGTATAAGGTTGTTGCCTATAAAATGGCAACTTAATGGGTGTCCACTCTCACCCACCGCTTGCTTGACCGGTGGAGGGTCGTTAGCCGAACGGGTTTGACAAGACTATAATTAACCCTTCATTAAAAGTATTAATGATAAATACTAAGTAACTAAACTCTTAATAATACCCAATCTTAGTTACTTAGAAAAATGTGAATAAGGTGCTAACCCATGAAATTACACTTTACACTTTGTCTAAGTCGTTAGTGGAGCGTGTGTGGTTAACCGGCACACTAACTTGGACTTAACAAGGTAGGTAAAGGCTGACTTAATATTTATCATAGTATCGATGGAGCGTGTGTGGTTAACCGGCACATCGATTGAGGGGTAATTTATTAAGGGTACCAAGTGATTTGCATGGTTACTTCACACCTTGTTTTGTGATCCTCGGCATCCCAGTCACAAAACCTGAAGGGCACACTCGAGATTGAAACATGCCTTTGAAAATTTCAATGAATCTCAAAGATCTAGGAGTTTCAAAACCAATTAAAACCTAATAATTCATTTCGTTTATCTTGGTGGAAATTGGTGAATCGTCATTCACCTACCTTCAAATATTTTATAGCTTGGATTACGGCATACCTCTTCTAAGTTATAAAATAGTTTGTTGGGTCCTAGCCTTAATATTTCATATTGGGTGTCATATTAAGGACTTTAAATCAACTATCTTGAATATCTCCCAAAAGATGTCTGTAATAGACACCTATGATCTTCCCAAATCTAGTGAAACAAGGTTTCCTAAATGAAGATGATGTCCTTTGGAAATCATACTTCTTTCACCTCCTCCAATTATTCTCCCCAACCCACAAGTTCTTGAAAAGTTTAAGGTCACTCAAGCCCTATTGGCAAGGCAAGGTCTAGGTGTGAGCACATCTTGGAGATGTAGTCACATATTGACAAGCCGGGAGAGTTGGGTGTCAAAGTCTTGAGAAAGTTGGTGGTTCAATCACTTTCTAAGTCACATAGTGAGTTCCTTTGGGACACCTATGAAACAGACTATGACAAGACCCTTAACGATCTTATCTATTTGCTAAGATCAACTTCCTAAAACTTTATGGACATTGACAATGATGACATTGGATATCCAGTAAAGCATTCTCTTCCCAATGGAAAGGGATCGGCCATAGTCAACTCGGTTGACCAAATGGTAAAGAGAAAAGCTAAGTCTGTGATAGTCTCGTGTACCATTATCAAAGGGTCCATATGTTTATATTGCCAAGGGAAGGGGCATTGGTTGCGAAGCTGCCAAATTTACCTAAGGATGTTAAAGTCAATAAGTTTGACTCTACTTCAGGTAAAGACCACTATCTAACTCTGTTAAGTTTCTATTCTGAGATTCCTGATACATGATGTGACTGGGTCACATGGTGATGTTTTAAGAATCAAAGAAAAGTGAAGAAACTTAAAGAAAGAATATGCTGAATCTGATGGCTTAGATGGATTTCTATCGCATAGTTTGAAGATCGGATTCTTGAGCAACTTCTTAGGAGTTATGAGATATTGCTTAGGAATAGATAACAACAAGTTTTCATATGGATTGTAAGGATAAGTTTTTCCGCAAAGTTTTAAAATAAAAGAAAAAATTTTTGATTTTATTTATTTTAAAATATCCTTACAATGGCTTTTGAGGAAAAATTGTTGCTTATATGATTCCATTAAAAGCAAGAGTGGAAATATGAAATTGATTCTTTCATTTGTGGTAATGTCTAGATTTACCAAATAAGGAAAGATTCTCATCACCCAAGTTTCAATTGGACCGGAACTTGGAATCATGCAAGTTGTATAGCATGATGAATGAGAACTTTCAAGTTTTGGAAAATTAAGACTAATTACTCGGCCACATGGATGTGTGAGTCAAGTAAAGGACTAAGGGATCGAGTACACATTCTTGTGCACTGATTAAGTCCACCACAAAAGATTGATAAGACTATTCGTCATAGTTTACTAAAGCTCAGTAAATATGATTATACTTACAAGCTTAAGTGTAACTCTGAGACATTGGAAAAGGTTCCAATGTATGGCAGGGCGAATAAGAAGAATCAAATTAGGCAGAAGGATAAAAGTTTCTCATATCTGAAAAGATGGGAGAGTACTTTAGTATCAGTTTTGTGATCATCTTAATGATTAAGAAACCATATCAAAATTAGTTCTCTAAGGAAATCTTAGTGCATTCTTATGACTAAGAAGAGGAACTTGAATTGTTGAAATGGTTAAATCAAGAAGATGAGTCATACTTCGTTCCAATACAAGTCTTAGAGTCATACTCCAAGATTGTCATTTGAGTGACATGTCTTAAAGAAGGTTTAAAACACTTGTCAAATGTAAGAGTAAAAATTTTCTACTCTTGTACATTTGAAATTGGTAAGTTGTGATGTTTTGGATAAAACAAAGACCAACTTAGGCCAATTGGGTAAAGTGTTTTTCTTGATTAGAATCCGCACTATCTCTTGGATGTTTGACAAGGGAGTCTTATATGTCAAGAGGACAGTGGGAGTCTTAAAGGTCTTGAAAGTCTCAAGAAATAATCAAGAATAAAACCTGAAGTTCTTCACTAGCACACGACTTGAGGTTTATAACCTATCGTGTTGACATATCTGTGCCCATTCCAGTTAAAGTTGGCTTTGCATATGAGTTCTTAGAGTTCTCAGTTTGTTGCATAACAACTTGGAAGCAATGGCAGGCCCTTGAGCTGCCAGGTGGCAAGAAGTTAAGATTGAGTTCAATCCATATGGTTTTGGATTTGTCATTATCTTTGTCTTGTGATTATGGTTTGACAAATTCATATGGGTAGGAACTCATACACCATATAAATCTAAGTGTCATAAGGTTTCTCTCCGATTCATGAAAATGATGGTGAGGAAACGCTTTCACTAAGTAGATTTTACGAAGATATCAATTGTGTTAATTGCATTTTCAAAAGTCGTTAGTGGAGCGCGTGTGGTTAACCGGCACACTAACATGGACTTGTGAGAAATGGCAAATGCCTAAGCAATTGAGACCATGATTACGGTATCCCTTTTCATGGTTCTTGAAATTGCTTAGACACACAGGTGAGCTATCTACGGAAAGGGTGTGTGAATCTAAATTTCAGATTGTCCAGCTGATTTCTGAGTACATGTCAAAGCTAGTGGGAGCATAAGTGTTATGCTAATAATCATCATGTTAGTGGGAGCATGATAATTATGATAAGTATTGCAAGTTAGCAATGTTAATTATAGAAAACAAAAGTTTCAATTGGGAAAAAGTTGTTTTGCTATAATTAAGGGAGAGGAAATTATGCTTCATCTCAAATCTATAAGCTTAGATCGTGAGGTTTTAATCATTTAGTCAAGGATATATATGAATTTCATGTTGGAATGGCTCAACATAAGGAAATTCTGTATATGGGTCCATTATTTGCGTTCTAAAATTCGATTATGATTACGGCATCCCTTTTCATAATCTGAATTATGAGAACTTGGCAAATTGAAATGGAAATATTATAGCAAAAGACTGGTTTAGTCTTTATGTAAGACATCATGAATCGTGTCCCATATGCTTCGGATATAGGATCGATTACATGTGCTATATTCATCCGTTCTAAAATTTTCCAAAATGTCTGGGGCATTAAGAAGGGAAAAGGTTTAGAACTGGATATGACTAAAAGGATTAAACAATTGTCGAGGACAATCTAAGGTTTACCAAAGATTGGTTACTCAAGGACAATTGGAAGTATAGTAATAATTCTGGAAGGACCATATTGACATAATCTGTAAGGAGGCAACTCTTGTTCAGAAGTGATAGTCAAAATGGAATCTGGAAATGTTTCAAAGTTAGAATTTTCAATCTGTGTAAGATTAAGGAAACTTAATGCAAGAAGGATATTTCCAAGGAGTTGATCTCCTTTGGAATACTCTGTAATGATTGTTGCCAAGTCTTTATGACTTTGTGCATAATCATTACGGGAGGATCAATGCATATAAGTTTAGAATCTAACAGATTTCAGTAAATGGCATGAATTTGGAATTCTTGCATTTGCGGTAAGGATTTGGGAGTGTGAAAAGAGAATCATTGAAGTTATGTTCAATTGATCTAGTTCACAAAATAAAGATCATAGACAAACATAGTATGCATACTTGGTGTGTGGCATGACTAGTGTTTAAGAAAACATAGTGTACATGCTTGGAGCATGGGACAACTATTGTTTTAAATTCAAGAATAAAGTTGATAGCTGAAACAGTATACAATGAATAATGTGTAATCATATGGTGATAAATAAAAGGTGTTTTATTTATGTTCAAAGGGTTGATACCATATTGGATTCAATTATTATTGTGTTTTATTTTGCATGTTTTGACTTCCCGAATAAACTGGGTTATTCTTCCTAAATGACTAAGTTATTCAAACATCCACAGTCGGTCATATGTTGGAAGTAGATATGAATTAAGACTGTCATGGGTTGGCTTGTAGAGGTCTAAGGTGTTGGACAAAGGGCTACAACACTCATGAGTGCTCATAAGTTCTGAGTATTGGATTCAACCCGCGCTCATTGGAATCACTTCATGGATTTTATCACGAGTGATCATGAGACAATAATATCTTATATTCTTCAAACCTAGAGATATGAGTTGTTACTATGAGTTGGTTGTACATTGATTGCACGAAAACGCATTTGGTAACTCGGTGCTATAAAACGTGCCTTTGTGTATGATTCAACAAGTAGTAGAACAAGCCATATGAGTCGAAGTTTATCCATTCCTTTTACCTTCGGGATAAAAGCGATATCTGTGGGCCCCTCGATGATTTGATGATGACAAATGGAAGTGCTCGGCCGGGCCAGGACTGATTTGATTTGTTCAATTAGTCAGTCGTCATAAATCGGAAATCGGGAAACAACAAATGGACAGAGAGAATGATTATAATCCATGTCTCAGTCCAGATGATATCTAGAATGGAGGAATATATGATCCCTTATCTAATGGACAAGTTCGTTGACAAGATCAGAGTTCGACAGCAGCTTTAAGAGCTACGATTGCCAGTTAGGTTTGAAGTCATATGCAATAATAGTTTTAGACTTATCCAAGTGGGAGACTGTTGGATTAATGTCTAAGTCCATAACTATATTTGGTATGTACTTGACCCGACCCGGCATGGTCCATTTGGGTTGCACTTCACCGACACAATTTATATGGATAATCTTTTGAGAATAGTATGTTTATGATTAATATTAATATATTATAAGTTCTAATATATTAATATGGAATCATATTATTTAATTAGTATTGATCAAGAATTAATTTATAATTAATTAAGTGATCAAAAGGAACTAATTAAATATGGACTCTTATATATATGGAATGGGCCAAGTTCATTTAGGTTGGGCTAAGCTTTCATGGATAGTCCATGGAGTGTTTAACCCATGGATCCTAGGAAATGAAAGGTCATGGGTATTAGGGTTTAACCCTAATCCTCCATACTATATAAAGATGTCTTTGGTTGGTGAAATAGGCACTAGTGTGGATACACTAAAGAAGGGCTAGCCAATTTCACTAGAGAGAACCAAGTAATCATATTCTCTAAAGTATTCCAAGGTGTCTTGGTGATTTGTGATTCCACTTGAGGCTTCCACACTATTGGGTCTAAGCTCTTAAAGCTTGAAGACATCAAGCTACATCAAGAGGTATGTATTCTATCTTGTTACATTCATAGTTTTTGTATGCTAGATTAGGATAATACCTTGGATGTTCTTATTTGCATGTATAATAGAGAAAACATAGATCCAAGGTATTTAGGGTTGCATGTACACTTAGGAAGTGTTAGAATGCACATAACCCAACAGGGAATACGTATCGCTTTGGAACTGTGAGTGAGTTTGGATAAGTCAGACCTCGGTTCGGATTTCCTACTAGTGTTTGGGTTATCAAGGATCATATATGCCATCATGTGTGCCGGAAGGTCCTTGATAACCCACAGAGGGTCGCAACTTGCGGAGTGGGTTCCGCGTGTACCGTTATCATTTCGGATCTTTGTCGAGATATGTGCAAGAGTATTGTTTGGAAGATCTTCGGTCAGGGTTAGAGTGATAGTTTGTGACAACCTGAAAATTTTTGCTTTATAAGCTCAGTCAGTCAACTTAACTGAGTGTCAGACTCATTGGTAATGAGTTCTAGCATTGTTGAAGGTCATTCTAAGGAGATTGGGCATAATACACTCAAGGAATGAGTGCTAGGAAATACCAGCTAGAACCATGGAACAATGGTCAAGCCTAAAACACCAACTTCATGAGTTCACGGCCACCACATTGGAGTTTATGGCCGTAAACTCCATGTGGTCCGTAAACTCACCCCATATATACAAGATTTGGCCATTTATTTCATGTCTTCCCTTCCTTGGCCGATTTTCCTTCAAATCCTCTCAAATATCATCAAGACTTTCTTCCAAGATCTTCAAAAGATGTAAGTATTCTTCCTAGATATGTTGATACATCTCTTAATCTAATATCCTTACATGATTTCATCCATGGAAATCACTCTTTTCTTAGATCTTCAAGTTTCACCAAGAACACACACTAGTGTTCTTGGGTAAAACCAACCATTTCAAGCTTCTAGATCGTAAGTACTCTTCCTTATACTTTATATCTAGTTAGGACACATGCTTAGAGACTTGAAACATACACTTTCCCAAGAACATCTTGAGTTTACGGCCCAAAATCTCCCTTGGCCGTAAACTCAATGTTGAAGCATGTATGGACCATAAACCCTATAAGATGCAAATCTAGTGACCCATAACCCTTCCTTGATGATTGAAGGACCTTAAACTTCACTCAAATACAAAAATGATTATGAGTTTACAGCCGTAAACTCCTTTGGGCCATAAACTCATCAAAAGCCTCAATGAAGGTGGGTCTTTCTCATCCTTGTGTAGAGCAAAAAGTCCCTCAAGCTTCCCTAGCCTTCAAACCAACACTTATGCATGTTTGACCATGAGTTTACGGCCGTAAACTCCTTTGGGCCGTAAACCCATGGTAGTAAACTCATGTTAGAGTCATTCCACCTACCTTAGTCCAATCACATGTGATTCCAACACATGGTCAAAGTGTTTCCTAGTCCCGGAAGGTGTTTCCTTTCATATAGTTGCTTATAAACACTATATTCATGCCAATATATGTTATTTAGGACTTGTTAAGTTTCGGTACTTCATTCGTGGAACTTCTTATCCTTATACGCGTATTCGTTGAATCACCCACATCAGGTGAGTTCATACCCCTTAATGAATCTTTTAAGTGTTTTAAATTCTTTTAAGCGGGGAATACAAGTTGAGCACAATGATAATTGTGTAATTATTTGTTATAAACATCTTTAAAAATGTTACTCATGTCTTCTATAAGTGGTCAAAACATTTCTAAAACTATTTTACAGTTATGTTGCTTTATAGTTTAACAAAACTCCGTTTTTAAAGTACTAGAATAACTTGGTAGTAAAATGAGTCTTTTCAATAACAGTTCAAGTAGAATACTAGTAAACTATAATGGGTATAGTTTAAGGGTTCGGTTCATACTAGATACAATACATGATAACAGAAAGAACATACTAAAATACTATAACAAGAGAAGATACTAAGATACTATAACAGAACGAACATACTAAGATGTTATAGCATGGCACTATTACAGGAACTAATTATACCAATGAATCACTAACACAGTGTTCTAAACAAAAGGTGATAGTTATATTGGGTATACATGATCACATAATTTTAAAGTGGATGTTCATGGCTTGCAATTGATTGCAAAGGTCGCATTTGGGTCCCAGAATCTTTTGACAGGGAGAGCGTTTAGTATGGGATCTAGCCATCACATTATACCTTAATAACCAATTTAAGGCATTTAGTACAATAATAGTTACTATATACAATACTACAGTACTTACATTTTACAAACGACAAACAGAACAGTCGGGTCTAGTAAAATATGTAGAAAGGGACCATAATGCTAACCTTATGATTCCTTAATGTATACATCAAGATATATATATATATATATATATATATATATATATATATATATACATATATATATATATATATAGGATCCGACAGGTAATAAGATGTGTGTTTTCCGCTTCATTTCCAGTTCCTTGTTTGGTTGTGGGCTTAGAGCAGATTCGTTCACCCTATTATCTATTCGATTATATATATATATATATATATATATATATGTGTGTGTGTGTGTGTGTGTGTGTGTTCCGTACACATTAAGTCGTCATAAGGGGTACCAGGTATGGGTCAAGTCATAGGACACTAATTCAATGCACAGTTCTCTAGTACAATGCATACTTTTCAAATCAGAACTTTTGGCATACAAAACTAGAAACTTATCAGTAAAGGGTTTAATCCATTTTATTAAACCAGTGTAAACTTAAAGGACTTTAGGTGATTGACTCTATAATACCTTAGTTTATACATCATGGTTATATATCATTAGTACCCAACAGGTAGTTGGATGTGTGTTTTCCACCTTATTTCATGTTCCTTGTTTGGTTGTGGGCTTAGGGCAGATTCACCCAATCAACTATCTATTCGATATTAGATTATATATAGCCAGTATAAACTAAGTGATTATAGAAGTAATCATAGTGGTCACTATTTTATTATAAGAAATATGGGTTTTCTTAAATGATCTTTTCATTAAATGTAAAGGAACTATTAAAATTAACTCCATGAGTAACAAGTGAATACGCCAAGGTTATATACAACGAGGATCTAACAAACAATGGGATGTGTGCTATCCGCCTTACTTCCTGTCATTGTTTGGTTGTGGGCTTAGGGCAGATGCGCACAATTGATTGTTTGTTTACTCTGAGTTTTATATAAATTGTATCCATTTAATACTCATAGAAAGGATTGTAGAATCATTTTTATGTATCTTTCATCAAAGTAGGAAATATAGAATTTCTGGAGGAATAGGCGAACTTTTCTAAAAACAGAACTTATAACTTACTACATTTCAACTACATTTTTCAACAACTTTCTACAACTTACACATCACTAAACTCTAATGAACTCACTAGCTTAATTGCTGATAAACCCTTTCAAAGAACTTGTATTTTCAGGAAACTAGTACACAGGTACTCGCTCTGGGAAATCTGAACATGGAGCAGTATAGCTTCAAGTCTTGTTTTGTTATTTCCTTATGTACTCTATGTTTTGTGAACACAAACTTTGTAAACACTTTCTTTCTAATCAAATGGTTGTTCATTACTTGCTTACTATGATACATGTCTTGTGATAGTAAACATGACGTCCTCCACCCCCAAACGTTTCCGCCATTCCGATTTTGGGGTGTGACATAGTTCTCCAGTGCAGTCATCGTTTAAGGGGTTCTATCATTGTCCAGGTGTGGTCGACACCTATCTATGGATGAACTTTGGTGTTCAAGGCACTACCATTGCTGGGGAAGGACTGGTAGCATGAAGATAGTGGAATCAATTGCGGGTGTTAGATGTATAAGTGTTCAAACATTGGATGTTCAAGAGGAATGTACTTTTGCATGGGTTATGATCAGTTAGAGTTCAATAGTGCTGCAAGATTGAAAGTGAGGGCGAGGATTCATCAGCCAGAGTGAGAATTAAGGTCTCTAATGGTCAGCATGATAGGTGGATTGAGGTGTCAGACTGGACCAGATTTCAAGAGTACTCATCAAGACTTCTGTAACACCCCAAGTTCAAAAGTGCAAGTTCAGGGTTCTTGGTGTAATTAAGGAAGATCGAATCGGTGAGTCTATGGATAGACTCGGCGAGTCGAGTCGCAATTTGGTCATGTGCTAAGTGACTGACTCAGCGAGTCGGCGGCTAGACTCGGTGAGTCAGTGCTGGATTGAGAAACCCTAATTCCTGGGGTTTGCACCTTATATAAGGAACCTTAAGTCCCACCCCAGCCTCTTTAGCACTCCCTTTGATGTCCAGAAACTTTCCCCATCGATTTCAAACCCTAAATTGAGAGTAAGAGGGATTTAAGTGTGTTTTGGAGCATGGAGAAGAAGGATACTTGAAGCAAGAGTTGGTGTGATCATAGAGGAGTGAAGTGGATCTGATTTCCTTGCTTGTTGGCATCAGATTAAAGGTAAAAAGTTGTTGCCTTGACTTTGTTGTGTTTAGATGGTTCATGAATGAAGTTTTAGGGCTAAATTGTCATATATGGGCCTCTTTCCGAGTATTGGGCTCAGATCGGTGGTTGATACTACAGATCTAGACTGGTCCTGACTCATGAATCTGGAAAGTGATAGCTTTGGGGCTTGATTGAGAGTGTCCTTGCCTTAAACCTTCACTTTAGCTTGAGCAGAGCTTGTTGAGCCTTGCATGCACGTAAAGTTGGAAACTTTATGTGTGGATCTGGCCCTAGGAGTCCAGATCTATGTATTGGAAGCAATGGTTTGGCCTGTGATCATCTGAATGAAGGTATTAGGTATGGACTCGACGAGTCTGGGAGATGACTCGACGAGTCGGACTAGAGATTTGGCATGAATCGCGTAGTAACTCGGCGAGTCACATGGGTGTACTCGACGAGTTGGATGAAGATAGGCAGGAACTCAACGAGTTGGAAGAACAACTCGGCGAGTCTGTTGAAGATTGCCTTAGGCTCGCCGAATCTGTTCTAGGACTCGGCGAGTTTGGTCGAGGATTCCTAACCTTTTCTGGTTATGTCGTGAATCGGTGAGTCGAAGGATGACTTTGTGAGTTGAGCATGAAGAGACTCAGAGTTTGTTGGACTCAGCGAGTCTTGGGGCGACTCGGCGAGTTGAGTCGTGATATGAGAGTTTTGAGTATGGGAACTCGACGAGTCAACGGGTTGACTCGACGAGTAGGGTCAACCAGGACGGTTGACTTTGAC
Source organism: Lactuca serriola (assembly GCF_051521515.1). Classification (NCBI taxonomy): domain Eukaryota; kingdom Viridiplantae; phylum Streptophyta; class Magnoliopsida; order Asterales; family Asteraceae; genus Lactuca; species Lactuca serriola. Next base: position 120,681,430 of record NC_136414.1, read on the forward strand.
TGAGGACTTGGACTTTGACCAAGGGTTGACCAGTTGACTCCCAGGGGTATTTTGGAAATTATTGGTATTTATTGATTTGGTTTTTGGTAATGATCAGTGGCGGAGTTCGTGCTGGTGGTCGGAGCAGCGTGATCTTATTTTTCAGTCGGCAGTTACAGGTGAGTTATCCTCACTATACTGACAGGGTCTACGGCACCAAGGCCGGCCCTCTATCGGATGGAAATTCGGGTATTGTTGGCTTGTTATTTCTTTGCTATGTTTGCATCCTGGTAGTTAGGATGGTATACATTAGGGACCTGGTTAAGGTCAGTATCCTGATAGTTAGGATGGTATATGTGTGACCGGAAGGTCTTATGTGCTAATAGGGTATGAGATATATGTTGATAGATGTTATGAGAGTTGTATGTGTTAAGTTACGTTATGAGAAGTATGTTATGGACCTGAAGGTCATCAAGTTATACGCGGTTATATGATATGTATGTGCTATGTATGTTATGTATGATAAGGACCGGAAGGTTAATATGATATGGACCGGAAGGTCAACAGAGTATGGACCGGAAGGTCAATAGAGATATGGGATGGAAATTCCCTGAGACATTCGGATCGGTAGATCCCATGGAGTCATGGCCTGGAAGGGTGTGTGTGTTGTTATGGCCTGGAAAGGCGTATGTGGTGTATGTAGTATTTTGGGGGTAATTCACTAAGCTTTCGGGCATACAGTTGTGGTTTAATGTTTCAGGTACTTCAGGAGATCGTGGCAAGGCAAAGGCATGATCGTACTGCTCCTCGTGTTTATGTTTTATGATATGGATCTGGGAAAACTACTCTGATAATAAAAGTATTGAAAACCTTTTTGTAATAAATTAATGAAAGTGGGTTGTTTTTTAAAAGTTTAAATTGGTTTGAATTTTTACGGCGTTACAAGTTGGTATCAGAGCCTTGGTTTGAGTGAATTGGAGGAACATTCATGTGAATCCAGTCTCAAATCAAGGAGAGTTTTCAAAAGAGAATTTAAAATGGTTTTCAAAAATGAATAAAGGAGGACGCGGAGGTACGATCAGCCGGAGCCAGTAAGTAGACCCCAAAATAACATACAAAGTTATTTGATTATGTGATATGTTAGAACAGCATGCTAGTACTAGGCTAGGGATCTTCAGGAAATGCATAATAGAATTGCTTGATTTCATGATGCCTGCTAACCTAGGTTTCCTGTTATGAGAGGTAGTTATCAGTTCCTCTAGAGGTGAGGATGGAGTGCTTGCCATGTATGTGTTTATCGCTAGGGTGTTGTGGTAATACTTGATACAAATATGGGTAGGTGTGGAAAGTAGTATGGGCCCGTACTACTGAAAGCATAGGACCCATACGCATATCAAGGAAGTTACAACCCCTAGGTTCAGGTTGGGAGTTGGTTCCCGGGTTATTGGGGAAGCATTTGATTTTATGGCGGTGTATTTCCAGTATGGTGGTTACGAGGCGTGTTGGGGGTGGATCCGGGTCAGGATCGAGATCAGGAGAGGACGGTCAGGGTGGATCAGCGCCACCCGAGGTCATTGGTCGGATGAGCACGGATGAGTTGGATGCCAGGATTCGTGAGATCCTGCATGATGAGATTGTTGCTATGTTTAGGGCGGAGATGTCGGAGATGTTTGGGTCGATCAAGACCGCCATGATTGAGTACTTTGATGAGCGCTATGCAGCTCTTGCAGAGGCGGTTGTCGCAGCAGCTACAACAGCTGTATCAGTGGCAGGGGGAGTAACCGATCGAGGTTTTCAGTATCGGGACTTCGATAATACAAAGCCTCCTACTTTTGATGGAGTTCAGGATCCGAACATTGCTATGAGGTGGTTGTTGGACATGGAGGGTTGTTTCTTCATGTGTTCATGCCCTGCATATCAGAGGGTGAGGTGTGCTCTGAACCTTTTAAGGCTCGGGGCAAAGGATTGGTTGAGGTTGAGTATGGGATCGTATTTCGATGCGCAGCGGGCTGCGGTTACATGGGAGCAGTTCCGAAAGATGTTCACTACCCGTTATGTTCCACAGGTTGAGAGGGAGAGGTTAGCTCAGGAATTCTTGGAACTGGAGCAGGATTCGGAGTCGGTGACGGAGATCACCAGGATGTTCACTGAGAGGGCGATGTTTTGCCCTGAGTTTGTTTCGGAGCAACGTCAGATGTTCCGATATCTGAGTATGCTAAAAAGGGATATCATGCAGTTTGTGTCTACGCAGAGGTGCGAGACCTTACTGGAGTTGCAGGCGGCCATTCTGCGGCGTGAGTTGGAGATTGAGTTACAGTTAAGAGAGCAGAGGCAGGCCCCGGTGCAGTCGCAGTCGGCGCTGAAACGGTCCAAGACCGTTGATTCTAGGTTAGACAGTCAGAGCGGCCGTACTTGTGAGAAGTGCGGGAAGGGTCATACCGGGGTTTGTAGGTTTGTTGGTGCATGTCGTAAATGTGGAAGAGTGGGTCATTATGCGAGGGAATGTCGTCAGTCAGCCTCGGTTCAGGATATGAGGATTTGTTATCAGTGTCATCAGGTTGGCCAGATAAGGGCCAACTGTCCACAGCGAGTTTCGAGGCCAGTGCAGGTTCCAGCACCGGCCACTTTGAGAAATACTGGCGGGGAACAGGGTGGAGCGGAGCTTCCGAGGGCTCAGGGGCGCATCTTTCAGCTCACAGCAGAGGGGGTCAGGGCAGAGTTGGATGCGGTTGCAGGTATGTTTTCGTTTCATTGTTGTTTGGTTATCTGGTTATTTTGTGGTGTTGCATTTTATTTACCATTCTGCGTGTTTCATGGGTTGGTTGAAATTAATAGTAGTCAGGAGTGTAAGTGGTCAGCATCCAAGGGATTGATGGGCAGAAATTGGTCGTATGGTCTTGATGTCAGGTAGGGATAAGATTTAGAACCGGAAAACCAGACCGGAACCGGAATCGGACCGGAACCGGAACCGTCCGGTTCTAATAGTTCCGGTTTCGGGTTTAAAAATTGGCTTTATCCGGGTTCCGGATAATCCGGGTTTGTGTCCATCGGGTCCGGGTAAACCGGGTCTATAAACCGGAACCGGTTTTTGGAACCGGAACCACTTTTAGGGCCGGAACCGGTTTTTGTGAAACGTTTAAGAGATACATATCTCATTCGTTTCAACTCGGATTGACATAAACTTTTTTCCAATATGTAGTTTAGAGTTTGTACATGATTTTAGACTATAAATTTGTCATTTTTAGTTTTATATTCATTGACTTACACTCCCCCAAAGTCGAGATATCAAAGCTGGAAGTTTTTAGTTTTTTAGTTTTTTTGTATTCGGTGAAAGTTCTAAAACACGTATATCTAATTCGTTTGAAGTCGGATTGACATGTGGTTTTTCCAACATATAGTTTAGAGTTTGTACATGATTTAGACTATAAATTTGTCATTTTTAGTTTTATATTCATTGACTTACACTCCCCCAAAGTTGAGATATCAAAGCTGGAAGTTTTTTGTTTTTTAGTTTTTTTGTATTCGGTGAAAGTTTTAAAACATGCATATCTAATTCGTTTGAAGACGGATTGACATGTGGTTTTTTTCAACTTGTAGTTTACAATTTGTACATGAGTTTAGACTATAATTTTGTCATTTTTGGTTTAATATTCAATGATTTACAGTCCTCCGAAGTCGGGATATCAAAACTGAAAATTTTCAACTTTTCAACTATTTGTTTTTGTAATTTGTGTTCTGTGAAAATGTTAACACATGCATATCTCATTTGTTTAAAGTCGGATTAACATGAGGTTTTTTCTAGAGTGTATTTTAGAGTTTGTACATGATTTTAGACTATAATTATGTTAATTTTGGTTTCTTATTCAGTGAGTTACAATCCCCCAAAAGTCGGGGATATCAATATGAAAATTTTCAAAATTCAACCCACTAAGTAGTAAGTAATTACCAAAAAATTCTGGTTTTTCCGGTTCTAAACCCACTTTATTCGGTTCCAACCTACCCACTTTGATGTTTCCGGGTTTTTCGGTTCTAGACCCACTTTACCCGGTACCGTACCCGGAACCGAACCGAAATCGGTTCCTATATACCGGTCCGGTTTCCGGTTCTACAAAATACCGTTAACCGGTTTCGGGTTTTCCGGGTCCGGGTTTGGACCCACTTTCATCCCTAATGTCAGGTATAGCATTTGCAATTTGAGGAGTGTTCAGCTGAGGATCGAACTCGCTTAGAGTTCGAGATGTGCGATGACAGGATGTGATTTAGCGAAGGTTGCCTGTTTTAGAGGAACTCAGTTCATGGATAAGGGGAATATGTTGAGTGAGGTTGTTTAAGTGATGCCGGTTGGGCCACCGGTGGTTGGAAGTCAGTGCTCCAAATGGGAAGAAATGGAAAATTTTCAGGAGGATCGTTAAGCGTTAGAGTTTGATTAGCTGTTTCGGATCCAGCAGTGTTTTAGCCGGCCAAGAGTGTGGGCTGGTATGAGTAAGTGACAGATCGATGGGGCGGAGTACAGACCAAGGATTCTGGGAAGGGTGATTGGTTGTTGTGAGGCCTAGGATTAGACCGAGATCTGTGTATATGGAATGGAGTTGGAGTTCGGAACCCCTAGAGGGCTAGAATAGTATGTATGGGAGAGATTCCCGGGAGGAACGGCTCGGGATGATGTATGGATATTTTGAGCGGACCAGGGAGACTGAAGGCTGAAAGGCGTATCAGTCAGGCCGGAAGGCATACCGATCAGGCCGGAAGGCGTATCAGTCAGGCCGGAAGGCATACCGGTCAGGCCGGAAGGCGTACCAGTCAGGCCGAAGGCCTGGTAAGGTGGTCCAGTCATGCTGGAGACTCTGTATGCGTTAGTGGATCTATATGCAGAGAATGGGTGATTATGTCATCATGCAATAGCAACAATAGGTCTGGCCCCGGGTTTTGATCATGTTAGTGAAAGGTGGGGTATGGACTTCGATAGTCCTTGTGATCAGATTCAGAGTATATGTGATGCACAAAATAGCGATTACTCTACAAGGGATAGTGTAGAGTGGAGTGTGAGCACCGTGGCACTTTTCTGAAGTGGCAAGGTTGGCAAGTAGATTTCCTTGGATAAAGAGAAAGGAAAGGTAGGTAACTCCGGGAGGGAGTGTTGGATCACGAAAGTGAAAGCAGTAGTGAGAATGGATGATTGAGAGTATTTCAATTATGGTTGTTGAGCACTGGGATTGTACCAGTGGTATGGAAACACATCCGGGTTGGGTGTTTGATGAGGTTGCGGAAGGATTTCCAGTAGTGTAGGACCAGAGGATTTCGGAACGGATGCAAGGAGGGAGCCTTGGATTTTCTATATGGTTGTAATTAGGAGGTGATGTATGTAGTAATAATTCATCCCAGGGATGTCTGGAGGTATCGTCAGCATGTCGGGATTTCCACCCCGAGGATGTTAGAGCAAGTCCAGCATGCGTATGTGATTGTAGGGGAGAGCTCAAGGGAGTTGCTAGGGAGCTGAAGGATGTACCGTCCTGTCAGCTCAGAAAGAAACAAGTTGGATTCGGAAAGGAAAGTGGGATAAGTCCCAGAAGTGAATTCGATAAAGGATATGCCAGTCGAGGAAGGGGGTAGCAGCCGGGTACCGGGTCAGGACTCGGTGGTCCAGGGGGATGTCTAGCTTCGTAAGGGTCAAGTGATTATTGTGTTTTGCAGTGATGAAAGTATCATCGGGTGATCGTTGGTTAATAAGGGTCGTTACCAGAGAAAGAAGTCGGTGGCCGGCTTGAATCAGCTGTCATAACTCTGGAAGGAAAGGGTTGGACTTTATAGGGGTTGATAGTAGTGTTCGGAGGAACCTGGGTCGTTTGACACCAGGAGGTGCATTGTGGGAGTATTATCTGCAATTGTGTGTTGTAGCAGGCTTCGAGGACAAAGCCTAATTTAAGTGGGGGAGAATTGTAACACCCTAAGTTCAGAAGTGCAAGTTCAGGGTTCTTGGTGTAATTAAGGAAGATCGACTCGGTGAGTCCATGGATAGAATCGGCGAGTCAAGTCGCAATTTGGTCATGTGCTAAGTGGCTGACTCGGCGACTCGGCGGCTAGACTCGGCGAGTCAGTGCTGGAATGAGAAACACTAATTCCTGGGGTTTGCACCCTATATAAGGAACCTTAAGTCCTACCCCAGCCTCTTTAGCACTCCCTTTGACGTCCAGAAACTTTCCCCATCGATTTCAAACCCTAAATTGAGAGTGAGAGGGATTTAAGTGTGTTTTGGAGCTTGGAGAAGAAGGATACTTGAAGCAAGAGTTGGTGGGATCATAGAGGAGCGAAATGGATCTGATTTCCTTGCTTGTTGGCATCAGATTAAAGGTAAAAAGTTGTTGCCTTGACTTTGTTGTGTTTAGATGGTTCATGAATGAAGTTTTAAGGCCAAATTGTCATATATGAGCCTCTTTCTGAGTATTGGGTTTAGATTTGTGTTTGCTACTACAGATCTAGACTGGTCCTGACTCATGAATCTGGAAAGTGATAGCTTTAGGGCTTGATTGAGAGTTTTCTTGCCTTAAACCTTCACTTTAGCTTGAGCAAAGCTTGTTGAGCCTTGCATGCACGTAAAGTTGGAAACTTTATGTGTGGATCTGGCCCTAGGAGTCCAGATCTATGTATTGGAAGCAATGGTTTGGCCTGTGATCGTCTGAATGAAGGTATTACGTATGGACTCGACGAGTCTGGGAGATGACTCGACGAGTCGGACTAGAGATTTGGCATGAATCGCGTAGTAACTCGGCGAGTCACATGGGTGTACTCGACGAGTTGGATGAAGATAGGCAGGAACTCAACGAGTTGGAAGAACAACCCGGCGAGTCTGTTGAAGATTGACTTGGGCTCGGCGAGTCTGTTCTTGGACTCGGCGAGTCTGGTCGAGGAGTCCTAACCTTTTTTGGTTAAGTCGTGAATCGGTGAGTCGAAGGATTACTCGGTGAGCTGAGCATGAAGGGACTCAGAGTTTGTTGGACTCGACGAGTCTTGGGGCGACTCGGTGAGTTGAGTCGTGATATGAGAGTTTTGAGTATGGGAACTCAACGAGTCAAGGGGTTGACTCGACGAGTAGGGTCAACCAGGAAGGTTGACTTTGACTGAGGACTTGGACTTTGACCAAGGGTTGACTAGTTGACTTCCAGGGGTATTTTGGTAATTATTGGTATTTATTGATTTGGTTTTTGGTAATGATCAGTGGCAGAGTTCGTGCCGGTGGTCGGAGCAACGTGATCTTATTTTTCAGTCGGCAGTTACATGTGAGTTATCCTCACTATACTATCAGGATCTACGGCACCAAGGTCGGCCCTCTATCGGATGGAAATCCGGATATTTTTGTTATGTTTTTGCTTTGCTATGTTTGCATCCTGGTAGTTAGGATGGTATACATTAGGGACCTGGTTAAGGTCGGTATCCTGATAGTTAGGATTGTATGTGTGTAACCGGAAGGTCTTATGTGCTAATAGGGTATGAGATATATGTTGATAGATGTTATGAGAGTTGTATGTGTTAAGTTACGTTATGAGCAGTATGTTATGGACTGGAAGGTCATCATGTTATATGCAGTTATATGATATGTATGTGCTATGTATGTCATGTATGATAAGGATCGGAAGGTTAATATGATATGGACTGGAAGGTCAATAGAGTATGGACCGGAAGGTCAACAGAGTATGGACCGGAAGGTCAACAGAGATATGGGATGGAAATCCCCTGAGACATTCGGATCGGAAGATCCCATGGAGTCATGGCCTGGAAGGGCTTATGTGTTGTTATGGCCTGGAAAGGCATATGTGCTGTATGTAGTATTTTGGGGGTAATTCACTAAGCTTTCGGGCTTACAATTGTGGTTTAATGTTTCAGGTACTTCAGGAGACCATGGCAAGGCAAATGCATGATCGTACTGCTCCTTGTGTTTATGTTTTATGATATGGATCTGGGAAAAATACTCTGATAATAAAAGTATTGAAAACCTTTTTGTAATAAATTAATGAAAGTGGGTTGTTTTTTAAAAGTTTAAATTGGTTTGAATTTTTACGGCGTTACAACTTCCGACGATGGGAGATCTCAAGGTTTAGTCGGTGAATAATCGCTAGCATTGGTAAGCATAGGTTGTCATCAGTGGGATATTAGAATGCGAGAATGATTGGGGATCCTTCAATTCTCGCGTGCCGTGAAGACTTAGTCGAATCTAAGTGGGGAAGAGAATTTTTGTAAAGTTCTCCAAATGCGAATTCTGGTTGCGCGAGGTGCAATCTCTTGTGCACCTTGTCAACCGGAGAGTATTCTGGTCGATCCGGCCAAGATAGAGGTCGTGATGTAGTGGGAGATTCCAAGGTCTCCAACTGAGATTCGGAGTTTCCCAGGTCTAGCGGGTTATTACCAGAGATTTATACGGAACTTCTCTGAGATTGTGGTTCCTTTGACCCGACTGACCAAGAAGTCGTTGGCCTTTCACTGGGGGCCTGAGCAGCAGGCAGCCTTCGAGACTCTTAGACAGCAGGTTTCGGGAACCAGGTTAGAGCTCTAGATAGGATTCAAGTTTAGTTGGGTGTTAGGTCGAGTGCGTGTTCGACCCAATATGGAAAGTGTTGTAAGTCTGTGGGTGTAGTCGTAGCATTCACTAGCAGTCAGATAGTGCTAGACTGATGTAAGTTGTAGGTGTAATCGCAGCATTCACTAGGTCGGTAGATAGCATGAGTGCGTTGTTAGAACTCAGAAGGAACAGTAGTACCCACCAGTTCGGGTGTAGCAGTGAGGGCGTGGCAAATCCACCGATTGGTTTATGGGTTTCCCCAAAGGGATTTGACCTAGTTAAGCCAGTGATAAGACTATAGGAGCGCCACTACAGTTATAAGATCAAGGAAGCATTGGACTGCTTAAAGTCGTTCATGATATAAGGCTACCATTGGTAATGTAGCAATCATTTTTAGCCTTGGATTTGGACGTCAGGATTTGACGTATGGAACCGATCGGTTAGATTATAAGGTTGTTAGAGCCACAGTGGCATGATAACTAGTTGCAACTAGTTCCAGAGAAGGATTCCGTTCAGAAGTTGTGGTAGACGGCTAGGTGGGAGTCCTTTGGCTCCGCAGCTGGGCTGGAACCCGGTATTTCAGATGATTGGCGAATGAATTAAGACCAGGAAGGTCTTGGTAGATTTTGGAAAGCAGCCATGTGGCAGCATGTTGTCTCGGGCAGTATTAGTGTTTCAGGCTTGCAGGTGCGGACGAAGAAACTGATTGGTTGGTAAGTGATAAGACACTCACAGCAGGATTAGCTGAGCCATGACCAAGTATAAGTGATCTGCATGGATAATTAGGTATGTGATCTTGTTTTCTAGTGGGAACCTCTAGCTATTAGAAGTTGAGTAGTCATTTAAGGGATAAACAGACTGGATTCAATGATAATGATTCAGTATAAGTGGTCTGTCAAGGATTCAGACCATCTTGAGACAGTAGGTTTCGAATGGAGTAGATGTGCTCTCGTTGTGAGGAATTCGTTCAACTGCAGATTTAGGGATTTACGAAGATTGGCCACAGCTACCCTAGAAAGGCTAGGGTGTGCCAGGATGGTGACGATGTTACTTGAGTGGTTTGGCATGTAAGGAATGGTAAGGAATGATTACGGGGACGAAATCTAATTTAAGTGGGGGAGAGTTGTAACACCCCATTCATTAAATAAAATAAACGAGTAAATTGATAAATTAATAGTAGCCATAAAATCCGTAATAATATAGCATGCTGATGGTCTCGAGGGTTAATTGTTACAATTTTAGAAGTTTGGGGTTAAAAGTGTAAGTTTTGGATTTAATTTGAAAAGGATTTCAGAAGTCAGGGTGCGTTTGGTAATTAATGGACTTAAATTGAAAAGATTTCAATGCTTAGGGGCTGATTGGTAATTGCGGGACTTATTATGAAAGGAAATTATGGAATCAGGGGCTAAAGGGTAAGTTTTGGGCATAAGTTGAAAAGAATTTGATGGGAGGGACTGAAATGGAACTATCACAAAAGACCTCATTTGACCGGGTATAAAACCCATCACCTTCTACAAACCCTAACCCTAATCGACCATATTATAGCCGCATCCCTCCATCCTTATGACCCCCTCACCGGCGTCGCCGCTATGTCGTCACCGATCAGCACCCAACGACAACACCTCCGGACTTCCGGTATTCTCCTCCTTCTCCTTCTTCAGTCGCTGCCGTGAGAGGCCTCATCCACCACCAATACTTCGCAATCGGAGCACTGCCATCGCCGTTATTTTGTGCTGTTAACCGCTCTACTACCAACGACATTGGAACTCGTCGGTGGTCGTCGAGTGGTGGACCATTGTGGCCACCGTTCTCACCAGCTGAAGCACCCCCGCCCTTTTTGTTTTTCTTCCATTGTTGCATCGACGCCGCCGCTACAGTTGTTTCATCGGGTTTTTCGTTGCGCCGCCGGTTGCTACCACCTTTCGCTGCCACCAGCCATCGTGGAACGTGGTTGTGTGTGTTTTACTATGTGTTTAGGTGTGTGTGGTTGTATTTCCATTAGCTGCATGTGTGTTTGGAAGGAATTCTCGGAAGAGGCACCACCACCACCGGCCACCACAAGGGTGGTTGCGTGTGTGTGCTTATTTTAGTGTAGTGTGTGTGTTTATTTTGGGAGTTCATTGTAAAAATTGTAAAAGCCAAAAATATAATGAAAGAAACTCTAAACCACCACCGTGAGGTGGTGGCTGCCACCACCAGTCGCCGCGTCGGGTGGCGGTGTGCCTCGTTGATGTTGTGATTTGGTTTGGATGATTGGACAAGGGACTAAAACCCTATTGGGCCTTGTAAGCCCTAATGGGCCCAATAAAGCCCTATTAGACCTACAAGCCCAAACATGAGACTGATGGGCCTAGTCAAAACCCTAATGGGTCTAATGGACCTTAATTAACCTAAGGAAAACCCTAATGGGCTTAAGGAGTTAGCTATTGGGCCTATTGGGCTAATATTGGTTAAAAAAAAACCCTAATTAGGGTTTGGAAAACCCTAATGCAATGAAACCCTAATTCGAGACTTATCGGGACCGCATCGAAATTATTTAATGAATTTAATATATTAATTAATAATCATTGCAAATTAACCTAAGGCCATGTGGGACTTAATGGATTAAGTCCTTAATGGGTTAAGTAGGAAACTTAACCCTAATCATCATTTAATATGGAACTCTAATTTCACTTGGGTTTATTATTGGGCCTTTCAGTTGAGCCATGATGATTGGATTATTAATGGGCCATCCACGAATAATCATATGGAATAAAATAATTTTATGGGCCTAGGGTAAGGCCCATGTAAGGGGTTTGGGCCCAATTTAGAAAATTAGGCCATAGATGGGCCACAGTTTGGACCTTAATGATTATATGATGTTGGGCCATTAGAATGTCAAATGTTGGACTGAAATAAATGGTTGGGCCTTAGAGTGAGACCATGTAGAGGGTTGGGCCCAATTTGGAAAATTGGGCTATATGTTCGACTTTGACTCATAGTTGACTTTTGGGCATTTGGATTGGGCCTTGGGCTTGAATAAAGCTTAGTTAGGAGTAAAGTATTATTTACCCCAGGTATGTACATATGGTTATGTGTTGGAACCTAATTATTAATTGGGTGATGTTTTGATATTGACAGTTCGGGAATCTGTCATCTAGCAGCTGGGATTGTGTCTACGGGACTTCAACAGTGTGAGGTGAGTTACCTTCCAGTAGCGGTGGGTCTAAGGCCACAATGTCGGCCCATCAGTAGGAGTTGTATGTTAGATGATTGTCTTTGTGATATTCATCTAGGTGTGCTGCTACCTGAAATGTTTATGTGCTAGTTTGGTATGCTTTATGCGGTGGTAGTTGTAAGAGGGGAATAGTCCCCAAGTTCAATTGTTAGGACCGAGGGGTAGGTCGGACACCCCGGTATGTCTGACGGGGGTAAGCTGAGCACCCCGGTATGCTCAACGGGGTATGTCGGGCACCCTGGTATGCCTGGCATGGGGTAGGTCGGGCACCCCGGTATGCCCGACAGAATGTGTTATTGTATGTGTGGTATGATGGGGGAACTCACTAAGCTTCGTGCTTACGGTTTACAGTTTTGGTTTCAGGTGCTCGTTTTCAAAGGAAAAGAGTCGGCTTGATGGCAGCGCATCACACTATGTTTTCCGCACATGAGATCTTTGGGATTACACTCTGATATGGTTTTATGATAATATGTTTTTATTATTGACACTTTGGTTTTGACATGAGATATTAATATGAATGTTTTTATATTGTTGGTTTTATATAATAACTTAATTAAAACGAAATTTTTTGTTTGTATTTTTGAGATGTTTCAGTGACTCAGCCACAAATCATGGCAATTGGAAAAGCTAGAAGCAGTTGGTGTCAAGCCTAGGAGCAAAATCCACCAGCGAAGTCTTCTATGGGCAGCGACCAACTTCCAATTGGTTGAAGGAGGTGAGATAGGCAGCCAAGCTGCTTCGACATCCACAGAATAAGTTAAAAATAGCCACCCAAAACACTCGTATTGGAAGAGGAAGCAAATCATCAACGTGGACATAAGTGGAACTCTTGAACATATATATATATATATATATATATATATATATATATATATATATATATATATATATATATATATATATATATAGGATACTTGTGCAATGGAAAAGACAGCGATTAGTTTGATTTCGACGATTAGGTTCAACAACGTTTCTTTTCTGCCAACGTCAAATGGTTTTAGTTTCATGAATAGCTTTCTTTCGGCGACGACGATTAGTTTTTTCTTATATTACTTTCATTTCGAAACATGTCATATTAAATAATAATAATAATAATTAAATAATAATAATTAAAAAAAAAACATAACACGTCAGTGAATGGCATGTACTGCATATAATATTTACGTTAAAGGTAACTGCTGAATGATTTTCTAATTTAAAAATGTAAGATAATAAGCATATTATCTCATAATCGTTTTTAGACATTATTAAGTAATTTTAACTCAAGAAGTAAGTTGAAATATGTAAAACTTAATTATATTATCTTCAAGGACTACTACGTATAGAATTCTCTAATAACATTATAAATAATAATTATAAAATATATAATTATCTTGTAAGATTTTTTTAAATTCATACTTTGGATTTTTATATAATGAATTTTGGTTCCGGTAGATCTAAAATATTTCTTATTCTTTTAACTTAGTCGTCCTAATTATTTTTCATAATGTTTTGGTTCCTAATTTGTTGCTTTTTTCATATGTAAATATGTTAAACTAAATACCTTAATTCTTAAAAATATATTAATAAATTAGAACTAAATAACTATATACATTTTTAAAATCAATAATACCTTTCAAAGTGTCTCAAGAATTTGTAATGTGGGGTGAATTTATTATAGAAGTAATTTTGATATTTATATAGAATATTGATTTCAATAAAAGAACTTTAAAAAATTCTGTTGACAACGAACTGTTATTTCTAACTTGAATCATATATAATATAGTGTCATTTACAACTCTTGCCTAACCCATTTGACCCTAACTTATAATATAGTGTCATTTACAACTCCTGCCTAACCAATTTGACTGTAACTTTGTTTAAACTGTTGCTTTCTTAATACATTGTTGCTTTTGACATCATTGTACCATTCTTTTGTATATTTTGTACGATTTATTTTCGTTTTTTATTTAATAGGTTACAACCCGTAGTAACCACAGGTAAAAAGCTTATAAAACATTTATATTATTAATAAGAGTTAAGTTTGTTTAAAACTTTTTGTATGATTATTTAAAATTAATATTAATATATATATATATATATATATATATATATATATATATATATATATATATATATATAAAAGAATATATTTTGAATAGAGGTTAAAGAGAAACACAATGAATAATATAAATTACAATGGTATATAAAAAATAAAATATATAAAAAATATAAAAGGCTTTCGATACTATAATAATTTTGACCGTTAAGTTTAAAAATATATGGAGCATTTCCTTTATTGATTAAGGAATCAATTTTGTCATCCATTGACGTAAAAGAAAACATAGAATCGTAAGAACGAATGTTCTTCATGAAGTGTTTCCGTTTAGAATCTCCAAATCTATAAAGATTTTCATAACTTGGAGGTGCATTCTTTAACTCTAGTAGTTCAAATTTACCATAAGCACAACATAGAGAAAAATTAATACTCTCCTTTATTTTACATCTGACAGATTCATTTTTCCATAATTTTGCAAAACATGTTTGACATACAACAATCTAATCACCATGATCTAAATAATTTGTTAATTAAGGTTGACATAAAAAGTTAATCATGTCGGTGTATATAATTGAAAAGGATTGAACGAACAAATGTAAATATTATATTTGTTAAAAATTTACCTTTTGATATACCGTTGTATATGTTTTGATTATTTTAGCACCTGGGTTACTAACATTTGTAGAAGATGGAATTCGACCAACTGATGTAGTGTACAAAGGTATTTGTTTGTATTATCCATATAGAAATTATTTAATTTTATTTTCTTATTAGTTTTAAAGGAGTCCATGTTAATGGTTACTATATGAAATATAAGAAACTTTATAAGTTTATACAAAAATTTAAGAATAAATATTTTAAAATTCATAAGTTTATTTGAAATATGTTCAAATTTATTGTAAAATTTAAGAATAAATAAATATTTCAAATTTAAAATAGTATGCAATAAAAACATAAAAGAAGAAAGTATTATGTATTATGTATTTTTAATATTAATTTAAAAAAAAAAACTGGAATATATGCAGAAAATAAAGTATTCAAACAAAGAAAATAAAACAAAAAGACACATACAATAATAAGAAAAACAATGGCAGAAAATTACACAAAGAAAATATAAAGACAGAAAATTACCATTATGTCCCTGGAGTACTAATAATAAGAACAACAACCAGAAACTGAAATATAAAGTTGAGTAAATTACACGAATGGTCTCTGTGGTTTAGGGTAATTTACGTGTTTCGTCCCTAACATAATTTTTTAATTAGGAAGGTCCCTACTGTTTGTTTTTGTTACGCGTTTGGTCCTTATCTTATCTAAAAAAAACTATTTTGCCCTTGATTTTTTAATTTATTTAAATAAACACACCCCCAACCCCACCCTTCACCTTACCTTACCTACCCCACCATTTTTTCCTATTTAAATAATACTCTTTTTATGTAAGATAGGGACTAAATGCGTAACAAAAACAAATAGTAGGGACCCTGCGCGTAACAAAAACAAACAATAGGGACTTTCCGAGTTAAAAAAATAAGTTAGGGACCAAATGCGCAAATTACCCCAAACCATAGGGACCATTCATGTAATTTACTCTATAAAGTTATCTCATTGGACTCATGAATGGCTAAAATAAGAGAAAAGGGATTAATTGTCATTCTTGTTGACAAAAATTACCATTATGTCCCCGGAGTACTAATAATAAGAACAATACGCACAAACTGAATTAATGCAATAAAAACATTACGAAGCTACTATCATCATATCATACTATATTATAAAGGAAGTATTTTTCCTTTCAACACATTTATTTGAAACTTTCATTCATTTTTCTTTTCACCACATTCATTTGAAACTTCCATGACTTTTCAATTTTTTTCTAATAATGATTAAAAGTTGGTTAATAAGGTTAAATAATTATCAAACCTAAAGTGTAATCATAAATAAACTAAATTTCAATATTAAAAGAATATTTTACTTCTACTTATAAAGTTATGTCTTTAACTTTTAATATATTATACTTAATTTATTAGAATTAATATGCTGTTGTATGTAAACCATTATCAGTTTAAAGCTACAATTTTTGAACGGTTTGGACAAAATACTTCAATTGTTAATTTAAATATAACATTACATGGTCAACTTCAGTATAAATTCCAGTTCTATTTAAAAAAACCCAAAGAATATTTTGTGAATAGTTAAAAGTGATAAATTATAGTGCTAAATACAAAAACTAAATTCTAATATCAATTTAACTAAAGTATTTCTTAAATATATTTATATAATCGTTAAAAAATTTCAAATAATTAGCTTAAAATAAACTTACAGTAACGATAGTTATAAATAATTCTAGATAAACGATTATATTGTTGCATTTAAAATCCAAAAAAAATTATTTTATGTTTTAAATAATTATAATGATAGAATTTAAAACGTTAAACAAATAAATTTTAAATAATTAATTAACAATAACAAAAACTATAAATAACATTAAATCATATATTATATTTAATTTAGTTCATGAGTGATCTGCGGGTAGATGTTATTCAAAAGACTGAGATTATGCAGTTTTAATAGATATATATATATATATATATATATATATATATATATATATATATATATATTATCATATAATTCAAAATAATCAATATATTATATCAACTTAGTATATGAATTATTATATCAAATTTAACATCAACATTATTGTTATATTTAAAAAAAACATATATTTGTAAATATTTCAGCTATATAGATGTTTCCGCGCAACGCGATGACATTCACCTAGTAACAAATATAAACATTACGAAACATAAATTTAAGAAGGTATGTTGAGAGTTTGGGATTTCCATTTTCAATGAGGTGTTAAATTGCAGATAAATAAAAAAGCTTATGCAACAACATCTAAGTGGAAATCACTCGTTATCCATTGGACCAACTACGAGGTATGGCCTGATGTGTTGAATCTAATCCATCTTAAGGTAAAGAGTAATAGATATAGACTATAGATTGTCAATGCAGTTGGAAAAAGTCTTCATCTTCTAAGAATGAGTATACCATGGTTTTAAAGAAGCCTAAAGGTGATTGTTAAAAGGAAGATGAAGGTTTTTATGCATTGGAATACATCTAAAGGAAGTTGTATAATCCGAAATCATTTTTTCAGATAAACAAACTACTTTATTTATGAGTTTTTTATTCAGATAAATGTATAATGAAATGGGAGAAACAAAGTATTCTTACTGAGTAGGTATTTCAATTACATAATGCATCGGAAGCTAATAGCATAACCGAGTAGATAAGTGTATTTTTTTTTGAAACACACTAACCTGATGTACAATATTATTATAAAAGAACTAACCTCATGTTCTCTTTCGTGTTGTATAGTAAGTCGATATGAAGAAACGTATCTTGGAGTTAGAAACAAAGTATTTGCAGGTAGTCAGACGATGCAGGAGGAGGGTGTATTGAAATTTCTGTAAGTTGATTAGTAATCAAATTTCCAACAAAATAGAAATTGCCATGTAATTTCCATAGTGTAATCCCTATAATTTAGGAATACACCCTTAACGTCCATTTTTAAATCTGAATATCCAGCAAAAATAAATCAATTTAATTGCAATTTATATCATACCTTAATAAGAATCTGGAGGAGTGAATCGGGTATCTATTTCAAACGATCTCACATTAAATTTAAATAGAGATCATATAAAATAAAAATCGAGTATTACTTGCATACTTATTTTGAGATGGACAGATATAGAACGTGATTATAGAAGATGATATGAATGAGGGGCAAAAACAGTATAAAAATAGATTTCCAAGACTGATATACAATACCTCATTGTAAAAAAAAAAAAAACAGATTTCAAAGACTGGTATCATACCTTATATACGAAATCGGATACCATAAAAACCTGCTATTAATCAGGAATGTAATTTAAACATGTACAGTTGTATTCTTTGAATATAATGACGTGGTATATTGAATAGAAGTTGAAACAAAATAGGGTGTGATTTAATGAATAGAAGGTGAAACAAAACAGGGGCAAAATTGGTATTTAAGTTTGGAAGAATTGAGTGGTTTTGAAGGGACACGTGGCATAGTAGTATAAAAAAATAGATCTCAAAGACTCCGACTTTTGCATCATTTTACCATTGTGATATAAACCATAGCCTCCAACCATATAGACTTCCGATTCAAATTTGGAGATAATAAAAATGGTATTTTAATTTGCTGGAAGGAATCAAATCTATATTTTGAATTCGTGATTTCTGATTTTCAGGAATGAATGAGCTGAACAAAAGGATAGAAGAAGGGCAAAAAAGACATTTCACTTTATTTCCTTCTGTTACACCATCAATACACAGACATATCTCATCTCACATATCCATTACAAATTTCCTTTCATACAATACCTCAGAGTTTGGAAAAACAGATTTCCAAGACTGCATGCACCGAGTTCCTACCCCTAGAATTCACCATTCGATTTAATCTCTTCATATTTGATACGTCATTTTCATAGAGAAAATATACTTAAAATAGGAAAAGGAAAAGTACAATGATGTAATTGGTAAATATTTCGAATTATTGAATATAGATTGCCAATCAAACTCTTTAAAAACATATTTGTTTCCTTATTTTACAACATCAATACATACACATAGGCCACACATCTATTAAAGGCAGAATAGTCTAATTTCAATCATAACTCAAAAAGGAGTCTTTAATTAAGATAGAGAATAACAGCCAAAAATAAACCAAGAACAACCAATGTTTGAATAGTGAACACCATGAAAACCGATACTGCCAAAGACAATCCAAAAAAAAAAAGCAAATTCAAGAAGGGTACAATAGTCATTTATATATACTTTAGATATTTCATTCAACACTTAATGGGAACGAAAATTACCGTTATGTCCCGGTACAGAAAATTACCATTATGTCACTAGACTACTAAAATAAAGCATATTTAAACAAAGAAAATAAAAAACTAGAATATGTGAAATATATTTCAAAAGAAACCACTATATAATTCCACCTGGCAAGTAAGACCCTTTTGTACTATTGAAAACGACAACATAGTTACCCGTTTAACTGATTTATTTAATGTTTTTCGGAAGGAACCAAAAGGATAGCCAACGACTTGTAGCCCTAAGATACTGATGTATAAATATGCTCTGCAATTTGCAAATTGCAGAGCTAATTCTTACAGTTTGTCACAACTAGAAATTCTAAGGTTTTGTAAACATTAACAAGACTAACATTTGTGACTAAAACTTGAAAGTATTCATGATGTTTATTCAATGACAACAAAATTCCATCAAACACTTTATACAAACACTTCAAATGGTCAATAAAAGATTGGAAACCCTAAAAATCCTGGTTTAAGTCCATTATGGACTAGGATTTCCTTATTGGGCCTAATAGACCAATAAGCTTCCAATTTGACTATTTTGGGTTTAGGACCCTTAAATGGGCCCTAATTGGACCCACTTTCATAAAAATTAACATTTTGGGCCATAACGAATCCAAAATGAATTGGTTTACCTTAATGGGCCTTATTGGACCATAACAAACCTAATAAGCCCTAATGGGCCATAAAACTTATTCTTTTATGCAAATTGGGCCATAAACCCTATTAAGGGCCCAATGGGCCGAAAACCATCAATTTGGGCTTCACATTATGGAACTCAAGCACTAAAGGCCCAACATAAAAAAAAAAAAAGAATAAGAAGTGTTGACTTTTATGTGCCACCTTCTTATTATACACCAAATAAACATGCATGGTCCAACATACATCCACAATTGTCACTTCAATCCTTTCTCTCCTCTCCCCCCTCTTCTTATCTACGACCGAAGGAAGGAACACACACACACACATTATACAAACTCTCTGCATTACTCTCAAAGATCATCTTCCTTCTTCTTTCAAAGGAATCTTAAAATTTTAGCTTGGATTCAAGGATCTTCATCAAGTGTTGTCAATATTTCGTAAGTGCTATCAAACACAAAAGTCTTCTTCTATTACAACATCTAGAACTCTTTCTTACAAAGCTTTATTCCATGAACACCTTAGAAGCTTCTTAAGTTCGAAATCAACTCAAGGAGGCTTGCCAGGACCAAAAATCTTCTTCATATCTTCTTCAAACCGAGACAACTAAGCAAGGTGAGTTCATACCCCCTTCTTTTCTGTTTTTACTTGTTTTTGGTGGGAGAATACAAGTATTATGTGGTGGTCTATGTGTGTTTGCATGTTATATGTGATTTCTTTAGTTTTTGGTTATGATAATATGTAATATTTGTTATATTTCGTGATCTATAGCAAAAAGGGTGAAAGAATTATAAACAAAAACATAATAAACAACATACAATCGTAGATCTAAGAGTCCTTAAGTTTAAAAAGTGAAAAACAAAACCAAAAGAACCTTACAAGTGTTATTTTTGCAAAAATAACAAAGAGTGGGTATAAATTGTAAATTGTCAGTTTTATGAGGGCTATAAGTTGTTTATTTGTATAAAAGCTGATTTTTATGAAAATAACACTTTTCAAAGGGTCAAAAACATAAATTTTAGCTTAGTGGGCTTAAAAGTAGGCCTAATGGGTTTTAGGCCCAAGGTTGCGAAAAAAATGAGATTTCGAGGGGCTGAATTGGAAAATTTAACAAACTATGGGTCTAAAATGTAAATAAACTTTTTCAGGGGTTAAATATGAGTTTATTACCAATTTTGGACTAAGAATGCAAAGTTTTTGATTTTGGGGTCAAAACTGTAATACTTATGGAATTTGGGTCAAAAATGTAAATTTTTTACAAATGAAGGCAGGAAATGAAAAATGCAATAGTTTTGGGCTAAAATTTCTATTCAAATAAAGTTTGGGTGAAAAATGTCAAGAAAAATGGTTTAAGGACCAAAAATGTAAATTTTCACAAAAAAGGACTAAAAGTGCCATTTTTATAGAAAATGTGGCCACAATGGTCAACCGAAATGTTTTGGGCCAAATAAACAATTATAAATGTTTGGGTTAAAAATATCAAGTTTATAATGCATGATATATATATATATATATATATATATATATATATATATATATATATATATATATATATATATATATGCAATAGTTTTGGGCTAAAATTTCTATTCAAATAAAGTTTGGGTGAAAAATGTCAAGAAAAATGGTTTAAGGACCAAAAATGTAAATTTTCACAAAAAAGGACTAAAAGTGCCATTTTTATAGAAAATGTGGCCACAATGGTCAACCGAAATGTTTTGGGCCAAATAAACAATTATAAATGTTTGGGTTAAAAATATCAAGTTTATAATGCATGATTATATATATATATATATATATATATATATATATATATATATATATATATATATATCAAGGTTGTAAAAATCGTTCGGCGGTAGCTTGGCGGTCGACTGACGATAAGCGATAAATCGAACTAGGCGGGGATTAATCGGAGATTAATCGAGGACCCTTAATTATTAATAAAATTAGTTAAAAAAATTAATATTCCCTAAAAAACTTAGTATTTGAAAATTTAAAATTTTAAAAATTTTAAAATTTTAAAATTTTAGTTTAATATTTTAAAATTTGAAAGCTTAAAAATTTGAAAATTTAAAATTTTTGTGTAATATTTGAAAATTAAATTTTTTTGATATTTTTAAAAAATTCCCGCCTATGACCGCCGAGACCGCCAAGGCCGACTTAGACCGATTTTGACCAATTTCCGCCAAGCACCCTAATCGTAATCGGTTTAAGGCCGCCAATCGATTAATCGCCGATTAATCGGCCGTCAAGGCCGATTTCTGCAACACTGATATATATATATATATATATATATATATATATATATATATATAATTCGAACGTTAAATTATCCTTTTTTTTAATACATTGTTAATAAAACATTTAGTAGACAACAAAATATCAACAATACGAACTTAAACTCAATAAAACGTAAGCGATTCGATGGTTGGACTCAAATACCTTCTTTTCGTGTTATTGGGCATTTGTGGCCCAATATCATGATTTTTGGGTCCAACATAAATGCACATGTTTAATGGGCCTCAGGTGACCCAATTACATGCCCAGTGGACCCTCAATGGCTTTTACATGCTATTGGGACGTAGTGGCCCATTTGCATTGCTAGTAAGGTCCAAAGAAATCATACGCGTGATGGGCTAACGCGTCCTTCGCATACTCGACAGTCTTTAATAACGTACGTGATTAGTAGGGCCCCGTAGTCCTCTTCTCTTCGTCTGTTAGGCTTACCTTCTGTCACACCCCAAAACCAAGAACGGCGGAAATGTTCTGGGGCGGAGGACGTCATGTAATGTATCACAATAATGCAAAGTAGTAAAGCAGCAACAACATCATCCATTGCATTAATAGTAAAATTTTAATTACATGTGAGTTCTTTTCATAGTATAATTCTACAAAATGAATATTCAAAATAAAAGACGAGTCTTGACCGCTCCGTCTTCACAAAATTTGGTAGTCATACCTGTCTATTTGTGACCTGGGAATGCAAGTTATTTTGAAAGCGAGTATCAGCAATAATGCTGGTGAATTCATAAGTATTTATGTGACTTTGATTAGTAAAGCTGTAAAGAAAGACCTGTAAATGTTTAAAGGAAAGTTTGTACCAATGAACATGTTTGTAAGTAATTGTAAACGTTTGAAAACCCTAGAAAATCCCATATTTTCTACTAGTATAAAAAGTAGCCTTCTACCAAGACCCGACTGTTTTGAATGTTTGCTTTTAGAAATCCAATATCTGCTCATAAGTGGGTGGTAGTTTAAAAGTCCCAAAAATGAACTACCATGGTGTTTTTCATGCCTAAAATAGTAGATTTGTGTACGTATAAAATCACTAAGGTATTTGATAACCCCATAAATCAACGTGTTTTTAATACTCCATGTGAGTTTTATAACCATGCTATTGACCCAGACTGCCTGTAATAACGTTCTTCAGGCGTTGGAATGTTATGACGTTTGTCACCCCAGACCTGCCGGTCTAACTGTAGTTAACAGTTTAGGTGTGGGATTTTCAATCCCGTATAGATCTATACACAAGTATCACGCTCCCCCTACAAGGGATTATGGTATATAATACATGACTTAATAATGCATACTCGAAAGTACGTGAAATGTCTCACAAAACCTAGTATAAAACAGATTTACGTATGAAAATGTACATTTGTTCTTGTATATGAAAATATCTCTTTGATATGGTACTTGTAGTATGTAAAATTTCATGAATATCTAGTACACTATCTTATGTAATCGTGTCTCTTGTAGTTGTATGTCTTGAAATTGTATGCCTTGTAATTGTATGTAATCGTATCTCTTCATATAGTATGTAATGTATTAGTATAGACTCATAAATAAACTGACTCTTGTGTGATTCCTTGTACTTGGAATGGTAAGTAGTATCTCCTAACTATACCTATTATAGTTACTAGTATCGTACGTGTATAACCGAAGTATGCCTTTGCTACCCAAAGGTACTGAACCAACTGATGGAAACTTTTATGTCTATATATGTATACATGATCTATATAACTACACATATATAGGCGTGCATTTGACAATAAAAATATAAAAGAAGTTTTGTAAAACCTTTGAAAAGTTTAATAAATAAGAAATGATGACTTGATGTCAGTTTATAAAACGATTTGAAAGTAGTTTGTTTGATAAGAACAATTTTAAGTATAAGAAGACCTTTGTTTGAAACACGATTCTAACAGCGTTTGAAAGGAAACATAAAGTATGTAAGACAGTTTGATAAAGAGTTTTTAACATGTAAAAATTTTTGTCGTAAACTATTATAGTTTTTCCAAAAGTTTGTTTCGTTTGTATAGTAAACCCTAGTGAAATGCTCACTTGTTATGTAAAGTGTAACTTTTGTAGTGACATAAATGAACACATATACTCAAAGTATAAATAAAGTGTTTGATTCGTATATGTATAACAACATATTTAATTTCAAAAGACAAGATGTTATCGTGATATATTTTGCGTACGAAAGTTTCCATGTAGTAGTTATGAATCACATATGATTTACTTGATAAAAAGAGTATATAGTGAAACTTTAGGTTACACACGATAATAACCGTGTGTTTACTTGTATTCCCCCCTTAAAAGTGTATAAAAAGCATTGATAACACATTTGAAAATGTATTTTATAGGGGTATGAACTCACCGAAGAGTGTGCGTGATTTGAAGAAAACGAGCTTTTTGTCGGGCGGCGCTCCGACTGGAAAGTGGCGAGATTCTCGGGAATCTCGGGACTTCGGACCTTGCGTCGCGTACTAGGGGTGTACCGGGACTTTCGGGTGGTTTAGAGGGGCTTTAGAGGGGTTCCAAGGTGAAAGAAATGGGTAAGGAAGCAAATAAATCCGGACAGCCTCGTATGATATTTATAGGGTGCTGAAAGACGGATTACATTGGGCATAATTTCGGAGTACGCTGGGCGTAATTCCGGAGTACGCTGGGCGTACTCGTTACGCGGGGCGTAATTTCGGAGTACGTTGGGCGTACACGACGTCAACGCTTACCGCATCCTCGGACGGAGCATTGGATGGGACCCGGAGCGACGTGGAGGAACCGAGGCCTAACACCTGAGTACGCTGGGCGTAAATCGTCTTGGTGTGTGTGCCTCGAACTTGTAAAATCCATAAATTTCGCATACGGGCTCTGTTTTTGACGTTCTTTATATCCACGCGAAGGTGAGAAAATACTCTACAACTTTCAATTAGACTCCGTCAGCTAATTTTGAATTTATTTTGAATTATATTTTAATTAATAGGCCGAGACACGATAACTTCGTTAAAAATCCATAACTTCTTTATCCGACGTCCGTTTTCGTTTGTCTTTTTACCATCGAACTACTATTGTCGAAACCTTCAACTCTCGCTTAAGTTGTGTCGGCTAAAAACCGCTCGATCTTTATTTCGAGTTTTTAGCTATCTACCGCTGTCACGAAACTTAGAAAATTTGTAACTTCTTCATACGATGTCCGTTTTGGGCGTTCTTTTTATGCATGATCACGGTTTAACGAAATCTATGACTTTCGTTTAGATACCTAAGGCTAAAAATTATTGTATTGAAACTTCGCATTTTTCGCTTAATCGGTGTTGTTTGGTTTTGCTGAGAATCTTCGGTTGGTCGTAACTTCTCCGTTATAACTCGGATTTTAGGGTTCTTTATATGTACGAAAACCTTGATATGATTCCTACTACTTTATTTAACCCCAAATAAGATTTTTAGTAAAGTTATATTTTAGCCTAAATTTGATTGGTGTTACATTTTATTGTCTCAAAATATCGGGTTGTCACACCTTCTATTCAAGTAAACAAAAATCTGGTCGTTAACCAAGGTTATTCAATTTCATTTGGATTTAGTGAGTAATAACGGGCGACACCAATAAGTGTCGGTCGTAGTCTGTAGTTATAATAAAAGTCTCCTGGAGGGAGAGCGAGAGTTTGTGTATAGATCTATACGGGGGTGACTCCCCCACACCTAAGTTGTTCGCTACAGTTAGACTCGGCCAGTTTAAGGTGACAAAATCTTAATTCAATACCTGCATTAGCAAGAATGCCAAGAGAGACGAACTAGTCATTATTATGCATGGTCATAATGACCCGCATAGAGATCCAATACCATCTAAGTAATCATGGGAAATCATATTCATTCGTCGTGACGATACAATAATACAAAACGATCATACTATTTTATCGGAAAACATCGGGTTTTCTGGGGAAACAACATTATTCACTTGCACTTTCAATGCAAGAATTTATTGTGAGAAACATATCACTTTTTCATGTTTTGAAATCATTCACGCATATACTTATGGATCATCACACCTATTGTATAAACAATTTCCGTTTCAGAAAATATCGGATTTTCTGGGTTTTACAAACTATACAAAACATTTTCATATCAAAACTACTTATGAACTCACCAACATTATATATGTTGATCGTTTTCAAAATAACTTGTATTCTCAAGTAACAAATAAGTTGAAGAAAAATTCCAAGTGTGTTAGGATGTTATGTTTTGTGACTCTCAAATTTATGCTATGGATATGTAATATTTAGACAATGTACTTGATGTGAACAATGTTAGTTGTAATGTATTAATACATGGTGATGTTTCTGTTATGTTTCATGTATATTCATTGTGATGATATTTCAATTTAAGTCACGCGAGCCCTCGGACGTTTCCGCCGTCTGGTTCAGGGGTATGACACAGTTACATACAACTACTATATTGTATTACCAATCTTTATACTAAGACAGGATTAAAAACAACAACATTCAAGAATGATGAGTGTACCAAACAGATTATGCAAAAGTCGGAGTATCTTCAGGCGTACAAGTTGTCGGTCTTCTTTTCTGCGGAGCGTCGTATTTCATAAATGAACGATTATTCAATATGTATGAAGTTTATATAGAACAGAATATGATTAAAATGAGTAATTAAATCAAATTAATTGCAATTGATAACATACCATATCTATACGAAATCGGATACCATAATAACCTGCTATTAATAGGGAATGTAACTTAAACATGTACAACTGTATTCTTTGAATATAATGAATTGATTTATTGAATATAAGATGAAACAAAAAAAAAAACGTAATTTATTGAATAGAAGGTGAAACAAAATAAGAGCAAAATTGATATTTAACTTTAATAAAATTGGATGGTTTTAAAGGTACACTTGACATAATAGTTTTGTTTATTAGATAGACACGTTAAGACGATGCCTTCAACTTAGGGGACTACTATTCATCACCTCCTCTAACATTTATTTATATGATTCTATATCTATAGGACTTAGACACCATTTTATTTTACATATTGAAATAGAAAACGAGACTTTGTAGGTTTTTTACACTAAATGAAACCTCCATCTTTTAGAATTTGTACATTAAATTTTTTATGGTTTTTTTACTGTTGATTCATCTTTGCCGCACACGTTTTTTCTTTTTTAGATTTTATATTTTTAATATGTTTATTATATCCTTTTCTATAAATATTTATTCTTTTTTAGTTTTTGTATTTATAATATTTTGATTATATTCTTTTTTCTAAATTTTTCAATACGTGTCAACATGACAAATGATTTTGAGTAAGATCTATTTCAATTAAATTTATAAAAAAGTTATATATTGGATAAACAAAACGCAAAACATATATATTTCTAGTTATTTTATTAATGTGAAGTTAACAAAATTAACTCTTATAAAGGTCATATCGATGATAAAAAACTATTTTTTTGGGTTTTTTTTTTGAAAAGTAATCGCTTTTCTCGGAGTATCGTATTCCGGAATAATTATATATCTTCTTTGAAGTTGTTGGCGGTTATATCAGACATAAAGTTTTATTAGGAGTTTTTGACCATAATGGGGTTTTTGAAAAAAATATTTACTATTTCGGTGTTCTTTCAAAAGTATTTACCATTTTAGTATTTTTCTCATTTTTCTTTACTTGTGATTTCTTTTTTAGTTTTTTTTTTAAATTTAAATATCTTATTTTTCTTTTTTTCTCTTTTATTCTATATATATATATATATATATATATATATATATATATATATATATATATATATATATATATATATATATATATATATATATATATATATATATATATGACAGTTTTCATTTTAGTTTCTTTTATCCTTTTTTTTTTTTTTTTCAGTTTTTCCAAATAAATATTTTTTTTTAATATTCATTTTTCTTATACAACATTTTTACCGTCAAATTTTAGCCTCAACATTAAAATATCATCAAAAATCACCACTATAATCAAATTTTATGTTGCAAAAATTTCAACGTTCACATACAATGTTTTTAAAGTGAAAAAAAAAACGACACCTCAACATTGTTCTTACAAAAAAAACACCACAAAAAAAACTCCAACATTATTTATTACAAAAAGAAAAAACATCACAATTAGCTTGACCTTGAACCGGTAAACAATTGTAAAAAAAATAATAATAATAATAAGAGAATAACCACAACAAATACCATATATATATATATATATATATATATATATATATATATATATATATATATATATATATAAATTACCTTGGCATATCGTTTTCGATTATGTCCCAGTTGTTTACAAATTCCACAAAGAGTGACATTTCTTTCTTTTTAATATCCATGCCATTTTTTAGTCTTGGTGAACGAGGACGGCATTTTTTTATTTCGTAATAGTTCTAAATTTGGAAGTAATTCATTAAATGGTGATTGTGGCCAATACGCTCCATGAGGAAGCGAGGAGAACTCAGATGCCCAAGTAGCATAATAGTTTTCAATCAAGTAACATCTATCAACATATTGCCAACTATTCAAAGAAAGTTTGACACATGCACTCAAGACATGAAAACAATGATATTTAAATGCCTCCCATTTACCACATGTGCAAGTTTTTTGTTCCAAATTAACTACTTGCACATTTCGACCTCTTTGAGTTATCAATTCAAATATACCTTTTCTCAGTTAAAAGATTTTAAGTAATGTGCACTTGCTTTTGCCATCAAAGCTACTTGTTTTACAACATGTAGAATATGTGCATCTCCATGAGCTTGAGAACTAGATCCTAAAGGACGTCTCACCTCAAAATAATGCACCATTCTATAAAATGTAAGTTGCACACAAGATGTGATTGGTAAGAAACGAGCACCTTTAAGTATACTGTTGAAAATCTCTGACAAATTTGTTGTGAGCAACCCATTTCTCCTTCCACCATCATGTGCAAGTGTCCATCTATTAAGTGTCCATCACAACAGCAGCTTAAGAAATTATAGAAAAACTCTCATTGTCAATCGTGTCTATAATAGAATTTTATCTACAAACAAATAAAAACAAGAAAAAATTGATCAAAAAATGATCATATGAATTTGTGATAACAAGAAAAAAGAAACATAATAACATGTTTGCAATCAATTCTATCAAAGATTAAAAAAAACAAGTTGTGACAATGGAGGAGGCAAAATCGAAACAGAAATTGATCAAAACGATAATCAATTCCATTTACAAAAACAAATAATCAAAATAGAAATTGATCAACAATTTGTCCTAACTAGAAGCAAAATCGAGATAAATAAGAATAGAGAAGCAAAAAACAAACAAAAACTTAACAATTGGAATCCAGAAGCAAACAGAAAACTTAAGAATCAGAATCAAAATCGATAACTTCGCATAATTGCAGGTCGTCGGCGACGATGGAGGAGGCGCAGCCAACCGGCGACGATGGAGGAGGTGCAGGCGGCCGACAATGGTGGACGATGCGATGACAGAACTTGAGGTGGAGCCCTAGCTGCGTTTACGCTTTTCTTTTCTGTTCGTTCCCGTTCCAACGTTCCAGGGACAAAAACGTGTTTTTCTTTTTTTTAAAAACAATAATATTAGTATTAAAATTAAGGTAATACCATTTTGGTAAATATTTTTGAAAGAACACTAATATGATAAATATTTTTTCAATTAACACTATTATGGTTAGGGACTTATAAGGTGTATTACTAAGAGTTTTTAGGCTACTAACATGTTCACAATGATTACACAGACTAAATTTAACAAAATACAATATAAATGCAATATGAAATTTCGGACATATTCAATGCATCCATGATTGAACCATTTTCATCTCTTAGAAATGTTGCATTACCAAGTACACGGTTAGTTTGCCAAAAATTTAAAAAGTTAGTTATTTTCTTCAAAATTATGAAAATACTTCGTCAGTTTACTTAATTTTCCATTATTGCATAAACAGTTTGTCAACTCCGTTCTCGACACGACACAAACCTCTCACGCAAGTAAACTGGTTTGGCTTGACCATAAACGGTGTCATGTTAGTTTCCGGTTGAGTCGCATAACCTATATCATCGGAGTCTATTCTTGTGTTCTGACACGAGATACGGCTAACAGGTTTGTTTAAGATATATATCTTGACATCGAAATTGAAGCTATCTCCCGGTCAGTGACTCTTAATGATCCAAATACTAATAAAAAATCAATAAAAATCAGCAAATATTTTAGTAAAATGTCAAATATTAATAGTGTAGTGATTTACATATATTAAACATACTTATAAACAAACAGTTAATATAATAGAAGGGAAATATAAAACAAATTGGTGAATCCATATAATATTATATTAAAATATAAATCGAATCATTTTACCTCAATTTTTGTAATTAAGATGTTAATATTAGAATCATTTAAGACAAAATTGCAAGAATGGTCACTATGTCATGTCACAACTCGCAAGTTTTGTCTAAAAAGGTTTGGACTTGTGTCATTAGTTGAAAGTAGTGGGGTTAGAAGTAAATATGTTGATATATGTATTGTTGAATGTATATGTCAAATAATCATTATTGAAGGACATTGCTAATAATATATGATCATATAGCGTCACATATTTATCAAGTTGACACATTTTGTATATTTATTATTAATACGATTACTTATAAATAATATCAATTCTTGTATTTAATTAGAGAATAATTATTGTTTTTTGAAAATAATAATTATAAAAGAGTATAACTAGTTATTATTTCATATGATATAAATTAATAAGTCATTCATCCTCTTTTGAGAGGTATGACCGAATTTATTAAACCAATATGGAGGTTACTTGTCAAGCTCCATGCTTTTGTCTCCCCATGCTTTTAAAGGCGAAAAATATTTCAGAGTATTTTATTATAAGACCCTTACCTTGCATAGAGTATATAAGAGTGTCTTATGCATGAGAAACTAACTCTTCTTTCTTCTCTTTCTTATCCTCCTAAAACTATGAGTTTTTGGCTTTCCAAAGCACTATCACTTTGTGTCTTCCTTTAGTATTTATTTTGTTAAGCACTTAAAGTTTTCAAAAGCAAAGTATCACAAGAATGAACTAGTATTCCACGTTCCTTACTCTTGAAGGTGGATACACATAGACCAGAATCCCAACTATAATCTTCTACTTTTGGTTTTGGGCTTAATTGTAGTCTTAATGGTTTAATTGTTGTAACTTTCACAACATGAAGATTTGAAGTCCTTTTGCAAGCAAGAGTTGATTTGGAAAGTTGGATCTTGAAGACCTTTTCAAGTGTCCCTTAAGTCCTTTAGGAAATAATTATTAATTCTTATGATGACTCACTAAAATTATTATTACATTAGGTTATAACCCGTGGCCACCACAGATAATTTTTTTAAAAAAAATAATCAAATTATAAATTAATTATTGAGCAATATAATTTTTTTTAATAATATAGATATGAGAAATTTCATAATGATTTAGTAATCGGTTGAAATTAGGAAAACATAATAGTTGTTAGAATATCGGCAATTTGTATTTCTAGATATGTTAGAATAATTAGTTATTTTGAAACAATTAATAATTTAGATATTTGTATAATGTATTTAATTTGAAAACTTAACTTTATAACGTATGAATCTAATTAATATTTAATATTTTAGAATATATTTAAGATGTATAGATTCTTTTTTTTTTTTTTAAAATTTCATATTGTATAATGATAAGTAAATTAAATCGACTAATAAAATTGTTAGACGCTAATATATATATATATATATATATATATATATATATATATATATATATATATATATATATATATATATATATATATATACTAATAAAAGAGTAGTCATTTTGCCAAGTGTCATAATATTAGAACTTCTAATTAATATGATGCCACTTGTCATTCTATTAATTCTCTATTTTAAATTCATTAAACCTTTTAATTAATGTGATGTTATTTATCAATCTATTTATTCTTTATTTTAAATTGTAAATTTTATATTATTGTTTTCATTAGTTCACAAATAAAAAGAGTCTAATATATATGATAAATTAATTCGACATATTTATTTGAATCAATAATTATAATTTTACATAATTAATAAAAAAATATCTTAATTAATAATGTATTTAAAATTTTATATAAAATAATTGATTAATAATTTTGAATTTTTTACTATGAATATTTAATTAATTTTGTAACCGTGGTTTCCACGGGTTATAAACTAGTATATATATATATATATATATATATATATATATATATATATATATATATATATATATAAAATGGTATTTTAAAATTTAAATGACATCTACCTCTACCTTTCTAATAAAAAACTCTTAGAATTGCCATATCCTCTTTTAAACCAGAGTTTTGCCAAGACACATACAATATCCTAATCCTATATCATTTACCCTTTCGAGACACGTGTAGTAGCTAAACAACAACCCAATTTATTGCACAATTTCTATACCCCCAAATGTCATTGCATTAAACATGCCAATAACCCTAAGACGATTTCATTTTCTCTGGCACAACGCATAGCATTGTTTGTTTTCCATTTTTCACTGGAAACTCAATCTCAGTCTCCATCAATTAAAGATCAGAAGCAAATAATTCATGGGATTGTATTTGAAACAAATTAGATTGAAGAACTTTTGTTGGTGTCGATTGCAAATCAGGAAGAAAGTTGAGAAATTGGAAAATACGAAGGTAAGATTCAACACATCCCTGTATCTATTGTTCATATTTCTTCATTATTAATAGAAAATATACATATTTACATATAATAACTTACCTATTGAATATGCAGGAATAATTTCTTTGAAGATGATAGGCAAAACACGTTCTCCTCAAAACGAAAATGAATATTGGGTGTATCTGAAATGATCAGGTACTTTGAAGAGTAAATTACACGAATGGTCACTATGGTTAGGGTAATTTGCAAGTTTGATTCCTAACTTAATTTTTTAACTCGGAAGGTCCCTACTGTTTTGTTTTTGTTACGCACTTGGTCCCTGTCTTACCTAAAAAGACTATTTTGCCCTTGATTTTTAAATATTTTTTAAATAAACACACCCCAACCCTACCCACCTCTCATTACCTTACCTACCTCACCATTTTTTTCTATTTAAATAATAGTCTTTTTAAGTAAGATAGGGACCAAGCGTGTAACAAACACAAACAGTAGGGACCTTCTGAGTTAAAAAAATAAGTTAGAGATCAAGCGTGCAAATTACCCCAAACCATAGGGACCATTCGTGTAATTTACTCTACTTTGAAAGCTTTCAGCAAATATAATTGTTCAATTTTGAAAATCGAAAATGCTAAATTAGGAGATGAATCTTGATCATATATATTCAAAATTAAATAGATTTTTTTTTTCATTATTTACCTTCCTTACACAGAGAAACAATCACAACCCTTGTGGAAATCATCTTAAATTGTGTATGAACGGGAAATTTTGATTTTATATATATGAGCTTCGAATCGTTTTTTTTTTTTTTTTTCTGAAGTTTCTGGGCAAAACATATTGAGATAAAATAAACATTGATGGATGTTTGTCTGGGGTTAGCATGCTATTCAAAAGAAAAATAGAATTGCTACCCTATAATCATTTGAACAAACCATGTCTCTTATGTATAGAGTTGACCACTGCATATTTTAGTTGTACATTTAATAGAGTAAATTGTTATGAACAATTTTAGGTGATTTTTTAGATCTAGGATGTGAAAGTATTTCGGTCTCTTCTTTCTTTTATATATCAAATTTGAAGATGGATCTATAACAGCATAAAAGTGTCATATAGCCATGCTGGAAATGACTGCAATTTCATGATATCAACCCTTACAATTATGCAATTACCATACATATTTTATTAAGATATAAAGTTGAATATTTCGACTGTTACTTGAATTTTTAGTTCAACATGATTTATATTTTGAAGGTTTAGTTTAAGTGCTTTATTTATATTACAATTTTGGTTTATTTATGCAAGATTCTAAATTTACATAAGCATATTCCTAGGATTTACATGTATATCATGATCAACCTAGCACCAAATTGTGATGTCTTCAATCATCTGTCGTTATTTTTTTTCTATTGCGCATCGTAGCAAGATTAAAATAAGAGTAATGTCCAGTTATAGAAAAGGGTAAAATTGTCCAGTTATGTTAAAAAAACTATTTGCATAAAGGGTAATAGTAGATAACACATAAACAGAAAAGGGCAGAATTGTCCAGTTCTGTTAATAAAACATATTTGCATATTTTTTTACTTTTTATTAGTATATAACACATAAACAGAAAAATAAAGGAATAAAAACATCATAAATAAGAGTAATGTCATAAATAAGAGTAGTGTCATGAGCATATGCAAAAGTATGTTACCCTATTAGGAATGTCATTATTAGGTATAAGATACCAGAAAAGGGCAGAATTGTCCAGTTCTGTTAATTTTTTTTAGCATATTTTTTACTTTTTATTAGTATATAACAACATATAAACAGAAAAATAAAAGAATAAAACATTATAAATAATAGTAATGTCATAAACATATTCAAAAGTAGGTTGCCCTATTAGGAATGTCATGTCAATATTTGATATCGCATAACAGAAAAGGGCATAATTGTCGAGTTTTGTTAAAAAAAAATTTGCATATTTTTTATTAGCATATGGAAACAGAAGCAGTACACTTTTTGTTACCACTGCATCAATATCACTATT
Source organism: Lactuca serriola (assembly GCF_051521515.1). Lineage (NCBI taxonomy): Eukaryota > Viridiplantae > Streptophyta > Magnoliopsida > Asterales > Asteraceae > Lactuca > Lactuca serriola. Next base: position 120,715,784 of record NC_136414.1, read on the forward strand.
TGTTATGATTGAAACATATAATAAAGATTTAGTGGTTTGAAGTCCATCCGTATTGAACATGACTCATGGGTAACTACAGTTTAAAGTTTTTTTTATAGAAAAAAAAGCAATAGACATTTGCCGTATACGGATACATATATGCATACCTATGCATAACATGAGGAGAAGGAGAACTGTAACAGAAGAACAATACTTACTGTAACTGAATAAGAAGTATAGATGAGAATAAATTACTAGATTCGCAAAGAAAAAGACGTACAGAGGAACTAAAGTTTGAAAGACGCAAATGTTAGAAATATTTTTAGATGACAGATTTATATAAATGATGAAAGCGCAAAGATTATTTCATTCCCTATTATAATGCAGATATAATGGGTAAAAGATAAATAAAATCAAAAAGATTGCTTAGAATATGGTAACAGAGTTGCTAATAAGTAGGAGACTCCCAAATTATCGTTTTCTATGATTTTGATTTGATCAAAACATTTTCTATGTATTTGATTTTCGTTATTAATGCAATGGGAGGGAAAAGATTTCTAAGGAGATGTGAGAAAATTACACATGGATTGAAGGAGTTTATAAGAGGAACACGTGGCACCTTAGATAGCCTTTTATTAGGAAGAGAGATATGTCTTTGTTTATACATATTAAAATGCATGCATGTGATATTTATTTTATGTTATTGTACTTTATGTTTTATGTATGAAAATGAGTCTTACATTTCAAACAACATTTTAACATAAGATAATATCACTTGGAGTTTGAGTACAAAATATTTAAAAGATAACATTAGATGTTTATAAATAGATATTTATAAAAATGTTTTTACCGATTACTGGTTAAAAATCAATTTTTGTTAAAAATAGTTTTATTGTAAAACTTATAAATACCAACTTTAAAATAATTGAAATGGTTTACAAGTTGTTTAAACATTATATAAACTGCATGTATTCATAATTGTAGAGTTATGAGCATTTAATTTGACATGCATAATTATAAAGAACACGTTGAATATGATGATTTGGGTGTCTAAGAGATGTATTCGATTATATAAGGAGTTACAAAAAATTTTAAGCTAGTTCTAGACATAAATAACTCACACTCAGACTCTCAATTTTACATCTCAAGCACAATGTAATAGTGATATACAAACCACTATTTATAGAAGTGCCATAACTACTCTCTCTCTCTCTCTCTCTCTCTTTATATATATATATCTATATATATATATATATATATATATATATATATCATGTCACAAAGCATAATAGCCACACATGCAAGTAGGTGTTGTCAAGTCAAGCCTTCACAAGTAATTTAATGGAGAACTTTGTACCCAACATTCTCCCCCTCAAAGTTAGGAACGAATGACTCGGCTTCAATCTCCAAAAAGAGCAACGTTGTGAACAAAACCTTAATGGTGACAAATGTAGAAATGAGCATCAAATCTTCAATCTTCAATGGTTTCCTAATCCAGGTTCTAAAATGTGAGACATTACAATTCGAGCATCAAAAGGCAATTAGTGAATCCTTGAGTATCCAAATCTCCAAAGATTAATTACCCAACTTTGAGCATAAAAACACACCTCCAAAATCTTCATTATGTCCAAACCCTTCATAAGATAGGAAAACCCAGACCACTTCTGAAATTCCAATTCGAATCACTTCATGATCTATTCCCCCTCAAGGACACATCAATCTTCAAATTTGCCTAACATGAAAAATCCAAAACTTTCGACTTCGAATTCCCATATTAAAATCTCCCACGTTTTTATAATTGAAATATGATTATAAAACCCAAATGGGAATGAGAAAGCGCTCAATGTGGAATATGAAATACAATCCTCCACCTTGACACGTGGCATAAACGTTTCACTTAAAATCCAAAATTTTGTCAATTTTGACACTTTTAGTCAAATAATGAGCTTTTTGGATTGACTTGGACCAAAAAATGAACAAAATATCATGTTGCTGAAAACATCTTGCAAAAACAACACTCTTAAAATCCCGTAAAAAATCTCTAAATTTGGGAACAATTTTAGTTTATAGGTAAAAAGTGTAATCTTTCTGAAATTGCGGGTCTAAATATGAAACTTCTGTAATCTTCTTGAATTCCTGATGCAAGAAAGAACACACAAACACACACATCACCAACATTTGAAACCTCAACTTTCGATTAAAAAAATACAACTTTCGATCCAAGCCATTGAACTTTCGATACCAAGCCTTTGCAAACTACTATCGACTATCAAAACTTTGAAATTTCGTTCCCAAGTCTTTGCAAAAAACTTTCTGACTATCCAAAAACCATTTCGACCATTCACAGTTGAAACTACAAAGTTTCGACCTCACAATTAAATCTCACATTTTGATTTCCAGTGAGCCTCAAACTTTCGACCTTGGTTATCAAGGGTCGACTATTAGCCATTCATAGTCCAAATTTCAACTGATAATCTGCAAACCTAGTACACAGTTGAAATCCTAGACCCAATAACAATTACGACTGCTTTTTTATTCTGATCACATTCTTTTCCCAACTTTCAACCATGGAACACGAATTTTGACTTTCTTTCCTCACAGAGCCTTGTCTCACGGGATGGCTCAATCATCGTGTGCCACTTATTCTTTCTTCGACTAAGTCAGGCTTGGAACACTTCCTTACGTTGTACTAACGACTAGAATAGCAAGATATGTGATAAGGAATGCTACGAAGTAAGAAAGAAAGCTTCTATTATAAACTCGACTATTTTACAAGGAAACTTCCCAATGGTTTGGGAAAATGAGTCCTTCTCCCTATTTATAGGAACCTTACACCTCCTTAAATGGAAGTTTCTAGGTCCCGATAATTCTTGACTAATCTAGACTCTTCCTATTATATACATGGCCTTTACAAGACTCTAGAATACGGTATACTTTTCTACAATGCTCTAGAAATCTCTAGGTCGTCCCGAAATTATCCAAATCGCTCTTGTATGATCTACCATGTTCTAGATCGTTCCAAATTCTTTCGGGTCATTTTAGCTTCATCTAGTGCCTTCGTGATTATTCCGGATCGTTCTCCTTTGTTCCACAAACATCTATAATATTCTAGCATCTTCCAAGGTCCTGCACGACATTCTTGATCTCTACGGAGACTTCTTGAGTATACTTGACTGTTCCAGAATTCTCTAGAAGATGGTGGAATTTTTCAGAAACTTGGTTTGTGACACCCTCCCCCACTTAAACCCTTGATGTCCTTGTCAAATCTTTTATATATATGTCTCGATCTTGTCATGGAACTACTTCGTGTCTTTTATTTTTCTCCAAAGTCTCACTTAGAGTAAGGTGTGCTTTTATTTCTCAATGTATCTTGAATCCTACTTCTTCGCTCAGCCTGACAACCGGCAAAATTCTGGTCAAAGCCAAAGTCAAGTCAAGGTCAACGGACCATCTGGTCAACTCAATTAGTGCTTATATGTTAGGAAATTCTTTATGTTTCCTAATGTTCAACTATAATTCACTACTAGAAAAAAAGGCTTTTCTTGACATACAATGTTTGTCATAAACGCCTATACATGACAGACAAATGTCTGTCATTGAAAGCCATGTCATAAAAGAAAATGACAGACATTAGATTTGTCATAAAATTTACGACAGACTTTTATGACCAACAATTACGACATACATACACGACATGCATTTTCGACATACATTTACGACTGACTTTGTTTGTCATAATTCGTAACATTTTTGTATTTATGACAGAGATTTACGACTTCAAATTACGACATACGTTTTGTACAATACGATTTTTGACATATTTTTACAACATGGTTTGTATGTCATGATAATATATATATATATATATATATATATATATATATATATATATATATATACCCAATCTTAACCAAACTAAATTACATATTTAATGTCTAATAACATAAAATAAAACATCATACCTATATTAAAAGGCTTACACGAATTATAGTGTCAAATTCAAAAATACGGTCCAAATTCATCAAAAAGTAATTGTCAAATTCATATCACTAGTAAAGAAAATTTATAACATAAATAGCCCATTCTTCACGCACCCTATCAAGCTCGACGTCTGTATATTCATTCTTCCCCCAAAACTGAGACAAAAACTAATATATTAGCAAAAATCTATTAAATAATTATATATGTAAATATTCTACAACACTTCAAGTCCATCAAGTAACTAATAGATTTACTTACATTGTTATTCAACACTTCAAGTCCTTCGTCAACAACCTCTTTCATGAACTTAAGAACATAATACCCGCATTTTGTGTAACCATGCTGAAAGGGACACTCTACAATTATATAATTAATTGATTAGTAAAAAACAATAATATATTAGTCAAATCCAATTGAAATTAAAGTTGCAGTTTGTGCTAACCATAACATTTATCCAATTGGCTTTAACCTTTTTCTTTGATCCACTTTGTCTTGCATGCAAAGACAATGCTCTACAAAAAAATGGATGAAATATATCAAAGAAAATAATTTAATGTTTCAATAATTTGTATTACTTACGCTTCAATCAATTGCTTTAAGTCTGGATCAACAACAAGGCACCTTAGTGAATTAAGGTAATTGCATGTTGTTGTTTGCATGTCTAGTACTGCTAGCACCCAATGACCACTGTAAACCCAAAAACCAAATAAAATTAGGACAATAATTGTGAAAGAAGTTTAAATGCAAGAAATTATAAAGTACATTATAGTAAAAGGAAGCCTAAATACAAGAAATGACAGCTTACTTTCTACTTACTTATGGTAAAGGAAACTTAAATGCAAGAAATAACAAAGTACATTGCTATTTCATGCACTTGGGGACATAAAAGAACTTATGTAATAAAAACAAGTAAGTTATGTTTTTTGTCGAGTCAAATCAATTAATGTTTGCTGCTATTTCTTGTAATTTAACAAAAAAAATACCTAAATGCATGAAATAGCAACTTACTTCTACTTATTAATGGTAAAGGAAGCTTAAATATAAGAAACAATGAAGTACATTGCTATTTGTTGCGCTTGGGACAGAAAGGACTAGTGTAATAAAAAAAAGTAAATTGTCTTTCTTTTCCAAAATCGAATAAACTAAAGTATGTTGCTATTTAATCCATAGTAGATTAATGTTATAACATCATACTATTATGTCATTCATGTTATAATATCATACCTGGGATTGTAAGGCATTAAGATGATATTGTTGTCCTTTCTTGTTGACAGCCGACATGCTATGACTTCACTTGCTTCATCACTTTTCTTGAAGTTGTTCGTACGCCCATCTTTAGAGATCGCACTCGGGCTCACAAAACAGATTCCATGATCTGTTTTTCCTCCATTCTTGATTTCTTCATACAAGTACCTATTAATATACAAAAAAATACAAATGATACAAAAGTTTTACTAGAAAAATATAAAGGATTTTTGGATCGAGTCCAGCTTGTACCATTTCTACTATGGTACAATAGTGCGGTTCCATGACCATTGATCTCACTTCCAATCACAATCCTCCATTTTCCATAAGGCCAATCCAAGCCGTTGATGGATCTCGAAATTACCCGGGTTTAATGTCATCAATTGAGGTTAGCAACGGGTTACCCGACCATTTTATCCATTCTTCAAGAAGTGTTTTCAATGAATCGGGTTCTTCTTCTACATCTGTGAAGAAGGAATTATCTAGCATATCTTTTGTATGATCAAAGTCGGGAAGAACAAATTTATTAGGGCCTCTTTCGGAATTTTCCCCATGGAAAGTCCAAACTTTATATCCTTCATCAAATCCATTGGAAAACAAATGATAACGCACGGTCAGAATTGAGTGATGGCACAAATTGATACAATTTATGCAAGGACACGGAATTACATCTGATTTTACATTATTATTTTGTGCAAAGGTTAAAAAATCCTCCACACCTTCGTCATATGCATTTGTTAATCTATTCGAGGAAATCCATGATTTATCCATTGAATAATTTGTTACCAACCTACAAAATTATGAAGTATTACAAACAACTGATTTTACCCCTTAAATCTAATAACAATAACATAAAAGCATAAACCTAATGATTTGCTAAAGGCTTGAGAACCTACTCTCCCATAAGGAGAAATTCCTAGATGTCAACAGAGAATATGAAATTTATAACAAAATAACAAAGTAGAAGTTTTATCTAAAGCTAATTCTGTTAACTTGAGCAGGGATTCTTCATCTAAAGATGAAAAAGAGATTCAGACTATGAATCATGATCCAGAATTCTAGAATACTAATGAGAGTTTATCATGGGATCAGGCTTCACAAGAAAACAATGGGTATCCATCAAATATGGTTTTTGATCCCCACAACACTGGTTGGTATTATGACATGAACACTCAATAATGGTACTCTTTGGAGGCATATAATTCTCAAGAACAGGACCAGGTCAACCAAAATGGGTATTCTGCAACTAGTACTTATTATGGAAGTGATCAGAAAGCATATGGTGGGCAGGATCAGATAAATAAGCAGTTACAGGTAGGATATGAAGGACAAAATTATAGTGTGTAGTAAATAAGACAAATGGTAACAAATGAAATGTTCAGCAAACCAGATGGAGTTTTATAGAAAAATGAGAACATGCAATTATTATGTTTTCATAGTAAAAATGACAGAATGCTTGAAACCATTTAGTTAAAAGCTTCTTTGGTAAATGATCTACAAGCTATTAACACAGGTAGTGTTAGATACCATTGGAACACATATTTTGTTTTTCAAAGTGTTCTAAAAAAAACTCCTAAAGATGTATTATAACAAATATAGCCTACAGACCACTATTAACTCACATTGTAATCATTTCTACTCATTCACAGTTAGGGAATAGAAACATCCCTAGTATCCTTAAGGCTTACAATTTCATTTCCGATGAAGAATTCAAGGGTTGCATTCATTTCCAATGGTATCATTATTTGCACATAGAATTTATGTTTCTAATTAGGGTATGTGCTTATATGAAGTCGAAACTACAAAGAAACTAAGTAAAATCAGAAACTATTGTAACAGAACAGCGAAAGACATTCATCTCAGAAGCTATGGTTCAGAAATCAGAAATAACAAGCAAACAATTCAATGATATTATTCTGAAACTAGGGTTATTCTGAGTTTTAGTGCTAAAGTAGAAAGGTTCAAGATGTTACTTCTCAAGATATAATAGAGTTGAGTGACTGGTGTCAGACGGCGATGACGAAGAATCAGATCGCGCATCGGTGGCAATGACAATGGCGTGACTGGTACGGTAGTGGCAAGTCGGCGAGTGGTGAAACGAGGACGGAAATGGTGAGGCAGCGAGTTGATTTCCTGAGCGGAGCAGCCCAAATCGATCGCCGTCTGCTTTGATTTCTCGTGTGTTGATGATTTGGAATGATCGTACGAGCCTTGAGGGTATACTAATTCATCCTACCATTATGATTTGGAATCATACCATCATCTTTTTATTTTGACCGGATTCTGGAATTTTGACCAATTATATTGCATGAAAATCAGTTAATTTGCTGTATTCAATATATGTTGCTTCATGTTAATATTATAATATTATAAATTTATTAGCAAGATAAATTAAATATTCATAACTATGGATCCTTTTATAAGGTTTGGAATTATTTGGAAACTTATTTTCAAATTTAATGTCATTAATTGCTAATTTTGTAAAGTAAATATGCTAAAAGCCCAAAAGCCCGAGAAAGAGGTCGACTAGTCATGAGGCCAAGTACCAACTTGACCCATATCCCAGTGTACATCTAGGCCCATTTACATATGGGTTTAGCTAATGTTTCTACTCGAAAGACTTACACTATAATTTAGGGGGTGTTTATGTTTGGATATATAATATATATATATATATATATATATATATATATATATATATATATATTGAAATTTTGATATGTTTTATTAAATAATATAACAAATAAGAAGCCCACCAAAAACCTCTTATGATACTAATTATGTTTGATATATATATATATATATATATATATATATATATATATGATCTTTGTTAATTATTTATCTAAAATTTCACTAGATCAGTTGGTTTCCAGCATGGTTAGTAATCGAGACACATAGGTTCGATTTATTTTCATATGCTTTTTTTTATTAATAAAAATGATCTTAGGAAGTAGTATTTGCTTCAAAAAAAATTTCCTACTATATAGTGCACATGTACTAGTCGACATAGCATCATTGTATTATTGTTTGCTATTACTAATTTTTTTTTTATAGTATTAACGGAGAAAAATCATTTTAATTTAATCTTTAAGATATGACATAAAATTACGACATACTTTGCTTGTCGTAAATCATTGATATTTTACGATATATGACATAAATTTTATGATAGAATTTTATGCCTGTCATAAAAGTGTTGTGTGTCGTAATTCGTCTGTCAAGGAATGCCTTTATCCAGTAGTGATTCCTAATGAAAAGTAACACTTGAAAGTCTCAAAAGTTCAAAATTTAAAACCCTAATTTGATTTAGGGAAGTAGCAGCTCTATAAAGCACTATTGAGTGCCCTTCGGGGTTGTATAACACTCAAAATAGAATGTATCTAAGTCTAAGGACCTTGCACTACGAAGAAAAACACTAATAAAGGCTCCCAACAAAGTCTCTCCCAATCTCTCCCACTATATCTCTCTCTATCTCTCTCCTAAATCTCTCCAAGAATATAAAATCTCTCCCAAATCTCTCTAAGAATATGGAATCTCACCCAAATCTCTCCCAATATGTGAAATCTCTCCAAGTATGTGAAATCTCTCCCAATATCTGAAATCTCTCCCAAATCTCTCCAAGTATATGAAATCGCTCCCAAATCTCTCCAAGTACGAGAAATCTCTCCCAAGTCTCCCTACGTACCATCCTCAGTCGAAAACATCCCAAAACCGGAGGAGAGAACCCAAAAGGACCCTCTTGGTCCGGAACCCTCTTGGTCCGGACTCCTCTTGGTCCGGAACCCTCTTGGTCCTGAACTTCTCGTCCGGAATCCTCTTACGCCAGTACCCCTCCCTACTTCGCATGCTTCTGATGAAATCCCGAATGCTTCTGTTTGCTACGGAACCTCTGAACTAACTCCGGAAGAAAGAAGCTCTGGAAGCCTGAAGTACCGAGCCCTCTCGCAATTCAGGAAGCCTCCTACCCGAAAAATCTTGCACCTCAGGACTCCTTGACTCCGGAAGATCTCGCCCTACCTCGCCTTGTTTCGGAAACCTTGGGCTGGACCGGACTCCGCCTTTTGACTTCGAAACCGAGGAGATACTCCGTAAATTGAAATTCAACTTCGGATTTCGCCTGGTGGCTCCGAACTTGAGCAAACGACTCCGGAATCCTTCTCAAGCCCTTCGGACCCTCGTAGGAGCATCATCCCACTTCGGATTTTCATCATTTTTTTGACTTTTTCACCATTTAAGGTATTTTGATGCCAGAAATCACACCAAACTCGTATTTTTCATGTCCTAAACCACTAAAACTCCTATTTTATGCCAAAATTAAATATTTTAAATGTATTTATATAAAATAAAAACCCAAGATTTTAAGACGATCCTAAGAAGATAAAGGGGTTTGACCTTATGATGTGATGCTCAATCCTCCATTGTCCCATGCAAATCCCCGTTAAACACATATTACCCTTAGAAAATAAGCCTTGCCCACCAGTTTTCCATGCAAATGTCAAGTCATTCCTTATCCTTCCCCTTTAGATACGTGAATCTCTTTTCCTCCCTCATCCCACTTCCCACTTTCGCATCAGTAAACTCCCAAGAATTCTCTCAAACTCCTTCAAGACTCAAGCTTCATTCCTTCAACAAAAATTTCCAGAATCTTTAGCAAGTGTTCATCCTCCTTGAATAGTGATTTTTCCTCACCATTCCTAAGATTTCACTATACTTACACATAAATTATTTTTAGAATCATTCTGAAGTCTCAAGAACCTTTCAAGTGTTGGGAAACTTGGAAGCTCCTCATCATCTCTTCAAATCTCCCGCAAACTAAACCAAGGTGAGCTTCATACCCCACCTTTTTCCTTAGTTTTTGTTGATTTTGGGGGAGAGTACAAGTCACCTCTTGTTCTAAATTCTTGAATGAATGCATGCGTACGCGTGTTTAATATGTGTGTTGAAATATATATATTTTTTATGTATAACTCTTTGTGAACGTGAGGTCTCATAGAACCGATGAAAATAAATAATATTTTAATCATTATATGAGTAATACAATTTACAAAAGGAGCCTCCCAAGTTTTTGGGGGTGTTTAACATGCATCCTTGTATCCATGCTCTTCATATTTAGAGATAAAAGTTGTTGAAATAGACCTTGAAAGGTTGACACTAAGTCTAGAACTTTGAAATTTGAACTTGGTGTTCCATAAATTACTATTTTCCAAACTGTTATGGGGTTATTTATAAAAATTGGATATAAGTAATTTCACCTATAATATATGCAAATAGAGCCTTTATGACATAAAATTTTGCATGTCATAAAGCTACTGTCATAATTTCACAGAAGTCATAAGTTTTACACAAATCATAACTTGACATTTTCCCGATAAATGGGGTCTCACTTAGTAATATATAGAGAGGAGAGCCATTTTAGCTGACATCGCTAATATTGAATTGATTTGATAAATATTTTGAGCGAATCACTTTCAACAAATGAAACGAAACGGAACATTTAGTCAACAAGTACAACTAGTAATAATTATTTGGTAAATAATGAATTTCAACGCTTTGCGTGAAACTACTAGTATTCTAGTCAGACGAAATCTTCACAGTACATATATTATATACAATATTGTACACCCTAAGTCGTGTAAGAGTTATAACTAGACTCTCCTAGAGGGAGAGCGGAAATTTATGTATAGATATATACGGGTTGACACCCCGAACCTTCGTTGTTCGCTACAGCTAGACCGGCCAGTCTAGGGTGACAAATGTCTTGAACAAAACCGACGCCTGAAGAACGTCATAACAGGCGCTCTGTCATATTAGTATGGCTATAACGACTCACTAGATTATATAAAAAATGTAATTATGTAGACTTCATCTTCAGTTAAAAATCAACTATGCTGACTACCTCAATGAGGCTTTTTCGCACTCGTGTTATGTTATTACCAAAATTACTATTTTATACATCAGAAAATATAGGATTTTCTGGAGAAACAGTTCGTACGATTTTGGAAAACAATGAATTAAGACACACATGCAACTATACTCGATTTGAAACAAGAATTACAACCATTTGATAAGAAAATATTGGATTTTCTGGATTTTTAAACTATCATCAAAGTTTTTATACTCAAATGCTTATGAACTCACCAACATATTTTATGTTGACGCTTTTCAAACGACTTGTATTCTCAGGAAATTAATAAGCAGGTTATGGATTGCGGACTCAAGCTTATTTTGCTGTATTTTGGGAAATTAGCTTAGTGATGTTTCTTTTGTGTACACTTGAAAACATAAACATGATGTAAAACAATGTAAGCTTGTTATATTTATGTATGTTGTTTTGGATTTGCTATGTTTCAATTATATGCATTTGTTATGATACTACACAATGAAGTCACCCGCCTCCGGACGTTTCCGCCGTTCTGGTCTGGGGGTGTGACAGATTGGTATCAGAGCATTGTTTATATTGAACTAGTCTATCTAACCATACAAGATATACAACTATAAATACAATGGGACTAAAACACTCTGACTCAAAGTATACATAATTTCTAGGATTATATCATAACAAGAACAGACAAGATAACTTAAAGGTTGAATACTACAGTCAAACTTAGACAGATATGTAATCATATATGTGATAAATATAGCCTGATCAACTATATTTATTTGAGATATGACCAAATTGTGTTTGGGAGTGGTAGTAGTGTTGCAACAAGCCTAAAGCCTTCCAACTCGTTATCCAAAAGTTTTAAGAACCAAACCTAAAATAATTAAAATACTATAGGAGTATTTTGGAATCCTATCTATTTTCTCGTACTCATATATCCTCGCACAAACATCATGGCAGGCTTTCACCTCCCTGGCGACCCATTTTTTTCTCAATCTGGGGAATGGGGGTTGGATTGAGGAAGACCCAGAAGAAGACCCCGAGGAACCTATGGAAGATCCAAAAGAGCTGGTAGAGTTTGAGGAGGAAGACATCGATGAGGAGATGATCGAGGAAGATGACAAAGAAGAGATTGAGGAGGCCGATGAATCAGAAGCTGAGTCTAAAGTTATCAATCCTCCCTACATGGCAAGGGTACCGCCGTATAGATGGGGCTACAGTGGCCCTACACCTCCTTGGGCTGACACTATTGAGAGATGGGGTCGATGTCAGGGTCAACAACCACCATTTGGGATGAACCAAGATTACTACAACCTACAACATGGAGGACCAGCGGATCGCGCACTCCCCGTCGGGGTCAGACGTATTAGGGACATCGATGACTAGACTTAAGAGACCGCCGACCGGGTAATGCAAATGAGGGCGGCTATGAAGATCACGGATTCTCGCATGTGAGACCTCGAATGAGACTTCTATCCAATGGAACGAATCGTAGAGATCTTGCCACTGCACGAGCGGAGGTCAGAGAATACCAGGAGCGACACCTCGCTTTGGAGGAGCGTGTACGGATCGCCGAACGCAGGTTAGCCGAGCTCCAGGGCACGTCTACCTCATCGTCAGCACCACTCGACCCTACTCGTCGTGATTAGTACTTTTTTGTTTGCCACCCTATCGATCTTTCTTTTGTGTATTGTCTTATGTATTACTGATAATATGCCTAAGTAATCTCACTACCCATGTAGTCGTGATTCTGCTAGGTTCTATTCCACTACAAGTATTGTAAGCCCTATGAAGGCAAATTTTCCATGTACTCAGAAGGTTATTAACAATGAAAAACGAATATGTATTACCTATTGTGTATTCTATTACTATTATTACATGTTGAATTTATACACACACTTATTCGTAAACACCTAATAACCGGTACTATTCTAAAATCGACAAATCAAGAAACAAAATACAAGGGATACTCATTGTCCTTTCGATCCATGACAGAAAAATGTCGAGGAGACCGATCCGAAAGAACAACAACACAGTGTTAGATTAATGTCTAAGTCCATAACTATATTTGATATGTACTTGACCCGACCCGACATGGTTCATTTCGGTTGCACTTCACCGACACAATTTATATGGATAGTCTTTTGAGAATAATATATTTATGATTTATTTTAATATATTATAAGTTCTAATATATTAATATGGAATCATATTATTTAATTAGTATTGATCAAGAATGAATTTAGAATTAATTAAGTGATCAAAATGAACTAATTAAATATGGACTCTTATATATATATATATATATATATATATATATATATATATATATATATATATATATATATATATGGAATGGGCCAAGTTCATTTAGGTTGGGCTAAGCTATCATGGATAGTCCATGGAGTTTTAACCCATGGATCCTATGAAATGAAAGGTCATGGGTATTAGGGTTTACATGGATGTAACCCTAATCCTCCATACTATATAAAGAGGCCTTTGGCACAAGAAATGACACTAGTGTGTGAGGACATAAGAGTGGGCCAATTTTAGTGTGCATACATATTCTCTTAAGTTCTTCCAAGGTGTTTTGGTGATTTGTGATTCCACTTGAGGCTTCCACACTATTGGGTCTAAGCTCTTGAAGCTTGAAGACATCAAGCTGTTGGGTTTTGAGCAATCTAACACTTCCTAAGTGTGCATGCAACCCTAATAAACCTTGGATCTATGTTTGTCTAAATACATGCAAAATAATAATTTTTCCAAGGTTCATAACCTATCTAACATGGCATGGGGTACTTTTAAACATAAAAGAATTAGATGAGATTACATACCTTTTGATGATGAGTTTGATTCCTAAGGAGTTTGAGGGCCAAGCACCAATAGTGTGAATGCCTCAAATGGAATCACAAATCACCACAAACTCTTGGAAAACTTTGAGAGAGTGTATACACACATAGAAAATCGGCCACACACAAAACACACACACACTAGTGACTCTCGTGGCTATTTCATGCAACATAAGCATGCTTATATAGTGTACATGATTAGGGTGAAACCCTAATAACCCATGACCTTTCCTTTTCCAAGGATCCATGGGTTAAAAGCTCCATAGATCATCCATGGACTTCCATACAAGCCTAGCCCATTAACAAATGAGTGTTAGCCCGCACCATATAAAACCAATAGCCCATAATCTAATTAGTCTTCCTTTTAATCTCTAAATTAATTCATAATTAATTTAAGACTAAGACTAATTAAATAACATAAATTCATATTAATATATTATAACTTATAATATATTAATAAACATATGTGTATAACTCTCATAAAATTATCCATAAATAGTTCGGGTGAAGTGCAACCCAAATGGACCATGCCGGGTCGGGTCAAGTATGTACCAAATAAGTTATGGACTTAGACACCTTATCCAACAGTCTCCCACTTGGATCAGTCTAATAACTATATTTGCGTATGTTACTTCAGGAACCAACCAGCAATCGTAGCTCTCAAAAACTCTGTTGAACTATGAAGCACCATTTTAGATAAGTGATCATATACTCCTCTGTTCTCATGATATCAGCTGGACAAATACATGGAACATCGTCGTACTTATTGTCCAACAGTTTGTTTCCCGATTTTCGATTTGTTTGACAAAGAACTTAATCGAACACATCAATTTAGTTCTGACCGACCGGTACATAGGTCACAACAAAATCATTGAGGGGCCCAGATATCGCTTCTATTTCTAGAAGGAACAGATAAACTTCGACTCATATGCTTGTTCTACTACTTGTTGAATTGTACACAAAGGCACGTTTTTATAACATCAAGTTACTGATGCGTTTACGTGCAATCAATGCACAACCAACTCATAGGTAACAACTCATATCTCTAGGTTTAAAGATTTATATGATATTACCGTCTCACGATCACTCGAGATAAATTCCATGAAGTGATACAAGTGAGCGTGGGTTTATTCCAATACTCATAACTTATGAGCACTCATGAATGTTGTAGCAACCATTGCTATGACTAAACCCATTTAGCCATCTACAAACTCGATTCATGACAGTCTTGATTCATACCTACTTCCAACATATGAACGACTGTGGAGTGTTTAAATAACTTAGTCATTCGGAAAGAATAACCTAGCTATTTTGGAAGTCAAAACATGCAAAGTGAAACACAATAATAATCGAATCCAGTATGGTCTCAGAACCCTTTTGAATATAAATAGAACCACCTTTTATTTATCACCATATTGATTACACATTATTCATTGTATAATGTTTCAAACAATCAACTTAAGACTTGAATAAAAAAAAAACAACAGTCGTCCCATGCTCCTAGCATGTATACTTTGTTTTTCTAAACAATAGTTATGCCATACTCCAAGTATGCACACTATGTTTGTCTATGATCCTTACATTGTGATGTAGATCAATTGAACATGATTCCAATGATACTCATTTCACAATCCCAAATCCTTATTGTAAATGTGAGAATCCCCGATTCCTATCATTTACCAAAAAAACTGTTAGATTTTAAACTTTTATGCAATGTTCCTCTTGTAATGATTATGCACAAAGTCACCAAAACCTTGTCACCAGTCATTACAGAGTATTCCAAAGAAGGTCAACTTCTATGGAACGGAAGTCTCATATTCAAAGTACATTGTTTTGAACATCCTTCTTGCATTAAGGTTTTCTAATCTTACATAGATTGAATAACTTCCACCTATGGAGACATTTCCATAGTCCCATTTTGACTATCACTTCCGAACAAGAATTACTTCTTTTCAGAATATGTCAATATGGTCCTTTCCGACAACTTACATCATACTTCCAACTGTCCCTGAGCAACCAATCTTTGGCGAACCTCAGATTGTCCTCGACAATTGCTTAATCACTTTAGTCATATCCAGTTCTAGACTTTTCCTTTCTCAATGCCTTAAGCATTTGAAAAATTTAGAAAAGATGAATATTATAGCACATGCAATCAATCCTATATCCGAAGCATATGGGACACGATTCATGATGTTTGACATAAAGAAATGATACTAGACCAGTCTTTTGCTACAATATTTTTTTTATTTGCCATGTTTTCAAAATTTAACTATAAAGAGGGATGCCGTAGTCATAATTGAATTTTGAGAACGCAATATATATAGAATTTCCTTAAGTCGAACCATTCAGACATAAAATTCATATATATGTCCTTGACTAAAGATGATTAAAATCTCAATCTAAGCTTTTGGAATTGAAATGAAGTATAATTTCCTCTCCCTTAATTATAGCAAAACAACTTTTCAACCCCTGCAACTTCACGAATTGAAACTTTGTTTTCTATAATTAACATTGCTAACTTGCAACACTAAACGTAATAATCATGCTCCCACTAACATGATGATTATCAGCATAACACTTATGCTCCCACTAGCTCTGACATATTTCCAGAAATCTGCTGGACTTCTGAAATTTAGATTCATACACCCTTTCTTAGATAGCACACATGTGTGTCTAAACAATTTTCAGAACTATGAAAAGGGATGCCGTAATCATAGTCTCAATTTCTTAGACCTTTGCCATTTCTCACAAGTCCATGTTAGGGTGCTGGTTAACCACACACGCTCCACTAACGACTTTTGAAAATGCAAATAACACAATTGATATCTACGTAAAATCTACTTAGTGAAAGCATTTCCTCACCATCATTTTCATGAATTGGAGAGAAACCTTATGACACTTAGATTTTATAGTGTATGAGTTCCTATCCATGTGAATTTGTCAAAACCATAATCACAAGATAAGGTTAGTGACAAATTCAGCCTTACATGGATTAAACCTGTTCAATCTTAGTTTCTTGTCACCTTGGTAGCACAAGGCCCACCAATTCTTCCAAGTTGAACTCTGATAACTCACATGCAAATTAAACTTATTTGAAGTAGGTACAGAAACAAGAATTATGTCAACACGATAGGTTGCAAACCTTAAGTTGTGTGCTAGTGATAAATTACAGGTTTTACTCTTGATTAACTCTTGAAACTCTTTCAGGATCTTTAAGGCTCCCACTGTCCCCTTGACATATAAGTTTCCACAGTCAAGAACCATTCCTTGACAAAACAAATCTTCAAGGGATAGTGCGGATTCTTATCAAGACTAACACTTCACA
Organism: Lactuca serriola; assembly: GCF_051521515.1. Lineage (NCBI taxonomy): Eukaryota > Viridiplantae > Streptophyta > Magnoliopsida > Asterales > Asteraceae > Lactuca > Lactuca serriola. The sequence goes on from NC_136414.1 coordinate 120,733,047, forward strand.
CACTTGGTCTTAGTTGGTCTTTGTCTCATCCAAGACATCACGACTTACCAATCTCAAATGTACAAGGGTAGAAACATTTTACACTACATTTGACAAGTGTTTTAAACCTTACTTTATGTCACTCAATGTTACAATCTTGGAGTATGACTCTAAGAATTGGTTTGGAACGAAGTATGACTCATCTTCTCGATCTTAACCAATCCAACAATTCATGACCTCTCTTCTTAGCAATAACAATGCACTAAGACGTCCTTAGAGTAGGAATTTGTGATATGGTTTCATAATCATCAAGATGATCATGAAATACGATACTAAAGTACTCTCCCATCCTTTCAGATTTGAGAAACTTTTATCTTTCTGCCTAATTTGATTCTTCTCATTTGTTTTGTCATACATTGTTACCTTTCCAATGTTACAGAATTATACTTAACCTCATAAGTATAATCATATTCACTAATCTTTAGTAAATCATGACAAATCAATCTTTGTGGTGGACCTTGACTAGCGCACACCCGGTGTACCTAATTCCTTAGTCCTTCAATTGACTCACATATACATGTGATCAAAGAATTAGTCTTAATTTTCAAAGATGAAAATTCTCATTCATCATACAATACAACTTGTATGATTCCAAGTTTCTGTCCAATTGAAACTTGGGTGATGAAAAACTTTCTTCATTTGGTAAATTCAGACACTACCCCAAATGAAAGAATCAAATCCACTTTCCAATATTGCTATTACTAGAAGCATATAAGCAACAATTTTCCACAGATGCCATTGTAAGGATATTTTTAAAATAAATAAAATTAAAACCTTTTTTTTTCTTTTATTTTAAAACTTTGCGGAAAAACTTATCCTTACAATCCACGTGAAAACCTTGTTGTTATCTATTCATAAGCAATATATTATGACTCTTAACCAACAGCTCAAAATTCTGATTGCCGAACCATGCGATCGAAACCTACCTTTGCAATCAGAATCAACATATACTTACTTTAAGCTTCCTATCTTTTCTTTGATTCTTAAAAAAACATCAGCATGTGACCCATTCACATTATGTAATAAGAATCTCCAAATAGGAACTTAATAGAGTTAGATAGTGGACTTTACCCGAAGTAGAGTCAAACCTCTTGACTTGATCAACCTTATGACCTTTCAGGTGAATAGGACAGCTTCACAACCAATGCCCCTTCCTTTGGCAACAAAACACATGGACCCTTTGGTAATGGCACATGAGACCATCTCAGAATTTTCCTTTCTCTTTACTATTTGGTCAACCGAGTTGAATATAGTCGATCCCTTTCAATTGGGAAGAGAAATCCTTTTATAGATATCCAATGCTACCATTGTCAATGTCCATGTAGACTTGGGAAGTTGTTCTTTTAATCAAATTTGCTTTACTGGTGTTCCAAATCATTGCTGATTCCACAACACCAAGCAAATAGATAACATCATTAAGGGTCATGTCATAGTCTGCCTCATAGTAGTCCCAAAGAGACTCACTATGTTACTAAGAAAGTGATTGAATATCCAACTTTCACGAGACTTTGACACCCAACTCTCCCGGCTTGTCAATATGTGACTTTATCTCCAAGATGTGAGCACACATAGACTATGCTTGCCAATAGGGATTAAATGACTTTAAACTTTTCAAGAACTTGCGGGTGAGGGAGAATAATTGGAGGAGGTGGAGGAAGTGAAGCATGATGTTGAGGGACACCATCTTCAAGAGATTTGGGAAGATCATAGTTGTCTGAACCAGACATCTATAATGGGAGAAAATCAAGTTAGTTGATTCAAAATCCTTAATATAACACCCAATATGAAATATTAAGGCTAGGACCCAACACAATATTTTATAATTTGGAAGAGGGATGCCGTAATCCAAGCTATAAAATATTTGAATGTAGGCGAATGACGATTCACCAATTTCCACCATGAAAAACAAAATAATTTATTAGGTTTTAATTGGATTTGAAATTCCTAGATCTTTTGAGATTCATTGAACTTTTCAATGGCATGTTTCAATCTCGAGTGTGCCCTCTCAAATTTTGTGACTGGGATGCCGGGGATCACAAAACAAGGTGTGAATAACCATACCAATTCACTTGGTACCCTTAATATTATCACCTAATCAATGTGCCGGTTAACCACACACGCTCCATTGATCTATGACAAACATTAAGTCACCCTTCGTGATCCTTACTAGTCCAAGTTAGTGTGCCGGTTAACCACACACGCTCCACCAATGACTTGGTAAGGTACAAAGTGTGAATTCCATGGGCTAGCACCAAATTCACATTTTTCCTAAAGTAACTAAGATTGGGAATTAAATAAAACATTTAGTTACTTTATAATAATCATTATACTTTTAATGAGAATTTAAAGTCATTGTCCTACCCGTTCGGCTAACGACCCTCCACCGATCAAGCAAGCGGTGGGTGAGAGTGGACACCCATTAAGTTGCCATTTAATAGGCAACAACCTTATACCCACCTTATAGACCGGCTTCGTGAATGAGGCCTACTAACGGTAAAACGACTTGTTCTTATACATATATATAATAATTAACCATTAATGTTATAAATAGTATAAGGGTTGAATTTTAACTATTAAAACTCTAAGGGTTGGAATTAAAGTTTATTAAAGTGTGTGGAACTTTACAAATTCCAAAACTTGAGGGCAAGTTTTGTAACTATCCAAAACTTTTCATTTCATAACTTATGAATTAAAGGTTCATAAAAATGAAGACTCTTCAATTTCATGTAACTTATGTGTTTAAATGTGTGTTAAAGAAAAGTGACCTTTGGATATCCATAACTTGAGGAAAAATTATGGACTCCATTAAAACACATAAATGATCAAGAATTAATTCTAAACAATTCAACAAATAATTCCTATCATCTTCTAAATTCATAAGAACATGAACATGATCATCAAAATTTCAAGAATTATATGAACACATAAAAAAACATGGAATTTTGATATATGCTATTGTAAATGGATTAGAACAACCATTACACCAACTAAAACAAGTTTTAAAACATCAAAACAGTTTAGGGTAATGTTTCTAGTCCATTTCCAGCAGCAAAAGTCGAAATTCTGCATTCTGATCATTCTACTCGCCGAGTGCACGAACCTACTCGCCGAGTAGGATGAATTTTGCCTTGAACTCGGCGAGTCCCCCCATGGACTCGGCGAGTCCATCAGCCAGACAACAACAATTTCAACCTTTTTCACTATTTTGCATCAAGTATCAAACAAGCAAGCCTAGGCTCTGATACCACTGTTGGGTTTTGAGCAATCTAACACTTCCTAAGTGTGCATGCAACCCTAATAAACCTTGGATCTATGTTTGTCTAAATACATGCAAAATAATAATTTTTCCAAGGTTCATAATCTATCTAACATGGCATGGGGTACTTTTAAACATAAAAGAATTAGATGAGATTACATACCTTTTGATGATGAGTTTGATTCCTAAGGAGTTTGAGGGCCAAGCACCAATAGTGTGAATGCCTCAAATGGAATCACAAATCACCACAAACTCTTGGAAAACTTTGAGAGAGTGTATACACACATAGAAAATCGGCCACACACAAAACACACATACTAGTGACTCTCGTGGCTATTTCATGCAACATAAGCATGCTTATATAGTGTACATGATTAGGGTGAAACCCTAATAACCCATGACCTTTACTTTTCCAAGGATCCATGGGTTAAAAGCTCCATGGATCATCCATGGACTTCCATACAAGCCTAGCCCATTAACAAATGAGTGTTAGCCCACACCATATAAAACCAATAGCCCATAATCTAATTAGTCTTCCTTTTAATCTCTAAATTAATTCATAATTAATTTAAGACTAAGGCTAATTAAATAACATAACTTCATATTAATATATTATAACTTATAATATATTAATAAACATATGTGTATAACTCTCATAAAATTATCCATAAATAGTTCGGGTGAAGTGCAACCCAAATGGACCATGCCGGGTCGGGTCAAGTATGTACCAAATAAGTTATGGACTTAGACACCTTATCCAACACAAGCTACATCAAAATGTATGTCATCTAACTAGAACATTGTAGTATAGGTGCTTCATAATATGCTAGTTAGGATGAAACCTTGGAATATTTAATATTTGCATGTATAATAGAGAAAACATAGATCCAAGGTTTATAGGGTTGCATGTACACCATAGGAGTGTTAGAATGCTCAAAACCCAACATACAACACCACCACCGCCGCCCCCTCCAGAGATGAACCCTACGGCCTTTCAAGCGGCAGTATCGGCAGCAGTAACAGCGACGTTAGCTCACATCCAGAACGGAAACAACGGTGGTAATGGTCAAGGGACGGGAAGCTCCCATCAAGGGATGAACCAAGGGCCTATAAGGGTCTGTACCTACAAGGACTTTACCAATGCAAGGCCCCACACATTCAACGGGACTGGAGGAGTTATCGCTTTAAAATGATGGATCGAGAAGGTAGAGTCAGTGTTTGAGATATGCGAATGTCCAGAAGGGAGTAAGGTCAAGTTCTCGGCCTGCACCTTCGTCGATCAGGCGTTGTCATGGTGGAACGGTCACATTGAGGCCATGACACTCCCCGTTGCAAACGTGATGTCCTGGGAGGAACTCAAAGAGATGTTAATCGCCGAGTACTGTCCCCGGGGGGAAGTACAAAAACTCGAGCAAGAACTGTTGAATCTGACGGTGCAGAACTCGGACATTGATGCATATATCTCAATGTTTAGTGAACTTGCGCTGTTGTGTCCTGGTATGATCACGTCCGAGGGAAAGAAAGTCGAACGATTTATCTGGGGATTGACGCCTCCTATTCAGGGCAACGTGATTTCCTCAAAACCCGAGACCTATGACAGTGCAAAACGCTTGGCCAAGAAACTCTATGATCACGGTGATAAGAAAACTACCAAAACAACCTAGGGAGAAAACAATCAAGGAGGAGGAAACAAGAAGAATTGGGGAAACAAGCGAAAGGGACGACAGGATGCAGGGTCGTACAAGAAACCACAGACGGTAGCAATCCCTTCCGCTACCGCTCCAGCTGCACCAACCCCAACCGCCCCTGCCTCAACCACAACAACACCAGCAAAGCCATATGCGGGTTCCAATCCCAAATGTGACAAATGTAACTATCACGACTACGGGGCATGCAAGGATTTCCAATGCACCAACTGCAACCGGAAAGGGCATACTGTCCGGTATTGCAAGATGCCCCCACAACAAAACAAGCGGCCCAATGACAACAATGCCAGAGCCAGCCGCACATGTTATGGATGCGGGGAAACCGGCCATTTCAAACGAAACTGCCCCAAGAACAACAATCAGAATGCAGGAAGGGTCTTAACCATGGGGCAAGGAGAAGCGGTCCAAGATCCAACAGTGGTGACTGGTACGTTTCCCCTCAACAACTCTTATGCATGTGTTTTATTTGATAGTGGTGCCGAACGAAGCTTTGTAAGCCATAAATTCAAGCACTTATTAAATCAAAACCCACACAAATTGAATGAAACTTATATGGTCGAGATGGCCAACGGTAAAACAGAATCAACCAATGATGTCTACGTAGGGTGCACGCTAACGTTAAATAATCACTCTTTCGCAATTAGTTTGATGACTGTTAATATTAGGAGTTTTGATGTGATTGTTGGCATGGATTGGTTAAACCCCCACCATGCTAAAATTATGTGCCACGAGAAGGTCGTTCGCCTTCACCTACCCAACAATGAAACTCTCACGGTCTACAACGATAAACCTGGCTCAAACCTCCGACTCATTTCTGGTATCCAAGCACAAAAGTGCCTTCATAAGAAAAATCATGCCTTTCTTGCCCATGTTGTGGATAAAACAAAGGAGGAGAAAAGCATCAATGATATTCCTGAAGTGTGCGACTTTCCCGACGTATTTTTTGATTAATTACCTGGAATACCTCCCGAGCGCCAGGTCGAGTTCCGAATCGATCTTGTGCCTGGAGCCACTCCAATCGCTAAATCCCCCTACCGATTAGCCCTTGTCGAGATGCAAGAGTTATCTAGTCAACTAAGCGAGCTTCTCGACAAAGGATTCATCAGGCCGAGCTTTTCACCTTGGGGAGCTCCGGTTCTGTTTGTCAAGAAGAAAGACGGATCTTTCAGAATGTGTACAGATTATCGAGAATTGAATAAGCTCACCGTCAAGAATCGATACCAACTCCCTCGAATCGATGATCAATTCGATCAACTCCATGGAGCCAGTTACTTTTCTAAAATAGATTTGAGATCCGAATACCATCAGCTAAGAGTCCGAGAGGAGGATATCCCAAAGACCGCTTTTCGAACCCATTACGGACACTTCGAGTTCGTAGTCATGCCCTTCGGTCTCACCAATGCACCAACAGCCTTCATGGATTTGATGAATAGAGTCTGCCGGCCATTTCTTGATAACTTCGTGATTGTTTTCATCGATGATATACTTGTTTACTCTAAGAGCAGGGAAGAACACAGTCAACATTTACGACACATTTTGGGAACATTGAGAACAGAAAAGCTTTACGCAAAGTTCTCAAAATGCGAATTCTAGATTCGTGGAGTGGAATTTTTGGGTCACATAGTCAGGGAAGAGGGAATACATGTGGACCCTGCCAAGATCAAATCTATTGAGGGCTGGAGAACCCCAAGAACCCCAGCCGAAATTCGACAATACTTAGGCCTCGCCGGATATTACCGAAGATTCATCCAGAATTTCTCCAAAATCGCCAAGCCTCTCACCGCTCTCACCCAGAAGAGTGCACCTTTCTACTGGACCAACAAACAAGAAGCTGCCTTCCAAACCTTGAAACAAGCCCTCTGCAGTGCTCCAGTGTTGTCCTTGCCAGAAGGAACAGAGGACTTCGTGGTATACTGCGATGCTTCTAACCAAGGGTTAGGTTGCGTACTCATGCAGTGAGGAAAGGTGATAGTGTACGCCTCAAGGCAACTAAAGACCCATAAAGTAAACTACACCACCCACGACCTCGAGCTGGGAGCTGTGGTCTTCGCTTTAAAGATTTGGAGGCACTACCTGTATGGTACGAAGTGCACTATTTTCACAGATCACAAGAGCCTCCAGTATATCCTTAATAAAAAAATTGAACATGAGACAACGAAGATGGGTCGAACTGCTAAACGACTATGAGTGCAAAATCAAGTACCACCCAGGCGAAGCAAACGTAGTAGCCGATTCCTTAAGTCGAAAGGAATACTCTGGTCGCCGAGTAAAGACGTTGACAATGACCATCCATTCTCATCTATCCTCGCAAATTAAAGAAGCCCAGCAGGAAGCCTTGAAACCAGGAAATGTCACCAATGTGGCATTGCGAGGAATGGAAAAGAATCTGGCGGTCAAAGCAGACGAAGCCTATTACCTTATGGACCGAATTTGGACACCGAAATTCAGTGGATTTTGGGACATAATAATGAATGAGGCTCACAAAACAAAGTACTCGATCCATCCAGGTTCCGACAAGATGTACTTGGATATCAAGCAACATTATTGGTGGCCGAATATGAAAGCATAAATTGCTACTTACGTTGGCAAGAGTCTCACTTGTGCCAAGGTTAAAGTGGAGTGTCAGAAGCCCTCATGCCTACTTCAGCAACCCAAAATACTCGAGTGGAAATGGGTGAGGATAACAATGGATTTTATAACCAAGTTACCTAAAGCGGTAGACGATCTGGATGCTACCTGGGTGATCGTTGACCGATTGACAAAATCCGCCCATTTCCTGCCAATAAAGGAGACATACAAGATGGAAAGACTAACGCGAATATACCTGAAGCAGGTGGTAAGACTTCATGGAGTCCCCATATCTATCATCTCAGATCAGGATAGTAGATTCACCTCTCGTTTTTGGCAGTCGCTCTAGAAAGCATTAGGAACCCGACTAGATATGAGCACTGCCTACCACCCCCAGACAGATTACCAAAGCGAGCGGACAATTCACACTCTAGAGGACATGCTCCGAGCATGTGTAATAGATTTTGGCAGATCCTAGAATACCTACTTGCTCTTGGTTGAATTTTCATACAACAACAACTACCACACAAGCATATGAGTCGCACCCTTTGAGGCCTTGTATGGCCGGAAGTGCAGATCGCCCCTTTGTTGGGCCGAAGTAGGTGACACCCAACTGACAAGAGGTGACGATTACTGGATAGCACTCTCACAGGACCTGAGATCATCCGAGAAAATCGCCCAAATCAGGTCCCGACTCCAAGCGTCCCAGGATAGACAGAAAAGTTACGCAGACAAAAGACGAAAGCCATTGGAGTTCCAGGTGGGAGATCGTGTGTTACTAAAAGTCTCTCCCTAGAAAGGGTCGATCCGCTTCGGGAAGCGAGGCAAGTTAAACCCGCGATACATCGGACCATTCGAGCTTCTTGCCCGACTTGGTCCAGTTGCCTATAGGCTGCAACTACCCTCCGAGCTCAGCAACGTGCATCCAGTGTTCCATGTATCCAATTTGAAGAATTGCATATCAGATGAAACCCTTGTGATTCCTTTAGAAGAGATTGAGATAAATGAGAACCTTTTGTTCATTGAAGAACCAATCGAAATCATGGATAGAGAAGTGAGGCGTACCAAGCAAAGTCGCATCCCAATCGTAAAATTTCGTTGGAGTGCCAAACGTGGACCTGATTTCACATGGGAATGCGAAGATCAAATGATACAGAAGTACCCCCACCTATTCACGAAACCTTGAAGGTTACTTCAAAGCAAAATTTCGGGACGAAATTCCCTCAAGCGGGGGATGATGTGACAACCGGCAAACTTCTGGTCAAAGTCAAAGTCAAGGTCAACGGACCATCTGGTCAACTCAATTAATGCTTATATGTTTCCTAATTTTTAACTATAATTCCTAATGAAAAGTAACACTTGAAAGTCTCAAAAGTTCAAAACTTAAAACCGTAATTTGATTTAGGGAAGTAACAGCTCTATAAAGCACTATTGAGTGCCCTTCGGGGGTGTATAACACTCAAAATAGAATGCATCTAAGTCTAAGGACCTTGCACAACGAAGAAAAACACTAATAAAGGCTCTCGGCAAAGTCTCTCCCAATCTCTCCCACTGTATCTCTCTCTCTCCCAAATCTCTCCAAGAAATTGAAGTCTTTTCTCAAATCTCTCCCAGAATATCAAATATCTCCCAAATCTCTCCAAGAATATGGAATCTCTCCCAGTATGTGAAATCTCTCCCAAATCTCTCCAAGTATGTGAAATCTCTCCCAAATCTCTCCGAGTATGTGAAATCTCTCCCAAATCTCTCCAAGTATGTGAAATCTCTTTCAAATCTCTCCAAGTATGTGAAATCTCTCCCAAATCTCTCCAAGTATGCGAAATCTCTCCCAAATCTCTCCAAGTACGAGAAATCTCTCCCAAGTCTCCCTACGTACCTTCCTCTGTCGAAAATAGCCCAAAATCGGAGGAGAGAACCCAAAAGGACACTCTTGGTCCGGACTCCTCTTGGTCCGGAACCCTCTTGGTCCGGACTCCTCTTGGTCCGGAACCCTCTTGGTGCTGAACCTCTTGTCCGGAACCCTCTTGGTCCGGAATCCTCTTAGGCCGGAACCCCTCCCTACATCGAATGATTTTGATGAAATCCGGAATGCTTCTGTTTGCTTCGGAACCTCTGAACTAACTCCGGAAGAGAGAAGCTCCGGAAGCCTGAAGTACCGAGCCCTCTCGCAATTCAGGAAGCCTCCTACGCGGACAATCTCGCACCTCAGGACTCCTTGACTCCGGAAGATCTCGCCCCACCCCGCTTCGTTTCGGAAACCCTGGGCTGGACCGGACTCCGCCTTTTGACTTCGGAACCGAGGAGATACTCCGTAAATTGAAATTCAGCTTCGGATTTCGCCTGGTGGCTCCGAACTTGAGCAAACGACTCTGAAATCCTTCTCAAGCCCTTCAGATCCTCGCAGGAGCATCATCCCACTTCGGATTTTCATCATTTTCAGACTTTTTCACCATTTAAGGTATTTTGATGCCAGGAATGACACCAAACTCGTATTTTTCATGTCCTAAACCCCTGAAACTCCTATTTTATGCCAAAATTAAATATTTTAAATATATTTATATAAAATAAAAACCCAAGATTTTAAGACGATCCTAAGAAGATAAAGGGGTTTGACCTTATGATGTGATGCTCAATCCTCCATTGTCCCATGCAAATCCCCGTTAAACACATATTACCCTTAGAAAATAAGCCTTGCCCACCAGTTTTCCATGCAAATGTCAAGTCATTCCTTATCCTTCCCCTTTAGATACGTGAATCTCTTTTCCTCCCTCATCCCACTTCCCACTTTCGCATCAGTAAACTCCCAAGAATTCTCTCAAACTCCTTCAAGACTCAAGCTTCATTCCTTCAACAAAAATTTCCAGAATCTTTAGCAAGTGTTCATCCTCCTTGAATAGTGATTTTTCCTCACCATTCCTAAGATTTCACTATACTTACACATAAATTATTTTTAGAATCATTCTGAAGTCTCAAGAACCTTTCAAGTGTTGGGAAACTTGGAAGCTCCTCATCATCTCTTCAAATCTCCCGCAAACTAAACCAAGGTGAGCTTCATACCCCACCTTTTTCCTTAGTTTTTGTTGATTTTGGGGGAGAGTACAAGTCACCTCTTGTTCTAAATTCTTGAATGAATGCATGCGTACGCGTGTTTAATATGTGTGTTGAAATATATATATTTTTTATGTATAACTCTTTGTGAACGTGAGGTCTCATAGAACCGATGAAAATAAATAATATTTTAATCATTATATGAGTAATACAATTTACAAAAGGAGCCTCCCAAGTTTTTGGGGGTGTTTAACATGCATCCTTGTATCCATGCTCTTCATATTTAGAGATAAAAGTTGTTGAAATAGACCTTGAAAGGTTGACACTAAGTCTAGAACTTTGAAATTTGAACTTGGTGTTCCATAAATTACTATTTTCCAAACTGTTATGGGGTTATTTATAAAAATTGGATATAAGTAATTTCACCTATAATATATGCAAATAGAGCCTTTATGACATAAAATTTTGCATGTCATAAAGCTACTGTCATAATTTCACAGAAGTCATAAGTTTTACACAAATCATAACTTGACATTTTCCCGATAAATGGGGTCTCACTTAGTAATATATAGAGAGGAGAGCTATTTTAGCTGACATCGCTAATATTGAATTGATTTGATAAATATTTTGAGCGAATCACTTTCAACAAATGAAACGAAACGGAACATTTAGTCAACAAGTACAACTAGTAATAATTATTTGGTAAATAATGAATTTCAACGCTTTGCGTGAAACTACTAGTATTCTAGTCAGACGAAATCTTCACAGTACATATATTATATACAATATTGTACACCCTAAGTCGTGTAAGAGTTATAACTAGACTCTCCTAGAGGGAGAGCGGAAATTTATGTATAGATATATACGGGTTGACACCTCGAACCTTCGTTGTTCGCTACAGCTAGACCGGCCAGTCTAGGGTGACAAATGTCTTGAACAAAACCGAAGCCTGAAGAACGTCATAACAGTCTCTCCGTCATATTAGTATGGTTATAACGACTCACTAGAATATATCAAAAATGTAATTATACAGACTTAATCTTCGGTTAAAAATCAACTATTCTGACTACCTCAATGAGACTTTTTTGCACCCGTGTTATGTTATTACCAAAATTACTATTTTATACATCAGAAAATATAAGATTTTCTGGAGAAACGATTCATATGATTTCGGAAAACAATGAATTAAGACACACATGCAACTATACTCGATTTAAAACAAGAATTACAACCATTTGATAAGAAAATATTGGATTTTCTGGATTTTTAAACTATCATCAAAGTTTTTATACTCAAATGCTTATGAACTCACCAACATGTTTTATGTTGACGCTTTTCAAACAACTTGTATTCTCAGTGCACCTTGAATCCTACTTCTTCGCTCAGCCTCATAAGATATTGATTAAATCTTTAAGTAGGATATGGATCTTTGTTCCTTCAACTGTGCCTTGTTTACTCGAATTTCCCTTTTTGGCTGCATATTCTTCTTGATCATATTACTCTGGCCATAATACATGATCATACTTCCTTCTCTCTCAGGGCCTTTTTGAAACTTAATAGTTGAAAGGGTTCAAGCTTTTGTCTTGCTTCTTTCCAAGAGAATTATATGGATAATTGATCCCTTGGTTATACGCATGGTGTTGTCTCTTTCGAACGACCAAGGACATACCATATCTAGGAAGTCCATTCCTAGTAGCATGCGATAGTCGTCCATTGGATACACTATCTAGTAAATGGTCCCTTCCCATTCTGAAATCTTCACGGGTATTCCATGAGAAACTCTAAGGATCGGATTGGATGGAAATCTGACAACTTTCAACCGACCTAACTCCTTATATAATGAATACCCAACTTCATGACTTCTTCCTCTGCGATGAAACTATGTGTTGCTCCAGAATCTACTAGCGCCTTAGTCTTCCTAGCATTCACTTTGGCTTCGACAAACATGAGACTCCCTCCTTTATTTTCTTCCCTTTTAGATGATTTTATCTCATCCTTCGATATTGAGTTTAGAAAACGCATTGAGCTTATTTGTGCTTTGTCTTCTTCTTCTTGCAACACCATCGCATATAAGGTCTTTTTCTTTGGGCAATCTCAAATCAAGTGAGGACCATCACATAGGTAACACTTTACTTCCTTCCATTCTCCTTTTTTATTTCTTCCTTCTATTTATTTTCCCTTCGAATTCTATGGTTGGATTGTGTCTTACTTTGCGTGTGATTCCAGTGTTGATTGATCTCCCCCACTATTTTTCTTAACAGTGGGTTCTCTTCAAAATTCCATTAGATCTTCTGCCACGATGATCGCTTTGTCAATATCTCTAACATTTCTCCTCTTCATCTCATTGTAAGTCCAAGATTGTAGTCCATCCATGAAATAGAAAAGTTTGTCTTTCTCCTGCATGTCGGGTAACTCTAGCATCAAGTTTTGTGAACTCAACTATGTAGCCTCGGATGGATCCAGTATGCTTTATCCCATGAAGTTTCTTCATCGTTAAGTCTTTAGCATTGTGTGGACATAATTTTCTCTTAAGTTGCCTCTTTAATTCTTCCCATGTGTCTATGGTGTATAATCTTTTTTCAATGTCACTGTGCTTCCTTTGCCACCATAGAGTTGTACTCTTGCAAAGATAAAGGACGGTTGTATCTACCTTCGTCTTGTTGTCCTTCACTTGACTAGCATTGAAGTAGCATTCCATCGACCAAAATAAGTCGTCAAGTTCTTTGGGTTCGTGTTTACCTCCATACTTTAATGGTTTTGGGTGCTTCTGTGTTCGACAATGTTCTCGCAATTGTCCCTCCGACAATTGCTGCCTTGCACAAGTTTAGTTCGGCTTGTAATGCGTCTACCTTCTCACGGAACTCGCTCTGCAAGGCGTTGACAAGTCGAAGGACTTCTTCCTTGATGAAACCGATGGTCTCCTTCAATCCATCGTTCGTGTCACTTATGTCACACCCCAAAACCGAAACGGCGGAAACGTTCTGGGGTGGATGACGTCATGTCAAGTATCACAACACATACATTATAGTAATCAAAGTACAACAAAACATTGCATTAATAGTAATAGTTTTACATGGTTTACATTACAATACGACGAAGTAATACAGGTAAATATAATAAGTACAACAAGGTACTAAGCTATCTTCATCAGAAGCTCCGGGGATGTACCTGTCTAATGCTGACCTGAGAATACAAGTTATTTGAAAAGCGAGTATCAACATTTTTACAAATGCTGGTGAGTTCATAATCATTTAGTGGCATTTTATTCAAATAACTTTAATGAAAGTGGTGGTTTCAATGTATCGATTACATTAGTGTCTTTTCCAAAAAATCCTATACTTTCTTTAATAAAAGCAGTCTTTTACCAAGACTGGACAGAGTTATGTGGTAAAAAGGTAGTTTTCCCTTAATCGTTATCATTATCAAAATACAGAAGTTGATTATTAAGAAAGCAGGAGAATTCAAGGAAAACATATGCCTCAGCAGTGAGGACTGCTGTCTAAGGCCAAGGAATCATAGACTCCAGGAGAGTATCGAATGAATGACACGCCTGGCTCAATCTAACAGAAAGAGACACAGACCCCAGGACGTACCAAATGATAGGTACAACTGGTAAGGTCTAAAACAGTGAATACAGACCACAGATAGTATCAAATGAAAGATACATCTTGCAAGGCCAAAAACAGAGAATATAGACCGCAGACAGTATCAAATGAAAGATACAACTTGCAAGGTCAAAAACAGTGTGATTCTGAGAATGAGTTACCAGCATACAATGTAAATTGCCGGTGAAATACTGTTACCTTAAGGCCATGAATTATAAGGTAACCCGGGATACTCGTAACCATACTAACCGACACTAGAGTACCAGACGCCCTACAAGCGTCTATAAAATATGACATTTGTCACCCCTTGGCTTGGTGGGTTGTGGACTGTAGCTAGCAGTCAGGGTGCGGGGGTGTCAATCCCGTATAGATCTATACACACAATGTCTGCTCTCCCTACAGGAGACTCTGGCTATTAACTAGACGACGGAGAAGGCCGTGTCCCGAAGATGCATCCCAATTAGTGGGTAGTGGGTTTCATATGTAAGTGCTGAACTAGAGGTAGAGACTCATAATTGGACTGACTAGAGTAAACCTGTACGTTTATGCTCATATACATAACATATAACTAATGAATCAAACGACCTTCGGACGGCCATCCGATCCCACCAGACCACATCTCAACGAAGAAAAGGAAATAGGGCGGACAAGCCTTCCTAAGTCCTTCAATCATTGTTTATATGCACCTATACAAGCACAGACATACATCTAACTACGATTGAGTGTGGAACAAGTGGAAACGTACAGTGTGGAATAACCGAATCATATGTATAAACGTACAGTGTGTGAATAACTGAGTCGAGATGTATAAACAAACAATGTATGAATAACCGAACCGAGATGTATAACCGAACACTGTGTGAATAAGCGAGTCGAGATGTATAAACAAACAGTGTATGAACAACCGAGTCGAGATGCATAAATGAACAGTGTGTGAATAACTGGACCGTGATGTATATGCGTTACCCCATATAAGTGTATCATGAAGTGGAGACATTATCAAGTAGGAGTTCAAACTAAGTGAAAATGAAACAGCGGTGTCTAATAAGTAAGGGTATACGCTATGAAAGAGAACTTTGTTGAAAACCTTGAAAAACCTTTACACTTACGAAAATCACAATTTGGTATTCTTTGTTAAAATAAGTTTGAAAACCTTTCGAAATTCTTTAGAAACTTTTCATAAACCAGTTTAAATTGTCTTTTGATAAAACAGTGTAAGTAAGAGTTTGAACAAGTGAAAACCTTTTCAAAAGCCATTTATAGTATCCTACTTGGTAAAACAGTTTACAGTGTGGTAAATCTTTGTGCATGCGGGTTATCAATCACATGTGATTGATATGATAACTGGCATGTTTAACTTGTATTCCCCCGCTATAAAACACGTAAAAACATTTAAAAGATTCATTCAGGGGTATGAACTCACCTGGTGTAAGTAGATCCGACGAAGGTGCCGGTTGGGTGCTCGGTGTCAAGTAAAGACTTGGACACTCTTAATGGCCTATTTAACATATGATAACATACGTTCACATATAATTAGTACATTTAATACTAATCAAACAAGTATACGCACCCTATAGAGCGGAAAACACTTTGGTTAAGCGTTTGGGGTGTCCCGGGTAACAACTAAGGGTTCAAATGGCTTAGGATTGGAGTTTACTCTATACTTAGAGTTTACGGCCTTGAGACAACTCCCATGAGTTTACGGTCGTAAACTCATGGTGAGTGGTTTCTAGCGTGTTTTAAGGCTTCAACTTGCTTGCGGAATTATTCTAGGTCCAAATCCAAAAGGTATGAATGAGTTTAAGGCTTCTAAGGGCTTCATTAGGGAGTTTACGGCCCATGAACCATCCCTAAGGGAGTTCACGGCCTTGAACTCCTATTCCATGAGTTAAGTGAAGTTTTAAGCCCTTAATACCTTCCTAGCATTTTATAGTAATAGTCTAAGGCCATTTGGGGGATAAAAACCAATGCTTTGGCATGTTTGAGGGTGTTTATGTGACAACCCGATATTTCGAGACAATGTAATGTAAAACCAATCAAATCTAGGTCAAAATATAACTTTCCTAAAATCTTATTTGGGTTAAATAAAGTAGTAGGAATCGTATCAAGGTTTTCGTACATATAAAGAACCCTAAAATCCGAGTTATAACGAAGAAGTTATGACCAACCGAAGATTCTCGGCAAAACCGGCAACAACGATTAAACGAAAAACGCGAAGTTTCTATATAATAGTTTTTAGCCTTAAGTATCTAAATGAAAGTTATAGATAACCTCAAACCGTGAGCGTACATAAAAAGAACGTCCAAATCTGACTTCGGATGAGGAAGTTATGATTTTCCAAGATTCGGGTATAGCAATAGACAACTAAAAACTCGAAATAGAGCTCGAGATACTTTTGACCGAAACAACCTAAATGAGAATCTAAGGTCTCAACAATACTAGCGCAACGGTAAAAAGTCTGACGAAAACGGGCGTCGGATAAAGAAGTTATGAATTTCTGAAGAAATTCCTTAATCATATCATTTTAATAAATAAATAATAAAAATAATTTCATAATTTGCCAACGGAATCTAAACGAAAGTTGTAGATCTTAGTCTCACCTTCGCGTGGATATAAAGAACGTCGAAAACGGAGTTCGTATGAAGGAGATATGAATTTTAGAAGTTTATTTAAAATAAATATAAATTTAAATATAAATTCTTGGTAATATCCGAAGGGGAGTCAGCAGATAGGACCGCAGTACGCCCTGCGTACCCTCGTACGCCCCGCGTACTCGAATCAAGGGCCTCGGATCGTCCACGTCGCCCCTATGCGAAGCTACCGACCCGCCCCATCCGACCCGCCCCATCCGACCCGTCCCATCCGATCCGTCCCATCCGAAGCCGAGGCAGTCGAGGACTCGCTCATGCATGACGTACGCATACGCGCTGCGTACGATTGTACGCCCTGCGTACCGAGGCTTCTCAGACCCCCTATAAATATAATGCGAGGGTTTCCGGAAAAATTGCTCATTTCTCTCCTTTCTCTCACGATCTTGCCTCGATTTCCGTGCCCGTTCAAACCCGAAGCTCTGGTCTTTTTGCTCAAGACCCGAGGGTCGATTTTACTCCCGAGATTCCCGAGAATCCCAAGAAAAATCCGTTTCCCAAGACGAAACTCTGCCCGGTTTTCCATCTCGCTATCTTCAAACTCTTTCAAGTGAGTTCATACCCCTTTAATCAACCTTTGAAATGATTTTAAATGTTTTAAATACTTATGGGGGGGATACAAGTTAAATACTGATAGTTATTGCTTCAATCACATGTGATTGCATTAATCACATGTGATTAATAACTAGGGAAACCAGTGATTTTATCACTGTTCAAACTGTCTATCAAACTGTTTTACTTCAAAATGTTTTACAAACCCTTTTACTTTTCAAACTTATTTACAACTGTGATTCAAAGAAATGTTCCTTATACTTAAACTGTTTTATCAAACCTATGCCTTCAAATTGTTTTATAGATTGACATCAAGTCGATCTTTTCTTAAAATAATACTTCTGTTTCAAATGTCTTATAAAAACTTATTTATGCTTTTATATTATAAATTGCATGCCCATATATGTATAGATGTATAAATAATGTTTAAAGGGCTTAGGAAGGCCATCCACCCTATTTCCTTTTTCTCGATTTGGATGTGGTCTGGTAGGATTTCGGGTGACAATCCGAAGGTCGTTTCAATACTAATTATATATCAAATATACATATATAGACATAAAAGTACTTCCATATTCATACGTACTAGACACACCATTAGTAAGTTACCATCAGGGTAACACAGGATCATACTATTACAACTGCTAGATCAATGAGTCAGTTCATTCATGAGTCCATATACAACTATACTTGGAAGAGAACATATACAACTATACTATGAGAACATATACACCTATACTAGGAAGAGAACATATACAACTATACTAGAACGAGAAACATTACCCTTACATTAATACGTTAACAATTGTGATCCACTGTATCGGAGCATGCCTTAAATGTCATGGCCCGAGTTGTAGCCAGAATTCTCTTGGAGGGAGAGCGTGAGTTTGCGTATAGATCTATACTGGATTGACTATCCTACACCTTGCTGCTAGCTACAGCCGGACCTGCAGGTCTGCGGGTGCCAAACGTCATTCCGTTATTACGACCATTCGTATGTCGTTGTTACCAGTCGATAGCATGGTGCAATTATCACATTTTACCTTAATATAAATCCGGTTTAAGGTAGTTAGTACAGCAGTAGTTACTATAAAACTAAGCTACAGTACTACAATGATTTACCCATTACATATTTTTAGTGATAACCTCACTTGAACTTTAATGTACAAACTATATTTTGTTAAAAGATAGTTGTACTTGGGAAATTACACACTTTTACAGCAAACGAACATACAAAACAGTTAAGCCTTGGTAGAAGGCTACTTTAATAGAAAATATAGGTTTTTCTGAGAGATTCAAACTTTTACAAACACTTACATACATTTTACAAACTTATACTTGAGACACGTTCAAACGTTTTTGATAACAAACACCGACACTAAAATACTTACGAACTCACCAGCTTAATGCTGATAAACTCTTTCAAAATAACTTGTATTCTCAGGTCATCAGTAGACAGGTATCGATGCCAGCTTTTGAGAAGATGGAGCGTATTCAAGACTCATCATATTATTATTTTGATTTACCTTATATTTTTGGTGTCTAAAACTGTACAGAACACGCTTGTATTAAAATTATATATTTAATGCAATGGATGATGTTGTTTGCTTATTTACATTTACTGTGTTGTGATACTTTACATGACGTCCTCCGCCCCAGAACGTTTCCGCCGTTCCTGGTTTTGGGGTGTGACAGATTGGTTTCAGAGCCAGGTTTATAGTGAAACAAGTATATCAACCCATAAAAGATATACTAAACTATAAACCCAAAAGGGATTAAAGCACTCTGACCAAGAGTCTATACTTTAAATATTAAAATATTTAATTAAGTATACTAGTCTGCATTCATACTAAAATCAGTGTCACAATGACAAGAACAAAAGTATTACGATTGTTAAATATCACAAGTGAGCTCGGGGATGTATGGTCAGTCCTGGGAATGGCATAGCCTGATCAACTATGCTGGTCCTAGGAGTGATTAGCATATGCCCTAGAATGGTTGTGATAGGTTAACAAGTCTAAAAACTTACCAACAATACCACAAGAAGATCAGTAGAACTTAAACTTAAAATACTATAGGTGTATTTTGTACTACTAGTTACACGTATACTATATTCTTATACCTCCCTTCTCGCGTAGATCTAAATGGCTGGATTCTATCACGGCGACCCGTACTTTCCAAATGAAGGCAATGCCGGGTGGATCGATGAAGAGCCCAAAGATGAGCATCCAATCCCTTTGGATGATCACCTCGTAGAAGGCTTTTCTGATGGATCCGACTCCGAGCCTGAAGTCAACAACCTACCGCTCGTAGGTCAAGCCCCGAACAACAACCCTCGACCAGCTTTTCCAGGTCCTACTCCCTTGTGGGCAAACAACTTGAATCGCTGGAGTGATGAACAGGGTCAACCCTTACCATACTTTAGGGACCGAAGCTTTTACAACGTCAGCGATGGTGGCTCTGCTGACCGAGCTCTGCCTGTCATTATCTGCAGAATAGCTCGTAATGTCGAGCAAGGTCGAGCAGCCATCGACCGGGTCATGGAGATTGATGCCAACTCAGGTGACAACACAGTCCGCATCTGCCGTCTTGAAGAAGACATGGAACGGACCCGGAGAACCAATGAAACCCTGTAGCAGCAGCTGGCTGCCTCACGAGCTGAAATCTTGGAACTTCGAGCTCGTCAGAGGGCTCAGGATCGACACCTTCAAGAGATGTTTCGTCAAGTGTCCGACCTCAGGGCTCGCCCGGGGAATTCCCATCGCCGTTAGATGATGTCTAGTACATCTCTGTCTTTTGATTAAAGAATAGCCTTTAACATCTGTGCTCTAAGTAGCACTTGTCTGTAAAATATTCCTAACTTTTAGTACTCTAATTAGGTATCTAAGAACTGTCAAACTTTTCTATATGGTATGATGTAAGGCCTACTGTTAGGTCGATTTTCCCTGAACTTATTACATCAGTAATACCGGTATTATAGAAACCTATCCAATCTGTGGGAAAAATCTATACACTTGTGCTTTCCTACTAATATTTCTTATTGTGATTTCAAACACTCATTCAACTGTTGGGCTATGGTTAGTTAGTCCATGTGTCACTCTCGCGTTGCTTACAAATTGATTCTTACCATTTTTCCTATCTTTATAAACTTATAGCTGAAAGATGCCTCCTCGCAAATCTCCCAGGAATAACCCTGCACCTCCACCACCTCCTCCGCCTCCGGTCATCGATACTGTAGCCCTGAATGCTGTCGTAGCTGCAGTAGTGGCGACTGCCATGGCTCAGTATCACTCAACTGTTGCCAGCACAGGTGGAACCCCTGTGGAATCAACCCCGGTTGAAACCCCTATGCGCTCGAGAGAGTGCTCCTATAAGGATTTCACCAATTGCAAGCCGAAGCCTTTTTACGGCACCGGCGGAGTCATTGCCCTCTCGCAATGGCTCAAGAAGACTGAATCAGTCTTCGAAATCTTCATGCCCTGCGGCGAGTAAAGTCAAATACGCCGCATGCACCTTTGAAGGAAAGGCCCTGACATGGTGGAACGGCCATGTCAAGGCACTAACTCTCGTCGTAGCCAACAACATAGGCTGGGAAACAATGAAAGACCTCATGACTGAGGAATACTGCCTGAGGGGTGAAATCCAGAAACTAGAGCAGGAACTTTGGAACCTGACGATGAAGGGCACCAATGTGATCGCTTACACTGCCCGATTCAGCGAGCTGGTGGCCCTCTACCCCAATATGGTTCCCACCGAGGGGAAGAAGATCGAGAGGTACATATGGGGGCTAGTGCCTCCGTATCAGGGGAATGTTCTAGCATCAAACCCCGCTACCTTCGACAGTGCCAAGCGATTGGCACAACGACTCATTGACCATGGAGTCAAAACCCCTGCAACCACAACCACCCTAGCCATCCCAGAACCCTCCAAACCCGCTGATACTAAGCGGAAATTCTGGGATGAAAAGAAGAAGCAACAGGCTGCCAAAAAGCAGCAAATTGTGGCAATGCATGCCGCAATAACCCCTGCTGTTGCTACTACTGCTCCGGTGGGTCGGTATGATGGAAGTTCGCCCAAGTGCAACAAATGCAACTACCACCACAACGGCCCCTGCCGTGAAATGCAGTGCTCTAACTACAACAGGAAAGGACACACCGTCCATTTCTATAAGTTCCCAGCACAACTTATCAACCAAGTCCCTGGCTCTGGCGCGAGCCCGAACTGCTATGGATGTGGCGAAGCAGGCCACTATAAGAGGGACTGCCCCAAAGCAAAGAATGCTGGTGGAGCAGGAAGGGTACTAGCTATAGGCAACGAGGAAGCAGTTGCTGACCTGACAGTGGTGACTGGTACGTTCCTCCTCGATAACTCCTATGCATGCATTCTGTTCGATAGTGGAGCGGAGCAAAGCTTCGTAAACCATAAATTTGCTCGCATGCTTAATCAACCACCGCACGCACTCAAGGAACTATTCACAGTAGAAATGGCTAATGGAAAAACTGAAAGTACGAGTAGCATATACTTAGGTTGTACCCTAACTCTAGATAACCATTCATTCCCAATCGGCCTCATGCCAGTCTCAATAAAAAGTTTCAACGTTATCATTGGCATGGATTGGTTAAGCCTTCATCGCGCCGACGTCATGTGCTACGAGAAAGCAGTCCGTCTAAACCTTCCGTCTAACGAAACCCTTATAGTCTACGGCGACAAACCCGGTGCAAGTCTTCGCATCATATCAAGTATTCAAGCACATAAGTATCTGCGCAAGGAATACCATGCATTCCTTGCTCACGTCGTCGACACGAGCCTCGAAACGAAAGAAATAAAGAACATCCCTGTAGTGAGTGACTTCCCCGACATTTTCCCAGAAGAACTACCCGGGTTACCTCCGCAACGACAGGTCGAGTTCAGAATCGACTTAGTCCCAGGAGCTACCCCAGTAGCCAAGTCGCCCTACCGCTTAGCACCAGCTGAGATGCAGGAACTCTCTGGTCAACTTAACGAATTGCTCAGCAAGGGCTTTATAAGACCAAGTTTCTCACCTTGGGGAGCACCGGTCTTGTTCGTTAAGAAGAAAGACGGATCATTCCGTATGTGTATTGACTACAGAGAACTCAACAAACTGACGGTCAAGAATCGTTACCCTCTGCCTCGCATAGATGATCTATTCGACCAACTGCAAGGGGCGAACTATTTTTCTAAGATTGATCTGAGATCCGGATATCACCAGTTACGAGTGCTAGAGGAGGATGTGCCGAAGACAGCCTTCCGAACTCGTTACGGACATTACGAGTTCGTGGTGATGCCATTCGGATTGACCAATGCGCCCGCAGTCTTCATGGATCTGATGAATAGAGTATGCCGACCTTACTTGGATCAGTTCGTCATCGTTTTCATTGACGACATCCTGATCTACTCCCGAAGTAAGAAAGAGCATGGCGATCACCTGCGACAAGTTCTAGAGACATTATGAAAAGAGAAGCTTTATGCGAAGTTCTCGAAATGTGAATTTTGGATCCGGAGAGTCGAATTCTTAGGACACGTGGTAAGCGAAGAGGGAATCCACGTGGACCCATCCAAAATTAAATCCATTGAGAACTGGACAACACCTAAGACGCCTACATAAATTCGTCAATTTCTAGGTCTCGCCAGCTACTACTGCAGATTCATTCAGAACTTCTCTCGAATAGCGAAACCTCTTACAACCCTAACCCAGAAAGGCGTGGCCTTTGACTGGGAAGTGAAACAAGAGAGAGCGTTCCAAACGCTCAAGAGAGCCTTGTGCACTGCGCCAATACTATCCCTTCCCGAAGGAATAAAAGACTTCGTAGTCTATTGCGATGCATCAAATCAAGGGCTCGGATGTGTTCTGATGCAGCGAGGTAAGGTCATCGCCTACGCCTCGAGGCAGTTGAAGACACACGAGGTTAACTACACGACCCACGATCTTGAACTAGGAGCAGTAGTGTTTGCTTTGAAGATCTGGAGACATTACTTGTACGGAACGAAGAGCACTATCTTTACCGCCCACAAGAGTTTACAACACATTTTCGATCAAAAGGAGCTCAACATGAGACAACGACGGTGGGTCGAGCTACTCAGTGATTACGAATGCGATATTCGTTATCATCCGGGTAAAGCCAACGTAGTAGCAGACGCCCTAAGTCGGAAGGAATATTCTGGTCACAAAGTCAAGTCATTGTCAATAACCATCCATTCACACTTGTCTAAACAAATTCAGGGGGCTCAACTTGAAGCCATGAAACCTGAAAATGTGACGAATGAATCCCTTAGAGGAATAGACAAGAATTTAGAAGCCAAGGGTGACAGAGCCTTATATTTCATGAACCGGATCTGGACACCGAAACACGGTGGTTTCCAAGACTTGGTCATGACCGAGGCGCACAACACTCGGTATTCCGTCCACCCAGTTTCAGATAAGATGTATCTGGATCTTAAAAAGCTATACTGGTGGCCTAATATGAAAGCAGAGATTGCTACCTTCGTAAGTAAATGCCTTACTTGCGCAAAGGTTAAGGTCGAGTACCAGAAGCCCTCTGGTTTATTGCAACAACCAGAGATCCCGGAATGGAAGTGGGAGCGGATCACTATGGATTTCATAACCAAGTTACCCAAGACAACGGGTGGACTTGACACCATATGGGTCATCGTTGATAGATTGACCAAGTCTGCACACTTCCTGCCTATCAAAGAAACCGACAAGATGGAGAAACTTACGAGAACATACATTAGGGAAATCGTATGGCTGCATGGTGTACCTATGTTCATTATCTCCGATAGAGATAGTAGGTTCACCTCAAGATTTTGGCAATCACTACAACATTCCCTAGGAACAAGGATGGACATGAGCACAGCCTACCATCCTCAGACCGACGGACAGAGTGAGAGGACCATCCAAACACTGGAAGATATGTTGCGATCCTGCGTGATTGACTTTGGGAAGGCATGGGATACTCATTTACCCCTTGTCGAGTTTTCCTATAATAACAGTTATCACACAAGCATCAAGGCTGCTCCATTTGAAGCTCTCTACGGCCGGAATTGCAGATCCCCTCTGTGCTAGGCTGAGGTGGGTGATACCCAATTAGCCAGGGGGCAAGCTTCCGACAGTACTCTCACCGGTCTGGAGATCATTCGGGAAACGATAGAGAAAATCGTTCAGATCCGTGAACGATTGAAAGCCTCTAGAGACCGACAGAAGAGCTACGCTGATAAACGAAGAAAACCTTTGGAATTTCAGGTGGGAGACCGAGTCCTTCTCAAAGTCTCACCCAGGAAGGGCTTGATGCGCTTCGACAAGCATGGGAAGCTTAATCCGAGGTACATAGGGCCTTTCGAGATTCTTGCAAGAGTCGGCCCCGTAGCTTACAAACTCGACCTACCAGACGCACTTCGTAACGTACATTCTATATTCCACGTATCTAACTTGAAAAAGTGTCTATCCGACGAGACTCTTGTAATCCCACTCGACGAGATCGAGATCAACGAGAGCCTCAACTTCGTGGAAGAACCTGTAGAGATCATGGACCGTGAGGTCAAGCTGACAAAGCAAAGCCGTATCCCTATCGTGAAGGTTCGCTGGAATGCCAAGCGAGGACCGGAATTCACTTGGGAACGTGAGGATCAGATGAAACTGAAATACCCTCGACTTTTTGCTTAGTTATTTGTAATTTCTTACTTGCTTAAATTCTAATTTCGGGACGAAATTACTTCTAACGGGGGGATGATGTGACAACCCGATATTTCGAGACAATGTAATGTAAAACCAATCAAATCTAGGTCAAAATATAACTTTCCTAAAATCTTATTTGGGTTAAATAAAGTAGTAGGAATCGTATCAAGGTTTTCGTACATATAAAGAACCCTAAAATCCGAGTTATAACGAAGAAGTTATGACCAACCAAAGATTCTCGGCAAAACCGGCAACAACGATTAAACGAAAAACGCGAAGTTTCAATACAATAGTTTTTAGCCTTAAGTATCTAAATGAAAGTTATAAATAACCTCAAACCGTGAGCGTACATAAAAAGAACGTCCAAATCTGACTTCGGATGAGGAAGTTATGATTTTCCAAGATTCGGGTATAGCAGTAGACAACTAAAAACTCGAAATAGAGCTCGAGATACTTTTGACCGAAACAACCTAAATGAGAATCTAAGGTCTCAACAATACTAGCGCAACGGTAAAAAGTCTGACGAAAACGGGCGTCGGATAAAGAAGTTATGAATTTTTGAAGAAATTCCTTAATCATATCATTTTAATAAATAAATAATAAAAATAATTTCATAATTTGCCAACGGAATCTAAACGAAAGTTGTAGATCTTAGTCTCACCTTCGCGTGGATATAAAGAACGTCGAAAACGGAGTTCGTATGAAGGAGATATGAATTTTAGAAGTTTATTTAAAATAAATATAAATTTAAATATAAATTCTTGGTAATATCCGAAGGGGAGTCAGCAGATAGGACCGGAGTACGCCCTGCGTACCCTCGTACGCCCCGCGTACTCGAATCAAGGGTCTCAGATCGTCCACGTCGCCCCTATGCGAAGCTACCGACCCGCCCCATCCGACCCGTCCCATCCGATCCGTCCCATCCGAAGCCGAGGCAGTCGAGGACTCGCTCATGCATGACGTACGCATACGCGCTGCGTACGATTGTGCGCCCCGCGTACCGAGGCTTCTCAGACCCCCTATAAATAGAATGCGAGGGTTTCCGGAAAAATTGCTCATTTCTCTCCTTTCTCTTACGATCTTGCCTCGATTTCCGTGCCCGTTCAAACCCGAAGCTCTGGTCTTTTTGCTCAAGACCCGAGGGTCGATTTTACTCCCGAGATTCCCGAGAATCCTGAGAAAAATCCGTTTACCAAGACGAAACTCTGCCCGGTTTTCCATCTCGCTATCTTCAAACTCTTTCAAGTGAGTTCACACCCCTTTAATCAACCTTTGAAATGATTTTAAATGTTTTAAATACTTATGGGGGGGATACAAGTTAAATACTGATAGTTATTGCTTCAATCACATGTGATTGCATTAATCACATGTGATTAATAACTAGGGAAACCAGTGATTTTATCACTGTTCAAACTGTCTATCAAACTGTTTTACTTCAAAATGTTTTACAAACCCTTTTACTTTTCAAACTTATTTACAACTGTGATTCAAACAAATGTTCCTTATATTTAAACTGTTTTATCAAACCTATGCCTTCAAATTGTTTTATAGATTGACATCAAGTCGATCTTTTCTTAAAATAATACTTCTGTTTCAAATGTCTTATAAAAACTTATTTATGCTTTTATATTATAAATTGCATGCCCATATATGTATAGATGTATAAATAATGTTTAAAGGGCTTAGGAAGGCCATCCGCCCTATTTCGTTTTTCTCGATTTGGATGTGGTCTGGTGGGATTTCGGGTGACCATCCGAAGGTCGTTTCAATACTAATTATATATCAAATATACATATATAGACATAAAAGTACTTCCATATTCATACGTACTAGACACACCATTAGTAAGTTACCATCAGGGTAACACAGGATCATACTATTACAACTGCTAGATCAATGAGTCAGTTTATTCATGAGTCCATATACAACTATACTAGGAAGAGAACATATACAACTATACTATGAGAACATATACAACTATACTAGGAAGAGAACATATACAACTATACTAGAACGAGAAACATTACCCTTACATTAATACGTTAACAATTGTGATCCACTGTATCGGAGCATGCCTTAAATGTCATGGCCCGAGTTGTAGCCAGAATTCTCTTGGAGGGAGATCATGAGTTTGCGTATAGATCTATACTGGATTGACTATCCTACACCTTGCTGCTTGCTACAGTCGGACCTGCAGGTCTGCGGGTGCCAAACGTCATTCCGTTATTACGACCATTCGTATGTCGTTGTTACTAGTCGATAGCATGGTGCAGTTATCACATTTTACCTTAATATAAATCTGGTTTAAGGTAGTTAGTACAACAGTAGTTACTATAAAACTAAGCTACAGTACTACAATGATTTACCCATTACATATTTTTAGTGATAACCTCACTTGAACTTTAATGTACAAACTATATTTTGTTAAAAGATAGTTGCACTTGCGAAATTACACACTTTTACAACAAACGAACATACAAAACAGTTAAGCCTTGGTAGAAGGCTACTTTAATAGAAAATATAGGTTTTTCTGAGAGATTCAAACTTTTACAAACACTTACATACATTTTACAAACTTATACTTGAGACACATTCAAACATTTTTGATAACAAACACCGACACTAAAATACTTACGAACTCACCAGCTTAATGCTGATAAACTCTTTCAAAATAACTTGTATTCTCAGGTCATCAGTAGACAGGTATCGATGCCAGCTTTTGAGAAGATGGAGCGCATTCAAGACTCATCATATTATTATTTTGATTTACCTTATATTTTTGGTGTCTAAAACTGTACAGAACACGCTTGTATTAAAATTATATATTTAATGCAATGGATGATGTTGTTTGCTTAAAATTACATTTACTGTGTTGTGATACGTTACATGACGTCCTCCGCCCCAGAACGTTTCCGCCGTTCCTAGTTTTGGGGTGTGTCAGTTTACGGCCTTGGTACATGCCTGGGCCGTAAACTCCATTTAATCCCTCAAATCTTTGTGTTTGGATGATCTAAACCCGAAATAGCAAGTCCCTAAATTATGTCTTAAGCCCAAGGGTGGTTTGGGAGTGTTTTTCGGGCATTTATACAATCATAATAGGTGTTTACGGCCTAAGCATGTGCTTGGGCCGTAAACTCTCTTTTTGGCCCTAAATCATTGTGTTTTCATGTTTAAACACTCCTAGATAAATTCCCTAACTAGTATCCAAACTCAAATAAGGAAGAATCGGGAGTTTTGACCATTTTTGGGGTGTTTGCGGCCTAAGGAGGCTCTTAGGCCGTAAACTCCTCTTCTTTGTCCTTTTCATGGGATTTTTGAGCTATACTAACAATATTGCATGTTTAGAACAAGTTAGGGTTGAAGGTCTTACGTTTAGGAGGCGTTTGGTTGCGGATTTGAGGCGAAATCGGGCTTATATGAGAGAGAGTATAGAGAGAGGGTGTAAAGGGGTGGAATGAAGTCCATTCCCCCTTATATATGGGTTGAAGTTGGAGCTCATTGGAATTCTACCCGATGCTGCCGTTATACGGGGCTTTTGGTCGCACCCGATTTAGTGGTCGTAATAATAAAAACTAACATTTTCCAAATAAATGGAATATAAAATAAGTGTCTTTATTTCTTTTATCACGACTTTAACGACATATAAAATAAATAAATAACACATTTATTTACTTGATGACTTCTAATTAACGGAAATTTTATAAACTGGAATATTCCGTTAACGATAACGGGGAAATGTAACGGAACAACTTGGGTTGTCACATCATCCCCCCGTTAGAGGGAATTTCGTCCCGAAATTCAGGTCTAGGCAAGGAAGTAGGTATGAATGGCCAAGTAGAGGTAAGAGTGTACTTCCTATTCTGTTTGTCCTCGCATTCCCAAGTGAACTTTGATCTGTGTTTGTCATTCCAACAGACCTTTACATACGGAATGCGGATTTCGTCTCATGTAGCTAGTGGGTTCCGAATGGTGTATCTACGAGGTTAGGGTTCTCAATGCTTCTATCACAACGAGTGGGGTACGAAGAGTGACGTCGGGTAAACACGTATCGAGTCTAAGAAGTTGATCGATCGGGTGTGAATCTTGTGGAGTATCCGAAGGGAGTAGTGGTCTGTCGAAGGTTGGACCAAATCTCCATGAGGATTCTCATATGGTCCTAAGCTCTTGGAAGGGTAAAGCTTTTCAGTACTTAGAACATAGTGTACTTATATGGCAAGATCATCACTGGCGTGATCACCATCCCGAAGTTCCTAACGTTCTCACTCGTACTGGATGTATAGTCCTTCAGGTTGGTTCTTAGGAAGCTTGGGTGGTCTTTGGTTTCGTGTTTCTTGTCAACTGGCTGCTAGAGACTTTCTAGGTCGTCGAGTGGGTTGCATGACTATGGTTATCGGTTTACTGAATAATGTCTATATCAAGCCCGTGCAAAATGAACATGCACTAACGAAGCTTGGGATACGGAAGCCCTCTGGGTCGGGGAGATAGGGTTTCACCTGACGAGTGTTGGACTATCTCGGGAGGTGGTTCTACTATCTCTGCGTGAGATAGTATTCGTGGAGCACCTAATAGTCCAATGAATCTCTATGAATCTGGTTCATTCTCGTGCGGAAAGCGCATGCTCCTACATAACCCTTCGACTAACACCAAGACTGGTGTCAGGTCTATAATCTCTTCGGGATCTGGGTCATGAGGCTTAACGTTGCTAGATTCACACTTCGATCAAGGATTCTTGGTTGCGGAGGTTATCCTGTGGTTCTCGGTATTCTAGTGTTTACTTCGGAGAATGAAGTCTATCGTCTACAGGGCGACGACTATTTCCTCCATGCGAGGAGGCGGAGGATGATAGGCACTGTTCGTCTATAATGGGGTGGACGAAGTGCCTGAGTAGTGCGAACATCTACTGCAACTACTCTTCCGAAGGTTCTGAGTTTTCTCGGTCTAGGTCGAATCTAGTGAGTATAGGGTCTCATCACTCGGAACTTTAATAGCTCAACCCGCAGTGATTCTCTTGACTCCAGCTCCTATTTTCTGGAATAGGATGAATGGATTTTTAAGAGGTTCGTGGTAGAGCTCATACTTGTCTTAACCACCAATACTTGGTGTATGCAAGCAGTATATAATTGAGGTCGGTAGGATGTTCAGCTGTGCGACTCCACCCCAAACCC
The DNA here is from genome assembly GCF_051521515.1 of Lactuca serriola. Taxonomy (NCBI): domain Eukaryota; kingdom Viridiplantae; phylum Streptophyta; class Magnoliopsida; order Asterales; family Asteraceae; genus Lactuca; species Lactuca serriola. The sequence continues at coordinate 120,763,324 of NC_136414.1, forward strand.
ACAACCCAACGAGGAACAGGGAGTAGGGAGGAAACACACACCTTAAATCTTTTGATCTCAATTATATACCACCTTTACGCACATACCTGGTTATAGTGGTCATTCCTTATGAGTTATAATCTCTAGGTTTACGAACCTGATGTGCGAGGTGCGAAGGGTCTTTCTGGGGATTCTTCGGAGTATGCTCCGGATGGTTATTGTCTTCTGGAGTATCTACAGTGTCCTTCACTTCGGTGTTCATCTGACTACGAGGGGTCGGTCAACGGCGCGTGGTACCCTCTCTTGGGTACTTGTGAAGGTTTGAGATAAGAGGGACGATTGACGGGTCGCATTAGGTTTGATTATTTGTGTTAGGTTTAGGTTCGGGAGAACCTTTATTTGCCGACATGGCTACGGAGAAAGTTCTTTTTTACACAGCACTAAGAATGTACACATGGTTGCACGAAGTCAAACCACGATCAATAGAGTCGTCGAAGTTGGCACACTCCGACGTGATATATAATGAAGATTGATAGAGTCATGCGCCGAACAGGCACACAAGTTCTAGGCGTCTCGGGTTTCGTCCTGTGTATCACTACCGCGGTACTTGGACCGATATAGTCGACACGGAACTATAGAGAGTCCTAAGTGTTTCCGAATAGAGTACCTTTTCATGAATGGATTCTCACAAGGCATTTCTATAATAGCCTAACATATACTAGTCATGTATATTTAAGGTGGGGAGGACTGTTGACTGAGCGACTCCGCCCTAAATCCACAACCAAACAAGGAACAGGAAATGAGGCGACATTCACTCACTCTAGGTTTGTCCATCTTAACTATACATGGCCGTAACGTATATGTTTAGCCATTATAGTTTTACCTGATGAATTTTAGATTTTATAACAGTGCTGCAACTTTCGCCTTATTGGGGAATATTTACATTTTGAATTAGTCTTTTAAAGTTTTTAATTTAGTTATCTGAGATCGAGAGACTTACCAAAATCTAACGAGTTCCTCGATGCTTCTCCCTAAGCAGTAGAGTTAGACTCCTCCTGTGTCCTTGTCTTTCCCTTCGGTTGGGCAGTCCTTCTTGAAGTGTCCTATTTCACCACATAGGTGGCAAACTGTACGGGTCGCCACATTGGTGGTTGATGTAATGAACTCAACCGGGGTTCTGCAGGCGCGAGCAGTATGCCCCAACATGTGGCACCTAGCACAATAGAGCTCCCGGCAGACACCATGATGATGGTAGCTGCACTTACTGCAGTGGGGAAGGTTTCCTAAGTATGGTCTCCTAGGTGTAGGGATGGAAAGGTTGGTAGGGAATTTGACCATCTCAGCTCGTTGCCTTTCGGAAGGTCCTTGAGCCGAGGTACTTCCCTCTTCGATCTTGATCTTTCTCTTCAGTGGGTTCGATTGAGGTTTTTGGGTGGCTGGGTATGAAGGTGTTGGTTGCTGCTGTCCATTGCTAGGATCGGAATTTCCGATAGGGCTCTTACTAACATTGGCGTTGTTTGCATTCAGTTGAGCCATGACAGCTGCTACGGCTGCTGAGACTATAGCTTGGAACGTAGCTTCATCGAATAAAAGAGTAGGTCTCTTGCTTGCGGACTGGTTACGCTTCTTTGGTGGCATGGTTTTTCCTACACAGAAAGGGATACAAGATAATGAGAGACGATGGCTAACCTTGGACATATCTGTCCCGACTGCATTAGGAACGAAACCGCGGAAAGAGAGGCTCATGAAGGCTTATGGCTAAATACTCTCAATAGAGGTGCGGGGATCCGCTCTAATCGTGTAGCTGGCAACGGGAAATGACGATTTTACCTAACACATAGCGTGAGTAGTGTAACCACTAACTCACAAAATTGTATTATTTTATGGGTGTATTAGCGTGACGAACACGAGGAAAAGACACTTCTCGGGCTCCATGTACTGGCTCCCTCTATCTACCTCGTATCTTTGACTGGAATCGGCGTTGGTTTCCTTCGGGTAGTTAGCTAGGGTTCTTTTCTCCTGAAGACACATTGAATTTCTACTCCACCTCACTTCCGAATCCGACTCCGGGTGTCATCACCTGATGATGGATGACTGGAAATTTCGGAAGTTTGGGCGAATTTCTCACCGATGTCCCTAAAAAGGTATAGGCACTTGGTGAATTTAATAGTCTCGACCCAGTTCATTTATTTCCGAACAAGAAATCTTCTCAATGAACCTCCTCTGGGTCTGAATCAACTCTTCTGTTAAGCACTGAAGTGGATAGGGTTTTCTACAGGGTTCGTGCGAGAATGGAAATGTCTACAGAATCCTAAGAGATTATTAACATTTCACTGGATGATCGATATCGAGTCCTGCTACGATTACACATGGTATACAAATCATATATAGCTTAGATCCGATAGGTCTTCGAATATGTGATACTACTCTATATCCACATCCCAACGAGGAAAAGGAAGTAGAGCGAAACCACAAATTCTTAGCCTATGGGATCCTTATTATACATAACCTTGGGAGTACACCCTCTGTAGTTGTAGGTATATCAATAAGGATCTTTTTAATTCTTCACACAAGGTTAGTTATGGATCCTAAAATACCCCTATGGTATTTTAATTCTTGTTTGATTCTTATCTTCTGATTATGATTCTGGGATTATTGTTAGTCTTTTAGTATTCCAAAATACTCCTATAGTATTTTAAACTTTATGTTTGGCTCTATCAATCCTAATTGGTAAGTTTCAGACCTATTGCAACACCACTATCACTCCCAAGCACACGTTCATCGCATCTCGAATAAATGTAGTTGATCAGGTTACATTTATTCCAGCTTATGATTACATAACTGCCCAGGTTTGACTGTAGTGCTCAACATCCGAAGACTTTTATTATTGTTCTTCTTGTGATACTTTTGTTTGAGGGTTTAGGTTCTGGATGTTCTTATACTTTGGTAAAATATGGTTATATTTTAAAGTATAATTCTTGGTCAGAGTGTTTTATCCCTTTTGTATTTATAGGCTGTATATCTTTTATGAATTGATATACTTAGCTCAATATAAACAATGCTCTGATACCAATCTGTCACACCCCAAAACCGGAACGGCGGAAACGTTCTGGGGTGGATGACGTCATGTCAAGTATCACAACACATGCATTATAGTAATCAAAGTACAACAAAACATTGCATTAATAGAAATAGTTTTACATGGTTTACATTACAATACGACGAAGTAATACAGGTAAATATAATAAGTACAGCATGGTACTAAGCTATCTTCGTCAGAAGCTCCAGGGATGTACCTGTCTAATGCTGACCTGAGAATACATGTTATTTGAAAAGCGAGTATCAACATTTTTACAAATGCTGGTGAGTTCATAAGCATTTAGTGGCATTTTATTCAAATAACTTTAATTAAAGTGGTGGTTTTAGTGTATCGATTACATTAGTGTCTTTTCCAGAAAATCCTATATTTTCTTTAATAAAAGCAGTCTTCTACCAAGACTGGACAGAGTTATGTGGTAAAAAGGTAGTTTTCCCTTAATCTTTATCATTATCAAAATACAGAATTTGATTATTAAGAAAGCAGGAGAATTCAAGGAAAACATATGCCTCAGCAGTGAGGACTGCTAACTAAGGCCAAGGAATCATAGACTCCAGGAGAGTATCGAATGAACGACACGCCTGGCTCAGTCTAACAGAAAGAGACACAGACCCCAAGAGGTACCAAATAATAGGTACAGCTGGTAAGGTCTAAAACAGTGAATACAGACCACAGATAGTATCAAATGAAAGATACATCTTGCAAGGTCAAAAACAGAGAATATAGACCGCAGACAGTATCAAATGAAAGATACAACATGCAAGGTCAAAAACAGTGTGATTCTGATAATGAGTTACCAACATACAGTGTAAATTGCTGGTGAAATACCGTTACCTTAAGGCCATGAATTATAAGGTAACCCAGGATACTCGTAACCATACTAACCGTCACTAGAGTACCAGACACCCTACAAGCGTCTATAAAATATGACATTTGTCACCCCTTGGCTTGGTGGGCCGTGGACTGTAGCTAGCAGTCAGGGTGTGGGGGTGTCAATCCCGTATAGATCTATACACACAATGTCCGCTCTCCCTACAGGAGACTCTGGTTACCAACTAGACGACGGAGAAGGCCTTATCCCGAAGATGCATCCCAATTAGTGGGTAGTGGGTTTCATATGTAAGTGCTGAACTAGAGGTAGAGACTCATAACTGGATTGACTAGAGTAAACCTGTACGTCTATGCTCATATACATAACATATAACTAATGAATCAAACGACCTTCAGACGGCCATCTGATCCCACCAGACCACATCTCAACGAAGAAAAGGAAATAGGGCGGACATGCCTTCCTAAGTCCTTCAATCATTGTTTATATGCACCTATACAAGCACAGACATACATCTAACTACGATTGAGTGTGGAACAAGTGGAAATGTACAGTGTGGAATAACTGAATCTTATGTATAAACGTACAGTGTGTGAATAACTGAGTCGAGATGTATAAACAAACAGTGTATGAATAACCGAATCGAGATGTATAGCCGAACAGTGTGTGAATAACCAAGTCGAGATGTATAAAAAAATAGTGTATGAACAACCGAGTCGAGATGCATAAATGAACTGTTGGATAAGGTGTCTAAGTCCAAAACTTATTTGGTACATACTTGACCCGACCCGGCATGGTCCATTTGGGTTGCACTTTACCCAAACGATTTATGGATAATTTTATGAGAATTGTATACTTACGATTTATTAATATATTATAGGTTATAATATATTAATATGAAGTCATGTTATTTAATTAGTTTTAGTCTTAAATTAATTATGAATTAATTTAGAGATTAAAAAGAAGACTGATTAAATTATGGGCTATTATATTTTATATAGTGTGGGCTAATACTCATTTGTTAATGGGCTAAGCTAATATGAAAGTCCATGGATGATCCATGTAGCTTTTAACCCATGGATCCTTGGAAAGGAAAAGACATTGGTTATTAGGGTTTCACCCTAACCATGCACACTATATAAAGAAGCATATGATGCAAGAAATGTGACACTAGTAGTGTGAGACTTAGTGGTGGCCGATTCAACAAGAAAGTATACTACTCTCTCAAAGTTTTCCAAGTGTTTGTGGTGATTTGTGATTCCATTTGAGGCATTCACACTATTGGTGCTTGGCTCTCAAACTCCAAACAATCAACCATCATCAAAAGGTATTTATTTCTACTAGTACTTTTATGATTCATAATCCTTATGCTATGCTAGTTAGGAAGAAACCTTGGAAGTTATTATTTGCATGTATTTTAGAAGAAAACATAGATCCAAGGTTTATTAGGGTTGCATGCACACTTAGGAAGTGTTAGATTGCTCAAAACCGAACAGTGGTATTAGAGCCTAGGCTTGTTTTCTTGAATACTTGATGCAAATTGCTGAAAATCGAAGTTTATGTGCTCTCTGCACACCAGACTCACCGAGTCCATGAAGGGACTCGACGAGTCCAAGACAAAATTCATCCAACTCGGCGAGTTGGTTGATGCACTCGACGAGTTGGAACCCCAGACAACATATCTTCGGGTTTTGGTGCTGGAATTGGTCTAGAATCATTACCTTAAACTGTTTTGATCTTATAAAACCTGTTTTTGATGTGGTAATGATGATGGTGGACTAATTTCAAAGTTATAATCAAAATTTCAAGTTTATATGTGTTCATATGATTCTTGAAATTGTTGATGTGGATGTTCATGTTCATATGAGTTTTGTTAGATCATAAGAATTATTTGCAAATTGTTTGTTAGTTAATTCTTGATCTTAATGTGTTTTAATGGAATTCATAATTTGTCCTCAAGTTATGGAATTCCAAAAGTTTTTTCTTTAAAATGTTTTTTAAGAAGTCATAAGTTACACTTTTGAAGAGTTTTTCTAATAAATGCTTTTATGGACTTCATAACTTGTCCTCAAGTTATGGATTTCCAAGAGACTCTTCATTAAAAGTTTTAAACACTTAATTAAAACTCATAAGTTATGAATAACCAAAAGTTTATGAATTGTTCAAAACTTGCCCTCAAGTTTTGGAATTTGTAAAGTCTCACACAAACTTTAATTCCATACCCTAGAAGTTTTAAAAGTTAAAATTCTACCCTTATACTATTATAAGATTAATGGTTAATTATTATATATATGTATAAGAACAAGTCGTTCTACCGTTAGTAGGCCTCATTCACGAAGCCGGTCTATAAGGTGAGTATAAGGTTGTTGCCTATAAAATGACAACTTAATGGGTGTCCACTGTCACCCACCGCTTGCTTGATCGGTGGAGGGTCGTTAGCCGAACGGGTAGGACAATGACTTTAAATTCTCATTAAAAGTATAATGATTATTATAAAGTAACTAAATTTTTTTATTTAATTCCCAATCTTAGTTACTTTAGGAAAAATGTGAATTTGGTGCTAGCCCATGGAATTCACACTTTGTACCTTACCAAGTCGTTGGTGGAGCGTGTGTGGTTAACCGGCACACTAACTTGGACTAGTAAGGATCACGAAGGGTGACTTAATGTTTGTCATAGATCAATGGAGCGTGTGTGGTTAATTGACACATTGATTAGGTGATAATATTAAGGGTACCAAGTGAGTTGGTATGGTTATTCACACCTTGTTTTGTGATCCTCGGCATCCCAGTCACAAAATTTGAGAGGGCACACTCGAGATTGAAACATGCGATTGAAAAGTTCAATGAATCTCAAAAGATCTAGGAATTTCAAATCCAATTAAAACCTAATAAATTATTTCGTTTTTCATGGTGGAAATTGGTGAATCGTCATTCGCCTACCTTCAAATATTTTATAGCTTGGATTACGGCATCCCTCTTCCAAATTATAAAATATTGTGTTGGGTCCTAGCCTTAATATTTCATATTGGGTGTTATATTAAGGACTTTGAATCAACTAACTTGATTTTCTCCCATTATAGATGTCTGGTTCAGACAACTATGATCTTCCCAAATCTCTTGAAGATGGTGTCCCTCAACATCATGCTTCACTTCCTCCACCTCCTCCAATTATTCTCCCTCACCCACAAGTTCTTGAAAAGTTTAAAGTCGCTCAATCCCTATTGGCAAGCATAGTCTATGTGTGCTCACATCTTGGAGATAAAGTCACATATTGACAAGTCGGGAGAGTTGGGTGTCAAAGTCTCGTGAAAGATGGATGTTCAATCACTTTCTTAGTAACATAGTGAGTCTCTTTGGGACTACTGTGAGACAGACTATGACATGACCCTTAATGATGTTATCTATTTGCTTGGTGTTGTGGAATCAACAATGATTTGGAACACCAGTAAAGCAAATTTGATTAAAAGAACAACTTCCCAAGTCTTAAATGGACATTGACAATGGTAGCATTGGATATCTAGAAAAGCATTTCTCTTCCCAATGGAAAGGGATCGGCCATAGTCAACTCGGTTGACCAAATGGTAAAGAGAAAGGCTAAGTCTGAGATAGTCTCATGTGCCATTACCAAAGGGTCCATGTGTTTTGTTGCCAAAGGAAAGGGCATTGGTTGCGAAGCTGCCCTATTCGCCTGAAAGGTCATAAGGTTGATCAAGTCAAGAGGTTTGACTCTACTTCGGGTAAAGTCCACTGTCTAACTCTATTAAGTTCCTATTTGGAGATTCCTATTACATAATGTGAATGGGTCACATGCTGATGTTTTAAGAATCAAAGAAAAGATAGGAAGCTTAAAGTAAGTATATGTTGATTCTGATTATGAAGGTGGGTTTTGATCGCATGGTTCGGTAATCAGAATTTTGAGTTGTTGCTTAAGAGTTATAATATATTGCTTATGAATAGATAACAACAAGGTTTTCATGTGGATTGTAAGGATAAGTTTTTCCGCAAAGTTTTAAAATAAAAGAAAAAAAGGGTTTTAATTTTATTTATTTTAAAATATCCTTACAATGGCATCTGTGGAAAATTGTTGCTTATATGTTTCCAGTAATAGCAATATTGGAAAGTGGATTTGATTCCTTCATTTTTGCTAGTGTCTGAATTTACCGAATGAAGAAAGTTTTTCATCACCCAAGTTTCAATTGGATAGAAACTTGGAATCATACAAGTTGTATTGTATGATGAATGAGAATTTTCATCTTTGAAAATTAAGACTAATTCTTTGATCACATGTATATGTGAGTCAATTGAAGGACTAAGGAATTAGGTACACTGGGTGTGCGCTGGTCAAGGTCCACCACAAAGATTGATTTGTCATGATTTACTAAAGATTAGTAAATATGATTATACTTATAAGGTTAAGTATAATTCTGTAACATTGGAAAGGTTACAATGTATGACAAAACAAATGAGAAGAATCAAATTAGGCAGAAAGATAAAAGTTTCTCAAATCTGAAAGGATGGGAGAGTACTTTAGTATCGTATTTCATGATCATCTTAATGATTATGAAACCATATCACAAATTCATACTCTAAGGACGTCTTAGTGCATTGTTATAGCTAAGAAGAGAGGTCATGAATTGTTGGATTGGTTAAAATCAAGAAGATGAGTCATACTTCGTTCCAAAAGAATTCTTAGAGTCATACTCCAAGATTGTAATTTTGAGTGACATAAAGGAAGATTTATTAACACTAGTCAAATGTAAGAGTAAAATGTTTTCTACTCTTGTACATTTGAGATTGGTAAGTTGTGATGTCTTGGATGAGACAAAGACCAACTAAGACCACTTGTGTGAAGTGTTAGTCTTGATAAGAATCCGCACTGTCCCTTGAATATTTGTTTTGTCAAGGAATGGTTCTTGACTGGGGAAACTTATATGTCAAGGGGACAGTGGGAGCCTTAAAGATCCAGAAAGAGTTTCAAGATTTAATCAAGAGTAAAACCTGTAATTTATCACTAGCACACGACTTAAGGTTTGCATCCTATCGTGTTGACATAATTCTTATTTCTGTACCTACTTCAAATAAGTTGAATTTGCATGTGAGTTATCAGAGTTCAACTTGGAAGCATTGGTGGGCCTTGTGCTACCAAGGTGACAAGAAACTAAAATTGAACAAGTTTAATCCATGTAAGGCTGAATTTGTCACTAATCTTATCTTGTGATTATGGTTTTGACAAATTCACATGGATAGGAACTCATACACTATAAAATCTAAGTGTCATTAGGTTTCTCTCCGATTCATGAAAATGATGGTGAGGAAACGCTTTCACTAAGTAGATTTTACGTAGATATCAATTGTGTTATTTGCATTTTCATAGTCCTGAAAATTGTTTAGACACACATGTGAGCTATCTAAGAAAGGGTGTATGAATCTAAATTTCAGAAGTCCAGCAAATTTCTGGAAATATGTCAGAGCTAGTGGGAGCATAAGTGTTATGCTGATAATCATCATGTTAGTGGGAGCATGATTATTACGTTTAGTGTTGCAAGTTAGCAATGTTAATTATAGAAAAACAAAAGTTTCAATTCGTGAAGTTGCAGGGATTGAAAAAGTCATTTTGCTATAATTAAGGGAGAGGAAATCATACTTCATTTCAATTCTAAAGATTAGATTGAGATTTTAATCATCTTTAGTCAAGAATATATATATGAATTTCATGTTGGAATGGTTCAACTTGAAGAAATTCTATATATATTGCGTTTTCAAAATTCAATTATGATTACGGCATCCCTCTTCATAGTTAAATTTTGAAAACATGGCAAATAAAAAATATTGTAGCAAAAGACTGGTCTAGTATCATGTCTTTATGTCAAACATCATGAATCGTGTCCCATATGCTTCGGATATAGGATCGATTGCATGTGCTATAATATTCATCTTTTCTAAATTTTCCAAATGCTTAAGGCATTGAGAAGGGAAAAGTATAGAACTGGATATGACTAAAGTGATTAAGCAATTATCGAGGACAATCTGAGGTTCGCCAAAGATTGGTTGCTCAGGGAAAGTTGGAAGTATGATGTAAGTTGTCGGAAAGGACCGTATTGACATGTTCTGAAAAGCAGTAACTCTTGTTCGGAAGTGATAGTCAAAATGGGACTATGGAAATGTCTCCATAGGTGGAAGTTATTCAATCTATGTAAGACTAGAAAACCTTAATGCAAGAAGGATGTTCAAAGCAATGTACTTTGAATATGAGACTTCCGTTCCATAGAAGTTGACCTTCTTTGGAATACTCTGTAATGACTGGTGACAAGGTTTTGGTGACTTTGTGAATAATCATGACAAGAGGAACATTGCATAAAAGTTTAAAATCTAACAGATTTTTTGGTAAATGATAGGAATCGGGGATTCTCACATTTACAATAAGGATTTGGGATTGTGAAATGAGTATCACTGGAATCATGTTCAATTGATCTACATCACAATGTAAGGATCATAGACAAACATAGTGTGCATACTTCGAGTATGGCATAACTATTGTTTAGAAAAACAAAGTGTACATGCTAGGAGCATGGGTCGACTGTTGTTTTTATTCAAGTCTTAAGTTGATTGTTTGAAACATTATACAATGAATAATGTGTAATCAATATGGTGATAAATAAAAGGTGGTTCTATTTATATTCAAAAGGGTTCTGAGACCATATTGGATTCGATTATTATTGTGTTTTACTTTGGATGTTTTGACTTCCAAAATAGCTAGGTTATTCTTTCCGAATGACTAATTCATTTAAACACTCCACAGTCATTCATATGTTGGAAGTAGGTATGAATCAAGACTGTCATGAATCGAGTTTGTAGATGGCTAAATGGGTTTAGTCAAGCAATGGTTGCTACAACATTCATGAGTGCTCATAAGTTATGAGTATTGGAATAAACCCACGCTCACTTGTATCACTTCATGGAATTTATCTCGAGTGATCGTGAGACGGTAATATCATATAAATCTCCAAACCTAGAGATATGAGTTGTTACCTATGAGTTGGTTGTGCATTGATTGCACGTAAACGCATCAGTAACTTGATGTTATAAAACGTGCCTTTATGTACAATTCAACAAGTAGTAGAACAAGCATATGAGTCGAAGTTTATCTGTTCCTTCTAGAAATAGAAGCGATATCTGGGCCCCTCGATGATTTTGTTGTGACCTATGTATCGGCCGGTCAGAACTAAATTGATGTGTTCGATTAAGTTCTTTGTCAAACAAATCGGAAATCGGGAAACAAACTGCTGGAAAATAAGTACGACGTTGTTCCATGTATTTGTCAGGCTGATATCATGAGAACAGAGGATTATATGATCACTTATCTAAAATGGCGCTTCATAGTTCAATAGAGTTTTCGAGAGCTACGATTGCTGGTTGGTTCCTGAAGTAACATATGCAAATATAGTTATTAGACTTATCCAAGTGGGAGTCTGTTGGATAAGGTGTCTAAGTCCATAACTTATTTGGTACATACTTGACCCGACCCGGCATGGTCCATTTGGGTTGCACTTCACCCAAATGATTTATGGATAATTTTATGAGAATTGTATACTTACGATTTATTAATATATTATAGGTTATAATATATTAATATGAAGTCATGTTATTTAATTAGTTTTAGTCTTAAATTAATTATGAATTAATTTAGAGATTAAAAAGAAGACTGATTAAATTATGGGCTATTATATTTTATATAGTGTGGGCTAATACTCATTTGTTAATGGGCTAAGCTAATATGAAAGTCCATGGATGATCCATGGAGCTTTTAACCCATGGATCCTTGGAAAGGAAAAGACATGGGTTATTAGGGTTTCACCCTAACCATGCACACTATATAAAGAAGCATATGATGCAAGAAATGTGACACTAGTAGTGTGAGACTTAGTGGTGGCCGATTCCACAAGAAAGTATACTACTCTCTCAAAGTTTTCCAAGTGTTTGTGGTGATTTGTGATTCCATTTGAGGCATTTACACTATTGGTGCTTGGCTCTCAAACTCCAAACAATCAACCATCATCAAAAGGTATGTATTTCTACTAGTACTTTTATGATTCATAATCCTTATGCTATGCTAGTTAGGAAGAAACCTTGGAAGTTATTATTTGCATGTATTTTAGAAGAAAACATAGATCCAAGGTTTATTAGGGTTGCATACACACTTAGGAAGTCTTAGATTGCTCAAAACCCAACATGAACAGTGTGTGAATAACTGGACCGTGATGTATATGCGTTACCCCATATAAGTGTATCACGAAGTGGAGACATTATCAAGTAGGAGTTCAAACTAAGTGAAAATGAAACATCGGTGTCTAATAAGTAAGGGTATACGATATGAAAGAGAACTTTGTTGAAAACCTTGAAAAACCTTTACACTTACGAAAATCACAATTTGGGATTCTTTGTTAAAATAAGTTTGAAAATCTTTCAAAATTCTTTAGAAACTTTTCATAAACCAGTTTAAATTGTCTTTTGATAAAACAGTGTAAGTAAGAGTTTGAACAAGTGAAAACCCTTTCGAAAGCCATTTATTGTATCCTACTTGGTAAAACAGTTTACAGTGTGGTAAATCTTTGTGCATGCGTGTTATCAATCACATGTGATTGATAACTGGCATGTTTAACTTGTATTCGCCCCCCCTATAAAAGAAGTAAAAACATTTAAAAGGTTCATTCAGGGGTATGAACTCACCTGGTGTAAGTAGATCCGACGAAGGTGCCGGTTGGGTGCTCGGTGTCAAGTAAAGACTTGGACACTCTTAATGGCCTATTTAACATATGATAACATATGTTCACATATGATTAGTACATTTAATACTAATCAAACAAGTATACGCACCCTATAGAGCGGAAAACACTTTGGTTAAGCGTTTGGGGTGTCCCGGGTAACAACTAAGGGTTTAAATGGCTTAGGATTGGAGTTTACTCTATACTTAGAGTTTACGGCCCTGGGACAACTCCCATGAGTTTACGGCCGTAAACTCATGGTGAGTGGTTTCTAGGGTGTTTTAAGGCTTCAACATGCTTACAGAATTATTCTAGGTCCAAATCCGAAACGTATGAATGAGTTAAAGGCTTCTAAGGGCTTCATTAGGGAGTTTACGGCCCATGAACCATCCCTAAGGGAGTTCACGGCCGTGAACTCCTATGCCATGAGTTAAGTGAAGTTTTAAGCCCTTAATACCTTCCTAGCATTTTATAGTAATAGTCTAAGGCCATTTGGGGGATAAAAACCAATGCTTTGGCATGTTTGAGGGTGTTTATGGCCTTGGTACATGCCTGGGCCGTAAACTCCTTTTAATCCCTCAAATCTTTGTGTTTGGATAATCTAAACCCAAAATAGGAAGTCCCTAAATTATGTCTTAAGCCCAAGGGTGGTTTGGGAGTGTTTTTGGGGCATTTATACAATCATAAGAGGTGTTTACGGCCTAAGCATGTGCTTGGGCCGTAAACTCTCTTTTAGGCCCTAAATCATTGTGTTTTCATGTTTAAACACTCCTAGATAAATTCCCTAACTAGTATCCGAGCTCAAATAAGGAAGAATCGGGACTTTTGACCATTTTTGGGGTGTTTACGGCCTAAGGAGGCTCTTAGGCCGTGAACTCCTCTTCTTTGTCCTTTTCATGGGATTTTTGAGCTATACTAACAATATTGCATGTTTAGAACAAGTTAAGGTTGAAGGTCTTACGTTTAGGAGGCATTTGGTTGCGGATTTGAGGCGAAATCGGGCTTATATGAGAGAGAGTATAGAGAGAGGGTGTAAAGGGGTGGAATGAAGTCCATTCCCCCTTATATATGGGTTGAAGTTGGAGCTCAGTGGAATTCTACCCGATACTGCCGTTATATGGGGCTTTTGGTCGCACCCGATTTAGTGGTCGTAATAATAAAAACTAACATTTTCCAAATAAATGGAATATAAAATAAGTGTCTTTATTTCTTTTATCACGACTTTAACGACATATAAAATAAATAAATAACACACTTATTTACTTGACGACTTCTAATTAACGGAAATTTTATAAACTGGAATATTCCATTAACGGTAACGGGGAAATGTAACGGAACAACTTGGGTTGTCACAACTTATCTCTGCAACGAACTGGTCGACAATATCCTCCCATTCAAGGATCTCGCCAACGTTAATTGCCACCCTTGTAAGCTTGTTTTCTAAGCTTGCCAAGGCATTTATCGATTGGTCCCTCTTCTTGACTTTCTTCCTTTCTCTTCGACCATAGGGAGACGTTTGCTACTTCACTACTTCCTTCTTCGATAACTACTTTCTCTTGCTTGCATGAACTCTGGGCTCTGATACCACGTGTTACGAGATGACTCAATCACCGTGTGCCACTTAGTGTTTCTTCGACTAAGTCAGGATTGGAACACTTCCTTATGATGCAGTAACAACTAGAATAGTAAGAGATGCGGTAGGGATTGCTACGAAGTATGAAAGAAAGCTTCTATTATAGACTTGACTATTTTACAAGGCAACTTCCCAATGGTTTGGGAAAATGAGCCCTTCTCCCTATTTATAGGAACCTTACACCTCCTCAAATGGAAGTTTCTAGGTCCCAATAATTATTGACTAATCCAGACTCTTCCTACTATATACATGGGCTTTACATGACTCTAGAATATGGTATACTTGTCTACAATGCTGTAGAAATCTTTAGGTCATCCCAACATTATCCAAATCGCTCTTATATGATCTAGCATGTTCAAGATCGTTTCAAAGTCTTCCGGGTCGTTCTAGCTTCGTCTAGTGCCTTCATGATTATTTCGAATCATTCTCTTTTGTTCCACGGACATCTATAATATTCTAGCATCTTCCAAGGTGATGTAGGGTATTCTTGATCTCTCTGGTGACTTCTTGAGTATACTTGATTGTTCCGGAGTTCTCTAGATGATGGTGAAATTTTCCAAAAACTTGGTCTGTGACACTTGTATGTGAACCAATTAACCATCAAAAATAAACACTTGACAAATCTTTTGATTTATCAAATAAATATGCCCTTATATTTCCATATCCCATAGATCTTAACCCATTTTTGTTTCTTCAAACCTTTTGTCACCACAAACCCAATCAAGAGTCAAAATTCGCAAAAAAAAAAAAAAGAAACTTCAAATGCAATAGACCCAACACTCGTTATCATCCAACTTGAAAGCTAAGCCCTTGTTATAAGACTTCGGGGGTGTTTGGCTTAGCTTTTGAGAGGCGTAAAGTCCTTTTAGGAAAAGATCAAAGGTAAAAGATGTTTGGCAAAAGACTTTTAAAAGCTACTTTTGAATTTTGGATTGAAGGAAAATCAACTTTTTGGAAAAGTTAGGAAAACCTGACTTTTTGGAACTTTTCCAGAAAAGACTTTTGGCCTCTAAAAAGCTAAGCCAAACACCCCCTTCATTCCAATCACGAGTAGATTGATCAATATCGAGACTTCATTTTGATCGCAAGTTCAAACTCCAGCTGCCATCATTCTTACAAAAGTCAAATGACGAGACACCGTTCTTCCTTGACATGAACTATTCTGATGAGACCAGCAAGAACAAAACTCATCAATTGTGACAAGTTCCAATTTTTGAATCACTTTTTACTTTTCGTTTGACTCTTCATTCGTCAGTCGAACAACACTAATTTCACGATTCACTGAACAAATTGAGATAAATTATTAAATTTCGGCCAAAATCATTCTATTCTTCAACAAATTCTTCTAATCAACCAAATTTCTTCCGACTGATTGATTCAGTGATAGATTTTGAACAATCAAATTCATGAATCCAATTTATAGAACTCCATATTGCAATTTCCAATTCACCCAATCAATAAAATCAAATAACAAAATCAAAAATCGATTTTAAGATTTATCTAATTCAAGAATTATGACTCAAAATCAAAACAAAAACTCTATCGATATTCAAGTATAAAAACTCAATTGAAGAGATGAAAATTGAAATATGATTGAGATCGGATAAAATGAGATCAATTAATCAACAATCATGAGAGAAAATCAATCGAGAATCATGAATGAAAGATTAATACAAGAATTGATTTGATGTACTCTTGGACTTGGTTTTACGCACAAATGACTTGATGAACAATACATGATACAAGTAATTGGTATGGATCTTTGAATAAACGAATTGGATCAATTTTTGAATTTGTCTTTGAGCTTGAAATTCAGATCATATGAATAGTAACAAATTATGAATTTTGGCTCGAAAATTGAAAAATAATTCGATCAACAAGTTTTGGAATGAAAAGCAGATAGATCCAAAGGAATCAAAATGATCAAAAACATGATTCCAAGAGATTTCGATAGATTATCAAGAGACTGACCATAGATTGTTCACATTGTGTTGATTGTGGCCAAATCGAGAACTGTTTCCATGAAATGATAGCTTGAATCTTCATGGTTAGGCTTTGATACCAATTTTAGAGTAATGAGCATTTGATTTGACATGCAGAATTGTAAAGAACAAAATCAACATGGTGATTTGGGTGTCTTAAGAGATGTATTTGATTATGTAAGGAGTTACAAAGAAGTATAAGCTAGATCTAGACAAATAAATAACTGACACTCACACTCTCAATGTTACATCTCTCAAGCACACTCTAATAGTCATATGCAAACCACTATGTATAGACATGTCACAACTAGTAACCACACATGCAAGTGGGTGTTCGCAAGCCAAGCCTTCACAAGTTATCTAATTGAGAACTTTGTACCCAACAATAATAAATAAGAAGTTTTAATAAAAACACTAAAATCGGTTTATAGCGTTATAACGATAAATAATAAAACTAGTTATTATTTTTTGCGTAAAAACTTAATATATGATATTGGGGTTTTAAAATAACGTAACATGTTGATATTCTGTTTTATACATTCCAAATGAGATTTAAAACATAAGTATCATCACCCAAGTTTTGGTTTATCAACATTTGGCTTTTATCATAAGATGCATTCTATCGAGTTTATAAAATAAAATGAGTTTATTCTACCAATTCATGAAGTCATAAGATTTTGATCGTTTAAAGGATATTTAAAATTGTGATTCTAAAACTCATCCAAAACTCCAAGTCTTAAATATAAAATATATTTTTATTAAGATTATTACCGGTTCTTAAAATTGATCTATGACTAAACTTTAAAATATCGAATTTTAGTTTATAATTGATCGCGACTAATGAAAAATAAAAAGAAGTTTTATTTGGCACCTAAAGAACCTCATAACAAGTGATATGATTTTTACAAAAGGGTACAAGAATTGTTGGATGCATACAATATTCATGAAACCATGTTTTTATAACTATAATTGTAAAACATATACAAAACCTTTTCTTAAAAATGCAAGTGATTGTCATCATTTTGAAGAACACTTGGTATCATTTGTATGGTCTTAATGGCACAAGGTCACCTAGTAATTAGGATTTTCTTATGATGTTTGGGGTAGTTTTGTAGTTTTTGGTATCTAAAGGTTCACCTTGTCACTAGCTAGTTGCAATACTACAATTTGTTTCAAGTTGGATGACTTGATCGGAATCTTGTGTGATAAAGGTCACCTAAGAATGAGAGGTCCGAAACATAGATGGGATAAACATGTTAAGTTAATCAATAATTGTTTAGGATCCCATTATCTAGGAGTTGCATATTGTATACAATTGGTAATCACTACCTAGCGAGTTAGATTATGTTTATGGGATAAAGGTCACCTAACAATTTACTTATTTCGTTACTTGGATCCTAGACTTTAGTAAATTAATGTTTTAAGAAATAATAAAAGGTACTAATTTCTAAAGATTAAATATTGAAAATACTAAACGAAACTTTTTTTAAAGATTAAATATTGAAAATACTAAATGAAACTTATTTAAATTTTGTATATAGCTATTAATACACTTATGCCCTGCAAAAGATCTCTCTTGTTGAGTTTCAAGAGACATATCATTTGATGGTTATAGTTTCTATAACTAGTATAATACCTTGACGATCTTCCTTAAGGATAAATATAAATTATATATATATATATATATATATATATATATATATATATATATATATATATATATATACTAAAAGATCTCATACCTGAACAACCTCTGCAAGACAGTCAGTCTGATCCTGATACTTTGATGGAAGTATTATTGTGATGATATTGATGTGTCTCACATCATACTAGAGTAATTAACCTTGACTTGTAGAAAGTCTTGGATAATTATGAAACACGTCAGATGTCTCATCAAGAAAAGCAGATATTCATTATAAATAGTAGAACATGCTTCAAACATGTTCAAATTGAAGGGTTTTGAGCATCCTAACAACCTTAAGGTGTTAATACAACCCTAAATGCTTTGGATCTATCTTTTCTCTAATTATACATGAAAAATGATTTTCCAAAGCATTTCCCTAACTAACATACTAACATGGGTACTAGTATAACAAAACTAGTTAGAACACATACCTTTTCTTGTAGCTTGATTCCTTGGACCTTTAAGAGCCTAACACCCCAAATGTGATGCCTCAAATGCTCCACACAACACCACCAACAATGGAGGACTTGAGAGAGAACACTTGTACTAAAAAATCGGCTATGGCTTTTCCAAGAACACTAGGGTGCCGATTTTAGGAGCCATGGGGTCTCTTATATAGTGTGGAAAAACTAGGGTTACACCATGTAAACCCTAATATCCATAACCTTCCATATTCCTCATGCTCCATGGGTTTAAACCTCCACGGATCATCCATGGGTTGTCACATGGGTTTAGCACAACATAAGGAATCATGGATCATTGGCCCACACTATAAGAATGAATTATTTACCAAATCAACCCCTTATATTTAGTTTTCCTCTTTGGATCACAAAATTAATTCCAAATTAATTCTTGATCAATACTAATTAAATAATATGATTTCATATTAATATATTAGAACTTATAATATTAATAAATCATGAATACCCTCTTCTCAAAAGTCCATCATTACAAATTGTTCTGGTGCCATGCTACTATAGGGTCAAGTACATACCAATTATAGTTATGGGCTTAGACACTAAATCCAACAGTCTCCTACTTAGATAAATCTAATAACTATAACTGCAAGTACAACTTAAAACACCAACTAGCAATCATAGCTCTTAAAAGCCTCTGTCGAACTGAGACGCTCCATTTTAGATAAGTGATCATATAATCCTCTGTTCTCAAGATATCAGTCAGACAAATACATGGAACAACATCATACTTATTGTTCACTAGTTTGTTTCTCGGTCTCCGACTCGTTTGACATAGAATTTAATTGAACACATCAATTGAGTTCTGACCGGGCCCGACACATGGGTAAAAAAAATCATCGAGGGGCCCAAGATATCGCTTTTAATCCTCCAATGACTAAAAGGAATAGATAAACTTCGACTCATATGCTTGTACTAACTACTCAGCAAATTGTACACAACAACATGTTTTATAGCATCAAGTTACTAAAGTGGTTTCGTACTATCAATGCATAACCAACTCATAGTCAACAACTCATATCTCTTGGTTTGAAGACTTATATGATATTATCGTCTCACAATCACTTGAGATAAATTCCATGAAGTGATACAAGTGAGCGCGGGTTTAATCCAATACTCAGACCTTATGAGCACTCATGAATGTTGCAACAAACTTTGTTCTGTCTAATACAATTCAGACAAATCTACAAGCCAAATTTATGACAATCTTGCTTCAATACCTACTTCCAACATATGATAGACTGTGGATAGTTTGAATAATATAATTATTTTGGAAGTCAAAACATGCAAAGTGAAACAATAGTAAATGATTGGCATAAGACAGTACCATACTAATAAAAAACACCTTTTATTTAAGCATCAAATATCAATTACATTTCAACTATTACAAGTTTCGAAAGCTATCTAATTATTAAAACTAATATCATCCTTCAGCCCGATGTGCCTCGCATGCTGTAAGTGCTTAACCCTACTCAATCCCTTCATGATGGGATCTGCTGGGTTCTCCTCAGACGATACCCTCTTTTCCATGTGGAGTCCTTCTTCTATTCGATGTCTAATGAAGTGGTATTTTATATCGATGTGCCTAGATTTGCCATGATCCCTTGGTTCCTTGGCTAAGGCAACTGCACTCTCGCTGTCATAGAAAATCTCCATAGGATCCTTTATAGCTGGTACGACTCCAAGGTCTCTGATGAAGTTCTTCATCCATATTGCCTCCTACGCCGCCTCGCTTGCTGCTATGTACTCTGATTCTCAAGTTGAATCAACTATTGTCTCATGCTTGGAACTTTTCCAAGTTATTTCTCCTCTATTCAGAGTAAAGATCCAACGCGACTGAGAGAGGAAATTATCTCTGTCGGTCTGAAATCTGGCGTCACTATACCCCACCACCCTCAATTCATCACTCCTACCGAGGGTAAGGACCTAGTCCTTAGTCCTTCGCAAGTACTTGAGAATGTTCTTTACCGCAGTCTAGTGAGCCTTGCCCGTATTCCGTTGATATCTGCTGACCATGCTCAAAGCAAAGCCCACATCAGGGTGAGTACAAGTCATAGCATACATGATCGAGCCAACATCAGAAGCATATGGTATTCGGCTCATCTCAGCTATCTCAGCCTTTCTACTCAGACTCTGGGCTTTACTCAGTTTGACATTGCTCTACATCGCTAAGTCATCTTTCTTGGAATCCTGCATGCTGAATCTTTTCAACATCTTATCCAAGCAGGTACTTTGACTCAGTCCAATTAGTCTGTTACTCCTATCTTTCAATATCCTTATCCCCATAATGTAGGCAGCTTCTCTGAGGTCCTTCATAGCAAAACACTTCCTAAGCCAGCACTTAACCTCCTAAAAGTTTGGGATGTCATTTCCTATGAGTAGTATGGCATCCACATAATAAACCAGAAAAGCTAACTATGCTCCCACTAGCTTTGACATATACACATGACTCATCATCGCTTCTCGAAAATCCAAACTCTTTGACTTTCTCATCGAAACAAAGATTCCATCTGCAAGATGCTTCTTTTAACCCATAAACAAATTTCTCAAACTTACACACTCTATTTGGGTACTTTGCATCAATAAAACCCTCTGGCTGACTCATGTAAACATCCTCAGCTAACTTCCCATTAAGGAAAGTGGTTTTGACATCCATTTTCCATATTTCATAATCATGAAATGCAACTATGACTTGCATAACCCTAATAGACTTCATCTTTGCTACTTGCGAGAAGGTCACATCATAATTAACTCCCGGAGTTTGGGTAAAGCCCTTTGCAACCAGTCGCGCCTTATAAGTGTGTACTTTTCCATCCATGTCGGTCTTCTTCTTGTAGATCCATTTGCACCCGACTGTCTTATAACCCGGTACATTTTCATCCAAGTTCCAAAATTGATTGTCATACATGGACTGGATCTCTCTGTCCATAGCCTCTTTTCATTTAGTAGACTCGGGGCCTGCGATGGCTTCCTTATTGTTTTTAGGTTCATCCAAATTTACCAGTGTGCTATCATTCATAAATGTATCACCTTCTGCAATAATATGGAAACCATAAAACTCAGGTGGAACTCTAGCTCTACTGGAACACCTCAAAGGTATAGACTCGTCAATCGGCTCAACAGGAGTTTCCTCCTTAGGTTGATCGCTAGTGTTTGAGGTTCCATCACTACTTGACTCTTGAAGTTCATCAAGGTCAATTTGCCTCCCACTGTCTCCTTGGCTTATGAGATCTCTCTCACGAAAGACTCCTCTCCTTGTAACGAAGACAACAATGTTACTCGGTCTGTAGAAGAGATAACCAATGGATTTATGTGGGTAACAGATGAAAATACACTGCTCAATACGAGTTTCGAGCTTGTAATGAGTCTCAAATCTCACGAAAGCCTCGCAACCCCAAATCTTGATGTTGTCTAATGTGGGGACCTTCCCATTCCACATCTGGTGAGGTGTTTTGGAAACATTCTTGGTAGGGACTAGATTAAGGATATGGGTGACAATCTATAAGGCATACCCCAGAATGAGATTGGTAACGAAGCTCGACTCATCATGGAACGAACCATGTCCAACAAGGTTCGATTTCGCCTCTCAGCCACATCATTAAGCTGTGGTGTCCTAGGTGGCATGAACTGTGAAAAAATTCCACATTCCTTAATATAGTCAAGGAACTCGATACTAAGATACTCACCACCCCAATCGGATCGGAGCATCTTTATCTTCCTGCCGGCTGATTCTCCATTTCTTGTTTAAACTCTTTGAATTTCTCAAAGGTTTCTGACTTATGCTTGATTAAGTAGACATAGCCATATCTATTGTAATCATTAGTAAAAGTCACATAAAAGCGGTTAGCATCCCTTGTGGCGGTTCTGAAGGGCCCACACACAATGGTGTGTATGAGATCCAATAAACCTTCACATCTTTCACAAGTACCACTAAAGGGTGATTTAGTCATCTTTCCAAGCAAACAAGATTTGTAAGTGTCATCCGACCTTAAGTCGAATGACTCCAAAACTCCAGCCTTATGGAGTCGTACTGTGCGCTTCTTGTTGACATGTCCAAGACGACAATGCCACAAGGATTCCTTATCCAATTCATTGGAAGAATTGATATGCAACACATTATTTCCTAAGTTGTTTACAACATTCACAGTTTCATATAGACCATTACAAGGTAATGCTTTAAAATAAAAAACAACATTATAATAAGCATTTATAGCACCAATTTCATTATCAAATGAAAAACTATAGCCTTGTTTGTACAAACCATGAAAGGAAATAATATTTGTCACCATGTCAGACGAGTAGCAACAATTATTCAAATCTATTCCTAACCCACTACTAAGTAATAAAGAGTAAATTTCAATCTTGGTGGCAAGTGAAACCTTCCTATTCCCCATTATCAAGTTTATCTTCCCGTGCTCCACATTCTTACTTCTTTTTAGGCCCTGCACATCAGAACAAATGTGAAATCCACAACCTGTGTCAAGAACCCAAGATTTAGCATGTGATGAGTTTTTAGATATAATAGTATAAAAATACCTACATGGGCGGGTTTAACCTACCCATATTTGACATCCTGCAAGTATTTGGGGCAGCTTCGCTTCCAATGCCCTTTCTCGTGACAGTAGAAACACTATGCTTCCTTAGGAATGGAAGTGGGAGTAGCAGAACTAGCCTTGGTCCCACTTGAAGAGGATCCATCAAGAGATTTTCCCTTGCGGCTCTTTGAGGGAGCCTTCCTCATCTTCCCTTTCCCTTGTCCAATTGCCAGAACAGGGGTAGTTACGGTAGGAGTATAAACAACATTTTTACCTTTGAGACGACTTTCGGCAGTCCTCAAAATCCCTTGAAGTTTGCTAAGTGTGACCTACTCCTTGTTCATATGATAGGTTATGTAGACCTGATCATAACTGATATCTATAGCCAGCTCCTCAAGGAAGTTCACATTTAACTTTAGCAACCGGTCCACAAACCTTTGCATTTTCTGCAAGTGGCTCGTGATGGGTTCACCATCCTTCATCCTGGTTGTTATCATGGATGAGATGATTTCATACCTCTCTTGAAGAGCACTCTGATGCTATCTTTCCATCAGGTCCTGGTGCATCTCAAAAGGGTAGAAGTCCTCATAGGACTTTTGGAGTTCAGTTGTCATGGTTGCCAACATGCTACAAGACACCATAGTGGCATCCTTCTTATGAGCCCTAAACTCAACGATCTCCTTAGGAGTAGCAGAAAACTCATCAATTTCCTTAAGCTCTTTGTCTAGGACATATTCCATGTCCTCATAGCAAGTGACCATCCTGATGTTCCTAATACAGTCATCAAAGATGACTCTCCCACACAAGTTCATGAGAGAGAAGGAGCCAATAGGGTTTGAAATAGAAGCAGTGTTGGAAGACATCTAAAAAGAAAGAAAGACAAAATTTAGATTAGATAATGAGTCCTTAATATAACACCTAAAATGAAATATTAAGGCTATGATCCAACACAATATTTTACAAATTGGAAGAGGGATGTCGTAATCCAACTTGCAAAATATTTGAAGGTAGGTAAATGACGATTTACCAATTTCCACCATGAAAAACAAAATTGATTATTAAGTATTAATTGGATTGAAACTCCTAGATCCTTTGAAATTCATTGAACAATTAATTGGAATGTTTAAATCTCAATTATGCTCTTTAGTTTTATGACTGGGATACCGATGATCACAAACAAGGTGTGAATAACCATGCAAAATGTGCTTGGTAATCCCGATGTCATTTATCACCCAATCAATGTGCCGGTTAACGACACACGCTCTATTGATCTTATAATAAACATCGATCCACCCTTTTCCACCCTTACTAGTCCAAGTTAATGAGCCGGTTAACCACACACGCTCCGTTAACGACTTGGCAAGGTGCAAAGTGCAATTTTAATGGATTATCATCAATTTCACATTTTCCTAAAGTAACTAAGATTGAGAATTTTAATAAAACATTTAGTTAATTTACTATTATCATTATACTTTTAATGAGAATTGTAGTCCTATCCTATCCGTTCGGCTAACGACCCTCCACCAGTCAAGGAAGCAGTGAGTGAGAGTGGACACCCATTAAACTACCATTTTATAGGAAGTAACCTTATACCCCCTTATAGACCGGCTTCGTGAATGACGCATACTAACGGTAAAACTGACTTGATCTTATATATATATATATATATATATATATATATGTATGTATATATATATATATATATATACATATATATATATATATATATATATAGATATATATATATATATATTATTAAACTTATAATACTATAGAGTATAAGGGTTGAATTTTAAACTTTTAAAATTCTAGGGTTTGGAATTGAAGTTTATTAAGTGTGACTTTAAAAATTACAAAACTTGAGGAAAAGTTTTGACACTATTCAAAACTTTTCATTTTCTTAACTTATGAGTTTAATGACTTTTATGAAAAAGACTTTTGGTTTTCCATAACTTGAGGACAAGTTATGGAATCCACTAAAAGGCATTTAGATCAACAATTAAACTAACAAGAAGTGTCAAATAATATCTATGATCTAGACAAACTCATAAGCAAATATAATTCACATCAACAATTTTCAAGAACTCATATAAACTAATATAAATCTTGAAACTTTGACAATTATATTTTAATTGGACAAGCATGACCATTACCTTATGAAAAAACAGGTTTCATGGTTCAGAAAACAGTGTGGGGTAATGATCCTAATCCAATTTCAGACGAAAAGTCGAAAATCTACCCACTGGAGCACCAACTCGGCAAGTACATGAACTGGACTCGTCGAGTTGGTCATTTAACAAAGGGACTCGGCGAGTACACTGGGCAGAAGGCAGAATTCGATTTTTTTTTCACTTTGAAAATCAATATAACATCAAGTATAATAGAAAACCATCATAGACTCTGATACCACTAAAGGGTTTTGAGCATCCTAACAACCTTAAGGTTCACATACAACCCTAAATGCTTTGGATCTATGTTTTCTCTAAATGTACATGCAAAATGATTTTCTAAAGCATTTCCCTAGCTAGCAACAAACATGGTTACTAGTATACAAAAACTAGTTAAAACACATACCTTTTCTTGTAGCTTGTTTCCTTGGACCTTTAAGAGCCCAGCACCCCAAATGTGATGCCTCAAATGCTTCACACAACACCACCAACAATGGAGGACTTGAGAGAGAATACTTGTACTCAAATATCGGCTATGGCTCTTCCAAGAACACTAGGGTGCTGAATTTAGGAGCCATGGGGTCTCTTATATAGTGTAGCAAAACTAGGGTTACACTATGTAAACCTTAATATGCATGACCTTCCATATTCCTCATGTGTCACACCCCAAAACCACGAACGGCGGAAACGTTCAGGGATGGAGGACGTCATGTACAGTATCACAATAGTGTAATATAATAAAAAAGCAACAACATCATCCATTGCATTATAAGTAAAGTTTTAATACATGTGTGTTCTTTCATTGTAATAAGACACCAAAAATATACAATCAAAATAAAAGACGAGACTTGTCTGCTCCGTCTTCTCAAAACCTGGCCATCGTACCTATCTACTGTTGACCTGAGAATACAAGTTATTTTGCAAGAGAGTATGAGCTTTAAAGTTGGTGAATTCATAAGTAATTAAGTGTCATTGTCTTGCTTATGAAAATCTGTTATGAAGGCCATGTAAACCTTTAAATGAAAATGTTGATGTAAGTATGAAAACCCTAGAAAATCCCTTATTTTCTATCAGTTTGAGATGTAGTCTTCTACCAAGACCCGAATGTTTTGTTATGACAATGTAGTCTTCTACCAAGACCCGAATGTTTTGTAAGTAAATGATAGTTTTTCCTTTAATTTTTTAGTACTAAAGTACTTAGTCTAACTCATCGTTTATGTGAAAGTATCACAAAATAAAGTAAACAGGAAAATGTACTACTGTAAGTGTTGTCACTGGGTACTAGGACTAACACAACATCGCATTAAGCGAAATATGTAATCTAATGAACATCCGAAGATTGTACAGAAAAAGTAATAATGTAAGTGTCATCATTGGGTACTAGGAGTAACACATCATCGCAATAAGCGAAAAGTATAACCTTATGAACAATCGAAGATTGTCCACTTGTCTTCTGTAGCAGTAGCAGGTGGGTGGAGGGGTTAGCCCCGGTTATCGATCTACCTAGTATAAGTAGTAACCTTAGACCTCCGTAGATGGTCATCGACCACTGGTGCTAATCAGTGGGGTTCGGAATGGTAAGTCCCGCCGAGATATCAACCTTAAGGTTCACATACAACCCTAAATGCTTTGGATCTATGTTTTCTCTAAATATACATGCAAAATGATTTTCTAAAGCATTTCCCTAGCTAGCAACAAACATGGTTACTAGTATACAAAAACTAGTTAGAACACATACCTTTTCTTGTAGCTTGTTTCCTTGGACCTTTAAGAGCCTAGCACCCCAAATGTGATGCCTCAAATGCTTCACACAACACCACCAACAATAGATGACTTAAGAGAGAATACTTGTACTCAAAAATCGGCTATGGCTCTTCCAAGAACACTAGGGTGCTGAATTTAGGAGCCATGGGGTCTCTTATATAGTGTAGCAAAACTAGGGTTACACTATGTAAACCCTAATATGCATGACCTTCCATATTCCTCATGCTCCATGGGTTTAAACCTCTATGGATTATCCATGGGTTGTCACATGGGTTTAGCCCAACACAAAGAATCATGGATCATTGACCCACACCATAAGAATGAATGATTTACCAAATTAACCCCTTATATTTAATTAGTCTCTTTTGATCACAAAAAGTAATTCCAAATTAATTCTTGATCAATACTAATTAAATAATATGATTTCATATTAATAAATTAGAACTTACAATATATTAATAAATCATGATCCTCTTCTCAAAAGTCCATCCTTACAAATTGTTCTGGTGCCATGCAACCCAAATGGATCATGTTACTCTCGGGTCCAGTACATACCAATTATAGTTATGGGCTTAGACACTAAATCCAACACAAACATTGAATAAAGGAAGTCTAAGAGATTGTGTACTCAAATAGACTTGTGGTTCAATTAAGGTAAATACAACATAAACCCAAAAATCAAGAAGTGACCAAATGATT
This sequence comes from Lactuca serriola, assembly GCF_051521515.1. Classification (NCBI taxonomy): domain Eukaryota; kingdom Viridiplantae; phylum Streptophyta; class Magnoliopsida; order Asterales; family Asteraceae; genus Lactuca; species Lactuca serriola. Next base: position 120,790,934 of record NC_136414.1, read on the forward strand.
AATGTTGTTTCTATTGTGGAAAGATAAACTGCTTCTCTAATCTCGTCGAGCTGAAGAATACTGACTTGGACAAGACTTCATATATCTATATGATATAAATATTTATTTTTCCATCATACACTTGATTATGTTATACTTCAGGTGACACTAATAATCAATATTATGTTTTGATGATTAGAAGAAATAATCAACTGATTACAAACAAACGATATTTCGTGGTGAAGATATATAAAGTGTTGTTATAGTCTTTATTTAAACAATATATGTTTTTGTACCTATTCTTATAGGAACATGTAACAGTTGTAATTTCTAAATAAATACAGATTTACTTATCATTTAATAGATGTTCACATTCATGATCTGAAATGATGTATTTTATGTTAAAGAATATTTTCTCATAACGTTATTTATGAAATAAATCTTTAAGCTTTCAATAAATTGATAGTTCTAATCATAACACCAGGATAATCAAATGATATTTGATTAGAACTTATCTATCTCATAATCATCATGACTATATAATTAAGAAATACATATACCAACTTCAAAAAGATAAAATTCTTAAAGGCAAATGAGCTTGATTGATCTGATATATGTGGATCCTATTTATATAGGAAGATGATTCGCAAGTGTCTTTATCTATTAGTGGTTAAAGAACAAAAGGCCTATCAAAGGAATGTACATAAGGGATGTATGTAATTTTTTCAATCCATGAATAGATTCTATGACAGATTCTATGTCAGTTTTACTGACGAGTTTTATTCGTTATTGTTGAAACTTTTGATTTGGTTAAATTGTTTCATAGTGAAGATTGAAATACAACTTAATGAGATCATTATTTACCTTTCGTTATGATAAAGAAGTGTGGACTTGATTAATCTTCCTCGATATAATTTGACTACAAAAAGTAAGTAAGTTTTTAAAGGAGAAAACATACATGAATGAAAATCTTTCCATGATTTAAGCTAACATATCAAAGTAAGAATCTTCTTTCTTATAAGATAATTACATAGTGTGATTTAATTATAAATCAGGATGACTCTTATGTTTCTATGAAGCTAGTTGGAGCATAGTAACATTCCTAGTCTTATATGTTGTCGCCATACTAATTCATGGAATAAGGGTCTATATAGATAGATCATGGCAACTTAAAGGATTAAGTAAAACTGCATTATTTTTTCAAGGATTTTAAAGAGCTTAATATAAAGGACTCTGAGAGAGTTATCTTGTGAAATACCACATGACATGATTTTGAGCAAAATCCTAGTGCAAATGTTTTTTTACTTGATAATATGATTATATTTCATATGTTTCTGCAATTGGATTAATCATATATGCCATGATTATGCCTGAATGCTAAATAAATCGCATGCTTAGAGCATATCAGATGATACCAGAATAATCGGAGAATAAGTCATTGTGTGTCACAACTAGAAATTTGGATGTTTGTAACAACAACAATTATATCAAATGTGAACCAAAAATGTGAAAGCATGTATGATGCTTATCCAATAACAACAAAACTTCCATAAAACACTTTATAAAAGCACATCAAATAGTCAACAAAATGTTGGAAACCTTAAAAATCCCGGTTTAAGTCCATTTTGGACTAGGATTTCCTTATTGGGCCTAATGGATCAATAAACTTCCAATTTGACTACTTTGGGCTTAGAACTCTTATATGGGCTCTAATTTGGACCCACTTTCATTTATTTTAACATTTGGGCCATATTGGGTCTAGAATAAAATAAAATACTCTAATGGACTTTATTGGGTCACAACAAATTTATATAGCCCTAATTGGTCATAAAAATCATTCCTTGATTTATTTGGGCCGAAAATTACATAATTAAGTCATAATATGGGCTTAAACACAAGAAGCCCAATATTCTTCCTTTCCTTTCTCCTCTTCTCGGCCCAACAACCCAACATGGAAGAGAGTTGACTTTCATTTTCCACCTCTTTATTACCTCTTGGATCTCCATGCAATAACTTATGTTCCCATGCACACATCACTTCAATCACTTCTCCTCCCCCTCTCTCTTTTTCCTTCGGCCGAGAGTCTCCCAAACACACACACTTCGCAACAAAACTCTCTCTAAATCACTCAAGACTCATCCCTTCTTCTCCATCCAAAAATCTCGAAATTTTGCTTGTGTTTCAAGAGGATTTCACAAGATAATCATCATCCTTTGGTAATTTTTCACATGTCTAAGTTATAAAAATCCTCTCTCATGTAAGATCACTCATTCTAAACAAGTTTTTGGTGATCATACTCCAAGAAAACTCCTTAAGTTCGAGATCTTCCAAGGAGGCTTGCTAAGATCAAGTTTTCTTCATTTCTTCCTTCTAAACCAAAAACAACAAGCAAAGGTGAGCTTCATACCCCTATTTTCGGTTTTCATAAGTTTTATGGAGGAGAATACAAGTAAAATGTGTAGATTTATGTGAATGTGTATGCTATGCATGATTTTACGCATGTATGTGTGATTTTATGTGTTCTTGTGTTGAATATGTAAACAAAAAGGGAAGAAATCTCGAGATCAATGTCATAAGAAGGAAAAAAACATGATTCTAAGTTATTTTACACTAAACTAGTCAAGAAGAATAAGTTATAAGATTGTGATAAACATATTTCACCACAAAACTCATTTTTGGGCTTAAATTGTTAAAAATACAAAAGTTGGGTTAAAAGTTTCCGATCACGTTTTCTTAAAGGTCCAAAGAGTCAAAATAGTTAAAATAGTTGTTTTTATGAACATTATGATCTTCAAAGGACTTAAAATGTAAACATTAGCTTAATGGGCTCAACTTTGGGTTTTTCGGCCCAATAAGCCCAAAAATTGCAAAAATATGACATTTAAAGGGGCTGAAATGATAAATTCATCAAAAAAGGGGATAACAAGTGTAACAAAATTATTTCAAGGGTTAATAATTCTTTTCTTTTCCAAAAGGGATAAAAAAATGTTAAGTTTTTGGATTTTGGGCCAAAATTGTAAAAGTTGCAAAAGTTTGGGTTTTAAACCGAAAAACAATATTATGGAAGGGCTGAACTTGCCAAGGAATAAACTTTGAGCTAAAAACATCATTTAAACAAGTCTATGATGCAAAAGTGTCAAGAAAATATTTTAAGGGCTTAAAATGACTTTTCTTTTATATAAAAGACTAAAATTGTTATTTTATAAAAAGAAAGGGGCTAAAAAGGTTAAACAACTATTTTTACACCAATTATTTTATTTATTAAACAAAGAGTCAAAAATACTAATCTACGGCTTACAACAAAAACATCGAAAGACAAATACACGTATAACTCCAAATATCGTTACAAACAAATCACTCGGTCTCGAGTCGATACAAAAATACCAAATCGTACAATCAAACCCTCCAACAATTATACAATGCTTAAGACAAGTAAACATTCCAAACACCTTGGGCTGAAAGCCTCAAGTCATGCTTGTTGGATCTTGAAGTCCATTAACATGACCTTTGGGCCCAAGGGGATAATGATTATATGTTATTGGGCCTTCTATGACCCAATTCGATATAAAAGTACCTTCAATGACTTTTAAGTGCTATTGGTCCCTAGAGATCCAATAGTATTGTCATAAGGTCAAAGTAATCAAATGCGAGAAGGGCCAAGGTGTCTTTCACATCCCCGACAGCCTAAAATAACTCACGGAAGTAGCAGGACTTCGTACTCCTCTTCTCCTCGTTTATTAGGCTTATGAGTAATCAAAGTAAACAAATTCAGGTTGTTAATCAATGGTAAACAAGGTTGTTTGGATTAAGTGAGTGATAACGGGCGATGCTTCTAAGGATCGTTCGTAAACTGTAGTTATAACTAGTCATTATTAATGCATGATTATAACAACTCACAAACCTTAATTAATCCAACACCACCCGAGTAATCAAGGAAGAGTAATCAAAATTCATTCATTGTGGCGGTATCACTATTCGAGAAATAATTGTATTTTATGTTTTCGGAAAACATTGAGTTTTTCAGGGAAGTTCAACATTTTGCACTTACGGTTAATATAAAGTTTTTCAATTATACACGTGTTGAAATCATCATACGTATATTTACGGATCTTCACATCTTTTTATAAACAATGGTCTTTTCAGAAAATATCGGATTTTCTGGGTTTTACTAACTACACAAATCATTTTTATCACAACATTGCTCATGAACTCACCAACATTCCATATGTTGACCGTTTTCCAAAATAACTTGTAATCTCATGTAACAGGTAAGTCGAGGAATAAGTACCAAGAATGCTAGTGTGTTTTGTTATTGAAAACTATCAAACAGTTTATGTATGGATTCGTAACGTTAAAACAATGTACTTGATGTGAAAATTTTCAGTTGTAATATATTGATGCATGGTGATGTTTATGTTATGATTCATGTATATTCATTGTGATGATATTCAATTTAAGTCACGCAAGCCCTCGGACGTTTCCGCCGTCTGGTTCGGGGGTGTGACATTGTGTAACTCATAGGAACATTCTAAAGTACTTGTGAGAACTAGTGAAATATTCCTAAAATGTGGAGTAGTTGAGAGAAAGCTATGTTTAAAGATGTTACACATGTGCTGAACTTCCAAATAGATTGAGATTACTCTCAATCACAATCGAGCATGTCGACATTTTGAATGAAGTGAAAGTTACATGGATAGTGCTTCCATGTAGATTTTAATTACAATTACACATCAAAGTTAGAGTACATTGTGGTTCGAAGAGCCACATACAAAGATGTTTAATGTATAGTTCATTATGACTATGAGTAATCCCATCAAGCAAGTATTGGTATGTCAGCCATATTTAAGCATCTAATTCATTCTCAAGAGTTTTCTTTATATATATATATATATATATATATATATATATATATACACATATATAACTTAAATTGTTTGTATTCGCAAAGTTTATAAAAATCAAGTTTTGTCAAATATATTTAACAAAGATCCTTCTTGAGCTAATGCATGAAAGTCAAGTTGGTGCTATAGGGCCTCGTTGATATAAGTACATGTATTAGATTAAAATTTAGTATTTTTGATATTGGAACAATAAAAGCAACATATATTGTAATGAGTTGAAATATTGGATATGAAACTTTCAATTAAATAATTGTAGTGTTATGTATTAGCATGTTTAAATCCTTGAATAACTAGGTTATTTTAAATGTCCATATTCATTCATAGTTGTGGGAGCAACTATGAGGTAAGACTAATATGAGTGGATTGGTCAATTCTCATGGAGATGAGAATAACAAGAGCTACTACCAACTTCATAGATACTTGATTAGGAGAATAAGTATTGGACCTGAACATCATCAAAATCACTTTATGGATCGTAGTCATGAGTGATGTTTTTATCAAGATTGTATCTTTGTATTCTTAGACCTAAGATACATATTTAGGACGTGACGTGTAGGAAATGTTGTGCTTTGACATGGTTTAACACTGTTCCATAAAAGGCAGTCATAAGGGCCATCGTTGGGTAAGACATGAACTGCAATGATATGTGTATGTAGTAGGCATGTGATTTGTTCCATCTTATTCATTTACACTTAGACATCTAACGCCTTAATCAAAGTTAAACACTAAATGAGATTGATCGCGATCCATATCTCATGTTCAACATGATGTTTGAGAGAAAGGAATAATTTTAACCGCACCTTTAGTAACAATTATAGCTTAGAGATCTTAGAACTGACTGTTGATAAAATGACACCCTTCATATGTTGTTAAGGGCAGTAGCCTGTTGCCAGACGTTAGCTACTATCTATGTCAGTCTATAATGAATCTTATGAAAGTGTGAGATTGTTGAATCTGTATGCCCAAGAATAATTATTGAGTGACATTGCTAATAATATATGATCCAATAGGGTCACACCTTTATCATGTTGGCACATTTTGTTTATTTATTATTAATACGACTATTAATAAATAATATCAATTCTTGTATTTAATTAGCGAATAATTATTGTTTTTTTTTATAATAGTTATAATAGAGTATAAATAGTTAGTATTTCACATGGTATGAATTAATAAGTCATGTACAACCTTTTGGACTTGCTGGATTCTTTTGTCTTTTACCTATTTGATCATCCCTGGTATCAGTGTCCTCTAGTTCCGATGACTTATCTCTGAGCATTGAAAGAATTAATAATTAGTAGTTAACAGAGTGAAATAATTCTAAAAATATAAGGAGGCATAAACTTTCTAAGGGTGATTAAGCTATTAAACATATAAAATAGTCATCACACACCCTTCCCCCTTAAGAACCTAAATCACCTATTTAATCCAGTCTACACTATGAGTCTAAACACTGGCCTCAATATTCGGTTCAATTACAGTCGGGCTCTGATACCAACTTGTAACAATGTGATTTTTCACCCAAAAATTTTCTTTTATTTTTAACAAATTTTAATTAGAAAACTTTAGTGAAAGACTTTTTTTATATGGTATGAAAACACCACCAATTTTACTTTATTTCCAAAAGAATTCAATCAAAATCCAAAGTTGTAAAAACCAAACAATAACAAGTGTCAAAACCAAATGTAAATGAAACACTACAAGATGTCTCAAATTGGTATCTATGACAACCCGAAATTTCCATTCTGTACAAACTATATCACTTCAATAGAAGTTATAGCAGTCACAGTTAACTTACAGACTTTCTGCGTAAGTTTGAGTAATTCAGGGTTTACACTTCAGGAAATATCAGGAGAGTGGGTGCACTAGGGTTTTGTGCAACACTGTTATTCCAACACTATATTATATTAGATATCATAACAGGAATAAATATATTTTCTGCCAAAATATCTCAGGACTATAAATAGATTTCTGAATCAAATTCATTCACTATTCACATTTCCAACTAGAGAAAAGCCATTTTCTAGTAGTGATTAGAATGCTTATTAGATGCTTATAACATGATTTAGATGGCTAAATCATTAGATCTAGGAGTTTACTCCCCAAGGTGTTCTTGGGCGGTAAACTCCTGAAACGAAGCCAAAACCGACCCTTGTGTTATGCTAAAGCCTTAGACTCATATGTATGCATGTTAGGGACAAGAAAGCAACCAAAAATACACCCAAGTTTGGGAGTTTACAGCCCAAGATTATCATAGGCCATAAACTCCAATTTCAAACACTAAATGGTACTTTTAATGCTCCTAAAGCCTTAGACAATTTCCTAGACTTGTTCCCATTAAATCTAGGGCATTAAACACATCAAAGAACACAAACAAATGAGAGTTTACGGCCCAAGTGTATCTTAGGCCGTAAACTCCATTGAAATGGACAAAAGGGGTGTTTTCATGACACCTAAAGCCCTAGACCTTTACAAGAAATTGTTACCCACTTAATGGAGGGACCAAACCACATCAAAATCACTTAACAAAGTGAGTTTACGGCCAAGACTTGGTTCTTGGGCCGTAAACTCCTAAAAAGGGCACCAAGGTGTGCCTAATGCCTTCATATGCTAGGAATAAAAGTCTAGAACATATACCACAAGTGCAATAGGCTTGAAGGCAACAAAAACAACACCCCAAGAGAGTTTATAGCCGTAAACTCCAAGGGGAATGGCCTTGGGGCCGTAAACTCCTAAATAGAGTGTTTCTAGACCTTAAACCCCCTCAAGGATGGAACCACCAAGTTAGAATAATTCTAGAAAGCATTTGGGACTTCAAAACACACCAAACACACATGTTTGGGAGTTTATGGCCGTAAACTCAAGAGTTTACAACCGTAAACTCCATGTGTGATGGTTTATGGGGAGTAAACTCTCATATAGGGTCCTTTGGAACCCTAAACACAAATACCTTGTCCCACAATAGCTTAGATGCAATCCTTAGGGCTTAAAACACTTATATAAAGTGTTTATTATGTCTAGGATGTCTTAACTTTATCAATTAGTGATTTAAGACTAATTGAATGCATATATGTGTGATTATATGTTCATTAGGATCGTAGTGTGTGTACAAATCCTCGCTTGACACCTAGCCATCCTATGCCGTTCAGTTCATCCCAATCACCAACTACAGGTGAGTTCATACCCCTAATCAATATTTTAAATGATTTTAAATGCTTTAATGGGGGGGGGGGAATACAAGTAGAAAGAAACATGTTATTAAATCATTGATATGTATTTTATAACTGTGTTTGTCATTTAACAGATTTCACATGCTACAAAATGTGATGCATGAAATGGTTTTACATCTTAAAAGCACATTGTTACCAAATGTTTTACCTTTGAAATGTTTATTAAAATGACATCAAGTCATTGTTAATTATTGTTCAAAACCCATAAGATGTCTTACAAAAACCATTTTTCATTCTTGAACTAAACTATGCATATACACTTATATTCTTATATATGTATTGATGTTATAGTTTACATCTTTCATTTAGTTTCCCACACCCTTGAGTAGTAAGAGTGTACAAACCTACATGATCAACCAGTTATATTACAGTAAATTATCATAGGGATGATTTGAAGATATCAAACATTACTTCTATTACAAGGAATCACACAAGAGTCAGTTCATTCATGAGTCTATACTAGTACATTACCTGATACATGAGTACTTACAGAGGTTTACCTGATACATGAATATGTTTACATATACTTACCTGTTACATGGACACACATACCTGAATACCATACAGGAACACTTTTACATAGGTGCATTATCCTGTATTCACTTACCTGGATACTTGTACTTAGGACTACGAGGATGATTTATTAGTACTTACTGTGTAAATTGTCTTTCCTATCTCGGTTCAATGGGATAGCTCGGCGGGACTTACCATTCCGAACCCCACTGATTAGCACCAGTGGTCGATGACTATCTACGGAGGTCTAAGGTTACTACTTATATTAGGTAGATCGATTTGGGACTAACCCTTCCACCCACCTGCTGCTGCTACAGAGGACAATTGGACAATCTTCGGATGTTCATTAGGTTATACATTTCGCTTAATGCGATGTTGTGTTGGTCCTAGTACCCAGTGACAACACTTACAGTAGTACATTTTCCTGTTTACTTTATTTTGTGATACATTCACATAAACGATGAGTTAGACTAAGCACTTTTAGTACTAGTCAATACAAAGGAAAAACTATCATTTTACAAACAGAACATTCGGGTCTTGGTAGAAGACTACACTTCATACTTACAAAACATTCGGGTCTTGGTAGAAGACTACATCTCAAACTGATAGAAAATAAGGGATTTTCTAGGGTTTTTCATACATACTTCAACATTTTCATTTAACATTTTACATGGCCTTCATAACAGATTTTCTCAGGTCATCTGTTATGAAGGCCATGTAAAACGTTAAATGAAAATGTTGAAGTACGTATGAAAAACCCTAGAAAATCCCTTATTTTCTATCAGTTTGAGATGTAGTCTTCTACCAAGACCCGAATGTTTTGTAAGTATGAAGTGTAGTCTTCTACCAAGACCCGAATGTTCTGTTTGTAAAATGATAGTTTTTCCTTTGTATTGACTAGTACTAAAAGTGCTTAGTCTAACTCATCGTTTATGTGAATGTATCACAAAATAAAGTAAACAGGAAAATGTACTACTGTAAGTGTTGTCATTGGGTACTAGGACCAACACAACATCGCATTAAGCGAAATGTATAACCTAATGAACATCCGAAGATTGTCCAATTGTCCTCTGTAGCAGCAGTAGGTGGGTGGAAGGGTTAGTCCCAAATCGATCTACCTAATATAAGTAGTAACCTTAGACCTCCGTAGATAGTCATCGACCACTGGTGCTAATCAGTGGGGTTCGGAATGGTAAGTCCCGCCGAGCTATCCCATTGAACCGAGATAGGAAAGACAATTTACACAGTAAGTACTAATAAATCATCCTCGTAGTCCTAAGTACAAGTATCCAGGTACGTGAATACAGGATAATGCACCTATGTAAAAGTGTTCCTGTATGGTATTCATGTATGTGTGTCCATGTAACAGGTAAGTATATGTAAACATATTCATGTATCAGGTAAACCTCTGTAAGTACTCATGTATCAGGTAATGTACTAGTATAGACTCATGAATGAACTGACTCTTGTGTGATTCCTTGTAATAGAAGTAATGTTTGATATCTTCAAATTATCCCTATGATAATTTATTGTAATATAACTGGTTGATCATGTAGGTTTGTACACTCTTACTACTCAAGGGTGTGGGAAACTAAATGAAAGATGTAAACTATAACATCAATACATATATAAGAATATAAGTGTATATGCATAGTTTAGTTCAAGAATGAAAAATGGTTTTTGTAAGACATCTTATGGGTTTTGAACAATAATTAACAATGACTTGATGTCATTTTAATAAACATTTCAAAGGTAAAACATTTGGTAACAATGTGCTTTTAAGATGTAAAACCATTTCATGCATCACATTTTGTAGCATGTGAAATCTGTTAAATGACAAACACAGTTATAAAATACATATCAAGGATTTAATAACATGTTTGTTTCTACTTGTATTCCCCCCCCCATTAAAGCATTTAAAATCATTTAAAATATTGATTAGGGGTATGAACTCACCTGTAGTTGGTGATTGGTATGAACTGAACGGTATAGGATGGCTAGGTGTCAAGCGAGGACTTGTACACACACTACGATCCTAATGAACATATAATCACACATATATGCATTCAATTAGTCTTAAATCACTAATTGATAAAGTTAAGACATCCTAGACATAATAAACACTTTATATAAGTGTTTTAAGCCCTAAGGATTGCATCTAAGCTATTGTGGGACAAGGTATTTGTGTTTAGGGTTTCAAAGGACCCTATATGAGAGTTTACTCCCCATAAACCATCGCACATGGAGTTTACGGTTGTAAACTCTTGAGTTTATGGCCGTAAACTCCCAAACATGTGTGTTTGGTGTGTTTTGAAGTCCCAAATGCTTTCTAGAATTATTCTAACTTGGTGGTTCCATCCTTGAGGGGGTTTAAGGTCTAGAAACACTCCATTTAGGAGTTTACGGCCCTAAGGCCATTCCCCTTGGAGTTTACGGCTGTAAACTCTCTTGGGGTGTTGTTTTTGTTGCCTTCAAGCCTATTGCACTTGTGGTATATGTTCTAGACTTTTATTCCTAGCATATGAAGGCATTAGGCACACCTTGGTGCCCTGTTTAGGAGTTTACGGCCCAAGAACCAAGTCTTGGCCGTAAACTCACTTTGTTAAGTGATTTTGATGTGGTTTGGTCCCTCCATTAAGTGGGTAACAATTTCTTGTAAAGGTCTAGGGCTTTAGGTGTCATGAAAACACCCCTTTTGTCCATTTCAATGGAGTTTACGGCCTAAGATACACTTGGGCCGTAAACTCTCATTTGTTTGTGTTCTTTGATGTGTTTAATGCCCTAGATTTAATGGGAACAAGTCTAGGAAATTGTCTAAGGCTTTAGGAGCCTTAAAAGTACCATTTAGTGTTTGAAAGTGGAGTTTACGGCCTATGATAATCTTGGGCCGTAAACTCCCAAACTTGGGTGGATTTTTGGTTGCTTTCTTGTCCCTAACATGCATACATATGAGTCTAAGGCTTTAGCATAACACAAGGGTCGGTTTTGGCTTCGTTTCGGGAGTTTACCGCCCAAGAACACCTTGGGGAGTAAACTCCTAGATCTAATGATTTAGCCATCTAAATCATGTTATAAGCATCTAATAAGCATTCTAATCACTACTAGAAAGAGTTACTCACGTTTTGGTATAAAAACCCGAAGATCCGTGAGAGAGAAAATGGCTTTTCTCTAGTTGGAAATGTGAATAGTGAATGAATTTGATTCAGAAATCTATTTATAGTCCTGAGATATTTTGGCAGAAAATATTTTTATTCCTGTAATGATCTCTAATATAATAGAGTGTTGGAATAACAGTGTTGCACAAAACCCTAGTGCACCCACTCTCCTGATATTTCCTGAAGTGTAAACCCTGAATTACTCAAACTTACGCAGAAAGTCTGTAAGTTAACTGTGACTGCTATAACTTCTATTGAAGTGATATAGTTTGTACAGAATGGAAATTTCAGGTTGTCACAAACAATCTCCGTTAAAGGACTTTGTAATTTCATTGGCAATAGTCTTTGTGACTTTGGTGCAGTGATATTACGAAAGGATCATTGCATAAAGTGTTAGAATCTAACATATTCTATAAGTAGTAAGAATTTGATATTCTTTCACTTATGAAAAAGGATTTGGAGTTGTGAAATGAGAATGATTGGAAATGTGTTCATTTGATCTATTTCACAAAGTAACAAACATGGGTAAACATTGTGTGCATGATAGGAGCATGGGACAAGTGTAATAATTCAAGTAAGAAGTTGATTACCCGAAACGACAAATAATGAGTAATCGATATGGTGATAAATAAAAGGTGTTTTATTTATACTCAAAGGTTTGAGGCCATGTGGGATTAGTATTATTCTTGTGTTTCACATTTGCATGTTTTGACTTCCAGAATAATTGAATTTATTAAGAATAATCGAATTATTCGAACGGGCCACAGTCGTTCATATGTTGGAAGTAGATATGAATTAAGACTGTCGTGAATTGGTGTGTGGATTGTCTAAAAGAGTATTAGACATAAGCAAATGTTTGCTGCAACGTTCATGAGTGCTTATAAATATGATTTGAGCATTGGATTAAACCCGCACTCACTTGGATCGCTCCATGGATTGTATCACGAGTGATTTGTGAGACGATAACATCTTATATTCTTGAAACCGAGATGTGTGAGTTGTGTCTTGCAAATCGGTTGCACACTGATAATATGTAAACGCACTAGTAACTTGGTGTTATAAAACATATTATTGTGTGTGATTCGGTCAGTGAGTGCAAGCAAGCATTGTATCAAAGTTTATCCGTTCCTTTTATCCAAGGTAGGATAAAAGCGATATCTTTGGGCCCCTCGATGATTTAGTGATGACAAACGTAAATGCTCGACCAGGCTAGGGCTAATTTTATTTGTTCAATTAGTCAGTCGTCATAAATCGGGAATCGAGATATAGTACAAAGAGAATGATTTGAAATCATATCTCATATGATATCTAGAATGGAGGAATATATGATCCCTTATCTAAGGACACACGTATCTGATAGGATCAGAGTTGACAGTGGCTTTGGAAAGCTACGATTGCAGATCAGGATCTGAAGTCATACGCATAATAGTTATTAGACTTATCCAAGTGGGAGACTGTTGGATTAGTGTCTAAGTCCACAACTATTTTGGTATGTACTTGACCCGATGGTGCATGGTCCTTTTGGGTTTCCTTCACCAAAGCAACTTGATAGGATGAATTATGGAGAGAAAGGATTAATTATGATTTATTAATATATTATGGGAATAATATATTAAAGGAGAAATCATATTGTTTAATTAATATTAGTCAATAATTAATTGGTAATCAGTTTTGTGACTAAAAGAGATTAATTAAACTTAAGGGACTCGAATTGTAATTATAGGATAATTGCAATTTGGGCTATGGATTGTATTCAATTAAGGAGTGGACAAATTCTACGGGGAAAACCATAAGGAAATCGTCCAAGGCCTTAATTAAAGGATTCCATGGGTTGCTTAGGGCTTAAGCATCCAAATTAGGGTTTCCTTGTTAGATAACCCTAATAGCCTCACTATATATAGACCCCTTAAGGACCAAAAACGTGGCTAAGCTTTGTTCTAGGATTTCACACGTTTTTGGGCAACCTCCATCCTCTCTCTCCTCTTCATCCTCTTGCTTATGGTGTTTGTGAACCATTAGAGGAGTGAAAATTGTGACTCTAAGCTTTCTAAAGTCAATACAAGGGACTGGAATTAGAGGAGTGACAACTGATCAGAAACATAACATAAAATAAAAATGATTATGTCCAGATTAGTCTCACGTTGTAACCAAGGAGGTGTCACGTTGTGAGCACATGGTCCATCATGATTCTAGCCCGATCGCTTTTTTCATCACGTCGTGTCACTACGATGTCCACATCGTGACACAAAATAACACTAGGGTCTGACTATTCAATTCGATGTCATGACGACGTGGCAAAGTTGATGCTCACGTTTATGGTTAAGAAATAGATGCAATTCAAATCATTTCATGTGTCGTTGTCACAACGTGACATATGCATGCTCATGTTGTGAAATTTGATCAGTTACAAAAATTGATCATGGATTTGCAACCCTAATCTGCTTGGTTTGGGTCCAATCAAAACCTCTGTTGGGATGATATTAACCCTTTAAGACCATTTCTAAGTGACCATAGTGTTAAGGACAACAGTGGGACAATCAAACACACCAAAACCAAGAAGTTGTGCATCATTCATGGTTTCTTCTTGTGTGTGATTCATGAACAATAAAATGAACTCATGTAAGGAGTTATTACCTTATGCAAATTCCAAAAATTATCTAAAGGAGGATTTTTCTGAGAGAGTCTTCAATGTTACACCAAAAACCCTCCATGAACACCTACTAATTCAACCTTCTTCTTTTTCTTCAATACACCTCTAAGGATAAGAATCCTAAAATGATCTCTTTTGAGGATGGATGCTCGAAATGAAGGTTGTTGGCTGCAATTGAGTGGTAAATCCCGTAGTAGGGTTAAACTAAGTTTTATTATGGTCCAACTGACGCACGCTTAAACTTGGATGTCGTAGTTGACAATCTAAACGCTGAAGGATTTATGGATCTATAGTTAGTATGCCTAGTTAAGAAATTAGGACAAAGTCTACAACTGGAAGATGTTCGGATCAGTAGCACCAATCGACTCCCCCGAGCACTAGATCTGTATAGAGAGATATATCGAGAGATGTTAAGGATTTACGTCGTAGAGTTCTTAGGATCGAGTCCGACTTACTACCAGATCGGAGAAGCGTCCTAGGCTCTGAGACGCGACCCTATCCTTGAGGATCCCACAAATCGAGCGATTTTAGTGTTAGTTCTATGTGTGGCACGACATGAGGATCGTATACATCAGTTGGAGGAGGATCGTGACTCGTTGCAGAGGGACGTTAGGATATTGACTGACGTCGTCATAGGATTAGAGGAGAGAAGAGATTTTGATGAAATGAGGATCCTACATGCATATCATCATCTAGAGGAGACCCATTCTCTTGTTCAACATCAGCAGATCGAGATTGAGAGAGGTAAAGTTGAGATTGTTGGTGTCAGAGATAGGAGCATCCACTCTAGAGGCGATGATCGGGTACATCCAGCAGCAGTTAGCTCAAATAGTGATTTGGTTGGTAGTTTACTTTAGGTTGTGGTAGATAGTTCTAGCCTTGGGTAGCCAGGAACTATGAGATTTTTGGGTTTGAGGGAGGTAATAGTAGCATAGCTGATATAGGAATAGGCTACATGTTTTGTGTAGAATAGATCATATTCCTACTCAAACCACACTTGTGTGCACTCCTTTGATTAGAGAATACTTTCCACACGAGGAGATCAGGTAATTCGCCAGGGCACAATGATTCTAAATACTGATCTCCCGGGATTAGAAAGTAGCAAAACAAAGCCTGATGAAAATTCAGAGCAAGTAGCATGGAAGAGAAAAGGTTGAGCAAAAGTATTTCTAGCAAACATTCTGTCACCCACTCCTTTAAGGCAGTATATATAGGAGATCTCTTGTTATGTAATAAGTTCAACTACCATCACATGGGTGCATGTAGAGACCTAATATGTAACAACTATCGTAACAAGGGTCACACAACTAAGTCTTGTAGGAGTCTAACACTCACCACTACCCAAGGAATTGGTATTGGAAGGAATCACAATTGTTATAAATGTGGAGAAGTGGACCACTTTAAAAGATTATGCCCAAGGTTGGCAAATCAAATGGGTAATGCTCAAGGAAGAACATTTGTCAATGCCACGAGCGACGCTGCCTACAATCTTCGCCTAAGAATTGGCAAGTCTTTCCTTATAACTTACGAGTAATCTTGATAATGATATAGTTATATAAACATCAGATAAAAACATGTAAAATTATAAATCTAAGAAACACATTTTATTAATTATAGGATGGATACATTGCTTATATGATTCCATAATTAAATAATTTTAGAAAGTGTGATTAAGCATTATTGAAAAACTCTTGTTTGAGTCTAACCATAATAGGGGGAATCATACGGTCGAAAAAATGTCTAATTTTAGCATCATGTGATAGTATTCACTAGATAATTAGATAAAATTAGAACAAATGATAATGAAAGGCAAAAAAAATCCTTGTAGTAATGCTAGGATCCTCTGAAAATTCTAAAAAGAATTATTAAGAAACTATTAAGTTATTATAGACACTCTCACTCTTGGTATCAGTAAGTACTTGACTGAGGGATCACTCTCACTCTCACTCTTAGTATCAGTAAGTACTTGACTAAGGGATCACTCTCACTGTCACTCTTGGTATCAGTAACTACTTGAATGGGGGATCACTCTCACTCCGAAGTATTAGTAAGTAATCTCTCACCTATAGACATTAGTAAATAACTGACTGATGGAATAATAATCACGACTATCGTAAATGATAGGTGACTGTTTATAAAATAAAATCACCATTATCTGAGGGAAAAACCCTAATAATAAGTGATAAGATAAAATAATAATCATGACTATTGTAAATGATAGATGATTGTTTATAAAGTAAAATATTAATAATGATTAAAATTATAGTCTCGATATTCTCCCAATAGTGCCTTCGCGCCAAACACTCCTAGTTGAATTTCGGGGACGAAATCCCTTAAACAACAAGAGAATGTAACAATTGCGACTTTTGGCACCAATCGATATTTACAACAAGTAATATAATAGAATTAATATGTCATATATATCAACATATGATAGAAATATAAAATTCCGTATTAAGAAAAATATGAAAATGCAAACAAATCGTTCGTACGTCGTAAAAATTACTACATCGAAGCATATATATTTTATTATATATTTTGAAAGTACGCGTCTTCCCAAACCCAAAAATACAAATTTCGTAAAAGTCTGAGTTCATGTGAAGGAGATATGAATTTTATAACATATAAAACTCAGTCGTGTAGTAAAAATTAATTACGTCAAAACGGTACTTAGAGATTGGTTGAGTTTTTACAAAAAGTGCAAAAGGGAGTTTCCTAGTATTCCTAGAGATTTAAACTTTAGGAAAAAGTTTGTCGAAAAAGGGATCCATATGACTAAGTTATGATTTTTATAAAATCATTAATTCTTACCCCCGTTGAGCTCGAAAATGAAAGTCAAAACCGGCCAAAACAACCAAAAGGAAAGTCGTAGTACCTGTTGAGATCGTCACATAGATATAGAGAGGGTCTAGATTGGAGCACACACGAGGAATTTATGATTTTTGAAAAATCATTATTTGCACGTCAAGTGTTCGCCTTTGTGTGCCGCACACCTAACACCATATTCGGAGTGATTGCGAGTGATGTGGTTGAGTAGGGAGGTGACACGTGGCAACTTCCTGTGGAGCCACGGTGTTTCAGTGCACGTCGCGCATAGGAAATGCACGACGCACACCCCAAAAACTCGACTATAAATAGAAGGTTGTGTCATTTAGTTTTAACACACCTTCATTCACTTCTCTCTTTCTCTCTGGTCCGTGTGCTACCTCGTAGAGTGGTCCATGGAGTTCTGAGCTCCTCTCTTCCATACATCAACGGTTTCAAACCCTAGAGTGAGTTCACGACACCTATTTTACTATTTTAAATATTTTCAGGGGGATACATGCTTATCAAATGGTTTATAAAAATATTTATTTTATAAATATCAAAACATTTTGTAACAAGCTAGCCTTAGGATAGTATAACGGTAGATACTATGCCTATTTTTAAGCTATGATCTTATGTCTAGAGCTTAAAATACCCAATAATCTAGGAGTAGGTGTTACCTAGATGTTATAATGACCAAATCCCTCGCAAACCTTATTACCAAAGAGTTATGCTAGACAATATTTAGGATACGCACAGTACTTAGTTGTTACTCTAGCAAATATCTTGTTAAAATAACCATAAGTAGGGTATATATATATATATATATATATATATATATATCAGATAATTATGAAATCATAAATATAATTATCAAATAAACACACACACACACACACACACACACACATATATATATATATATATATATATATATATATATATAGGGGTAATTATGGTAAGATAAAAGATTCGAAGATAAAAGATAAAAGCCTAGGGTTAATGCGTTAGTGAGATAGTTATTCATCCAAAAGCCTTGATTAAATTCGGCATAACCCCAATACCTATAATCGTTAGTCTTGTGAGAGCTAGGAAGTTATGTATAGATCTATACGGGTCCATGACAAACCCACCTACGATTAATAGGTACAATCAAGGCAGGATACCTTCCATAAAAGTTACTACTCGACGCCCGATGAAGCGTTGTGATTTGGGGTACATTTACGGTCACATCGTCGATTATAGGGGCTCACAATAATACATTAAAAATTTCCTATGAGTTCAAATTACCATTAGGGATGCCTAGAATTCTAATTAAAATACATTAGGATCGTTAGATATCCTAAAAAGATAGTATATTGGGATTAATAAAAGATATCATGATTAAAATACATTAGGATCATTAGATATTGTAACCATAAATCTATGCTTGGGGTAAAAGACTACTTTACCCCCATTTTAGCTTGATTCAAGCTCAAGGCCCAATCCAAAGGCCCGAAAGTCAAAATATGAACCAAAGCCCAACATATGGCCCAATTTTCCAAATTGGGCCCAAACCTCTACATGGTCTTACCCTAAGGCCCGACCATTTATTCCAGATCAAACATTTGGCATTCAAATGGTCAAACACCTCATAATCATCAATTCCCATTATGGCCCATCTATGGCCCAATTTTCCAAATTGGGTCCAAACACCTCACATGGGCCTTAAACTAAAGCCCATCCAAATATTCTAGTCCATATGTTTGTTCTTGGATGGCCCATGACTAGCCCAATCACCAAAGCCCAATAGGAAAGCCCAACTCAAGGCCTAAGCGAAATTAGGGTTTTCACATAAAATGACAATTAGGGTTAAGTGTTTCTTACTTAATCCCTTAAGGACTCAGTCCATTAAGTCCATCTCTCTACTTGATAAACTATAAGGTGTGATCGGGTGTAATTCATAATTCAATTCCAATGGCCCGAAATGCGGGTCCTGATAAGTCCAAGCCAACCAATCCAAAATTAGCGTTTTCTAAACCCTAATTAGGGTTTCCAACCCAATCGCATTCCAATTAGTCCATTTGTTAAATTTTTAGGTTAATTAATTATTAATTAAGTTGGGAACCACCCACTACCGCCCCAGGTAGTGGTGGTCAATGGCGGCTGACGGTGGTGGTGACAGATTTCCTTAATTATTCCGATCAAAATGCAATATTACAACGCAATATCCAAATGAGCGCACACACCCAATAACACATATACACACCCAGCCAGCCTTTTGGCGGCAGCCGGTGCTTGGAGGTGGCAGCCACCACCTCACGGTGGTGGTGGTGGTGGCTTTTCTCGTGAAATCCAACCAAGCAACACCACACACAACACACACTCATAGCAGAAATACACCCAAACATACGCGTTCTGATCGCACCATGAAACCAGCCACACAGTGGTGGTAGTGGTGGCTTTTCTCGTGGTGGCGTACGACGGCCGCGACGACACGAGACGGCGGGCAACAGCAGCGGGTAACGACGAAAGATACCATGATTGGTAGTTATAGTGGTTTTCCTGGAGTTTTTCTATCCAACGAGCACCCATCTACACTTCACGGTGGAGCAGCAACAAACGACCACGACATCCCTTCGGGGTGGTAAACGTTGACCAGAGCAGCGGACGGAGGGTTGTCGGGTGGCGGCGATAACGGGGCTAGCTGGCTGTTATCGGTTCCCCGCACGAAAGAAATAGAAGGAGTTGCCCTCTCCGATGGAATGAATGAAACAGTAACATATGTAACATCCAGCTCTGATTCCCCTGCGTCTCTTCTCGTCGGAAATAACAACAGCGACAATAGCAAGGCGATGGCTCGGCAGTTCACAACGGGGGCAAGGGTTTGGCAGCATTGGTTGTTTATGGCGATCGACGAAGCAGCAGCTCTTGGAGGCTACCCTCCACTCCTTGTCGGTCTCGGGCTCTTCCGTCGGGGGGGGGGGGGGGAAGAAAGGAGGTCGGTGGCGGCAGTCTTTGTGCGAGTAAGACGTGGCGACTAGAGAATGGGAGGTATAAGGGTGGCGATTTGATCTTATTAGGGTTAGGGTTTCCACCATTATATATATATATATATATATATATATATATATATATATATATATATATATATATATATATATATATATATATATATATATATATGGAGTTTACATCAAGGTGACGGGTTAAACCCATATCCCATACAACTTCCTACGGATTTGACACTTCCAGCCCCTCCCATTGACAATCTTTTCAAAATCAATCCCTAAGTTACCCTTCAGACCCCGACATTCCATAATTCTTCCAATTTAAGTCTAACTTTTTACCAAACACCCCTTAGCTTTCGAGATTCATTTCAAAGCCAATCCAGAAATAACCCTTCTATCCCCCAAAGATTCAATTATGACATATTTAGCCCTTCCTTCTCTTTTTGTTTCAAATTAAATCCAAATTTACCCAAATAGCCCCTCATTTACAAAATATTTTCAATATAAGTCCTCAAACTACAAAACGAGCCCAATTGATTATCCTTTAGCCATATGTTCAAATATTCTTTCCACTACGAACCCCGAAAGCACTCTTTAGACCTCCAAATCAAATTATAATGCCAATTACAGACTTTTTCACTAAACTCTTTATTTAAATATATACATATATCAGAAGAAAATAATACTTAAAAGACATCTTCAGAGTTTTGGGTTTGTCTTGGAAAGGGGGTGTTACAACCCTCCCCCACATAAACTATATTTCATCCTCGAAATCATTCCTTACCACTCCTGACACGCCAAACAACCTGTGCAACATGGCTACAACCATAAGCATACCCTAGCCTTTCCAAGGCAACTAAAACCATCCCTTGCAGGGGTCTAAAACCCTAAGATGAAAGAATTCCTTGCAACATGATCACATCTACTTCTTCTGAAATCTATAGTCTCGAGATGGTCTGACTCCCTGACAGACCATGCATATAGAATCATTATTCTTGAATCCTATCCACTTATCTCTCAACTAATTATTCAATTTCTCATAATTGGATGTTCCTACTAGAAAAACAACTCACAGACCTAGTTATCCCTGCAGATCATCTATACCTAATCTAGGCTCAGATAATCCTTTGAGTGGAATATCCCTCCCTGCAACGGTTAGACTCAGACGAGAGTCGCGCAACAGGGTCAAACCTATTACTCTGAGATTATTTAATCCCACTGCATGTGACTTAGCATAACCAAAGCAAGAAGTTACTCCATGCGTACATGAAATCCTAAAACACTAACACTGCCCAAAACACTAAAACTGCCTGAAACAGCATGCTGCCACGTGGCTGCCTTCCAGAATCCACCGAGACCTCCCTGGTCCCAATTCGTTAGTCAGTCTCCTAAAATACCGGGTTCCAACCTGGTTGCGGATCCAAAAGACTCCCACACGGTCTCCCTACACGACTTCCAAACGAATTCCTCGTCTGCCAATAGTTGCCATCAATTATCTTGCTACTGTGGCTCTAATGATCTTCCGATCTAAACGATCGGGTCCATACGTCGAATCCTGATGTCACCAAATCCAAGGCTAAAAGTGATTGCTACATGACTAAAAGGTAGCCTTATACTACAAACGAACTTATATGGTCCATTACTTCCTGGATCCCATGACTATAGTGGCGTTACTACGGTCTTATCACTAGCTCAACTAGGTCTAATTCATCTGGGGAAATCCATAAACCAATTTGTGGATTTGCCACGCCCTCCCTGCTGCACTCAGACATGTGGGTAATATTGTTCCTTATGTGATCTAACAATACACTCATGCTATCTACTAATCTAGTGAATGCTACGGCTACACTCATAGTCTCACAACACTTTAGCACTATCTGTCAACCTTGTGAATGCTACGGATACACCCGCAGACTTACAACACTATAGCACTATCTGCCAACCTTATGAATGCTACAACTACACCCGCAGACTTACAACACTCTAAAACTATATGCCAACCTCGTGAATGCTACAACTACAACTGCAGACTTACAACACTCCCCACACTACCTGACTGCTAGTGAATGCTACGCCTACTCCCGCAGTCTTACAACACTTTCCATAATGGATCGAACACGCGCTCGACCTAACACTCAATTGAACTCGAGTACTAATTGGAGCTCTAACTTGGTTCCCAAAACCTGCTATCTAATGCCAAGGAAAGCGTGTACCAAATGTTGGAACGTGTTCCAAACTCCCAACTCACCCAAACCTCAACTTGGACGGCCACTCGACCGCCTTCCTCCTGATGGGGATGCGAAACTCTCCTGGTTCCACCCCTATTTCCACTCCTGAATATCTGATCGATTCTCCCCTACTTAGAATCGACTAATTCTTCACGGCCCATGTGAATTGAAGGATTCCCAATCCTTCTTACTTTATGATAATCCATTGTTGACAATCTGTGCTTACCAATGCAAGCGATCAATTACCTGTCAAACCCTAAGATCTCCCATCCTCTAGAATCATGAAGAGTACTCTTGGAATATGGTCCAGTCTGTGACGACCTCATTTTCACTAACGGAACGTGTCACTATACGTTATTTTATGCAATATTTGGAAATGTCAATATCCGAATATCTAAATTCATGCATGGCTTAATATTATCATAAGAAATACAACTCGTATGTGTTAACCGCGTTTAACCTAATAGAGTTGTATTACCCTTTTCAACCACTTCACCCGGGTAAAAAGTTTTAACCCAGGTAACTTTAAACATTGGGTAGCCGTGTATCGGGTGCGATTCCCGAGACATATGCAATGGGTGTGCACAACATTTGAACACTCATTTACTACACACCCACTTTCTCTCTCTACTTTCTCTCTCTATACTCGAAAACGACCCCGATTTCCGCTAATTTCCGACTTCCAAACGTAAGTACTCATCCTCTATCTTATTCTAGACATGCTTCATTGAATTTGAGGGCCAAAAATCAAAGAAATCAAGGACCATAAAGGAGTTTACGGCCTAAGAAGCTCCTTAGGCCGTAAACCCCCAAATTCATGCCCAAGGCCAAGTTTTCCCTTCTCTTAAGTTAGTATACTAATTAAGGCATATATCTAGAAGGGTTTGGACACTAAAACACAAGGATTTGATGCTTAAAAAGGAGTTTACGGCCCAAGCTTGTGCTTAGGCCGTAAACACCTCAAACACCCCATAAATCTATGTTTTAAGCCCCAAAAACACTTCTAGGATGTTTGGTAATTTAGGCACAACAACAAGGAAGGCTTAAGTGCATTAAACATAATCATTTGAACACAAAATGGAGAGTTTATGGCCAAGGCTAGGCTTGGGCCGTAAACACCCAAATTTTTGTGTCAAACAAGTCCCTAAACTACCCTAATGCATGAAAGGAATTTACCTAAGGCCTTTGGAAGTGTGTTGTACCATTAAACACCTCATTTTGATACCAAATGAAGAGTGTACAGCCAATGATATTCTTGGGCCGTAAACTCCCCAAAAATGTATGCCAAATTGTTCCAAACTCACTATAGGGCCTTCTAGGATTTTTCTAAGACATATGGGACAATGTTGTACAAGTAAAACATTCATCTTGAAGGATTTATAGGAGTTTACGGCCCAAGAACAAGTCTTGGCCGTAAACTCCCCAAAAATGTCACAAATTATGATGTTAATCCTTCTCTTTTAGTCCAAAACACCCACCACTAAATTAACGAAGTGATATAAGGCCTTAAACATACACTTTGGGACACCACTAGAGTTTACGGCCAAGCCTAGGGGGCTTACGGCCATAAACTCCCAATGGGTGGCTTTTAGGCCATAAACTCTAAGAAAGTGAACTCAAGGACCCTCCCGTAAATCATCCATGGCCTCGTACCACTCCCGGGAACCCTTTCTAAGCCTTAAAACCCCGAAAACGACACTAGAATGTCCAAATTCTATAATGAAAAGCACAAGATGATTAACTTCTTGTAAAATACATATTTCATATGACATTAGGGTCCTAAAAGGTGCTCAAGTGGTTATTTGGTACCAAACGCTCAATCGACACTATTACCCGATTCACCCGATTTCTGCGATTTCAGGTGAGTTCATACCCCTTTAATGAACCTTTCAAGTGTTTTACATGTTTTAGGGGGGAGATACAAGTTGCTTGTAAATGTTTATGTAAAGTTTTACAAAACGATTTCCGAGTTACAAGGATTAATCACATGTGGTTCACTACTCTTAGCTCAAATCACATGTGATTTGTCCCTATGCCTTAAAAACGGGTTTTACCCTTTACAACTATTTTTGAAACAGTGAATCAGAATTTAAATGTTCTTTTGGAAAAATACTTTTATTTAATCAATTTACTTATAAAAAGGTAACCACTCTGATATAGTTATATAAATAAGACTTGGAGGACTTAGGACCGATATCTCGCCTTATTTCCTGTTCTTGTTTGATTGTGGGCTTAGGGTAGTAGTTATCCGTCCGACTGTCGTTGATTTCTTACTTATATAAAATCTGTATATCAGTATGGGATACGAATATTACTGCTTTCACTTAATGCTAAAGTCACTAACATGCTAAGAAACATCCCCACTAAGATAACCATAATAGGTATGGTTAGGGTCGCTACCGCTACTACACGCTAAAGTTATGACTATCTACACTATAATACTCACTATTACTAGACGATACCCTAGTAAGAGAATACACTATGATCAATACTAAAAGATTACTACACTATAACCATAGAGAAAACACTAAACAAACAATAATACACTAACCCGCTACGAGATACTCTATTCGCTATTCACTACGCCCGGAGTGTTCCAGCAGGAGACGACTCTACATGTATAGATCGATACGGGGCAGACGCTATTACATCCCGACTGTTAATCTCAGTCCGCGCCGTACAGGCCCAGGGATGCCACTACTTCACTATACTATGCATGACCGGGAAGGTCATGGGATCCTCTATTATCCTCACTATTGGTAATATACAAGGAATACCCTACAACTACTCTAAAATACTACACTAAATGCTAAATTGCATCCCGAAGTAAGTAAGTATCTATCACTAAAGGAAGCTTGCACCTCTATCACTGATTTACAGGCTCAACCTATTCCATCACACTTGTTATTTGGAGATTGCCAATGTATTTATA
The DNA here is from genome assembly GCF_051521515.1 of Lactuca serriola. Taxonomy (NCBI): domain Eukaryota; kingdom Viridiplantae; phylum Streptophyta; class Magnoliopsida; order Asterales; family Asteraceae; genus Lactuca; species Lactuca serriola. The sequence goes on from NC_136414.1 coordinate 120,816,317, forward strand.
TAATAAACTGTTTTCAAAGGAATAAAGGATGCATACTCTTCACAGATTGTCACTTACAATGTTTTTCCTGGAAAATATGGGATTTTCTAAGTTTCTACTACTTATGAACGTAATGATACATTTTTAACACTAATGCTTTGTACACAAAAACTCACACTAAACTCTTATGAACTCACCAGCTTTATGCTGATAATCGTTTTCAAAATAACTTGTATCTTCAGGTCAAAGATAAACAGGTACAAACGCAGCGTTTTTGGAGAAGGTGGAGCACACAAGACCCATCTCTTATTTTTGGTTTACTTTTGGGTGATTGTTAAATATTACAAAATACGCTTGTAATTAAACTCTCTATGTAATACTATGGTTGTATGTTTCTTGTTTCTACTATTATGCAATTGTGATGATACTGTTCGCTACGTCATCCACCCCGAAACGTATTCCGCCGTTATCAGTTTTGGGGTGTGACACAGTCCAACACCTCAATCCACCTCCCATGCTGGCGACTGGTGGCCTTAATCTTTACCCTAGCTGACAGATCCTCGTTCCCACTTCCATTCTCACAGCACCACTAAACTCTCACCGAACACAAACCATGCGAAAAATACAATTCTCTTGAACATTCAATGACCAAACACCCATGCATATAACACCCACAACTGACACGACCATCTTCATGCTACCAGTCCTTTCCTAGCAACGGTAGTGTTTTGAAATTTAAAGTCCCCCCAAAGACAATTGTCGACCATACCCAAACAAATGACAGAACCATTAAACTCAGACTTCACTGGAGAACTATCCTACTAATTCCTAACCAAGGATCTTCCAAATAATACTTCTGAACGGATCCCGTCAAAGATCCGGAATAGTAATGGTACACGCGGAACCCACTCTGCAAGATATGTCCATCTATAGGTTTATCAAAGGACTTTTCGGCATGCAAAATGGCATATAACAATCCTTGATAAGCCAGACAATAGTAGAGAAATGACCCGAGATCTAACTTGTTCAAGCTCAATCAAAATCCTAATGTGATATAATTTCCCGATACCCCCTTGAAGTGGTAGTAGATAACATACCTGTAATCACCTGAAGGAATCCTTGTCACCTCTTCCTGAGATACCTCGACCAACCTGAGGACATGGTGCAAAACTTCCTTATGATCTTGATGATGGGAGTAACAATAGAATCCTCCTTCCAGAAGGATCCTAGAAATTTACAGGCTTTGGGGCTCCAGATGAGCCCATAACTGTCCCATGGCGATTTTGTCCCAAAAGGCCCTGTGACGACTATCGAGAGCTCCAAAATCCCTTCCTTGGATGAACGAAAGACCACTGAGGTCCATTCCAAAACTCTGTGAGTAATCTCCGATGAGATGAACTTCCACGACTGTGCATCGATTGGATCAGGCCCTGCTCCTGAGCCTGAACCAAAATCTAAATCTCATTCCTAAGTGATCATCACCATACCAAACTGACATTTAAGAGATCCTGATATACCCAATAATCCTTATCCCATAGGCTTCCTGAATTCTCCAAGACTCTCCCCGGTTTGAGTATGGATCCTCTGCTTTCAGTAGTACGGGCCCAATACTACCTTCCACACATATCCACAATTTCCTCAAGAACCATCACAAATCCTCCAGGTCACCCTCTCAAACTGATACCCCAAATGCTCGCTAATAGTGCAACCGAATCCACTAAATCATTTCCTAGGCTTTCATAGTTTCTCAACCTCACTTAGCCCTCAGCTGCTGAAAGACTCCCACCAATGTCAACTAACTATCTCATGGATATAGTCATATGCAACAGAGATCAGTTAATCCTTTGAGTAAAAGACTCAATCTTAGAACGGTTGGACTCAGACAAGAGCTGTGTAATAGGGCCAAGTCCTTCAATCTAAGATTATTCAACTTGTGCCCCATGTGACCTTGCATATCCACTTAGTAGTCAATTCACATCGTCGGGAGCCCCACAGAGCACAAAGAAAGAAGCGTTCAGACAATGGGGAAAATCTAACCAACATATCTATATTCATACCATTCTATCCTCTAATCAGGAATATATACTAGCATGTAATTCGAAGGCTCATACAATCAGGCATAGCCTAAACAGGCTATCTTATCACCGACCGATCAGTACTAGCATGTAGATCTACAAGCACATACAATAGGCAACTAAGGCATCCTTCCTAGATCCTTAGCCATAATCTAGCATGCAGTTCACATATTCTCAATTCATATCATAACATGACATGTATGGGTTGTTGGATATAGTGTCTAAGCCCATAACTATATTTGGTATGTACTTGACCCGACCCGGCATGGTCCATTTGGGTTGCACTTCACCCAAACAATTTATGGATAATATTTGAGAATAGTACAAGTTATGATTTATTAATATATTATAAGTTCTAATATATTAATATAAGATCATATTATTTAATTAGTAGTGATCTATAATTAATCTAGGATTAATTTAGTGATCAAAGATATTACTAATTAAATATGGGCTTCTATATTTATATTGTGTGGGCTAATGCTTATTTAGAATGGGCTAGTCTTGGATGGAAAAGTCCATGGATACTCCATGGAGCTTTGACCCATGGATCTCATGGAAATGAAGAGACATGGGTATTAGGGTTTACATGGATGTAACCCTAATCCACCACACTATATAAAGGAGGCTTTGGTTCTTGAAATCATACTAGTTGACACTTGTTGAGGTGAGGCCGATTTCAAGATAATAGTATTTATTCTCTCAAATTTCCAAGTTTGTGGTGATTTGTGATTTCCACTTGAGGTATCCACACTATTGGTGCTAGGCTCTAATACTCCAAGCAATCAACTACAACTTCAAGGTAAGCATTTCTACTAGCTTTATTTGATTCATGTTCCCCATGCCATGCTAGTTAGGATATGAACCTTGGAAAAATAATTATTTGCATGTATCTTAGAAAAACATAGATCCAAGGTTTATTAGGGTTGCATGTACACTTAGGAAGTGTTAGAATGCTCAAAACCCAACAGTGGTATCAGAGCGTGGTTTGTTTGTTTGATACTTGATGCAAAATAGTTGGAAAAGTCGAAAATAATTAAAAAAAAAACGGAATTTCGACTTTAGTTGCTGGAAATGGATTGGAAACATTACTCTAAACTGTTTTGGTACTTGAAAACTTGCTTTAGATGGAGTAATGTTTTTGCTAATTCATTTACAACAACTAGTTATCAAAATTACAAAGTTTTATGTGATTTTGATTCTTGAAAGTGTTCATATTCATATTCTTGTTCTTATGATGTTTAGATGATCATAGGAATTATTTGTAACCTATGTGGTAATTTAATTCTTGATCATAATGTGTTTTAATGGAGTCCATAACTTGTCCTCAAGTTATGGAAAACCAAAAGTCTCTTGGATTAAAAACCATTAAAAGAACATAAGAGTTAGAAAAATGAAGAGTCTTCATTTTATTACTCTATTAAACTCATAAGTTACAAGAAATGAAAAGTTTTGAAAGTTTACAAAACTTTCCCTCAAGTTTTGGAACAAGTAAAGTCAAGTTAAAACTTTAGTTCCAACCCTTAGAATTTTCAAAGTTAAAATTCAACCCTTATACTTATATTATTATGATTTAATAATTATATATATATATATATATATGTATAAGAACAAAGTCGTCTTACCGCTAGTACGCCTCATTCACGAAGCCGGTCTATAAGGTGGGTATAAGGTTGTTGCCTATAAAATGGTGACTTAATGGGTGTCTACTCTCACCCACCGCTTGCTTGACTGGTGGAGGGTCGTTAGCCGAACGGGTAAGACAAGGACTTATAAATTCTCATTCAAAGTATGATGAATATTATAAAGTAACTAAATGTTTTATTAAATTCCCAATCTTAGTTACTTTAGGAAAAATGTGAATAAGGTGCTAATCCATGAAATTACACTTTACACTTTGATTAAGTCGTTGGTGGAGCGTGTGTGGTTAACCGGCACACTAACTTGGACTTAACAAGGTAGGTAAAGGGTGACTTAAAGGTTTATTATAGTATCGGTGGAGCATGTGTGGTTTACCGGCACATCGATTGAGTGATAAACCTTAAGGGTACCAAGTGATTTGCATGGTTACTTCACACCTCGTTTTGTGATCCTCGGCATCCCAGTCACAAAACTTGGAGGGCACACTCGAGATTGAAACATGCCTTTGAAAAGTTCATTGAATCTCAAAAGAATCTTGGAATTTCTAAGAACCAATCAAAAACCTAATATTTAATCATTTCGGTTTTCGTGGTGGAAATTGGTGAATCGTCATTCACCTACCTTTCAAATATGGTATAGCTTAGATTACGGCATACCACTTCTAAGTTATATTATATTATGATTGGGTCCTAGCCTTAATATTACATTTGGGTGTTTTATTAAGGACTCTCTTATATCTAAACTAATCTTGTTCTCTTCTTTTCAAGATGTCTTCAAGTAATGTTGCTTCTGGCTCGAATCCTCATGGCTCCTTTACTCTTATGAGCTTGTGTGGGAAAGTTACCTTTGATGGATCCAACTTCAATGAGTGGATCAGAAACATCAGGATGATTACCCGCTACGAGGACAAAGAATATGTCCTTGACAAGGAGCTTAAGGAAATCGATGAATCCACTGCAACTCCCCAGGAGATCGTTGACTTTCATACTCATGAAAGAGATGCTACCAAGGTGGCTTGCATCATGTTGGCCACAATGACAGCTGAACTCCAAAAGTCTTATGAAGATTTCTACCCTTATGAAATGCACCAAGATTTGATGGAAAGATACCATCAAAGTGCACGACAAGAGAGGTATGAGATCATCTGCTCCATGATAACAGCCATGATGAAGGACGGGGAATCCGTCACGAGCCACATGCAAAGGATGCAAAGGTATGTGGATCGGTTGCTGAAACTTAATGTGAACTTCCCTGAGGAGCTTGCAATAGATATCATTTTGCACTCCTTGCCATCGTGCTATGATCAATTCCGGATGACATATCACATGAATAAGGAAGAGGTCACACTCAGCAAACTTCAGGGACTTCTCAAGACCGCAGAAACGGGTCTTAAGGGGAAGTCGGTTGCTATCACTCCTACTCCAAACTCAACCTCGGTTTTGGCAATCGGGAAAAGTCGAGGGAGGAAAAGAAAGAGCTCTTCGAAGTGTACCAAGGTTCGGACCCTTGATGGCTCTTCTTCAAGTGGAACCAAGAAAGGTTTCATCACTCCTTCTTCTGACCCAAAAGAGGCTGAATGCTTCTATTGCCATGAAAAGGCTCATTGGAAGCGGAACTGCCCAAAGTACCAGCAGGATGTGAAGGATGGGAAAGTTAAACCCAACCATGCAGGTATTTACACTATCTTATCTAATAACTCACCCCATTCTAAATCTTGGGTCCTTGATACCGGTTGTGGTATTCATATTTGTTGTGACTTGCAGGGACTAAGAAGAAGTGAGAATGTGGAGCAAGGAAGAATAAACTTGATCATGGGGAATAGGAAAGCTTCACCTGTCACCAAGATTGGAGTTTATACTTTATCGCTAAGTAGTGGGTTTAGTTTAGATTTGAATAAATGTTGTTATTCACCAAGAATGGCAAGAAATATTATTTCCTTTCATGCTTTGTACAAACAAGGGTTTACCTTTTCATTTAATAATGAAGTTGGTTCTATTGATGCTTTCTTTAATAATGTTTTTTATTTTAGAGCATTACCTTGTGATAGTGTGTATGAAGCTGTATCTGTTGTAGATAACTTAGCAAATAATGTTTTGTGTATTGATTCTACTAATAATAATAACTTGGATAAAGCATCATTATGGCATTGTCGTCTTGGACATATAAGCAAGAAACGCATAGGCCAACTCCAAAAGGATGGAGTCTTGGAGTCGTTTGACCTAAAGTCAAATGATAGTTGCAAATCATGCTTACTTGGAAAAATGACAAAGTCACCCTTCACAAGCTTGTGTGAGAGGGGTGAAGGTTTGTTGGACCTTGTACACACGGATGTGTGTGGACCATTCAAACATGCCACAAGGGATGCTAATCGTTATTATTTGACTTTTACTGATGATTATAGTAGATATGGATATGTCTACTTAATCAAGCATAAGTCAGAGACTTTCGAGAAGTCTAAGGAATTTAAACAGGAAGTCGAGAATCAATTGGGCAGGAACATTAAGATGCTTCGATCCGATCGAGGAGGTGAGTATCTTAGTTCAGAGTTCCTCGACTATCTTAGGGAATGTGGGATTGTCTCACAATTGACACCTCCCAGGACACCACAGTTGAATGGTGTGGCTGAGAGGCGTAATCGAACCTTGTTGGATATGGTTCGTTCCATGATGAGTCGAGCTACGCTACCAATCTCATTCTGGGGGTATGCCTTAGAGACTGCCGCCCATATTCTTAATCTAGTCCCTACAAAGAAAGTTGCCAAAACTCCTCACGAGATGTGGACTGGTAAAGTACCTAAGCTAGACCACATCAAGATTTGGGGTTGCGAGGCTTTCGTGAGACGCGAGACTCATGATAAGCTCGAACCTCGAAGCGAGAGGTGTATTTTCATCGGCTACCCACAACAATCCTTTGGTTACCTCTTCTACAGACCTAGTGATAATGTGGTCTTTGTAGCAAGACGAGGAGTTTTTCGAGAGAGAGAATTTATAAGCCAAGGAGACAGTGGGAGGCAAATTGATCTTGAAGAAATTCAAGAGTCAAGCGGTGAAGGAACTTCAAACACTAGCCCTCAACTTGAGGAGGAAACTCCTGTTGAGCCAGCTGATGTGCCTGTACCTCTTAGGCGTTCCACGAGAGTTAGGAATGCACCTGAGCATTATTATGGCTTCCATATTACTGCGGAAGGTGAGACACTTATTAGTGATGAGACACTAGTAGGTCTGGATGAACCTAACAGCTACACGGAAGCCATGGCAGGCCCCGAGGCTGCCAAGTGGAAAGAGGCAATGGATAGCGAGATACAATCCATGTATGACAATCAAGTTTGGAACTTGGTTGAAAATGTACCAGGTCGTAAGACAGTGGGGTGCAAATGGATCTTCAAGAAGAAGACCGACATGGACGGTAATGTACACACTTATAAGGCACGACTGGTTGCAAAAGGTTATTCTCAAACTCTGGGAGTTGATTATGATGAAACCTTTTCACCAGTGGCCAAGATAAAGTCTATTAGGGTTCTGTTAGCCATTGCTGCATTTCATGATTATGAAATATGGCAAATGGATGTCAAAACCGCTTTCCTTAATGGAAAGTTGGCTGAGGATGTTTACATGGTTCAGCCAGAGGGTTTTGTCAGTACAGAGTACCCCAATAGAGTGTGTAAGCTCGAGAAATCCATTTATGGATTGAAACAGGCACCTCGCAGATGGAATCTTAGCTTTGATGAGAAAGTCAAGGAATTTGGCTTTTCAAGGAGTGAAGATGAATCTTGCGTCTATATCAAGGCTAGTGGGAGCATAGTCAGTTTTTTGGTACTGTATGTGGATGACATACTACTCATAGGAAATGACATCCCAACCTTGCAGGAAGTAAAGTCCTGGATTGGGAAGTGTTTCGCTATGAAGGACCTTGGTGAAGCTGCCTATATCCTAGGGATAAGGATTTTGAGAAACAGGAGTAAAAGACTAATTGGACTTAGTCAAAGCACCTATGTGGACAATGTGTTGAAAAGATTCAACATGCATAACTCCAAGAAAGGTGAGTTACCTATTCAGAGTAATGCCAGATTGAGTAAGACACAAAGCCCTAGCACTGAGGCTGAGATAGCAGAAATGAGTCGACTACCTTATGCTTCAGCTGTAGGATCGATCATGTATGCTATGATGTGTACTCGACCTGATGTAGCCTTTGCTTTAAGCATGGTTAGCAGGTATCAGGGGAACCCTGGCAAGGAACACTGGACTGCGGTAAAGAATATCCTCAAGTACCTGCGAAGGACTAAGGACTGGGTCCTTACCCTCGGTGGGAGTGATGACTTGAGAGTTGTAGGGTATAGTGATGCTAGCTTCCAGACTGATAGGGATAATTTCCGCTCTCAGTCGGGCTGGATCTTTACCCTAAACGGAGGAGCAATTTCTTGGAAGAGTTCCAAGCAGGAGACAGTGGCTGATTCCACTTGTGAATCAGAGTATATAGCAGCAAGCGAGGCAGCAAAGGAGGCGATATGGCTAAAGAACTTCATCGGAGACCTTGGAGTTGTACCAGCTATAAAAGAGCCAATGGAGATTTTCTGTGACAGCAATAGTGCGGTTGCCTTAGCCAAGGAACCAAGGGATCACGGGAGATCCAGACACATCGACAGAAAATACCATTTTATCAGACATCGAATCGAAGAAGGACTCCTCGTGGCAAAGAGGGTATCATCGGATGAGAACCCAGCAGATCCCCTCACGAAGGGACTGAGTAGGGTTAAGCATCTCCAGCATGCTCGAAGCATAGGGCTGAAGGATGATATTAGATTTAGTAGTTAGGTAACCTCGAAATTTGTAAAGTGTAATTGACATTAGATGATGAATAAAAAGTGTTTTATTTATGAGTAAAGTGTTGCTATCTCTTGTCGATCGTTTACTATATTTCTTTTGCATGTTTTGACTTCCAGAATAATTATGTTTGGTATATCATATTATTCAAACCTCCACAGTCGGTCATATGTCGGAAGTAGGTATGAATCAAGACTGTCATGATTGGTTGCAGAGGTCTAAGGTGTTGGACAAGGCTACAACAATCATGAGTGCTCATAAGTTCTGAGCATTGGACTCAACCCACGCTCACTGGAATCACTTCATGGAATTCTATCTCGAGTGATCGTGAGACGGTAATATCATATAAGTCTTCAAACCTAGCGATATGATTTGTTACTTACAAGTTGGTTATGCATTGATTGTACGAAAACGCATTGGTAACTCGATATTATAAAACGTGCTTTTGTGTGTAATTCAATGAGTGGTAGAACAAACATATGAGTCGAAGTTTATCTGTTCCTTCTTGGATTAGAAGCTGATATATGGGCCCCTCGATGATTTTGTTTTGACCTATGTACCGGGCCCGGTCAGAACTAAATTGATGTGTTCAGTTGAGTTCTATGTCAAACAAATCGGAAATCGGGAAACAAATGCTGGACAATAAGCAAGACAATGTTCCATGTATTTGTCCGACTGATATCTAGAACAGAGGATTATATGATCACTTATCTAAATGGCGCGTTCTAGTTCAACAGAGTTTAAAGAGCTATGATTGCTGATCGGTTCCTGAAGTTATACTTGCAAATATAGTTACTAGACTTATCCAAGTGGGAGACTGTTGGATATAGTGCCTAAGCCCATAACTATATTTGGTATGTACTTGACCCGACCCGGCATGGTCCATTTGGGTTGCACTTCACCCAAACAATTTATGGATAATATTTGAGAATAGTACAAGTTATGATTTATTAATATATTATAAGTTCTAATATATTAATATAAGATCATATTATTTAATTAGTAGTGATCTATAATTAATCTAGGATTAATTTAGTGATCAAAGATATTACTAATTAAATATGGGCTTCTATATTTATATTGTGTGGGCTAATGCTTATTTAGAATGGGCTAGGCTTGGATGGAAAAGTCCATGGATACTCCATGGAGCTTTGACCCATGGATCTCATGGAAATGAAGAGACATGGGTATTAGGGTTTACATGGATGTAACCCTAATCCACCACACTATATAAAGGAGGCTTTGGTTCTTGAAATCATACTAGTTGACACTTGTTGAGGTGAGGCCAATTTCAAGATAATAGTATTTATTCTCTCAAAGTTCCAAGTTTGTGGTGATTTGTGATTTCCACTTGAGGCATCCACACTATTGGTGCTAGGCTCTAAAACTCCAAGCAATCAACTACAACTTCAAGGTAAGCATTTCTACTAGCTTTATTTGATTCATGTTCCCCATGCCATGCTAGTTAGGATATGAACCTTGGAAAAATAATTATTTGCATGTATCTTAGAAAAACATAGATCCAAGGTTTATTAGGGTTGCATGTACACTTAGGAAGTGTTAGAATGCTCAAAACCCAACATGGGTATCTTGGGGAAAACTTACTTGAGCTCGGCTGATTGCACATATCACACTCCTTGTTCTTTACCAAAAATTCTTGATTTTAAATGTTAGAAATATCATTTTTCTTGTTAAAATATTTCAAACCCTAGATTTCCGTCTAGACACACCCGAAAGTGTGTCCGAATCCATCAAACCAGGGCTCTGATACCAACTTATAACATCCCAAAATTTAAAACTAAAAATTTCATTTTTAAATAAGTTGTTATAAAAACCAATAGTATAAAAACATTCATAATATCATGCCATGTAAAAACCACTATGTCAATAATCAAAAACATGTCATCATAAATCAATATCAAAGTATAATCTCAAAGATCTCATGTGCATAAAACATAGTGTGATGCGCTGCGATCTTGCCGACTCCTTACCTTTTGAAAAAGAAGTACTTGAAACCAAAACTGAAAACCGTAAGCACGAAGCTAGTGAGTTCCCCCATCATACCACATACCATACAAATAACATGTTGTCAGTCATATCTGGGTGCCCAACCTACCCCTTCGATCTCTTTCAACCGGTAACCGCCTACCATATCTGGGTGTTGGCCTACCCCTTCGGTCTCTTTCAACCGGTAACCGCCTAGCATTTCTGCGTGCTGGCCTACCCCTTCGGTCTCTTTCAATCGGTAATCGGGGACTGTTTCACCCTGACCACAACCACACAATATCCTAGAATATACACATAAATCACATATTGCCTAGCATATTTGGGTGCTGGCCTACTCCTTCCGTCTCTTTCAACCGGTAACCAGGGACTATTTCACCCCCTCACACTACCACATAATAGTGTAGCATACTAGCACATAAAGCATAACAGATAGTGGCATACCAAACAATTATCATGAAGACAATCATCTCAACTATAATCACCTACTAGTGGGTTGGCATTGGTGCCTTAGACCCACTTCTACTAGAAGGTAACTCACCTCACACTCTTGAGGTCCCACGGAAAAAACTCTAGTTGCTGGATGACAGATTCCCAAACTGTCAACATCAAAATAAAACCTAATTAATAATTGGGTTCCAACACGTAACCATAAGTCCATGCTTGGGGTAAAAGACTACTTTACCCCCATCTTAGCTTGATTCAAGCTCAAGGCCCAATCCAAAGGCCCAAAAGTCAAAATATGAATCAAAGCCCAACATATGGCCCAATTTTCCAAATTGGGCCCAAACCTCTACATGGACTTACCCTAAGGCCCAACCATTTATTCCAGTCCAAGAATTTGGCATTCCAATGGTCCAACACCTCATAATCATCAACGCTCGGTTATGGCCCATCTACAGCCCAATTTTCCAAATTGGGCCCAAACCCCTCACACAGGCCTTACCCTAAAGCACATCCAAATATTCTAGTCTATATGCTTGTTCTTGGATGGACCATCACTAGCCCAATCACCAGAGCCCAATAGGAAGGCCCAACTCAAGGCCCAAGTGAAATTAGGGTTTTCACATAAAATGACGATTATGGTTAAGTGCTTCTTACTTAACCCATTAAGTACTTAATCCGTTAAGTTCATCACTCTACTTGATAAACCATATGGTGTGATCGGGTGTAATTCATAATTCAAATCCAATGGCCCGAAACGCAGGTCCCGATAAATCCAAATCAACCAATCCAAAATTATGGTTTTCTAAACCCTAGTTAGGGTTTCCAACCCAATCGCGTTCCAATTAGTCCATTTGTTAAGTTTTTAGGTTAATTAATTATTAATTAAGTTAGGCACCACCCAATACTGCCTCGAGTAGTGGTGGTCAATGGCGGCTCACGGCGGCGGCCACCACCTCACGGTGGTGATGACGGATTTCCTTAATTATTCCGATCAAAATACAATATTACAACGCAATATCCAAAATAAACATACACACACACCCAGCCACCCTTGTGGCGGCACGTAGTGGTTGGAGGTGGTGGTGGTGGCTTTTCTCGTGAAATATGGTCAAGTAACACCACACACAACATACACTCATAGCAGAAATACACCCAAACACACGCGTTCTGATTGCAACATGAAACCAGCCACCCACATAGTGGTGTACGGCGGTGGCGATGACACGAGATGGCGGATAGCAACAACGGCTATCGGCGGTAGCCACCATGGTTGGCAGCCATGGTGGTTTTCCTCGAGTTTTTATGTCCAGCGGGTGCCCATATACACTTTACGTTGAAGCAGCAACATACAAACACGACATCCCTTCGGGGTGGTAAACGATGACCGGAGTAACGGACAGAGGGTCGCCGGGCGGCGGCGATAACGGGGCTAATTGGTTGTTGTTGGTCCCATGTATGAAAGAAAGAGAAGGAGTCACCCTATCCGATGGAATGAATGTAATAGTAACATCTATGTAACACTCAAATTCAGGTATTGCTTCGAAAACCTTGAAGAAAACTAAGTTTAGCATAATGGTCCCTTAAGTACACCAGGCGTACTTATGAGTACGCTTAGCGTACTATGCATGGGTGATCGCAGAGGGGCAGCACGTATGCTGGGCGTACGTGTCAGATGTCCAAACCCTAATTTTTAGAGTTGTGACTTATATAAATACCCTTAACTTAATTGAGCCTCACCCTCATCATCCCCTTTCACCTTCAAACGCCTCTGAAAACCCTAAGACCATTTTTGAGTGCATTTTGAGCTTTAACAGTGCATTTGTGGTCCTTATAGTGTTCATTCAAGACAGAGAAGTTGTCAAGGAAGCTTGGAGTGTCATTTGGCTTCAACAATCTGCATATAGTCGACCTTGGGGAGCTTCTGGAGGTATAAAGCTTGGACCTTTCCACCTTAATCACTAAATCTAGCTAGGGTTTTCTAGTTTGGCCCCCTTTGTTGATTTTGGACGTTCTCTAGTGAGTTGAGAAACTCCAGAGGATGGAAATGTCAGATTTGAGGTCCTTTTGTCCGTTTTCCACATAAAAATGGAGTCTTGGTGAGTGTTTTGAACTCATGCATGGGTTAAGAACCTTAAAAAGGTCTTAATGGGGGTGTTGGCATTATATCAGACATGCAAAGGCATAAAGTTGCCAACTTTATGACCTAGGTCGTCTTAATAAGATTAGATCTGACTTTTGGACGTGAGAAAATCGAGTATTAAGCACTTAATGGAAAAGGTGCTTAATCTGTTAGTACGTTGGGCGTAACCCAATGTACGCGGCGCGTAAGTCCCAGAACCCCAGTACGCTGCGCGCACCAGGGTAGTACGCTAAGCGTACGCATCACAGATGGGCTTGGATCTGTTTTGGGCCTTTGAGCTATTGGGCCTCATTTAGTTATTGGACTTGGTTGCATTCTGAGAATAGTAAGCCATTTTATCTATTTTGGGTCATTGGTATTATGGTAGAGCCTTATTGGGCCAAGTGGCCCATTAATGATTCTGGGAATGGACTTTGGGCCCATTAACAAAAAAAAAGGATATTTGGGCTTTTTTGGAAGGACTTGGGGTTTGGGTTTCCCTTTGATTATGTGATGTCCTAACATGGATTAATTTTATTTTTCAGCACGGGAAGTTACAGACAGTCAGGAGAGCAGTTTTTGGATTCTTCTGACAAAGGTGAGTCTCCTCACCATACCAATGGGTCTAAGGCACCAAGGCCGGCCCATTTCTTAATATGTAGTGTCCGAGCTGAAATTGTATTATTTTGGCATGATAGTTGGTATGAGCTAAGAAGTATGCTAGTAGTATGTGTGGAATGTATGTATGGAAGACCATGGGAGAGACCATGGCACTTAGATGTAAGACCATGTGGAGAGCCCATGACTTTCCTATCAAATACCATGGGAGATCCCATGGCACTTAGGTGTAAGACCCTGTGGGGAGCCCATGGCATCCTGTAGTAAGACCCTGGGGACGAGCCCATGACTTCCTTATCTTTTGTATGCATGGCTTATGTGATATGTATAGCTCTTTTAGCTAGTATGATATGTTGTATGTGGTTTGTGTACGGGTATGCTCTGGGGAACTCACTAAGATTTCAGCTTACCGTTTGTGGATTTGTTTCAGGTACATCTGAGCCCAAGCGCAAGGGCAAAGCATGATGGTGCGGCGTGCACACTCTCTCTCTCTCTCTCTCTCTCTCTCTCACTGATATGTTATGGGACACTTTGATGTTTTTTAAATTAAGTTGTAGTGAATGTGGATTTAAAAACGATTGTTTTGGGATTTTATGGTTTATGCAAATGTGTTTGATTAATTAAAAATGAAAATTTTCTTTTAAAATTTGGGTCGTTACAATCTGTAACGTCCATCTCCGATTCCCCGGATTCTCTTCTTATCAGAAATGATAGCAGCGAAAGCAGCAAGGCGGTGGCTACTCGGCAGTTCAAAACGGCGACAAAGGGTTGCCAGTGTTGGTTATTAATGGTGATCGATGAAGCAGAAGCACCTGGAGGCTGTCCTCCACTCTTCGTCGGTCCCGGGCTCTTCCGTCGTGGGGGGTGGGGGGAAAGGAGGTCGACGATGGTGGTCTTTGTGCGACTAAGAGGTGGTGGCTAGAGGATGGGAGGTATAAGGGTGGCGGCTGCATCATATTAGGGTTAGGGTTTCCAACCGTAATATATATATATATATATATATATATATATATATATATATATATATATATAAGGGAGAGTTCAATTGAGAAAAAAAAGGTTGAGAATGGGGGAATCATTCCCAGCCACTCATTTATTTTTGCCGCAAAAGTCTCCGTCGTACCAGCGGAAATGGGAAAAGAATAGACATGTGTTTTCCAACAAAACATATTTCCTTAAACTATGCTAATCATTACCTTAATATATACAAAAACATAGTCTTTTTCGTTTTTTTAATTTTTAAAAAGCTATTTTTATAGAAAAATTATTTTAAATATACTAAAATTCATGATTTTTTATTCTCTACAAATAGATATCCATATTGATATAGTTTTAAAATAAAATAAAAAATTTATTTTTTTTATATTTTCAGCTATCGTTATTCATAAGTGAATAAAAATGAATCAAGTTTTTTCTACAGTACATTCGTTATTCACTTATGAATAAAAACTATGATTAATTTTTTTTACATTTTAAGTATCATTCATATATGAATATAGCATATACTAAACATAGTATATTCATATTTAAATATTAGACGATTCATTCACTTGCGAATATTACATAGTATATTCACTTGTGAATATTAGATAATATTTTCATATCTGAATATTACATAGTATTACATGGTATATCACATGTGAATAATACATAATATATTTACTTGTGAATATTAGATGATATATTCACCTATGAATATTACACAGTATATTCACA
The DNA here is from genome assembly GCF_051521515.1 of Lactuca serriola. Classification (NCBI taxonomy): domain Eukaryota; kingdom Viridiplantae; phylum Streptophyta; class Magnoliopsida; order Asterales; family Asteraceae; genus Lactuca; species Lactuca serriola. The sequence continues at coordinate 120,831,736 of NC_136414.1, forward strand.
TATGAATATCACAATGTGTTTTCACAAATATATAGAATTTTTAAATGTTATTCACATATGATTAACTTACAACCTTGCATATTCGTTTTTTTGTTTTAATAATCATATACAGATTCAAGTGAGAAAACATATTCATATATGAATATAATGTGGTAATTTAGTTTATGCATTTCATCAAACTGTTGGAGTGCATACAAGTTAACTATTTTAAAAATGTTAAAAACATCAAGTTATCAATTCCAAATCATCATATACTTCCGATTTCGACTTCAGATGTGACACCTATGTCTGATCGATTTCTCATTTTGATTTTGATTTTCGAAAATCCGATTGGGAACCTGTGAGTACCGATTCTGAGTCCTTTAATGTCGACCGTGACTGCGAGTCAATAACTCCGATTCCAATTTCATGAACAGCGAAAAAATTCTGATTCCAACTGATTTCGTTTGCGAATCTGGGAAATTCCAGTTCCAAACTTTAACAAATCGATGAAATTGGTGAATTTGGGTTGCAAATTTGTCTTGAACGACGAGCCTCCCATCTACGAATATTGATGATTGATTAACACTGGATGACATTGATGATGGTTTAGTTGAAGAAATTTGGATGATTGTTGAAGGTTGGAGGAGAAATTTTGAGGATGAACGAATTGTTATCGAATTTTCTATAGGTACGTATTTGACATTGAAGGTTATTAACATATTTACAAGTTTGTCACCGTGTCTTTTTATGCTTAGATAAATGAGTGGCTGAGAATGATTCCCCCATTCTCAACCTTTTTTATTTTCTCAATTGAACCCACCTCTATATATATATGGAGGTTAAATAAAGGTGACGGGTTAAACCCATATCCCATACAACTTCCTACAGATTTGAAACTTCTAGCCCCTCCCATTCATACTCTTTTCAAAATCAATCCCTAAGTTACCCTTCAGCCCTCGACATTCCATAATTATTCCAATTTAAGTCCAAATTTTTACTAAACACCCCTTATCTTTCGAGATTCTTTACATAGCCAATCCATAAATTACGCTTTTAACCCACAAAAACTCAACTATGACATATTCAGCCCTTCCTTCTCTTTTTCTTTCAAATTAAATCTAAATTTACCCAAATAGCCCCTCATCTACAAAATATTTTTAATATTAGTCCTCAAACTACAAAACGAGCCCAATTGATTATCCTTTAGCCATATGTTCAAATATTCTTTCTGCTGTGAACCCCGAAAGCCCTATTTAGACCTCCAAAATAAATTATAATGACAATTACACACTTTTTCACTAAACTCTTTATTTAAATATATACATATATCGAAATAAAATAATACTTAAAACACATCTTCAGATTTTAGGGTTTGTCATGGAAATGGGGTGTTACACTAGGTTAATAATTAAGAAAGTGTTTCTCAAAGAATAGGATTCTTAAAAAGATTCAAAAATAAAAGCTCGTGCACTCACCAACATTATTTTAACTTTCAAAATAATGTATTCTCAGGAAGATGAATATGGAGGAGTGTCTCACTAGTAAGAAAGAGGTCTGGAAGGGAGCTGTTGACGTTTAGGATTGTTTGTGTTTAGAAGTTTGTGCCTGTCTCAAAATAAATTTAATCCTTAGAAAATAAATAATAAATATATGTTTAAAATACACCATTATGTTTGCTTGTAACTGTTGTCGAGATCTAATAATCCTTACATCGCATTGCCCGGTGTTTCCACCAATGGTTGGGCAGGGTGTGACACGCAGCACCACCACGGGAAACCCTGGAGACCATTGTTGTTGTTCTACCTGAAAACCTATACCTACGAAATACAAACTCACACGATATGGGTACATTTCTTCGTGTTTATTCTTTTGAAATATTTTATATGTGTGTTTATTTGTGTTCATCTTATTATTCGAGCTTCACCACCATTTTTCACAGCTGATTCGAGCTTTTGAGCTTTTAATGGGGCAAATAGCGATGAACCAAGATGAAAGTGCCACAAGATTTTGTCTATGCACATATAGAGAGTTCTTAGATATGAATTTTAAATTTGAGCTTGATTTTTGGTTCTATTTTAAGGGTTTCATTCTCATTTGTTGTTGGTTTTCTGCATGCATTTGGGTAAGTTCGATTTTGATATGTACTTTTGTTTTTCATCCTCGTATTTCAACTTCTGATTAAAGATTTATTTGTGATCCTATGCAGAAACCTACTTGTTAAATGAGCACTCGGAGCAGGTTTATTGCTTTATAAGCAATTATCTAATTAATGCTTCAAATTGTTTTGTCTTCTAATAAAAGCTTTAACTTTTTTGTTATTACATGTGTTCCCTTGCATTCGGATGTGTAATGCGCACTAGAAGAGGTAGAGAAGGAATCTATTAAGATCATCTCTCTGATGATATGCTTGTATGATGCCTTGTTTGCGATATAACAATCAATAACGACCACCAAGAAGCATTCTTAATCCCTAATAATGACTAAACACTACAGTATTTTCTCAGATCTATATTACCCCAATTGTTATTATTTTTGTGTCACACCCCCTCTAATGTTGTCTATTTATTATTCTTTATCTCTGGTGTTAGGATACATTTTTGGTACTACCAATGTGGATGATGTTGAGCTTGAATGGAGGGTATTACGATTTATGAAATGATCTCAGGTAAAAGATAGATCCCTGAAGCTAAGGTTTTTGTTGTTCTTTTTATTATCTCATGGTAAAATATATATATGATGCAATGAAAACTGTCTCATGTTGTGGACCCTCTGAGGATGTATATTGCAATTATTTATTTAACAATTGTCATATACATGTATATAAACATTTTTGTGAATGATTATAGATTTATATATTAATTTCATACATAAATACATATATAAAGCATCTATAATATTTTTATGTGAAATACATGTATACATATACACTTATTATGACACTTTTGTGTCATATATATATATACCCCATGGGGCCATTTTTATCATAGAGTAAATATTATAAATCATTAAATTGAAAAATAATAAAAATGACCTGAACCATTATTTAGACTTTATGAGACTTGTAAAGGTAACGTAAACATGCAATATTAACGTAGCTACGAAAATAACAACATAGTTGTAAATGCTTGTAACGAAAAATTAAATTTACGTGTATTTTCCCCCGAAAACTTTTAAAAAATATAAAAGGAACCGTAGAACACACTTTTGTAGCGTTCTTAGTCATTGATTCTCCAGATCTGAAATTGGGATCAGAACCGCAACTTGAGGTTTCAGGAATGGCACCTCTTTTTCTCTAAACGACACTTAAAGGTCGTAGATCAATCAAAAACGAGCTGGGAAAAGTATTTGGTTTCCTTAGAAAAATGGTTCGGAGCAGAAACGAGGATCCGATTTGTAATTTCCAACTTTTAAACGGAGACATTTTCGGTGAAAACGAATTCACAGGGTCATAGATCGGGTCGAGAAATGTCGAATAAAGTATTTGTGGTTTTCGGAAAATGTGACAACCGTCTATTTCGGGTCAACAAAGGTTAATTAAGTCAACAAAAGTCAATTATATGAACAAACGTCAAATAGTTAAAAAAAAACATTTTATTTTACACCTTGCATATTGGAGTTTTCAGTTTTGATGCCCAAAAACTAGACTGAAATCACTCCTTGGCCGAAATCAACTAGGTCGAAATCTCAATTTGGACCAAGAACATGCGAGACCAAGATCCTCCTAGGCCGAAATCCCTCTAGACCGAAGACATTGGTTCTTGGTTTCTCTTGGACCGAAATCAAGGTGATTTCGGTGAGGATAGGCGAAATCACAAATCTTATCTGGTGGCACTTTTTCCAATGAGATAAATTGCACAATCTAACGCAAACATCACATCATTATCACCTCTTATCACCTCATATATATTATCACCTCTTATCACAAACTAAAAGCCGTAAGCACAAAGCTTAGTGATTTCCCCCAAAATAGCTCATACCATACATACATAACAATCAAGGATATTTGGGTGCTCTCAACCCCTTCAGTCTCTTTCAACTGATACTAGGTATATTTCAACCCCTTCGATCTCTTTGAACCGGTGTTGGGTATATTTCAACCCCTTCAGTCTCTTTCAACTGGTATCATGTCTATTTCACCCTTACTACTACCACATAATATCATAACAAAAGAGTCACAAAGATATCAAGTAAATACAGACATAATGGATAATTGTCACGAAGACAATCATCATACTACAAACATAATCGAGTGTGCCGATATTGGTACCTTCGACCCAAGAATACAGTGAAGGAAACTCACCTTAGACAAAAGATATCAAGTCACACTCGAGCGACTAACTTATGAAATCCTTTCTCTAAATCAGAAGTATAAAACCCTAATTAGGAATTATGTCAATAATCCAACCCGAGAGTTGAAACCCTAAATCTTGACTTTAAAGGCAAAGGGTTTCTTAACCCTTCCCTTACTTGGCCTACCCCACCAAGGCCCAAATCCAAACTAGCCCAAAAGGCATTCTAAGCCCAACTAGAAGACCCTAAGGCCCAATATGGGCCCAAAAGGTCCAAAATGGCCCAAATCCCATAAATGTCCTGCTACTACAGAAAGTCATGAGGCCCAAACCTAAGCAAGGAAAAAAGCGCAAAAAAACTTGAGCCCAAAATCCCCTTAAGCCCACAGACTATGTACGCACAGCGTACATGGCTCGTACGCCTGACATACACTGTTGATCCGAACGCGTAGCGTACCCAGGAGTACACCCGTCGTACTAGTCAGTCACCCCAAAAATGTTCCAATGACTTAACCCATTAAGCTTTAACGTCCAACATTCAGATCCAAGCTCATAAAAGTGTCTTAAGCCATAAATTTGCAAACTTTATGTTGTTGCATGACTTAATGGATCTCAAACCAAGGATTAAGCCTTCCATTTCTCTTAAGTGGTCATCAACTCATGCATGGTTGAGTCTTAACCTCCGAGATTCGATGTTTATGACATCAACCACCCATACGAGCCCAAAAGGACAACTCAAATGGTCCGGAGTATTCCATGCTCCATAAGACCAAATATACGGGACCAAAAATTCTAAGTCCTTCCCTAAACCTAGATCTAAGCTTAGAATGAACAAGTTTCAGACTTTATACCTCCAATGTGTTGAAAATGATCTCTTGTCTTTTGATTCTCCTTAAGACTCCTTCTTGTTCAGGATCACTAAAGGAACACCCAAAACTATTACCAAGCTCAAAAATGCTCTTCAAGGTGGCTAGGGTTTCGAGATTAGCACAAAAGGCAATGGGGGTGATAAGGTGAAAGGATTGAGGAGTTTAATGAGCTTAAATAGGGTGCAAACCCTAAAAATTAGGGTTTTCACCAGGATCACGTACGCATCGGTACGCCCAATGTACGTAGGGGACAACCCCGATCCGCACATGCATGGGAGTAAGGCGGCGTACCTTGTGTACGCCCAGCGTACTCCGGCCTAGTCCGCGAGTAATAAGAAGATTAATGCAAGAATTTTACCTAACAAATCTAGACGTTACATAGCTTCTTGTCTTGAGCTTGTTTAGTTCCATCATAGATACTCTTGAGAGCATCCCAAATCTCTTTTGCAGATTTGCAGTTGATGATAAGATCAAAGCTGTCAGGAAGAACACCACAAGAGATTTCATAAAAAGTGATTTCGCCTTTCTCCATCTTATCTATAGCATCATTGGTACGTTTGGTCAAGGAAAGTTGACCACCTCCAAGTTTGACTTGAGCTCCATCGGTGATAATGTGTGTAAGGACAGGTACATGTGGTCTTTTTTCTATAGATCTCCAAACTTTTTTACCAATTCATCTTAAATATATCTCCATTATTTTATCCCAGTGATGATATTCAGTTGCAACAAGTATTGAATCTTGATTAGAACCTCCAACACTTTTAGATGCATTTAAAGAGTAAAGTTGTGCCAATTTCCTTAAATATTTGAGAAAAACGAGCTAAGTAATACAGAAGGCTTTTTAAATCAGAGTTTTTCTAAGAAAATATTATGGTTTGTCAAATAAAATTAAAAAGAAATCACTTTGAATCTAATACCAGTTGTTGAGAGGAGAGCATATGCTTAAGAGATTATGGTGTGAGATTTAAGTTAATCTCATTGATCTTAGTAAAGCTCAACAATAATAAGTTTGTGGAATTATAAAGTAAACATGGCAGCAAAATACATCAATAAACATAAGCAAGTTTAAAGATAGTTGTTGAATCTTAACATGGTTTGCATTCAAACACAAGTTAGTAAGTGATGAACAACAAAGTATAAGATAATGGAGATAAGGAGACTTGTATTTTAGTATGAGTAAGATACAAGGAAGATGAGATAAGACACACTCCTATCGATCAACAAGATAGTCTATTTATAGGAGAAAAGAGTACATGCCTACAAGTAGATAATAACAAAGTAATACTAAAAAAGACGACCATGCTTCCCTCGCCCGAATCTGAAGAAAGCAACCAAAAACTCTTTGTCAGAAAAAGTTGATCATTGCTTTGACTCTTCGAGGATCATAAAAGATAAATTTCTTACAATTCTTCGCCAAGTCTCCTTCGGTATCTCCGATCTTCACAAGATCTTTGATACATCAGAATAAACAACACTTCAACATGTCAACACAAAACAACTCTTCGCTTCATCATCCAACTAGGTTCTCACATCCACAATAATCACCATAGCTACCAAGAGTCACTTTCATGTATCAACATATTATGTTTATATGTGAATTATAGACTGAACTGCTCAATTACAAACCTTTCTCCATACTCCTTGTTGGTTGGTTTCTAGTACACACACTTCCCTCCGCTCGATTTTCCATAAAATCTCATGTTAGTATTTTTTTTTTCCCTCAATTGATGCGTCATCGCCTTTAATCCTCTTGACATTGTTTACCTCCGTGCCAACACTTGTGGGATTTTTTTTCATTGGTCACATTTTCTCCAAGGGTGTTGTAAGTGCAATCTAAGACCATCTATTGCATGTAACTGACTTCACTTCTAAATCATGCAAGTTAGGTTTTTGTTTTTCGAATCAAACTCATATGAACCAATTGTTTTGTATCAATTATTATTCTTTTTTCTTCTTTTTTTATTACGTTGGTTTGGGTTTCTAAGATACCAATTAATAAAGAGGCAAGGAACGTTAAAAACTGCCACTATAGGAAGATCAAAAGTTGCCATCAACATCTAACGTTAAAATGTAACTACAACCAACCAAATAGACACTCAATATTGAAAGACACCTTAGAAAAACATGGTATAACAGAGACGATTTTCCAAAATATAGTTCAATTAGGTACACCATGCGGCCATGAAATCCTCTTATTGCGAAAAATAAAAAAAAACCATCTTACGTTATATAGGATATAAATAACACAAACATCATTTAAGTCAATTCAGTTATTAAGTTTAGATTTGTCCAAACACCCATACGAACCATGACATATTTAATGGTAACTTAAGCGAGAGATGATAACTTAAAAGGGAGCATACTTTTTGATTTGCACACATTTAGTCATCGAGTTTTTTTGTCCATATTTTTTCCATTGAACTTGTTGTCTTCGGCATTTTTGACAGCTTCGTCGAGGTTCCGGTCATCATTTGCGACGAGTTTTGTTGACTTCGAACTCTTTTGGGGATTTTGTGGAATTAAAAGGACCTCCATCATCTTTAGGAGCCACAAACCACAACCTTAACCCTTCTCTGTCACCACCGTCATCCATATTATTCACAACTAAACACCACCATTAAGCTACCCTAACATCACCCTAATTTACCCATTATAGTCTATAGAAACCATAATCCTTGCACATGTAAAAATAAGAAAAATATGTGGAAACCATACACCAATTTTTGGGCTGAATCTCACAAGCCCAACAACACCCTTCTTCCACCATTACCACCACCACCATCCTTTATCATACACATCGCCACCATCTTCATCCAACCTACACCATCAACACCCTTTCATTGTATTCCCCTGCTCTGTTAACGCACATCCCACCAGCATACCCATGGCTCGTATGCACGACGTACATGGCTCGTACACCCGACGTACACTATTGATACGGAATCGGGGCACTGGCCCAATATTCGCAGGGTACCCAGGAGTGCAACCGACGTATTGGTCAGTCAGCCCAAAAAATTTCGAATGACTTAACCCATTAAGATTTAACGTCCAAAATTCAGATCTAAACTCATAAAAGTGTCTTTAGCCGTAAAGCTACAAATTGTATGCTTTTGGATCACTTAATGGGACGCAAACCATGGTTTAAGCCTTTCATTTCTCTTAAGTGGTCACTAACTCATGCATGGTTGAGTCAAGATTCGATTTTTATGACAAAAAGTACCCCTAAGAGACCAAAAGGACAACTTATATGGTCTAGAGTAGTCCATACGTCATGAGACCAAAGTTATGGGACCAAAAATGCTATGTTCTTCCCTAAACCTAGATCTAAGCTTAGAATGAACAAGTTTCTAATTTTATACTTCCAATGAGCTAAAAATGATAAACAACCTCTGGATCTACAAGCTCCCTCTTGTCTATTACTTCTCCTCAAGCCTCCTTCTTCAAGATCACTAAAGGAACACCCAAAACTCTTAGCAAGCTCAAGAATGCTCTTAAAGGTGGCTAGGGTTTTGAGATTAACACAAAAGGAAATGGGGGTTGATAAGGTAAAAGTTTCGAGGAGGTTAATGAGCATAGATAGGGTAAAAACCCTAAAAATTAGGGTTTTCACCTGGCTCACGCAAGAAAGGGTACGCGTAGCGTACGTTGGGGACAACCCCGATTCACACATGTATGGGAGTATGATGTATGTACCTTGTGTACACCCAACGTACTCCGGCCTAGTCCACGGGTAATAAGAAGATTAATGCAAGAATTTTACATGGCGAATCCAGACATTGCAACTCTCTCCCACTTGAATCGAACCTCGTCCTCAAATTCTACTGTCGCAAATAACTCATGGTAATGCTCCCTCATTTCTTACTCTAGCTCCCACGCCCACTCAAAACCCTTGCGGTGCTACCACTGCACTTTTACCAACTAAACAACCTTTTTCTTCAAGGTTTTTGTCTTATGGTTAAGGATCGTTACCGGTTTCTCGATATAATTCAGATGATAATACACCTGAATATCCTCCAATGGAACCGCTACGGAATCATGAACGAAACATTTTCGTAGCTAAGAGACATGAAATTTGTTATAGATCTGACTAAACTTGTCGGGAAGATCCAAGAGATAAGCCACACGGCCTACCCGGGCTAAAACCCTAAAATGACCGATGTACCTAGGGCCCAGTTTGCCCATCTTCCTGAATCGGATGACACCTTTCCAAGGTGACACCTTTAGAAGAACCATATCCCAACTTGGAATTCCAAATCTGAATGGCGTCTGTCTGCATAACTCTTCTTCCGACTTTATGTTGTCTAAAGTCTACCCAAACCTATTGAATCATCTCGGTTGTCTTGAGTACCACCTCGATACTACCCATGACCTGTTGACCTACCTCACCCTAACAAATTGGGGTCCTACACTTCCTCCCATAGAGCATCTTAAAAGGGGGTCGATCGATGTTGGCATGATAATTATTGTTATACGAAAATTCCGCTAATGGAAGATATCTATCCCAACTACCGTCAAAATCCAAAACACATGCTTGTAGCATATCCTCCAATGTTTGCATGGTCTGTTCACTCTGACCATCCGTCTGCGGGTGAATAGTTGTGTTGAAGTGCAAAAGAGTACCCAACTCCTCGTAGAACCTTTTCCAAAACCGAAAGGTAAACCGAACATCCCTATTTGAGACCACAGAAATCGACACTCCATGGCGTGCCAGAACCTATGGAATGTAGATATTTACCAACTTCTTTTCCGAGGCAGTCTCCTGGATCGTGATAAAATGTGCGCTTTTGGTCAATCGATCCACGATGACCCATATAGAATCCACTATGCGCGCCGTCCATTGCAAGTCCCTGAAGAATTCCATAGTGATATCTTCCTATTTCCAAACGGGCTTGTCTAACGGCTGCATCTTGTCGTGAGGTTGTTGATGCTCGGCCTTGAATTTCCTACAAGTCAAGTACCTTTCTACATACCAAGCTACATCCCGCTTCATACATGACCACCAATAATCAGGACGGAGATCTCTATACATATTTATCGCTCCGGGGAATAGAGAATATCGACTTGTGCACCTCCTCCATCAAAACCTGCCGCACACCACCCCAGTACGGATACCACACTCTCTTATGAAGGGTCAATAATCCTCGACTATCATAATCGAAGGAAGCCACCTATCCCACAATACACTCACTCTTTTGGTGCTCTTTCTTCATAGCCTCAATCTGAGCCTCCCTAATCTGCTCTAACAACGGGGTGATCACCATCATCCTCAAACATAAATCCCTTACTGGAGTCGTGATCGCCCTACGACTGAGAGCATCATCCACTATGTTGGCCTTCCTCAAGTGATAAAGGATATCACAATCATAATCCTTCACCACATCCAACCATTTGTGTTGCCTCATGTTCAAATTGGGCTGATCCATTAAATACCTCAGGCTCTTTTGATCCGTGTAGATAGTACAACGAACCCCATAGAGGTAATGTCCCCAAATCTTGAGGGCAAACACCACTTCTCCCAACTCCAAATCGTGTGTAGGGTAATTTGCCTCATGAGGCTTTAGTTGCCTCGATGCGTACGCAATCAAATAACCCTGATGCATCAACACCGCACCTAAACCTATGATTGAAGCATCATAATATACCAAAAAAATCATCCACGCCCTTTGGCAGGTTTAGAATCGGTTCCTCGCACAAATCCTGTCTCAAGGTATCAAAAGTTGCCTCCTGCTCAGGCCCCTAACAAAATGTGACAGTCTTATTCGTCAGTCTGGTCAAGGGAACTGATGTCTTGGAGAAATCATGAATGAATCTCAAATAATAACCTATTAATCTAAGGAAAATCTGAATCTCAGATGGAGACCAGAGGACCTCCCACCTCAACACCGCCTCAATCTTGGCCATGTTAAGAAGAATATTGTTCTGGTTGACAAGGTGCCCAAGAAACTGCACCTCGTGCAACAAGAACTCAGACTTGGAGAACTTCACTTATAGTCTCTCCCTCCATAGAGACTCCAATACCTCCATCGGGTGCTCCTCATGTTGCTCTCGGTTCTTGGAATAGACCAAAATTTTATCAATAAACACAATCACATTCCGATCCAACATGGGTCTGCATACGCGATTCATAAGATCCATAAATGCGGCTGGAGCATTGGTGAGCCCTAAAGGCAGCACCACGAAATCGTAATGACCATAACGAGTTCGAAAGGCCGTCTTTTGCATGTCCTCTTCTCAGACCCTCATTTGATGATATCCCTATCAGATTAGGTGTCTAAGCCCATAACTATAACTGGTATGTACTTGAATCGAGTATAGCATGGTCCATTTGGGTTGCCTTCACCAGAGCAATTTCATAAGATGGATTTTTGAGAAGAGGTTATTTATGATTTATTAATATACTATGAGTTCTAATATGTTAATATGAAATCATGTTACTTAATTAGTATTGATCAAGAATTAATTTGGAATTAATTTAGTGTTTAAAAGAGACTAACTAAATTAACGGGGACTAATTGTGTAAATTAGTTATATATATATATATATATATATATATATACATATATATAGTTAGGGCTTATGACACATGATGGACTAAGTTTTTGAAAGAATCCATAAAGAGTTAGTTCATATGGATCATGGATCATGGATAATAAGCCCAAGGGTATGAATTAGGGTTTAACCATGACTCTTAGAATCCTACAACATATATATATATATATATATATATATATATATATATATATATATATATATATATATATATATATATATGTCACCCTATAGCTAAAATCGGTCACTAGATATGTTCTAAAATTTCGTTTGAGCCGATTTTATGCAAGCATACTCTCTCTCAAAAAGCCCTCCTTTGTTCAATGGTGTTTGTGAACCATATGAGGCATCACATTTGAGGTGCTAAGTTCTTAAAAGGCCAAAACTACAAGATGCAAAAAGAGGTAATTCTATAACTCATTTTTATGTTGTTTATGTCAATTGTATGCTAGTTGTAGGCTTTATAATTTGGAAACAATATTGCATGTATAATTAGAGGAAACGTAGATCCAAAGCATTTAGAGTTGTATGTGCACCATAGGATGTTGTAGTATACAAATCCCATCAGTGGTATCACAGCCTATAACTGTTTTCTATTATATTTGATGCATGGCTTATTTTTCAAAGCTAAATAACTGTTCTGACAGCACCTACTTAGCGAGTGCTTGATTGGACTCGATGAGTAGGTTGCATTTTGTCTTGAACTCGACGAGTCCATAGTTGGGCTCGACGATTTGGATGATTAGACAACAATTTTTCGGGTTTTTTTGGCTTGTTTTGGATTAGGATCATTACCACAAAATGTTTTAGTTCATAAAATTTAATTTTGTTGGTATGGTAATGATTATACTTGTCCAATTAAAAGATAAATGTCAAAATTTCAAGATTTGTATTAGTTTATATGTTAGGCTAATTTCTTGAATATTATTGATGTGAATTATCTTTACTTATGAGTTTAATTAGATCGTGAAAATTATATGATATTTTTGCTTGGTAATTTTGATCTTAAATGTTTTTAAAGTCCTCCATAACTTGTCCTCAAATTAAGGAACTTGAAAAGTTTTTCCATAAAAACCACATTAAACTCATAAGTTATGGAAATTAAAGGTTTTTCAAGAGTTGCAAAACTTGCCATCAAGTTTTGGTGTTTGAAAAGTCTCAAATTAAGAAACTCTTGTTATTAAAAAGGTGTAACTCTTGGGTTCATAAATTAAAAAAAAATTAATTAAATAGTTTTTAATTTTGTATTTTTATATTTAGAACCTTGAAGTATTTGAGTAGCTCAAATTACACCTTATGGACTTTATTAAATTGATTAAAGTGTTTAATTAAAAGAGAATTAATAATTCCATGATGAAATGGTTTAAGTTTAATTAAATTAAGAGTATCATTAATAGATTAAACCATCTAGTATTTTAAAAGTTTAAAATACACCCTTATACTATTATAATATTATAAGTTTAATAATTATATATATGTATAAGACAAGTCAGTCTTACTGTTAGTAGGCCTCATTCATTAAGCCAGTCTATAAGGGGGGTATAAGGTTACTGCCTATAAAATGGTGGTTTAATAGGTGTCCACTCTCATCCACCGCTTCCTTGACTGGTGGAGGCTCGTTAGCCGAACGAGTAGTATATGACATTAATTCTCATTAAAAGTATAATGAAAATACCAAGTAACTAAACACTTATAAATTCCCAATCCTAGTTGCTTAGGAAAAATATGAATTTGGTGCTAACCCATGAAATTGCACTTTGCACCTCGTTAAGTCGTTAGTGGAGCCTGTGTGGTTAACCGGCACACTAATATGAGACTGACAGTATGTGGAAAAGGGTAGCTTGATGCTAATCATAGATCAATGGAGCGTGTGTGGTTAACTGGCACATTGACTAGGTGATCTGTAACATTAAGAGTACCAAGCACATTTGCATGGTTATTCACACATTGTTTGTGATCCTCGGCATCCCAGTCACAAACCTGAAGGGCACAATCAATATTTAAAGATGCCATTGAAAATTTCAATGAATCTCAAAAGAATCTAGGAATTTCAATTCATTTAAAACCTAAAGTTCTTTTTCATTTTTCATGGTGGAAATTGGTAAATCGTCATTTACCTACCTTCAAATATTTTGCAATTGGATTATGGCATCCCTCTTCCGAATTATAAAATATTGTATTGGGTCCTAACCTTAATATTTCATTTGGGTGTTATATTAAGGACTCAAATCAACTAACTTGAATATCTCCCTTTATAGATGTCTAGTTCAGACAACTATGGTCTTCCTCATCCTTTTGGAAAAAGTTTTCTTTACAAAGATGATATTCCACAAGATAATCAAGGTGAAAGATTACTTCTTTCTGCTGAAGTGGAAATTCACTTCCTCTACCTCCTCCAATAATTCTCCCTAACCCGCAAGTTCAAAGACTTGAAAAGTTCAAGGTCACTCAAACCCTATTGGCTAGAAAATACCAAGATGGAAGGTCGATGTGTGCACATATCTTGGAGATGAAGTCACACATTGACAGGTTGGGAATGTTAGGAGTCGATGTCTCAAGGAAGTTGGCTATTGACTTGGTTTTTCAGTCACTTCCTGGGTGGTATAGTGAGTTCATTAAGGACTACTATATGACAGATCACGACATGATCCTTATCGATCTTACCTATTTGCTTGTTGCTATTGAATCAACAATGATTTCGTGCACTAGTAAAGAAAATTTGATTGGAAGATCTACTCCCCAAACTTCCATGGACATTGACAATGGTAACATTGGAAGTCTATAAAAGCTTTCTCTTCACAATGGAAAGGGATCGGCCATGGTCAATTCATTTGACCAAATGGTAAAGAGAAAGGCTAAGCATGAGATAGTCTTGTGTACCATTCCCAAAGAGTCCATATGTTTCTATTGCCAAGAGAAGGGGCATTGGCTGCAAAGCTGCCATATTTACCTAAAAGATCGCAAAGATGGTAAAGTTAAAAATTTTGACTCTAATTCAGGTAAAATCCACTATCTAACTCTATTAAGTTCCTAATTTGAGATTCGTAATACAAGATGTAATGTAATTACATTTTGATGTTTTGTAGAATCGAAGAAATTAAAGGAAACTTAAAGGAAGAGTAAACTGATTTTGATCGTGAAGAGATGGATTTCAATCGCATGGTTTGATGATCAGAATTTTGAGCTGTTGCTTAAGAGTTACGATAGATTGCTTAGGAATAGATAACAACATAGTTTTCATATGTATTTGCATTGTAAGGATAAGTTTTCCGTAATTTTTATAAAAAAAGAAATTTTTTGAAATTTATCTTATTTTAAGTTTCCTTACAATGGCATTTGTGAATATTGTTGATTATATGTTTCCATTGATAGCAATATTGGAAAATGGATTTTGATTCTTTCGTTTGTGGTAGTGTCATAATTTACCAAATAATGAAAGATTCTCATCACCCAAGTTTCAATTGGATAGAAACTTGGAATCATGCATCCTGTATTGTGTGATGAATGAGAACTTCATCTTTGGGAAATTAAGACTAATTCCTTGTTCACGTGTATATGTGAGTCAAGTGAAGGACTAAGGGATCGGGTACACTTGGTTATGCGCTGGTTAGGTCCACTACAAAGAACGATAAGAATATTCATTATGATTTACTAAAGTTTAGTAAATATGGTTATACTTACAAGATTAAGTATAATTCTGAACCATTGGAAAAGTTTCAATGTATGGTAGAACGAATAAGAAGAATCAAATTAGGCAGAAATATCAAGTTTCTCCAATCTGAAAAGAAGGGAGAGTACTTGAGTATCGTGTTTTATGATTATCTTAGTGATTATGAAACCATATCACAATTGATCCTCTAAGGACATCTTAGTGCATTTGTATGTCTAAGAAGAGGAATCGTGAATTGTTGAAATGGTTAAGTCAAAAGGTGAATCATACTTCCAAAATCAAATCTTAGAGTCACACTCTAAGATTAAGCCTTGAGTGACATAATCTTAAGAAAGGTTTATAACACTTATCAAATGTAGTGTAAAATGTTTCTTACTCTTGTACATTTAAAATTGGTAATTTATGATGTTTTGGATAAAACAAACACCAACTAAGACCAATTATGTGAAGTTTTTGTCTAGGTAAGAAACTGCACTAACTCTTGAATATTTGTTTGTCAAGTAATGTTTCTTGACAAAGAGAGTCTTATATGTCAAGAGGTCAGTAGGAGTCTTAAAGTTTTTGAAAAGCTTCAAGAACTAATCAAGAATAAACTTGTTGTTTATCACTAGCACACGGCTTAAGGTTTATAATCTATCGTGTTGATATATTCTTGTTTCTGTGCCTATTCCAGTTAAAGTTGACTATGCTTGTAAGTTCTATGAGTTCTCAATTGTTTGCATAACAACCTGGAAGCAATGGCAGGCCCTGTGCTGCCAAGTGGCAAGAAATTAAGATTGAAGAAGCTTAGTCCATATGAGTTTGGATTTGTCACTAACCTTGTCTTTTGATTATGGTTTTGACAAATTCACATGGTTAGGAACACATACACCATAAAAATCTTAGTGTCATAAGGTTTCAAAGGCCCAATTAGTGGTTTGGTCTAGGCTTTGCATTGTAATAGTAATTGTGTATAGATAGAGTATTTTGGTGGGCTTGGTAGTTGTTTACGAGTCTATAATGAGTTTACGGCCGTAAACTCTTTTCGGTCGTAGTTCCCTATATATAGAGGGTTAGCCACTCGTGTTTTGTTGTTGATGCCTAGTTGTTCACGGTCGTATATCGAGTTGTACCAGACGTTTTCAGCAATAGAACGTGTGCAAGCTTGATTCTTTTTCTTTTATACTATTATTCTTGTTTCTGTGATTGTGTTTGCTTTTGATCACTGGTAAGATCCATTCTCAGGACCTTACAATTGGTATCAGAGCAGAACCAGCGTCAAAGGCACTCTACAATCGATCTTGGAGCGAGTTTTCGTTGATTTGTGACTAAAGTTTGTAACTGCTGCGAAAAGGGTTTTTAGTCCAGTCGAAAAGCTGCAATATTCAAGTTTTCGGCCTGAGCTTACGGCCATAACCACTGTTTACGGTCGCAAACTCTTGAAGATTCTTAAACCGTAAAATCGAATTCTTGAGCCGTGAATAAGGAATATTCATCAACCGAAAACTGTTTACTCTTGGACCGTAAGCTTCAGACCGTGAACCCCTTACGACCGTAAACTCAGAGTTTACGGTTGTAATCTACAGCTTGACTGTAAACATCGTTTACGGTAGTAAACTGTGTTTGACCAATACACTGTGTTTGACCAGAACTCAATATAACAATAATTAATTTAATTTTTGTTTCACATTAATTAAATAATAAAATAAAAATGGATTCTCAAAGTCAAACAAACCACCAAGAGCTTGATTCAGTAATGGGCACGACCACTCGGATTCCTAGACTCCTATCCGCTGAAGGCTTCCCAGAATGGAAGTACAGAATTGAGAAATACATAAAAATGAAAGACTTCAAAATCTGTAAATGCATAATCAAGGATCCAGTTAGAATAACCACTACAGTTGCAGGTCAAGTGGTTGATAAGAAGATAGAAAACTACACTGATGAGGACTTCGAGAAAGTGGAAGAGCAGGAGAAGGCTTTGGCCACTTTGACCATGGCCCTATCTCCAGATATTGCTCAAGGTTTCAGGGAGTATACCTCTGCTAAGGATTTGTGGGAAGCCCTTATTGAGGTCTATGAGGGGAAGGAAGACATGCGGGAGAGTCGCCAAGATCTGTTGCGACAACGATTCAATATGTTCAACTATGTTCCTGGAGAGACTCTTAAAGCACAGCTGCAGCGGTTCACATCTCTCAATACTGAAATGACTGTAGCTGGGATTTTTTATACAAAGTCAGAGATAAACAAGAAGCTACTGAATGCTCTCCCAAAATCTTGGGACATGAATATAGATGTCATCAAGAAGACCAAGGACCTTAGCCGTCTCACTCTTGCTGAAGTGATGGCTGTCATCAAAGCTTGTGATATCAATGACAAGCAGCGAGAGATCAACCATGTGAACTCATACTCAGCTGCGAACCTTGGCATCTCTACTAACAATGCTCTTTCATCTTTTTCTCTTCCTTCTACAGGTCAATCATTCACTACTCCGCAAGCTCAGATTCAGACTTTTCCCACTCCAGCTTCCTCTGCATCAGCCATGCCTTTCTCACAGAATCAATCATTCGTGGCTTCTCAAGCTACTTCATCCTCAACTGGGGCTTCTTCTTCAATGGGAAAGGAGGGTGATGAAAATATTGCATTTGCTTCAGGGCTTGTCAATTGCTACAATGCACTCGTAGCCGGGGATCTTCCACCCCAACTATCATTTGCCGATCTCGATCAAATTCACCCTGAAGATGTTGAAGAAATGGATATTACATGGCGAATTGCCATGGCAGTCTTTAGGGCAAAACAGTTTGCCAAAAAGACTGGAAAGAACAACTGGGGGATGAGTGCTGACAAGAAAGTTGGGTTTAGCAAGGGAAAGCTATGATGTTTCAACTGCCACGAGCCAGGGCATATTGCTCGTGATTGTCCACAGCCAGACAAAAGATTAAATAATGATAGGACAATAGTTGCAGTTGGAAACAATCGAAGTGGTGCTTAGATAAACAACGAGAAGGTTATGGTTGCATAGTCTTTCGACTGGGAGGATCAGATGCAGGCCCTGAATTTGTCTACACCTGAAAATGCTCACCTAGCACAGGTTTGTGATGATTCTCTGGTAGAGATTGTGGCAGCTGAAGACAAAATGATGGAGCTATAGTTTACGTTGATGGTATCTTCTTCTCATGAATTGAATACAACAGAGGTAAGTCTACCATCATGCTCTCAAGCTTGTATTGATTATGTTAAAATTATGCATGAGAAACTTGAGACATTAGGTAGTGAAGTAGAAAGCCTTAAAATTCTCCGTGAACTTAATGACTCACTAAAAAGGGAAGTAGAAGACCTTAGATGAGAAGGTTACCAACTCAGAAAATGTCAAAAACCACTTAAATCCCAATTGGAATCCAAAATAAAGGACTTTAGGAGATTTCAGGAAGACTGGAGTAATAAATGCGAAAATTATGATTATGTAGTGAAACAGAATGCTGAACTA
The DNA here is from genome assembly GCF_051521515.1 of Lactuca serriola. NCBI lineage: Eukaryota > Viridiplantae > Streptophyta > Magnoliopsida > Asterales > Asteraceae > Lactuca > Lactuca serriola. The sequence continues at coordinate 120,850,561 of NC_136414.1, forward strand.
GTGGCTGAAATTGAATCTTTAAAGGGAAAATTTAAAACCGCTGATTTTGATTTTAGAAAATATGATGTCTCGAGTGAGGTAGTTGCAAATATGATAGACCACTACATGCAATTTAAGATAAATCAACCAAAAGGTCTAGGTTAGTGCCCCCTCCCTTCAATCATTCATATCAACACAAGCCTTTGTCCAAAGAAGAGATTGCTAATGAACCCTTTATGGTTTATGGCAAGCCATCTAGTTTTGTTTCGGGAGGATTTATTAATGTTGAAAGTACCAACATTTCTACTTCTCCTGCAGATCAATCCTTGAATCAGTCAAAGCACGAAGTTAAAGGATCTGTTTCTGAAAATAAAATCGAGTCTAAACCTAAAGTTTTAGTTTTGAATAAAGACAATATTTTTCTGATGTTTCAAATGACAATGTTTTTTGTGGTGGTGTTTCTATTGTTTCTGATACTATTTTGAATGGTTTGAAAGTGTCTCCTTTGAACAATTTAGTTGACAATTCTGATGTGTGTGATAATAATTTTAAAGAACCACCAGTTTCACAACTTTCCCCATCTAATGCACCCTCACTTGCCTCACAACCTAATTCTCATTCATGTTCTTGTGAGAGAAGCAAGGGTGTTGAGATGGAAAACAAATATGATCAATGTAGTACAAGTTATAACAATAACAAACAGATATGTTTCAAATGTGGAGTTGGTGGCCATATAGCTAGAAATTGTCAAAATCGTATGTTTGTACACTTCGAATTTCCAAGAGGAGACAATGAATTCAGAGGAAGGTCTTTAACAAGAAAGTCCTCTAGAAATCATTCCAGGAATGATGATTGGAAAGATGATCGGAGTAGAAAAAGGGCCGTTTTTCAAAAACACAAAAAGGTTTTTCATTACAAAGTCCCAGGCAGTTTTCCAAAACCGAGCATGGTTAAGCCAAGGTCGATTTCGTCAACAAGCAGTAGTGAGTCTTCAACCAACTCTGGTAGAAAACCCACATGCTTCAAGCAAACTGATAAACATTCAGAATCACCCGGGACTATTATGTAACGACAAAAAAATTTCAACCAATTTAAAATTTTCGAAAACAACTCGATTCCATTAAATCATTACAAAAAGGTTTTCAATACAAAACATTTAGCGTATTCCCAAAATCACATTACAACAAAATCATGAGGAGCGGTACGATCACGCCTTCGCCTTGCCACGGTCTCCTGAAGAACCTGAAAAACATAAAACCACAACTGTAAGCCCGAAAGCTTAGTGAAGTATCCCCAAAATACCAACCACATATACCATACACGCATAACATGCCATAACATCTCCGATCACAAAACAGCCATGCACTTCGGGTCTACTGTGGGACTGGTCCGCCGCACCAGCCAACAGTCCACCTGGTCCACCCTCCGAGTCTAGCCATATACCTCGAGTCTACAGTGTGATTGGTCCGCCCGCACCAGGCCTTCAATCCACCTGGTCCACTCTCCGAATCTAACCACATACATCGAGTCTGCAGTGTGATTGGTCCGCCCGCACCGGGCCTTCAATCCACCTGGTCCACTCTCTGAGTCTACAGTATGACTGGTCCACCCACACCGGGCCTTCAGTCAGCCTGGTCCACTCTCCGAGCCTCGGCACGTCTGGTCCGCCCTCTTGGGGCCTACAGCCTATCCGGACCGCTTGCTGGGCCTTCGGAACAACCGGTCCGCCCTGGGTATCTTGGCCTACAGCACAAAGCAGGACCCGCCTCAACCCAACTCCAGTCGAAACAACCATGTGCACATATACATCCAATCATATAGCAATTCACAGTCAACAAGCAGATCAAACAGATCACATAACATATCATCATCCTAACAAGGATACCGACCTAACCGGTCACTAGCATACCATCACCCTATCTCTCAGGATACCTATCTCAATCAGGTCTCTAACATATACCATCCTAGCTATCAGGATGCAAACATATAAAAGCAATAACATAACAACAACCACCCGGATCTCAATCCGATAAGGGCCGACCTTGGTGCCTTAGACCCTGTTGATATAGTGAGGATAACTCACCTCGAATCGGCCGACTGAAAGGATAAGATCCCGCTGCTCCAAACTCCGACACGAACTCCTCCACTGAACTCCAAAACACTCATCTCAATATATACCCTTAATTACCAAAATACCCCTGGAAGACAACTGGTCAACCTTTGGACAAGGTCAAAGTCAACCCCTAACTAACTCTACTCGCCGAGTCAACCCGATGACTCGTCGAGTCCCCATACTCAGAACTTCCCTCAATCCGCGACCTAACTCACCGAGTCACCCCGAGACTCGCCTAGTCCAACAACTCTGAGTCCACTCGCCCACTACTCACCGAGTCATCCCTTGACTCGCCGATTCTCGACTCAACCAGAAAATATTGGGACTTTTCAACAAGACTCGCCGAGTCCAAGAACAGACTCGCCGAGTCTAAGGCTATCTTCAACCTACTCGCCGAGTTGTTCATACAACTCGCCGAGTTCCAGGCCATCTTCATCCAACTCGCCGAGCTGTTCTTCCAACTCGTCGAGTTCCAGCTCATCTTCAAGCAACTCGTCGAGTCTACGCATGTGACTCGCCGAGTACCACTGGTCTGAATCCATACAGAAGCACTCCAGGCCATGCAATTGATCCAAAACATAGATCTAGCCTCCTAAAACCCATCCATCACGTAAAGTGGCAAACTTTACGTGAATCCAAAGAGATCTATGCATTTTTCACATTAGGGCTAGGGTTTGGGACAAGATGGCTCCATCAACCACTCACAAACAGGGACTTTCATGCACTCTAGACCTTTTCCCTTTCAGATCTGAGGTAGCAACCTCAGATCTAACCTCCAAACCCCAAAACATCCCTAGATAAGCTCCCCACAAAACCCAAAATGATGAATCCATAAGAGTAACAGCCCAAGGACGAGATATTACCTCAAAAGAACGCCCCAACTGCAATGGAACTCGAATCCAAGCAAAGCCCCTTGCTCCAAGCCTCCTACCCTTCAAGATTTCCTCAACAATTGCTTCTCCAAGCTTCCCAATGCAATATGATCACTCACACACGAAGTCTAAGGGTTTTTGGACTTGAAGATGAGTAAAGAGGCTGAGGGGTGGATGTTATGTTCTTTATATAGGGCTCAACCCTGAGAATTAGGGTTTTCTCCACTCAGCGCCTACTCGCCGAGTCCATCTTCGGACTCACCGAGTCGGCCACTTAACACGCGACCAAATCGTGACTCTACTCGCCGAGTTCCACCCATGGACTCGCCGAGTTCCCTTGATCATTTACTCTTTTAGCCCTTCAACTCTACCCTTGATATTTCGGGATGTTACATATTAGAAAACCAAATTATCAATGGCTGCCCAAACAAGCTTCCAATTTATCTTCTGTGTCCTCTGAAAAATCCGAAAATTATCAATTTGAAAAGGCATCGGGACCAACCAATGAAAATAATGACCTAGGTTCCCAAATCTAGTTAAACCCGCACATTTTGCAAGGATAGTTGCGGGGGAATGTCGTCAGACCCTGGTTCGTCGACAGCGGCTGTTCCCGGCATATGACGGGAGATATCGCCCAACTGCACAACATTCAATCATTTAATGGGGGATACATCTCCTTTTCAGGTGGAGAAGGTGGCAAGATCACTCAAAGAGGAACTGTTACAAACGGGGTTTTAAGTTTCGAGAATGTTAATTTTGCTCCCGAACTGAAGCATAGTCTGTTAAGTGTATCTCAGATCTGTGACAAGGGCTATTCTAGGCATTTCACTGATAAGGAATGCACGATTCTCAAGCAAGGATTTGTCATCCCAAAAGAGTGGATTCTCGTAAAATCTAAAAGGGATGGGAATGCCTATATCATTGATATGAATAACAATCTTCCATAACAAGTTACGTGCCTTTACTCCAAGATCTCCGAACAAACTGCAATGTTGTGGCACAGAAGACTAGGTCATGTGAATGCAAAGAACTTGAATCGTCTTGCGAAAAATGAGATGGTCCGTGGATTGCCGGTCAAAGACTTCATTACGTTCGAAAAGTTTGTGTCATGTGCACAAGGAAAGCATCATAGTAAACCACACCTACCAAAACAGGTCAACTCAATTAGCCAGGTGCTTCAGTTACTACATATGGATTTGTTTGGACCAGTAAATGTTCTCAGCATCAACAGAAATTCCTACTGCCTGGTTGTGATTGATGATTTCTCTCGGTTTACGAGGGTCTTTGTGACAACCCGATATTTCGAGACAATGTAATGTAAAACCAATCAAATCTAGGTCAAAATATAACTTTCCTAAAATCTTATTTGGGTTAAATAAAGTAGTAGGAATCGTATCAAGGTTTTCGTACATATAAAGAACCCTAAAATCCGAGTTATAACGAAGAAGTTATGACCAACCGAAGATTCTCGGCAAAACCCGCAACGGCGATTAAACGAAAAACGCGAAGTTTCAATACAATAGTTTTTAGCCTTAAGTATCTAAATGAAAGTTATAGATAACCTCAAACCGTGAGCGTACATAAAAAGAACGTCCAAATCTGACTTCGGATGAGGAAGTTATGAATTTTTGAAGAAATTCCTTAATCACGTCATTTTAATAAATAAATAATAAAAATAATTTCGGAATTTGCCAACGGAGTCTAAACGAAAGTTGTAGAGCGTAGTCTCACCTACGCGTGGATATAAAGAACGTCGAAAACGGAGTTTGCATGAAGGAGATATGAATTTTAGAAGTTTATTTAAAATAAATATAAATTTAAATATAAATTCTTGGTATTATCCGAAGGGGAGTCAGCAGATAGGACCGGAGTACGCCCTGCGTACTCGAATCAAGGGCCTCGGATCGTCCACATCGCCCTATGCGAAGCTACCAACCCGCCCCATCCGACCCGCCCCGTCCGATCCGTCCCATCCGAAGCCGAGGCAGTCGAGGACTCGCTCATGCATGACGTACGCGTACGCGCTGCGTACAAGCGTGCGCCCCGCGTACCGAGGCAGTTCAGCACCCCTATAAAAGGGATGCGAGGGTTTCCGAAAAACTTGCCCATTTTTTCTCTTTTCTCTTACGTTTTGCCTCGATTTCCGTGCCCGTTCAAACCCGAAGCCCTAGTCATTTTTGCTCAAGTCCCGAGGGTCGATTTTACTCCCGAGATTCCCGAGAATCCCGAGAAAAATCCGTTTCCCAAGACGAAACTCTGCCCGGTTTTCCATCTCGCTATCTTCAAACTTTCAAGTGAGTTCATACCCCTTTTAATCAACCTTTGAAAAGATTTTAAATGTTTTAAATACTTATAGGGGGGATACAAGTTAAATACTTATAGTTATTGCTTCAATCACATGTGATTGCATTAATCACATGTGATTAATAACTAGGGAAACCAGTGATTTTATCACTGTTCAAACTGTCTATCAAACTGTTTTACTTCAAAATGTTTACAAACCCTTTTACTTTTCAAACTTATTTACAACTGTGATTCAAACAAATGTTCCTTATACTTAAACTGTTTTATCAAACCCATGCCTTCAAATTGTTTTATAGATTGACATCAAGTCGATCTTTTCTTAAAATAATACTTATGTTTCAAATGTCTTATAAAAACTTATTTATGCTTTTATATTATAAATTGCATGCCCATATATGTATAGATGTATAAATAATGTTTAAAGGGCTTAGGAAGGCCATCCGCCCTATTTCCTTTTTCTCCATTTGGATGTGGTCTGGTGGGATTTCGGGTGACCATCCGAAGGTCGTTTCAATATTAATTATATATCAAATATACATATATAGACATAAAAGTACTTCCATATTCATACGTACTAGACACATCATTAGTGAGTTACCATCGGGGTAACACAGGATCATACTATTACAACTGGTAGATCAATGAGTCAGTTCATTCATGAGTCTATACATTACATTACTATGAGAACATATACAACTATACTATGAGAACATACACAACTATACTATGAGAACATATACAACTACACTAGAATGAGAAACATTAACCTTACATTAATACGTTAACAATTGTGATCCACTGTATCGGAGCATGCCTTAAATGTCATGGCCCGAGTTGTAGCCAGAATTCTCTTGGAGGGAGAGCGTTGAGTTTGCGTATAGATCTGACTATCCTACACCTTGCTGCTAGCTACAGCCGGACCTGCAGGTCTGCGGGTGCCAAACGTCATTCCATTATTACGACCATTCGTATGTCGTTGTTACCAGTCGATAGCATGGTGCAATTATCACATTTTACCTTAATATAAATCCGGTTTAAGGTAGTTAGTACAGCAGTAGTTACTATAAAACTAAGCTACAGTACTACAATGATTTACCCATTACATATTTTTAGTGATAACCTCACTTGAACTTTAATGTACAAACTATATTTTGTTAAAAGATAGTTACACTTGGGAAATTACACACTTTTACAACAAACGAACATACAAAACAGTTAAGCCTTGGTAGAAGGCTACTTTATTAGAAAATATAGGTTTTTCTGAGAGATTCAAACTTTTACAAACACTTACATACATTTCACGAACTTATACTTGAGACACGTTCAACGTTTTTGATAACAAACACCGACACTAAAATACTTACGAACTCACCAGCTTAATGCTGATAAACTCTTTCAAAATAACTTGTATTCTCAGGTCATCAGTAGGCAGGTACCGATGCCAACTTTTGAGGAGATGGAGCGCATTCAAGACTCATCATATTATTATTTTGATTTACCTTATATTTTTGGTGCTAAAACTGTACAGAACACGCTTGTATTAAAATTATATATTTAATGCAATGGATGATGTTTTTTTTTCTTATTTACATTTACTGTGTTGTGATACTTTACATGACGTCCTCCGCCCCAGAACGTTTCCGCCGTTCTTGGTTTTGGGGTGTGACAGATTGGTATCAGAGCATTGTTTATAGTGAATCAAGTATATCAACCCATAAAAAGATATACTAAACTATAAACCCATTATGGATTAAAGCACTCTGACCAAGAGTCTATACTTTAAATATTAAAATATTTAATTAAGTATACTAGTCTGCATTCATAATAAAATCAGTGTCACAATGACAAGAACAAAAGTATTACGATTGTTAAATATCACAAGTGAGCTCGGGGATGTATGGTCAGTCCTGGAAATGGCATAGCCTGATCAACTATGCTGGTCCTAGGAGTGATTAGCATATGCCCTAGAATGGTTGTGATAGGTTAACAAGTCTAAAAACTTACCAACAATACCACAAGAAGATCAGTAGAACTTAAACTTAAAATACTATAGGTGTATTTTGTACTACTAGTTGCACGTATACTATATTCTTATACCTCTCTTCTCGCGTAGATTTAATGGCTAGATTCCATCACGGCGACCCGTACTTTCCAAATGAAGGCAATGCCGGGTGGATCGATGAAGAGCCCGAGGTTGAGCATCCAATCCCTTTGGATGACCACCTCGCAGAAGGCTTTTCTGATAGATCCGACTCCGAGCCTGAAGTCAACAACCTACCGCTCGTAGGTCAAGCCCCGAAGAACAACCCTCGACCAGCTTTTCCAGGTCCTACTCCCTTGTGGGCAAACAACTTGAATCGCTGGAGTGATGAACAGGGTCAACCCTTACCATACTTTGGGGACCGAAGCTTTTACAACGTCAGTGATGGTGGCTCTGCTGACCGAGCTCTGCCTGTCATTATCCGCAGAATAGCTCGTAATGTCGAGCAAGGTCGAGCAGCCATCGACCGGGTCATGGAGATTGATGCCAACTCAGGTGTCAACACAGCCCGCATCCGCCGTCTTGAAGAAGACATGGAACGGACCCGGAGAACTAATAAAACCCTCCAGCAGCAGCTGGCTGCCTTACGAGCTGAAATCTTGGAATTTCGAGCTCGTCAGAGGGCTCAGGATCGACACCTTAAAGAGGTGTTTCGTCAGGTGTCCGACCTCAGGGCTCGCCCGAGGAATTCCCATCGCCGTTAGATGATGTCTAGTACACCTCTGTCTTTTGAATTAAAGAATAGCATTTAACATCTGTGCTCTAAGTAGCACTTGTCTGTAAAATATTCCTAACTTTCAGTACTCTAATTAGGAATCTAAGAACTGTCAAAGTTTTCTATATGGTATGATGTAAGACCTACTGATAGGTCGATTTTCCCTGAACTTATTACATCAGTAATACCAGTGTTATTGAAATCTATCTAATCTATGGGAAAAATCTATACACTTGTGCTTTCCTACTAATATTTCTTATTGTGATTTCAAACACTCTTTCAACTATTGGGCTATGGTTAGTTAGTCCATGTGTCACTCTCACGCTGCTGACAAATTGATTCTTACCATTTTTCTTATCTTTATAAACTTATAGCTGAAAGATGCCTCCTAGCAAATCTCCCAGGAATAATCCTGCACCACCACCTCCTCCGCCTCCGGTCATCGATACTGTAGCCCTGAATGCTGCCGTAGCTACAGCAGTGGAAACTGCCATGGCTCAGTATCATTCTTCTGATGCCAGCAGAGGTGGAACCCCTGTGGAATCAACCCCGGTTGAAACCCCTGTGCGCTCGAGAGAGTGCTCATACAAGGATTTCACAAATTGCAAACTGAAGCCTTTTTACGGCACCGGCGGAGTCATTGCCCTCTCGCAATGGCTCGAGAAGACTGAATCAGTCTTCGAAATCTGTTCATGCCCTGCGGCGAGTAAAGTCAAATACGCCGCATGCACCTTTGAATGAAAGGCCCTGACATGGTGGAACGGCCATGTTAAGGCACTAACTCTCGTCGTAGCCAACGACATAGGCTGGGAAACAATGAAAGACCTCATGACTGAGGAATACTGCCCGAGGGGCGAGATCCAGAAACTGGAGCAGGAACTTTGGAACCTGACGATGAAGGGCACCAACGTGGTCGCTTATACTGCCTGATTTAGCGAGCTGGTGGCCCTCTGCCCCAATATGGTTTCCACCGAGGGGAAGAAGATCGAGAGGTACATATGGGGGCTAGTGCCTCCGTATCAGGGGAATGTTCTAGCATCAAAACCCGCTACCTTCGACAGTGCCAAACGATTGGCACAACGACTCATTGACCATGGAGTCAAAACCCCTGCAACCACAACCACCCTAGCCATCCCGGAACCCTCCAAACCCGCTGATACTAAGCGGAAATTCTGGGATGAAAAGAAGAAGCAACAGGCTGCCAAAAAGCAACAAGTTGTGGCAATACATGCCGCAATAACCCTTGCTGCTGCTACTACTGCTCCGGTGAGTCGGTATGTTGGAAGTTCGCCCAAGTGCATCAAATGCAACTACCACCACAACGGCCCCTGCCGTGAAATGCAGTGCTCTAACTGCAACAGGAAAGGACACACCGTCCGTTTCTGTAAGTTCCTGGCACAACCTATCAACCAAGTCCCTAGCTCTGGCGCGAGCCCGACCTGCTATGGATGTGGCGAAGCAGGCCACTATAAGAGGGACTGCCCCAAAGCAAAGAATGCTGGTGGAGCAGGAAGGGTACTAGCTATAGGCCACGGGGAAGCAGTTGCTGACCCGACAGTGGTGACTGGTACGTTCCTCCTCGATAACTCTTATGCATGCATTCTGTTCGATAGTGGAGCGGAGCGAAGCTTCGTAAACCATAAATTTGCTCGCATGCTCAATCAACCACCGCACGCGCTCAAAGAACTATTCACGGTAGAAATGGCTAATGGAAAAACTGAAAGTACGAGTAGCATATACTTAGGTTGTACCCTAACTCTAGATAACCATTCATTCCCAATCGACCTCATGCCAGTCTCAATAAAAAGTTTCGACGTTATCATTGGCATGGATTGTTTATGCCTTCATCGAGCCGACATCATGTGCTACGAGAAAGCAGTCCGTCTAAACCTTCCGTCTAACGAAACCCTTATAGTCTACGGCGACAAACCCGGCGCAAGTCTTCGTACTATATCAAGTATTCAAGCACAGAAGTATTTGCGTAAGGAATACCATGCATTCCTTGCTCACGTCGTCGACACGAGCCTCGAAACGAAAGAACTAAAGAACATCCCAGTAGTGAGCGACTTCCCCGACATTTTCCCAGAAGAACTACCCGGGTTACCTCCGCAACGACAGGTCGAGTTCAGAATCGACTTAGTCCCAGGAGCTACCCCAGTAGCCAAGTCGCCCTACCGCTTAGCACCAGCTGAGATGTAGGAACTCTCTGGTCAACTTAACGAACTGCTCAGCAAGGGCTTTATAAGACCAAGTTTCTCACCTTGGGGAGCACCGGTCTTGTTCGTTAAGAAGAAAGACGGATCATTCCGTATGTATATTGACTACAGAGAACTCAACAAACTGACGGTCAAGAATCGTTACCCTCTGCCTCGCATAGATGATCTATTCGACCAACTGCAAGGGGCGAACTATTTTTCTAAGATTGATCTGAGATCCGGATATCACCAATTACGAGTGCTAGAGGAGGATGTGCCGAAGACAGCCTTCCGAACTCGTTACGGACATTACGAGTTCGCGGTGATGCCATTCGGATTGACCAATGCGCCCGTAGTCTTCATGGATCTGATGAATAGAGTATGCCGACCTTACTTGGATCAGTTCGTCATCGTTTTCATTGACGACATCCTGATCTACTCCCGAAGTAAGAAAGAGCATGGCGATCACCTGCGACAAGTTCTAGAGACATTACGAAAAGAGAAGCTTTATGCGAAGTTCTCAAAATGTGAATTTTGGATCCGGAGAGTCGAATTCTTAGGACACGTGGTAAGCGAAAAGGGAATCCACGTGGACCCATCCAAAATTAAAGCCATTGAGAACTGGTTAGCACCTAAGACACCTACAGAAATTCGTCAATTTCTAGGTCTCGCTGGCTACTACCGCAGATTCATTCAGAACTTCTCTCGAATAGCGAAACCTCTTACAACCCTAACCCAGAAAGGCATGGCCTTTGACTGGGAAGAGAAACAAGAGAGAGCATTCCAAACGCTCAAGAGAGTCTTGTGCATTGCGCCAATACTATCCCTTCCCGAAGGAATAGAAGACTTCGTAGTCTATTGCGATGCATCAAATCAAGGGCTCGGTTGTGTTCTGATGCAGCGAGGTAAGGTCATCGCCTACGCCTCGAGGCAGTTGAAGACACACAAGGTTAACTACACGACCCACGATCTTGAACTAGGAGCAGTAGTGTTTGCTCTGAAGATCTGGAGACATTACTTGTACGGAACGAAGAGCACTATCTTTACTGACCACAAGAGTTTACAACACATTTTTGATCAAAAGGAGCTCAACATGAGACAACGACGGTGGGTCGAGCTACTCAGTGATTACGAATGTGATATTCGTTATCATCCGGGTAAAGCCAACGTAGTAGCAGACGCCCTAAGTCGGAAGGATTATTCTGGTCGCAAAGTCAAGTCATTGTCAATAACCATCCATTCACACTTGTCTAAGCAAATTCAGGAGGCTCAACTTGAAGCCATGAAACCTGAAAATGTGACGAATGAATCCCTTAGAGGAATGGACAAGAATTTAGAAGCCAAGGGTGACGGAACCTTATATTTCATGAACCGGATCTGGACACCGAAACACGGTGGTTTCCGAGACTTGGTCATGACCGAGGCGCACAACACTCGGTATTCCGTCCACCCAGGTTCAGATAAGATGTATCTGGATCTTAAAAAGCTATATTGGTGGCCTAATATGAAAGCAGAGATTGCTACCTTCGTAAGTAAATGCCTTACTTGCGCAAAGGTTAAGGTCGAGTACCAGAAGCCCTCTGGTTTATTGCAACAACCAGAGATCCCGGAATGGAAGTGGGAGCGGATCACTATGGATTTCATAACCAAGTTACCCAAGACAACGGGTTGACTTGACACCATATGGGTCATCGTTGATAGATTGACCAAGTCTGCACACTTCCTGCCTATCAAAGAAACCGACAAGATGGAGAAACTTACGAGAACATACATTAGGGAAATCGTACAGCTACATGGTGTACCTATGTCCATCATCTCCGATAGAGATAGTAGGTTCACCTCAAGATTTTGGCAATCACTACAACATTCCCTAGGAACAAAGTTGGACATGAGCACAGCCTACCATCCTCAGACCGACGGACAGAGTGAGAGGACCATCCAAACACTGGAAGATATGTTGCGAGCCTATGTGATTAACTTTGGGAAGGCATGGGATACTCATTTACCCCTTGTCGAGTTTTCCTATAATAACAGTTATCGCACGAGCATCAAGGCTGCTCCATTTGAAGCTCTCTATGGCCGAAAGTGCAGATCCCCTCTGTGCTGGGCTGAGGTGGGTGATACCCAATTAGCCAGGGGGCAAGCTTCCGACAGTACTCTCACCGGTCCGGAGATCATTCGGGAAACGACAGAGAAAATCGTTCAGATCCGTGAACGATTGAAAGCCTCTAGAGACCGACAGAAGAGCTACGCTGATAAACGAAGAAAACCTTTGGAATTTCAGGTGGGAGACCGAGTCCTTCTCAAAGTCTCACCCTGGAAGGGCTTGATACGCTTCGGCAAGCGTGGGAAGCTTAATCCGAGGTACATAGGGCCTTTCGAGATTCTTGCAAGAGTCGGCCCCGTAGCTTACAAACTCGACCTACCAGGCGCCCTTCGTAACGTACATTCTACATTCCACGTATCTAACTTGAAAAAGTCTCTATCCGACGAGACTCTTGTAATCCCACTCGACGAGATCGAGATCAACGAGAGCCTCAACTTCGTGGAAGAACCTGTAGAGATCATGGACCGTGAGGTCAAGCAGACAAAGCAAAGCCGTATCCCTATCGTGAAGGTTCGCTGGAATGCCAAGAGAGGACCAGAATTCACTTGGGAACGTGAGGATCAGATGAAACTGAAATACCCTCACCATTTTGCTTAGTTATTTGTAATTTCTTACTTGCTTAAATTCTAATTTCGGGACGAAATTCCTTCTAACGGGGGGATGATGTGACAACCCGATATTTCGAGACAATGTAATGTAAAACCAATCAAATCTAGGTCAAAATATAACTTTCCTAAAATCTTATTTGGGTTAAATAAACTAGTAGGAATCGTATCAAGGTTTTCGTACTTATAAAGAACCCTAAAATCCGATTTATAACGAAGAAGTTATGACCAACCGAAGATTCTCGGCAAAACCGGCAACGACGATTAAACGAAAAACGCGAAGTTTCAATACAATAGTTTTTAGCCTTAAGTATCTAAATGAAAGTTATAGATAACCTCAAACCGTGAGCGTACATAAAAAGAAACGTCCAAATCTGACTTCGGATGAGGAAGTTATCAATTTTTGAAGAAATTCCTTAATCACGTCATTTTAATAAATAAATAATAAAAATAATTTCAGAATTTGCCAACGGAGTCTAACCGAAAGTTGTAGAGCATAGTCTCACCTACGCGTGGATATAAAGAACGTCGAAAACGGAGTTCGTATGAAGGAGATATGAATTTTAGAAGTTTATTTAAAATAAATATAAATTTAAATATAAATTCTTGGTATTATCCGAAGGGGAGTCAGCAGATAGGACCGGAGTACGCCCTGCGTACTCGAATCAAGGGCCTCGGATCGTCCACATCGCCCTATGCGAAGCTACCAACCCGCCCCATCCGACCCGCCCCGTCCGATCCGTCCCATCCGAAGCCGAGGCAGTCGAGGACTCGCTCATGCATGACGTACGCGTACGCGCTGCGTACAAGCGTGCGCCCCGCGTACCGAGGCAGTTCAGCACCCCTATAAAAGGGATGCGAGGGTTTCCGAAAAACTTGCCCATTTTTTCTCTTTTCTCTTACGTTTTGCCTCGATTTCCGTGCCCGTTCAAACCCGAAGCCCTAGTCATTTTTGCTCAAGTCCCGAGGGTCGATTTTACTCCCGAGATTCCCGAGAATCCCGAGAAAAATCCGTTTCCCAAGACGAAACTCTGCCCGGTTTTCCATCTCGCTATCTTCAAACTTTCAAGTGAGTTCATACCCCTTTTAATCAACCTTTGAAAAGATTTTAAATGTTTTAAATACTTATAGGGGGGATACAAGTTAAATACTTATAGTTATTGCTTCAATCACATGTGATTGCATTAATCACATGTGATTAATAACTAGGGAAACCAGTGATTTTATCACTGTTCAAACTGTCTATCAAACTGTTTTACTTCAAAATGTTTACAAACCCTTTTACTTTTCAAACTTATTTACAACTGTGATTCAAACAAATGTTCCTTATACTTAAACTGTTTTATCAAACCCATGCCTTCGAATTGTTTTATAGATTGACATCAAGTCGATCTTTTCTTAAAATAATACTTATGTTTCAAATGTCTTATAAAAACTTATTTATGCTTTTATATTATAAATTGCATGCCCATATATGTATAGATGTATAAATAATGTTTAAAGGGCTTAGGAAGGCCATCCGCCCTATTTCCTTTTTCTCAATTTGGATGTGGTCTGGTGGGATTTCGGGTGACCATCCGAAGGTCGTTTCAATATTAATTATATATCAAATATACATATATAGACATAAAAGTACTTCCATATTCATACGTACTAGACACATCATTAGTGAGTTACCATCGGGGTAACACAGGATCATACTATTACAACTGGTAGATCAATGAGTCAGTTCATTCATGAGTCTATACATTACATTACTATGAGAACATATACAACTATACTATGAGAACATACACAACTATACTATGAGAACATATACAACTACACTAGAATGAGAAACATTAACCTTACATTAATACGTTAACAATTGTGATCCACTGTATCGGAGCATGCCTTAAATGTCATGGCCCGAGTTGTAGCTAGAATTCTCTTGGAGGGAGAGCGTTGAGTTTGCGTATAGATCTGACTATCCTACACCTTGCTGCTAGCTACAGCCGGACCTGCAGGTCTGCGGGTGCCAAACGTCATTCCATTATTACGACCATTCGTATGTCGTTGTTACCAGTCGATAGCATGGTGCAATTATCACATTTTACCTTAATATAAATCCGGTTTAAGGTAGTTAGTACAGCAGTAGTTACTATAAAACTAAGCTACAGTACTACAATGATTTACCCATTACATATTTTTAGTGATAACCTCACTTGAACTTTAATGTACAAACTATATTTTGTTAAAAGATAGTTGCACTTGGGAAATTACACACTTTTACAACAAATGAACATACAAAACAGTTAAGCCTTGGTAGAAGGCTACTTTATTAGAAAATATAGGTTTTTTTGAGAGATTCAAACTTTTACAAACACTTACATACATTTCACGAACTTATACTTGAGAAACGTTCAACGTTTTTGATAACAAATACCGACACTAAAATACTTATGAACTCACCAGCTTAATGCTGATAAACTCTTTCAAAATAACTTGTATTCTCAGGTCATCAGTAGGCAGGTACCGATGCCAGCTTTTGAGGAGATGGAGCGCATTCAAGACTCATCATATTATTATTTTGATTTACCTTATATTTTTGGTGTCTAAAACTGTACAGAACACGCTTGTATTAAAATTATATATTTAATGCAATGGATGATGTTTTTTTTTTCTTATTTACATTTACTGTGTTGTGATACTTTACATGACGTCCTCCGCCCCAGAACGTTTCCGCCGTTCTTGGTTTTGGGGTGTGACAGTCTTCTTTCTATCCAACAAAGCTGGAGTTGCTGATTTGATTAAGAAATTCATTGTATTAATTGAGAACCAAACTAACAATCGAGTGAAGGCGCTTCATACCGACAATGGAATAGAGTTCAAGAATTTTGTACTCAATCATTTTTGCGCAAAAAAGGGTATCATGCGTCAATACAGTTCTGCTCACACACCCCAAAAAAATGGTGTTGATGAAAGGAGAAACAGAACGTTGAAAGACGCTGCAAGGACGATGCTGTGTGATTCAAAGCTACCAGTCTTCTTTTGGGCCGAGGCGATAAACACTGCCTGCTATGTTCAGAATCGCATGTTGATCAACAAAGCTCAGATGAAGACCCCATATGAAATTTTATATAATTATAACCCATCAGTCAGTAATTTCCGTGTATTTGGCTATCCTTGCACCCTTCTTCACTTAGATACCAACCCGATGTTTAATGCCATGGCTGATGACTGTTACTTCGTAGGGTATGTTGCTCGCACTACTTATAGAGTCTACAATAAGAAGACAAAACAAATTGTGGAATCCTATGACGTGCGTTGGCTGGAAGAAAATGAGACGGACACTAGAGTGGGTCCGGATTGGCTGTTTGATTACACGTCGTTGTTCAAATCAATAAATGTTTCATCGAGTGGCTCGTCTAGATCTGTTTCAGGTTCGAAGAAGACTTCTGAAGATGAAGACAAAGAAGTTGTCTACAGACCTCCATCTGCATCCTCTTCTTCATCCAATGGGAAGTCCCCGGTTTCGTCTGAGGGGGAGTCCTCTGCTTTACCTAAGGGGGAGTCCTCTGCTATACCAGAGGGGGAGTCATATGTACAACACGATAGTCAAAATGATACTTATGATGCTGAAGCTACGCCATCTGCTCCTATGGAAAGAGAATTCATGTCTAATGACGCTGCCGCAGCTTCTTCAACCTTTATGGAACTACTCTTTCCTGAACTTATCTCAAATGAGTTTGTAGTAGAGCCTTCTGGAGCGGCTCAATCAGAAAATGAAGGAGGTATCAACATTCACACTCTTCCTGTCTCTCTCAATGACATCAGCCAAGAGATACCTTCAAGAATTCAACGCGATCATCCGATCGATAACAACATTTGCCAGCTGGGCGACGGTGTTAAAACAAGAAGTCAAAGTGGAGATGTTAATTCTTGTCTCTACTCTTTCTTTTGATGGGTTTTGAGCATTCTAACACTTCCTAAGTGTACATGTAACCCTAATAACCTTGGATCTATGTTTGTCTAATTATCATGCAAAGTTGAATTCCAAGGTTATATTCATATCTAGCATACATGGGGAACAATTTTTAACTTGAATTAAAGATAGAATAACTTACCTTGTTGTTTCTTATGTTCCTTGAAACCTTATGAGCCTAGCACCCCAAGTGTGATGCCTCAAATGCTTCACATAACACCAAATGCTCTTGGAAAGACTTTTGAGAGAATACACACTTCTTAAAATCGTCCTAGCCCTCTTATTTCATATGTGTAGCCGATTTTGGTGGTGAATGGGACTCTTATATATGTTGACACATCTAGGGTTACACCATGTAAACCCTAATGTGTCATGACTCTTCATTTCCATGACCCATGGGTTTGTAACTCCCATGGAGCATCCTATGGGTTGAACCCAACTTGATAATCCATGGAGCCTCTTAGTCCACTATACAAGATATGGATGATTTACATAATCAACCCATATATTTAATTAGTTATCTTTTGATCACTTAATTAATTCTAAATTAATTCTTGATAAAACTAATCAAATAATATTATTAATATATTAGAATTTATAATATATTAATAATCTCCAAGTGTTATTTCTGTCATTTAGTCTATCCAATTGCATGGTGCCATGCAACCCAAATGGACAATGTCGGGTCGGGTTAAGTACTTACCAGAAATAGTTATGGACTTAGACATCTTATCCAACAGTCTCCCACTTGGATAAGTGTAATAACTATAACTCTAGTACTTCAGGAACCGACCGGCAATCGTAGCTCTTTCAAGGTCTCTCGGAACTGAGAAGATGATGATACGCCATTTATGATAAGTGATCATATAATCCTCTGTTCTAGATATCAGCCGAACAAATACATGGAACAATTTCTTACTTATTGTCCAGCAGTTTGTTTCCCGATTTCCGATTTGTTTGACAAAGAACTTAATTGAACACATCAACTTAGTTCTGACCGGGCCTGGTACATAGGTCAAAACAAAATCATCGAGGGGCCCAGATATCAGCTTCTAATCCAAGAAGAAACAGATAAACTTCGACTCATATGTTTGTTCTACCACTCATTGAATTACACACAAAAGCACGTTTTATAACATCGAGTTACCAATGCGTTTTCGTACAATCAATGCATAACCAACTCGTAAGTAACAAATCATATCTCTAGGTTTGAAGACTTATATCATATTACCGTCTCACGATCACTCGAGATAAATTCCATGAAGTGATTCCAGTGAGCGTGGGTTGAGTCCAATGCTCAGAACTTATGAGCACTCATGATTGTTGTAGCCATGTACAACACCTTAGACCTCTGCAACCAATTATGACAGTCTTGATTCATACCTACTTCCAACATATGACTGACTGTGGAGGTTTGAATAATATGATATACCAAACATAATTATTCTAGAAGTCAAAACATGAAAAAGAAATATAGTAAGCGATCGACAAGAGATAGCAACACTTTACTCATAAATAAAACACCTTTTATTCATCATCTAATGTCAATAACACTTTACCAATTTCGAGGTTATCTAACTACTAAATCTAATATCATCCTTCAGCCCTATGCTCCGAGCATGCTGGAGATGCTTAACCCG
The DNA here is from genome assembly GCF_051521515.1 of Lactuca serriola. Taxonomy (NCBI): domain Eukaryota; kingdom Viridiplantae; phylum Streptophyta; class Magnoliopsida; order Asterales; family Asteraceae; genus Lactuca; species Lactuca serriola. Next base: position 120,869,096 of record NC_136414.1, read on the forward strand.
GGTCAATCCCTTCGTGAGGGGATCTACTGGATTCTCATCCGATGATACCCTCTTTGCCACGAGGAGTCCTTCTTCTATTCGATGTCTGATAAAATGGTGTTTTCTGTCGATGTGCCTGGATCTCCCATGATCCCTTGGTTCCTTAGCTAAGGCAACAGCGCTTTCACTATCATAGAAAATTTCCATTGGCTCTTTAATAGCTGGTACAACTCCAAGGTCTCCAATGAAGTTCTTTATCCATATCGCCTCCTTTGCTACCTCGCTAGTTGCAATATACTATGATTCACAAGTTGAATCAGCCACTGTCTCTTGCTTGGAACTCTTCCAAGAAATTGCTCCTCCGTTTAAGGTAAAGACCCAGCCTGACTGAGAGCAGAAATTATCCCTATCAGTCTGAAAGCTAGCATCACTATACCCTACAACTCTCAAGTCATCACTCCCACCAAGGGTAAGGACCCAGTCCTTAGTTCTCTGCAGGTACTTGAGAATATTCTTTACCGCAGTCCAGTGTGCCTTGCCAGGGTTCCCCTGATACCTGCTAACCATGCTCAGGGAAAAGGCTACATCAGGTCGAGTACACGTCATAGCATACATGATCGATCCTACAGCCGAAGCATAAGATATTCGACTCATTTCTGCTATCTCAGCCTCAGTGCTAGGGCTTTGTGTCTTACTCAATCTGGCGTTACTCTGGATGGGTAACTCTCTTTTCTTGGAGTCCTGCATGCTGAATCTCTTCAGCACCTTATCCAAGTAGGTACTCTGACTAAGTCCAATTAGTCTTTTACTCCGATCTCTTAAGATCCTTATCCCTAGAATATAGGCAGCTTCTCCTAGGTCCTTCATAGAGAAACACTTCCCAATCCAGGACTTAACTTCCTGCAGAGTTGGGATGTCATTTCCTATGAGTAGTATGTCATCCACATACAATACCAAAAAGCTTACTATACTCCCACTAGCCTTGACATACAAACAAGATTCATCTTCACTCCAAGAAAAGCCAAATTCCTTGACCTTCTCATCAAAGCAAAGATTCCATCTGCGAGGTGCTTGCTTTAACCCATAAATGGATTTTTCAAGCTTACACACTCTATTAGGGTACTCGTTGCTGACAAATCCTTCTGGCTGACTCATGTAAACATCTTCAGCCAACTTTCCATTAAGGAAAGCGGTTTTGACATCTATTTGCCATATTTCATAGTCATGAAATGTTGTTATGGCTAACAGAACCCTAATAGACTTAATCTTAGCCATTGGAGAAAAGGTCTCATCATAATCAACTCCCAGAGTTTGTGAGAAACCCTTTGCAACCAGTCGTGCCTTATAGGTGTGTACTTTACCATCCATGTCGGTCTTCTTCTTGAAGATCCATTTGCACCCTACTGTCTTACGACCTGGTACATTCTCAACCAAGTTCCAAACTTGATTGTCATACATGGACTATATCTCGCTGTCCATTGCCTCTTTCCACTTGGCTGACTCAGGGCCTGCCATGGCTTTCGCGTAACTGTTAGGTTCATCCAGACCTATCAGTGTCTCATCACTGATAAGTGTATCACCTTCTACAGTAATATGGAATCAATAGTAATGCTCAGGTGCATTCCTAACCCTTGTGGAACGCCTCAGAGGTACAGACTTGTCAATTGGCTCAACAGGAGTTTCCTCCTCAAGTTGAGTGCTATGGTTTGAAGTTCCTTCACCGCTTGACTCTTGAATTTCTTCAAGATCAACTTGCCTCCCACTGTTTCCTTGGCTTATGAACTCTCTCTCTCTCTCTCTCTCTAAAGAAAGCCCTCCTAGCTACAAAGACCACATTTTCACTAGGTCTGTAGAAGAGGTAACCAAAGGATTGTTGTGGGTAGCCGATGAAAATGCACCTCTTGCTTCGAGGTTCGATCTTATCATGAGTCTCGCGTCTCATGAAAGCCTCACAACCCCAAATCTTGATGTGGTCTAGTTTGGGTACTTTACCAGTCCACATCTCATGAGGATTTTGGAAACTTTCTTTGTAGGGACTAGATTTAGGATATGGGCGGCAGTCTCTAAGGCATACCCCCAGAATGAGATTGGTAGCGAAGCTCGACTCATCATGGAACGAACCATATCCAACAAGGTTCGATTACGCCTCTCAGCCACACCATTCAACTGCGGTGTCCTGGGAGGTGTCAATTGTGAGACAATCCCACATTCCCTAAGATAGTCAAGGAACTTTGAACTAAGATACTCATCACCTCGATCGGATCGAAGCATCTTAATGTTCCTCCCCAATTGATTCTCGACTTCCTGTTTAAATTCCTTAAAGTTTTCAAAAGTCTCTGACTTATGCTTGATTAAGTAGACATATCCATATCTACTATAATCATCAGTAAAAGTCAAATAATAACGATTAGCATCCTTTGTGGCATGTTTGAATGGTCCACACACATCCGTGTGCACAAGATCCAACAAACCTTCACCCCTCTCACAAGAACCTGTGAAGGGTGACTTTGTCATTTTTCCAAGTAAGCATGATTCGCAACTATCATCTGACTTTAGGTCAAATGAATCCAAGACTCCATCCTTTTGGAGTTGGCCTATGTGTTTCTTGCTTATATGTCCAAGACGACAATGCCATAATGATGCTTTATCCAAGTTATTATTAATAGAATCAATGCACAATACATTATTTCCTAGGTTATCAACCACAGATACTGTTTCATACACGCCATCACAAGGTAATGCTTTAAAATAAAGAGCATTATTAAAGAAAGCATTAATCGAACCAACTTCATTATCAAATGAAAAGGTGAAACCTTGTTTATACAATGCATGAAAGGAAATAATATTTCTTGCCATTTCTGGCGAATAACAACACTTATTCAAATCTAAACTAAACCCACTACTTAGCGATAAAGAATAAACTCCAATCTTGGTACCAGGTAAAGCTTTCATATTCCCCATGATTAAGTTTATTCTTCCTTGCTCCACATTCTCACTTCTTCTTAGTCCCTGCAAATCAGAACAGATATGAATACCACAACCGGTATCAAGGACCCAAGAGTTAGAATGGGGTGAGTTATTAGATAAGATAGTGTAAATACTTGCATGGTTGGGTTTAACTTTCCCATCCTTCACATCTTGCTGGTATTTTGGGCAGTTTCGCTTCCAATGTGATTTTTCATGGCAATAGAAGCATTCCGCCTCTTTTGGGTCAGAAGAAGGAGTGACGAAACCTTTCTTGGTTCCACTTGAAGAAGAGCCATCAAGGGTCCTAGCCTTGGTACCCTTCGAAGAGCTCTTTCTCTTCTTCCCTCGACTTTTCCCGATTGCCAAAACCGGAGCGGAGTTTGGAGTAGCAGTGTTAACAACCGACTTCCCCTTAAGACCTGATTATGTGGTCTTGAGAAGACCCTGAAGTTTGCTGAGTGTGACTTCTTCCTTATTCATGTGATATGTCATGCGGAATTGATCATAGCACGATGGTAAGGAGTGCAAAATGATATCTATTGCAAGCTCCTCAGGGAAGTTCACATTAAGCTTCAGCAACCGATCCACATACCTTTGCATTTTCTGCATGTGGCTCGTGACATATTCCCCGTCCTTCATCATGGTTGTTATCATGGAGCAGATGATTTCATACCTCTATTGTCGTGCACTTTGATGGTATCTTTCCATCAGATCTTGGTGCATTTCAAAAGGGTAGAAGTCCTCATAGGACTTTTGGAGTTTCGCTGTCATCGTGGCCACCATGATGCATGCCACTTTGGTAGCATCCCTTTCATGTGCCTGAAAGTCAGCGATCTCCTAGGTAGTTGCAGTGGTCTCATCAATCTCCTTAAGTTCCTTGTCGAGGACATATTCTTTGTCCTCGTAGTGGGTAATCATCCTGATGTTTCTGATCCATTCATTGAAGTTGGATCCATCAAAAGTGACTTTCCCACACAAGTTCATAAGGGTAAAGGAGCCATTAGGATTAGAGCCATAAGCAGCATTCTTTGAAGACATCTGAATGAAGAGGACAAGATTAGTTTAGATATTAAGAGAGTCCTTAATAAAACACCCAAATGTAATATGAAGGCTAGGATCCAATCACAATATATTATAACTTAGAAGAGGTATACCGTAATCCAAGCTATAACATATTTGAAAGGTAGGTGAATGACGATTCACCAATTTCCACCACGAAAACCGAAATATTAAATATTAGGTTTTTTATTGGTTCTTAGAAATTCCTAGATTCTTTTGAGATTCAATGAACTTTTCAAAGGCATGTTTCAATCTCGAGTGTGCCCTCCAAGTTTTGTGACTGGGATACCGAGGATCACAAAACGAGGTGTGAAGTAACCATGCAAATCCTTTGGTACCCTTAAAGTTTATCACTCAATAGATGTGTCGGTAAACCACACACGCTCCACCGATACTATGAGAAACCTTAAGTCACCCTTTACCTACCTTGTTAAGTCCAATTTAGTGTGCCGGTTAACCATACACGCCCCACCAACGAATTAAACAAAGTGTAAAGTGTAATTTCATGGATTAGCACCTTATTCACATTTTTCCTAAAGTAACTAAGATTGGGAATTTAATAAAACATTTGGTTACTTTATAATATTCATCATACTTTTAATGAGAATTTATAAGTCCTTGTCCTACCCGTTCAGCTAACGACCCTCCACCAATCAAGCAAGCGGTGGGTGAGAGTGGACACCCATTAAGTTTCCATTTTATAGGCAACAACCTTATACCCACCTTATACACCGACTTCGTGAATGAGGCGTACTAGCGGTAAGACGACTTTGATCTTATACATACATATATATATATATATATATATATATATATGTATACATATATATATATATATATATATATATATATATATTATTAACTTACAATATTATAAGTATAAGGGTAGAATTTTAACTTTTAAAATTCTAAGGGTTGGAACTAAAGTTTTAACATGACTTTACTTGTTCCAAAACATGAGGGCAAGTTTTGTAAACTTTCAAAATTTTTCATTTCTTGTAACTTATGAGTTTATTAGGGTATTAAAAATGAAGACTCTTCATTTTTATAACCCATGTGTTCTTTTAATGGTTTTAAAGCAAAGTGACTTTTGGTTTTCCATAACTTGAGGACAAGTTATGGACTCCATTAAAACACATAATGATCAAGAATTAATCTACCACATAGGTTACAAACAATTCCTATGATCATCTAAACATCATAAGATCAAGAACATGAACATGAACACTTTCATGAATCTAAATTACACTTAAAACTTTGTAATTTTGATAAATTGTTGTTGTAAATGGATTAGCAAAGACATTACACCATCTAAAACAAGTTTTCAAGTACCAAAACAGTTTAGGGTAATGTTTCTAGTCCATTTCCAGCAACTAAAGTTGAAAATCTACATTCTGAGGCTCCTGCTCGCCGAGTGCACGAACCTACTCGGCGAGTAGGATAAAGATACACATGAACTCGGCGAGTCCCCCCATGGACTTGGCGAGTTCATCAGGCAGATTGCACAAAAATCGACTTTTTTCAACTATTTAGCACAAATAACAAACAAACAAGCCTAGGCTCTGATACCACTAATAGGTTTTAAGCATTCTAACACTTCCTAAGTGTACATGCAACCCTAATAACCTTGGATCTATGTTTGTCTAATTATCAGGCAAAGTTGAATTCCAAGGTTATATTCCTATCTAGCATACATGGGGAACAATTTTTTAACTTGAATGAAAGATAGAATAACTTACCTTGTTGTTGCTTATGTTCCTTGAAACCTTGTGAGCCTAGCACCCCAAGTGTGATGCCTCAAATGCTTCACACAACACCAAATGCTCTTGGAAAGACTTTTGAGAGAATACACACTTCTTAAAATCGGCCTAGCCCTCTTGTTTCATATGTGTAGCCGATTTTGGTGGAGAATGGGACTCTTATATAGTGTTGACACATCTAGGGTTACACCATGTAAACCCTAATGTGTCATGACTCTTCATTTCCATGACCCATGGGTTTGTAACTCCTATGGAGCATCCATGGAGCATCCTATGGGTGGAACCCAACTTGATAATCCATAGAGCCTCTTAGTCCACTATACAAGATATGGATGATTTACATAATCAACCCATATATTTAATTAGTTATCTTTTGATCACTTAATTAATTCTAAATTAATTCTTGATCAAACTAATCAAATAATATTATTAATATATTAGAACTTATAATATATTAATAATCTCCAAGTGTTATTTCTCTCATTTAGTCTATCCAATTGCATGGTGCCATGCAACCCAAATGGACCATGCCAGGTCGGGTCAAGTACATACCAGAAATAGTTATGGACTTAGACATCTTATCCAACAGCTTTATCTCTCAAATAGAGCATGGTTACTCTCGTGGTACTATCGATCAGACTTTGTTTATCAAGCATGTCGACAATGATCAAAATTCTTGTGCAAATCTATGTTGACGATATTATCTTTGGGTCGACTAGTCCGCAGCTCTGTAAAGAATTCGAAGGTGTAAAGAAGAAGCGGTTCGAAATGAGTTCGTTGGGAGAAATGACCATGTTTTTGGGGCTTCAGGTTAAACAGAATTCAACCGGAATCCTGCTACATCAAGCCAAGTATGTGGAGAATATTCTTGAGAAGTTCGGGTTTCACGAGGCTAAATCTGCTTCAACACCAATGGCTGAACGACCTCTTCTGACTCCAGATCCTAACGACAAATCCGTAGATCAGACCCACTATCGATTGATGATCGGATCGCTGATGTATCTTACTGCAAGCCGACCTGACATCATGTTTTCAGTTTGTCAATGCGCACGTTATCAGGCTAATCCTAAACTTCCACATCTTATTGCTATCAAAAGAATTTTTCGGTATATCAAAGGGAGCCCAAAATTGGGTCTTTGGTATCCGAAGAATTCTGAATTTGATCTTTATGCTTTTGCTGACAGTAATTATGGAGGCTGTGAGCTTGACAGGAAATCAACTTCAGGAGGATGTCAATACCTAGGTGACAAACTGGTTTCGTGGCAATGCAAGAAGCAACACATTGTCTCAACTTCCACAGCGGAGACAGAATACGTTGCTGCATCGGCCTGATGTTCTCAAGTCATCTGGATCCAACATCAGTTGTTGGATTACGGTTTGAATTATTTAGAAACCCCTATTTACTGTGATAATGAGGCTGCTATGCAAATTGCCAAAAATCCAGTCCAACACTCTTAAACCAAGCACATCGACATTAAAATTCACTTTATCAGAGACTGTTACGAGCGTTCACTAATCCGACTGGAACAGGTCCCTACTGTTAATAATGTGGTGGATCTGTTCACAAAACCATTTAACAAAGCTCGCTTCGATGTGCTTGTGGGTTTTCTGAAAATGATTCGTTTTGAGGATTAAGTTTCTTTTTATGTTTATTTTTTTCTTTTTTTTTACTTCTTCAATTTTTATTTTTTAATTTTTTTGGATAGATTAAATTTGCGGATTATTTTTTTTATTTAATTCTCTCCCATGCACAAATTTAGGGGGAGAAATAAAAACAAAAATCCAAAAACAATAAAAAATCAGAAAAATCCAAAAACATTAAAAATCCGGGTTAGTCTTGTTTGTAGGTGTTGTACCGGGAAATGAAATTAGCAAGTGATAAAAGGCAATATGAATCTGCGTAACGTACCTAAATTGAATCGTCTACGCTCTGTGCTCGATGCGCTGGTAGGCACAAAAGTTTTTAAACGGACTTGACTAGGGAAAGTTGAATCTAATGAATTTAAGGACTTGACAAACTTTGACCTAATTAGATCCGGTTAGCCTGACATCACGACGCTCGGACAGGTTGAGCAGGGAGATATACATGGGAATCTATCAGTCACATTAAATAACCCGTATCTAGAACTGTGGATTCACTTTTCCTCGATGTGTAGATTCTGTCCTTAATTCCGGTTGGATGGGGTGACTGGGGAATTCCGATAAACTAGGTATGTAGAAGGTTATTTTCTTTCTTTCTGTCTGTTAGTCATATGTTGCCTCCTCTACGTAATCGGGAGATCCAACCTGGACTGTAACATTTGCAACTCTATTTCTCTGCATCTTCTATCTATGCAATTCTTTCTATCGGTTAGCCATATATTGTCTCCTCTGAGTGACTCAAAATCCGACCTGGTACACAGTATATGCAACATTCTCTTCTCAATCCCTCTAAAACTTCAATTAGTCATATGTTTCATCATTTGTGTGATTGGAAGAGATCCGACCTGGATGTACAGCATATGCATTCTAAATCTATCTTCTCTCTTAATAATTGTCTGCTCACCCGGTGTAAGGAGTATTTTGGAAATCCTTGATGGCTGGGGTATGTCAGGAAGCGGGAAACACATTCTAGTACAATTAAAATTGAACACATACAGGTTGTCTGTAGATCTCGCTGCTCAATTTACGTGGCCAACAATATCCCTGGTTGGAGTCAGTTAAATGGTCATAAGAAAATTTTATTTAAGAATTAGGGTCAATCATGATAATAAAATTATAATCATCTATATGAATGTGTAATGTCATTGGTAAGTTGTCCTAAAATTGTCACAAATTTTTCGTGTTTAAGTGGACCACAATACAGGCGATCGATCAGACGAAGACATGAAAATAAGGGTACCGACAAGTGGAATAAGGCTGTCCAATAACTATGATCCCAGCGTAACAAATTTTTTCTCGATAATTAATTTTTAAATTGTAATTTTATTTTTAATTTTTATTTTTATTTTATTTTTATTTTGTTAACTGCTAAAATAAAATTGTTTTATTTTAATTTTTATTTTTTGTAAAGTTAATTTTCTTTTATTTATTTTATTTTTAATTTTAGTTTTAATATTAATCCTCAAAAGATTTTTAAAATTTTGAAAAATATTGGACTGTGTTGGAGACTGTCTTCTACTGAGTGGCTATCATGTAAAGGTGAAATGGGTATAAATAGGAGTTTACCGTCGGAATCTCCATTAGTTTTCTGATTCCAGCCGCAAACTTCTCTTCACCCTCTCTCTCTCTTCAAAAAAAATTCGTCAAATCTTGCAAATCTAATCCGATAGTCTCGAAGGTAATGAGTTTTGGACCAGGAATATGTATCTTATTGCATGATTCACCGCGTTTTTGAGGCAGAAATCGAGAAAGAACAGTCGTCGGAGTTTGCGGCCCAAGCTTACGGCCGTAAACTGTTTGCGACCGTAAACTCCGTAGATGGTCGATGATTTACTGGCAAGGGGTTTACGGTCGTAAACCCCTGTTGACTGCAAACTCCCTATTGACCGCAAACTCCAATGTTGACTAAGAAAATTGATTTTGACCTAATTTTAAAATTGTTATGTTATTGTTGAGATCAAAATTAAATTGTCTAAAATTTTTGTTGTTTGTTTGGTTCTTTCTGTCTTACTTGGTATGGTTAGTGCAGATCAATGGCGAACCTCAAATTTGCGGACATGCATAATCTGGCTATTGTCTTGGCGGATCCTCCAGCTGTTCACTCGGACCTCAAGTCGATGATCCACAGACTCAGGGAATGTTGTCTGTCATCAGCTATCACTGTGAATCCAGTCGTCTACAAAAATTGGGTCAGAGAGTTCTGGGCGACTGCTAAAATGGAAATGGATGATGTTGGAGTTGTTGTTATTAAAGCTACTGTAAAAGGACGCGAGATAGTGATCACTGAGGGCTTTATCGAAGATACGTTGTTGATTGATGATCAACCTAATTTTCCCACGGGGAATGGGATTGAGAATGCTCAGCGAATTCTACGGAGGATGGGATATGAAGGCACTTCACCTCCAACTTTAAAGAAGCTCTTACCTTTGTATTGGAGATTTTTGGCGCATGTGTTTGTTAACTGCATTTTAGGAAGAAGATCAGGAGCTGATGAAATCTCAATGAGGAATACTGGAGCGATCGTTTCTCTTGCTGTCGGAGTAAAATTCAACTTTTCTAGATTTATCTTGGATGAGTTTATGGTAAACATCAGGGCTTCAACCCGGGATACTTTCTTATTGTATCCTAGGTTCGTTCAATTGTTTATCAATACTCAGTTTCCAGATATGGTAAAGGAAGGCGATACTCATGATATGAAATCATTGGGTCCTCACACTGTAGGGCTCATCAAGCAAAACCGGAGAGGAAAAGTTATTTTTCAAGGAAAGTATCCTCTAGAGAAGTTTGGAAAGTTCGCCAAACTGAATGAGTCCTCAGAGTCTTATGGGTCCTCTGACAAGGTGTCTTCTGAGCCTGCATCTTTTGAGAAATCATCTGCAAATGACAATGTTATTACCGTATCTGATGATGAAAATAGAGAAGAAGAAGAAGAGACTCCGACTCCTGAAGCCAATGTGGCGGAAGAACATGAGTTGATCCCTGCTAATGTTCAAAGTGACTATGTTGAAAGGACTGTAGCAACTGAGACAGAGGTTGAGGGAGATAAACATGATTCTTTTGATGATCTTGATCTTACTGGATTTTATCATGATGATATTGTTGCATCTCTTGCAGGTAGTGCTAATTTTGTTACGAACGAGAACCTTGACACGATTTTCAGCAATGTCGATGAAGTCGTTCCTCCAAAGATAGAGACAAGGGAGCCTGATGAAGTTCTTGAAACTACACTTCCTACCACAAACCAAATGCCGAATACTTCCACTCCTATGGAGACGGTTATAGGATTTCCTCCTCCTGTTTTTGCTTCTCCTACTATAGAGCCATTCATGAGTGATCTTACATCGACACAGACCGGTCAACCCCCATTGAAGAAAAGAAGAAGGGATCCAAGGCAAAGTGATTTAATTGCAAGTCTTGTTAGTGGCCTTCCAATACCACCTACCACTACTCCTAGTCTTACTACAACCAAGCTTTTTGCTGTGGGGCCTGACACCACTTTTGAAGTTGGTGGGTCTTCTTTTCCACCAGGTTTCTCTCCTCCTTGATCTGATGACGATGATGCTTTTGTGAGATTAGCCAGGCTCTTGGCTAAGGATCAATTTTTGATGCCTCCCCCTCGTGGTAAAGGTATTTCTATTGGGGACGGCAGTTCTGGAGGGGACAATCTCACTATCCCTGGGCTACAGAAGGAGATATCAGTGCTTAGTCAGAAGAACATTGAGCTTGACATCCGTGTTTAGGATATTCAAGTTGAAAATACAAAGCTTAATGTTCAAGTATCTGAACTTCAATCTGACAATTCAAGGCTCGGTGTGCAAGTAGCTGATCTTCTTAAGGACAAAGCATTAAAGTCAAAGCAGATTTCTGATCTTCAGGATCATTTCAATCTTTTGACTTCAAGCTATTTTGAGCTAAAGAAGAAGCTTGAGGAAGACCTTGGTGATAAATATCAAACGTTTGTTGATGAATACAAAATCAATCTTCATGTTCAAGCCTTTCTTGTTACCATGCCAACTGGTCAAACATCAGGAGATGTTGATCGCACTGAGAATGAGCCTCCCCAAGTCCCTAATGTCTCAGCAATGATACGTGATGCTCAGGAAGAAGCAACTAAGAAGGGAAAACTGTTGTTTAAAAGGAACCCTACCCATAATGCTTCTTGGGATGAACCTGAGATTAGCGTGACTGATCTTGAGGTTTTTCGATTTAAAGATACATTCGGCGATAGATCGGTAATTGTTTCTTGGGGATTTCATGATCCTTTCAAGATGTGGATTGTGCTAAGAAAGAGTGGCAACTCTGAGCTTTATAGAGATAGTCATGATTTCAACTCATGGACTAGGGTAGATTTGATAGAATTGTCACGCGCTCCTTTTTCCAATCTCACAAGCAATCCATAGGCGACCCAGTTCAAGCATTTTCTTGAAGATCAGGTTAAAAAGGGATTTCCTGCTATGAAAACTGTTGAGTCCGTTATGTTGGAGCATCCTGATATTATTGATCCAAAAACCGACAAACCTCTGCAAGTTGTGATGTGGCCTACAACTAAACAGGTTAAACAGTTCCTTGTGCTTCAGAATTATCAAGATGGATCTCTAAGCTCAATGGAGGGTTGGATTTTCGATGAAATTACTTCCGCTGCGATAATGAAGCTCAAGAATGGATGCATTCGACTCTATGATCGAAGAGATTTGTTACAATTCCGAAAGTGGGACATTCATCACCTAAGCAACTTTCAGATACTGGTTGCGGGGGATATTTTTGAGGATGCTACGAAGGTATATATGACCATGGTTGCTAAGATTCTGAATAAGCGCATGTGGAATGGGGCGATGGGGCAAGCGGACAATATGGTAGTCAACAAGGGTTAACTTCAATCTAGCACCAAACCAAGGGGGAGATTGAAAGGCTCAATTGGTGGTTTGGTCTAGGCATTGCATTGTAATAGTGGTTGTGTATAGATAGAGTATTTTGGTGGGCTTGGTAGTTGTTTACGAGTCTGTAATGAGTTTACGGCCGTAAACACCTTACGGCCGTAAACTCTTTTCGGTCGTAGTTCCCTATATAGAGAGGGTTAGCCAGTCATGTTTTGTTGTTGATGCCTAGTTGTTCATGGTCGTATATCGAGTTGTACCAGACGTTTTCAGGAATAGAACGTGTGCAAGCTTGATTCTTTTTCTTTTCTACTATTATTCTTGTTTCTGTGATTGTGTTTGCTTTTGATCACTGGTAAGATCCGTTCTCAGGACCTTACAAGGTTTCTCTCCAATTCATGAAAATGATTGTGAGGAAACGCTTTCACTAAGTAGATTTTAAGGAGATGACAATTGTAATATTTTCATTCTCAAATGTGATTATGATTACGGCATCCCTCTTCATAGTTCGAATTATGAGAAATGGCAAAGGTCTAAATATTTAAGACTTATTGGTATAAGTTCTAAAATTGTTTAGACACACATGTGAGCTATCTAAGGAAAGGTGTATGAGTTTGAGAAGCCTAGATAAAGTCTTATCGAAGCATCTTATATCAGAAATTTGAACTTTGGTAAGAAAGTCAATAAGTATTGATTTCTAGAAGTCCAGTTGGTTTCTGAATACATGTCAAAGCGAGTGGGAGCATAAGTGTTATGCTAATAAGAATGTACTTATTATGCTAGAGGGAGAAAAATTATTACGTTAAGAGTTGCGAGTTAGCAATGTTAATTATAGAAAACAAAAGTTTCAATTCGTAAAGTTTGAAAAATTGTTTTGCTATAATTAAGGGAGAGGAATTCATACTTCATTTCAAATCTAAAAGCTTAGATTGAGATTTTAATCAAATTTAGTCAAGGATATATATGAATTTTATGTTGAAAAGATTTTGATATAAGGAAATTCTATATATGGAAATGTTATAGCAAGAGACTGGTATAGTATCACGTCTTTATGTAACACATTATGTATCGTATCCCATATGCTTCAGGTATAGGATCGATTACATATGTTGTAATATTAATGCGTTCTGAATTTTCCAAATGCCTAGGGCATTAAGAGGGAAAAAGGACTAGAACTAGATATGACTAAAATGGTTAAGCAATTGTCGAGGACAATTTGAGGTTTACCAAAGTGTTGAGATTATTGTGCTATTAGATCGATATATTCTAATCAGATAAACAAGAATGAAGCAATCAAAGAACACAAGAATGGATCAAAAGATGTCGAATGATTAATATCTCACACCTTAGAAGAGCTCGATGAAGAACTTCGATTGTAGAGGTGTGCTTAGGGTTACAATGCAAAAGTTATTAATGAGAACCTTAACTTTAAAGTTATACATGCATGCATAATATGTATGCTAACCCTAATGCTTAAACCTCGGTTAGACAAACCCAAACCGGGTAATTAAAATACTAACATTAAGCCCATATGACACAACACTCTAGACCCAACAATCTCCCTCTTTGTGTCAATAGAGGCGAGAGATTAGTTCGGTTGAAAAAGAGCAGACTTCTTCACTGTCTTGAACCCCTTTGGTATAACGGACAAAAGAGTGTGACGAAAATTTATATATCATAGAAGCATGTCAGAGAAGTTCTTCTTATCCGAATCACTATTCTGTTTACACCTATGAGTTATATCAAGTACGTGCTCCAAGCAGGAAGTGGAGAACAAGTGTTTGTCTACCAGAGTGAAAAGGAATTTTTCACCTTCGCCTCTTGTGAACATAATAGTATGATGTGTGGGATAGATCTTACCCATCTTCATTTTATTAAGATCACTTGGCTTCCCAATGGGCTTCACAGTCAGTTTCTTCCTCAAAACATTTGCAACCTCCTGATCCATCTAAGCAACTTCATGGATGTAGGAAGCCAACATTCTCTTAGTGTGATCGAGGATCGGCTCATACTGCACTTGATTAGTAAGCAGAATGTTGAACAGCAGAATCCAATCGTGTGGGTTCAGGTTTGGAAGACCAGCTAATGAAATCATATGAACTTAGTTATCAGAACCTCGGGTCGCCCTGAACTGGTCACCCTGAACTTCACATTGATAAATTTCCCAGCAACAATCGGTTTCAATACCTTAATAGAGGTTATTTTATGAGCACATCATGTCCAGTATTGGGGTTGAGCAAATTCAAGATAATAATCGATTAGATCTTGATCAACCAGTGGGTGAGGAGAAGGGACTTCAACCGTTGGATCAAAACAATGAAACACGAATGCCCTACAGGTGATGGGCATGTCAAATAGAGAATCCCTCGTGTTTTCACAACCAAACGAGGCAACAGCTTCCAGCTAGTGAGTGCTGGGAGACACAAACGCTTCTTTGATTAATCTTTCCCGAATCCAAGTGGGAAAGAGAGCCTTCTTGCAAATCAGAGCACCTTGAGGTTCTTTCTGCTTTCGCTCTTTATCTTCTTCCTCTCTGGCTATTCTCAAATTTTCATCAATCTCTTTATTCCTTTTCTTCCACTTTAAAGCCTCAACAATCATTTCTTCTTTTTCATCATCACTATCTTCCATAACACCCTTCAGTTTTTCCTGTCCACTAGAACCCGAAGCTATATTAACCTTCGGTTCTTTGGGTTGAGATTTGATTACAGCTTTCGGTGGAATTGGAGGATCTTGAACAACTTCTCCCCTTGTTGCGGAGTGACCACGGGCTCCGTAACACCCTGAATCTGACTCAATATCTGAATACCAGGAAGAAGTTTAGCAGTCAAGTGATTCCGAATAGTAAGGGTGAGAACAGGATCATGAGCATTAACAAGATTATTGAGAACCGAGAGAACATCCCCAACACTACTTTCAAGAACTGCCCGCTCAGTCTTGAGTGATGCAATCTCCTTCTGGGCTTGAGCAACATGAGCAGACTGAACTTCAACTTGTGTAGTTTTTCGAGCAAGTTCGTCCATAATTTTGTTTTCCATGGCCAGGTCGGCCTGAAGCTTATCAAGGAGAGAGTTGACCGAAGTGAGAAGAGAAGTGTGATCAGGTTGGAACGCAGTTCGAACAGAATCAAACTTTTCTTTCTCTTCTTGAAGGGACTTGGAGAGAGAATCAACAGAAGCATTAATCTTTGCAACATTGGAGTCTTCATTGCCTTTGAATGACTCCAAGAAGATCTTTGAATTATGAACAAGTTCTATCACTTCAGTTGTTGCTTTCTTGCAGGAAGATGTGGAGGCTTCCACAGCCTTTGTAGATTTGTCGATTGAGGTTGTATATTGCTAAAGAGCAGTGTCAAGAAAAGCTTTTAAAACAACATCTAAATAAGTTGCCGGAGAAGCAAGCAGTTTGTCAAGCTTATCATTATGAATCTTCAAATGGTGCTTTGTCACCAGAGAATCATCATTATCTTCACTTGGAATCGAATAAGTCCTATAATAAGTGGAGTCAAAATCAAAGTTTTCACCTCCCAGAGTAGGCTCAGAGTCTGTTGAAGGAGATGCTAAGAGAGGTTTGGTGGTAACAGGGGTTTTAATGCCACCGATATGTGCCCCCGTATAAGATACGTTGACACTCACCGAAGGTCCAGTTGTTGTGGTTGTTGTAGCTTGATAAATGATTGGAGGTGGTAGAGGAGTGGTAGTAGTAGGTTTAGAGGTAACAGGTGGTGGAATGTGAGCAACCAAGATTGGTATTGTGGTTTGTTTTGGAGAAGGAGAAAGAGTAGGAACATCATTTTGTACCTCAGGAGTTGGTGATCGGGGAGGAGTGTTTCCCCTTGGTGAGCCTTTATGTTGAATCTCCTCTTCATCCTCGGTTGATTTCTCCTCTTCATTGGAAGTAGTAGTCATCGGTGCCTACGATCGCTTTGCCAACTTCTTGACCTTTTTCTTTTTGGGAGCCGAAGGTGCAACTTTATCAGCCTTACGCTTTTTAGGAGATGAGGGACCTTCAGTCTTGGCTTTCTTAGACTCCGGTTTCTTCCCCCTCTTGGCAGGTTTATCAGCAACCTCAAAAGCACTCTGCATCTCAGGAGTGACTTGGCGTGGACCCAAAGGTGTCAATTTCCTATAATCGGCCATGACCTTACTTTCACTAGAGACACATCGACTCATCGATTCAAGAATAGAACCGATATACATGAACTTTGTACGGTCAGAAAAAATAATTTTGGTCGTGTGAAAAGAGGCAATAGAAAACAACCGAGCATCCGCCATGACAGGAATCCAAAAAGTCTCAATGGCTCTACGAGTGACTATTGTCCAGAAACGACCGCATGAAATCTCAGAATGTTTAGATGAGGAGTTGAGGCTCTGCACCAGTTGTGACCAGATTAATGAACCATAATCCAAATGGATTCCATTGTAGAGACCATAAAGAATGGTCATGAAACCTTTAGTTGCCCCATCTGACCCTGCAACCCTTTCTGCTAACCCCTTGTAGATATGTGTGAACAGATCATTCCGTTGAGGTGGTAAACAAGATTTTTTGAATTTCGTCACCGTAGTAAAAACGTCTGTATACTATGTCATAGAACATCGAAAACAACTGAGTGGTTGTGATGAAATCTGGAGAGATAACAAAAGCATCTGTAGCAAGCCCTAATAGTGAACAGAAGCGTGTTTTGGATACAGATGTATTGTGATTAAAGATGTCGAATAAGATCCGTTCCTTCTCTTTGTCATAGGAAGCAGTGGAATAGACCTATGATAGAAGGGACATGGGAACTAATTTGACTTGCGTGAGAGCAATCACCAATGGAGAATACCTGAGACACTCTACAACGTGAAGCATGTACGAATCATAAATGAAAGGATTCAGTTGAATGACCAGATTCTAATTGGGTTTTATCGTAAGGAAAGAGGATGAAGTTGTTTAATCTTGAAGAGAGGATGATTCTGCCATTGTTGTAGTGAAGAAGAAGATGAACAGTTGTAAGTCGCCTATTGTATTCGAGAGAGAGGTTGAAGAAGGTAAGGAGGTATAGTAGGTGTGATAATCCCCTTTTATACCAATGCCATGAGAGAGAAAGTATCCGTTATGATGATGATACGATCTCTGAAACGGTGCCTGAAAAAGCGCGATTTCACAGCTTGGTTTCCCTTGCTATACGTCAGCAGGCGTGGGTTTTGGAACCGTTTCAAATTCACGTGCCCAATACAAATTCGTTTCCTCTGATTCATGTGGAATTCTTATCCAATTACCGTCTCTTCAATTTTGAAAATGCTTCAAAGTCAAATACAAGCAGCTACAAATGTGACTCATATGTTCTTTTCATGTTAAGCAACCTTCGCTCCTCCATAAGAAAGTGAACTACCATATATGTTAGAACTGAAAGCACAAATCTGAAAAGTGCCATTAGTACCACAAACAAAAGTTTGGAAAATCATAAAGATCTTCGTGCAAGAGTGTGCCAAAGAAAAAGAAATAAAGCAAGATGTGTGTGGGATAAAAGTGATTTCCTTGAAGACATGAAACGAATGATCAGGCACGAATCTCTTCCTTCAAAGTCAAAAGAGACTGAGAAGTGTCTGTGTGGTTTCCCGTGAAATACGATCAAATCTTTGTTAAGAAACATTGAAAGGCATCTTTTCAAGTATAGGCTTTAGTGGGTGGTCAATCTTCATCCGAACATCGATACTTAAGATAAGACCGAGAGTATGAAAAAGTACTTGTGAGACCGATGTGGCCTGTTGAACAAGTAGGTTTGATAAGATATATAGTGAGTGGGTGATTATGAGAAATCTCAAAAACAAAAATGAAACTGGATCTTATGGGAAGAAACGTCTGAGTTTTAGACAATTTCATAAAGACCACTCAAAAATAAAAGAGATTTCTTCGAGGTAACAAGTAATAGCTTGAACATTTTGGTGTTCACCGTCAATTCACACAAGCTGTTGGATTTTGGGTCCCACTCAGCACGTGGTGAATGTATCTAAGATCATCAACACAAATGTTGTGTAACCCTAAACCTCAGTGGTAATTGCTGAGAGTCTCAAGGGTTACAATGGTGGAGCGAAACGTGATGGGGAAAAATGAGGTGGTTAAAGAGCCGAAAGTACCTCTGCTAATTAAGAATAACAAAGCAGAAAACTCTTAACTTGCTGTGAGAAGAGTAAGGTAGATCGTGACTTGAGTGAGTTTAGCAGCCTAATTGGGAAGAAACGATAGGTATCGATCGAATCATGAAGGCTTCACTCAGAGTCTAGGAGGCTTCGGTCTACATACAATAGCATGCTGTGACAACCCGAAATTTCCATTCTGAACAAACCATATCAAGACAATAAAGCTTAGAACAGTTTCAGTGAAATTCCAGACTTCGGGTATAAGTTTGGCAGTTTTTCAGGATTTACACTTAAGGAGATATCAGGAGATTGGTTGTACTAGGGTTTTGTGCAACACTGTTATTCCAACACTCTATTATATTAGAGATCATTTCAGGAATAAAAATATTTTCTGCCAAAAATATCTCAGGACTATAAATAGAATTTTGAACCAAATTCATTCATTATTCGCATTTCCAACTAGAGAAAAGCCATTTTCTCTCTCACAGATCTTCGGGTTTTTATCCCAAATCGTGAGTACCTCTTTCTAGTAGTGTTAGAAAGCTTTATATGTGTTAATAACATGATTTAGAAGGCTAAATCACTAGATTTAGGAGTTTACTCCCCAAGGTGTTCTTGGGCGGTAAACTCCCGAAACGAAGCCTAGACTGTCCCCCGTGATATACAACTGCCTTGGACTTGTATAGGAGTGTGTTAGGGACATGAAATCAAGCAAAAACCACCCAAGTTTGGGATTTCACGGCCCAAGAGTTTCTTAGGCCGTAAACTCAAAAATCATACTCAAAATGGTGCTTTCAAGGTACCTAAGGCCTTAGGCTTTTACCTAGACTTGTTCCCAATAAATCAAGGGCCTTAAACACATAAGAATCACCTTGCAAAGTGAGTTTATGGCCATGACATGGTACATGGGCCGTAAACTCATTAAAGGGGCACCAAAGTGTGCCTAATGCCTTGATATGCTTTAGGTAAAAGTCTAGAACCTATCCTTCATATGCAAGAGACTTGAAAACAACAAAAACACCATTCCAAGGGAGTTTACGGCCGTAAACTCCAAAGGAAATGGCCTTGGGGCCGTAAACTCCTAAATGGAGTGTTTCTAGACCTTACACCCTTCCAACAATTTAACCACCAAGTTGGAATAATTCTAGGAATCATTTGGAACTTCAAAACACACAATACACCCATGCTTGGGAGTTTACGGCCGTAAAATCAAGAGTTTACAACCGTAAACTCCATGTGTGTTGGTAAATGAGTAGTAAACTTATATATGGGGTCCTTTGGAACCCTAAACACAAGTGCCTTGTCCCACAATAGCTTAGATGCAATCCTTAGGGCTTAAAATACTTATATAAAGTGTTTATTTTGTCTAGGATGTCTTAACATTATCAATTAGTAATTTGAGACTAATTGAGTGCACCTATGTGTGAATATATGTTCATTAGGATCGTAGTGTGTGTACAAGTCCTCACTTGACACCTAGCAATCCTACACCGTCCAGTTCATCCGAACAACCAACAACAGGTGAGTTCATACCCCTTAATCAATGTTTTAAATGATTTTAAATGCTTTAATGGGGGGGAATACAAGTAGAAAACAGTATGTTATTAAATCAATCTTATGTATTTTATAACTGTGTTTTCACTCAGTAGATTTCACATATTTCAAAAGGTGTTACATGAAATGGTTTCTATCTTAAAATACCTTGATAACAAAAGTATTAGTTTTGAAATGTTTATTAAGATGACATCAAGTCATTCTTAATTATTGTTCAAAACTCATAGATATATTGCAAAACCATTATTTTTACCTTCTTGAATCAAACTATACTTATGCACATATGTTCATTTATATGTTAGAGATTATAGTCTTCACCCTTCAATTAGTTTCCAATACTCTTGGGTAGCAAGGGTGCATAAATCTACTTGAACAACCAATTACTTTCCAGTTAATTATCATAGGGATAGTTAGAAGATACAAACACTTATTCCTATTACAAAGAATCACACAAGAGTCAGTTCATTCATGAGTCTATACCAATACCTTACATGATACATGAGTACACTTACTTAGGATTACATGATACATGAATATGTTTACATATACTTACCTGTTACATGAACACACTTACATGAATACCATACAGGAACACTGTTACTTAGGTGCATTATCTTGTATTTACTTACCTGGATACTTGTACTTAGAACTACGAGGATGATTTATTAGTATTTACTGTGTAAATTATCTTTCCTATCCCAGTTCAATGGGAAAATTCGGCGGGACTTACCATTCCGAATCCCACTGATTAGAACCAGTGGTCGATGAACGTCTACGGATGTCTAAGGTTGTCACTTATTTAGTAGTCAGTGACGGGACTAACCATCCCTATGTCCACTGTTGCAACAATGGATGAGATGTGAATCTTCGGAGGATCATTAGGTTAACGATCTGTATTAAGAGATCGATATCGGGACTAACGCTCCCTCCACCCTACTGCCGCTACAGAGGATGAGGGGACACTCTTCTGATGTTCATAGGGTCTATCTTTCGCTTCGGCGATGTCATGTTTGTCCTGGTAACCCAAGATAATAACACTTACGTGATTATATTTTTCCTGTTTACTTTATTTTGTGATATTTTCATATAAACGAGGAGTTAGACTAAGTACTCTAGTACTAGTCAATAGAAAGGAAAAGCTATCATATTACTTACAAAACATTCGGGTCTTGGTAGAAGACTACCTAGTCATTACAAAACATTCGGGTCGTGTAGAAGACTACCTAGTCATAACAAAACATTCGGGTCTTGGTAGAAGACTACATAGTCATAACAAAACATTAGGGTCTTGGTAGAAGACTACATAGTCATAACAAAACATTAGGGTCTTGGTAGAAGACTATCATATCATTTTCCTATTTTACTTTATTTTGTGATATATTCACATAAACGATGAGTTAGACTAAGTACTCTGAGTACTAGTCGATAGAAAGGAAAAACTATCATTTTACTTACAAAACGTTTAGGTCTTAGTAGAAGACTATCATATCATTTTCCTATGTTACTTTATTTTTTGATATATTCACATAAACGATGAGTTAGACTAAGTACTCTTAGTACTAGTCAATAGAAAGGAAAAACTATCATTTTACTTACAAAACGTTTAGGTCTTGGTAGAAGACTATCATATCATTTTCCTATGTTACTTTATTTTGTGATATATTCACATAAACGATGAGTTAGACTAAGTACTCTTAGTACTAGTCAATAGAAAGGAAAACCTATCATTTTACTTTGTCATAACAAAACATTCGGGTCTTGGTAGAAGACCACATTTCATACTCATATCAACTGTTCTATTTAAGGATTTATACGACATTCTTAACAACATTCCACAACAGGACAATAACACATAAATACATATGAATTCACCAGCTTTAAAGTTGATACTCGCTTTCAAAATAACTTATATTCTCAGGTCATCAGTTAGACAGGTGTGATGGCCATGTTTTTGGAGAAGATGGAGCACAGACAAGACTCGCCTTATTTTGATTATTTATCTTATTGTCGTACATTATGAAAGAACACACATGTATTAAAACTCTACTTATAATGCAATGGATGATGTTGTTGCTTGTTTATTATATTACACTGTTGTGATACTGTACATGACGTCCTCGACCCGTGAACGTTTCCGCCGTTCGTGGTTTTGGGGTGTGACAGATTGGTATCAGAGCATTGTTTATAGTGAATTAAGTATATCAACCCATAAAAGATATACTAACTATAAATACATAGGGATTAAAACACTCTGTCTAAGAGAATATACTTTTAAATAATAAAATATTTAACAAAGTATATGTGCCTGCATTCATACTAAAATCAGTGTCACAACGACAAGAACAAAAGTATTACGATTGTTGAATATCACAGGTAAGCTCGGGGATGTATGGTCAATCTTGGAAGTGGCATAGCCTGATCAACTATGTTGTTCCAAAGATTGATTAGCACATGCCCAAGAATGGTTGTGATATGGCAACAAGTCTAAAAACTTACCAACATCACCACAATGAGAACATTATAACAAAACCTAAGTCTAAAATACCATAGGGGTGTTTTGTGTTACTATAAGTACTTTATACTTGAGAACTCAAATGGAATCTTCATTCCTAAGTTGATAATTGCTAAGTGGATACGCTAAAGTTATATGTAACTAGGATGTTATAGACTTAGAATCGGTGAAATTTTTGCTTTACCCTTATTCCTTGTGAATTTGGAGTTGAGGTCACTTATTCGAAGGCCTATCCTGTGTTGATTACATATATCTGGTATGCACTTTACAAATAGCGATGGAACTAATGAAGATTTCCTAAATAATTATCTAGATAGTTCGTCTAATAATTATTTTCTTACCCCAAATTCTCGCGTAGATAACATGGCTGGATTCCATCCCCACGACAACCTGTTCCTTCCGAACGCAGTTATTGCTGGATGGTTTGGAGAAGAACCAGATAATGATCATCCAATCCCTCTGAATGATCACCATGCTGAAGACCTTTCAGACGATTCCATCTCCGAGCCCGAGGTTGAGAACCTACCTCCGGCAGCTCCCTTTCCGATTCCTAACCCTCGTCCGGCTTTTCATGGCCCGACACCTGAGTGGGTGGAATGTTTGGAAACATGGAGCCAAAGACAAGATCAGCCCATGCCATTTAATGGTGACCGAAGCTTCTATGATCTGAGCAATAGGGGCTTAGCAGACAGAATCATGCCAATTCTGATCTGAAGAGTTGCCCGAAACGAAATTCAGGGCAGGACAGCTCTACAACGTATCACAGAAGTCGATACAAATGGAGGAATGCATATGCTTCGCACCAGTCCCCTTGAACATGCTCGTGAGAGGTCTGAGAGAGACTATGAAACCCTACTGCAAGCACTGGATGAATCATGAGCCTAAGTCATGGAACTTCGGGTACGCCAGAGAGTGTACGAAAGACACCTACTTGATGTGGAACGCCAACTGGCTGAACTGAGAGTTCACCAGAGGGACGACCGTTGCTAGTAGTAGATACTTTACTTTACTTTTCCTTGTTAGAAAGGAATCGTCCTTCTGACTATGCCCGATGTGGCATTTTCTATGAAACTATCTTGTACTGTAAGTACTTTGGTTAGGTCTTTTTACTGTCAGGAACTATCTTCTCTGGTTATGATGTAAGACCTTTTTACAAGGTCATTTTCCCGAACCTGTACGTCATGAATATCGAAGATATTGACAGTCGGCTAACTTCTAAGTCATTCATTATTCGAATACTCTTATCATACTTTCGTTAGAGTCTATTTGAAACATGCTCTAGTCAAGTCATTGGACTATAGCAATTTAACTCCGGCGAAGTCTCCAAGTCTCTTTCAATGATTGGACCATGTTATTCGCCAACCAACGATACCTCGGCTAGAACGACAAACATATTGAGACCATTGCATGAACTTACTTCCGATCTTTACTATGACTGCATCATAGGGATGTAGGTCAAAACTTCGTGAACATACTTCCATTCCATACTAGGACTGCATCATAGGGATGTAGGTCGAACCTTAGAGAACATACTTCTATTCTTTACATGAGCGATCGAACTACGTTTAGATTCAACCATTTTCGCTCACAAATTCATTTCCTTCCATGTAACAGAATCATGTCATCCAAGAAAGACGATCAGCCCATCAACCAAACACCAACTCTTCAGATTGATGCAACTACCTTTCAAGCCGCAATCTCGGCTGCCGTGTCAACCATTCTGAACCATCTGAACGCTAACAACGCAAGTGTTAGCGGGATTGTTAACAATTATTCCCATCCAAGTAACAATCCGATACCCCAGCAAGTAACAAACTACCACGATATCCCGAGTCCTAAGACCAAGAGTATCAAACGAAAGTCTTGGATTAACTCTAAGGACAAGTCGCTTCGAAGGGCGAACAGGAAACAACCACCAGTAACAACCTTCACAGCTACGACATCAGTGCCTCCTACTACCACCCCTTCGGGCGTCCCAATGGTCCCCAAACCAGCCAAACTTTATGCTGGAAGTCTCCCAAAATGCATTAAATGCAGTTTTCACCACCATAGACCTTGTAAGGAGATGTAGTGCTCACACTGCAACAGGAAGGGGCATACAGCCTGTTTCTGCAGGACGCCAACAACTCAGGATGCTCAATTGCCAAACACCAGTGGGAACCAGGTTTGCTACGGTTGTGGCAAAGTAGGTCATTACAAAAGGAACTGCCCAGAGGCAGCAAATACTGGCACACACGGCAGTATGCTACCGACCACCGCCGCAGGAGAGTCTACTCCGGACCCTTGTTAATGTAATTTAGGCGTTTCGTTGTAACAGACTTATGAACCATCCCAAAACTAGTGCAACCAGAGTCTTATCTTTTGCGAGATTCCGTCCGTTAAGGGACTCTCGTGCTGCCTATACTTGTCTTTTGTAGTATACCTTGTTTCGCAGCAATAGTCTTGTAATAAATCCTAAGTACAGTAACTCTGTTAATGGTTGCACTGTTGTGTTTTGTCTGTAACGCCTTATGTTCAAATCTAATGTCTTTAGTTTCCATATGTTTCCGACTTTATCATACGACTCGAGTAAATTTGATCCTCGCAATACCAGCTTCATAAGTACATCTCTTTCTCAGAAATCGTCTTTTAGCAAAGCCGTTATATCAGAACACCGAAGTCCTCATACAAGGAGTACCTTATAGTTCTTTTCCTTTCCAAAGGAATCCCCACAGTATTACTCGTGCAGTACGTCAAGTTCAATTCCAGGATTCATACGGTTGATCTATCACTGAAGAATGTATACATGAGAGTGATATATAATCAATGTTCTACATATTTAGAATTGATGATTCCACTTTAACTTCTTTTCCCTCGATGGGATGTGAGATTAAGGAAGAATCAGTTATTCGACTACCTTTTCAGTCTTAATTATATACGACTCATATACACGAAATTGTGATCATTGAATCACGTATGAATTCTAATATGAACTTCAGGACGGAGACTGTCCAGGAGTACAAGTAATTGCATTGGCATAGGAACAAACTTAGAACCCAGTATGACTCTTATAACCAGATCGCCTTACGGTCTAAACACCTACGGAAGATACAAGAACAGCCCAGACAACACAGCGAACTACTCAACAATAGAATGAGAAGACCAGGCTTCTCACCCTTGAGAGCTCTGGTCTTATTCTTACCAGAAGTCAACGGAGTGCATTTTATGTACCTCGACGACCGGAGACTTCATTAAGATTTCCTTTAGAAATCGTTGTCTCTGCCTCGCATAGACGAATTGATTGGGTAAACAAAGGGAAAGAATTTCATCAGAAATGGACCTGAGATCCGAATATCACCAGTTCGAGTGTTAGGGAAGGATGTCCTAAAGACTACCCTCCGAACTCGATGCGGACACTTCGAGTCCGTAGTGATACCCCTAGGATAGGACCAATACGCCCATAGTATTCATGAGCTAAATGAGTGGAGTACGCCTTTCTTACTGGGATCAGTTCGTCATTTCTCCATGTAATGATTTACTTATCTACCCTCGTAGTAAGAAAGAACCCATAGAAACATTACCCTCGAAGATACTTTCCGCAAAGTTCTCTGAACAAGAGTTTTGGAATTTAGAGTCAAATTTCCAGAGACACACTTTTAGTGTTATGGAAATTCTTGAGTACTCTGTCAAATTATCCAAAACCGTTGGGAATTTGTCGGCACCATAGTCACCGACGGAAAATTTGCCAAATTCAAGGTCTTACAGACCTACAATCATAGTCCATTCGGAACTCCCCGTAAATGTGAGAACCCGATATTTCAACTCTTTGTAACGACCAAAATAGGTCAAGTATTGTAACCACTTCTGAATAATAAAAAGTTACTTTCATAATAAAATGTATAAATAAGTTCTACTTAAATTCCTTCTATGATTAAATTTCTTTGAACCATGATCGTACGTGAAAAGAACGCCCAAATCCGACTTCATATAGCGAAGTTATGATTTTTCCAAGTTCGGCTTAGCAACAGACAGCTAAAAACTCGAATCGGTAATCGAGCGACTTTTGGCCGGAATGACCTAAACGAGAATCGAAGGTCTCGACAATGGTATTCCAGCGGTAAAAAGTCTGGCAAAAACCGACATCAGATAAAGAAGTTATGAATTTTCTAAGAAATTCCTTAAACACGATGGATTTTTAATAAATAATAAAAATATAATTTTGGAATTTGCCGACGGAGTCTAAACGAAAGTTGTAGAGCGTAGTCTCACCTACGCGAGGATATAAAGACCATCGAAAACGGAGTTCGTATGAAGAAGATATGAATTTTTGAAGTTTATTAAATAAATTAATTATTTATTTAATTCAAAATTCGGATATTATCCGAAGGGGAGTCAGCATCCTCCTCCGAAGTACGCGTTGCGTACTCCTGTACGCCCCGCGTAACCGAGGGGATTGGCCTCTGATCATCCACGTCGCGCTATCCGAAGAAACCGACCCATCCGACCCGTCCGAAGCCCCGACCCATCCGACCCGACGTCCTATCCGACCCGACGTCCCATCCGACCCGCGTACCCAGCAACCCATCCCATCCGAACCGAGGCAGTCGAGGCTTCGGTCATGCATGACGTACGCGTACGCGCTGCGTATGAGCGTACGCCCCGCGTACCGAGGCAGACCAGCCTTACTATAAATAGGATGCGAGGGTTTCCAAAGAAAGGGTTCATTTCTCTTCTCTCTCTCTCAACTTTGCCTCGTTTTCCGTGTCCGTTCAAACCCGAAGCTCTGGTCTTTTTGGCTCAAGTCCTGAAGGTCGATTTTACTCCCGAGATTCCCGAGAATCCCGAGGAAAATCCGTTTCCCGAGACGAAACTCTGCCCGGTTTTCCATCTCGCTATCTCCAAAACTTTCAAGTGAGTTTCATACCCCTTAATCAACCTTTTTAATTATTTTAAATACTTTTATATGCTTTCAAGGGGGGGATTACAAGTAAAACACACGAGTATTATCGTGTGTTACATAAAGAAACTCTTTTATATACTGTTATATATTCAAATCACATGCGATTTATAAACATTTAAAGGAACTTTTATATATATATAACATATGTCACAATAGCATTTTACCTTTTAAAATAAAATGTTGTTGTAATGCATGTATAAACTAAACTGTTCTTAGATTTTTCTTGTCTATCCTAGACTCTACACCAAAAATCTATACTTTCATAAACAAGTGATTCCTTTTCTCAATATTTCTAAACAAGCAAGACACGCTTTTTGGAAACTATAATAGGTATAGTTTTACGAACAGATTTCTAACTCTTATGTACTAGAATCACATATTTCAAGAAGCTCACTTTCGTATACAAGAACAAACGTAACATTTTAACAAGTAGATCTGTTTTTATACCACGGATTTGTGAGACACTAACTTCATGTACGTTCGAGTACACATTTCAAGTCCTGTATTATATACCAGAATCCCTTGGAGGGGGAGCATGGTGTTTGTGTATAGATCTATACGGGCTTGACAACCCGTGCCCTGACTGTTAGCTGCAGTCCACCGTTTGGGGTGACAAACGTCATAACATTTCAACGCCTGAAGAACGTTGTGTATAAGCATTCAGAATCAATAGTATGGTTATAAAACTCACAAGGGGTATTAAAAATGCATTGATTTACAAGGTTTTCAAACTCATTGGTTATTTTACATTTACATACATCTTTGGAAACAAACATTGGTCTTGAGTGAAGGCTACTTTTATACTAGTAGAAAATATAGGATTTTCTAAACACAAACAAACAAAGATAAAACATTTCATTTCATTCAAACATTGTCACTTAAATACTTATGAAATTCACCAGCTTAAATGCTGATCTACTCTTTCAAAATTTCTTGTATGTCCCAGGAAATCAGTAATTTCAGGTATTCATTTCGCTTTTGTTGAAGGGATGCTGCGGCGCCAGTTTAATCTCGTATTTTTGACATCATATTGTAATTGAGTTTTGAACATGTAACTTTTGACAAATGTAAACTTTCAATTATATATATGATGGTTGTATTGCTTTCTTTACTATGTATTCATTTGTTACGTTACCACATGAAGTCATCCGCCCCCGAACGTTTCCGCCGTTCAGGTTTGGGGGTGTGACAGATTGGTATCAGAGCAATGTTTATAGTGAACTAAGTATATCGAACCACATAAGATATACAAACTATAAATGCTTAAGGGACTAATACTCTCTGACAAAACAAATTTTCTTTTTACACTTAAACAACATTTCGTTCAACTTAAATTGATAGTTCATTTAAGTACAATTACATGCATACCACAAACTATTTTCATGATTATACAACTATACAAGTATTTAGACAAGTTGACACTACGATTGAGACTCGATATATGTAATCAGATTTTGGACAAATATAGCATGATCAACTATATTTGCCCAAGATTGGACCAACGTATATCGAGGAATGATCGTAGTAAGCAACAAGTCAAAACTTACCAAACCATTACAAGAATCAATCACAAGAATTTAAATACTATAGGAGTATTTGCTACCTAAACTAGTTTAACTTACATGTTTTACATGTTCCGACTTTATTCAATTCTTATAACCCTATTTCTCGTACAGTCAAATGGCTGGATTTCACCACCCTGGCGACCCCTACTTTCCCAACCAAGGCAACGGAGGATGGATCGAAGATGATCCCGAAGAGGACGAGGAACCCATAGAAGTGGGTGATGACTCCGGTACCGACTCAGAGCCGGAAGTTATCGATCCACCACCCATTCAACCTCCCGTCTTCGTAAGGAACTTTCAAGGACCGACTCCCGTCTGGGGAAGTCACCTCCACCATTGGAGCCAACAGCAAAACCTACGCCCTCCCTACGGCATGTGTCGGGACTTCTATGATGTCCGCGGCGGAGGTTCGGCTGATCGAGCACTCCCGGTAATGGTGGGTAAGTTAGCCAATCAGTCCTATCAGTCTGGAGTACAAGCTAGTCGACTCCGGGATATCAACGTGGAAGTGCAGGTTCACACTTCTGACATCCGTAGGCTGGACAAGATGCAAGACAACGCCCAATTCCAAGCTGAATCGTTTCAAGCGCAAATGATTGCAGCCCTCGTCGAACTAAGGGAACAACAAGCCGCTTTCAATAGGCGTCTAATGGAGTCAAAGCAATCAGATACGGAGTCAAGCTTCAAGCACAACCTTCGACGCAAGTAGTGCTTGTCAAGGACTCAAATTTTTTTATAGCTTAGGACCTCGGCTAAAAGTCTTTAAATTTCTCGAACTTTGTAATCGGAGACCCTTATAGGGGTCAAATTTTCATGATCGTTGTAACAACTTTTATATTAATATAAGTGGCACTATTACTACTATGTTGAGTATTTTGTTCGAACCTTGAATGGTCTTTGTGAACCCAAATACTTGTTTCATACCTTCAGTCTTACAAATAACTTTCATTCTTCTATTTTAAGATTCATACTATCATCTGTTGTTGAACTATAGCGATTTAGTTCATGAGACACATACATTTTCCATTCTATGAAATTCTTATCCTTGTCTTTGCAATCTATAGTTGAAGGATGCCTCCGCGTAGGAATCCAAGGCGAAACAACGGTGAGGAAGCACCTATACCACCACCACCTCCACCACCCCAATTTGATGCTGTAATGTTTCAAGCAGCAGTCACCGCAGCGGTGGCAGCTGCCATGTCACAGATCAATAACTCAAGTGCTAATGGCTCGGGATCTGGCACACACCCATCCAACCATGGCGAGAGTCATGGACCACCTCGAGAATGCACCTATAAGGACTTCACTAATGCCAAGCCCCGGATGTTTTATGGTACTGGTGGTGTGATGGCCCTGAGGCAGTGGATTGAAAGGACGGAGGCAGTCTTTGAAATCTGCTCCTGCCCCGAGCACAGCAAGGTCAAATTTGCAACTTTCACCCTTCTCGATAAAGCTTTAACTTGGTGGAATGGCCACGTTAAAGTACTTACCCTAATCGTGGCAAACTCCATAAGCTGGGAGAGCTTGAAGGCCATGATGATGAGAGAATACTGCCCACGGGGAGAAATTCAAAAGCTTGAACACGAGCTATGGACTCTCGGAATGGTGGGTACCGACATCGCTACTTATACCAACAGATTCTGCGAACTGGCAATCCTTTGTCCAGATATGATTGCTCCCGAGAGCAAGAAGATAGAAAGGTACATCTGGGGACTGACGCCCCAAATGCGGTCAAGCGTGTTAGCTTCTAAACCTAACACCTTTGAAAGTGCTAAGGAACTGGCACAATCTCTGATCGACTACGAAGGTCATCAGAACTCAACCACTTCTGCACCAGCACCACAGAAAGGAAACAACGACAACAACAACAATAACAACAACAACAACAACAACCATGGCAGGAAGAGAGCGTGGATTAAAGGGAAGGGTGGGTCTTCCCATGAATCCGCAAAGAAACAACTGGTTTTAGTAAATGCTGCCATTGTACCTGTTACAGCCCCTACAAATACCTACCCAACAAAGCCTTATATAGGCAACCTCCCAAAATGCACCAAATGCAATTACCACCACCATGGACCTTGTCGAGATATGCAGTGCGCCAACTGCAGCAGGAAAGGGCACACAGCCCGTTTCTGCAAGGAACCCGCAAAGCCGATCACTCAAGTTCCCGGTGCGGGTGTAGGGCAGGCTTGCTACGGTTGTGGCGAGGTGGGCCACTACAAGAGAAACTGTCCTAAGGCAGCAGGCATCGGAGGTGTGGGACGAGTTTTGGCAATAGGCCACGACGAAGCTGTAGCTGACCCAACTATAGTTGCTGGTACGTTCCTTCTCGATAATTCATACGCATGCATATTATTCGATAGTGGAGCGGAGAGAAGCTTCGTGAGTCAAAACTTTATTCATTTACTTAAACCTAAACCTAGCAAGTTAGAAAATTCATTCACTGTAGAGATGGCCAATGGAAAAACCGAAAACACAAATTGCATATACATGGGCTGTACGTTAACATTAGACGGCCATTCTTTCCCAATCAATCTCATGTCGGTTCAAATTAAAAGTTTCGACGTCATAGTCGGCATGGATTGGTTGAGTCTTCTTCGCGCCGACATCATGTGCTTTGAGAAAGCAGTCCGTCTTAACCTCCCAAACAATGAAACATTAGTTATCTACGGCGACAAATCTAGTGCAAATCTTCGCATCATTTCGTGCATCCAAGCTCGAAAGTGCTTGCGGAAGGATTGTCGAGCATTCCTAGCGCACATCGTTGATACAAGTCAAGAACTGAAGGACATCAAGAGCATCTCGGTAGTACGCGACTTTCCCGATATCTTTCCAGAAGAACTACCAGGATTACCACCGCAACGCCAAGTCGAGTTCAGAATCGACTTAATTCCAGGAGCTACCCCAGTAGCGAAGTCGCCTTATCGTCTTGCACCAGCAGAGATGCAGGAACTTTCCAGTCAACTTAATGAACTCCTTCACAAAGGATTCATAAGACCAAGTTTCTCACCTTGGGGAGCACCGGTCTTGTTTGTAAAGAAGAAAGACGGATCGTTCCGTATGTGCATCGACTATAGAGAGCTGAACAAACTTACTGTCAAGAACCGTTATCCTCTACCCCGTATTGACGACCTATTCGATCAACTTCAAGGGGCGAACTACTTCTCCAAAATAGATCTAAGATCCGGATATCACCAATTACGAGTTCTAGAGGGGGACATTCCAAAGACAGCTTTCCGAACTCGTTATGGACACTATGAATTCGTGGTGATGCCGTTCGGATTAACCAATGCACCAGCAGTATTTATGGACCTAATGAATAGGGTATGCCGCCCTTACTTGGATCAGTTCGTCATCGTCTTTATCGATGATATACTTATCTACTCTCGAAGTGAGGAAGAGCATAGTCAACACCTACGAAAAGTCCTAGAAACACTGCGAACGAAGAAACTCTATGCGAAGTTCTCTAAATGCGAATTTTGGATTCGAAGAGTCGAATTTTTAGGTCACGTTGTTAGCAAAAAAGGTATACACGTGGACCCCTCCAAAATTAAGGCTATTGAGAACTGGTCGGCACCAAAGACACCTACAGAAATTCGTCAATTTCTAGGTCTAGCTGGCTACTATCGCAGATTCATAAAGAACTTTTCGAGCATTGCGAAACCTCTTACTTCATTAACCCAGAAATGTGTGGCCTTTGACTGGGAAGCGAAACAAGAGAAGTCATTCCAGACACTAAAGCAGGCCTTGTGCACCGCACCGATACTATCCCTCCCAGAAGGGATAGAAGACTTCGTAGTGTATTGCGACGCTTCAAATCAAGGACTTGGTTGTGTTCTGATGCAGAGAGGGAAGGTTATCGCTTATGCCTCCCGACAGCTTAAGACACACGAAGTGAACTATACGACACACGACCTCGAGTTAGGAGCAGTGGTATTTGCTCTGAAGATCTGGAGGCACTACTTATACGGAACAAAGAGTACTATATTCACCGATCACAAGAGCCTTCAACACATTTTCGATCAGAAGGAACTTAACATGCGACAACGACGATGGGTCGAGTTACTGAATGACTACGAATGCGAAATTCGTTATCATCCTGGCAAGGCCAACGTAGTAGCCGACGCCCTCAGTCGAAAGGAATACACTGGTCGGAGGGTCAAATCTCTGACCATGACTATCCATTCCCACCTATCCACACAAATTAAGGAAGCACAAATGGAAGCTTTGCAACTTGAAAATGTGGCGGGTGAATCCCTGCGAGGAATGGAGAAGAATTTAGAAGTCAAGGGTGGCGGAGCCTACTATCTCATGGACCGAATCTGGACCCCAAAACATGGTGGTTTCAGAAACGTAGTCATGACTGAGGCTCACAACTCAAGATATTCCGTTCACCCGGGTTCAGATAAAATGTATCTGGATCTTAAGAAACTGTACTGGTGGCCTAACATGAAAGCAGAAATTGCTACCTTCGTGAGTAAATGTCTTACTTGCGCTAAGGTTAAGGTCGAGTATCAGAAACCGTCAGGACTACTACAACAACCAGAGATACCGGAATGGAAATGGGAGCGGATTACTATGGACTTCATAACCAAATTACCCAAGACGACAAGTGGACTCGATACCATATGGGTCATTGTCGACAGATTGACCAAATCCGCACATTTCCTACCCATCAAGGAGACTGACAAAATGGAGAAGCTTACAAGAACTTACTTAAGGGAAGTAGTGCGACTGCATGGTGTTCCGATATCTATTATCTCCGATCGAGATAGTAGATTCACTTCAAGATTCTGGCAGTCACTACAAAGTTCCCTGGGAACTAGGCTAGACATGAGTACAGCCTACCACCCACAGACAGACGGACAAAGTGAGAGGACAATACAAACTTTAGAAGACATGCTGAGAGCCTACGTGATTGACTTTGGAAAGGCATGGGATATTCATTTACCCCTTGTCGAATTTTCATACAACAATAGTTATCATACAAGCATAAAGGCTGCTCCGTTTGAAGCCCTCTATGGTCGAAAGTGCAGATCCCCTCTGTGTTGGACTGAAGTTGGCGATACCCAGTTAGCTAGAGGAAGAGTTCCTGAAAGCACTCTCACCGGTCCAGAGATCATACGTGAAACAACAGAGAAGATCGTTCAGATTCGTGAACGATTGAAAGCCTCAAGAGACCGACAGAAAAGCTACGCAGACCAAAGGAGGAAACCTTTGGAATTCCAGGTAGGAGACCACGTCTTATTAAAGGTCTCACCGTGGAAGGGTTTAATACGATTTGGAAAGCGTGGGAAACTAAATCCAAGATACATAGGGCATTTCGAGATTCTTGCCAGAATCGGCCCTGTGGCTTACAAGCTTAACCTACCGCGCGAACTTAGTAACATCCATCCAACCTTCCACGTCTCAAACTTGAAAAAGTGTCTGTCCGACGAGACTCTTGTTATTCCACTCGACGAGATCGAGATCAACGAGAGCCTCAACTTTGTGGAAGAACCAGTAGAAATCATGGACCGAGAGGTCAAACAAACAAAACAAAGTCGCATACCCATCGTGAAGGTTCGCTGGAACGCCAAACGGGGACCCGAATTCACATGGGAACGCGAAGATCAGATGAAACAAAAGTACCCTCATCTCTTTCATGTTCACTAGTATCTTTACTACTTTAAATTTCGGGACGAAATTCTCTCTAACGGGGGGATGATGTGAGAACCCGATATTTCAACTCTTTGTAACGACCAAAATGGGTTAAGTATTGTAACCACTTCTGAATAATAAAAAGTTACTTTCATAATAAAATGTATAAATAAGTTCTACTTAAATTCCTTCTATGATTAAATTTCTTTGAACCATGATCGTACGTGAAAAGAACGCCCAAATCCGACTTCATATAGCGAAGTTATGATTTTTTCAAGTTCGGCTTAGCAACAGACAGCTAAAAACTCGAATCGGTAATCGAGCGACTTTTGACCGGAATGACCTAAACGAGAATCGAAGGTCTCGACAATGGTATTCCAGCGGTAAAAAGTCTGGCAAAAACCGACATCAGATAAAGAAGTTATGAATTTTCTAAGAAATTCCTTAAACACGATGGATTTTTAATAAATAATAAAAATATAATTTTGGAATTTGCCGACGGAGTCTAAACGAAAGTTGTAGAGCGTAGTCTCACCTACGCGAGGATATAAAGACCATCGAAAACGGAGTTCGTATGAAGAAGATATGAATTTTTGAAGTTTATTAAATAAATTAATTATTTATTTAATTCAAAATTCGGATATTATCCGAAGGGGAGTCAGCATCCTCCTCCGAAGTACGCGCTGCGTACTCCTGTACGCCCCGCGTAACCGAGGGGATTGGCCTCTGATCGTCCACGTCGCGCTATCCGAAGAAACCGACCCATCCGACCCGTCCGAAGCCCCGACCCGTCCGACCCGACGTCCCATCCGACCCGCGTACCCAGCAACCCGTCCCATCCGAACCGAGGCAGTCGAGGCTTCGGTCATGCATGACATACGCGTACGCGCTGCGTACGAGCGTACGCCCCGCGTACCGAGGCAGACCAGCCTTACTATAAATAGGATGCGAGGGTTTCCAAAGAAAGGGTTCATTTCTCTTCTCTCTCTCTCAACTTTGCCTCGTTTTCTGTGTCCGTTCAAACCCGAAGCTCTGGTCTTTTTGGCTCAAGTCCTGAAGGTCGATTTTACTCCCGAGATTCCCGAGAATCCCGAGGAAAATCCGTTTCCCGAGACGAAACTATGCCCGGTTTTCCATCTCGCTATCTCCAAAACTTTCAAGTGAGTTTCATACCCCTTAATCAACCTTTTTAATTATTCTAAATACTTTTATATGCTTTCAAGGGGGGGATTACAAGTAAAACACACGAGTATTATCGTGTGTTACATAAAGAAACTCTTTTATATACTGTTATATATTCAAATCACATGCGATTTATAAACATTTAAAGGAACTTTTATATATATATATAACATATGTCACAATAGCATTTTACCTTTTAAAATAAAATGTTGTTGTAATGCATGTATAAACTAAATTGTTCTTAGATTTTTCTTGTCTATCCTAGACTCTACACCAAAAATCTATACTTTCATAAACAAGTGATTCCTTTTCTCAATATTTCTAAACAAACAAGACACGCTTTTTGGAAACTATAATAGGTATAGTTTTACGAACAGATTTCTAACTCTTATGTACTAGAATCACATATTTCAAGAAGCTCACTTTCGTATACAAGAACAAACGTAACATTTTAACAAGTAGATCTATTTTTATACCACGGATTTGTGAGACACTAACTTCATGTACGTTCGAGTACACATTTCAAGTCCTGTATTATATACCAGAATCCCTTGGAGGGGGAGCATGGTGTTTGTGTATAGATCTATACGGGCTTGACAACCCGTGCCCTGACTGTTAGCTGCAGTCCACCGTTTGGGGTGACAAACGTCATAACATTTCAACGCCTGAAGAACGTTGTGTATAGGCATTCAGAGTCAATAGTATGGTTATAAAACTCACAAGGGGTATTAAAAATGCATTGATTTACAAGGTTTTCAAACTCATTGGTTATTTTACATTTACATACATCTTTGGAAACAAACATTGGTCTTGAGTGAAGGCTACTTTTATACTAGTAGAAAATATAGGATTTTCTAAACACAAACAAACAAAGATAAAACATTTCATTTCATTCAAACATTGTCACTTAAATACTTATGAAATTCACCAGCTTAAATGCTGATCTACTCTTTCAAAATTTCTTGTATGTCCCAGGAAATCAGTAATTTCAGGTATTCATTTCGCTTTTGTTGAAGGGATGCTGCGGCGCCAGTTTAATCTCGTATTTTTGACATCATATTGTAATTGAGTTTTGAACATGTAACTTTTGACAAATGTAAACTTTCAATTATATATATGATGGTTGTATTGCTTTCTTTACTATGTATTCATTTGTTACGTTACCACATGAAGTCATCCGCCCCCGAACGTTTCCGCCGTTCAGGTTTGGGGGTGTGACAGTAAACTTCAGGAACCCTTTCGACTTTGACCCAGCAAGGGATGGCCCTTGACTGGGAAGTAAGCGAGAGAAAGAACATTTGGAATTCCAAGTGAGAGACCAAATTCTTTAGGAAACCTCACTCTGGGAACGGCTTAATACGCTTCGTAAAGCGTGGAAAGCTAAAATCCAATATAGTTAGGACCTCCAAGATTCTTACCATAATCGGTCCTACATTTCATAAACTAGACCTACTCCGCGAACTCAGTAACGTACATTTTCCCCTTCGCGTCTCGAACATGAAACAGTATCCTTCCATTAGGACTTTCGTAATCCCTCTCGACGAGATCGAGATTTACGAGATCCTTGCCTTCGTATTAGGACCGTAGTGACCAGTAACGTACATTTTCCCCTTCGCGTCTCGAACATGAAACAGTATCCTTCCATTAGGACTTTCGTAATCCCTCTCGACGAGATCGAGATTTACGAGATCCTTGCCTTCGTATTAGGACCGTAGTGACCCTCGACTGAGTGGCCAAGCGGACGAAGCAACGTCGTCGCCCATTAGTGAAGGTTCGTTGGAATACCAACTGAGAGCCCGATTTCACTTGGGAGCGCGAGAGCAAATCGACTAGGAAGTTTTCACCTAACGACTCGATCCTTTATACCTACTTCCTTCTCTAAATTCTAATTTCGGGACGAAATTCCCTTTAACAGGGGGATGATGTGACAACCCGAAATTTCCATTCTGAACAAACCATATCAAGACAATAGAGCTTAGAACAGTTTCAGTGAAATTCCAGACTTCGGGTATAAGTTTGGCAGTTTTTCAGGATTTACACTTAAGGAGATATCAGGAGAGTGGTTGTACTAGGGTTTTGTGCAACACTGTTATTCCAACACTCTATTATATTAGAGATCATTTCAGGAATAAAAATATTTTCTGCCAAAAATATCTCAGGACTATAAATAGAATTTTGAACCAAATTCATTCATTATTTGCATTTCCAACTAGAGAAAAGCCATTTTCTCTCTCACGGATCTTCGGGTTTTTATCCCAAATCGTGAGTACCTCTTTCTAGTAGTGTTAGAAAGCTTTATATGTGTTAATAACATGATTTAGAAGACTAAATCACTAGATTTAGGAGTTTACTCCCCAAGGTGTTCTTGGGCGGTAAACTCCCGAAACGAAGCCTAGACTGTCCCCCGTGATATACAACTGCCTTGGACTTGTATAGGAGTGTGTTAGGGACATGAAATCAAGCAAAAACCACCCAAGTTTGGGATTTCACGGCCCAAGAGTTTCTTAGGCCGTAAACTCAAAAATCATACTCAAAATGGTGCTTTCAAGGTACCTAAGGCCTTAGGCTTTTACCTAGACTTGTTCCCAATAAATCAAGGGCCTTAAACACATAAGAATCACCTTGCAAAGTGAGTTTATGGCCATGACATGGTTCATGGGCCGTAAACTCATTAAAGGGGCACCAAAGTGTGCCTAATGCCTTGATATGCTTTAGGTAAAAGTCTAGAACCTATCCTTCATATGCAAGAGACTTGAAAACAACAAAAACACCATTCCAAGGGAGTTTACGGCCGTAAACTCCAAAGGAAATGGCCTTGGGGCCGTAAACTCCTAAATGGAGTGTTTCTAGACCTTACACCCTTCCAACAATTTAACCACCAAGTTGGAATAATTCTAGGAATCATTTGGAACTTCAAAACACACAATACACCCATGGTTGGGAGTTTACGACCGTAAACTCAAGAGTTTACAACCGTAAACTCCATGTGTGTTGGTATATGAGGAGTAAACTCATATATGGGGTCCTTGGGAACCCTAAACACAAGTGCCTTGTCCCACAATAGCTTAGATGCAATCCTTAGGGCTTAAAACACTTATATAAAGTGTTTATATTGTCTAGGATGTCTTAACATTATCAATTAGTAATTTGAGACTAATTGAGTGCACCTATGTGTGAATATATGTTCATTAGGATCGTAGTGTGTGTACAAGTCCTCACTTGACACCTAGCAATCCTACACCGTCCAGTTCATCCGAACAACCAACAACAGGTGAGTTCATACCCCTTAACCAATGTTTTAAATGATTTTAAATGCTTTAATGGGGGGGATACAAGTAGAAAACAGTATGTTATTAAATCAATCTTATGTATTTTATAACTGTGTTTTCACTCAGTAGATTTCACATATTTCAAAAGGTGTTACATGAAATGGTTTCTATCTTAAAATACCTTGATAACAAAAGTATTAGTTTTGAAATGTTTATTAAAATGACATCAAGTCATTCTTAATTATTGTTCAAAACTCCTAGATATATTGCAAAACCATTATTTTTACCTTCTTGAATCAAACTATACTTATGCACATATGTTCATTTATATGTTAGAGATTATAGTCTTCACCCTTCAATTAGTTTCCAATACTCTTGGGTAGCAAGGGTGCATAAATCTACTTGAACAACCAATTACTTTCCAGTTAATTATCATAGGGATAGTTAGAAGATACAAACACTTATTCCTATTACAAAGAATCACACAAGAGTCAGTTCATTCATGAGTCTATACCAATACCTTACATGATACATGAGTACACTTACTTAGGATTACATGATACATGAATATGTTTACATATACTTACCTGTTACATGAACACACTTACATGAATACCATACAGGAACACTGTTACTTAGGTGCATTATCCTGTATTTACTTACCTGGATACTTGTACTTAGAACTACGAGGATGATTTATTAGTATTTACTGTGTAAATTATCTTTCCTATCCCAGTTCAATGGGAAAATTCGGCGGGACTTACCATTCCGAATCCCACTGATTAGCACCAGTGGTCGATGAACGTCTACGGATGTCTAAGGTTGTCACTTATTTAGTAGTCAGTGACGGGACTAACCATCCCTCTGTCCACTGTTGCAACAGTGGATGAGATGTGAATCTTCGGAGGATCATTAGGTTAACGATCTGTATTAAGAGATCGATATCGGGACTAACCCTCCCTCCACCCTGCTGCCGCTACAGAGGATGAGGGGACACTCTTCGGATGTTCATAGGGTCTATCTTTCGCTTCGGCGATGTCGTGTTTGTCCTGGTAACCCAAGATAATTTTGTTTTCCATGGCCAGGTCGGCCTGAAGCTTATCAAGGAGAGAGTTGACCGAAGTGAGAAGAGAAGTGTGATCAGGTTGGAACGCAGTTCGAACAGAATCAAACTTTTCTTTCTCTTCTTGAAGGGACTTGGAGAGAGAATCAACAGAAGCATTAATCTTTGCAACATTGGAGTCTTCATTGCCTTTGAATGACTCCAAGAAGATCTTTGAATTATGAACAAGTTCTATCACTTCAGTTGTTGCTTTCTTGCAGGAAGATGTGGAGGCTTCCACAGCCTTTGTAGATTTGTCGATTGAGGTTGTATATTGCTAAAGAGCAGTGTCAAGAAAAGCTTTTAAAACAACATCTAAATAAGTTGCCGGAGAAGCAAGCAGTTTGTCAAGCTTATCATTATGAATCTTCAAATGGTGCTTTGTCACCAGAGAATCATCATTATCTTCACTTGGAATCGAATAAGTCCTATAATAAGTGGAGTCAAAATCAAAGTTTTCACCTCCCAGAGTAGGCTCAGAGTCTGTTGAAGGAGATGCTAAGAGAGGTTTGGTGGTAACAGGGGTTTTAATGCCACCGATATGTGCCCCCGTATAAGATACGTTGACACTCACCGAAGGTCCAGTTGTTGTGGTTGTTGTAGCTTGATAAATGATTGGAGGTGGTAGAGGAGTGGTAGTAGTAGGTTTAGAGGTAACAGGTGGTGGAATGTGAGCAACCAAGATTGGTATTGTGGTTTGTTTTGGAGAAGGAGAAAGAGTAGGAACATCATTTTGTACCTCAGGAGTTGGTGATCGGGGAGGAGTGTTTCCCCTTGGTGAGCCTTTATGTTGAATCTCCTCTTCATCCTCGGTTGATTTCTCCTCTTCATTGGAAGTAGTAGTCATCGGTGCCTACGATCGCTTTGCCAACTTCTTGACCTTTTTCTTTTTGGGAGCCGAAGGTGCAACTTTATCAGCCTTACGCTTTTTAGGAGATGAGGGACCTTCAGTCTTGGCTTTCTTAGACTCCGGTTTCTTCCCCCTCTTGGCAGGTTTATCAGCAACCTCAAAAGCACTCTGCATCTCAGGAGTGACTTGGCGTGGACTCGAAGGTGTCAATTTCCTATAATCGGCCATGACCTTACTTGCACTAGAGACACATCGACTCATCGATTCAGGAATAGAACCGATATACATGAACTTTGTACGGTCAGAAAAAATAATTTTGGTCGTGTGAAAAGAGGCAACAGAAGACAACAGAGCATCCGCCATGACAGGAATCCAAAAAGTCTCAATGGCTCTACGAGTGACTATTGTCCAGAAACGACCGCATGAAATCTCAGAATGTTTAGATGAGGAGTTGAGGCTCTGCACCAGTTATGACCAGATTAATGAACCATAATCCAAATGGATTGCATTGTAGAGACCATAAAGAATGGTCATGAAACCTTTACTTGCCCCATCTGACCCTGCAACCCTTTCTGCTAACCCCTTGTAGATATGTGTGAACAGATCATTCCGTTGAGGTGGTAAACAAGATTTTTTGAATTTCGTCACCGTAGTAAGAACGTCTGTATACTATGTCATACAACATCGAAAACAACTGAGTGGTTGTGATGAAATCTGGAGAGATAACAGAAGCATCTGTAGCAAGCCCTAATAGTGAACAGAAGCGTGTTTTGGATATAGATGTCTTGTGATTAAAGATGTCGAATAAGATCCGTTCCTAGTCTTTGTTATAGGAAGCAGTGGAATAGACCTATGATAGAAGGGACATGGGAACTAATTCGACTTGCGTGAGAGCAATCACCAATGGAGAATACCTGAGACACTCTACAACGTGAAGCATGTACGAATCATAAATGAAAGAATTCAGTTGAATGACCAGATTCTAATTGGGTTTTATCGTAAGGAAAGATGATGAAGTTGTTTAATCTTGAAGAGAGGATGATTCTGCCATTGTTGTAGTGAAGAAGAAGATGAACAGTTGTAAGTCGCCTATTGTATTCGAGAGAGAGGTTGAAGAAGGTAAGGAGGTATAGTAGGTGTGATAATCCCCTTTTATACCAATGCCATGAGAGAGAAAGTATCCGCTGTGATGATGATACGATCTCTGAAATGGTGCCTGAAAAAGCGCGATTTCACAGCTTGGTTTCCCTTGCTATACGTCAGCAGGCGTGCGTTTTGGAACCGTTTCAAATTCACGCGCCCAATACAAATTCGTTTCCTCTTATTCATGTGGAATTCTTATCCAATTACCGTCTCTTCAATTTTGAAAATGCTTCAAATTCAAATACAAGCAGCTACAAATGTGACTCATATGTTCTTTTCATGTTAAGCAACCTTCGCTCCTCCATAAGAAAGTGAACTACCATATATGTTAGAACTGAAAGCACAAATCTGAAAAGTGCCATTAGTACCACAAACAAAAGTTTGGAAAATCATAAAGATCTTCGTGCAAGAGTGTGCCAAAGAAAAAGAAATAAAGCAAGATGTGTGTGGGATAAAAGTGATTTCCTTGAAGACATGAAACGAATGATCGGGCACGAATCTCTTCCTTCAAAGTCAAGAGAGACTGAGAAGTGTCTGTGTGGTTTCCCGTGAAATACGATCAAATGTTTGTTAAGAAACATTGAAAGGCGTCTTTTCAAGTATAGGCTTTAGTGGGTGGTCAATCTTCATCCGAACATCGATACTTAAGATAAGACCGAGAGTATGAAAAAGTACTTGTGAGACCGATGTGGCCTGTTGAACAAGTAGGTTTGATAAGATATATAGTGAGTGGGTGATTATGAGAAATCTCAAAAACAAAAATGAAACTGGATCTTATGGGAAGAAACGTCTGAGTTTTAGACAATTTCATAAAGACCACTCAAAAATAAAAGAGATTTCTTCGAGGTAACAAGTAATAGCTTGAACATTTTGGTGTTCACCGTCAATTCACACAAGCTGTTGGATTTTGGGTCCCACTCAGCATGTGGTGAATGTATCTAAGATCATCAACACAAATGTTGTGTAACCCTAAACCTCAGTGGTAATTGCTGAGAGTCTCAAGGGTTACGATGGTGGAGCGAAACGTGATGGGGAAAAATGAGGTGGTTAAAGAGCCGAAAGTACCTCTGCTAATTAAGAATAACAAAGCAGAAAACTCTTAACTTGCTGTGAGAAGAGTAAGGTAGATCGTGACTTGAGTGAGTTTAGCAGCCTAATTGGGAAGAAACGATAGGTATCGATCGAATCATGAAGGCTTCACTCAGAGTCTAGGAGGCTTCGGTCTACATACAATAGCATGCTGTGACAACCCGAAATTTCCATTCTGAACAAACCATATCAAGACAATAGAGCTTAGAACAGTTTCAGTGAAATTCCAGACTTCGGGTATAAGTTTGGCAGTTTTTCAGGATTTACACTTAAGGAGATATTAGGAGAGTGGTTGTACTAGGGTTTTGTGCAACACTGTTATTCCAACACTCTATTATATTAGAGATCATTTCAGGAATAAAAATATTTTCTGCCAAAAATATCTCAGGACTATAAATAGAATTT
Source organism: Lactuca serriola (assembly GCF_051521515.1). Classification (NCBI taxonomy): domain Eukaryota; kingdom Viridiplantae; phylum Streptophyta; class Magnoliopsida; order Asterales; family Asteraceae; genus Lactuca; species Lactuca serriola. The sequence goes on from NC_136414.1 coordinate 120,912,748, forward strand.
TGAACCAAATTCATTCATTATTCGCATTTCCAACTAGAGAAAAGCCATTTTCTCTCTCACAGATCTTCGGGTTTTTATCCCAAATCGTGAGTACCTCTTTCTAGTAGTGTTAGAAAGATTTATATGTGTTAATAACATGATTTAGAAGGCTAAATCACTAGATTTAGGAGTTTACTCCCCAAGGTGTTCTTGGGCGGTAAACTCCCGAAACGAAGCCTAGACTGTCCCCCGTGATATACAACTTCCTTGGACTTGTATAGGAGTGTGGTAGGGACATGAAATCAAGCAAAAACCACCCAAGTTTGGGAGTTCACGGCCCAAGAGTTTCTTAGGCCGTAAACTCGAAAATCATACTCAAAATGGTGCTTTCAAGGCACCTAAGGCCTTAGGCTTTTACCTAGACTTGTTCCCAATAAATCAAGGGCCTTAAACACATAAGAATCACCTTGCAAAGTGATTTTACGACCATGACATGGTTCATGGTCCGTAAACTCATTAAAGGGGCACCAAAGTGTGCCTAATGCCTTGATATGCTTTAGGTAAAAGTCTAGAACCTATCCTTCATATAAAAGAGACTTGAAAACAACAAAAACACCATTCCAAGGGAGTTTACGGCCGTAAACTCCAAAGGAAATGGCCTTGGGGCCGTAAACTCCTAAATGGAGTGTTTCTAGACCTTAAACCCTTCCAACAATTTAACCACCAAGTTGGAATAATTCTAGGAATCATTTGGAACTTCAAAACACACAATACACCCATGCTTGGGAGTTTACGGCCGTAAAATCAAGAGTTTACAACCGTAAACTCCATGTGTGTTGGTATATGAGGAGTAAACTTATATATGGGGTCCTTTGGAACCCTAAACACAAGTGCCTTGTCCCACAATAGCTTAGATGCAATCCTTAGGGCTTAAAACACTTATATAAAGTGTTTATTTTGTCTAGGATGTCTTCACATTATCAATTAGTAATTTGAGACTAATTGAGTGCACCTATGTGTGAATATATGTTCATTAGGATCATAGTGTGTGTACAAGTCCTCACTTGACACCTAGCAATCCTACACCGTCTAATTCATCCGAACTACCAACAACAGGTGAGTTCATACCCCTTAACCAATGTTTTAAATGATTTTAAATGCTTTAATGGGGGGGATACAAGTAGAAAACAGTATGTTATTAAATCAATCTTATGTATTTTATAACTGTGTTTTCACTCAGTAGATTTCACATATTTCAAAAGGTGTTACATGAAATGGTTTCTATCTTAAAATACCTTGATAACAAAAGTATTAGTTTTGAAATGTTTATTAAAATGACATCAAGTCATTCTTAATTATTGTTCAAAACTCCTAGATATATTGCAAAACCATTATTTTTACCTTCTTGAATCAAACTATACTTATGCACATATGTTCATTTATATGTTAGAGATTATAGTCTTCACCCTTCAATTAGTTTCCAATACTCTTGGGTAGCAAGGGTGCATAAATCTACTTGAACAACCAATTACTTTCCAGTTAATTATCATAGGGATAGTTAGAAGATACAAACACTTATTCCTATTACAAAGAATCACACAAGAGTCAGTTCATTCATGAGTCTATACCAATACCTTACATGATACATGAGTACACTTACTTAGGATTACATGATACATGAATATGTTTACATATACTTACCTGTTACATGAACACACTTACATGAATACCATACAGGAACACTGTTACTTAGGTGCATTATCCTGTATTTACTTACCTGGATACTTGTACTTAGAACTACGAGGATGATTTATTAGTATTTACTGTGTAAATTATCTTTCCTATCCCAGTTCAATGGGAAAATTCGGCGGGACTTACCATTCCGAATCCCACTGATTAGCACCAGTGGTCGATGAACGTCTACGGATGTCTAATGTTGTCACTTATTTAGTAGTCAGTGACGGGACTAACCATCCCTCTGTCCACTGTTGCAACAGTGGATGAGATGTGAATCTTCGGAGGATCATTAGGTTAACGATCTGTATTAAGAGATCGATATCGGGACTAACCCTCCCTCCACCCTGCTGCCGCTACAGAGGATGAGGGGACACTCTTCGGATGTTCATAGGGTCTATCTTTCGCTTCGGCGATGTCGTGTTTGTCCTGGTAACCCAAGATAATAACACTTACGTGATTATATTTTTCCTGTTTACTTTATTTTGTGATATTTTCACATAAACGAGGAGTTAGACTAGGTACGAGTACTAGTCAATAGAAAGGAAAAGCTATCATATTACTTACAAAACATTCGGGTCTTGGTAGAAGACTACCTAGTCATTACAAAACATTCGGGTCTTGGTAGAAGACTACCTAGTCATAACAAAACATTCGGGTCTTGGTAGAAGACTGCATAGTCATAACAAAACATTAGGGTCTTGGTAGAAGACTACATAGTCATAACAAAATATTAGGGTCTTGGTAGAAGACTATCATATCACTTTCCTATTTTACTTTATTTTGTGATATATTCACATAAACGATGAGTTAGACTAAGTACTCTTAGTACTAGTCGATAGAAAGGAAAAACTATCATTTTACTTACAAAACGTTTAGGTCTTGGTAGAAGACTATCATATCATTTTCCTATGTTACTTTATTGTGTGATATATTCACATAAACGATGAGTTAGACTAAGTACTCTTAGTACTAGTCAATAGAAAGGAAAAACTATCATTTTACTTACAAAACGTTTAGGTCTTGGTAGAAGATTATCATATCATTTTCATATGTTACTTTATTTTGTGATATATTCACATAAACGATGAGTTAGACTAAGTACTCTTAGTACTAGTCAATAGAAAGGAAAACCTATCATTTTACTTTGTCATAACAAAACATTCGGGTCTTGGTAGAAGACCACATTTCATACTTATATCAACTGTTCTATTTAAGGATTTATACGACATTCTTAACAACATTCCAAAACAGGACAATAACACATAAATACATATGAATTCACCAGCTTTAAAGCTGATACTCGCTTTCAAAATAACTTATATTCTCAGGTCATCAGTTAGACAGGTGCGATGGCCATGTTTTTGGAGAAGATGGAGCACAGACAAGACTCGCCTTATTTTGATTATTTATTTTATTGTCGTACATTATGAAAGAACACACATGTATTAAAACTCTACTTATAATGCAATGGATGATGTTGTTGCTTGTTTATTATATTACACTGTTGTGATACTGTATATGACGTCCTCCACCCCTGAACGTTTCCGCCGTTCGTGGTTTTGGGGTGTGACACATGCTTCTAGGGACACTTAACTAGTACAAAGATAAGAGTGTTATACCTATCCTGGCTCCAATTGGAATTGAGATAGCATCTGTGGTCATCAAACAAAAAAAAACAAAATGAAACACAAAAGAAAATATTTTTGAAGTTTTGAATTTTTCTGAAAAAGAATATAAACAGAAAATAAAATATTTTGGAGTTTTTGGATTTAAAATAAAAGAGAAATAAAAGGTAAGCAAAAAGATAGACAAGATATACAAAACATACAACCGAAACCAACCTTCATAAAGATGAAGCGAAATGGGTCGAGCGTTCGATTCATTTCGGTCCCTGGAAATTCTGGAACCGAAAGAGACCAAGCGTTCGCTCTATTTCGCTTCTCCAATTTTTAGTGAAAAAGAAGGGGTTTCGGTACCGACTCAGCTTCCATCATACCCAAACCCTGTAGAGTTTTACTAAAGCTTGCTTCTAGTAAGGCCTTAGTGAAGATGTCAGCCAGTTGATCTGAGGACCGAATGAAGTGAACTTCAACGTTACCATCTTCCACATGGTTCTTTATAAAGTGGCATCTTAGTGCAATATGTTTAGTCTTCGAGTGTTGCACTGGATTGTGGCATATTCGAATCACACTTTATGAGTCACAGTAGAGAGGAATCTTCTTCATGCTTAAGCCATAGTCTCTAAGTTGGCTTTGTATCCATATGATTTGTGATGTACACGATGATGCAACAATGTACTCAGCTTCGGCTGTGGAAACAGACACACAAGTTTGTTTCTTTGATTTCTAGCTGACTAGTTTGCCATCGAGAAACTGGCACCCACCAGTTGTGATCTTTCAGTCTAATCGACACCCACCAAGATCAACGTCAGAAAGGCTTGAACAAAGAAATCGGATTTAGCAGGATACCAGAGACCGAGAGACGAGGTTCACTTCAAATACCGGAAGATGTTTTTCACTGTAACCATATGAGGTTCTCTTGGGTTAGCTTGAAACCTGGCACAATAATAGACAAAAAAACATTATGTCTGGTCTACTAGCCGTTAAATACATTAGTGACCCTATCATTTGACGATAGAGAGTCATGTCTACAGCCGATTTCTCAAGAGATGGAGTCAACTTAGTGCCAAATGCCATTGGAACCTTTACTTTGGAATATCCTGTCAGGCCGAACTTCGCCAACAGACTCTTTGTGTAAGCTTCATGATTAATGAAGATGCCTTCTTGTCCCTGTCTTATATTTAATCCAAGGAAAAAGTTAATCGGACCCATTGTGCTCATCTCAATTTTAGTCTCCATCAACTTCCTGAATTCAGCTATTAAGCTAGGATTCGTGGAGCCAAAGATGATGTCATCGATATAAATCTGAACTATCATTAAGTGACCGCCCTCTTTCTTGCGAAAGAAGGCTGGGTCAACCAAACCTTGTTTGAATTTTGACATTTTGAGAAAACGTGTTAGAGTTTCATACTAGGCTCTCGGGGCTTGCTTCAAACCATCGACTGATTTATCCAGTATATAGCAGTGATCAGGATACTTCTCATTCACAAATCCGGGTGGTTGTTCCACATATACCGTTTCTTCTAGTTCTCTATTCAAGAAAGCACATTTTACATCCATTTGGAAAACTTCGAAGTTTTTATGTGCAGCATATGCCAGAAAGATTCTCACTGATTCCAACCTTGCTACAGGAGCAAAGGTCTCTTCATACTCTATTCCTTCTTCCTGACAATATCCTTTCACCATGAGCCTCGCTTTGTTGCGAATTACGTTACCGAATCCAAGATTGGATTCCCGGACCAATCAAAAGTTCCTTTATTTATCCTTCTTTTCTGTTCTTTCTTTTCTATAACCTACCTTAGGTCTTCCCCTTCTTTATCTAACTTATTTCTAAAAACCCATTTTAAACCGACTACTGATGCATCCTGTGGTGTCAGAATCAGCCTCCAAACACGATTTCGTTCAAACTCTTCGAGTTCATCTTGCATAGCTTGCACCCAATCGAAGTGATCAAGAGCAGCATTTACCATTTTCGGTTCAGTTTTGGAGACAAACGAATTAAACATGCAGAGTTCTACTTGAGAGAATAAAGCAGCTTGATTCACCTTTAGTTGAGAGCGCGTGAGAACTCCCTCAGATGATTCACCAATGATTTGAGTTTTAGGATGATCCTTTGTCCATTTAATGAGAGGAGGGTAATTTGGATCATAGGCAGGATCCAGCTCAGCATATACTTCTACTTCAAATTCTGATTGATCTCCTTCGTCATTTGTATTCTCTTTTTCCCCCTCAAATGAAAAAGAGTATCCCATATTTTTATCAGAATCCTCCCCCTCAGTTGGACTTTCATGGGTTGAGATTTGTGATCAATTCTCCCCCTGGAAAGGCAATTTGGTTGTTGTTGGTACAGACGACCCCTCCCCTGGAATGTAGTGCTTTCTGTTGGAGGGTCATTGGAAGTTGGATGATCACCTGATACAGGAGGTTTGCTTTTCATGTCTTTAGTAGCTTCGTCGATGATCTCCTTTAAGGTATCAATATTGTTATCTGCTGCTTTCGCTTCTGAGTGGATCGCCTTCTCTGGCTCATCAAAGAGCAACATGTACTCTTCAAACAAATTGGAAACGACAATAGAGACTTGATCTGATTCCAGAAAGATTTCCTCCATTGGATCTTCGCTTGCTTGAATCTTCTTCATGTAATTATCATCAAAAGTTACATAGTAGGTTTCTTCAATTTTCCTTGAGCGTTTATTCAGAACCCTATATGCCTTTGAAGTAAGTGAATAACCAAGAAATATCCCTTCATCTGCCTTTACATCAAACTTGTTTCGGTTCTCTTTGGAGTTGAAAATAAAGCATCTTGAACCGAACACATGGAAAAACTTTACATTGGGCTTGCGATTATTCAAAATCTCGTATGGAGTGATGGAAAATAACTCGTTGAGGAAGGACCGGTTCTGTGTGTAACAAGCAGCAGCTATAGCATCAGCCCAGAAGTATAGTGGAAGAGAAGTGAAACTCAACATGGTTCGAGCGGCTTCACATAATGAACGGTTTCGCCTTTCACATGTTTATTTTTGAACTCTAGATCATTATTGTCACACCCCAAAACCGATAACAGCGGAATACGTTTCGGGGTGGATGACGTAGCGAACAGTATCATCACAATTGCATAATAGTAGAAACAAGAAACATACAACCATGGCATTACATAGTGAATTTAATTACAAGTGTGTTTTGTAATGTTTAACAATCACCCAAAAGTAAATCAAAAATAAGAGATGGGTCTTGTGTGCTCCACCTTCTCCAAAAATGATGCGCCTGTACCTGTCTATCTTTGACCTGAAGATACAAGTTATTTTGAAAACGATTATCAGCATAAAGCTGGTGAGTTCATAAGAGTTTAGTGTGAGTTTTTGTATACAAAGCATTAGTGCTCAAAATGTATCATTTAAGTTCATAAGTAGTAGAAACTTAGAAAATCCCCTATTTTCCAGAAAATACATTGTAAGTGACAATCTGTGAAAAGTATGCATTCTTTATTTCTTTGAAACAGTTTACTGTAAAAGTATATTGGCAAATATCCAATAACAAATGTGATAGAATAAGTTCAGCCTGTGATCAATGATAGAGGTGCAAGCTTCCTTTAGTGATAGATACTTACTTACTTCGGGATGCAGTTTAGCATTTAGTGTAGTATTTTAGAGTAGTTGTAGTGTATCCCTTGTATATTACTAATAGTGAGGATAATAGAGGATCCCATGACCTTCCCGGTCATGCACAGTATAGTGAAGTAGTGGCATCCCTGGGCCTGCACGGCACGGACTGAAATTAACAGTCGGGATGTAATAGCATCTGCCCCGTATAGATCTATACATGTAGAGTCGTCTCCCTGTTGGAAAACTTCGGGCGTAGTGGATAGCGAATAGAGTATCTCGTAGTGGGTTAGTGTATTATTGTTTGTTTAGTGTTTTCTCTATTTTTATAGTGTAGCAATCTTTTAGTATTGATCATAGTGTGTTCTCTTACTAGTGTATCGTCTATTAATAGTGAGTATTACTGTGTAGATAGAAATGACTTTAGCGAGTAGTAGCTGTAGCAACCGTAACTATACCTATTATAGTTATCTTAGTGAGGGCGGTTCTTGGCATGTTAGTGACTTTAGTATTAAGTGAAAGCAGTAATATTCGTATCCCACACTGATATACAGATTATATAACTAAGAAATCAACGACAGTCGGACAGATAACTACTACCCTAAGCCCATAATCAAACAAGAACAGGAAATAAGGCGAGATATCGGTCCTAAGTCCTCCAAGTCTTACTTATATAAATATATCAGAGTGGTTACATTTTATAAGTAAATTGATTAAATAAAAGTATTTTTCCAAAAGAACATTTAAAATCTGATTCATTGTTTAAAAATAGTTTGAAAAGGGTAAAACCCGTTTATAAAGCATAGGGTCAAATCACATGTGATTTGAACTAAAGGTAGTGAATCACATGTGATTAATCCTTGTAACGCGGAAATCGTTCTGTAAAACTTTACATAAACATTTATAAGCAACCTGTATCTCCCCCCTAAAACATTTAAAACATTTGAAAGGTTCATTAAGGGGTATGAACTCACCTGAAATCGCGGAAATCGGGTGAATCGGGTAAATCGGGTAAAAGTGTCGATGGAGCGTTTGGTACCAAATAACCACTTGAGCACCTTTTAGGACCCTAATGTCATATGAAATATGTATTTTACAAGAAGTTAATCATCTTATGCTTTACATTATAGTATTTGGACATTCTAGCATCGTTTTCAGGGTTTTTAGGCCTAGAGAGGGTTCCCAGGAGTGGTACAAGGCCATGAATGATTTACGGGAGGGTCCATGAGTTCACTCTCTTAGAGTTTATGGCCCAAAGGCCATCCTTTGGGAGTTTACGGCCGTAAGCCCCCTAGGCTTGGCCGTAAACTCACATGGCACTCCAAAATGTATGTTTAGGGCCTTATCTCACTTCCTTAATTTAATGGTATGTGTTTTGGACTAAGAGGGAGGGATTAAACATCATAATTTGTGACATTTTTGGGGAGTTTACGGCCAAGACTTGTTCTTGGGCCGTAAACTCAAATAAACCCTTCAAAATGTATGTTCTAATGGTACAACATGGTCTCATATGCCTTAGATAAATCCTAGAAGGCCCTATAGTGAGTTTGGAACAATTTGGCATGAATTTTTGGGGAGTTTACGGCCCAAGAACATCCTTGGCCGTAAACTCTTCATTTGGTATCAAAATGAGATGTTTAATGGTACAACACACCTCCAAAGGCCTTAGCTAAATTCCTTACATGCATTTGAGTGGTTTAGGGACTTGTTTGACACAACTTTTTGGGTGTTTACGGCCCAAGCTCAAGCTAGGCCGTAAACTCCTCATTTTGTCCTCAAATGGAGTTGTTTGATGCATTTAAGTGTTCCTTGGAGTCAAGTCTAATTTACCAAACATCCTAGAAGTGTTTTTGGGGCTTTAAACATAGATTTATGGGGTGTTTGAGGTGTTTACGGCCTAAGCACAAGCTTGGGCCGTAAACTCCTTTTTACATGTCAAATCCTTGTGTTTTAGTGTCCAAACTCTTCTAGATATATGCCTTAATTAGTATACTAGCTTAAAGGAAGGAAAAACATGGTCTTTGGCATGATTTTGGGGGTTTACGGCCTAAGGAGCTTCTTAGGCCGTAAACTCCTTTATAGTCCTTGATTTCTATGATTTTGGCCACTAAATTCAATGAAGCATGACTAGATTAAGATAGAGGATGAGTACTTACGTTTGGAAGTCGGAAATTAGCGGAATTGGGGTCGATTTCCGGTCTAGAGAGAGAAAGTAGAGAGAGAGTGGGTGTGTGGTAAAAGAGTATTCAAATGTTGTGCACCCCCATTTCATATGCCTCGGGTTTCGCACCCGATACACGGCTACCCGATGTTTAAAGTTAACTGGGTTAAAACTTTTTACCCGGGTGAAGTGGTTGAAAAAGTAATACAACTCTATTAGGTTAAACGGGGTTAACACACACGAGTTATATTTCTTGTGATGATATTAAGACATGCATATCATTAGATATTCGGGTATTGACGATTCCAAGTATTACATAAAATGATGTATAGCGATGTATTCCGTTAGTGAAAATAGGATTTGTAACGGGAATAGATTTGGGGTTGTCACAATTATCGCTTCTTATGTTTCTTACCACCTTTCGCAGCTGCAATTCCATTTGCTTGATAAAAACCTTCAGCTTGGGAGTCCCCTCTGATTTCTATTTAAGAAACCAAGCCCAGGTGAAGCGTGAAAAATCATCTACAATTACAAGTATAAACTTACTACCACTGATGCTTTCGATAGCTGAAGGGACACATAGATCGATGTGTAGTAGTTCAAGCGGTTCGATGATCTTTGTATTGATACGAGAAGGGTGACTCTTTCGGCTTTGCTTGCCCATCTCGCATGTTGTGCACAAATGTTCCTAGTCAAATTTGAGAACAGGAAGTCCACGAACGTGATCCCCAAGCACCAGTTTATTAATATATTTGAAGTTCAGGTGCGAGAGTCTTCGGTGCCACAACCAACTTTCATCTGAGTTCGCCTTTCTCAGCAGGCATACAGCTGGCTTTCCTCTTATTGGGTTGAGATTCAGAGGATACATCTCGCCTTTGCGCATGGATTTCAATAGAACTTTCTTAGTTTTCTTCTCAATGATCTCTAAACCCTTGTCATCGAACGAAACCTTTAATCCAGTTCCCACAACTACTTGAGAGACGCTGATTAAATTATGTTGCAATCCTTCCACGTAAGCTACTTTACGAATCGAAAATCCGCCGTTTGTAATCATCTCATATCCTTTGATCGTGCCATATGAGTGTTTCCATATTTTACACATCCACCATCCTTAAGGGATCGAAACTCCCTAAGCTCTTCCCTCATTCCTGTCATGTGACGAGAGCAGCCACTGTCAATATACCATTCGTTGTCAAACTGCTTGTCACTGATAACCTGCAAAGATTAAGCAGATTTAGGAACCCAAAGTCTCTTGGGCCCTGGTGAGTCTTTTACAGAATATGGAATTGCAACAGAAAGATCAACCAAATATGTTCTTTTTATTAATGTGGTTTCATCTTTTCGTTTGATGGTGTAAACTTTGATTTTATTTTTATCTTGCTTCAATTGGGGTGTGTTATTGTTAGTTGGTTTTTCAGTTAAGTTTTTCTTTAGATCCCTAAGGTTAGTTGACTTTTTCTTAACTTGAGCTTCATTATTAGAGACGAGCTTTCCCTATCCTTTGATATCCTTCACCAGGTTTGGTTTTGGTTGGGAGTGAGGAGAATGGAATTTAGGACCGAAACTTGACTTTCGGTTCTTGGCGTAGTAAGAGTTGGGACTAAAACTTCCTTTTCGGTTTGTCTAACTACATGTTTGGTAATGCTTGCATGAAGGAGATTTTTCCCTTGATTTGTCATTTGCTTTGGGATTGGACGCCTTTTTAGAGTGAACATAATTAGGGTTTTGGGACTGCCAAAACTGTTTTCTCTCATTGAGATTCTTCTTGTATCTCTTGTTCCTCTGCATTTTTTGTTCAACGGGTTGCTCTTGATTCTTGTGAATGTTCGCTCTAGGTTTCGGTTTTTCTTTGTAAGCTTTGGTTGTAGTTGAAGACACACTGGATTCTTTCATTAGTTCGTTTGGTATCACTTCCACACTGCTTGAGCTTGGTTTATCGAAACTTGAAGGATTATTGATAGGTTCAGCTACGTATCTTCCTTTCACCCTCCATGAAGTTCGCTCCGATAGACAAACTGTTTCGTATGCATTGTCAATTGGAGCGGACCAGAAGAAATTATCGCAACCTTCAGCATTATCTTTATCTACCATGGATACCAATTCTACCGTTTGTTTCTTTGTTACTCCTTTAACGGCATATACTTGGTTCGACACTATTTTCACCTTTTAATAGACAACCGCCTTTTCTTTGAGGATCTTGGATTTGTCCTTAGATAAGCGAGCGAACTCAACAGAATTTTCAAGAATGAGTAGTTTCGCTAACTCAGGTTCGCTCTTAACACTACAAATAAAAAGACATTTAGTGGCATAGAAAAAGTGCCACTAAACACCCCACTGGCAATCAGCGGCACAAAAAAAAGTGCCACTAAAGACCTTTAGTGGCACTTTTTGGTTGTACCGCTGCAACCTAATTGGGTTTTAGTGGCACTTTCGATTATGCCACTAAAGCACTTGTAGGTTTTAGTGTCACTATTTTTATCTCACTATTTAACTACAAAAATAATTATTATTTTCATGCTTTTAATGACATTTTTAATAGAAAAAATTATATTAATAAAATAAATATATTTTTACATTTTAAATGAAATATAAAACAACAATAAGACAACTAAGATAATAAATGTAAAACACAACATCTTACTTAAATTTAACCTTTTCTTATAACAATATTCTCAATAACTAAAACACAAATGTCTTGAAAAAATAATAAGTCTAAATCATGCTAGTACTCAAAACATAATGTTCCTAACTTCAAGACCAGCATCGCTAGAAAAATCAAATGGATTGCGAGATTTTGTATCAAGTCATGTGATTGTGCTCCATCCTGAAGAAATCAAATATAAAAAATTAATAATAATAATAATAATAATAATAATAATAATAATAATAGTAATAATAATAATAATAATAATAATAATAATAATAATAATAATAATAAACAAGAGGTGCCCCAACTATAGCAAGGCAAAATCAGGAAGCAACCAAAAGTCAAACTATTGTAAGGGCTAAAGAGAGAAAACATAAACCAAAACAGGGGTAAAATGGTCCAGAACACAATAAATCATGCATTTATGCAAAATTTTCAAGTCAAAAACTTACAAATGGCCGAAAAGTCACCCTCAAATGTAACAATTGTCAACTTCTTCGTGACAATTTTCACACTTCGTGGCGTTTTCTTGATCTTCCAAATACACCTACTAGTGTTGTTGGATTTGAGTTTAATTTAACTACAATGGATCATGAACGTGAACATCATATGAGTTTTGTGAGTGAGATTTTGAAGAATGGAAGCGGAAATAATGGGAATCAAAGGTGGAGTTCCTCAGTTCGAAGCAAAATCCGTTCTTAAGAAGTAAGAACACTTCACGCGCATAAAAAAGTCATCAGATGGAAATAAATCTGTGAGTGTTCTTATGATTTTGAATACACATGTAGATCAAAATGTAATTAGGGGCACTATTACGAAAAATCAGCATAGAGCGGAGAGCTAATTACCTGGGAATCGAAACATAAACTTGAGACTTATATCTATGCAAATCGAGCGATGGACATCAATGGATAACGTCGATTTGGAGTCTCGAGTCAGGTTGACGGGATGTAGATGACAATTAGGGTTTAGGGAATGTGTGGGAGACGATAGGAAACGACAGGAAGTAATTTGATGGGTATGAGAGATTAGGGATCTATGAAGTTAAAGAAGGGAAAAAAATTATAGGAGGGAACTAAAATATAGGCGGGTTTGGAATTAAAATATAGCGGGGTTTTGTAAATTTTGGAGGAAATATTTTCCCACTAGCAACAAAAGAGGGGGGTTTTCTAATTTTGAAGAAAATTATAGTGGCACCAACAAAAGTGCCATTAAAGGTTTGTTATAATGGCACAAAAGCAAAGTGCCACTAAAATTTTGTGCCACTAAATGTAATTTTATTTGTAGTGTAAGAAATTCTGAACAATCGACCTCGTCTTCTACTGATATTTTGGCTCATCTCACTGTCATCATCAAATTTAGAAGTGGTTTCTAAATTCATTTTATGTTCTGAACTTAATTTGGTATTTGATGAGTGAAACTTTTGTATGGTCTCGGTCTTGATTTTTAATTTGTCATTTTCGTCCAGTAAATTCCTAAGAATGCATTTATGTTCTTTGGATTCAATAAAGGTCTCAATTTTTTCTAGTCCATATTTCTAAGTTTCTGAAACCTCATCTGATGACACAATGGATTCACATTCAGCAATGAATTCGTCTTCCTTGAATTCAAGGAAGGGCAAAATCATTTTGTGAATCTTCCTACCAATCTCACAGTCTAAATGCAACTGAGTGATGTTTGTGTATAAACGTTTAGCTATTAAACAAAAAACATTACTTTGTTTTAAAAACTTCAAATTGTCACGTTGTAAATAAATAAGTTCATCTCTAGCCCTAACTAACTCTGTTTCCTTCAGCTCTATCCACATCCTTCTTTCCTTACTCTTGGAAGTTACCCCGCTGAGTTGATCAATTAGGTTATTATTCGCTAGGCGTGTTTGCATTAGACTACCACTTAAGTTAGAAAACTTAAATTTTAATTCGTTTAATTCTGTTTCATAGTTTGTAACAAGTATTTTATGTGATTCTAGGATAGATTATACCTTCTAGATCAACTGATCGCAATCGCTGATCTTTTCACTTACAGGCTTGGCAGTGAAACATTTGTCTTCCTTAAGCTTCGCTTCCTCATGCTTACCTTCGGTTGTATATCCTCTCGTTTGTGACACTCCATCTGTCACCATTAAGCATCTCCCAGACGACTTAGTAACTCCTTCTCTCGCCACATAAGCTCATCCATGCGAGGGTCTACGTACCTCTTCATCTTCATAGTCTATAGACCAGACTTCTACTCCACCAAACTCATCATCAATAACATGTTCCTGCACAATTAAAGTATTCATAGAAATGTTAGTTGCTTTCTTCTTCTTTTTCTCCTCCAACTTTCGCATGTGGTAAGCTTTGTCATATTCATCATCCTTTTTCTCAGACATCTTTATCAGCATGCAATCCTTAGCAAAGTGGTTCTTGTCGTGACAGTAGTTGCAGTCATATCCTGAATCTCCCACAAGCTTGCTCTCTTTCTTCTCATCGTCCTTCTGAGTAGTGTTCTTGCTCTCCTCTTTCGTCTTTTCAGAGTTATAGCTTCCCCGCCAGTTTCGGTTCTTGTTGACGGGGAACTTCTTCCGAGCAAACTTCTTTGGGTTTGTAACCATCATTGCATATTCTTCATTAGTCAGATCGCACTCTGACATATTAGATTCTTCCTCTTCGTCTGCCACACTCTTGCTCTTAGAAACAAGGGCCAGAGAACCCACACCCGAAACTACCTTCGCTTCTCTACTCACCACGTTTTCATGAGATTTGAGTATACCTATTAGTTTCGCCAGAGAGTAGGACTTAAATTGCTCATGTGCCTTCACAGTCAAGACCACTACCATCCATTCGGGTCTTAAGCCATTCATTAATGTGACCTTTTGTTCGATCACCTTCCTTTCAATACCATGCTTCATCATCTTGCTAAGCAAATGGTTGAAACGATCGAATGTATGAATGAGTTTCTCTTCCTGGTTTTTGTTCGAAAGCACCGAACTTAGAGAGCAATAGCGTTTGGATCGAGTGCTCAAGATCTTCATCAGTTGAATATAATTCTTTCAACCTATCCCATATTTCTTTAGCTGTAGTGCATAGACTTACTAAACAGAAAGTATCAGCTTGCAAAGCGAATCTGGTCATTCTCATGGCTTTAACGTTGCATAACACCTTGTCTTTCTCGTCTTGAGGGATATTTTCTACTTCTATCAAGACTTGATTGTACTCCTTTTGAGTCTTGATAGTTCTATTCGTTCCAGAGTGAACAAACGGACCCAATGTTATCACCACCCAGATAAGATAGCCATTATCTTTAGATCCAACGATGTAGTCTTCGAAGTGGTGCGTCCACACTTTATAATCTTGAGTATAGAGAATGGGAATCCTGGTAGTGGATCCAATGCTGTTGGAGACGTTGATGGGATTGGATTGAGAGTCGTCGTGAGACATGATGAACAACTTCTTCTTTTAATCTGCTTGAATCAAACTTGTAAAGTTGAAACTAGGGTTTTATGGAACACTAGATACACCGTCAACAAGAGGAAGACGACTTCTATATATTCGATAAAAATGGAAACCCTAAAAGATTATTCAAATAGAAGAGATGTGTATTAATTACACAGTCTCCTTCTCTGATACCAATTGTTGAGATTATTGCATTAGTAGATCAATATATTCTAATCAGATAAACAAGAATGAAGTAATCAAAGAACACAAGAATGGATCAAAAGATGTCGAATGATTAATATCTCACACCTCAAAAGAGCTCGATGAAGAACTTCGACTATAGAGGTGTGCTTCGGATTACAATGCAAAATATATTAATGAGAACCTTAACTTTAAATCTATACATGCATGCATAATATATATGCTAACCCTAATGCTTAAACCTCGGTTGGACAGGCCCAAACCGAGTAATTAAAATATTAACATTAAGCCAATATGACGCAACACTCTAGACCCAACACAAAGATTGGTTGCTCGTGGACAGTTGGAAGTATAGTGTAAATTTTGGAAGGACCATATTGACATATTCTGAAAAGAGGCAACTCTTGTTCAGAAGTGATAGTTAAAACGGGAATATGGAAATGCTTCCATAAGTGGAAATTATTCTTTAAATCTGTGTAAGATTAGAAAACTTAATGCAAGAAGGATGTTCAAAGGAATGTACTTTAAATGCGAGACTTCATGGAATTGCTCTCCATTGGAATACTTTGTAATGTCTGTTGCCAAGTCTCTGTGACTTTTATGCATAGTCATTACAATAGGATCGTTGCATATACGTTTTGAATCTAACAGATTAAAGTAAATGGCAAGAATTTGGTATTCTTACATTTACGGTAATGATTTGGAACTGTGAAATGAGTTTCATTGAAGATGTGTTCAATTGATCTATTTCACAAAGAAAAGAACATAGGCAAACATAGTATGCATGCTTGGAGCATGGCAAAACTGTTGTTTTAATTCAACTATTAAGTTGATTAATCGAAACATTATACAATGAATAATGTGCAATCAATATGGTGATTAAATAAAAGGTGTTTTATTTATATTCATAAGTTTTGAGACCATATTGGATTCGATTATTCTTGTGTTTCTCTTTGCATGTTTTGACTTCCAGAATAATAAGATTATTCAAACTATTCACAGTTGATCATACTATGGAAGTAGGTATTGAGGCAAGACTGCCATGAATCTGACTGTAGATTGTCTACGTGTTTTAGACATAACACAAGTTTGCTGCAGTGTTCATGAGTACTCCTGGAATAAGATTCGAGTATTAGATTAAACCCATGCTCATCTGAATCACTTCATGGAGTTTACCATTAGTGATTGTGAGACGATAATATCTTATATTCTTAAAACATATATGTGTGAGTTGTAGCTTACAAATCGGTTGCACATTGATGATATGTAAACGTACCAGTAACATGGTGATAGAAAACAAATTGTTGTGTGTAATTTGATGAGTAAGTACAAGCGAGCATTTGAGTCGAAGTTTTTCCATTCCTTTTGTCACACCCCAAAACCGGAACGGCGGAAACGTTCGGGGGTGGAGGACGTCATGTTTAGTATCACAAGACATGCATTATAGTAAGCGAAGAAATAAACAACCATTCATTAGAAAGAAAGTGTTTACAAAGTATGTGTTCACAAAACATAGAGTATATAAACAAATAACAAAACAAGACTTGAAGCTATACAGCTTCATCTACTAAATTCCCAGCGCGAGTACCTGTCTACTAGTTTTCTGAGAATACAAGTTATTTAAAAGAGTTGGTCAGCAATTAATCTGGTGAGTTCATAAGATTTTTGTGATGTAAGTATGTTGTAGAAAGTTGTTTGAAAAATGTAGTTGAAATGTAGTAAGTTATAAGTTCTGTTTTAGAAAAGTTCGCCTGTTCCTCTAGAAAATCCTATATTTCCTAATTTGATGAAAGTTATATAAAACTCACTATGAGTACTAGTGAGTTATAAAACTCACTACGTAAAAATGATTCTACAATCCTTCCTATGAGTACTAAATGAGTACAGGTTATATAAAACTCAGAGTAAACAAACAATCGACTGTGCGCATCTGTCCTAAGCCCACGACCAAACAAGGAACAATAAGTAAGGTGGATAGCACACATCCCATTGTTTGTTAGGTCCTTTTTGTATATAACCCTAGTGCATTCACTTGTTACTCATGGAGTTAATTGTAATAGTTCCTTTATATTTAATGAAAAGATTGTTTAAGAAAACCCTTATTTCTTATAATAAAATAGTGACCACAGCGATTACTTCTTTAATCACTTAATTTATACTGGTTATATATAATCTAATATCGAATAGGTAGTTGATTGGATGAATCTGCCCTAAGCCCACAACCAAACAAGGAACAGGAAATAAGGCGGAAAGCATGCATCCAACTACCTGTTGGGTATTAATGATATATAACCATGATGTATAAACTAAGGTATTATAGAGTCAATCACCTAAAGTCCTTTAAGTCTACATTGGTTTAATAAAATGGATTAAACCCTTTACTGGTGAGTTTCTAGCTTTGAGTACCAAAAGTTCTGTTTGAAAAGTATGCTTTGTACTAGAAGACTGTGCATTGAATTAGTGTCCTATGACTTGACCCATACCTGATACCCCTTAGGATGATTTAATGTGTACAGAACATATATATAACTAAAATCGAATATATAATAGGTTGGGTGAATCTGCTCTAAGCCCACAACCAAACAAGGAACATGAAATGAAGTGGAAGGCACACATCCTATTACCTGGCGGATCTTATTTGTATATATCTCTTGATGTATACATTAAAGAATCATAAGGTTTGCATTATGGTCCTTTTCTACTGAATGTACTAGACCCGGCTGTTCTGTTTGTCCTTTGTAAAGTATAAGTACTGTAGTATTGTATAAAGTGACTACTATTGTACTAATTGCCTTAAATTGAGTATTAAGGTATAATGTGATGGCTAGATCCCATACTAAACGCTCTCCCTGTCAAAAGATTCTGGGAACCAAACGCGACCTTTGCAATAATTACAAGCCGTGAACATCCACATTAAAATTATATGATCATGTATGCCCAATATAACTATCACCTTTTGTTTAGAACAATGCGTTAGTGATTCATTGGTATAGTTAGATCCTGTAAGTGTTCCGTGCTATAACATCTTAGTATGTTCATTCTGTTGTAGTATCTTATTATGTTCTATTTCTCGTATAGTATGTTTTGTTGTATAGTATGTAGTATGTATGAATAGTATGTACTAGTGTATTGTATGTTCTCTCTGTTATCGTGTATTGTAACTAATATGAACTGAACCCCTAAACTATACCCATTATAGTTTACTAGTATTCTACTTGAACTATTATTGAAAAGACTCATTTTACTACCAAGTTATGCTTGTACTTTAAAAACGAAGTTTTTTTAAACTAAAAAGCAACATAACTGTAAAATAGTTTTTGACATGTTTTGACTACTTATAGAAGACATAAGCAATATTTTGAACAATGTTTATAACAAATAATTACACAATTATCATTGTGTTCAACGTGTATTCCCCCCCCCCTTAAAAGCATTTAAAACAGTTAAAAGATTCATTACGGGGTATGAACTCACCTGATGTGGGTGATTCAAACAGGTATGCGTGTAAGGATGAGAAGTTCCACGAATGATGTCCCGAGACACAACAAGTCCTAAATGACATATAATGACACATATTGGTATGAATATAGTGTTTATAAACAACTATATGAAAGGAAACACCTTACGGGACTAGAAAACACTTTGACTAAGTGTTGGAATCACATGTGATTCAACAAAGGAAGTTAAAATGGCACTCACATGGGTTTACTACCATGGGTTTACGGCCCAAGGGAGTTTACGGCCGTAAACTCATGGTCAAACATGGCTAAGAGTGAGTTTGAAGGCTAGGGATGCTTTAGGGACTTTTGTTTTATACTTGCATGAGAAAGACCCACCCATACGAGACCCTTGATGAGTTTACGGCCAAGCATGGAGCTTATGGCCATAATCTCATAGACTTTATGGAATGAGGGTGGTTTAAGGTCATACAAACATCAAGGAAGAGTTCTGGGTCACTAGGTTTGCATCTTATAAGGTTTTAGGGCTCAAACATGCCCTAACACTGAGTTTACGGCCAAGGAAGATCTTGGGCCGTAAACTCATGGTGTTCTTGGGAAAAGTGCATGTTTCAAGTCTCTAAGCATGAGTCCCAACTGGATATGAAGTATAGGGTACAGTACTTACGATCTAGAAGCTTGAAATGGTTGATTTTGGCCAAGAACACTAGTCTGTGTTCTTCGTGTTCTTGGTGAAACTTGAAGATCTAAACAAACATGATTTTCATGGATGACATCAATGTATGTAGCTAGTTAATAAGATTTATCAACTAATCAAGGGATAGAATACTTACTCTTTTGAAGATCTAAGGTGAAAGTCTTGATGATACTTGAGAGGATTTGGAGGGAAAATCGGCCAAGGAAGGAAGAAATGACTAGAAATGACCCAAAGCCTTATATATGCTCTTGAGTTTACGGCCGTAAACTCATGGTCTTGTGGCCGTGAACTCATTTAGATGAGGCTAAATTTTGATTTGCTACCCTGCGGATCTAGCAGGTACTTTCTAACACTTATTCCTTAAGTTTATTAGGCTCAAAACTCCTTAGGATGACCTTTAACCGGGCTAGAACTCCGTACTAATGAGTTTGACACTCAGTTGAGTTGATTGACTAGGCTTTAAAAGTATAATTTTTTTTTCGAGCTGTCACACCTTTTACCCAATGTGGGATAAAAGCGATATCTGTGGGGGCCCTCGATGATTTAGTGATGACAAACCTACGTGCTTGGCCAAGCCTGGACTGATTTGATTTGTTCAATTAGTCAGTTTTCATAAATCGGAAATCGGGAAACAACATATGGAAAGAGAGAATGATTATAATCCATGTCTCATTCCATATGATATCTTTTAGAATGGAGGAATATATGATCCCTTATCTAATGGACGTGTCATTGACTAGGTCAGAGTTCGACAGCGGCTTTTAAGAGCTACGATTGCTAGTCGGGTTGTGGAGTCGTACTTGCAATAATAGTTATTAAACTTATCCAAGTGGGAGACTGTTGTATTAGGTGTGTAAGCCCATAACTATAATTGGTATGTACTTGACCCGAGAGTAGCATGGTCCATTTGGGTTGCCTTCACCAAAGCAATTTGATAGGATGGATTTTTGAGAAGATGTTATTTATGATTTATTAATGTATTATAAGTTCTAATATATTAACATGAAATCAAGTTATTTAATTAGTATTGATCAAGAATTAATTTGGAATTAATCCAGTGATCAAAAGAGAGTAATTAAATTAACGGGGACTAATTGTGTAAATTAGTTATATATATATATATATATATATATATATATATATATATATATATATTGTTTGGCCTTATGATACATGATGGACTATGTTTATGAAAGAATCCGTAAAGAGTTAGTCCATATGGATCATGGATCATAGATAATAAGCCCAAGGGTATGGATCAGGGTTTAACCATGACTCTTGGAATCCTACAATATATATGTCACCCTATAGCTAAACTTGGTCACTGGATATGTTCTAAGAGTTCATTTGAGCCGATTTTATGCAAGAATACTCTCTCTCAAAAAGTCGTCCTTTGTTCAATGGTGTTTGTAAACCATATAAGGCATCACATTTGAGGTGCTAAGTTCTTAAAGGCCAAAACTACAAGCTGCAACAAGAGGTAATTCTATAACTCATTTTTATGTTGTTTATGTCAATTGTATGCTAGTTGTAGGCTTTATGCTTTGGAAACATTATTGCATGTATAATTAAAGAAAACATAGATTCAAAGCATTTAGGGTTGTAGGTGCACCATAGGATGTTGTAGTATACAAATCTCATCAAACTCGAGCGTAGATCAATCTTGGAGAACCAAGATGCGCCCTGAAGCTGATCGAATAAATCGTCGATCTTCGGGAGTGGGTAACGGCTCTTCACCGTTAGCTTATTTAGCTCCCGGTAGTCAATACACATCTGATGCATCCCATCCTTTTTTTTCACAAATAATATCGGTGCTCCACATGGTGAGCTACTCGGCCGAATAAATCCATTATCTAGTAGCTCCTGCAACTACATAGACAACTCCTGCATCTCTGGAGGTGCTAGCCGATAAGGTGCTTTGGCTATTGGAGCCACACCTGGAACCAAGTCAATCCAAAACTCCACTTGCCTCTTTAGAGGCATTCCCGGAAAATCCTCCGGGAACACATTCAGGTATTCCAAAACAATCGACACATCATTAATGGTCACCTCACCCTTCTCTCGGGTATCCCTCACATAGGCCACAAACCCAAAACATCCCTGATGAAGATAACGCCTGAACCCGGCTGCTGAACAGTGAGTCGGCCCATGTTGAACACCCTCATCGTGGATCACCAACTCTCTCCCACTTGGGGTCCCAACCTGTACAAATTGAAGTCCACAATCAATTATCGCCCCATTGGGACTCAACCAATCCATCCCCACAATGACCTTGCCCTTACGCAGGGGAATCGAAACCAAGTCAATCAGATACTGCTCACTAAATAACTCCAAGGTACATCCCCAGTGAACCCCTCGATACTTGCACCGAACGGTCGTTAACAATCTCAACCTCTAGAGGATGATCCAACTCTCCTGGTGTCTTGCCAAACCTCTTGCTAAGTGCAAGAAATAGAAAAGATCGGGTGGCCCCGAATCAAATAAAACCAATGCAGGAATACCGTTCACAAGGAATGACCATAAACAACAACAAAAATATATAAAAAAGACATATAACATATATAAAAAGATAAGGAGAAAAATAAATACCAATGACCACATCGGGTGTTGCACGAGCGTCCTCGGCTGTCAGCTGAAATGCCCTGCTCCGAACAACGGGCGCCTCCACCTTGCCCTTGTGACCATGTGTAATCCTCAGAGCCACTAGAGCAGGTGCTATTACTGGTCCTCCTGATGGTAAACTCGAGCAATTTGCCTTCTTGTGGCCCCTCTGATTGCAATGGAAGCAAATCAGATTCGATCCATGGGTGGTAATCATAGCAGTACAATCCCTGCCAAAGTGCCTCGACTTGCCTCATTTATAGCAGCCTGAACTGCCCGTCCTGCAGGCTCCATCATGAGTTTTGCCACACTTGCCACATCGGCCTTGGTCCTACTGGCCCCTCGATCTATAATCAAATCCATTGGGTTTCTTTGTCGAAACCCTAGTCGTATAACCATGCTCTACCTTCCTTTTGCCCAACTCCAAATCAATCTCCTGCTCTCGGACCCTAGCTATCATGTCATCCAATATCAGACAAGCAGAAAAACTAACAAACTCCTGCATATCTGATCTTAACATATCGTCGTAACAAGTCTTCCGCATCTCCTTATATGCGGCATACTGGGGTACCAATAGAGTTTTCTCCTAGAACTTGGTGGTGATCTCCGCGATGGTCTCAGTCGTATGTCACGTATCCACGAACTCCCTCTCTAACTGTTTCACCTCAACAACTGGTGCAAACTCTGCTCTGAATCGGGTCGCAAAATCTGGCCAAGACATAGCCACAATGGCTGGGGATCCCAGAGTATAGCCAACCTCCTCCCACCAATCCCGAGCTCGCTCCCTCAGACATCCCGCAACGAATCGAACCTTCGACCCCTCAGGGAAGAAGCCCGTCATCTAGGTGCACTAAATATATGTTAGCCAATGCTTGACGACAATAGGGTCCTTCACCCCCAAAGAAATACGACGCCCTACATCCCTTGAAATCCTTGAAGGAGAGAGTATGGGCCCTAGACTGGCTAGCAGCCAGGTCGGCCCTAAAAATGTGAAGGCGATCCTCCATCAGCTCGATGATACCCTCCTTTATCGACCCAAACATGACCGAGGTCACATCAAGGATACCTCTAGCAATCTTAGAAGGAATGAAATCCCATAAACCCTCATCAAATGGTTCGGTGTTCGTACCTGAACCAGATCCAGATCCTGAACCTCCTGCTCCATGACATGTCACCGCCATACTGAAACATAACCACATAAACAATCAGTAAACATACGAAGAGGTTCATACTCTCGAGCTTCCTAGATTCATCGTGGTTTTCCTTATATCAGGTACAAAATCATGTGCTTCCAATAGTACGGGCCCAATACTACCTTCCAGACCTATTTATACCCTCCTCAAGGACTACTCTGATTCCTACAAGTCACTCTCTTCTCATCTAATACTCCTTCCCTATTACCAAGTGTCCTAAGTGCCAAGACATAATCCAGAAACTCCCTATGGTTCCTTTCCTGAAAACTCTCTGCTATCAGTTGCAAAAGGAGCTCTCACTATACCATCCAACTACTACACAAATACAACTGCATACTATCATTACTATATAATTCTTTGAACGAAAGCTCCCACACTACAACGGTTGGACTCAAACAAGAGTTGTGTAATAGAGTTAAACCAATCCTTTTAAAGCTATCTAATACAAATAATATGTAATCAAACGCATTCGTCCACTAGTCAGCTGGTACTAATAAAGTCTCCTAAAATCACAAAGCATGCAACATTCGAGCATCAAGTACTTCCAGTCAACACATAACATAAACAGGCCATCCTATCAGATAAACGGTCTCATACTAGCATGTAGATCTATAAGATCATACAATAGAGACATAAAGGCATCTCTCCTACCATATTATCATGCAATACTGAGCAGATCCTTAACCCTATTCTAGCATGCGGGTCGTAGATTCACAACATAACATAAAACATGTATGGGTATTTTGGAGAAACTTACTTGAGATCGGTTGATTGCACGTATCACACCATCTTCTATTATTGGAAACTTCTTGTTAAAATATTTTTTTTCTATGAAAGACTTACCAAATCCTAGATTTGATTTCAAACATACGTGAGAGTATGTCCGAGTCCCTCAAACCAAAGCTCTGATACCAACTTGTAACATCCTAAAAATTCAAATAAAATTTCTACTTTTAAATTCATTTCAATCATACGGTAATCATATAAAAATAGTCGAGAGTATATCATAATAACATGTTATCAGAGTACAAAATCCCATAATCACGTGATGCAGAAAATCATAGGTAGATGCGGTGCGATCAGGCCGGGCCCTTCCCTTGCAAGCTGGAAGTACCTGAAACACAAACTAAAAACTGTAAGCACAAAGCATAGTTAGTTCCCCCCAAAATACCCCATACCATACATACATAAAAGTCAAGCATATTTGGGTGCTCGCAACCCCTTTGGTCTCTTTCAACCGGTACTAGGTATATTTCAACCCATTCGGTCTCCTTCAACCGGTTCATGGTATATTTCAACTCCTTTGGTCTCTTTCAACCGGTATTAGGTCTATTTCACCCCTACCACTACCATATAATATCATAACAAAAGAGTCATAAATACATCAAGAAAATACAGGCATAACAGACAATTATCACAAAGAAAATCATCATACTACAAGCATAATCGAATGAGCCGACATATGTGCCTTCAACCCACGAATACAATGAAGGAAACTCACCTCAGACTGAAGGTATCAAATCATACTCGAGTGGTTGACTCAAGAAATGCTCTCTCTAAATCACAAGTATAAAACCCTAATTTGAAATTAGGTCAATAATCCAACCCGAGAGTCCAAACCCTAAATCTTGACTTTAAAGGAAAAGGGTTGCTTAACTCTTGAATTATTGGGCCTACCCCACCAAGGCCCAAATCCAAACTAGCCCAAAAGTCATTCCAAGCCCAACTAAAAGACCTTAAGGCCCAATATAGGTCCAAAAGCTCCAAAATGGCCCAAAGCCCATAAATGTCCTGCTACTACAGAAAGGCCTGAGGCCTAAACCTAAGCAAGGAAAAACCCAACAAAACTCGAGCCCAAAGTCCCCTTAAGCCTACAGACTATGTACACATGACGTACATGGCTCTTACGCCCGACATACGCTGTTGATCCCAAATCGGGGCAATGGCCCGATACACGCAGCGTACCCAGGAGTACACCCGTCGCACTGGTCTGTGACATCCCCAAATTCACGGTCATTTTAAAAATTTTATTTATGCTTATTTTAAAATCATAGTATCCTTTTTGAAGAATATTATTGCGAAATTTGCTCCCAGAAAACATGATAATGATGTTATCAAAGCATTTCCGAAAAATGTATTTTATTTATATTAAAACATTGGGATGTCATTGTCAATACAAAAACATAAGCATAAACAAACCTTACATTCATTTACACTAATGATTTACATCTCCTTTAGTCTCTCAGTAATGTATCTTTGCATCGATACTTGTGATTCAATTAAACTGAGTGGGTCAGGTTGGGAATTGGGAAACCTGGTGAGTACATAGGGATTTCAATCCCATAATGTTATATCATATATATATATATATATATATATATATATATATATATATATATATATATATATATATATATATATATATAGGGCTAGGTTATTTTGTTATTTACATTTATTGTGTGCTAGAATGCACCAATAGAAATTTAGTAAATTAAATAATTATATATATTAAATGATTTTCATAATTATATGTATATTAAATGATATCCATAATTATAATTCTCTTTTTATGGAAACTAATTAAATCCGTTGTTAATACCAGCAATAACATTCTTTCAGAATGAATTTGCATCTAGGTTTTTATATATGAGTTCATACTTTCTTTCAATACTCAATCACTTAAAATACAATAAAGTTGTATGGAATATGAAGAACGAGAGTGTATTCTACTAGAATACACTCTCATTCTGCTGCAATACACTCTCATTCTTCTAGATATGAATTTATTCTGAAAGAATATTATTGTTGACATTAATGACGAATTTAATTAGTTTCCATAAAAATGAGTTATAAGTATGGATAACATTTAATCTACATATAATTAATACTAAATTTCTATTGGTGCATTCTAGAACACAATAGATGTGAAAAACATTTGAACCTACCTCTCTCTCTCTCTCTCTCTCTATATATATATATATATATATATATATATATATATATATGTATATATATTAGAACTCACAATATATACAATTTCACCTCATTTAAGCAATTTTTACCCCACCCCGTAGATCCCCACAACGACTCAATCCATACCCTCAGATCTAAAATTAACAACTTTACCTAATACATACTCCTGGATCAGGTATGTCTAATCCGTGCTCTCGGATCAATGACAATTGACTATGTCCACTCTATACTCTCAGACTTGGGATGAATGACTATGTCTAATCCATACTCTCGGATTAGTGACAAATTTTAAAGTTCTACCCTCCGTGTATATCTCACCCGTACTCATAAGAATATACTACCCGATATTCTTCTTAATTAATTTAGGTTTATTATGTATCCTAAATCATCATATATTATCATATATACTCTTAACACGTATTTCCGGAAATATCAAATATTTAACACATAAACATATATGTACTCACTGGTTAAAGTGATGGTTCAAAATTTAGTCAACGCTTTGCTTGTAACAATCGTCTTTTGCGTTATTATCGCTAAGTTTTTAGTCTAATATTTATCGTGACTAATTATTAGTCTTGATTTATCATTAACTCAAAGTATACTTCATGATCTATCAAGTAAGGAACAACCAGGTAAGATCATATCGGGGGTAGGGTTCATTTAGTATACGTAGTATACTGTTTGGAAATCCCACTTTAAACACCTCACTAAATCACAGCCTAGACATCATCCCTATAAGTACATCAATCATTATAATGACTTTGAATCACTGATAAATCTTGTTTGTAGGTTCATAATAACGATAATGTACTTAAACATAAGTTATACTCGAAATATGGTAATCATAACTCACTTACAAGGGGGTTTAGTGAGGAACCAGGCTCTGCATGTGTAGAACTTCTGAGCAGAAAGCTCTTCTTCTTGGAGCCTTCTGGTGCTCCGGGACTCGCCTATAACACTTTGGAAGTGCTAGGGAAGGAAAAGGGGCTACGTGGGTGTTTGAGAGAGAATGGGATAGGAATGGTGTTAGAAATGAGGTGATTTGCGCCTCTATTTATAGGCTGGGAAACTGAACAATGTGATTTGTTCTGAGCCCTACACGATGTGTGAGGGTGCCAACTGTCACCATCTGGTGGCAAAGGCGTGGGGAGGAAGCTGTGGCTGAGATGGTGCCACATGTCACCTCCGGAACTTAACCCCAAAATTAATTATCTTCTAAATTATGTAACTTTCGCATACGAGCTCCGTTTTTGACGTTCTTTATATCCATGCATAGGTAGCCAAATGATCTACAACTTTCGTTTAGACTCTGTCGGCTAGTTTTGACTTTATTTTTAAAGTTATATTTTAACAGGCTTAGACAGTTCAAGTCTGTTAAAAATTTCATAACTTTGTCATCCGTCGTTCGTTTTCAATTTTCTTTGTATCATTGAGCTCCTATTAATGAGATCTTAAATTCCCATTTAGGTTGTGTTGGCTAAAAATCGATCGATCTAAAATTCGATTTCTAGGTTGTGTTCTGTTACACTAATTCTTAGAAAATCGTAACTTCTTCAAACGAAGTCAGATTTGGACGTTCTTTTTATGTACATTCTTGGTTTAACATATACTATGAGTTTCGTTTAGATTGCTAAGGCTAAAAAGTAGTTTATCAAAAATTCACTTTTTACGATACGCGGCGTTGTACCGGTTTTGTCGCAAAACTTCGACGAATCATAACTTCTTCGTTATAAGTCGGATTTATGCGTTCATTATATGTACGGAATCCTTGTTACATATAATACAACTTTGGTTAAGATTATTTACTCTAAATAATCTTCTATCAAAAAGTCATTTTTAACGCTTATTGTCTCTAAATTGACTAGCTCGAATCTGCGGGCGTTACATGGTCAGTCAACCTAAAATGTTCCAATGACTTAACCCTTTAAGCTTTAACATACAAAATTCAGATCCAACCCCATAAAAGTGTCTTAAGCCATAATGTTCCAAGCTTTATGCTTTTTCATGACTTAATGGGTACCAAACCATGGATTAGGCCTTCTATTTCTCTTAATTGGTCATCAACTCATGCATGGTAGAGTCTTAACCTCCGAGATTCAATGTTTATGACATCAAGCACCTCTAAGAACCCAAAAGGACAGCTTAAATGGTCTGGAGTATTCCATACTCCATGAGACCAAATTTATGGGACCAAAAATTCTAAGTCCTTCCCTAAACCTAGATCTAAGCTTAGAATGAACAAGTTTCAGACTTTATACCTCTAATGAATTGAAAATGATGAATAACCTCTGGATCTACAAGATCCCTCTTGTCCTTTGATTCTCCTCAAGCCTCCTTCTTATTCAAGATCACTAAGGTGCTGTTTGTTTTTTTAAAACTCTTTTAACCACCTATTGTTGCGCCATGCAGCACACACACACATCACTTGGCCCTTCAAAGCTGTTTGTTTTTCAGAAGACTTCTGACTTAAAAACTGTCACGCGTGTGCTGCGTGGCGCAACACTTGACCCTCTGCTTCAAACCTCTTCATGTATTACTTTAAATTATTGCAATAGTCTGCTGAGGTTAAAAAAACAAACATACTTTTTATTATATGATGCAGCCGTTTGGTCCCCCTCTTCTGCTAAAGAGGGTTGCAGAGGTGGTCCGCAGACTTCATACATTTTCACTTCGAAAAAACAAACGACACCTAAAGGAACACCCAAAACTCTTACCGAGCTCAAAAATGTTCTTTAAGGTGGCTAGGGCTTTGAGATTAGCACAAAAGGAAATGGGGTTGATAAGGTGAAAGCCTTGAGGAGTTTAATAAGCTTAAATAGGGTGCAAACCCTAAAAATTAGGTTTTTCACCTGGCTCGCATACACTCCCGCGTACGCATGGGTACGCCCAACACATGCACGGGACAACCCCGATTCACACATGTATGGGAGTATGTCGGTCGTAACTTGTGTGTGCCCGGCACATTCTGGCCTAGTCCACGGGTAATAAGAAGATTAATGCAAGAATTTTACCTGGTGAATTCGGACGTTACATAGCTTCTTGTCTTGATCTTGTTTAGTTCTATCATAGATATTCTTGAGAACAACCCAGATCTCTTTTGCAGATTTGCAGTTGATGATAAGATCAAAGATGTCAGGAGGAACACCACAAGAGATTTCATAGAAAGTGATTTTGCCTTTCTCCATCTTATCTATGTCATCATTGATAGGTCTGGTCATGGAATGTTGATCACCTCCAAGTTTCACTTGAGCTCCATTAGTGATAATGGGTGTAAGGACAGGTACATGTGGTCTTTTTTCTACAGATATCCAAACTTCCTTACCAAGTCTTCTTAAATATCTCTCCATTGTTTGATACCAGTGATGATATTCACTTGCAACAAGTATTGAAGCTCAATTAGAATCTCCAACACTGTTAAATAAATTTAAAGAGTAAAGTTTTGCCATTTTCATTTAGGGATGTTAACGGGAGAAAACGGGATGGGGAGTGCATCCCCCACCCCCAAAATTTCCCCGTTCCCTCGTCCCCGCCACCGCCCCTGAAATTCCTACCCCCTCCCCTGAATCCCCTCTATTACCCCCGCCCCTGCCCCTGCCCCCGATTGATTTTGGGCTACCTTTTTTGGGCTAAAAGAAGTTGTTATTTAGGCTAAAAGAAGCTATTTTTAGGTAAAAAATAATTATATTTAGCAGAATCTACATGTTAAAAACAAAAAAGTTATGGCATCTTAAAAATATTATACTAACGACTTAAAAACATGTTTTTTTATGAATTTTGGAAGCTCAAAATCATGTTATTGTTTATTATATTTATATAATTAATATATGTAAATATATGTGTAATTTATTAACGGGGTCCTCATAAGGGTTTCTTGATGGGATTGCCTACCCCCGCCCCGCCCAGTCTCCTTCACCAAGTCTCCGTCAATATCTCTGGTCTTTACAAGATCTTTGGTACATCGGAACAAACAACTCTTCAACATATCAACACAAAACAACTCTTTGCTTCATCATTCAACCATGTATTCACATCCACAATAATCAGCTTAGCTACCGAGAATCACTTCCATGTATCAACATATTGTGTTGGTATGTGAATTTTAGACTGACCTACTCAATTACAAACCTTTCTCCATACTCCTCGTTGGTTGGTTTCAATTACGCACACTTCTCTCCTCTCGATTCTCCATAAATGCTCATGTTAGTATTTTTTTACCTCAATCGAATGTGTCATCACCTTTACTACTCTTGGCATTTTTTTACCTCCATGCCACTACCTGTGTGATTTTTTTTCATTTGTCACATATTTTCCAAGGGTATTGTAAGTGCAATCTAGGACTATCTATCGCATGTAATTGACTTCACTTCTAAATCACGCAAGTCAGGTTTTTGTTTGTTGAATCAAACTCATATGAACCGATTGTTTTGTATCAATTATTATTCTTTTCTTCTTTGTTGTTCTTAAGTTGGTTTGGGTTTCTAAGATACCAATTAATAAGGAGCAATGGAACGTTAAAAATTGCCACTACAGGAAGATCAAAAGCTGCCATCAACATCTAACGTTAAAATGTAACTACAACCAACCAAATAAACACTCACAATTGAACGAAACCTTAGAAAAACAAGGCATAACAGAGACGAGTTTTCCAAAATATAGTTCAATTAAGTACACCATGTGGCCATAGAATTCTCTTATTGCGACTAATCAACAAAAACCATCTTACATTATATAGGATATAAATAACATAAACATCATTTGAGTCAATTCAATTATTAAGTTTAGGTTTGTCCAAACACCCATACAAACCATGCCATATTTAATGGTAACTTTAGCGAGGGATGATGACTTAAAAGGGTAACATATTTTTTGATTTGCACACATTTAGTCATCGAGTTTTTTTGTCCATATTTTTTCCATTAAACTTGTTGTCTTCAGCATATTTGACAGCTCCGTCGAGGTTCCGTTCATCATCTTTGACGAGTTTTGTTAACTTTGAACTCTTTTAGGGATTTTATGGAATTAAAAGGACCTCCATCATCTTTAGGAGAGACAACCCACAACCTTAACCATTCTCTATCACCACCGTTAGCCACATTCATCACAATTAAGCACCACCATTAAGCTACCCTAACATCACCCTAATTTCTCCATTCTATTCTACACAAACGACCATCCTTGCACCTGTAAAAATAAGAAAAAGAAGTGGAGACCAAACACCATTTTTTGAGTTGAATCTCACAAGTCGAACAACACCCTTCTTCCACCATTTCCACCACCATCATCCTCCATCACGTACATCGCCACCATCCCCATCTAACCTACACCATCAACACCCTTTCCTTGTATTCCCCTACTCTGTTAACGCACATCCCACCACCATACCCATACCCATTTACCTTAATCACCAACATAATCAATCAGTCAATCCCTAACCTTCTGATTTTTTTTACTAGCCATCAAGTCAAAGAAGAGGGAGAATAAGCTTCTTGACTTGTGCTAGGAAAGATCCCGTGAGCGAAACAAAGTTGGTGGTCTCTTACCCCCAAACTCATATGATTCCTTCTCTAAAATTAAAGCCCTAAATTAAGAAACATTGGGTCATATTTGTTCTTTCTTTCCTTCTTTTGAGTATTCAACTGTATGTGTTTCAGCCTCCGGACAAAATCAATGAACTGGGTGGTTGCATCTGATATGATCGTCGTGATGGAGATAATGCTTGATTGCGGCATATGGCAGAGGATATAGTGACGTATGGTGGACGGTGAATCATACTCTTCTTTGACCTTGGCCATGTTGGCTGCCTGCTGCAATAGAGCTACTATTCCATACGGAGAAATTTTAGGGGTTTCTCGAACCCAAATGAGTTTGATGCAAGTGTTGGTCTCAAGAGTAGGAGTACCTGAAATTAAAGGGTAAAATCGATTTTATAGTGAGTTGATCTTGGAGTTTCTTATTTGATGCATCTTCTTTAAGCTCCATGTTCTTTTAATTTTGGGGTTTTATAGTTTTCAAGATTAGAGAAAAAATGTGGGTCGTCTTCAAGAACAAAATATGTAAATCTAATTACAACAATAACAAGATATTGCAACGTGTTTGTTGGTTGTAGCTAAAAACATACATAGAGAATAAGGAATTCAAAGTGGGTTTGAAATCATCGGAAAACCCATGTTGGTCGGAGAATCGCCGAAGAAAATGACGAGAACCTCGTCAGAGACCGGCTAAACCTATGATTGTAGGTCATAAGGATGTTTCTGGAACAATTCAACAAGTTCAATGAGAAAATATGGATAAAAAAGACTCACTGATTAAATATGTACATATCAAAAAATATGTTACCATTTTAAGTCATGATCACCTTTAACAATCATAGATACCATTAAGGAAGCAATAATTAAGAATATGCTAATTTTAAAATTTATTTATTAATCCTGGAATGAAAAACCAATGTTATGCGATTGAAATTCATACATATGGGTTC
This sequence comes from Lactuca serriola, assembly GCF_051521515.1. NCBI lineage: Eukaryota > Viridiplantae > Streptophyta > Magnoliopsida > Asterales > Asteraceae > Lactuca > Lactuca serriola. Next base: position 120,945,509 of record NC_136414.1, read on the forward strand.
TTAAATAGTCCAATGGACCCATTGAACTTTAGAGAAACGCTAATACCCTAGATCTAGTAGTATATAATCATAAAGGTTGAAACCTTATACCTTCTCAAGGTCCGAAAGATGTTAAGAGGGAAGAAAGTTAGTTGGATCCTACTTCGTTTGCACCAAAACCACCACATTCTTCCTCAAATTAATATGAGGTCATGGATTGACTTAGAAACTAGATTAACAAATAATAAAACAATTGACAAACAAATCCAATAACAAATAAATAAAGAAAAAGAACATTGGAAAAATGTTTTAATAAGAATCATTGCTGTAGTAAAAACTTTAGGAACAAATAATTTAGCATTTTGTGGAACAAATGAAAAGATTTATGAAGAAAATAATGATAATTCATTAACTATAATTGAAATGATTGTAGAATTTGATCTTATTATGCAAGAACATATTAGGAGAATTAATGACAAAGAAATTCATAATCATTATATCGAACACAATATGCCAAATGAACTTATTAGTTTATTAGGAGAAGAAGTTAAAAATAAAATTATTAAAAAAATAAAAGAGGCTAAATACTTTTCAATAATACTTGATTGTACTCCCGATACAAGTCATAAAAACAAATGTCAATTATCTTAGGATGTTAGATCTTTAAACAATTCCAATTGAAGTTAAGGAATACTTTCTAGGATTTTTTATTGTAGATAATACAACCGGTAAATGCTTATATGATGCTATTGTTGATGAAATTAAAAATATAGGACTAGATATAAATGATGCTAGGGGTCAAGGTTATGAAAATGGATCAAATATGAAAGGAAAACATTAAGGTGTACAGAAACGATTGTTAGATATTAACCCTAGAGCATTCTACACTTTTTGTGGTTGTTATAGTTTAAATTTAGTAATTTGTGATATGGCTAATTCGTGTGATAAAGCTAGTGAATTTTTTGGAGTTATACAACATATATATTCGATATTTGCTTCATCAACTCAAAGGTGGAAAATATTACAAGATAATATATCAAACCTAACACTTAAATCATTATCGCAAACTCGTTGGAAAGTAGGGTAGAAAGTGTAAAAACAATTAGATTCCAAGCACCACAATTAAGAAACGCACTTTTACAATTATCCAAAAATTGTGGAGATCCAAAAATTAAAAGTGAGGCTAAATGTTTAGCAACATATGAACTTGAAAACTATGAATTTTTATTAGGAATGATTATTTGGTATGATGTTTTGTTTGCTATTAACACTGTTAGTAAAAGTTTGCAATCAAATGATATGTGTATCGATGATGCTATAGATCAACTAAATTGACTTTTGTGTTTTTTTGAAGAATATAGAGAAAACGGATTTGAAAAGGCTTTAGATTATGCAAAAGAATTGGCTTTAGAAATGAACATAAAACCTGAATTTTGTGAAAAACGTATCATTCAAAGAAATAGACGATATGATGAAAATATTGCTAATAAAACTATTAAAACTCCTATTCAGTTATTTAAAACTAATTACTTTTTATATATAGTAGATAAAACCATTACTTCACTTAAAAGTAGATTTGAGCAATTTAACGAGTTCAAAAATATTTTTGGTTTTCTATTTAGTATAGAAAAATTAAAATCATTTGATGAAAATACTTTAAAAGAACATTGTTTAAATCGTGAAAAATATTTAAAACATGATGATAGCTTAGATATTGATGGTTTAGATTTATTTCATGAAATAAAACTTTTAAGACATATTGTACATTTAGAACGTGATACAATTATTAATATACTTAATTACATTAAAAAATTTAGTTCTTTTCCAAATACATATGTAGCCTATATGATTATGTTAACTATTCCTGTAACCGTTGTCTCTGCAGAAAGAAGTTTTTCGAAATTAAAATTGTTAAAAAATATTTAAGATCTACAATATCACAAGAAAGATTAAATAGATTAGCTATTTTGTCAATTGAAAAATATTTAGTAAAAGAAATTGATTATGAAAATTTCATTAAAGTAGAAGGGGGTGTGGGATTGCTTTTCAAGGTGAAAAGTTCTTTTTAGAAAAGAACTTTTTGATTTTAACTTTTAAGGAAGTAAAAGTCAAAAGTCAGCTTTAAAAAGTGTTTGCCAATTTTTTATTTTTTATTTTTTATTTTTACTTTTGAAGGCAATTCACCTTGTAAGAAGGCAAACCTCATGTTTTCTTGTTTTTTGGAAAACCATCAATTTCTTCTTGTCAAAAAATTATTTCCAAAAGTTCTCTTGCAAATACTAAATATCTTTTATAATTTTTGACTTTTTGGAAAAGACAAAAGTCATTTTTAAGCAATCTCAAACACCCCCTAAAAAGACTAGAAAAATTAACTTTATGTCATAAAATATATTCACAAAAAACATATACATATTTTTTTTTAACTTCGCAATTTGTAAACTTTTTAGTTTATTATTGCCGGTCCCAAGCCCGGATAAAGGGGAATAGTTTATAATATTAAGTATAATAATGTCAAAAGACCCTAATTTTTTGGTTCGCTTAGCGCCCCAAATTGGTTGAACCAACTCTGAAGATACCAATTAATAAGGCCGCATGAAATGTTAAAAATTGCCACTATAAGACGATCAAAAGCTGCCGTTAACATCTAAAGTTAAACGATAACTACAACCGACCAAATAGGCACTCAAAATCGAACAATACCGCAAAAAAACAAGGCATAATAGAGACGACTTTTCCAAAATATAATTCAATTAGATACATCATACGGCCATGAGATCCTCCTCTTGCAACAAACAAATCAACAAAAACCATCTTGAATTATATAAGATATAAATAACACAAACATCAGTTAAATTATTAAGTTTAAGTATGTCCAAACACCCCTACTAACAATGACATATTTAATGGTAACTTTAGCGATCATAGATACCGTTAAGGTAGCAATAATTAAGAATAAGTTAATTTTAAATTTGATTTATTAATCATGGATTGAAAAACAAATGTTATACAATTGATGACTGTGGGTTGTTAAATAGCCCAATGGACCCATCGAACTTCAGAGAAAAGCTAATACCCTAGTGGTATATATAGGGTTTAGAGGCACATCTCGCCTCACTCGATATCTCCTAGGTTCACCCAAATCAAAAGGTCACTGGGACCTGCTACCCCCGCCGCCTCATTCCCGGTAAGCATCTACCGATTCCTATTCATTCGTTTCATCCTTCGCATCTGATCTCTGTTGAATTTTTTATTATTTTTAATTTTGTTTGATTCTGTATAATTTATCTTTTTTATTTCCAATTTGCACGATTTCCCTATTTAACGATTGTTTATAGTATCGGTGCTATTTCTTAGCTAATTGCTGTTTTCTTCCGATTTGATGAATTTATTTCGTTTTTAATTGATTTGGTATTGACCGCAAACATTGTACAAGTTTATTGTCTAATCTTACCAGTAATTTTTGGTTTATTACACATCAAGGATCACATTATTTAATCTTAAGGTTTCAAAAGTTAGCCTTCTAGTATTAATGTCTGAAACACTCCTTATAAGAATGGTTTTTTGTGATAAAAGTTTGTCCAAGTTATGCAGAACGAATACATTACATGTCTAGTTGATGCAGTCTGCAGAAATTTAAAGAGGACATATGTGCTCGAGTTATTCTTTGTTTTATACAATTTTTACTTCATATTTCTTCGTTATTGGACCTGTATCTGTCTACGAGTAATTTGTTTTTACCTGATATGCTTATTACTACATGTTCTTTGCAGGAACTTGGCACACTGCCACTGCTTTTTGCTTGAGGCTAACAAAATGGTAACCAAATTTAAACTTGAAGCTACTTTACATTTTGCTACACCTTTGTTTCTATGGTGTCGTTCTCTTACCAGATTTTTACTTAATTTTTTTCTTACCTAACAGGTGAAGTTCACAGCTGAGGAGCTTCGTAGGATCATGGACTACAAGCATAACATCCGTAACATGTCTGTTATTGCTCATGTTGATCATGGTAAAAAGCAAGCTCCAATTACTATATTCTAGTTTTCTTATTTCCTTTTGTTAACATAATGGTTTCATTTTTTCCATTATCATCTCTAGTTTGTTAATACTAATTGTAAATATTACTTCAAACCTGCTTTGATAACATTACATACCTTGTTACATTAATGGTAAATATTACTCAACAGGAAAGTCAACTTTGACCGATTCACTTGTTGCTGCTGCTGGTATCATTGCACAAGAAGTTGCTGGTGATGTCCGGATGACAGATACTCGTGCTGACGAGGCAGAACGTGGAATCACAATTAAATCCACTGGCATTTCCCTTTACTATGAAATGACTGATGCAGCCCTCAAGAGTTTCAAGGGAGAACGTAATGGAAACGAGTACTTGATCAATCTTATTGACTCACCCGGGCACGTTGACTTTTCTTCTGAGGTCACTGCTGCCCTCCGTATCACTGATGGTGCACTTGTGGTTGTGGATTGCATTGAGGGTGTTTGTGTCCAAACAGAAACTGTCCTTCGACAAGCACTTGGAGAAAGGATTCGCCCTGTGCTGACTGTCAACAAAATGGACAGGTGTTTCCTTGAACTACAGGTGGATGGTGAAGAAGCATATCAAACATTCCAAAGGGTTATTGAAAATGCTAATGTCATCATGGCTACATATGAGGACCCGCTTCTTGGTGATGTCATGGTTTATCCTGAAAAAGGTACTGTTGCTTTCTCAGCTGGGCTCCACGGTTGGGCTTTCACTCTCACCAATTTTGCAAAAATGTACGCATCAAAGTTCGGTGTTGATGAGTCAAAGATGATGGAGCGTCTTTGGGGTGAGAATTTTTTTGACCCGAAAACAAAAAAATGGACAACAAAAAGCACTGGTTCTCCATCATGCAAACGTGGATTTGTTCAGTTTTGTTATGAACCCATCAAGCAGATCATCAACACATGTATGAATGACCAGAAAGATCAATTGTGGCCTATGTTGACTAAACTTGGTGTCACCATGAAGTCTGATGAGAAAGAGTTGATGGGAAAAGCATTGATGAAGCGTGTCATGCAGACATGGCTCCCTGCAGCAACTGCTTTACTAGAAATGATGATCTTTCATCTTCCTTCACCTCACACTGCACAAAGATATCGTGTTGAGAATCTCTATGAAGGTCCTTTAGATGACATGTATGCAAATGCCATTAGAAACTGTGACCCCGATGGCCCACTTATGCTTTATGTATCCAAAATGATTCCGGCTTCTGATAAAGGGAGGTTTTTTGCTTTTGGCCGTGTTTTTGCCGGGAAAGTTTCAACCGGTTTGAAGGTCAGAATCATGGGTCCGAATTATGTCCCGGGTGAGAAGAAAGATCTGTATGTGAAAAGTGTTCAAAGAACTGTTATCTGGATGGGTAAGAAACAAGAAACTGTTGAAGATGTCCCGTGTGGAAACACAGTCGCGCTTGTTGGTCTTGATCAGTTTATCACGAAAAATGCGACTTTAACAAACGAAAAAGAAGTCGATGCGCATCCGATTCGAGCCATGAAGTTTTCGGTTTCGCCAGTGGTTCGAGTCGCGGTTCAGTGCAAAGTGGCATCTGATTTACCGAAACTCGTTGAAGGGCTTAAACGGTTAGCCAAGTCGGACCCCATGGTTGTTTGCACCATTGAAGAATCAGGTGAACATATCATTGCGGGTGCAGGGGAGCTTCATTTGGAAATTTGTTTGAAAGATTTACAAGATGACTTCATGGGTGGAGCTGAAATTGTTGTGTCAGACCCTGTTGTGTCTTTCCGTGAAACTGTTTTGGAAAAATCTTCAAGGACTGTAATGAGCAAGTCACCAAACAAGCACAATCGGTTATACATGGAAGCGAGGCCAATGGAAGACGGGCTTGCTGAAGCGATCGACGAGGGGCGAGTCGGTCCACGAGACGACCCGAAAGTTCGCGGGAAGATTTTGTCTGAAGAATTCGGATGGGACAAGGATTTGGCGAAAAAAATCTGGTGTTTTGGACCTGAAACAACGGGTCCCAACATGGTTGTTGATATGTGTAAGGGAGTTCAGTATTTGAATGAAATCAAGGATTCGGTTGTTGCAGGGTTTCAATGGGCTTCAAAAGAAGGGGCGTTAGCAGAAGAGAACATGAGAGGGATTTGTTTTGAAGTGTGTGATGTGGTACTCCATGCGGATGCCATTCATCGTGGTGGCGGGCAGGTGATTCCGACTGCCCGGCGTGTGATTTACGCGTCGCAGCTGACTGCAAAACCGCGGTTGCTTGAGCCGGTTTACTTGGTGGAGATTCAGGCACCTGAGCAGGCACTTGGTGGGATTTACAGTGTGTTGAATCAGAGACGTGGGCATGTGTTTGAGGAGATGCAGAGGCCTGGGACACCTTTATATAATATCAAAGCGTATCTGCCTGTCGTTGAGAGTTTTGGGTTTTCGGGTGCTTTAAGGGCTTCTACTTCAGGGCAAGCGTTTCCTCAGTGTGTGTTTGATCATTGGGATATGATGGGGTCGGATCCATTGGAAGTGGGGTCACAGGCGAATACACTTGTGCTTCAGATTCGTAAGAGGAAAGGTCTCAAGGAGCAGATGACACCCTTGTCTGATTTTGAGGACAAGCTTTGAGTCGTTGAGATTTGAGAACCAAATAATTTTTTTTTTCATTTTTCTTTTTTAGTTTATTTTTTTACCGGTTGGTTCCTATATATGCATGATGAGAGAAACTTGGTGATGGTTTAAACTTGTGCGACTGGGTTTATTTTTGACAGGTTGGTGGATGATATGTTATTTTTGTTTTATCGTGTCTGAATCTTATTTGCATTATATTATTATATTATATTATTTTATGCATCTTTTGTCATAGTTGAAGTTTAATCATAGCTAACATCGTAAGAACTTGATGTTTAATATTAGCTGTGGTTTTTCCCTTTTGTCTCAATATCGTCATTCTTTTTATCATCCCCCAAAACTGTGGGCGTCATATTATATTTTTATTTTTTTAATTGAATAAAATGTAATTTAATAAAAAAAAGCATTTAATTAATTTAGTTGAAACGATTATATTTCTTCTAAAAACAAACAAATAAAAAAACATAAAAACAACAATTTTTAAATAAAAACACTACTTGAAATATTTTTTATGATCTCCACTTTAGCGCTCACATTGAGCTTGTTTCTAGTGAGCTGGTCCAAAGGGTTTGTTAAAATTTCTGTATCCCTGTTTCTTTGCTTTTTATCTCGAGCTTGTTGCTTCTCTTTTTTTTTTTTTTTTTTTTAATTTTTATTTTTATTTTTATTTTTATTTTTTTTATTTTTATTTTTTTTCACCTCCAACGTGTAACTTCTCATTTTCAAAACTTAAATTACTTTGAAAAATCAAATTATAAATTTCGAAATTAATAGTGACGAGCCTCTCTTTTTTGCGTTATCTCAACCCATTGGTCGAACTACCTCTTCAAGCTCGAGCTCATCCACTTCATTCATATCAACCCTAAAATGCGCATATGATGAAAGTGTAACCCGTCTCGAAAACGTTCTATCAACACCTTCTTCGCTACCATACTCTTTTATCCATTCCGAGACTTGGATAAAAACCTCCAAACACCGATAAACTCAAATGACTTCTAATTATTGTCTAACAAGGAATTTTTTAAGGACCGAATCTCAAATTTGTTAATCACATTCACTGTTTTTTCGTTAGTTACCAAATTATTAAAAATGCCGTTAAATTTAGTGACATATTTGTTCATCTTACGAAACTTGCTAGTACATTGATCTTTAGTGCGGTACTTGCCACAATCCATCATCATAAGAAATCGCTCCCGTATGCGTCACAAAAAATGTTCATCTTTTTGCACGTTACCTTCTTTGGAATTCTATGAAACATCAACCCATGATTGCGCTAAAACCATCTCGTTGTCCGGTTGCCATTGTTGAGACGTCATTTTCTCTTTTCGAACCGGTGCTTTTCCTTTTCCATGTTTTTTGGAGTTGGATGGTTCGCTTGGGTTTCCCCAACAATTTTGGGTTTAGGCTCGGCAACCGGTTTAGTATCGGGTTGAGTTTCCCGGATGAATTCGACTTCCGGTTACAGAACGTATTCAGGGAGGGGGAAAATTTTTTAAACTCGGTTGGGCTAAGATGTTGCATTGTGTAAAACTGTTGTGGTATTTGTTGAAAGTAAAAATGTTGAGGTTGAGCTTGGGGTCGGTGCAAAATCGAAGATGAATCAATTTGTGGTCGGCAAATCGACGACTCAACCGGAAGAATATTTGCACGGGATTTGCTACCAAATGTACCTTGATGGTTGTTTGGTTTCATTTTTGGAATACAATGATTTCAAATGTTGTCTAAATTGAAAATGGTTTGTGCGTGAAAAATATACAAGAAAGTAATGGATTTATAGTGGATTTTGAAAAAAAGTTTAATAAATAACATAATTTTCTAGCCATTGCCAGCGGCTACAAGCGGCTACATTTCAACATTTTGGTGCTGCAAAAGTGTAACTCGCGCATGTATATTGCACTATCGTTTGGGGGTTGGTGCGGTGTTTACCGCACAACGCAGTATACCTCAATGTGAGCTACATGGCACACTGACGGTCTTAACTCCAATTAAATAACAATTTATTTTTAGATTTTTTGTTACACTGAATCATGTACACATTAACGATACAATAAAACAAAAATGACCGAGTAAGTGTACAGTGATGGACTTTGAAGATATGTGAACGCCTTCGATACGTTGATTGAGAAGATGATTTGCAAGAATTACTAGATCAAATGGAGTATTTACGGTCTACCTATGCTTGAATACTTGAAGTTATTCTTATTGACATTTAGTAGATTACAAGTCCACCACTTTAGATGCTAATGATTTCTTTATCGTTCTTGTGGTATTTGGTATTTGACTTTTGATGTTTCCTCCCTCCAAATTATCTATAATTTGTGCATTGCATTTTTGAATATATACCAAATTTTCGATAGCAGCACATTTTTACGTGCTTAAGTATTTTAGTGTTGTATTTTTTTCTCTTATAAAATTATACTTTGTTTAATCTACCTAACTATAACAAATTCAATAGAACACCGCCTTCTTGGATGAAACTTGAAGCACAACCTTATATATATATATATATATATATATATATATATATATATATATATATATATATATATAGTGTATGAGCTTGATTTAGTGAGTAGGGTAGTGGTTAAGTAAATTAAGCTAAAATAACAACCACAAATGTATGGAAAGAAATGGATAGATTAATAACAACTCAAGACCTATTAAGTTGTTTATCGGTGAAAACAATCCAAGACCTATTGGATTGAATTCGTATCAAGTCAAGAACACGTCTCAACTATGACAAATAGTGAACTATAACAATAATTAAAGGTGAACAAATGTTCTTTTGATTAAAATTTCGTCTCTTTTTTTCATGCAAAACTTGGCTTATATGAAACCTTTATTACAAAGTTGGTGGTTACAAGCCAACCAACCAACTACTCATTAAAACTAGTAAATGAAAATTAAGGAAACTCATGAAACAACACAAAAAAACGTCTAACACACTTACGAATGAAAAAAAAAGTCCATGCTTCATTAAGGAGCCGTAAGAAGCATTAAAGTGTAACCCTACTCCACCAAAGAGAATAAAAAACGGCTAGGAGACTTTATGAAGCATAAAAGTAACGGTTTTGAGCACTTAGAAGCCTTACAAATGTTGACCTAGCCTTCATGCAACCCTAATCGGTTACCATGCACAATCCAACCATAGAGCACAAACCACATTCTAGCCCATTAGTAATCAATAATCCACCACCTTTTGGGCTTTCATGATCCATGCTTGGATCATCTCCTCCTCCTTTGAAAGGAATTGACCTCAATTCATCAAGGACATCATCATCAAGATAAGGTGAAAGATCTTCCACATTAAAGGTAGCATGTGCTGCATGGTCCCCTCCCAAATCTATAAACATTATCATTGACACGTGACACCACTTTGTAAGGACCTTCAACTCTTGGCATCAACTTGTTTTTCCTTTTTTTAGGAAAACCTTCTTTCCTCATATATATGCACCCACACCAAGTCACCAACTTTAAAGACACTGGGTTTCCTATGCTTGCTGGACTTCTGTTTGTACACCTCATTCACGGCTTCAATCTTCTCACAAACTTGTTAGAGTAGTTTCATAATGGCCTTCAACTTGTCATTAGCATCCTTCTGAATTAATTCATCCTTTGGAAATGGAATCAAATCCAAAGGCATGTAAGGATTCACACTATACACCACTTCAAAAGGAGAATGACCTGTAGTATACGTAGGAGAACGATTATAGGAAAATTAAGCATGTGTAGTTTGATGTCCCAATCTTTTTGAGTTTTGGTAACCAACCCCCTCAACAAAGTACCCAAAGTTCAATTAGTCACCTCCGTTTGCCCATTCGTTTGTGGATGATGTGATGTACTGAAAAGTAACTTAGTACCAAATTTACTCCACAAAGTGTTCCAAAAGTAACTCAAAAACATGGAATTCATATCAGAAACAATAGTTTTAGGAATACCATGCAAACAAACCACCTCATTAAAGTACAAATCAACCACATTAGATGCATCATTGGTTTTATGATATGGCACAAAGTGAGCCATTTTTGAAAACATATCCACCACCACCATAATAGAATCCTTCCCCATTTGAGTTCTAAGAAAAGCCATAATGAAATCCATGGACACATCTTCTTAGGGAGGAATAGGAACTGACAAAGGAGTGTGAACACCATGCTTGAAAGTTATTTTCACCATGTGACATGTAACACACTTGCCCACTATGTTGGTTACATCCCCCAACATTTTTGGCCAAAAGAAATGTTATTTAAGTACTTCCAAAATTTTGGTAATGCCAAAATGACCAGCTAAACCATCACCATGAGCTTCAAGAATCAACAACTCCCGTATTGCATGTTTTGGGACACAAAGGCGATTACTTTTGAATAGAACGCCATCTTGTATCACAAATTCACCATTAGGACCACCTGCACATTTCAAAAACGTATCTCTAAAGTCCACATCAGATTGATAATGGTCCTTTATAGTTTCAAACGCCAACAAACGAACATCCAAAGTCACCAATAATGCGTAATGCGTAGAGAGTGCATCAGCAACCACATTGCAATTTCCATACTTTTATTTGCATGAAAAATGAAAGGATTGGAAGAACTCCACCCACTTTGCATTTCTTGTGCTCAACTTTTGTTGCCCATTGATGTACTCTTAGGATATGTCACTCAATTTACAATCTTGGAGTATGACTCTAAGACTTGATCTTGGAACGAAGTATGAATCATCTTCTTGATTTAACCATTTCAACAATTCCCTATTGTCCTTAGAGGATCAATTGTGACATGGTTCCATAATCAATAGGATGATCATAAAACATGATACTAAAGTATTATCCTTTCCTTTCAGATTAGAGAAAACTTTTCTCTTTCTGCCTAGTTGGTTCTTCTTATTCGTTCTCCTATACTTTGAAACTTTTCAAAGTATTAGAATTACACTTAATCTTGTAAGTATAACCATATTTACTAAACTTTTAGTAAATCATGACGAATAGTCTTATCGTTCTTTGTGGTGGACCTGACTAGTTCACAACAATGTGTACTAGATCTCCTAGTCCTTCACTTGACTCACATACTTATGCCTACAAGGAATTAGTCTCAATTTTCCAAAGTACAAAGATTTTCATACTTCATATAATTCAAATCACATGATTCCAAGTTTCTATCCAATTGAAACTTGGGCGATGAGAATCTTCCTTACTTAGAAAATTACGACACTACCACAATCGATATAAGTCAGAATCAAACATTTTCAACATTGCTATTAATAAAAACTTAAACACCAATTTTCATAAATGACATTGCAAGGATATCAGAAATAAGACAAAATCAAAATTTTTCTTTATTTATAAAAATGCGGAAAAACTTGTCCTTACAATGCAATTACAAATGAAAACTACATTGCTATGTATTCCTAAGCAATCCATCATAACTCTTAAGTAGCAGCTCAAAAATCTGATCATCGAACCACGTGATCGAAATCCATATCTTCAGGATCAGACTCAACTTACTCTTCCTTTAAGCTTCATTTCTCTTCTTTGAGCCTACAAAACATCAAAATGCAATCTTATCACATCATGTTATTAAGAATATATAAGTAGGAACTTAATAGAGTTAGATAGTGAACTTAACTGAAGTAGAACCATACTATTTGATTTTACCATCTCTTAGATCTCTCAGGTAGTCAGGACAACTTTGCAACCAATGTACCTTCTCTTGGCAATAGAAACAAACAGACTCTCCTGGAATGGTACATGGGATAATCACAGACTTATCCTTTCTCTTTACCATTTGGTCAAATAGTTTGACTTTGGCCAATCACATTTCATTGGGAAGAGAAATCTTTTCTGGACTTGCAATGTTGCGATTGTCAATGTCTATGGAAGTTTGGGAGATTGATTTTCCAATCAAATTTGCTTGACCAGTGTGCCAAAGCATTGCTGATTCAGCAATAATTAGCAAATAGGTAAGATCGATAAGGGTCACGCCGTGATTTGTCATATAGTAGTCTTTAACAAAATGGCCATATGATTTGGGAAGTGATTGAAGGACCAAGTCACCAGACAGATTCCTAGGGAAAACGACACCCAATATTCCCAGCCTGTCAATATGCAACTTCATCTCCATGACGTGAGCACATACAGACTTTTCATCTTCGTGTTTGCTTGCCAATAGGGCTTGAGTGACCTTAAACTTTTCAAGTCGACGGAAACGTGGGTCAGGGAGAATAATTGGAGGAGGTGGAGGAAGTGAAGTATGATTTCTAGTTCCTTGATCAAAACGTGGAACATCATCTTCACGAGGAAAGCTTTTTCCAAAAGATTCGGGAAGACCATAGTTGTCAAAACTAGACATCTACAAGGGGAGAACTTCAAGTAAGTTGATTTAATCCTTAATATAACACCCAAATGAAATATTAAGGCTAGGACCCAACATAATAATTTACAATTGCCGTAATCCAATTGTAAAATATTTGAAGGTAAGTAAATGACGATTTACCAATTTCCACTACGAAAACAAAAATTTTAAACAGATTAGGTTTTAAATGAAACTCCAAGATCTTTTGAGATACATTGAACTTTTTAATGGCATGTTTAATCTCGATTATGCCCTTCAAGTTTGTGACTGAGATACCGAGGATCACAAACAAGGTGTGAATAACGATGCAAATTAGCTTGGTAATCTCAATGTCATTAATCACCTAATCAATGTGCCGGTTAACCACACACACTCATTTGATCAATGATAATTTATGAGAAACCCATTGCCATCCTTCATTAGTCTACATTAGTGTGCCGGTTAACCACACATGCTCCACTGATTGACCAATAAGTTGTAATGTGCAATTTCATGGGTTAGCATCAAATTCACATTTTCCTAAAGTAACTAAGATTGGGAATTTATAAAAGGTTTAGTTACCTTATATGTTCATTATACTTTTAATGAGGATTTAGTGTCTTATCCTACCTGTTCGGCTAATGACCCTCCACTAGTCAAGAAAGCGGTAGGTGAGAGTGGACACCCATTCAATTGCCATTTTATAGGCAATTTCCTTATACCCCCTTATAGGCCAGCTTCGTGAAAGAGGTCTATTAACGGTAAGACTGACTTTTAACTTATACATATATAATATATCAGACTTTTAATGTTATATAGTATAAGGGTGTATTTTATACATTTAAAATACTTGGTGGTTTAAACTATAAATTAGACTTTTAATTTAATTAAATTTAAACCATATTATTATGGATTTATTAATTCTCTCTTTTAACTAAACACTTGATTAATTTAATAAACTTCATAAGGGTGTAACTTAAACTATTCAAAACATCAAGGTTCTACATTTAAGATTTCACAATTAAAGCTTTCTAATTAAATTTTAAGTTATAAAACCAAGAGGTGCATTTTTGAACCTTTTCAAATTACTAGGGATTTAGAATTCAGTATTTCAAATTAAAACCTTTTAATAAAACTTTTCAAATTCCAAAACTTGAGGGTAAATTTTGAAACTCTTCAAAACCTTCTGGATTCCAAAACATGATGACAGGCTTTGTAACTCCTTCAAAAATTTTGAGTTCCAAAACTTGATGGCAAGTTTTGTAGCTCCCTTTTAAACATTTAGATCAAATTTAACTAATAAAATTAATCACATAATTTATCCTTTAGCAATTTGACTTAATTCTACTCATATAGCAAAATGATTCAAATTCTACAAATAATTAGTTTTTCACAAAACCAAGTAATTATCTTAAAATTTGACAATCATCATTTAATTGGATGAGGATTATCATTACCTTATAAAAAAAATCAAATTTTATGAGCTAAAACAGTTTGCAGTAATGATTCTAATCCAAAACTAGCCAAAAAACTCGAAAATCTGCAAACAGATCAGTCACCACGTCGTGGTAACTATGACCACGTCGTGGTCACCATGCAGATTCCAAAAAAATGATTTCTTTTTTCTTTGAACAACTACCAATGCATCAATATAACATAAAACACCCACGGCTTTAATACCACTGTTGGTTTTTGAGCAATATAACACTCCTATGGTGCACATACAACCCTAATGCCTTGGATCTAAGTTTTCTCTAATTATACATGCAAATTCATATTATCCAAAGCATACACCCTAGCTAGCATGCAATTTGAGATATACAATATAAAAACTAGTTAGATGAATACATCTTTGTTGCAGCTTGTAGTTCTTGCCATTTCAAGAGCTTAGCACCTCAAGTGTGATGCCTCAAATGGTTCACAAAACACCATAAGCAAATGGAGGATATTGAGAGAGAGGCTATGAGGCACAAAAGTCGTCTAGGGTTCACCTTGGAATAGAGTGGAGAATTTTTGCATGCTAGGGGTTACTTTTATAGTGTGAAATTCCTTAGGGTTTTATCTTGTAAACCCTAATTCATTCACATGGGCCATAAATCCAATAATCCATATGATAGGCCCTTTGGACTAACTCTTCATAGTCTCTCACATAGATTTAGTCCATTCCTAATCAACGTGGATCATTAACCCAAACTATAAGTATTACTGATTGACATAATCAGTCCCTATTAATTTAATCAGTCTCTTTTGATCACTAAATTAATTCCAATAAAGTAAATTAATTCCAAATTAATTCTTGATCAATACTAATTAAATAATATGATTTCTCAATTAATATATTATACTTATAATATATTAATAAATCACAAATAAACTCTTTCTCAAATATCCATCCTATCAAATTGTTATGGTGAATGCAACCCAAAATAGACCATGCTACTATCGGGTCAAGTACATACCAATTATAGTTATTGGCTTAGACACCTAATCCAACAGGAATATGTAGCCGCAGCCAACTGTTGTTCCCAAGTCCTTTGGATGAAGACTCAACTTATGGACTACGGTTACAGGATGTTGCGGGTGCCTATTTATTGTGATTCAGAGGGTGCAATAGCGATTTCTCATAATCCTATTCATCACTCGAATACGAAGCACATTGAACTACGGGACCACTTCATCAAAGACCACATCTTCAAAGGTAACATCAAACTCATTTTTTGTTCCCACTCACGAAGAGATAGCTGATGTTTTTCTAAGGCACTCGATGCTACAAAGTTAAATGGATTTTTGGAAATGCTAGGAATGATGAACCCAGAGCTGCAGTTCTTTTTGAATTGATAAATACCGCAGACCATATCAGGTCTCTAGGGATGAATGAATTGTTTTTTTTTTCAAATCAAAACTCTTGAAGCACATCCTTCATTGCGTTCCTTTCAAACTGATTAATATATTTTTCATATCTCGTTTCAGTATATCTTGTACACTGAAATCACATATGATCCATATATTCTTCGAGTCTATTTATTTCTTTTATTTCTAACCTTCATGATCAAGTTTGTTTTCAGCTACTGCTACCACAGTCATACCGCATGCTACCGCAGTCACTTTGCATTCTACCGCACTTGCATTGAATGAACCTGCAATCATCACTTCATAAACGCCTTAAATAATATTGTGTGCTACTTAATGGAGTTTAATAAATACATTCTTCAAATATTCATTTTGTCACACATGATATTTCAATCCATTTCAAATGGTTTTCCTCAGTCAGGTTCCTTTTTCGGATAAAAGACAAACGAATCGCTTTTCCGAAAACGCAATCTATTTAAGAAATCTTTTTAAGAAATCTTTTTCCTTAACCAATCATGTCACACAACCGTTTGATGCCTAATCCGTTTCCACTTCCCCATTTTTCACAACGGATAAACCACCATCACCCCACGTTCAATCGGCATGTGATTATGGTCCTAAAATGCATTAAATGCTCCTCTTTTCCTGAAAATAATTTAATTTTGATTTTCTTAATTTTAGTTGATAATGGTATAAACCCAAGGTTTTTCTCACTTTAACAACTGTAATTAAAGTGATATCAATAAATTTTGAAATCCGAAGGTATAAAAACCTCCTAATTCTTTCCAAGATAGCTTTTACACTATCTGAACTCTCTCGATGAACTTCATCTTCTTCATCTTCTTGCTAAAACCTTTTTATGCAAGTTCTCAAAGCTTTTCTATAACAATGGTGAAGTCTGGTGTTTCTAAGAAACAATCAAAAGCATCTGGCTCAGCTCGTCCTACCGGTTCCGAATCCACCATCAAGGATCAAACACAATCAATCGCTTCAAGAAATTTCAGAGCAATCTTCGAAGATCATCCTTCATACAACGAGGCTGTCAGACTCATGATCAAGTTCCTCCCTTCTCATCCACTTTTTGGCACTTTCAATGCATTCATAGAGGCTTTTCCTTTGTCTGTGTTGTTTAAGTGTGTGTTTTCGGCGTTCTGACCTAGCCATAATCTGCAAGAAGTTCATCTTAATCTTGCAGATGATTCTATGGTGGTGTTAATGAAAGAAAATTCTCAATGCAATCAATCTTAGAGTTCTTCCAACAACGAAGTTTTACTCCCCAAGCCCAAACGATGTGTTCTCTACCCTTTATCAAATGGGGTACCAAAAAAAGCTCAAAGGTGTTGGTGAATTCAAGAAGACCAATTACCAGCTGTCTGGCAATTCATGTGCTATTTCGTGACTAGGAGTCTCTCAAGAAGGACTAGAGGGACTGACAATATGGGAATCAAGCTCTTGGAAGTCATATGGAGTATCTACACTAGCAATGCAGTCAATTATGGCCATATATTTGTTAGATTAGGTGTCTAAGCCCATAACTATAATTAGTATGTACTTGACCCGATAGAAGCATGGTCCATTTTTGGTTGCCTTCACCAATGCAATTTAATAAGATGGATATTTGAGAAAGAGGTTATTTGTGATTTATTAATATATTATAAGAATAATATATTAATTGAGAAATCATATTATTTAATTAGTATTGATCAAGAATTAATTTGAAATTAATTTTGTGATCAAAAGAGACTGATTAAATTAACGGGGCCTGATTAAGTCAATGAGTAATATTTATAGTTTGGGCTAATGATCCATGTTGATTAGGAATGGATTAGATCTATGTGAGAGTCCATGAAGAGTTAGTCTATGTTTGGCAGACTAGTTGAAAAGCTAGCTGTTAGCTGAAAAGCTAGCTAATAGTCGAAAAACTAGCTGATAAAAAATAACGTTTTGTAAAACTAGCTGAAAGGCTAGCTGAAATATATAAAATTACATAAAAGGACATGTAAAAGTATGTCTTTCTATAATTAATTAAGGGGTGTATTTGGAAAATTTTAAAAAAGCTCCTAAAAAGCTAGTTTAAGTAACTTTTCAAAAAGCTAGCTTATAAGCTAGTTTTTGACATACCAAACACGACAACATAAAAAAGCTCGAAAAATAAGCTAGCTGTGATGCGCCAAACACAACCTTAGTCCAAAGGGCCTATCATATGGATTATTGGATTTATGGTCCATGCGAATGAATTAGGGTTTACAAGTTGAAACCCTTAGGAATTCCACACTATAAAAGTAACCCCTAGCATGCAAAAATGGCGCACTCTATTCAAAGGTGAACCATAGAGATTTTTGTGCCTCATAGCCTCTCTCTCATTATCCTCCATTTTCTTATGATGTTTGTGAACCATTTGAGGCATCACACTTGAGGTGCTAAACTCTTGAAAGGCCAAGAAACACAAGCTAAAACAAAGTTGTATTCATCTAACTAGTTTTTATATTGTATATATCAAATTGCATGCTAGCTAGGGTGTATGCTTTGGATAATATAAATTTGCATGTATAATTAGAGAAAACTTAGATCCAAGGCATTAGGGTTGTATGTGAACCATAGGGATGCTAGAGTACATAAAACCCATCAGTGGTATCAGAGCCATGAGTGTTTTCTGTTATATTGATGCATTGATAATTGTTCAAAGCAAAAAAAAAAATCATTTTTTTGGAATCTGCATGATCACCATGATATGGTCAATGTTACCACGACATGGTGGCTGGTTAGTGGGCAGATTTTTCAGTTTTTTAGCCATATTTGGATTATGATCATTACCACAAACTATTTTGGCTCAAAAAATTCGATTTTATTGATAAGGTAATGATTATACTCATCTAATTAAATGATGATTGTCAAATTTTAAGATAATTACTTAATTTGGTGAAAAACTAATTATTTTCGGAATTTGGATCATCTTGCTTATTAGTTAAATTTGATCTAAATGTTTCTTGAAGAGTTTCATAACTTGTCCTCAAGTTATGGAATATGAAAAGTCTCATTCATGAAACATTAACTCCATAAGTTATGAAATTCAAAAGGTTTTGAAGAGTTTTAAAATTTACCCTCAAGTTTTGGAATTTGAAAAGTTTAACTAAAAGGTTTTAATTTGAAATATTGAATTCTAAAATCCTAGTAATTTGAAAAGGTTCATAAAATGCACCTCATGGTTTTATAACTTAAAATTTAATTAAAAAGCTTTAATTGTGAAATCTTAGATGTAGAACCTTGATGCTTTGAATACTTCAAATCACACCCTTATAGAGTTTATTAAATTAATTAAGTGCTTAATTAAAAGAGAGAATTAATAAATCCATAATGACATGGTTTAAGTTTAATTAAATTAAAAGTTTAATTTATTAATAGATTAAACCACTTAGCATTTTAAATATGTAAAATACACCCTTATACTATATAAAATTAAAAGTCTAATATATTATATATGTATAAGCTAAAATTCATTCTTACCGTTAGTTAGCCTCATTCACGAAGCTAGTCTATAAGGGGGGTATAAGGAAATTACCTATAAAATAGCAATTGAATGAGTGTCCACTCTCACCCACCGCTTCCTTGACTAGTGGAGGTTCGTTAGCCGAACGGGTAGGATAAGACACAAAATCCTCATTAAAAGTATAATGAACATATAAAGTAACTAAACCTTTTATAAATTCCAAATATTAGTTACTTTAGGAAAATGTGAATTCGATGCTAACCCATGAAATTGCACATTGCACCTTATTGGTCAGTTAGTGGAGCGTGTGTGGTTAACCGGCTCACTAATGTGGACTAATGAAGGATGGCAATGGGTTTCTCGTAAATTATCATTGATCAATGA
Organism: Lactuca serriola; assembly: GCF_051521515.1. Taxonomy (NCBI): domain Eukaryota; kingdom Viridiplantae; phylum Streptophyta; class Magnoliopsida; order Asterales; family Asteraceae; genus Lactuca; species Lactuca serriola. The sequence continues at coordinate 120,965,166 of NC_136414.1, forward strand.
AGCGTGTGTGGTTAACCGGCACATTGATTAGGTGATTAATGACATCGAGAGTACCAAGCTAATTTGCATCGTTATTCACACCTTGTTTGGGATCCTCGGTATCCCAATCACAAACTTGAAGGGCATAATCGATATTAAACATACCATTGAAAAGTTCAATGTATCTCAAAATATATTGGAGCTTCATTTAAAACCTAATTCGTTTAAAAATTTCGTTTTCGTGGTGGAATTGGTAAATTCTCATTTACTTACCAACAAATAGTTTTCAATTGGATTACAGCATCCCTCTTCCGAATTGTAAATTATTGTGTTGGGTCCTAAACTTAATATTTCATTTGGGTGTTATATTAAGGATTAAATCAACTTACTTGAATTTCTCCCTCCTTTAGATGTCTAGTGCTGACAACTATGGTCCTCCTGAATCTTTTGGAAAAAGCTTTCCTCATGAAGATGATATTCCACGTTTTGATCAAGGAACTAAAAATCATACTTCACTTCCTCCAACTCCTCCAATTATTATCCCTGACCCACGTGTTTGTTGACTTAAAAAGTTCAAGGTCACTCAAGCCCTATTGGCAAGCAAACACAAAGATGAAAAGTCTGTTTGTGCTCACGTCTTGGAGATAAAGTTGCGTATTAATAGGCTGGGAATGTTGGGTGTCGTGTTCCCAAGGAAGCTGGTTGTAGACTTGGTTCTTCATTCACTTCCTAAGTTATATAGTGAGTTTGTTAAAGACTACTATGTGACAGATCACGACGTGACCCTTATTGATCTTACCTATTTGCTAACTGCTGCTGAATCAACAATGATTTGGCGCACTGGTCAAGCAAATTTTATTGGAAGATCAATCTCCCAAACTTCCATGGACATTGAAAAAGGCGACATTGGAAGTACAGAAAGATCATCTCTTCCTAATGGAAAGGAATCGGCCATGGTCAAACCGTTTGACCAAGTGGAAAAGAGAAAGGCTAAGTCTGGATTTTCCTGTGTACCATTCCAGGAGAGTCTGTTTGTTTCAATTGCCAAGAAAAGGGACATTAGAAGCGAAGCTGCCCTGACTACCTGAGAGATCTAAGAGTTGGTAGAATCAAATTGTCTGGTTCTACTTCAGGTAAGCTCATTATCTAACTCTATTAAGTTCCCATGCATTGATTCTTATTACATGATGTAAAGTTTCTTTTTTGTTGTTATGCAGAATCAAAGAAAAAGAAGCAAATAGCATGCAAAGTCTGATCATGAAGAAGTTGTTTTTGATCGCATGGGTTGATGATCAGAATTTTGAGTTGTTGCTTTGCAACTATGATAGATTGCTTAGGAATATTTGGAAACATAGTTTTCTTATGTATTTGCATTGTAAGGACAAGTTTTCCGCATTTTTTATAAATAAAAGAAAAGTTTTTATTTTGTCTTATTTTATATTTCGTTGCACTGACATTTCTGAATATTGTTGTTTATATGTTTCTATTAATAGCAATGTTGAAAATGTTTGATTCTTAGTTATATCGATTGTGGTAGTGTCGTAATTTTCTAAGTAAGGAAGATTCTCATCGCCCAAGTTTCAATTGGACAGAAACTTGGAATCATGTGATTTGAATTATATGAAGTATGAAAATCTTGGTACTTTGGAAAATTGAGACTAATTCCTTATTCGCATAAGTATGTGAGTCAAGTGAAGGACTAGGAGATCTAGTACACATTATTGTGAGCTGGTCAGGTCCACCACAAAGAATGATAAAGACCATTCATCATAATTTACTAAAAGTTTAGTAAATATAGTTATACTTACAAGATTAAGTGTAATTCTAATACTTTGAAAAATTTCAAAGTATAGGAGAACGAATAAGAAGAATCAACTAGGTAGAAAGATAAAAGTTTTCTCCAATCTGAAAGGAAAGCAGAATACTTTAGTATCATGTTTTATGAACATTTTATTGACTATGGAAACATGTCACAATTGATCCTATGAGGATACCTTAGTGCATTTATATGACTAAGGAGAGGTATTGGGAATTGTTAAAATGGTTTAAAATCAAAAGAAGGAGTCATACTTCGTTCCAAAATCAAGTATTTGAGTTATAAGTAACATATCTTAAGTAGGTTTATAACACATCATGGCATGTGAAGTAGAAATGTTTCTTACTCTTGCACATTTGAAATTGGTAAGTTGTGATGTTTTGGACAAAAAAGAAAGATCAACTAAGACCAATTACACGAAGTGTTTTCTTGATAAGGTCTCACACTAACTCTTCAATATATAGTTGTCAAGAAATGGTTCTTGATAGAGAATCTTATATGTCAACAAGTTAGTAGGAGTATTAATAGTGCTGAATAGTTTCATGAACTAATCAATAATAAACCTATTGTTTATCACTAGCGCACGACTTGAGGTTTATAACCTATCGTGTTGACATATTCTTGTTTCTGTGCCTATTCCAGTTAGTTTGACTATGCATGTGAGCTCTATGAGTTCTCATTTGAATGCATAAGGCAAAGCAGCTTGATCAATGGAAAGTACATTGATTTGTATAGGTGAGCTGCCCAAAAACATGGAAGAAATGGTAGGACTCTTGTGCTACCAGATGGCAAGAAATTAAGATTAAACAAGTCCAGTCCATATGAGTTTGAATTTGTCATAAGCCTTGTCTTATGATAATGGTTGGAAATGAAAAATTGACGTGGAAAGGAACATATACGCCATACAATCTAAGTGGCAAAGGTTTCTCTCCGCTTCATGAAAATGATTGTGAGGAAGCATTTCCACTAAGTGGATTTTAAGGAGATAGCAGTCGTGTTAGTTGCATTCTCATGTTCGAGTATGATTACGACATCCCTCTTCATAGTTCGAATTATGAGAAATGGCACAAGGTCTAAACATTTGAGACTTGTTGCTGTAAGTTCTAAAATTATTTAGACACACATGTGAACTATCTAAGGAAATACGTATGAGCTTGAGAAACCTAGATAAAGTCTTATCGAAGCATCTTGTATCAGAAATCTGAACTTTGGTAAGAAAGTCAACAAGTATTGATTTCTAGAAGTCCAACTTATTTCTGGGTACACGTCAAAGCTAGTGGGAGCATAAGTGTTATGCTAATAAGAATGTAATTATTATGCTAGTGGTAGCAAAATTATGACGTTAAGTGTTACGAGTTAGCAATGTTAATTATAGAAAACAAAAGTCTCAATTCGCAAAGTCGCAGAGTTTGAAAAGTAGTTTTGCTATAATTAAGGGAGTGGAACTCATACTTCATTTCGAATCTAAAAGATTAGATTAAAATTTTAATTTAGTCATAGACATATGTGAATGTTATTTTGAAATGACTCAACATAAATAAATTCTATATGTGGAAATATTTTAGCAAGAGATTGGTCAAGTATCAAGTCTTTATGTAAGACATTATGAATCGTGTCTCATATGCTTTAGGTATAGGATCGATTGCATATGCTATAATATTTGCGCGTTCTAATTTTCCAAATGCCTAGGGCATTGAGAGGAAAGAGGGACCGAAATTGGTTATGATTGAAAGTCATTAGATAACTGCCAAGGACAATTTGAGGTTTCCTAATGATTGGTTGTTTGTGGATAGTTGGAAGTATAGTAATAAATGGACCATATTGATATAATTCTGAATAGATAGGATTCTATTAAGAATGGATAGTCATATGGAAATTATGGAAAAGTTTCCATAATGGGGGTTGGATATTAAGAATTTATGAGTAAATTAGAAAACTTTTATGCAAGAAGGATGTTCAAAGGAATGTACTTTGAATATAAGACTTCGAATATGTGGAATTGTCCTATAACAATCTCCAGTGGAGTGATTTGTAATACCATTGTCCAAGTCTCTATGACTTTTGTGCATTGACATTACAAAGTAATCATTGCATGATAGTTTAGAATCTAACACATTCTAATAATGGAAGAATTTGGTATTCTTACACTCATGATAAGGATTTGGAATTGTGAAATGAGCATCATTGGAAATGTGTTCAATTGATCTATTTCACAAAAAAAGAACCATAAGTAAACATAGTGTGTATGCTTGGAGCATGGGATAACTATCGTTCTAATTCAAATACTAAGTTGATTAGTCGAAACATTATACAACGAATAATGTGTAATCAATATGGTGATTGAATAATAAGTTTTATGTATATTCAAAAGTTTTGAGACCATATTGGATTCAATTATTCTTGTGTTTCACTTTGCGTGTTTTAATTCGCGAATAACTAAGTTATTAAAACATCCATAGACAATCAAACTTTGGAAGTATGTAATGAGGTAAGACTGTCATGAATCCGACTATAGATTGTCTAAGTGCTTAGACATAACACAAGTTTTGCTGCAGTGTTCATGAGTACTCCTGTAATAAGATTTGAGTATTGGATTAAACCCACGCTCATCAGAATCACTTCATAAATTTCATCACGAGTGATTGTGAGACGATAATATCTTATATTCTTGAAACCAAGACATGTGAGTTAGTTTACAAGTCGGTCGCACATTGATGATATGTAAATGCACCAGTAACTTGGTGTTATAAAACGTATTGTTGTGTGTAATTTGATGAGTAAATTGAGCAAGCATATGAGTCGAAGTTTATCTGTTCCTTTTACCCTAAGAGAGATAAAATCGATATCTGTGGCCCCTCAATGATTTAGTGATGAAAAACCTAAGTGCTTAGCCAAGCCTAGACTGATTTGATTTGTTCAATTAGTCAGTCGTCATAAATCGAAAATCGGGAAACAGAACTTAGATAGAGAGAATGATTATAATCTATGTCTCATGTCTATAGGATATCTTGTAGAACGGAGGAGTATATGATCCCTTATGTACTGGACGCGTCAGAGTTCAACAACGGCTTTTGAGAGCTACGATTGCTAATCAGATTATGAAGCTACATTGGCTATTATAGTTCTTAGAATTCTCCAAGTGGGAGACTGTTAGATTAGGTGTCTAAGCCCATATCTATAATTGGTATGTACTTGACCCGATAGAAGCATGGTCCATTTTGGGTTGCCTTCACTAGAGCAATTTGTTAGGATAGATATTTGAGAAAGAGGTTATTTGTGATTTATTAATATATTATAGGAATAATATATTTATTGAGAAATCATATTATTTAATTAGTATTGATCAATAATTAATTTAGAATTAATTTTGTAATAAAAAAGACTGATTAAATTAACGGGGATTGATTAAAATCATTAATATTTATAGTTTGGGCTAATGATCCATGTTGATTAGGAATGGACTAAATCTATGAGAGAGTCCATGAATATTTAGTCGAAACGGCCTATCATATGGATTATTGGATTTATGGCCCATGTGAATGAATTAGGGTTTACAAGTTGAAACTCTTAGGAATTCCACACTATAAAAGTAACCCCTTGCATGCAAAAATGGTACACTCTATTCCAAGGTGAACCCTAGACGATTTTTGTGCCTCATAGCCTCTATCTCATTATTCTCCATTTGCTTATGGTGTTTGTGAACCATTTGAGGCATCACACTTGAGGTTCTAAGCTCTTAAAAGGCCAAGAAACACAAGATACAACAAAGATGTATTCATCTAACTAGTTTTTATGTTGTATATCTCAAATTGCATGCTAGATAGGGTGTATGCTTTGGATAATATGAATTTACATGTATAATTAGTGAAAACATAGATCCAAGGCATTAGGGTTGTATGTGAACCATAAGGATACTAGAGTACATAAAACCCATCAATATCGTGGGATGATTTCTTGCAATACAACTCCAACGATGCTCCAAAGGTGGGTTTGAACGAGCTTACTTTTGCTTGATTTTGGTCTTTATGAATCTTCGATCTTCACAAGGAGGCTCACCTAAGCATCGGCGACGACACCAACCTGTTTTCAACCCATGATCTCAAAAGGTATACTGCTTCCAAAGATCAAACTATATTCAATCCTATTCGTAGACTCCCCATGTATATCTTAGAGTCCATTGGACTCACTACTGTAGAGGTGGCTGACCACATCATGGCTACGAGTGATATTGCTGATGGGTTTTGAGCACTATAACATCCCTATGGTGCACATATATCCCTAATGCTTTGGATATACGTTTTCTCTAGTTATTCATGAAAATTACATTTTTCCAAAGCATGAAGCCTATCTAGCATACAACTTTGATATATCAATCATAAAAACTAGTTAGAAGATTACCTCTTGTTGTAGCTTGTTGAATTTGGCCTTTCAAGAGCTTAGCACCTCAACTGTGATGCCTCTAATAAGTCACAAACATCACTAACAATTGGAGGACTTGAGAGAGAGGTTCTAGGCACCTAAAAATCGGCTATACTCTTGCTTGAATACTTGTGTGTCCGATTTTGGCCAAAGGGTTACACATATATAGTGTTGAATTCCAATAGTCATATGTAACCCTAATTCTTACACTTAGGCTTATGATCCAATAATCTATATGGACTAACTCTTCATGGACTATCACATAAACTTAGTCCATCAAGGATCAATAGCCCGTATGTATCAATAATTTACATAATTAGTCCCTATTAATTTAATTAGCCTCTTTTGATCACTAAATTAATTCCAAATTAATTATTGATACATACTACTTAAATAATATGATTTCTCCATTAATATATTATACTTATAATATATTAATAAGTCACAAATAACCTCTTTCTCAAATATCCATCCTACCAGATTGTTTTAGTGAAGGCAACCGAAAAGGACCACGCTCATATTAGGTTAAGTACATACATATTATAGTTGTGGGTTTAGACACCTAATCCAACAATCTCCCACTTGGATAAGTCTAATAACTATAATTATAAGTAAAACCAATTAGCAATCGTAGCTCTCAAAAGCCGCTGTCGAAATCTGACATGTCCTTTAGATAAGGGATCATATAATCCTCTGTTCTTCAAGATATCATCTCGACAAATACATGGAACATAGTCATACTTATTGTCCCGTAGTTTGTTTCCCGATATCCGATTTGTTTGACATAGAACTTAGATGAACACATCAATTGAGTCCTGACCGGGGCCAACACATAAGTCAAGAAAAAATCATCGAGGGGACCAAGATATCACATTCAATCCTCCAAGGATTAAAAGGAATAGTTAGACTTTGACTTATATGCATGTACTAACTACTCATTAAATCATACACAACAACACGTTTTATAACATCAAGTTACTAATGCGTTTTCGTACTATCAATGCACAACCAACCTGCAGTCAATAACTCATATATCTTGGTATGAAGACTATACAATATTATCGTCTCACAATCACTCTTGATAAATTCCATGAATTGATTCATGTGAGCGTTGGTTTAATCAAATACTCAAATCTTATTTCAGGACCACTCATGAATGTTGTAGTAAACTTTTTCTAAACACTTCAGACAATCTACAATCCAAATTTATGAAAGTCTTGCCTCAATACCTACTTCCAAAGTATGATCGACTGTGGATAGTTTGAATAGTCTTATTATTCTGGAAGTCAAAACATGCAAAATGAAACAATAGTAAACAATTGACACAAGATAGTCACATTACTCATAAATAAAACTCCTTTTATTTAATCATCAAATGTCAATTACATTTTATCTATTAGAACTTTCTAAACAGCTATCTAATCATTAAAACTAATATCGTCCTTCAGCCCAATGCTCCTCGCATGTTGCAAGTGCTTAACCCTACCCAGTCCCTTCGTAAGGGGATCTGATGGGTTCTCCTATGACGATACCCTCTTTATTATGAGGAGTCCTTCTTCTACCTGATGTCTTATGAAGTGATATTTTCTGTCGATGTTCCTGGATCTGCCATGATCCCTTGGTTCCTTGGTTAAGGAGACCGCACCCTCATTATCACAGAAAATCTCCATAGGCTCCTTTACAACTGGTACAACTCCAAGGTCTCCGATGAAGTTCTTCAGCCATATCGCCTCCTTCGACGCTTCACTTGCTGCTATGTACTCTGATTCGTACGTTGAATCAGCTACATTCTCCTGTTTAGAGCTTTTCCAAGTTATTTCTCCTCTGAAAAGCTGGCTTCACTATACCCTGTCACTCTTAAGTCATCACTCCCACCGAGGGTAAGGACCTAATCCTTAGTCCTCCATATGTACTTAAGGATGTTCTTTACCGTAGTCCAGTGAGCTTTATCTGCTAACCATGCTCAAAGAAAAGGCCACATTAGGGCAAGTACAAGTCGTAGCATACATGATCGAGCCAACTACGGAAGCATATGGTACTCGACTCATCTCTGCTATCTCAGCCTCTGTACTCGTACTCTGAGTCTTACTCAGTTTGGTATTTCTTTGTATATGTAAGTCACCTTTCTTGGAATCCTCTGTACTCGTACTCTGAGTCTTACTAAGTCCTATTAGTATTTTACTCATGTTTCTAAATATCCTTATCCGTAGAATATAAGCAACTTCCTTGAGGTCCTTCTTAGCAAAACTCTTCCCAAGCCAGGACTTAACCTCCTGCAAGGTTGGAATGTCATTTCCTATGAGGAGTATATCATCCACATACAACACCAGAAAGCTAAATATACTCCCACTAGCTTTGACATATACACATGACTCATCCTCGCTTCTCAAAAATCCAAACTCTTTGACTTTCTCATCAAAACAAAGATTTCATCTACGAGATGCTTGTTTCAATCCATAAATGGATTTCTCAATCTTACACACTCTATTTGGGTACTTTTCACTGACAAAACCCTCTGGCTGACTCATGTAAACATCTTCATCCAACTTTCCATTAAGGAAAGCGGTTTTGACATCCATTTGCCATATTTCATAATCATGAAATGCAGCTATGGCTAGCATAACCCTTATAGATTTAATCTTCGCTATTGGTGAGAAGGTCTCATCATAGTCAACTCCATGAGTTTGAATAAAGCCCTTCGCAACCAGTCGTGCCTTATATGTGTGTACTTCCCCATCCATGTTAGTCTTCTTCTTGAAGATCCATTTGCACCCGACCGTCTTACAACCTGGTACATTGTCAACCAAGTTCCAAACTTGATGGTCATACATGGATTGAATCTCGCTGTCCATAGCCTCTTTCCATTTTGCAGACTCAGGGCCTTCCTTGGCTTCCTTATAGTTATTAGGTTCATCCAAATTTATTAATGTACTATCACTGATAAACGTATCACCTTCAGTTGATATATGCAAACCATATAAAATAGGTGGAACACTAACTCTACTAGAACGTCTCAGAAGTAAGGACTCGTCAATCTGTTCAACAGGAGTTTCCTCCTCGGGGAGAGCGCTAGTGGTCGAGGTTCCTTTGTCACTTAACTCTTGAAGCTCTTCAATGTCAATTTTCCTCCCACTGTCCTCTTGGCATATGAGTTCTCTTTCTCGAAAAATCCCTCTCCTTACAATGAAGACACCATTGTCACTCGGTCTATAGAAGAGATATCCAAAGGACTTCTGTGGGTAGCCGATGAAAATACATCGCTCACTATGAGGTTAGAGCTTGTCGTGAGTCTCTCATTTTACGAAAGCCTCGCAACCCCAAACCTTGATATGTGCTAAGGAGGGAACCTTCCCTGTCCACAACCCGTGAGGTGTTTTGGGAACCTTCTTAGTTGGGACTAGATTAAGGATATAGGCGACATTCTTTAAGGCATACCCCCAGAATGAGATAGGTAAAGAAGCTCGAATCATCATGGAACGAACCATATCCAACAGGGTTCGATTGCGCCTCTCAGCCACACCATTAAGCTGTGGTGTCCTAGGTGGCGTCAATTATGAAACAATCCCATGAAAAGAAATAATGTTTCTTGGCATATCGGACGAGTAACAATAATTATTCAAATGTAATTCTAACCCACTACTAGGAAATAAAGAATAAATTCCAATCTTGGTGACAGGAGACACTTTCCTAATCCCCATGATTAAGTTTATCTTCCCGTGCTCCACATCCCTACTTCATTTTAGTCCATGCAAATCAGAACAAATGTGAAAACCACAACCTGTATCAAGGACCCAAGAATTAGCATGTGATGAGGTATTATATAGAATAGTGTAAATACCTGCATGGGTGGGATTTATCTTCCCATACTTGACGTCTTGCAAGTATTTGGGGTAGCTTTGCTTCTAGTGCCCTTTGTCATGACAGTAGAAACAATCTGCTTCTTTTTGGTTGGTAGAGGGAGTAGCAGAACCACCTTTAGTTCCACTAGAAGAGGATACATCATGGGACTTTCCCTTGTGGCTCTTAGCAGGAGCGTTCCTCTTCTTCTCCATCCCATGTCCAATTGCCAGAACAGGGGCAGTAGCAGTAGGAGTAGATACAACATATTTGCTTATTAAACTACTTTCAGTAGTTCTCAGAATGCCTTGAAGCTTGCTTAGAGTGACCTCCTCCTTGTTCATATGATAAGTCATATGAATCTGATCATAACAAGGAGGCAAAGAGTGTAGGATAATATTAATGGCCAACTCTTCATTGAAGTTAACATTTAACTTTAGCAAGCGGTCCGCAAACCTTTGCATCTTTTGCAAGTGGGCTGTGATGGACTCTCCATCCTTCATTTTTGTTGTAATCATGGAGGCAATGATTTCATACCTTTCATGTCGAGCACTTTGATGGTATCTTTCCATCAAGTCTTGGAGAATCTCGAAAGGGTAGTAGTCCTTATTGGACTTTTGAACTTCAACTATCATAGTGGCTAACATGATAGATGACACCTTTGTGGCATCCTTCTCATGAGTCCTATATTCAACAACTTCTTCAAGAGTAGTAGTTGCTTCATCAATCTACTTAAGCTCTTTATCGAGGACATATTGCTTGTCCTCGTAACGAGTGACCATCCTAATGTTCCAAATCCAATCATTGATATTCGAACCATCAAAGATGACCCTCCCACACAAGTTTATGAGGGAGAAAGAGCCAGAAGCAGTGTTGGAAGAAATCTGAAAAAAAAGAAAGACAAAGTTTAGATTAGATAAGAATTGTCACAGACTGGACTCATCGAGTTGGCGGTCTGTGAGTGATCTCATTGAGTCAGATCATTGGACTCGTCGAATCCATCAGTCAGTGGCTAGAAATGTAACTTTTTCAGCTTAAAAAAACCATGCATCAATATAACAGAAAACTACCCTAAGCTCTAATACCAATGATGGGTTTTGAGCACTATAACATCCCTATGGTGCACATACAATCCTAATGCTTTGGATCTAAGTTTTCTCTAGTTATTCATGCAAATTACATTTTTCCAAAGCATGAAGCCTATCTAGCATACAACTTTGATATATGAATCATAAAAACTAGTTAGAAGATTACCTCTTGTTGTAGCTGTTGAATTTGGCCTTTCAAGAGCTTATCACCTCAAGTGTGATGCCTCTAATAAGTCACAAACACCACCAACAATTGGAGGTCTTGAGAGAGAGGTTCTAGGCACCGAAAATCGGCTATACACTTGCATGAATACTTGTGTGTCTGATTTTGGCCAAGTGGTTACATATATATAGTGTAGAATTCCAGGAGTCATATGTAACCCTAATTCTTACACTTAGGTTTATGATCTAATAACCCATATGGACTAACTCTTCCAGACTCTCACATAAACTTAGTCCATCAAGGATCAATAGCCCAAACCATATGTATCACTAATTTACATAATTAGTCCCCATTAATTTAATTAGTCTCTTTTGATCACTAAATTAATTCCAAATTAATTCTTGATCAATAGTAATTAAATAATATGATTTCTCCATTAATATAGTATAATTATAATATATTAATAAATCACAAATAACCTCTTTCTCAAATATCCATCCTATCCGATTGTTCTAGTGAAGGTAACCTAAAAGGACCATGCTACTATCAGGTTGAGTACATCCCTATTTTAGTTATGGGATTAGACACCTAATCCAATAATTGCCCCATATCACTCTTCCCCGCCTAGACCCAGTCAACCCACTACAACATAGGATCCACAGACTACTGCATACCAAGATCCTCAACCGAAACCCAAAAGAGTCAAGTATCTTTTTTTCAAAAGGAAAACTACCAGGAACATTGTGAAAAAGGGTGTTGTTCCCTCAAAGAAAAGAAAATCTAAAATCGCAGAGCATACTTCTACAACTCCGATTCATGACATTATTATTAACGTGTTTGATGAACGCCAAAGTGAGCCTTCCGAATCACAAGACGTGTTTAGAAGAACGATACTCAAGTTAAACCCCAGTCATAGCCAAATACATACCATGACACATAACGGAGTCTCTCAACAGACTCCGGTAACCGTTCGAGTCACCACATACTCACCCTCTAAAAACCAAACTCACCACTCAGATACAGAAAGTGTATATGTTTCATCACATAATGGAGACATGCCCCAAATTGGAACCCAAGTGGATCCAATTGTTTCGAGTCACCATAATTTGTCTAGGGCATCAAGGTTGCACATTTTTGATCATGAGGAGTTGAAATCCATTATGCTTCGTGTCACACAAACACTTCATACACCTGTTGCACCGCAGGGCACTTCTTTCTCGGCCCTTGTCGGAACTGAGCCGAGGCCATACTTGAGTTTAGGTCAAGGAGACCGAGGAAGCTCAAGAAATCATATTCCATTGACATGAAGATCAAGCCGTCTAGGCGTAGGGAGCACAAATGTGCAAGGAACCACGAACCCGAGGGACACCTCGGCGAATCAAGGAATTGACGGCTACACATCAAATGTCTCTTGGACCTGCTATCGTCCAAATACCGAGTCTAGAATCAGAAAGTTTGAGACTTTCAAGAGGGTTGTGCAAGCACGAAAGGTGCAACAAGTGCAACAATAACAACAGAAGGAGGAAGCCATTCATACTGTTGCACAATATTGGGCTGATTCCATGAACAACGCCAAAACAGTTAATGATATCTTGGCAATCCAGTAATGGATGACTGAAATGGAAGACACGGTTCAAAAAGTTCACTACATGGAAGATGTTTCTGGTCCTTAAAAAGCCCCTCTAAATGCAGATGATCACGATTCAAACGGAGATGGAACTCTAACTGAAATAAGCTCAGCTCATATGTTCGGGCTTGATGATGATAAATTTGATGATGTTCAACAACCCCTTCACTCAGATGACTTCATAATGGTGCTAGATGATGGAGAATCGAGTGGATCTCAACACTCCAGCTCTAAGCCTAAACAAAAGAAGAAGAAGAAAATTGTAGTCTCTAGGAAAGAATTTCTCAGCTTACAAGCTAAGGTTGATCAGATTCTTGTTGTGGTATCTCCTCAAGCACCGCAGAACAATGAAGCTCCTGCACCTCAGTCTCTTATTGATTGTATTGAAGTTTTAGAGACCAGATAAAGGATGAATTCTCAAAGAATTCTTTTGAGAATTGAAATGGGAATTAGGAATCTTGATAACCGCAGAACCAAAGATCACAAGGAGTTTGTGTCGGCAGCTGAAAAACTCATCAAGGAGGTAACTGAACTAAAGATTGACCTCAATTAAAATCTTGAAAAACAAGAAAGTCATTCCAAGCAACTTGTTGAAGAAACCCACACCACATACGAATCCGGGCTTGCAGTTCTACAAAATACAATCAATGGGTTACAACATTCACTCACAGCACACTCGAGTATTGATGAAATCCTCCGACTTACAAAGGAGATTTATCAATTAGTCTTCAACAAGGAGATCCCCAACAATCAACAGATTTGTGAACAGATGAAGACTCAGTTTAATGAGACTTTTGAAAAGATTGATGGGCTCAAGCAATGCTTTGAGGAGCAACAGGAGCTTGCTTCCTCAAAAGGGGGAAGTGAAAGAGAACAAGAACAAGACCCTTCACAATCAAAGACCCCTTCGGTTCTTCAAACTCCTCCAAGAAATCAACCTACTCCTACAACAGAAGTCCACAAACAATCAAGTACGCGGTCTTCACCAAAGTCTCCATAAAAATCCCTACAAAAATCAACTTCTAAAGGCTCTTCACAACAAACTCCCCCGCATTTCAAGAACTTAGCTCCTAAGATGTCATCTGAACACTCCGATGACTCTCCTACCATGGCTCAAAGAAAATATGAATGGAGGGCAACACAATTTGCTGTATAGATTTAGAGAGCTCATGGGTTCGATATGATGATGGATTAATCCTTATTCAACTCTTGGGTAAACCCTACCCACAGGCTATTGGATGATGATTAACTGCCAATTCTTACTTACGCTAAACCTCCCTCAGACGATTATTGGGACATTCTTATCTCCCCAAACTCCAACTTCTTTCCGGTCTTTCAATCTTTTGATTCAAGTCTTCCAGATGAAAGGAGACTTCTGATAGAATTTGAGCGCCTAAATCTCTTCCATGCCAAGCACAACTCCGAGCTTGAGAAAATCTTGTCTAATGATAGACCAGATGAGGTAAAGTACTACAAGGTGAGACAGTTCATGAAGGCTGAATTCTATCAGTATACCCTGACTAGAAGAGGAGATGAATACGTCCGAACTCAAGCAAAATTTGTGAATATGAACTCTGATGAAATATTCTTCATAGCTCGAGTGTTTCAGATCAAAGTGGAGAAGCATCTAAAGATGAAGGTTGCTTATGAAAGAGCTTGTGATTTTCTCAAGGAACTGATTTGCAATTTTGGAAAGATTGATGCAAAAATTCATCCAGTCCTTGCCAAAAAATTTGATTTTCCTGAATTCGAGCATGTACCAACATACACTAACGAATTTCAAGAAATGTCACTTGGAGAAACTAACTACCCTGAGCTAGGAGTTGTATACAAAAGAGATGAAGATGGCGCCAAATACTTCATTCCGGTGACCACAATCCATAAAATCACCAAAAAACAACTAGACATCACTCTGGCATTAGTACAAAAATCGAAGCACACTACAAATGAAATCAAATTTGAAATAACAAGGTGAATTTAGTGGTTGTTCGAAGTCAGAAAATTTTGGTGGATTCTCATCCGGTTCCTCAAGTTTAACAAGTGAAGAAAGATAGCTAAGAGGTCACTTTGGGGGAAATTGTTGATACAAAAGGTGACCCTATTTAGCTAAGGAACCGTAGTCTGGATTGCTGCTGCTACTGAAGAAGAAGTTTACTATTGAAGTTGGAGAAAGCCTTTTGTGAGCTGCAACCGCAACTGCAACTGTAACAACTACCACAGAGATGAACAATGAATGAAGATTTTCAAGTTAGTTTACTGACTTAGCGTGTTTACTATGTTCTGTCCAGTGAACCTTGCATGGTCACCACATTCAGTAGAATAGTATTTTTTTTTATTTCCAATGTAACTTTTTGGGACTCTATAAATAGAGGATCCCATTTTATGTAATAAACTGCCTTTCACAATCTTTCTGAACTATTATCGAAATACAACGATCATTCATCTATATTCTATCTTAACTGATATCCCGAAGTTCCTCTTCACTTTAAGTTGATCACATTTATTAACTTGTTCTTACATGCAATCCTTGTTATGAATCAACTTGGTGTATTCTTGATATAACTTGCTATCATTTATATTTCCTTTATATTTCCACAATCTAACATTTCTAACTTATTATTGTTGAGCTAACAAGATCATTGATATTAACTTATTCCACAACTTATTATCATGTACTAATGTTTGTTTAAGTGTTGTTCAAATTTTTTCTCTCAACAATTTCATACACTAGTCCACAACTTAGTGCATAAAAAGCACATATTTACATCTTAATAACTTACACATTAACAAATTAATACATAAATAACACATATTCACAGCTTAATAACTTACTGAATTTCGTTGAGGCATTTCATCAAACACTTTGTATGCGCCACATACACCATATCCATTATCACCATAAAACATTAGATCTAACAAGATATATAAGAGTCTCAACATCCTTCCCTTAAAAATCAGATATGGACAAAAAAAATTAGAATTCATAGTTTAATACAACGTTTAAGACACTAATTTATAGCTTAACTCAATATTTCAAACATCAATTCACAACTTAGTGCACAAAAAAAATACACATTCATAACTTAATAACTTACATATTCACGAATTCATACATAAAAACACATATTTACAAATTAATGACTTTTCGAATTTCATTAAGGCATTTCATCAAACAATTTGTGTATACCACATACATCATATCCATAATCACCATAAAACATCAAATCTGACTAGATATATAAGAGTCTCATCATCTCTGATGTAAGGTAACTTTTGGCTCTCCAGCGAGGTTTGATGGTGGTGGTTTGACAGTAAGAATAAATCCAAATCTTGAGAGGAGAAACAACAAATAATTTTCATATATCTGAGATGAAGAATACATAACAAGATATGTAACTTAAAGAACATAAAACCAGATCTCGCAAGAACTCCTTCAATCTTGTTGGAGCTCGTAGATTTGGATGTCATTGGTGGCATAAATCCTAGATCATGACCGGAGCTCATAGATATGGATATAAGTAGTGGCAAAAATCTTAGATCTAGACTGGAGCTTGTAGATCTGGTCGACGAGATGAAAGATACGGTGATTTTGGACGAGTGGCGACAATTGGAGATGGATATTCAAATATAGTCAAAGAATATACCTGATGTCAGAGGTGGCATAAATCCTAGATCATGACCGGAGCTCATAGATATGGATATAAGTAGTGGAAAAAATCTTAGATATAGACTGGAGCTTGTAGATATGGATGATGAGATGAAAGATACGGTGGTTTTGGACGACGAGTGGCAACAATTGGAGATGGATGTTCAAATATAGTCGTGGAATATACCTGATGCGTCATAGGTTCGTGGTGGCAGTGTTCGAAAGTCATCGGAGATTCCAGATCATAGTGTAATAAGGTCCATATCTGATGCATTCGAGATCTATCATATCCGAGTGAACATTTAGTAGTTTTAATGGCTCCTCAAGGATGAGATGTCTGGCAGGAGGAGAAAACAACGGTAGAGAAGATATGTCATGGATGAAGGAGAAGACGACAACAAGTCTACAATGGTGGTGGTAAGGTTGCCGACGTCAGTAGTTGCTGGCGACTGTGGTGTCTGTGTTTGAGTTTTTGTTCTTGGGTATCTTATAAGAGAGTTTGAATGTATGAATTTTGGTGAAAAGTAGACCTGATAATGTATATGTAGATTTTAGATATCATGTTAAATGATATGAAAATTATATTTTGACAAAAACCCTTAACGAAAGTTCATAACTTTTAGTTGTTCTCATTTGATCTTTTCTGTAATCAGTTATACTTTCAGCAAGAAGTGGATAATTCATTTTTGCAAATAGTTTTTCCTCAAAGAGTAGTTTCCTTTTGCAAAAAATACATGGAGTTTGTAGTAAACAAAAACCATCCCAGTTCCTAATTAAACAAATCATTTTAAAATTAAATGGTCCATATAGTTTCCATATAGTTAAGAAATTTTAGTTCGATTCAACATCGTTAACTTTCATTTGTGGTTGTATATTTGACTTTTAAATCACGAGACCCGTCATATAATTATAAAAGTTAATATTAGATGTTCTAATATATGTTCTATACAGAAACCGTTAATTATGAAAAATATTGTCATAAGTAAACGTGATATGTATTAACTATAAAGAATATTCTTCGTAAGTAATGCATTTGACATTTAATTTTGATAATATTTTATATAATTAATGCATTTAATATTTAATTATAATAATATTTCATATAATTATTGTTTCTTATATATATATATATGCATCATTTACTCTCAATTTAGATGATAAATGTTTTTTAAAAAAGAAAAGCTATATTGGCGCAATATAACGGCGACACATTATTATCCATCAAGAAATAATTTTTAGGTGGGGATTAATTTAATTTTTACATGCGACGAATAGTTTAAGTATGCGAATTGTTTAAAACCATAAATATTTTGTTAGAGATAGTGTGAGAAATGGAATTGGGATTGGGATTGGGAGACTGGTTAAATATCGTTGGATAAATTAATCGATAAGATTTGAAAATTAACACACATACCTACATA
The DNA here is from genome assembly GCF_051521515.1 of Lactuca serriola. Taxonomy (NCBI): domain Eukaryota; kingdom Viridiplantae; phylum Streptophyta; class Magnoliopsida; order Asterales; family Asteraceae; genus Lactuca; species Lactuca serriola. The sequence goes on from NC_136414.1 coordinate 120,983,162, forward strand.
TAATCTCAGATTAAAAATATCATTGTGATATTTAATCTTGTTTTTTCTAATTTACAAGGATAAAAATCACAAGTTTTTAGTTGAATTTGCTGAAAAAAATATTTGAATTATATATATATATATATATATATATATATATATATATATATATATATATATATATATATCAACGAATTTGATATTAGCCCTATAAAATAAAAAAAAGTTAGATACCTCGAAGTATTATTTTATCTAAGATTTTTTTTAGGTCTGTACTGATGTTGACATTTTTTTTGTTTTCTTGTTATTTTCTTTGATTCAGAATGTCATTGTTTTAATAAGTTAGTATTTGATATTGCAAACAAAACAATTATAAAAGTTAATAAAATATCTTTATATAGTTTGAAAATGGTCTTAAAATTTATAAATACATAAACTTTCTTAAATTGAATAGAGTTTCATTTTAGTCTTTGTATAGTTGGAATTTTGTCTTATAAATACATAAATTTGCTTAAATTGATTACAAAATTTAAAATATGAGGTTATATATATAAACTAGGTGGGGACCTCTGCGTTGCGGGGGTCGAATGCGATAATTTTTCGGTTACTATTCACTACCAAGATGTGTATCTCCTGAAATAGAAAGCACCTTAAAAACTGCATCACCAACCTCAACAATTACGATCCACAAAAAGGGAAATATGTGTAATTACGTTAAATATGAAACCTTATGGAACAATTTATGAACCACTTAAAATATGAAAACTTATGGACCAATTTTGTCAAACATTCACGATGTTCACTATTCATAAAGATGGTCGTCTTTAATATATATATATATATATATATATACATAATAATAATAATAATGTGCATATTACGTTATAATGGTTATTGAACACTAAACATAAAAGTAAAGTTTGTATATATCCCTGTTAGGTCCCAAATCTGTGAGATCTATCTAATGATCAATCAATTGCAATAGAAATGAAGAAGAAGATTAAACAACCAAGCTTGCATACAATTCAATCATGAAATGTCGAATACAACTTGGATAGACCGAAAGCTAGCTAGAACGACCAAACCTGCCTCTGACAACCTGACAACAATTTATAGCAATGGAAATCAGACCGAAAACAAGTTTTTGGTCAAAGCCTGACCGAAAACCTACCTAGACCGAAAACTCATACAAACACAAAAGATGTCCAAAACACATCCCTAAACCATCCATGCATTAATGCCTAGCCCAAACCAAATATATTGGCCCTTCAATCTCCCCCTTGGTTTGGGGCTAGCATGATTCAGTCTTTATCGACCACCAACATATCTGACGTTCCCATAGCTCCATACCACATCTCCTTCTGTATAATGTCAGCAACCATGGTTGTGTATTCCTTCGCAGCAGGCTCAAAAATATCTTCAGCCACCATGATCTGTTGAATAGAGAGTTGATGAATATCCCACTTTCCAAATTGAAGCAAATCCCTCTTGTCATATAAATGAATACATCCATGTTCAAGTTTGATGACAGCAGAAGCTGTAGTTTCATCAAACACCCAGTATAACATGGATTTTAGAGATCCATCTGGATGATTCTGAAGGATAGGAATCTGCTTTACTTGATTGGTTGCATGCCACATCACAGATCAAAGAGGCTGATTGGTTTTGGGATCTATGACATTTGGGTAAATCTTGATGATAAACGATGTTGTTTTCATAGAGGGAAAGCCCTTTGCCACTTGCCTTCTAAAAACAACATGAATTGTGTTGCCTTGGGTTCATTTGTTGGATTTGAAAATGGGGCTTTAGACAATTCCCTAAGATCAACCCTGGTCCAAGAATTGAAATCGTGAGCATCTTTATACAGTTCAGTATTTCCACTATTCCTTTTAAAAATCCACATTTTCAAAGGGTCATGGAATCCCCATGAGACGATCCCGGACCTATCACCATAAATATCTCTGAAGCGATTTTCTCCAATGTCAGTAACGGTGATCTCTGGTCAATTCATGGGAGCATTCTGATCCGAGTTCTTCTTGAACAACAGTTGACCCTTGTCAGCAGCTTTGGCTTGTTTAACACGTTTTAATTCCATGATATGAGGAGCCTGCACTGGTTCTTTTTCAAAACGGTTGACAACCCTGGTTGATTTTGTAGGAAGTGGAACTACGGGAATGTCTTGATTAAGAAGAAAGATTCTGGGCTCACTGACAGATGATTTAAACTTGTCACCAAATTCTTCTTCCAACTTCTTCTTTAGATCATAATAACTGGCGGTCAACAGACCAAAGTGCGTCTGAAGATCGGTGATCTGCTTTGATTTCTGAGGGTTTTCCTGGAGAAGATCAGCAACTTGATTATTGAGCTTGATGTTCTTATTTTGAAGATCTGCAACTTTGATATCAAGCTCAATATTTTTCTAGTTTAGCACACTAATCTCCTTTCTCAAATCAGGCACTGAGGCGTCATCATCTCCAGATATATTCTCCTCAAAGGATATACCTTTTTCACATGAGGAGTGTGTTGGACTTAAATTCTGAGCCAAATGCATGGAAAGCCTTATAGAGGCAACGTCATGATAAGGCCTTGGAGGAGACGAACTCAAGCCAGCAGATGAGCCACCAACTTCATGAACCGAGCTGGGGCCTTCCTGAATGGGCACAGATGATGAAGGGGCAGCAGTTGTGAATGGAGGAGTCTCTGTGGTTTGAGTTAGTTCAGGAAAAATAACTCCCACCCTTGGATCAGTTCTTTATCTTTTCGTTGGGGGCTGGGAGATCAGGTTTGTCTGGGCTTCACTTATAATTGGCTAAGATGTAGAAATCACCCTTTCAAAGGGAGGAATCCCTGAAGAGGTGTCCATTTGAATTGAAGAATCAGCCGCTTGAACGAGAACATGAGGCTCAACTTCTTGATTGTCAACAATTTTCCTTATCTCCGGTGTTGGATTGGCACCATCATCGATATCATTGAAGATGTCATCGAAATCTTCATTTGACAAGGTGTACTCAGGTCCAGTGAATTGTTCAGTAATATCATCTCTGTCATAGCTGGACAGATCAACTCTTTCATTCTCTTCTCCTTCCCCAGCTTCGGTGAATTCTTCTGTGGAACCTCCATCAAAATCACTTTGAACTGTCACATTTGTGAAATTTTGCTCCTCAACCACAATGGCAGTTCGAGCAGCAGCAATTTCTTCCTCATGGTTTGAAATGTCGATTATATCATCATTTATATTTGCATATTCTGATGATGCATGATCAGTTGAAGTTTGCTCAGGTGACCCATGGGATTCAGAAGAGTCGGTCAGCTCGGTAAATTTTCCAAATTTTTCTAAAGGGTGCTTCCCTTGGAACATGATTTTCCCTTTTCGATTTTGCTTCATCAGAATGATTGTATTTGGTCCAAAAGCCATCATGTCGAGAATCTCTCCCGTCTTGGCAAGGTCTGGAAAAAGGCAGTTGAGAAAAATCTGGATGAAAAGAGGGTAAAGTAGGAATTATTCCTACGCCTTCTTTTTGAGATTAGTGACCATTTCTTCTAAGATAAATCTTGAGAAGTTGAAGTCGATTCCTGCTGCCAGTGCAATAATAACTTGAGTATTCCTTGAAAAGATCTCGTCCGCTCCACCCTTACGCCCTGATATACACTTAACAAACACATGAGCCAGAAACCTCCAGTATGGAGGTAGCAGCTTCTTGAGGGTCGGTGGGAAAACGCCTTCATATCCCATCTTTTCAAGGTACTCATCAACAACTCGCAGATCAATGTCGGTAGGATAAGTAGCTTTGTCATCAATCTTCAACGTGTCTCTGATAAACTGCTCAGTGATGACAATTTTACGTCCTTTGACAGTTGCTTCAATTGTCTGCGCTCCGTTGCTTTCATTTCTGATGCAAGCTGAACTCCAGAACTCGTTGATTGAATCCAAGTAGATTATGGGATTCCAAGTGAGTGCTGAGAAAATGCAGCATTCACGCAACTTGAACATCATTGACTTGAATTCACTGTGCGCCATAGGAGGATCATCAAGCAAAACGGAAACATTGTGACTTTCTGCAACCTTGAAACTTGCCATTTTAGCTGCACAAAACAGACCAGATGAGACATCTTTTGATTAAAATGCATTGATTTTATTTCTCAATTTAAGTCCTTTAGTTTGGCCATTTTAATTAATTTTATAAGTCAAAAATTAGGTTCTCCGTCAAGAAAGTCAAACCGAAAAACCTAAGGACCAACATACAAGTCAAGACCGAAAGGCAGAGTTCACACCAAAAATAAGCTAGACCAAAAGCTAAGAAGGACAATTCTCAGCTGGACCGAAAACGGCTCGGCTTGGACCGAAAGCCGTCTAAGCTGGCTAGACCGAAAACAGCTCGGCTTGGACCGAAAGCCGTCCGGACCGAAAACGCCGATAATTGATATATTCGCGATTTCCCATTGATTTCAGGTCGGGTTTCGAATAAAAATGCATATCAGTGGTCGGAATTGCAATACCTTTGATGATTTGAAGTCGATTGAACCAAAGATCACACAAAAATTTTCGAGATTTTAGAGAGGAAAAAGAGGTTTTCGGTATTCTTGAGAGAAGGGGAACCGAAAATGATTTCATTTTGTTCTTTAAATACCTGGTTCAAGACCTGGTCCAAACCCGGATGCCAAACCCGATTTCCAAATCCTAATGGGCTGCAACATTTTTATTTAAAAATGGTCCAATATCCAACACTTTTATTAAAAATAATACTCTTTGAGGATTAATTCAAAAAAATAAAATGAAATAAAAATTTCCTAAGATTTATAAATCCCAAAGAATTAAAAATAGAACAAAATAAAAATTGAAATAAAATTTTAAATGCTAAAATTTTAATTCAAACCTAAAATTAAGTCTCTAACTAAAATTAATAATTTTCATGATTTTGTGATCATAGTTGTTAGACAATTATTTGCCATTTATCAGTACCTCTCCTTTTATGAATAGATCTGGTCAATCGCCGGTATTGTGGTCCACTTAAACACGAAAAATTATGACAAATTTTGGACATGCTATAAGTGACAAGACAAGTTGATCCTATGTTCCTAGATAATATTTCCTAAGGACCATTCATTTGATGATGACCAAGGATATTGTTGTCCACCTAAGTTGAGTAGCGAGATCTACAGAGAATCTAGAGTTGTTCAATTTTAGATGTACTAGAACATGTTTCCCGCTTCTTGATATACCCCAATAATCAAGAACTTCCGAAATACTCCTTACTTTAGGCGAGCAGAGTATTATTCATAGAGAGTATAGATTTAGATTATTATTAATGAGAAGTAGAAGGTTGCATATGCTGTGTACCAGGTCGGATTGTTAATCACACAAAGGAGACAACATATGGCTAACAGATAGGAAGAATTTCATAGATATAATATGCTGAGAAATAGATTTGCGTATGATGCAGTCCAGGTCGGATCTCTTCCAATCACGTAAAGGAGGCAACATATGACTAACAGTAAGAAAGAAAGAAAATAATTTTCTACATACCTACTTTATCGGAATTCCCCAGTCGCTCCGTCAATACCGAAATTAAGGACAAAATCCGTACATCGAGGAAAAGTAAAACCACAGTTCTAGATATGGGTTCTTTAATGTGACTGGTGGATTCTCATGTATATCTCCCTGCTTAACCTATCCAAGTGTCGTATTGTCAGGCTAAATAGATCTATTTAGGTCAAGATTTGTCAAGTCATTTGATTTCCTAAGTTCATCTTTGCCTTCTCAAGTCCATTTAAATCCTTCGTGCCTACCAGCGCATCGAACACAAAGCCTAGACAATTCAACTTTGGTACTTTACACTGACTCAGATTGCCCGTTTTCACTTGTTGATATCACTTCCCAAACCATCACTTCTCAGAAATATTTTTGATTTTTCTGTTTTCTAATGTGTTTTTTTTTGGATTTTTCTGATTTTCTATTGTTTTTGGATTTTTAATTTTCTAATTTTCTAATTTTTGTTTTTTTTTGGTTTTGTTTATTTCTCACCCTAAATTTGTGCATGGGAGAGAATGAAATAAAAATGTGCAAATTTAACCTAATCTAAACAAAAATTAATCCTCGAAGCGAATCATTTTCAAAAGATTGACTAGCACATCGAATCGAGCTTTGTTGAATGGCTTGGTGAACATGTCCTCCGCATTATTAGCAGTGGGAACCTGTTCTAGCCGAATGAGTGAGCGCTCATAACAATCTCGAATCAAATTCACTTTGATATCGATGTGCTTGGTCTTTGAGTGCTGGACCGGATTTTTAGCGATTTGGATCGCAGCCTCATTATCACAAAATATAGGGGTTTCTTGAAAATTCAAACCGTAATCCAACAATTGATGTTGGATCCATATGACTTGAGAACAACAAGCAGATGCAGCGACATACTCCGCTTCCGCTGTTGAGGTTGAGACGGTATGTGTCACACCCCGAAACCGAAGGCGGAAACGTTCCGGGGCGGAGGACGTCATGTAAAGTATCACAACCAATGTACATAGCAAGCATAGTAAACACAACCATTACATTACATAGGAATATTTACATTTGTTTGAAAGCAAAGTAATAGATATTATATATATACATAAGTATAACAAAAGTAAAGACGTGACTTCTATACGCTCCGTCTTCTCCAAAAGAACGCGGGATACCTGTCTAATGGGAACCTGAGAATACAAGCTGGAATTCTAGAGGTTTCCGTCGTTTATCAGCGTAACTCTTTTGTCTGTCTCGTGAAGCTTTCAATCGATCTCGGATTTGAATGATCTTCTAGGTGGTTTTGCAGATGATTTCAGGACCAGTGAGAGCACTGTCGGGGACTCGACCCTTAACTAGCTGCGTGTCCCCTACCTCGACCCAACACAGATGGGATCTACACTTGCGACCGTAGAGGGCTTTGAACTAGGCAGCCTTGATACTAGTGTGGCAGCTGTTGTTATACGAGAATTCAATTAAGGGTAAATGGGTGTCCCACGACTTTCCAAAATAAATGAAACATGCTCTTAACATGTCTTCTAAGGTTTGGATAGTTCTCTCACTCTGTCCGTCTGTCTGAGGATGATAAGCTGTACTCATATCCAGCTTAGTTCCAAGAGCTTTGTGAAGGGACTGTCAAAACCTTGAGGTAAACCTGCTATCTCGATCGAAGATAAGGGACACAGGTACACCGTGCAGTCGGACTATCTCTTGGATGTAGATTCGCGTGAGTCTTTCCATCTTGAAAGATTCTTTAATCAGAAGGAAGTGAGCGGATTTTTTCAATCGGTCAACAACTACCCAAATGGTATCGTACCCACTCGGATATTTGGGTAACTTAGTGATGAAAAACATAGTAATCATCTCCCATTTCCACTCAGGTATCTCGGGCTGCTGGAGCAGACCCGAGGGCTTCTGATACTCGACCTTTACCTTGGCACAAGTCAGACACTTGCCCACGAAGGTAGCGATTTCGAATTTCATGTTTGGCCACCAGTATTGTTTCTTGAGATCCAGGTACATCTTATCCGAACCCGGGTGAACGGAGTATCTGGTCTTGTGAGCTTCGTTCATAACAACTTCCCTAAAACCTTTGAACTTTGGGGTCCAGATTCTATCCATGAAACAGTAGACTCCGTCACCTTTGATCTCAAGATTCTTATCCATTCCCCTCAAGGCTTCGTTCGACACGTTCTCTGGTTTTAGGGCTTCTAGTTGAGCCTCTCGGATTTGCACGGATAAGTGGGAATGGATGGTCATTGTCAGTGTCTTCACTTTGCGACTAGGGATGGCAAAAATCCCCATACCCAATGGGGAACCCGAAACCCGCACCCGTTTTGACTGGGGAATCCCCAGGTTGACCGGGGATTGGGACGGGGATGGGGAATACCCAAATAAAAAAAGTGGGGATGGGGATACCCTTAATCCCCGACCCTGGACCCGCCCCCGACATATATTAATATATAAAAATAATATAGAACATATATTTATAGTATAGTTTATAATACATAAAATTTGATCTAAGTAACCTAACTCATTAGTAATTACTTGGTTCAAATTATACTTTTTGCTTTTTCTTTTATCTAATTTAAACTCGTGTATATATATTTCTTTCTCTTTGGTTGATCTATTTTACCTTAAATATCAATCTGATAATTTTTTTATACTTGATTTTTGATGTATGTATTTAAATTTGGTAGAAAATTTAATTATATTTTTTCTGCAATTTATGGGTACTTATATATTTTATAAAATCTTTAAACTTATGCTGGTAAAATTGAAATATAGAGTTTTTTCTTACGTAAAAGTTTGCATGTTAAAGGAGAAAAAAAATCCCCGTTTCCCCATTGGGGATCCCCAGTCCCCGTTGGAGGTGGGGATGGGGGTTTATTTATATTCCCCGATGGGGATGGGGATGGGGATGGGGATTGGAATGAGGATTCGGGGATGGGGATGGGGATTGGGGTCCCCTGTGTTCCCCGCTCCCGTTGCCATCTCTATTTGCGACTTGAACTCTCCTTTCGGCTAAGGGCATCTGCCACCACATTGGCCTTGCCGGGATGGTAGCGGATTTCACACTCATAATCACTGAGCAACTCTACCCATCGCCGTTGTCTCATGTTTAAGTCTTTCTGATCGAAGATATGTTGCAGGCTTTTATGGTCGGGGAAGATTGTGCACTTGGTTCCGTAAAGATAATGTCTCCAAATCTTCAGTGCGAAGACCACTGCTCCTAACTCCAGGTCGTGAGTTGTATAGTTAACTTCGTGTGCCTTCAACTGTCTCGAGGCATAAGCGATAACTTTTCCTCTCTGCATTAGCACACAGCCTAAACCCTGATTAGATGCATCGCAATAGACAACGAAATCTTCAGTCCCTTCGGGCAGGGACAGGATTAGTGCGTTGCACAAGGCTCGCTTCAACGTTTGCAATGCGTTATCTTGCTTTTCACTCCAACAAAAGGGTACACCTTTCTGTGTTAGAGTGGTTAGGGGTTTGGCGTTTCTGTAAAAATTCTGAATGAATCTACGATAGTAGCCAGTGAGACCTAAGAATTGACGGATTTCTGTGGGTGTCTTTGGTTTCGACCAATTCTTTATCGCCTTGATTTTGGACGGGTCCACGTGTATACCCTCCTCGCTTACCATGTGACCAAGGAAAGCTACCTTCCGAATCCAGAATTCGCACTTGGAGAATTTCGCATACAACTTTTCCGATCTAAGAGTTTCCAACACTAATCTCAAGTGTTGTTTGTGATCTTCTTCGCTTCTGGAATAGACAAGCATGTCGTTAATGAACACGATGACGAACTTGTCCAGAAAGCGACGACACACTCGGTTCATCAGGTCCATGAACACTGCTGATGCGTTGGTTAGACCGAAGGGCATCACTACGAATTCGTAGTGACCATATCGAGTCCTGAATGCTGTCTTGGAAACATCATTCTCGTGAGCTCGCAACTAATGGTACCCTGATCTAAGGTCTATCTTCGAGAAATAGCTGGCTCCCTGAAGTTGATCGAAGAGGTCATCTATTCGAGGAAGAGGATAACGGTTTTTGACGGTCAACTTGTTCATCTCACGGTAGTCTATACACATTCGATAGGATCCATCTTTCTTCTTTACAAACAATACCGGGGCTCCCCAGGGTGAGGAACTCGGTCTGATGAACCCTTTACTAAGTAGCTCATTGAGCTGACTGGATAACTCCTGCATTTCTGTTGGTGCTAAACGATACGGAGATTTGGCTACAGGATTTGGTCCAGGAATTAGGTCGATGCAAAACTCGACTTGACGTTCGGGAGGAATTACCGGGAGCTCTTCGGGAAATGCATTAGGAAAGTTGCAGACTTCGGGGATGCTCTCGAAATCTTTAACTTCCTGTTTCTCGTTGATCACATGAGCTAGGAATGCGTAACACTCCTTTCGCAGAAGTTTTTAAGCTTTGATGCACGAAATGATGCGAAGGTTGGAACTGAGTTTATCACCGTAGATCATGAGAGTCTGGTCCGAGGGTAGATTGAGACGGATGACTTTTTCGTAACAAAGGATATTAGCATGATTGGGACTCAGCCAATCCATGCCAATGATAACATCAAAGCTCTTTATGGAAACTGGAATTACGTTGATGGGAAAGGAATGATCATTCAGGGTAAGGGTACAGCCTATGAATATTTCGTTAGCGTTCTCTTTCTCACCGTTAGCCATCTCGACGGTAAATGTTTCGTTTAATGGTTGGGATTTATGTTTAAGAAAACGCTTGAATGTATGACTAACAAAACTTCTTTCAGCACCAGAATCGAAAAGGATGCATGCATAGGAGTTGTCGATAAGGAACGTACCCGTAACAACGGTGGGATCGGCGACTGCCTCCTCTTGCCCCATAGTTAGAACTCTCCCGGTGTTGTCAGTTGTTGCTGCTTTGGGGCAGTTTCACTTGAAATGCCTGACTTCAACGCAACCGTAGCAGGCCTGACTGACACCTGCTCCAGAAAGCTTGATTGGTTGGTTGAGCTGGGTTTCTGCAGTTTCGAGCAATGTGGCCCTTCTTGCCACAGCTGTTGCAGAGTTTTTCACGACAAGGCCCGGGAGTACGATGGTGGTAACTGCACTTGTCGCACCAGGGGAGGGTACCAGTGTATCCACTAGTAGGAGCCTGAGTTGTAGGAGCGGCGACAGGAGTTGTATCAGCGTGAAATGCCACAGTTTGCTGTTTCTTCGAGGATCCTTGCGAACCCTGACCCTTTCGTTTTTTCCAGAATTTCTTTTTATTTTCACCGCTCCCTTTAGCCGGTTCAGGAGCGGCGACCACTTCCTTGAGATCGTCACCATGATCAATCAGAGTTTGCGCTAAGCATTTAGCACCGTCGAATGTGTTTTCTTCACAGCCAAAACATTTCCCTTGGTTGGCTGGGTCAGCCCCCAGATAAACCATTCAATCTTTTTGCTTTCAGGGGTAACCATTCCCGGACATAGAAGCGCTAAGTCATCAAATCTGGAAGTGTAAGCGGCGATATCAGAACCCTTCATCTTTAGATTCTAGAGTTCATGTTCTAGCTTCTGCATTTCGCCCCGTGGGCAGTACTCTGCAAGCATAAGCTCCTTCATGCTCTCCCAACCCATTGTATTGGCTACAGGTAGGGTTAAGGACTTGACTCGGCCATTCCACCAAGGCTTTATCGGTGAAAGTACAGGCAACGAAGTTCACCTTATCAGATTTTGAACAAGCATAGATTTCGAAAATAGATTCGATTTTCTCGAACCATCGAGTTAGGGCAATGACACCTCCAGTGCCATTGAAAGGTGTGGGTTTCGCACTCATAAAATCTTTGTAGGAACACTCCTTCCGGTGTCCCTGACTACCTTCCTAGTTTTGGGGTTGAGTACCACCTCCTGGCCCGCCTGAACCACCGGGGTTCATTTGCGACATGGCAGCAACCACAACAGCAGTAACAGCTGCTTGGAACATGGCGAGATCAAATGGAGAGGGAGGTGGTGGTGGAGGAGGATTGTTGTTCTTTGAGCTGGGTCTTTTCCTTGGAGGCATCTTAATCTAAAATGATCAGGGAAGAGAGGATGGTAAGTCCTCTGAATTGAATCAAGAGATATGGAACAAGAGATATCTCATTATGACAGATAGAGTGTTCTACTATGCGATAATATATAGAAAGGCTAACAAAACAAGGGAATTTATCGCTAAGGGGAAAGAGTAGCAACACTTGAACAAGGATTTCTATAACGAAGTTGGTTCTAGAAAATACTCCCATAGTATTTTATGTTTCGCTGCGACGATGACTCATTGTTTGGATATTAGGTAAGTTTTAGGCCTACTGCAGACAACAGTGACTCCCAAACACATGTTGTCCGTGTCTCGAATGAATATAGTTGATCAGGCTATATTGACCCTAGACACGACTACATAACTTCCCAGGTTTAACCACAGTGCACAACACCCAATTACTTATGTTTTGTTCTACTCGTGGTTACGGTTTCTGGCGTTTAGATACTCTTGTATACTTTTGAAAAATACTTATATTTTTAATGTATACTTTTAGTTCAGAGCACTTCGGCCCCTTAGTGTTTATAGTTATATACCATGTAAGGTTCAGTATACTTAGTTCACTATAAACAAGGGCTCTGATACCAATCTGTCACACCCCGAAACCCAAGGCGGAAATGTTCCGGGGCGGAGGACGTCATGTAAAGTATCACAACCAATGTACATAGCAGGCATAGTAAACACAACCATTACATTACATAGGAATATTTACATTTGTTTGAAAGCAAAGTAATACATGTTATATATATACATCAGTATAAAAAAAGTAAAGACGTGACTTCTATACGCTCCGTCTTCTCCAAAAGAACGCGGGATACCTGTCTAACGGGAACCTGAGAATACAAGCAGTTTTAAAATATCAGCATAAAGCTGGTGAGTTCATAAGCACGTTTGAAAGGAAAACCGGTTATTTAATCTTGTGATAAATACTTCATTTCCTTTGATAAAGATTTATGTAATATCAAAAACCATTGTTACTGAGTTATGAAATACATAAGCATGTTTTCCCAGAAAATCCCATATTTTCTAACATGTAAGTCGATTTCCATAAGATTAGAAAGATCCTGACTAATCACCAGCAAGTTAAGAAAACCATAAGTTAAGATCCCTAGAATACCCTCCAGTACAAAAGTAGGTAGTTCTAATACATAAAACTATAGATTAAGAACTCTGGAATACCCTCTAGTACGAAAGTAGGTAGTTTTAATATATAAAACTCTAGATTAAGAACTCTGGAATACTCTCCAGTACGAATTTAGGTAGTCTTATTACATAAATAAGACTATAGAAGAAAGAAAGAAATAAATCCGTGAATAAAACTAATTTGTTTAATACGTATTGTGAGTCGTATAACCATACTAATTTGACCCGTGACCTCCTTGACATTCTTCAGGCGTCGTTCGATTCCAAAATTTGTCACCCCAGGTGTGCCCGCCTAACTATAGCTAGCAGTTAAGGTGTGGGATTGTCAGTCTCGAATAGATCTATCCACAAATTTCACGTTCTCCCTCCAGGAGACTCTGGTTATACTTCCGGAGAGGATTTACTGGTACTCCGAAGGGTATAACGAAGACAAGTCTCACAAGCTAGTATTAACTGATTCACGGAATAATAGACCGTTCTCGAGTTTAGAAATCATTTGGAACAAAGTAGAGTATAAATAATCAAATACGAGATAATTATTTAACAAGATACTCTAGATTAAACATGGATAAACTAAATCAAACATAGTTTATATTGACTTTGCATGAATCTGAATCCGTAAAACAAGTAATAAAGATCCTAAATTATTCCCATAATAATTTAAATGATTTGATAAGTTCCCAAACTGTTTTGAAAACTATGTAATTATATTCAAAAAACGTCCCTTATGCTCTGCATATTACAAAAGGGATAAAATATCTAAAGTTTGTCAGCAATTCGTATAATTACATCAATTTTAAATTTCGAAAACCTTTATGATTTGCTTGTATTCCCCCCTGAAAACATGAAAAACTCGGATGTGGACAGGGAAAGCTCCGTCGTTGGCACATATCAAGGTTTGGGGTTGCGAGGCTTTCATAAGACGAGATACTCACGACAAGCTCGAACCTCATAGTGAGCGATGTATTTTCATCGGCTACCCGCAGAAATCCTTTGGATATCTCTTCTATAGACCGAAGGACAATGTTGTCTTTGTTGCGAGGAGAGGAGTTTTACGAGAGCGAGAAATCATTAGCCAAGGAGACAGTGGGAGGAAAATCGAACTTGAAGAGATTCAAGAGTCGATAGATTAAGGAACCTCTACCACTGACACTCAACCCGAGGAGGAAACTCCGGTTGAACCGATTGACGAGTCCTTACCTCTTAGACGTTCCGAAAAAGTTAGAGTTCAACCCCATTTTTATGGTTTTCATATTACTACTGAAGGGGACACGTATATTAGTGATGGTACACTAATAAATCTAGATGAACCTAATAGCTATAAGGAAGCCATGGCAGGCCCGGAGTCTGCAAAATGGAAAGAGGCGATTGACAGCGAGATCCAGTCCATGTATGACAACCAAGTTTGGAATTTGGTTGATAATGTGCCCGGACGTAAGACCGTTGGGTGCAAATGGATCTTCAAGAAGAAGACCGACATGGATGGAAACGTACACACATATAAGGCGCGATTGGTTGCGAAGGGCTTTACTCAAACTCCCGGAGTTGACTATGATGAGAGCTTCTCACCAGTTGTGAAGATAAAGTCTATTAGAGTGATGCTAGCCATTGCCGCATTTCATGATTATGAGATTTGGCAAATGGATGTCAAAACCGTTTTCCTTAATGGGAAGTTGGCTGAGGATGTTTACATCGCTCAGCCAAAGGGTTTTGTCGATCCGAAGCATCCAAATAGAGTGTGTAAGCTTGAGAAGTCCATTTATGGACATAAGCAAGCGTCTCGCAGATGGAATCTTTGCTTCGATGAGAAAGTCAAAGAGTTTGGATTTGTACGAAGCGAAGATGAATCATGTGTATATGTCAAAGCCAGTGGGAGTATAGTAAGCTTCCTCGTTTTGTATGTCGATGACATACTACTCATAGGAAACGACGTCCCGACTCTGTAGGAGGTTAAGTCCTGGCTCGGGAAGTGCTTCGCTATGAAGGACCTCGAAGAGGCTTCCTATATTTTGGGAATAAGGATAGTGCTCAGCGAAGTAAGAGACTAATAGGACTTAGTCAGAACACTTACTTAGATAAGGTACTAAAACGTTTTAGTATGGAAAACTCGAAGAAGGGAGAATTACCGATACAAAGTAATGCCAAGTTGAGTAAGACTCAAAATCCGAGTACCGAAGCTGAAATAGCAGAAATGAGCCGAGTACCATACGCTTCTGTAGTTGGCTCAATCATGTATGCTATGACTTGTACTCGCCCTGATGTAGCCTTTGCTTTGAGCATGGTTAGCAAATATCAAGGGAATCCTAGAAGAGCCCATTGGATTGCAGTTAAGAATATCCTTAAGTACCTTCGGAGGACGAAGGAATGGTTCTTAGTCCTCGGAGGGAGTGATGACTTGAAGGTGCGAGGGTATAGTGACTCCAGCTTTCAAACCGACAGGGACAACTACCGTTCGCAGTAGGGCTGGGTCTTTACCCTGAATAGAGGAGCAGTAAGTTGGAAAAGTTCCAAGCAGGAAACCGTAGCTGATTCAATGTGTGAATCAGAGTACATTGCAGTGAGCGAAGCGTCGAAGGAGGCAATATGGTTAAAGAACTTCATCGGTGATCTTGGAGTTGTACCTGCCATAAAGGAGCCCATGGAGATTTTCTGTGATAATGAAGGAGCAGTTGCCTTGACTAAGGAACCGAGGGATCATGGTAGATCTCGACATATCGACAGAAAATATCATTTTATTAGACATCGTGTAGAAGAAGGACAACTCGTAGTAAAGAGGATATCATCAGAAGATAACCCAGCAGATCCGCTTACGAAGGGACTGAGTAGGGTTGAGCACTTGCAGCATGCTAGGAGTATTGGGCTGAAGGATGATATTAGTATAGATTAGATAGTAGTAGAAACGTGTAATAGATAAATGTAATTAACATTTGATGATTATATAAAAGAGTATTATTTATGAGTAATGTTACTGTCTTATGTTAATCGTTTAACTATTGTTTCACTTTGCATGTTTTGACTTCCAGTATAATTGAGTTTATTAAGAATAATCGAATTATTGAAATTGTCCACAATCATTCATATGTTGGAAGTAGGTATGAATGAAGATTGTTATGAATTCATGTGTAGATTGTCTAAATGGTGTTAGACATAGCAAAAGTTTGCTGCAACGTTCATGAGTGCTTATGAGCTAGTTTTGAGCATTGGAACAAACCCGCGCTTGCTGGAATCATCTTATGGAATGTGATAAAAAGGGTGATCGCAAGATGATAATATCATATGGTCTTAAAAACAAGATATATGGTTTGTTATTTGTTAATTGGTTGTACATTGATAATGCGAAACCGCATCAGTAACTTGATGTTATAAAACGCATTGTTGTGTATAGTTGATTAATGAATAAGTAAATGTATATAAGTCGAAGTTTATCTGTTACTTTTATCCTAAGAGGGTAAAAGCGATATTTTGGCTGCTCGATGATTTGATTTGACTTATGTGCCGGGCCCGGTCAGAACTGAATTGATGTGTTCGATTAAGTTCTATGTCAAATAAATCGGAGATCGAGAAACCAAATGCTAGACAAATTAGTTCCATAGAATTGTCAGCATGATATCTAAACAGAGGACTGTACGATCCCTTATCTAAAGGACGAGATTGATTAGATCAGAGTTTGACAGCGTCTTTGAGAGCTACGATTGCTAATCGGAATATACTTGTATATAGTTACTAGACTTATCCAAGTGGGAGACTGTTGGAATAGTGTCTAAGGCTACAACTATATTTGGCAAGTATTTGACCCGGTTGTGCATGGTCCTTTTGGGTTGCCTTCACCCTAGCAACTTGACAGGATGATTTATAATGAGAGAATGAATATTATTAATATATTATAAGAATAATATAAAGAATAATAATATTTTTATTTGATTAATATAAGTCATAAATTAATTAGGAGTTAATTTGGTGACTTAAAGAGATTAATTAAACAAAGGGGTATAAACTGTCAATTGTATGATAGTTGGACTTTGGGCTATAAATCCCTTATGGATAATAGTGGATGATTTCTAGGGCTTAGGATAATCATAGATTTCGTCCAAGGGATTATCTATTAGGGTATTGGATTGCTTAGGGCCTAAGTTATCCAATTAGGGTTTAAGGGTGAAACCCTATGAGCCTAACTAGTATAAATAGAAGGGTTCAAGAGAAATCGGCACTTGTGCTTTGAGAAGAAACCCTGGCCGATTTGATCCCCTCTCCTCTCTCCTAAATCATCTTCTTGCTAGTTGGTGTTTGTAAGCCATTAGAGGAGTGACGATTGTGACTCTAAAGCCTCAAGGACAAGAAGATCAAGCAAGTGATTCAAGGTAAACTTCTAATTCTGATTTCATAATGTTATTATAGTCAATTAGCCATTAGAAGTCTTGGATTGAATGCATGTTTATTTAGAGAAACCTAGGTCCAAGCATTAGGGTTTGCATGTGTACATAGGAATGTTCATATGGCCAAAACCCATCAATAGCATCTAAAAGTATGATGTTCAATGAAGATCCTCCGTCTGCTAGGATCCTTCTGACGAATTGATTAACGATATATAGAGTAATCACCAATCCATCATGGTGAGGATCATGGGTGTTTTTTATATCCTGTTCGTCAAAGATGATCTCTTTATTGTTCATTATTGACGTGTTATTTCAGGGTCTTTCTTCCCTTTCTATCTTGGACACTTTGGCGTGCATTTTAGCCGTAGAATAAGAAGTTTCATAGATGTCAGATCCTCCGAAATAACATTGATTACCATGGCGTCATGAGGAAGGGATCTTGGTTTTTCTAGGATCCTTGCAGGATCATGCTCCTTTTTCTTCAATCTTTCTTTTCATCTTCCTAAGATCTCTTTGAGATGTCCCTTGCTTAGGAGATAAGTAATCTCCTTTCTAAGGGATATGTAATCATTAGTGATGTGGCCGAAATCTTTATTTTATGCACACCATTTAAACATGTCTCTCCAGCCACTCTATTTCTCTCCTTTCCGTGGCCACCTTACTTTCTCACCAAGATCCTGCATGGAAAAGATTAGACCTAAAATATCCATAGAAAAACAATAATCAACGATCATCGGGAATTCATATTCTTCCCCTTCGTCTTCTAGGAATTAACCTTACGATTATCAAGTTTGGAGTATAGTTTTGATTTGTAGGATCTTTGAGCGGAGGACTCTGACTTCCTATTTGGATTGTAATATGAATTTGAGGTGCTAGTCTTTTTCCAAATTTCTTTGTCTTCTTCTAGTTTGATGAATCTCAGCACTCTAATTTGACTTCATCCATTCTATTGCATGGGGTCATCACATGATCCTCATAGAATGGAGAATCCTTGTTTAGGCTCATTTTAAAAGCTTCCACCGCAGTAGCCATGTCAATATTGGGAATGTTCAACACTTCCCTACCAAATCTATTTACGAAATATCTAAAGGATTCATTAGGATCCTGGACTACTCGCTATAGATCATTATTGATATTTTCGAATGTTCCGCTAAAAGAGAACTAATTATTAAAAAGGTTAACTGAATAATCAAAAGAAGTAATGGAACAAAGATGATCATTAAAAATCCATTTCAAGGCTGGTCCTGTGAGGGTTGAACCAAAAGCCTTGCATAAACAAGCTTATTTTAAGTGTAATGGGATAGGAATGATTTCCATTCTTTCCCTATATTGTACCACATGTTCCTCAGGATCCGAAGTTCCGTTGTAAGGTTTCATGATTGGAGTTTGGAAGTGTTTTGGAACTTTAGTATCGGGTATTTCGGGAACAAATCTCGTTATCCAGTGGCTTGTTGAGGATGCTTCTGGTATAATTTGGACTATTCCTTGTACACTAGAGATCATTTCTATCAGTTGTTGAAGTACCCTGGCCATGATAGAACTTATATGTGCATCAAGATTCTTAAAGTTAGTATTAAATGCATTATTGTTTAGTAAGTTAGTGTCTTAGTTTTTTAGGGCAGTGAAGGTTTAGTTAGGATCCTGCGTCACGAGGGGTTCATTATTTGCGATTGCTACCCAAGTTGAAGCAGCAACATGTGACGAGGTTGGAGTATCTCGATGATTCCCTAAGGGTCCTGCGATGTCGATATTAACGATCATGGGTTGCAAAATCAAAGGTGTTGTTTCATGCAGTTTGCGGATATCATCTCTTATTCTTTCCATTCCTTTGTGAAATGTTCTCCTGTCCTCCTATTGTTGATTCAATTTTTGCTTTACCATCTTCACGATGGAGAAGAGTTCACTGTTAAAGATCGGAACAGGAGGATCTTGGAATCCCAAGGATCTTGGATTCCGATGGTTAATGATCGGACATGTGTTCTTTTTACAGGTATCCAGAGTTTTCCTCTGACCGGGAGGTGCATTTGGAGGTGGTGGAATACTCTTTGAGGAAATGGGAGGAATAGAGGAAAAATATAGAGTTGGTTGTGTGTATTTGATTTTCGAGAATTATGAACACCACGACCCCGCAGTTAGCGCCAAATTATTTCGGTAAAAAATAAATCAAATGAATATCAACCAATGTGAATGAGAGGTTGTGGTGTTTTTGATGAAGTGATTATCAAAAATAAAACAAAATTGCACAAGTGGTTTAAAAGGAAAGCCCTAGATCCTTGATACGATATGCGACATAAAACCTTGGGGGTTATAATGATCACCTGCCTTGTTTGATCTTATTGTTTTGAATGTAAATTATAAAGATGCTGATGAAAATATGATTACAAGTGTTCTCCTAGCTCTAGGTCTGTAAGGTGTCAAAGGATTGTGCTTGTTGTGTGTGTTTTATAGGTTTATATATAGTTTAGGTTAAGTAACTAAAAGTCCTATATTTTCGGGATCCTATTGAAAATGAGTCTTATATTGACCATTTCTACACATGTGAGAAATAAACAAGAAATGTAGTCGTTAAATTTGTTAGGAAATAATAATGGTGATGTTCAGGATGCTAATGAATTTTTAGGATCCTGAGACTCCTTTATGGTCCGGGATCCGGGATCTTGGATAGGATTGAGTATCTTGGGCCTAACAATTGTAATCCATATAGATAGTACATCAAAATCCATACAAATAATGGCGCCAAATCATGAGAGCAAAAATCACTTCCCCTAGATGAAGTCGTAAGCATGATAATTCGCCTCATGAGGCCTCCATTACCTCGAAGCATAAGCTATCACATTCCCTCTCTATATCACTACATAACTCATATGCAAAATCAACTCCTCATAATATACTACAAATCCATCCACACCCTCACGAAGGGTCAATATCGGCGCCTCATAAAGCTTGAGTAGTAAGGTCTCAAAAGACTCCTGGTGGTCAGGGCCCCATCAGAAGGTGACATCCTTCCTTGTGAACCTAGTAAGAGGAACTACAATCTTAGTGAAGTCTGGATAAATTTCTGTAGTAACCTGCCAACCCAAGGAAACTTTAAATCTTATATGGAAACCTTGGAACTTTCCACTGCAAATTTTATCGATCTTGGTCGGGTCGACCAAAATACCATTATGATTGACGAGGTGTCCCAAAAACCGAACCTTACTCAAACAAAACTCGCACTTGGAGAACATGGCGTATAGTATTTCCTCCTGCATAACTATAAGAATCTTACAAATATGATCCGCACGTTGCTCATTTGTTTTAAAATAGAAGAAGATATCGTCAATGAAAATTATCATTGATCGGTCCAGCATTGGCCTACACACTCAGTTCATGAGGTCTATTAATGTCTACGTTGCATTGGTGAGTCCAAACAACATCACCACGAACTGATAATGACAGTAACGATTTTGAAAGGTCTTCCTTTAAATATCCTTATCCCTAACCCTCAGTTGGTGATTGCATAATGAAAATCGATCTTTGAAAACAAAGACACTCTTTGAAGTTGGTCAAATATGCCATCGATACTCGGTAGTGGGTAATGGTTATTCACCGTTAACTTGTTTAACTTCTAGTAATTTATGCACATCTAGTATGACCCATCCTTGTTTTTGAAAAAAAGGATCGGTGCTCTCCAGGTCGATCTACTCAGAAGGAAAAATCGCTTGCCTAACAGATCCTGAAGCTATGAGGATAACTCCTGTGTCTCAGGCAGTGAAAGGCGATAAGCCACCTTGTCAATAAGGGAAGCATTAGGGTTCATGTCGATCCTGAACTCAACTGCCTCTTAGGAGGTACGCTGATTAACTCCTCTGGGAATACATCTAGAAAGTCTCTAACCACGGTCACATTAAAAACTAAATTCTCCCCCTACAACCAAGTATCGACCACGTACATGAGATAGCCCAAAGCCCATGCTTATAATATTGTGTAGCCCTTGCAGCAGAACAAAAAGTCGAACCAACCCTAGTGTCCTAGTCATAGATAGTCAGTTATCCCCCACTTGGGGTACAAACTACCACTCCTAATCAATCAGAGTCGAGAAGTGGCTCAACCAATCCATACTAGCTATCACATAAACATCCCCCATTAGAATCAAAATGCGCTCTATCAAAAACTCCACACTGAAAATTAGCGTTGCTAGACATATGAAGCTGAAATTGTGCCATCATCAGTGATAACGATCTATAATGGACAATACAATGCTCCAAGTGCAACACGAAAATGTCTACAAAAAGTGGATGACACAAAGGATCGACTCGCACCCGAGTCAAAACATACTAAAGTGGGCACAATATTCGCCAGTAATGTACGAAATGCACATAGAATTATAATCATATAGGAAATAAGTCAACAAAAATATAAATGAACACTTACTAGTCGTGACGTCTAGCATCACCTTGGCTTCGTCTTTTGTCAACTAATAAGCTCTCTCTCCGGCCTTTGGGGCCTTAGCCCTCCCGAGCGAGTGTCCGTGATGCATAAGTTCGATGGAGTTGGAGTTTGTATTGTTCTAGTTGCAACTAATTGACAATCGGCCTTCATGGTCCATCTAGTTATGGCTCAACCAAATCTGCACACTTGAGAGCAATCGCTCAAATAATATGACATCGCCAAATTTACGGTCATTTTAAAATTTTTATTTATGCTTAGTTTAAAACAAATTATTTTTGTTGTTGCGGAATTGGTCTCAAAAATATTATTTCAATTTGAGATAATATTAACATTAAACATCTCAGAAGAAACGTTCAATATTGACATCTTTTCAAAACTTGGGATGTCATAACTGATACAAAACATACACATAAATAGAACTTACATTAATTTGACACTAATGATCTACATTCTCTTTAATTTCTCAATGCAACGTATCTTCGCATTGATACCTGTGATACATATAAGCCGAGTGGGTCAGGTTGGGAAAGCTGGTGAGATAGATAGGGTTTTCAACCCACAATAATATAGTTAATTTATTTATTCAAATAATTCATGTTAATCAATTAACCCGATTACCCATCTTCATTTTCTTTATATATTCTCCCCTAAGGATTTATTCAAAGGGTCATCGCCTACATCACATATCCTTATATGTTTATTGCTAAGGACAATTCCTAAGGATCATCGCCTACATGGCATAGACATTATTATTTGAAGGATCTTTCCCTAATACATTTCAATAAAGGGTTTAGAGTATCAATGCATGAATACATAATTACTACATCACCTGAACTCGTAAATCGTTACCTACTGGTTATAAGCATGCCAGTGTATCCACTTGACTGTTTAGATTAGTTTGTGGTCGCCATCTATAATCTGGTAGATGACTACATTGCCACATCACAAGTCAAGGTCAAGGAATCTCCTAGTCATCTCCTATTTATCATCGCCTATTTATTATTACTTATCTATCGTCTCCTATCTACCACCACCTAGTAGTACCCAATACATATTTATACATGTATAACACTCATATGATTAAACCAGTTGAATATCATCTCATAATATTTTATTGAACACATAACATTTTTGGAACAGATAATAAGCACATAAAGCATGTAATGATCTAATACTTTATATCTATGTGTATTATGAAGGTAACTATCCCGTCACCTAATAAAAATGGGTGACTGATGACTTTTGGTAGCGCTTGCTTCTTGCTTTGAAAAGAACTTGACGCATAGAGTACTAAGCCTTAGTCTAGTTTTGTAATCCTTGTGAATATAATAATTATAGTCTAGATTCCTCAATAATCCCAATGTCTACATCAAGATCTATCAAGTAAGGATTAGCCAGGCAATACTTTTGGGAGGTAGGATCATTTCGGCATGTAGCCTTTCTGAAATCCAACTGTGAAACTAACATGACCATTATAAACACCTCTTCTGGAAGTAGATTAATCAGTATTACGACTTGGAATCACTGATAAATATTATTTATAGGCTCATAATGACAACTTATGGATATAAATACAAGTTACACGAAACATACAAGAGTGTAACTTAACTTACATAGATTTTAGCAGAAACCGGGAAAACGTGCAGACAGAATATCTAGTCGAACTCTTCTATTTGTTGGACTCTTAGCCACTCCAAAATTTAGCTAAAATACTTTAGTTATCTTTAGAAAATTGAACTCTAGAAAGGAAGATCTCCAGAGAGGTTTTGGATCAGTTGTAAGGAAAAATGAGCATGTTTTTTTAAATATATGTAGGAAACAAAAGAAGGCATGCCACACCCGATACTGCATGTGCCATGCACAATGTTGGTATGTCCTCCTTCGCCTAGTGCCATGTGTTGCTGCCCGATTACAACACGTCATTTCTTTTTGAAATTTTCCATGTTTCGCCTTCTTGTGGTGTCACGTGTCCAAATCTCTTGGTGCCACATCACCTTGACCCATGGATAAGTAGGCGGCCAAGCATGTCAGACGACGCCCTCTCGTGGTGCCATGTCATCAGCGCGTGTGGCGCACTTCGCACACATAATTTTGTTTTTTCAGATTTGTTGAATCATAAAAGTGACCCTCTTAAACTTAACTACCGCAACGGTTCAGTTCCCGCAACCAATTCAACACCCGGATTCAATTTCTACAACTGTAACCGCAACCATCCTCCATCAGCAACTATATCAGCATTCAGAGTCTTCAAGTCTTTTCTATCCGCAGTCTTAGTTATTTCTTTTACTTATCCTATGTAATGTACTCTATTGTCCAGCATGCCTTGCACGGATGCTTATAGAGTAGTTTTTTTCTTAACTCTATAAATAGAGACTCTTTCTTATGTATTAAGTACTCGTGATGTATGTGAGTGTGTAATCTCTTAACTTCTCAATACACAAGATTTCTCCTTCAATCATCTCTCTTATCTTATTACTCTTCACACTCAAGCTGCTACTGGAACATAACCTCTCTTCGGAGCAAGTCTTTTAGACTTAATCACTAAACTTGATCTCGCTTACTAACTTGGAGTGATTACATTCCTTGTTATGAATCAGTTTAAGTGTATTCTTTATATAACTATTGTCATTTATATTTCTTTACTTTCCGCAACTAACTATCTAACTTTATTATTGTTGAGCTTTTAGATCCTTAGAGATTAACTATTCCACAACTTACTTGTTCTAACGTTTGTTCAAGTGTGTCTCCAAGTTTTTCTCTCAACAACTGGTATCAGAGCCAAAGTGGTTGCTTTTTGAATATCGGAACTCTAATTTTCTCATTAAGCTTTCTATAACACTAAAGCTCATTTCTCAAAAAACAAAAAAACAAAAAAAAAAAAAAAAACAAAATGGCACAATCGTTATCTCTGAATGTCTTCAATTCAGTTGGTGGTTCTAACTGAGCCCCAATACTAGTAGCAAATGAATATCATCACTGGTCACAAAGAATGGAGAGGTACTTAAGAAGACTGGGTAGAGATGTATGGAGATCCGTGGAAGAAGGACCACATGTTCCAGTCCTCACACCAATCCAAATTGACGGCGCTACAACCAGACTAGGAGGAGGTCAACCAACTATGAGCCGTCCTACCAAGGATGATCTCGATAAAATGGAAAATGATGTTGTTGCTTTTTATGAAATTTCTTGTGGTGTCGCTCTTGACAACTTTGATATTATCATAAACTGCAAGTCAGGAAAAGAGATCTGAGATGTACTAAAAACCTATATGAAGGCTCAGAACAACCACAAGATAAGAAGCTCACTACCGCACTTAACGACTTCAACAACTTCAAAGCTCATGCTGGTGAAAGTTAGGAAGACTCCTTCAAAAGATTCAACCTGATAGTCACAAAGTTATCAAATGTTGGTACCATCCGCAGCAACCATGAAAGCAATCTCCAATTCCTTAATGGCCTAGGAAGACATTGGACTATGGAAAAAATGATAGTCCAAGGTGACAGGAAGATTCACTCATTATCACTCTACAAACTCTATGGAGAACTTCAAGCACAAGAACCCACTGTACTCAAAGACTGTGCTGACTTCGGAGGACCGCTTGCTCTCATAGCACAAGCTCCACTGCAATCACCCTACTCTTCTTCGTATGACACCCCACCACAGTCATATGAAGCAGATTCTGAGTATGATGAAGAAGAAGAATTTCAGATGGCTATTGCTCTAGTTAGCCAACAATTCAACCGCATACCTCCTACCTCGTTTCGCAAGAATCAACAATTCAAAAAACCTCCATTCAACCGTAACTTCGGTCCTCAGAACAACAACTCTCGGTATCCTAAAGTCTCTCAGAACAATCAACCCAAGGAGGTACCACAGTCTCCTCAGAGCAATGACTCCGGTACTCAATCAGAAGACAAGACTGATGTTGTGATTTGTCACAAATGCAATAAAGAGAATCACTTCGCAAAAGACTGTAAGGCCAATGTAGTCAAGGACATATCATTCTATCTTCGAATGGCTCAAGAAGTGGAAGAAAAAGAAAAGGCAAGAGCATATGTGGCTCAAGTTAAAAGAGACCATCAAGTTTTGTCATCAGGAGATGAAGAAGAGACCATCAACAGTGTTAAAGGAAAAGGGAAAATCTGCATGCTGGCCACTACGGATAATGATGGGTCAGCAATGTTGAACAAAAACTACTGGTACATGGCGAAAGATGAGACTCTAAGCATCATTGAACAGGTAAAACTCATGATCCAAACTTTAAACTATAGCATGCATGATTGTCAACCCTACATAGATGATCTTAATGACACTTGTGCTGCCGTCCTTACAGACTATAACAAAGCCTTAGATGAGAAGAACATTGCGTCCCAAGAGATGTTCCACTTGAGAGGAAGACTGGATAACAAGAGGCTTAAGATGGCAATGTTAGAGAGGGATCTAGAGTTAGAGAAAGATGCTAGAATGTTAAGTGAAACCCAATTAGAAATAGCATTGAATCAAAAAGATTTATCTCAGAGAGAAATTGTACGCTTGAATCTTTTAATAGAAAAACTGTTTAATGATAGTGAGGCTATTGAAAATTTGGTAAACAATGGAACCATAGACAATACATATAATTGGGGTTGGTAAAATGGGTTTCCTACTGCAATGGATTCCTCACCCCGGTTCAACAAAGACAAAGTGTATGTCCCTCCTGATAGAGAATTTCATTTCCCTATCAATGACAAGACATTTCCCAAAGATATCAAAACTCACTTCGGTAGATTACACAATTTGAGTAATAATTGTGTCATTGAGGAAATTGTGCCCGAGGATTCTAGTCACACATGTGATCAAACTCTCATCAATGACACCATTCACTCAAATTCTCAAACTTCATCCGAAGTTGATGAAGAAATTGTAGTTGAAGGCCCCAAAGTCTCAGAGGACTTTCCATCTTTGTCCTCAGACCACACTGTTCCACACTATAGTTAATTGTCCCAGAAGTGTCCCACCGCAGTCTCATCTAAAACCTACTCTACGATAGTCAAATCATCTTCACCGCAGTTGAATAACAATGACTGCAACTATTCAGTTCAAGGAACTACAACTCTTCAACCGATTTTTCACGAATTACCTATAGAAAATTTTGAAGTAGGCCAATGCTCTCAAATTCCAGAATCCTCAAGTTCTAATGATTCTAGCCCACGTTTTCAAAATCATACAAAAGGTTCCAGGAAACTGCAGTTGAATAACAATGACTTCGGTTCACCAAATTTTTTGGCAAAAAGAGCTTTCAAAGAAGAAATTAGATCTCGAAACAAAAGTAGGCCAAGTTTTTCAAAAAATAAGAAACGTAAGAGAATTCCAAAATCCAAGAGTCCAGAAAATTCTTCTTTCATTAAAACAAACAAAAAGGAAAGTTCAGTTTCAAAAGCCATTCATGCTACTTCTGACACAACCCAAAAAGGCATCAAACTTGTTAGAAACTATGTTTTTCAGATCTACTCTTCAAATGACCCCAAGTGGAAAGGAATTTTACCCACTCCAACACTTTTAAAATCAAATCAAAACAAATGGAAAAGAATTTTACCAAATCTACCTAGAGGAACTCAAAGATTTACACGTGCGAAACCTCGTCCAAAACAAACTTTTCAGAAATCAAATGTCAAATATTCCAGAAGTTACCCACCTCGGACCAATTTCAAGTCCAACTCACCCCATAAACCGCTGACTAAGCACAATGTCAGATTCAATGACAAACCCTCTTTCGCAAATGTCAGTGCAGCTGTCAAAAGTTTTTATCTTATGTCAAGTCAAATTAAAGTCAGAAATCTCATACTTTTCAAAAGAATCGTAACAATCCAAATCTGAACAAACATCTAGGACTCGGTCTGAAAGATGACAAAAGACCTGTCCATGCAACCTCGGACCATGCATCATTTAAGAGTACATCAATCGTCCCTGGCTCCAAACTTGTTTGGATGCCTAAACTAACCGTATAATTCTCAGGCTTTATGCAAGGAGGAACAAGAAGAAGAACAGTTAATTGACAGTGCCTACTCCTTGCACATGACCGGAAGGTTAGAGTACCTTTGGGATTTCAGGCCTATATGCAATGGTGGAAATGTCACGTTTGGCAATAATGCAAACGGTGTCATCCGAGGTTACGATGTTCTTACTATGGGAAACTTTTCCATTCAGAAGGTTGCTTATGTAGAAGGTCTTAAACACAATCTGTGACAACCCGAAATCTATTCCGTCATTTTTAACCTTTCCTGTTAATAAGCCTCGCTTATTTAACTGTCTGTTAACCTTTTGGAAGAGGTTAATTAATTTAAGACTTCTATAATGACTTGGTAAGGGTTGAAGCAAATTAGAAACACCCAAGAAAATTCCCTTAAAAATGTGTGGTTGCAACCAAGTCAAAATTTGACCGTTTAATTGGGTGCGACCAAAAAGCCCCGTCTAACGGCAGTATCGGGTAGAATTCCACTGAGCTTCAACTCCAACCCCTATATAAGGGAGAGTAAACTCCATTTCAACCTTTTTCACCCTCTCTCTATATTCTCTCTCATACAAGCCCGTTTTCGACTCAAATCCGCAACCAAATGCCTCCAAATCGTAAGTCTCCTTACCCTAGCTTATTCTAAACATCATGGATTGTTGTTATAGCCCAAAAATCGACCATTTAAGCTGTGGAAAAGGAGTTTACGACCTAAGATCCTCCTTAGGCCGTAAACCCCTTAAATAAGGCCAAAATGACCCAAGTTTGTCCCGTTGAGCCTAGGAACCAATTAAGGAATTTATCTAGGAGTGTTTAAACATGAAAACACAAAGTTTTTGGGCCTAAAAGAGAGTTTACGGCCCAAGAACATGCTTAGGCCGTAAACACCTCTTATGTTTGTAAGGATGCCCCAAAAAAACTCCCAAACCACCCTTAGGCTTAATACATAAATTAGGAGCTTGCTATTTCGGGTTTAGAACATTCAAACACAAGGAAATATGGGGTAAATTGGAGTTTATGGCCCAAGCAAGTGCCTAGGCCGTAAACACCCCCAAACTATGTCAAAAGAAGGTTTTTGTTCCCCAAATGGCCTTAGACCTTTATTACAAATTACTAGAAGTGAATTAGGGACTTTAAACTTCCATAAAATCGAAGGATAGGAGTTCAAGGCCGTGAACTCCCATAGAGGTGGTTCATGGGCCGTAAACTCCCATATTGTCCCTTTAGAAGCCTTAAATCCCTTCATACAACTTAGTTTTGGACCTAGCAAAATTCCATGAAGAAGTTAAAGCCTTACAACACCCTAGAAACCCCTCACCATGAGTTTACGGCCGTAAACTCATGGGGAGTTGTCCCATCGCCGTAAACTAAGTGTATAGAGTTTACTCTTGAAGAGTAAACTCCATTCCTAAGCCATTTGAGCCCTTAGATGTTACCCGGGACACCCCAAACACTTAACCAAAGTGTTTTCCCCTCCTTAGAGTGCATATACTTGTTTAATTAGTGTATAATGTACTAATTGTATGTGAACATATGTTATCATATGTTAAATAGGTCACTAAGTGTGTCCAAGTCTTTACTTGACACCGAGCACCCAACCAGCACCTTTGTCAGATCCACTTACACCAGGTGAGTTCATACCCCTGAATGAACCTTTTAAATGTTTTTTACATGTTTTATAGGGGGAATACAAGTTAAACATGCCAGTTATCATATCAATCACATGTGATTGATAACCCGTATGCACAAGGATTTACCACAATGTAAATTGTTTTACCAAATAGGATACTATAAAAGGTTTTCCAAAAGGTTTTCACTTATTCAAAACTCTTACTTATACTGTTTTATCAAAGTTCATTTTAAACTGGTTTATGAAAAGTTTCCAAAGGATTTCTAAAGGTTTTCAAACTTATTTTACAAAAGTATACCCTGTTGTGATTTTCTCAAGAATAAAGGTTTTTCTTCCATGTTTTGATACTCCCTCTTAGTTTAAACTCCTACTTGTTAACACTTTCACTTCATGATGCGTTTATACCTATTATCGCCTCTATTTCGCTTATACTTGTAGTCGCTTATGCCTGTTAGACGCTCTTACTTCACCTGTCGTCACTTCTACTTGGTTATTCCACACTGTACGTTTATACATCACGATTCGGTTATTCCACACTGTACGCTTATACTTCATGATTCGGTTATTCCACACGATTCGGTTATACATCATGATTCGATTATACTTCACGATATGATTCCACTTGTTACACACTCAAGCGAAGTTAGATGTATGTCTGTGCTTGTATAGATGCATATAAATAATGATTGAAGGACTTCGGAAGGGTTGTCCGCCCAATTTCCTTTTCTTCGTTGAGATGTGGTCTGGTGGGATCGGATGTCCATCCGAAGGTCATTTGATTCATTAGTTATATATTATGTACACAAGCATAGATATATAGGTTAACTTTAGTCAGTTCAGTTATGAGTCTCTACCTCTAGTTCAACATTATATTGGAAACACACTACCCACTATTTGGGATGCATCTTCGGGACACGACCTTCTCCGTCGTCTAGTTGGTAACCAGAGTCTCCTGTAAGGAGAGCGGACATTGTGTGTATAGATCTATACAGGATTGACACCCCCGCACCCTGACTGCTAGCTAAAGTCCACGACCTACCAAGCCAATGGGTGACAAATGTCATATTCTCCAGACGCTTGTAGGGCATCTGGTACTCTAGTGTCGATTAGTATGGTTACGAGTATCCCAGGTTACCTTATAATTCATGGCCTTAAGGTAATGGTAATTCACAAGCAATTTACACTGTATCCTGGAAACCCACTCTCAGAGTCACACTGTTTCTAGACCTTGTTAGCTGTTTCTTCATTTGATACTGTCTAGGGTTTGTATTCACTGTTTTAGACGTTGCTAGCTGTATCTTTCATTTGATACTGTCTGGAGTCTGCATTCACTGTTTTTAGACCTTACTAGCTTTACCTTTCATTTGGTACCGTCTGGGGTCTGTGTCTCTTTTTGTTAGACTAAGCCAAGCGTGTCGTTCATTTGATACCCTCCTGGTGTCTATGATTCTTTTGCCTTAGTCAGCAGTCCTCACTGCTGAGGCATATGTTATTTTCCCTGATATTCTCCGACCTTCTTAAAAAGCAAATCCCGTATTTTGATAATGAAAGTGTTTAAGGGAAAACTACTTTTTACCACTTAACTCTGACCAATCTTGGTAGAAGACTGCTTTTTAATTAGAAAATATAGGATTTTCTGGAAAGGACTCTATTTCACTGTATTCTTGAAAACTACCATGTATATAAAGTACTTGATTAAAATGTCACTAAATTCTTATGAACTCACCAACATTTGTAAAAATGCTGATACTCGCTTTTCAAATAACTTGTATTCTCAGGTCATCATTAGACAGGTACAATCCAGGAGCTTCTGTTGAAGACTATTTTGTGCCAAGCTGCACCTATATATTTACTTGTATTACCTTGATGTATTGTAAAGTAAACCATGTAAAGCTATTACTATTAATGCAATGTTTTGTTGTACTTTTATTACTATAATGCATGTGTTGTGATACTTGACATGACGTCATCCACCCCAGAACGTTTCCGCCGTTCCGATTTTGGGGTGTGACAGATTGGTATCAGAGCATTGTTTATAGTGAGCTAAGTATATCAATTCATAAAAGATATACAACTTATAAATACACAGGGATAAAACACTCTGACCAAGAATTATACTTTAAAATATAACCATATTTTACCAAAGTATCAGAACATCCAGAACCTAAACACTCGAACAAAAGTATCACAAGAAGAACAATAATAAAAGTCTTTGGATGTTGAACATTACCGTCAAACCTGGGTAGTTATGTAATCGTAAGCTGGAAAAAAGGTAACCTGATCAACTACATTTATTCGAGATGCGATGAATGTGTGCTTGGGAGTGATAATGGTGTTGCAACAGGTCTGAAACTTACCAACTACGAATGCTAGAGCCAAACATAAAGTTAAAATACTATAGGAGTATTTTGGAATACTAAAAGACTAACAATAATCTCAGAATCATAATCAGAAGATAAGAATCAAACAAGAAATTAAAATACCATAGGGGTATTTTAGAATCCATAACCAACCTTGTGTGAGAACTAAAACGATCCTTATTGATATACCTACAACTACATAGGGTATACTCCCAAGGTTATATATAATAAGGATCCCATAGGCTAAGAATGTGCGGTTTCGCCCTACTTCCTTTTCCTCGTTGGGATGTGGGTATAGAGTAGTATCACATATTCGAAGGCCTATCGAATATAAGCTATATATGATTTGTATACCCTGTGTAATCGTAGCAGGAATCGATATGGATCATTCAGTGAAATCTTAATAATCTTTTAGGATTCTTTAGATATTTCCATTCTCGCACGAACCCCGTAGAAAACCCTATCCATTTCAGTGCTTGACAGCAGAGTTGATTCAGACCTAGAGGAGGTTCATTGAGAAGATTTCCTGTTCGGAAACAAATGAACTGGGTTGAGACTATTGAGTTCACCAAGTGCCTATATCTTTTAGGGACATCGGTGAGAAATTCGCCTAAACTTCCGAAATTTCCAGTCATCTACCATGAAGTGATGACACCCGGAGTCGGATTCGGGAGTAAGGTGGAATAGAAATTCAATGTGTCTCCACGAGAAAAGAACCCTAGGTAACTGATGGGTTTTGAGCATTCTAACACTTCCTAAGTGTACATGCAACCCTAATAAACCTTGGATCTATGTTTGTCTAAGATACATGCAAACAATTAATTTTCCAAGGTTCATATCCTAACTAGCATGGCATGGGGAACTTGAATCAAATAAAGCTAGTAGAAACACTTACCTTGTAGTTATAGTTGATTCCTTGGAGTTTTAGAGCCTAGCACCAATAGTGTGGATGCCTCAAATTGAAATCACAAATCACCACAAACTTGGAACTTTGAGAGAATAGTCACTACTATCTTGAAATCGGCCCTCACCTCAACAAGTGTCAACTAGTGTGATTTCAAGAACCAAAGCCTCCTTTATATAGTGTGATGGATTAGGGTTACATCCATGTAAACCCTAATACCCATGTCTCTTCATTTCCATGAGATACATGGGTTAAAGCTCCATGGAGTATCCTTGGACTTTCCCATACAAGCCTAGCCCATTCCAAATAAGCATTAGCCCACACTATATAAATATAGAAGCCCATATTTAATTAGTAACATCTTTGATCTCTAAATTAATCCTAGATTAATTATAGATCAATACTAATTAAATAATATGATCTTATATTAATATATTAGAACTTATAATATATTAATAAATCATAACCTGTACTATTCTCAAATATTATCCATAAATTGTTCGGGTGAAGTGCAACCCAAATGGACCATGCCGGGTCGGGTCAAGTACATACCAAATATAGTTATGGACTTAGACACTATATCCAACAGTCTCCCACTTGGATAAGTCTAATAACTATAGTTGCAAGTATGACTTTAGGAACCGATCAGCAATCGTAGCTCTTTAAAGTCTGTTGAACTAGAATGCGCCATTTAGATAAGTGATCATATAATCCTCTGTTCTAGATATCAGTCGGACAAATACATGGAACAATGTCTTGCTTATTGTCCAGCAGTTTGTTTCCCGATTTCTGATTTGTTTGACAAAGAACTTAATTGAACACATCAACTTAGTTCTGACCGGGCCTGGTACATAGGTCAAAACACAATCATCGAGAGGCCCAGATATTAGCTTCTAATCCAAAGAAGGAACAGATAAACTTTGACTCATATGTTTGTTCTACCACTCATTGAATTATACACAAAGGCATGTTTTATAACATCGAATTACCAATGCGTTTTCGTACAATCAATGCATAATCAACTCATAAGTAACAAATCATATCTCTAGGCTTGAAGACTTATATGATATTACCGTCTCACGATTACTCGAGATAAAATTTCATGAAGTGATTCCAGTGAGCGTGGGTTGAGTCCAATGCTCAGAACTTATGAGCACTCATGATTGTTGTAGCCATGTCCAACACCTTAGACCTCTGCAACCAATCATGACAGTCTTGATTCATACCTACTTTCAACATATGACCGACTGTGGAGGTTTGAATAATATGATCTACCAAACATAATTATTTTTGAAGTCAAAACATGCAAAAGAAATATAGTAAACGATTGACAAGACATAGCAACACTTTACTCATAAATAAAACACTTTTTATTCATCATCTAATGTCAATTACACTTTACAAATTTCATAATTTATCTAACTACTAAAACTCATATCATCCTTCAGCCCTATGCTCCGAGCATGCTGGAGATGCTTAACCCTACTCAGTCCCTTCTTGAGGGGATCTGCTGGGTTCTCATCCGATGATACCCTCTTAGCCACAAGAATTCCTTCTTCTATTCGATGTTTGATGAAGTGATATTTTCTGTCAATGTGTTTGGATCTCCCATAATCTCTCGGTTCCTTGGCTAAGGCAACCGCACTATCGCTGTCACAGAAAATCTCCATTGGCTCTTTTATAGCTGGTACAACTCCAAGGTGTCCGATGAAGTTCTTTAGCCATATAGCCTCCTTTGCTGCCTCGCTTGCTGCTATATACTTTGATTCACAAGTGGAATCAGCCACTGCCTCCTGCTTGGAACTCTTCCAAGTGATTGCTCCTTCGTTTAAGGTAAAGACCCAGCCTGACTGAGAGCGGAAATTATCCCTATCAGTCTGGAAGCTAGCATCACTATACCCTACAACTCTCAAGTCATCACTCCCACCGAAGGTAAGGACCCAGTCCTTAGTCCTTCGTAGGTACTTGAGGATATTCTTTACCGCAGTCCAGTGTTCCTTTCCAGGGTTCCCCTGATACCTGCTAACCATGCTCAAAGCAAAGGCTACATCAAGTCGAGTACACGTCATAGCATACATGATCGATCCTACATCTGAAGCATAAGGTAGTCGACTCATTTCTGCTATCTCAGCCTCAGTACTAGGGCTTTGTGTCTTACTCAATTTGGCATTACTCTGAATGGGTAACTCACCTTTCTTGGAGTTATGCATGTTGAATCTTTTCAACACTTTGTCCAAGTAGGTACTTTGACTAAGTCCAATTAGTCTTTTACTCCGGTCTCTCAAAATCCTTATCCCTAGAATATAGGCAGCTTCACCAAGGTCCTTCATAGCGAAACACTTCCCAAGCCAAGACTTTACTTCCTACAAAGTTGGGATGTGATTTCCTATGAGTAGTATGTCATCCACATACAATACCAAGAAGATGACTATACTCCCACTAGCCTTAACATAGACACAAGATTCATCTTCACTCCTTGAAAAGCCAAATTCCTTGACTTTCTCATCAAAGCAAAGATTCCATCTGCGAGGTGCTTGCTTCAATCCATAAATGGATTTCTCAAGCTTAGACACTCTATTAGGGTACTCGTTGCTGACATAACCATCTGGCTGACTCATGTAAACATCTTCAGCCAACTTTCCATTAAGGAAAGCGGTTTTGACATCCATTTGCTATATTTCATAGTCATGAAATGCAGCTATGGCTAACAGAACCCGAATAGACTTAATCTTGGCTACTGGAGAAAAGGTCTCATCATAGTCCACTCCAGGAATTTGAGAGAAGCCCTTTGCAACCAATCTAGCCTTATAAGTGTGTACTTTACCATCCATGTCGGTCTTCTTCTTGAAGACCCATTTACACCCTACAGTCTTACGACCTGGTACATTCTCGACCAAGTTCCAAACTTGATTGTCATACATGGATTGTATCTCACTATCCATAGCCTCTTTCCATTTCGCAGACTCGGGGCCTGCCATGGCTTCCGCGTAACTGTTAGGTTCATCCAGACCTACTGGTGTCTCATCACTAATAAGTGTCTCACCTTCCGCAGTAATATGAAAACCATAGTAGTGCTCAGGTGCATTCCTAACTCTCGTGGAACGTCTCAGAGGTACAGAATCGTCAATTGGCTCAACAGGAGTTTCCTCCTCAAGTTGAGGGCTAGGGTTTGAAGTTCCTTCACCACTTGACTCTTGAAGTTCTTCAAGGTCAATTTGCCTCCCACTGTCTCCTTGGCTTATAAATTCTCTCTCACGAAATACTCCTCTTCTTGCTACAAAGACCACATTATCACTAGGTCTGTAAAAGAGGTAACCAAAGGATCTTTGTGGGTAGCCGATGAAAATACACCTCTCGCTTCGGGGTTCTAGCTTATCATGAGACTCGAGCCTCACAAAAGTTTCGCAACCCCAAATCTTGATGTGGTCTAGTTTGGGTACTTTACCAGTCCACATCTCGTGAGGAGTTTTGGCAAATTTCTTTGTAGGGACTAGATTAAGGATATGGGCGGCAGTCTCTAAGGCATACCCCCAAAATGAGATTCGTAGCGAAGCTCGACTCATCATGGAACGAACCATATCCAACAAGGTTCGATTACGCCTCTCAGCTACAACATTCAACTGTGGTGTCCTGGGAGGTGTCAATTGTGAGACTATCCCACATTCCCTTAGATAGTCGAGGAAATCTGAACTAAGATACTCACCACCACGATCGGATCGAAGGATCTTAATGTTCCTGCCCAATTGATTCTCGACTTCCTGTTTAAATTCCTTAAACCTTTCGAAAGCCTCTGACTTATGCTTGATTAAATAGACATATCCATATCTACTGTAATCATCAGTAAAAGTCAAATAATAACGATTAGCATCCCTTGTGGCATGTTTGAATGGTCCACACACATCTGTGTGTACTAGGTCCAACAAACCTTCACCCCTCTCACAAGAACCTGTGAAGGATGACTTTGTCATTTTTCCAAGTAAGCACGATTCGCAACTATCATCTGACTTTAGGTCAAATGATTCCAAGACTCCATCCTTTTGGAGTTGGCCTATGCGCTTCTTGCTTATATGTCCAAGTCGACAATGCCATAATGATGCTTTATCCAAGTTATTAGTATTAATAGAATCAATACGCATCACATTATTTACTAAGTTATCAACCACATATACTGTTTCATACACGCCATCACAAGGTAATGCTTTAAAATAAAGAACATTATTAAAGAAAGCATCAATAGAACCAACTTCATTATTAAATGAAAAGGTAAAACCTTGTGTATACAATGCATGAAAGGAAATAATATTTCTTGCCATTTCTGGCGAATAACAACATTTATTCAAATCTAAACTAAACCCACTACTTAGCGACAAAGTATAAACTCTAATCTTGGTGACAGGTGTAACTTTCCTATTCCCCATGATTAAGTTTATTCTTCCTTGCTCCACATTCTCACTTCTTCTTAGTCCCTGCAAGTCACAACAAATATGAATACCACAACCGGTATCAAGGACCCAAGATTTAGAATGGGGTGAGTTATTAGATAAGATAGTGTAAATACCTGCATGGTTGGGTTTAACTTTCCCATCCTTTACATCTTGCTGGTACTTTGGGCAGTTCCGCTTCCAATGTGCCTTTTCATGGCAATAGAAGCATTCAGCCTCTTTTGGGTCAAAAGAAGGAGTGATGAACCCTTCCTTGGTTCCACTTGAAGAAGAGCCATCAAGGGTCCTAACCTTGGTACCCTTCGAAGAACTCTTTCTCTTTTTCCCTCGTCCTTTCCCGATTGCCAACACAGGGACGGAGTTTGTAGGAGTAGAAGTAGTAACAACCGCCTTACCCTTAAGACCACTTTCCGCGGTCTTTAAGAGTCCTTGAAGTTTGCTGAGTGTGACCTCTTCCTTGTTCATGTGGTATGTCATGCGGAATTGATCATAACATGAAGGTAAGGAGTGCAAAATGATATCCATTGCAAGCTCCTCGGGGAAGTTCACATTAAGCTTCAGCAAACGGTCCACAAATCTTTGCATTTTCTGCATGTGGCCCGTGATGGGTTCACCATCCTTCATGCGAGTTGTTATCATGGAGGAGATGATTTCATACCTCTCTTGACGAGCACTTTGATGGTATCTTTCCATCAAGTCTTGGTGCATCTCATAGGGGTAGAAATCTTCATAGGATTTTTGGAGATCCGCGGTCATTGTGGCCATCATGATGCATGCCACTTTGGTGGCATCTCTTTCATGTGCCCTAAACTCAGCGATCTCTTGAGGAGTAGAAACTGACTCATCAATCTCCTTAAGTTCCTTATCAAGGACATATTCCTTGTCCTCGTAGCGAGTAATCATTCTGATATTTCTGATCCGTTCATTAAAGTTGGATCCATCAAAAATGACTTTCCCACATAAGTTCATAAGGGTAAAGGAGCCATTGGGATTAGAGCCAGAAGCAGTAGTGTTTGCAGACATCTGAAAAGAAGAAAGAAGGTTTTAGTTTAGATATAGAGATAGTCCTTAATAAAACACCCAAACGTAGTATTAAGGCTAGGATCCAATCACAATATATTCTAACTTAGAAGAGGTATGCTGTAGTCTAAGTAATAACATATTTGAAAGGTAGGTGAATGACGATTCACCAATTTCTACCAAAAAACGAAATATTAAATATTAAGTTTGGTTCTTAGAAACTCCTAGATTCTTTTGAGATTCAATGAACTTTTCAAAGGCATGTTTCAATCTCGAGTGTGCCCTCCAATTTTTGTGACTGGGATGCCGAGGATCACAAAACGAGGTGTGAAGTAATCATGCAAATTACTTGGTACCCTTAATAAATTACCCCTCAATCGATGTGCCGGTTAACCACACACGCTCCATCGATAATATGATAAATATTAAGTTACCCTTTACCTACCTTGTTAAGTCCAAATTAGTGTGCCGGTTAACCACACACGCTCCACTAACGACTTAGACAAAGTGTAAAGTGTAATTTCATGGATTAGCACCTTATTCACATTTTCCTAAAGTAACTAAGATTGGGAATTTAATAAAACATTTAGTTACTTTATAATATTCATCATACTTTTAATGAGAATTTATAAGTCCTTGTCTTACCCGTTCGGCTAACGACCCTCCACCAGTCAAGCAAGCGGTGGGTGAGAGTGGACACCCATTAAGTTGCCATTTTATAGGCAACAACCTTATACCCACCTTATAGACCGACTTCGTGAATGAGGCGTACTAGCGGTAAGACGACTTTAATCTTATACATACATATATATATATATATATATATATATATATATATATATATATATATATATATATATATAATTACATCATAATAATATAAGTATAAGGGTTGAATTTTAACTTTTAAAAATCTAAGGGTTGGAACTAAAGTTTTTAATATGACTTTACTTGTTCCAAAACTTGAGGGCAAGTTTTGTAAACTTTCAAAACTTTTCACTTCTTGTAACTTATGAGTTTAATAGAGTAATAAAATGAAGACTCTTCATTTTTCTAACTCTTGTGTTCTTTTAATGATTTTTAATTCAAGTGACTTTTGGTTTTCCATAACTTGAGGACAAGTTATGGACTCCATTAAAACACATAATGATCAAGAATTAATCTACCATATAGGTTACAAATAATTCCTGTGATCATCTAAGCATCATAAGATCAAGAACATGAATATGAACACTTTCATGAATAAAAAATTACACTTAAAACTTTGTAATTTTGATAACTAGTTGTTGTAAATGGATTAGCAAGGACATTACACCATCTAAAACAAGTTTTCAAGTACTAAAACAGTTTAGGGTAATGTTTCTAGTCCATTTCCAACAACTAAAGTCGAAAATCTGCACTCTGTCGCTCCTACTCGCTGAGTGCATGAACCTACTCGGCGAGTAGGTTGAAGATACACATGAACTCGGCGAGTCCCCCCATGGACTCGGCGAGTTCATCAGGCAGACAGCAAGCTTTTCGACCTTTTCAACTATTTTGCATCAAGTATCAAACAAACAAGCCTTGGCTCTGATACCACTGATGGGTTTTGAGCATTCTAACACTTCCTAAGTGTACATGCAACCCTAATAAACCTTGGATCTATGTTTGTCTAAGATACATGCAAATAATTAATTTTCCAAGGTTCATATCCTAACTAGCATGGCATGGGGAACTTGAATCAAATAAAGCTAGTAGAAACAGTTACCTTGTAGTTATAATTGATTCCTTGGAGTTTTAGAGCCTAACACCAATAGTGTGGATGCCTCAAATGGAAATCACAAATCACCACAAACTTGGAACTTTGAGAGAATAGTCACTACTATCTTGAAATCGGCCCTCACCTCAACAAGTGTCAACTAGTGTGATTTCAAGAACCAAAGCCTCCTTTATATAGTGTGATGGATTAGGGTTACATCCATGTAAACCCTAATACCCATGTCTCTTCATTTTCATGAGATCCATGGGTTAAAG
Organism: Lactuca serriola; assembly: GCF_051521515.1. NCBI lineage: Eukaryota > Viridiplantae > Streptophyta > Magnoliopsida > Asterales > Asteraceae > Lactuca > Lactuca serriola. The sequence continues at coordinate 121,023,000 of NC_136414.1, forward strand.
CTCCGTGGAGTATCCATGGACTTTCCCATACAAGCCTAGCCCATTCCAAATAAGCATTAGCCCACACTATATAAATATAGAAGCCCATATTTAATTAGTAATATCTTTGATCTCTAAATTAATCCTAGATTAATTATAGATCAATACTAATTAAATAATATGATCTTATATTAATATATTAGAACTTATAATATATTAATAAATCATAACCTGTACTATTCTCAAATATTATCCATAAATTGTTCGGGTGAAGTGCAACCCAAATGGACCATACCGGGTCGGGTCAAGTACATACCAAATATAGTTATGGACTTAGACACTATATCCAACAGTAACTACCAGAAGGAAACCAACGCCGATACCAGCCAAAGATATGAGGTAGACAGAGGGAGCTAGTACATGGAACCCGAGAATTGTCTTTTCCTCATGTCTGTCACACTAATAAACCCGTAAAATAATACAATTTAGTGAGTTAGTGGTTACACTACTCACGCTATGTGTTAGGTAAATCGTCGTTTCCCGTTGCCAGTTACACGATTAGAGCGGAACCCCGCACCTCTATTGAGAATATTTAGCCATAAGCCTTCATAAGCCTCTCTTTCCGTGGTTTCATTCCGAACTGTTCTCAAATCTCTCTAGGCCGGAGAGTGAAACCTTTCCCAATATAAAAGGTAACTTAGTAGCAACAACTCGCATCTTATGGCCTTTTCCAATACTCATGATCCTACATTGCATACCAGGACTACATCATAGGGATGTAGGTTGACACTCAGACAGCCAATACCAGAGGCATGGGAAAAATCTATGCCTAATGCAGTCAGAACAAATATGTCCAGGGTTAGCCATCGTCTCTCATTATCTTGTATTCCTTTCCGTGTAGGAAAAACCATGCCACCGAAGAAGCGTAACCAGTCCACAAGCAAGAAACATACTCTCTTATTCGATGAAGCTACGTTCCAAGCTGCAGTCTCAGCAGCCGTAGCAGCTGTCATGGCTCAACTGAATGCTAACAACGCCAATGTTAGTAAGAGTCCTATTGGAAATTCCGATCCTAGTAGTGGACAGCAGCAACCAACCTCTGCATACCCAACAACTCAAGAACCTCACTCAAATCCACTGAAGAGAAAGATCAAGATCGAGGAGGGAAGTACCTCGGCTCAAGGACCTTCCAAAGGGCGACGAGCTGAGATGGTCAAATTCCCTGCCAACCCTTCCATCCCTACACCTAGGAGACCATACTTAGGAAACCTTCCCCATTTGCAGCACGTGCAGCTACCATCATCATGGTGTCTGCCGGGAGCTCTATTGTGCTAGGTGCCACATGTTGGGGCATACTGCTCGCGTCTGTAGAACCCCGGTTGAGTTCATTACATCAACCATCAATGTGGCGACCCGTACAGTTTGCCACCTATGTGGTGTAGTGGGACACTTCAAGAAGGACTGCCCAACCGAAGGGAAAGACAAAGACACAGGAGGAGTCTAACTCTTCTGCTTAGGGAGAAGTACCAAGGAACCTGGTAGATTTTTGGTACGTCTCTCGATCCTAGATAACTAACCGAGAACATAAAAAGTCTAATTCTAAATGTAAATACTTCCCTAATAAGGCGAAAGTCACAGCACTGTAATAAATTTAAAAATTCATTAGGTAAAACTGTAATGGCTAAACATATACGTTACGACGATGTATAGTTATGATGGATAGACCTAGAGTGAGTGAATGCCGCCTCATTTCCTGTTCCTCATTTGGTTGTGGATTTAGGGCGGAGTCACTCAGTCAACAGTCCTCCCCACCTTAGCTATACATGACTAGTATATGTTAGGCGATTATAGAAATGCTTCGTGAGAATCCATTCATGAGAAAGGTACTCTACTCGGAAACACTTAGAACACTTTAAAGTTCCGCGTCGACTCAATCGGTCCAAGTATCCGCGGTAGTGGTACATAGGACGAAACTCGAGACGCCTAGAACTTATGTGCCTGTTCGGCGCAAGACTCTATCGATCCTCATTTTATATTATGTCGAGGTATGCCAACTTCGACGACTCTATCGATCATGGTTTGACGTAGTGCAACCATGTGTACATCCTTAGTGCTATGTAAAAAGAACTTTCTCCGTAGCCATGTCGACAAATAAAGGTTTTCCCGAACCTAAACATAATACAACTAATCAAACCTAATACGATCTATCAGTCGTCCCTCTTATCTCAAACCTTCCGAAGTACCCAAGAGAAGGGTACTGCGCGCTGTTGACCGACCCCTCTTAGTCATATGGAAACCGAAGCGAAAGATACTGCAAGATACTCCAGAAGACGATAACCATCCGAAGCATACTCCGTAGATTCCCCAGAAAGACCATTCGCACCTCGCACATCAGGTTCGTGAATCCAGAGGATAGAACTCATGGGATTAACCACTATAACTGAGTATATGCGTAAAAGTGGTATATAATTGAGAACAAAAAGATTTAAGATGTGTGCTTCCTCCCTACTCCCTGTTCCTCGTTGGGTTGTGGGTCTGGGGTGAGTCGCACAACTGAACATCCTACCAACCTCAATTATATACGGCTTGCATACACCAAGTATTAGTGGTTAAGCCGAGTAGGAGCTCTACCACGAACCTGATAGTAAAGCCCTTCATCCTATCCCATGGAACGGGAGCTAGAGTCAAGAGAACCCTTACAGATTGAGCTACTATAATGACCACAAATCCGAATTTGTTGTCATTCTGCTTGAGCCAACATAGTAGCTAACACCCTCTGTTGGTAAAGAAATCCGAGTCGTAAGAGTAAAGGACATTGACGACGACTATCCATTCATGCTTAATCCACCGAATTAAGCATCACAGCGAATATCCCAGAAATCCGAGAGCTGCGATAAATTGAACTCTGAGAAGAGTGGATGAGAAGACTAAAGTTCCGAGGATGGAACCCTATGCTCACTAGATTTGACCTAGACCGAGAAAACTCAGAACCTTCGGAAGAGTAGTTGCAGTAGATGCCCACACTACTCAGGCACTTCGTCCACCCTGTTACCAACAAGTAGTGCCTAGGATCCTCCACCCCCTCGCAAGGAGGAAATCGTCGTCGCCCTATAGACGATAGACTTCATTCTCCGAAGTGAACACTAGAATACCGAGAACCACAGGATAACCTTCGCAGCCAGGAATACTTGATCAAAGTGCGAAAAGTAGTTGCGTTAAGCCTCATGACCCAGATCCCGAAGAGATTATAGACTTGACACCAGCCTTGGTGTTAGTCGAGGGGTTATGCAGGAGCATGCGCTTTCCGCCCTAGAATAAACCAAAGACTTAGAGATTCATTGGACTATTAGGTGTTCCATGAATACTATCTCGCGCAGAAATAGTAGAACCACCTCTCGGGATAGTCCAACACTCGTCTGGTGAAACCCTATCTCCCCAACCCCGAGGGTTTCTGTGTCTCAAGAATTGTTAGTGCATGTTCATTTTGCACGAGCTTGAGATATACACTCTACAGCAAACAGATACCCGTAGACACATAACCCATCCGATGATCTAGAAAGCCTCTAAAGACCAATTGTCAGGAAGCGCGAAACCAAGGACAACCCGAGCTTCCTAAGAACCAACCTGTTAGGGTGCAAAGTCACTCTTGGATGAGGCTTTACCCACTTGTGTGTGTAATGAGTTGTCTTTCCTTTATAAGGAAGTGAGTGGCACTCATTTTATGAAAGAGTCCATTTTGGAGTGTTAGACTAGAGAGAGAATTTGTATACAAGACCCATTTGTATAATCTTTCTAGATCTAATAAGAGCTTACAAAGATTTATTTACTCCTTGTGTTCTTGATTTTACATGATGATTCACTAGATCTTTCTAATTTCGCACATGCCATCATAATCAACACCACTACAATTGGTATCAGAGCGGGTGTTCTTGATTTTCATCAAGAATTGATCCTTGATGGCTATTTTGATTTGGTGATTTTTATTGGTCATTGATCTTTGTGTTTAGAGAGTGTTTTTGTGTTCTAGAAGTCGAATTTTTCTTTGATTTGATCCACAATTCAACTTTCTCTCTCTAGAATACTTGTTTGTATCACTTTATCTCTCTAGAAAACCCATTCAAAATCACTTTCTCTCTCTAGAATTCATCAAGTTTTTGTGATCATGGTGGGTTTGCCATATGATTCTTGGATTGTGATCGTTAAAGATGTGAAATACAAATTCAATGAAGATCAATTTTATGGGTTGGTGTTAAGCAAATTGATTTCATGGGGGCATATGGTTTCATATGGAGGTTTGAAGGATGATCATGGAAGCTTGGTATTTCAACCACTTTGTAAGATTGCATGGTTGAATAAAATTGCCTTGTCCATATTAGTTCGTAGTAGAAATCAAAAGGAAGGAGAAGAAAGAGATTTGTTCAATAAGAAATATGTTTCTCTTATTGAAGACCCAAATGATCTTCGTGCTCTTAAATTTCTTGAAGTTCTTGATAATGGAGTTCAATGTGATATTTTTGATGTTCAAGAAAAAGGAGCTCAAGTTGATTTTCAAGATGAAAAAGTTTTTTGCTCGATTGGAGTTCAAACCGATGATATTTTGTGTTCTTGTGATTCATTTGAAGGAATGATTCCTTATCCGAAGCCGGTGGTCCAAGAAATTCACAAATATCAAACTCCAAAAGATTTGATTCAAACTCAAAATGTTCATGTTGTTGAAAGTGGGTTTGTTCATGAAGTCAAGTCTTCAAGATGCAAAACGATGAGAAAGAAAAAGAAGAAGAAGATGAATCGGAAGAACAAGCGGGTTTACTCACAAAAATCGTCATATGTTGTGAAGCCAAAATCCGTGAAGCAAATTTGGGTTCCAAAGCAACAATCTCCAAGTGTTTCACTGAATTTGAAGTCAAAACCCAAATGTGTTGGTGGTTCTTTTGAAGATGTTCTTGGATCGTTGAAGAACACGAAGAAAACGAAGAACGAGTTGTACATCTCGCATGATGGGTGGTACAATGTTCGATTTCCAGATTTTCTCATTCCGACAAAAGAACCAAGATCTTCTAAATTTGATTTGTTCGTTGCAAATGGATCTCGATTCGTCAAAAAGGTATCTCAAATTCTCAAATGGATTCCAAAACGTCAATGATTTCTATTTGAATTTTTCGTTTTCCATTTTTGATTGATTTGCCTCATTGGATCAAATCCGTTTCAAATCCTTTTGATTGATCCAATTATTTTTGTTTAGATCAAAACCAAAATCAAACTCATTTTGTTTCAATTTTGAAATGCACTGTTGATCAAAATTTATTTGAAGTCCAAATATTCACTTCTGTTACTGTTTGTTTGAGCCCAAACAAAAGTCTCGATTTTCTATTGTTTATCAATCCAAATTTGAAGCCCATTTCGTTGATTTGTCTTTAATCTGATATCTTTGATGGAGCCCAAAAGTCATCAAAAGTGATTCTGTTCCCAAAATCGTTGTTCTTGGTTCGACAAGTATTTTCGCATAACCAGGTGTACCATCGATTCCAGATATCTCAGTTCTTAAACGTGTTATTCTTGAGTTTCGTTTTTGATTCAACGATCATGTTATTCGATTGGAGTTTGTTCCTGAATCTCGACTAGTGAATCGGTTGCATATGATTTATGCTACTACCAAGCTGATGATGAATAAGGGGTTGTTAATCAATGTTTTGATTTTGATGAAATTGATGAAGAACTTTGAACTTTTTGTGAAGAAAATGAGAAGAACAGTTGGTTTATCAAGGGTTTGATCTGAATTCGGACATTATAATCCTCAATTTCTTGTTTGGTGATTTTTGACTTTGAAAAGTCAAACTGAAAACAAGTCAACGCCTATGTTCGATTGATGAATCGGTGAATTGGTTGTGGAAATCGATAGATACAAGCTGTTTTGAGGTTGTGAATGTCGAATTGATGTTTGGATTTGATGGATTGGTTTGGTATCGATATTGAGGGTCGTTTGTTTTTGGATCGATGTCGATGGTTGACTATGTGATTGTGACCAAATCGATCAAAGTCTCAATTTGGATTTGAAATTGACAGTCAATGTTCGAAGGTATACATGAGAACGAAATCGATTCTGTGTTGGTTTATTGTTGACAGTGATTGAAAGCGAAGGACGAACATGTTTTGGGTCTACACCAAAAAGCGAAGGCTGAGTTGAAATTAGGATCGATGGTCGATGGTTTGGGGATGAACGAGAATTGACTTGGCAAACGAATTGGGAACAAACTCATTTTTGTGTTGATTTGGGTTAGTAGTCAAGTTGAGTTCGACTGGTAATTGAAAAAAAATTGTCAATGGTTCAATGGTTATTGATAATCGACAATCGATACTTAATTTGAAATTGGAAGTCGTTTGGGAAGTTAAACTGGAAATCGATGGCTGGTTGATTGATAAAGAACTATGATTTTGGAAATTAATGTGCGAAGGGTTGATGTTGGTTTGTTGATTTTGATCGACTGGGAAGCAATGTCTGTTAATGGATTGATTTCGTTTATTGATGGTTGATGTCGATTGATGATTTTTGAGATCCGGTACGAATGGTTTGGATGGATGTCAAAGGCGAATGGTTGATCTGTGAAAAGAGAAGATCGATTTGGTTTAAGATTCGAAGATTTGGGAATCGATATTCAGTGATGTTGATTTACGAAGACTGGGAAGTTTTGGATTAAAATTCGAAGGGTATATGGATGAATTAAAAAACGAAGGTTTTTGGTGATTTAGATTCGAAGGTAAAATGTTGTTTTAGATTTGAGGTTACTGGGTTTTTATTTACGAAGAGTGGAGTGGAGAATGAATTTACGAAGGGTGTGAATTTACGAAGAGGAGAGACGTTTGTCCATTGAAGAAGATAACCGAATGTTTCCAAATTGGTCCCTCATATTTTCACGAAATGGCAAATTTGGTCCAGTTTCGAAATGGTGACAAAAGTTGTGAAAAATGGCAAAATTTCTTCATTAGTCACCGCAGTTTAGAGAAGTTGGCAGAAAATACCCAACTTCGAATTTAGAGTAAAAAGTTGAGAAATTGAAGAATTTTCAGTTCTGGTCCCTGCAGTTTGCGCGAATTTACATTTTCTACCCAGTTTCGCAAATGGGGAGAATTTTGCATATTTGGCTGTTTTTGGCGCAATGGGTCCCTACAAGTTTCAGAAAGTGACAATTTCTACCCGGTTTTTGGAAAATATTGCAGCTTTCACCGGAAAAGTAAAAAATTTTCATAAATTGGAAATTTTTTGAGGCTTTTTCGTGATTGTTTTGCCGTGCAAGATTTTTGGTGATTCATTTTGGGTACACATCAAGGGGGAGTATTGTAAAGTTCATTCCTCGGGCGCTTTTCACCCTAAATGGGTTTTATAATCATTTTTTGATTATTAAAAGGGGGAGAATGATGGGTATTCGAAGCGGGTTTCTCGGATATTCTTTGCGGATCTTGAAGACCGGTGATAATTCGAGGGGGAGTTTGGTCTTGATCGTGCTAGCTCGTTGGATATTGAAGCCGGGCATCCAATCCTAACTTTGAGGGGGAGAATGTTAGGGTGCAAAGTCACTCTTGGATGAGGCTTTACCCACTTGTGTGGGTAATGAGTTGTCTTTCCTTTATAAGGAAGTGAGTGGCACTCATTTTATGAAAGAGTCCATTTTGGAGTGTTAGACTAGAGAGAGAATTTGTATACAAGACCCATTTGTATAATCTTTCTAGATCTAATAAGAGCTTACAAAGATTTATTTACTCCTTGTGTTCTTGATTTTACATGGTGATTCACTAGATCTTTCTAATTCCGCACATGCCATCATAATCAACACCACTACACAACCTAAAGGACTACACTACCAGTATGAGAGAGAATGTTTAAAACTTCGGAATAGCGATCACGCCAGTGATGATCTTGCCATAGAAGTACACTACGTTCTAAGTACTGAAAAGCTCTACCCTTCCGAGAGCTTAGGACCACCCGAGATCCTTTACGGAGATTAGTCCAACCCTCGTTTGACCACTACTACTTTTGGATATTCCACAAGTCTCACACCGGATCGATCCACTCCTTATACTTGATCAGTGTCGCCCGACGTCACTCTTCGTATCCCACACATCTTGATAGAAAACATTGAGAACCCTGACCTCGTAGATACACCAGTCGGAACCTACTAACTACATGAGACGGAATCCGCATTCCATAGGTGAAGGTTTGTGGAATAACAGACACAGACTAGAGATCACTTGGGAGTGCGAGGACAAACCGAATAGGAAGTACCCTCCTGCCTCTACTCGGTTATTCATACCTACTTCCTTGCCTAAACCTGAATTTTGGGACGAAATTCCCTCTAACGGGGGGATGATGTGACAACCCGAAATCTATTCCGTCATTTTTAACCTTTCCCGTTAATAAGCCTCGCTTATTTAATTGTCCGTTAACCTTTTGGAAGAGGTTAATTAATTTAAGACTTCTATAATGACTTGGTAAGGGTTGAAGCAAATTAGAAACACCCACAAAAATTCCCTTAAAAATGTGTGGTTGCAACCAAGTCAAAATTTGACCGTTTAATCGGGTGCGACCAAAAAGCCCCGTCTAACGGCAGTATCGGGTAGAATTCCACTGAGCTTCAACTCCAACCCCTATATAAGGGAGAGTAAACTCCATTTCAACCTTTTTCAGCCTCTCTCTATACTCTCTCTCATACAAGCCCGTTTTCGACTCAAATCCGCAACCAAACGCCTCCAAATCGTAAGTCTCCTTACCCTAGCTTATTCTAAACATCATGGATTGTTGTTATAGCCCAAAAATCGACCATTTAAGCTGTGGAAAAGGAGTTTACGGCCTAAGATCCTCCTTAGGCCGTAAACCCCTTAAATAAGGCCAAAATGACCCAAGTTTGTCCTGTTGAGCCTAGGAACCAATTAAGTAATTTATCAAGGAGTGTTTAAACACGAAAACACTAAGTTTTAGGGCCTAAAAGAGAGTTTATGGCCCAAGCACATGCTTAGGCCGTAAACACCTCTTATGCTTGTAATGATGCCCCAAAAACACTCCCAAACCACCCTAGGCTTAATACATAAGTTAGGGGCTTGCTATTTCGGGTTTAGAACATTCAAACACAAGGAAATATGGGGTAAATTGGAGTTTATGGCCCAAGCAAGTGCCTAGGCCGTAAACACCCCCAAACTATGTCAAAAGATGGTTTTTGTTCCCCAAATGGCCTTAGACCTTTATTACAAATTACTAGAAGTGAATTAGGGACTTTAAACTTCCATAAAATCAAAGGATAGGAGTTCACGGCCATGAACTCCCATAGGGGTGGTTCATGGGCCCTAAACTCCCATATTGTCCCTTTAGAAGCCTTAAATCCCTTCACACAACTTAGTTTTGGACCTAGCAAAATTAGATGAAGAAGTTAAAGCCTTACAACACCCTAGAAACCCCTCACCATGAGTTTACAGCCGTAAACTCATGGGGAGTTGTCCCAGGGCCATAAACTAAGTGTATAGAGTTTACTCTTGAAGAGTAAACTCCATTCCTAAGCCATTTGAGCCCTTAGATGTTACCCGGGACACCCCAAACACTTAACCAAAGTGTTTTCCCCTCCTTAGAGTGCATATACTTGTTTAATTAGTATATAATGTACTAATTGTATGTGAACCTATGTTATCATATTTTAAATAGGTCACTAAGTGTGTCCAAGTGTTTACTTGACACCGAGCACCCAACCGGCACCTTCGTCGGATCCACTTACACCAGGTGAGTTCATACCCCTGAATGAACCTTTTAAATGTTTTTTTTACATGTTTTATAGGGGGAATACAAGTTAAACATGTCAGTTATCATATCAATCACATGTGATTGATAACCCGCATGCACAAGGATTTACCACATTGTAAACTGTTTTTACCAAGTAGGATACTATAAAAGGTTTTCCAAAAGGTTTTCACTGATTCAAAACTCTTACTGATACTGTTTTATCAAAGTTCATTTTAAACTGGTTTATGAAAAGTTTCCAAAGGATTTCTAAAGGTTTTCAAACTTATTTTACAAAAGTATACCCTGTTGTGATTTTCTCAAGAATAAAGGTTTTTCTTCCATGTTTTGATACTCCCTCTTAGTTTAAACTCCTACTTGTTAACACTTTCACTTCATGATGCGTTTATACCTATTATCGCCTCTATTTCGCTTATACTTGTAGTCGCTTATGCCTGTTAGACGCTCTTACTTCACCTGTCGTCACTTCTACTTGGTTATTCCACACTGTACGTTTATACATCACGATTCGGTTATTCCACACTGTACGCTTATACTTCATGATTCGGTTATTCCACACGATTCGGTTATACATCACGATTCGGTTATACTTCACGATATGATTCCACTTGTTACACACTCAAGCGAAGTTAGATGTATGTCTGTGCTTGTATAGATGCATATAAATAATGATTGAAGGACTTAGGAAGGGTTGTCCGCCCAATTTCCTTTTCTTCGTTGAGATGTGGTCTGGTGGGATCGGATGTCCATCCGAAGGTCGTTTGATTCATTAGTTATATATTATGTACACAAGCGTAGATATATAGGTTAACTTTAGTCAGTTCAGTTATGAGTCTCTACCTCTAGTTCAACATTATATTGGAAACACACTACCCACTATTTGGGATGCATCTTCGGGACACGACCTTCTCCGTCGTCTAGTTGGTAACCAGAGTCTCCTGTAGGGAGAGCGGACATTGTGTGTATAGATCTATACGGGATTGACACCCCCGCACCCTGACTGCTAGCTACAGTCCACGACCTACCAAGCCAATGGGTGACAAATGTCATATTCTCTAGACGCTTGTAGGGCGTCAGGTACTCTAGTGTCGGTTAGTATGGTTACGAGTATCCCAGGTTACCTTATAATTCATGGCCTTAAGGTAATGGTAATTCACCAGCAATTTACACTGTATGCTGGAAACCCACTCTCAGAGTCACACTGTTTCTAGACCTTGTTAGCTGTATCTTCATTTGATACTGTATGGGGTCTGTATTCACCGTTTTAGACCTTGCTAGCTGTATCTTTCATTTGATACTGTCTGGCGTCTGCATTCACCGTTTTTAGACCTTACTAGCTGTACCTTTCATTTGGTACCGTCTGGGGTCTGTTTCTCTTTTTGTTAGAATGAGCCAGGCGTGTCGTTCATTCGATACCCTCCTGGTGTCTATGATTCTTTTGCCTTAGTCAGCAGTCCTCACTGCTGAGGCATATGTTATTTTCCCTGATATTCTCCGACCTTCTTAAAAAGCAAATCCCGTATTTTGATAATGAAAGTGTTTAAGGGAAAACTACTTTTTACCACTTAACTCTGACCAGTCATGGTAGAAGGCTGCTTTTTAATTAGAAAATATAGGATTTTCTAGAAAGGACTCTATTTCATTGTATTCTTGAAAACTAGCATGTATATAAAGTATTTGATTAAAATGTCACTAAATGCTTATGAATTCACTAGCATTTGTAAAAATGTTGATACTCGCTTTTCAAATAACTTGTATTCTCAGGTTAGCATTAGACAGGTACAATCCAGGAGCTTCTGTTGAAGACTATTTTGTGCCAAGTTGCACCTATATATTTACTTGTATTACCTTGATGTATTGTAAAGTAAACCATGTAAAACTATTACTATTAATGCAATGTTTTGTTGTACTTTGATTACTATAATGCATGTGTTGTGATACTTGACATGACGTCATCCACCCCAGAACGTTTCCGCCGTTCCGGTTTTGGGGTGTGACACAATCTCATCAGTGTTGGCCAACTATGTAAAGCAGGACATCGAGTTGAATTTGACAATCAATTATGTTACATAATGACGGGTGATCGCAGCACCTGCTTAATCAAATCTCGCTCCAAAGGCATGATGTATCCTCTAGATGTTTCTCTCATCATTGGTAAAACGCAGCTGTGTTTTCTGTTTAAAGCTTTATCCGAATTCTGCTGGCTATGGCATCGCACGCTAGCTCATCTCAACTTTCGGTACATCAACAACCTCGTCACTGGAGAACTAGTCTGTGGTCTCCCCATTCTCAAATTCAGCAACGTTACTCTTTGTCCAACATGCGAATGTTGTAAACAATCAAAAGCAAGTCATCATCTGATAATGGATTCTTCTATCTCTGAACCACTGGAGCTATTACACATCGATCTCTGCGGTCCTTCAACCGTAGCCAGTCTTCACCACAAAAAGTATATACTGGTTATTGTTGATGGCTATACACGCTTCACAAGGGTCTTCTTTCTCAGACTCAAATCAGAGACACCGTAAATCTTCATTAACTTCACCAAAGAAATCGAACTTCAAATCAAGCTTCCAGTCAGACGCATCTGCATTGACAATGGAACTGAGTTCACTAATCATCTTGTGAACAGTTTCCTAGTTTCCAAAGGCATCTCTCACAATTTTTCAGCACCCTATACACCGCAACAAAATGGTGTAGTAGAGAGAAGGAACCGCACACTCGTTGAATCAGCTAGATCCATGGTTAACTTCGCCCAACTTCCTCTCTACTTCTTGGCCGAAGAAGTAGCAAGCGCATGCTTTGTTCAAAACCGAAGTATTGTGTGCAAGCGTCTCAATAAAACACCATATGAAGGGCTCAACAATTGCAAACCCAATGTTCGTTTCTTTCATATCTTTTGATGTAGATGCTTCGTGATCAACAATAGAGATCAACTCAACAAGTTTGCACCGATATCTGATGAAGGTATCTTCCTTGGATATTCCACTAACAAGGTCGCATATCGAGTGCTTATCAGAAGAACAAGGTTGATCATTGAAAGCTTTGATGTGAAATTTGATGACTCTCACATCCGCAGTGCACCCCCGTCCACCGAAACAACTGCAATCATGGAAACTGACATTCCAGCCACTTCCGGACCTCTGAATCTAGTTGAAATCAACTATGATGGTTTGTTTGATCCCATTGAAATGGCGAAACTATCCGAAGTCCTAGTGTCATCCGCAGCTCAACAACAACATGCCGATGTATCTGGATCTTCCCTATCTGAAGTAGTATCGCTCAATACTTCCACCTCTCCGGTTGAGGGGGAAAGCTCTACTCCGGATATTGTTGCAACCGTTGAGGTTCCAGTACCTGATGCTGCTTACATTCCTGCCCGAAGTGAAGCCTCAGCTTCAAACGAACCTTCGGAGGACTCTGATGACGAACTCATAGAGCATATTGACACTAGATCTGATCCTAGAATTGTCACTCTTTCATCTGCATTCCAGGGGGAACCTTCTCAGGTTCCAGAGGAACTCCAATCCGCAATCCAGGGGGAACCTCAATCTCTACCGATTCCTCAAGAAAATTCTACTCCAACAGATCAAGATGTCTCAACAGGATGCTCTCAAATCCAGGGGGAACTGCCATCCCCAACCGCAGATTCTTCTGACATCCAAGATATTCCTTCTACTGCAGCTGTTGGTCATCTAATGCCACGTCTTCATGTATGGACAAGAGACCACCCACCATGTCAAATTATTGGCAACCCATCCGCAGGTATCCAGACTCGGTCTTCCAAGGACTTATCTAATCATTGCCATTATGCATCATTTATGTCTTCGGTTGAACCTAGAACGATCAAAGAATCATTGCTTGAACGAGACTGGATAGCCACAATGCAAGAATAATTAGAAGAATTTGAAAGAAACAAAGTATGGCAACATGTTCCTCTTCCACAAGGTCATAGTATTGTTGGTACAAGATGGGTTTTCAAGAACAAGCTAGACGAATCTGGCTCAGTCATCTGAAACAAGGCAAGACTTGTTATTAAGGGCTACAGTCAACTAGAAGGCATTGAATACGATGAAACGCATGCTCTGGTAGCACGCATGGAAGCCATCCAGATCTTTCTAGCATACGCAGCCCAAAAAAATGTCAAGGTACACCAAATGGACGTTAAGAGTGCTTTCCTCAATGGTGAACTAAAAGAAGAAGTTTATCTTCAACAACCTCCAGGATTTGAAAATGATGAATTTCCAGACCACTGCTATAACCTCGAAAAAGCAGTCTATGGCCTGAAACAAGCTCCAAGGGCTTGGTATGAGACACTCTCTGATTTTCTTGTCTCATCTGGGTACAAAAGAGGAGTGATTGATCCCACATTATTCAGAAAACCAAATGGTGACCACCTTATGATGGTACAAATATATGTGGATGATATCATTTTCGGGTATACTGATCAAGGCATGGTAGATGAATTTGCAAAGCTCATGACCAACAAATTCAAAATGAGCATGAATAGAGAGATCAACTTCTTTCTAGGTCTTCAAGTTAAACAAATTCAGCAATAAATTTTCATTCATCAAGAAAAATACACCACAGAACTTCTGAAGAAATACTCAATGGACAACTGCTCTTCTGCTAAGGTCCCTATGGCCTTCAGTTATAAGATCTCTGCTGATCCCTCTAGTGAATCTGTGGATCAAAAGACTTATAGAGGTATCATTGGTTCACTGATGTACCTCACCGCAAGCAGACCTGACATTGTCTTCGCAACTGCTGTGTGTGCAAGATACCAGGCTGATCCAAAAGTGTCTCACATGACCGCAGCCAAACAAATTCTTCGATATCTTAAAGGAAGCAAATCTATGGGTTTATGGTATCCTGCAGGCAACGGATTCAGTCTTCAAGCCACACCGATGCGGATCATGCAGGTTGTAAGCTCGATAGAAAAAGTACTTCAGGTGGATGTCAATTTCTAGGAGGAAGACTTGTAAGCTGGTCTTCAAGAAAACAAACGTGTGTATCTCTATCTACCATAGAAGCAGAATATGTGGCCACAGCCAGCTGCTGTTCCCAAGTTCTTTGGATGAAGACACAATTACTAGACTACGGGTACAGAATACTGCGGATGCCAATTTACTGTGACTCTGAAAGTGCTATAGCTATCTCTCATAATCCTATTCAGCACTCCAAGACAAAACACATTGAATTACGGTACCATTTCATCAAAGATCATATTCTGAAAGGTAATATTGAACTCATTTTTGTTCCTACTCATGAAGAGATTGCGGATGTTTTTACAAAAGCTCTTGACTCTACAAAACTCAATGCATTCTTACAAATGTTGGGAATGATGAATCCGGACCCGCAGTTCTTTTTGAAGTGTTAGCTACCGCAGACCGTCCTTGGTCTCCATTGCGGTTCTAACTGAGAATTACATATGATAGATGGTTTTAATACCGCAATCTAGGTACCGCAACCATATGTCATACGTATTTCTCATAGGTCTTAATGTTCCTTTATTTCTAATTTTCGTACAAGTGTTTATCTCACAAATTCTCTCTGAAATCTTTCTTTGCTCATCCGCGATGGAGTTTCTCAACCGCATTGATGAATTCATACGCAATCATCTTAAATAAATTCCAACAGATTCATTAACTCTTGAATCTTTGTGTGCTATTTAATGATCTTTCATTAAATAAAATACAAACATTCCCTTTAGAAAATGTCACTCTACCTTTCTTAATAAACCCCGCATCAGACCTATTTTAGGGATGATGACAAAAAGAACGATTCCCAAATCAATTATTTCTCAACTTGTCCTTTCCTCTCCCAAACACATCCAATCAGTTACAACATTCTCTCTCATCAACCCACGATTACCTGACGTATTACCTTGCGTCCACACCACCATTAAATGCAAAACCCCATTTAAGAGTTCTCAATTCTCTTCAAAACCCGCTTCATATTCGTGTGGCTGAGATTCAATCCCGGAATCATTGATTCCCCCCAAAACCCCATTCAACTTCTTACCCCCCTTTTATCTTTTACCTAGGGTTAAAATCCTTTTACCCCCCTTTTAAAAACCTACCTTCTTCTCTATAATCGTTTACGCTCTCTGATAATCGATTATTCCCTCAACTCTCCAAGAACTCACAAAAAGCTCTCAAGAACTTCAATCTCACAACTCTCAATGGCGAAATTTGGTGCATCCAAGAAACAATCCAAGGCTTCAAGATCGATGAATCAAACCGGTTCCACATCACCAACAATTGCTTCAAGCAACTTCAGAGCTGTGTTTGACGATCATCCACCTTACAATGCTCCAACAAAACTGATGATCAAGCATCTCAAGAACCACATCTTATTTGGCCCGTTCGACGCATTCACTGATGTTGTTCTCGTTTCTACACACTTTTATTGTGCTCTGTCTGCATACAGACCACTGGAAAACCCCCTAAGAAGTGCATCTGAACCTCATCAATGATTTCCTGGTCATATTGACCAAAGAAAAATTCTTAACCTCCATTAACATGTCAATCCATCCCTCCATCAAAATCTTCACTCCATCCTTATCCGATATCACTACCGCACTCTACCAAATGCGTTACCCGAAACCAATCCGAGGGATTGGTGAGTTTAAGAAGAATCAGCTGCCTGCGGTTTGGCAGTTTTTATGCCACTTTGTCATCCGCTGTCTGTCTGGCAGAACCGGAGGCATTGACAACATGGGACTCAAGCTCCTTGAACTCGTATGGAGCATCTTCACAGGCCATGATGTCAACTACGATCAAATTCTTTGGTATGATTTCCTCCAGTACATTCCCAAAGAGCAACCAAAGGAAAACCCAACCGAGCTCACTTTTGCTTGCTTTTGGTCTCTATGTATTTCTGATCTGCATGCGGAGGCTGGTCCCGACATGGGAAGTGACATCAATTTCTTTGTCACTAAGGATCTCAAAAGGTATACTCCTTCCTCTGATCAAACTATTTTTGGACCTATCCGCAGGCTCCCCACACACATTCTTTCACTGCTTGGTCTTGAGACTGCTAATGTCTCAGATCATATTGAGGCCATGGAAGGTATTATCCCATACCCTTCTAACCCACCTCTTCCTTATTCAACTATTCTTCCTAAGGGTACCGCAACCCCCTCTGCCACTACACTCTCTAACATTTCTCAACAGAGAAAATCTGTAGCTTCTAAAAAGAAGGCTACAACACCCAAAAAGAAATCCCCAAAACAAATCGCACCATCCAAGAAACGCAAAACCAACACCACCACTGTATCGAGCAGTGACTCTGAGGAAGATAGACAACCCGTATCTATCCTCAAGAAAAGAAAAAAAACCGAAACCACTAGCCATATGCATGACCGGACTGATACTGAAGCCTCTCAATAGGCTCTGATAGTCCTTGGGATGGCCGTGCATCCATTCAATGCCACTCTCGAATACCACTCAACCTCATCTTGTGAGATTGTTTCATCATCATCTTCTTCTGAACGTGGAGACAGCCCCCCAGTTGTATCTCAAGTAGATAGAATTGGTAATCGCCCTAAGGTCTCCAGGGCTTCCCGGCTACACATTTTTTCTTCTGAGGAGTTAGACTCCATCCTCTTGCAAGTATCCCAAACACTACAAACACCACTCCATCCGCAGGGCATCTCTTTCGCCCATGCTAGAACTGGGCCGAGGCCAAACTTGACCATGGGTCAAGGAGACCAAGGAAGCCCAGGAAATCCTACTATGCTTACATCTGTATCAGATGGTTTAGGCATGTTGAGCACTAATGTGCAAGGATCCGTGAACCCAAGGGACACCTTGGTGCGAACACAAGGAATTGACGATGAAAACTCAAATGACTCTTGGAGTCGGTATCAACCAACCACTGATGCTGAAATCAATAAGTATGCTTCCTTGAAAAGGGCATTCCAAGCCCGCAAGGAGCAGCAAGTCAAACAACAAGAGAAGAAGGAACACGAAATTCTGTCAGTAGCCAGGTACTGGGCAAATGCCATCAGCAATGCCCACACTGCTGCCACAATCCTGAAGGTTCAGACCTTGATGGACCAAATGGCTGAAACTATGTTGAAAGCTCAAGCCTCAACCGCAGCCGCAGGTACATCTAATGTTCCTCCTACTTCAACTCCTGTTCCACCTACTGCAGTCAACCCATCTCAAGACGAAGAGCCAGCTATTGAACTCAGCTCGGCCCCAACCTTCGGTTTTGACGATGAAGACATCCAAGAGGTCAACAAACCAAATCCCTCAGATGACGACCTTATGATGTTCGAGGAAGAAGAAGAACCCAGTGGTTCTCAGCACTCCACTTCAAAGCCCAAAGAAAAGAAGAAGAAAAATAAGAAAGATGTTGTCACTCGCAAAGAATTCCTCAACCTTCAAGCCAAAGTTGATCAAATTTTGGTTGCGGTTAAGCATACCCAACCTCCACTAGAAGATATCCCAGGTCCGCAATCACTAATTGAGTGCATCGAACGACTTGAAACGAGAGAGCGTATGGACATTGAGCACATCTCTCTCAAAGTCGAGATGGGGATTCGATCTCTCGACAACAACCGCAGAGCCGACCATCAAGATTTTATGGCCGCAGCGGAATGCGTCATCACTGAGGTAACCGCAATCAAACAAGGCTTACAAACAGCCGTTGCGGATCAAGCTGCCCAATCCCAAAGGGTAATAGAGGAAACTCATACTGCCTATGAATCCACTATTTCTGTCCTTCATGCCACAATCGCCCGAATGCAGAAGTCCCTCACATCAAACTTTCATGGCCCAGAGATACTTCAGCTCACAAAGGATATTCACAAGCTACTCTTCAACTCTGCCATTCCAAACAACTCCCAATTGGCTGAATCGATGAAAGCACACTTTGCTGAGGTTTGTGCCAAAGTTGATGGACTCAAGCAATCGCTTGAGGAAGCACCAAGGTTGCATTCCTCAAGAGGGGGAAGTGATAAAGAAGTCGGTCGCTCAAATACATCCATCCGTCAGAGCCCTCCAATCACCACAAACAAAGTTCCCACTCGCAACCCTCTCCTCCACCATCTCAAAATATTCCATCTCCCCATTCATCACCCAAAAACACCCTAAACAGACCTGTGACTCCTCCTCACCTAAAGAATCTTGAGGAACATATTGTTGGATAAGGTGTCTAAGTCCATAACTATTTCGGGCGTGTACTTGACCCGACCCGGCATGGTCCATTTGGGTTGCATGGCACCATGCAATTGGATAGACTAAATGAGAGAAATAACACTTGGAGATTATTAATATATTATAAGTTCTAATATATTAATAATATTATTTAATTAGTTGATCAAAGAATTAATTTGGAATTAATTAAGTGATCAAAGGATAACTAATTAAATATATGGGTTGGTTATGTAAATCATCCATATCTTGTATAGTGGGCTAAAAGGCTCCATGGATTATCAAGTTGGGTTCTACCCATAGGATGCTCCATGGATGCTCCATGGGAGTTACAAACCCATGGGTCATGGAAATGAAGAGTCATGACACATTAGGGTTTACATGGTGTAACCCTAGATGTGCCAACACTATATAAGAGTCCCATTCTCCACAAAATTGGCTACACAAGTTGAAGACTAAGAAACTAGAGGGCTTGGCCGATTTTGAGAAGTGTGTGTTATCTCAAGAGTCTTTCCAAGAGCATTTGGTGTTGTGTGAAGCATTTGAGGCATCACACTTGGGGTGCTAGGCTCACAAGGTTTCAAGGAACACAAGCAACAACAAGGTAAGTTATTCTATCTATGATTCAAGTTAAAATTGTTCCCCATGTATGCTAGATAGGAATATAACCTTGGAATTCAACTTTGCATGATAATTAGACAAACATAGATCCAAGGTTATTAGGGTTGCATGTACACTTAGGAAGTGTTAGAATGCTCAAAACCCATCAGTGGTATCAGAGCCTAGGCTTGTTTGTTTGTTATTTGTGCTTAAAAGTTGAAGAAAGTCGAAAATTCTGCTGTCTGACTGATGGACTCGGCGAGTCCATGGGGAGGACTCGTCGAGTTCATGTGTATCTTCAACCTACTCGGCGAGTAGGTTTATGCACTCGGCGAGTAGGGTCGACAGAGTGCAGAATTTCGACTTGAGTTGCTAGAAATGGATTAGAATCATTACCCTAAATTGTTTTGGTACTTGAAAACTTGTTTTAGAAGGTGTAATGTCTTTTCTAACTCATTTACAACAACTAGTTATGAAAATTACAAAGATTAAATGTGATTTTGATTCTTGAAAGTGTTCATA
The DNA here is from genome assembly GCF_051521515.1 of Lactuca serriola. Taxonomy (NCBI): domain Eukaryota; kingdom Viridiplantae; phylum Streptophyta; class Magnoliopsida; order Asterales; family Asteraceae; genus Lactuca; species Lactuca serriola. The sequence continues at coordinate 121,043,043 of NC_136414.1, forward strand.
TTCATATTCTTGTTCTTATGATGTTTAGATGATCATAGGAATTATTTGTAACCTATGTGGTAGATTAATTCATGATCATAATGTGTTTTAATGGAGTCCATAACTTGTCCTCAAGTTATGGAAAACCAAAAGTCTCTTGGATTAAAAACCATTAAAAGAACACAAGAGTTAGGAAAAATGAAAAGTCCTCATTTTATTACTCTATTAAACTCATAAGTTACAAGAAATGAAAAGTTTTGAAAGTTTACAAAACTTGCCCTCAAGTTTTGGAACAAGTAAAGTTAAGTTAAAACTTTAGTTCCAACCCCTAGAATTTTAAAAGTTAAAATTCAACCCTTATACTTATATTATTATGATTTAATAATTATATATATATGTATAAGAACAAAGTCGTCTTACCGCTAGTACGCCTCATTCACGAAGCCGGTCTATAAGGTGGGTATAAGGTTGTTGCCTATAAAATGGTGACTTAATGGGTGTCCATTCTCACCCACCGCTTGCTTGATCGGTGGAGGGTCGTTAGCCGAACGGGTAAGACAAGGACTTATTAATTCTCATTCAAAGTATGATGAATATTATAAAGTAACTAAATGTTTTGTTAAATTCCCAATCTTAGTTACTTTAGGAAAAATGTGAATAAGGTGCTATTCCATGAAATTAAACTTTACACTTTGATTAAGTCGTTGGTGGAGCGTGTGTGGTTAACCGGCACACTAACTTGGACTTAACAAGGTAGGTAAAGGGTGACTTAGGGTTTATTATAGTATCGATGGAGCGTGTGTGGTTAACCGGCACATCGATTGAGTGATAAACTTTAAGGGTACCAAGTGATTTGCATGGTTACTTCACACCTCGTTTTGTGATCCTCGGTATCCCAGTCACAAAACTTGGAGGGCACACTCGAGATTGAAACATGCCTTTGAAAAGTTCATTGAATCTCAAAGAATCTAGGAATTTCTAAGAACCATTCAAAAACCTAATACTAAAATATTGCGGTTTTCGTGGTGGAAATTGGTGAATCGTCATTCACCTACCTTTCAAATATGATATAGCTTAGATTACGACATACCTCTTCTAAGTTATATTATATTGTGATTGGATCCTAGCCTTAATATTACATTTGGGTGTTTTATTAAGGACTCTCTTATATCTAAACTAATCTTGTCCTCTTTCCTTCAGATGTCTTTCAACAATGCTTCTGGCTCTAATCCTAATGGCTCCTTTACCCTTATGAACTTGTGTGGGAAAGTCACCTTTGATGGATCCAACTTCAATGAGTGGATCAGAAACATCAGGATGATTACCCGCTACGAGGACAAAGAATATGTCCTTGACAAGGAGCTTAAGGAGATTGATGAGTCCACTGCAACTCCTCAGGAGATCGCTGAATTTCGGGCACATGAAAGGGATGCTACGAAAGTGGCTTGCATCATGACGGCCACGATGACAGCGGAACTCCAAAAGTCTTATGAGGATTTCTACCCTTATGACATGCACCAAGATTTGATGGAAAGATACCATCAAAGTGCAAGACAAGAGAGGTATGAAATCATCTGCTCCATGATAACAACCATGATGAAGGACGGGGAATCCGTCACGAGCCACATGCAGAAAATGCAAAAGTATGTGGATCGTTTGCTGAAGCTTAATGTGAACTTCCCGGAGGATCTTGCAATAGATATTATTTTGCATTCCTTACCATCGTGCTATGATCAATTCCGCATGACATATCACATGAACAAGGAAGAAGTCACCCTCAGCAAACTTCAGGGACTTCTCAAGACCGCAGAATCAGGTCTTAAGGGGAAGTCGGTTGCTATCACTCCTACTCAAAACTCTACTCCGGTTTTGGCAATCGGGAAAAGTCGAGGGAGGAAGAGAAAGAGCTCTTCTAAGGGTACCAAGGCTCGGACCCTTGATGGCTCTTCTTCAAGTGGAACCAAGAAAGGTTTCATTACTCCTTCTTCTGACCCAAAAGAGGCGGAATGCTTCTATTGCCATGAAAAAGCTCATTGGAAGCGGAACTGCCCAAAATACCAGCAAGATGTGAAGGATGGGAAAGTTAAACCCAACCATGCAGGTATTTACACTATCATTTCTAATAACTCATCCCATTCTAATTCTTGGGTCCTTGATACCGGTTGTGGTATTCATATTTGTTGTGACTTGCAGGGACTAAAAAGAAGTGAGGATATGGAGCAAGGAAGAATAAACTTGATCATGGGGAATAAGAAAGCTTTACCTGTTACCAAGATTGGAGTTTATACTTTATCGCTAAGTAGTGGGTTTAGTTTAGATTTGAATAAGTGTTGTTATTCGCCAGGAATGGCAAGAAATATTATTTCCTTTCATGCTTTGTACAAACAAGGGTTTACCTTTTCATTTAATAATGAAGTTGTTTCTATTGATGCTTTCTTTAATAATATTCTTTATTTTAAAGCATTACCTTGTGATGGTGTGTATGAAGCTGTATCTGTTGTAGATAACTTAGGAAATAATGTTTTGTGTATTGATTCTACTAATAATAACTTGGATAAAGCATCTTTATGGCATTGTCGTCTTGGACATATAAGCAAGAAACGCATAGGCCAACTCCAAAAGGATGGAGTCTTGGAGTCGTTTGACCTAAAGTCAGATGATAGTTGCGAATCATGCTTACTTGAAAAAATGACAAAGTCACCCTTCACAGGTTCGTGTGAGAGGGGTGAAGGTTTGTTGGACCTTATACACACGGATGTGTGTGGACCATTCAAACATGCCACAAGGGATGCTAATCGTTATTATTTGACTTTTACTGATGATTATAGTAGATATGGATATGTCTACTTGATCAAGCATAAGTCAGAGACTTTCGAGAGGTTTAAGGAATTTAAACAGGAAGTCGAGAATCAATTGGGCAGGAACATTAAGATGCTTCGATCCGATCGTGGTGGTGAGTATCTTAGTTCAGAGTTCCTCGACTATCTAAGGGAATGTGGGATAGTCTCACAATTGACACCTCCCAGGACACCACAGTTGAATGGTGTGGCTGAGAGGCGTAATCGAACCTTGCTAGATATGGTTCGTTCCATGATGAGTCGAGCTACGCTACCAATCTCATTCTGGGGGTATGCCTTGGAGACTGCCGCCCATATTCTTAATCTAGTCCCTACAAAGAAAGTTGCCAAAACTCCTCACGAGATGTGGACTGGTAAAGTACCTAAACTAGACCACATCAAGATTTGGGGTTGCGAGGCTTTCGTGAGACGCGAGACTCATGATAAGCTCGAACCTCGAAGCGAGAGGTGTATTTTCATCGGTTACCCACAGCGATCCTTTGGTTACCTCTTTTACAGACCTAGTGACGATGTGGTCTTTGTAACAAGAAGAGGAGTCTTTAGAGAAAGAGAGTTTATAAGCCAAGGAGACAGTGGGAGGCAAATTGATCTTGAAGAAATTCAAGAATCAAGCGGTGAAGGAACTTCAAACTCTAGCCCTCAACTTGAGGAGGAAACTCCTATTGAGCCAATTGACAAATCTGTACCTCTGAGACGTTCCACGAGAGTTAGGAGTGCACCTGAGCATTACTATGGATTCCATATTACTGCAGAAGGTGAGACACTTATTAGTGATGAGACACTAGTAAGTCAAGATGACCCTAACAGCTACGAGGAAGCCATGGCAGGCCCCGAGTCTGCTAAATGGAAAGAGGCTATGGATACCGAGATACAATCCATGTATGACAATCAAGTTTGGAACGTGGTTGAAAATGTACCAGGTCGTAAGACATTTGGGTGCAAATGGGTCTTCAAGAAGAAGACCGACATGGATGGTAAAGTACACACTTATAAGGCTAGAGTGGTTGCAAAGGGCTTCTCTCAAATTCCTGGAGTGGATTATGATGAGACCTTTTCTCCGGTAGCCAAGATTAAGTCTATTCGGGTTCTGTTAGCCATAGCTGCATTTCATGACTATGAAATATGGCAAATGGATGTCAAAACCGCTTTCCTTAATGGAAAGTTGGCTGAAGATGTTTACATGAGTCAGCCAAAGGGTTTTGTCAGCAACGAGTACCCTAATAGAGTGTGTAAGCTTGAGAAATCCATTTATGGATTGAAGCAAGCACCTCGCAGATGGAATCTTTGCTTTGATGAAAAGGTCAAGGAATTTGGCTTTTCTAGGAGTGAAGATGAATCTTGTGAGTATGTCAAGGCTAGTGGGAGTATAGTTAGCTTTTTGGTATTGTATGTGGATGACATACTACTCATAGGAAACGACATTCCAACCCTGCAAGAAGTAAAGTCCTGGCTTGGGAAGTGTTTCGCTATGAAGGACCTTGGTGAAGCTACCTATATTCTAGGGATAAGTATCTTGAGAGATCGGAGTAAAAGACTAATTGGACTTAGTCAAAGTACCTACTTGGATAAGGTGCTGAAGAGATTCAGCATGCAGGATTCCAAGAAAGGAGAGTTACCCATCCAGAGTAACACCAGATTGAGTAAGACACAAAGCCCTAGCACTGAGGCTGAGATAGCAGAAATGAGTCGAACACCTTATGCTTCGGCTGTAGGATCGATCATGTATGCTATGACGTGTACTCGACCCGATGTAGCTTTTGCCTTGAGCATGGTTAGCAGGTATCAGGCGAACCCTGGCAAGGCACACTGGATTGCGGTAAAGAATATCCTCAAGTACCTACGAAGGACTAAGGATTGGGTCCTTACCCTCGGTGGGAGTGATGACTTGAGAGTTGTTGGGTATAGTGATGCTAGCTTCCAGACTGATAGGGATAATTTCCGCTCTCAGTCGGGCTGGGTCTTTACCCTAAACGGAGGAGCAATTTCTTGGAAGAGTTCCAAGCAAGAGACAGTGGCAGATTCTACTTGTGAATCAGAGTATATTGCAGCTAGTGAAGCAGCAAAGGAGGCGATATGGTTGAAGAACTTCATTGGAGACCTTGGAGTTGTACCAGCTATTAAAGAGCCAATGGAGATTTTCTGTGATAATGAAAGTGCTGTTGCCTTAGCCAAGGAACCAAGGAATCACGGGAGATCCAGACACATCGACAGAAAATACCATTTCATTAGACATCGGATCGAAGAAGGACACCTCGTGGCAAAGAGGGTATCATCAGATGAGAATCCGGCAGATCCCCTCACAAAGGGACTGACTCGGGTTAAGCATCTCCAGCATGCTCGGAGCATAGGGCTGAAGGATGATATTAGATTTAGTAGTTAGATAACCCAGAAATTTGTAAAGTGTAATTGACATTAGATGATGAATAAAAGATGTTTTATTTATGAGTAAAGTGTTGCTATCTCTTGTCGATCGTTTACTATATTTCTTTTGCATGTTTTGACTTCCAGAATAATTTTTTTTGGTATAACATATTATTCAAACCTCCACAGTCGGTCATATGTTGGAAGTAGATATGAATCAAGGCTGTCATGGTTGGTTGTAGAGGTCTTGGACAAGGCTACAACAATCATGAGTGCTCATAAGTTCTGAGCATTGGACTCAACCCACGCTCACTGGAATCACTTCATGGAATTCTATCTCGAGTGATCGTGAGACGGTAATATCATATAAGTCTTCAAACCTAGAGATATGATTTGTTACTTACAAGTTGGTTATGCATTGACTGTACGAAACCGCATTGGTAACTCGATGTTATAAAACGTACTTTTGTGTGTAATTCAATAAGTGGTAGAACAAACATATGAGTCGAAGTTTATCTGTTCCTTCTTGGATTAGAAGCTGGTATCTGGGCCCCTCGATGATTTTGTTTTGACCCATGTACCGGGCCCGGTCAGAACTAAGTTGATGTATTCAATTAAGTTCTATGTCAAACAAATTGGAAATCGGGAAACAAATGTTGGACAATAATCAAGACATGTTCCATGTATTTGTCTGGCTGATATCTAGAACAGAGGATTATATGATCACTTATCTTAAATGGCGTATCATCATCTTCTCAGTTCTGAGAGACCTTGAAAGAGCTACGATTGCCGGTCGGTTCCTAAAGTACTAGAGATATAGTTATTAGACTTATCCAAGTGGGAGACTGTTGGATAAGGTGTCTAAGTCCATAACTATTTCGGGCGTGTACTTGACCCGACCCGGCATGGTCCATTTGGGTTGCATGGCACCATGCAATTGGATAGACTAAATGAGAGAAATAACACTTGGAGATTATTAATATATTATAAGTTCTAATATATTAATAATATTATTTAATTAGTTGATCAAAGAATTAATTTGGAATTAATTATGTGATCAAAGGATAACTAATTAAATATATGGGTTGGTTATGTAAATCATCCATATCTTGTATAGTGGGCTAAAAGGCTCCATGGATTATCAAGTTGGGTTCTACCCATAGGATGCTCCATGGATGCTCCATGGGAGTTACAAACCCATGGGTCATGGAAATGAAGAGTCATGACACATTAGGGTTTACATGGTGTAACCCTAGATGTGCCAACACTATATAAGAGTCCCATTCTCCACAAAATTGGCTACACAAGTTAAAGACTAAGAAACTAGAGGGCTTGGCCGATTTTGAGAAGTGTGTGTTATCTCAAGAGTCTTTCCAAGAGCATTTGGTGTTGTGTGAAGCATTTGAGGCATCACACTTGGGGTGCTAGGCTCACAAGGTTTCAAGGAACACAAGCAACAACAAGGTAAGTTATTCTATCTATGATTCAAGTTAAAATTGTTCCCCATGTATGCTAGATAGGAATATAACCTTGGAATTCAACTTTGCATGATAATTAGACAAACATAGATCCAAGGTTATTAGGGTTGCATGTACACTTAGGAAGTGTTAGAATGCTCAAAACCCATCACATATGTCTTCAGAAAGCTCTACAGACTCTCCTGCTACTGCCCAAAGGAAACATGACTGGAAAGCAGCCAAGTTAGCCGAAATTATATGGAGAGAATGCGGTTTTGACACTATGATTGATGAATCGCTGATCAACTCATGGGTCAATCCTCTCTGCAGGCTACTTGATGAAGACTACACTCCCCACCTCACATATGCTGAATTACCATCCGATGGTTATTGGGATATTCCAATTCCTCCCAATGCCAAGTATTTTGCTGTTTTTGACTCCTTCGACCGCAGTCTTCCTGATCACAAGCGTCTGCCAATGGAATTCGAAAGACTGACTCGCTTCTATGTGAAGCATGGCTCTTCAGTTGAAAACATTTGGTCTAACGATAGATCATCCGCAGTGAAGAACTATAAGATGCGGAAGTTTATGAAAGCAGACTTTGCTCAATTCACTCTGACCAGAAGAGAGCATGATTACATCCGCACCCAGGCAGACTTCCCCTGCATGAACCCTGAAGAAATATTTCTCATTGCTAGAGTTTTTCAGAACAAGGCAGAGAAACATCCTAAGATGCATATAGCTCTCGACAAAGCCAAATCCTTCCTTAAGGACATTGTCTGTGACTTTACAAAGATTGATGCAGACATCCACCCCACCATCCTCAAGAAATTTGACCTTCCACCACTTGAACCAGTGTCAATGATTACAGAAGGTTATGAAGAAAGATCTCTAGGCGCAACCAACTTCCCAGAACTTGGCATCATATTCAAACGGAAGACAGACATTGTAAAATATTTCATTCCGATGAACGCCATGCATCGCCTGCCCAAGTAGCAACTTGATATCTGCAAGACCGCAGTAGAAAAATCAAAGCACACTACTGCTGAAGTGAAGTTTGAGATCTCCAGAAGAATCATGTGGCTGGAAAATGTTAGAAAATTTTGGTGGATTTTGATCAAGTTTCTCAAACTTGATAACTGAACCAAAGTTAAAGAGGTCACTTAGGGGGAAATTGTTGAAACATAAAAGTGACCCTCTTGAACTTAATGTTGGGTTTTGAGCAATCTAACACTTCCTAAGTGTGCATGCAACCCTAATAAACCTTGGATCTATGTTTGTCTAAATACATGGAAAATAATAATTTTCCAAGGTTCATAACCTATCTAACATGGCATGGGGAACATTTCAACATAAAAGAGTTAGAAGAGATTACATACCTTGTTGATGAGTTTGATTCTTAAGGAGTTTGAGGGCCAAGCACCAATAGTGTGAATGCCTCAAATGGAATAAAAAATCACCACAAACACTTGGAAAACTTGAGAGAGTGTATACACACACTAATTTTTGGCCACACACAAGCACACACACTAGTTCACTAGTTGCCATTTCATTCACCATAAGCATGCTTATATAGTGTACATGGTTAGGGTGAAACCCTAATAACCCATGACCTTTCCTTTTCCAAGGATCCATGGGTTAAAAGCTCCATGGATCATCCATGGACTTCCCTCCAAGCCTAGCCCATTAACAAATGAGTGTTAGCCCACACCATATAAAACCAATAGCCCATAATCTAATTAGTCTTCCTTTTAATCTCTAAATTAATTCATAATTAATTTAAGACTAAGACTAATTAAATAACATAACCTCATATTAATATATTATAACTTATAATGTATTAATAAACATATGTGTACAACTCTCATAAAATTATCCATAAATTGTTCGGGTGAAATGCAACCCAAATGGACCATGCCGGGTCGGGTCAAGTATATACCAAATAAGTTATGGACTTAGACACCTTATCCAACAGACTCCCACTTGGATAAGTCTAATAACTCTATTTGCCTATATAACTTCAGGAACCAACCATCAATTGTAACTCTCGAAAACTCTGTTGAACTATGAAGCGCCATTTTAAGACAAGTGATCATTTAATCCTCTGTTCTCATGATATCAGCCGGACAAACACATGGAACAATGTATTGCTTATTGTATGGCAGTTGTTTCTCGATTTCCGATTTGTTTGACAAAGAACTTTACTGAACACATCAGTTTAGTTCTGACCGGGCCCGGTACATGGGTCAACACAAAATCATTGAGGGGTCTAGATATCGCTTCTATTTCTAGAAGGAACAGATAAACTTCGACTCATATGCTTGTTCTAATACTTGTTGAATTGTACACAAAGTGAGCATGGGTTTATACCAATACTCATAGCTTATGAGTACTCATGAATGTTGCAGCAACCATTGCCATGTCTAAACACCTTTAGCCATCTACAAACCCAATTCATGACAATCTTGATTCATACCTACTTCCGACGTATGACCGATTGTGGATGTTTGAATAAATTAATTATTCTGGAAGTCAAAACATGCAAAACTGAAACAATAGTAAATAATTGACAATGATAGTAACACTTTACTCATAAATAAATCACAAATTTTATTCATCATCAAACGTTGATTACATTTTACAAGTTTCAGGAAAACTATCTAATCTGTAAAACTAATATCGTCCCTCAGCCCGATGCGCCTCGCATGCTGAAAATGCTTAACCCTTGTCAGTCCCTTCGTAAGGGGATTTGCAGGATTCTCATCCGACGATATCCTCCTTGTCACGAGGAGTCCATCTGCAATCTTGTGTCTTATGAAGTGATATTTTATGTCAATGTGTCGGGATCTGCCATGATCTGTTAGTTCCTTGGCTAAGGTAACCGCACTATTGTTGTCACAGAAAATCTCCATAGGTTCCTTAATAGCTGGTACAACTCCAAGGTCTCCGATGAAGTTCTTTAGCCATATCGCCTCCTTCGCTGCTTCACTCGCTGCTATATACTCTGATTCACAAGTCGAATCAGCCACCGTCTCCTACTTGGAACTTTTCCAAGAAATTGCCCCTCCATTTAAGGTAAAGACCCAGCCCGACTGAGAGCGGAAGTTATCCCTATCAGTCTGAAAACCAGCATCACTATACCCTAATACTCTCAAGTCATCACTCCCACTAAGGGTAAGGATCCAATCCTTAGTCCTCCGCAGATACTTGAGAATGTTCTTTACCGCGGTCCAATGAGCCTTGCCAGGGTTCCCCTGATACCTTCTGACCATGCTTAAAGCAAATGCCACATCAGGGCGGGTACAAGTCATAGCATACATGATCGAGACAACAGCGGAAGCATACGGTAATTGGCTCATCTCAGCTATCTCTGCCTCTGTACTCGGACTCTGAGTCTTACTTAGTTTGGCATTGCTTTGGATCAGTAAATCTCCTTTCTTGGAATTCTGTATGTTGAACCTTTTCAACACCTTATCCAAGTAGGTACTCTGACTAAGTCCAATTAGTCTTTTACTCCTTTCTCTTAATATCCTTATCCCTAGGATATAGGCAGCCTCCCCTAGGTCCTTCATAGCAAAGCACTTCCCAAGCCAGGACTTAACCTCCTGCAAGGTTGGGATGTCATTTCCTATAAGTAGTATGTCATCCACATACAGTACCAAGAAGCTGACTATACTCCCACTAGCTCTGACATACACGCAAGACTCATCTTCACTTCTCGAGAAGCCAAACTCTTTGACCTTCTCATCGAAACAAAGATTCCAGCTACGAGATGCTTGTTTTAATCCATAAATGGATTTCTCAAGCTTGCATACTGTATTAGGGTACTCTGCACTGACAAAACCCTCTGGCTGATTCATGTACACATCCTCAGCCAACTTTCCATTAAGGAAAGCGGTTTTGACATCCATTTGCCATATTTCATAATCATGAAATGCTGCAATGGCTAGCATAACCCTAATAGACTTAATCTTTGCTATCGGCGAGAAGGTATCATCATAATCAATACCCTAAGTCTGAGTAAAACCCTTCGCAACCAGTCGAGCCTTATAAGTATGCACCTTTCCTTCCATGTCGGTCTTCTTCTTGAAGATCCATTTGCACCCGACTGTTTTACGGCCTGGTACATTGTCAACCAAGTTCCAAACTTGATTGTCATACATGGACTGTATCTCGCTGTCCATAGCCTCCTTCCATTTAGCAGACTCCGGGCCTGCCATGGCTTCCTTAACACTACTAGGTTCACCCAAATTTACTAGTGTACTATCGCTGATAAACGTATCACCTTCTGTAGTAATATGAAAGCCATAATAAAACGGAGGTGTGTTCCTAACCCGTGTGGAACGCCTCGGAGGTACAGACATGTCAGCCTGCTCAACAGGAGTTTCCTCCTCAGGTTGATTGCTAGTGTCTGAGGTTCCTTCACCAATTGCTTCTTGAATTTCTTCAAGATCAATTTGCCTCCCACTGTCTCCTTGCCTTATAAATTCTCTCTCACGAAAGACCCCTCTTCTTGCTACAAAGACCACATTCTCACTGGGTCTGTAGAAGAGGTAACCGAAGGATTTCTGTGGGTAGCCGATGAAAATACACCTTTCACTTCGGGGTGCGAGCTTATCATGAGTCTCACGCCTCACGAAAGCCTCGCAGCCCCAAATCTTGATGTGGTTCAAATTGGGAACCTTCCCAGTCCACATCTCATGAGGTGTTTTGGTAACCTTCTTTGTAGGGATTAGATTAAGGATATGGGCGGTAGTCTCTAAGGCATACCCCCAAAAAGAGATTGGTAGCGAAACTCAACTCATCATAGAGCGAACCATGTCCAACAGGGTTCAATTACGCCTCTCAGCTACACCATTCAGCTGTGGTGTCCTGGGAGGAGTCAATTGTGAGACAATCCCACACTCCTTAAGATAGTCAAGGAACTCAGTACTAAGATACTCACCACCTCGATCGGATCGAAGCATCTTAATGTTCCTGCCCAATTGATTTTCTACTTCCTGTTTGAATTCCTTAAACCTTTCAAAGGTTTCTGACTTATGTTTGATTAAGTAGACATACCCATATCTACTAAAATCATCAATAAAAGTCACATAATACCGATTAGCATCCCTTGTGGCGGTTTTGAATGGCCCACATACATCAATATGTATTAGGTCCAACAAACCCTCACCCCTTTCACAAGTTCCAGTGAAGGGTGATTTTGTCATCTTTCCAAGTAGACAAGATTCACAACTATCATCCGATTTAAGGTCGAATGATTCCAGAACTCCACTCTTTTGGAGTTGGCCTATGCGTTTCTTATTTACATGTCCAAGACGACAATGCCACAATGATGCTTTGTCTAGGCTAGTAGAAGAATCAATATACAACACATTATTTCCTAAGTTGTCTACAATCGACACAGTTTCATACACACCATCACAAGGTAACGCTTTAAAATAAAACAAATTTTTAAAGAAAGCATTAATACCACCACATTCATTATCAAACGAAAAGGTAAAACCTTGTTTGTACAAAGCATGAAAAGAAATAATATTTCTCGCCATTTCAGACGAGTACACACATTTATTCAAATCTAATTTTAACCCATTATTAAGCAACAAAGTATAAACTCCACTCTTGGAAACAGGTGAAGCCTTCCGATTCCCCATGATCAAGTTTATCTTCCCGTGCTCCACATCCTCACTTCTTCTTAGGCCCTGCATATCAGAACATATGTGAATACCACATCCTGTATCAAGCACCCAAGAGTTAGAATATAATGAGTAATTAGACAATATAGTGTAAATACCTGCATGGGTGGGTTTCACTTTCCCATCCTTTAGATCCTGCAAGTACTTAGGGCAGTTTCGCTTCCAGTGTGCCTTTTCATGGCAATAAAAGCATTCAGCATCCTTGGGAATGGCAGAAGGAGTGACAAAACCGCTCTTGGTCTTCGATGAGGAGCCTTCAAGAGACTTTCCCTTGGTACCCTTCGAAGGGTGCTTCCTCTTTTTCCCTTTGCCTTGCCCGATAGCCAAAACAGGGGTAGATGTTGGAGTAGGAGTAGTAGAGGTAACAACTGCCTTGCCCTTAAGACCGGTTTCCGCGGTCTTCAAGAGTCCTTGAAGCTTGCTGAGGGTAACTTCCTCCTTGTTCATATGATATGTCATACGAAATTGGTCATAACAAGAAGGTAAGGAATGCAAAATGCTGTCAATTGCCAACTCCTCAGGGATGTTCACATTTAGCTTCAGCAAACGGTCCACATACCTTTGCATCTTTTGCATGTGAGCCGTGACGGAATCACCGTCCTTCATGCGGGTAGTTATTATGGAGGAGAGTATTTCATACCGCTCCTGACGAGCACTCTGATGGTACCTTTCCATCAGGTCTTGGTGCATCTCAAAAGGGTAGAAATCTTCATATGACTTTTGGAGCTCAGCTGTCATAGTGGCCATCATGATACATGCCACCTTAGTAGCATCTCTCTCATGTGTCCTGAATTCAGCGATCTCCTCAGGAGTAGCAGTAGACTCATCAAGCTCTTTTAACTCCTTATCGAGGACATATTCCTTGTCCTCATAATGAGTAACCATCCTGATGTTCCTAATCCAATCCATGAAGTTGGAACCATCAAAGATGACCCTCCCACAAAGATTCATGAGAGAGAAAGAACCGGTTGGGTTAGAGCCTGAAGCATTAGTGTTGGAAGACATCTGAAGGAAGAAAGCAAGTTTAGATTAGATATATAGAATCCTTAATAAGACACCCAAATGTAATATTAAGGCTAGGACCCAATCACAATATATTAATGTCGTAATCTAAGTAATAATATATTTGAAAGGTAGGTGAATGACGATTCACCAATTTCCACCATGATAAACAAAATGAATTATTAGGTTTTAATTGGATTTGAAATTCCTAGATTCTTTTGAGATTCATTGAACTTTTCAATGGCATGTTTCAATCTCGATTGTGCCCTTCAAGTTTTGTGACTGGGATGCCGAGGATCGCAAAACAAGGTGTGAATAACCATGCTAATTCACTTGGTACCCTTAATATTATCACCTAATCAATGTGTTGGTTAACCACACACGCTCCATTGATCCATGACAAACATTAAGTCACCCTTCGTGATCCTTACTAGTCCAAGTTAGTGTGCCGGTTAACCACACACGCTCCACCAACGACTTGGTAAGGTACAAAGTGTGAATTCCATGGACTAGCACCATGTTCACATTTTTCCTAAAATAACTAAGATTGGGAATTAAAAGGTTTAGTTACTTTATAATAATCATTATACTTTTAATGAGGATTTAAAGTCATTGTCCTACCCGTTCGGCTAACGACCCTCCACCAGTCAAGCAAGCGGTGGGTGAGAGTGGACACCCATTAAGTTGCCATCTTATAGGCAACAACCTTATACCCACCTTATAGACCGGGTTCGTGAATGAGGCCTACTAACGGTAGAACGACTTATTCTTATACATATATATAATAATTAACCATTAATGTTATAAATAGTATAAGGGTTGAATTTTAACTATTAAAACTCTAAGGGTTGGAATTAAAGTTTATTAAAGTGTGTGAAACTTTACAAATTCCAAAACTTGAGGACAAGTTTTGTAACTATCCAAAACTTTTCATTTCATAACTTATGAATTAAAGGTTCATAAAAATGAAGACTCTTCATTTTCATGTAACTTATGTGTTTAAATGTGTGTTAAAGAAAGTGACCTTTGGATATCCATAACTTGAGGACAAATTATGGACTCCTTTAAAACACATAAATGATCAAGAATTAATTCTAAACAATTCAACAAATAATTCCTATCATCTTCTAAATTCATAAGAACATGAACATGATCATCAAAATTTCAAGAATTATATGAACACATAAAAATCATGGAATTTTGATATATGCTATTGTAAATGGATTAGAACAACCATTACACCAACTAAAACAAGTTTTAAAACACCAAAACAGTTTAGGGTAATCTTTCTAGTCCATTTCCAGCAGCAAAAGTCGAAAATCTGCACTCTGTGGCTCCTACCCGTCGAGTGCATGAACCTACTCGGCGAGTAGGTTGAAGATACACATGAAATCGGCGAGTCCCCCCATGGACTCGGCGAGTTCATCAGGCAGACAGCAAGTTTTTTGACTTTTTCAACTATTTTGCATCAAGTATCAAAGAAGCAACCCTAGGCTCTGATACCACTGTTGGGTTTTGAGCAATCTAACACTTCCTAAGTGTGCATGCAACCCTAATAAACCTTGGATCTATGTTTGTCTAAATACATGCAAAATAATAATTTTCCAAGGTTCATAACCTATCTAACATGGCATGGGGAACATTTCAACATAAAAGAGTTAGAAGAGATTACATACCTTTTTGATGAGTTTGATTCTTAAGGAGTTTGAGGGCCAAGCACCAATAGTGTGAATGCCTCAAATGGAATCACAAATCACCACAAACACTTGGAAAACTTGAGAGAGAGTGTATACACACACTAATTTTCGGCCACACACAAGCACACACACTAGTTCACTAGTTGCCATTTCATGCACCATAAGCATGCTTATATAGTGTACATGGTTAGGGTGAAACCCTAATAACCCATGAACTTTCCTTTTCCAAGGATCCATGGGTTAAAAGCTCCATGGATCATCCATGGACTTCCCTCCAAGCCTAGCCCATTAACAAATGAGTGTTAGCCCACACCATATAAAACCAATAGCCCATAATCTAATTAGTCTTCCTTTTAATCTCTAAATTAATTCATAATTAATTTAAGACTAAGACTAATTAAATAACAGAACCTCATATTAATATATTATAACTTATAATATATTAATAAACATATGTGTACAACTCTGATAAAATTATCCATAAATTGTTCGGGTGAAATGCAACCCAAATGGACCATGCCGGGTCGGGTCAAGTATATACCAAATAAGTTATGGACTTAGACACCATATCCAACACTTAACTACCGCAACGGTTCAGTACTTGCAGCCAATACAGCACCCGGAGTCAATCTCTACAACTGTAACCACAACCATTCTCCATCAGCAACCATATCAGCATCCGGAGTATTCAAGTCTTTCCGATCTACAGTCTTAGTTATTTCTTTTACCATGTGATTCACTCAATTGTCCAGCATGCCTTGCACGGCTGCTCATAGACTAGTTCTTTTCTAAACTCTATAAATAGAGAATCTTGATTATGTATTAAGTACTGGTGATATATGTGAGTGTGAAAACTCTTAACTTCTCAATACACAAGATTTCTCATTCAATCATCTTTCTTATCTTCATAAGTTATCTATCTTATTACTCTTCACACTCAAACTGCTACTGGAACATAACCTCTCTTCGGAGCAAGTCTTCTAGACTTAATCACTAAACTTGATCTCACTTACTAACTTGGAGTGACTGCATTCCTCGTTATGAATCAGTTTAAGTGTATTCATGATATAACTTTTGTCATTTATCTTTATTTACTTTCTGCAAGTAACTATCTAACTATCTAACTATCTAACTTTATTATTGTTGAGCTTTTAGATCCTTAGAGATTAACTATTCTGCAACTTACTTGTTCTAATGTTTTTTCAAGTGTGTCTCCAAGTTTTTCTCTCAACAATGGCCCGATTTTCCAAATTGGGCCCATACCTCTACAGGGACTTACCCTAAGGCCCAACCATTTATTCCAGTCCAAGCATTTGGCATTCCAATGGTCCAACACCTCATAATCACAAACGCTCGGTTATGGCCCATCTATAGCCCAATTTTCCAAATTGGGCCCAAACCCCTCACACGGGCCTTACCCTAAAGCACATCCAAATATTCTAGTCTATATGCTTGTTCTTGGATGGACCATCACTAGCCCAATCACCAGAGCCCAATAGGAAGGCCCAACTCAAGGCCCAAGTGAAATTAGGGTTTTCACATAAAATGACGATTAGGGTTAAGTGCTTCTTACTTAACCCATTAAGTACTTAATCCGTTAAGTTGTGACAACCCGAAATTTCAGTTCTGAACAAACCATATCAAGCCAATAGAAGTTAAAACAATTACAGTGAAATTCCAGACTTCGGGTTTAAGTTTGGCGGTTTTTTTTTCAGGATTTACACTTAAGGATATATCAGGAGAGTGGATGCACTAGGGTTTTGTGCAACACTGTTATTCCAATACTCTAGGATATTAGAGTTCATTCCGGGAATAAAAATATTTTCTGCCAAAAATCGCAGGACTATATATAGAAATCTGAACCAAAATAATTCATTAATACATTTCCAATCAGAGAAAAGCCAAAATTCTCTCTCACGGATCTTCGGGTTTTTATCCCAAATCGTGAGTACTTCTATCTAGTTGTATTATATAGCTTAGATTATGTTTTATAACATACAAATCGAATCAAAACCCCAAGATTTGGGAGTTTACCGCCCAAGAACACTTGGGGAGTAAACTCCATTTTAAGGGCCAAAAGTGTCCCAATGTCCCTCAAAGCCTTGGAACTCAAACTAGAAGCCACCATTGCATGTTTAGGACACAAAATCAATTAGAATCAAAGGGTGAAAGTGAGTTCACGGCCAAGGAGGTGCTTGGGCTGTGAACTCCATGTTTAAGTGCCAAAATGCCTTATAAACCCTCCTTAACCCAAGAGACTAAATTGGACATGTACCTAAATGAGTTTAGGACTAGCAAACACACTTAGAACACCAAGAGTAAGGTGTTCACGGCCCAAGTAGTTCTAGGGCCGTGAACTCCATAAAATGGTGCCAAATGGTGCCATAAACTCTTCTAAAGCCAAGTAAAAAAGCCTAGTTTAGTTCCTAGTTAATTTAGGGACTTGAAAACACCATAAACATCCTCCTAAGGGAGATTACGGCCGTAATCTCCAAGGGAATATGGTCCCAGGGCCGTAAACTCCTAAAAGGAGTTATATTATGCCCTAAACTCTTCCATAGACCAAGCCATTAAGTAGAAATGCTTATTAGGGCCTTATAGAGCATCAATCATCAAATGGATACCTAAGTATGAGTTCACGGCCGTAAACTCATGAGTTTATGACCGTAAACTCATTTAGCAGTGTCTTTAGGGTCGTGAACTCCCTTATAGAGTTTTCCATGAGCCCTACACACAAAATCTTTCCCTACAAACACTTAGATGCAATCCTAGAGGCTAATAACACTTAATAAAGGTGTTTAGCATGTCCTGGGGTGTCTTGACTTGTTTATTAGTTGTTTATAGACTAATTTGTTACATATATGTGAAATTATATGTTAACTAGGATCATAGAGTGTGTTCAAGACTTCAATTGACACCTAGCGGTCCTACCTCTTCAGTTCATCCGTATCACCCACAACAGGTGAGTTCATACCCCTTAATCAATGTTTTAAACTCTTTTTAAATGTTTTATGGGGGGGATACAAGTAGAATCATGCTACTTATTATATCAATCACATGTGATTAATAAGCAACATTCAAATGATTTACTACTCATTAGCCATTTTACCAAACAGTTTCCTTCAAATGATTTTCATAAACACTTTATATGTTTAAAACTCCTTATTAAACTGTACATTTTACTATGTTTATTACATTTCAAACTTATTTACAATTATGTTTCAAACAAATGTTTCTTTATACTAAACCGTTTTATGAAACCCATGCTTTCAAAACCGTTTTATAGATGGACAACAAGTCGATCTTTTCTTAGAAAATATTTATGTTCAAAGGTTTTACCAAAACTTATTTTATGCCTTTATATTTTAAATTGCATGCCTCTATATGTATAGTTATATAAGTAATGTTTAAAAGACTTAGGAAGGCTATCCACCTTGTTTCCTTTTCCTCAATTTGGATGTGGTCTGATAGGATATCGGGTACCCGTCTGAAGGTCATTTAAATATTAGTTATATATCATGTGTACATATGTAGTCATAAAAGGTCTTTCCAGTTCATCCAATACCCTTGGGTAGCAAGGGTATACATCCATGTCCATACGTACCAGTTAGATTACTAGTAAACTACCATATGGGTAGTTTAGGAAGATACTAGAACTATTACTAGAATGCGATATCATACAATGAGTCAGTTCATTCATGATTCAATACTTGCTAGATAGACAGAACATATATTACTATGAGAACATATACATTACATTACTATGAGTACACATACAACTATACTAGAGGAAGAACATATACAACTATACTAGAGGAAAAACATATACAACTATACTAGAGGAAGAACATATAAAACTATACTAGAGGAAGAACATATACAACTATACTAGAAAGAGAACATATACAACAATACTAGAACGAGTAACAATACATTACATATACATATATACATTGACAAATCTGTGATCCTGTGTCGGAGCATGACTTAAATGTCATGGCTCGAGTTGTAGCCAGAGTCTCTTGGAGGGAGAGCATGAGTTTTCGTATAGATCTATACTGGATTGACTATCCTACACCTTGTTGCTAGCTACAGCGGGACCTGCAGGTCTGCGGGTGCCAAACGTCGTTTCTTTTTACGACCATACGTATGTTATTGTTACCAGTCAATAGTATGGTGCAATTAATCACATGATACCTTAATATAAATCCGGTTTAAGGTAGTTAGTACAGCAGTAGTTCCTATAATACAACACTACAGTACTACATTAATTTCCCCTTTTCATATATTTAATGTTCATTTCACATAAACATTAAATGTAAAAACTATATTTTGTTAATGATAGTTACACTTGGGAAAATTACACACTTTTACAAGAAATGAACATTTAGAACAGTTAAGTCTTGGTAGAAGACTACATCGAGAATAGTTATGTCTTGGTAGAAGACACCCTTTATATAATAGTAGGAATCATAGGGATTTCTAGGGTTTTTCAAACGTTTACAATTGTTTTACAAACATTTTTACACTTACCGTTCATATAAATTTTCAATACATACAAACTCTTACATACAAATTAAGACACTAAAATACTTATGATCTCACCAGCTTCAAAGCTGATACTCACTTTCAAAATTACTTGTATCCTCAGGTCATCATAGACAGGTACCGATGCAAGGATTAGGGAAGATGGAGCACGTTCAAGACTCATCATTCATTTTGATTTATGCCTTAGTGTTTATCAAAATTTGACAGAACACACTTGTATAATAATTATATTATTAATGCAATGGATGATGTTGTTGCTTGTTTACTACTTTACATTGTTGTGATACCGTACATGACGTCCTCCGCCCCAGAACGTTTCCGCCGTTCTTGGTTTTAGGGTGTGACATAAGTTCATCAATCTACTTGATAAACCATATGGTGTGATCGGGTGTAATTCATAATTCAAATCCAATGGCGCGAAACGCGGGTCCCGGTAATCCAAATCAACCATTCCAAAATTATGGTTTTTTAAACCCTAGTTAGGGTTTCCAACCCAATCGTGTTCCAATTAGTCCATTTGTTAAGTTTTTAGGTTAATTAATTATTAATTAAGTTAGGTACCACCCAATACCGCCTCGAGTAGTGGTGGTCAATGGCGGCTCACAGCGGCGGCCACCACCTCACGGTGGTGATGACGGATTTCCTTAATTATTCCGATCAAAATACAATATTACAACGCAATATCAAAACAAAACATACACACACCCAGCCACCCTTGTGGCGGCAAAAATACACCCAAACACACACGTTCTGATTGCAACATGAAACCAGCCACCCACCTGGTAGTGTACGGCGGTGGCGATGACATGAGATGGCGGATAGCAACAGCGGCTATCGGCGGTAGCCACCATGGTTGGTAGCCATGGTGGTTTTCCTTGAGTTTTTATGTCCAGCGAGTGACCATATACACTTTACGTTAAAGCAGCAACATATAAACATGACATCCCTTCGGGGTGGTAAACGATGACCGGAGTAACGGACGAAGGGTCGCCGGGCGGCGGCGATAACAGGGCTAGTTGGTTGTTCTTGGTTCCATGCATGAAAGAAAGAGAAGGAGTCGCCCTATCCGATGGAATGAATGCAATAGTAACATCTATGTAACACTCAAATTCAGGTATTGCTTCGAAAACCTTGAAGAAAACTAAGTGTAGCATAATGGTCCCTTAAGTACACCAGGCGTACTTATGAGTACGCTTAGCGTACTATGTATGGGTGATCACAGAGGGGCAACACGTATGCTGGGCGTACCATAAGTACGTTGGGTGTACGTGCCGGATGTCCAAACCCTAATTTTCAGACTTGTGACCTATATAAATACCCTTAACTTATTTGAGCCTCAACCTCATCAGCCCCTTTCACCTTCAAACGGCTCTGAAAACCCTAAGACCATTTGTGAGTGCATTTTGAGCTTTAACACTGCATTTGTGGTCCTTATAGTGTTCATTCAAGACGGAGAAGTTGTCAAGGAATCTTGGAGTGTCATTTGGCTTCAACAATCTGCATATAGTCGACCTTGGGGAGCTTCTGGAGGCATAAAGCTTGGACCTTTCCACCTTAATCACTAAATCTAGCTAGGGTTTTCTATTTTGGCCCCCTTTGTTGATTTTGGACGTTCTTTTGTGAGTTGAGAAACTCCAGAGGATGGAAATGTCGGATCTGAGGTCCTTTTGTCCGTTTTCCACATAAAAATGGAGTCTTGGTGAGTGTTTTGAACTCATGCATGGGTTAAGAACCCTGAAATGGTCTTAATGGGGGGTTTTGGCATTATATGAGACATGCAAATGCATAAAGTTGCCAACTTTATGCCCTAGGTCGTCTTAATCAGATTAGATCTGACTTTTGGGCGTAAGAAAATCGAGTATTAAGCACCTAATGGAAAAGGTGCTTAATCTGTTAGTACGTTGGGCGTAACCCGATGTACGCGGTGCGTAAGTCCCAGAACCCCAGTACGCTGTGCATACCAGGGTAGTACGCTAAGCATACTCATCACAAATGGGCTTGGATATGTTTTGGGCCTTTGAGCTATTGGGCCTCATTTAGTTATTGGACTTGGTTGCATTCTGAGAATAGTGGGCCATTTTATCTATTTTGGGTCATTGGTATTATGGTAGGGCCTTATTGGGCCAAGTGGCCCATTAATGATTCTGGGAATGGACTTTGGGCCCATTAACAAAGAAAGGATATTTGGGCTTTTTTTGGAAGGACTTGGGGTTTGGGTTTCCCTTTGATTATGTGATGTCCTAACATGGATTAATTTTATTGTTCAACACGGGAAGTTACAGACAGTTAGGAGAGCAGTTTTTGGATTCTTCGGACAAAGGTGAGTCTCTTCACCATACCAATGGGTCTAAGGCACCAAGGCCGACCCATTTCTTAATATGTAGTGTCCGAGCTGAAATTGCATTATTTTGGCATGATAGTTGGTATGAGCTAAGAAGTATGCTAGTAGTATGTGTGGTATGTATGTATGGAAGACC
Source organism: Lactuca serriola (assembly GCF_051521515.1). Classification (NCBI taxonomy): domain Eukaryota; kingdom Viridiplantae; phylum Streptophyta; class Magnoliopsida; order Asterales; family Asteraceae; genus Lactuca; species Lactuca serriola. The sequence continues at coordinate 121,065,119 of NC_136414.1, forward strand.
ATGGGAGAGTTCATGGCACTTAGATGTAAGACCATGTGGAGAGCCCATGACTTTCCTATCAAATACCATGGGAGATCCCATGGCACTTAGGTGTAAGACCATGTGGGGAGCCCATGGCATCCTGTAGTAAGACCCTGGGGATGAGCCCATGACCTCCTTATCATTTGTATGCATGGCTTATGTGATATGTATAACTGTTTTAGATAGTATGATATGTTGTATGTGGTTTGTGTATGGGTATGCTCTGGGGAGCTCACTAAGATTTCAGCTTACCGTTTGTGGATTTGTTTCAGGTACATCTGAGCCCAAGCGCAAGGGCAAAGCATGATGGTGCGGCGTGCACTCTCTCTCTCTTTCTCACTGATATGTTATGGGACACTTTGATGTTTTTAAATTAAGTTGTAATGAATGTGGATTTGAAAACAATTGTTTTGGGATTTTATGGTTCATGCAAATGTGTTTGATTAATTAAAAATGAAAATATTCTTTTAAAATTTGGGTCGTTAGAATCTGTAACGCCCATCTCCGATTCCCCGAATTCTCTTCTTATTGGAAATGATAGCAGCGAAAGCAGCAAGGCGGTAGCTGCTCGGCAGTTCACAACAGCGACAAGGGGTTGTCAGTGTTGGTTATTAATGGTGATTGATGAAGCAGAAGCGCCTGGAGGCTGTCCTCCACTCTTCGTCGCTCCCGGGCTCTTCCATCGTGGGGGGTGGGGGGAAAGGAGGTCGACGATGGTGGTCTTTGTGCGACTAAGAGGTGGTGGCTAGAGGATGGGAGGTATGGCGGCTGCATCATATTAGGTGACGTGTTAAACCCGTATCCCATAAAACTTCCTACAGATTTGAAACTTCTAGCCCCTCCCATTCATACTCTTTTCAAAATCAATCCCTAAGTTACCCTTCAGCCCTCGACATTCCATAATTCTTCCAATTTAAGTCCAACTTTTTACCAAACACCCCTTATCTTCCGAGATTCTTTGCATAGCCAATCCATAAATTACCCTTTTAACCCACAAAAACTCAATTATGACATATTCAACCCTTCCTTCTCTTTTTCTTTCAAATTAAATCCAAATTTACCCAAATAGCCCCTCATCTACAAAATATTTTTAATATTAGTCCTCAAACTACAAAACGAGCCCAATTAATTATCCTTTAGCCATATGTTCAAATATTCTTTCTGCTGTGAACCCCGAAAGCCCTATTTAGACCTCCAAAATAAATTATAATGGCAATTACACACTTTTCTGCTAAACTCTTTATTTAAATATATACATATATCGAAATAAAATAATAGTTAAAACACATCTTCAGATTTTAGGGTTTGTCATGGAAATGGGGTGTTACACTAGGTTAATAATTAAGAAAGTGTTTCTCAAAGAAAAGGATTCTTAAAAAGATTCAAAAATAAAAGCTCGTGCACTCACCAACATTATGTTAACCTTCAAAATACATGTATTCTCAGGAAGACGAATATGGAGGAGTGTCTCACCCGTAAGAAGGAGGTCTGGAAGGGTGCTGTTGAAGTTTAGGATTGTTTATGTTTAGAAGTTTGTGCCTGTCTCAAAATAAATTTAATCCTTAGAAAATAAATAATAAATAAATGTTTAAAATACACCATTGTGTCTGCTTGTACCTGTTGTCGAGATCTAATAATCCCTACATCGCATTGCCCGGTGTTTCCACCAAAGGTTGGGCAGGGTGTGACACGCAGCACCACCACGGGAAACCCTGGAGACCATTGTTGTTGTTCTACCTGAAAACCTATACCTACGAAATACAAACTCACACGATATGGGTACATTTCTTTGTGTTTATTCATTTGAAATATTTTATATGTGTATTTATTTGTGTTCATCTTATTATTTGAGCTTCACCACCATTTTTCACAACTGATTCGAGCTTTCGAGCTTTTAATGGGGCAAATGGCGATGAACCAAGATGAAAGTGCCACAAGATTCTGTCTATGCACATATAAAGAGTTCTTAGATATGAATTTTAAATTTGAGCTTGATTTTTGGTTCTATTTTAAGGGTTTCATTCTTATTTGTTGTGGGTTTTCTGCAGGCATTTGGCTGGGTTCGATTTTGATATGTACTTTTGTTTTTCATCCTCATATTTCAACTTCTGATTAACGATTTATTTGCGATCCTATGCAGAAACCTACCTGTGAAATGAGCACTCGGAGCAGGTTTATTGCTTTATAAGCAATTATCTAATTAATGCTTCAAATTGTTTTGTTTTCTAATAAAAGATTTAACTTTTTGGTTATTACATGTGTTCCCTTGCATTCAGATGTGTAATGCGCACTAGAAGAGGTAGAGAAGGAATCTATTAAGATCATCTCTCTGATGATATGCTTCTATGATGCCTTCTTTGCGATATAGCAATCAATAGCGACCACCAACAAGCATTCATAATCCCTAATAATGACTAAACACTATGGTATTTTCTCAAATCTATATTACCCCAATTGTTATTATTTTTGTGTCACACCCCCTCTAATGTTGTCTATTTATTATTCTTTATCTCTGGTGTTAGGATACATTTTTGGTACTACCAATGTGGATGACGCTGAGCTTGAATGGAGGGTATTACGATTTATGAAATGATCTCAGGTAAAAGATAGATCCTTGAAGCTAAGGTTTTTGTTGTTCTTTTTGTTATCTCATGGTAAAATATAGATATGATGCAATGAAAACTGTCTCATGTTGTGGACCCTCTGAGGATGTATATTGCAATTATTTATTTAACAATTGTCATATACATGTATATAAACATTTTTGTGAATGATTATAGATGTATATATTAATTTCATACATAAATACATATATAAAGTATCTATAATATTTTTATGTGAAATACATGTATACATATATACTTATTATGACACTTTTGTGTCATAAACATATATATATATATATATATATATATATATATATATATATATATATACACCCCATGGGGCCATTTTTATCATAGAGTAAATATTATAAATCATGAAATTGAAAAATAATAAAAATGTCCTAAACCATTATTTAGACTTTATGAGACTTGTAAAGGTAACATAAACATGCAATATTAACGTAGCTACGAAAATAACAACATAGTTGTAAATGCTTGTAACGTAAAATTAAATTTAGGTGTATTTTCCCCCGAAAAATTTTAAAAAAGATAAAAGGAACCATAGAACACACTTTTGTAGCGTTCTTAGTCATTGATTCTCCAGATCTGAAATTGGGATCAATCAAAAACGAGCTGGGAAATGTATTGGTTTCCTCAGAAAAATGGTTTGGGTCAGAAATGAGGATCCGATTTGTAATTTCCAACTTTTAAACGGAGACATTTTCGGTGAAAACGAATTCACAGGGTCATAGATCGGGTCGAGAAATGTCGAATAAAGTATTTGTGGTTTTCGGAAAATGTGACAACTGTCTATTTCGGGTCAACAAAGGTTAATTAAGTCAACAAAAGTCAATTATATGAACAAAAGTCAAATAGTTAAAAAAAACATTTTATTTTACACCTTGCATATTAGAGTTTTCAGTTTTGATGCCCAAAAACTAGACTGAAATCACTCCTTGGCCGAAAGCAACTAGGTCGAAATCTCAATTTGGACCAAGAACATGCGAGACCAAGATCCTCCTAGGCCGAAATCCCTCTTGACCGAAGACATTGGTTCTTGGTTTCTCCTAGACCGAAATCAAGGTGATTTCGGTGAAGATAGGCCGAAATCACAAATCTTATCTGGTGGCACTTTTTCCAATGAGATAAATTGCACAATCTAACGCAAACATCACATCATTATCACCTCTTATCACCTCATATATATATTATCACCTCTTAACACAAACTAAAAGCCGTAAGCACAAAGCTTAGTGAGTTCCCCCAAAACCTCTGCTAATTCCTCAAGAAAATTCTGCCTCAATAGATCAACATGTTTCAGCAGGATGCTCTCAAATCTAGGGGGAACTACCATCTCCAACCGCAGATTCCTCTGACATCCAAGACATTCCTTCTACCTCAGCTGCTGATTATCTAATGCCACGTCTTCATGTATGGACAAGAGACCACCCACCATGTCAAATTATTGGCAACCCATCCGCAGGTATCCAGACTCGGTCTTCCAAGGACTTATCTAATCACTGCCATTATGCATCATTTATGTCTTCGGTTGAACCTAGAACGATCAAAGAATCATTGTATGAACCAGACTGGATAGCCACAATGCAAGAATAATTAGAAGAATTTGAAAGAAACAAAGTATGGCAACATGTTCCTCTTCCACAAGGTCATACTATTGTTGGTACAAGATGGGTTTTCAAGAACAAGCTAGACGAATCTGGCTCAGTCATCTGAAACAAGGCAAGACTTGTTGTTAAGGGCTACAGTCAACTAGAAGGCATTGAATACGATGAAACGTATGCTCCGGTAGCACGCATGGAAGCCATCCAAATCTTTCTAGCATACGCAGCCCAAAAAAATGTCAAGGTACACCAAATGGACGTTAAGAGTGCTTTCCTCAATGGTGAACTAAAAGAAGAAGTTTATCTTCAGCAACCTCCAGGATTTGAGAATGATGAATTTCCAAACCACTGCTATAAACTCGAAAAAGCAGTCTATGGCCTGAAACAAGCTCCAAGGGCTTGGTATGAGACACTCTCTGATTTTCTTGTCTCATCGGGTACAAAAGAGGAGTGATTGATCCCGCATTATTCAGAAAAGCAAATGGTGACCAGCTTATGATGGTACAAATATATGTGGATGATATCTTTTTCGGGTCTACTGATCAAGGCATGGTAGATGAATTTGCAAAGCTCATGACCAACAAATTCAAAATGAGCATGAATAGAGAGATCACCTTCTTTCTAGGTCTTCAAGTTAAACAAATTCAGCAAGGAATTTGCATTCATCAAGAAAAATACACCACAAAACTTCTGAAGAAATACTCAATGGACAACTGCTCTTCTGCTAAGGTCCCTATGGCCTTCAGTTATAAGATCTCTGCTGATCCCTCTGGTGAATTTGTGGATCAAAAGACTTATAGAGGTATCATTGGTTCACTGATGTACCTCACCGCAAGCAGACCTGACATTGTCTTCGCAACTGGTGTGTGTGCAAGATACCAGGCTGATCCAAAAGTGTCTCACATGACCGCAGCCAAACAAATTCTTCGGTATCTTAAAGGAAGCAAATCTATGGGTTTATGGTATCTTGCAGGAAACGACTTCAATCTTCAAGCCTTCACCGATGCGGATCATGCAGGTTGTAAGCTCGATAGAAAATGTACTTCAGGTGGATGTCAATTTCTAGGAGGAAGACTTGTAAGCTGGTCTTCAAGAAAACAAACGTGTGTATCTCTATCTACCACAGAAGCAGAACATGTGGCCGTAGCCAGCTGTTGTTCCCAAGTTCTTTGGATGAAGACAGAATTGCTAGACTACGTGTACAAAATGCTGCGGATACCAATCTACTTTGAGTCGGAAAATGCTATAGCAATCTCTCATAATCCTATTCAGCACTCCACGACGAAACACATTGAGTTAAGGTATCATTTTATCAAAGATCATATTCTAAAAGGTAATATTGAACTCATCTTTGTTCCTACTCATGAAGAGATTGCTAATGTTTTTACAAAAGCTCTTGACTCTACAAAACTCAATGCATTCTTACAAATGTTGGGAATGATGAATCCGGACCCGCAATTCTTTATCAAGTGTTAGCTACCGCAGACCATCATTGGTCTCCATTGCGGTGCTAACTGAGAATTACATATGATAAATGGTTTTGATACCGCAATCTAGGTACCGCAGCCATATGTCATACGTACCTCTCATGGGTTTTAATGCTCCTTTGTTGCTAACTGTTGTACAAGTGTTTGTCTCACAGATTCTCTCTGAAATCTTTCTTTGCTCATCCGCGATGGATTTTCTCAACCGCATTGATGAATTCATCCGCAATCATCTTAAATAAATTCCAACAGATTCATTAACTCTTGAATCTTTGTGTGCTATTTAATGATCCTTCATTAAATAAAATACAAACATTCCCTTTAGAAGCTGTCAATTTACCTATCTTGAAAAATCCCGTATCAGACCTATTTTAGGGATGATGACAAAAAGAACGATTCCCAAATCAATCCTTTATCAACTTATCCTTTCCTCTCCCAACCACGTCCAATCAGTTACAACATTCTCTCTCATCGACCCACGTTTACCTGACGTATTACCATGCGTCTAATCCGCCATTAAATTCAAACCCCTTTTTAAGATTTCAAAAAATCTCTCCAAAACCCGTTTCATATTCGTGTGGCTGATATTCAATCCCAGAATCATTGATTCCCCCCAAAAATCCCATTCAACTTCTTACCACCTTCTATCTTTTACCTAGGATTAAAATCCTTTTACCCCCTTTATAAACCCACCTTCTTCTCTAAAATCGTTTATGCTCTCTGTTAATCGATTATTCTCTCAAACTCTCCAAGAACTCTCATAAGCTATCAAGAACTTCAATCTCACATCTCTCAATGGCGAAATCTGGTGCATCCAAGAAACAATCCAAGGCTTCATGCTCCATGAATCAAACTGGTTCCACATCACCAACAATCGCTTCAAGCTACTTTAGAGCCGTGTTTGAAGATCATCAATCTTACAATGCTCCAACAAAACTGATGATCAAGCATCTCAAGAACCACATCTTATTTGGCCCGTTCGACGCATTCACTGATGTTGTTTCCGTTTCTACACTCTTTAAGTGTGCTCAGTCTACATACAGACCACTAGAAAACCCCCAAGAAGTGCATCTTAACCTTATCAACGATTCCTTGGTCATCTTGACCAAAGAAAAATTCTTGACCTCGATTAACCTTTTATTTCATCCCTCCATCAAAATCTTCACTCCATCCTTATCTAATATCACCACCGCACTCTACCAAATGGGTTATCAAAAACCGATCCGAGGGAATGGTGAGTTTAAGAAGAATCAATTGCCTGCGGTTTGGCAGTTTGTATGCCACTTTGTCATCCATTGCCTGTCTGGCAGGACTGGAGGCATCGACAACATGGGACTAAAGCTTCTTGAACTCGTATGGAGAATCTTCACAGGCCATGACGTCAATTATAGTCAAATTCTTTGGGATGATTTCCTCCAGTACATTCCCAAAGAGCAACCAAGGGAAAACCCAACCGAGCTCACCTTTGCTCGCTTTTGGTCTCTGTGTATTTCGGATTTGCATGCGGATGCTGGTCTCGACATGGGTAGTGACATCAACTTTTTTGTCACCAAGGATCTCAAAAGGTACACTCCATCATCTGATCAAACTCTTTTTGGACCTATCCGCAGGCTCCCCACACACATTTTTACTTTGCTTGGTCTTGAGACTGCTGATGTCTCAGATCATATAGAGGCCACGGAGGGTATTATCCCATACCCTTCTACCCCACCTCTTCCTTCTTCAACTATTCTTCCTGAGGGTACCGAAGCCCCCTCTGCCACTACACTTTCTAACATTTCTCAACGGAGAAAATTTGTAGCTTCTAAAAAGAAAGCTACAACACCCAAAAAGAAAGCCCCAAAACAAACCACACCCTCCAAGCAACGAAAAACCAAAACCACCATTGTATCGAACAGTGACTCTGAGGAAGATAGACAACCCATATATATCCTCAAGAAAAGAAAAACAACCAAAACCACTAGCCAAATGTGTGACCAGATTGATACTGTAGCCTCTCAATAGGCTCCGGTAGTCCTTGGGATGGCCACACATCCATTCGATACCACTATTGAATACCACTCAACCTCATCTTGTGAGATTGTTTCATCATCCTCTTCATCTAAACGTGGAGACAGCCCCTAGTTGTATATCAAGTAGATAGAATTGGCAATCGCCCTAAGGTCTCCAGGGCTTCCCGGCTGCATATCTTTTCTTCTGAGGAGTTAGACTCCATCCTTTTGCAAGTATCCCAAACACTACAAACACCACTCCATCCGCAGGGCATTTCTTTCGCCCATGCCAGAACTGGGCCGAGGCCAAACCTGACCACGGGTCAAGAAGACCAAGGAAGCCCAGGAAATCCTACTTTGTTTACATATGTATTAGGTGGTTTAGACACGGTGAGCACTAATGTGCAAGGATCCGTGAACCCAAGGGACACCTAGGTGCGAACACAAGGAATTGACGACGAAGATTCAAATGACTCTTGGAGTCGGTATCAGCCAAATACTGATGCTGAAATAAAGAAATATGATGCTTTCAAACGAGCATTCCAAGCCCGCAAGGAGCAATAAGTCAAACAACAACAGCAGAAGGAACAAGAAATTCTGTCAGTGGCCAAGTACTGGGCAAATGCCATCAGCAATGCCCATACTGTTGCCACAATCCAAAAGGTTCAAACCTGGATGGACCAAATGGCGGAAACTATGATGAAAGCTCAAGCCTCAACCGCAGCCGCAGGTACCTCTAATGTTCCTCCTACTTCAACTCTTGTTCCACCTACCGCACTCAACCCATCTCAAGACGAAGAGCCAGCTATTGAACTCAGCTCGGCCCCAACCTTCGGTTTTGATGATGAAGACATCTAAGAAGTCAACAAACCGAATCCTTCAGATGACGAACTAATGATGTTCGAGGAAGAAGAAGAATCCAACGGTTCTCAACATTCAACCTCAAAGCCCAAGGAAAAGAAAAAGAAAAAAGAAGAAAGATGTTGTCACCAAAAAAGAATTCCTCAACCTTCAAGCCATTGTCGATCAAATTTTGGCTGCGGTTAAGCCTACCCAACCTCCACCGGAAGATACTCCAGGACCACAGTCACTAATTGAGCGCATCGAACGACTTCATACAAGAGAGCGTATGGCCGCTGAGCGCATCTCTCTCAAACTCGAAATGGGAATTCGATCTCTCGACAACAACCGCAGGGCCGATCATCAAGATTTTATGGCCGCAGCGGAACGCCTCATTACTGAGGTAACCTCAATCAAACAAGGCTTACAAACAGCCATTGCGGATCAAGCTGCCCAAGCTCAAAGGGTGATAGAGGAAACTCGTACTACCTATTAGGGGTGAGCAAACCCGAACCAAGAAACCGACAAAAACCGAAACTGAAAAAACCGAAATTGAATCAAAACCGACGATGTGGGTTTTAAATTTGTAAAAACCGACTTTCCGGGTTCGGTTTCGTTTTTTCCCCCAGAAACCGACCCAACAACCCGAGAAACTGACCCCTCTTTTAAAACCGAGAAACCGACCCAACAAACCCGCAAACCCGATACTTTTTACTGATTATTTTATGTTTATATATATATATATATATATATATATATATATATATATATATATATATATATATATATATATATATATATATATTTTAACAAAATAAAAATAAATAAAAGAAGCCTAGGTCATTGACTCCCGTTTTTGTTTTGCCCTACTCGCCCTCGGTACTCAGTCTCACACTCGCATTCGGCTCGCATTCGACATTCCCCATCGGCGCATCCCGCTGAACTGAAGATGAGTAGACGACTGAAGAGTGAAGCCAAGGTCCTCCGCCCTCCGGCGCTTAGCCGCTCTCACACATATGTGGCTCCGATGGGACCCCAAGCTTCCGGCGCCACCAATTCGAGGTTCGTTCCTCTGATTTCGTTTTTTTTTTCTGATTTCCCTTGTTGTGCTTATGTTCTGAAATCTAAATGTTTTGTTCATGTAGAATCACTAGAATGTAATGATATGAGATGATGAACTAATATAGAGGCCATTTTTTCAATGACTAGAATAAATATGTAGGTGTTTTTTAATTATTTAACTAATTGTTACATTTCTGGAAAATGGGTTCAAACCCAAAACCCATGGGTTTAAACCCAGAAACCATAAGTGTATGGGTTGAACCCAAGAAACCGAGAAACCGCCCAAACCGATATCAGAAACCGAGAAACCGAACCGACCAGAAACCGACCCTATTGGGTTCTGAAAACCAGAAATCGATCATTTACGGGTTGGGTTGGGTTGGGGTCCAAAACCAACCCAAACCGACCCATGCACAACCCTACTGCCTATGAGTCACCTATCTCTGTCCTTCATGCAACAATCGCCCGAATGCAGAAATCCCTTACCTCAAATTTCCATGGCCTAGAGATACTTCAGCTCACAAAGGATATTCGCAAGCCGCTCTTCACCTCTGCCATTCCTAACAACTCACAACTGGCGGAGTCGATGAAAGCACACTTTGTCGAGGTCAGTAGATGGGGTCAAACAATGGCTTGAGGAAGCACCAGGGTTGCATTCCTCAAGAGGGGGAAGTGATAAAGAAGGCGATCTCTCAGATACATCCATCCGTCAGAGCCCTCCAATCACCACAAAGAAAATTCCCACACCGCAGCCTTCACCTCCACCATCTCAAGATATTCCATCTCCCCACTCATCACCCAAAAACACCCTCAATAGACCTGAGACTCCTCCTCACTTAAAGAACCTTGAGGAACATATGTCTTCAATCCTCTCCACAGGCTGCTTGATGAAGACTACACTCCCCACCTCACATATGCTGAACTACCATCCGATGGTTATTGGGATATTCCAATTTCTCCCAATTCCAAGTATTTTGTTGTTTTTGACTCCTTTGACCGCAGTCTTCCTGATCACAAGCGTCTGCGAATGGAATTCGAAAGACTGACTCGCTTCTATGTGAAGCATGGCTCTTCAGTTGAAAAGATTTGGTCTAACGATAGATCATCCGCAGTGAAGAACTACAAGATGCGGAAGCTCATGAAAGAAGACTTTGCTCAATTCACTCTTACCAGAAGAGAGCATGACTACATCCGCACCCAGGAAGACTTCCCCTGCATGAACCCTAAAGAAATATTTCTTATTGCTAGAGTTTTTCAGAACAAGGCAGAGAAGCATCTGAAGATGCAGATAGCTCTTGACAAAGCCAAATCCTTTCTTAAGGACATTGTTTGTGACTTTGCAAAGATTGATGCGGACATCCACCCCACCATCCTCAAGAAATTTGACCTTCCACCACTTGAACCAGTGCCAATGCTTACAGAAGGCTATGAAGAAAGATCTCTAGGCGCAACGAATTTCCCGGAACTTGGCATCATATTCAAACGGAAGATAGACAATGTCAAATACTTCATTCCAATGAATGCCATGCACCGCCTGCCCAAGAAGCAACTTGACATCTGCAAGACCGCAGTTGAAAGATCAAAGCACACTACTGCTGAAGTCAAGTTTGAGATCTCCAGAAGAATTACATGGCTGGAAAATGTTAGAAAATTTTGGTGGATTTTGATCAAGTTCCTCAAACTTGATAACTGAACCAATGTTAAAGAGTTCACTTAGGGCGAAATTTTTGAATCATAAAAGTGACCCCTCTTAAACTTAACTACCGCAACGGTTCAGTTCCCACAACCAATTCAACACCCGGAGTCAATTTCTACAACTGTAACCGCAACCATCCTCCATCAGCAACTACATCAGCATCCAAAGTCTTCAAGTCTTTTCTATCCGTAGTCTTAGTTATTTCTTTTACTTATCCTATGTAATGTATTCTATTGTCCAGCATGCCTTGCACGACTACTTATAGAGTAGTTTATTTCTTAACTCTATAAATAGGGACTCTTTCTTATGTATTAAGTACTCGTGATGTATGTGTGTGTGTAATCTCTTAACTTCTGAATACACAAGATTTCTCCTTCAATCATCTCTCTTATCTTCATCAGTTCTTTATCTTATTACTCTTCACACTCAAACTGCTACTGGAACATAACCTCTCTTCGGAGCAAGTCTTTTAGACTTAATCACTAAACTTGATCTGGCTTACTAATTTGGAGTGATTGCATTCCTTGTTATGAATCAGTTTAAGTGTATTCTTGATATAACTATTGTCATTTATATTTCTTTACTTTCTGCAACTAACTATCTAACTTTATTATTGTTGAGCTTTTAGATCCTTAGAGATTAACTATTCTGCAAATTACTTGTTCTAACGTTTGTTCAAGTGTGTCTCCAAGTTTTTCTCTCAACAAGATTTTCGAAATGGCTTACCTTCTTCATATGAGCTCTATTTTAAACGTTCTTTATATTATCGAAAAACTCTTAATGAGATCTACAACTTTACTGTAGACCTTAACTACTAATTTCTAGTCTATTAAAAATTTATAATTTTTTCATAGGCTTATGCTGTTAGATATTGCTGCAGAAAGCATAACTCCTATACACGTAGAATCTGTTCTTGATGTTCTCTATATTAACAAATTCCTATTAATCATATCTTAAACTCTCGTTTAGATTGTTTTACTACCAATCAACCATTTTAAATATCGGTTTCTGTGGCCACACTACTATGCTAGAACTTCGAAAAAACATAACTTCCTCTTACGAATTCAGATTTGGATGTTATCTATATGCAAACTCTCGGTTTAACAGCTAGTATGTCTTCCGTTTAGATCTCTTAGGATAGCAAGCAAAATATCAAAAATTCACTTTTTACTATACGCAAAACCATTCTTGTTTAATTGCAAAACTTCGAAGAAGCATAATTTCTTTGTATGAAGTTGGATTTCAACATTTTTTTATATGTACGGAATTGTGACAACTCGAAATTTCTATCTTGTAAAGCCAATCAATACAATCACAAGTCAGCCTTGTATCTGTTAGCTTTTAGCCTTGCTAAGGGTTACTCTAGGAGTTTTAAGCCTAGTACACTTAGGACATAATGCTTCAAATTGTGAGTAAGGAATCTATGATTTTCTAATTGAGCCAAGATCATCCATCAAGGGATGCTTATGGCCGTAAACCCCTTCCTACTTGTATATATTTCGTCTATTATTCTTCACTTCTCACATCTTCAAGTCAAGAACTCTCATTTCTCTCTAAAGTATCATCAATGATATCCTCCTTGATCTTCAAAAGGGTAAGTGATTTTTCCAATCTTTCTTGATATCCTTCCTAATTCAAGTGAAATATGATTTCATCCATGAATTCATCTCTTTTGGGTTTAGATCTTCAAATAACCAAGAACAACAAGATCACACACTTGTTCTCGGGGCCGTAAACACCTTCAAGACTTCCTTTTCGTAAGTATCTCTTCCATATACTTGTTTGCTGGATTAATGTCTAAGTCCATAACTATATTTGGTATGTACTTGACCCTACCCGACATGGTGCATTTGGGTTGCACTTCACCGACACAATTTATATGGATAATCTTTTGAGAATAGTATATTTATGATTAATATTAATATATTATAAGTTCTAATATATTAATATGGAATCATATTATTTAATTAGTATTGATCAAGAATTAATTTATAATTAATTCAGTGATCAAAAAGGAAACTAATTAAATATGGACTCTTAGATATATATGTGTAATGGGCCAACTTCATTTAGGTTGGGCTAAGTCTTCATGGATAGTCCATGGAGCTTTAACCCATGGATCCAAGGAAATGAAAGGTCATGGGTTTTAGGGTTTAACCCTAATCCTCAACACTATATAAAGATGTCCTTGGTTGGTGAAATTGGCACTAGTGTGGTTACACTAAGAAGGGCTAGCCGATTTCACTAGAGAGAGCCAAGTATCCATATTCTCTAAAGTCTTCCAAGGTGTTTTGGTGATTTGTGATTCCACTTGAGGCTTCCACACTATTGGGGCTAAGATCTTAAAGCTTGAAGACATCAAGCTACATCAAAAGGTATGTCATCTAACTAGTACTTTGTAGTATATGAGATTCATAATATGCTAGTTAGTATTAAAGCCTTGGAAAGTTCTTATTTGCATGTATAATAGAGAAAACATAGATCCAAGGTTTATAGGGTTTCATGTACACCATAGGAGTGTTAGAATGCTCAAAACCCAACAGTGGTATCAGAGACTAGGCTTGTTTTCTTGTTATCCTTGCAAATCTGCTTGAAAATCGAAGTTTTTTACTGTCTGGGCATCAGACTCGACGAGTCTATCAGGAGACTCGGCGATTCCATGCCTAAAATGTGATCAAAACGATCCAACTCGCCGAGTTGGTTCATGCACTCGACGCGTTGGACCCCCAAACATCATATTATCGAATTTCTTGGCTGGAATTGGACTAGGAACATTACCCTAAGATGTTTTTGCACTTATAAACTTGTTTTTGATGTGGTAATGTTCATGCTAATCCAATTTCAAAGATAATTGTCAATAGATTCATGTTTTGTATTAGTTTAAAAGTTATGCTAATTACATGAAAAAGTTTGATATGTATTATCTTTGTTCATATGAGTTGCTTAGATTAATAGAAAAGTTAATTGAATAGTTGTTTTCAATCCATTTTAATCTAAAAGTTGATTCTAAAATGTGTTTGTGTAATTTGTCCTCAAGTTACATGAAAAGTCACATTTAAGTTTCTTAAAACTCATAAAAATTCTCTGTAACAGCCCGGATTCCCAGGTATTATTTATTTATTTATCTATTTATTTTTGATGATTTGTGAGGAGACTCGGCGAGTTGGAGCCTAGACTCGCCGAGTATGATCGCGGATTTGGACGCGGGTTCGCGCCTGGACTCGGCGAGTCCGTGCTGTTTAATGAAACCCTAATTTCTCGGGTTTGGAGCCTATTTAAAGGGCCTTATGGCCGTCATTTGCGCTCACCAGTCCCTTGAGAGAAACCCTAGTGAGCTTGAGCGTTTTGAGTAAGTCACGGAGCCATTATTGACCTTGGAGGTGTTATCTAGCAAGGGAAAGGAAGCAATAGCCAAGGGGGAAACAAGAGTAGCCACTTCCTGAAGATTTGAGGTCCAGAACATCACGTTTGAGGTACTATTTTCGAGCCATTCTCTGTTATGTTGATGTTCATGTTGATTTAGGGCTTATTGAGCCCTTTTGTGGCTAGATCTAGTGCTTCCTTGGTCCCTTAAGCGAGTTAGGTTCTGGATCTGGAGCCTTGGAGGTCCAGAGTGTCCCTTTGTCCAAGCTTTTTATGAATCCATGGGGGTTTTGGATGTCGGTCTTTGTGCTTGAGGTCAAAACACCATTTATGAGGCATGGGGTGTGTTATGAGCACCAAGACATGAACTTTACGTGATGAATGTGTTGGGGAGGGCCAGATCTATGAGTTGTTGGAGCGGATCTGACCTTAGAAGTGAGATTGAGTTGGTGCATGGCATGGACTCGCCGAGTCCGAAGAACAGACTCGGCGAGTAGCATGAAGTTTGTCCTTCACCACTCAGCGAGTGGTCTTGCCGAGTTAAGGGTCGACTCAGTGAGTCAGGGAGAGTTAGAGAGGGTTGACAGATGGACTGAGTCGAGCTGGGACTCGCCGAGTTGTTCTTGAGACTCGGCGAGTTGAGTCGTGGTGGCCCCGCGATTCATGCCAGGTGGAACTCGTCGAGTCAGGGGAGTACTTGACGTGTCAAAAGAGAATCCTAGAAGAGTTGGTGAATACGTATAGACTCGCCGAGTCGCCCTAGTGCACTCGCCGAGTCCGGTCAAAATTAACCATTGACCGTTGACCGTTGACCAGAGTTGACCAGTGTTGACTTGATAGGGGTAGTCAACCTTAGTGGTAAAAGTCTTAATTAGAGATGTATGATGTTATAGGAGGATTATAGCTCGGAGGATCAAGCACGAGTGATTTCCAGGATTCGCGGGTTATCGAGATATACAACGTAAGTCTTCTTACTATACTTTACCTTGAGTAGGTAACCAGGGTTATGTGACAGAGTATGTGTATGTTATGTGTACGTTATGTGTTGTACTGCATGATGTCTATGTGATTTATGTTGTGCATGTTTATAGAGTTGGAACCGTAAGGTTCCCAGAGTTAGAACCAGTGGGTTCACAGAGTAGGGTCTACGGACCCACAGAGTTATAGCCTCGAGTGGCTAATATGTGTTATGTGTGGTATTTTGGGGAACTCACTAAGCTTTGTGCTTACAGTGTTAGTGTTATTGTTTCAGGTACTAGTGATGACCGTGGGAAGGCGTCGGCTTGATCTGTACACACGCAAGGGATTTTTATGTGATATGATCTTGGGATTTTATATGATGTGAATTGAAGATTTAAACTTGATGTTTTATGAAAATTTAATGAAAAATGTTTTTATATTTTGCGAAAAATTATTTTGAAATTCACGGTGTTACAAGTTGGTATCAGAGCCTTGGTTTGAGGGATTCGAGTACACCTTCGGGCGTATTTGAACTCAAACTGAGGATTTGAGAAGTATTTTCTAAAAGAGTAAAAGATTTTGAAAAGAAACGCAGAGCAGAGTTGTGTGTACGATCAGTCCGCGCCCGAACGGTGATTTCCCAAAAATACCCTCATGTTATGTGCTATTGATATTGATATGATGTATTCGCATGCTAGAGTAGGCTAAGTATTCCTATTAGGACTAGAGTGGCCTGATTGTGATGCCTTAGCCTAGGGAGTGGTGATCTGCTATGAGATGCTTGAGAGTGAGTAGGTACCAGCGAGAGGCTTATGAGGGATCTATTAGAGAATAGCCTTTGCATGATAGAGTACATGGAATTTGGGATCCGAAGAGGAGGACTTGGGGTGTATTTTGATACGGTGCGGACAGTAGTATTGGGCCCGTACTACTGAAAGCACCAGAGCAGTGTACAGCCCAAGTAAGAATCTTTGGAGTACCAAGGATCAAGGAGGAATGAGTTGTCGAGTGTGAGTATGCTCGAAGGGGTTCTAATTTTTCGTATGTTGTATTTCAGAGGTAGATCATGGTGAGGACACGTTTGATGCCTGAGAGCAGTGATACCAGTGATGAGGAGATCCGCCGGATCATCCACGAGGAGGTGGCTGCGGCCATCAGGGCTGAGATACCAGAGATGTTCGGGTCTATTAAGACCACGCTGATTGAGACCTTTGATGAGCGTTATGCCGCTCTTTCTGAGGCTGCTGTTGTAGCGGCCACCGCAGCTATTGCTGCCGCGAGGCCGCAAGGTGGTGATGTGTTGCTATTCCGGGAGTTCAACAACACAAAACCACCAGAGTTTGATGGGACCCAGGACCCGGTGGTAGCTATGAGGTGGATTTCTGATATAGAGGGGTGTTTCTTCACTTTCTCATCTCCTGAGCATTTGAAGGTTCGGTTCGTGCTAAACCAGCTTCGCTTGGGAGTGCAGGACTGGTGGAAGTTTGTGACAGCGCATTTTACGCCTACTAAGCTTGCGGCAGTGACCTGGGAGAGGTTCACTGCCATGTTCCGAGATGAGTACGTTCCCCAGGTGGAGAGGGAGCGTTTGGCACAGGAGTTTCTGACCCTCAAGCAGGGTACTGAGTCAGTTACAGCGATCACCAGGATGTTCCATGAGAGGGCGATGTTCTGCCCTGAGCACGTGTCCACTGAGCAGGCACGTATGAGCCGGTATTTGAGTATTTTGAGGCGAGACATTCAGGAGTTCGCGGCGAACTCCTCGTACCGGACATTTGCTGAGCTTCAGGAAAATGCCCGGAAGAGGGAGATTGAGCTGGAGACTCAGGCCAAGGAGGAGGCGGAGTCTCAGGGGAGGGATCGGCGACCGGTACAGTCTTAGCCGGCAGCCAAGCGGGCCAAGCCCGCTGATCCCAAACCAGGGAGCCAGAAGGGCCGCACTTGTGGGAAGTGTGGCAAGGGTCACGATGGAGTCTGCAGAGCAGGATCTTCCTACAAATGTGGCAAGGAGGGGCATATGGCCAAGGATTGCCCCAAGGGGTTTGCAGTGTGCTTCCACTGCAATCAGACCGGACACCGGAAGGCAGAGTGTCCGCAGTTGCGAGGGTCATCTCAGGGAGCACCTCAGGGATCTGCCCCTGCCGCCATCAGAGCTACAGAGAGTCGGCCAGTGAAGGCCGAGGCACTGAGGGCACGAGGGAGAGCCTTTCAGCTGACCGCGGAGGAGGTTCGTGCAGCGCCCGATGTCGTGGCTGGTACTTTTCTTGTGAATTTTGTACCTGCCTTGGTGTTATTTGACTCGGGTGCGAGTCAGTCTTTTGTATCTTTGGCTTTTAGTCAGCATATCAGTGTTATTCGTGAGGCGTTGAGTCAGCCTCTGAGAGTTTCCATAGCTGATGAGAGGGTGATATATGCCACGGAGGTTCTCCGAGGTTGCGTAGTCGAGATTTTCGGTGTTGAGTTCCCAATTAATCTGGTTCCTATTGCGATGGGTGATGTATGTGTCATTGTGGGCATGGATTGGTTGAGCAGATTCAGTGCGGTTATCGACTGTGAGCGACAGCTGGTGACCATACGAGACCCTAGTGGGGGAGTTCTTTCGGTGTACAGCGAGGGTACACGTTCAGGATCAGCGTTTTGTTCGGCCGCTAGAGCGAGGCAGTGTCTACAGCAGGGCTGTAAGGGTTTTGTGTCGTATGTGATGGATACGCGGGTGGATTCCGAGAGGCCGAGTTCAGTTGAGGAGGTTTCGGTGGTGCGTGAGTTCCCAGATGTGTTTCCCAAGGAGTTGTCGGGTGTGCCTCCTGTGAGGCAAGTGGAGTTCAGTATCGATTTGGTTCCGGGGGCCGCGCCTATCGCCAAGGTGCCTTATCGCCTTGCACCTCTAGAGATGCAAGACTTATCCTCGCAGCTTCAGGAGCTGCTGGGGAAGGGGTTTATTCGACCGAGCAGCTCGCCGTGGTGAGCGCCTATCCTGTTCGTCAAAAAGAAGGATGGTTCACACCGGATGTGTATTGATTACCGGGAGTTGAACAAGCTGACGACCAAGAACCATTACCCGTTGCCGAGGATCGACGATTTGTTCGATCAGTTGCAGGGAGCATCTTGGTTTTCCAAGATCGATTTGAGGTCTGGATATCATCACGTGAGGGTGTGGGATGAGGACGTCCAGAAGACAGCGTTTAGGACGCGTTATGGGCATTCTGAGTTTGTGGTGATGCCTTTCTGGCTCACCAATGCCCCGGCAGTGTTCATGGATCTCATGAACCGAGTGTGTAGGCCGATGCTGGATCGGTCGGTGATTCTATTTATCGATGACACTCTGGTATATTCGAGATCTAGAGAGCAGCATGAGGAGCATTTAAGAGAGGTTCTCGGAGTTCTGAGATCGGAGAGGCTTTATGCCAAATTCTCCAAGTGTGATTTCTGGTTGCGGGAGGTCCAGTTCTTAGGACATCTCGTTAACCAGGAAGGGATATTGGTCGATCCGGCCAAGGTTGAGGCGGTGATGAGTTGGGAGGTGCCGAAGTCACCGTCCGAGATCAGGAGTTTCCTAGGGTTGGCAGGGTATTATCGAAGGTTTATTAAGGATTTCTCCAAGATCGCAGTGCCACTCACCAGATTGACCCGGAAAGGCGTTGCTTTTTCATGGGGACCCGAGCAGCAGGCCTCCTTTGAGACACTTCGCCAGAGGTTGTGCGAAGCCCCGGTGTTAGCTCTCCCGGAAGGGATGGAGGACTTTGTGGTATACTGTGATGCATCGATTTTGGGATTGGGAGTGGTGCTGATGCAGAGGGGGCATGTGATAGCGTATGCATCGAGGCAGCTGAAGCCTCATGAGACGAGATATCCCACCCATGATCTAGAGTTGGGGGCAGTGGTGTTCGCCCTCAAGATTTGGCGTCACTACTTGTATGGGGTTCGGTGTACGATATACACAGACCATAAGAGTTTGAAGTATTCGATGGATCAGCCCAACCCAAATATGTGTCAGAGAAGGTGGTTGGATGTGGTCAAGGATTATGATTGTGAGATCATGTACCACCCAGGCAAGGCTAATGTGGTAGCCGATGCATTGAGCCGCAGGGCGGAGAGCACCCCGCTGCGCGAAGATATGTTTGAGATTGACCGTGATAGCTCCAGTATTGGACGCCATTCGTGGGGCACTGGCCGAGGCTGTGCGACCTGAGATGCAGAAGAGGGAACGGGTTGTTGGTTTGGTTTCAGAGTTCGTTACCGATGGTCGGGGGCTTATGACATTTTAGGGGCGTATCTGGGTGCCGTTTGTGGGAGGAATGCGTACCATTTTGATGGAGGAGGCTCATCGGTCAAAATTTTCGATCCATCCGGGGGCCACTAAGATGTATTTGGATCTGAGAAAGGAGTACTGGTGGTCCTGTATGAAGAGGGATGTCGCATGGTTTGTTGAGAGGTGCTTGACCTGCCGGAGGGTTAAGGCCGAGCACCATAGGCCGCATGGTAAGTTGCAGCCATTAGAGGTTCCCGAATGGAAGTGGGAACAGATCACTATGGATTTCATCACCAAATTGCCAAAGACTGCCAGAGGAGTTGATGCAATTTGGGTGATTGTGGACAGATTGACGAAGAGCGCTTACTTCCTTGCTATCAGCGAGAGTTCTTCAGCAGAGAAATTGGCAGAGGTGTATGTGCGGGAAGTGGTATCTCGGCATGGGGTGCCGATCTCGATTGTTTCAGACCGTCATGTGCGTTTCACTTCCAGATTCTGGAAGAAGTTTCATGAGGAGTTGGGTACTAGACTGCATTTTAGTACCGCATATCATCCCCAGACAGACGGTCAGAGTGAGCGGACGATTCAGACGCTCGAGGACATGCTCCGAGCATGTGTGTTGGAGTTTGGGGGTAGTTGGGATGCATATTTGCCCTTGGCAGAGTTTTCCTACAACAACAGCCATCATTCGAGCATTGGTATGCCACCCTTTGAGCTGTTGTATGGGAGGAGGTGTCGGACCCCCATTTGTTGGGGAGAGGTTGGTCAGCGGGTGATGGGCAGTACAGAGATCGTGCTTTAGACGACAGAGCAGATTCAGTAGGTCAGACAGAGGTTGTTGACCGCTCAGAGCCGACAGAAGAGTAATGCAGACAGACGCAGGTCTGAGCTTGAGTTTCAGGTCGGCGACCTTGTACTCCTGAAGGTCTCTCCTTGAAAAGGAGTGATTCGATTCAAGAAGAGGGGCAAGTTGGGACCCCGATATATTGGTCTTTTCCGAGTGATCACGCGGGTAGGCCGGGTAGCCTATCGTTTGGATTTGCCAGCAGAGTTGGGGCAGATTCACGACACTTTTCATGTGTCGCAGCTGAGGAAGTGTATAGCCGATGAGTCGGCAATGGTTCCATTAGAGGATATTCAGGTGGATGCGAGCCTGAATTATACCGAGAGACCAGTGGCCATCAGAGACCGGAAAATCAAGGTTTTGAGAAACAAGGAGGTACCCCTGGTGTTGGTTCAGTGGAAGCATCGGAGGGGATCGGAGATCACCTGGAAGCCGGAGCGTGAGATGCGTGAGCAGCATCCGGAGCTATTTGTAGAGCGAGACTTCGAGGGCGAAGTCTAGTTCTAGTGGAGGAGAATTGTAACAGCCCAGATTCCCAGGTATTATTTATTTATTTATCTATTTATTTTTGATGATTTCTGAGGAGACTCGGCGAGTTGGATCCTAGACTCGCCGAGTATGATCGCGGATTTGGACGTGGGTTCGCGCCCGGACTCCGCGAGTCCAAGGAATGGACTCAGCGAGTCCGCGATATTTAATGAAACCCTAATTTCTCGGGTTTGGAGCCTATTTAAAGGGCCTTATGGCCGTCATTTGTGCTCACCAATCCCTTGAGAGAAACCCTAGTGAGCTTGAGCGTTTGGAGTAAGTCACGGAGCGATTATTGACCTTGGAGGTGTTATCTAGCAAGGGAAAGGAAGCAATAGCCAAGGGGGAAACAAGAGGAGCCACTTCCTGAAGATTTGAGGTCCAAAACATCACGTTTGAGGTACTATTTTCGAGCCATTCTCTGTTATGTTGATGTTCATGTTGATTTAGGGCTTATTGAGCCCTTTTGTGGCTAGATCTAGTTCTTCCTCGGTCCCTTAAGCGAGTTAGGTTCTAGATCTGGACCCTTGGAGGTCCAGAGTGTCCCTTTGTCTAAGCTTTTTATGAATCCATGGGGGTTTTGGATTGGGGTCTTTGTGCTTGAGGTCAAAACACCATTTATTAGGCATGGGGTGTGTTATGAGCACCAAGACATGAACTTTACGTGATGAATGTGCTTGGGAGGGCCAGATCTATGAGTTGTTGGAGCGGATCTGACCTTAGAAGTGAGATTGAGTTGGTGCATGGCATGGACTCGTCGAGTCCGAAGAACAGACTCGCGCGAGTAGCATGAAGTTTGTCCTTGACCACTCAGCGAGTGGTCTTGCCGAGTTAAGGGTCGACTTAGTGAGTCAGGGAGAGTTAGAGAGGGTTGACAGATGGACTGAGTCGAGCTGGGACTCGCCGAGTTGTTCTTGAGACTCGGCGAGTTGAGTCGTGGTGGCCCCGCGATTCGTGTCAGGTGGAACTCATCGAGTCAGGGGATTACTCGACGTGTCAAAAGTGAATCCTAAAAGAGTTGGTGAATACGTATAGACTCACTGAGTCGCCCTAGTGCACTCGCCAAGTCCGGTCAAAATTGACCGTTGACCGTTGACCGTTGACCAGAGTTGACTAGTGTTGACTTGATAGGGGTAGTCAACCTTAGTGGTAAAAGTGTTAATTAGAGATGTATGATGTTATAGGAGGATTATAGCTCGGAGGATCGAGCACGAGTGATTTCCAGGATTCGCGGGTTATCGAGATATACGAGGTGAGTCTTCTCACTATACTTTACCTTGAGTAGGTAACCAGGGTTATGTGACAGAGTATGTGTATGTTATGTGTACGTTATGTGTTGTACTGCATGATGTCTATGTGATTTATGTTGTGCATGTTTATAGAGTTGGAACCGTAAGGTTCCCAGAGTTAGAACCAGTGGGTTCACAGAGTAGGGTCTACGGACCCACAGAGTTATAGCCTCGAGTGGCTAATATGTGTTATGTGTGGTATTTTGGGGAACTCACTAAGCTTTGTGCTTACAGTGTTAGTGTTATTGTTTCAGGTACTAGTGATGACCGTGGGAAGGCGTCGACTTAATCTGTACACACGCAAGGGATTTTTATATGATATGATCTTGGGATTTTGTATGATGTGAATTGAAGATTTAAACTTGATGTTTTATGAAAATTTAATGAAAAATGTTTTTATATTTTGCGAAAAATTATTTTGAAATTCACGGTGTTACATTCTCATAGGTTACAAAATGAAGAGTCTTGTTCTTACTAAATGGTTTTATGACCCCATAACTTTTCCTCAAGTTGTGGAGGTTCAAGAGTCTCTTCATTAAATAAAATATGTGTAACCTTAATTAACTCATAAAACTTCCATAAGTTATGAATTATAAAGAGTCACTTTCTTAATTAGTTTAAAGTCTTCCATAACTTGTCCTCAAGTTATGGAACTTGAAGAGTTTTTTAATTAAAACTATTTTAAACACATAAGTTATGGAATAGAAAAGTTTTGAAAGTTACAAAACTTGCCCTCAAGTTTTGGAATTTGAAAAGTTTTCTCTTATGAATACTTTAATTCCAACTTTAGCCCTTAGAATTTTAAAAAGTTAAAAATTCAACCCTTATACTTCATAATATTATAAGTTAATAATATATATATATATATATATATATATATATATATATATATATATATATATATGTATAAGAGCAAGTTAGTCTTACCGTTAGTAGGCCTCATTCACGAAGCCGGTCTATAAGGGGGGTATAAGGTTACTGCCTATAAAATGGCAGTTTAATGGGTGTCTACTCTCACCCACCACTACCTTGACCGGTGGAGTGTCGTTAGCCGAACGGGTAGGACAAGGACTATAATTCTCCCTTCGTTAAAAGTATTAATGATAAATACTAAGTAACTAAACCTTTTATAAATACCCAATCTTAGTTACTTAGGAAAATGTGAATAAGGTGCTAATCCATGTAATTACACTTTGCACATTGTTTAAGTCGGTTAGTGGAGCGTGTGTGGTTAACCGGCACAGTAACTCGTATTTAACAAGGTAGGCAAAGGGTAACTTAATGTTTATCATAGTATCGATGGAGCGTGTGTGGTTAATCGGCACATCAATTGAGGGGTAAACACTTAAGGGTACCAAGTAATTTGCATGGTTAGTTCACACCTTGTTTTGTTATCCTCGGCATCCCAGTCACAAAACCTGAAGGGCACACTCGAGATTGAAACATGCCATTGAACAGTTCAATGATTCTCAAAGATCTAGGAGTTTCAAAACCAATTAAAACCTTATAATTTATTTCATTTTTCATGGTAGAAATTGGTGAATTGTCATTCACCTACCTTCAAATATTCTATAGCTTGGATTACGGCATCCCTCTTCTAAGTTATAAAATAGTTTGTTGGGTCCTAGCCTTAATATTTCATATTGGATGTTATATTAAGGAATTTAAATCAAGTATCTTGAATATCTCCCAAAAGATATCTATTTCAGACATCTATGATATTCCCAAATATCTTGGAACTTCACTTCCTCCACATCCTCCAATTATTCTCCCTAACCCACATGTTCAAGGTCACTCAAGCCCTATTGGCAAGGCAAGGTCTAGGTGTGATCACATCTTGGAGATGAAGTCACATACTGACAAGCCGGGAGAGTTGGGTGTCAAAGTCTTAAGAAAGTTAGTGGTTCAATCACTTTCTAAGTCACATAGTGAGTTCCTTTGGGACTCCTATGAAATACACTATGACAAGACCCTTAATGATCTTATCTATTTGCTAGGTGCAACTAAATCAGAAATGATTTAGTGTACTAGTAAAGCAAATTTGATTAGGAGATCAACTTCCCAAAAACTTTATGGACAGCGACAATAGTGACAAAGAAAATCCAGAAATGCATTCTCTTCCCAATGGAAAGGCATTGGCCATAGTCAACTTGGTTGACCAAATGGTAAAGAGAAAGGCTAAGTATGAGATAGTCCCATGTACTATATTACCTTAGGGTCCATATGTTTATATTGCCAAAGGAAGGGGCTTTGGTTACGAAGCTGCCAAACTTACCTAAGGATGGTAAAGTCAATAAGTTTGACTTTATTTTAGGTAAACTCCATTGTCTAACTCTATTAAGTTCCTAGTTGGAGATTCTTATTACATGATGTGTATGGGTCACATGTTGATGTTTTAAGAATCAAAGAAAAGTAAAGAAACATAAAGGAAGTATATGCTGATTCTGATCGCGAAGATGGATTTCAATCGCATGGTTCGGTGATTAGAATTTTGAGCAGGTTCTTAAGAGTTATGATAGATTGCTTGGGAGTAGATGACAACAAGTTTTCATATACATTTGCATTGTAAGGATTGGCTTTTCCGCAAAGTTTTAAAATAAAAGAAAAAGTTTTTAATTTTATTTATTTTAAAAATATATCCTCACAATGGCATTTGGGAAAAAATGGAAAAAAAAAGATGTTACTTATATGATTCCATTGATAGCAATATTGGAAATATGAATTTGATTCTTTCATTTGTGGTAGTGTCTAAATTTACCAAATAAGGAAATATTCTCATCACCCAAGTTTCAGTTGGATAGAAACTTGGAATCATGCAAGTTGTATAGTATGATGAATGAGAACTTTCGAGCATTGGAAAATTAAGACTAACTGCTTGTTCACATGGATGTGTGAGTCAAGAAAAGGACTAAGGGATCAAGTACACTTTCTTGTGCACTTGTCAAAGTCCACCACAAAAGATGGATAAGACTATTCATCATGATTTACTAAGGTGTAGTAAATATGATTATACTTACAAGCTTAAGTATAATTCTGAAGCGTTGGAAAATTTTCAATGTATGACAGAACGAATAATAAGAATCAAATTTGGCAGAAGGATAAAAGTTTCTCAAATCTGAAAACATGGGAGAGTACTTTAGTATCATGTTTTAAGATCATCTTAATGATTTTGAGACCTTATCACAATTCATCCTCTAAGTACATTCTGATAGTTAAGAAGAGGAGTTATGAATTGTTGAAGTGGTTAAATCAAGAAGATGATTCATACTTCATTCCAAAACAATTCATAGAGTTATACTATATGATTGTAACTTGAGTGACATGTCTTAAAGAAGGTTTAAAACACTTGTCAAATGTAAGAGTAAAAGTTTTCTACTCTTGTACAGTAAGTTGTGATGTTTTGGATAAAACAAAGACATACTAAGGCTAATTGTGTTAAGTGTCTGTCTTGATTAGAATCCACACTATCTCTTGAATATTTGGCAAGAAAGTCTTATAGGTCAAGGAGACAGTGGGAGTCTAAAAGATCCTGAGAGGGTTTCAAGAAGTAATCAAGAATAAAACCTGTATTTCATCGCTAGCACACAACTAAAGGTTTATAACCTATCATGTTGACATTTCTATGCCCATTCCAGTTAAGTTGGCTATACATTTGAGTTCTACACGTTCTCAATTGTTTGGATAGCTACTTGGAAGCAATGGCAGGCCCTTGAGCTGCCAGGTGGCAAGAAGTTAAGATTGCGCAAGTTCAATCCATATGAGTTAGGATTTGTCACTAACCTAGTCTTGTGATTATGGTTTTGACAAATTCACATGGATAGGAACACTTAAACCATGAAATCTAAGTGTCATAAGGTTTCTCTATGAATGAAAATGATGGTAAGGAAACTCTTTCACTAAGTAGATTTTGGGTAGATACCAATTATGGAAATGGCGAAAAGTCTAAACAATTAAGACTAAGATTACGGCATCCCTTTTCATAGTTCTAAAATTGCTTAGACACACCTATGAGCTATCTAAGAGAGGTGTATGATTTTGATAAAGTATTATCAAGGAAATCTAGTATCAAAAATCTGAACTTTGGTAAGAAAGTCAATAAAGTATTGCCTTCTAGAAGTCCAGTTGATTTCTGGGTACATGTCAAAGCTAGTGGGAGCATAAGTGTTATGCTATTAATCATCATGTTAGTGGGAGCATGATAATGATGATAAAGGTTGCAAGTTAGTAATGTTAATTATAGAAAACAAAAGGTCTCAATTGGTACAAAGGTGTTTTGCTATAATTAAGGGAGAGGAAATTATACTTCATCTTAAATCTAAAAGCATAGATTGAGGTCTTAATCGTATTTAGTCAAGAATATATATGAATTTCATGTTGGAATGGCTCAACATATGGAAATTCTATATATGGGTTCATTATTTGCGTTATAAAAATTCGATTATGATTACGACATCCCTTTTCATAATCTGAATTATGAGAACTTGGCAAATACAAATGGAAATATTATAGCAAAAGACTGGTTTAGTCTTTATGTGAGACATCATGAATCGTGTCCCATATGCTTCGGATATAGGATCGATTACATGTACTATATTCATCCTTTCTAAAATTTTCCAAATGCCTGGGGAATTAAGAAGGGAAAAGGTCTAGAATTGGATATGACTAAAATAATTAAGCAATTGTTGAGGACAATCTAAGGTTTACCAAAGATTAGTTGCTCAAGGACAGTTGGAAGTATATTGTTAATATTGGAAGGACCATATTGACATAGTCTGAAAAGAGGCAACTCTTGTTCAGAAGTGATAATCAAAACGGAATATGGAAATGCTTCAAAGTTAGAAAGTATTTAATATGTATGATTAGCAAACTTAATGCAAGAAGGATGTTCCCAAGGAGTTGATCTCCTTTGGAATACTCTGTAATGATTGTTGACAAGTCTTTGTGAATTTGTGCATAATCATTACAAGAGGATCAATGCATATAAGTTTAGAATCTAACAAATTTTAGTAAATGGCATGAATTTGGAATTCTTGCATTTGCAGTAAGGAATTAGGACTGTGAAATGAGAATCATTAGAGTTATGTTCAATCGATCGAGTTCACAAAGTAAGGATCCTACACAAACATAGAGTGCATACCTGGTGTATGGCAAAGCTATTGTTTAAGAAAAACATAGTGTACATGCTTGGAGCATGGGACAACTAGTGTTTTTAATTCAAGTATAAAGTTGATAAAACCGAAACAATGAATAATGAGTAATCAGTATGGTGATAAATAAAAGTGTTTATTTATATTCATAGAGTTTGATACCATATTTGATTCATTTATTCTTGTGTTTCACTTTGCATGTTTTGACTTCCATCATAACTATGTTATTCTTCCGGAATGACTAAGTTATTCAAACCATCCACAGTTGGTCATATGTTGGAAGTAGATATGAATCAAGACTGTCATGGGTTGGCTGGTAGAGGTCCAAGTTAGTGGACAAAGGGCTACAACACTCATGAGTGCTCATAAGTTTTGAGTATTGGATTCAACCCACGCTCATTGGAATCACTTCATGGATTTTATCACGAGTGATCATGAGACGATAATATCTTATATTCTTCAAACCTAGAGATATGAGTTGTTACTATGAGTTCATAGTACATTGATTGCATGAAAATGCATTGGTAACTCGATGTTATAAAATGTGCGTTTGTGTATGATTCAACAAGTAGCAGAACAAGCCATATGAGTCGAAGTTTATCCATTCCTTTTACCTTCGGGATAAAAGCGATATATGTGGGCCCCTCGATGATTTAATGATGACACATGTGAGTGCTTGGCCAAGCCAGGATTGATTTGATTTGTTCAATCGGTCAGTCGTCATGAATCGGAAATCGGGAAACAACAAATGGACAAAGAGAATGATTATAATCCATGTCTCAGTCCATATGATATCTAGAATGGAGGAATATATGATCCCTTATCTAATGGACAAGTTTGTTGACAAAGATCAGAGTTCGACAACGGTTTTAAGAGCTACGATTGTCAGTTAGGTTTTGAAGTCATACACAATAATAGTTTTAGACTTATCCAAGTGGGAGACTGTTGGATTAATGTCTAAGTCCATAACTATTTTTGGTATGTACTTGACCAGACCTGGCATGGTCCATTTGGGTTGCACTTTACCGACACAATTTATATGGATAATTTTTTGAGAATAGTATATTTATGATTAATATTAATATATTATAAGTTCTAATATATTAATATGGAATCATATTATTTAATTAGTATTGATCAAGAATTAATTTATAATTAATTCAGTGGTCAAAAAGGAATCTAATTAAATATGGACTCTTATATATATATATATATATATATATATATATATATATATATATATATATATATGTGTGTGTGTGTGTGTAGTGGGCCAACTTCATTTAGGTTGGGCTAAGTCTGCATGGATAGTCCATGGAGCTTTAACCCTTGGATCCTAGGAAATGAAAGGTCACGGGTATTAGGGTTTAACCCTAATCCACAACACTATGTAAATATGTCCTTGGTTGGTGAAATTGGCACTAGTGTGGTTACACTAAGAAGGGCTAGCCGATTTCACTAGAGAGAGCCAAGTATCCATATTCTCTAAAGTCTTCCAAGGTGTTTTGGTGATTTGTGATTCCACTTGAGGCTTCCACACATTGGGGCTAAGCTCTTAAATCTTGAAGACATCAAGCTACATCAAAAGTGTGACAACCCGAAATTTCCATTATGAACGAACCAATTGAAGCCAATAGAAGTAGAACAGTTACAGTGAAAACTCAGATTTCGAGTATAAGTCTGGCAGTTTTCAGGATTTTACACTTAACGAGATATTAGGAGAGTGGATGCACCAGAGTTTTGTGCAACACTGTTATTCCAATACTCTAGGACATTAGAGTTCGTTCCAAGAATAAAAATATTTTCTGCCAAAAATATCTCAGGACTATAAATAGAATTCTGAATCAAATTGGTTCATTGGTTGAATTCCATTTAGAGAAAAGTCAAAATTCTCTCTCACGGATCTTCGGGTTTTTATCCCAAATTGTGAGTACTTTGATCTACTTATGTTATATAGCTTAGATTGTGTTTAGAAACATCAATTTCATAACAAAACAATTAGATTCAGGAGTTTACCGCCCAAGAACGTTCTTGGGGAGTAAACTCCAATAAGTGGCTTAAATGCTACTTAGTGCTTTCCCCGTGAATTGTAACAACCTTAGACTTGTATGCTAGTGTGTATATGACTAGAAAACATCAAAATAGGATTAAAACCCCAAGATTTGGGAGTTTACCGCCCAAGAACACTTGGGGAGTAAACTCCATTTTAAGGTCCTAAAGGGTTCCAATGACCCTCAAAGCTTTAGAACTCGAACTAGAACCCACCATTGCATGTTTAGGACACCAAAAACAATTAAAATCAATGATGAAAAGTGAGTTCACGGCCAAGGGTGTCCTTGGGCCGTGAACTCCATGTTTAAGTGCCAAAATGCCCTTAAAACCTTCCTTAAGCCAAGAGACTAATTTGGGCATGTACCTAAATGAGTTTTGGACTAGCTAACACACTTAGAACACCAAGAGTAAGGGAGTTTACGGCCCAAAAGGTTCTAGGGCCGTGAACTCCATTAAATGGTGCCAAATGGTGCCATAAACTCTTCTAAAGCCAAGTACAAAAGCGTAGTTTAGTTTGTAGTTAATTTAGAGACTTGAAAACACCATAAACACCCTCCAAAGGGATTTTACGGCCGTAAACTCCAAGGGAATATGGTCCCTGGGCCGTAAACTCCTCAAAGGAGTTAATAGGAAGCCCAAACACTTGTTTAAGCCTTCAAACAATTCACCACTAGAGTTGTAATAATTCTAAGCTTCATTTAGAGACTTGGTTGAGAGTTTACGGCCATGAGTTTACTCCCTTGGGCCGTAAAATCCAAAACATATGGCCATTAGACCATAAACACCCATTAGGGGCATTGCACTCCTTTGTTGCAACCCATTAGTGTTTTCCTCGCGTTTAAATATTTATACTCGTATAATTAGTGTTTTAATCACTAATTATTTATATACATATGCCTTCATATGTAATTAGGATCATTGTGTGTGTCAAAAGTCTTCACTTGACACCAAGCACTTGTCCGATCCTTCCTTACGATAACAATCCGTTCAATTCCAGTCACATACTGCAGGTGAGTTCATACCCCTTAACTAATGTTTTAAACTATTTTTAAATGTTTTATGGGGGGGAGAATCATGCTAGTTATTATATCAATCACATGTGATTAATAAGTAGAATTACGCTAGTTATTATATCAATATCATGTGATTAATATACAACATTCAAATGATTTGGCTACTCATTAGCCATTTTACCAAACAGTTTCACATTACAGCTAGCACACGTGGAACATTACAGAACATTACTATACTATTACATGATCACACTTACATAAGTACAATTACATGATCACACTTACATGAGTACGCTTACATATACATAGGACAGACGTCACTAGGTGCTATAGCATGGAACGAGTTCAGGATCTAATTATACCGATGAATCACAACGCAATTGTGATCGTTATTGTCAGACCCCGAAAACCGAAGGCAGAAACATTTCCGGGGTTGACTCCACATTGAGTATCAAATCCAATGTACATACTAAGTAAAGTAGAACAACCATTACATTACATATAAAAGTTTTACAATTTTTTTCAAAAGTAAAGTTGTATAGTTGTGTTACATAATATATATATATATATATATATATATATATAAACAAAATGAAACGGGTCTTTTGAGTACTCCGACTTCGAGCAAAAAGGATCTTCAGTACCTGTTCTAACGTTGACTTGAGAACACAAGCGGTTTGAAAATCAGCATAACGTTGGTGAGTTCATAAGTAGTTTTTGTTTTGGAAAATGTTCATGTTTCCTTTCTGTTTCTGAAAATGTAACACACGCCAAGAAAATCCCACATTTTCTTCAAAGTAGACTGTTGTTTCACAATTACAAAGTATAGTAGGTTTGTACACTGAAAACACATTTACTCATGTGAAAAATGTATGGTTTGATTACCCGGTTTGTTAAACTATTCTGTTTGAGTTCCAATGTATTCCCAGGAAAGTCCCATACTTTCCTGATTGTGAGTTATCAATTGCAAAAGATGTAATGTTATCTGTTTTGTTACACTTTTCTAGTTATGTATATGTTCCCCAGGAAGGCCCCATGCTTTCCTGAATGTTGGTTTTTATTGTAAGGATGTATTCTGTTAGACCTGGTTATGTACAAGGTTTCCCAGGAAAGTCCCATACTTTCCTGAATGTTGGTTATCAATGTAAAAGATGTATTCCGAAACCTAGTTATCTTGTGAAGTGTATAAAGCTGTTTATTATTACTATAAGTAAATCTCTGTTATCCTAATTGCGAGTTCCATAACCATACTATAGACTGAACCTGTGGCAATAAGTAGTCCACATCCTTATGACTTTCGTCACCCTTGAACCATTTCGGTTCGACTGTAGCTAGCAGCCAGGTGTGGGGTAGTTTGCCCCGTATAGATCTATACACTCAAGTCACGCTCTCTAAATCCCATAGATTCTGGTTACGGGTGTAGTCCTCCACTCGCGTATCTCTGTGGAGTGTTCGCCGTGGACGTGTCTCCAATCATACAAGAATAACAAATTTACTAGTAATAATATTATAATCCTCCACTCGCATATCTCTGTGGAGTGTTACCGAGGACAAGACAGTGTACAAATTTCATGTTCATATATGAGCTTTTAACTGATAAAATGTGGAAAACATTTGTGAAATATATAAAACATAACAGTTATAAAACCCATTTCACAAATAAATGTTTATGTGTTCTGCATGCTCGAATGGTTACAAGTTGTATCAATTTGTATTAAAAGCATATAAAATGTGAAACACACACACGAAAACAAGTTTTTGAGTACAAGAAACCCTTGTACTTTGCTTGTGTTCCCCCCTGAAAACAGTGAAAAACAGTGAAAAAGGGTAGGGGTATGAACTCACCAGACTCGGAAATGCGACGGTTTCGAATATTGGACGTTGGTTTGAGGCTTGATTACTCGCGATGTCCCAATGTAAAATGAGATAATGCCCATATATATCTAATTAGATTTACAATTACTAATTATATGGAACATTACACTCCAACGAGGTTAAACACCTCAAACGAGCGTTTGGAGTGACCCGGGTGACATCTTTGGACGTGTAATGACACTAGGGACTTGGGATTTGAGTTTACTCCCCAAGAGTAAACATATTAGGGAGTTTACGGCCACAAAACACACACATACATGAGTTTACGGCCGTAAACTCATGTTGGTGTGATTTTGAGGGTTTAATGGCTTGTTTGGACTTGGGGATTGTTGGAATGACTTACTAAAATGCCTTGGAATGGTTTGAATGGATTAATACCATTTAAAAGGGAGTTCACGGCTGTAAACTTGGAATTTATGGCCGTAAACTCTCCTAGGGTCAAGAAAAATTGATTTGAGGCACAAGGAGCAATCACATGTGATTCTAATTAATTTTCCAAGGCTTTGTATCACTTTTGGACATCAAATAACATCAAATTAGGAGTTTACGGCCCAGACATATGTTCTCTAGCCGTAAACTCTCCTATGTTCATGAATAATTAATTTTTGACACTTAAAACAATCACATGTGATTTCTAGAAATTTTTCCAAGCCTTTGGGTGAATTAAGGGCATCATTTGGCATGGTTTCATGAGTTTACGGCCAAAGGGTATGTGCCTAGGCCATAAACTCCTATATGTGGTATTTTCATGTGTTATAAACCCCCAAACTATTTTTAGATGGATCTAGGATTTTCCATTAGGCTATTTGTTAAGTTACAAGGCATTTAGACATGACTTAAGGTGTTTAATCCCCATTTTTGAGGAGTTTACGGCCCAAGAACAAGCCTTGGTCATAAACTCTCTTTTGTCCTTCAAAATTCATGTTTTAAGTGTTTCAAGTCCCAATTTGTAAGCCTCAAAGTCGTATCTAAGTCCCAACAATGATTTGGAAGGGTTAATTGGCTTAAAAACCCCATTATTAAGTGTTTACGGCCCAAGATTGATCCTTGGCCGTAAACACATGTTCTAGGTCCTAAAATTCCATTTAAACATCAATTTGAAAGCTAAAGAGGTTAGATAACAAGTTAGGGATGTTACCTCTTTGATTTGGAGCCTTAAATCTTTGTTTTTGGACCTTTGATTATGGATGAGGAGAGGTTGGAAGTGTTTATGGAAGAATGGCCAAAAGCTTCAAATGAAAGCTTTGAATCATTTATATAGTGTTCGGGAATTGGACACGGCGGAATTCTACTCGATACCGGCGTTAGGCGGGGCTTTTGGTCGCACCCGACCAAGTTGCCGTAACCCGATATGGTCGATTCTAGAATTATTCCGATGACTATTATGGGGTGTTAGAATGATTTCAAATGGCATTAAGACACCCATTAAGTCATTTTAGGTTAATACAAGTTAATGACTTAATTAATTGACAAAATCGGAAATGGATTTGGAAACGGCGTTTGGTTGATCGAATTGGATTACAATTTGAGTTACAAGAAGTGATATGAAATTTCAGGTTGTTACATTATCCCCCCCCCCCCCCCGTTAGAGGGAATTTCGTCCTGAAATTCAAGACAAGATATAAGACAAAATACAAATTATGGATCTGGGAAGAGTTGCGAATATTTCTGTTTCATCGAGTCTTCCCGCTCCCAAGTGAACTCCAGTCCCCGCTTGGCATTCCAGCGAACCTTCACTAACGGGATGCGACTTTGCTTCGTACGTTTGACTTCTCGATCCATGAATTCGATTGGTTCCTCCACGAAGTTGAGGTTTTCATCGATCTCGATCTCGTCTAAAGGAATCACTAGGGTTTCATCGGATAGGCACTTCTTGAGATTTGAAACATGGAAGACGGGGTGGATGTTACTGAGCTCGTGAGGTAAACTAAGTTTATAGGCTACCGGACCGATCCTGGCGAGGATCTCGAAAGGTCCAATGTACCTCAGATTAAGTTTCCCATGCTTACCAAAGCGTACAGTGCCTTTCCAGGGCGAGACCTTCAACAAAACACGGTCTCCAACCAGGAATTCCAGTGGTTCCGACGGTTATCAGCGTAACTCTTCTGGTGATCACGTGAAGTTTTCAGTCGTTCTCGGATTTGGATGATCTTTTCGGTGGTTACACGGATGATTTCAGGACCAGTGAGAACACTGTCCGGGACCCGACTCTTAGCTAACTGTGTATCCCCCACCTCGGCCCAGCACAGAGGGGATCTGCACTTGCGACCGTATAGGGCTTCAAACGGGGCAGCCTTAATGCTGGTGTGGTAACTGTTGTTGGACGAGAATTCGATTAAAGGTAGATGTGTGTCCCACGACTTTCCAAAGTCAATGACACATGCCCTAAGCATGTCCTCTAGGGTTTGGATTGTTCTCTCACTTTGTCCATCGGTCTGAGGATGATACACCGTGCTCATATCAAGTTTGGTTCCAAGAGCTTTCTGAAGAGACTGCCAAAATCGGGAGGTAAACCTGCTATCTCGATCAGAGATAATGGACACAGGTACACCGTGCAGTCGGACTACTTCTTGGATGTAAATCTGTGCGAGTCTATCCATCTTGTATGATTCTTTGATCAGAACGAAATGAGCGGACTTTGTCAAACGATCGACAATCACCCAAATGGTATCATACCCACTCGGACACTTGGGTAGTTTGGTGATGAAATCCATGGTGATCATCTCCCATTTCCCTTCGGGTATCTCATGTTGCTGGAGCAGACCTGAGGGTTTCTGGTGCTCAACTTTTACCTTGGCGCAAGTCAGACACTTGCCCACAAATGTAGCTATTTCAGCCCTCATGTTTGGCCACCAATATTGCTTCTTGAGATCTAAGTACATCTTGTCAGAGCCCGGGTGAACAGAGTATCTGGTTCTGTGCGCTTCCTCCATAACTATCTCACTGAATCCTCCGAATTTGGGAATCCAGATCCAATCCATGAAACAACGGACTTCGTCACCTCTGATCTCAAGTTTCTTTTCCATTCCTCTCAAGGCTTCGGTCGACACATTCTCAGGTTTGAGGGCTTCTAACTGGGCTTCTCGGATTTGCATGGGTAGGTTGGAATTGATGGTCATCGTCTGGTTCTTCACTGTACGACCTACACCCTCCTTTCGGCTAAGGGCATCTGCTACCACATTGGCCTTGTCGGGATGGTAATGGATTTTGTTGGGTTTTGAGCAATCTAACACTTCCTAAGTGTGCATGCAACCCTAATAAACCTTGGATCTATGTTTGTCTAAATACATGCAAAATAATAATTTTTCTAAGGTTCATAACCTATCTAACATGGCATGGGGTACTTTTAAACATAAAAGAATTAGATGAGATTACATACCTTTTGATGACGAGTTCAATTCCTAAGGAGTTTGAGGGTCAAGCACCAATAGTGTGAATGCCTCAAATGGAATCACAAATCACCACAAACTCTTGGAAAACTTTGAGAGAGTGTACACACACATAGAAATCGGCCACACCTAAGTCTCACACAACTAGTGCCACTAGTGGCTATTTCATGCAACATAAGCATGCTTATATAGTGTACATGATTAGTGTGAAACCCTAATAACCCATGTCTTTTCCTTTCCAAGGATCCATGGGTTAAAAGCTCTATGGATCATCCATGGACTTGCATATAAGCTTAGTCCATTAACAAATGAGTGTTAGCCCACACTATATAAAACCAATAGCCCACAATCTAATTAGTCTTCCTTTTAATCTCTAA
Organism: Lactuca serriola; assembly: GCF_051521515.1. NCBI lineage: Eukaryota > Viridiplantae > Streptophyta > Magnoliopsida > Asterales > Asteraceae > Lactuca > Lactuca serriola. The sequence continues at coordinate 121,101,527 of NC_136414.1, forward strand.
ATTAATTCATAATTAATTTAAGACTAAGACTAATTAAATAACATGACTTCATATTAATATATTATAACTTGTAATATATTAATAAACATATGTGTATAACTCTCATAAAATTATCCATAAATCCTTTGGGTGAAGTGCAACCCAAATGGACCATGTCGGGCCGGGTCAAGTATGTACCAAATAAGTTATGGACTTAGACACCTTATCCAACAGACTCCCACTTGGATAAGTCTAATAACTATATTTACGTATGTTACTTCAGGAACCAACCAGCAATCGTAGCTCTCGAAAACTCTATTGAACTATGAAGCGCCATTTCAGATAAGTGATCATATAATCCTCTGTTCTCATGATATCAGCCGGACAAATACATGGAACAACATCGTACTTATTGTGCAGCAGTTTGTTTCCCGATTTCCGATTTGTTTGACAAAGAACATAATCGAACACAACAATTTAGTTCCGACCGGCCGGTACATAGGTCACAACAAAATCATCGAGGGGCCCAGATATCGCTTCTATTTCTAGAAGGAACAGATAAACTTCGACTCATATGCTTGTTCTACTACTTGTTGAATTGTACACAAAGGAACGTTTTATAACATCAAGTTACTGATGCGTTTACGTGCAATCAATGCATAACCAACTCATAGGTAACAACTCATATCTCCAGGTTTGAAGATTTATATGATATTACCGTCTCACGATCACTCGAGATAAATTCCATGAAGTGATACAAGTGAGCGTGGGTTTATTCCAATACTCATAACTTATGAGCACTCATGAATGTTGTAGCAACCATTGCTATGACTAAACCCATTTAGCCATCTACAAACTCGATTCATGACAGTCTTGATTCATACCTACTTCCAACATATGAACGACTGTGGAGTGTTTAAATAACTTAGTCATTTGGAAAGAATAACCTAGCTATTTTGGAAGTCAAAACATGCAAAGTGAAACACAATAATAATCGAATCCAATATGGTCTCAGAACCCTTTTGAATATAAATAGAACCACCTTTTATTTATCACCATATTGATTACATATTATTCATTGTATAATGTTTCAAACAATCAACTTAAGACTTGAATAAAAAAACAACAGTCGTCCCATGCTCCTAGCATGTACACTTTGTTTTTCTAAATAATAGTTATGCCATACTCCAAGTATGCACACTATGTTTGTCTATGATCCTTACATTGTGATGTAGATCAATTGAACATGATTCCAATGATACTCATTTCACAATCCCAAATCCTTATTGTAAATGTGAGAATCCCCAATTCCTATCATTTACCAAAAAAAATTTGTTAGATTTTAAACTTTTATGCAATGTTCCTCTTGTAATGATTATTCACAAAGTCACCAAAACCTTGTCACCAGTCATTACAGAGTATTCCAAAGAAGGTCAACTTCTATGGAACGGAAGTCTCATATTCAAAGTACATTGCTTTGAACATCCTTCTTGCATTAAGGTTCTCTAATCTTACATAGATTGAATAACTTCCACCTATGGAGACATTTCCATAGTCCCATTCTGACTATCGCTTCCGAACAAGAGTTACTTCTTTTCAGAATATGTCAATATGGTCCTTTTCGACAACCTACATCATACTTCCAACTGTCCCTGAGCAACCAATCTTTGGCGAACCTCAGATTTGTCCTCGACAATTGCTTAATCACTTTAGTCATATCCAGTTCTAGACTTTTCCCTTCTCAATGCCTTAAGCATTTGGAAAATTTAGAAAAGATGAATATTATAGCACATGCAATCGATCCTATATCCGAAGCATATGGGACACGATTCAAGATGTTTGACATAAAGACATGATACTAGACCAGTCTTTTGCTACAATATTTTTTATTTGCCATGTTTTCAAAATTTAACTATGAAGAGGGATGGCGTAATCATAATCAAATTTTGAAAACGCAATATATATAGAATTTCCTTAAGTCGAACCATTCAGACATAAAATTCATATACATGTCCTTGACTAAAGTTGATTAAAATCTCAATCTAAGCTTTAGAATTGAAATGAAGTATAATTTCCTCTCCCTTAATTATAGCAAAACAACTTTTCAACCCCTGCAACTTCACGAATTGAAACCTTGTTTTCTATAATTAACATTGCTAACTTGCAATACTAAATGTAATAATCATGCTCCCACTAACATGATGATTATCAGCATAACACTTATGCTCCCACTAGCTCTGACATATTTCCAGAAATCTTCTGGACTTCTGAAATTTAGATTCATACACCCTTTCTTAGATAGCTCACATGTGTGTCTAAGCAATATTCAGAACTATGAAAAGGGATGTCGTAATCCTAGTCTCAATTGCTTAGGCATTTGCCATTTCTCACAAGTCCATGTTAGTGTGCCGGTTAACCACAAGCGCTCCACTAATGACTTTTGAAAATGCAAATAACACTATTGATATCTACATAAAATCTACTTAGTGAAAGCGTTTCCTCACCATCATTTTCATGAATCGGAGAGAAACCTTATGACACTTAGATTTTATAGTGTATGAGTTCCTATCCATGTGAAGTTGTCAAAACCATAATCACAATATAAGGTTAGTGACAAATTCAGCCTTACATGGATTAAACTTGTTCAATCTTAGTTTCTTGTCACCTTGGTAGCACAAGGCCCACCAATGCTTCCAAGTTGAACTCTGATAACTCACATGCAAATTCAACTTATTTGAAGTAGGTACAGAAATAAGAATTATGTCAACACGATAGGTTGCAAACCTTAAGTTGTGTGCTAGTGATAAATTACTGGTTTTACTCTTGATTAAATCTTGAAACTCTTTCAGGATCTTTAAGGCTCGCACTGTCCCCTTGACATATAAGTTTCCCCAGTCAAGAACCATTCCTTGACAAAACAAATATTCAAGGGACAATGCGGATTCTTATCAAGACTAATACTTCACACAATTGGTCTTAGTTGGTCTTTGTCTCATCCAAGACATCACAACTTACCAATCTCAAATGTACAAGAGGACTAACACTGTAACAACGCAAATTTTCAAACAAATTTTTCATTTTAAAAAAAATAGTATTTCCATTCAAAACAAGGCATAAATAATTTAAGTGTCATGTCAAATACAAACTGTCTAAATCCCAAGATCATAAAAACATCCTTCAGTGTGTATCGATCACGCCGGCGCCTTCCCACGGTCCTCGCTTGTACCTGAAACACATACATAACAACTGTAAGCATAAATGCTTAGTGAGTTCCCCAATATACAACTTACGCACATACGCCTTTCCAGGCCCTGACCTTCCGGTCCATGTGTCTCAGGGGACTTCCGTCCCTGCTGGGTAAACCTTCCGGTCCTACCCACGCCGACCTTCCGGTCCATCACACAACATATTGCCTTCTGGCCCATAACATATTGCCTTCCGGCCCATAATATAATCGCCTTCCGGCCGATGACATACATATCACATATAACAAATAACTTACCACATATAGCATACATATCACATATCATATCCGACCTTCCGGTCACACAGTCAAACCCTTCCGGGTACAATATAGTGAGAGGACTCACCTCGCGGGTAATGAAAGCTAGCGACTCCTGAAATCACTCGCACTCGATCCGCCGAGCTACAGACTCCCTATAATATCATATATCCCTTATTAATACTTTTATCTTTCAAGACAACTGACCCTAAGAAATTACATGTAGGTCAACTCTGGTCAACGGTCAACTTGACCGGACTCGGCGAGTGCTAAGGCGACTCGGCGAGTCTAGACGTCCTCCCCAACTTTCCCTGATGTTCCCTTTCTACTCGTCGAGTATCCCTCTTGGCTCGACGAGATCCTCGTGGAAGAATCGCGGGGCCACCCCGACTCCACTCGCCGAGTCTAAAGAACAGCTCGACGAGTTCCAGTCAATCTCCAAGCTACTCGCTGAGTCTGTTCGTCGGACTCGGCGAATCCATGCCATGCAGTCGATCAAACTGCTTCCTGAGATAAGTATTGTCCCGAAATACACAAGCATGGGACCTTCTGGACCTCTAAAGGTCCTAATACAGGGTTATAGTCGTTTGGGTAACAAGGTACTAATCCATCTAATCACCAAATGGGTTCCATAAACCCTAAATCCATGCACACATCAACATAACAGAAAAGATCCGAAATATTACCTGAATAACGCACTCTCTGTGTCCCCAAACCGCAGAACTCGAATCCCTTGCTGTTCCTTTAGCCAAAACTCTTCTCCTCCTTGCACAACAATTTCTTCAAGGCCCTAATATCCTTCAATCTTGCTCTAGATGCCCACAGCCGTTTAGGGTTCTTCTCAGTCGACTAAAGACGGACAATGACGGCCTATAAGTCCCTTTTATACGTCCCAAACCTGAACGGTTAGGGTTTTCGCTAAACAGCGCCGACTCGCCGAGTCCATATCTGGACTCGTCGAGTCCAGTCGCGAACCCGCGACCAGGTCTGCGGTCCTACTCGGCGAGTCTAGGCTCTAACTCGCCGAGTCCCCTCTTAAAACACCCCAAAAACATAATTTAACAATACCTGAGATTTCGGGCTGTTACAATTCTCCCCCACTAGGATTAGACTTCGCCCTCGAAGTCTCACTCTGAAAATAATTCCGGATGCTGTTCCCGCATCTCACGTTCCGGCTCCCAAGTCATTTTCGATCCCTTCCGGTGTTGCCACTGAACCAACACCAGAGGTACCTCCTTGTTCCTCAGAACCTTGATCTTCCGATCCCTGATGGCCACTGGTCTCTCAGCATAATTCAGGCCCGCATCCACCTGAATATCCTCTAATGGGACTACTGCCGACTCATCGGCTATGCACTTCCTTAATTGCGACACATGAAAAGTGTCGTGGATTTGCCCCAACTCCGCTGGCAACTCCAAACGATAGGCTACCCGGCCTATCCTTGCAATCACACGAAATGGCCCAATATACCGGGGCCCCAACTTGCCCCTCTTCCTGAATCGAATCACTCCTTTCCAAGGAGAGACCTTCAGGAGGACGAAGTCGCCGACTTGAAACTCAAGCTCGGATCGGCGCCTATCTGCATAACTCTTCTGTCGGCTCTGGGCGGTCAATAACCTCTGTCTAACTTGCTGAATCTGCTCTGTCGTCTGAAGCACGATCTCTATGCTACCCATCACTCTCTGCCCCACCTCTCCCCAGCAAATGGGGGTCCGACACCTCCTACCATACAACAGCTCAAAAGGTGGCATACCAATGCTCGAATGATGGTTGTTGTTGTAGGAAAACTCTGCTAAGGGCAAGTATGCATCCCAGCTGCCCCCGAAGTCTAACACACACGCTCGAAGCATGTCCTCCAGCGTCTGAATCGTCCGCTCGCTCTGACTGTCTGTCTGGGGATGGTATGCGGTACTAAAATGCAATCTAGTACCCAGCTCCTCATGAAATTTCTTCCAGAACCTGGAAGTGAAGCGCACATCGCGGTCTGAAACAATCGAGATCGGCACTCCATGCCGAGATACCACTTCTCTCACATATATCTCCGCCAACTTCTCCGCTGAAGAACTCTCGCTGATGGCAAGGAAGTGTGCACTCTTCGTCAACCTATCCACAATCACCCAAATTGCATCAACTCCCCTGGCAGTCTTCGGCAATTTGGTGATGAAATCCATAGTGATTTGCTCCCACTTCCACTCGGGGATCTCTAATGGCTGTAACTTGCCATGCGGTCTCTGGTGCTCGGCCTTAACCCTACGGCAGGTCAAGCACCTCTCAACGAACCATGCAACGTCCCTCTTCATACAGGGCCACCAATACTCTTTCCTCAAATCCAAATACATCTTCGTAGCACCAGGATGGATCGAGAATTTCGATCTATGAGCCTCTTCCATCAAAGTAATACGTGTACCGCCCACGAACGGTACCCAGATCCGACCCTGAAACGTCATAAGCCCTCGCCCATCCTTAACGAACTCTGAAATTAACCCCACAACCCGCTCTTTCTTCTGCATTTCTGGCCGCACAGCCTCGGCCTGTGCCCCACGAATAGCATCCAATACTGGAGTCATCACAGTCAGTCTCAAGCATACATCTTGCAATGGAGTGCTCTCCGTCCTGCGGCTCAATGCATCGGCTACCACATTAGCCTTGCCCGGGTGGTACCGGATCTCACAATCATAATCCTTGACTACATCCAACCACCTCCTCTGACGCATATTTAGGTTGGGCTGATCCATCAAATACTTCAAGCTTTTATGGTCCATGTATATCGTACATCGAACCCCATACAGGTAGTGACGCCAAATCTTGAGAGCGAACACTACTGCCCCCAACTCTAAATCATGTGTGGGATATCTCGCCTCATGAGGCTTCAGCTGCCTCGACGCATAAGCTATCACATGACCCCTCTGCATCAACACTGCACCCAGTCCCGAAATCGATGCGTCACAATATACTATAAAATCTTCCATCCCTTCCGGGAGAGCTAATACCGGGGCTTCGCACAACCTCTGGCGAAGTGTCTCAAAGGAGGTCTGCTGCTCGGGCCCCCATGAGAATGCAACACCCTTCCGGGTCAATCTGGTGAGCGGCACTGCGATCTTGGAGAAATCCTTAATGAATCTCCGATAATACCCTGCCAGCCCAAGGAAACTCCTGATCTCGGAGGGTGACTTCGGCACCTCCCAACTCATCACCGCCTCAACCTTGGCCGGATCGACCAATATCCCTTTCTGATTAACAACATGTCCTAGAAATTGGACCTCCCGCAACCAAAAGTCACATTTGGAGAACTTTGCATAAAGCTTCTCCGACCTCAATACCTCAAGGACCTCTCTCAAATGCTCCTCGTGCTGCTCTCTAGATCTCGAATACACTAGAATGTCGTCGATAAATACAATCACTGACCGATCCAACATCGGCCTGCAGACCCTGTTCATGAGATCCATGAACACAGCTGGGGCATTGGTGAGCCCGAAAGGCATCACCACAAACTCATAATGCCCATATCGCGTCCTAAACGCTGTCTTCGGGACGTCCTCATCCCGCACTCTCACCTGATGGTACCCTGACCTCAGATCGATCTTGGAAAACCAGGATGCTCCCTGCAACTGGTCGAATAAGTCATCGATCCTCGGTAACGGGTAACGGTGCTTGACCGTCAACTTGTTCAACTCCCGGTAATCAATGCACATCCGGTGTGAACCATCCTTCTTCTTGACGAACAGAATAGGTGCTCCCCATGGCGAGCTGCTCGGCCGAATGAATCCCTTCCCCAACAACTCCTGGAGCTGCGAGGACAACTCTTGCATCTCTGGAGGTGCAAGACGATAAGGCACCTTAGCAATAGGCGCGGCCCCCGGAACTAAATCGATACCAAACTCTACTTGCCTCACAGGAGGTACTCCCGGCAGCTCCTCGGGGAAAACATCTGGAAACTCACGCACCACGGGGACCTCCTCCACTGACTTCGGTCTCTCGGAAACCTCCCGCGTATCCAACACATACGCCACAAAACCCTTACAGCCCTGCTGTAGACACTGCCTCGCCCTAGCGGCCGAACAAAAAGCTGATCCTGAACGGGTACCCTCGCCGTACACCGAAAGGACTCCCCCACTGTGGTCTCGTATAGTCACCAGCTGACGCTCACAGTCGATGACAGCGCCGAATCGACTCAACCAGTCCATGCCTACGATGACACAGACGTCACCCATCGCAATAGGAATCAGGTCAATCGGGAACTCAATCCCGAAAATCTCTAGCACGCATCCCCGAAGAACCTCCGTGGCATAAATCACTTTCTCGTCAGCTATAGAAACTCTCAAAGGTCGACTCAACGACTCACGACTAACGCTGATATGCTGACTAAAGGTTAAAGATACAAAGGACCTACTCGCACCCGAGTCAAATAACACTAAAGCAGGCACAGAGTTCACAAGGAAAGTACCTACGCATATAATAACATAAGCATAACATCTCAACATTAAAGATAAATACATGAATTACAGCATACCTGCCACAACATCGGGCGCAGCGCGGACCTCCTCCGCAGTCAGCTGAAAGGCTCTCCCCCGAGCCCGCGGGGCCTCGGCCTTCACTGGTCGGGTCGCAGTAGCTCTGGCAGCAGGTGCAAATCCCTGAAGAAGCTGAGGGCACTCGGCCTTCCTATGGCCTGTCTGGTTGCAATGAAAGCAAACCGTAAACCCCTTGGGGCACTCCCTAGCAATGTGCCCCTCCTTGCCACACTTGTAGCAAGCACCAGATCGACATACCCCATCATGACTCTTGCCGCACTTCCCGCAAGTGCGGCCCTTCAAACCTCCTGTCCTCGAATCGGCGGACTTTATCCGCTTGGCTGGCGACTGGGACTGAGCCGGTCGCCGGTCCACCCGCTGAGACTCGACCTCCTCCCTGGCCTGGGTCTCCAACTCGATCTCGCGCTTCCTGGCATTTGCCTGAAGCTCAGCAAAAGTATGGTAGGTGGAGTTTGACACAAACTCCCGGATATCCCTCCTCAACACACCCAAGTACCGGCTCATCCGAGCCTGATCAGTGGATACCAGCTCGGGGCAGAACATCGCCCTCTCATGAAACTTCCGCGTGATCACCGCAACAGAATCAGTACCCTGCTTGAGGGTTAAGAACTCCTGTACCAACCGTTCCTTCTCCACCGGGGGAATGTACTCGTCCCTGAACATAGCAGTAAACCCCTCCCATATCACCGCTGTAATCTCTGCCAGAGTGAAGTTCGCCGTCACAAACTTCCACCAATCCTTCGCTCCCAGACGGAGCTGGTTCAAAGCGAACCGTACCCTCAGGGGCTCCGGGCATGAACAAGTGTAGAAGCACCCCTCTATATCCGCGATCCACCTCATCGCAGCAATCGGATCCTGCGTCCCATCGAACTCAGGTGGCTTCGTGTTGCTGAACTCCCGGAATAGCAACGAGTCACCCTCCTGTGGCCTGGCAGCGGCCACAGCTGCGGTAGTTGCAGCGGCTGCAGCTTCAGTCAATGCGGCGTACCGCTCCTCAAACGTCTCCATCAGGGTGGTCTTAATAGACCCAAACATCTCCGGGATCTCAGCCCGGATCGCCGCAGCTACCTCCTCGTGAATCATCTGACGAATCTCCTCGTCACTCACACTGCTCGAACTCGCTCCGTGGCGTGGTCTAACCATGATGTCTCTGAAATACAACATAAAACTATCAGAGACTCCATCGAGTGTAATCGCACTCGATAACGCAACCCTACTCAGTCCCCGATATCCAGGGATTCTTACTTGGGTCTCCCACTGACCCGGTGTCCTCGGTAGTACGGGCCCAATACTACCGACCACACCGCATCAGCGTTCATCCGAAGTCTTCCTCCCCAAACCCCGGATAGTGAGTACTCTACTTCTGATATGCACTATCTACCCGCACACTAGCAAAGCATCTCATATCGGCAAACTTCCCTAAACTAAGGCATCACAAATCAGGCCACTCTAGTCCTATCATGAATACCTAGTCTTCTAGCATGCATAACAATTTACATCATATAAGGTATTTTGGGGATCTTTACCGTTCGGGCGATGACTGATCGTACACACTGCTTCTTTCTTGCTTACCACCAAAACCATTTACAAAAGTTTATGCCTTTATTTTAAAAGTTTTCCTCAAATCCTCGGTTTGAGTTCGGTTACTCCCGAAGGTGCACCCGAATCCCTCAAACCTAGGCTCTGATACCAATTGTAACAACGCAAATTTTCAAACAAATTTTTCATTTTAAAAAAAATAGTATTTCCATTCAAAACAAGGCATAAATAATTTAAGTGTCATGTCAAATACAAACTGTCTAAATCCCAAGATCATAAAAACATCCTTCAGTGTGTATCGATCACATCGGCGCCTTCCCACGGTCCTCGCTTGTACCTGAAACACATACATAACAACTGTAAGCATAAATGCTTAGTGAGTTCCCCAATATACAACGTACGCACATACGCCTTTCCACGCCCTGACCTTCCGGTCCATGTGTCTCAGGGGACTTCCGTCCCTGCTGGGTAAACCTTCCGGTCCTACCCACGCCGACCTTCCGGTCCATCACACAACATATTGCCTTCCGGCCCATAACATATTGCCTTCCGGCCCATAATATAATCGCCTTCCGGCCCATGACATACATAGCACATATAACAAATAACTTACCACATATAGCATACATATCACATATCATATCCGACCTTCCGGTCACACAGTCAAACCCTTCCGGGTACAGTATAGTGAGAGGACTCACCTCGCGGGTAATGAAAGCTAGCGACTCCTGAAATCACTCGCACTCGATCCGCCGAGCTACAGACTCCCTATAATATCATATATCCCTTATTAATACTTTTATCTTTCATGACAACTGACCCTAAGAAATTACATGTAGGTCAACTCTGGTCAACGGTCAACGGTCAACTTGACCGGACTCGGCGAGTGCTAAGGCGACTCGGCGAGTCTAGACGTCCTCCCCAACTTTCCCTGATGTTCCCTTTCTACTCGTCGAGTATCCCTCTTGGCTCGACGAGATCCTCGTGGAAGAATCGCGGGGCCACCCCGACTCCACTCGCCGAGTCTGAAGAACAGCTCGACGAGTTCCAGTCAATCTCCAAGCTACTCGCCGAGTCTGTTCGTCGGACTCGGCGAATCCATGCCATGCAGTCGATCAAACTGCTTCCTGAGATAAGTATTGTCCCGAAATACACAAGCATGGGACCTTCTGGACCTCTAAAGGTCCTAATACAGGGTTATAGTCGTTTGGGTAACAAGGTACTAATCCATCTAATCACCAAATGGGTTCCATAAACCCTAAATCCATGCACACATCAACATAACAGAAAAGATCCGAAATATTACCTGAATAACGCACTCTCTATGTCCCCAAACCGCAGAACTCGAATCCCTTGCTGTTCCTTTAGCCAAAACTCTTCTCCTCCTTGCACAACAATTTCTTCAAGGCCCTAATATCCTTCAATCTTGCTCTAGATGCCCACAGCCGTTTAGTGTTCTTCTCAGTCGACTAAAGACGGACAATGATGGCCTATAAGTCCCTTTTATACGTCCCAAACCTGAACGGTTAGGGTTTTCGCTAAACAGCGCCGACTCGCCGAGTCCATATCTGGACTCGTCGAGTCCAGTCGCGAACCCGCGACCAGGTCTGCGGTCCTACTCGGCGAGTCTAGGCTCTAACTCGCCGAGTCCCCTCTTAAAACACCCCAAAAACATAATTTAACAATACCTGAGATTTCGGGCTGTTACAAACACTTTACACAATTGGTCTTAGTTGGTCTTCGTCTCATCGAAGACATCACAACTTACCAATCTCAAATGTACAAGAGTAGAAAACATTTTACTATTACATTTGACTAGTGTTAATAAATCTTCCTTTATGTCACTCAAAGTTAGAATCTTGAAGTATGACTCTAAGAATTGTTTTGGAACGAAGTATGACTCATCTTCTTGATCTTAACCAATCCAACAATTCATGACCTCTCTTCTTAGCCATAACAATGCACTAAGACGTCCTGAGAGTATGAATTTGTGATATGGTTTCATAATCATTAAGGTGATCATGAAATATGATACTAAAGTACTCTCCCATCCTTTCAGATTTGAGAAACTTTTATCTTTCTGCCTAATTTGATTCTTCTCATTTGTTTTGTCATACATTGTAACCTTTCCAATGTTACAGAATTATACTTAACCTTATAAGTATAATCATATTTACTAATCTTTAGTAAATCATGACAAATCAATCTTTGTGGTGGACCTTGACCAGCGCACACCTAGTGTACCTAATTCCTTAGTCCTTCAATTGACTCACATATACATGTGATCAAAGAATTAGTCTTAATTTTCAAAGATGAAAATTCTCATTCATCATACAATACAACTTGTATGATTCCAAGTTTCTATCCAATTGAAACTTGGGTGATGAAAAACTTTCTTCATTTGGTAAATTCATACACTACCACAAATGAAAGAATCAAATCCACTTTCCAATATTGCTATTACTGGAAACATATAAGCAACAATTTTCCACAGATGCCATTGTAAGGATATTTTTTAAAATAAATAAAATTAAAACCTTTTTTCTTTTATTTTAAAACTTTTCGGAAAAACTTATCCTTACAATCCACATGAAAACCTTGTTGTTATCTATTCATAAGCAATATATTATAACTCTTAAGCAACAGCTCAAAATTCTGATTACCGAACCATGCGATCGAAACCCACCTTCGCAATCAGAATCAACATATACTTACTTTAAGCTTCCTATCTTTTCTTTGATTCTTAAAAACATCAGCATGTGACCCATTCACATTATGTAATAAGAATCTCCAAATAGGAACTTAATAGAGTTAGATAGTGGACTTTACCCGAAGTAGAGTCAAACCTCTTGACTTGATCAACCTTATGACCTTTCAGGCGAATAGGGCAGCTTCGCAACCAATGCCCCTTCCTTTGGCAACAAAACACATGGACCCTTTGGTAATGGCACATGAGACAATCTCAGAATTTGCCTTTCTCTTTACTATTTGGTCAACCGAATTGAATATAGTTGATCCCTTTCCATTGGGAAGAGAAATCCTTTTCTAGATATCCAATGCTACCATTGTCAATGTCCATGTAGACTTAGGAAGTTGTTCTTTTAATCAAATTTTCTTTACTGGTGTTCCGAATCATTGCTGATTCCACAACACCAAGCAAAAAAGATAACATCATTAAGGGTCATGTCATAGTCTGCCTCATAGTAGTCCCAAAGAGACTCACTATGTTATTAAGAAAGTGATTGAACATCCAACTTTCATGAGACTTTGACACCCAACTCTCCCGGCTTGTCAATATGTGACTTTATCTCCAAGATGTGAGCACACATAGACTATGCTTGCCAATAGGGATTGAGTGACTTTAAACTTTTCAAGAACTTGTGGGTGAGGGAGAATAATTGGAGGAGGTGGAGGAAGTGAAGCATGATGTTGAGGGACACCATCTTCAAGAGATTTGGGAAGATCATAGTTGTCTGAACCAGACATCTATAATGGGAGAAAATCAAGTTAGTTGATTTAAAGTCCTTAATATAACACCCAATATGAAATATTAAGGCTAGGACCCAACACAATATTTTATAATTTGGAAGAAGGATGTCGTAATCCAAGCTATAAAATATTTGAAGGTAGGCGAATGACGATTCACCAATTTCCACCATGAAAAACGAAATAATTTATTAGGTTTCAATTGGATTTGAAATTCCTAGATCTTTTGAGATTCATTGAGCTTTTCAATGGCATGTTTCAATCTCGAGTGTGCCCTCTCAAATTTTGTGACTGGGATGCCGAGGATCACAAAACAAGGTGTGAATAACCATACCAATTCACTTGGTACCCTTAATATTATCACCTAATCAATGTGCCGGTTAACCACACACGCTCCATTGATCTATGACAAACATTAAGTCACCCTTCGTGATCCTTACTAGTCCAAGTTAGTGTGCCGGTTAACCACACACGCTCCACCAACGACTTGGTAAGGTACAAAGTGTGAATTCCATGGGCTAGCACCAAATTCACATTTTTCCTAAAGTAACTAAGATTGGGAATTAAATAAAAAAAAATTTAGTTACTTAATAATAATCATTATACTTTTAATGAGGATTTAAAGTCATTGTCCTACCCGTTCGGCTAACGACCCTCCACCAGTCAAGCAAGCAGTGGGTGAGAGTGGACACCCATTAAGTCGCCATTTTATAGGCAACAACCTTATACCCACCTTATAGACCGGCTTCGTGAATGAGGCCTACTAACGGTAGAACGACTTATTCTTATACATATATATAATAATTAACCATTAATCTTATAATAGTATAAGGGTAGAATTTTAACTTTTAAAACTTCTAAGGGTTGGAATTAAAGTTTATTAAAGTGTGTGAAACTTTACAAATTCCAAAACTTGAGGGCAAGTTTTGTAACTATTCATAAACTTTTGGATATTCATAAGTTATGAGTTTTAATTAAGTGTTTTAAAGCTTTTAATGAAGAGTCTCTTGGAAATCCATAACTTGAGGACAAGTTATGGAGTCCATAAAACATTTATGGGAAAAACTCTTCAAGAAAATGTAACCTACAACTTCTTAAACAAACATTTAAAAGAAAAACTCTTGGAATTCCATAACTTGAGGACAAATTAAGAATTCCATTAAAACACATTAAGATCAAGAATTAACTAACAAACAATTTGCAAATAATTCCTATAATCTAACAAAACTCATATGAACATGAACATCCACATCAACAATTTTAAGAATCATATGAACACATATAAACTTGAAATTTGATTATAACTTTGAAATTAGTCCACCATCATCATTACCACATCAAAAACAGGTTTTATAAGATCAAAACAGTTTAAGGTAATGATTCTAGACCAATTCCAGCACCAAAACTCGAAGATATGCTGTCTAGGGGTCCAACTCGTCGAGTGCATGAACCAACTCGCCGAGTTGGATGAGTTTTGCCTTGGACTCGTCGAGTCCCTTCATGGACTCGGCGAGTCAGCTATGCAGACAGCATAAAATCTTCGATTTTCAGCAATTTGCATCAAGTATTCAAACAAGCAAGCCTAGGCTCTAATACCACTGTTGGGTTTTGAGCAATCTAACACTTCCTAAGTGTGCATGCAACCCTAATAAACCTTGCATCTATGTTTGTCTAAATACATGCAAAATAATAATTTTTCCAAGGTTCATAACCTATCTAACATGGCATGGGGTACTTTTAAACATAAAAGAATTAGATGAGATTACATACCTTTTGATGACGAGTTCAATTCCTAAGGAGTTTGAGGGCCAAGCACCAATAGTGTGAATGCCTCAAATGGAATCACAAATCACCACAAACTCTTGGAAAACTTTGAGAGAGTGTACACACACATAGAAATCGGCCACACCTAAGTCTCACACAACTAGTGCCACTAGTGGCTATTTCATGCAACATAAGCATGCTTATATAGTGTACATGATTAGGGTGAAACCCTAATAACCCATGTCTTTTCCTTTCCAAGGATCCATGGGTTAAAAGCTCCATGAATCATCCATGGACTTCCATATAAGCCTAGCCCATTAACAAATGAGTGTTAGCCCACACTATATAAAACCAATAGCCCACAATCTAATTAGTCTTCCTTTTAATCTCTAAATTAATTCATAATTAATTTAAGACTAAGACTAATTAAATAACATGACTTCATATTAATATATTATAACTTATAATATATTAATAAACATATGTGTATAACTCTCATAAAATTATCCATAAATAGTTTGGATGAAATGCAACCCAAATGGACCATGCCGGGCCGGGTCAAGTATATACCAAATAAGTTATGGACTTAGACACCTTATCCAACAAATTTCACACTCCTAATCACTGAGTAGTTCTACCCATCGCCTTTGTCTCATGTTTAAGTCTTTCTTGTCAAAGATGTGTTGCAGGCTCTTGTGATCGGTGAAGATCGTGCACTTGGTTTCGTAGAGGTAATGTCTCCAAATCTTCAACGCAAAGACTACGGCTCCTAACTCCAAGTCGTGTGTGGTATAGTTGACCTCGTTTGCTTTCAACTGTCTAGAAGCATAGACAATTACTTTTCCCCTTTGCATAAGCACACAGCCTAAGCCATGATTAGACGCATCACAGTAGACAACGAAGTCCTCTGTCCCTTCGGGTAGGGACAGAACAGGCACGCTGCACAAGGCTTTCTTCAGCGTCTGGAATGCGGTTTCTTGCTTATCACTCCAACAAAAGGGTACACCTTTCTGTGTTAGAGTGGTTAAGGGTTTGGCGATTCTAGAAAAGTTCTGGATGAATCTTCGATAATTGCCAGCGAGACCTAAGAATTGCCGGATTTCTGTGGGTGTCTTCGGTGCTGACCAATTCTCTATCGCCTTTATCTTGGAAGGATCTACATGAATACCCTCCTCGCTTACTATGACCGAGGAAAGTTACCTTCCGAATCCAGAACTCGCATTTGGAAAATTTCGCGTACAACTTCTCGGATCGTAGGGTTTCCAACACTAGCCTTAAATGTTGTTTGTGGTCTTCTTCGCTTCGGGAATAGACGAGTATGTCATAAATGAACACAATGACAAACTTGTCCAGGTAAGGACGACACACCCGGTTCATCAGGTCCATCAACACTGCCGGTGCGTTGGTTAGACCAAAGGGCATCACTACGAACTCGTAGTGTCCATATCGAGTCCTGAAAGCTGTTTTGCACACATCACTTTCATGAACTCGTAGCTGATGGTACCCTGAACGAAGGTCTATCTTGGAGAAGTAACTGGCTCCCTGGAGTTGATCGAAGAGGTCATCTATTCGTGGAAGAGGATATCGGTTTTTGACAGTCAACTTGTTCAGTTCGCGATAATCGATACACATCCGAAAGGATCCATCTTTCTTCTTGACAAACAATACCAGAGCTCCCCAGGGTGAGGAACTCGGTCTAATGAATCCTTTACTGAGCAATTCATTGAGTTGATTGGATAACTCCTGCATTTCTGTTGGAGCTAAACGATACGGAGACTTCGCTACAAGAGTAGCTCCAGGAATTAGGTCAATACGGAACTCGACCTGACGTTCGGGAGGAATTCCTGGAAGCTCTTCGGGAAATATGTCAGGAAAGTTACAGACTTCGGGGATGCTCGCGAGGTCTTTAACTTCCTGCTTCTTGTTGATTACATGGGCCAAGAATGCAATACACTCCTTTCGCAGGAGCTTCTGAGCTTTGATGCTGGAAATGATACGAAGGTTGGAACTGAGTTTATCGCCATAGATTACTAGAGTTTGACCTGAAGGAAGGTTGAGACGGATGGCTTTTTCGAAACAAAGGATATCCGCATGATTGGGACTCAACCAATCCATGCCAATGATGACATCAAAGCTCTTTATGGATATCGACATAAGATCGATAGGAAACGAATGGTCGTTCAGGGTAAGGGTACAACCTACGAACACTTCGCTCACGCTTTCTTTCTCACCACTGCTTTTAGTCGACTCAGGGGCGGTGGTGGTTTCCTCGACATCATCACTGTGGTCAATTATGGCTTGGGCTAAAGTCTTAGCACTATCATATGTGTCCGGGCGAGCAGCTAAGTCATGACCTCTTGTTGGATTGGTTAGCCCCCAAATAAACCTCTCGATCTTTTTGCTTTCAGGAGTGACCAAACCAGGGCAAAGGAGTGCGAGATCATAAAATCGGGAAATGTATGCAGCAATGTCAGAACCTTTCATTTTCAGGTTCCAGAGTTAGTGCTCTAGCTTCTGCATTTCACCACGGGGACAGTATTCGGCAAGGAGGAGTTCTTTCATGGCGTCCCAGCCCATGGCATTGGCTATGGGTAGGGTCAAGGATTTGACTCGGCCATTCCACCAAGTCAAGGCTTTATTACTAAAGGTACAAGCTGCAAATTTGACTTTATATCGGACTCAGCACAGGCACAGATTTCGAAGATGGATTCGATTTTCTCGAACCATCGGGACAAGGAAATGACACCACCAGTGCCATTGAAGGATGAAGGCTTCGAATTCATGAAGTCCTTGTAGGAACCCTCCTTTCGGTGTTCCTGATTACTTTCTTGATCTTGAGTACCACCTCCCGAACCACGCGTGTTTAATTGGGACATAGCAACTGCCACCGCGGCGGTAACAGCTGTTTGGAATAACATGGGATCAATTTCAGGAGGAGGTGATGGCGGAGGGTTGTTGGTCTTTGAGATGGGTCTCTTTCTGGGAGGCATCCTGATCTAATAAGATCAAGAAAGAGAGGATGATAAGTCCTCTGAATTGAATCGAGAGATATAACAGATATTTATTCCAAATAAGCGATAAAGCAGGAAAGAGTTATCAAAGCAGGTAAACTATCGCCAATGAAATGATCAAGGATCTATACGTGAACGAGGATTCTTACAAAAGATTGGCTCGAGAAATACTCCCATAGTATTTCATGATTCGTTACTACACTGGCGCGATGTTTGTGGTATTAAGGTAAGTTTTTAGGCATGCCGCATACCACAGTCATTCCCAAGCACGTGTTGGCCGTGTCTCGAATGAATATAGTTGGCCAGGTTATATTGACCCTAGACACAACTACATAACTGCCCAGGTTTAACCACAGTATACAACACCCATTTACTTATGTTTTGTTCTACTTGTAATTACGGATCTCGACGGCTCGGTATACTTACATACTTTTTGAAAATACTTATAGTTTGAAGATACTTTTATTTCAGAGCACTTAGGCCCTTTAGTTTTTATAGTTTTATACCATGTAAGGTTTGGTATACTTTATTTACTATAAACCAGGGCTCTGATACCAATCTGTCACACCCCGAAAACTGAAGGCGGAAAAATTTCCGGGGTTGAGTCCACGTTGAGTATCAAATCCAATGTACATAGTAAGTAAAGTAGAACAACCATAACATTACATATAAAAGTTTTACAATTGTTTTCAAAAGTAAAGTTGTACAGTTGTGTTACATAATATATATATATATATATATATATATATATATATATATATATATAAACAAAATGAAACGGGTCTTCTGAGTACTCCGACTTCGAGCAAAAAGGATCTTCATTACCTGTTCTAACGTTGACCTGAGAACACAAGCGGTTTGAAAATCAGGATAACACTGGTGAGTTCATAAGTAGTTTTTGTTTTGGAAAATGTTCATGTTTCCTTTCTGTTTCTGAAAATGTAACACACGCCAAGAAAATCCCACATTTTTTTAAAAGTAGACTGTTGTTTCACAATTACAAAGTATAGTAGGTTTGTACACTGAAAACACATTTACTCATGTGAAAAATGTATGGTTTGATTACCCGGTTTGTTAAACTATTCTGTTTGAGTTCCAATGTATTCCCAGGAAAGTCCCATACTTTCCTGATTGTGAGTTATCAATTGTAAAAGATGTAATGTTATCTGTTTTGTTACACTTTTCTAGTTATGTATATGTTCCCCAGGAAGGCCCCATGCTTTCCTGAATGTTGGTTTTTATTGTAAGGATGTATTCTGTTAGACCTGGTTATGTACAAGGTTTCCCAGGAAAGTCCCATACTTTCCTGAATGTTGGTTATCAATGTAAAAGATGTATTCCGAAACCTGGTTATCTTGTGAAGTGTATAAAGCTGTTTATTATTACTATAAGTAAATCTCTGTTATCCTAATTGCGAGTTCCATAACCATACTATAGACTGAACCTGTGGCAATAAGTAGTCCACATCCTTATGACTTTCGTCGCCCTTGAACCATTTCGGTTCGACTGTAGCTAGCAGCCAGGTGTGGGGTAGTCTGCCCCGTATAGATCTATACACTCAAGTCACGCTCTCTAAATCCCATAGATTCTGGTTACGGGTGTAGTCCTCCACTCGCGTATCTCTGTGGAGTGTTCGCCGAGGACGTGTCTCCAATCATACAGGAATAACAAATTTACTAGTAATAATATTATAATCCTCCACTCGCATATCTCTGTGGAGTGTTACCGAGGACAAGACAGTGTACAAATTTCATGTTCATATATGAGCTTTTAACTGATAAAATGTGGAAAACAATTGTGAAATATATAAAACATAACAGTTATAAAACCCATTTCACAAATAAATGTTTATGTGTTCTGCATGCTCGAATGGTTACCAGTTGTATCAATTAGTATTAAAACCATATAAAATGTGAAACACACACACGAAAACAAGTTTTTGAGTAAAAGAAACCCTTGTACTTTGCTTGTGTTCCCCCCCTGAAAACATTGAAAAACAGTGAAAAAGGGTAGGGGTATGAACTCACCAGACTTGGAAATGCGACGATTTCGGATATTAGACGTTGGTTCGGGGCTTGATTACTCGCGATGTCCCAATGTAAAATGAGATAATGCCCATATATATCTAATTAGATTTACAATTACTAATTATATGGAACATTACACTCCAACGAGGTTAAACACCTCAAAACGAGCGTTTGGAGTGACCCGGGTGACATCTTTGGACGTGTAATGACACTAGGGAATTGGGATTTGAGTTTACTCCCCAAGAGTAAACATATTAGGGAGTTTACGGCCAGAAAACACACACATACATGAGTTTACGGCCGTAAACTCATGTTGGTGTGATTTTGAGGGTTTAATGGCTTGTTTGGACTTGGGGATTGTTGGAATGACTTACTAAAATGCCTTGGAATGGTTTGAATGGATTAATACCATTTAAAAGGGAGTTAACGGCTGTAAACTTGGAACTTATGGCCGTAAACTCTCCTAGGGTCAAGAAAAATTGATTTGAGGCACAAGGAGCAATCACAT
This sequence comes from Lactuca serriola, assembly GCF_051521515.1. Classification (NCBI taxonomy): domain Eukaryota; kingdom Viridiplantae; phylum Streptophyta; class Magnoliopsida; order Asterales; family Asteraceae; genus Lactuca; species Lactuca serriola. The sequence continues at coordinate 121,121,875 of NC_136414.1, forward strand.
GTGATTCTAATTAATTTTCCAAGGCTTTGTATCACTTTTGGACATCAAATAACATCAAATTAGGAGTTTACGGCCCAGACATATGTTCTCTAGCCTTAAACTCTCCTATGTTCATGAATAATTAATTTTTGACACTTAAAACAATCACATGTGATTTCTAGAAATTTTTCCAAGCCTTTGGGTGAATTAGGGGCATCATTTGGCATGGTTTCATGAGTTTACGGCCAAAGGGTATGTGCCTAGGCCATAAACTCCTATATGTGGTATTTTCATGTGTTATAAACCCCCAAACTATTTTTAGATGGATCTAGGATTTTCCATAAGGCTATTTGTTGAGTTACAAGGCATTTAGACATGATTTAAGGTGTCTAATCCCCATTTTTGAGGAGTTTACGGCCCAAGAACAAGCCTTGGCCGTAAACTCTCTTTTGTCCTTCAAAATTCATGTTTTAAGTGTTTCAAGTCACAATTTGTAAGCCTCAAATTCGTATCTAAGTCCCAACAATGATTTGGAAGGGTTAATTGGCTTAAAAACCCCATTATTAAGTGTTTACGGCCCAAGATTGATCCTTGGCAGTAAACACATGTTATAGGTCCTAAAATTCCATTTAAACATCAATTTGAAAGCTAAAGAGGTTAGATAACAAGTTAGAGATGCTACCTCTTTGATTTGGAGCCTTAAATCTTTGTTTTTGGACCTTTGATTATGGATGAGGAGAGGTTGGAAGTGTTTATGGAAGAATGGCCAAAAGCTTCAAATGAAAGCTTTGAATCATTTATATAGTGTTCGGGAATTGGACACGGCGGAATTCTACCCGATACCGGCGTTAGGCGGGGCTTTTGGTCGCACCCGACCAAGTTGCCGTAACCCGATATGGTCGATTCTAGAATTATTCCGATGACTATTATGGGGTGTTAGAATGATTTCAAATGGCATTAAGACACCCATTAAGTCATTTTAGGTTAATACAAGTTAATGACTTAATTAATTGACAAAATCGGAAATGGATTTGGAAACGGTGTTTGGTTGATCGAATTGGATTACAATTTGAGTTACAAGAAGTGATATGAAATTTCAGGTTGTTACAATTATATCGAGTATACATGATCATAGTAATGTGGATGCTCATGCTTGCATACATGTAGGGTTCATGGGTAGGTCCCAAAATCCCTTTGATAGGGGAGCGTATAGTCTGGGATCTAGACATCACATTATACCTTATCCCTCAAATAAGGCAGTTGGGTACCGATGTAGTCATTTATTTCAAATGCTACAGTACTCATAAGTATTACCTTAGACTTAAGGTAATTGGTACGGTTGTAGTTCGGTACTACACCATAGTACTATTTCATTTTCCCATTACATTCACTTCGTGAATATTTCACACGACGTACGATAATGTAGAAAACTATATTTTTGGCTAATAATAGTCGGACTTGGGAAAATACACACTCTTACTAGAGACACACACACAGACACTAGATGCCTTGGTAGAAGGCTACATCGAGATCAGTTAAGTCTTGGTAGAAGACTCCCTATTATAATAGTAGGAATCATAGGGATTTCTAGGGTTTTTCAGACGTTTACAGTTCATTTACAAACATTTTCATACTTACAGTTCATTTACAAACATTTTCATACTTACAGTTCATTTACAAACAATTTCTTACATACAAATTAAGACACTAAAATACTAATGATCTCACCAGCTTCAAAGCTGATACTCGCTTTCAAAATTACTTGTATCCTCAAGTCATCATAGACAGGTACCGATGCAAGGAGAAAGGAAGATGGAGCTTGTTCAAGACTCATCTTTCATTTTGATTTATGCTTTAGTGTTTATCAAAATTTGACAGAACACAATTGTATAATAATTATATTATTAATGCAATGGATGATGTTGTTGCTTGTTTACTACTTTTCATTGTTGTGATACTGTACATGACGTCCTCCGCCCCAGAACGTTTCCGTCGTTCTTGGTTTTGGGGTGTGACAGATTGGTATCAGAGCATTGTTTATAGTGAATTAAGTATATCAACCCATAAAAGATATACTAACTATAAATACATAAGGGATTAAAAATACTTTGACCAAGAGTTTATACTTTAAATAATAAAATATTTAAGTAAGTATATGTGCCTGCATTCATACTAAAATCAGTGTCACTAGGACAGTACAAAAGAATTACGATTGTTGGGCAACACAAGCGGGCTTAGAGGCATATGGTCAAAACTGGGAAGACATAGACTGATCACCTATATTATCCGAGGGTTGACTAGCATGTGCCTAAGTTGAATTGTGTGGTTGCAACAATGCTAAAATCTTACCAACCCTACCACAATGAGAACAATAGAACATAACATTAAAATTAAAATACTATAGGAGTATTTCGTGTTACTATAAGTACTTTATACTTGAGAACTAAAACGGGATCTTCATTACTAAGTTGATAGTTGCTAAGTGGATACACTAAGGCTATATGTAATTAGGATGTTATAGACTTAGAATCTGTGGAAATTTTACTTCACCCCCATTCTGTGTGAATACGGAGTTAAGGTCACTTATTCGAAGGTCTATCCTGTTTAGATTACACATAGCTGGTATGCACTTCACAAATAGCGATGTAACTAATGAAGGTTTTCTAAATAATTATCTAGATAGTTCGTCTAATAATTATTCTCTTACCCTAAATCTCGCATAGAAAACATAGTTGGACTCCATCCCCATGGCAACCAGTATCTTCTGAACGAAGTCATAGCTGGTTGGTTTGGAGAAGAACCAGAGAATAATCATCCTATCCCCTTGAATGATCACCATGATGAAGACCTTCGTATGATGCTAACTCTGAACCAGAGGTTGAGAACCTACCCCGAGTAGCTCCCTTTCCAATTCCTAACCCTCGTCCGGCTTTTCATGGCCCGACCCTGAGTGAGTGGAATGCTTGGAAACATGGATCCAAGGACAAGATCAGCCCATGCCATTTAATGGAGACCGAAGCTTTTACAACTTGAGCAATAGGGGCTCAGCAGATAGATTCTTGCCAATCTTGGTCCGCAGAGTGGCCCGAAATGAGATTCAAGGCAGGACAGCCTTACATCAGATTACCGAAGTTGTCGCCGATGTGAGAATGCATACCCTCCGCACAATTCGTCTAGAAGATGCTCATGAGAGATCAGAGAAAAACCATGAAACCCTGCTGCAAGCACTAGCTGAATCACGAGCCGAAGTCATAGAGCTCCGAGTACACCAGAGGGTGTACGAAAGACACCTACTTGATGTAGAACGTCAACTGGCTGAACTGAGAGTTCACCAGAGGGGTGACCGTCGTCAGTAGTAGACTCTTTACTTTACTTAGGAAGTAGTCGTTTTTTGTCTTTGCCTGATGTGGCATTTTCCATGAAATTATCTTGTACTGTAAGTACTTTTAGTTAGGTCCTTATGCTGTCAGGAACTATCTTCTGTGGATGTGATGTAAGACCTTTACAAGGTCATTTTCCCGAATCTTTACGTCGTGAATATCTAAGATATTGACAGTCGGCTAACTTCTGTGACATTCTTCATTCAAGTACTCTTATCATACTCTCATTGGAGTCTATCTGAAACCTGCTTTAGTCAAGTCATTGGACTATAGCATGTTAGATCCGGAGACATTTCCAAGTCTCTTTCAGTGGTTGGATCTTGTTATTCACCAACCCACGATACCTCGGCTTGCACAACAAACATTTTGAGACCATTATACGAACTTACTTCTACTCATTACTAGGACTGCATCATAGGTATGTAGGTCAAACCTTCACGATCATACTTCCATTCCGTACTAGGACTGCATCATAGGGATGTAGGTCAAACTTTCGAGAACATAGTCATACTCTTTACATGAACAATCTAGGTACACCAAGGGTCAACTAGAATTGCTCACAAAACCCTTATCTTTCGTGTTACAGAATCATGTCGTCATACGGAAGCAATCAGTCGAATAGCGAAACCTCCGCTTTTCCTATGGACGCCGCTACCTTTCAAACAGCAGTTACAGATGCCGTGGTGGCTGCCGTAACCACGGTCCTTGCGCACCATAGCACTATCAGCACAGTTAATGCTGCTGATGGGAATGAAGTTTCCAATCGTGGTATCCATCCAGGAAGTCGCCAAACAGTAACAGTTACAGGCTCGCAAAGCCGAAAAGAAGAGAACAAGAAACGAAAGCGTCAAGCCCGGAAAGAACGCAAGAGATCCCAAAAGCTGGCTATACAGCAGCAGCAAGTGGAAACACCTTCCATCCCAGTACCGAGCAGACCATACAAAGGAACACTCCCGAAGTGCGACCGGTGCAACTACCACCACGAGGGAATGTGCCGAGCCTTGCAATGCGATAAGTGCAACAAGATGGGGCACATTGCTCGTTTCTATAGAACTACCTCCAGCACTGGGGCAAGCCTAGCTTGCTATAATTGTGGTGAGTTTGGGCACTATAAAAGAGATTGCCCGAAGAAGGAAATCAAGGAAAGAACCCATGTCCCCATAACTCCTACTCGACACTTCACTTCCTCCACTGATGTGGGTGTTGTCCAGATATGTCACCAATGTGGGGAGATAGGGCACTTCAAGAAGGATTGCCCTATAGCAAAGAACTCTGGCGCAGACAGGAAGATTCTCAGGATCACAGCTGCAAGAGAGCCTACGCCAGAACCCTCGTTAATGTAAATTAGGCGTGTTGTTGTAACAGACATATAAAGTATCCAGAACTAGTGCAACTAGAGTCTTACCTTTTGCGAGATCTTGTTTGTATAAGGATTCTCGTGCTGCATATACTTGTCTTTTGTAGTATATCTTATTCGCAACAATAGTCTTGTGGTAAATCTGAAGTACTGTAACTCTGTTCATGGTTGCACGGTCGTGTTTTGTCTCTAAATGTCTTATTTTCAAATCTAATGTCTTTAAGTTTCAGTATGATTCCGACATTATCATACGACTCGATCCAATTTGATCCTCACAAAAACATCTTCATACGTACATCTCTTTCTTCTAGATCACTTTTCCGGAGAAGCCGTCATATCAGAACACCGAAGTACTCATGCCAGGAGTACCTCTTAGTTATTTTCTTTCCGAAGAAATCCTCGAAGTAACACTCGTGCAGTACGTCAAGTTCAATCCAAGGATTCATGCGATTGATCTATCACTGAGGAATGTATACATAAGAGTGATATATAATCAAGGTTCTACAGGTTTAGAATTGATGATTCCACTTTAACTTCTTTTTCCCCGATGGGATGTGAGCTTAAAGAAGAATCAGTTATTCGACTACCTTTTCAATCTTAATTATATACGACTCGTATACACGAAATTGTAATTGTGAACCATGTATGAATTCTAATATCAACTTCAGGATGGAGAACTGCTTAAGCCTACGAGTAATCACATCGTCATGTGAAAAAACATAGGACCCAATACGACTCTTGTAAACAGATCACCCTATAGTCTAAACACCTACAGAGATACTAGAACAGTACAAACAACTTAACGAACTGCACAGCGATAGAATAAGAAGACTAGGCTTCTCACCCTGGAGAACCCCCAGTCTTATTCTCCCAGAGATCGACGGATTGCATCGTATGTGCCTCGGATATCGAGGACTCCATCAAGATTTTCATAGAAATCGTTATCTCTACCTCGCATAGATGAAATGGTTGAGAAAATGCAAGGAAAGAATTACTTTCAGAAATGGATCTGAGATCCCAATATCACCAATTCGAGTGTTAGGAAAGGATGTCGGGAAGACTATCTTCCGAACTCGATGCGGACACTTCGAGTCCGTAGTGATACCCTTCGGATAGGACCAATACGCCCATAGCTTTCATGAGCTAAACGAATAGGGTATGTCTTTCTTACTTGGATCAGTTTGTCATTTCTCCATGTAATGACTTACTTATCTACCCTCGTAGTAAGAAGAAAACCCATGAAAACATTTCCTACAGAGGAACTTTTAGCGAAGTTCTCTAAGCACGAGTTTTGAAATTGAAGAGTCAAATTTCTATGACACACTGTTAGTAATGTGAGAAATTTTTGAGTACTCTTTCAACTTGTCAAAACCGTTGAGCATTTGTCGACACCTGAGACGCCGACAGTCATTCGCCAAATTCTAGGTCTGACAGACCGACCGTCTTAGTTCATTCAGAACTCCTCGCAAATTACAGAAACTCGTACGACTTTGACCCAGCAAGGGGTGACCTTTGACTGGGAAGTTAAGCAAGAAGAGGAACCTTTGGAATTCCAAGTGAGTGACCAAATTCTTTAGGAAGTCTCACTCGGGAACGGCTTAATACGCTTCGTAAAGCGTGGAAAGCTAAATCCAATATAGTTAGGACCTCCGAGATTCTTATCAGAATCGGTCCTGTGCCTCGCACAAACTAGACCTACTCCGCGAACTCAGTAACGTACATTATACATTTAGCGTCTCGATCGTGAAGCGATACCTTTCTGTTAGGACTCTTGTAAGTCCACTCGTCGAGATCCTCGCCTTCGTATTAGAACCGTAGTGACCCTCGACCGAGAGGTCAAGCGGACGAAACAGCGCCATCGCCCGATAGTGAAGGTTCGTTGGGATTCCAACCGAGAACCCGATTTCACTTGGGTGCGCTAGAAATAATCGATTAGGAAGTTTCCTCTTCGCGACTCGATCATTCGTACATAATTCCTTGACTAGATTCTAATTTCGGGACAAAATTCCCTTCAACAGGGGGATGATGTGACAACCCGAAATTTCCATTCTGAACGAACCAATTGAAGCCAATAGAAGTAGAACAGTTACAGTGAAAACTCAGATTTCGAGTATAAGTTTGGCAGTTTTCAGGATTTTACACTTAAGGATATATTAGGAGAGTGGATGCACTAGAGTTTTGTGCAACACTGTTATTCCAATACTCTAGGACATTAGAGTTTGTTCCAGGAATAAAAATATTTTCTGCCAAAAATATCTCAGGACTATAAATAGAATTCTGAATCAAATTGGTTCATTGGTTGAATTCCATTTAGAGAAAAGTCAAAATTCTCTCTAACGGATCTTCGGGTTTTTATCCCAAATTGTGAGTACTTCGATCTAGTTATGTTATATAGCTTAGATTGTGTTTAGAAACATCAATTTCATAACAAAACAATTAGATTCAGGAGTTTACCGCCCAAGAACGTTCTTGGGGAGTAAACTCCAATAAGTGGCTTAAATGCTACTTAGTCCTTTCCCCGTGAATTGTAACTACCTTAGACTTGTATGCTAGTGTGTATATGACTAGAAAACATCAAAATAGGATTAAAACCCCCATATTTGGGAATTGACCGCCCAAGAACGTTTGGGGAGTAAACTTCATTTTAAGGTCCTAAAGGGTTCCAATGACCCTCAAAGCTTTAGAACTCGAACTAGAACCCACCATTGCATGTTTAGGACACCAAAAACAATTAAAATCAATGATGAAAAGTGAGTTCACGGCCAAGGGTGTTCTTGGGCCGTGAACTCCATGTTTAAGTGCCAAAATGCCCTTAAAACCTTCCTTAAGCCAAGAGACTAATTTGGGCATGTACCTAAATGAGTTTTGGACTAGCTAACACACTTATAACACCAAGAGTAAGGGAGTTTACGGCCCAAAAGGTTCTAGGGTCGTGAACTCCATTAAATGGTGCCAAATGGTGCCATAAACTCTTCTAAAGCCAAGTACAAAAGCCTAGTTTAGTTCATAGTTAATTTAGAGACTTGAAAACACCATAAACACCCTCCCAAGGGAGTTTACGGCCGTAAAATCCAAGGGAATATGGTCCCTGAGCCGTAAACTCCTCAAAGGAGTTAATAGGAAGCCCAAACAATTCACCACTAGAGTTGTAATAATTCTAAGATTCATTTAGAGACTTGGTTGAGAGTTTACGGCCAAAAGTTTACTCCCCTGGGCCGTAAAATCCAAAACATATGGCCATTAGACCATAAACTCCCATTAGGGGCATTGCACTCCTTTGTTGCAACCCATTAGCCTCCTAGCACTTGACCAAAAGTGTTTTCCTCGCGTTTAAATATTTATACTCGTATAATTAGTGTTTTAATCACTAATTATTTATATACATATGCCTTCATATGTAATTAGGATCACTGTGTGTGTCAAAAGTCTTCACTTGACACCAAGCACTTGTCTGATCCTTCCTTACGATAACATTCTGTTCAATTCCAGTCACATACTGCAGGTGAGTTCATACCCCTTAACTAATGTTTTAAACTAATTTTAAATGTTTTATGGGGGGAGAATAATGCTAGTTATTATATCAATCACATGTGATTAATAAGTAGAATTACGCTAGTTATTATATCAATCACATGTGATTAATATACAGCATTCAAATGATTTGGCTACTCATTAGCCATTTTACCAAACAGTTTCTTCAAATGATTTTTATAAACATTTTATATGTTTTAAAATCCTTATTACACTGTACATTTTACTCTGTATATTACATTTCAAACTTATTTAAAATTGTGTTTCAAACAAACGTTTCTTTATACTAAACTGTTTTATCAAACCCATGCCTTCAAACTGTTTTAATAGATTGACATCAAGTCAATCTTTTCTTAAGATATTAATTATGTTCAAATGTTTTACAAAACTTATTGATGCTTTTATATTATAAATTGCATGCCTCTATATGTATAATTATATAAGAAACGTTTAAAAGACTTAGGAAGGCTACCCACCCTATTTCCTTTTCGCGCTTGAGATATGGTCTGGTGGGATATCGGGTATTCGTCCGAAAGTCGTTTAAATATTAGTTATATATCATGTGTACATATATAGTCATAAAAGGCCCTTCCAGTTCATCAGATGCCCTTGGGTAGCAAGGGTATACCTCCACATCCATACGTATCAGTTAGATTACTAGTAAACTGCCATATGGGTAGTTTAGGAAGATACTAGAACTATTACTAGAACGCAATATCATACAAAGAGTCAGTTCATTCATGAGTCAATACTTTCTAGATCAATACTGTACATTACTATACTTGCTAGGTAGAGAGCACGTATATGACAGCTATAACATCACATTACATTACTATACATGCTAGATAGAGAGAACACACATTACAGCTAGCACACGTGGAACATTACAGTACATTACTATACTATTACATGATCACACTTACATAAGTACAATTACATGATCACACTTACATGAGTATGCTTACATATACATAGGACAGACGTCACTAGGTGCTATAGCATGGAACGAGTTCAGGATCTAATTATACCGATGAATCACAACGCAATTGTGATCGTTATATCGAGTATACATGATCATAGTAATGTGGATGCTCATGCTTGCATACATGCAGGGTTCATGGGTAGGTCCCAAAATCCCTTTGATAGGGGAGCGTATAGTCTGGGATCTAGACATCACATTATACCTTATCCCTCAAATAAGGCAGTTGGGTACTGATGTAGTCATTTATTTCAAATGCTACAGTACTCATAAGTATTACCTTAGACTTAAGGTAATTGGTACGGTTGTAGTTCGGTACTACACCATAGTACTATTTCATTTTCCCATTACATTCACTTCGTGAATATTTCACACGACGTACGATAATGTAGAAAACTATATTTTTTGCTAATAATAGTCGAACTTGGGAAAATACACACTCTTACTAGAGACACACACACAGACACTAGATGCCTTGGTAGAAGGCTACATCGAGATTAGTTAAGTCTTGGTAGAAGACTCCCTGTTATAATAGTAGGAGTCATATGGATTTCTAGGTTTTTTCAAACGTTTACAGTTCATTTACAAACATTTTCATACTTACAGCTCATTTACAAACATTTTCATACTTACAGTTCATTTACAAACAATTTCTTACATACAAATTAAGACACTAAAATACTTATGATCTCACTAGCTTCAAAGTTGATACTCGCTTTCAAAATTACTTGTATCCTCAGGTCATCATAGACAGGTACCGATGCAAGGAGAAAGGAAGATGGAGCTTGTTCAAGACTCATCTTTCATTTTGATTTATGCTTTAGTGTTTATCAAAATTTGACAGAACACAATTGTATAATAATTATATTATTAATGCAATGGATGATGTTGTTGCTGGTTTACTACTTTTCATTGTTGTGATACTATACATGACGTCCTCCGCCCCAGAATGTTTCCGCCGTTCTTGGTTTTGGGCTGTGACAAAAAGGTATGTCATCTAACTAGTACTTTGTAGTATAGGAGCTTCATAATATTCTAATTAGTATTAAAGCCTTGGAAAGTTCTTATTTGCATGTATAATAGAGAAAACATAGATCCAAGGTTTATAGGGTTGCATGTACACCATAGGAGTGTTAGAATGCTCAAAACCCAACAATGTTATCCATTAGAAACTCTTGAATCCCCATGAAATAAACACCTTATAAGCATGATTCTTCAAGAGTTCACGGCCGTGAACCCTTCATGTGGCCGTGAACCCTTCATAAGATCATGGCGGTCTTGGACCCTTCAACCCATGGCTGTAAACCGTTCATGACATCATTTCTTGGCTGTAAACCCTTCATAGAATCAAGCCTAGGGCCGCAAACACTTCATGTGTGGTCGTAAACTCTCTTATGGCCGTAAAAACTGATAGTGTGGCCGTGAGAACCCTTTTATACAATCATATGTGATTGTAACACTTCATTTCGAGTGTTTCCTAGTCCCTAAGGTTGTTACCTTACATGATTATTTGTTATATACACTAATTATATACATATATGTGTCATTATATGCTTAATAGGATCCGTTTGTGCTCGAGACTTCACTTGGCATACTTAGCATCCTATATCGATCTTACATTAGAATCACTCACTACAGGTGAGTTCATACCCCTAAACTTATCTTTTAAATGATTTTAAATGCTTTTGAGGGGGGGATTAAAGTAGAAAACAATATGGTTATAGTATCAATCACATGTGATTTATAACTACCAAACAAAAGGATTTCTTCAACTTCAAAACTGTGTTATCAAAAAAACTGTTTCAAATCATTTTATAAACTGACATCAAGTCATCAAGAACCATTCAAATGGTTAAAAATCTTTTTATATGATAAACTCGTTATCGTTTTACAGAAGTCTTTTAAAACTTATATATTATCAAAATCGTGTCTATGTAGATATAGTTATATAAATAAGGTTGAAAGGACTTAGGGACTAATAACTCACCTTATTTCCTGTTCCTTGTTTGGTTGTGGACTTAGGGTACGGGTTGTTTGTCCGAGTGTCATTTAAATCATAGTTTTATATTATGTATACGTATGTAGATATAACAGTTCTTCCAATTAGTTCAATACCTTTGGGTGGCAAAGGTGTACAAACATGATCAGTCATTCAACTACAGAGCTTACTAGTAAACTATAATAGGTATATTTTAGAGGATTTCTACTTACTATTTCTAGAAGAAGAAGGAACATACTATATACTTGAACAAGAACGAACATACTATATACTAGAACAAGAAGGAACATACTAATACTAGAACAAGAAGGAACATACTTTATACTAGAACGAGAAGGAACATACTACACTAATACAAGAACAAGATAACATTAATGCAAGCCACTACTTCATGGCATGGCATTTTACTGGTGTGTAACGTTTTGTAACCAATGTATCATGAAGGGAGAACGTGAGTTTGGGTATAGATCTATACGGGATTGACCATCCTAAACCTTGCTGCTAGCTACAGTGGGACCTGCAGGTCTATGAGTGACAAATGTCATACCATTTCGATGTCTTTGGAGTGTCGTGTTTTATACTAGTCAATTAAGCATGGTTATAATTTCATCACATTTTACCTTACTTAAACAAATTGGTTTTAAGGAAGTTAGCACGTCAGTAGTTACTACATATAATACTACTGTACATCTTTATTTTCCCATGACATTCATATAGTGATCTTCTCACATAAAAGGTAATGTAAACTATTTTCTAGTAATGATAGTCATACTTGGGAATAACACTCACTTTTACAAAAGAACAAACATACAGAACAGTTGGGTCTTGGTAGAAGGCTATTTTCCATTTTAGTAGAAAATATAGGATTTTCTAGGAAGTATACAAACATTTACATCAAGACACTTACACACACTTTCATCAAACTTATACAAACATTTGACACTAAAATACTTATGAACTCAACAGCTTAAATGCAAATGTACTCTTTCAAAATAACTTGTATTCTCAGGTCACCGGTAGACAGGTACAGATGGCCAGGTTTTGAGAAGACGGTGTACTTTCAAGACTCGCCTTTTATTTTCACATATATATTTTTGGTGTCTTACAAATACATTCAGAACACACATGTATAACTTATACTATCAATGTAACGGATGATGTTGTTGCTTGTTTTACTATTGTGCATTGTTATGATACTGAACATGACGTCCTCCGCCCCCAAATGTTTCCTCTGTTCTAGTTTGGGGGTGTGACAGGAATCCTTGTCACATATGCTCTAACTTGGTTAAGATTATTTGTCCTTAATAATCTTCTATAGAAATGTCATTTTGATATCCTATTCTATTGTAATTAAGTAGCTCGAATCTGCGGGTGTTATAGTTATCTCTCCCTTAGGATGATTACACCGTGGAATCCCCAACAAAATAGGGCTTGTATAATTACTTTGAACGTTTCCTTTACATCCTAAGTTGTAACTATAACTCTTATGTCCTTTCTAATGAGTTTCTAAATCTTAGACTTCTTGTCATCTGATGGTGCAATACCTACTTTACCCTCTAAATTTGATATCCATTAGATGCTCCTACTGTTTCTAGAACAGACTTAACCTAAGTTAATGTACCTTCCTTCATGTTATAGTGTGATTGTAGGGTCTGAAAGGTGTTGCGTCTTGGGCTCGTTCTTTAGTCCATTTAGTCTCCGGATTGGGCCTGTCCATCCGATAGTCATATCTAGGGTTTTTTTATTTATAGGTGCTTGCATGCATCTTAGTACGTAAGGGATTTGGAAGTCAATTATTATCTTTATCGTTTTGTAACCCTAACAGCCTCTACAGCGGAAGTTCTTTATCGAGCTCTGCTGAGGCTTGAATCTATTGAATCATTCGACATATTTTGATTCATTCTTGTGCTTGATATTACTGTTTATCGTTCTTGTGATTAACCTGTTCAAAGATCTAAACGATCAAAGAGTTTCTTAACTCTTCAGTGATATAATCACATTTCTATCATGTAGCACTTCTAGCCACATGGTTGCTTAATTTTAACAACAACTGTGATAATTCTATTGATCACTTCAATTATCTTTCCTTTAATCTTAAGTCGGATGCTACGTCGCACTTAGTTCAAAGATTAGTCAGAATCGATTTGACATGACCATTAGGGTTGGAATATTTATTTGTGTAGTCATTACTGAAACAAAGCTAATGATGGAAATGAACAAAATATCTCAACTACTTATAGACTCAATACCCTTGTGACTTTTCGTGATCTAAGTTTGAGTCATGTGCTTCCGGTAGTATAGGCCTCTACTACCTTTCACACCTAATCATACTCGTCCCAAGTATTGTCTCACAATCCACTAAGTTATCATAAAATGAAATCATACAGAGAGCACATAACATAACTTAGGAAACTGCATTATCTCCGAAAATGGTTTCAAGATTTATATTCCATGCCTATACATTAGGCCACTCATTCTAAACTTTAGACAAGCCTCTCTCTATTCTTGACCTATTGATATTTCGTCGACGATCATCTGATATGCCCTTTCCTTCGGCAATTGCAGCACATTTTTCCTTCCTGTTTCGTCTTTCTTTGGGCAGTTCTTCTATATATGTCCACCATCTCCGCATTTGTAACACTTCTTGTTATAATATGTACAATCTCTGGAATAGTGACCGGTACTCCCAAACTTATAACAAGTGAATTCCCCATCACATCTAATGAAGTGTTTCTTCTTGCATTTTTCGCACCATTTGGCTTCATTTTTACCCACTGACTTCTTGTCGTTGGAGTTATGGCTTGTGAATTTCCTCTTTTTATTGGATCTTGAAGATCCCTCAACCTTCCTTTTCTCTCCTTTCTCAACTTTTTCCAGAATCTTCTCCCTTATCTGGATTTCAACATTCCTAGCCGCCTAGATGGCTGCTTTCAAGGTAGTTTCTAGCTTTACCATTAGACCAAAATCTGCAAGTGACCCACTAGCAAACCTATTTACCTTGGAAAGTTTGATAGGTTCCAAGTAAGGAACTAGCTTCATCTTCTCGATGAAGGCTGCAGTACAATCGTTGACACTCGTCTTTCATTTCTTCAAGTTTTGGAATTCATTGTTGATCTCTGAAAGATCATGTTCAGAGCAGTATTGCATCCTCAGATCCTTAAGGACCTCCTCCCAAGACATCTTCATTGCTTCTTCCTTTGGTACGAAGTCAGCCAATTGTTTCCACCAACTTAGTACTGCAGACTTTAGTTGTCCAATTGCAAAAACAGTCTTTTACCTCTCGTTGCAATCATAACTCTCAAATATTTTTTCTAATTCAGAGATCTATTCCATTACTTCCACTGGTGTTGGGCTTTTAGAAAGACTTGGTGGCATGGAGGCTTTAAAGTTTTTGTATACACATCCTTTTGTGGGTTTTTATCGAACGGATACACTTCAAGTACCAATGACAAAGAACAAACTAATTAAGCAAAAGGTTAAACAAAAAAAACAAAGATCACGAGTAATCACAAAGATGTTTTCATTAAGATAGAATGTTCTCACCAAGATAACGAAGGTCACAAAGAAATTACATCAGGGTTTCACCCTAATGTTGAATATATATGATTACAATAACTGAAATCCTACTAATTAATGGATCTATACTTATCTTAGTAAAGGTACGATCCTAATCACCAAGATTACAGATCATATATCTATTCTACATATATACATATAACTGCCTAATATACATAAGATTACAAAGATCATTAGCTTCACACTAAGACTGATAAGGTCTTGTGCTGATGCTTGCGCTGGTGCATGTGGTTAGGATTTAATGTGTTTGACTCAACAGATCATAAAGTATGACCATACAACCCCCCCTATCTGATGATGTCAAAAATATTTTTAACAGGTTCTTTAAATTTAAGAAATTCTACCCCTGAGAAAGTGTATTACTCTTTCCATTTTTGGTTATCAGCAGTAGAAGTATTAAGGGCAGCAGAAATAATCAACGTATCATGCGTTGCAGCAGAATGATAGAATGTTGATATGCTTCCCCTTAGATTTATAACATTTAGCGTTTGATCCCATGAAGGTGAGAACTTCCTTTCTTGAATCTGATAGCCTAGTCTATTCATAGATGAAGGTATATTCAAGAAGGCATATGGAAGACCATGTGCCACGTGTCAAAATGTCTCCACTGTAGAGTATTGGTATCTACCTGAAAAAATATGAATATGTTGTTGTAAAGGTATCTCTCCACCTTTTTGAAATCAATAACATTATAATATAAGTGGACGTCATCAACGTATCTGAATTACTCCACTAGTGTATCAAGAATGCAGGTTACAATTAAGTCAGATTGTGATGTCTCCTGATAGTATGGGTTTGAACTATCATTTACTGACATAGTGTTGTGAGGTCTCATCAACATATGGTTCTATACGTTGAATCATTAACTTCTTTTATTTCAGAACTAAAAGGGCAAGAATGGAATGACACATGTAATGCATTTTGATATTAAATGTACTCACAGACAAGTAGTGTCAAGTTCATTAACCTTTTTAATAGAAGAACTATTGGAAAATAATGGGTAGGTGCTTGTAATACATCACGGACAATGATATACCCATCGACACAGATCTTTCGAATTCTCATAAGTGTCTGGCTTAATATGTTGAATCATAAAATTCAAAAGAAGAATATATGGACAGAATGGATTGGTGTGCGTTATAAGGTATGGCGCATAAATTATACATCAACACAAAATTTTCAAGCTCTGATTAGTGTATGGTACACAACGCAGAATCATAAAGATTTAAAAAAGAATTTATGGGCAAGAGGCGATCGGTGCGTGTGATAGCCTACAATACAAACACTAAACATCAACACAAAGTTTCAAACTTTTATCACTGTGTGGTTTATCACAGTGAATCGTTAACTTTTATAAAGAAGAGATTGAGGAAAGAATGGAGTTTTTCAATCACATTGAGGTGACATCAACTTGAATAATAAATAGTCAACTTATCAACAAGTGGTTGATCTTCTTTATCATAAAGTTAAGTTTAATCTAGAATTTTAGAATTCTCCATCAATTAATTTAATGTTATACAAGACAAAATAAGTATGTAAATAAAAGCATAAGATATGGTCAACAGAAGAATAGTTAAAAACGAATATACAACTTTTTTAGTGCCCCTTTACATAGCCTTTTCCAGAAGGATCATAAAATTGATGCTAGAAGATCATTTGATTTAAATGCTCATAAATCAGTTTCCTTTCGTCGAGATACCTCCTCTTCAATATAGTCTATAAATGATTACACAAGCAAGGAAAAAACATATCAATATAACTCACTACAAACTGAGAATGACAAAGCCTTTAATCGTTAAAATGTTGAGGATAGATTCCAAGCTTCATGGTCACCAAGAGAAACAAATTAACATGAACCAGTCTTTGTAACCTCCGAGTTAATGGGCTCTAAACCATGAAACCATCGAGTTGACAAGATCAACACGAGGGAACTTGAGGTTTTATCAATGTATAAGTCAATGGATGAAAGTAAGACTCATTGTGTTGATGGAGGCTACATGCATCCATAACAGTGAGTGAAGGAGAGAAAGAGTATTGTCAACAAGAAGAAGAATTGATTCCAATATTCTCCTCAACAACTAGAGCATTCAGAACGTTCTAAATGGATCCGCCTCTTTCTAAATCTAGGAGGAAGAGGTGCAATTAATGCATAGATAAGGTATTGATAGACCTGAAAATAGAGAATAGCGAGAAAAGAGAGTACTTGTAAACATCAGCCGAAAGGCTTAAGAAAATTATGTAAAGTTCTTTGACAAAATCATAATAAAAGAATCACCTTTTTTTGTGTTTTTGTGTTTTAAGAAAGCAAGTAGAGGCAAAGTTATTTTAAATGAGTTAGAAAAGAATTAAGTCATTAAAAGCATGCCAAGATCTACAATAAGTTTGTTTAGGGTCTTCTCGTCCAATGCATTAGTGAAAATGTTAGTCAATTAATTAGTGGATGGAATATATAACAACTCCACTTTTCCTTTTTGAACCATGTCCCTGATGAACTGATGATAAATGTTGACGTTCATGGTTTTAGAATGTTGGACATGATTTTGTTTCATCTAAATGGTGTTGGTGTTGTTAATGTAGATAGGAATCTTTGGGATGTTTAGAACATAATCTAAAAGATGATTCTGAATACATAGAATCTGAGCACAACATCTTCCAGTAGCTACATATTCATCTTCAAGGATAGAGCAAGTCACTGATGTCTACTTCTTGCTGGACCAACTCACCAATCTATCTCCAAGAATTTGAGCTCTTCTTGAAGTACTTTTACGATCAATATCACATCCTCCAAGATCTAAGAGTGTATCCCACCAACTTGAACTCAGAGTCGTGAGGATACCAAAACCTAAGATTAGGTGCATGCTTCAAGTAATGAAAGAACCTTTTTACATTGAGAATATGAGATTCCTTAGGATAGGCTTGATATCGAGCACACAATATGGTGGCACACGTAAATTCAGGGTGGTTTACAATGAGATAGAGCATTGAACCTATCATTCCTAGGAGTAGGGTTCCACTCACATCAATGGCAGTTGGATCAGCTGATATAGGCGTTGATGAAGACATTGGAGTCTTTCCTGGTTTGCTATCAGATAAGAAAAAATTCTTCAGTATGTATGCAATATATTTAGCTAGTCAAAAAAAGATTCCATTAGTTAGTTGTTTAACATGCAAACCTAAAAAGAAAGCTAGTTCACCCATCATGCTCATCTCAAATTTCTTGTCCATAACCTCAACGAACTCAAAACTTAGTTTCTCATCAGTGGATCCGAAAATGATGTCATCAACATACACTTAAGCAAGGATGATATGAGATCCAAAATGCTTGATAGAGAAAGTGTTGTCAATTTTTCCATGTTTGTATCCACTATCTAAAAGATAACTCACCAATGTGTCATACCTTGCCCTGGGAATTTGCTTCAAACCATATACAACTTTATCAAAACGATATACATGATTGGTAAATTTTCACTTTCAAACCCTAGAGGTTGCTTTAGAAAGACTTCTTCTTGAAGACTCACATGTAAGAAGGCAGTCCTTATGTCCATTTGATATACTTTGAAGTTCTTAAATGAAGAAAAAGCAAGGAATACACAAATTGCTTCAAGTCTAGCAATATGGGAAAATGTTTCGTCGTAGTCTAAACCTTATAGTTGACAAAATCCTTTGGCCACAAGTCTTTATTTGTTTCTGATGACAATTCCAGCTTCATCCATCTTGTTTCTAAACACCCAGCGAGTACCAATGATGGTTTTTCCTCGATGACATTCAAACCTTCTTTGGCTTGATCATTGAGACAAAATTCACAAACACACAAAAGTTATTGTTGACTATGCTACGAGTGAGAATCCCTAAATTTACATCTCTAGTGATTTGATATTAAGGTTGATCTCCAAAGATTCTAGCATTAGTACTCTCATTCATGTTTTTTTGGAACTAAATCTTCCTGATTTGAGGTATTAGATGGCTTAGTTTATTTAGAAACAAGAACCTAATCTTTATAGTTGAGATAAGAGTCGACAAATTGATTAGTATTGGGAACAATAGGCTCAGTGACATTAAGCAATAAATTGGGAATATGGTCTGAAGAGCTAAAGGTAAGTTCATTAAGAATGGAAGAGTGAAGATCAATCAAATCATGAATGAATGATTCTTCATTAAACGTGAAATGAGCAGTTTCCTCTTCAGTTTTCCTTAAAAGATTGAACACCAAGAAGGCCTTGGATACACTAGAGCAACCCAGAAACACTCCGTTATCAGCTTTAGCTTTTAACTTAGTGAGCTTATCTCTTTGATTCAAAATGTAGAACATACACCCGAATATATTAAAGTAGGATATGTCTACTGTCCTCCCCTTAAGTATCTTATAGCTAGTATTCCCATGATGCTTACGTATGACGGAACAGTTTTGAGAGCAACACGCTGTGTTGACAGTTTCAACCCAAAACGATAGAGGAAGAATAGCTTCAACGGCCATTGTTCCTCCATTTTCAATGAGAGTTCTATTTCATCATTGAATAATTCAATTTTGTTGGGGATTTCTAAAAACAAATAAGCTTGAGAGATACCTAAATTTGTGCAAAAGTTTTCTAGGGAGTAGATTCCGAATTTTGTGTCGTGATTACTACGTAATTGTGTGACTTTATGATCATAAAGAACTTCCTATTGCTTAATGAGTGATATGATTTCACCAATAGCATGCATTTTCTTCCTTTAAAAGCATACCCAAGTAAATATCGAAATTTCGTCTATAATAATAAGAGTAAACTTCTTCCCAATTCTTGAATTAATTTGGATCATCCGAAAAGGTCCATATAGAGAAGATGAAAGGGTTTGATGATGGAGGAACAAGAATTTGTCTTGAAGGAAGACTTGGTTTTCTTTCCCTTTTCACAAGATGAACACAATTTATCTTTGAAAAACTGCATATTTGGGATTCCTCAAACAAGCTAATTCCTAGAGATCTTCGATATGTTCTTGAAGTTCAGATGGGATAGTCTCTTGTGCCAAAGCCAATTTAAATGATATTGAGCACGAGAAAAGAAGCATCGTCAGATAGAATTGTCAACAAAGAAAATGTCCAAAACATAAATGTCATTCTATCTATTTATAGTAAGTACAATGATATTCTTTTAATCAACAATCTTTCCTTCTTGTTAAAGTGAACCTCATAGTTAGCATCACATAGTTGGTTGATTGAGATGCAATTGTGTAGAAGAACTTTTACATATGAAACAATCTTGAATACAAGAGAGTTACACTTAATGGTTCCATATCCTTTTGTTGTTCCCTTGCTATTCTTTCTACATGTAACAGATGGACCACCCTTCCTTACAAAGTCATCTTGAAGTGACTTGAACCTGTCATTTGTCTTTAATGACCACTATGTAAATACCAAATATTTTCTTTACCCCGAAAAAGAATAAACAAAAATGTAGAACTAGTATACACTGACCCATATTTTAATGGGTCACTTAAGAGAACATGTGATAAAAAGCATCAGAGAGAGACAATTCAAGGAGTTACCCTTTTTGATCCATTTATCATTCCGAGTTATGATATAGTCAGTGGGGACATAGCTCTTTTTAAATGTACACTCGTTGACTCTGTGAGAGGAAACACCACACTGATATCCAACTCTAGTTCCAGTATTCTTTCTCTTAACATTCGAACTTTGTTTTACTTTATCATTGGAAACTGAAGAACCTTCATCATTTGATTTAAAACCTGTTGGTTTAGTTATGGAGGAAGAAATGTTATCGATAGTTTGCTCAGATGGTTCTTCGTCATGAGGCATAAAAGAGATTAAAGAATCATATTTAGTGTCGCTAATAGAGCAATAAGGAAACATGCTAATAATTTTGTTTACATAATGAACTTCATCTCTGGAGATAGGAAATTTTAGCATGATCTTAGTGCAGGGCAGGAGATACTCACGACAAGGAGGTTGATGAGAAGGATCCAGAGCAGATAAACGAGATACATATTTGGTATTACCATTAGAGTCAGTAGTACAATATGTATTAATTAGAGTTTTATTTAGGAAATAGGTACTTACAAACCTATTTTTAAATTTTTTTTGAGACTGTCAGCATTATAAAAGGTTTGTTTAGTCTCGATTTTTATGATTAACGAAACAGCGCCTTCAATATCACCTCAAGGATTTTCTCACACTGATAAGGTATTTGATCATTAATAATTCTAGTGACATTACACTGTGAAGAAGCCCAACTATTCAAAATAAGTTGAATGTTTCTTACAAGATCAACAACTTTCACTTTTTTAGCATGAAGAAAATTGATAGTCAGTGACACACAAGTGTTTTCCATTTTTAAACGAGAAAGTGAGTCTTCCAAAGATGAGAGTTTTTCTTTAAGGTTTTTTTAACTCAATTTTGAGAGAAAATTTTTCTATACAAGAAAAGATAAATCGAAACCTAAATGATCAAACATATCATCTTTTTCAATGGAAGAATACATAACGAAGTTCTTTACCTGATACGTTAAGGTTGAATCCCAGTCCTCAGACTTAGAGTCCGTAGCAGCTTGAGAAAGGTCAGCGTCAAATGTACTAACGTTTTCCCTTGGCGCATCAGCATTAGACTCGACAATTTGAGCCGTCAGACACTTACCTTTTGAAACTTTGTCGTTTGAGAGATACTATGTATCAAAGGCGGATGATAGGGTGATCAACATTACTTCTGCAGTTGAACAATTTTGAACCAAACAATATATGTGAAATGAGAGAGAATTTCCAGTAGCAATCCTTGCCTTTACATCAATATTTCTGTGTTAGTTTACTACTGGATGCATTGTCATTAAAAAACTGAGGCATAGAGATGATGGGACCGTTGTTGAAGCTATGAAGCATATCGTAGTCTAGGATATCGAGAACATCCATCAACTTTGATTTCCAAGAAGTAAGGTTTCATTCATCAAATGGAGGGATCTTGTTCGGAACAAACGACTTGGGATTATAGGAGGTCGACCTAATAAATTGAGTGTTTCGAAAACCCTCTCTGATATCAATTGACGGTTTATCTCGGCTAGATACAATTCAAGTATGAAAAACAAAAAACAAGTTAACTAAGAAAATGAATAAATAGAAAACAATGAAAATGAGTAATCACAAAGATGATTACACTAGAAAAAATGTTCTAACTTAGAGAACGAAGCTTACAAAGACGGTCACAAACACATTTTATTTGGGTTTCACCCTAATGTTGAATATATATGTTTACAATAACGGAAATCCCACTAATTAAGGGATATACACCTATCTAAGTAAAGGTTTGATCCTAATCACAAGGATTACGGATCAGATATATATATTCTCTCTCTCTCTCTCCCTCTCTCTGTATATATATATACACACACACACACGTATAACAACCTAATATTCATAAGATTACAAAAGATCAAGCTTCAAGCTGACACTGATAAGGTATTCTGTTGATGCTGGCATTGGTGCTGGTGGTCAGCATGTAATGTATTTGACTCATCAGATCATATGGTGTGACCTCACACCTTTCTAACAACTCCTTCGTCTAGGTGTTTTTTTTATCCCTAACCACTTGTGGTGCAGCCTGACTAATAGTTCTACTATAATTTCCTTACTCCGACTACACCTTTTCCAGCTAACATTGTACAACGGGTGTAGTAGGTTCATCCTTATTCCTTTGAAGTATAACTAACATTTCTTGTATCATCTCTATCCTAATTTCCTCAGCTACTGGTACAACCTTTGGTGCACGCTCGATTGCTTGTGGCTCATGTTGATGGTTCCCATTAGCATTTCCTAATCCATTACGTGTCCTCAACAAGATGCTCTGTATACCAAAGTAATTGGGTCAGGTTGGGAAACCTGGTGAGCTACATAAGGTTTTCAACCCATAATAATATAGTTAATTTGTTTATTCACATATTTCATGTCTACCAATTAACTTGATTACTCATCCCAGTTTTCTTTATTTACTCTTCCCTAGGGATTTATTCTAAGGGTCATCGCCTACATCGCCTTTCCTTTTATGTTTATTGCTAAGGACATTTCCTAATGATCATCACCTACATCGCATAGAAAGTATTGTTTCAAGGATTTTTCTCCAAAATGTGTCAGTAAAGGGTTTATATTATCATCCCTTGAATACGATGTTACTACATCATCTGAACTTGTAACTCATTACCTACAGGTTATGAGCCTACCAGTGTTTCCACTGACTGTTTAGATCAGTCCGCGGTGTCCATCTATACTCTTATAAATAACTACATCGCAACATCACATGTCAAGGTCAGGGCATCTCCTAGTCATCTCCTATTTCTTATTACCTATCTATCATCACCTATATATCATCTCATATCTATCATCACATAGTACACCTGATACATATTTACAAGTGTATAATACTTATATGATTAAATTAGTTAAATATCATCTCATAATATTTTATTTAACACATAAGATTTTTTGGCATAGATAATAAGCACATAAATTATGTAGTTATCTAGATACTTCATATCTATGTGTAAGATGAACGTAACTATGCACTCATATGATAAAAATGGGTGATTAATGATTTTCGATAGCTCTTGCTTTGTGAATTGAAAAGACCTAGACGCATAGACTACTAAGCCATAGTCTAGTTTCGTAATCCTGGTGACTATAACAAATATAGTCTAGATTTCTAAATAATTCCAATGTCTACATCAAGATCTATAAAGTAAAGATCAACCAAGCAGGATAGTTAGGAGGTACCATCACTTCGATGTATAGCCATTCTTAAATCCAACAACGAAGCCAAGCTGACCATTATACACACCTCTCCCATAAGTAGATCAATCAATATTATGATTTGGAATCACTGATAAATCTTTTTATAGGTTCATAATAAGAAGTTATCTACAAACAATAAACAAGATCGTTTGATTTTATAAACAATAACGACAAATAAAAGACAAGAACGAAGATCAAAATATTGTTGAATGCTTAGAATAACAAAGCTCTCGAAGAGTTCAACATGAACTTCTCTATAAGTGCTAGGTAGGGCAATACAATCATTAAACCTAGAAGGATACAAAGATGCACATTAAATAGTCTAACTATAGCAAAGCATTAACATGGATGGACATACCCAAACCGTTAAAATAAGACCATTCTATTACACTACATTTTGACACAACACTTTTATAACCTAACAATCTCCCCATTTGTTTCAAATAAAGAAAGGAGAATCTTCATTGTTGTTTCTTCTGAACCTTGAACAGTTTGGTCATCAAATTCAGAAGGGTATTTTTGATCACAAGATACCACTTGATCATGTCAGTGAAGCATTTCAGATCCGCATCATTTTTTTCTTTTCACGCTACAGTTAAGCCCATGATGTTGTTCAGTGTAGCAATAGAGTATAAATGTTTGTCTGATAAAAAGAACAAACTTTTATGAACTTTTTCACCCTATTTTCTTTAATACACCACAATCAAGTTTTCTTTCTTAATCTTACCCAACTTCATCTTTTAGAAGTCCCTCGGTTCTTTTTCAGGTTTCATAACTGGCCTTTTCTTTAACACATAAGCTATTTCCACATCCATTTTTGCGACTTCATGAATGTAGCAAATCATCATTCTTTTCAGATGAGCAATTATTGGCTCATACTTCTATTTATCTTTCGACAAGATCAGAAACATAGAAATCCAATCATTTGGGTTCATGCATGGAAGATCAACAAGTGTGAAGTCATCTTCATTGCGACACACTCCTCGGAATCCCATAAATTTGACATTTGTGAAGTGTTCAGTCAAAAAAGGAGCATAAACCTTCACATCAACAATCTTCTTTAGGCTCCATGTCTTGATCTGAGGCTGTCCATGCTTGAGATAAAAGGAGAAAAGCATATTGTTAACATCATAATCTGAAAGTGGAGCTTTCTTAATATTAGAGAATCCTTGGAATAGGAAGGCTTTCAAAGTGAGTGGGAAGTCAAGCTGAGAGTCAGCAGTATTGTTCAGTTCAAAAGATACCGAAGACTCCAACCAGTGAATGCTCAGATCATCGATCGCTTCCTTCTAAATTCTTTCTAAGGACCAAGGAGGAAATACTGACATATGTGTTTCAAGAGTAATTTTCGCAATTCTAGCTTCTTCCACCTTCGCTTCTAGCTCTTTTCGAAGATACATCAAGTTGTCAAGTTCACAGTCTCTTTTCATCCTAAAAAGTTTTTCACCTTCTGGAAGAACTTCTTCTTCTTCATCATCGTTAATTATCTTTTCTTTCCCTTTAGATCCAGAAGCTTCATTAACCTTCAAACCTATTTTGGTTTTTCCTCATGGTGTTCATCAATGGCCTTCTTAACCTGGGGCTGAGGTTCTTCTATATCTTTAGCTTTTTCTCTCCCTTGTTTCAGAAGAGCATCACCTTCCAAAAAACCTTCAATGCGGTTTAACATCGCAAAGAGTAGCATGAGTTTTCAGAGAGGTGTTGGTGAACTGAAACAGTAAGCATAGAATCCCGAGTTTCCACAAGACGTTGCAAGCACTGATTAATTTTTGAAACACAAATTTTGATGACTGCTTTCTTAGTCTCCAGATCATCTAGGTGTTTATTCGCATAACTGAGCTTGAGGGAAAGAACCTTGACCTTTTTAGTCTTCACAACCAATTTATCCATGATTACATTCTCAGCAACAAGATTCTTTTGAAGCTACTCTATCTTCGAAATAATGGAAGCAGACATTGTAGAGTTGTCAGGCTTGAGTTCACCACGGACACGAGAAAGGGATTCTCTCGGTTTGTAAATTTGTGCGGAGACTCATAATTACTTTGTTTGCCGCTTTAGTGTTCTGATCATCTGTCACACCCCAAAACCAAGAACTGCGGAAACGTTCTGGGGCGGAGGACGTCAGGTACAGTATCACAACAATGTAAAGTAGTAAACAAGCAACAACATCATCCATTGCATTAATAATATAATTGTTATACAAGTGTGTTCTATCAAATTTTGATAAGCACTAAAGCATAAATCAAAATGAAAGATGAGTCTTCAACGAGCTCCATCTTCCCTAATCCTTGCATCGGTACCTGTCTATGATGACCTGAGGATACAAGTAATTTTGAAAGCAAGTATCAGCTTTAAAGCTGGTGAGATCATAAGTATTTTAGTGTCTTAATTTGTATGTAAGAATTTGTAAGTAGTAAAATGTATATGAACTGTAAGTGTAAAAATGTTTGTAAAACAACTGTAAACGTTTGAAAAACCCTAGAAATCCCTATGATTCCTACTATTATGTAAAGGGTGTCTTCTACCAAGACCTAACTGTTCTCAATGTAGTCTTCTACCAAGACTTAACTGTTCTAAATGTTCGTTTCTTGTGAAAGTGTGTAATTTTCCCAAGTGTAACTATCATTAACAAAATATAGTTTTTTACATTTAAAGTTTAAGTGAAAAGATCACTAATTATATATACATGGAAAATTAATGTAGTACTAAAATGTAGCGCTATAAGAACTACTGCTATACTAACTACCTTAAACCGGATTTATATTAAGGCATCATGTGATTAATTGCACCATACTATCGACTGGTAACAACGACATACGAATGGTCGTAAAACGGAATGACGTTTGGCACCTGCATACCTACAGGTCCGGCTGTAGCTAGCAACAAGGTGTAGGATAGTCAATCCAGTATAGATCTATACGCAAACTCACGCTCTCCCTCCAAGAGACACTGGCTACATCTCGGGCCATGACATTTAAGGCATGCTCCGATACAGTGGATCACAGTTATTAACGTATTCATATATATGTAATGAAATGAACTGTTCTAGCTGTAATGTACGTGCTCTCTACCTAGCAAGTATAGTAATGTACTCGTTCTAGTATCGTTGTATATGTTCTCTTTCTAGTATAGTTGTATAAGTTCTTCTCTAGTATAGTTGTATATGTTCTTATAGTAGTAAGTATTGACTCATAAATGAACTGACTCATAGTATGATATTGGGTTCTAGTAATAGTTCTATTATATTTCTAAACCACCCCTATGGTAGTTTACTAGTAATCTAACTGGTAAGTATGAACATGGATGTATACCCTTGCTACCCAAGAGCATGGGATGAACTGGAAGGGCCTTTATGACTATATATGTACATATGTTATATAACTAATATTTAAACGACCTTCGGACGAGTACCCGATATCCCACCAAACCACATCTCAAGCGCGAAAAGGAAATAGGGTGGATAGCCTTCCTAAGTCTTTTAAACATTTCTTATATAACTATACATATAGAGGCATGCAATTTATAATATTAAAAGAATAAAATAAGTCTTGTAAAATCTTAGAACATAATTATTATCTAAGAAAAGATCGACTTGATGTCAATCGATAAAACAGTTTGAAGTAAAACGATTTGGTAATAGCTTGGAGTAAAACGGATCGGAGTAAAATGGTTTGAAAAGGATCATACAGTGTGTAATGAACAGTTTAATAAGGATTTTTAAACATATAAAACATTTAAGAAAATCATTTGAAGAACCTGTTTGGTAACACGGTTAATGTGTAGTAAATCATTTGAATGCTGCATATTAATCACATATGATTGATATAATAACTAGCATAATTCTACTTATTAATCACATGTGACTGATATAATAACTAGCATGATTCTACTTTTATCCCCCCCCCCCCCATAAAACATTTAAAAGCAGTTTAAAACATTAATTAAGGGGTACGAATTCACCTGTAGTAGGTGATTGGAATTGAACGGACTGTTATCGTAAGGAAGGATCGGACAAGTGCTTGGTGTCAAGTGAAGACTTTAGACACACACAATGATCCTAATTACATATGAAGACATATGTATATAAATAATTAGTGATTAAAACACTAATTATACAAGTATAAGCATTTTAATGCGAGGAAAACACTTTTGGTCAAGTGCTAGGAGGCAAATGGGTTATAACAAAGGAGTGCAAAGCCTCTTATGGGAGTTTATGGTCAAATGACCATATGCTTTGGAGTTTACGGCCCAAGGGAGTAAACTCCTGGCCGTAAACTCTCAACAAGGTCTCTAAATGAAGCCTATCATTTTTACAACTAGTTTGGTGAATTGTTTCAAGGCTTAATCAAGTGTTTGGGTGACATTTTCCCCCTTTATAGGGGTTTACGGCCCTGGGACCATATCCCATGGAGATTACGGTCGTAATCTTCTTTGGGGGAAGGTTTATGGTGCTTTCAAGTCCCTAAATTATCAAGGAATGCATTAAGGCAATTGTCCAAGGCTTTAAGAGGATTTATGGCACCATTTGGCACCATTTATTGGAGTTCAAGTCGCTGGAACATCTTGGGACGTGAACACCCTTTTCTTGGTGTTTTCATGGTGTTTTCTAGCCCCAAACACACTAGGGTACTTGTCCTAATTTGTCTCTTGGCTTAAGGAAGTTGTTTAAGGCATTTTGACACCTAAACATGGAGTTCACGGCCCAAGAACCTCCTTGGCCGTGAACTCACTTTCACCCTTGTTTCTAATTGATTTTGGTGTCCTAAACATGTAATGGAGGCTTCTAGTTTGAGTTCCAAGGCTTTGAGGGGCATTGGGACACTTTTGGCCCTTAAAATGGAGTTTACTCCCCAAGTGTTCTTGGGCGGTAAACTCCCAAATCTTGGGGTTTTGGTCCGATTTTAATGTTTCTAAACACAATCTAAGCTATATAATATAACTAGATCGAAGTACTCACAATTTGGGATAAAAACCCGAAGATCCGTGAGAGAGAATTTGGCTTTTCTCTAATTGAAAATGTAACTAATGAACTATTTTGGTTCAGATTTCTATATATAGTCCTGAGATTTTTGGCAGAAAATATTTTTAATCTCGGAATGACTTTAATATCCTAGAGTATTAGAATAACAGTGTTGCACAAAACCCTAGTGCATCCACTCTCCTGATATCTCCTTAAGTGTAAATCCTGAAAAACTGCCAAACTTATACCCGAAGTCTGAATTTTCACTGTAACTGTTCTACTTCTATTGGCTTCAAATGGTTTGTACATAATGGAAATTTAGGGTTGTCACATCAACAGAGCTTCAATAACTTGATGACTTCAACATGACATTTTTCTACTTTTTTGGTCATCTGAGTAATGATTTTCTCTGATACCTGGATTTCTTTGGTTGAGTCTTCAATAACTTTTGCATTGACTTTTGTGAGCATCTCAACCGTTGCTCGATGGGACTTTAGCATAAACTCATAGTCAAAAGAGGCAATAGATGACTCCAAAAGCGAATCCGAATTAGCGCTAAGCTATTTAAATTGCCCTTTCGTCATAGAGGCTGCATCATCAACGCTTGCTTCATGGACCGTGAAAGGGCTAATTTTTTTTTTTTGAAAATCATCCTGATCATCCCCAAACATGACATCTAGATCGTCTTCTCGCAATGGTGAAGCTATTGATATGCTAGGACCCACAGTAACACAAAAACCGACATGTGCCCCCATATTAGTTACGTTGACAGCACACATCGGAGTACTAACTGTGGTTGTTGTGGTTACTGTTGAGTTGGTATAGAATGGAGTGGAGAGTGGAATAGAAATATGTGGTTGAGAAACACGAACAAATATCTTTGCTAGTGGAGCAATGGTAATTGTCATAGTGGTAGTGATTAGGGATGAAGTAGTGATTAAAGAAGAGAGAGGAGTGGGCATCTGAATGAAATAAGAAAAAGGTGTAGAAGAGGTAGGTGGTGTAGATACCTTCGGAATTGGAATTGAAGTCGGTCGTTCCAAAGTAGATGCAGTGTCTTCGACTTCATTCTGAACTGGTTCACCCTCACAAAAATTTAAGTTTGTTCTGGATTCCAAAGCCTCCTGTACCACTAGAGATGGTGACCTTGGTTTCCGAGCGGCCTTCTTCACTTTCTTTTTCGTAGTTTTAACAACTTCTGAAGGACCAACTTTTCCCTTTCGTTTTGCTCCCATTTTTGGTTTTTTGGCCTCCTCAATCGCCTTTCACAAATCGTCTGACATAGGGCGAGGACCTGAAGGAGGTAACTTCCGATATTCATTGACGATGACATTGTCTTGAGGTACCTTTGCAAGAATCTACTCCAGAATTGATTCAAGGTAACCCATCTGATAGAACATGTGAATAAGATATGTGGAGGAAATCGAGTCGGGATCAACAAGCCCTTCAGTGGATTCAAACAGTAGAATTCTACAGAATCAAAACTTGGAGATAGAGGTCTTTCGAGAATCAACTTCAAAGTTAATCGCATCATCCACTAGAACATAAGATGCAGTGGTATGCGCCTTTGAAAGATGGATGAGAGGAATGGATTCTGCCATGGTCAAAGCTTGAGCTAGTGGCAAGAAACGCATACATTCAATCATTAGCTTTAGGGCTTCATTGTAGTGTGAGGCAGTGAGATCGAGAATCATATTTTGACCCGACTTCACATTCAACAGGAGGACAGAGATTGATTGATCGGCAAAAGAAGTAGTGTCAGATGAACCAGCCACGGAATCGTTGAAGACAATGATGAACGATAGAGAGAAAAAGGTTTATTTGCTTTAAGAGTTTGAATACTCTGTGAGAGGTGAGAGAAAGTAAACCGTCAAAACCCTTTTTTACAACTATGACAAGTGGAGAGAGAAAAATCTTCCATTTGATGTTCCCATATCTCGGTAAAGTGGCCTAGAAAAACATGACAGTTGTATGTGTCAGGCGACCTAGTAACTGACATGCATGATGTTAGGCATTGAAAAAGGGCGCTTCTAATTTGAATCCTTATCACCTAAGAAAACCACCGTTTCAGTTTTGATTTATTCGGAGTGAAGGACAATACACCATATCCTGTCCTCCAAATAACCGTGATCAATCGATATTAGAACTAGAGTTGGAAAAACAATAAGGATTTTCGTGCAAGAGTGTGCCAAAGAAAAAGAAATAAAGCAAATTTCATTTTTGGGATTCAGTGATTTCAACTAAAAGTGACATGAAATTCAGATTGATCTCGTGCAACGATCTCTTCCTTCTGAGTCAAGAGAGACTCGAAAGTGCTTGTGTGGTTTCCCATTGAATTACGATCATCTATTTATTAAGAAATAGCGAAAGGCTTATTTTTGAGTAGGCTTCAAGGGTGGTTTAGCTTCAACCAAATTCCGAAAGTCAATATATGTCCGAAAGTTTGGAAGAAGTACTTGTTTGACCAGTGTAGCCATAATAACATGTAAGCTTTGGAGCTATTGAAAGTGACAAGATATTTGTTAAAATCTCAAAATAAAAAAAACTGGATCTTTTGGGAAAAAAAGTCTTGGGTCGAGAGCTTTTCATAAAGATCACTCAAAAACTAAAAAAAAATGAGATTTCAAATGTTTAAGGTACCAACCAAAAGGTTATATGTGAAAAATCTAGAACATATTAGTTGTTCACCGTCAAATCAGAAATAGGTTTCACTTAAATAATGGTGATAACGATTTAATGATCATGAACACAGTTGTTTTTTAACCATAAACCTCAGTGGTAAATGTTGAGATTCTCAAGGGTTATGTTTATGAATGCGAAATTGATGGAGAAATGTTGGAGATGGTTCTGAAGAGAAAGTGTACCTCTGCTATAAAAGAATGACTAAGCAGTCAACTCTTAAATAAATATGGGAAGAGTGAGGTAGCTCAATGACTTATGTGAATATCAGCCTGATTGGGAGGAAATGATCACGGTGAAAGTTTCATTAAGGCTTCAAACATAGAGGCTCAGAGGCTTGGGTCGACATACAACAACATGCTTCTAGGGACACTTGGCTAGGACATAGTTTCAGAATTATATACCTGCCCCATCGTTATGAAGTAAGATCATTAGAATATGTACTTGAAAGCTTCTCAATGGTTAAATATTTTTGGTATTTTTGGTTTTGTGAATAAGAAAAACAGAAATAAAGAAAATGTTTTTGTGATTCTAGATTTTCTGAGAAAGATAAAACAGAAATAAGGAAAATTTTTTGATTTCTAAATTTTCTTAAAACAAATAAAAAAACAGAATATAAAAACAAAAAAAATAAAAAAAAATTGTAAAGAAAATAAATTCAGAAGAATAAATGAACAGTGACTTCCGAAGCATTCCGAAGCACGGAATCATTCGGAAGACAGTGAATGTAAAAAGTATACATAAGCGTTCCAAAACCCTGATGAACAGTAGAATCCGAATCATTCCGAAGCTCAGAACGTGAACAGTAAAATCCAAAATATTCTAAAGCTCGGAACGTGAATAGTAAAATCTGATTATGAAAGGGATTTCGGAACTGAGTCAGCTTCTATCATTCCGAGACCTTGTAAAATACGATTGAACATTGTTTCTGGTTAGGCCTTTGTGAAGATATCAGCCAACCGATCATAGAATCTATCAAAGTGTACTTCAACGTTTCGATCCTCAATGAAATGATATCTCATTGCAATATGTTTTGTCTTAGGGTGTTGCACTGGATTATGGCATATCCGAATTCCACTTTCTAAATCACAGTATAAAGGAATCCTCTTCATATTTATCATGTAATCTCTAAGCTAACTTTAAATCCATACTACTTGAGAAGTGCATAATGCAGTTGTGATATACTTAGCTTCAACAGTGGATAAGGAGATACCTGTTTACTTCTTAGATTACCAACTAACTAGTTTGCCATCCAGAAACTGACATCCTTCGGTTGTACTTTTCCGATCAAGACCACATCCACCAAGATCAACATAAGAATATGCTTACACAAAGAATCTAGAGTTAGAAGGAAACCAAATTCCGAGAGGTCTCGTTCTTTTGAGGTACCGGAGCATTTTCGTCACAACAGTCATATGAGGTTCACGTTGATTTGCCTGAAACCTGACACAAAAACAAACAGCAAACATTATATCTTGACGTCTCGATGTTAGATACATTAAGGATCCAATCATATGTCGATATAGAGTTATATCTACTGCCGGCTTGTCCAAGGATGGTGTAAGCTTCGTTTCGAACCCCATTGGAACCTTCACCTTTGAATCTCCCACCATTCCGAATTTTGCAAGGAAGGTCTTCGTGTAGGCTTCCTGGTTGATGAATATACCCTATGAACTCTGTCTAATATTTAAACCAAGGAAAAAGTTAATAGGACCCATTAAACTCATCTCAAATTTAGTTTCCATCAATTTTCGGAATTCAACTATTAATCTTGGATTAGCGGATCTACAAATGATATCATCAACGTAAATTTAGACAATCATTAAATGGTGACCATGTTTCTTGCAAAAGAAGGTTGGGTCGACCAAGCCTTGTTTAGATTTGGATTTTTTCAAAAATCGCGTTAGGGTTTCATACCATGCACGAGGTGCTTGTTTTAGACCATACACAATCTTATCCAGAATATAGCAATGATTTGGATATTTTTTGTTTACGAAACCTGGTGGCTGTTTCACATAGATTGTTTCCTCTAGTTCTCCATTAAGAAACGAACATTTCACGTCCATTTTATAGAGTTTGAAATTTTTTGAGCTACGTAAGCGAAGAAAATCCGAACAGATGCTAGCCTTGCAATCGGTGCGAATGTCTCTTCATAGTCTATGCCTTCCTCCTGGTAGTATCATTTCACAACTAATTGTGCCTTGTTCTGAATTACGTTACCTTCTTTGTCAAGCTTATTCCAAAATACCCATTTTAATCCTACCACATATGCATCCTTAGGAGTTGGAATCAATCACCAAACTTTATTACACTCAAATTCATTGAGTTCTTTCTGTATAGCTTGCACCCAATGTGAATGATCAAGATAAATCTTCACGGTTTTAGGATCAATCTTAGAGATGAACGAATTAAACATGCAAAATTCCATTTTTAAAAAGAATGCATTTTGATAGGCTTTTTGTTGTTCCCTTGTGACAACTCCTGAAGATGCTGCTCCGATTACTTGAGATTTAGGATGATCTATGGACCATTTGGGAGGGTAGTTCGGATCATAGGTTGGATCTAATTCTGCATTTACGTCTTCGAATTTGATTGTCGTTAGAGTCATTATTTTCATTCTCAATCTCCCCCTGGAAGTTTGCATGTGACTCTACGTTTGAAATCGGATTCTCGCCATGGATTTGAGCATTAGTATTTGCAGTTGAAGAGCTCTCCCCCTCGAATGGAGCATCAGAAGTTGCTGGTTGAGATGGTTGACTGGAAGCTTTCATAAATGGTGTCTCCGGAGAGGTTTCCATGTTTTTAGCAGCCTCATAGACAATTTTATTTAACTTATCTTCTTGATTGTATTTACCCTTTGACTATGAGGAAATGGCTCTGACTAGTTCATCGAACAAGTTCAGAAATTCCTCATAAAGATTTGAAAGAAGAATTGTCATTGGATTTGTCGAAGGAAAAATATCCTCAGATGGACAATCAACTTTCTAATACTTATTCAGATAATTATTGTCAAATGTGAAATAATAGGTTTCCTCAATCTTTTTTGACTTTTTATTCAGAATCCTATGTGCCTTCGAAGTAAGAGAGTACCTTAAAAGATTCCTTCGTCTGCTTTCACATCAAATTTGTTCCTTTGCTCTTTGGAATTGAATATGAAACACCTGGAACCTAAGGCATGAAAGAACTTAATGTTAGATTTTCGTTTATTCAGAATCTCATAAGGTGTGATTAAGAATCTTTTGTTTATCGGTGAACGGGTTTGAGTGAAACAAGCAGTTCTGATAGCATTTGTAACACTCTAAATATTCAACAAAATTTTTTTTTCATTTTTTAAAGTTCACATAAGAACCTAGTTTAACAGTTCTCATGTCAAATTGAATTTTTCCCAAACATAAAACATCTAAAATTGTTTGTCAAATATCCCAGAATCCACATATACACGAATCATCAAGATGATGTGTGCAATCATGGCGACGCCTTCCCGCGATCCTTAGATGTACCTGAAACACATTTTACAGAAACACTATAAGCACGAAGTTTAGTGAGTTCTCCAAAATACCACATACACAAATAATTTGCCTCTCATTGCTATATCTCGATAAGGACCCTCTGGTCATGTGTCTCAGTGAAGACCCTTCGGTCTCACGTCTCGACATGGACCTTATGGTCGTAGTCAATATATATACAAAAAATAATATAACAACATAAGTCACAAAGACAAGATGCATAATAACACGCAACACAGTATAAGAAAATAAGACCCTCCGGTCAATAGCACAAATATGACCCTCTGGTTACTAAAAGGAACAAGACCATCCGGTCACACATAAATTACCACTCAGGTAAATATAGTGAGAAGTCTCACCTCGTGAATTAAAGTAAGTAAATCCCACACCTGAACTGCCGGTCTAGACACCCCCTAACATATGTCTCAAATATCTCTAATTAAAATTCATATTAACAAGCCTCAAAGATGTTGGCTAAGTCTCACTACTAAACCTTACAAGGGTAAAAGAGAATTTTACCCCTCCATGGCCTCCAAGGTCCACAACTTGACCAAAACCCTACAAGTCAATGGATGTCAACACACAGCGCGTACACTGGGCGTACAGCCGTCTACGCGGGGCATATAATTGGGCATGCATGCATCGTGGCGGACTCATCGCTACGCTGCGCGTAACTGGGGTACGCACGGCGTACGTCCCAAACTTCCTCTTTTCACTCTTTTGGTCTTAATCTGTTAAGACAATTGCTACCACTACAGATCTGGGATGATTAATGTCCGTTACTCCATAAAGTTGGTGACTTTAAGCCTTAACAAGGTTGACAACCAAGATCTCATTTTGATAAATCCAAATGTCTAAAAACACCTAAAAGGACAGGTACTATGCTCTGGAGTTCACCAAACTCATAAAGTTTCAAGCTTGGGACATAAAACCCTAAAAATGGACCAAAAAATGAACTAAACAAAACAGTGAGAAAGCTTTGAACTTGATACCTCTGGAGGATGCACCAACCATAGGGAAACTCAGATCCAAAAGCTTGGACACTAACTCTTCTTCCTTCAAGGCTCCTTCTTCACAAAAGAACTCTACAAGACAACTCAATAAGCCACAAATGCTCACACAAGCTATGGAAACGAGATTTAGGTCTTGAGGAGAGTTGGAGGCTAGAAATGGTGGCAGGACATGAGGCCATCATGTTCCTTAAATAGGGACTCCCAAAAGAATTAGGGTTTTCACTCTAAGCCTAGTATGCGCAGCATACCCTCTGGTACACCCCGTGTACTAGGTGGCCTCCGTGTTAAAGATACGCACATGAGTATGCTGAGCGTACACATGCGTACGCCGTGCGTACTCAACTGCCACCTTTTCTCAAATAAGGACTAGTCTTGACAATGTAATAAAAGTTATAGTCATCGGTGCATACCTTATTTCAGGATGTTACAATTCTCCCCCACTACGATCAGACTTCGCCATCAAAGTCATCCTCTGGAAACAACTCCGGGTACTGCCCGCGTATCTTGGACTCTGGCTCCCAAGTCCACTCCGAATCCTTACAATGCTGCCATTGAACTTTAACAAGGTGCACCTCTTTGTTCCTCAAGGTCCTTACTTTCGTATCCAATATCTCTACCAGCCTCTCAATATGTTCATGCAATTGTGGTGAAAATTATGAGCTCTGATACCAATTCTAGTGGTAATTATAAGCTTTGATACCAATTGTAATGGTGTTAATTATGATGGCACGTGCAGAATAAGAAGAGATCTAGTGAATCATCATACAAATTCAAGAACACATGGAGTAAATAAATCTTGTTAAGCTCATATTAGATCTAGAAAGAAAATACAAAGAGGGTCTTGTACAAATTCTCTCTCTAGTCTAACACTCAAAATGGTTCCTTAGATAACGGGTGTCACTCACTTCCTAATTATAGAAAAGACTCAACCTATTTACATATAAAAGAGGCTAAGCCTAAAACTCCACATCTAAGCGTGACTTGGAAATCTAACATAGGTGATCATCAACCTGAATGTCCTCTAAAGGAACCACTGCCATTTCATTGGCTATACACTTCCTCAGCTAGGATACATGGAAAGTGTCGTGAATCTGGCTCAACTTCTCAGGAAGCTCTAACCGATAAGCTATCTTACCCACCCACGCAGTCACCTTGAAAGGACCAATGAATCGAAGGCCCAACTTGCCCTACTTCCTGAATCAGATCATCCCTTTCCATGGGGATACCCTCAGGAGAACAAAGTCATCGACCTAGAACTCTAGCTCGGAACGCCTTCGATCAGCGTAACTCTTCTGACAACTCTGGGCTGTCAACAACCTTTGTCTAACCTGCTGACTTTGCTCTGTCATCTTGAGCACTATCTCGATGCTCCTCATCACTCTTTGGCTGACCTCCCCCAAAGAGATAGGAGTTCAGCATCTCCTCCCATATAAAAGGTCAAAGGGAGGCATCCCAATGATGTAGTGATGGTTGTTGTTGTTGGATAAGGTGTCTAAGTCCATAACTATTTATGGTTAGTACTTGACCTGACCCGGCATGGTCCATTTGGGTTGCATGGCACCATGCAATTGGATAGACTAAATGAGAGGAATAACACTTGGAGATTATTAATATATTATAAGTTCTAATATATTAATAATATTATTTGATTAGTTTGATCAAGAATTAATTTAGAATTAATTAAGTGATCAAAAGATAACTAATTAAATATATGGGTTGATTATGTAAATCATTCATATCTTGTATAGTGGGCTAAGAGGCTCCATGGATTATCAAGTTGGGTTCTACCCATAGGATGCTCCATGGATGCTCCATGGGAGTTACAAACCCATGGGTCATGGAAATGAAGAGTCATGACACATTAGGGTTTACATGGTGTAACCCTAGATGTGTCAACACTATATAAGGATCCCATTCTCCACCAAAATCGGTTACACATAAGAAACTAGAGGGCTAGGCCGATTTCAAGAAGTGTGTATTCTCTCAAAAGTCTTTCCAAGAGCATTTGGTGTTGTGTGAAGCATTTGAGGCATCACACTTGGGGTGCTAGGCTCACAAGGTTTCAAGGAACATAAGCAACAACAAGGTAAGTTATTCTATCTTTCATTCAAGTTAGAAATTGTTCCCCATGTATGCTAGATAGGAATATAACCTTGGAATTCAACTTTGCATGATAATTAGACAAACATAGATCCAAGGTTATTAGGGTTGCATGTACACTTAGTAAGTGTTAGAATGCACAAAACCCATCAGTGGTATCAGAGCCTAGGCTTGTTTGTTTGTTATTTGTGCTTAAAAGTTGAAAAAAGTCGAAAAACTTGCTGTCTGCCTGATGAACTCGCGGAGTCCATGGGGAGACTCGCCGAGTTCACTTGTATCTTCAACCTACTCGCCGAGTAGGTTCATGCACTCGGCGAGTAGGAGCCACAGAGTGCAGATTTTCGACTTTAGTTGCTGGAAATGGACTAGAAACATTACCCTAAACTGTTTTGGTACTTGAAAACTTGTTTTAGATGGTGTAATGTCTTTGCTATTCCATTTGCAACAACTAGCTATCAAAATTACAAAGTTTTAAGTGTATTTTTGATTTATGAAAGTGTTCATATTCATGTTCTTGATCTTATGATGTTTAGATGATCATAGGAATTATTTGTAACCTATGTGGTAGTTTAATTCTTGATCATAATGTGTTTTAATGGAGTCCATAACTTGTCCTCAAGTTATGGAAAACCAAAAGTCACTTGAGTTAAAACCATTAAAAGAACACAAGAGTTAGAAAAATGAAGAGTCTTCATTTTTATTACTCTAATAAACTCATAAGTTACAAGAAATGAAAAGTTTTGAAAGTTTACAAAATTTGCCCTCAAGTTTTGGAACAAGTAAAGTCATGTTAAAAAAACTTTAGTTCTAATCCTTAGAATTTTAAAAGTTAAAATTCAACCCTTATACTTATATTATTATGACTAGGTTATAATCCGTGGACACCATGGGTAAAAAATTTAAAATTAATTTTAATTAAATTATAATTTAATTACTTAGCCATGATAATAAAAAATTTAATAGTTAATAAATATATATATTTTGTTAGTAATTTCATAATGATATAATAATTTGTTGAAATTACTAAAATATAATGGGTTTATTAAAATCAT
This sequence comes from Lactuca serriola, assembly GCF_051521515.1. Classification (NCBI taxonomy): domain Eukaryota; kingdom Viridiplantae; phylum Streptophyta; class Magnoliopsida; order Asterales; family Asteraceae; genus Lactuca; species Lactuca serriola. Next base: position 121,160,752 of record NC_136414.1, read on the forward strand.
AATAAACATATAATCATTTATCAACATAAATAAACATATTTGAAAAAAAAACAACGTTTATAAATCTTTGTATTAAATATAACACTAATGAATTTGCATTAAACATTATGATATTTAATGTTCGTAGAAAAAGTTATATACAAATTTCATATAATTACTTAATATACATAATTTTTTACTTAATATACATATTTTTTGAAACGACATGATAGTAACAATATTATAATGATATAACATCGTAAATCTATTCAAATTAATCTCAAAAGCAAATAAAGAGGACGGATTTTGAAGACCGTATTATTAAGAGCTCAGATGAAAATGTCTATTCTGATTAATCGTAACAAATAAATAAAAATATTTTTAAAGTTCAAATCAAAATGAATAAAAAAATGAATGAAATTGAATAAAAAAAAGTGAGTCGGTCTTGTTTATTTTTAGCTTTTGTACTTGTGTTCTTCTCCCCAAAATGTGCAATTAAAAAGCCCTTTGTTTCTTCTTTTCTTAGCAATACGCAGGTATGCATTCGCAAGGACAAAATCACACCATCGTTTTTCAATTGATGGCCGGTAAAAGATCAGAGCATACTTTTGTTTCCCTCTCGATTCATCTTGAATCAGCACGAGTGAAAGAGTAAGAAAGCGCAGCTGAGAAAACCCTATGCTCGTTCATAATTCTGGTTCATGATGGCTTGTTTTCCGACAGGGTGCGACCGGTGCGATCATTAGCGGCGGTTTTGAATAGGTGGCGATGGTTTTTGCGGTTGTGATGGGTGTTAGATGAAGGTTAATTATTATGGAAACCCTAGTATTGATTACTTGTTCCTAGTCCATCACAATCTGATTCTTGATTTCATATGGCAAAGCTTCTTCGAGGTCAGTGCTAAAAACAATTTTCTAGCATTACATCATTATCATATTCTTCATTTCTGTATCATTTAATTGGATTTAAATACGATTAAACAGATAATTACTTAGCTTGAATCGAATTGTCTCTTATCTTGTGAAGCAATTTTAAGTGTTAATTGCAGTTAAATTGGGGTGAATCAACCATGATTGAAGTCGAAAAATTGCTACTTCAAGCAACTCCTGAAATTCCAGCAAACCAGATATTTATTCTTTTATCAAACAAGTATACCCCTACAAGACTTGTTATTATAGCTATTGCCTATAGTTACACGATTACATCAGATAGGATTAAATGACCATTTTAAGCTTTCTTGATTCACTATAATCCTAGGGTGTCTTTTATTATACCAATGAAGAAATATCAAAAAAGGCTCATGGGTGAATTATATTTTCATTTTAAAACCATTCCTGCGTAATCTTAATACATTGATATAATTGATTTTCACTTGTACATATGAATTTATTTTATTCTTATACAAATACATTAAAAGCCATTGATTTAAAGTACATTACCATTGTATGCATGTAATATATCCAATAATCAAATTTGGAAAGACTATTTGTCATACATGTAAGTCACTTTTCTATTTTGCTGTAATGTTAGATTACATTCAATACAAAAAGTATGTGAAAAGACTTTTAAAAAATTGTTTCAACATAAATTGGCTTAGTTCTTTAAGGAAAAAAAGATAAATATGTCCTTTTGTGTGTAAGTTATGAAAAAATAACAACAAATGATAAAAAAAAAAAAATAGATACCACACTTCTGTTGTATGGTATCTCCTTTGACAAAGAAATGCAAAAAACCTGCGATTATTTTTTTATGAGAAAAAAGGACAATTATGCCCTTTTCTTTATAAATTATGAAAAAACAAAAGCAAATGATTAGAAAATGAAAGTATAGATTCTTTTTTCATTTATAAATGATAAAAACAATGTATAGATGCGTAAAAAATGAAAAACTTCAACCTTATGTGAAAAAATAATACTATTTGACAAAAATGGTCCCTATGGCAGATTTAGCATTATAATTCTCTGTTATAAAAGTATTTGACAGGAACATATGATAGTTTATGGTGAAAAAAAAACTTAAGCTTTCTGTCATAAATCTCATACCATCAAATGGTTACCATGGTAGTTTGTTTTTACACAAATGGTCATGTTGGTGATAAACTCTTTGATAGAAATGGTCACCAAATCGAATTCATATTTGACATTGACAATAAAATAAAGAAAAGTACATTGCTATAATACCTAAATTATCCATTGAAGTTAGGATGAATAATAGTCAAACAAAGAAAAATTAAAAAAATTAAAGAATCACATGTAGGTCGTTATAATACATGCAAAGCTAATTGTTGAGTAAGTTGAAAATTAAATTGCTATTATAGACCTAACAATACTTTCATGCTTCAATTTATTAATCAATTTCTATTTTGTTTTTGATATAGAATATTGACAAATAGAGAATGTAAATTGTCCGGTTGTAGTCATATATGTAATAAACAGGTGGAGATGCACCTTTAGTAGTTTGCAGACACGAAGAAGAATTCTCGAATGATAAGTTCCAAGACGCCAATGAAGAAGCGAAGAAGATAATAACTGGGAATCGATATTTGTAAGTTGGAGGATGATAATTAGCTGATTTTAAGGGATTGCATATATATCTATAAAAGTTTGAAATTTTTGTCTACATATATAATACACGTAATTTGAATGTAGTGTATTGGATATGAAAACAAATTTCCTTAATTTTAGGGGAAGAGTTATTGACAATTGAAGAATTGCATGGGCGGGAAAATCAGTTGAACAGTATTTCCGAGATTGACACGTGGCAGAAAGGAGGTGTAGAAAGATGCCACGTGGCAGTGCAGAGAGTCTTTTATTAGGCATGGAGATTTAATATATATATATATATATATATATATATATATATATATATATATATATATATATATATAAGAACAAAGTCGTCTTATCGTTAGTACGCCTCATTCACGAAGCCGGTCTATAAGGTGGGTATAAGGTTGTTGCCTATAAAATGGCAACTTAATGGGTGTCCACTCTCACCCACCGCTTGCTTGACCGGTGGTGGGTCGTTAGCCGAACGGGTAAGACAAGGACTTATAAATTCTCATTAAAAGTATGATGAATATTATAAAGTAACTAAATTTTTATTAAATTCGTAATCTTAGTTACTTTAGGAAAAATGTGAATAAGGTGCTAATCCATGAAATTACACTTTACACTTTGTTTAAGTCGTTGGTGGAGAATGTGTGGTTAACCGGCACACTAACTTGGACTTAACAAGGTAGGTAAAGGGTGACTTAAGGTTTATTATAGTATCGGTGGAACGTGTGTGGTTTACCGGCACATCGATTGAGTGATAAACTTTAAGGGTACCAAGTGATTTGCATGGTTACTTCACACCTCGTTTTGTGATCCTCGGTATCCCAGTCACAAAACTTGGAGGGCACACTCGAGATTGAAACATGCCTTTAAAAAGTTCATTGATTCTCAAAGAATCTAGGAATTTCTAAGAACCAATCAAAAACCTAATATTTAATATTTCGGTTTTCGTGGTGGAAATTGGTGAATCGTCATTCACCTATCTTTCAAATATGTTATAGCTTGGATTACGACATACCTCTTCTAAGTTATAATATATTGTGATTGGATCCTAGCCTTAATATTATATTTTGGTGTTTTATTAAGGACTCTCTAAATATCTAAACTAATCTTGTCCTTTTCCTTCAGATGTCTTCAAACAATGCTGCTTCTGGCTCTAACCCTAATGGCTCCTTTACCCTTATGAACTTGTGTGGGAAAGTCACCTTTGATGGATCCAACTTCAATGAGTGGATCAGAAACATCAGGATGATTACCCGCTACGAGGACAAAGAATATGTCCTTGACAAGGAGCTTAAGGAGATTGATGAGACCACTGCAACTCCTCAGGAGATCGTTGATTTTCAGGCACATGAAAGGGATGCTACGAAAGTGGCATGCATCATGATGGCCACGATGACAGCGGAACTCCAAAAGTCTTATGAGGATTTCTACCCTTATGAAATGCACCAAGATCTGATGGAAAGATACCATCAAAGTGCACGACAAGAGAGGTATGAAATCATCTGCTCCATGATAACAACCATGATGAAGGACGGGGAATCCGTCACGAGCCACATGCAGAATATGCAAAGGTATGTGGATCGATTACTGAAGCTTAATGTGAACTTCCCTGAGGAGCTTGCAATAGATATCATTTTGCACTCCTTACCATTGTGCTATGATCAATTGCATGACATATCACATGAATAAGGAAGAGGTCACACTCAGCAAACTTCAGGGACTTCTCAAGACCGCAGAAACAGGTCTTAAGGGGAAGTCGGTTGTTAACACTCCTACTCCAAATTCTACTCCGATTTTGGCAATCGGGAAAAGTCGAGGGAAGAGGAGAAAGAGCTCTTCTAAGGGTATCAAGGCTCGGACCCTTGATGGCTCTTCTTCAAGTGGAACCAAGAAAGGTTTCGTCACTCCATCTTCTGAGCAAAAAGAGGCTGAATGCTTCTATTGCCATGAAAAATCACATTGGAAGCGGAATTGCCCAAAATACCAGCAAGATGTGAAGGATGGGAAAGTTAAACCCAACCATGCAGGTATTTACACTATCATTTCTAATAACTCACCCCATTCTAAATCTTGGGTCCTTGATACCAGTTGTGGTATTCATATTTGTTGTGACTTGCAGGGACTAAGAAGAAGTGAGAATGTGGAGCAAGGAAGAATAAACTTAATCATGGGGAATCGGAAAGCTTTACCTGTCACCAAGATTGGAGTTTATACTTTATCGCTAAGTAGTGGGTTTAGTTTAGATTTGAATAAGTGTTGTTATTCGCCAGAAATGGCAAGAAATATTATTTCCTTTCACGCATTGTATAAACAAGGTTTCACCTTTTCGTTTGATAATGAAGTTGGTTCGATTAATGCTTTCTTTAATAATGTTCTTTATTTCAAAGTATTACCTTGTGATGGCGTGTATGAAACAGTATCTGTGGTTGATAACTTAGGAAATAATGTATTGTGTATTGATTCTGTTAATAATAATAACTTGGATAAAGCGTCATTATGGCATTGTCGTCTTGGACATATAAGCAAGAAACGCATAGGCGAACTCCAAAAGGATGGAGTCTTGGAGTCATTTGACCTAAAGTCAGATGATAGTTGCAAATCATGCTTATTTGGAAAAATGACAAAGTCACCCTTCACAGGCTCGTGTGAGAGGGGTGAAGGTTTGTTGGACCTTGTACACACAGATGTGTGTGGACCATTCAAACATGCCACAAGGGATGCTAATCGTTATTATTTGACTTTTATTGATGATTACAGTAGATATGGATATGTCTACTTGATCAAGCATAAGTCAGAAACTTTCGAAAGGTTTAAGGAATTTAAACAGGAAGTCGAGAATCAATTGGGCAGGAACATTAAGATGCTTCGATCCGATCGTGGTGGTGAGTATCTTAGTTCAGAGTTCCTTGACTATCTAACGGAATGTGAGATAGTCTCACAATTGACACCTCCCTGGACACCACAGTTGAATGGTGTGGCTGAGAGGCGTAATCGAACCTTGTTGGATATGGTTCATTCCATGATGAGTCGAGCTTCGCTACCAATCTCATTCTGGGGGTATGCCTTAGAGACTGCCGCCCATATCCTTAATCTAGTCCCTACAAAGAAAGTTGCCAAAACTCCTCACGAGATGTGGACTGGTAAAGTACCCAAACTAGACCACATCAAGATTTTGGGTTGCGAGGCTTTCGTGAGACGCGAGACTCATGATAAGCTCGAACCCCGAAGCGAGAGGTGTATTTTCATCGGCTACCCACAACAATCTTTTGGTTACCTCTTCTACAGACCTAGTGAAAATGTGGTCTTTCTAGCTAGGAGGGCTTTCTTTAGAGAGAGAGTTCATAAGCCAAGGAAACAGTGGGAGGCAAGTTGATCTTGAAGAAATTCAAGAGTTAAGCGGTGAAGGAACTTCAAACCCTAGCACTCAACTTGAGGAGGAAACTCCTGTTGAGCCAATTGACAAGTCTGTACCTCTGAGGCATTCCACAAGGGTTAGGAATGCTCCTGAGCATTACTATGGATTCCATATTACTGCAGAAGGAGATACACTTATCAGTGATGAGACACTGATAGGTCTGGATGAACCTAACAGTTACGCGGAAGCCATGGCAGGCCCTGAGTCAGCCAAGTGGAAAGAGGCAATGGACAATGAAATATAGTTCATGTATGACAATCAAGTTTGGAACTTAGTTGAGAATGTACCAGGTCGTAAGACAGTAGGGTGCAAATGGGTCTTCAAGAAGAAGACCGACATGGATGGTAAAGTACACACTTATAAGGCTAGACTGGTTGCAAAGGGCTTCTCTCAAATTCCTGGAGTGGACTATGATGAGACCTTTTCTCCAGTAGCCAAGATTAAGTCTATTCGGGTTCTGTTGGCCATAGCTGCATTTCATGACTATGAAATATGGCCAATAGATGTCAAAACCGCTTTCCTTAATGGAAAGTTGGCTGAAGATGTTTACATGAGTCAGCCAGACGGTTTTGTCAGCAACGAGTACCTTAATAGAGTGTGTAAGCTTGTGAAATCCATTTATGGATTGAAGCAAGCACCTCGCAGATGGAATCTTTGCTTTGATGAAAAGGTCAAGGAATTTGGCTTTTCTAGGAGTGAAGATGAGTGTTGCATGTATGTCAAGGCTAGTGGAAGTATAGTTAGCTTTTTGGTGTTGTATGTGGATGACATACTATTCATAGGAAATGATATCCCAACTCTGCAAGAAGTTAAGTCCTGGCTTGGGAAGTGTTTCTCTATGAAGGACCTAGGAGAAGCTGCCTATATTCTAGGGATAAGGATCTTGAGAGATCGGAGTAAAAGACTAATTGGACTTAGTCAGAGTACCTACTTGGATAAGGTGCTGAAGAGATTCAGCATGTAGGACTCCAAGAAAGGAGAGTTACCCATCCAGAGTAACGCCAGATTGAGTAAGACACAAAGCCTTAGCACTGAGGCTGAGATAACAGAAATGAGTCGAATACCTTATGCTTCGACTGTAGGATCGATCATGTATGCTATGACGTGTACTCAACCTGATGTAGCCTTTGCCCTGAGCATGGTTAGCAGGTATCAGGCGAACCCTGGCATGGCACACTGGACTGCGGTAAAGAATATCCTCAAGTACCTACGGAGGACTAAGGACTGGGTCCTTATCCTCGGTGGGAGTGATGACTTGAGAGTTGTAGGGTATAGTGATGCTAGCTTCCAGACTGATAGGGATAATTTCCGCTCTCAGTCGGGCTGGGTCTTTACCGTAAATGGAGGAGCAATTTCTTGGAAGAGTTCCAAGCAAGAGACAGTGGCTGATTCAACTTGTGAATCAGAGTATATTGCAGCTAGCGAGGCGGCAAAGGAGGCGATATGGCTGAAGAACTTCATTGGAGACCTTGGAGTTGTACCAGCTATTAAAGAGCCAATGGAAATTTCCTGTGATAGTGAAAGTGCTGTTGCCTTAGCCAAGGAACCAAGGGATCACGGGAGATCCAGACACATTGACCGAAAATACCATTTTATCAGACATCGGATAGAAGAAGGACTCCTCGTGGCAAAAAGGGTATCATCGGATGAGAACCCAGCAGATCCCCTCACGAAGGGACTGACTCAGGTTAAGCATCTTCAGCATGCTCGGAGCATAGGGCTGAAAGATGATATTAGATTTAGTAGTTAGATAACTTCTAAATTTGTAAAGTGTAATTGACATTAGATGATGAATAAAAGGTGTTTTATTTATGAGTAAAGTGTTTCTATCTCTTGTCGATCGTTTACTATATTTCTTTTGCATGTTTTGATTTCCAGAATAATTTTGTTTGGTATAACATATTATTCAAACCTCCACAGTCGGTCATATGTCGGAAGTAGGTATGAATCAAGACTGTCATGATTGGTTGCAGAGGTCTGAGGTGTTGGACAAGGCTACAACAATCATGAGTGCTCATAAGTTTTGAGCATTGGACACAACGCACGCTCACTGGAATCACTTCATGGAATTCTATCTCGAGTGATTGTGAGACGGTAATATCATATAAGTCTTCAAACCTAGAGATATGATTTGTTACTTACAAGTTTGTTATGCATTGATTGTACGAAAACACATTGGTAACTCGATGTTATAAAACGTGCTTTTGTGTATAATTCAATTAGTGGTAGAACAAACATATGAGTCGAAGTTTATCTGTTCCTTCTTGGATTAGAAGTTGATATCTGGGCCCCTCGATGATTTTGTTTTGACCTATGTACCGGGCCCGGTCAGAACTAAGTTGATGTGTTCAATTAAGTTCTTTGTCAAACAAATCGGAAATCGGAAAACAAACTGCTGAACAATAAGTAAGACATTGTTCCATGTATTTGTCCGGCAGATATCTAGAACAGAGGATTATATGATCACTTATCTTAAATGGCGTATCAACATCTTCTCAGTTCTGAGAGACCTTGAAAGAGCTACGATTGCCTGTCGGTTCCTGAAGTACTGGAGTTATAGTTATTAGACTTATCCAAGTGGGAGACTGTTGGATAAGGTGTCTAAGTCCATAACTATTTCTGGTTAATACTTGACCCGACCCGGCATGGTCCATTTGGGTTGCATGGCACCATGCAATTGGATAGACTAAATGAGAGGAATAATACTTGGAGATTATTAATATATTAGAAGTTCTAATATATTAATAATATTATTTGATGAGTTTGATCAAGAATTAATTTAGAATTAATTAAGTGATCAAAAGATAACTAATTAAATATATGGGTTGATTATGTAAATCATTCATATCTTGTATAGTGGGCTAAGAGGCTCCATGGATTATCAAGTTGGGTTCTACCCATAGGATGCTCCATGGATGCTCCATGGGAGTTACAAACCCATGGGTCATGGAAATGAAGAGTCATGACACATTAGGGTTTACATGGTGTAACCCTAGATGTGTCAACAGTATATAAGGATCCCATTCTCCACCAAAATCGGTTACACATAAGAAACTAGAGGGCTAGGCCGATTTCAAGAAGTGTGTATTCTCGCAAAAGTCTTTCCAAGAGCATTTGGTGTTGTGTGAAGCATTCGAGGCATCACACTTGGGGTGCTAGGCTCACAAGGTTTCAAGGAATATAAGCAACAACAAGGTAAGTTATTCGATCTTTCATTCAAGTTAGAAATTGTTCCCCATGTATGCTAGATAGGAATATAACCTTGGAATTCAACTTTGCATGATAATTAGACAAACATAGATCCAAGGTTATTAGGGTTGCATGTACACTTAGGAAGTGTTAGAATGCTCAAAACCCATCAGTTGTTGTATGAAAACTCAGCCAAGGGTAGATAGGAATCCAAACCCACCAAAGTCCATAACACAAGCGCGTAGCATATCCTCAAGTGTTTGAATCGTTCACTCACTTTGCTTGTCTGTCGGTGGATGGTATGCGGTGCTAAAATGTAGTCGGGTACCCAACTCCTCATGAAATTTCTTCCAGAACGTCCAAGTATAGCGCACATCACGCTTAGACACTATCAATATTGGCACACCGTGCCGAGCCACTACCCCTCGAACGTAGACCTCAACCATCTTCTCCGTAGAAGACCCCTCACTTATATCCAGGAAGTGAGAACTCTTTTTCAACCGATCCACAATCACCCAGATCATATCCACACCCCTCAAAGTCCTCAACAATTTGGTAGTAAAATCCATAGAGATTTGTTCCCACTTGCATAGAGGAACCTCCATAGGTTGCAACTTTCCATGAGGGCGCTAGTGCTCTACCTTGACCTTACGGCAGGTCAAAAACATCTCTCAACTACCGATGACACTTCTCTCTTCATATCGGGCCATCAATAGTCATGTTTCAAATCCATGTACATCTTTGTGGCCGCATGATGAATAGAAAACCTCGACTTATGGGCCTCCTCCATCAAAATTTGTCTTGCTCCACCCGTACATGGCTCCCCTATTCGCCCATGGAAGCTCATGAGCCCCCGACTATCCATCTCAAACTCAGAAATATGCCTGATCACCCACTCTCTCTCTTGCGGTTTTCTAGTCTCATGATCTAAGATTGGATACATCACTGTCATCCTTATAAACACGTCTCGAATTGGAGAACTCGCTTCTCTACAACTCGGGGCATCAGCTACCACATTAGACTTGCATGGGTGATACAGAATCTCACAATGGTAGTCCTTCACTACATACAACCACCTCCTCTGTCTTATATTTAGGTTGGTCTGATCCATAAGGTACCCTAGGCTTTGATGGTTAGTGTATATGGTGTTGGATTAGTTTCTAAGCCTATGACTATATTTGGTATGCACTTGACCCGATTGTGCATGGTCCTTTCGGGTTGCCTTCACCAAAGCAATTTAACAAGGTAATTTGATGAGAGAGAGAAAGAGGATATTATGATTTATTAATATATTATAAGAATAATATATTAAAGGAGAAATCATATTTATTTAATTAGTATTAGTCATAAATTAATTATGAATTAATTTGGTGACTAAAAGAGATTAATTAAATAAAGGGGCATAAACTGTCAAGTGTGTGATAGTTGTGTTTTGGGCTGGGAAACCTAATGGACTAAGGGGAATGAAATTATGATGAAGGATCATCATATTTTCGTCTAAGGCCTTATTCCAGAAGGTTCCTTGGGCTACTTCGTGAGTAAGCTAACCATTAAGGTTTAGACTGAAACCCTAGCAGCCTACAGTATAAATAAGACCCCTAGCCTTCAATTTTCGGCCACTTGCTTCCCAAGAGAAACCCTAGGCTGAAATTAAGCTTCCCTCCTCCTCTCTCATAGTTTCCTTCTTGCTTGTGGTGTTTGTAATCCATTAGAGGAGTTACACTTGTGACTCTAAGCTCAAGAACAAGAAGATTCAATGAATTTCAAGCCAATTGAAAGAGGTAATCACTTAGATCTGTTCTTATAGTGTTAATTTTGAATTATGTATGCTAGATTAGGGTTTTCAAGTCTTGGAGTCATTGCATGTACAATAGAGAAACCTAGATCCAAACATTAGGGTTTGTATGAGCACATTGGATTGTTCTGATGCCTAAAATCTATCAGTGGTGTCAGAGCCATGATTAGTTTCTGTTGTATGTGATGTAATTGTCGTATTTCTGCTGAAAATAATTTTTTTGGCGTCTGTCCGACTCAAAACGGTGAGTAAGTATCTGGACTCGGCGAGTTGGCCCAAATCGGCGAGTCCAGGACTAACTTGGCGAGTCTGGGAGTCAGACAGAGTATGCTTCGGGAATAATAGTGTCTTGATATGATAAATATGGATTATTTAAATTATTTGGTAATTATCTTGTGACTAAAATTGGATTACGTCAAATATAGCTAATCAAAAAATTAATTGTTTAATTTATATTATTTGTTATTTGATCTCTTATGTTTTGAAAAGTTCAAAACTTATCCTCAAGTTTTGAAATTTAATTTTACGATTAAAAGTTTGATTTTGAATGATTTAAATTTCAAACCCTTAGAATTTTACATGTTTAAAATTCAACCCTATACTATTATATCATTACAAGATTAATTAATATATATGTATAAGAATAAGCTAGCCTTATCGCTAGTATGCCACATTCACAAAGCTATTCTATAAGGTGGGTATAAGGTTGTTGCCTATAAAATGACGCTTAATGGGTGTACACTCACACCCACCACTTGCTTGATTGGTGGAGGGTCGTTAGCCGAACGGATATGATAGGGTACTTAATTCCTCATTATAAGTATAATGAATTTACAAAGTAACTATAAAATTTTACAAATTCTCAATCTTAGTTACTTTACGGTAAAATGTGAAAATGATGCTATTCCATGGAATCACACTTTGCACCCTTGACAATCTTAGTGGAGTGTGTGTGGTTAATCGGAACACTAATCTGGGATTGACATTGTGGCGAAGGGTGGCTTGATGTTTGTCATAGATCAATGGAGCGTGTGTGGTTTACCGACATATTGATTAGGTGATAGAAACATTGGGTGGACCATGTTGATTCGCATGGTTATTCATGACTTGTTTGCGATCCTCGGTATCCCAGTCGCAAATTTGAAGTGCATATCGAGATTTCAACATGCCATTGAAAAGTTCAAAGAATCTCAAAGATCTAGGAGTTTTCAAGTACATTTAAAACTTAATTTCCTTCCGTTTTTCATGGTGAAAATTAGTGAATCGTCATTCACTTACCTTCAAATTATTTACTTTTAGATTACGACATCCCTTTTCTAAGTTGTAAATAATGTTCTTGGATCTTAGCCCTAATTTTTCATTTGGGTGTTTAATTGGGGATTCTTTCTAATCAAACTTGTCCTTTTTTATTTTCAGATGTCGAACGGAAACAACACTCCTCCTACAGCTACTGGTGGATTCTCACTCATGAATTTGTGTGGGAAAGTGATCTTTAATGGCAACAACTTCAACGAGTGGATCCGAAACATTCGAATGATCACTCGATACGAGGACAAAGAATATATCCTCGACGAGAAGCTTGAAAAGATCAATCCAGAAACTGCCACTGCTGAAGAAATCGCTGCCTTTGAGGCTCATGAACGTGATGTAACGAACGTTCATTGCATCATGCTCGCGACTATGAACGCAGAACTCCAGAAGCCCTATGAGGACATGTATTCATTTGAGATGCATCAAGATTTAATAGATAGGTATCACCAAAGCGCGAGTCAAGAGCGCTATGAGATCATCACCAACATGATCATCGCTAAGATGGGAAGCGGAGAATCCCTGACCTCGCATTTGCAGAAGATGCAGAGGTATGTTGATCGTCTTCTAAAGTTGAATGTTAACTTTGATGAGGATTTGGCTATCGACATCATTCTGCACTCCTTGCATCCATGCTACAACCAGTTCAAAATGACCTTCCACATGAACAAAGAGGAGGTCACCTTGAGCAAGCTTCAAGGGTTGTTGAGAACTGCTGAGTGCAACCTAAAGGATAAATCTATTGCATCAACTCCTACTTATTCGGCCACTATGTTGGCAATAGGGCAAGGAAGAGGTAAGAAGAGGAAGGCTCCTTTTAAGAGCCACCAAAAGGGAAAGTCCCAAGATGTTTCCTCTTCTAGTGGAACCAAAGCAGGTCCTGCTAAACCCTCCTCTGACCCTAAGCAAGCAGAGTATTTTTATTGACACAAGAAGGGCCACTGGAAACGAAGCTGCCCCAAATATCTGCAGGACATTAGAGATGGGAAGATAAAGCCCACCTATGCGGGTATGTATTCTATTAAATCTAACAACTCATCACTTTCTACTTCATGGGTTCTTGATACAGGATGTGGTTTCCACATTTGTTCTGATTTCCAGGGCCTAAGAAGAAGTAGGGAGGTGGAATATGGGAAGATAAACATGATTATGGGAAACAGAAGATCGTCGCCTGTGACCAAAGTCGGAGTTTATTCTTTAGTGTTGAGTAATGGGTTAGGATTAGATTTAAATAATTGTTGCTATTCACCAGATATGGCAATAAACATCAGTTCTTTTCATGGATTATATAGACAAGGTTTCAGATACCTAATTGATAATAGTAATGGTTCTATTAATGTTTATTTGAATGGTGTTTTTATATCAATGCATTTCCTTGTAATGGAATATATGAATCTGTGTTGGTTATAGACAATTTAGGAAATGATATGTTGAATGTTGATTTGTCGAATAGTTTAGATAAAGCATGCTCGTGGCATTGTCGCCTTGGCCATGTGAGCAAGAAACGCATAGGCCAACTCCAAAAGGATGGAGTGTTGGAGTTATTAGACCTTAGGGACGATGACGTGTGTGAATATTGTTTGCTTGGGAAGATGACCAAGTCACCCTTTACTGACACTTGTAATAGGGGTGAGGGTCTATTGGATCTCGTACACACCGATGTGTGTGGGCCCTTTAGACCCACCACAAGGGATCCTGGCCGCTTCTACGTGACTTTTACAGATGATTATAGCAGATATGGATATATCTACTTAATCAAGCAAAAGTCAGAAACCTTTGAAAAGTTCAAAGAGTTTAAGAATGAAGTGGAGAATCAGCTGGGCAGGAAAATCAAGATGCTTCGGTTAGACTGAGGAGGAGAGTACCTAAGTCTTGAGTTTCATGACTATCTAAAGGAATGTGGAATCGTTTCGCATTTGACGCCTCAGAGAACACTACAATTGAATGGTGTGGCTGAGAGACATAATCGGACCTTGTTGGACATGGTTCGTTCTATTATGAGTCGAGCTTCGTTACTAATAGCTTTCTGGGGGTACGCCTTAGAGATGGCCGCCCATATCCTTAATTTAGTTCCCACCAAGAAGGTTGCCAAAACACCTCACAAAATGTGGACATGGAAAGCTCCCTCATTGGCACATATCAAGGTTTGGGGTTGCGAGGTTTTTGTAAGACGAGAGACTCACGACTAGCTCGAACCTCATAGTGAGAAGTTTTATTTCATCGGCTAACCACATAATACCTTTGGCTATCTCTTCTACAGACAAAGTGACAATGTTGTCTTCGTTGTGAGGAGAGGGGTTTTCCGAGAAAGAGAACTCATAAGTCAAGAGGACAGTGGGAGGCAAATTGCTCTTGAAGAGATGCAATAACAAAGCGATGAAGGAACTTCTAATACTGGCACTCAACCTGAGGAGGAAACTCCTGTTGAACCTGTTGACAAATCCTTACTTCTTAGACGTTCCAGTAGGGCTAGTGTTCCACCCCAGTTGTACACTGGTAAACTTGGACGAACCTAGCAGCTACAAGGAAGCCATGGAAGGCCCAGAGTCTGCTAATTGGAAGGAGGCAATGGACAGCGAGATTCAGTCCATGTACGAAAACCAAGTTCGAAATTTGGTTGATAACGTGTCGGGTTGTAAGACAGTCGGGTGCAAGTGGATCTTCAAGAATAAGAAAGACATGGATGGGAAAGTGCACACTTATAAAGCACGATTGGTTGCGAAGGGCTTTACTCAAACACTTGGAGTTGACTATGATGAGACCTTCTCGCTAGTTGCAAAGATAAAGTCTATTAGAGTGATGCTCGCAATAGCTGCATTTCATGATTATGAAATATGGAAGATGGACGTGAAAACCGCTTTTCTTATTGGAACGTTGGCTGAGGATGTTTACATGAATCAGCTAGAGGGTTTCGTCGAAGCGAAGCATCCAAATAGAGTGTGTAAGCTTGAGAAATCCATTTATGGATTAAAGCAAGCGTCTCGCAGATGGAATCTTTATTTTGACGAGAAGGTCAAAGAGTTTGGCTTTCTGCGAAGCGAAGATGAGTCATATGTGTATGTCAAGGCCAGTGGGAGTATAGTAAGCTTCCTCGTATTGTATGTCGATGACATACTGCTCATAGGAAACAACGTCCCGACCTTGCAGGAGGTCAAGTCCTGGATTGGGAATTGTTTCGCTATGAAGGACCTCGGAGAGGCTGCATATATTCTGGGAATAAGGATAGTAAGAAAAAAAAGTAAAAGACTAATATGAGCCAAGTACCTTACGCTTCTATAGTTGACTTTATCATGTACGCTATGACTTGTACTCGCCCTGATGTGGCCTTCGCTTTGAGCATGGTCAGCAGATATACAGGGAACCCTGGTAGAGCGCATTGGATTGCTGTCAAGAATATTCTTAAGTACCTTTGGAGGACCAAGGAATGGTTTCTAGTCCTCGATGGGGGTGATGACTTGAGGGTACGAGGGTACAGTGACGCTAGTTTCCAGACGGATCAAGATAATTACCGTTCGAAGTCAGGCTGGGTCTTTACCCTTAACGAAGGAATAGTGACTTGGAAAAGTTCCAAGCAGGAGACTATGGCTGATTCAACGTGTGAATCAGAGTACATTGCAGCAAGTCAATCATCGAAAGAGGCAATATGGTTGAAGAACTTAATTGGAGACCTTGGATTTGTGCCATCCATAAAGGAGCCCATGAAGATTTTCTGTGATAATGAAGGAGCGATTGGCTTAATCAAGAAACAAAGGGATATGGCAGATCTAGACATATCAATAGAAAATACCATTTCTATAGACATCGGGTAGAAGAGGGACTCCTCATAGTGAAGAGGATATCGTCAGAAGATAACCCAACATATGCCCTTACGAAGGGATTGAGTAGGGTTAAGCACTTGCAGCACGCTAGGAGCATTGGGATGAAGGACGATATATGTTTAGATTAGATAGGAAACGTGTAATGGATAAATTTGTACTTGACATTTGATGAATAAATAAAGTGTGTTATTTATAAGTAAAGATACTATCTTGTGTCGATTATTTATATATTGTTTCAATTTTGCATGTTTTGACTTCCTGTATGATAAGATTATTCAAATAGTCCACAATCGCTCATATGTTGGAAGTAGATATGAAAGAAGACTCTCATGAATTTGTTTGTAGATTTTCTAAAAGGTTTTAGGCTTGGCAAAGGTTTGCTGCAAAGTTCATGAGTGCTTATGAATTGTGATTTGAGAATTGGAATAAACCCTCACTTGCTTTTATCACTTCATGGAATTTATCACTAGTGATCGCAAGACGATAATATCATATAATCTTTAAACCTAGATATATGGTTATTGTTTATTGGTTAGTTGTGCATTGACAATGCGTAAACGCATCAGCAACTTGATGTTATAAAACACATTGTTGTGTATGATTTAGCCAGTGAATAATAAAAGCATATAAGTCGAAGTTTATCTGTTCCTTTTGTTCTAAGAGGATAAAAGCGATGTCTGGCCACTTGATGATTTGGTTTGACTTGTGTGTCGGGCCCCGTCAGGACAAAGTTGATGTGTTCAACTAAGTTCTATGTCAAACAAATCAGAGATCGAGGAACAATATGCTGAACAATAAGTATGACTATGTTCCATGTGATTGTCAGCATGATATCTAGAATAGAGGATTAAATGATCCCTTATCTAAAGGACAAGATTTTGATCAGAGTTGACAACAGCGTATAAGAGCTACGATTGCTAAACCGGATTCTAAAGTCATATGTGAGATATAGTTACTAGACTTACCCAAGTGGGAGACTGTTGGATTATTGTCCAAGCCCGTAACTATATTTGGTATGTACTTGTTCCGATTGTGCATGGTCCTTTTGGGTTGCCTTCACCAAAGCAACTTGACAAGGTAATTTGATGAGAGAGAGAGAGAGGATATTATGATTTATTAATATATTATAAGAATAATATATTAAAGGAGAAATCAAATTTATTTAATTAGTATTAGTCATAAATTAATTAGGAATTAATTTGGTGACTAAAAGAGATTAATTAAATAAAGGGGTATAAACTGTCAAATGTGTGATAGTTGTGTTTTGGGCTGGGAAACCTAATGGACTAAGGGGGAACGAAATTATGATGAAGGATCATCATATTTTCATCCAAGGCCTTATTCCAGAAGGTTCATTGGGCTGCTTGGTGACTAAGCTGTCCATTAAGGTTTAGACTGAAACCCTAGCAGCCTACAGTATAAATAAGACCCCTAACCTTCAATTTTCGTCCACTTGCTTCCCAAGAGAAACCCTAGGCCGAAATTAAGCATCCCTCCTCCTGTTTCATAGTTTCCTTTTTGCTTGTGGTGTTTGTAAGCCATTAGAGGAGTTACACTTGTGACTCTAAGCTCAAGAACAAGAAGATATAAAGGATTTCAAGCCAATTGAAAGAGGTAATCACTTAGATCGGTTCTTATAGTGTTAATTTCGAATTATGTATGATAGATTAGGGTTTGCAAGTCTTGAATTCATGACATGTACAATAGAGAAACCTAGATCCAAGTATTAGGGTTTGTATGAGCACATAGGATTGTTTTTAAACTCATCAGTGGTATCAGAGCCATGATTGGTTTCTGATGTATGTGATGTAATTGTTATATTTCTGCTGAAAATCGATTTTTTGGCCTCTGCCAGACTCAACTCGGCGACTCCAGGACTGACTCGGCGAGTTCAAGAGTCAGACAGAGTTTGTTTCAGAATTTTCTTGCTGTTTTGCTATAGGATAAATTCCAAAATCGTTTTTTGATAATAAAATCTGAATTTTATTGTATGCAATTGATTATCCTTAGCAAAACAAAAGATAATTTTAAATCTTTTGAATAATAGTTTCTTTATATGATAAATATGGATTATTAATTAAATTATTTGGTAATTATCTTGTGACTAAAATTGGATTAGATCAAATATAGATAATCATAAAAATAATTGTTTAATTTATATTATTTGTTATTTGAACCCTTATGTTTTGAAAAGTTCAAAACTTGTCCTCAAGTTTTGAAATTTAAATTTTATGATTAAAAGTTTAATTTTGAATGATTTAAATTTCAAACCCTTAGAATTTTACAAGTTTAAAATTCAACCCTATACTGTTATATTATTACAAGATTAATAAATATATATGTATAAGAATAAGCTAGTCTTATCGCTAGTAAGCCCCAGACTATAAGGTGGGTATAAGGTTGCTACCTACAAAATGGCGCTTAATGGGTGTACACTTATAGCTACCGCTTGCTTGACTGGTGGAGGATTGTTAGCCGAACGGATAGGATAAGACACTTAATTCCTCGTTATAAGTATAATGAATTTACAAAGTAACTATAATGTTTTACAAATTCCCAATCTTAGTTACTTTAGGGTATAATGTGAAAACGATGCTATTCCATGGAATTACACTTTGCACCCTTGACAATCGTTAGTGGAGCGTGCGTGGTTAACAGGCACACTAATCTGGGATTGACATTGGTGGTGAAGGGTGGCTCGATGTTTGTCATAGATCAATGGAGCGTGTGTGGTTTATTGGCACATTGATTAGGTGATAGAGACATTGGGTGCACCATGCTGATTCGCATTGTTATTCACGACTTGTTTGCAATCCTCGGTATCCCAATCGCAAATTTGAAGTGCATATCGAGATTTAAACATGGCATTGAAAAGTTAAATGAATCTCAAAGATCTAGGAGTTTTCAAATACATTTAAAACTTAATTTCCTTTCGTTTTTCATGGTGAAAATTAGTGAATCGTCATTCACTTACCTTCAAATTATTTACTTTTAGATTACGACATCCCCTTTCTAAGTTGTAAATAATGTTGTTGGATCCTAGCCCTAATTTTTTATTTGGGTGTTTAATTGGGGATTATTTCTAATCAAACTTGTTCTTTTCTATTTTCAGATGTCGAATGCAAACAACAACACTCCTGTAGCTACTCGTGGATTCTCACTCATGAATTTGTGTGGGAAAGTGATCTTTAATGGCAACAACTTCAACGAGTGAAGTTGAAACATTAGAATGATCACTCGATACGAGGAAAAAGAGTATGTCCTCGACAAGAAGCTTGAAAAGATCAATCCAGAAATTGCCACTGCTGAAGAAATCGCTGCCTTTGAGGCTCATGAACGTGATGCAACGAAGGTTCATTGCATCATGCTCGCGACTATGAACGTAGAACTCCAAAAGTCCTATGAGGACATGTATCCATTTGTGATGCAATGAAGTTTCATTTTATCGGCAAACCACATAAGACCTTTGGCTGTCTCTTCTACAGACCGAGTGACAATGTTGTCTTCGTTGCGAGGAGAGGGGTTTTCTGCGAAAGAGAACTCATAAGTCAAGAGGGCAGTGGGAGGCAAATCGATCTTGAAGAGATTCAAGAACAAAGCGATGAAGGAAATTCAAATACTGGCACTCAACCTGAGGAGGAAACACCTGTTGAACCTGTTGACGAATCCTTACCTCTTAGATGTTCGAGTAGGGCTAGTGTTCCACCCCAGTTGTATGGATTCGATATTACTACAAAAGGGGATAAATTTATTAGTGATAGTACACTGGTAAACTTGGACGAACCTAGTAGCTACAAGGAAGCCATGGCAGGCCAGAGTCTACTAAATGGAAGGAGGCAATGGACAGTGAGATTCAGTCCATGTACAATAACGAAGTTTGGAATTTGGTTGATAATGTGCCGGATCGTAAGATAGTCGGGTGCAAGTGGATCTTCAAGAAGAAGACAGACATGGATGGGAATGTGCACACTTATAAAGCGTGATTGGTTGCGAAGGGCTTTACTCAAACTCCTAGATTTGACTATGATGAGACCTTCTCACCAGTTACAAAGATAAAGTCTATTAGAGTGATGCTCGCAATAGTTGCGTTTCATGATTATGAAATATGGCAGATGGACATGAAAACAACTTTTCTTAATGGAAAGTTGGCTGAGGATGTTTACATGAATCAGGCAGAGGGTTTTGTCGATGCGAAGCATCCAAATAGAGTGTGTAAGCTTGAGAAATCCATTTATGGATTAAAGCAAGCGTCTCGCAGATGGAATATTTGTTATGACGAGAAGATCAAAGAGTTTGGCGTTCTGCGAAGCGAAGATGAGTCATGTGTGTATGTCAAGGCCAGTGGGAGTATAGTAAGTTTCCTCATATTGTATGTCACAAGTAGCACACAGATATTCCTTCTCAAACTTTAGAAGCGGTAAGCCACGTACAAGATCGCTAAGTACGAGTTTTTTTTATATCCTTGAAATTTAGATGGGAGAGCCTGCAGTGCCATAGCCAGCTATCATCCAAAGATGCTTTTGTAAGAAGGCAAATGGATGGCTTCCCTTTGATCGGTTTCATATTCAAAGGATACATTTCGCCTCTTCTTTTAGATTTCGAAAGCACTGCCTTGGATTTCTTCTCTATAATCTAAAATCCCTCATCATCAAAAGAAAACTTTATCCCACCACCTACAACCAATTGAGACACACTTATTAGATTATGTTGCAGAACTTCTACATAAGCTACATTTCGGATAGAGAATTCTCCATTAGTAATTATCTCATAGCCTTTTATTTCCCCTGTGGCGTTGTTTCCAAACTTTACTCTGCCACCATCCTTCAACGATCAGGCTTCTCTCAGTTCTTCTCTCATTCCAGTCATGTGACATGGGCAACCACTGTCGATGTACCATTCAGAGCCGTATTGTTCGTCACGCATTACGTACAAAATGCAGAGAGATTTAGGAACCCAAGCCTTCTTGGGTCCGTGTGAGGATTTCTTAACAATAGGAAAAAATTTATTCTTATCAACCCATAATGATATTTTTGTCACAACACTGTTCTTCCCTTTTATTGTTTTGAAAACCTCTAATTTATCATCATAAAGATTAATCTCAACATGAATTGTTTTTCTTTGAATAAATTATTTGTGTTTTTGAGCCATCTTTTTTGCAAATGCCTTTTCCACCTTTTTCAAGTTCGGTTCAAATTCCCGGAGAGAAATCTCTGGTTCCGAAACAACTTTACTTTTTCCCTTAACATCTTTTGATGTGTTGGCAGATTTTGAGACGGATTGTTTTAGAGAAAAACTAGTTTTAGGCTTTTCGATCAGTTTAGAAACTTGTGGTTTTTAAACCTATGATTTGGAAAAAGGTTTATATGACAATTTTCTGAATAGGAGAAGAATTCATATTTAGAGTTGAAGATCTTTCTAAATTAACAAAATTTTGATTGGAATTCTTATTTTTCCAGAAACGTTTTCTTTCTTGCAAGTTCTTCTTATATCTAGCATTCATTTGTCGTTTCTTAGCAATAAGTTCCTCAGCTGACTTATGATTGTTAGTTTTAGGTTTCTCTTTTCTAACTGTCATGTCAGTCTATGCAGAAGACGTTTCACTTGGGATATTTGTGGTGCCACTCGAACCTGCTTTATCATAAAAAGGGTTAACACAATTCAATGGTTCTGCAACATATCACCCTTTCGTTTTCCATGAGGTCATTTCGGAAAGACCCTTGGTTTCATCTACATTGTCAATTGGACCTGACCAAAAGAATTCGTTTCACCCTTCTCCATTATCATTATCTACTAGGGACGTTAGTTATGAAGTATGGTTTTTGTTTAGTCTTCTTTTTACAAAAACTTGATTCGAAACTGTTTTTACTTTCCAAGAAATGTGGCTTTTGCTTTTAAAACTTTTGAACCTTTATTTTCAACAATACGGACGAATTCAATACAATTTTCAGAAATCAAGTTTTTCTTTGGTCCAACCTCATTTTGTACAAACATAGAAAAATCTGTCTCATCCAGTACATAAAATTTACTTATGTCGCTTTCGTCAAATTCAGAAGCGTTTTCAGTATCAAAAGTATTTTCTGAAGTTAATTTTGTGCACAATGAGTCAAATTTTTGGACTGTATTAGATTTAATTTGTTCTTTATCCTTATCATCCAACATTTGTTTTAACATATTCATATGTTCTTTGGACTGAATGTATGCTTCTATTTTGTCAAGCCCAATTTTGTACAGAAACACCATCAGAAGAATCAATAGAATCACACTTAGAGCATTCTGAATTGATTTCATCCTCTTTCAATTAAGAAAGGGTAAAATCATTTTGTGTATATTTTTACCTATTTCACAATCAAGATGCAGTTGAGTAATATTGAAATATGATGCTTAACATTAAAACCGAAAATTTTCCATAGTTTCAAAAGTGCTAAACTGTCGCTCTTAAGATAAATGACACCATCCTTTGTCCTACTGAGCTTTAATTCTAACTTCTCTATTCATATTCTTCTCTCTTCACTTTTATTTGTTACCCTATTGATTTGATCAATTAAATTAGCATTATTGAGACGACTTCACTTTAAACTATCACTAAAATTAGAAATTGTATAATTTAAATCGTCTAGTTCGGTTTCATAATGAGTAACATGAATATTAAGAGATTGGAGTATAGAGGGCACCCTATTGATAAACTTCTTACATTCTTTCACCTGTTCAGAAACCGGCTTCACAGCAGAACAATTTTCATAGGCCTGACTGCCTGTGTGGGAAATTGGCTTCGCCCCTCTATTCCGAAATGTTTCTATGAACCATTAGACGTCTTCCTTCGTACTCTTGCACTTCATACTTTGCCACAAAAAATCCACCATGTGTGGGTTTTCCATGTATGAACCCTGAAGAAGTCTTTCTCATCGCCAAGGTATTTTAGCACAAGTTTGATAAGCATCCAAAGATGAAGATTGCACTTGAAAGGGCCATCACTTTCTTAAAGGAAACAGTTTGTGACTTCGCCAAGATCGACGCAGACATTCACCCCATCATTTCCAAGATTGCTGATCTGCCACTACTTGACCCCGCACCGATGCCTACTGAAGGTTTTGGAGAAAGATCTTTGGGTGTAACCAACTATCCTGAACTTGGAGTCATTTTAAAGAGGAAGACAAACAATGTCAAATATTTCATTCCTATGACTGCCATGCATTGTCTCACCAGAAAGCAACTTGACATCTGCCGAAACGCAGTTGAAAAATCCAAGCACAACACCGCAGATGTCAAGTTCGAAATACTTAGAAGAATTAACTGGTTTGAGAACATCTGGAAGTTTTGGTGGATCCTGATCAAGTTTCTTAAACTTGATAGCTATTCAAACTTAAAGAGGTCACTTAAGGGGAAATTGTTGAATCAAAAAAGTGACCCTCTTGAACTGCAGCTACCGCAACCTCCAAGCCATTGTAGTCAAGCAAGCTTCATTAGCAATCATCAACCGAAGTCTTCAGTACCGCAGTCTCTATCTAGTTTAAATTTGTCTTTTCTGTAAAACACTCTATTGTCCAGTATGCCTTGCATGGCTACTCTTAGAGTTGTAAATCTGTTATCTTTATGAGACTCTATAAATAGAGCTCATCCTCATGTATTAAATATATTGCATCCAATTCTAATACATATCTCAAAGTTCTCTTTCTATCTTACTTATCCAATCTTCTTACTCTCTTAATCAATCGCAATCTCTCCTTGGAGCAAGACATCTGTGACATAATCACTAGGTTTGATCTCACTTATTAACTTGGTTTGAATGCACTCCTTGTTATGAATCAGCTTATGTGTATACTTGATATAACAATTATTGTCATTTACATTTCTTTACTTTTCCGCAACTAACTCTCTAACTTCTAACTCTTAATATTATTGTTGAGCTTTTTGATCCTTCGAGATTAACTATTCCGCTATATACTTGTTCTAACGTTTGTTCAAGTGTGTCTCAAATTTTTTCTCTCAACATGTTTTTTCTTTGCATTCATCCTTCTCATCATACTTCTTTGGCAAAATGACTCTTACCATGACAATAATTGTAGTCATAGCCTGAATCCCCTAACAACTTATTTTCCTGCTTTTCGTCTTCCTTTTCAAAGTTCTTCAAGCTCTTTTCTCTTGAATTTTCTAAACTGAAGTTTCGTTGCCTATTCGTGTTCTTAAATCGGCCAAAATTCTATTTAATGAACTTTTTCGGATTAGATACCATCAGGGCATATTCCTCTTTGGAAATTTATCTGTCCAAAAAGTCAGACTCAGAATCTTCTTCAGTTAACTTTTTGCCTTTCACAACCAAGGCCAATGATCCCAAACTAGAAACAAGCTTTACATCCTTCGTAACCTCATCTTCACGGGATCTAAGAATTCCCAGAAGGTTTGCCAGAGAGTAACTCTTGAACTGTTCATGAGCTTTCCCTTTAGACATAACCGCTTTCCATTCAGATCTCTATCCATTCATTAATGTGATTTTTTGCTCTATGACTTCATGCCTTAGATTATGCTTAAGCATCTTGCTTAATAGATGACAAAAATCATCGCTTGGGCTAGATTTCAGACACTGCTTCGTCTCGCTTTCCTCATAAAAGTTTTTTGCTCAGTTATAAAATAATTTCTTTTTGATAATTTACACCTCCCTACATGCTCCTTAGTATCTTGAGATTCTTACTTGAGTCGTGTATGGATCCGATGCTTTCAGTAGTACGGGCCCAATACAACCTTCCTCACCAACCTACACTCGCCTCAAGTCTTCCTCTTAGGATCCTAATTCACAGGTACTCTATCCCTCATGGATATCTAACTACTTTCTTATTAGACTTCCCAAACTGAACATCTAGATACTCCTCCCAGATCACTCCTCGACTCTAATCCGTATCGTAAAGATCTCCTCCATTTACAACTAAGCAACACATACAGAATAAATAGTTAGAATACTGTCGTTCAAGAATGACCTCATAGGCTAAGGCATCATGAATCAGGAAAATCTAGCTCAAAATTCATGAAAATATCTAGCCTATCATCTAACATGTAGTACTAATTGCACAAAACTAACTCATTTCATAATATACTCAAGTAAGGGTATTTTGGGAAATCACCGCTCGGGCTCTGGCTTATTGTACACAGTACTTCGTCTCGCTTTCCTCTTAAAAGTTCATTGCTCATTTAGAAAGTCATTTCTTTTTGAAAATTTATCAACTCCTCGGTTTTAGTCCAGACATACCCGAGGGTACATTAGAATCGCTCAAACCAAGGCTCTGATACCAACTTGTAACACTCTAAATATTCAACATATATTTGTTTTTCATTTTTTAAAGTTTACACAAAAGCTAGTTTAACACTTCTCATGTCAAATTGAATTTTTCCCAAACACAAAACCTAGACATGATATTGACAATATATATATATATATATATATATATATATATATATATATAAGTTTAATATAAGTTTAAAAGAGTTTAATAAAGATTTTAACATATAAAAATGTTTTAACCATTTGAATGGTAACAAATGAATTGATGTCAGTTTATAAAATATTTTGAAGAGTTTGTTTGATAAAATAGTTTGAAGTATAAGAAAATCCACTTGTTTGATAGTTATTAATCATATGTGATTGATATAGTAACTATAATGTTATCAACTTGTATTCCCCCCATAAAAGCATTTAAAATCATTTAAAAGGTAGATTAAGGGGTATGAAATCACTTGTAGTGAGTGATACGAATGTAAGATCGATTGTAGGATGCCAAGTGTCAAGTGAAGTCTCGAGCACAAACGGATCCTAATAAGCATATAATGACATATATATATATATATATATATGGATATAATTAGTGTATAAGCAACTAATCATGATACAAAATCACCTTAGGGACTAGGAAACACTTATATTTAGGTGTTACACTCACAAAGTATTGTATCTAAGCGGTTGACGGCCACACAATGGAGTGTAAGGCCAGAATGTGTACGGTCCATGTGTATACGAACAAAGGGGTATACGGCCTTTTTGTATACGGCCATGGAGTGTACGGTCAAGGAGTTTACAACGTACAATCATGGGAGAACTTGCAAACGAGGTGTTTTATCGCCCTAACAAGCATTCCCTATGAGGTCATGATCTTATATTTGGACTTAAAATGAGTTCGAGGCCAAAACATGCACCAACACAAGGGTTTACGGCCATGCAAGGGTTTACGGCCGTAAACTCTTGATGTTCATGCAATATATGATGTTTTAAGGCTAGGAATCATGTGCTTATCAAACCTAACTAGAAGATAGAAGAAAGACTCACACATTTGAAGGCTTTCAATGAGTTCACGGCCCAAGAAGAAGTGGGTCTTGGTGTTCCTTGTAAACGTGAAGAAAACATAAAGATCTACCCAAAAAGATGATTTTCATGGATGAAATCAAAGGGTGATACTAGATTAAGAAGGATAAGAACTAATCAAATGGAAGAATGGCTTACATTTTTGAAGATCAACGTGAAAGTTCTTGATGATACTTGAGAGGAAATCGATTTCTTGAGATGGAAGTGTGAGAAAATGGTGAAAAATGAAGGAATATCATATAAGAGGGGAAGAGTTCACGACCAAGGAGGTGTTTACGGCTGTAAACTCCAATGCTTGGAGTTTTCCGGCTTGTATGCTGCACACTAAACTCTACAAGATACCTCCTAACACCAAATCCTCGAATGTACTAGGCTCAGATAACTCAAACATACCCTAAACAACGCTAAAAGCTAGCAGAAACGAGTCTGACTTTGATTGAATTAAATAGCTATACAAGATAGAAATTTCGGGTTGTCACAATAGGTTGTTTGTCCAAATGTCGTTTAAATCTTAGTTATATATTATGTATTTGTATGTAGATATAAAAGTACTTCCAATCAGTTAAATACCTTTGGGTAGCAATGGTGTACAAACATGATCAGTCATTCAATTACAGAGCTTACTAGTAGACTATAATAGGTATAGTTTAGAAGGTTACTACTTAATATTTCTAGAACAATGAAAGTTACATTAATCATTACTTACATGAGTTAGTTCTTACATGAGTCAGTTCATGCATGAGTCAGTTCAAACATACTATAGCTAGAACAGAAAGGAACATACAATAACAAGAACAGAAAGGAAGATACAATAACAAGAACAAAAAAGAACATACAATAACAAGAACATAAAGGATCATACATCTTTTTACAAGAACAAGATAAAATTAATGTG
Source organism: Lactuca serriola (assembly GCF_051521515.1). Taxonomy (NCBI): domain Eukaryota; kingdom Viridiplantae; phylum Streptophyta; class Magnoliopsida; order Asterales; family Asteraceae; genus Lactuca; species Lactuca serriola. The sequence goes on from NC_136414.1 coordinate 121,188,054, forward strand.
AGACCCCTACTTCACGGCATAGAAATATACTTGTTATGTCGCGTTTTGTAACCCGAGTCTCCTACAGGGACAACGGGCATTGTGTGTATAGATCTATATTGGACTGATAATCCCACATCCCAATTGTTAGCTACAGTTTGGCAGACAAGCCAAGTGGTGACAAATGTCACATCAGTTTCGACGCCAGCAGGTCGTCATGTTAAATACTCGTCAATCAATATGGTTATAACCACATCACATTTTAACCTCAATTAAACAAATTGGTTTTAAGGTAGTTAGTGCTTCAGTATTTACTTATTACAACATTATCGTACACTGTTATTTTCCCATTACATTCATATAGTGATCTTCTCACATAAAAGGTAATGTAAAGTATTTTTCTAGTAATGATAGCCATATACTTGGGAAAACACTCATTTTTATAGGAAAAACAAACATACAAAACAGTAGGGTCTTGGTAGAAGACTACTTTCCAGTTTTAGCAGAAAATATAGGATTTTCTAGGAAGTATACAAACATTTACATCAAAGCACTTACAGCCATTTACATCAAAAACACTTAAAATTTTTCCATCAAAACACTTACAAACTTGTACATATAACTAATGCAAACATTTGATACTAAACTACTTATGAAGTCACCAACTTAAATGTTGATCAACTCTTTCAAAATAACTTGTATTCTAAAGTCACCAGTTGATAGGTACACTGGACCAGGTTTTGATAAGACGGAGCATGTTCAAGACTCATCTTTTATTTTGATAATTTACAATTTTTGGTGTCTTACAAATACATTCGAAACACACTTGTATTAACTATATTATTAATGCAATGGATGATGTTGTTGCTTGTTTTACTATTGTGCATTGTTATGATTTTGAACAGCATGTTGTCCGCCCCGAACGTTTCCGCTGTTCTGGTTTGGGGGTGACAGATCGGTATTTGAGCTTTGTTTATAGTGAATTGAGTATATCAACCCATAAAAGATATACAACTATAAACACAACGGGATTAAAATACTCTGACTAAGAGTTAATACTTTTAAAATAATAAAATATTTTACTAAAATATACATACATGCGTTCATACTAGGATCAGTGTCATACTAAAACAGAATAAAAGTAATTGGATGTTGGACACTACAGTTAAACCTAGACAGTTATGTAATCATATCTCGATCAATATAGCCTGATCAACTATATTTGAGATATGACCGACATGTGTCTAGGAGTGATTGTAGCGTTTCCACAAGTATAAAACTTACGTAAGTACCAGAAGAATTCAAGAATCAAACATAAAGTTTAAAATACTATAGGAGTATTTTAGGATACTATAACAACAAAGCTAAAAACTTATCAACTTCATATATTTAGAAGTTCAAGAATCAAACATATAATTAAAATACTATATAAGTATTTTAGGTACCATAAATAACTTATGGAAATTTTTAAAAAGACCTTCTATGGTAGGTCTATAATTACTAAGTGTATATCTTAAGGTTATATATACTTGAGGTTTTATAGACTCGGAATAGGTGATTTTCACTCTACTTCCTATTCCTTGTATGGTTGTGGTTTTAGAGTAGAATCACTTATCCGAAGGCCTATTTGGTCTGGATTATATATGATCTGTACACACTTCGTGATTATAGAAAAACCATAAAGGATCATCTTCGTGAAAATTTAAGTTTATTTTTTTAATTTCATAGATTCTTTAGACATTCCCATTCTCGTATAAACCGCTTAGATAGATATAGCCACTCCTGAAATCAATAAAAGAGTCAACAAGGATTCAACAGAGTTTTATTTGGAGAATTCCGAGAAGGAAACAAATGAGGAGTAAAGAAACTATAGAAACCACAAAATGCTACTACCTGAAAAAGGGCACCGATGAGAAGTTCGCATAAACTTCCAGGATTCAAACTCTCTGTTAGGAAGTAATGGGGATCAATGTTAGAATCAGAAGTAAGATGGCACGGGAATTCAATATACATACACACGAGCACGACACCATGTAGATACCAAGAGAGAACAAACCATTACCGCCCAAATTAGAACAGAGAACAGAGGAAAACCATGTGTGTCCATACAAACTGTTTGAGTGCCTTTTCGTCATAGTAATAACTACTAAACTAATGAAACCTAATGAGTTAGTGTACACATTACTTGCATTAGGTTTTAAGCTTATCGTCTTTATCTGTCATGGCTACTAACAACAAATCGGATCACAAAATCTCAATTGAGAGTGATTATTTCTCAAATTCATAAGTCTATTTTATGTAGACTCTATTATGAACTACTTTCAAATCTTCTCAAAAGTTGGAACATGATATCTACCAACAAAAGGTAACTTAGTTTGGATGACACCCTCCTTATGACCATTCTAGAAACTTACTTCTTCTCCTTACCAGGACTGCATCATAGGGATGTGGGTCGAATCATCGAAAGCAGTATAACAAAGTAAAAAGTTACATTCACATAAATGATTAGAATACACATAAGGCTAACCATAAATTCTCACGAACTCATTTTCTTATCATATAACATAATCATGCCTCTGAAGAAACGAAACCAACCCACTGGCAAAACACCAATCCTTCAGATGGATACAACTACTTTTCAAGCTGCGATCACAACTTCCTTAACAACTGTCATGACTCACCTTAACGCTAACAATGCACATAGTTGTGGAATTGTTATCGGCAATCCCAATCAAGGTGATAACCAAGGACAACAATCAGTGCCTATTTGCGAACACACTCCAAACCTCAAATCTAAGAACAAGAAACAAATATTCTGGGATAAAAAGAAGGGAAAATCACCTCAAAAGTTAGCCAAGAGACAACAACCAGTGGCAGCCTCTGCGGCCACGACATCTATTGCTCCTACTATCATTCCTACTAGTATCTTGGTTGCCCCTCTCCCAACAAGGCAGTATGCCAAAAATCCACCCAAGTGTAGAGAGTGTAGCTTCCATCATCTGGGAGTCTTCCGAGTGATACATTGCTTGAACTGCTACAGGAACGGGCACACTACCCATTTCTGCCGAATTCCGATCTGGCACATTACTTCAACCACCAATGTTGGAACCAATCCAATGTGCCACCTTTGTGGTGAAATAGGACATTTCATGAGGGACTGTCCAACAGAGAAGAAAAGTTGGGGAGTAGGAGGAGTTTGGCCCCAGAATATGGGAAAGCATCAAAGAATCCTAGTATAAATTTTGGTATGCTTCCAAACCCCAATAATTAATTATAATTACTATCTCGTTTGAACCAAATCACAACACTCGTATAAAACTCAGAACCCTAATAGGTAAAGCTATGATGGCTTAGTGTATGCATCAGGGTCATATATTATTAAGATTTGTAGACTTTGAGTGAGTGATTTCACCTCAATTCCTATTCCTTGTTTGGTTGTGGATTTAGGGCAGGGTCACTCAGTCAACTGTCTTTCCCATCTTAATTATACATGACTGGGGTACACCAAAAGGTTATAGAGAGACCTAGTAGGATTCATTTCACGAAAGTTCCTTGTTTCAAATTATCAGAACCCTCGTTTAGTTGTACTTGTTAATTTCGGTAAAATAGGGTTCGTAGTAATCATACTAAGAATAGTTCATCGTCCTAAGTAATCATTTCTTCCAGATCAACTTAATATCTATGTCGTCGAGAAGTTCCAACATCATCATCCGACATGGTTTGGCTTGGTCCATACCATGCAAAATTTATGTAATGTGTAAAAGAACTCTTCCCCTACTCAACTGTCAGGTGAATTTCTTCCGATCCATAACGCAAACCCTTATATCATCTCTCACTTCATAACTTCAGAAATACCCATACAAGGGGTACCGTACCCTTCTATCCAACCCTATAGTTAATAGGCTTGAAGTGAAAAACACCAAAGAAGACTCCAAAGTCAGTAACCACCCAAAGTATACCCAATAGATATATAAGAAATACCACTCGTACCGCATGCCAAGTCCAAGAATAGAGACTAAGAACTTATTAGGTTAATCAACCGCTGCTAAGTGTATACGCAAGAGTGGTATATAATTTAGACTCAACAAGATTTAGGATGTGTGATTCTGCCTTATTTCCTATTCCTTGCCTGGTTGTCGACTTAGGGTAGAGCCACCCATCTGAACGTTTTGTCAATATAAAAATTATATACGACTTGTATACACGAGGTGATGGTGGATAACCTAACTATGAGCCTTATCATGAACTTCAGAGCAAAAGCCCGTAGGATTACTACAAACAACCAGAGATACCTTAGTGGAGGTGGTAGTAGAGTTTAAAGAGCTTCATAATCAAGTTAACCAGGGCAACAGGTGGACTTGATTGCTATTTTGTGTGGTTGTCGTCAGATTAGCCAAATCCGCACCCTTCCTACAATTTTAAGGAATCAGGAAAAATAGAGAAATTAACTAGGACATGTATCCGAGAAATTAGTTAGACTGCACGGTGATCCAATATCTGTTATCTCCATTTGAGATAGTAGAATCATCTCCCGGTTCAGGCAGTCTTTCAAAATTTTGTCGAAACTAGGCCAGTCATGATGCATAGCCTACCATCCTTAAATCAACAGACAGAATGAGAGAACGATTCAATCATTGGAAGCTGTGTGAAGAGCATATGTGATAGACTTTGGTAGAAAAAGAGTACCCACTTATCAACTAGTCGAGTCCTTGACCATACTATCATTTAAAGTTGCTCCATTCGAAACCCTCTTTGGTCGCAAGTGCAGATCCTCTCTGTACTATATTAAAGTAGGTGACTCGCAACTAGCTAGAGGTCCAATTTCCAGATGGCACCTTTGCTGGTCCAGAATTCATCCGAGAAACTACCGAGAAGAGAGTACAAATCCAGGAGAGACGTGAAGCTCCCAGCGTCAGGAAGAAAAGCTAAGGCCTTACCCTTGGTAATTCGAGGTTGGTGACCTCGTCGGGTGAAGGTCTCACCCGGAAGTGCAGAATACGATTCTGAAAGCGGGGAATACTAAATCAAAGGTATATTAGATGATTTGAGAATCTTACTAGAGTTGATCCAATAGCTTATAGACTCCGACTACCTCGAGAAAACAATGACATACACCTTACTTTCGACGTCTTTAACTTGAAAATTGGTTGTCCGACGAGACTTTTTTTTTACCCCACTCGCTTTGATCGAGGTAAGAGAGAACCTCAACTTTGTGGAAGAGATCCTAGACAGCGAATTCAAATTCAACCTCATTTTGTACAAACGCAGAAAAATCTATCTCATCCTATATAAAAATTTCACTTGTGTCGCAACTGTCAAATTCAGAAGTTTTTTTAGTATCAAAAGTATTTTTTGAACTCAATTTCGTGCACACTGAGTCAAATTTTTGGACAGTATTAGATTTAATTTGTTCTTTATCCTTATAATCCAACATTTTTCAAGCCCAATACAAATTGGAAACATCATCAGAAGAAACAATAGATTCACACTTAGAGGATTCTGCATCGATTTCATCCTCTTTCAATTCAAGAAAGGGAAAAATCATTTTGTGTATATTTTTACCTATTTCATAATCAAGATGTAGTTGAGTAAGATTTAAATATAAATGCTTAGGAGTTAAACATAAAATTTTCCTTAGTTTAAAAAGTGCTAAATTGTCTCTTTTAAGATCAATGACATTATCCTTTGACCTAGTGGGCTCTAATTCCAACATCTCTATCCATATTCTTCTGTCTTCATTTTTATTTGTTACCGTACTAATTTGATCAGTTAAATTAGCATTGTTGAGATGATTTCACTTTAAACTATCAATAAAATTAGAAACATTATAATTTAAATCGTCTTGTTAGGTTTCATAATGAGTAACATGAATATTAAGAGATCGGAGTATAGAGGACACCTTATTGATGATCTTCTCACATTCTTTCACCTGTTCAGAAACCGGCTTCGCAACAGAATAGTTTTCATAGGCCTGGCTGCCTGTGTTGGAAACTGGTTTCGCCCCTTTATTCTGAAACCTTGCTCTGAACCATTAGACATCTTCCTTCATACTCTTGCACTTCAGACTTCACTACAAAAAATCCACCATGTGTTGGTTTTCAAACCTCAACATCTTCTGAATCTGTGGACCATACTTCAACACGTCCATCTTCATCACTACCTTCCTGAACAATAGAAGCAGCCTTTGCGTTCGAATCACTCTTCTTCCTAAGCTCCTCTATCTTTTGAAGATAGTAAGCTTCGTCCTTTTCTATTTCTTTCTTTTCATTCATCCTTCTCAGCATACTTCTTTGGCAAAATTATTCTTACCGTGACAGTAATTGCAGTCATAGCCTGAATCCCCTAACAACTTATTTCCCTACTTTTCTTCTTCCTTTTGAGAGTTCTTGAATCTCTCTTCTCTTGACTTTTCTGAACTGAAGTTTCTCTGCCTGTTCATGTTCTTCAATCGGCCAAAATTCATTTTAATGAACTTTTTGGGGCTAGATACAATCATGGCATATTCCACTTTGGTAATTTCTGTGATAACCCAAAATTTCTATCTTATAAAATCAATAGACTCAATCAAAAGTCAGACTTGTTTCTATTATCTTTTAGCATTATTAAGGGTCTTTTTGAGAGTTCTAAGCCTAGTACACTTAAGGTTTGTGTGTTAGGATGTGTTAGCTCGAGTTCTTTGAGTTGCAATTAAGCCGGAAACTCCATCAAAAGGAGTTCACAGCCACATCTAGGCTCATGGCCTTGAACAAGTCCCATATATATATATATATATATATATATATATATATATATATATATATATATATATATATATGAAAATGGTCCATTTTATTCACTTTTTCAACTCCTCCAACTCTAGTCGTGAACCCCACCTCATTCTCTCTCAACTTCTTCAACCGTGAACACTACTCAAAACTACCAAAATATAAGTATCTCTTCCATAAGCTTGTTGTCCATTAAATCGCTTGATTCCACACATGAATTAAGCACCAAAATGCAAGATCTTGAATAGTTCACGACCGTGAACCCTTCATAAGATCTTGATATGGCTGTGAACCCTCCTTCCTTGGCTATAAACCCTTCATAAGATCATGACATGACCGTGATCCCTTCTTAGATGCAAGGTTTGGCCGTGATCACTTCATACATGGCCATGAACACTTCATAGAATCAAGGTTAAGCCGTAAACTGATCATGCGGTCACTGGCCGTGAACCCTCCTAAGGCCGTGAACATCCCTTTGTTTCGCCGTAAACTCCTTTCATACAATCATATGTGATTCTAACACCCCAATAAGAGTGTTTCCTAGTTCCTAACGTGTTTTCCCTTGCATGTTAGTTGTTATAAACACTAATTGTATGCCTATATATAAATATATATATATATATATATATATATATATATTTGATTATATATCTAATAGGATCAAATTGTACTTCGGGACTTCAGTTGTGATCTCAAGCATCCTATATCTATCTCTCATAGCAATCACTCACTAGTAGGTGAGTTAATACCCCTAAATTTACCTTTTAATGGTTTTAAATACTTTTATGGGGGTTTGGGGGAATACAAGTAGAAAACAATATAGTTGTATAACCAATCGCATGTGATTTATAACTATCAAACCAAGAGATTCCTTATACTTCAAAACTGTGTTACCAAACAAACTGTTTCAAATCCGTTTATAAACTAACATCAAGTGATCAATAATAATTCAAATGGTTAAAACTCTTTTTATATGATAAACTCCTTAAATGTTTTACAAAACTCTTTTAAACTTATATATTGTCAAAATCGTGTCTATATAGATATAGTTATATAAATAAGGTTTAAAGGGCTTAGGATAGATAATTCGCTTTATTTCCTTTTCCTTGTTTGGATGTGGACTTAGGGTATAGGTTGTTTGTCCGAATATTGTTGATATCTTAGTTATATATTATGTATATGTATGTAGATATAAAAGTACTTCCAATCAGTTTAATACCTTTGGGTACCAAAGGTGTACAAACATGATCAATCATTCAATTACAGAGCATATTAGTAAACTATAATAGGTATAGTTTGGAAGGTTACTACTTACTATTTCTAGATCAATGAAACTTACTTGAATCAATACTTACATGAGTTAGTTCTTATATGAGTCAGTTCAAACATACTATAACTAGAACAGAAAGGAACATACAATAACAAAAACAACAAGGAACATACAATAACAAGAACAGAAAAGAACATAGAATAACAAGAACAACAAGAAACATACATCTTTTTACAAGAACAAGATAACATTAATGTGAGACTCCTACTTCACGACATGTAACGACCGAAGAATTCCAACCAATTTAAACTTTTCAAAAACAACCTGATTTCATTAAATTATTACAAAAAGGTTTTCAATACGATTTATTTAGAGTATTCCCATAATCACATCACAACATAAACGTGAGGAGCGGTACGATCACGCCTTCGCCTTGCCACGGTCTACTGAAGAACCTGAAAAACATTAAACCACAACTGTAATCCCGAAAGCTTAGTGAGATATCCCTAAAATACCAACCACATATACCATACACGCATAACATGCCATATCATATCCGATCACAGAACAGCCATGCACTTCGGGTCTACTGTGTGACTGGTCCGCCGCACCGGCCAACAGTCCACCTCGTTCACCCCCCGAGTCTAGCCATATACATCGAGTCCGCAGTGTGATTGGTCCTCCCGCACCGGGCCTTCAATCCACCTAGTCCACTCTCTGAGTCTACAGTATGACTGGTCCGCCCACACCGGGCCTTCGGTCGGCCTGGTCCCCTCTCCGAGCCTCGGCACGTCTGGTCCGCCCTCTTGGGGCCTACAGCCTATACGGACCGCTCGTTAGGCCTTCGGGACAACCGGTCCGCCCTGGGTATCTTGGCCTATAGCACAAAGCAGGACCCGCCTCAACCCAACTCCAGTCCAAACAACCATGTGCACGTAAACATACAATCATATAAGCATTCATAGTCAACAAGCTGATCAATAGATCGCATAACATATCATCATCCTAACCAGGATACCGACCTAACCGGTCACTAGCATAGCATCACCCTACATATCAGGGAACCGACCTTAACCAGGTCTCTAACATATACCATCCTAGCTACCAGAATGCAAACATATCAAAGCAATAACATAACAACAAATACCCGGATCTCAATCCGATAAAGGGCCGACCTTGGTGCCTTAGACCCTGTCGATATAGTGAGGATAACTCACCTCGCACTACCGAAACTCTGAACTGAGGAAGCAGATTCTCGAATCACCGACTCACCGAAAATCCCGAACTAGCCAACATAGCACAAATAAACATTAGGCCAAACACAATACTCTTTTAAGGGTAAATTGACCATTTTACCCCTAACTCAAATCCGACCCAACACTAGGTAAGCTCCCAAGCCCACCAATGGCCCAAAGTCCATAGGTCTAAAACAAAGCCCATTATTGGCCCAATTTACTAAATTGGGCTCACCTCACCAAATGGGCCTAAACTCATGATCCATAACAACCAATGGGCCCAAAAGACTCTATCCATAATGTCCAGTCACGGCCCAAAATCCAGCACTCAAATAACAGCCCAAACCCTAAGGCCCAAAATGAAAACCCAACAGAGGGAGTATGATGGGCGTACCGTCCTTGGTACGCTGGGCGTATACGCTGATTTGCAACAGGGGATCGAGGCACTGACTCGCTACGCAGGGCGTACTCACAAGTTACGCGGGGCGTAACTTCGCTACTCAATAAGTCCTTATAACTTCTTAGTGGCTTAAGCTCTTAAGCCCAAACTTTAGATCCCTAGGCCAAACATGCCTAAGATTCATAAAGTCTCAAACTTTATCAGTTGGGACGTCCATAATGCTCTTAATCCAAGGTCTTAATCCATTAAGACCCACATATCTCACACATGGAACAACCACAGCCCTTGGGACCTCATTTTTCTCATTCAAGACCTCTCCAAAGGTCTGAAAGGACAGATAATCTCGGCCAACACAAAGCATGAATCAAGATGAGAACTTTGGGACAAGAAAGATGCTAAAAGTTCACAACACTTTAGATCTATGCAAAATAAATGGCAAGCAAGAAGCTTTATACCTCAAATAAGCTCCAAAGGATGATATCTCTTCAGATCTACAAGCTCCAATCGTTCCTTTCCTCGATTTGAGATTGGAGTCACACGAGTGTTCCTCCAATTCACTCAAACCAAGGCTCTGATACCAACTTGTAACGACATAAAAATTCCAACCAATTTAAAATTTTCAAAAACAACCTGATTTCATTAAATTATTACAAAAAGGTTTTCAATACGATTTATTTAGAGTATTCCCAGAATCACATCACAACATAAACATGAGGAGCGGTACGATCACGCCTTTGCCTTGCCACGGTCTCCTGAAGAACCTGTAAAACATTAAACCACAACTATAAGCCCGAAAGCTTAGTGAGATATCCCCAAAATACCAACCACATATACCATACACGCATAACATGCCATATCATATCCGATCACAGAACAGCCATGCACTTCGGGTCTACTGTGTGACTGGTCCTCCGCACCGGCCAACAGTCCACCTGGTCCACCCCCTGAGTCTAGCCATATACATCGAGTCTGCAGTGTGATTGGTTCGTCTGCACCGGGCCTTCAATCCACCTGGTCCACTCTCTGAGTCTACAGTATGACTGGTCCGCCCACACCGGGCCTTCAGTCGGCCTGGTCCACTCTCCGAGCCTCGGCATGTCTGGTCCGCCCTCTTGGGGCCTACAGCCTATCCGGACCGCTCGCTGGGCCTTCGGGACAACCGGTCCGCCCTGGGTATCTTGGCCTACAGCACAAAGCAGGACCCGCCTCAACCCAACTCCAGTCCAAACAGCCATGTGGACATAAACATACCATCATATAAGCATTCATAGTCAACAAGCTGATCAATAGATCACATAACATATCATCATCCTAACCAGCATACCGACCTAACCGGTCACTAGCATAGCATCACCCTACTTATCAGGGAACCGACCTTAACCAGGTCTCTAACATATACCATCCTAGCTACGAGGATGCAAACATATCAAAGCAATAACATAACAACAAAAACCTGGATCTCAATCTGATAAAGGGCCGGCCTTGGTGCCTTAGACCCTATCGATATAGTGAGGATAACTCACCTCGCACTGCCGAAACTCTGAACTGAGGAAGCAGATTCTCGAATCACCGACTCACCGAAAATCCTGAGCTAGCCAACATAGCACAAATAAACATTAGGCCAAGCGCAATACTCTTCTAAGGGTAAATTGACCATTTTACCCCTAACTCAAATCCGACGCAACACTAGGTAAGCTCCCAAGCCCACCAATGGCCCAAAGTCCATAACTCCAAAACAAAGCCCATTATTGGCCCAATTTACTAAATTGGGCTCACCTCACCAAATGGGACTAAACTCATGATCCATAACAACCAATGGGCCCAAAAGACTCTATCCATAATGTCCAGTCACGGCCCAAAATCCAGCACTCAAATAACAGCCCAAACCCATAGGCCCAAAATGAAAACCCAACAGAGGGAGTACGCTGGGCGTACCCTCCTTGGTACGCTGGGCTTATACGCTGATTCGCAACATGGGATCAGGGCACTGACTTGCTACGCGGGGCGTACTCACAAGTTACGCGGGGCATAACTTCGCTACTCAATAAGTCCTTATTACTTCTTAATAGCTTAAGCTCTTAAGCCCAAACTTCAGATCCCTAGGCCAAACATGCCTAAGATTCATAAAGTCTCAAACTTTATCACTTGGGATGTCCATAAAGCTCTTAATCCAAGGTCTTAATCCATTAAGACCCACATATCTAACACATGGAACAACCACAGCCCTTGGGACCTCATTTTTCTCATTCAAGACCTCTCCAAAGGTCTGAAAGGACAGATAATCTCGGCCAACACAGAGCATGAATCAAGATGAGAACTTTGGGACAAGAAAGATGCTAAAACTTCACAACACTTTAGATCTATGCAAAATAAATGGCAAGCAAGAAGCTTTATACCTCAAATAAGCTCCAAAGGATGATATCTCTTCATATCTACAAGCTCCAATCGTTCCTTTCCTTCTTTGACAACTTCTCCTTTCTTCTTCTAGCTTTCTTTTGCCAAAATGAGCTTTCCAAGGCCAAACACACCCATCAATGGAGGGAATACGGGTTTCTAGGGTTTTTGAGGTTAAGGATGAGCATAAGGAGGCTAGGGTATCAACCAACATATTCCTTATATAGCGGCTGACCCTAAATTTAGGGTTTTAGAACTCTGAGAGTACGTTGGGCGTACCTCTAGTACGCTGGGCGTACTCAGCCTTGCACCCGCGTCCATATATGCCTTACGTTGGGCGTAATCCCAGCTACCGCTGGGCGTACTTGGCGAGTCCCCAAATTTCATATTTGCCCTTCATTTTCCACTTCTCCCACAGGATGACCAAAATATCATTTCTCTTAGGAACGGGGTGTTACAATTAGCAATATACTTCTTATGTCGCATTTTGTAACCAAAGTTTCCTGGAGGGAGAACGGGCATTGTATGTATAGATCTATACAGGACTGATAATCCCACATTCCAATTGTTGGCTACAGTCTGGCAGACAAGAAAAGGGGTGACAAATGTGACATCAGTTTTGACGCCAGCAGGTCGTCGTGTTAATTACTCGTTAATCAGTATGGTTATAACAACATCACATTTTAACCTTAATTAAATAAATTGGTTTTAATGTAGTTAGTGCTTCAGTAGATACTTATTACAACATTACTATACACTTTCATTTTCCCATTACATTCATATAGTGATCTTCTCACATAAAAAGTAATGTAAACTATTTTCTAGTAATGATAGCCATATAATTAGGAAAACACTCATTTTTATAGAAAAACAAACATACAAAACAATAGGGTCTTGGTAGAAGACTACTTTCCTTTTTTAGTAGAAAATATTGGATTTTCTAGGAAGTATACATAAATTTACATCAAAACACTTACAACCATTTACATCAAAAATACTTACAAACATTTCCATCAAAACACTTACAAACTCCTAAATCTAACTAATGCAAACAAATGACACTAAAATACTTCTAAACTCAACAGCTTAAAGGTTTATCTACTCTTTCAAAATAACTTTTATTCTCAAGTCACCAGTAAATAGGTACACTGGACCAGGTTTTAAGAAGACGGAGCATGCTCAAGACTAGTCTTTTATTTTGATATTTACAATTTTTGGTGTCTTACAAATACATTCAGAACACACTTGTGTTAACTATACACTGGACCAGGTTTTGAGAGGACGGAGCATGCTCAAGACTAGTCTTTTATTTTGATATTTACAATTTTTGGTGTCTTACAAATACATTCAGAACACACTTGTGTTAAGTATATTATTAATGCAATGGATGATGCTGTTGGTTGTTTTACTATTGTGCATTGTTATGCTACTGAACATGACGTCCTCCACCCCCGAACGTTTCCGTCAATCTGGTTTGGGGGTGTGACAATTTCGCTATTCAAAAAGTCGGATTCGGAATCTTCTTCAGCTACCTTTTTGCCTTTCACAACCAAGGCCAATGATCCTAAACTAGAAACAAGCTTTACATCCTTTGTAACCTCATCTTCATGGGATCTAAGAATTCCTAAAAGCTTTGCCAAAGAGTAACTCTTGAACTATTCATAAGCTTTTCACTCAAATCTGAATCCATTCATGAATGTGACTTTTTGCTCTATGACTTCAAGCCTTAGATTATGCTTAAGCATTCTGCTAAATATATGACGAAAATCACCGCTCGGGCTCTGGCTGACTGTACACACTACTTCCTCTTGCTTTCCTCTTAAAAGTTATTTGCTCATTTAGAAAATCATTTCTTTTTGATAATTTACACCCCCTTCATGCTCCTTACTATCCCGAGATTCTTACTTGAGTCGCATACGGATCCGGTGCTTTCAGTAGTATGGGCCCAATACTACCTTCCACGCCAACCCGCACTCGACTCAAGTCCTCCTCTTAGGATCCTAATTCGCAGGTACTGTGTCCCTCATATATATCTAACTACTTTCTCATTAGACTACCTAAACTGAACATCTAGATACTCCTCCTAGATCACTCCTCGACTCTAATCCGTCTCGTAAAGATTTATGCCATTTACAACTAAGCAACACGCACAAAATAAATGGTAAGAATATTGTCGTTCAAGAACGACCTCATAGGCTAAGGCATCATGAATCAGGAAACTCTAGCTTAAAATTCCTTAAAATACCTAGCCTATCATCTAGCATGTAGTACTAATAGCTCAAAAGTAATTGATCTCATAATATACTCAAGTAAGGGTATTTTGGGAAATCACCGCTCGGGCTCTGGCCGATTTTACACACTACTTTGTCTCACTTTCCTTTTAAAAGTTCTTTGCTCATTTAGAAAATCATTTCTTGTTTGAAAATTTATCAACTCCTCGGTTTGAGTCCAGACATACCCGAGGGTGCATCGGAATCCCTCAAACCAAGGCTTTGATACCGACTAGTAACGCTTTAAATATAAAAAAAAAATCATTTTTTACAGTTTACACAAAACCTAGTTTAACATTTCTCATGTCAAATTGAATTTTTCCCAACACAAAACATCAAAAATTGTTGGTCAAATATCCCAGAATCCACATAAATACAACTCATCAAGTTGATTTGTACAATCATGTCGATGCCTTCCCACGATCCTGAGAAGTATCTGAAACACATTTTACACAAACACTATAAGCACAATGCTTAGTGAGTTCCACATAATACCACATATACAAATAATTAGCCTCCCATGAATATATTTTGATAAGGACCCTTCATTCATGTGTCTAAGTGAAGACCCACCGGTCTCATATCTCGATATAGACCCTCCGGTCATACTCAATATTTACATATATATATATATATATATATATATATATATATATATATATATATATACACACACACACAAAAAAAAAAGAATAATATAACAACATAAGTCAAAAAGACAAGATGCATAATAACACAGAACTCAGTTTAACCAAATAAGACCCTCTGGTCAACAGCACAAATAAGACCCTCCGATCAGTAACATGAACAAGACCCTTCGGTCACACATAAATTACCACTCAGGTAAGTATAGTGAGAAGACTCACCTTCTAAAGGAAAGTAAGTATATCCCACACCTGAACTGCTGGTGTAGACTCCGCCTAACATATGTCACAAATATTTGTAATTAAAATTTATATTAACAACCCTCAAAGATGTTGGCTAAGTGTCTCTACTAAACTTTAGAAGGGTAAAAGACCATTTTACCCCTGCATGGCCTCCAAGTTCCACAACTTGACCAAAACCCTAAAGTCAATGGAAGACAACACCAAGAGCGTACTTTGGGTGTATAGCCCTCTACGTCGGGTATACAACTGGGCATGCATGCATCTAAGCGGACTCAGCGCTACGTGCGCATAACTGGGGTATGCACAGCGTACGTCCCAGACTTCCTCTTTTCACTCTTTTGGTCTTAATCCGTTAAGACAATTGCTACCACTACACATCTTGGTTGTTTAAGGTCCATTACACTATAAAGTTGGTGTCTTTAAGCCTTAACATGGGTGAACAAGTCTAAAACTCATAAAATCTAATCCTCTACTAACAAAGGTCCACATATCTCATGCAAGGAGTGACCTTGACGACCATGATCTCATTTTTATAAATCCAAACGTCAAAAAACACCTAAAAGGACGGGTATTATGCTCTGGAGTAGGGATGAGCTTTAGAACCGGACCAGTTCGGAACCGGAATCAGTTTTCCTATATTATAAGAACCGGGAACCGAACCGGGAATCGGACCACTGGTTCTAGCGCAGGTTCCGGATTTTTGGTTACTTTTCAAATTAGAACCAGTTGAAATATTATAGATTATATGCTATCTTCCGGAGCTTGTAAATGATTCAATACTTAACAAAGTTAAGACTTTTTTACATTCTAAATTGAAGTAAAAACACTAAATTACACAATGAAAAAAAATCAAGTAATTCCGACTTCATATGAGTGAGTTATGCGCATTTTAAAAGCCGGATAGATTCCAAAAAGAAGTTGAAACACAAAATACGCTGCATTGATACGTTGTCTTCCGGGGTCTATAACTGATTCAATACCTAACCAAATTAAGTGTTTTTATAGTCTGAAATGAACTACAAACACCAAATTACAAGATGGAAAAAAATTAAGTAATTATGACATTATATGAATGAGTTATGCTCATTTAAAAAAATGGGAGAGATTAAAAAAAAACAAAAAAATGTTGAAATAGAATAAACGTCGATATTCTTTCTTTCGGGGCATGTATCCGATTCAATATTTAACCAAAACATATGTTTGTATAGTCAAAAATGAACTACGAACTCCAAATTACATGTTGGAAAAATATCCAAATAATTCTGACTTCATATGAGTGAGCTATGTGCATTTTAAAAAACAGGAAAAATGCTAAACCGGTTCCGGTTTTTAGAACTGGGACCGGTTTTCATTAAAATGGAGAACAGGTAACCAGACCTTATTACCAATTCCGGTTCTAGTTCCGGTTCGGTTCCAGTTCCGGCGGTTCTAATGCTCATCCCTACTCTGGAGTTCACCAAACTCACAAAGCTTCATGCTTGGGACATAAAACCCTAAAAATGGACCAAAACATGAACTAAACAAAACAATGAGAAAGCTTTGAGCTTGATACCTCTAGATGATGCACCAACCACATAGAAACTCAGATCTAAACGCTTGGACACCAACTCTTCTTCCTTCAAGGCTCCTTCTTTTCAAAAGAATACCACAAGATTACTCAATAAGCCTCAAATGATCACACAAGCTATGGAAACATCATTTAGGGTTTGAGGAGAGTTGGAAGCTGGAAATGAGGCCATCATGTTCCCTAAATAGGGACTCAAAAAACAATTAGGTTTTCAATCTGAGCCTAGTGCAGCCACCGTACCCTCTGGAACGCCCCGAGTACTTGGTGGCCTCCGCATTCATGATACGCACACGAGTATGCTGAGCGTACACATGCGTACGCCTCGCGTACTCAACTGCCACCTTTTCTCAAATAAGGACTAGTCTTGACAATGAAATAAAAGGTAATGTCATCGATGCATACCTTATTTCGGGATGTTATAGCATCATCCCTGAAGTAAAGTGGAAGATTTGCGAATGACAACATCGTCCAAGCATCTTCGCAAAGAGAGTGGTTTCGTCTTTCAACGACACTGTTCTATTGAGGAGTGCAAGTCTTTCAACGACACCGTTCTTTAGATGGGAGAGCCTGCGGTGTCGTAGCCAACTATCATCCGAAGATTCTTTTTTAAGAAGGAAAATGGATGGCTTCCCTTTGACCAGTTTCATATTCAAAGGATATGTTTCACCTTTTCTTTTAGATTTCAGAAGCACTGCCTTGGATTTCTTCTCTATAATCTCAAATCCATCATCATCAAAAGACAACTTTAGCCTGGTACCTACAACCAATTGAGACACACTTATTAGAGTATGTTGCAGACCTTCTACATAAGTGTCACACCCCCAAACCAGAACGACGGAAACGTTCGGGGGCGGAGGACGTTATGTATAGTATCATAACAAATGTACAATAGTAAACAAGCAACAACATACATTGCATTAATATTAAAGTGTTTGCATTGTATTCAAATTACACATGATAAAATCCAAAAGTAAATAACACAACAAGGGCTTAACGCTACTATGCTCCATCTTCACAGAATTTGTGCATGCATGTGCCTGTCTATTGTTATCCTGAGAATACAAGCGATTTTGAAAGTGTATCAACATTTAAGTTGGTGAGTTCATAAGCATTTTTGTGTTAAAAAGGGTACATTCTTTATTCTTTGAAATTGTTACGGTGTTTCTCCAGAAAATCCTATATTTTCTTATTAGTTGAGTGGAATGTGGTCTTAGAACCTTAAGAAAAAAATTGTATAAGTTCTTTTTCTTAAAGAATGAAGCTTTGAATAGATAGCCTTATATATTCCCAGAAATTGAATTTGTAAATCGCTCATTAGTAAAATGATGAGGTTTCTCTCGGAAAATCCTATATTTTCCATGAGTTGAGTTGTAGTCTAATTTGAACCGAGACCGAAAAGTGTGAGTAAATATGTCATACTTATCTTAAATAACTTATAGTTTTATTATCAAATAAAACTAGTTGAACATGTGCTCACTCTAGATTCCGAACATGTTAATAATACCTTATTAGGATTACTTAATACCAACGAGTTATATACACATAATAACTATAAGGATTCTACTCTTTAAGTTCATTTTAGAAGCATATTACTACGCACATGAGTTATTGTCTCAGCGTGCGAGTTCTTATAACCATACTAGACGTCAGTACCAATGTTGACATTTGTCACCCCGAGGACTGTAGCTAACAGTCAGGGTGCGGAATCGTCAGTCCCGTATAGATCTATACACAACTATCACGCTCTCCCTCCAAGAGAATCTGGTTATAAGTGGGGACTTTCGTTGGGTACTACGCCAAGCCATTATGTCACAAAATGTAATGCTAACAACGAGTTCATGAGTAATACGGTGAAAAACCTTTTAGTAAATAAAAATACATGTCTTTATTTATATCTATTTACGGTAAAAGCATGGATTGACGCATAAATTATACTTAATATAATTTATATGTTTTATCTGATTAGTATTATTTCTCATGGGTGAACACCTTTATTTAGCGTGATACAATGGTAATGATACTGAATGAAGTAATCTTTTATGTTCATATAGGTATAATATATATATATATATATATATATATATATAATTATGAAGGAAACGACATTCGGGAAAATAAAACCACCTTAATCCCACATCCAAACAAGAAAAAGGAATTAAGGTAATTCATTAGTCCTCAGCCCTTCAAATCTTATTTATATATTTATACGTATATAAACATGATTTGGCAATTATAAGGTTTAAAGAGTTTATTATAACATCTAAAGAGTTTAACTATTTGACTAAATTTTTATAAATTGATGTTAGTTTTTAAAGTGATTTAAAACAGTTTGTCTGATAACACAACATGAAGTATAAAAATAACATCTTTGGTTTGATAGTTATAAATCACATGCGATTGATTATATAACTATATTGTTTTCTACTTGCATTCCAACCCCCCCCCCCCCAGTAAAAGCTTTTAAAATCATTAAAAGATAAGTTTAGGGGTATGAAATCACTTGATTATTGGTGATTTGGATAGTGTTTCGTTTCTAGGAATGTGCTTTCTTGATGTCACCCCAAGTTTCTGGTGAAGAACTGGGCTTGGTGCGGACAACACTTCGACTGGAAAGAAGGTTTTCTCGGGAACTTCGGGGCGTCGGGACTTGCGTCGTGTGGTAGAGGTGTTAAAGTGAGAAAGTGTAGGAGAGAGTTTGGAAATGAGCAACCAAGGACGGTTGCCCTTGATCCCTATTTATAGGCTGGATGTTCAGGGTTCACGTCGTGAACCACATGTTCATGTCATGACCTTGGTCTGACTCAGGTCATGGCGTTCGTCATCAGCCACTTGCTCTAGAAGGTGTCAAATCTCTAAGTTCACGTCGTGAGCTCTGACACAGTGTCGAAATTTGTGCCCAGAACTTCAGAACTTCAGAAATTCATATCTTTTACATCCACGCGTAGGTGAGAGAATGCTCTACAACTCTTGTTTAGACTCTGTCAGCTAATTTTGAAATTTAATTTATATTATATTAGTTTTTAGTAGGCCGGGACAGGAAAACTTCGTCATAAATCCATAACTTCTTCATCTAACGTCCGTTTTCGTCTGCCTTTTTACCATTGAACTACAATCGATGAGATCTTCGATTCTCGTTTAGATTGTTTCGGCTAGAAAACACTCGATCTCATAATCGAACTCCGGACTACATATTGCTAAGCTGAAACTTAGAAAAATCATAACTTCCTCATACGTAGTCAGATTTGGACGTTCTTTTTATATATGTTTATGGTTTAAAGATATCTACGACTTTCATTCAGATGCCTAAGGCTAAAAAGTATTTCACTGGAATTTCGCATTTACGCTTGACAGTGTTTCACCGGCTTTGTCGCGGATTCTTAGATTGGTCATAACTTCTTCGTTATAACTCGTATTTTAGCGTTATTTATATTTCTGAAAACCTTGTTACATTATCTATCAGTTTACATATCCCAATTGAGATTTTTGAACACTTCAATTTTTGATGTTATTCTTATTATTTCAAAAATAGGTTACAATACTTTACTTTTAGTTCATTACATTGACTTGAAATATCGGGTTGTCACATCATCCCCTCGTTAGAGGGAATTTCGTCCTGAAATTAATTCTAAGATAAGTATTTATGGACTAGGGAAGAGATGCGGGTACTTTCGTTTTATCTGATCTTCGTGTTCCCAGGTGTACTCAGGTCCTCGTTTGGCATTCCAGTGGACCTTCACCATGGGTATGCGACTTTACTTTGTTCGTTTTATTTCCCCATCCATGATTTCAACGGTTTCTTCCACAAAGTTGAGGTTATCGTCGATCTCGTTATTGTCAAGTGGGATTACGAGAGTTTCGTCGGACATACACTTTTTCAAGTTAGATACGTGGAAAGTAGGGTGTACATTACTAAGTTCGTGAGGTGGTTTTAAGTTTATAAGCTATAGGGCTGATTCTAGCGATAATCTCGAACGGTCCTATGTATCATGGATTTAGCTTTCCATGTTTTCCAAAACGTATTAAGCCATTCAAGGGTGAGACCTTCAAAAGAACTCGGTCACCAACCTGGGATTCCAAAGGCTTCCTTCTCTTGTCTGCGTAGTTTTTCTGTCGATCTCTAGAGGCTTTCAATCGTTCACGAATCTAAAGGAATCTTATCTATCGTTTCCCGTATGATCTCTGGACCTGTGAGAGTGTTTTCAGGAATGCATCATTTAGCTAACTGTATGTCGCCCACCTCAACCCAACACGGAGGGGTTCTGCACATACGGCCATAGAGGGCTTCAAATGGAGCAGCCTTTAGGCTTGTATGATAACTTTTATTGTAGGAAAAACTCAACAAAGTGTCACACAGGCTCGCAACATATCTTTCAAAGTTTGAATAGTCCTCTCACTTTTCCTGTCGGTTTGCGGTTGGTAGGTTGTACTCATGTCTAGCCTAGTTCCTAGGGAACTTTGTAGCGACTGCTAGAACCTTGAAGTGAATCTACTATCTCTATCAGAGATAATGGATATGGGAATACCGTGCAGACGTATGATTTCCCTAATGTAGGTTCTAGTTAGTTTCTCCATCTTGTCCATTTCTTTGATAGGCGGGAAGTGTGCTGACTTTTTTAACTTGTCTACAATCACCCAAATGGTATCGAGACCACTCGTTGTCGTGGGCAACTACATTATGAAGTCCATTGTGATCCACTCCCACTTCCATTCAGGTATCGCCGGTTGTTGTAGTAATCATGCGGGCTTTTGCTCTGAAGTTCCTGATAAGACTTATACCTAGGTCATCCACTATTACCACGTGTATACAAGTCGCATATAATTTAGATTGACAAAACGTTTGGATGGGTGGCTCTGTCCCAATTCCACAACCCGACCAGGAACAGGAGATAGGGCGGAATCACATATCCTAATCTTGTTAAGTCTAAATTATATACCACTCTTGCGTATACACTCAGCAGCGATAGACATAACCTAATGAGCTCTTAGTCTCTATTCTTGAACTTGACATGCGGTACAAGTTGTCTTTCTCGAAGATTTACTGGTTATACTTTGGGTGGTCACTGACTTCTGAGACTTCTTTTGTGTTTTTCGCTCCAAGGTTATTAGTTATTGGGTAGGTTAGAAGGGCGTGGTACCCCTCGCATGGGTACTTCTGAAGTTCTAAAGTGAAAAATGATATAAGGGTTGGTGTTATGAATCGGAAGAATTTCATCTGACGGTTGATTTAAGGGAAGAGTTCTTTTTACACAGAAGTAGAAATTTCGCATGGTTAGGACCAAACCAAACCATGTCGGACGATGATGTTGGAAATTCTTGATGAATTAGATATTATGTTGATCTGGAAGAAGAATTTATTACTAGGACGAATAACTAACCTTGGTATTATTACTACGAACTCTATTGTACCACAATTTAGAAGTACAACTCAATGAGGTTTCTGATAATTTGAAAAAAAAATTAACTTTCATGAAATGATCCCCACTGGGTCTCTCTCTGTTACCTCTTGATGTATACAAGTCATGTATACCATCTTAATTATGAATGGCCCTAATGCAAACATTAAACCATTATAGCTTACCTATTAGGGTTACAAATTTTTATATGAGTACTATGATTTGTTTCGAACGAGAGAGTAAGTACAATCATGATTATTTATTGGGGTTTGGAAGCATACGAAAGTTATAGCAGGGTACATTGATATGCTATAGGGTCAGACTCCTCCTGTTCCCCTATCCTTCTTCTCGGTTGGACAGTCCCTCTTGAAATGTCCTATTTCACCACAAAGATGGCATATTATACTGATCCCAACATTGGTGGTTGAAGTGATGAACCTTGCCAGAGTTCTATAGGTGCGGGCAATGTGCCCCTTCCTGTTGCATCTATTGCAATACGGTTCTCAGCAGACTCCATAATGATGGTAGTTGCACTTATTGTAGTGTGGGAGGTTTCATAGGTACAGTGCGGTCGGTGGTAGGATAGTAGGGCTTATTGGGATATTAACTAACCCAACTTGATGCACTTCCGAAGGTCCTTGAGTTGAATTGTTCCCTCCTTCACTCTCAAGCTTTCATTTCAATATATTAGGTTGGAGGTCTGGAGTGCCTTTACACATAAGCACATGTTGCTATACTGGGTTATCACCGTGATTGGGGTTGCCGATAACATTTCCACTAACCTTTGCGTTGTTAGCAATAAGGTGAGCCATAACTGCTGCTACGGCTGCTCTGACTGTAGCTTGAAACATAGTTGAATTTATCTGAAGGATTGGTGTTTTTTTGGCGGTTTGGTTACGTTTCTTCGGAGGCATGATTCTTTTATATGATAAGAAACAAGTTTGTGAATGATTAAGGTTGGCTCTAGATGTATTCTAATCATTCATGCGAATGTAAGTTCTTCGTTTTGTTATACTGTTCTCGATGATTCGACCTACATCCCTATGATGCAGTCCTGGAAAAGAGTAGGAGTAAGTTTCTAGAATAGTTACGAGACGAGTGCCATCCGACTAAGTCATCTTTCATTAGAGGTATTATGCTTCCTACTTTCGAGAAGGTTTGATAGTGATACATAATATAGTCTACCCAAAATAGACTTATGAAGTTTGAGAAATAATCACTCTCAATTGAATTTCGTGATTCGATTTATTGATTTTAGGCAATGTTACCGGTATTAATGATGTAATAAGTTCAGGAAAATAACCTAGGAGTAGGTCTTACATCAAACCAGAATAAGAAAATTTTGACAGTACCAAGACCTAATACACTGAAAGTCCTAGATCTTATCTTAAGCAGGAAGTTAGTACTAGAGTCTATACATAGACTTAACTATATCCAAAAGGGTAGAGTAGGGTAGACTCTACTCGCGAGGAAAGTGGTTCAGGTTGGTACTTGATTCAGCCTTGGTTTCAGCCAGTTGTTGTTCTATTTCCCAAACTCGTCTCTGTAGTGCCACTTGGTTCTGATGAAGATCCCTTGATTCAGTACGACAGGCTTTCAGATCTACTTATAGGGCATCAGTGCAAGACCTTCCAAAGTCCTAGTCATCGGTCAGATGACGAAAACAAATTATGTTGACTCCGTAGTTAGCACAGATCTCCATGACTCGGTCGAACTTTGCTCTTCCTTGCTCAACATTGCGAGAAATACGTTGCACCAAGATAGGAAGGACTCTGTCTACTGAGCCTCCCTCATTTAAGTTATAGTAACTTTGCTCTCCGTTATAGGGAGGTGTTTGTCCCTGCTCGTGGCTCCACCTACCCAAGTTCACCGCCCACAGAGGCGTCGGGCCTGGAAAAGCCGGACGAGGGTTAGGATTTTCAGTAACTTGGGGTGGATTATAGACCTCCGGTTCTGAGTCCGAGTCTTCCTGGACTCCCTCCTTGTCCTCATCATCAGAAATCTCTTCGGGGTCTTCTTCTGCTGGGACCACTAGGTTCTCGTCCTCGGGTTCAGCGTCGAGCCATTCTCCGACTCCTCGATCAGGAAAGTACGGGTCGCCAGGGAGATGGAATCCAATCATGTTGTCTAAGCGAGAAAATGGATGTAAGAATCATATAATATATGTACTACTTAAGACAATTATCGGAGAATCCTTATCAGTTACTTCAATACTTGCATAGTGCAAAACAGTCATATGTAACCAAAGCAGGATAGACCTTCGAATAGGTGATCCTGACTCTAAATCCACAACCAAACAAGGAACAGGAAGTAAATCAAGGATCATAGATTTGAAGTCTATGATACCTTACTCACATATAACCTGAACGTATCCACTCAACAACTATTGACCTACTGGTAAATACCTTTAGTTCTCAAATATGTAATTATAGTAACATAAAATACTCCTATAGTATTTTAAGTTTATGTTCTGTTCTAAAGTTTTCATTATAGTAGTGTTTGTAAGTTTTTAGACTTGCTGCAATACCACAACCATTCCTAGGCACATGCTAATCACTTCTTGGAAAGATATAGTTGATCAGGCTATATCACCCCCATATCTGATTATATGTCCCCTAGCCTACTTGTGTTGTTCAACAACTGCAATATTTTTTTTTGTCCTAGTATGACACAGATCCTAGTATGAATGATGGTATGTATACATTAGTTAAATATTTTATTATTTAAAAGTACAAACTCTTGGTCAGAGTATTTTAATCCTAATGTGTTTATAGTTGCATATCTTTTATGGGTTGATATACTGAATTCACTATAAACAAAGCTCTGATACCAATTTGTCACACCCCCAAACCAGAACGGCGGAAACATTTGGGGGCGGAGGACGTCATGTACAGTATCATAACAAATATAAAATAGTAAACAAGCAACCACATCCATTGCATTAATATTAAAGTGTTTGAATTGTATTCAAATTACACGTGATAAAGTCCATTGTCTAACTCTGTTAAGCTCCTATTTGGAGATTCTTATTACATAATGTGACTGAGTCACATGGTGATGTTATATGAATCAAAGAAAAGAGAGAAAGCTTAAAGGAAGTATATGTTGCTTCTGATCGCGAAGATGAACTTCGATCGCATCAGAATTATGAAGCTGTTACTTAGGAGTTATGACGCATTGCTTAGGAATATATAACAACAAGGTTTTGATATGAATTGTAAGGATAAGTTTTTCCGCAAAGTTTTTAAAATAATAGGAAATTTTTTATTTTAGTTATTTTAAGTATCCTTACAATGGCATTTGTGAAAAAAAATTGTTGTTTATATGATTCCATTGCTAGTAATATAGGAAAATGGTTTTGATTCTTTCATTTGTGGTAGTGTCTAAATTTACCAAATAAAGAAAGTTTCTCATCACCCAAGTTTCAATTGGACCGAAACTTGGAATCATGCAAGTTGTATTTTATGATGAATGAGAACTTTCAAGCATTGGAAAATTAAGACTAATTACTTGTTCACATGGATGTGTGAGTCAAGTAAAGGACTAAGGGATCGAGTACATATTCTTGTGCACTAATCAAGCCCACCACAAATATAGCTTGAGTGACACATCTTAAAGAAGGTTTATTAACACTAGTGAAATGTAAGAGTAAAAGGTTTTCTACTCTTGTATATTCGAATTTGGTAAGTTGTGAATTTGGATAAAACAGAGACCAACTTAGGCCAATTGTGTTAGGTGTTTGTCTTGATTAGAATCGACACTATCTATTGAATATTTGGCAAGAAAGTATTATAGGTCAAGGAGATAGTGGGAGTCTAAAAGATCCTGAAAGTGTTTCAAGAAGTAATCAAGAATAAAACCTGTATTTCATCACTAGCACACAACTAGAGGCTTATGACCTATCGTGTTGACATTTCTGTGCCCATTCCAGTTAAGTTGGCTATATATATTTGAGTTCTACATGTTCTCAATTGTTTGAATAACTACTTGGAAGCAATCGCAGGCCCTTGTGCTGCCAGGTGGTAAGAGGTTAAGATTGCACAAGTTCAATCCATATGAGTTAGGATTTGTCAGTAACCTAGTCTTTTGATTACGGTTTGACAAAGTCACATGGATAAGAACACATACACCATAAAATCGAAGTGTCATAAGGTTTCTCTCCGATTCATGGAAATGATGGTGAGGAAATTCTTTCACTAAATAGATTTTAAGTATATAGCAATTGTGATATTTGCAGTTCTCAAAGTCGTTAGTGGAGCGTGTGTGGTTAACCGGCACATTAACATGGACTTATGAGAAATGGAAAAGGTCTAAACAATTGAGACTATGATTACGGCATCCCTTTTCATAGTTCTGAAATTGTTTAGACACACATGTGATCTATCTAAGATAAGGTGTATGATTTTGATAAAGTCTTATCAAAGCAATCTAGTATCAGAAATATGAACTTTGGTAAGAATGTCAATAAAGTATTGACTTCTAGAGGTCCAACTGTTTTTTGGATACATATCAAAGCTAGTGGGAGCATAAGTTTTATGCTAATAATCATCATGTTAGTGGGAGCATGATAATTATGATAAGTATTGCAAGTTAGCAAGGTTAATTATAGATAACAAAAGTTTCAATTTGTGAGGTTGCAGGGGTTGAAAAAGTTGTTTTGCTATAATTAAGGGACAAGAAATTATACTTCATTTCAATTCTAAAAGGCTTCGATTGAGATTTTAATCATCTTAGTCAAATATATATATATATATATATATATATATATATATATATATATGAATTTTATGTTGGTTTGGTTCAACTTAAGAAAATTCTATATATTGCATTCTCAAAATTCGATTATGATTACAACATCCCTTTTCATAGTCAAATTTTGAGAATATGGCAAACAAAAAATTATTATGGCAAAAGACTGGTCTAGAACCATGTCTTTATGTGAAACATCATGAATCGTGTCCCATTTACTTTGGGTACAAGATCGATTACATGTGATATAATATTTATCCTTTCTGAATTTTCCAAATGCCTTGGGGCATTAAGGAGGAAAATGTCTAGAATTGGATATGACTAAAGTGATTAAGCAATTGTCGAGGACAATCTAAGGTTTACCAAAGATTAGTTGCTTAAGGATAGTTGGAAGTATAGTGTAAATTTTGGAAGGGCCATATTGACATAGTCTAAAAAGAGGCAACTCTTGTTCAGAAGTGGTAGTCAAAAGGGGAATATAAAGTTGTCTCCATAGATAGAAGCAATATGTGTAAGATTAGAAAAAACTTAGTGCAAGAAGCATGTTCAAAGCAATGCATACTTTGAACATAAGGCTTTGTGTCCATGGAGTAGGTCTTCATTGGAATACCCTATAATGGTTGTTGACAAGTCTTTGTGACTTTGTACACATTCATTGCAAGAGGGTAGTGCATTTAAGTTTAAAATCTAACAGATTTCAATTTGAGAGTGTGAAATTAGAATCATTGAAAGTTTGGTCAATTGCTTTATTTCACAAAAGTAAGGATCATAGACAAACATAGAGTGCATACTTGGTGTATGGCAAAGCTATTGTTTAGAAAACATGGTGTACATGCTTGGAGCATGGGACACCTAGCGTTTTAAATCAAGTATAAAGTTGATAAAACCGAAACAATGAATAATGAGTAATCAATATGGTGATAAATAGAAAGTGTTTTATTTATATTCATAGCTTTTGATACCATATTAGATTCATTTATTCTTGTGTATCACTTTGCATGTTTTGACTTCCATAATAACTAGGTTATTCTTCCGGAATGACTAAGTTATTCAAAACCACCCACAGTCGAACTTTATCCATTCCTTTTACCTTTAGGATAAAAGCGATATATGTGGGCCCCTCGATGATTTAATAATGATACATGTGACTGCTTATCCAAGCCAGGACTGATTTGATTTGTTCACTCAGTCATTCATCATAAATCGGAAATCGGGAAACAACAAATGGACAGAGATAAGGATTATACTCCATGTCTCAGTCCATATGATTAGAATGGCGGAATATATGATCCCTTATCTAATGGACAAGTCATTGACAAAGGTAAGAGTTCATCGGCAAGGTCAGAGTTCGACAGAATCTTTTGAGAGCTACGATTGCTAGTCGGGGATTGAAGTCATACTCAATAATAGTTTTAGACTTATCCAAGTGGGAGACTCTTGGATTAATGTCTAAGTCCATAACTATAATTGGTAAGACTTGACCCGACCCGGCATGGTCCATTTGGGTTGCATGGCATCGAGACAATTGGATAGACAAGATGAGGAAAAAGGATACTAGTGATTTATATTAATATATTATAAGTTCTAATATATTAATATATAATCATATTATATAATTAGTATTGATCAAGAATTAATTTATAATTAATTAAGTGATAAAAAGGAACTAATTAAATATGGACTCTAAGATATATGTGTGTGATGGGCCAAGTTCATTTAGGTTAGGCTAAGCTTTCATGGATAGTCCATGGAGTGTTTAACCCATGGATCATATGAAATGAAAGGTCATGGGTATTAGGGTTTAAACCTAATCTCCACACTATATAAAGATGTCCTTGGTTGGTGAAATTTGCACTAGCGTATGTACACAAAAGGGCAAGGCCGATTTCACTAGAGAGAACCAAAGTATCCTTATTCTCAAGGTTATTCCAAGTGTTCATGGTGTTGTGTGAACCATTTGAGGTGTCACACTTGGGGCACTTGGCACTCAAGCTTCATGAAGAAAAGTTACATCAAACAAAGGTATGTATTCTATCTATTTTATTACCCAAATATATGATATTTTTATGATAGTATAGGGTAATATCTTGGAAACTTCATATTTGCATGTATAATAGAGAAAACATAGATCCAAGGTATTTAGGGTTGTATGTGCACCATAGGATGTTGTATTATACTAAAACCCAACAGTGTCGTCCTTACTTGGATCAGTTCGTTATTGTGTTCATCGATGACATACTTTTTCTTATACTCAAACTTGTTGAAAACTCTTTTAAAGCTTTTATAAACTTCTTTTATATCAAATCATATTCGTCTATCTATTTTACGTATAAGTATGCTTTAATGGACTTAGGACTATTGCTATATACCTTGACTCTTGTTCCTTGTTTGGTTGTGGGCTTGGGGTAGGATCACTAGTCTCAATGTCAGTTAAATCATAGTTATACCTATTAAATATATATGTGAATATTAAACCCACTTTTAAGGATTATACTTAACTTAGTTGCTTGGTGAGTAATTGAGTCTTTTCTATACATTAGTAACAGTCAAACTATCATACTAGTAAACTATAATAGGTATAGTTTAGAGGGTTACTACTAAGTATTTCAAGAACAGTGAAACTTACATGAGTTAGTTCATACATTAGTCAGTTCAAACATAATATAACTAGAACAAGAAGCAACATACTATAACTAGAATAGAAAGGAACATACTATAACAAGAACAGAAAAAAACATACATCCTTTTACAAGAACAAGATAACATTAATGACAAATCACTACTTCACGGCATAGCAATATATGTGTTAGGTCGCGTTTTGTAACCAGAGTCTCCTGGAGGGAGAGCAGACATTGTGTGTATAGATCTATATGGGACTAACAATCCTGCATCCCGACTGTTCATTACAGTTTGGCCAGCAGGCCAAGGGGTGACAAATGTCACATTATTTTCGACGCCAGCAGGTCGTCATGTTAAACGCTAGTCAATCAACATGGTTATAACCACATCACATTTTAACCTTAATAAACACATTGGTTTTAAAGTTGTTAGTGCTTCAATAGTTATTTTAAACAACTTCAATGTACACTTTCATTTTCCCATTACATTCATATAGTGATATTGTCACATAAAAGGTAATGTAAACTATTTTCTAGTATTGATAGTCATAAACTTGGGAAAACATTCATTTTCACTATTACAAGTACAAACATACATCTTACATCATTTTTAAACAGAAACAAACATACAAAACAATTGAGTCTTGGTAGAAGACTACTTTTAGTAGAAAATATAGTATTTTCTAGGAAGTATACAAACATTTACATCAAAGTTACAAACATTTTCATCAAACTAATGCAAACATTTGACACAAAATACTTATGAACTCACCAGCTTAAATGTTGATCTACTCTTTCAAAATAACTTGTATTCTTAGGTCACCAGTAGACAGGTACAGATAACCAGGTTTTGAGAAGACTGAGCACCTTCAAGACTTGTATTTTATTTTGATATGTGTGTGTGTGTGTGTATATATATATATATATATATATATATATATGGTGTCTCACAAATATATTCATAACATACTTGTATTAACTATATTATTAATGTAATGGATGATGTTGTTGCTTGTTTTATTATTGTGTGTTGTTATGATACGAAACATGACGTCCTCCGTCCCTAAACGTTTCCGTCGTTATGGTTTGGGGGTGTGACATACATGGAACCTCATGAAACTGCCTATAATTGTTGCATGTACGACCGATTTTTCCTCCAATTCTCTAAGCAGTTGGCCTGGATCGCTTAGTCGCCAACTGTGACTATACTAGCACAAGCCTCTTCTCCTTCTTTGCTGTCTCCATCTTAATCTATCATATCCTAGCGTTAGATTATACTTCAACCAATGTCCGATACTAGGTGTTCGCCATGAAATCTTTAATCTCAATGTTGAGCATACTCAAGTAACAAGTCATATGCACCTGCTTCGAGGATGCGTACTCATGGAAAAACAAGGGCCTCTCATGGAACATCTTGGTGATCTACGTCACCGTCTTTCTCATCTACTTAAGCTATTGGTACTCATGCACTAGCCTCCCTCTATCCAAAAATGGGACATACTCGGTACCGAACATCTCCAAAAGCTAATCCCAAGTCACTATGGCTCGCTCTGAAGAAGAAAAAGTCTGAGTCGCAAACATTAACTAGTCCTTGGCTCCAAAGAGAAGAAGGTTCAGTGCAAATCGAACCTTCAGTTTCTTTGGACAAGAATGCGCACAGAAACATCCCTCCACATCAAAGATCCATCACATAGTATCAATCGGGTCCTTGACCTCTTCGAACTTTAGGGGCTTCATGTTACTGAATTATGGTACTACATTGATCTACCCCCCTAACCTTTTACATCGGCGATGGCTACAGTGGCTTCAGTAGTGACAACCTTAGTGTGGTCTTGAAAGACATACACATCTCCAAAATCGCCTCACTAATCCCCAGGCCACCTCAGCGACATTGCTCCCATGGATCATCACTCATACCCGGTTTCTTCGGTTCACCAACACATGAACCTGAACCTATAATAGTCACCATTATGAAACATACAACAAAAAATGTCAAACATCATGCCATAGCGCTGACACATACTAAATACTTACCTACTAGTTATGTAATAACCTTAGAACCTTCCTTATTCTCGTATGAATCCTACGATTTCAGTACTACGGACCTATACTACACTCCACACCTATCTGTAGTTGACTCAGAATTTATCCTAAAGTCCTAAGTCACTAGAGTATACCATAACATAGTGTATAAACACACCAACATGCCCCAAAGATCCATATCTATGTTCTTAGATACTCATCCTAGGATTCTCCTAGACCACGGTCCCACACGGCTAGAAGTCTCCACTAACCATGTTGATTACGATGCGTATACCAGTCATACCAAGAACCGTTAGTCGGTTGAATAAAATGATTCCATCCTAAGTCCATTGTAGGATCCTGTTTTGAGGATCGCCCTGTGCAAAATATTATGATCTTGAGATTCAACAATAACAAAACATATGAAGAAGATATTAAATCATAGAAAGAGAGAAAATATTAAAATGAATAAATCTTGGGTTGGGATAAATAACTCTCCTATTCTATCTAATAAGAAATATACTTCATTTTTGGTGCACACTAAAGAAATGACCACTCCCTCTCTATTTATAGAAAGAGGTACCTTACAACAAATAATAGGTAATATAATAACCTAACTATCTCTTATAATCTGTAGAGCATTTCCATGATCCAAAAATCTCTCCCTAAATGCTCGAAAATAACGAGGGATACAAATACAGTGATAAAAGGCTAAAATACATAGTAACAAACTAGGAAGTGTGGTAATATATATATATATATATATATATATATATATATATATATATATATATATATATATATATATATATATATATATATTGTCACACCCCCAAACCAGAATGGCGGAAACATTCGGGGGTGGATGACTTCACGTAGTATCACAACAATTGAATATTGTAAAGAAAGTAACACAACCATCATATATATAATGAAAACGTATAATGTGGCGTTATACATATTAGCAAAAGAATATTACAATATGATGATAGATGTTCGATAATAAAACCTCCTTAGTGTTCCTTTTCCAAAAGCTGGTGGTTACCTGTATTACTGATTTCCTGAGAAATACAAGTGGTTTCGAAAAAGTGTCAACAATTAAGTTGGTGAGTTCATAAGTGTTTTGTATTGAAAAGTATGTCCTTTTTGGTAGTAAATTGATGAACGAGGTTTTTAGAAAATCCAATATTTTCTATAAATGGTTTGAAAAGTTTCCAGAGTTGGAGTGCATTAGTATGTTCCATACTTGAATAAAAACGATAAACTTTGTGCTAAAAATAAAGTGGAAAACTGAGTGCATATATGAATCTCGTAAATCAAACTTGTTTTTATACTTTTATGTGAGTTTTATAACCATACTATTGACACTGACGGCCTGTAACAACATTCTTCAGGTGTTGTAGTGTTATGACATTTGTCACCCCAGACCTGCCGGTCTAACTATAGCTAATAGTTTAGGTGCGAGGTTGTCAATCCCGTATAGATCTATACACAATTATCACGCTCTCTCTCCAAGAGATTATGGTATATAATAGAGGACTTGAAATGCATACATACGAGTACGTTGAAGTTTGAATATCTCACATTACTTGGTATAAACAGATTTACGATGATAAAGACTTTACTTCATTTGAAAATATTTCATTTGTCAAGATGTATATGTAAAATGTATGAATAAATTGTTAACTATACTCATTATAGTTTCTCAAAAGTATGTTTCCATTTCGTAAGAATAACTTAGTGATATAATAGCCCTCTAAACATAAAGATGTTTATAAAAACGATACTTTGACTTGTAATGTACTTGTATTCCCCCCCTAAAACATGAAAAGAATTGAAAAGTAGGGGCATAAACTCACTCGTTAAGTTTGAAGAGAGAGGCTAGAGTTGAGCAGAGTTTCGACCGCGGAAAGTTGCGTCTTCGGGCTCTCGGGAATTTCTGCAGCGTAGATCTTTCGTCGGGGGCTCGAGTGCGGAAACCGAGGTGATGGAATGGTCTCTGGAGCTTAGAAGTATGGGAGATTGACTGAGGAATTGAGAAAGGTGTGCAAAAACTCGAAGCTCAACCTCTCTATTTATAGGCTGGAACTTCCTCGTACGCGGCGCGTACCTCCGAAGTACGCTGGGTGTACGCAGTACGCGGGGCGTACCTCGGTTATGCGGGGCGTAATAATGCGTCATGGCTTACGACTCGTGGCTAGCTAAGCGTAGAGGGGGCAGCCGATGGGACTCGACTCTGGGCCTAGTACACGGGGCGTACTCCCATATTACGCAGGGCGTAATTCTAGCTTCCGTTTTCTAAATTCCGCAACTTTCGCGTACGAGCTCCGTTTTTCGCGTTCTTTATATCCACGCGTAGGTGAGATTATGCTCTACAACTTTCATTTAGACTCCGTCGGCTAGTTTTGACTTTATTTTTAATGATATAATTTTAATAGGCCGGCCCTCCTAAAGTCCGTTAAAAGTTCATAGTTTCTTTATTCGACGTCGGTTTTCGTTTGTCTTTTTATCAATTTGCTCCTATTATGGAGATCTTCAACTCTCGTTTAGGTTGCGTTAGCTAATCAACACTCGATCTTCAATTCGAGTTTTTAGCCCTCTACTACTGTTACAAAACTTTGAAAATTCGTAACTTCTTCATACGAGGTCCAATTTGGGCGATCTTTTTATGCACGCTCACCTTTCAACGAGATCTACGACTTTTGTTTAGATACTTAAGGCTAAAATGCATTTTATTGAGATTTTACTTTTTATGTCAAATAATGTTTTAACGGCGTGTCGTAAATATACGAGTGTTTATCATTTCTTCAATATAACCCGGTTTTGAGCGTTCTTTATGTTTTTGGAAACCTTGTCATGATATCTAATATTTGATGCATCCCAACTTAGATATTTGAACACTTTATTTTCAAGGTTAATTTAGTTGGTTCCAAATAGTTTTTGTTATATTTGACATTTGAGCGTTACACTGCTTTGGAAAAATATAGGGTTGTCACATCATCCCCCCGTTAAGGGAATTTCGTCCCGAAATTTTAATCTAATATAGAGTTTACAGATTAGGAAAAAGATGCGGGTATTTCTGTTTCATCTGATCCTTGCGTTCCCAGGTGTATTCAGGTCCTCGCTTGGCATTCCAGCGGACCTTTACAATAGGTATGCGGCTTTGTTTAGTCCTTCTTATTTCCCGATCCATGATCTCTACTGGTTCCTCTACAAATTGGAGATTTTCATTTATTGCGATTTCGTCTAGAGGGATGAAAAGGGTCTCATCGGACAAGCACTTCTTTAGGTTTGATACGTGAAAGGTAGGATGTATGTTGTGGAGCTCCTGAGGTAATCTAAGTTTGTAGGCCACTGGACCAATCCTGGCAAGGATCTCGAAGGGTCCGATGTATCTTGGGTTTAGTTTTCCGCGCTTCCCGAAGCGTATTAACCCCTTCCAGGGCGAGACTTTTAGTAGGACTCGATCTCCGACCTGGAATTCCAAGGGTTTCCGTCTTTTATCTGCGTAACTCTTTTGTCTGTCCCTTGATGTTTTTAGACGTTCCCGAATCTGAAAAATCTTCTTCGTAGTTTCCCTTATGATTTCTGGTCCAGTGAGCGTGTTGTCTGTTGCTTGTCCTTTTGCTAGTTGTGTGTCCCCCACTTCAGCCCAGCACAAAGGTGACCTGCATTTGCGGCCGTAGAGGGCTTCGAACGGGGCAGCTTTGATACTGGTGTGGTAGCTATTGTTGTACGAGAACTCGACCAAGGGTAGATGTGTGTCCCATGCTTTGCCAAAATCGATCACGCAAGCTCTCAGCATGTCTTCTAGGGTTTGTATGGTTCTCTCGCTCTGGCCGTCGGTTTGTGGGTGATAAGCGGTACTCATGTCTAGTCTCGTCCCCAAAGCTTTTTGTAGCGACTGCCAGAACCTTGAGGTGAATCTACTATCTCGGTCCGAGATAATGGATATGGTCACACCATGCAGTCGTACAATTTCTCTGAGGTATGTCCTTGTTAACTTCTCTAATTTATCCGTCTCTTTGATCGGTAGGAAATGCGCTGACTTAGTTAACCTGTCGACAATTACCCAAATGGTGTCGAGTCCGCTTGTTGTTTTGGGTAATTTTGTTATGAAATCCATGGTTATCCGCTCCCACTTCCATTTGGGTATTTCTGGTTGTTGTAACAAACCCGAAGGCTTCTGGTATTCCACCTTGACTTTGGCACATGTCAGGCATTTGCTCACGTAGGTAGCAATTTCGGCTTTCATGTTTTGCCACCAGTACAACTTCTTGAGGTCGAGATACATCTTATCGGAGCTGGGATGTATGGAGTATCGTGTTTTATGGGCTTCGTCCATAACGATTTCTCTGAATCCACCAAACTTCGGTATCCAAATTCGATCCATGAAATAACGAACTCCGTCGCTCTTGGTCTCAAGGTTCTTATCCATTCCCCTTAGGGCTTCTCCTGTCACATTTTCGGATTTCAAGGCTTCTATTTGGGCTTCCTTGATTTGAGTGAACAGGTGTGAATGGATCGTCATAGTTAGGGACTTCACTCGGCGACCTGAGTACTCCTTCCGACTAAGTGCATCAGCCACTACATTAGCCTTTCCGGGGTGACATCGAATTTCGCATTCGTAATCACTTAGTAGTTCTACGCATCATCTCTGTCTCATGTTGAGTTCCTTCTGGTTGAGGATATGTTGGAGGATTTTATGATCGGTGAAGACTGTACATTTTGTGCCGTAGAGGTAGTGCCTCCATATCTTCAAAGCGAAGACGACTGCTCCTAGCTCAAGATCGTGCGTTGTGTAGTTTACTTCGTGCGTCTTTAGTTGCCTTGAGGCATAGGCGATGACCTTCCCTCTTTGCATTAAGACACACCCAAGTCCTTGGTTTGATGCATCACAATAGACCACGAAGTTCTCCGTTCCCTCTGGCAGGGTTAGGATGGGCGCACTACATAAGGCTCGCATTAGTGTCTGAAATGCGCTGTCTTGTTTTTCTCCCCAGTCGAAGGTCACATTTTTCTGGGTTAGGGTGGTAAGTGGCTTGGCAATCTTTGAAAAGTTCGGTATGAATCTTCGGTAATACCCGGCGAGTCCCAAAAATTGCCGGATTTCTGTAGGGGTCCTTGGAGTAGTCCAACTATCTATTGACTTTATCTTGGAAGGGTCCACATGTATTCCTTCTTTCCTTACAACATGTCCTAGGAAATCCACTTCCCGAATCCAAAATTCGCACTTGGAAAATTTTGCGTAAAGTTTCTCTGCCCTTAATGTTTCCAGTACTTGGCGGAGATGTTGGCTGTGTTCTTCCTGGCTTCTTGAATAGATGAGTATATCAACTATGAATACGATCACGAATTTATCCAGGAAGGGACGACAAACTCGGTTCATCAAGTCCATGAACACTGCTGGAGCATTTGTCAATCCGAAGGGCATTACCACAAATTCGTAGTGACGATAACGTGTTCGGAAAGCCGTTTTGGGGATGTCTCCTTCCAGTACTCGCAGTTGGTGATAACCAGCTCTTAGATCGATCTTTGAGAAGTAGCTTGCTCCCTGTAGTTGGTCGAATAGATCGTCTATGCGCGGTAAGGGATATCGGTTCTTGATCGTGAGTTTGTTTAGTTCCCGATAATCGATGCACATGCGAAAGGCTCCGTCCTTCTTTTTCACGAAGAGGACTGGTGCTCCCCATGGTGAGAAGCTCGGTCTGATGAATCCCTTGCTCAGCAGCTCGTTTAATTGACTGGATAGTTCCTGCATCTCGGCTGGGGCTAAACGGTAAGGTGATTTTGCTACTGGGGTAGCTCCGGGGATTAAGTCGATTCTGAACTCAACTTGGCGTTCTGGTGGAATTCCTGGAAGATCTTCTGGGAAAACATCTGGGAAGTTGCAGACTTCCGGAATGTCTTTAATGTTCTTTGGTTCTTGTTCCTGGTCCACTACGTGGGCTAAAAAGGCATGGTATTCCTTACGAAGATATTTTTGTGCTTTAATACAGGAAATGATTTGTAAATTTGAACTAGGTTTGTCGCCATAAATGACAAGAGTTTCGCCGTTTGGCAGATTTAGGCGAACGGCCCTTTCGTGGCAAAGTATATCGGCATGGTGAAGGCTCAACCAGTCCATACCGATGATGACATCAAAACTTCTTATGGAAACGGGCATAAGATCAACTCGAAACAAGTGCTCGTTTAAATTTAGTGTGCATCCTAAGTACAAGTCACTTGTCTTTTCCGTTTTACCGTTTGCCATTTCTACAGTGAATATTTTATTGAGTGGTTGGGGTTTTTGACTAAGTAGGTGTTTGAATTTATGACTCACAAAACTTTTCTCCGCACCACAGTCAAAGAGTATGCATGCATAAGTGTTGTTGAGTAGGAACGTACCCGTAACCACCGTGGGGTCTGTTATTGCTTCATTCTGCCCTATTGCCAGCACTCTCCCCACACCGCCCGTATTCCTTTCCTTGGGACAATTCCTCCTGAAGTGTCCAGTCTCTCCGCACCCATAACACGCCTGGCTTACTCCAGTACCAGAAACTTGAGTGATTGGTCGTGCCGGTGCTTTACAGAAACGGGCTGTGTGCCCTTTTCCTGTCATAGTTCTTGCAGTGCATCTCGCGACAAATACTGTGGTGATGGTAGTTGCACCTGCTGCACTTGGGCAGATTCCCCGCATATGGTTTTGTTGGCGCAGGGGTAGCAGGAGTTGTGGTGGGGGTAGTAGCAGCATGAACCGCAACCATTTGTTTCTTTGAAGGTTCTTGCGAAGTTTGCCCCTTTCTCTTGTTCCAGAATTTCTTCTCGTTGTTGTTGTTGGCATCGATCTTGTTGTTGCTATTCCCTTTGGTTGGTTCAGCCATGATAGCCGTGACTCCTTGACAGACACCATGATCAACGAGGGATTGCGCTAGTTCCTTGGCGCTGGCGAAGGTCATGGGTTTGGAAGCTAACACACTTCCTCGAAGTTGGGGTGATAGCCCCCAGATGTATCTCTCGACCTTTTGGCTTTCCAGGGTCAACATTCCTGGGCAAAGTGTTATTAAGTCACTGAACCTGTTGGTGTAACTTGCTATGTCCGAACCTACCATCGAAAGGTTCCAAAGTTCCTGTTCAAGCTTCTGAATCTTGCCTCTTGGGCAGTATTCTCGAAGGAGCATTCGTTTCAGGTTTTCCCAACCCATGGAGTTCGCCACCACTAGGGTTAGTGTCTGGACGTGGCCGTTCCACCACGTCAGGGCGCGTTCAGAGAAAGTAAAAGCAACAAACTTTACTTTGCTTTCTTCAGGACATGCACAAATTTCGAATACATTTTCCGTTTTCTCTATCCATTGGGATAGAGCCAATACTCCCCCAGTCCCATAAAAGGGAATAGGTTTTCCGTTGGTGAAGTCTTTGTAAGTGCATACCCCGGAACGGCCTTGACCTTGGCCATTTGTAAAGCTGTTTGTTCCTCCCCCCGATCCGTTGTTGCTCATTTGAGCCATCGCTGCGGTTACAGCAGCGGTTACAACAGTCTGGAACATAACGGCATCCATAATTGGAGGAGGTGGTGGAGGTGGTGTTGAAGTTGAGTTTCTGCGTGTTGATCTACGAGGAGGCATGTTCTGGTAGAGAAAATAAGAATGAATACTATAAGTTTCTAATGTTTGGACATTAGTGTGTTAGTTGTAATTTGTAATTTGCTTTGACCTTAGTTTATGGTTTCAAGGCTGGCATAGAAATTTTTAGTTAACCCATAAGTTTCCGAGAGGTATTATAAAGAAGTACTTCATATTAATATATATATTGGTCACACCCGTGGTGTGTTACATGTCTTGCTTGGAAATTTTGACCTACCTAGAGGTCTCCGACTATAGTTACAAAAGGAAATAAGCGAAAAGAAATTTTTTTATCCAAAATCCTATTTTATAACAAAATTGTTGGGGCTCGAACAAGCTCTACTTGCGGCGTTTGGAGCTAGATTCGGCATCCGACCGTTTGACTCCCATCAGTCGCCTCTCAAGATCTCCTTGTTGTTCCTTCATCTCTCTTATTTCTGCCAGAGCTGTTATCGTTTGGTTCTGAAGTGTCCCCGTGTAGATTTGGGTATTCTCATGTAGTCCTTCCAAACGGCGGAGGTCAGCGGCGTTACCTTGGGTAGCAACATTGATCTCGCAAACTCTGGCTGCTTTGCTGTCCGTCTCGTAGTTCTGGGTTGCCATAGCGTTCACAATAACAGGAAGTGCTCGATCAGCTGAGCCTCCCCCACTGACATTGTAAAAATCTCGACACATGCCGAAAGGAGGGCGTACACCTTGCTGGCGGCTCCAGTAGTAGAGGTGACTTCCCCACATGGGAATGGGTCCCGGTTGATATGGTCTGATTTCGGGAGGATGAGGGATGGGAGGGTCGATTACTTCCGGCTCGGAGTCTGTTCCACTAGAAATTTCCTCGACCTCTTCGTCGACTTCAAATTCCTCTCCGACTTCGACTTCGAATTCTTCTTCGATAACCCCTTCGGGTTCTTCCTCGGCCTCTTCTTCGGTTTCCTCTGGGTCTTCCTCCGGGTCTTCTTCTATCCAACCGCCGTTGCCTTGGTTTGGGTAGTAGGGATCTCCTGGTAAATGGAATCCGGCCATTTGTCTGTACTAGGATAGAGGTATGAGAATTTTATAAGAAAAGAAATTTCTATTTAACGACTCACTATTTTTAACTATGTTTTTACGGAGCACAAATATTTTATTGTACAACTATTTTTAACAATACTCCTATAGTATTTCAAATTGGCGAATCTAAAATTATTTGTATTTGGTAAGTTTTTAGCTTGCTGTCTACTATGACCATTCCTCGACGTACGTTGGTCAAATCCAGGATAAATATAGTTGATCAGGCTATATTTACTCTCGACCTGATTACATACCCCGAGGCTCAATCGTAGTGTCGTAACTTGCCTTAATACTTTTTAGAAAAACTTGTTATGATACGAGATTAATGCATGCTGGTAAAAATGTATATCTTTAAAAGGAAGTATATTGTTCATCAAAACGTTTCGTCAGAGGGTTTTTGGTCCCCTTTGCATTTATAGTTTGTATATCTTATGTGGTTCGATATACTTAGTTCACTATAAACAATGCTCTGATACCAATCTGTCACACCCCCAAACCAGAATGGCGGAAACATTCGGGGGTGGATGACTTCACGTAGTATCACAACAATTGAATATTTTAAAGAAAGTAACACAACCATCATATATATAATGAAAACGTATAATGTGGCGTTATACATATTAGCAAAAGAATATTACAATATGATGATAGATGTTCGATAATAAAACCTCCTTAGTGTTCCTTCTCCAAAAGCTGGTGGTTACCTGTATTACTGATTCCCTGAGAAATACAAGTGGTTTCAAAAAAGTGTCAACAATTAAGTTGGTGAGTTCATAAGTGTTTTGTATTGAAAAGTATGTCCTTTTTGGTAGTAAATTGATGAACGAGGTTTTTAGAAAATCCAATATTTTCTATAAATGGTTTGAAAAGTTTCCAGAGTTGGAGTGCATTAGTATGTTCCATACTTGAATAAAAACGATAAACTTTGTGCTAAAAATAAAGTGGAAAACTGAGTGCATATATGAATCTCGTAAATCAAACTTGTTTTTATACTTTTATGTGAGTTTTATAACCATACTATTGACACTGACAGCCTATAACAACATTCTTCAGGTGTTGTAGTGTTATGACATTTGTCACCCCAGACCTGCCGGTCTAACTATAGCTAATAGTTTAGGTGCGGGGTTGTCAATCCCGTATAGATCTATACACAAGTATCACGCTCTCTCTCCAAGAGATTATGGTATATAATACAGGACTTGAAATGCATACATACGAGTACGTTGAAGTTTGAATATCTCACATTACTTGGTATAAACAGATTTACGATGATAAAGACTTTACTTCATTTGAAAATATTTCATTTGTCAAGATGTATATGTAAAATGTATGAATAAATTGTTAACTATACTCATTATAGTTTCTCAAAAGTATGTTTCCATTTCGTAAGAATAACTTAGTGATATAATAGCCCTCTAAACATAAAGATGTTTATAAAAACGATACTTTGACTTGTAATGTACTTGTATTCCCCCCCTAAAACATGAAAAGAATTGAAAAGTAGGGGCATAAACTCACTCGTTAAGTTTGAAGAGAGAGGCTAGAGTTGAGCAGAGTTTCGACCGCGGAAAGTTGCGTCTTCGGGCTCTCGGGAATTTCTGCAGCGTAGATCTTTCGTCGGGGGCTCGAGTGCGGAAACCGAGGTGATGGAATGGTCTCTGGAGCTTAGAAGTATGGGAGATTGACTGAGGAATTGAGAAAGGTTTGCAAAAACTCGAAGCTCAACCTCTCTATTTATAGGCTGGAACTTCCTCGTACGCGGCGCGTACCTCCGAAGTACGCTGGGTGTACGCAGTACGCGGGGCGTACCTCGGTTATGCGGGGCGTAATAATGCGTCATGGCTTACGACTCGTGGCTAGCTAAGCGTAGAGGGGGCAGCCGATGGGACTCGACTCTGGGCCTAGTACACGGGGCGTACTCCCATATTACGCAGGGCGTAATTCTAGCTTCCGTTTTCTAAATTCCGCAACTTTCGCGTACGAGCTCCGTTTTTCGCGTTCTTTATATCCACGCGTAGGTGAGATTATGCTCTACAACTTTCATTTAGACTCCGTCGGCTAGTTTTGACTTTATTTTTAATGATATAATTTTAATAGGCCGGGCCTCCTAAAGTCCGTTAAAATTTCATAGTTTCTTTATTCGGTGTCGGTTTTCGTTTGTCTTTTTATCAGTTTGCTACTATTGTGGAGATCTTCAACTCTCGTTTAGGTTGCGTTAGCTAATCAACACTCGATCTTCAATTCGAGTTTTTAGCCCTCTACTACTGTTACGAAACTTTGAAAATTCGTAACTTCTTCATACGAGGTCCAATTTGGGCGATCTTTTTATGCACGCTCACCTTTCAACGAGATCTACGACTTTTGTTTAGATACTTAAGGCTAAAATGCATTTTATTGAGATTTTACTTTTTACGTCAAATAATGTTTTAACGGCATGTCGTAAATATACGAGTGGTTATCATTTTTTCAATATAACCCGGTTTTGAGCGTTCTTTATGTTTTTGGAAACCTTGTCATGATATCTAATATTTGATGCATCAGAACTTAGATATTTGAACACTTTATTTTCATGGTTAATTTAGTTGGTTCCAAATAGTTTTTGTTATATTTGACATTTGAGCATTACACTGCTTTGGAAAAATATAGGGTTGTCACACACACACACACACACACATATATATATATATATATATATATATATATATATATATATCTCCGGTGTTGACATTTCTGTGTAGTGTCTGTAATGTCTAAAACTGGGCGATGACATCTCTATAGTCAAAGTCTTCTAAGCATCTAAGGAAAAACATCTCTAGTGTTGAAGAATGAGATTCCAGTCTACAGATGTGATCAATGAACCAAGCTTATCAACTTTAAAAGTATACCACAGTAA
This sequence comes from Lactuca serriola, assembly GCF_051521515.1. Lineage (NCBI taxonomy): Eukaryota > Viridiplantae > Streptophyta > Magnoliopsida > Asterales > Asteraceae > Lactuca > Lactuca serriola. The sequence goes on from NC_136414.1 coordinate 121,231,143, forward strand.
CTTCTGAACAAAAGGTCCCATAATCAAGTCACACTTCGGCTTCAAAAGTCTAAACCATCTCTAGTTCTCCCATCATAATACACCAAAAATTCTTCAAAAAATAATAACCTGCTAAAAATATGAAACATCGTGAAGTAGAGTCTGAATAATAAATAGTCTGGATTTATGAAAATTCTAATGATGCTAGAATTTGATCATGATGACCAAAATATTGTGCGACATCGCATCAATAAATAAATCGTCATCTTCAGAAGTCTCGAAAATCCAATATCAGACAATCATAAAATATGATCCGGGTGATAACATAATACTCTATCCCTGTTTTTGATAACCAATGCCCAGATATCAAAAATAAATAAATAAATTTGGATGGAGAGTGTTAGATATCAAGTGCTTCACATGCTCTCCACAAGAATGAGAGTAAAATAAATACTCTACGGTCAACTGTAGTTGGTTGATTATGCCATTGAAAAAATATCTGAACAAGTACCGATGTAACAGATAATAACTATGTATAAAAAATCTATGTTTTGCTGAAAAATGCTGATGTAGCCAATATGCGGTGCCAGAACTCCTAAAGTGTTCTTCATCAAATAAAGTCCATTTGTTGAAGACACATGGTTTGTCATCTGAAGTTCAAGAGAAACACATCTTAAGAATTCTTCGTAGATCAAAGTTTGCGAAGCAACTTCATTGATCAAACACAATTGCGGTGCAAACCTTGCAAAGAAAGATATGATGTTCGACTGATGTATGGAGGATGACTGGTCCTAAGGCACTTATCCTTGGAATCCTGGACGACAGACCTAGATTAAAGGGCAATCCTCTTGGTAATAATTATAAGTAATCCATTGCGACGAATGAAGTTCGAATAAAACTCCGATAATAATCTTTTTTGTGAAGACAATGAATCAAGTCATGTAAAAGTCATTCTTCACAAAAGTGATTTAGATCATGGGTTGCGGTTGTAAAAATTGGTGTTAAAAAATAATTGGTTTAAAAATAAAAGAATAAAGTGGTGAAAAAAATTGGAGAAAAAAAATGGTATTCGTTGGGGTTTGGTTTTTAGTGAAAGAAAAGGGCGAACAAAAAGATATTAAAAAAATTGGTGATCAATAAAATAGGTTAAATGATTGTTAAAAAAAGACTTAAAAAAGGGAAGATGTGGTATAAGCAGGACTTGTAAAAGCAAGGGTTAGAGGGTGAGAGGAGGTAACAAGAGTAGGAAGGGATGAGATGCGAGGAGGGATGGGCGCGAGGGGTTGATCACGAGGAGATGGTGGTCACCAAAGTTTTGAGGTCTCTGGTGATGGGAAGGTCTACGATGAGGCTTGTGGTGAAGGTTGGGGTAAGCAGGGTTGCGGTGAGTGTTTAGTTGTGAAGACAAGATGATTGTGAAGAATGTGTAGAAAAGAATCAAGAGGTTGCAAGGATCATAGATCAATTATGGTATGCTGTAGTGAGGAAAGTCAACGGAAGGGAAGTCTGCGGTATCAGGTCTTCAGTGGCTCGGATTGAGAGGGACCACTGAGGCTGCTCATGCGAAGACCTCCAGCTGGGCTCTGGTTAGCCTTTAACTCTACGGTATGGACTTTAGATTCGACGAGGTCTAGGTCTGCGCTGCTAAGCACCATCGATGAGAGGGATGACGATGAAAAAATCTTTTTTTCATTAAATTTTGATACCGAAAATGGAAAAAGTGGTAGAAAATAAGAGAAAGAAAGGTAAAAAGTAAGGTACAAGGAATAGGTTTAAAGTAAAAAGGTATCGAGGGTGGATTTCTTGTCACAATGATTTGTTAGGAAGCATGGGCAATGCATTAATGGTGTATTAAAGGATATATGCATTTTCTAAACATATTCATATCGTCTAAAACATTTAATAAAGATCTACCAAATTCAAGTAAAGAACAAGAGCTTCATAGCTTTGATAGTTTCTAGATGATATGAACTCAAAAAAATATGTTGATAACATCTTCAAAAACTAGTATTCTCTAATATTTTTGCAAGATAAAAATCTTCAAGTTGTATGAACTCAAAAATTTCTTTTATATCTTCCTCAAGAACCTTCTTTTCTACAAAGCCCAAGATATTGCGTCTTCATTCCATAGCATAAAGATGCCTAGAGCAAAATCTTCAAATGACTTTGGCAACAAATATCATCTACCTTATTCTTTTTATTCAACAACAAATAAAAACTCTTTATAAACCCAAATTTTTTTTTTTTGCAAAAAAATGAATGAGACAGCAACGACATTTATTCTAGAAAGCTTGAAAAAGATTAAAGCGACACTCTAAAATCAGAAAACTCATCTTGAAATCTCTAGTTGTGAACCCATAAATTTATACAAAAAAAATCTTCAAGAGAGAGGTAGTCGATCGGGAGTCATCCCCTTAAAATAATCACTTAAATCTTCAAGGTATGACTATGATATCGATTATAGGATTACATTTGAACGATTTGTGCGGAATAATATGATCTTGAGATTCAACGATAATAAGACATATGAAGAACTTAAGGAGATGAGTAATCTGATGATTCATTGAAAGAGATAAAATATTACAATGAAGAACTCTTCAGTTGAGAGAGATAACTCTCCCATTCTCTCTAACTAGAAAGAGACTATATTTTTGGTGCACACTAAACATACGACCACTACCTCTCTATTTATAGAGCGAGGTACCTTACAAACAGTAAAAAGGAATATAATAACCTAACTATCACTTATAATTTCTAAAGTATTTCCATGCTCCAACATCCATAACCAAACAATGAACGGGAAATAAGGTCATACCAAGAAATCTAGGACTATAAAATCCTAAATATATACAACATAATGGCATACACTTATAAATTAAATATTTCAGTTTAAAATTTGACTAATGAAAAGCAAGAAATCTTCTAGGCTACAAGACATCACAAAAGCAGACAACTCTCTTAGGGGATCCTTATCCTATTAACTTGCTTGCATCTCTAACAGTTTATATAACAACAATTATATAACTAGTATGAATATTTTGAGAGATCACTTTCCTCGACTAGGGATTTGCAAAAACTCACCTACTTGTAGCGTCGTAATTTTTCACAACAAAAATTTTCATTTTTTATTAGGAATAAACATCATTTTATAAAACCCAAGTCTAAGAGATATCATATGCTCCAAAATATAGTCATCCAAAAATCAGAGTATCATAACAAATGCAAAATCACAAAATTTGTGGATGAATGTTTACAGTCAAGCATTTGCCATCTAGTGATCATCTGAATTACCATAAATATTTTAATCCATAACTGTAAGCCAAAGCATAGTGTGTTGCATAAAATACCACATACAAAAAATATACACACAAGCATACACGCAATGGGTTTGTACCAACCCAATGGATATCTAGGCTCACAACACTCTAGTTGATATTGCCATAAACCTGATCGATAAGAATGTCTTAACTCAAAACACTCCATGTTAGTCTTTTCATCAACTCACCCCTTTCTTGGCCTTCAACCTAATGTTGTATTGCTCACATTATTGGTCATCTGAAAAAATTTAGATGCATCATCACTTTAGAAATATATGAAAATATACATAATACAAATGACATGCAAATCAGCATCATAGGTAACAATCTACATGTCTACCTGCCTAACAGCATGCACCATTCTAAGCAAATCCTAGCACCCTAGGACACATACTGCAATATATAGTATAGTGACAAAACTCACCTCACAAAGAAATAAAAGTTCGGTCTATGAACAACGTAATCACCAATTACAGGTACATCATTAGTCTACGACCTAAAACCTTTAAATTGATGAAAAGATAACCTGGTAAAAAACCAGTGGTTAAATGGTTAAACACCAAGCCATGGCCAACCGCTGACCACATCATGGAAGCCTCACAATAAAAGTGTCGCGAAGAAACCCACCACCACATTGTGGCAAGCACCATGCCACACCGTGGGAACTGACCAAAGTAGCTTAATGGATTAAGTTGTGAATCCATTAAATCCAACATCCATACCTTCCAGAAATGTTCTTAGCATCCCAAAGATTCATAAAATTCCAAATTTATGGATATGCATGTCTAATTCATGTCCATCTGAGACTACGTCAAAATGGTGAGATACTATTGTTTTGTTTTCTAAGTATCAATACACACAATCATGGCAACATAAACGAAACAAAATACCTATGTTTACACGCATCTTAGGATCTCAGTGTTACTAGTAATAAGAACCTACTTTAAAATCTAACTAAAGGAGGATAAAATACTAACCTATATTTGCGTTCGATTGAGACCTTGTAACTATCATCTCTTGCAATTGATAAAGGACCCAACATAGAATCCCTCTAATATAGTCAGTCCCCAAACTCCAAAAAAGCTAATAAGGAAGAACTCCTTTGAGAGGTTATTCAAAAATCACTAAACCTAGGCGAGAGGTTATGATTTTCGACACTATGAGAGAGAGGGAGAGTATGGGCGATTTTAGCAGAGGGAATATGTAGCTCGGGTTTGATCACTAGAATCTATTTAAAGGAAACTGATAAATCCTAAAGTTATTAAAAGTCTCAAGGATAATCCGTACCTTATTCAAAATTTGTGTTATCCCTATTACATATTACGGATAGACCAAAACTGTCCCCAATATTCTTGCATTAGCTTATGGAATATTCCAATTAATCTATTAGAATTAGTTAATGTTCAAACCCTTTAATTTATTAAAACTATTTAATTAATTCCACTTAATTTATTAATTACCTAATAAATTAATAACTTATTTTTCTGAATTCCCTTATTGCTAATTGTGTTAAGAGGTCAACCCAAAAATACCTTATTATTATTAGAAATATTGTCAAATAATTAATGGTCTTGGACATTATTTCAACACATCCAAGATTTAAAATGGTGCTACTGCTAGTGCATGATACATTGCTAAAGACGTTTGATATGCTACAAAATATATGATATCGGCACATTATATTTCGTAATACGTACACTAGTTTTCTTAAGCAAGTTCTTAATTGAATTGTTTTTTACATGTGTTCCATTTGCAAGATATCCAACGATATTGTGAGCATCATTTGGATAGATAGGTATGCTTGCTTGACTGTTGCTACCTCTTCCATTGGATCTGTTCGTAGTAGAGATTTTTCCAATTATGCTACCGGACCCTTTGTTGCTAGATTTGTTCCCAAAACAAATTGATTTGCAATATTGTATTCTACATGTTATGTCTCTTCGACTAGATCATTTTTCGCCATATATAGATGTACAAAACTTACACTTACAGAAAAATTTCTTTAAACACTTCACATCACCTTCATAAGTTATTTGTATGACATACTTCAATGTAGATTATTAGAAAGATACACTAATATAAGGTTTGTCTTTCAAACATGCGCTATCTTTGACTAATTTGCATAAATCTGGCAAATTTATATCTACTAGAATTTCAACACTAAAGTTTCTAACAAATGGTCTAACGTATATCAACTGTTCATTTTTCTAACACTACTACAAAAACCTTATAAAAGCCGGTTAAAAACTTAATATAACCCGGTTTGCAACTGGGTCTGATATAAGGTGAGTCTTATGCAAAAACCTAATAGAACATGGTTTAACAACCGGGTCATATAAGCATAATAAAGTCCAGACAATAAATTGAAAATCGGTTTTATTTTCTATAATTGTATAGATTTTTTTTCTATCCGTACATCCTGGTTTTCATGCATATATCGTATCCTATTACAAAAATTCAAATACCATTCTTGTTTCATTTCATAGACCAATTCTATAATATGTAACCGGGTCTTTTTACTATTTCTTTTTTAAAATAATTTTTTATTAGTTCTATAAACCCAACACCACCATGCTTACCAATCATAGATGAAATATTTTGTAAATGTGGATCTGGGATTAACACAAGTACACAAGCATAATACACAAACATAATAGGCTTTAATAAAAAGAATATTAAACAAAGAACAAGTCTTACACATAAGAAAAAGACATTAATTTGGTAAGTTGTTACTACATCATAAAACTTCTATTAAAAAAAAATTAAATATTTTCCTACCTTTTGATCCTACCAATCCTTCTGCCAATTTAACTAATGACATCTTTCATATTAGTATCCTAAAATATCATTAAATCTTATTAAATAAGCATTAAAGCTACACATGTCACCATTTCATTGGGTAGGAGGATATGTAGGAACAAAAGTATAAAGATATTTAATTTCTCTTAAAAAAATAAAAGAAAGAAAACCCATGATCCAATCATAGAGGTATTATCCCAACCCTAATTAGAAGTTAATTTTGCTCAAGAAATCAAACTATTGGTTCTAATCATTCTTTTATAAAACAATCTTTTATACGATACCAGGTTCTAGTGTATATGATTTTCACAATCAACATGAAAAGACAATACATGGTTTTTCAAAAAAGTCATCGCAAGTGATGTCATTTTTCACGGACAATACTGCAAAACGACGACATTTTGCAAAAAAATAAATAAATAAATAAATAATAATATAAAAAAAACGTAGACGACTAACAATTTTGCAAATGGTCATGTGTCAATTTGGTGACTGTTTGGGTTGCTTTCCGTTTTTATGACTATTTATGGTAAAAAAAATTAAAATCACTATTATGATTTTTTTTCTCTAAATTAAATTGTTTAGTATGTAAACAAATTGAAAATCATAACACAATCTGTTAATTTTGAGTCTACGGATAGGGTCGGATGGTTTGTTTGAAAGCTCTAAGTGTAATGAACATTTGAGTGTCGGAAAGAGTGACGATAATCAAAGAAAAGATGCAAAGTAATAGTATGAGGTAAGAATGATTAAAGTTATAGTGAAACATTGATTGAGAAAAGATGATATATATTAGTAAGAAGCAGCTACTAATTAATAGGACCCGTATGCCACTTGTTGACAAAAGATAGTATTTGTGAATAATTCCAAACACGTATTGACTGCGTAATGTCACAATCCATCAATTCATGAATTAATAAAAGCTTTGAAGGCCTTTTCCCTGTAAACAAAGCGTTACTTCTTGTCTACATCACCCACCACTTATGTCTTTTTGTGGTTGGGTTGGGACACAATCATAATCGTCCACACCTCCCACGCACACCTGCATATAATGATATTCGAATGTCATCTTAAAACAAGATGCTCCTTTCAATTAACACACACCCAAACCAAGTAGAGTAAATGATGGTGATATTATTTTTTTGCAAGTTTACGTTGAATTCTTTATTCAAGATTTCATTTGTTTATACATAATAAACCATCATATAGACATATATACTAGCAAAAGATAGTAAGAGAAGATGGGTATACGGGTTGATGATCATCTGAAAGGTCCATTTTATCAAATGCAAATAATCATTGTAAATATGTAATCAACAAAATGATCTTTCATCTAACATCCAATACACAAAAAAACACGAAATCGTTTCTCCATTCCAACTAAATTCTTAAAAAACAATAAAAGAAGACAAACACCATTTTAAGGATTGATTAAAATTTCTTATATCGATTATAGTTTACAAGATACGGTAAGGATATGATTTGAATTCCTGCGTACTCTTTATTGACCTCTCGTCACTTCTAATCCTGCATAATCTTTCTTAACTAAAATTTATTAATAAGAAAAAACATCCTGCATAATCTTTCTTAACTAAAATTTATTAATAAGAAAAAACATCATAAATAGTCTCTGTGTTTTTTCCAAATCTAAAATTAGTCCCTAAGTTCAAAAAATTTCACAGATGGTCCATGTACTTTCAAAACTTTTGATGTTTGGTCATTATGCCTCACTCCGTTTAGGGGTATAAACGAGCCTAGTCGAGCCGAATACTACCAAGCTCGAAGCTCGGCTCGACTAAAATACTCGAGCTCGAAACTCGGCTCGAACTTGACTCGAGCCTTGATTTTAAGTTCGAGCTTATGAAATACTCGACAGTCTCGAGTTCGGCTTGGCTCGGCTCGACTAATATTTAAAAAAAATCAAAATCATTAAATTGAGTAAGAAATATTAAGCATTCCACATGTAAATGTCCAAACTACTAAAAAACCCACTATTAAGCACTTAATATCAATATAACATCAACCATATATGTCATAAATGAATAATTATAAAGAAATGATATATATGTTATAAATGAACAATTATAAAGAAATGACATATATGTAAATTACACTAAGCTCGACTAAGCTCGCGAGCCTTACGAAGTGAGTATTTTTGTACTCGAGCTCGGCTCGATAAGGTACTCGAGTAGCTCGAGTCGATTTCGATTATTTTCCGAGTAGGTCTCGAGTTTCTTGCGAGTTGGCTTGTCTCACTTACACCTTCGTTAGCTTTCTACCGTTAAGTGAAGCACATTTTTGTTATTTCACTATCCTAGGGACCATTTATGAGGTTTTCTCTTATTTAAAAGAAAATGAAATTTAATATGCCAGGGGTCTCTCTCTCTCTCTCTCTCTCTCTCTCTCTCTCTCTCTCGTTTTCCCTTCATTCCCCGTTGAAATCCTTTCCCCTCTACTCTCTCTACTGCATTTCTTTTTCCCCACTAAAGAAACAACTCCTCCATCCACCACAATCTGCCGACCACCGCCTCAAGTAAGGGGCTGTTTGTTTGCCTCTTAATTAGACAATTAAGAGGCAATCTCTTAATTTTTCAGATTCAGTGTGTTTGGTAGCATCTAAATAATATCCTCTTAATTTATCAAAAAGAAATTAATTTTTCAGATGTGAAACCATGTCTGAATTAAAAAAAATGAGACGCATATTCCTTTTTGCCCCTTATAACATTTCAGGAACATCTGCTTCATTTCTTTCTACTCCATCAACGCCACAACCCCCTTCTCCCTCCCGCTCCAGCTCTAATCTGCAACCCTCAGCCGATCTCCCTCCGCCGCCGACACCAGCCTCGCCAGCGACGCCGACGTTGACGTCGACAGCCCCGAGAACGACTCCGATACCATCGCCCCTTCTCCCACCCAGCGGTTCTATATAAGGTTTTTCTTTCTTGCCTTCAAAATTGATTATCTGTTCATAGATGGTTGTTATTTAGTTTTTTTTTTCTGAAATTAGAAGCCCTAAATCTCGATTTTGTAAATCTGGAGATGTTTTTCTGGAGTTGTGTTCTTCCTTCGGATTTGTCCGGGTTTTTGGTTGACTGATCGAGTTTAGAGGGTTGTTTTTTGGGAATTTTGGTGTTTATCAGAGCATATGAGAAAACAAATTTCAGGGATTTCTGTTTCTTTTATAGAAGTGAGAAGATGTCTCATTTTAAATGGTGATAGAATGCATTATTTTGTGCATAGGTTTTGAATGTCGGTGTTTCGTTTATGTACTTAAATTGTCAAGATGTTGGTGTCACTTTTGGAATGTGAATTAACTGGACTTGTACAAATTTCAGGGATATTTTTTCTAATCCCTTTCAGTTTTTTCTAATCCATTAATGATTGTATATATTTCTATTGAGCTTATTTGTTTTGTTGTTAAATTATCAATTTCGGGTTGAAATGTTGGCAAGAAAAATTAAGAGGCTATTAAAGGGCATGTTTCATGTAATGATGGAGAAGAAGTATGGATGTATTTGTTTAGCTTGAACATTTGTTGTTGTTTTTCCTAATCACTTTTTTTTCTAATAGATTTGTTGATCACACCAAGATATTTGTATGTTTTCATGAATTTGAAAGAATTTATGTTGTATTTTGGATTTGTGTTTAATTTGGATTTTGTATGGTGTTAAATATAAGAAATAGCAATGTATTTTTATTGATTTATCTATTATAGCATCATTACTTTCACCTTTTCCTATTAGAGAATTGCATTTTATAAACATAAACATTAAATTCAACAAAAAATAATACAAAGGGTAAAATGGTCATTTTTGTAATTCAGCATAGCAATTCAGAGGTTCCAACCAAACAGCATATTAAAATTTCAGATCTTAAAAATTCAGACCGTCTTAGAAATTCAGACCTCTTAAAAATTCAGAGCTTAAAAGTTCAGATCCTGCCAAACAGCCCCTAAGTCATCCTCACCAATTTGAGCATCACTCGATTATCCTGCATTCCGATTATGATTTACGGTTTCAATTTAGTGTAGCTTCTTCTTCAAAATCTATTATCTTCAACATCTGGTTAACTCTAATTTAGGGTCTTGGAACCCAAGACGGTGCTCCAATGTCTCTGATTAAGCTTTTAGAACTACAATGACGACAATTATCCTCTACCTCGTTTGATCCACCAATGTCATTGAAATCATTAAGGTTAAGAAATAGTGCAAAAAAAAGAACGCGAAAGTGTCTCATATGGTTTAATCTAAATTACCTTGGACTTGGCTCCATTGCGGGCTCTAATATCTTCATTGTAACCGACATTGAAGCTTGAGACGACACCAACTCCTCAATCGTCTTATCTTTTTCTCTTTCTAGCTTATATGGGTTTGTTTTATATCAAAATTCCAAGGTTAGGGTCATGTGTATTTGGTTTGCAACTTAACTTAATTGGAAACAAGTTTTAGAGATGAAACAAATATAACACGGGTTAGAGATGAAAAATATGTGTGCAAAATCGATTTTTTTTCTTCAGCATTTCCAAGAACTCTTTTTGAAACCTTGATTCATTATTAGGTTGAAGCTAGATTTGGCAAACATGATTTCAAATTCAGTTTTGGCTTGAGATATTGATTCAAATTCGATGTTCTTCTTTTGTACAAAACTATTTTTTTTATTGGGTTTGATTGAGCTTCAAAACGTCACCTAAAACATGTTCTAATCACCAAAGCAAATGCAATCAATTTCTAGGATGAACACCCACATACAAATCGAATTCCAGAAATGAAAAACACAAAATACATACAGAGTGAAATCAATGAAAACCCAGGTGAAATCTAATATAGAAATTAGGGGTGGAATTGGTACGGTACAGAGTTTTTTTTCTCCAAACCATGTACCGTACCAACTATAGTTGGTATAAGATTTTAGCTACCAGTATTGTACCAAGTGTACTTGGTACCAATTAATTTGGCTACCAACAAATTTGGTTGGTATATATTGGTATTTGGTATATACCAAATTTTTTTACTAATATATACTATACATGAATATAAGTTGAATTTGTGGACATTTGGCCGTTGCTTCACTCGGTTCTGGTAGTATTTTTTTTTGGAAACCACTAAAAGGATTAAAAGAAGTCCACCCCTAGCAAGTTGCTAGAGGAAAGTTAATATTCATTTTTAAGTTTTAGTGTAGGTATCACCAATCTCGTGCACATCAAACAATAAGTATCAAGAAATTTGTCGGTCAATGTGTTAGTTTAGTAATTCTGAGATTTGTTAGTCGTTATTCTAATTAAAACATGAAGATATGAGAACTCATATTTCTTTGTGTGTGTGTGTATATATATATATATATATATATATATATATATATATATATATATATATATTGGTTGGTACGATACAACCATGGTATTTAAAATTTCATACCATTACCATACCAATACTACTTAATTGGCATGGTATTACCAGCCAAACATATTGGCTACCAAACAACTTGGCTACCGATTTAATTGGTTCGGTTGGTAACATGTTGGTTGGTTATCTAAGATACATATTTTCTAGCCCTAATAGAAATCGACTAAATCAGACATAGAAATCGACCAACAAGAGGCATCTTAAGAAAAACCCTTACCCTCTTCAAAAAAATACCATGGTTTGAGTTTTTTATGTATTAATTTTCATCTACACAGATGATGAACCAAAAGAAGGAGGTATTCAATATATATATATATATATATATATATATATATATATATATATATATATATATGTTAAGTTATTAATTAACTTGATGATCGATTAGATCTTCTTAACAGGTAATGCGATGAAGAAAAAACAGTAAATAACACAAGTATAGATCAAGATGTGTCGAATGATTAAATTACTCAATCCTCAGCAGAGCTCGACTAAGAACTTCCGATGTGGAGGATTCTAGGGTTACAAGAACGATAACAATAAACTTGCTAAATAATAACTCTCTGATCTTTCTATTCTATCGTTACTTTTTAGGAGCATGCAAGCACCTATATATAAACTAAACCCTACTAAACTCTCGGATGGACAGGCCCATACCAGAGATACACTAACGAGCCCAATAGACGCAATACATAACACAAAACACGACCCAACAATCTCCCCCTTTGCGTAAAATTGGAGCGAGACTTCTTTACGGTACATAACACAAAACACAAAACACGACCCAACAATCTCCCCCTTTGCGTCAAATTGGGCCAGCAACGGGAGCCTTCTTTACGGTATCAAACAGACGTGTGATAAGAGCAAGAATAGTCTGTCTGAACCGAATGTACTATTGAATCATATCATCAAAGTACTTGATATCATCCGCTGTGTTCTGCTTGCATCTGTGGATGATCCCCAAAACGTGTTCCAAACATGCAGTGGTATAAAGATGTTTGTCTGCCAAGGCAAAAAGACATTTCTGTCCTTCGTTCCTGGTAAACATGACAAAGTTTCTCTTCGGGTCAATCTTCCCCATCTGCATCATGTTGAGATCACTGGCAGAGCCAACAAGAGATATTGTAGGTTTCTTCTTAAATACGCTCGCAATCTCCTGATCCATCAATGCAACTTCCATGATGTAGCACACGAGCATCCTCTTGAAATGGTCGATGATCGGACCGTATTCAGCTTCGTTGGTGAGGAGGATGTTATGCAAGATAATCCAATCATGGGGATTAAGGTTGGGAAGATCTGCAAGTGAGATGGCATGTTTGGTCTTGGCAGATCCCCGAAGTACCTTGAAGCGAACATTGGTGAAGTTACCTTCCCTGTACGGCTTCAGGACCCGAACGTTGACGATTTTCTGAGCGCTCCAAGTCTGGTATTGGGGTTGAGCAGCCTTCAAATAAAAATCGATTAAGTCCCAATCAACCTGTGGATGAGGATGAGGGAACTCTGCAACGTTGTCAAAGGCATGAAAAATAAACGCCTTTCGGGTCAGTGGCATGTCGAACTGTGAGTCGACAGTATTGGAACGATCTAAAGAGATCACAGGTTCCAGCCATAAGATACTTGGTGTTTTAATGGCTTCCTTAATTAGCCTCTCAAGAGTCCAGGAAGGAAAAAGAGTTTTCCTACTCTTAAGAAGGTCGTGGGCTTCCTTCTGTTTACGTTCGGCTTCTTCAGCCTCTCTTGCCACACGAGCACTAATGTCAGCCTCATTGTTTCGACTTTTCTGCTTCAGAATGTCGGCAATTGTTTCTTTATCATCATCTTCACTCTCCTCAGCAATCTTTTTGCCTTTGTCTTTCACACCAGAACCGGAGGCTTGGCCTACTGGAGGAGGTTCGGTTGTGTGAGTTGCTGAAGTAGGAGGTGGTTGAGACACTTGTTCTTTTTCTCCCCTTTTTTCTGAATGGACACGAAATCAAGGAGCCCTTCGATTTTGCTGAGTAGGGCGAGGGCGGGAGCGAGCTTCTCGGCAAGGGTACGGCGTACTGAGTAATTGATGATGGGGTCATGTGCTTCAAGGATGTTAGAGATAGCAGAGTGGACATCCGAAACAAACGATTTAACCACCTCTCTTTCAGATCGAAGAGAGTCAATCTCCTGTTGACAGTCGGAGAGTTGAGTACTCTTGACCTTCAGAGCGGTAGTCTTCCTTGCGAGAGCATCCATGAGAGAGTTCTCGGCAGCTAAGTCTTCATGAAGCTTGGAGAGACACTCTTCGATGGTTGTTCGGAAAGCTGAGTTGTCGTCAGAAATTGTTTAACGAAGAGAAGCGAAGGAATTCAACTCAGTTGCGACTGATGTTGCCAGCTGGTGGACAATAGGTTCCAGCGTAGTTTTGGCGGCATTGGCACTCTCCTGTAAAGATTTCAACAGGGAAGAAGCATCAGTAAATAGTTTATCGACTTTTTCGGTCGCAGCCTGACAGGCTTTGGTGGAGGCATCTATGGCGGTGGTGGCAGAATCAAGTAAAGCTTGCTGAGCTTTGGAGAAAGCGTCAACAATTTTCTGAACTGCAGCTTCAGATAGGGATGACTGAGAAGTGGAAGAGGAGGCGATGAGTGAGTCAATTTTGTCATGGAGCTCCTGGAGATGCCTTTTGGTGACAGGAGCGTCATCATCGTCATCACTTTGCACTTGAAACGGACTATAATAGACCGAGTCAAAAGTCATATTCTCCCCGCCAAGGAGTGGTTCTTCTTCCTCTGATGCGTGACCAGGAGAAGATGGTGGTGGTGAAGTTGGTGGTTCGGTAGTATGGGTAGGTTCGGGTTGGGTTGTTTGTTCGGGTGTAGGTGTGGGTTCGGGTGCTGGGGTGGATTTTGGTGCGTCAGTATGAACCCCCGTATCAGATACGTTGGTTCTAACATCTGCAGTGGTGGTTGTGGTTGCTTCGGAGAATATTGGTGGAGGTACTGGGATAGAAGTAGGTGGTATTTGAGTGGTGGAAGTTATGGGGGGGGGAATAGAAAAAGGTATTGTGACCGGTGGAGAGGAGACAGGAGAAGGAGAAACAAGAACTTCAGGGGTTGGAGATCGTGGTGGAGTGTTGCCACGTTGAGATCCATCTGAATCAGAACGGTCGTCCTCAGATTCTCTTGAGGATGAAGTGATAATCAGCTTTCGCCTTGGTTGGGTTTTTCTCCTCTTCTGCTATGGAGACTGAGCAGCCTTGGTGGGTTTCCTCTTCTTTGGAGACGAGCCTTTTGCCCCCTTGGCCACCTGTTTTCCCTTATCAGCCTTCTTGCCTCTTGGAGCAGGCTTGTCGGCGTCATGAATTGATTTCATCATCTCCGGAGTAAGATCCCTCGGACCAGAACGTCTGAACTCCTTATACGTTTGAATGATCCGGCTATCAGCAGGAACATCCCCACACATGGTTTCCGAGATAGACCCGTTGAAGGGAAACTTGGAAGCATCCGACACAATGATCTTCGTGGTATGGAAGGTACCAATCGAAGACATTGGAGCACCAGCGACAATGGGGACGTGGTATTTGTCCATCACCCATTTCGTGACAATAGTCCAGAACCGGGCATATGAGATCTCTGAGTGCCGGGAGATCGAAGAGAGACTCTGGATAACTTTTTGCCACAGGACTGACCCGTAGTCTATGTTGATGCCATTGTAGATCCCGTACATGATGGAGAGGAATAAACGACTGGCTCCATCAGACCCGGCACTTCGTTCAGATATACCCTTGAACAAAACAGTGAACATCCCATTCCATTGTGGAGGTAGGCACGACTTCTTGAATTTCGTCACTGTAGTAAGCACCTCCGTGTATCCCATGTTGTAGAACATGTTGAACAGATGACCCATAGGGATTGATTCCGGATTGACCCTGGAAGAATCCGCGTCAAACCCTAACAACGAGCAAAACCGCTGCTTTGAAATCGACGCCTTGTGCTGAAAGACATTGAAGAAGATTCTGTCGACGATCTTGTCATAGTGATTGGTGGCAAAGATTTGTGACAGGAATTCCATTGGAACGGTTTCAGCCCTGGTAAGTGCAGGAGCGATTGGAGAAAACTTCAGGCATTCGATGATGGGGACCATGAATGCGTCATACGAATGAGGGGTTAAATCGATGATCAAGCTTTGCTGTGGGCGAATGGGAAAGATGTGGGATGTTGCGTGCACTGAAGAAGAATCTGCCATTGTTTTGAAGAAAGTGGAAGAGATGATGAACAGTGAAGGTTGAAGGATTTCTGGATCTCTGGAAATATAGGCACGGTAAAGAGGTAAATGGTGGTTTACACTGCCTTTTATAGTGAGGGTAAAGGAGAGAGAAAAATCTTTCCAAATCTTCGATCGAAAAACGAAGAGTTTTCGGAGGTGACTGACGCGTGACAGTTGGCGTGGCCAATGATCACGCATGAGAGAGAGTGTCAGTCCCTAATTACACGCCTTCCCATCAGGCTCCGTTTGGAGATGAAACGATTCCTATTCACATGCTTTCCCTCTAGCGTCGTTTGAAGTCAAATCGATTGGACTCCCGCCTGAGTCATCATGTCGTCATCTTATCCCTTTAAATTGAAACGGCATCTTTAAAAATTCTCCCACGTGGATTAAAATTCACCACAATCTTTTAAACAACCAAGCCAATTAAAACTCCTTGAAATGAATGAAACCAGAATTTTGGAAAATCAAAAAGATTTTCGTGCTGAGTGTGTAAAAAATGAAAAGAAATAAAACAACACTTTTTGAGGGATTTTGTGATGTCAATAATGAAACGAAACAAAAGACCTCAGGCACGAATCTCTTCCTTCAAAGTCAAGAGAGACTTTAAAGTGATTGTTTTGTTTCCCGTTGAATAACGATCAGACACTTATTAAGAAGTGTTGAAAGGCTTCTTTTAATTTAGGCTTATGAGGGTGGCTTTCGCTTCGATACAAAATTCCTATGCTTGATATAAGACAGAAATCGAACGAAGTACTTGTGAGACTGGGGTAGTCTGTTGAACAAGTAGGTTGAAGATAATTTAATTTGGCTAGGAAATGTACAAAATCTCAACAAAATTTAAAACTGGATCCCAAGGGAAGAAATGTTATGGGTGTTAACAATTTCATAGGAATCACTCAAAAGAAAAATAGAGATTTCATGTTGTATGTTCGTCAATTCATTAGTGAAAGCTTGAGCAAATTAATTGTTCACCATTAATGCATAATGGGTATTGAATTTTGGGTTTCACTTAGCACGTAGTGACACGAAGCTAAGATCATGAACACAGAAATTGTGCAACCATAAACCTCAGTGGTAATGTCTGAGAGTCTCAAGGGTTACGTTTGTGAAACGAATGTGATGGAGAAATGTAATGTAGATGGTGTAAAGAAACCAAAGTACCTCTGCTGTAAAAATAGAACCAAGCAGAAAACTCTTATCTCATGTGAGAAGAGAGTTAGGTAGCTCATGATTAGACTAAATATGACAGCCTAATTGGGAAGACAAGGTTTGTTAATACCAGGTCAGTAAGGCTATTATTCAGAATCAGGTGAGGCTTTGGACACATACAGCAGCATGCTTCTAGGGACATTTAGCTAGCGAAATGATTTACCCACAAGTAGACAAAAAAAAAAGCCAAAATAAAAAAATAATAAAAAATTAAAATATTTTTGGAGTTTTTGAATTTACGAGAAAAAATATTTTTGGAATGTTTGATAATAAAAAAAAATAAGACATAAAAAAAAAACAAAAAAAATGTTGAAACCGAACCCGAGGATTCGGTCTATTTCGGTTGAGAAAAACTTTGGAACCGAACCCGAACGTTCGGTTTATTTCGGTTGCCAAAGAAAATAGGTTTGAAAAAGAAAATAACTTTGACAATAAGGTAAATGAATTTGGAAAAATTATACATAAGATCTATAACCAAGAAAAATTACCTTTCAGTGATAAGCGAAGATCAGATGATACAACCGAACCCGAGCGTTCAGTTCATTTCGGTACATGAGCTTAAGACCCAAACCTGAACGTTCGGTCTATTTCGCTTCTTACTTTTGATCTTGAGAGGTAATTTTTGGTACTGACTCCGATTCCACCATACTTAGCCCTTGTAGTATTTTGTTAAAAGATGCTTCAGGAAGAGCTTTAGTGAAGATGTCATCCAGTTGATCAGTGGTTCGAACAAAGTGAATTTCGACATTTCGATCTTCCACATGATCCTTAATGAAGTGATACCTCAGTGCTATGTGCTTAGTCTTCGAGTGTTGCACTGGGTTATGACAGATCCTAATTGCACTTTCAGAGTCGCAATATAGTGGGATCTTTTTCATATTGAGTCCATAGTCCCGGAGTTGGCTTTGGATCCAAATAACTTGAGATGTACAGGAGGCAGCTACGATGTATTCTGCTTCAGCGGTAGACAGAGATACACAGGTCTGTTTCTTTGATTGCCAACTAACCAACTTTCCGTCAAGGAATTGGCAGGCTCTAGTGGTGCTTTTCCTGTCTAGTCCACAACCTCCAAGGTCTGCATTTGAATAGGCTTGAACGAAGAAACCGGAGTTGGATGGATACCATAAACCGAGAGAGGTAGTTCGCTTGAGATACCGGAGTATGTTCTTCATTGCAAGCATGTGAGGTTCACGAGGGTTTGCCTGAAATCTAGCACAGTAACAAACAGAAAACATTATATCAGGCCTGCTAGCAGTAAGGTACATTAAAGAACCGATCATTTGGCGATATAGCGTAATATCGACTGCTAGCTTATCCAAGGATGGAGTGAGCTTGGTGCCGAACGCCATTGGAACTTTAACCTTTGAGTCTCCCATCATGCAGAATTTCGCAAGGAGAGTCTTGGTGTAAGCTTCCTGGTTAATAAAGATGCCTTCGGGCCCCTGTCTAATATTTAAACCAAGAAAAAAGTTAATCGGACCCATTGAGATTATTTCAAATTTAGTCTCCATCAGCTTTCTGAATTCAGCCGTTAAGCTAGGATTCGTTGAGCCAAAGATGATATCATCGACATAGATTTGAACAATCATAAGGTGGTTACCTTCCTTCTTACGAAAGAAGGTTGGGTCAATCGAACCTTGTTTGAATTTGGACATCTTTAAAAACTTGGTTAGCGTTTCATACCAGGCCCTCAGTGCTTGTTTCAGTCCATATACCGCTTTGTCCTGAATATAACAGTGATTGGGATATTTTTCATTGACGAATCCAAGAGGTTGCTCCACATACACCGTTTCTTTGAGTTCTTCATTTAGAAATGCACACTTTACGTCCATTTGGTAGACCTCAAAGTTCTTGTGTGCAGCATAGGCAAGAAATATTCGAACAGATTCCAGCCTAGCCACAGGAGCAAAAGTTTCCTCATAGTCGATTCCTTCCTCCTGGTAGTATCCTTTCACCACTAGACGAGCTTTGTTTCTTATCACATTGCCTTCTTTGTCAATCTTATTTCTAAAGACCCATTTGAGACCAACAACCGAGGCATCTTGAGGAGTTGGAATGAGGCGCCAAACTTTATTTCTTTCAAATTCATTAAGTTCGTCTTGCATAGCTTGAACCCAATCAGAGTGATCAAGAGCAGTGTTAACTGTCTTTGGTTCAACTTTTGAGACGAAGGAGTTAAACATACAAAACTCTACTTTTGAAAATAAGGAAGTTTGCTTTGCCTTTAGTTGAGATCGGGTCAGGACCTTTTCAGAGACATTACCGACAACCTGTGAAACAGGATGATCTCTGGTCCATTTGACAAGAGGAGGGTAATTTGGATCATAGGATGGATCCAATTCAGCATTTACCATCTCTTCTAGTTCAGACTGACTATCATCGTCATAAGACATATCAGCATTCTCCTCCTCGATAGATGACCTTTCAGGTGTATCTTGACTTTCCGGAGCTACAGGAGTTTTGGGTGGTGTTGAGCTTTCGGGTGCTGCAGTACCTTTGGGTGTTTTTTAGCTTTCGGGTACCACAGGACTTTCGGGTGCAGATTGGCTTTCGGGAGTAGCTGAAAAACAGTTCTCCCCTCAACATGTGAGCCCGGCTGTGTTGAAAAGGTGGATCCTCCCCCTCAACTGAAGCACCGTGTTGTGGCGGGTCGTTTGGACTTGATCCTCCTTCATTCATTTGCTTGGCAGCATCTTCGATGAGTTGCTTCAGATGATCTACTTTGTTGTCTGCTGCACTAGCTTCCGAAAGAGTATCCTTCTCTGGTTCATCAAATAACTCAACAAACTTCTCAAACAGATTTGCAATCGAGGCTGTGACTTGGCCTGTTTGAGAAAAAAATTCTCCAACTGTGTCTTCACTGGCCTTCAACTTTTTGACATAGCTATCATCAAAAGTCACATAATAAGTTTCTTCTATCTTCCTCGAACGCTTGTTTAATACTCGATAGGCTTTCGAAGTGAGAGAATATCCCAGGAAAATCCCTTCATCGGCTTTGACGTCGAACTTGTTACGATGTTCTTTAGAATTGAAGATAAAGTATCGTGAGCCGAATACGTGGAAGAATTTGACGTTTGGCTTTCTATTGTTGATGATCTCATAAGGAGTAAGAGTGAAACGCTTATTGATTCCTAATTAATTGACAGTTTATGCCCTTTTATTTAATTAATCTCTTTAAGTCACCAAATTAATTCCTAATTAATTTATGACTTATATTAATCAAATAATAATATTATTATTCCTTATATTATTCTCATAATATATTAATAATATTTCTTCTCTCATTATAAATCATCCTGTCAAGTTGCTATGGTGAAGGCAACCCGAAAGGACCATGCACAATCAGGTCAAATACTTGCCTAATATAGTTGTAGCCTTAGACACTATTCCAACAGTCTCCCACTTGGATAAGTCTAGTAACTATATACACAATTATAATCCGATTAGCAATCGTAGCTCTTAAAGACGCTGTCAAACTCTGATATTATCAATCTTGTCCTTTAGATAAGGGATCGTACAGTCCTCTGTTTAGATATCATGCTGACAATTCTATGGAACCAATTTGTCCAGCAATTTGTTTTTCAGATTTATTTCACATAGAACTTAATCAAACACATCAATTTAGTTCTGACCGGGCCCGACACATAAGTCAAATCAAATCATCGAGCGGCCGAGATATCGCTTTTACCCTATTAGGATAAAAGTAATAGATAAACTTCGACTTATATGCATTTACTTATTCATTAATCAACTATACACAACAATGCGTTTTATAACATCAAGTTAATGATGTGGTTTCGCATTATCAATGTACAACCAATTAACAAATAACAAACCATATATCTAGGTTTTAAGACCATATGATATTATCCTCTTGCGATCACCCTTTTTTATCACATTCTATAAGGCGATTCCAGCAAGCGCGGGTTTATTCCAATGCTCAAAACTAGTTCATAAGCACTCATGAACGTTGTAGCAAACTTTTTCTATGTCTAATACCATTTAGACAATCTACACACCAATTCATGACAATCTTCTTTCATACCTACTTCCAACATATGAACGATTGTGGACAATTTGAATAATTCGATTATTCTTAATATGCTCAATTATTCTGGAAGTCAAAACATGCAAAATGAAACAATAGCTAAACAATTAACATAAGACAGTAACACTACTCATAAATAATACTCTTTTATTTAATCATCAAATGTTAATTACATTTATCTATTACACGTTTCTACTACTATCTAATCTATACTAATATCATCCTTCAGTCCAATACTCCTAGCATGCTGCAAGTGCCTAACCCTACTCAGTCCCTTCGTAAGCGGATCTGCTGGGTTATCTTCTGATGATATCCTCTTTACTACGAGTTGTCCTTCTTCTACACGATGTCTAATAAAATGATATTTTCTGTCGATATGTCGAGATCTACCATGATCCCTCGGTTCCTTGGTCAAGGCAACCGCTCCTTCATTATCACAGAAAATCTCCATGGGCTCCTTTATGGCAGGTACAACTCCAAGATCACCGATGAAGTTCTTTAACCATATTGACTCCTTCGACGCTTCGCTCGCTGCAATGTACTCTGATTCACATGTTGAATCAGCTACGGTTTCCTGCTTGGAACTTTTCCAACTTACTGGTCCTCCATTCAGGGTAAAGACCCAGCCCGACTGCGAACGGTAGTTGTCCCTGTCGGTTTGAAAGCTGGCGTCACTATACCCTCGCACCTTCAAGTCATCACTCCCTCCGAGGACTAAAAACCATTCCTTCGTCCTCTGAAGGTACTTAAGGATATTCTTGACCGCAATCCAATGGGCTCTGCCAGGGTTCCCTTGATATCTACTAACCATGCTCAAAGCAAAGGCTACATCAGGGCGAGTACAAGTTGTAGCATACATGATTGAGCCAACTGCGGAAGCGTATGGGACTCGGCTCATCTCTACTGTTTCAGCTTCGGTACTCGGACTTTGAGTCTTACTCAACTTGGCATTACTTTGTATCCGTAATTCTCCCTTCTTCGAGTTTTCCATACTAAAACGTTTCAGTACTTTATCTAAGTAAGTGTTCTGACTAAGTCCTATTAGTCTCTTACTTCGTTCTCTCACTATCCTTATTCCCAGAATATAGGAAGCCTCTCCGAGGTCCTTCATAGCGAAGCACTTCCCGAGCCAGGACTTAACCTCCTGCAGAGTCAGGACGTCATTTCATATGAGTAGTATGTCATCGACATACAATACGAGGAAGCTTACTATACTCCCACTAGCTTTGACATATCCACATGATTCATCTTCGCTTCGTACAAATCCAAACTCTTTGACTTTCTCATCGAAGCAAAGATTTCATTTGCGAGACGCTTGCTTAAGTCCATAAATGGACTTCTCAGGCTTACACACTCTATTTGGATTCTTCAGATCAACTAAACCCTCTGGCTGAGCCATGTAAACATCCTCAGCCGATTTTCCATTAAGGAAAGCGGTCTTGACATCCATTTGCCAAATCTCATAATCATGAAATGCGGCAATCGCTAGCATCACTCTAATAGATTTTATCTTCGCGACTGGTGAGAAGGTCTCATCATAGTCAACTCCGGGAGTTTGAGTAAAGCCCTTCGCAACCAATCGTGCCTTATATGTGTGTACGTTTACATCTACATCGGTCTTCTTCTTGAAGATCCATTTGCACCCAACGGTCTTACGTCCGGGCACATTATCAACCAAATTCCAAACTTGGTTATCATGCATGGATTGGATCTCGCTGTCCATTGCCTCTTTCCATTTGGCAGACTCCGGGCCTGCCATAGCTTCCTTATAGCTATTAGGTTCATCTAGATTTATTAGTGTACCATCACTAATATACGTGTCCCCTTCGGTAGTAATATGAAAACCATAAAACTGGGGTTGAACTATAACTCTTTCGGGACGTCTAGGAGGTAATGATTTGTCAATCGGTTCAACCGGAGTTTCCTCCTCGGGTTGAGCGCCAGCGGTAGAGGTTCCTTCATCAATCGACTCTTGAATCTCTTCAAGCTCGATTTGCCTCCCACTGTCTCCTTGGCTTATGAGTTCTCGCTCTCGGAAAACTCCTCTCCTTGCAACGAAGACAACATTGTCCTTCGGTCTATAGAAGAGATATCCAAAGGATTTCTACGGGTAGCCGATGAAAATACATCGCTCACTACGAGGTTCGAGCTTGTCGTGAGTATCTCGTCTTACGAAAGCCTCACAACCACAAACCTTGATATGTGCTAACGAGGGAGCTTTCCCTGTCCACATCTCGTGAGATGTTTTGGCAACCTTCTTAGTAGGGACTCGGTTAAGGATATGGGCGGCAGTCTCTAAGGCATAGCCCCCAGAACGAGATAGGTAGTGAAGCACGACTTATCATAGAGCATACCATGTCTAACAAGGTTTGATTATGCCTTTCTGCCACACCATTCAACTGTGGTGTCCTAGGTGGCGTCGATTGTGAAACTATTCCACACTCCTTGAGATAGTCGTGGAATTCAAGACTTAGGTACTCTCCTCCTCGATCGGATCGAAGAATCTTGATTTTCCTACCCAATTGATTCTCCACTTCATTCTTGAACTCTTTGAACTTTTCAAACGTTTCTGACTTTTTCTTGATTAAGTAGATATACCCATATCTACTATAGTCATCGGTAAAAGTCACATAGAAGCGGTTCCCATCCTTTGTGGTTGATCTAAACGGTCCACATACATCGGTATGTATGAGGTCCAATAGACCCTCACCCCTTTCATATGTGCTAGTGAAGGGTGACTTAGTCATCTTTCCAAGTAAACAAGACTCGTATGTGTCATCTTCCCTAAGGTCGAATGACTCCAACACTCCATCCTTTTGGAGTTGGCTATGCGCTTCTTGTTGACATGTCCAAGGCGACAATGCCACAAGGATGCTCTATCCATAGTATTGGAAGAATCCATGCATAAAACATCATTTCCTAGGTTATCTACAATCATAACAGTTTCATATATTCCATTACATGGTATTGCTTCAAAATATAAGACACCATTTAGATAAGCATAAATAGAACCATTCTCATTATTAAAAGAAAATCTAAATCCTTGTCTAAACAAACCATGAAATGAAATGATGTTTCTTGCCATTTCTGGAGAATAGCAACAATTATTCAAATCTAAACATAAACCATTCCTAAGATCTAGAGAATACACTCCAATCTTGGTCACAGGCGATGATCTTCTGTTCCCCATGATTAGATTTATTCTTCCATGCTCCACTTCCCTATTTCTTTTTAGTCCCTTCAATTCAGAACAATGTGGTAACCACACCCGGTATCTAGTACCCAAGAAATAGCATGAGATGAATCATTAGATTTAATTGTGTATATAACTGCGAAAGACGACTTGATCTTTCCCTCCCTGATTGCTTGCACGTAGTCTGGGCAGCTTCTCTTCCAATGCCCTATTTTGTGGCAATGGTGGCACTCTGCCTCCTTTGGGTTAGGGTTAGGCTTAGCAGGATCAACTTTGGTCCCACTAGAAGAGGAACCATCTTGGGACTTTCCCTTGCGGTAGCTCTTAGACAGAGCCTTCCTCTTCTTACCCCTACGTTGCCCAATTGCCAAAACAGGAGCAGTTGGTGGATTGGGAGTTGGTGCAACAGACTTATCCTTAAGGTTGCTCTCAGCAACCCTAAGGAGACCTTGGAGCTTACTTAGGGTGACCTCTTCTTTGTTCATGTGGTAGGTCATCCTAAATTGATTGTAACATGGAGGCAAGGAGTGAAGCACCATGTTGATAGCCAAGTCTTCCCCAAAGTCAACATTCAACTTGCGAATACAATCGACATACCTTTGCATCTTTTGCAGGTGCACGGTTAGAGATTCTCCATGACCCATTTTAGCGGAGATCATGTTAGTGAAGATCTCGCAACGTTCCTGCCTCGCGTTTTGATGGTATCTCTCCAACAAGTCATGGTGCATTTCGTACGGATACATGTCCTCATAGGACTTTTGGAATTCAGCGTTCATTGTGGCTATCATGATGCAATGAACCTTCATTGCATCACATTCATGAGTCTCAAAAGTAGTCATTTCAGCCGGAGTAGCGATTTTTGGGTTGATCTTCTCGAGTTTCTCATCGAGGACATACTCCTTGTCCTCGTAGCGAGCAATCGTGCGAATGTATCTTATCCATTCGCTAAAATTTGTCCCATCAAAAGTCACCTTTTGGCAAAGGCTCATCAATGTGAACGAGCTAGCAGCAGCGTTGTTCGCGTTCGACATCTACAAATAGAAAGGACAAAGATAGATTAGAATTTGAATCCCTAATTATCACCCAATAAGAAAATTTTGGGCTAGGATCCAACAACAATATTTACATATTAGAAAAGGGATGCTGTAATCTAACATGCAAACAATTTGAAGGTAAGTTAATGACGATTCACTAATTCTCGACCATGAAAACATAACTTTAAGATCTAAATGTATTGAGAATTCCTAGGTTTCGATGAGATTCATTGAACTTTTCAATGGCATGTTTAAATCTCGATATGCCCCTCTCGTTTGTGACTGGGATACCGAGGATCACAAAGTGGGTGTGAATTACCATGAAAATTCACACGGTGCCTTCATCGTAACAATCACCTATTCGATGTGCCGATAAACCACACACGCTCCATCGAACTATGATAAACAATGAATCACCCTTTGCAACCTATGCTTAGAACCAATTAGTGTGCCGGTAAACCACACATGCTCTACTAACTTCTTAGCAAGGGTGCAAAGTGTGATTTCATGGGATTGCATCAATTCACTTTTCCTAAAGTAACTAGGATTGGGAATTTTTTTAAAAACATGTAGTTACTTTGTATTTCATATTATACTTTTAATGAGGAGATGAGGTTGCCCTATCCTACCCGTTCGACTAATGACCCTCCACCGATCAAGCAAGCGGTGGGTGTGAGTGTACACCCATTAAGCGCCATTTTATAGGCCGCAACCTTATACCCACCTCATAGACCGACTTCGTGAATGAGGCCTACTAACGGTAAGACTAACATTTTAATTATACATACATATATATATATATATACATATATATATATATATATATATATATGTGTATATATATATATATATATATATTAGTATTGTAATATTATATTAGTATAGGGTTGAATTTTAAACTTGTAAAATTCTAGGTTTTGAAATTTAAATTGTCTAAATTAAACTTTTAATCACAAAACATAAACTTCAAAACTTGAGGGCAAGTTTTAAACTTTTCAAAACATGGGGAATCAAATAACAAATAATCCAAATTAACATTTAATCACATAATTATCCATATTTAATTTATTTAATTATTTCTTGCAAAACAATATACCAATTTAATTAAAATAATTAATTAATTATCACATAAGGAAATTAATATTCAATTAATTGATAAATATCTTCAATTAGGTCAAGAATATACTCAAATATATATTAAAATCAGATTTATATTGACCTATTAAGATTAAGGTAAGTTCCCAAAAGATAAACAGCAAGAAATCCCGAGATTAGCTCTTTCTGACGCTCGAACTCACCGAGTACCACAATGGACTCGCCGAGTGGAGGCCTACTCGCCGAGTCCACTATGGAACTTGCTGAGTTCATCAGGAAGAATGACAAAATTCGAATTTTGCAAGCAACAAACAAGCAACCAATGCATCAATTCAATAGAAACCAATCAAGGCTCTGATATCACTGATGGATTTTAGCCATATGAACATTCCTATGTGCACATAAAAATCCTAATGCTTGGATCTAGGGTTCTCTAATTGAACATGCATTAAATCCAAGATTTCTAATGGTAACTCTAGTATAATAACATAAGAAATCAGATTTAGATGATTACCTTGAATCACTTGTTTGAATCTTCTTGTCCTTGGAGCTTTAGAGTCACAAGTGTCACTCCTCTAATGGCTTACAAACACCAACTTAGCAAGAGGATGATTAGAGAGAGAGAGGGGAGGGAGCTATAAATCGGCCAGGGTTCTTCCAAAGGCAAGAGTGCTGATTTCATTGACCCCTTGGGTCTATTTATACTTGTAAGGCTCCTAGGTTTTCACCCTTAAAACCCTAATTGGATAACTTAGGACCCAAGCAATCCAATCCCTTTATGATAAGCCCTTGGACGAATTCTAGGCTCTTCTAAACCCTAAAATCGTCCACCCCTTATCCTTAAGAGATTATAGCCCAAAGTACAACTATCATACAATTAACAATTTATGCCCTTCTATTTAATTAATCTCTTTAAGTCACCAAATTAATTCCTAATTAATTTTTGACTTATATTAATCAAATAATAATATTATTATTCCTTATATAATTCTCATAATATATTAATAATATTTCTTCTCTCATTATAAATCATTCTGTCAAGTTGCAATGGTGAAGGCAACCCAAAAGGACCATGCACAATCGGGTCAAATACTTGCCTAATATAGTTGCTACCTTAGACACTATTCCAACAAGGACTTCATGTATAGCATCATAACAACAATTGCAATAGTGATTTAAGCAAACACAGCCAACATATATATAATTGAAAGGGTTACATCATTTTATGAATTACATGTTTCCAAATCAATTACAATATGTTGACAAAATGTGAAATGTTTGACGCCTTAACGTCCCATCCTCAAAAGCACTTGGTTACCTGTTTAGTGATTTCCTGATAATACAAGTTGTTTGAAAAAGTGTCAACACAAAGGTTGGTGAGTTCATAAGTTTTTGTATGCGATTATGAAATCCTTGTCTTTTAAAAGTAGTGTCCGTTCAAGAAAATCCAATATTTTCATTAATGTGTAAATGTAGTATTAAAACCCAAAGACCGGAATGTACAAATAATTTGTCATATTTATACTAAAACAATTCAAGTTTAAATTGACATAAACTCGTTTGATTTTGGTGAAATCCCCGTAAATTCTATGTTTGTTAATACTTAATGTGAGTTATTATAACCATGCTATGACCCAGGTGGCCTGAAACGACGTTCTTCAGGCGTCAGAAATGTTATTATATTTTTCACCTCATACCTGCCAGTCTAGCTGTAGCAAGCAACTCAAGTGTGGGTTTGTTAATCCCAATCATCACGCTCTCACTCCAGGAGACTCTGGTTATAATACAGGACTTATTGGAAAAGTGAAGTGAATGTCTCACAAAAGTCACTAACGAATTCATGTGTAATGTAATGAAAAATCCCTTTTTGTATAAATGTACCCTTTTTGTATAAGTGTGTTATGTGATGTATCGTAAACTATACCTATTATAGTTTATCAAAACAAGGGTAGTAGTGGTAATGTACGTAAACTATACTTAACATAGTTTATTCAAATATTTGTATGTAATGGATGTACTTTGATTATAACAAATTGTTATTTCTATGCTTTATCTAGAAAACTTCATTTGTTAACTGAGGTATGTCTATATACTAAGACCAAAATGTCATATATTGCAATAACATATAATCACACAAAGATATACACCTTGCTCAACATGTTAGAAGGTGAATTGAAATTGATAGCATTTTTCTGTTGATAACATTTTCTATCACTGTTCTTCGAAAATTTGTAGAAAAATCATTAAATGTCCAAATCAGAATCCGTAAATTCTGAGAGTTTGGAAAATGAGTCTACTTTCTCCACAAATTTGCTTAAGATTTTTAGTGCTCCCCAACATGAGTGAAAACGTCCATAATCACAGACTGGTCCGGATTGGTTCTTGAAATGATAAACAGTTTTGTAAAAATCACCATAAATCATAGAAAAATCATGTGCAGATGTGCAAGTAGTCATTTTAAAGCTAAGAGCTGGACTACTTGCACCTAAAATAGTTTTGTAAACTAAAATGTTTAAGTTGATCAAAATAGTCCGTGAATGGAGCCCAACTTTTCTGATGAAAGTTGTTAGAAGAACTTAGTGGTGTTATTGGTGTTTTGACTTATATTCTCCCCCTTTAAAACTTAAGAAAACATGAAAATATAGGGTTATGAACTCACCTTGAGTGGTTTCAGTAGATGAGTGTTGGAGGTGAGAAGTGTTCAACTCAAGAACACTTGAAGATGCCTAGTGATTTTCAGGAATCTAACACCAATTTGATGGAATTTGTATAAGCATTCTATGATATGAGTAAAGGGAAGTGTAATTAACACAAGGGGGATGAATTATACTTACCAAGAGTGTAAGAAAACTCTCAAATTTGAGGGAGAAAGTTTGAGAGAAAAGGTGTTTGTTCCTTGGGCGGATATGAGAGAAATAAGAGAAATGAAGAGTGAGAGGAGATTTTCCCAGA
Organism: Lactuca serriola; assembly: GCF_051521515.1. NCBI lineage: Eukaryota > Viridiplantae > Streptophyta > Magnoliopsida > Asterales > Asteraceae > Lactuca > Lactuca serriola. Next base: position 121,260,409 of record NC_136414.1, read on the forward strand.
TCTTTGGATATGGATTTGTTGGGGAAAAGAGTAGGAAAGTACCATGAGGTGACTAGGAGTGGTGGGGAGTACAATAGTTGGTCAAAGGAATGGGTATGGGGTGGTTGTTTGTGTCAAATATTATGGCAAGATTCACACTCCATCTCATGATCTCCCTTAATGGATTTTATTCATAAATAAATATTTCCAAAAAAATATGTTTATATTATGAATATTTAGGGTCTTATATGTTAAAATATGATATTTGGAGAAAATCCCGCATTAAAATGATGAAAACGGGCTTAAAACGGAGTCGTGGTCAAAAATCGGGTGGAAAGTGGCAAAATCCGAAGTCAGGAGGGTGACTCGGGCCTTAACAGCACTAGATCCAGAGTAGGGGTTAGGCTGCTGAAGTGGATCTGAAGGGAAAAAGGGGTTGCGGTCCTAAGGGGGAGGTCCGATGCGGTCAGGAGGCGAGGCTCGCTGGCTGTTGTCGGCTTGCTGCGGCTCGCTGGCTGCGGTTAGCTTGCTGCGGCTACCCATTGCAGTCCGAAGACTGCGGCTGCTCAAGGGCCTCGGACTCTGTTCATGTGGCCTCGGATCCAAGAGGACTTGGCCCCTATAGAGAGGCTTCGGCCCTATGGGGCTATTTTCCAAAATATCTCCCCTCTTTGAGTGGTTTCTCATCAAACCAAGTACTGGGATGCCCCCAAATGATCAAAATAAATCGAAAGGGGTTTTGAGAGAGATTTTGGGAGAGATTTCACAATCTTGGAGCGATTTCACATATGGAGAGAGATTTGGGAGAGATTTCACAATCTTGGAGAGATTTCTCATATGGAGAGAGATTTGGGAGAGATTCCACAATCTTGGAGAAATTTCACAATCTTGGAGAGATTTCACATATGGAGAGAGATTTGGGAGACATTTCTCAATCTTGGATAGATTTGGGAGAGATTTCACAATCTTGGAGAGATTTCACAATGTTGGAGAGATTTCTCATATAGAGAGAGATTTGGGAGAGATTTCACATACTTAAAGAGATTTGGGAGAGGTTTCTTTTGTGACCTTTCTAAGCATTTGGCTTCACTATGCAAGGTCGTTAAGCCATGTTTTAGTGTCCTACACACTCTCGATGAGGATGCAATAGTGTTTTATCTCTTTGGTTCATTGTTTAGCACTATCAAGGTTAAGGAAAATTTAAACACACGAATTTTACAAATGATGTTTTCTTATTAAAATAGTGAGTTGAATAGTAATTCCACAATGTAAACCCTAATATACAAGGGTTAACTGAGTCGAACGGTTTGACTCTTTGACTTGACCCGAAATTGACGATTATCACATCATCCCCCCGTTAGAGGTAATTTCGCCCCGAAATTTATGTTTTGGATGGGGCTTCAAGAGTTTGGGAAGAGATGCGAATATTTTTGTTTCATTTGATCTTCGCGTTCCCAGGTGAACTCAGGTTCTCGTTTAGCGTTCCAACGGACCTTAACGATGGGGATACGACTTTGTTTCGTTCATTTGATCTCTCGATCCATGATTTCGACTGGTTCCTCCATCATGTAGAGGTTTTCGTTAACTTCGATTTCGTCAAGTGGTATTACGAGTGTCTCGTCAGACAGACATTTCTTTAAGTTCGATACATGAAATGTGGGATGTACTTTGTCAAGTTCTTGAGGTAGTCAAAGTTTGTACGCCACGGGACCAATCCTGGCAAGGATTTCAAACGGTCCGACGTACCTCGGGTTTAGTTTCCATGATTACCGAAACGTATCATTCCTTTCGAAGGGGAAACTTTCAATAGTACCCAATCTCCGACCTGGAATTCCAAGGGTTTGCGTCGCTTGTCAGCGTAACTCTTTTGTCGATCACGAGACACCTTCAGCCTTTCTCGTATTTGGAATATCTTTTCTGTGGTTTGCCTTATGAATTCGGGACTTGTGAGGGTGCTATTAGGGACTTGCCCCCTAGCTAGCTGTGTATCCCCCACTTCAGCCCAACACGGGGGGGGGGGGGATCTCCACTTGCGACCATAGAGAGATTCGAATGGAGCGACTTTAATGCTACTGTGATAGCTGTTATTATAGGAGAATTCGATAAGCGGTAAATGGGTATCCCATACCTTACCAAAGTGTATCACACAAGCTCTCAACATGTCTTCTAATGTTTGTATGGTTCGCTCACTCTGCCCGTCAGTTTGTGGATGGTAGGCCGTACTCATATCAAGCCTAGTTCCCAGAGATTTCTTTAGGGACTGCCAAAATCGCGAGGTGAATCTACTATCTCGGTCGGAGATAACGGATATTGGTACACCATGCAGTCGCACAATCTCCTTGATGTACGTCATGGTTAACTTCTCCATCTTGTCGGTTTCCTTTATCGGCAGGAAGTGCACAGACTTGGTCAATCTGTCTACGATTACCCATATGGTATCAAGCCCGTCTGACGTCTTAGGCAGTTTGGTTATGAAGTCCATGGTTATCCGTTCCCACTTACACTCAGGTATATCAGGCTGTTGTAATAGTCCTGAGGGCTTCTGGTATTCCACCTTGACCTTGGCACAAGTCAGACACTTGCCCACATAAGTAGCAATCTCGGCTTTCATGTTCGGCCACCAGTATGACTTCTTGAGGTCTAGATACATCTTATCCAAACCTGGATGGATGGAATATCGAGACTTGTGTGCATCATTCATGACAAAATCTCGGAACCCATCAAACTTCGGTGTCCAGATCTGATTCATAAGATAATGTGCTCCATCATCCTTGACTCCTAAGTTTTTATCCATCCCTCTTAATGCCTCACCTATCACATTTTCTGGTTTCAAGGCTTCTAGTTGAGCTTCCTTGATTTATGTGGCCAGATGGGAATGGACTGTCATGGTTAAGGCTTTTACTCGGCGGCTCAAATATTCCTTCCTGCTTAGGGCATCGACCACTACATTGGCCTTGCCCGGGTGGTAGCGAATTTAACACTCGTAGTCGTTCAACAACTCTACCCATCTTCTTTGCCGCATGTTGAGCTCTTTTTGATTAAGGATATGCTGAAGACTTTTGTAATCGGTGAAGATAGTGCACTTTGTGCCGTAGAGGTAGTGTCTCCAAATCTTTAAAGCGAACACAACCGCTCCCAGTTCAAGGTCGTGGGTAGTATAATTAACTTTGTGTGTCTTAAGTTGCCTTGACGCGTAAGCGATGACCTTCCCCCTCTGCATGAGCACGCATCCGAGGCCTTGATTTGAAGCACCGCAATATACCACGAAGTCATCAGTTCCTTCTAGAAGAGACAAGACCGGTGCGTTGCACATGGCTTGTTTTAACGTTTGGAAGGCGGTTTCTTATTTATCTCCCCACTTAAACATCACACCTTTTTGAGTCAAGGTGGTGAGTGGTTTAGCGATCTTGGAGAAGTTTTGTATGAATCTTCGCTAGTAGTCGGTCAGTCCTAAAAATTGTCGAATTTCTGTCGGCGTTGAAGGTGCTGACCAGTTTTCGATTGCTTTGAATTTTTTAGGGATCCACATGTATCCCTTTCTTGTTGTCACACCCCAAAACCGAGAATGGAGGAATACGTTCTAGGGTGGAGGACGTCATGTAGAGTATCATAACAATGCATAATAGTAAAAACAAGCAAACACATCCATTGCATTAATATAGAAATTTTACTACAAGCGTGTTCTGTACAGTTTTTTAGACACCAAAAAGTAAAATCAAAGTAAAGAGGAGTCTTGTATGTGCTCCATCTTCTCAAAAGCTGCATCTGTACCTGTCTACTGAAGACCCGAGAATACAAGTTATTTTGAAAACGAGTATCAACATAAAACTGGTGAGTTCATAACAATTTTAGTGTCATTTCTTGTATAAAAGTGTTTACAATTTTGTAACATGAAAGTTGTTATCAAGTTTGAAAATAGTGTGAATCTCTAGAAAATCATATATTTTCCAATAAATGTAGTCTTCTGCCAAGACTTGGTTACTTGTAGGTTTGATCCTTTGATTGTGTTAAAGTTTTTCCCAATTAGACTTTTAATTATAAAAATATAGTTTGGACTTCATTTCAACCAAGTAAATGGGAAAATAATGTATTATTCTAGCAGTGTTACTGCCGACTGAATGGTAAATAAAACGCAGACTATAGGTAGTGATAAGTATATAATACACCTCGGGAAGTCTACTTTACCTTTAATTCTTAATTTGTTAATTTAGGGATCCGAATGTGAATCTTTATGTAACCATGCGGATAGGCGATCGAATGTATAATGACCGTCCAGGTCACACGTAGTGTGGTAACATGTTATCATCCCTGGGCCTAGACGGCTCGGACTGTAGCTAGTAGTCGGGATGTGAGAGTGCCCGCCCTGTATAGATCTATACATGTAAAGCCCGCTCTCACCCTAGGAGACTATGGTTACACAGCGAAGGCGCAACAAAGTGCCATATAGAGAAATAGTGTATCCCATTCTGTTTTAGTATGTTCTTTTGTATTAGTGTATAGTGTGTTTCTCGGTATTATGTATTTAGTGTTCTTTTGTATACTACACAGTATTCTCCTAGTATAGTACTTAACATGTAGAGACTCATAATAGTGCTAACTATGGTAAGTATCATAGTAATGGTAGTAAAGAGAGAAAACTTAACTATACCTATTATAGCTAAATAGCACGTTGTAGTCTATCTTGGATACGCCAAAGTATTGAACGGAGTGAAAACATTCATATCCAACACAAATACATACAATATATAACTAAGAATTCAACGACAGTCGGACAGATAACAATATACCTTAAGACCCCAATCAGAAGAAATAAGGCGATCTATCAGTCCTAAGTACTTCAAGTCTTAGTTATATAGATATATTGGTGTAGATATATTTTAGGAACATAAGAAGTTTAAAAGAGTTTGGAAATAGTTTTTATAACGATTTAACATGAAAATGAGTTTGATAAGCACTGAAAGCAGTTTTGATGGCAAACGGTTAAAAGTAAAGAAATCCTTTTTGATTGTAAGTTACAAATCACATGTGATTGATACAATAAATTGTTGGATTCAACTTGTATTCCCCCTCATAAAAGCATTTAAAAACATTTGAAAGGTTAATTAAGGGGTATGAACTCACCTGCAGCGAGTGGATCGGATGGAAGTGTTGGTTGAGTGCTTGGTGTCAAGTGAAGACTTGAACACACTTAATGACCCTAGTAACATATTAAGAGATATGTTTACATATAATTAGTGATTAAAAAACTAATTAAACACGTATAAATATCCTAATGCGAGGAAAAACACTTTGGTCAAGTGCTAGGAGGCTATTGGGTTGCAATAAAGGAGTGTATGGCTTTATACGGAAATGTATCGTCAAATGACGATGTTTGTTGGAGTTTACGGCCCATGGGAGTTTACTCCTGGACGTAAACTCTCAATTGGGTCTCCAAAGAAGTATTAAAACTACTATAACTTAAGTGGTTAAGTGCTCCAAGGCCTAAACAAGAGATTGGGTGAGTTTAAGGTCCAAAAATGGTCTTGTGTGGAGTTTACGGCCTGGGGACCACCTCCCCATGAGTTTACGGCCGTAAACTCATGGCATGAAGTGCCAAATCGTTGATTCAAGTCCCTAACTCATTGAGGTATAATTCTAGTTTAATGTCCAAGGTTAGGTGAGGTGATTAGGGCACATTTTGCACGATTTTAGGGAGTTTACAACCTAAGAAGATCCTGGGCCGTAAACTCTCATTCAACCCTCCAAAAACTAATGTTTAAGGTGCATAACACTTCAAGGGTATGATCTAAGCTACTCTCTAAGCACAAGGAAGGAGTTAGGGGCATTTTGGCACCCTTTTTAAGGGTTTACGGCCTAAGAAGTTCTTGGGCCGTAAACACCTTGTTCATGCTATTTTTGGGTGATTTTAATGCTATATGGACATGAAATAAGGTTTAACACAATCTAGGGTAAGAGAACTTACAGTTTGGGGACAAAACCTTGAAGATTCTTGGAAGAAATCGGGTCTTGAAAAGAGAGAGATGGTAGAGAGAGAGTATGTCTAGACTGTGGAAAGAGTGTAAATGAGGTTCACTCAACCCTTATATAGGGTGAGTTTACTACCTCGAAGTTTACCGCTCGAAGTTTACCGCCGTAAACTCCATGTTTACGGCCGTAAACTACATCTGATGGAGTTTATGGCGTGATTTTTGGTGTTAGGGCTTTATTGATTACTTTCTAAGACTTAATCCTTAAGTGTGAAAGGCTCGGTACTAAAACAGACTTTAAATTGTGATAAAAGATGGCGAAAATGAAATTGACTTCCGAATGAAGTGATTAATTGTTGAAATTATATATATGAAATATTCGGGTTGTCACACTCGCTAACCACGTGGCCTAGGAATCCCACTTCTCGAAGCCAAAATTCGCACTTTGAAAACTTAGCGTAAAGCTTCTCGGCTCTTAGGGTCTCCAATACTAGTCGCAGATGTTGGCTGTGCTCTTCATTTCTTCGTGAATAGACCAGGATATCGTCGATGAATACGATCACGAATTTTTCTAAGAAAGGTCGACACACTCGGTTCATCAGGTCCATGAATACCGCGGGTGCGTTGGTTAGACCAAAGGGCATCACTACAAATTCATAATGACCGTGGCGCGTTCTGAAGGCCGTCTTGGGGATATCTTCTTTTTGAACTCGTAGTTGATGGTAACCCGACCTCAAGTCGATTTTTGAAAAGTAGCTTGCTCCCTGAAGTTGGTCGAAGAGGTCGTCGATTCGGGGTAGGGGATATCGATTCTTGATGGTAAGTTCGTTTAACTCTCGATAGTCGATGCACATGCGAAAGGATCCATCCTTCTTTTTCACAAATAGGATTGGTGCTCCCCAGGGCGAAAAGCTTGGTCTGATGAATCCCTTGCTTAATAGTTCGTTGAATTGACTAGACAGTTCTTGCATTTCTGCCGGTGCGAGGCGATATAGCGCTTTGGCTACGGGGGTAGCACTGGGAACCAAGTCGATTCGGAATTCGACTTATCGTGCGAGTGGTATACCTGGCAAATCTTCTGGGAATACGTCAGGGAAGTTGCACACTTCGGGAATGTCTTTGATATCCATCACCTCTTGTTTCTTATCTACGACGTGGGCTAAGAAGGCATGGTATTCCTTTCGGAGGTACTTTTGAGCCTTGACACAAGAAATGATTTGTAGTTTTGTAATGGCTTTATTACCATAGACGAGAAGGGTTTCACTATTTGGCAGATTAAGGTGGATGACCCTTTCGTAACATAAATGTCGGAACGATTTGGACTTAACCAATCCATGCTAATGATGATGTCAAAACTTTTTATTGTGACTGGCATTAGATCGATTTTGAACGAATGGTTATTTAGAGTGAGGGTACACCCTATGTAAATATCATTAGTGTGCTCAACCATTCCGTTTGCCATTTCTATGACATATGAATCTTTTAATGAATGGGGATTTTGTTTAAGTAAATGTTTGAATTGGTGGCTCACGAAAGTCCTTTCTGCCCTACAATCGAAAAGTACGCATGCATAAGAGTTATTGAGGAGGAACGTACCAGTAACCACTGTAGGATCCTTGATTTCTTCCCCGTTTCCTATTGCCAGGACTCTCCCTACACCACCAGCAGTAGGAGCTTGTGCTTTGGGGCAGCTTCTCCTGAAGTGTCCTGCTTCACCACATCCATAGCAGGTTTGGCTTGCCCCTGCATTGGCAACTTAGTTGTTTGTTCGTCCTAGTGCTTTATAGAAACAAGCGGTATGCCCTTTCTTGTCACGGTTTTTGCAGTGCATTTCCCGACAAGCACCCTTGTGGTGATAGTTGCACTTGTTGCACTTAGGGAGATTTCGAGCATATTGCTTTGGTGGTGTTGGAGTGGTAGCAGTAGTGGCAGCATGGACAGCAACAGTCTGTTGCTTCCTGGCGGGGTCCTATGTCGGTTGCTTCTTTTTATTGTTCCAGAACTTCCACTTGTTGTTTCCTCCTTTTGCTTGGTCGGTGATGGCGATCACGGTACCACGGCTAGCCCGGTGATCGATAAGTTGTTGTACAATTCCTTGGCACTTTCAAAGGTAGCGGGTTTCGAGGACAGTACACTATCTTGAATCTGGGATTATAGTCCCCAGAGGTATCATTCCACCTTTTTCTCCTCTGGAGTGACCATTGTTGGACAGAGGAGCGTTAGGTCATTGAACCGGGCAGTGTAAGTTTCAAGATTTGTGCCCGACATTCTGAGGTTCTAGAGTTCTTCTTCGAGTTTTTGTATCTTGCCCCTCGGGTAATACTCCTTTAGCATCAATGCTTTCAAATCTTCCCAGCTTATGGAGTTAGCCACTGCGGGAGTAAGTGATTTAACTCGACCATTCCACCAAGTGAGAGCCCTACCGGTGAAAGTGAATGTCGCGAACTTGACCTTGCTCGCTTCGGGACAAGCACAAATTTCGAAGACTGCTTCGGTCCTTTCGAACCATTGCATCAGTGTGATGACGCCCACGCTCCCATTGAAGGTATAGGGTTTGCCATTTGTGAAGTCCTTGTAGGTGCATTCCTTTGTGTGCCCCGAACTGTCACCCTGGTTAGAGGGTGTAGCGCCAGATCCGGATCCACCATTGCCATTAGTGTTGATTTGCGACATAGCTGTCGCCACAGCTGCTGCTACTACAACCCGGAACATTTCCGGATCAAATTGTGGAGGCGGCGGCGGCGGAGGAGGTGGTGATGCTGCTGGAAGGTCTTGGTCTTTTCCTTGGCGGCATAGCTCTGTCATAAGTTTTTAAAATGACAAGTCGGTAAGACTTCAATAGTAATAATGAGTCGACTGTTACTTGTTTTATCTCATTTGTATTATACCCCGACATTATTGCATTAGCAAGTAATTCATAGAAAAATTTTACGCAATTAAACTTATGAATTAAATAGTGGTGACTCAAATGGAGCCATGTGTTCAGTTCCGAGTCTGACCCACTCCTAAGATTTGCTCGATGTGCCCAGTTATGTGTAATTAAAATTTTAATAAGATGTTGATACTAATGAGTCTGTCCTAAGTCCACAACCAAACAAGGAATCGGTCCTAAGGCGGACTCATCATTTCTAGGTCGATTACTTCTTTAATTACACATAACAACGAGGTACACTAAAAAGAATCTTAGAGTTATCAGTTGTAAATTTGTTTGTAATACTACATAGTAAAAACTCATGTCAACATCAAATGAAGTAAAATGCATGCCAAATTCATTGATAAACTTTTAGTACATATTGTTTTGAGGAAACTTAACCTCATAGGGGTCCACATTACATCAAAATAAAATATGATCTTTGGTAGCACAAAAGCCCTTTGACTAGTGTAGTCACCTAAGCGCGGTGTCAACCTATTCGTAAGAAAGAGTAGCACCAACGCATACTCGAAATCCTAGTTTTATAACAAAACATGAGTAGTGCGAACACTACTCGCGGCGGGTGGCATCTGGTCCCAGGTGGCCCTGAGATGAGGTCGAGGCTCCCTAAAGCTCCGCACTCTGGCGTTCGGCCACGATCACTCTCTCCTCAAGAGCTGCATGCCTCTCCTGGTACTCCCTTACCTCCGCTCGACCAGTGGTAAGGCCCTCGATAAGTTGGTCCACTAGATAGAAGTCCCTCTCCGAATCCCTGGTGCGTGCATCGGTGGCTGCCGTAACAGCGCTGAGATTTCGAACCTGATCTGTCATTTCCCTACTCTGGTTCCCCAAATTCATGATATGTTGGACCATGACGGGGAGGGCTCTGCCAGCCGGTCCCCCGTGGCTGAGGTCGTAGTAACCACGTTGGTCGCCATATGGTGACCGTTGGCGTTGTTGTCGGCTCCACCTCTCGATCGTTGTTGCCCAACGGGGCTCAGGCCCGTTGTAGCCAAAGCGGTTTGCAGGCACCCTGGCGATGTAAGGGAGGTTGAAGACTTCTGGTTCTTCTTCACTTTTGTCCTCATCCATGTCTACCTCGTCGTCTTCCTCTTCTTCTTCTTCTTCATCTACCTCCTCTTCTTCTTCTTCGGGTTCTTCTTCGGGATCCTTTTCAGGATCCTCTTCGGGGTCCTCTTCAATTGGTTCTTCGGGCTCTCCTTCAATCCAACAAGCATTTCCCTGATTGGGAAACTATCGGTCTCCTGGTAAGTGGAATCCTGCGATGTCGTCTGCGCGAGAATAAGGGTGTAAGAAGCAGGTAACGGTTAATAATAATAACATTGTGCTATAGCAACATACAAATACTCCTATAGTATTTTAAATGTTTAGATTTGGTTCTTAGAGCATTCTTTGTAGAGTGAAGTTAGGTTATTAGATTTGTTGCCCACTATGACTATCCCCCGGTATGCGTAAATCACTCCTCGGACAGATATAGTTGATCAGGCTATATCCCTCCCAGACTTGATTCACATATACCAAGGCATACTCATGGTGTACAACTCCTCTTCTTTTACTTTATGTTCTCCTAGTTATGACACTACGCGAGCATGCATGTATACTTTAAACAAGAAAACTACTTATTTTCTAAAAGTATATCCCATTAAAATGTTCTAAAATCAGAGACTTTTAGTCCCAAATGTGTTTATAGTTTGTATATATTATGTCGTTTGATATACTTAATTCACTATAAACCGTGCTCTGGTACCAATCTGTCACACCCCCAAACCAAGGATGGAGGAAACGTTCGGGGGTGGAGGACTTCGTGTATAGCATCATAACAACAATTGCAATAGTGATTTAAGCAAACACAACCAACATATATATATATATATATATATATATATATATATATATATATATATAATTGAAAGAGTTACATCATTTTATGAATTACATGTTTCCAAATCAATTACAATATGTTGACAAAATGTGAAATGTTTGACGCCTTAACGTCCCATCCTCAAAAGCACTTGGTTACTTGTTTAGTGATTTCCTAAGAATACAAGTTGTTTGAAAAAGTGTCAACACAAAGGTTGGTGAGTTCATAAGTTTTTGTATGCAATTATGAAATCCTTTTCTTTTAAAAGTAGTGTCCGTTCCAGAAAATTCAATATTTTCATTAATGTGTAAATGTAGTATTAAAACCCAAAGACCGGAATGTACAAATAATTTGTCATATTTATAGTTAAACAATGCAAGTTTAAATTGACATAAAATCGTTTGCTTTCGGTGAAATCCCCGTAAATTCTATGTTTGTTAATACTTAATGTGAGTTATTATAACCATGCTATGACCTAGGTGGCTTGAAACGACATTCTTCAGGCGTCGGAAATGTTATGACATTTTTCACCTCAGACCTGCCGGTCTAGCTGTTGCAAGCAGCTCAGGTGTGGGTTTGTCAATCCCAGTATAGATTTATGTACAACTATCATGCTCTCCCTCCAGGAGACTCTGGTTACAATACAGGACTTATTGGAAAAGTGAAGCGAATGTCTCACAAAAGTCACTAACGAATTCACGTGTAATGTAATGAAAAATCCCTTTTTGTATAAATATACCCTTTTTGTATGAGTGTGTTATGTGATGTATCATAAACTATACCTATTATAGTTTATCAAAACAAGGGTAGTAGTGGTAATGTACGTAAACTATACTTAACATAGTTTATTCAAATATTTGTATGTAATGGATGTACTTTGATTATAACAAATTGTTATTTCTATGCTTTATCTAGAAAACTTCATTTGTTAACTGATGTATGTCTATATACTAAGACCAAAATGTCATATATTGCAATAACATATAATCACACAAAGATATACACCTTGCTCAACATGTTACAAGGTGAATTGAAATTGATAGCATTTTTCAGTTGATAACATTTTCTATCACTGTTCTTGGAAAATTTGTAGAAAAATCATTAAAGGTCCAAATCCGAATCCGTAAATTCTGAGAGTTTGTAGAATGAGTCCTGTTTCTCCAAAAATTTTCTCATTATTTTTAGTGGTCCCCAACATGAGTGAAAACGTCCATAATCACAGACTGGTCCGGATTGGTCTTTGAAATGATAGGCAGTTTTGTAAAAATCACCATAAATCGTAGAAAAATAATGTGGAGATGTGCAAGTAGTCATTTTAAAGCTAAGAGCTGGAAATACTTGCACCTAAAACAGTTTTGAAAACTAAAATATTTAAGTTGATCAAAACAGTTCGTGAATGGAGCCCAACGTTTCTGATGAAAGCAGTTAGAAGAACTTATTGGTGTTATTGGTGTTTTGACTTGTATTCACCCCCTTTAAAACGTAATAAAATATGAAAATATAGGGGTATGAACTCACCTTGAGTGGTTTCAGTAGATGAGTGTTGGAGGTGAGAAGTGTTCAACTCAAGAACACTTGAAGATGCCTAGTGATTTTCGAGAATCTAACACCAATTTGATGGAATTTGTATAAGCACTCTATGATATGAGTAAAGGGAAGTGTAATTAACACAAGGGGGATGAATTATACTTACCAAGAGTGTAAGAAAACTTGATGATCAGCCTTGAATATCGGATTTGAGGGAGAAAGTTTGAGAGAAAAGGTGTTTGTTCCTTGGGCGGAAATGAAAGAAATGAGAGAAATGAAGAGTGAGAGGAGATTTTCTATAACATCCCGAGTTTAGGAGTGGAAGTTCAGGGTTCAAAGTGAAAATGAGAATGGTCAACTCGGCGAGTCTATGGGTAGACCCGGCGAGTAGGGTCGCGATTTTGGTCGCGTGTTAAGTGGCCAACTCGGCGAGTCGGTGGCTGGACTCGGCGAGTTGGTGCTGTGTGGAGAAAACTCTAATCCCGGGGTTGAGCCCTATATAATGAACATAACACCCTCTCCTCAGCCTCTTTACTCTCCCTTGAAGTCCAGAAACCCTAATATTCGTTTGTGAGAGAATTAGAGAGCATTTGGATCTTGAAGGAGTGTTTGTTGAAGAGATCTTTGAAGATTAAGAGGCTTTGAGCAAGGGGATTTACAAGGTTTTGGGCTTATTCTTCTGTTGGAGTCTTCTCTTGAGGTAATGATTCGTTGATTGAGCTGTTATCCATCTAGATCTATTATTTGTGGGATATTTAGGAGTATATCTAGTGCTATCTTGAGTTTAGAGGTTGGATCTGAGTTTGCTACCTCAGATCTAGAGTAGTGGTGATCCAAAAGAGCATAAATTTCGTGTTCAAGAGTTGTTGATGAAGCCTTTTAGTCCCAAACCCTAGCCCTAGAGTGTATTATGCTTAGATCTCCATGGATTCACGTAAAGTTTGCCACTTTACATGATGGATGGCTCGTATAAGAGTAGATCTATGGATTGGAGACCCTGCATGGCTTGGAAAGCCTCTGTATGGGTTAAGAGCTAGTGGTACTCGGCGAGTCACATGGGTGTACTCGGAGAGTTGCATGAAGATAAGCAGCAACTCGACGAGTTGGTTGAAGATAGCCTTGGACTCGGCGAGTTTGTTCTTGGACTCAGCGAGTCTGGGCGTGAGGTCCTAAGCTTTCCTGGTTAAGATGTGAATCGGTGAGTCAAGGGATGACTCAGTGAGTTGAGTGTGATTGGACTCAGAGTTGTGGGACTCGGCGAGTCTTGGGGTGACTCGGCGAGTTGAGTCATGTTATGGGAGTTTCAGAGCATAGGGACTCGACGAGTCAGCGGGGTGACTCGGCGAGTAGACATAGTCTTGAGTTGACCAGTTGTCTTCCAGGGGTATTTTGGTATTTATTGAGTTTAGTGTTTTGTTGATTGATCAGTGGTGAAGTTCGTGTCAAAGGTTGGAGCAGTGTGATCTTATCTCTTCAGTCGGCAGTTGCGAGGTGAGTTATCCTCACTATATCGACAAGGTCTACAACACCAAGGCCAACCCTTTATCAGATTGTAATCCGGGTATCGTTGTTATGTTATTGCTTGCTATGTTTGCATCCTAGTAGTTATGATGGTATATGTTAGTGACCAGTTAGGTCGGTATCCTGGTTAGGATGATGTTATGTTATGTGATCTGCTAGATCGGTTTGATTGGATGTGAATTCTTATATGATTGAATGTTTTTGTGCACATGGTTGTTGGACTGGGGTTGGGTTGAGGCGGGTCCTGCTTTGTGTTGTAGGCTAACATACCCAAGGCAGACCGGTTATCCCGAAGGCCCAGCGAGGGGTTTGGATAGGCTGTAGGCCCCAAGAGGGCGGACCAGACGTGCCGAGGCTCGGAGAGTGGACCAGGCCGACTAAAGGCCCGGTGCGGGCGGACCAGTCATACTGTAGACTCAGAGAGTGGACCAAAGGGATTGAAGGCCCGGTGCGGGCGGACCAATCACACTGTAGACTCAATGTATATGGCTAAACTCGGAGGGTGAACTGAAGGCCCGGTACGATGGACCAGTCATACAGTAGACCCGAATGCATGGTTGTTCTGTGTTCTGTTATGATATGGCATGTTATGTGTATGGTATATGTGGTTGGTATTTTGGGGGTATCTCACTAAGCTTTCGGGCTTACATTTGTGGTTTAAATGTTTTAGGTACTTCAGGAGACCGTGGCAAGGCAAAGTCGTGATCGTACCGCTCCTCATGATTTTATTTTATGATATAGTTCTGGGAAGACTCTGATAAATAATTGTATTGAAAACCTTTTTGTAATAACTTAATGAAACTGGGTTGTTTTGAAAAGTTTGAATTGGTTGAAATTTTTAGAGTGTTACAAGTTGGTATCAGAGCCTTGGTTTGAGTGAATTGGAGGAGCATTCGTGTGAATCCAGTCTCAAATCAAGGAGACTTTTCAAAAGAGAATTTAAAATGGTTTTCAAAATGAGTAAAAGAGGACGCGGAGGTACGATCAGCCGGAGCCAGTAAGTAACCCCAAAATACCATACAAGATAATTGTTTTTGAGATATGATTGAACAACATGCTAGTACTAGGCTAGGGATTTTCAGGAATTTCGTGATAGAGTTGCCTGATTTATGATGCTTGCTAGCCTAGGGTTTCTTTTTGTATGAGATTTCCAGTGTTCCTCTAGGAGTGAGGGTTGAGTACTTGTTATGTATGATCATCACTAGGGTGTTGTGGTGATACTTGATTTAAATATGGGTAGGTGTGGAAGGTAGTATGGGCCCGTACTACTGAAAGCACAGGACCCATACGCGTATAAAGGAAGCGACAACCTCTAGGTTGGGGTTGGGAGTTGGTCCCGGGGTTCTGGGAGAGCGTCTGATATTTTGCGGTATTTTCAGTATGGTGGTGACGAGGCATGCTGGGAGCGGATCCTGATCAGGATCGGGAGTAGGAGAGGGCGGTCATGGTGGGTCAGTACCTCCCGAGGTTATTGTTCAGATGAGCACAGACGAGTTGGATGCTAGGATTCGTGAGATCCTACATGATGAGGTTCCAGCGATGTTCCGGGCTGAGTTGCTGGAACTGTTTGGGTCGATCAAGACCGATATGGTTGAGTATTTTGATGAGCGTTATGCAGCTCTTGCAGAGACAGCGGCCGCGGCAGCCACAACGGTTGTGGCAACGGCAGGGGGAGGAGCCGGTCGAGGCTTTCAGTATCGGGACTTCGATAATACGAAGCCCCCTACTTTTGATGGATTTCAAGATCCGATAGTGGCTATGAGATGGTTGTCAGATGTGGAGGGTTGTTTCTTCACATGTTCGTGTCCTGCGGATCAGAGAGTGAGGTGCGCTCTGAAGCTGTTAAGGCTCGGGGCGAAGGATTGGTGGAGATTGACCACGGGGTCATTTTCAGATGCGCAGAGGGCTGCGGTTTCATGGGATCAGTTCCAGGATATGTTTAGCACTCATTATGTTCCACGCATTGAGAGAGAGAGTGAGAGAGAGAGAGAGAGAGAGAGAGAGCTTGGCTCAGGAGTTCCTGGAGCTGAAGCAAGATTCAGAGTCGGTGACGGAGATCACCAGGATGTTCACTAAGAGGGAAATTTTTTGCCCTGAGTTTGCTTCGGAGCAGGCTCAGATGTCATGATATTTGAGTATGCTCAATAGGGATATCAGGAAGTTTGTGTCTACGCAGAGGTGCGAGACCTTGTTAGAGTTGCAGGAGGCCGCCAGGTGGCATGAGTTGGAGATTGAGTTGCAGTTGCAAGAGCAGAGGCAGGCTCCGGTCCTGTCGCAGCCAGCGCCGAAACGGTCCAAGACCGTTGATTCTAGATTGGGAGATCAGAGCAGCCGCACTTGTGGGAAGTGTGGGAAGGGTCACACCGGAGTTTGTAGGTCCGGTGGTGCATGTCGCAAGTGCGGAAAGGAGGGGCATTATGTGAGGGATTGTCGGCAGACAACCTCGGTTTAGGATTTGAGGATTTGTTATCACTGCCATCAGGTTGGACACTTGAGGGTCAACTGTCCACAGCTTGCTGCAGGACTGGTGCAGGCTCCAGCACCGGCCACTTTGAGGATTACGGGTGGAGGTCAGGGTGGAGCGGAGCCCCCAAGGGCTCAAGGTCGTGCTTTTCAGCTTACAACAGAGGAGGTTAGGGCAGTGTCGGATGCAGCTGCAGGTATGTTTCCTTCTTGATATTTTGCTATCTTGTGATTATTATGGAGTATTGTATATCTGCTATTCTCGTTGTGTAATTTTTTTGGTATTGTATTCGTTTGTTCCTTGAGGGTTATGGTATGGTTAAGGGTTTTGGTATTGGGAGTTTCGTTGGTTATCATCCATGGGGATTATTAGTGGGAAATCAGGCTTTTAGTCTGAATGTTGGGTAGCATCTGCGGTCTGAGGAGTGGTTAGCTGAAGGTCGGGCTTCTTTCGAGTCTGAGGTGATCAGTGTTGATATGTGATTTTGTGAAGGTTGCTCGTTCTAGTGGGAATCAGTTCGTGAGTAAGGGAATGTGTTGCGTAGGGTTGTTAAGGGAGGTCGGTTATGGCGACCGGTGGTTGATAGTCAGTGCTCTAAGTGGGGAGAATTGGAAAATTCTCCGGAAGATCGACAAGCATGAGAGGTTGATTAGCTGTCTAGGATTTAGCAGAGTTTCTGTCAGCCAAGAGCGTAGGCTGGTATGAGTAAGTGACAGGCAAACGAGGCGGGATACAGACCAAGGGTTTCGAAAAAAGGGCGATTGATTGTGGAAGGCCTAGGATCAGGCCGGGAATGAGTATGTAGGATGGAGTTAGAGTTCGGAGCCCCTAGAGGGCTAGAACAGTATGCATGGGACACTTTCCAGGAGGGATAATTCGGGATGATGAATGCTAGTTGAGCGATCCGGATGGACTGAAGGCCGGTGGGCGTACCAGTCAGGCCAAAGGCTCGGAAGACGGTCCAGACAGGCTGAAGGCCCTAGAGGGCGGTCCAGACATGTTGAAGGTTTTGAGAGTGGTCCAGATTGATTGAAGGCCTGGTAAGGCGGTCCAGTCATGCTGAAGACTCTGCATGTGTTGATAGATCTGGATGAGGAGAGGGAATGAGTATGTTGCGATGTGATAGCATCAGAAGGTCTGGCCCCGGGTATTAATCATGGTTACTGGAAGGTAGTGCATGGAATCGAGAGTCCTTGCAAGCAGATGCAGAGCATGTGTGGTGCATGGGATAGCGATTATGCTATAAGGGAATGGTGTAGTGTTGGGTGAGCACCGTGGCACTTTTTGTAGTGACAAGGCGGCCAAGTAGATTTCCTTGGATAAGGAAAGGGAAAGGTATGTAGCTCTGAGAGGGAGTGTAAGTTCACGGAAGTGAAAGCAGTAGAGCGGAGGTATGATTGAGGTGTTCAAATTATGGTTATTGAGCAGTGTGTTTCCACCGGTGGTATGGAAACACATCCGGGTTGGATGTCTGTTGAGGCCACGGAAGGAATTCCGAGGTTGTAGAGCCAAAGAGGCTCGGAAGGGATCCAAGGATGGAGCCTTGGATTCCCAGTTTGGTGTGAACAAGAAATTATGTATGTTGTGGTAATTCATCCTGGGAGATGTTTGGAGGTGTCGTTAGTGTGTCGGGTTTTCCCAACCCGAGGATGCTAGAGCCAGTTCAGCATGTGTATGTGATTACGGAGGACAACTCATGGGAGTTGCTCTGAAGCTGAAGGATGTGTCATCCTGTCAGCATGGAAGGGATAGATTTGGACTCAGAAAGGGAGCAGGTTAAGTCTCAGCAGTGAATTCGGTGAAAGATATGGCTGGCGAGGAAAATGATAGCAGTGTGGTATCGGGTCGGGATCCCGGTGGTTCAGGGTTATATCTAGCTCGTAAGAGTCAAGTGATTGTTGTGATCTGGAATGAGTGAAGTATGATGGAGTGGTACTCGGTTGATAAGTGTGGTTATTAGAGGATGAGGCCGGTGGCCGGCTTGAGGCGGTGGTCAGGACACCGCAGGGGAAGATTTGGACTTTGGGTTTCGGTGGTAGTGTTTTGAGGCACCTGGTTTGGTTAATGCCAGGTGGTGCATTACGAGAGTAGTTTCTGGAGTTGTGTTGCCGCAGGCTTCGAGGACGAAGCCTAATTTAAGTGGGGGAGAATTGTAACATCCCAATTTTAGGAGTGCAAGTTCAGGGTTCAAAGGGAAAACATGAATGGTCAACTCGGCGAGTCCATGGGTAGACTTGGCGAGTAGGGTCGCGATTCTGGTCGCGTGTTAAGTGGCCAACTCGGCGAGTCGGTGGTTGGACTCGGCGAGTTGGTGGTGTGTGGAGAAAACCCTAATCTCGGGGTTAAGCCCTATATAAAGAACATAATACCCTCTCCCCAGCCTCTTTACTCTCCCTTGAAGTCCAAAACCCTAATATTCATTTGTGAGAGAATTAGAGAGCATTTGGATCTTGAAGGAGTGTTTGTTGAAGAGATCTTTGAAGATTAAGAGGCTTGGAGCAAGGGGCTTTACAAGGTTTTGGGCTTATTCTTCTGTTGGAGTCTTCTCTTGAGGTAATGATTCGTTGCTTGAGCTGTTATCCATCTAGATCTACCATTTGTGTGATTTTTGGGAGTATATCTAGTGCTATCTTGAGTTTGGAGGTTGGATCTGAGGTTGCTACCTCAGATCTAGAGTAGTGATGATCCAAAAGAGCATAAATTCCGTGTTCAAGAGTTGTTGATGAAGCCTTTTAGTCCCAAACCCTAGCCCTAGAGTGTATTATGCTTAGATCTCCATGGATTCACGTAAAGTTTGCCACTTTACATGATGGATGGCTCGTATAAGAGTAGATCTATGGATTGGAGACCCTGCATGGATTGGAAAGCCTTTGTATGGGTTAAGAGCTAGTGGTACTCGGCGAGTCGCATGGGTGTACTCGGTGAGTTGCATGAAGATAGGCAGCAACTCGACGAGTTGGAAGAACAACTCGGCGAGTTGGTTGAAGATAGCCTGGGACTCGGCGAGTCTGTTCTAGGACTCGGCGAGTCTGGTCGTGAGGTCCTAACCTTTCCTGGTTGAGCTGTGAATCGGTGAGTCAAGGGATGACTCAGTGAGTTGAGTGCGATTAGACTTAGTGTTGTGGGACTCGGCGAGTCTTGGGGCGACTCAGCAAGTTGATTCGTGTTATGGGAGTTTCAGAGCATAGGGACTTGACGAGTCAGCGGGGTGACTCGGCGAGTAGAGATAATCTTGAGTTGACCAGTTGTTTTCCTGGGGTATTTTGGTATTTGTTGAGTTCGGTGTTTTGGTAATTGATCAGTGGTGAAGTTTGTTTCAAAGGTTGGAGTAGCGTGATCTTATCTCTTCAGTCGGTAGTTGCGAGGTGAGTTATCCTCACTATATCGACAAGGTCTATGACACCAAGGCCGACCCTTTATCGGATTGTAATCTGGGTATCGTTGTTATGTTATTGCTTGCTATGTTTGCATCCTAGTAGTTATGACGGTATATGTTAGTGACCGGTTAGGTCAGTATCCTGGTTAGGATGATGTTATGTTATGTGATCTGCTAGATCAGTTTGAATGGATGTGAATTCTTATATGATTGCATGTTTATGTGCATATGGTTGTTGGACTGGGGTTGGGTTGAGGCGGGTCGTGCTTTGTGTTGTAGGCCAATATACCCAGGGCGAACTGGTTATCCCGAAGGCCCATCAAGCGGTCCGGATAGGCTGTAGGCCCCAAGAGGGCGGACCAGACGTGCCGAGGCTCGGAGAGTGGACCAGGCCGACTAAAGGCCCGGTGTGGGCAGACCAGTCATACTGTAGACTCAGAGAGTGGACCAGGTGGATTGAAGGCCCGGTGCGGGCGGACCAATCACACTGTAGACTCGATGTATATGGCTAGACTCGGAGGGTGGACCAGGTGTACTGAAGGCCCGGTATCGTGGACCAGTCACACAATAGACCCGAAGTGCATGGCTGTTCTGTGTTCTGTTATGATATGGCATGTTATGTGTATGGTATATGTGGTTGGTATTTTGGGGGTATCTCACTAAGCTTTCGGGCTTACAGTTGTGGTTTAAATGTTTCAGGTACTTCAGGAGACCGTGGCAAGGCAAAGGCGTGATCGTACCGCTCCTCATGATTATGTTTTATGATATGGCTCTGGGAAGACTCTGATAAATAATTGTATTGAAAACCTTTTTGTAATAACTTAATTAAACTGGGTTGTTTTGAAAAGTTTAAATTGGTTGAAATTTTTAGAGTGTTACATTTTCCCAGCTCTTTGGATATGGATTTGTTGGGGAAATGAGTAGGAAAGTACCATGAGGTGACTATGAGTGGTGGGGAGTACAATAGTTGGTCAAAGGAATAGGTATGGGGTGGTTGTTTGTGTCAAATATTATGGCAAGATTCACACTCCATCTCATGATCTCCCTTAAAGGATTTTATTCTTAAATAAAGATTTCCATAAAAATATGTTTATATTATGAATATTTAGAGTCTTATATGTTAAAATATGATTTTTGGAGAAAATCCCGCGTTAAAATGATGAAAAACGGGCTTAAAACGGAGTCGTGGTAAAAAAACCGGGTGGAAAGTGGCAAAATCCGAAGTCAGGAGGGTGACTCCGACCTTAACAGCACTAGATCTGGAGTAGGGGTTAGGCTGCTGAAGTGGATCCGAAGGGAAAAAGGGGCTGCGGTCCGAAGGGGGAGGTCCGATCCGGTCAGGAGGCGAGGCTCGCTGGTTGCGGTCGGCTTGCTGCGGCTCGCTGGCTATGGTCGGCTTGCTGCGGCTCGCTGGCTGCGGTCAGCTTGCTGCGGCTACCCATTGCAGTCCGAAGCCTGCGGCTGCTCAAGGGCCTCAGACTCAGTTCATGTGGCCTCGGATCTAAGAGGACTTGGCCCCTACAGAGAGGCTTCGGCCCTATGGGGCTATTTTCAAAAATATCTCCCCTCTTTGAGTGGTTTCTCATCAAACCAAGTACCGGGATGCCCCCAAATGATCAAAATAAATCGAAAGGGGTTTCGAGAGAGATTTTGGGAGGGATTTCACAATCTTGGTGAGATTTCACATATGGAGAGAGATTTGGGAGAGATTCCACAATCTTGGAGAGATTTGGGAGAGATTTCACAATCTTGGAGAGATGTCACATATGGAGAGAGATTTGGGAGAGATTTCATAATCTTGGAGGGATTTGGGAGAGATTTCACAATCTTGGAGAGATTTGGGAAATATTTCACAATCTTTGAGAGATTTCTCATATGGAGAGAGATTTGGGAGAGATTTCACATACTTAAAGAGATTTGGGAGAGGTTTCTTTTGTGACCTTCTTAGCGTTTGGCTTCGCCATGCAAGGTTCGTATGCCCTGTTAAGCCATGTTTTAGTGTCCTACACACTCCCGATGAGGGTGAAATAGTGTTTTTATCTCTTTGGTTCATTGTTTAGCATGTCCTGACTGTATTAGGCATAAATTTTTCCCGTGCCTCGGGTACTGGTTGTCTGAGTGTCGACTACATCCCTATGATGTAGTCCTAGTGTACAAGGTAGGAGTATGAGTATCGGAAAAGGCCATAAGATGCGAGTCGTTCCTACTACGTTACCTTTATAGTGGGAAGGTTTCACTCTCCGGCCTGGAAAGATTTGAGAACAGTTCGGAACGAAACCACGGAAATAGAGGCTCATGAAAGCTTATGGCTAAATACTCTCAATAGAGGTGCGGGGATCCGCTCTAATCGTGTGACTGGCAACGGGAAACGACGATTTACCTAACACATAGCGTGAGTAGTGTAATCACTAACTCACTAAATGGTATTATTTTAAGGGTGTATTAGCGTGACGAACACGAGGGTAAGACACTTCTTGGGTTCCATGTACTGGCTCCCTCTGTTTGCCTCGTATCTTTGATTGGAATCGGTGTTGGTTTCCTTCGGGTAGTTACCTAGGGTTCTTTTCTCATGAAGACACATTGAATTTCTGCTCCACCTTACTCCCAAATTCGAATCCGGGTGTCATCACTTCATGATGGATGACTGGAAATTTCGGAAGTTTAGGCGAATTTCTCACCGATGTCCCTAAAAAGATATAGGCACTTGGTGAATTCAATAGTCTCAACCCAGTTCATTTATTTCCGAACAGGAACTCTTCTCAATGAACCTCTTCTGGGTCTGCATCAACTCTTCTGTCAAACACTGAAGTGGTTAGGGTTTTCTACAGGGTTCGTGCGAGAATGGAAATGTCTAAAGAATCCTAAGAGATTATTAACATTTCACTGGATGATCCATATCGATGTCCTGCTACGATTACATAGGGTATACATATCATATATAGCTTAGATCCGATAGGCCTTCGAATATGTGATACTACTCAATATCCACATCCAAACAAGGAAAAGGAAGCAGAGCGAAACCACACAATCTTAGCCTATGGGATCCTTATTATATATAACATTGGGAGTATACCCTCTGTAGTTGTAGGTATATCAATATGGATATTTTTAGTTCTTCACACAAGGTTGTTTATGGATCCTAAAATACCCCTATGATATTTTAATTTCTTGTTTGTTTTCTTATCTTCTGAATATGATTCTGGGATTAGTGTGAATCTTTTAGTGTTCCAAAATACTCCTATAGTATTCTGACTTTATGTTTGGCTCTAGCATTCCTAGTTGGTAAGTTTCAGACCTGTTGCTCTCGATTATCACTCCTAAGCACATGTTCATTGCATCTCGAATAAATGTAGTTGATCAGGTTACATTTATTCCAGCTTACGATTACATAACTGCCCAGGTTTGACGGCAATGCTCAACATCCGAAGACTTTTATTATTGTTCTTCTTGTGATACTTGTGTTCGAGTGTTTAGATTCTGGATGTTCTTATACTTTGGTAAAATATGGTTATATTTTAAAGTATAATTCTTGGTCAGAGTGTTTTATCCCTTTGTATTTATAGGCTATATATCTTTTATGATTTGATATACTTAGCTCACTATAAACAATGCTCTGATACCAATCTGTCACACCCCAAAACCGGAATGGCGGAAACGTTATGGGGTGGATGACGTCATGTCAAGTATCACAACACATGCATTATAGTAATCAAAGTACAACAAAACATTGCATTAATTGTAATAGTTTTACATGGTTTACATTTCAATACAACAAAGTAATATAGGTAATAATATAAGTGCAGTTTGGTACTAAGCTATCTTCATCAACAGCTCCGGGAATGTACCTGTCTAATGCTGACCTGACAATACAAGTTATTTGAAAAGCGAGTATCAGCATTTTTACAAATCCTGGTGAGTTCATAAGTATTTAGTGTCATTTTATTCAAATAACTTTAATAAAAGTGGTAGTTTTAGAGTATCCATTAAGTTAGAGTCCTTTCCAGAAAATCCTATATTTTCTTTAATAAAACTAGTCTTCTACCAAGACTGGACGAAGTTATGTGGTAAAAAGTAGTTTTCCCTTAATCGCTATCATTATCAAAATACATAATTTGATTATTAAAGAAAGCAAGAGAAATCAGGGAATAACATATGCCTCAGCAGTGAAGACTGCTGGCTAAGGCAAAAGGAATCTTAGACTCCAGGAGAGTATCAAACAAACGACACGCCTGGCTCAGTCTAACAAAGGGAGACACAGACCCCAGACGATACCAAATGAAAGGTACGGCTAGCAAGGTCTAAAAACAGAGACTACAGACCCCAAACAGTATCAAATGAAAGACACAGATGGTAAGGTCTAAAACAAGGAATACAGACCCCAGACAGTATCAAATGAAAGAGACAGGTAGCAAGGTCTAAAACAAGGAATACAGACCCTAGACAGTATCAAATGAAAGATACAGCTAGCAAGGTCTAAAACAAGGAATACAGACCCCAGACAGTATCAAATAAAAGATACAACTAGCAAGGTCTAAAAACAGTGTGACTCTGAGAGTGGGTTTTCAGCATACAGTGTAAAGTACAGTGTAAAATACAGTGTGAAATACCATTACCTTAAGGCCATGAATTATAAGGTAACCTGGGATACTCGTAACCAAACTAACCGACACTAGAGTACCTGACGCCCTACAAGCGTCTATAAAATGTGACATTTGTCACCCCTTGTCTTGGTAGGTCGTGGACTGTAGCTAGCAGTCAGGGTGCGGGGGTGTCAATCCCGTATAGATCTATACACACAATGTCTGCTCTCCCTACAAGAGACTCTGGTTACCAACTAGACGACGGAAAAGGCCGTGTCCCGAAGATGCATCCCAAATAGTGGGTAGTGGGTTTCCAATATAAGTGCTGAACTAGAGGTAGAGACTCATAACTGAACTGACTAGAGTAAACCTATATGGCTATGCTCGTATACATAATATATAACTAATGAATCAAACGACCTTCGGACGGACATCCGATCCCACCAGACCACATCTCAACGAAGAAAAGAAAATAGGGCGGACAAACCTTCCTAAGTCCTTCAACCATTATTTTATATGCATCTATACAAGCGTAGGCATACATCTAACTATTTTTGAGTGTGTAACAAGTGGAAAACATATCGTGAAGTATAACCGAATCGTGTGGAATAACATAATCGTGAAGTATAAGCGTACAGTGTGGAATAACCGAATCGTGAAGTATAAGTGTATAGTGTGGAATAACCGAATCATGAAGTATAAGCGTACAGTGTGGAATAACCGAATCGTGAAGTGTAAGCGTACAGTGTGGAATAACCGAATCGTGAAGTATAAGCGTACAGTGTGGAATAACCGGATCGTGAAGTATAAGTGTACCAAATATAAGTGTATCACAAAGTGGAAGCGACAACAAGTGAAGTAAGAGCGTATAACAGGCATAAGCGACTACAAGTATAAGCGAAATAGAGGCAATAACAAGTATAAACGCATCACGAAGTGAAAGCGTTATCAAGTAGGAGTTTAAAACTAAGAGGGAGTATCAAAACATGGAAGAAAACCTTTATACTTGAGAAAATCATAACTTAGTGTTCTTTGGTAAAATAAGTTTGAAAACCTTTAGAAATTCTTTGGAAACTTTTCATAAACCAGTTTAAATGAACTTTGATAAAACAGTATAAGTAAGAGTTTTGAACAAGTGAAAACCTTTTGGAAAACCATTTATAGTATCCTACTTGGTAAAACATTTTACAGTGTGGTAAATCCTTGTGCATGCGGGTTATCAATCACATGTGATTGATATGATAACTGGCATGTTTAACTTGTATTCCCCCCTATAAAACATGTAAAAACATATAAAAGGTTCATTCAGGGGTATGAACTTACCTGGTGTAAGTGGATCCGACGAAGGTGCCAGTTGAGTGCCCGGTGTCAAGTAAAGACTTGGACACACTTAGTGACCTATTTAACATATGATAACATATGTTTTCATAAAATTAGTATATATAATACTAATTAAACAAGTATACGCACCCTAAAGAGCGGAAAACACTTTGGTTAAGTGTTTGGGGTGTCCCGGGTAACATTTAAGGGCTAGAATAGCTTAGGAATGGAGTTTACTCTCCAAGAGTAAACTCTATACTTTGTGTTTACGGCCCTGGGACAACTCTCATGAGTTTACGGCCGTAAACTCATGGTGAGAGTGTTCTAGGATGCTTAAAGGCTTTATATCAATTGTGGCATTTTGCTAGGTCCAAATGTAATGTGTATGAATGGATTTAAGGCACTTATATGGATCAAATGGGAGCTTACAGCCCTAACCAAGGGAGTTTACGGCCGTAATCTCCCAAGGACATCTTTCTTGGGTGTTTTAAGGGCTTAAGTGATAGAGAATAAATCCTATGTATTTTTCCAAGTCAAGTGAAGGAGTTTGGGCACCATTTGGGGCACCTAATGGGAGTTTACGACCCATGAACCACCTTTATGGGAGTTCACGGCCGTGAACTCCTACTCCCTTAGTTTTATTTAAGTTTAAGGCCCTTACAACAATGGTATTGCACTCAAGCTATTTTTCCAAGGCCATAGGGGGTGTTTGGGGCATTTCTAGCACCTAATCTTGAGTTTACTCCCCATGAAGGGGAGTTTACGGCCCAAGCACAATCTTGGGCAGTAAACTCGTTTTTACTCCCCAAAATGCTAGTTCAAGGTGTCCTAAGTCCGATTCCAAAAGCCTACAAGTCATATCTAAGCCTTAGGGACAATTTGGAGGGGTTTTGGGGCTTAAAAACCCCATTAAATGGTGTTCACGGCCCAAGAATGTTCTTAGGCCGCAAACACATGATTTTGTCCCTATTTTATGTTTTAAACTCGAATTTTCAGGCTAGATAAGTTATACAACGAGTTAGGATAGTTTACCTACTCGTTTGGGGCTCGAAACGGACAATTTTTAGCTCAAATTTAGGTTATAGAGAGAGAGAGAGAGAGAGAGAGTGGGGAGAGTGTAAAAAGTATCTGATAGACTCCACTCACCCTTATATAAGGGTTGGAGTTGGGGCTCACTGGAAATCTACCCGATACTGCCGTCAAACGGGGTTTTTGGTCGCACCCGATTTAGTGTTCGTAATAATAAAAACTAATTTTTTTCCAATTAAATGGAAATGTATATTACGTGTTTTTATTTATCTTATCACGACGTTAATCGACATAAAATATAAATAAATAAAACATTTATTTATTTTACGACCTCAAATTAACGGAACTTTTATACAGTGGAATATTCCGTCAACGGAAACGGGGTAATGTAACGAAATGAACTTTGAGTTGTTACACATCCATTGAAATGGAACGCATTTAATTTCAATAAAAATTTCCCATATTTTAAATCTTGAATTTCCGGTTATAAAGGTTTTAATATGGTTAACTTTAAAAACATATTACTAACAAACAATTTCAATTAAGGCATTAATATCAACCATTAATATAAATCCGTTTATATTAATAAACTATTAATATAAAACCCATTTTTATTAGGAAACCATTAATACAAAAAAAAATCAGATTCAAATTATCTCATACATATAGGCATATGAGCAAATGGATCGTACCGGCCCGACCCGGACCCGAATTGGGAACCGGCTTTGGCCAAAATCAAGAATCGAACCGGCCCGGCGGTTGTACCGGTTCGGTTCCGGGTCCGATTTTTGTCGGGTTTTTGATTTTGGAACCAGTTTGGTTTGACAAGCTTCCTTGCGGGGCTTGTAACTCATTCAATTTTTTACCAAAACAAACGTTTTTATAGTCTAAACTTAACTACAAAACCTAAACTACGTGTAGGAAAAAGATTAAGGTAAAAAAAACTTAAATTGAGTGAGTTATGTACATTTGAACAACAAAGTTAGATAACGTTTAATTGTTGTAACATGAAATTTTTTTGATTTGACACCTTTCCTTGCGGGGCTTGTAACTCATTCATTTTTTAACCAAATCAAGCATTTTTATAGTCTAAACTTAACTACAAATCCTAATCTACATGTAGAAAAAAGATTTAGTTCAAAAAAAGTTAAATTGAGTTAGTTATGCATATTTGAACAACTAAGTCAGATTACATTTAATTGTTGAAACAAAAAAAAATTCTGATTTGACACCCTTTCTTGCGTGGCTTGTAAATCATTCAATTTTTAAACAAATCAAGAGTTTTTATAGCCTAAACTTAATTGCAAATCCTAATATACATGTAGGAAAAATATTCAGGTAAAAAAAAGTTAAATTCAGTGAATAATGTACATTTGAACAACAAAGTCAGATTACATTTAATTGATGAAACATAAAAAAATTTGATTTGATACGCTTCCTTGCGGGGCTTGTAACTCATTTAATTTTTAACAAAATCAAGCGTTTTTATAGTCTACTTTTAACTAAAAATCATAATCTACCTGTAGGAAAAATATTCACGTCAAAAAAAGTTAAATTGAGTGACTTATGGAACTTTCAAAATTTGAGTGAGTTATCCGATCCGGTTTCCGGTTTTGGGTCGTTTCCAACGACTGGTTCTTACCGGGTCTCGGTTCAAAAAATTGACGAGATTATAGTACCGGTCCCGGCCCGACCGGTTCGATCTGGTTCCGGTTTCGGTTCTGGGACCGGTTTCGGCCGGTTCCCCGGTCCATATGCTCATCCCTACATACATATATGATTTATCCTTGAATTCGTGGCTCACACTTCTTCTCAATCGTTGCTTTTCTTCAAACCTTCTCCCACAACATCATTCTCATTGTTGATAACTTCCCTCATCATTCTTCGCTTCAAACCTTCGTTGTTGTGCACTAGAAGGTCAATACCTTCTTTCGCTTTTTATATTTTTTTCGATTATTTTTTGTTCCTATATCAAATATATGTGTTCATGTATTTCAATTTTCTTTTGTCCCAAATTACATGAAATCGTTTAACTACTTTTCTAAAACTTTTCAAATAAACAGAAAAAGATACTACATGCCTTTAACAAAATATAAATTAACCATCTTTGGAATTGACATTAATTACGAAAATGTTATTTTTATATATTACAGATGATTATGATTTTTTTAATTATTATGTCATAAGAAACCGGTTAATTTTGGTGTGATTTTAAAATATTTTGGTATGATCTTATTACACTTTTAGGTTGATTTAATAGGAAATAATATATAATCTATTTATGCATCCTTTAAAAGTAAGTGTAGAAAAATTTTTGTTGACATCTATAATAGCTTTCATACATCTTTATAAATCATACATATTTATAGATAAATACATTGTATACATCCCTTTTATTTCATATAAAATTCATTCTAATTATAATTTTTTTACACACATGGCACAAAACAATTACAATGAGATCGTCTTTAATAAGGTTGTTGATGTCGTTGCATCTAAGGAAACCTAGAACATTCATGTTCAGGTACTCTTGCTTTGGAAGCAAACTTACAAAAACAACCCTAACATGTTCAGCAGCTTGGAAATGATTTTAATTGACGAGTATGTATAATTTTTTCTTTTTATTATTTTGTTGCTTTTAATTTGTAAAATTTTAAACTTAACCAATTTTTTTTACTTATGTGACACTAAAATTCAAGCAACAATAAAAAAGATTCCATTAGTTCGTTTGAAGCTCTATCTGTTGAAGGATCTATAAGTGAAATCAGTAGTTTTGGTATGACCAAAAATGTAGAAGATTACATGTTGGTTAATCATAAGCGTAAGATTAATTTTTACAAAACAACCGATGTTCGTGTATCAAATGATTGATACCATAAAACATGTCGTTTGCATGAAAATGACATGTTCATGTACACTTTTATGTACATGTTTATTTTAGCATTACTTAAAACATTTCGACTCCACTAATTACAAAATTCACCTTTTGTCATACAGGAAATAATTCGTTGATCATTATCAGAGGGTCCATTTATGATCTTCTCCTAACAAATTGGTCAAATGTTGTTAGAGCACTTTCACATGTTTTTTTTATCACATGTCTTCATATTTTTAAGTTTTAATTTTTCATCTTCAAATTCCATTTTTTAGTTACATACCTTCATTGAATTTTTTTTTTGCATAACATACCAACCTACATAGTTTTATCTTTATATAGTAACAATGAAATTTATAAATTTACATAACAACTATACATATTTCGAATTTTGTCATAGTATTATAACTTACAAAATACAATTCTCTCAAAAATAATTTTCGTCAGTAATTTCACCCAATTTAAATTTGTATTTTCTTTATATATTTTTTTTAATGATCTCGATTTTTTCCCTCCAAAAGTATATCAAACATTTATGTCTTAGATAATGTTGCCCCATTATAAGTATTATTTTCCAAAAATATATCCGTTTAATGAAGAATTTTAATTTAATGAAGTAAGTAAATATTAATTCAAACGAGATGTATATTCTATAATTATTAAACAAATTTATTGAAAAAATAATAATATCAAGGTGTAAACATTAAACATTTTTAAAGTGAATTTTTAAAATACATACAAACGATGATGTTGTACAATGACATATAAAATTGAATAGATTGAAAAAAATAAACTATTAAAACAATTAATCTTGAAAATAGCATAGTTATTAAAAGTTATAAATTAAGATAAAAATTATAAGATATTAGGAGATTTCTAAAAAAGTACAATTAATAAAAACGTTACGGTTATTAGACAAAAATAAGATCGTTAAGATTAGTAAAAATACAATATATAAATTAAATTATCATAATAGTAATGAAATATCATTATTTGATATTTTATATAAATGAAAGATATACCAAATTACATTGATGATATAGTAAAATTATTCAAAGTTGCACAAGACTAATGTAAAATTCTTGCGAACACCAAATAACTAAGAACAAACATAAAAGTTAGCACTTATATTCATAATAAATTTAAAATAACGTAATCATTATTTAGAAAAGAATTTCCTTTGGTGATATACTAAAATTAAATACATATAACATTTAACATTCCATAAATTCTACTCTATGACTTTATTTGAATAAATGAAATAGTTGTCAATATTTAATGCAGTGAAAAAAAGTATATTGATTGTCAATATAGATTTAAATTAAATAACCTTATTATGGAAGGAACCTCTAATTACAATGCTTATGCTTATATAACAATATCATAACTATATATGACGAGGAAATCGTTCAACTAATAAAACAAAAAATGTTGTCTACAAAGAGACCCTTCAACGATTATATATATTTATCAATTTCAATGTATCTTCTACACATTTCAATAATAAAAATAACCATAATTATTTTTTTTATAATTATTATGCAATATTTGTATACATTTGTATGTTTTTAT
Organism: Lactuca serriola; assembly: GCF_051521515.1. Lineage (NCBI taxonomy): Eukaryota > Viridiplantae > Streptophyta > Magnoliopsida > Asterales > Asteraceae > Lactuca > Lactuca serriola. The sequence continues at coordinate 121,291,411 of NC_136414.1, forward strand.
GCATTCCCCGCGTTTAACACGAGTTATAATCTACTATATATATATATATATATATATATATATATATATATATATATATATATATATATATATATGTATATCAGTGTTGTAAAAATCGGTCTAGGCGACCGATTAATCGGGGATTAATCGCTAGGCGGTCTTCAACCGAATATGATTAAAGCTAATATGTTAGCTTAATCGGTTTTTGTCAAAGGGGGTTAAAGTCGAAGCTAGACGTTTCTAATCAGTCCTATGCATTCCTAATCGGTCCTAGGCGGCCAAGTCGGCCAAATTTTTAAATTTTTAAATATTAAACCAAAATTTTTAAAATTTCAAAAGTTAATAGTATTTCTATGTTTTCAAATATATAAATACCCAAATTTACTTCTTTTTCTTAAGATATATTAAAATTTGAATAACTTTTCTTATTAACTGGATGATAACTTGTTGTGCTTGTTAAACTTATTATTAAACTTTTATGCTTATTTATTTATATTATTACAATTAAAGTTAGATTTATAAATTTTTGAATAATTTTCTTAATAATTAATGATCCCCGATTAATCCCTACCTAGTCGATTAATCCCTAGACCACAGTCCACCGACTAGCGAACTTCTAACATTTACTGTAACTTTCATATATATATATAAATATATATATATATATATATATATATATATATATATATATATATATATATATATATATATATATATATATATATATATATATTGTAACACTCTGTTTCAGGTCGTTTCATAATTCGGGACCGTAACCCGAAGATCAAGCATCATAAGGCTTCGGGCTTTGGGGAAGAGAGGTTTAGGCCCATTTGGATGTGAGTGATGTAGATATGTGATCCAATAGTTTGGTTTATGCTTTGAAGTCAAAGGGTAAAATGGGAAAGTAGTGTTTCAGACTGCTTTTATGAATTATGGATTTTAGCTCGATGTCTTTTAAATCGTTAGAAATTATATAGGGATGTGGAGCTCCTCAATACCTTTTTGTGGATATAAAGATCATCGTAATCGGAGTTGAAACGAAGACATTATGATTGTTCGAAGTTTGGACAAGTTTTGGGTTAAGCTGAGTATGATGGGCGCACATAGGGGAGTACACTGTGTGTAATGCGGCACCCTGAGTATGTGCGGTGTACCAGGAGTACGCAAGACATACGTGATCAGTGACCAAACCCTATTTTCGTGGTTTGAGCCATATTTAAGCTCCTTAACTTCCCGAAACTCATTCCATTCTCACCCTCCACCTCTCCAACACACTTCCATGAAACCCTGTCTCTAGTTTGAGCCTTGTGAGCTAAAAGAAGGTGTTTTTGAGTGATTTGGAGTATGCATGGTGCACCTTAGAGAATAATGAACTTCTTGGAGAAGCGTTGATTGCATTAGAGCTTGTAGATCCGATGTGACATCCCCATTGTCATGGCCAGAAAAGACCGATTTTGTTTATGCTTTATAAAAATCAGAGTACCTCTTTTTAATAAAAATGTGCGGAATTTGTTCCCAGTGAAACATGATAAATACGTTATCAGGGCATTTCCGAAGAAAAGTATTTTTATTCATTTTAAAACATTTCGGATGTCATCGTCAATACAAAAACATAAGCATAAACAGAACTTACATTCATTATCACTAGTGATTTATATCTCCTTAATCTCTCAGTGTAATGTGACATCATATTAACACCAGTGATATAAATAAACTGAGTGGGTCGGGTTAGGAAACCTGGTGAGTACATAGGGTTTTCAACCCATAATAATATAATTATTATGTTTAATCATCAAACAGTTCACTCAATTACCCATCCCCATTATCTTCTTTACTCTTAAGGATCTACCCTAAGAATCAACTATTTCTCATTCATTCATTCCTAAGGATTATCCTAAGGAATAGGTACGAAGTCTATCGTTGTCAATGACACAGCTGTCAAGCACACCTGCTAGTTCTATCACTTAGGCATAACTGCCAGAATTGTGACATTCTATGTGAGGCGCAGCTAGCAGTATTGTGCTTCGAGCACAGCTTGTAGGGTTATCTCGTTTACCGACAGTATCATTTTCGAGAGTCCACTCGCAATACATGTCAATGGGTTTCTAGAGTACACTGGTGAACACATCGTTCACAATACCTACACGTTGCGAGCCTGCTAGTGTTCCACTGGACTGTCTAGAATAGTCTTTGGTTGTGATCCATACTCTTCTAGATGACGGGGGCCAGCATTTGGGAACAAGGCTTCTCACATCGTCCACCTCTCACTCTTACCTCATGGTCTATATCACCTCTCAACTCATCATCCAACTCATATTTCATCTACCCATGTTTTACGCAACATATTACGTAGATATAAATACATATACAGTTTAAATCATATAAAACTTGTATAAAATTGTCCATCCAACATAGATAGCAAGTATACAGATAATACGCACACATAACACGTAGTTTATATAAAATACTTAATATCTATGTGTAAGATGAAAGGGACCATGCACTCACATCATGTAATTTATATGAAATACTTCATATCTATGTGTAAGACAAAAGGGACCATGCACTCACAAGAAAATGTGGTGATTCCGAACTCAGACAGCGCTTCGCTTCTTAAAAATAATTTCCTTCGACGAAACCTAGTATTATTACCACTAGAGTTTAGTCTGTTATTCACCGAGACTAATTAATAGTCTAGCTATTATTACTATTATATAAGCGCGTTAAACAATACTTATATAACCCATAATAATAGCCCAAGTACTTATTATAAGTTCCAAGTAACGTTACTATAATTAAATAAAAGTTATATTAAAAATAGCGTAGGTGTAGCTCACTTACAGCGGGTTTTATAGAAAACCGGACTTTCTTGGAGCAGCGTTCCCGAGCCGAAAAGCTCTTCTTCTCAGAGTCGTCGAGCACTCCGGGGCTTCCGCCTCGTGCTAGGGAGGCTCCCTAGGCTTTTCGGGGGGTTTCGGGGCTAGAGAGAGGTTTTAAAGAGAGAGTAAAGAGAAGAAAGAATGGGAAATGTGTGAAAAAAATGAGCGTGGGAGAGGTTCTATTTATAGGGTGAAAAATGGCTGAACTTGGACCCACATGTCACCATCTGGTGGCAAGACTTGGGGAGAAAGCAATGGCTAAGATTGTGCCAGATCATCCATTTTCGCACATCACACTTCCGACTTTTAAAATCCGTAACTTTCACATACGAGCTTCATTTTTGACGTTCTTTATATCCACGCGTAGGTGAAAATAAGATCTAGACTTTTATTTTGACTCCGTCAGCTAATTCTCGATCGATCTTAAATTTAACAATACGAGAAGATTATACTGTTAAATGTCCACGTAAAATTCATAACTTCTACATACGGAATCTGTTTTCGTTTGTCTTTTTACTGTTGAGTTCCTATTAATGAGATCTTCAATTCTCATTTAGGTCGCGTAGGCCAAAAACCGCTCAATCTAAAATTCGAGTTTCGGGTTGTGCAAAACTAAGCCAAATCTTAGAAAATTCATAACTTCCTCAAATGAAGTCAGATTTGGGCGCTTTGTTTTTTGTATGTTCTTGGTTTAACGTATACTAAATATATTGTTTATATTTATAAGGCTAAAAAGTCCTCCATCATAAATTCACTATTTACGTCTCCCGGTGTCGTGCCGGTTTTGCCGTAAAACTTCGACGGACCATAACTTGTTCGTTATAACTCGGATTTCGGTGTTCTTTATATGTACGGAACCCTTGAGATGTATTATACAACTTGGTTAAGATTATTTATTCTAAATAATATTTTGTCGGAAAGTCGTTTTCTACCCCTATTATCTCTAAATTGACTAGCCCGGATCTACGGTCATTACAATTATCTCCCCCTTAGGATGATTACGTCCCAGAATCATCAACGAAACAGGGCTCACATGATGACTCCATACGTTATCTCTTCATCCTAAGTAATAACCATTACTTTGATGTTTCTTTGAACGAGTATCTAACTCTAAGACTTCCTGATTGTAGGCGGTGCTCGATCTTGCACTTGCTCCCTATCTCACGTTAGACTCCAAATTATGACCTTCAAGTCATAATCTCGATCCTTACTGGAGACTGCTTCTTCTTCTTAACAAACTTATGATAAGTTATTTTATTACTACAATGGACTGATGTGTCATATTCTAATGAATTATCATCATATGTTCGCACGCTTAGACTCAGGTCTCTTAGAGTCTTCCAGAACAGACTATACATTTCTTCATGTTCTAATCACATCTTAAAAGGTACCATTTCTAGCTACAAGCAACTATCGCGATACCTTTACCGATCGCTTTGATTATCTTTTATTTCAATCTTCTGGCTTAAGTCAGATGCTACATCAAACTTGGGTCACCAAACCACGTAACATACTTATCATATTCGGACTCAATTCGATATGACCATTAGGGTCGGAATAACAATCATCCTCTTAGTCATTAACGAAATGATGGTAACGACATATTTGAATAAAACGGTATCAATTACTGGCTTCTTGGTAACCTTGTGACTTTCCCTGATCCAAGCGTGAGTCATGTGCTTCCGGTAGTATAGGCCTCTACTACCTTTGACACCTGTTCATACTCGTCCCAAGTATTGTCTCGCAGTTTATCCAAGTCACCATGCAAGAAAATCACACAATCATTCAACACATCATATAACAAAATGAAGGTTTTATATTATTTCTTGAAACAATTACATAGGTGTTCAAGTTCACCCTAGACTATGCCTCTAGTAGGCTACCCCTACGATACTATGGCTACTTCATAACTCGATCTTTAGATATCAAGCCTTCTCTCCTGAAACCTTGCATTGTCAGTAGCTTCGCTAAGGATCCTCTAGAATGCTCTTTCCTTCGGCTTTGGCGGCACATTCGGTCTCGCTGCTTCATTTTTCTTTGGGTAGTCCCTAGACATGTGCCCCTTGTCTCTACATTTGTAACATAGTTTATCCCTATGTGTACAGTCCTTGGAATAGCGACCGATTCTTTCACCCTGTAACAAGTCACTTCTTCGTCGCATCCCTCATAGTGCTTCAGCGGTACATTTGGCGTTGTAGCCCATATTGGACAATCTCTCTTGAAGTGTCCCTTTCCACTACACTTAAGGCAAACTTCCTCCTCGGTTGAGCACTTGAGTGCATAGTGACCAGTATTCCCACATTTGAAGTAAGTCACTTCCTTATGGCATCCCCCGTTGTGTTTCCTTCCATACTTGTAACACCATTTTTCTTCACCTCTTCCTCATCCAGAGTGTGAGAACATGTTGTTCTTGTTGTACCTTGAAGTTCCCTCAAATTTCCTCTTTTTGCTAACCTCAACCCAGATGGCTGCCTCAAGAGTAGGTGCCTGGCGTACTGGCACAATAAATTCATTTTTACTTTGTTGAAGTAAACGTCTTGTTTCTTCCATCTGTTGATCCAGCATTATCCGCACCATTGCATGTACCCCTGCCATCGTGATTGGCCCAGGTGCAGATGCTACTTCTTGTACATGCTCAATCACTTGTGGTTTGGGCTGTGGGTTTCCACTTCCAATTCCGCTTCGAGTGCTCACCGTGTCGATCTGTACACCAAGTCGGACATTCGGTGTGTAGTGACGAGAATCAAGATAGGAATGATTTTATTTACGATCGACGTGTAAATCTCCCTATTACTCTGAAAAGTTACATACCAGTTCTAATACCGTAATTAAACATTTAGAAATCCACATAAAGTTTCCAGATCCGGTCGGCAACAGACCATAGATCCGATTATACATTTAGCATCATAAAGCATCATAAATCATTTAGCACATAAAAGCATGGTAGACATTTTCCCTAAATAAGCTAGTGCTTGTGTCTATTCAGGTGTATTACCTAAGACACACTCCTCACAATCATTGCTTAGCATTCTAAGTTTAAGTCTAGAAATAAATCCATATTCCCAGTTCGCTTAAACAAATGCTCTGATACCAACTGTGACATCCCAATTTTCATGGCCAGAAAAGACTGATTTTGTTTACGTTTTATAAAAATCAGAGTACCTCTTTTTAATAAAAATGTGTGGAATTTGTTCCCAGTGAAACATGATAAATACGTTATCATGGAATTTCCGAAGAAAAGTATTTTTATTCATTTTAAAACATTTGAGATGTCATCGTCAATACAAAAACATAAGCATAAACAGAACTTACATTCATTATCACTAGTGATTTATATCTCCTTAATCTCTCAGTGTAATGTGACTTCATATTAACACATGTTATATAAATAAACTGAGTGGGTGAGGTTGGGAAACCTGGTGCGTACATAGGGTTTTCAACCCACAATAATATAATTATTATGTTTAATCATCAAACAGTTAACCCAATTACCCATACCCATTATCTTCTTTACTCTAAAGGATGTACCCAAAGAATCAACAATTTCTCATTCATTCATTCCTAACGATTATCCTAAGGAATAGGTACGAATTCCATCGTTGTCAATGACACGGCTGTCAAACACAGCTGCTAGTTCTATCACTTAGGCACATCTACCAGAATTGTGACATTCTATGTGAGGCGTAGTTGCCAGTATTGTCCTTCGAGCACAGCTGCTAGGGTTATCTCGTTTATCGACGGTATCATTTTCAAGAGTCCACTCGCAATACATGTCAATGGGTTTTTAGAGTACATCGGTGAACACATCGTTCACAACACATACAGGTTGCGAGCCTGCTAGTGTTCCACTGGACTGTTTAGAATAGTCTGTAGTTGTCATCCATACTCTTTTAGATGACGGGGGCCAGCATTTGGAAACAAGGCTTCTTACATCGTCCACCTCTCACCCTTACCTCATAGTCTATATCACCTCTCAACTCATCATCCAATTCATATTTCATCTACCCATGTTTTACCCAACATATTATGTAGATATAAATACATATACAGTTTAAATCATATAAAACTTGTATAAAATCGTTCATCCAACATAGATAGCAAGTATACAGATAATATGCACACACAACACGTAGTTTATATAAAATACTTCATATCTATGTGTAAGATGAAAGGAACCATGCACTTACAACATGTAATTTATATGAAATACTTCATATCTATGTGTAAGACAAAAGGGACCATGCACTCACAAGAAAATGTGGTGATTCCGAACTCAGATAGCGCTTCGCTTCTTAAAAATAATTTCCTTTGACGAAACCTAATATTATTACCACTAGAGTTTAGTCTATTATTCGCCGAGACTAATTAATAGTCTAGCTATTATTACTATTATATAAGCGTTAAACAATACTTATATAACCCATAATAATAGCCGAAGTACATATTATAAGTTCCTAGTAACGTTACTATAATTAAATAAAAGTTATATTAAAAATAGCGTAGGTGTAGCTCACTTACAGCGGGTTTTATAGAAAACCGGACTTTGCTTGGAGCAGCGTTCCCGAGCCGAAAAGCTCTTCTTCTCAGAGCCGTCGAACACTCCGGGGCTTCCGCCTCGTTCTAGGGAGGGTCCCTAGGCTTTTCGGGGGGTTTCGGGGCTAGAGAGAGGTTTTAGAGAGAGAGTAAAGAGAAGAAAGAATGGGAAAGGTGTGAAAAAAATGAGCGTGGGAGAGGTTCTATTTGTTGGGTGAAAATGGCTAAACTTGGTGCAACATGTCACCATCTGGTGGCAAGACTTGGGGAGAAAGCAATGGCTAAGATTGTGCCACATCATCCATTTTCGCACAACACACTTCTGACTTTTAAAATACGTAACTTTCACATACGATCTCCGTTTTTTACGTTATTTATATCCACGCGTAGGTAAAAATAAGATCTACAACTTTTATTTTCACTCCGTTGGCTAATTCTCAATCGATCTTAAATTTAACAGTACGAGAAGATTATACTGTTAAATGTCTGTGTAAAATTCATAACTTCTACATACGGACTCTATTTTCGTTTGTCTTTTTACCGTTGAGTTCCTATTAATGAGATCTTCAATTCTCAATTAGGTCGCATAGGCCAAAAAACCGCTCGATCTAAAATTCGAGCTTCGGGCTGTGCAATGCTAAGACAAATCTTAGAAAATTCATAACTTCCTCATACGAAGTCAGATTTGGGCGTTCTTTTTTTGTATGTTCTTGGTTTAACGTATAATAAAACTTTTGTCTATATTTCTAAGGCAAAAAAGTCCTCCATCGTATATTCACTATCTACGTCTCCTGGTGTCGTGCCGGTTATGCCGTAAAACTTTGACGGACCATAACTTCTTCGTTATAACTCAGATTTCGGCGTTCTTTATATGTACGGAACCCTTGAGATGTATTATACAACTTGGTTAAGATTATTTATTCTAAATAATATTTTGTCGAAAAGTCATTTTCGACCCCTATTATCTCTAAATTGACTAGCCCGGATCTACAGGCGTTACATCCGAACCTTGTTCACCTTGATCTATCTTCTAGAGGTATAATGTTTGAATCTTGATGATGTATTTATTAGATCTAGCTAATTTTGGATGATATGAGCTTTTGGTCATTTTAGTGCACAAAGTTTAGATCTTGAATGTTTGTGACCTTGTTATGGATAAAGTTGCAAACTTTATCCATCTAAACATTATTATGACTCAGATATGAATGTAGGTGAGTGAATTATGAATATTGGTTTGGCATGTGGAATTAAAGAACACACAAAGAACATGGTTATTTGGGTGTTAAAAAGTGTATTCGATCATAGTAAATGAGTACAAAAGAGGTACTAGATCTAGAACTCCATAAATACCTCACCCACTAATCACTATGAACTACATCTCTCAAGCACACCCCTACAAGTGCTATAAACCCACCTTAGAAAGAGGTGTTTACATGTCTCTCTCTCTCTCTCTCTATATATATATATATATATATATATATATATATATATATATCTCATCTCACAAGGCTAATTTACCACATGCAAGCAGGTCTACACAAGTCAAACCATTTACAAAGTCATACATGGATAACTTTGTACCCAACATTCTCCCCCTCAAAGTTAGGACTGGATGACCCACTTCAAATCTCCCAAAATCAAGCAACTACGCGAACCAAGCTTCAAACACTCGAGGTCAATTCGGGATTGAAGTCAGCGTAATATGAAAAATTCAACTTTCGAATTTCCATATAAATGTCTCCCAGTTTTTATAATCGGAAATCGAAAATTGATTATAAAACCAAAAAACAATGAGAAAGTGCTCAATTTGGAATTTTTCTATCCAAAACTCCCCCTTAACACATGACATAAACATTTTGCTTCTATCCGGAAAATCCAAAAAATCTCCAATTTTTAGCTTCGTTTATGGACTGTCTTTGACAAAATTTCTTAAAACTGGGTAGAAATTGTCAGTTTCGCCCAAAACAGCCAAAAATGCAAAACTCTCCCCCATTTACAAAACTAGGCAGAAAGCGTCAATTTGCATTAACTATAGGGGCCTGATTTTTTATTACACCATTTTGAAAGTTGGGTATAAACTGTCAAACTTTCGAAACTATAGATGCAACTTTCGAAACTTCTGCTTCTTTTCTTTCAAACCTTCGAAAATCACCCAAATGTCGAAAGTTGATAAAAAATGTCAAACTTTTGATACATTAAGGACTGATTTCTAAACTTCTATTGCTTCTCCATTCGTTACTAGTTAACTCAAAACCTTCGTCCTTCCCAATCAAACAAAAAATATTTGACCATTGAGTGTCAAGTGTCGATGGTAACCAAAATCTTCGTTTTTAAGGCAAACCCAGTTATCGACCTTTTCTTTTCACAGTTCAACCAATCGCTTTTGACCCGATTCTTCAATCATCCTTCATTATCACACCATCCAACCAGTCTTTGCTTTTTGCTTTCAATCTTTTGATTTCAAGACTCGGTATCAACCAACATCTGTTTCCCAGATTGCAATCAACCATTCAACTATTCGTTATCAAAATCTCACAATTGACACCACTCATAATTTGAACTGCTTGTTATCATGATCTCGGATATACCAAGTCATCTCTATGAGCACATTCAAAATCGATACCAAATTTGTGAAGCCTTCTTATCGATTGCAAGAATGATGATTTCGACACAACACCAGCCTTCGTTTCGATTGCTATTCCAAACTCAAACTATGCAAACTTCATTACTTCGTTCCGACTATGAGATCAACAATAAACAACAAATTTCGATTTTTAGATCAATTTCATCCATTCACGTCTCAGCCTTCGATGTCAAGAACAAGAACACAACCCATTTTTCAAAATTGAACCTCAAATTAAACATGATTTTTCGAAATTCAACTCAAATCCAACGATTTCAACTTTCAATTCATCGAATCAACCCATAGAAGTCAAGTTTGACTTTTTCTAGAATTGACTTTTCGAAGTCAAGAATTAATAAACAGGAAATCGAGGACTCCAACACCAAATTGTAGATCAAAATATGTTCAAACAACTGTTCTAATCATGTTCTTCACAAAATTTTGAGATTTCTTGATCAATTTCATCAAACTCAAAGAATGGATCGACAATTACTTGATCATTATCGGCTTATCAAACACAACCGATTCATAATTCTTACTCGATAATCAAAGTTAATCAAATGTTAGAGATGACGAAACAAAATCAAATCTATGAGAACAAGTTGAACAAAACATGAATCAAGACCAGTATGTCCAACAGAAAAAGAATGAAGATTGACGAACTGCGAATTTTAGAGTCAAACACAGTTGTTTTATTTTGGGCTCAAACATTAATATTGGATCATAAAAAAAACTGGTGGGCTAAAAAAATGAATAATGAACAGTAATTGAATTGGCCTTTGAATTTGATTCAACGAAATGTAAAATTCTTTGTTATAAATTCGAGATACACAGTAACGGACTCAAAGGGATTTGGACTAAAAACTTCAAATCTATGAACAGTAACCAAAAATAATTTGGCTTGAATTTTAGATCAAACAAATCATGATCTGTTTAGGCTTGATCTAAAAAAACCTTTGTTGGATCACCAATGGGTTAAACCGGATTAGATCCAACGAAACAAATCGATAAAAAATGAAAAATACAAAGCACAAATCAATGAGATTTAGAGAGATCATAGAGAGACTCACCATAAATGTTCCAATTGTAATGATTGTAGCCAAACTGACAATCGTTTCTTCAAAAAATCATGTTGATCTTCAAAGACCCGCTCTGATACCAATTGATGTTAATTATGAATATTGGTTTGACATGCGGAATTAAAGAACACAAAAAGAACATGGTGATTTGGGTGCTAAAAGGTGTATTCGATCATAGTAAATGAGTACAAAAAAGGTACTAGATCTAGAAGTCCATGAATACCTCACTCACTAATCACTATGAACTACATCTCTCAAACACACCTCTACAAGTGGTATGAACCCACCTTATATAGAGGTGTTTACATCTCTCTCTCTCTCTCTCTCTCTCTCTCTCCCCCTCTCTCTATCTCATGTCTCAAGGCTAATTTACCACATGCAAGTGTTGGATTAATGTCTAAATCCATAACTATAATGGGTAAGACTTGACCCGACCCAACATGGTCCATTTGGGCTGCATGACATCGGGACAATTGGATTGACAAGATGAAGAAAAAAGGATACTAGTGATTTATATTAATATATTATAAGTTCTAATATATTAATATATAATCATATTATTTAATTAGTATTGATCAAAAATTAATTTATAATTAATTAAGTGATCAAAAGGAACTAATTAAATATGGACTCTTAGATATATATGTGTGGTGGGAAAAGTGCATTTAGGTTGGGCTAAGCTTTAATGGATAGTCCATGGAGTGTTTAACCCATGGATCATATGAAATGAAAGGTCATGGGTTTAACCCTAGTCTCCACACTATATAAATATGTCATTGGTTGGTGAAATTGGCACTAGTGTGGGTACACTAAGAGGGCTAGCCGATTTCACTAGAGAGAACCAAAGTATCCTTATTCTCAAGGTTAGTCCAAGTGTTCATGGTGTTGTGTGAACCATTTGAGGTGTCACACATGGGGCACTAGGCACTCAAGCTTCATGGAGTCAAGCAACAACAACAAAGTATGCATTCTATTTGTTTTATTACCCTAATGTCAATGTTTTGGTATGCTAGTTAGGATAATACCTTGGATATTCATATTTGTATGTATAATAGAGAAATATAGATCCAAGGTATTTAGGGTTGCATGTATACTTAGGAGTGTTAGAATGCTCAAAACCCAATAGTGGTATCAGAGCCTAGGCTTGTTTTCTTGTTATACTTGCAAATTTAGCTGAAAAATCGAATTTTGTTGCTGTCTGCACAACAGAATCGCTGACTCCATAAAGGGACTTGACGAGTCCAAGGCAAAATGGATCCAACTTGCCGAGTTTGTTCATGCACTCGACGAGTTGGAACCCCAGACAACATATATTCGACTGTTTTGGCTGGAATTGGACTAGGAACATTACCATAAGCTGTTTTTGACCTTATAAACTTGTTTTTGATGTGGTAATGTTCATGCTAATCCAATTTCAAAGATAATTGTCAATAGATTCATGTTTTGTATTACTTTAAAAGTTATGTTAATTACATGAAAAAGTTTGATATGAATTATCTTTGTTCCTATAAGTTGCTTAGATTAATAGGAAAAGTTAATTAATTATCTGTTTTCAATTCATTTTAATCTAAGAGTTGATTCTAAAATGTGTTTGTGTAACTTGTCCTCAACTTACATGAAAGGTCACATTTAAGTTTCTTAAAACTCATAAAAGTTGGCAAAGGTTACAAAATGAAGAGTCTTGTCTTCATTAAATGGTTTTATGACTCCATAACTTGTCCTCAAATTATGGAGGTTCAAGAGTCTCTTCATTAAATAATAAAAATGTGTAGCCTTAATTAGTTCCATAAGTTACAAAAGAAGGAGAGTTACATTCTTTAATAGTTTAAAGTCTTCCATAAGTTGTCCTCAAGTTATGGAAATTGAAGAGTTTTTTAATTACAACTACTTTAAACTCATAAGTTATGGAATTAATTAGTTTTGAATATTTTCAAAACTTGCCCTCAAATTTTGGAATTTGAAAAGTTTTAACTTATGAATACTTTAATTCCAAGTTAAGCCCTTAGAATTTTAAAAAAGTTAAAATTCAACCCTTATACTTTATAATATTATAAGTTAATAATATTTATATATGTATAAGAGCAAGTCAGTCTTACCGTTAGTATGCCTCATTCACGAAGCCGGTCTATAAGGGGGGTATAAGGTTACTGCCTATAAAATGGCAGTTTAATGGGTGTCCACTCTCACCCACCGCTTCCTTGACTGGTGGAGGGTCGTTAGCCGAACGGGTAGAACAAGGACTATAATTCTCCCTTCATTAAAAGTATTAATGATAAATATAAAGTAACTAAATGTTTTTTATAATTCTCAATCTTAGTTACTTCAGGAAAATGTGAATAAGGTGCTAATCCATGAAATTACACTTTGCACTTTGTTTAAGCCGGTTAGTGGAGCGTGTGTGGTTAACCGGCACACTAACTCGTATTTAACAAGGTAGGCAAAGGGTAACTTAATATTTGTCATAGTATCGATGGAGCGTGTGTGGTTAACCGACACATCGATTGAAGGGTAAATATTAAGGGTACAAGGTATATTTGCATGGTTATTCACACCTTGTTTTGTGATCCTCGACATCCCAGTCACAAAACCTGAAGGGCACACTCGAGATCGAAACATGCCATTGAACAACTCAATGAATCTCAAAAGATCTAGGAGTTTCAAATCCAAGTAAAACCTAATTAAATTATTTCGTTTTCATGGTGGAAATTGGTGAGTCGTTATTCACCTACCTTCAAATATTTTATAGCTTGGATTACGGCATCCCTCTTCTGAGTTATAAAATATTGTGTTAGGTTAATATTTCATATTGGGTGTTATATTAAGGACTTTAAATCAACTATCTTGAATATCTCCCAAAAGATGTCTGGTTCAGACATCTATGATCTTCTTAAATCTCTTGGAACTTCACACCTCCTCCACCTCCTCCAATTATTCTCCCTAATGCACAAGTTCAAGGTCACTCAAGCCCTATTGGCAAGGCAAGGTCTAGGTGTGATCACATCTTAGAGATGAAGTAACATATTGACAAGTCGGGAGAGTTGGGTGTCAAAGTCTTGAGAAAGTTGGTGGCTCAATTAGTTTCTAAGTCACATAGTGAGTTCCTTTGGGACTCCTATGAAACAGACTATGACAAGACCCTTATTGATCTTATTTATTTGCTTAGATCAACTTCCTAAAACTTTATGGACATTGACAATGATTGTCACACCCCAAAACCAAGAACGGTGGAAGCGTTCTGGGGCGGAGGATGTCATGTACAGTATCACAACAATGTAAAGTAGTAAACAAGCAACAACATCATCCATTGCATTAATAATATAATTATTATACAAGTGTGTTCTGTCAAATTTTGATAAACACTAAAGAATAAATCAACATGAAAGATGAGTCTTCAACGAGCTCCATCTTCCCTAATCCTTGCATCGGTACCTGTCTATGATGACCTGAGGATACAAGTAATTTTGAAAGCGAGTATCAGCTTTAAAGCTGGTGAGATCATAAGTATTTTAGTGTCTTAATTTGTATGTAAGAATTTGTAAGTTTATGAACGGTAAGTATGGAAAAAGTATATGAACTGTAAATGTAAAAATGTTTGTAAAACAACTGTAAACGTTTGAAAAATTCTGGAAATCCCTATGATTCCTACTATTATATAACGGTGTCTTCTACCAAGACCTAACTGTTCTCAAGGTAGTCTTCTACCAAGACTTAATTGTTCTAAATGTTCGTTTCTTGTAAAAGTGTGTAAATTTTCCCCAGTGTAACTATCATTATCAAAATATAGTTTTTATATTAAATGTTTAAGTGAAAAGATCACTCAATATATGTAAGGGAAAATAAATGTAGTACTGTAGTGTTGTATTATAGGAACTACTGCTGTACTAACTACCTTAAACCGGATTTATATTAAGGCATCATGTGATCAATTGCACCATACTATTGACTGGTAACAACGACATAAGGATGGTCGTAAAAAGGTATGACGTTTAGCACCCGCAGACCTGCAGGTCCGGTTGTAGCTAGCAGCAAGGTGTATGATAGTCAATCCAGTATAGATATATACGCAAACTCACGCTCTCCCTTCAAGAGACTCTGGCTACAACTCGGGCCATGACATTTAAGGCATGCTCCAATACATATCACAAAAATTAACGTATTCATATATATGTAATGTAATGAACTGTTCTAGTTGTAATGTACGTGCTCTCTACCTAGAAAGTATAGTAATGGAATCATTCTAGTATTGTTGTATATGTTCTCTTTCTAGTATAGTTGTATATGTTCTTCTCTAGTATAGTTGTATATGTTCTTCTCTAGTATAGTTGTATATGTTCTCTTTCTAGTATAGTTGTATATGTTCTTCTCTAGTATAGTTGTATATGTTCTTCTCTAGTATAGTTGTATATGTTCTTCTCTAGTATATTTGTATATGTTCTTCTAGTAGTAAGTATTGACTCATGAATGAACTGACTCACAGTATGATATCGCGTTCTAGTAATAGTTCTAGTATCTTCCTAAACTACCCATATGGTAGTTTACTAGTAATCTAACTGGTACGTATGAACATGGATGTATACCCTTGCTACCCAAGGGCATGGGATGAACTTGAAGGGCCTTTATGACTATATATGTACATATGTTATATAACTAATATTTAAACGACCTTCGGACGAGTACCCGATATCCCACCAGACCAGATCTCAAGCGCGAAAAGGAAATAGGGTGGATAGCCTTCCTAAGTCTTTTAAACATTTCTTATATAACTATACATATAGAGGCATGCAATTTATAATTTAAAAGCATAAAATAAGATTTGTAAAACCTTTGAACATAAATATTTTCTAAGAAAAGACCGACTTGATGTCGATCTATAAAATGGTTTTGAAGGCATGGGTTTGATGAAACAACCTTAGTATAAGGAAACATTTGTTTGAATCACAATTGTAAATAAGTTTGAAAAGTAATATACAGAGTAAAATGTACATAGAAATAAGGAGTTTTAAACACATAAAGTGTTTATGAAAGACATTTGAAGGAAACTGTTTAGTAAAACGACTAATGAGTAGCCAATCATTTGAATGTTGCTTATTAATCACATGTGATTGATATATACTATTTAGCATAATTCTACTAGTATTCCCCCCCCCCCCCATAAAACATTTAAAAACAGTTTAAAACATTGATTAAGGGGTATGAACTCACCTGTAGTGAGTGGTTATGATGAAAATGTTGGATCAGTTGCTAAGTATCAAGTGGTGGCTTGAGTACACACGCGAATCCTATTTAGCATATATTGGCATATATATGAGTATAATTAGTGTTATGAACAACTGAATAATGATTTTGGGACCACCTTAGGGACTAGTAAACACTTATAATGAAGTGTTACAATCATATATGATTGTATGAGGGTTTATAAGGCTATACAAGAGGTTGTATGGCCAAAATACACACTATATGTGTGTGTGTGGCCAGGTGTGCGGCCTAGTGTGCTGCCAGCACATGTGTGCAGCCCTATGTGCTGCCAGATGGTGTTCTTGGTGTTCTTGGTACCTTTTATGAAGATATTCAAGGAGAGTGGATGATACTTGAGAGGATTTCGTGTTCTATGCTTGAAGAAGTGAAGGAAGTGTTCAAAAATGACTAAGTGTGGTATAGGTGGAGTGTGCGGTTGGGAAGGGTGTGAGGCCGCAAACACATGTGTGTGGCCGCACACTCAAGTGTGTGGCCGCACACTCCATGTGTTGGAGTGTTTGGCCTCTTTTTGATTCCTACACTTTGAGTTAACCCTTTTCCACACTCCAACCTTGATTATAACACGTTTAGAACGCTCCAATAGACCCTAAATGGTACTACAAGATAGCAAAACGAGTCTATTATTGATAAGAAATGAAGAATGCAAGTTAGAAATTTTCGGGTTGTCACATCATCCCCGCGTTAAAGGGAATTTCGTCCCGAAATTAGAATTTAGACAAGGAAGTAGGTACGAATGATCGAGTCATGAGGAGGAAACTTCCTAATCGATTGGTTCTAGCGCTCCTAAGTGAAATCGGGTTCTCGGTTGGTATCCCAACGAACCTTCACTAACGGGCGGTAGCGTTGCTTTGTCCGCTTGACCTCTCGGTCGAGGGTCACTACGGTTCTAATATGAAGGCGAGGATCTCGACGAGTGGAATTACAAGAGTCCTAACGGAAAAGTATGGATTCATGATCGAGACGCTAAAAGTAAAATGTACGTTACTGAGTTCGCGGATTAGGTCTAGTTTGTGCGAGACACAGGACCGATTCGGATAAGAATCTCGGAGGTCCTAACTGTATTGGATTTAGCTTTCCACGCGATCCGAAGTGTATTAAGCCATTCCTAGAGTGAGTTTCCCTAAAGAACTTGGTCTCTCACTTGGAATTTCCAAGGTTTCTTTTTCCTGTTTAACTTCTCAGTCAAGGGCCACCCTTTGTTGGGTCAAAGTCGTACGGTTTCCTGTGATTTGCGAGGGTTCCTAGATGAACTATGACAGTAGGTCTGTAAGACCTAGAATTTGGTGAAAGACTATCAGCGTCTCTGGTGTCGACAAATGCTCAATGGTTTTGACAAATTGAAAAGTACTCAAAATTTCCCACATTACTATCAGTGTGTCATAAAATTCAACTCTTCAATTTCAAAGCTCGTGTCTAGAGAACTTCGCTAAAATTTCCTCTGTAGGAAATGTTTCCATGGGTTTTCTTCTTACTGCGAGGGTAGATAAGTAAGTCATTACATGGAGAAATGACGAAATGATCCAATTAAGAAAGACGTACCCTACTCGTTTAGCTCATGAAAGCTATGGGCGTATTGGTCCTATCCGAAGGGTATCACTACGGACTCGAACTGTCCGTATCGAGTTCGGAAGATAGTCTTACGGACATCCTTCCCTAACACTCGAACTGGTGATATTCGGATCTCAGAACCATTTCAGAAAGTAATTCTTTCCTTGCGTTTGCTCAACCATTTCATCTATGCGAGGCAGAGATAACGATTTCTAATGAAAATCTAGACGGAGTCCTCGATATCCGAGGCACATACGATGCAATCCGTCGATCTCTGGGAGAATAAGACTGGGGGTTCTCCAGGGTGAGAAGCCTAGTCTTCTTATTCTATCGCTGTGCAGTTCGTTAAGTTGTTTGTACTGTTCTGGAATCTCCGTAGGTGTTTAGACTATAGGGCGATCTATTTACAAGAGTCGTACTGGGTTCTAAGTTTGTTCACATGACGATGCGATTACTTGTAGGCTTAGGCAGTTCTCTGTCCTGAAGTTCATATTAGAATTCATACCTGGTTTCACAATCACAATTTCGTGTATACGAGTCATATATAATTAAGATTGAAAAGGTAGTTGAATAACTGATTCTTCTTTAAGCTCACATCCCATCAGGGAAAAAGAAGTTAAAGTGGAATCATCAATTATAAACCTATAGAACCTTGATTATATATCACTCTTATGCAACCGTGCAACCATGAACAGAGTTACAGTACTTTTGATTTACCTCAAGACAATTGCTGCGAATAAGATATACTACAAAAGACAAGTATACGCAACACGAGAATCCCTACACAGACAGGATCTCGCAAAAGGTAAGACTCTAGTTGCACTTGTTCTGGATAGTTTATAAGTCTGTTACGACAACATGCCTAAGTTACATTAACGAGGGTTCCGGAGTAGGCTCTCCTGCAGCTGTGATCCAGAGAATCTTCCCATCAGCACCCGAGTTCTTTGCTATCGGGCAAGCTTTCTTGAAGTGTCCATTTTCACCGCATTGGTGACATATCTGGACAGCACCAACTTTAATGGTAGAAGTGAAGTGTCGATTAGGAGTTATGGGGACACGGGTTCTTTCCTTGAATTCCTTTTTCGGGCAATCTCTTTTATAGTGCCCAAACTCACCACAATTATAGCAAACTAGGCTTGCCCCAGTGGTCGGGGTAGTTCTACAGAAACGAGCAATGTGCCCCATCTTGTTGCAATTATCGCATTGCAAGGCTCAGCACATTCCCTCGTGGTGGTAGTTGCACCGGTCGCACTTCGAGAGTGTTCCTTTGTATGGTCTGCTCGGTACAGGGATGGCAGAGGTTTCCACTTGCTGTTGTTGCATGGCAAGTTTTCGGGGTTTCTTGCGTTCTTTCTGGGCTTGACGCTTCTGTTTCTTGTTCTTTGATTTTCGGCTATGCGGGCCTGTGGCCGTTACCGTTTGATGACTTCCTGGATGGATACCATGATTGGAAACTTCATTCCCATCAATAGCATTGATCGTGCTGATAGTGCTACGGTGCACAAGGACAACTGTCACAGCAGCCATCACGACAGTTGTAATTGTGGTTTGAAAGGTAGTGGCGTCCATAGGAAAGGCGGAGATTTCGTCGTTCGACTGATTGCTTTCGGATGACGACATGATTCTGTAATACGAAAGATAAGGAATTTGTAAGCGATTCTGGTTGACCCTAGATGTACTGCGATTGTTCAATCAAAGAGTGAGTGTATGTTCTCGAAAGGTTGACCTACATTCCTATGATGCAGTCCTAGTACAGAATGGAAGTATGTTCGCGAAGGTTTGACCTACGTCCCTATGATGCAGTCCTAGTAATGAGTAGAAGTAAGTTTGTATAATGGTCTCAAGACGTTTTTCGTTCAAGCCGAGGTATCGTGGGTTGGTGAATAACAAGATCCAACCACTGAAAGAGACTTGGAAATGTCTCCGGAGCTAAATTACTATACTCCAATGACTTGACTAAGGCATGATCTAGATAGACTCCAATGAAAGTATGATAAAAGTACTTGAATGAAGAATGACACAGAAGTTAGCCGGCTGTCAATATCTTTGATATTCATGACGTAAAGATTCAGGAAAATGACCTTGTAAGGGTCCTACATCATATCCCGAGAAGATAGTTCCTGACAGCATAAAGACTTAACAAAAGTACTTACAGTACAAGATAATTTCATAGAAAATGCCACATTGGGCATAGACAGAAAAACGATTCCCTTTTAACAAGGGAAATAAAGTATAGCATCTACTACCGGCGACGGTCATCCCTCAGGTGAACTCTCAGTTCAGCCAGTTGACGTTCCATGTCGAGCAGGTGTCTTTCGTACACTCTCTGGCGTATTCGGAGCTCTATGACTTCGGCTCGTGATTCAGCTAGTGCTTGCAGCAGGGTTTCATGGTTTCTCTCTGATCTCTCGTGAGTATCTTCTGGACGTATGGTGCAGAGGGTATGCATTCTCGCGTCGGCGACAACTTCGGTAATCTGATGTAGGGCTGTCCTGCCTTGAATCTCATTTCGGGCCCCTATGTGGACCAAGATTAGCAAGGTTCTGTCTGCTAAGCCCCCATTGCTCAGGTCGTAAAAGCTTCGGTCGCCATTAAATGGCATGGGCTGATCTGGTCCTTGGCTCCATGTTTCCAAGCATTCCACCCACTCAGGAGTCGGGCCATGAAAAGCCGGACGAGGGTTAGGAATTGGAAAGGGAGCTGCTTGGGGTAGGTTCTCAACCTCTGGTTCGGAATTAGCATTGTCCGAAAGGTTTTCATCATGGTGATCATTCAAAGGGATCGGATGATCATTCTCTGGTTCTTCTCCAAACCAACCAGCAATGACCTCATTCGGGAGGTACTAGTTGTCGTGGGGATGGAGTCCAGCCATGTTATCTATGCGAGAATTGGGGTAGGAAATAATTATTAGACAAACTATCTAGATAATTATTTAGAAAATCTTCATTATTTACATCGCTATTTGTGAAGTGCATACCAGTTATGTGTAATCTAAAAATGATAGACCTTCGAATAAGTGACCTTAACTCCATATTCACACAGAATAGGGGTAAAGTAAAATTTTCACAAATTCTAAGTCTATAACATCCTAATTACATATAGCCTTAGTGTATCAACTTAGCAACTATAAACTTAGTAATGAAGATCCCGTTTTAGTTCTCAAGTATAAAGTACTTATAGTAACATCAAAAACTCCTATAGTATTTTAAAATTTTATGTTATGTTCTATTGCTCTCATTGTGGTAGGGTTCGTAAGATTTTAGCATTGTTGCAACCACACAATTAAACTTAGGCACATGCTGGTCAACCATTGGATAATATAGGTGATCAGGCTATATCTTCCCAATTTTGACCATATGTCTCTAAGCTCACCTGTGTTGCCCAACAATCGTAATTCTTTTGTACTGTCCTAGTGACACTGATTTTAGTATGAATGCAGGCATGTATACTTTATTAAATATTTTATTATTTAAAGTATAAACTCTTGGTCAGAGTATTTTTAATCCCTTATGTATTTATAGTTAGTATATCTTTTATGGGTTGATATACTTAATTCACTATAAACAATGCTCTGATACCAATCTGTCACACCCCAAAACCAAGAACGGCGGAAACGTTCTAGGGCAGAGAACGTCATGTACAGTATCACAACAATGTAAAGTAGTAAACAAGCAACAACATCATCCATTGCATTAATAATATCATTATTATACAAGTGTGTTCTGTCAAATTTTGATAAACACTAAAGCATAAATCAACATGAAAGATGAGTCTTCAACGAGCTCCATCTTCCCAAATCCTTGCATCGGTACCTGTCTATGATGACCTGAGGGTACAAGTAATTTTGAAAGCGAGTATCAGCTTTAAATCTGGTGAGATCATAAGTATTTTAGTGTCTTAATTTGTATGTAAGAATTTGTAAGTTTATGAACGGTAAGTATGGAAAATGTATATGAACTGTAAATGTAAAAATGTTTGTAAAACTACTGTAAACGTTTGAAAAACTCTAGAAATCCCTATGATTCCTACTATTATATAACGGTGTCTTCTACCAAGACCTAACTGTTCTCAAGGTAGTCTTCTACAAAGACTTAACTGTTCTAAATGTTCGTTTCTTGTAAAAGTGTGTAAATTTTCCCCAGTGTAACTATCATTATCAAAATATAGTTTTTATATTAAATATTTAAGTGAAAAGATCACTAAATATATGTAAGGGAAAATAAATGTACTACTGTAGTGTTGTATTATAGGAACTACTGGTGTACTAACTACCTTAAACCGGATTTATGTTAAGGCCTCATGTGATCAATTGCACCATACTATTGACTGGTAACAACGACATAAGGATGGTCGTAAAAAGGTAGGACGTTTGGCACCCGCAGACCTGCAGGTCCGACTATAGCTAGCAGCAAGGTGTAGGATAGGCAATCCAGTATAGATCTATATGCAAACTCACGCTCTCCCTTCAAGAGACTCTGGCTACAACTCGGGCCATGACATTTAAGGCATGCTCCAATACATATCACAAAAATTAACGTATTCATATATATGTAATGTAATGAACTGTTCTAGCTGTAATGTATGTGCTCTCTACCTAGAAAGTATAGTAATGTAATCATTCTAGTATAGTTGTATATGTTCTCTTTCTAGTATAGTTGTATATGTTCTTCTCTAGTATAGTTGTATATGTTCTTCTCTAGTATAGTTGTATATGTTCTTCTCTAGTATAGTTGTATATGTTCTTCTCTAGTATAGTTGTATATGTTCTTCTCTAGTATAGTTGTATATTTTCTTCTCTAGTATATTTGTATATGTTCTTCTAGTAGTAAGTATTGACTCATGAATGAACTGACTCACAGTATGATATCGCGTTCTAGTAATAGTTCTAGTATCTTCCTAAACTACCCATATGGTAGTTTACTAGTAATCTAACTGGTACGTATGAACATGGATGTATACCCTTTCTACCCAAGGGCATGGGATGAACTTGAAGGGCCTTTATGACTATATATGTACATATGTTATATAACTAATATTTAAACGACCTTCGGACGAGTACCCGATATCCCACCAGACCAGATCTCAAGCGCGAAAAGGAAATAGGGTGGATAGCCTTCCTAAGTCTTTTAAACATTTCTTATATAACTATACATATAGAGGCATGCAATTTATAATTTAAAAGCATAAAATAAGATTTGTAAAACCTTTGAACATAAATATTTTCTAAGAAAAGACCGACTTGATGTCGATCTATAAAATGGTTTTGAAGGCATGGGTTTGATGAAACAACTTTAGTATAAGGAAACATTTGTTTGAATCACAATTGTAAATAAGTTTGAAAAGTAATATACAGAGTAAAATGTACAGAGAAATAAGGAGTTTTAAACACATAAAGTGTTTATGAAAGACATTTGAAGGAAACTATTTAGTAAAACGACTAATGAGTAGCCAATCATTTGAATGCTTCTTATTAATCACATGTGATTGATATAATAATTAGCATAATTATACTTGTATCCCCCCATAAAACATTTAAAAACAGTTGCTAAGTATCAAGTGGCGGCTTTAGTACACACGCGAATCCTATTTAGCATATATTGGCATATATATGAATATAATTAGTGTTATGAATGACTGAATAATGATTTTGGGACCACCTTAGGGACTAGTAAACAATTATAATGAAGTGTTACAATCATATATGATTGTATGAGGGTTTATAAGGCTATACAAGAGGGTGTATGGCCAAAATACACACTATATGTGTGTGTGCGGCCTAGTGTCCTGCCAGCACATGTGTGCGGCCCTGTGTGCGGCCATGTGTGCTGCCATGTGTGCGGCCAGATGGTGTTCTTGGTGTTCTTGGTACCTTTTATGAAGATCTTCAAGGATAATTGATGATACTTGAGAGGATTTCGTGTTCTATCCTTGAAGAAGTGAAGGAAGTGTTCAAAAATGACTAAGTGTGGTATATATAGGTGGAGTGTCCGGTTGGGAAGGGTGTGAGGCTGCAAACACTTGTGTGTGGCCGCACACTCCATGTGTTGGAGTGTTTGACCTCTTTTTGATTCCTACACTTTGAGTTAACCCTTTTCCACACTCCAACCTTGATTATAACACGTTTAGAACGCTCCAATAGACGCTAAATGGTACTACAAGATAGCAAAACGAGTCTATTATTAATAAGAAATGAAGAATGCAAGTTAGAAATTTTCGGGTTGTCACAATGATGACACTGGAAATCCAGAAAACGCATTCTCTTCCCAATGGAAAGGGATCGGCCATAGTCAACTCGGTTGACCAAATGGTTAAGAGAAAAGCTAAGTTTGGGATAGTCTCGCGTACCATTACCAAAGGGTCCATTTGTTTATATTGCCAAAGGAAGCAACATTGGTTGCGAAGCTGCCAAATTTACATGAAAGATCATAAGGCTGGTAAAGTCAATAATTTTGACTCTGGTTCAGGTAAAGTCCACTATCTAACTCGGATAAGTTTATATTCTTAGATTCTTATTACTGGATGTGACTAGGTCACATATCGATGTTTTATGAATCTAACGAAAAGCAACGAAACTTAAAGGAAGTGTATGTTGAATCTGATCGCGAAGATGGATTTATATCGCTTGATTGAAGATCGGATTCTTGACCTACTCTTAGGATGATAGATTGCTAGGAAACATGTAATATCATAGTTTTCATTTAAAGTTGCATTGTAAGGAAAAGTTTTTTCCGCTTTTTATAAATAAATAAATGTTTGTTTTACTTTATTTTATATCTCCTTGCAATGGCATTTATGAAAACTTGATGTTCGTATGTTTCTAGCATTATTGAAAAATATGAATTTGACTATTTTATTTGTGGTAATATCTAAATTTACCAAATAAGGAAAGCTTCTCATCATCGAAGTTTTCAGTTGGATAGAAACTTGGAATCATACAAGTTGTACAGTCTGATGAATGATAACTTTCAACTTTGGAAAATTAAGACTAGTTCCATGTTCACATTTATATGTGAGTCAAATGAAGGGCTAAGGGATCGAGTACACATTCTTGTGCACTGATCAAGTCCACCACAAAAGATCTATAAGACTATTCGTCATGATTTACTAAAGTTTAGTAAATATGGTTACACTTACAAGTTTAAGTGTAATTCTGATACATTGATTACACTTTAGTATCATGTTATTTGATCATCTTAATGATTAAGAGACCTTATGACACACCCCAAAACCGAGAACGGCGGAAACGTTCTGGGGTGGAGGACGTCATGTAGAGTATCACATCACAATAAAAGTAAACGAGCAAACAACATCATCCATTGCATTAAATATATAATTTTAATACAAGCGTGTTATGTACAGTTATAGACACCAAAAATATAATGTAAATCAAAATAACTAGATGAGTCTTGGATGTGCTCCATCTTCTCAAAAGCGGCCTCGGTACCTGTCTACTGATGACCTGAGAATACAAGTTATTTTGAAAGAGTTTATCAGCATTAAGCTGGTGAGTTCATAAGTATTTTAGCGTCGGTGTTTGTTATCATAACGTTTGAACATGTCGCAAGTGTAAGTTTGTAAAATGTATGTAAATGTTTGTAAGTGTTTGTAAAAGTTTGAATCTCTCAGAAAAACCTATATTTTCTATTAAAGTGGCCTTCTACCAAGGCTTAACTGTTTTGTATGTTCCTTTGTTGTAAAAGTGTGTAATTTCCCAAGTGTAACTATCATTAACAAAATATAGTTTGTACATTAATGTTTAAGTGAAATAATCACTAAATATATGTAATAGGTAAATTATTGTAGTATTGTAGTGTTGTATTATAGGAACTACTGTTGTACTAACTACCTTAAACCGGATTTATATTAAGGTATCATGGGATTAATTGTACCATACTATTGACTGGTAACAACGATATACAAATGGTCGTAAAACGGAATGACATTTGGCACCTGCAGACCTGCAGGTCCGGCTGTAGCTAGCAACAAGGTGTAGGATAGTCAATCCAGTATAGATCTATACGCAAACTCACGCTCTCCCTCCAAGAGAATTCTGGCTACAACTCGGGCCATGACATTTAAGGCATGCTCCGATACAGTGGATCACAATTGTTAATGTATTCATGTATATGTAATGTAATGTTACTTGTTCTAGTATCGTTGTATATGTTCTCTTCCTAGTATAGTTGTATATGTTCTCTGTCTAGTATAGTTGTATATGTTCTCTTTCTAGTATAGTTGTATATGTTCTCTTTCTAGTATAGTTGTATATGTTCTCTTTCTAGTATAGTTGTATATGTTCTCTTTCTAGTATAGTTGTATATGTACTCTTAGTAATGTAATGTATATGCTCTCATAGTAATAAGTATTGACTCATGAATGAACTGACTCATTGATCTAGCAATTGTAGTAGTATGATCCTGTGTTACCCCGATGGTAACTTACTAATGATGTAACTAATATGCATGAATATGGGAGTACTTTTATGTCTGTATATGTACGCTTGATATATAATTAATATTGAAACGGCCTTTGGACGGCTACCCGAAATCCCACCAGACCACATCCAAATCGAGAAAAAGGAACTAGGGCGGATGGCCTTCCTAAGCCCTTTAAACATTTCTTATATATCTATACATATATGGGCATGAAATTTATAAGAAGTATAACAAAGTTTAAATAAAAGTATTTGATAAGTAAAAGAGTTGTAGAGCAGTTTGAAGTAAAATAGTTTGAACAGTAATAAAATCATTGGTTTTATAGTTATTAATCACATGTGATTGATGTAATAACTATAATTATTTAACTTGTATCCCCCCCCCCCATAAAAACATTTAAAACATATAAAAGTATTTCAAAGGTTAATTAAAGGGGTATGAACTCACTTGTGGTGAGTGGATTGGATTGAAGTGTCGGATACTGTACTAGGTGGCAAACGGAGACTTGTTCACAAGGACGAGCCTAGTTATCATATAATGAGCATATATATATATATATATATATATATATATATATATATATATATATAACTAATTAGCCAAATAATAACTAATAAAATTAGTTGGGACACTCTAGAACATGTAAACACTTTGTATAGGTGTTATAAGTCCTAAGGGTTGCTTCTAGGTTGTTGTGGGACAGGGCTAAAGGGGTTTAAAGTTTCCAAGGACCTTGTATAGGTGTTTACTCTTCCATAAACTCCACATAAGGAGTTTACGGTCGTAAACCCTTGAGTTTACGGCCGTAAGCTCTCAAACATGTTGACATAATTTGTTTTGAAGTGTTACTTGATTTCTAGAATAAGTTCTACTTGGTGGTTTAGTTCTTTGGGTGGTTTAGGGCATAGAAACACTCCTTTGAGGATTTTACGGCCCCAAGGCCAATTCCCTTGGATTTTACGGCCGTCAACTCTCATGGGATGGGTGTTTTATGCTTTCAAGTCCCAAGCACATGTAGGATAGTTTCTAGGCATTTGTTTTAAGCTAAAGAAGGTCCTAGGTACACTTTGGTGCCCTTGATTGATGTTCACGAACCAAGCACATTAATAGGGCCGTAAACTCACATAGGAAGGTGTCTTTGATGTTTTAAAGTCCTCAAACTAGTTAGGATTAAATAGGGGTTAAAGTCCAAGGCTTTAGGATTGATTTAAACACTCTTTGGCACTTGATTTTGGAGTTCACGGTCCAAGAACTTCTTGGGCTGTGAACACCCTAATCTTGGTGTTTTGATTGTTTTCTAGTCCTAATTACACTTACAAATAAGCCTAAGTCTATCAATTATCAAGGGGAAAAGGCTAGGTAGCATTTAAGCCTCATATTGGAGATTACTCCCCAAGAACGTTCTTGGGCGGTAAACTCCCAAATCTCACAGATTTGATGTGTAAACTAAGTTATTAAGCACATAATAAGCATTATAATACAACTAGAGAAGTGTACTCACGATTTGGGGTGAAAACCCGAAGATCCGTGAGAGAGAAAATGGCTTTTCTCTAGTTGGAAATGTGAATAATGAATGAATTTGGTTCAGAAATCTATTTATAGTCCTGGGATATATTTGGTAGAAAATATTTTTATTCCGAAAATGAGCTCTAATATTATGAAGTTTTGAAATACTCGAGTTTCACTAACCCATGTGCATCTACTCTCCTGATATGTCCTTAAACGTAAACCCTAATATTCTCAAACTTATTCGGAAAAGTCTGAAATTCACTGTAACTGGTCTAGCTTCTATTGAATTGATAATGTTCATATAAAATGGAAATTTCGGGTTGTCACATAACCCCCCCTCCTTAGAAGGAATTTCGTCCCGAAATTAGAATTTAAGCAAATAAGTAGTTACAATCAACTAAGTAAAAAGACGAGGATATTTTAGTTTCAACTGATCTTCGCGTTCCCAAGTGATATTTTAGTTTCAACAGAGGGGATTTGCACTTTCGGCCGTAGAGGGCTTCAAATGGAGCAACCTTGATGCTCGTGTGATAACTATTATTATAGGAAAACTCGACAAGGGGTAAATGAGTATCCCATGCCTTTCCAAAGTCAAACACATAGGCTCTCAACATATCTTCCAGTGTTTGGATGGTCCTCTCACTTTGTCCGTCGGTCTGTGGATGGTAGGCTGTGCTCATATCCAGCCTTGTTCCCAGGGAATGTTGTAGTGATTGCCAGAATTATGAGGTGAACCTACTATCTCTATCGGAGATAATGGACATAGGTACACCATGTAGCCGTACGATTTCCCAAATGTATGTTCTCGTAAGTTTCTCCATCTTGTCAATTTCTTTGATAGGCAGGAAGTGTGCAGACTTGGTCAATCTATCAACGATGACCCATATGGTATCAAGTCCACCCGTTGTCTTGGGCAACTTGGTTATGAAATCCATATTGATCCGCTCCCACTTCCATTCTGGAATCTCTGGTTGTTGCAGTAAACCGGAGGGCTTCTGGTACTCGACCTTAACCTTTGCGCAAGTAAGGCATTTACTTACGAAGGTAGCAATCTCTGCTTTCATATTAGGACACCAATATAGCTTTTTAAGATCCAGATACATCTTATCTAAACCTGGGTGGACGGAATACCGAGTGTTGTGCGCCTCGGTCATGACCAAGTCTCGGAAACCACCGTGTTTCGGTGTCCAGATCCGGTTCATGAAATATAAGGCTCCGTCACCCTTGGCTTTTAAATTCTTGTCCATTCCTCTAAGGGATTCACTCGTCATATTTTCAGGTTTCATGGCTTCCAGTTGGGCCGCCTGAATTTGCTTAGACAAGTGTGAATGGATGGTTATTGACAATGACTTGACCCTGCGACCAGAATATTCCTTCCGACTTAGGGCGTCTGCTACTACGTTGGCTTTACCAGGATGATAATGAATAACACATTCGTAGTCACTGAGTAGCTCGACCCACCGTCGTTGTCTCATGTTGAGCTCCTTCTGATCGAATATGTGTTGTAAACTCTTGTGGTCGGTAAAAATAGTGCTTTTCGTTCCGTAAAAGTAATGTCTCCAGATCTTCAGAGCAAACACCACTGCTCCTAATTCAAGATTGTGGGTCGTGTAGTTAACTTCGTGTGTCTTCAACTGTCTCGAGGCATAGGCGATGACCTTACCTCGCTGCATCAGAGCACACCCGAGCCCTTGATTCGATGCATCGCAATAGACTACGAAGTCTTCTATTCCTTCGGGGAGGGATAGTATTGGTGCGGTGCATAAGGCTCGCTTGAGCGTTTGGAGCGCTCTCTCCTGTTTCTCTTCCCAGTCGAAGGCCAAGCCTTTTTAGGTCAGTGTTGTAAGAGGTTTCGCAATTCGGGAAAAGTTCTGTATGAACCTGCGGTAGTAGCCAGCGAGACCTAGAAACTGCCTAATTTCTGTAGGCGTCTTCGGTGCTGACCAGTTCTCAATGGCCTTAATTTTGGATGGGTCCACGTGGATTCCCTCTTCACTCACCACGTATCCTAAGAATTCGACTCTTCGGATCCAAAATTCACACTTAGAGAACTTCGCGTACAGCTTCTCCGCTCGTAAAGTTCCTAGAACTTGTCGCAGATGATCGCCATGCTCTTCCTTATTTCAGGAGTAGATCAGGATGTCATCAATGAATACAATGACGAACTGATCCAAGTAAGGTCGGTATACTCTATTCATCAGATCCATGAAGACTGCGGGCGCATTGGTCAATCCGAATGGCATCACCACGAACTCGTAGTGTCCGTAACGAGTTCGGAAGGCTGTCTTCGGCACATCCTCCTCTAGTACTCGTAACTGGTGATATCCGGATCTCAGATCAATTTTGGAAAAGTAGTTCGCCCCTTGTAGTTGGTTAAATAGATCGTCTATGCGAGGCAAAGGGTAACGATTCTTGACCGTTAGTTTGTTGAGTTCTCTGTAGTCGATACACATACGGAATGATCCGTCTTTCTTCTTAATGAACAAGACCGGTGCTCCCCAAGGTGAGAAACTTGGTCTTATAAAGCCCTTGCTGAGCAGTTCGTTAAGTTGACCAGATAGTTCCTGCATCTCTGCTGGTGCTAATCGGTAGGGCGACTTGGCTACTGGGGTAGCTCCTGGGACTAAGTCGATTCTGAACTCGACCTGTCGTTGCGGAGGTAATCCTGGTAGCTCTTCTGGGAAGATGTCGGGGAAGTCGCTCACTACTGGAATGTTCTTTAGTTCTTTCTTCTCGAGGCTCGTATCGACGACGTGAACAAGGAATGCATGCTATTCTTTACGAATATACTTTTGTGCTTGAATACTTGATATAATATGAAGACTCGCACCGGGTTTGTCACCGTAGACGATAAGAGTTTCGTTAGACAGAAGGTTTAGATGGACTGGTTTCTCGAAGCACATGATGTCGGCGCGATGAAGACTTAACCAATCCATTCCAATGATAACGTCGAAGCTTTTTATTGAGACCGACATAAGATCGATTGGGAATGAATGGTTATCTAGAGTTAGGGTACAACATAAGTATATGCTATTCGTACTTTCAGTTTTTCCATTTTCCATTTCTACTGTGAATTGTTCCTTAAGTGTGTGCAGTTGTTGCTTAAGCATGCGAGCAAATTTATGGTTCACGAAGCGTCGCTCCGCTACACTATCGAATAGAATGCATGCATTGGAGTTATCGAGGAGGAACGTACCAGTTACCACCGTCGGGTCAGCAACTGCTTCTCCATGGCCTATTGCTAGTACCCTCCCTGCTCCGCCAGCATTCTTCGCTTTGGGGCAGTCCCTCTTGTAGTGGCCTGCTTCACCACACCCATAATAGGTCGGGCTCGGGCCAAAGCCGGGGACTTTGGCGATCGGCTGTGCCGGAGATTTACAGAAACGGACTGTGTGTCCTTTCCTGTTGCAGTTAGAGCACTGTATTTCACGGCAAGGGCCGTTGTGGTGGAAGTTGCATTTGTTGCACTTAGGCAAACTTCCAGCGTACTGCCTCACCGGAGCAGTAGCAGCAGCAGGGGTTATCGCGTCTTCCCAGAACTTCCGCTTAGTGTCAGCGGGTTTGGAGGGTTCCGAGATGGCTAGGGTGGTTGTTGTTGCAGGGGTTTTGACTCATGGTCAATGAGTCGCTGTGCCAGTCGCTTGGCACTGTCGAAGGTAGCGGGGTTTGATGATCGGACATTCCCCTGATACGGAGGCACTAGCCCTCATATGTACCTTTCGATCTTTTTCCCTTCAGTGGGAACCATATTGGGGCAGAGGGCCACCAATTTGCTGAATCTGGCGGTATAGGCGACCACGTTGGTGCCCTTCATGGTCAGGCTCCAAAGCTCCTGCTCCAATTTCTGGATTTCGCCCCTTGGGTAGTATTCCTCAATCATGAGGTCCTTCATGGTTTCCCAGCCCATATCATTCGCTACTACGAGATTCAGCGCTTTAACGTGGCCGTTCCACCACGTCAGGGCCTTTCCTTCAAAGGTGCATTCGGCATATTTGACTTTGCTCGCAGCAGGGCATGAACAGATTTCAAAGACTGATTCACTCTTCTCGAACCATTGCGAGAGGGCAATGACTCCGTCGGTGCCATGGAAGGACTTCGGCTTGTAGTTGGTGAAATCCTTGTAGGAGCACTCTCTCGAGCGCACAGGGGTTTCAACAAGAATTGATTCAACAGGGGTTCCACCTCTGCTAGCATCAGAAGATTAATACTGAGCCATGGCGGTTTCCACTGCTGCAGCTACGGCAACGTTCAGGGCTGCGGTGTCAATGACCGGAGGCGGAGGAGGCGGTGGAGGTGCAGGGTTATTACGGGTAGATTTGCGAGGAGGCAACTTTCAACTATAAGTTTATAAAGATAAGAAAAGTTCTAAGAATCAATTTGTAAGTAGGGTGAGAGTGACACATGGACTAACTAACCATAGCCCAACAATTGAATGAGTGTTTGAGATCACAACAAAGAATATTAGTAGGAAAACACAAGTGTATAGATTTTTCCAACAGATTAGATAGACGTCAATAATACTGGTATTACCGATGTAATGAGTTCAGGGAAAATCGACCTAACAGTAGGTCTTACATCATACCATACGGAAAAGTTCGACAGTTCTTACATTCCTAATTAGAGTACTGAAAGTTAGGAATATTTTACAGACAAGTGCTACTTAGAGCACAGATGTTAAAGACTATTCCTTAACCAAAAGATAGAGATGTACTAGACATCTTCTAACGGCGATGGGAAATCCTCGGGCGAACCCTAAGGTTTGCAACTTGACGAAACACCTCCTGAAGGTGTCGCTCCTGAGCCCTCTGACGGGCTCGAAGTTCCAATACTTCAGCTCGGGAGGCAGCTAGCTGTTGCTGCAGGGTTTCATTGGTTCTCCGGGTCCATTCCATGTCTTCTTCAAGACGGCAGATGCGGACTGTGTTGACACCAGATTTGGCATCAATCTCCATGACCCGGTCGATGGCTGCTCGACCTTGCTCAACATTACGAGCTATTCTGCGGATAATGACAGGCAGAGCTCAGTCAGCAGAACCACCTTCGCTGACGTTGTAAAAGCTTCGGTCCCCAAAGTATGGTAAGGGTTGACCCTGTTCGTCACTCCAACGATTCAAGTTGGTTGCCCACAAGGGTGTAGGACCTGGAAAAGCTGGTCAGGGGTTGTTGTTCGGGGCTTGACCCATTAGCGGTAGGTTGTTGACTTCAGGTTCGGAGTCGGATCCATCAGAAAAGCCTTCTGCGAGGTGATCATCCAAAGGGATTGGATGTTCATCTTCGGGCTCTTCTTCGATCCATCCGACATTGCCTTCATTTGGAAAGTACGGGTCGCCGTGATGGAATCCAGCCATTTAAATCTATGCGAGGAGAGAGGTATAAGAATATAGTATATATGTAGCTAGTAGTGTAAAATACACCTATAGTATTTTAAGTTTAGGTTCTACTGATCTTCTTGTGGTATTGTTGGTAAGTTTTTAGACTTGTTAACATATCATAACCATTCTAGGGCATATGCTAATCACTCCTCGGACCAGCATAGTTGATCAGGCTATGCCATTCCCAGGACTGACCATACATCCCCGAGCTCACTTGTGATATTTAACAATCATAATACTTTTGTTCTTGTCATTGTGACACTTATTTTAGTATGAATACAGGCTAGTATACTTAATTAAATATTTTAATATTTAGAGTATAGACTCTTGGTCAGAGTGCTTTAATCCTTAATGGGTTTATAGTTTAGTATATCTTTTATGGGTTGATATACTTGATTCACTATAAACAATGCTCTGATACCAATCTGTGACACCCCAAAACCGAGAACGGTGGAAACGTTCTAGGGCGGAGGACGTCATGTAGAGTATCACAACACAGTAAAAGTAAACGAGCAAACAACATCATCCATTGCATTAAATATATAATTTTAATACAAGCGTGTTTTGTACAGTTATAGACACCAAAAATATAATGTAAATCAAAATAATAAGATGAGTCTTGGATGCGCTCCATCTTCTCAAAAGCGGCCTCGGTACCTGTCTACTGATGACCTGACAATACAAGTTATTTTGAAAGAGTTTATCAGCACTAAGCTGGTGAGTTCATAAGTATTTTAGTGTCGGTGTTTGTTATCAAAACGTTTGAACATGTCGCAAGAGTAAGTTTGTAAAATATATGTAAATGTTTGTAAGTGTTTGTAAAAGTTTGAATCTCTCAGCAAAACCTATATTTTCTATTAAAGTGGCCTTCTACCAAGGCTGAACTGTTTTGTATGTTCGTTTGTTGTAAAAGTGTGTAATTTCCCAAGTGTAACTATCATTAACAAAATAAATTTTGTACATTAATGTTTAACTGAAATAATCACAAAATATATGTAATGGGTAAATTATTGTAGTACTGTAGTGTTGTATTATAGGAACTACTGCTGTACTAACTACCTTAAACCTGATTTATATTAAGGTATCATGTGATTAATTATACCATACTATTCACTAGTAACAACGACATACGAATGGTCGTAAAACGGAATGACGTTTGGCACCCGCAGACCTGCAGGTTCGGCTTTAGCTAGCAGCAAGGTGTAGGATAGTCAATCCAGAATAGATCTATATGCAAACTCACGCTCTCCCTACAAGAGAATTCTGGCTACAACTCGGGCCATGACATTTAAGGCATGCTCCGATACAGTGGATCACAATTGTTAACGTATTCATGTATATGTAATGTAATGTTACTTGTTCTAGTATCGTTATATATGTTCTCTTCCTAGTATAGTTGTATATGTTCTCTTTCTAGTATAGTTGTATATGTTCTCTTTCTAGTATAGTTGTATATGTTCTCTTTCTAGTATAGTTGTATATGTACTCTTAGTAATGTAATGTATATGTTCTCATAGTAATAAGTATTGAATCATGAATTAACTGACTCATTGATCTAGCAATTGTAGTAGTATGATCCCGTGTTACCTCGATGGTAACTTACTAATGATGTAACTAATACGCATGAATATGGGAGTACTTTTATGTTTATATATGTACGCTTGATATATAATTAATATTGAAACGGCCTTCGGACGGCTACCCGAAATCCCACCAGACCACATCCAAATCGAGAAAAAGGAAATAGGGCGGATGGCCTTCCTAAGCCCTTTAAACATTTCTTATATATCTACACATATATGGGCATGCAATTTATAAGAAGTATAACAAAGTTTAAATAAAAGTATTTGATAAGTAAAAGAGTTGTAAAGCAGTTTGAAGTAAAACAGTTTGATAAACAGTTTGAACAGTAATAAAATCATTGGTTTTATAGTTATTAATCACATGTGATTGATGTAATAACTATAAATATTTAACTTGTATTCCCGCCCCCCCCCCATAAAAGCATATAAAACTTTTAAAAGTATTTCAAAGGTTAATTAAAGGGGTATGAACTCACTTGTGGTGAGTGGATTGGATTGAAGTGTCGGATACTGTACTAGGTGGCAAACGGAGACTTGTTCACACGCACGAGCCTAATTATCATATAATGAGCATTTATATAACTAATTAGCCAAATAATAACTAATAAAATTAGTTAGGACACTCTAGAACATGTAAACACTTTGTATAGGTGTTATAAGTCCTAAGGGTTGCTTCTACATTGTTGTGGGACAGGGCTAAAGGGGTTTAAAGTTTCCAAGGACCTTGTATAGGTGTTTACTCTTCCATAAACTACACATAAGGAGTTTACGGTCGTAAACCCTTGAGTTTACGGCCGTAAGCTCTCAAACATGTTGACATAATTTGTTTTGAAGTGTTACTTGATTTCTAAAATAAGTTCTACTTGGTGGTTTAGTTCTTTGGGTAGTTTAGGGCATAGAAACATTCCTTTGAGGAGTTTACGGCCCCAAGGCCAATTCCCTTGGAGTTTACGGTCATAAACTCTCATGGGATGGGTGTTTTATGCTTTCAACTCCCAAGCACATGTAGGATAGTTTCTAGGCATTTGTTTTAAGCTAAAGAAGGTCCTAGGCACACTTTGGTGCCCTTGATTGATGATCACAGACCAAGCACATTAATAGGGCCATAAACTCACATAGGAAGGTGTCTTTGATGTTTTAGAGTCCTCAAACTAGTTAGGATTAAATAGGGGTTAAAGTCCAAGGCTTTAGGAGTGATTTAAACACTCTTTGGCACTTGATTTTGGAGTTCACGGTCCAAGAACTTCTTGGGCCGTAAACACCCTAATATTGGTGTTTTTGATTGTTTTCTAGTGCTAAATACACTTACAAATAAGCCGAAGTCCGTCACTTATCAAGGGGAAAAGGCTAGGTAGCATTTAAGCCTCATATTGGAGTTTACTCCCCAAGAACGTTCTTGGGCGGTAAACTCCCGAATCTCACAGATTTGATATGTAAACTAAGTTATTAAGCATATAATAAGCATTATAAGACAACTAGAGAAGTGTACTCACAATTTGGGGCGAAAACCCGAAGATCCGTGAGAGAGAAAATGGCTTTTCTCTAGTTGGAAATGTGAATAATGAATGAATTTGGTTCAAAAATCTATTTATAGTCCTGAGATATTTTTGGCAGAAAATATTTTTATTCCGGAAATGAACTCTAATATTATGAAGTTTTGAAATACTCGAGTTTCACTCTCCTGATATCTCCTTAAACGTAAACCCTAATATACTCAAACTTATTCGGAAAAGTCTGAAATTCACTGTAACTGGTCTGGCTTCTATTAAATTGATAATGTTCGTACAAAATGGAAATTTTGGGTTGTCACACCTTATCACAATTCATCCTCTAAGTGCATTATGATAGCTAAGAAGAAGAGTTATGAATTGTTGAAATGGTCAAATCAAGAAGATGATTCATACCTCGTTCCAGAAACAATTCTTAGAGTCATACTCCAAGATTGTAATTTGAGTGACATATCTTAAAGGAAGGTTTCTTAACACTAGTCAAATGTAAGAGTAAAAGTATCCTACTCTTGTACATTTAAAATTGGTAAGTTGTGATGTTTTGGATAAAACAAAGATCAACTAAAACCAATTGTGTGAAGTTTTTGTCTTGATAAGGAATCCAAACTATCTCTTGAATATTTGGCAAGATAGTCTTATATGTCAAGAGGACAGTGAGAGTCTTAAATATCCTAGAAGAATTTCAAGATCTAATCAAGAATAAAGACATGTAGTTTGACACTAGCAAACGACGTGAGGTTTACAACCTATCGTGTTGACATATTTCTATGTCTATGCCCATTCTAGTTAAAGTTGGCTTTACATATGAGTTCTTAGAGTTCTCAATTGGTTGCATAACAACTTGGAAGCAATGGCAGGCCCTTGAGCTGTCAGGTGGCAAGGAATTTATATTGAGTTCAGTCCATATGAGTTTGGATTTGTCATTATCTTTGTCTTGTGACTATGGTTTTGATAATTCACATGGATAAGAACACATACACCATTAAATCTAAGTGTCATAAGGTTTCTCTCCGATTCATGAAAATGATGGTGAAAAATGATGGTGAGGAAACACTTTTACTAAGTAGATTTTAACTAGATAGCAATTATGATATTTGCATTCTCAAATTCTTTAGTGGAGCGTGTGTGGTTAACCGATACACTACACATGGACTTGTGAGAAGTGGTAAAGGTCTAAACAATCGAGACTATGATTATGACATCCGTTTTCATAGTTCTTAAATTGTTTAGACACACCTATGAGCTATTTAAGATAAGGTGTATGATATTGATAAAGTTTTATCAAAGCAATCTAGTATCAGAAATCAGAACTTTGGTAAGAAAGTTAATAAAGTATTGTTTTTTCTAGAAGTCCAGCTGATTTCTGAGTACATGTCAAAGCTAGTGGGAGCATAAGTGTTATGAGAATAACCATCATGTTAGTGGGGGCATGATAATTATGATAAGTATTGCAAGTTAGCAATGTTAATTTTAGAAAAAAAGTTTCAATTCATGAGGTTGCAGGGGTTGAAAAAGTTGTTTTGCTATAATTATGGGAGATGAAATTATACTTCATCTCAAATCTATAAGCTTCGATCGTGAGATTTTAATCAAATTTAGTCAAGTATATATATATATATATATATATATATATATATATATATATATATATATATATATATATATATATATATATATATATATATATATATATGAAAGTTATGTTGGAATGGCTCCACATAAGAAAATTCTATATATGGGTCCATTATTTGCGTTCTAAAATTTGAGTATGATTACGACATCCCTTTTCATAATCTGAATTATGAGAACTTGTCAAATTGAAATGGAAATATTATAGCAAAGGACGGGGGTAGTATCATGTCTTTATGTGAGACATCATTCTCAGACCCCGGCCATCGACGGAAACATCGGGTAGTGTAACGTCATTTTTCGTATCAGAGTTATATAACATACATTGAACAATACTAAAGAAAATACATACCTTTATTGATGATTGAAAGTTACATTATTGTTTTCCTAGTATTTATTACATAATATCCGAATATGGCATACTTCTTAATAAACATAAAGATAATAGTAAAACTTCTCCTGTTTGAATACATACCGACTTTTCAAGTTCCTAAAAACACATGCATTTTAAAAATACGTCAACATAAAGTTAGTGAGTCCACAGGTGTTGACTCCATAAAATAATACAATTTTACACATTCAAAAGTATAGTTTTGAAAGTGTCATTTTGACTCTCCAACATTAGGTATAATAGTATACTTATCAATTAAGTGTTATACCTAAACATTTCTTAATCTTAAGGTATAAGTAGGGGAAAACTTATACTTAACATTAATACTTGTATACGACAAGGTATAATGTTTCTAACAATTTGCTACCATGAACCTGTAACCGCTGCTATGAAATAATACCTCTGTTAGAATACACTCATGATTTACCATGAGAAACAAACACACTCATGATTTAACATGAGAAACAACACCGTACGCTTCATAGACGCCAGAATAATAACAAATAAAAGGATAGTTTATCACTTGCTTTTGGTTGACTATAGCTAACAGTCACAAGTGGGGTGGTCAACCCGTATACTAATTATACACGACTTCCTCGCTCACACGGGATTAACGGTTACTGTTCAGAGGATTTTTGCTATGATCCCCAATCTTAGTTGATGAATACAATTACTCATCTAGACTTTGACGACTTCCTAAAGCTCTAACAACAAAAGCATCTTGATGTCTAAAACCCTAAGTTACTAGACTATGCTTTTAAACATTACTCCTAACTTTATAATATTTAGGCAGTATAACAGCTATATCTTGAAGTAAAACCAGGTTTTATCTTGACCTAAAACCAATAATAACAGCATATAACGTTTCTAGTTTTATCTTGACATAAAACTATTAATAACAATATACTATATAACTTAACATTTAGAACTTTCAAATATAACTTCAGTATTATATGACACACAACATATATATATATATATATATATATATATATATATATATATATAGAAACCTAAGTATAACTCAAGATCTACATTAGTAAATTAACATACCGATAAGTTAATAATAGTTGTATGTATTCAAAATGTTATATTTAGAACAATCATATCTCGGTTATCATAACTATATACTATCATATAGACATAATAATAACATATATATATATATATATATATATATAATAATAATAATAATAATAATAATAATAATAATAATAATAATAATAATAATAATAATAATAATAACTAGCATGCGTTTCCCCCCGAAATATTAGAAAGTATGGCCATGAAACTCACCCTAGTAGCGTGATTTTATGTTATCTAAGCAAAACGGTCAGCGTGCGAGATCGTCGTGGCTCGGGATGCAAAATGGCCTCAGCAAAGGAGAGAAAGGGAAGAAGTTTGGGTGTAAGAATGGCTCAAGTCGGAACTGCTATTTATAGTAACGGTTTTAGAAACTCACGTTGTGAGTGTCATAAGGCTCACGTCGTGAGTCTTGCATGATCACCCCGTAAACTTGCCATTTGCGTCCCTAGCTTCGGAAGGTGGCCATGTGACTCCTCACGTCGTGAAAAACTCCTTGTTCACGTCATGAGTTTGGATTTTATCCCCTCGCAACCTCGTCACACCTTCTAGATTCCGAAATGTGGCAAAATGACTCCTCACGTCGTTAATAAACCCTTGTTCACGTCGTGAGTTTAGTTAGGTTAGGGTTTCTGAAAGCTGAATCTTCGGAAGGCCATAACTTTTGCCTACGAACTCCGTTTTGACGTTCTTTATATGCACGCGTAGGTATTTACGAGTACTACAACTATCTTTTAGACCTAAATAGCTAATTCTAAGTCTATTTTATGATCCTCGTATTATAGAGATTTATAGTGTTCGGTTTATCATAACTTCTTCATGCGAAGTCAGATTCAGACGTTCTCTATATTTGGAATCGTATGGACGTATACTTTGAGTTTTATCATAAAGAAAGTTCATATTTGTATTAGAATTTATCATGAAATACATAGTACATTTATCACATTACATGATTAGCATAATCACATGTGATTGTTATTGACCTATTTTGGCTAGTGTTACATTCTCCCCCCGTTAGAACAATTTTGTCCCGAAATTTATCTTATGGGTAAGGTTTTGTCAAACAGTTGGGGGTATTTTTCTTTCATCTGATCTTCACGTTCCCAAGTAAATTCAGGTCCTCTCAAAGAGTTCCATCGAACTTTCACTATGGGAATACGACTTTGCTTTAATCGTTTGACTTCTCGATCCATAATCTCAACAGGTTCTTCTACAAAGTTGAGTTTAGTATTTACTTGTATTTCGTCGATAGGTAAAACAAGAGTGTCATCGGATAGACATATTTTGAGATTTGATACGTGAAAAACATCGTGTACATTACTTAGCTCTTGAGGCAACTTGAGTTTGTATGTGACATAACCAATTCTTGCCAGAATTTCAAAAGGTCCTATATATCGTGGGTTTAGTTTGCCTCGTTTCCCGAATCGAATTATACCTTTCCAAGGAGAGACTTTCAACATTACTTTATCTCCAACTTGGCATTCTAAAAGCTTACGTCTTACGTCAGCATAGCTCTTTTGATGATCATGTGCAGCTTTTAATCGATCCTTAATTTGCACGATCTTTTCAGTTGTCTCGTGGATTATTTCTGGTCTAGTATGTAAGGTATCGCCTGTACGTTCTCTGGCCATCTGCATATCTCCAACTTCTGCCCAACATACTGGGGAACGACATTTTCGTCCATAAAGAGCCTCAAACGGTGCAACCTTGATGCTGGTGTGATGACTATTGTTGTAGGAAAACTCAATTAACAGTAAATGAGTATCCCACGCATTTCCAAAGTCTATTACACAATCTCGGAGCATATCTTCTAAAGTCTGAATGTTTCTCTCACTCTGACCATCAGTCTGTGGATGGTAAGCTGTACTCATGTCTAGACGTGTTCCTAAGGATTTTTGTAGAGATTGCCAAAATCGTGAAGTGAATCTACTATCTCGGTCAAAAATAATAGAACTTGGAACTCCATGCAATCTAACAATTTCCTTAAGATAAGCTCTAGTCAGCTTCTCCATCTTGTCGTTCTCCTTAATTTGTAAGAAATGGGCAGACTTAGTTAATCTATCGACTATTACCCAAATAGTGTCGAACCCACTAGGAGTTTTAGGTAACTTAGTGATGAAGTCCATTGATATCTGCTCCTATTTCCATTCAAGTATTTCCGGTTGTTGAAGTAAACCTGAAGGCTTTTGATGTTCTGCCTTCACTCTAGAACAAGTCAAGCATTTGCTCACATAAGTAGCAATTTATGCCTTCATGTTTGGCGACCAATAATGTACTTTTATGTCTAAGTACATTTTGTCAAAACCTGGATGCACAAAATATCTAGACTTGTGGGCATCTTCTAAGACCAAGTCCCTGACTCCACCAAACTTAGGCGTCCAAATTCGGTTCATAAAGTGTCGCGTTCCGTCATCTTTTTGTATAAGTTGCTTTTCCATTCCTCGCAGGGCTTCATTCTTGATGTTATATTCTTTTAGAGCCTCAAGTTGAGCTTCTCTAATTTGTGCGGCAAGGTTAGAATGGATAGTTATGGTTAATGCTCATACTCGACGGGGTTTAATATATTCTTTCCGGCTCAAGGCATCTGCTACCACGCTTGCCTTTCCAGGATGATAACGAATCTCATATTCGTAATCATTCAACAATTTGACCCATCTTCGTTGTCTCATATTAAGATCTTTTTGGTCGAAGATGTGCTGGAGACTCTTGTGGTCGGTAAAAATAGTACACTTAGTACCGTATAGGTAATGTCTCCAGATTTTTAGTGCAAAAACTATAGCTCCCAATTCAAGATCATGGGTAGTGTAATTATTCTCATTCACCTTAAGTTGTCGTGATGCATAGGCGATAACCTTTCCTCTTTGCATCAACACACATCCCAATCCTTGATTTGATGCGTCGCAATATACGACGAAATCTTCTGTCCCCTCTGGAAGGGTTAGGATTGGTGCACTACACAACATTTGCTTTAGTTTCTGAAAAGCAACTTCTTTTTTGTCTTCCCAGTTGAACTTCGTATTTTTCTGGGTTACTGTTGTAAGTGGCTTGGCTATTTTGGAGAAATTCTCTATGAATCTTCGGTAATAGCCAGCAAGTCCTAGGAATTGACGCACCTCGGTTGGCATCTTTTGTGCTTCCTAATTCATGATTGCTTCAACTTTGGATGGGTCAACATGAATCCCTTTGTTGCTAACTACATGACCTAAAAATTGTACGTTTTTAATCCAAAACTCACATTTTGAGAATTTAGTGTACAACTTTTCTTTTCTTAGTAGTTCCAAGATTATTTGTAGGTGTTGACCATGTTCTTCCTTGGTTCGTGAATATATCAATATATCATCGATAAATACGATCACGAATTTATCCAAGTATGGTTTGCAAACACGATTCATGAGATCCATAAACACTGTTGGGGCATTGGTTAATCCAGAAGACATAACTAAGAACTCATAATGAACATAACGAGTTCTAAATGCTATTTTTGGAATGTCGTATTCTTGTACTCCGAGTTGATGGTATCCTGTTCTAAGATCTATCTTTGAGTAGTAGCTACATCCTTCCAGTTGATCGAATAAATCATCAATTCTTGGAAGCGGATAACGATTCTTGATCGTTAGCTTGTTCAGCTCCCGATAATCAATACACATTCGAAAGGATCCGTCCTTCTTCTTGACAAACAAGATTCGTGCTCCCCAAGGTGAAAAACTTGGTATGATAAAGCCTTTGTCAAGAAGTTCTTGTAGCTGGCTAGATAATTATTGCATTTCGGATGGAGCCAACCGATAAGGAGATTTTGCTACTGGTGTTGCTCCTGGAATTAAGTCGACTCGAAACTTGACTTGTCGGACGGGAGGTATTCCAGGTAGGTCTTCAGGAAATACGTTAGGAAAATCACATACTTGAGGTATGTCCTTGATTTCTTTTATCTTTCTTATCTTATCTACAATGTGGGCTAAGAATGCGCTACATTTCTTATGTAGATATTTCTGTGTCTTGGTACAAGAGATGACTTTGAGGTTTTTCCCAGACTTATCACCATAGATAATCAGGGCTTCGCCGTTTGGTAAGGGTAGTCGTATGGCTTTCTCATGACATAGAATTTTGGCGTGGTGTGAAGATAACCAATCCATGCCAATTATGACATCAAAACTACCGATAGGCATTGGCATGAGGTTGATGTGAAAAAGGTAGTTATTAACAGTTAAGAGACAGTTTTCTAGGATTTCATGTGTTTTCTCAGTTTGACCGTTAATGATTTCTACTTCATAGATTTATTTTAATACGCTAGACTTATGACTTAACAATTTTCTAAATGTCAGAGTTATAAAACTTCGACCTGCTCCAGAGTCAAAGAGTATAGAAGCATATAAATTATCTATAAGAAACGTACCAGATACGACCGAAGGGTCCTGGATAGCCTCTCTGCTTCCGATCACAAATGCCCTGCCACGCCCTATGCCTCCTTGACGCCTTAACTTTGGACATTCTTTCTTGATGTGTCCAACCTCTCCACACTCATAACACTTTCTTTCTTCACCACGACCTGTTCCAGTATTTGTTTGCTGATTGACTGTTGCAGGTGTTGTGCTCCTGCAGTAACTAGCAGTATGTCCTTTTTTCTTGCACTTCATGTAGACAAAACAGTCACCTGGATGATGATGGTTGCACTGATTGCACCATGAAGATTTTGGTTGAGT
Source organism: Lactuca serriola (assembly GCF_051521515.1). Taxonomy (NCBI): domain Eukaryota; kingdom Viridiplantae; phylum Streptophyta; class Magnoliopsida; order Asterales; family Asteraceae; genus Lactuca; species Lactuca serriola. Next base: position 121,335,539 of record NC_136414.1, read on the forward strand.
AGGTACTGCTATTGTGGCTGCATAGTTGGTTGCCACTTCTTATCTTTTCTCAGATGATTGTTTGGGATTCTTCTTATTAAACTTTCGCTTGTTTGTTCTAGATTTGGGAGACTTAGCCTTTGAGACTACTTCTTTTCCTTGGATCTATGTGAGGGTTAGCTGATGAGCTATCCTCTTGGTGATGTCATAAGTCGTAGGCTTTGATGAGATCACCATGCCTTTGATTTGCGATGCTAAAACCCAGATATATCTCTCAATCTTTTTATATTCAGGGGTCACAAGTGCTGGACATATTAAAGCAATATCATTAAATCTAGCGGTATAAGCTTTTATCTATGAACCCTTCATGGTTAGGGTCCACAGTTCTTGTTCCAGTTTATGTATTTCCTCCTTAGGAAAATACTCCTCTACTAGCATCATTTTTAGCTCCTCCTATTTCATGGAATTTGCAGTATCAATTCCCATTATATTCACATGGCTATTCCACCATGTAAGTGACGCGTCAGTGAAAGTACATGCTGCAAATTGTACTTTACAATCATCTGGACAAAAGCTTATTTGAAAGACGGATTCTGTCTTTTCTATCCACCTTGTCAAATTTACTACCCATTCATTTCCATGAAAGATTTTTGGCCTGCAATTCATAAAATATTTGTAGGTACATGTTCTAGTGGTCCCTACATGGCCTTCATTTCTAACTCCATCTCTTGTGACATTAGATAGAGCTAAAACAATTCTTTGAGCTATGATTTCTTTAAGTTGCACTGTACTTATTGAAGGGTTTATTTCTGGTGGTGGTTGTGGTTGTTGTTATTGTGGTGCTGATGGTCAGTTAGGGTTTAGCTGATTACTCCTTCTAGGCATTTTGTTTTAGTTCCTATTATAAATAATAAAATTTTTTATGAGTTTTGTTAATCATTTAATACACTAGTACTAAATATTCCAGTTATTATTCACAATGTAATACAACGTAGTGATTATTGTAACGTATGCTTCATATCATTACCAGTGGTTACATCAGTTTATTTAGGTTTATAAGAGAAAAGTTTCTATAAACATTGCAAAATTTGCAAGTTTTTCTACATCCTTGCTATAAAGTTTCCTCTTTTCGCTTTAACTAGTCTGATTTTCTCTATTTACATAACCACTAGTTGTAGCTTATCTACCAGAAACCTAAGTGATGACCTAGCACGTCAGTGACATTAACCCCTTGCTCTTCAATTGCTTGAGTTCTCTGCTCAAGACTTCCCGTGCGTTCTTCATTTCTTGAGGTTTGATTGTAGAGCTCTAACTCTGCAATCCTGGCATCGTGAGTAATTATGTCATTATAAGCAAAACTTATACGATGATGGACATCCATCACCGATTCCTGATCTCGTGTCCATTGTCCTTCTAGCCTTTGCACTCTTCCAGAGAGATGGGTAGCCCTCCCTTCGACAATTTCCATCTTATCTTCAATTTTCACACTTTTCTCAAAGAATTGAGATAAAGTGTTATCTTCAGAAGAATGTGGGAGATGTGGTCGAGATGACTGACCAGTCTCATACATCTTGACAACTTTTTTCTTCCGCCACCCATTTATCAACTGTTTGTGAGATCTGTGCAGGTTCATCTTGAACTCTATGAGTTCCTGAAGATGTTGCCTTCTGACTCTTCTTAAGCCTTAGCCATATCAGTATAGATTTACGTGCAGTGCGTTTCATTTTTACTCCTCCTGGAACTTTACGGTAAGGAGTGTTCAGTGGTAGTAGAGATGATGCCACCGACTCTGTCTCCTCCATGGATTTGCTTTCTTCCATTGGTTCTCTCTCTTCCCATTCGTTGGAGGGTAAAGGTGCTCCATCGTCAGAAGGTGTTGGATGAAAGGTGGTTGGAGTTACAGGGTAGTAAGGATCGCCTACCATCATAGGGAATGAAAGTTCCTCTTCTTCATCCGTATCCTCGATGATTATCCATTCTCGTGAATGTGCCATTTCGGATTCCTATACATTTTGGATCTCCAAGAGTTTAGTCTATCAAATATTTCTCCCAAATTAAATCGTTCATATGATCTGATCATAATAAAATGTAGTTGCGCACCTACACCTAGTTGTGACAGGATCTATGCACACATAAACTTTAGTTGGAATATTTGATCTAAATCCTTGAGATCAAAAACATTCCGGGTATTAAGGTGTATTCTCATCATGGGTCTGAGTCTTTATATATGACTCTATATTCTTATTTATTGTATTCACGCTTTTACTATTGTTTGTTACTTTAGGTCTATCTGATAAGTCTCCGGCCAGTCAGGACTGTCGAAAGGGCAGGATCATTTTAGCATATAGCCGTTCTGAAATCCAACAACCCAAATCGACATGTCTATCCTTGTCACGCTCCCGTAAGTAGTCCTTCAGTAGTATAATTAATAACACTTTTTATTTATAGGCTAAGGGATATACCTAAATCTAATAGAGTAAGTCCTAAACTATAGACGTGCTTTCCTAAGAAAGTACTAGTTCACTACAGTTAATAGCTCTGATACCAATCTGTCACACCCCGGCCGTCGACAGAAACACCGGGTAGTGTAACGTCATTTTTCGTATCACAATTATATAACATACATTGAACAATACTAAAGAAAATACATACCTTTATTGATGATTGAAAGTTACATTATTGTTTTCCTAGTATTTATTACATAATATCCGAATATGGCATACTTCTTAATAAACATAAAGATAATAGTAAAACTTCTCATGTTTGAATACATACCGACTTTTCAAGTTCCTGAAAACAAATGCATTTTAAAAATACGTCAACATAAAGTTGGTGAGTCCACAGGTGTTGACTCCATAAAATAATACATTTTTACACATTCAAAAGTATAGTTTTGAAAGTATCATTTTGACTCTCCAACATTAGGTATAATAGTATACTTATCAATTAAGTGTTATACCTAAACATTTCTTAATCTTAAGGTATAAGTAGGGGAAAACTTATACTTAACATTAATACTTGTATACGACAAGGTATAATGTTTCTAAAAATTTGCTACCATGAGCCTGTAACCGCTGCTATGACATAATACCTCTGATAGAATACACTCATGATTTACCATGAGAAACAAACACACTCATGATTTAACATGAGAAACAACACCGTACGCTTCATAGACGCCGGAATAATAACAAATAAAAGGATAGTTTATCACTTGCTTTTGGTTGACTGTAGCTAACGGTCACCAGCGGGGTGGTCAACCTGTATACTAATTATACACGACTTCCTTGCTCACACGGGATTAACGGTTACAGTTCAGAGGATTTCCGCTAAGATCCCTAATCTTAGTTGATGAATACAATTACTCATCTAGACTTTGACAACTTCCTAAAGCTCTAACAACAAAAGCATCTTGATGTCTAAAACCCTAAGTTACTAGACTATGCTTTTAAACATTACTCCTAACTTTATAATATTTAGGCAGTATAACAGCTATATCTTGAAGTAAAACCAGGTTTTATCTTGACCTAAAACCAATAATAACAACATATAATGTTTCTAGATTTATGTTGACCTAAAACCAATAATAACAACATATAACGTTGTGAGTGTCATAAGGCTCACGTCGTGAGTCTTGCATGATGTGACAACCCGATATTTCGAGTCAATGTAATGTAAAACCAATCAAATTTAGGTCAAAATATAACCTTCCTAAAATCTTATTTGGGTTAAATAGAGTAGTAGGAATCATATCAAGGTTTGCGTACATAAAAAGAACGTCCAAATCTGACTTCGGATGAGGAAGTTATGAAATTTTGAAGAAATTCCTTAATCACGTCATTTTAATAAATAAATAATAAAAATAATTTCGGAATTTGCCAACGGAATCTAAACGAAAGTTGTAGATCATGGTCTCACCTTCGCATGGATATAAAGAATGTCAAAAACGGAGTTCGTATGAGGGAGATATGAATTTTTGAAGTTTATTTAAAATAAATATAAATTTAATTATAAACTCCCGGTATTATCCGAAGGGGAGTCATCGGATAGGACCGAAGTACGCCCTGCGTACCTTCGTACGCCCCGCGTACTGAGATCAAGGGCCTCGGATCGTCCACGTCGCCCTATCCGAGGTTTCCGACTCGTCCGACCCGTCCGAAGCGCTCGACCCGTCCGACCCGCCGTCCCATCCGACCCGCTGTCCCGTCCGACCCGCCTCCCCAGCAACCCGTCCCATCCGAAGCCGAGGCAATCGAGGCTTCGGTCATGCATGACGTACGCGTACGCGCTGCGTACCGAGGCGGTTCAGCCTTCCTATAAATAGAATGCGAGGCTTTCCGAAAATTTTGCTCACTTCTCTCTTTTCTCTCACGATCTTGCCTCGATTTCCGTGCCCGTTAAAACCCGAAGCTCTGGTCTTTTTGCTCAAGTCCCGAGGGTCGATTTTACTCCCGAGATTCCCGAGAATCCCGAGAAAAATCCGTTTTCCTAGACGAAACTCTGCCCGGTTTTCCATCTTGTTTTCTTCAATCAATCAAGTGAGTTCATACCCCTTAATTTACCTTTTAAATACTTTATAAATTCTTCTAATATGCTATCAAGGGGGGGATACAAGTTAAATACTTATAGTTATTGCTTCAATCACATGTGATTGCATTAATCACATGTGATTAATAACTAGGGAAACCAGTGATTTTATCACTGTTCAAACTGTCTATCAAACTGTTTTACTTCAAAATGTTTTCCAAACCCATTTACTTTTCAAATTTTTACTACAACTGTGATTTAAACAAATGTTCCTTATACTTAAACTGTTTTAATCAAATCTATGCCTTCAAATTGTTTTATAGATTGACATCAAGTCGATCTTTCTTTAAAAATAATACCTATGTTTCAAATGTCTTATAAATACTTATTTATGCTTTTATATTATAAATTGCATGCCCATATATGTATAGATGTATAAATAATGTTTAAAGGGCTTAGGAAGGCCATCCACCCTATTTCCTTTTTCTCGATTTGGATGTGGTCTGGTGGGATTTCGGGTGACCATCCGAAGGTCGTTTCCATATTAATTATATATCAAATATACATATATAGACATAAAAGTACTTCCATATTCATACGTACAAGGCGCACCGTTAGTAAGTTACCATCGGGGTAACACAGAATCATACTATTACCACTGCTAGATCAATGAGTCAGTTCATTCATGAGTCTATACTAGGAAGAGAATATATACAACTATACTATGAGAACATATACAACTATACTAGAACGAGAAACATTTCATCACATATGCAAGAATACGATAACAAATGTGATCCACTGTATCGGAGCATGCCTTAAATGTCATGGCCCGAGTTGTAGCCAGAATTCTCTTGGAGGGAGAGCGTTGAGTTTGCGTATAGATCTATACTGGATTGACTATCCTACACCTTGTTGCTAGCTACAGCCGGACCTGCAGGTCTGCGGGTGCCAAACGTCATTCCGTTATTACGACCGTTCTTTATGTCGTTGTTATCAGTCGATAGTATGGTGCAATTATCACATTATACCTTAATATAAATCCGGTTAAGGTAATTAGTACAGCAGTAGTCACTATAAAACTAAGCTAGAGTACTACAATGATTTACCCATTACACATTTTTAGTGATAACCACACTTAAATTTTAATGTACAAACTATATTTTGTTAAAAGATAGTTGCACTTGGAAAATTACACACTTTTACAACAAGCGAACATACAAAACAGTTAAAGCCTTGGTAGAAGGCTACTATTTTAGAAAATATAGGTTTTTCTGAGAGATTCAAACTTTTACAAACACTTACATACATGAAGTTATATTTGAGACATGTTCAAATGTTTTTGATAACAAACACCGACATTAAAATACTTATGAAATCACCAGCTCAATGCTGATAAACTCTTTCAAAATAACTTCTATTCTCAGGTCATCAGTAGACAGGTACCGATGCCAGCTTTTGAGATGATGGAGCGCACTCAAGACTCATCATACTATTATTTAGATTTACGTTATATTTTTGGTGTCTAAAATTGTACAGAACACGCTTGTACTAAAAATATATATTTAATGCAATGGATGATGTTGTTTGCTTATTTACATTTACTGTGTTATGATTACCTTACATGACGTCCTCCGCCCCAGAACGTTTCCGCCGTTCTTGGTTTTGGGGTGTGACAGATTGGTATCAGAGCATTGTTTATAGTGAATTGAGTATATCAACCCATAAAAGATATACTAAACTATAAACCCTTTAGGGATTAAACTCTGACCAAGAGTCTATACTTTAAATATTAAAATATTTAATTAAGTATACTAGTCTGCATTCATACTAAAACCAGTGTCACAATGACAAGAACAAAAGTATTACGATTGTTAAATATCACAAGTAAGCTCGGGGATGTATGGTCAGTCCTAGAAATGGCATAGCCTGATCAACTATGCTGGTCCTAGGAGTGATTAGCACATGCCCTAGAATGGTTGTGATAGGTTAACAAGTCTAAAAACTTACCAACAATACCACAAGAAGATCAGTAAAACTTAAACTTAAAATACTATAGGTGGATTTTGTACTACTAGTTACACGTATACTATATTCGTATACCTCTCTTCTCGCGTAGATCTAATGGCTAGATTCCATCACGGCGACCCGTACTTTCCAAATGAAGGCAATGCCGGGTGGATCGATGATGAGCATCCAATCCCTTTGGATGATCACCTCGTAGAAGGCTTTTCTGATGGATCCGACTCCGAGCCTAAAGTCAACAACCTACCGCTAGTAGGTCAAGCCCCGAACAACAACCCTCGACCAACGTTTCCAGGTGCTACTCCCTTGTGGGCAAACAACTTGAATCGCTGGAGTGATGAACAGGGTTAACCCTTACCATACTTTGGGGACCGAAGCTTTCACAACGTCAGTGATGGTGGCTCTGCTGACTGAACTCTGCCTGTCGTTATCCACTGAATAGCTTGTGAAGTCGAGCAAGGTCGAGCAGCCATCGACTAGGTCATAGAGTTTGATGCCATCTCAGGTGTCAACACAGTCCGCATCCGCCGTCTTGAAGGAGACATGGAACTGACCCGGAGAACAAATAAAACCCTGCAGTAGCAGTTGGCTGCCTCACGAGCTGAAATATTGGAACTTCGAGCTCGTCAGAAGACTCAGGATCGACACATTCAAAAGGTGTTTCGTCAAGTGTTCGACCGCAATACTCGCCCGGGATTTTCCCATCGCCGTTGGTTGATGTCTACTACATCTCCGTCTTTTAATTAAAGAATAGCCTTTAACATCTGTGCTCCAAGTAGCACTTGTGTGTGTAATATTTCTAACTTTCCGTACTCAAATTTGAAATCTAAGAACTGTCAAACTTTTCTATATGGTATGATGTATGACCTACTGTTAGGTCGATTTTCCCTGAACTTATTACATCAGTAATACCAGTATTTTTTTTTTTGAGATCTATCTATCTGGGGAGAAATCTATACACTTGTGCTTTCCTACTAATATTTCTTATTGTGGTTTCAAGCACTCTTTCAACTGTTGGACTATGTTTAGTTAGTCCATGTGTCACTCTCATGTTGCTTACAAATTGATTCTTACCGTTTTCTTATCTTTATAAACTTATAGCTGAAAGATGCCTCCTCGCAAATCTCCCAGGAATAATCCTGCACCACCACCTCCTCCGCCTCCGGTCATCGATACTGTAGCCCTGAATGCTGCCGTAGCTGCAGCAGTGGCAACTGCCATGGCTCAGTATCACTCTTCTGATGCCAGCAGAGGTGGAACCCCTGTGGAGTCAACCCCAGTTGAAACCCCTGTGCGCTCGAGAGAGTGCTCATACAAGGATTTCACAAATTGCAAACCGAAGCCTTTTTACGGCACCGGCGGAGTCATTGCCCTCTCGCAATGGCTCGAGAAGACTGAATCAGTCTTCGAAATCTGTTCATGTCCTGCGGCGAGTAAAGTCAAGTATGCCGCATGCACCTTTGAAGGAAAGGCCCTGACATGGTGGAACGGCCATGTTAAGGCACTAACTCTCGTCGTAGCCAACGACATAGGCTGGGAAACAATGAAAGACCTCATGACTGAGGAATACTGCCCGAGGGGCGAGATCCAGAAACTGGAGCAGGAACTCTGGAACCTGACGATGAAGGGCACCAATGTGGTCGTTTATACTGCCCGATTCAGCGAACTGGTGGCCCTCTGCCCCAATATGGTTCCCACCGAGGGGAAGAAGATCGAGAGGTACATATGGGGGCTAGTGCCTCTTTACCAGGGGAATGTTCTAGCATCAAACCCCGCTACCTTCGACAGTTCCAAACGATTGGCACAGCGACTCATTGACCATGGAGTCAAAACCCCTGCAACCACAACCACCCTAGCCATCCCGGAACCCTCCAAACCCGCTGATACTAAGCGGAAATTCTGGGATGAAAAGAAGAAGCAGCAGGCTGCCAAAAAGCAGCAATTGGTGGCAATTCATGCCGCAATAACCCCTACTGCTGCTACTACTACTCCGGTGAGTCGGTATGCTGGAAGTTCGCCCAAGTGCAACAAATGCAACTACCACCACAACGGCCCCTGCCGTGAAATGCAGTGCTCTAACTGCAACAGGAAAGGACACACCGTCCGATTCTGTAAGTTCCCGGCACAACCTATCAACCAAGTCCCTGGCTCTGGTGCGAGCCCAACCTGCTATGGATGTGGCGAAGCAGGCCACGTTAAGAGGGACTGCCCCAAAATGAGGAATGCTGGAGGAGCAGGGAGGGTACTAGCTATAGGCCACGGGGAAGCAGTTGCTGACCCGACAGTGGTGACCAGTACGTTCCTCCTCGATAACACCTATGCATGCATTCTGTTCGATAGTGGAGCGGAGCGAAGCTTCGTAAACCATAAATTTGCTCGCATTCTTAATCAACCACCGCACGCACTCAAAGAACTATTCACAGTAGAAATGGCTAATGGAAAAACTGAAAATACGAGTAGCATATACTTAGGTTGTACCCTAACTCTAGATAACCATTCATTTCCAATCGACCTCATGCCAGTCTCAATAAAAAGTTTCGACGTTATCATTGGCATGGACTGGTTAACCCTTCATCGTGCCGACATCATGTGCTTCGAGAAAGCAGTCCGTCTAAACCTTCCGTCTAACAAAACTCTTATACTCTATGGCGACAAACCCGGTGCAAGTCTTCGCATCATATCAAGTATTCAAGCACAGAAATACCTGCGTAAGGAATACCATGCATTCCTTGCTCACGTCGTCGACACGAGACTCGAAACGAAGGAACTAAAGAACATCCCTGTAGTGAGCGACTTGTTGGGTTATGTGCATTCTAACACTTCCTAAGTGTACATGCAACCCTAAATACCTTGGATCTATGTTTTCTCTATTATACATGCAAATAAGAACATCCAAGGTATTATCCTAATCTAGCATACAAAAACTATGAATGTAACAAGATAGAATACATACCTCTTGATGTAGCTTGATGTCTTCAAGCTTTAAGAGCTTAGCCCCAATAGTGTGGAAGCCTCAAGTGGAATCACAAATCACCAAGACACCTTGGAATACTTTAGAGAATATGATTACTTGGTTCTCTCTAGTGAAATTGGCTAGCCCTTCTTTAGTGTATCCACACTAGTGCCTATTTCACCAACCAAAGACATCTTTATATAGTATGGAGGATTAGGGTTAAACCCTAATACCCATGACCTTTCATTTCCTAGGATCCATGGGTTAAACACTCCATGGACTATCCATGAAAGCTTAGCCCAACCTAAATGAACTTGGCCCATTCCATATATATAAGAGTCCATATTTAATTAGTTCCTTTTGATCACTTAATTAATTATAAATTAATTCTTGATCAATACTAATTAAATAATATGATTCCATATTAATATATTAGAACTTATAATATATTAATATTAATCATAAACATACTATTCTCAAAAGATTATCCATATAAATTGTGTCGGTGAAGTGCAACCCAAATGGACCATGCCGGGTCGGGTCAAGTACATACCAAATATAGTTATGGACTTAGACATTAATCCAACAGTCTCCCACTTGGATAAGTCTAAAACTATTATTGTGTATGACTTCAAACCTAACTGGCAATCGTAGCTCTTAAAGCTGCTGTCGAACTCTGATCTTGTCAACGAACTTGTCCATTAGATAAGGGATCATATATTCCTCCATTCTAGATATCATATGGACTGAGACATGGATTATAATCATTCTCTCTGTCCATTTGTTGTTTCCCGATTTCCGATTTATGACGACTGACTAATTGAACAAATCAAATCAGTCCTGGCCCGGCCGAGCACTTCCATTTGTCATCATCAAATCATCGAGGGGCCCACGGATATCGCTTTTATCCCGAAGGTAAAAGGAATGGATAAACTTCGACTCATATGGCTTGTTCTACTACTTGTTGAATCATACACAAAGGCACGTTTTATAGCACCGAGTTACCAAATGCGTTTTCGTGCAATCAATGTACAACCAACTCATAGTAACAACTCATATCTCTAGGTTTGAAGAATATAAGATATTATTGTCTCATGATCACTCATGATAAAATCCATGAAGTGATTCCAATGAGCGCGGGTTGAATCCAATACTCAGAACTTATGAGCACTCATGAGTGTTGTAGCCCTTTGTCCAATACCTTAGACCTCTACAAGCCAACCCATGACAGTCTTAATTCATATCTACTTCCAACATATGACCGACTGTGGATGTTTGAATAACTTAGTCATTCAGGAAGAATAACCCAGTTTATTCGGGAAGTCAAAACATGCAAAATAAAACACAATAATAATTGAATCCAATATGGTATCAACCCTTTGAACATAAATAAAACACCTTTTATTTATCACCATATGATTACACATTATTCATTGTATACTGTTTCAGCTATCAACTTTATTCTTGAATTTAAAACAATAGTTGTCCCATGCTCCAAGCATGTACACTATGTTTTCTTAAACACTAGTCATGCCACACACTAAGTATGCATACTATGTTTGTCTATGATCTTTATTTTGTGAACTAGATCAATTGAACATAACTTCAATGATTCTCTTTTCACACTCCCAAATCCTTACTGCAAATGCAAGAATTCCAAATTCATGCCATTTACAGAAATCTGTTAGATTCTAAACTTATATGCATTGATCCTCTTGTAACGATTATGCACAAAGTCACAAAGACTTGGCAACAATCATTACAGAGTATTCCAAAGGAGATCAACTCCTTGAAATATCCTTCTTGCATTAAGTTTCCTTAATCTTACACAGATTGAAAATTCTAACTTTGAAACATTTCCAGATTCCATTTTGACTATCACTTCTGAACAAGAGTTGCCTCCTTACAGATTATGTCAATATGGTCCTTCCAGAATTATCACTATACTTCCAATTGTCCTTGAGTAACCAATCTTTGGTAAACCTTAGATTGTCCTCGGCAATTGTTTAATCCTTTTAGTCATATCCAGTTCTAAACCTTTTCCCTTCTTAATGCCCCAGGCATTTTGGAAAATTTTAGAACGGATGAATATAGCACATGTAATCGATCCTATATCCGAAGCATATGGGACACGATTCATGATGTCTTACATAAAGACTAAACCAGTCTTTTGCTATAATATTTCCATTTCAATTTGCCAAGTTCTCATAATTCAGATTATGAAAAGGGATGCCGTAATCATAATCGAATTTTAGAACGCAAATAATAAACCCATATACAGAATTTCTTTATGTTGAGCCATTCCAACATGAAATTCATATATATCCTTGACTAAATGATTAAAACCTCACGATCTAAGCTTATAGATTTGAGATGAAGCATAATTTCCTCTCCCTTAATTATAGCAAAACAACTTTTTCCCAATTGAAACTTTTGTTTTCTATAATTAACATTGCTAACTTGCAATACTTATCATAATTATCATGCTCCCACTAACATGATGATTATTAGCATAACACTTATGCTCCCACTAGCTTTGACATGTACTTAGAAATCAGCTGGACAGTCTGAAATTTAGATTCACACACCCTTTCCGTAGATAGCTCACCTGTGTGTCTAAGCAATTTCAAGAACCATGAAAAGGGATACCGTAATCATGGTCTCAATTGCTTAGGCATTTGCCATTTCTCACAAGTCCATGTTAGTGTGCCGCTTAACCACACGCGCTCCACTAACGATTTTGAAAATGCAAATAACACAATTGATATCTTCGTAAAATCTACTTAGTGAAAGCGTTTCCTCACCATCATTTTCATGAATCGGAGAGAAACCTTATGACACTTAGATTTATATGGTGTATGAGTTCCTACCCATATGAATTTGTCAAACCATAATCACAAGACAAAGATAATGACAAATCCAAAACCATATGGATTGAACTCAATCTTAACTTCTTGCCACCTGGCAGCTCAATGGGCCTGCCATTGCTTCCAAGTTGTTATGCAACAAACTGAGAACTCTAAGAACTCATATGCAAAGCCAACTTTAACTGGAATGGGCACAGATATGTCAACACGATAGGTTATAAACCTCAAGTCGTGTGCTAGTGAAGAACTTCATGTTTTATTCTTGATTATTTCTTGAGACTTTCAAGACCTTTAAGACTCCCACTGTCCTCTTGACATATAAGATTCCCTTGTCAAACATGCAAGAGATAGTGCGGATTCTAATCAAGAAAAACACTTTACCCAATTGGCCTAAGTTGGTCTTTGTTTTATCCAAAACATCACAACTTACCAATTTCAAATGTACAAGAGTAGAAAATTTTTACTCTTACATTTCACAAGTGTTTTAAACCTTCTTTAAGACATGTCACTCAAATGACAATCTTGGAGTATGACTCTAAGACTTGTATTGGAACGAAGTATGACTCATCTTCTTGATTTAACCATTTCAACAATTCAAGTTCCTCTTCTTAGTCATAAGAATGCACTAAGATTTCCTTAGAGAACTAATTTTGATATGGTTTCTCAATCATTAAGATGATCACAACAACTGATACTAAAGTACTCTCCCATCTTTTCAGATTTGAGAAACTTTTATCCTTCTGCCTAATTTGATTCTTCTTATTCGCTCTGCCTTACATTGGAACCTTTTCCAATGTCTCAGAGTTACACTTAAGCATGTAAGTATAATCATATTTACTGAGCTTTAGTAAACTATGACGAATAATCTTATCGATCTTTTGTGGTGGACTTAATCAGTGCACAAGACTGTGTACTCGATCCTTTAGTCCTTCACTTGACTCACACATCCATGTGAACCAGTAATTAGTCTTAATTTTTCCAAAACTTGAAAGTTCTCATTCATCATGCTATATAACTTGCATGATTCCAAGTCCCGGTCCAAATGAAACTTGGGTGATGAGAATCTTTCCTTATTTGGTAAATATAGACATTACCACAAATGAAAGAATCAACTTCATATTTCCACTCTTGCTCTTAATGGAATCATATAAGCAACAATTTTTCCTCAAAAGCCATTGTAAGGATATTTTAAAATAAATAAAATCAAAAAAATTTTCTTTTATTTTAAAAGTTTGCGGAAAAACTTATCCTTACAATCCATATGAAAACTTGTTGTTATCTATTCCTAAGCAATATCTCATAACTCCTAAGAAGTTGCTCAAGAATCCGATCTTCAAACTATGCGATAGAAATCCATCTACGCCATCAGATTCAGCATATTCTTTCTTTAAGTTTCTTCACTTTTCTTTGATTCTTAAAACATCACCATGTGACCCAGTCACATCATGTATTAGGAATCTCAGAATAGAAACTTAACAGAGTTAGATAGTGGTCTTTACCTGAAGTAGAGTCAAACTTATTGACTTTAACATCCTTAGGTAAATTTGGCAGCTTCGCAACCAATGCCCCTTCCCTTGGCAATATAAACGTATGGACCCTTTGATAATGGTACACGAGACTATCACACACTTAGCTTTTCTCTTTACCATTTGGTCAACCGAGTTGACTATGGCCGATCCCTTTCCATTGGGAAGAGAATGCTTTACTGGATATCCAATGTCATCATTGTCAATGTCCATAAAGTTTTAGGAAGTTGATCTTAGCAAATAGATAAGATCATTAAGGGTCTTGTCATAGTCTGTTTCATAGGTGTCCCAAAGGAACTCACTATGTGACTTAGAAAGTGATTGAACCACCAACTTTCTCAAGACTTTGACACCCAACTCTCCTGGCTTGTCAATATGTGACTACATCTCCAAGATGTGTTCACACCTAGACCTTGCGTTGCCAATAGGGCTTGAGTGACCTTAAACTTTTCAAGAACTTGTGGGTTGGGGAGAATAATTGGAGGAGGTGAAAGAAGTATGATTTCCAAAGGACATCATCTTCATTTAGGAAACCTTGTTTCACTAGATTTGGGAAGATCATAGGTGTCTATTACAGACATCTTTTGGGAGATATTCAAGATAGTTGATTTAAAGTCCTTAATATGACACCCAATATGAAATATTAAGGCTAGGACCCAACAAACTATTTTATAACTTAGAAGAGGTATGCCGTAATCCAAGCTATAAAATATTTGAAGGTAGGTGAATGACGATTCACCAATTTCCACCAAGATAAACGAAATGAATTATTAGGTTTTAATTGGTTTTGAAACTCCTAGATCTTTGAGATTCATTGAACTTTTCAAAGGCATGTTTCAATCTCGAGTGTGCCCTTCAGGTTTTGTGACTGGGATGCCGAGGATCACAAAACAAGGTGTGAAGTAACCATGCAAATTACTTGGTACCCTTAAGTGTTTACCCCTCAATCGATGTGCCGGTTAACCACACACGCTCCACCGATACTATGATAAACATTAAGTTACCCTTTGCCTACCTTGTTAAATACGAGTTAGTGTGCCGGTTAACCACACACGCTCCACTAACCGACTTAAACAAAGTGCAAAGTGTAATTTCATGGATTAGCACCTTATTCACATTTTTCTAAGTAACTAAGATTGGGTATTATTAAGAGTTTAGTTACTTAGTATTTATCATTAATACTTTTAATGAAGGGTTAATTATAGTCTTGTCAAACCCGTTCGGCTAACGACCCTCCACCGGTCAAGCAAGCGATGGGTGAGAGTGGACACCCATTAAGTTGCCATTTTATAGGCAACAACCTTATACCCACCTTATAGACCGGCTTCGTGAATGAGGCGTACTAGCGGTAAGACTGACTTTACTCTTATACATATATATATTATTAACTTATAATATTATAAAGTATAAGGGTTGAATTTTGACTTTTAAAATTCTAAGGGCTAACTTGGAATTAAAGTATTCATAAGAGAAAACTTTACAAATTCCAAAACTTGAGGGCAAGTTTTGAAACTATTCAAAACTAATTAATTCCATAACTTATGTGTTTAAAGTAGTTTTAATCAAAAAACTCTTCAAGTTCCATAACTTGAGGACAAGTTATGGAAGACTTTAAACTAATAAAAGAATTAACTTTTTCTTTATTTTATAACTTATGGAATTAATTAAGGTTACACTTTTTTTTTAATTTATTATTTAATGAAGAGACTCTTGGTCCTCCATAACTTGAGGACAAATTATGGAGTCATAACACCTTTTAATTAGAACTAGACTCTTCATTTTTGTAACCTTTGCCAACTTTTATGAGTTTTAAGATTCATAAATGTGACTTATAAGTTACATAAACACATTTTATGAACTTCTTTTAGATTAATTTGGATTAAAACCAACTATCACATAATTTTATTCATTAATCTAAATTCACTCATAAAACAAGGTAACACAAAAAACTTTTGGTGATCCATAACTTATTCTTAAGTTATGGAATCCTTTAAAACATTAACACCAAATTTTGTAACTCCATAAAAACTTTGAATCAATTTTTTTTAAAAACCTTTTCATATCCATAACTTATGGGGGTTTCAAAAAATAAAACTCTTTAGATCAAACTTTTAAAACTAATAAAATAATCATATCATTTTATCTTTTATTAAATTTGACCTAGTTCAACTCATAAAGCAAATTATTCAAATTTTACAAATAATTAGTTTTTCACAAGAACAAGTAATTATCTTAAAATTTGACAAACTTCATGGTTTTTTTTTCCTTTTTTTTCAACTTGGAAAATAAAATATTTGCATCAATATAACAGAAAACAACCCGTGGCTCTGATACCACTGTTGGGTTATGTGCATTCTAACACTTCCTAAGTGTACATGCAACCCTAAATACCTTGGATCTATGTTTTCTCTATTATACATGCAAATAAGAACATCCAAGGTATTATCCTAATCTAGCATACAAAAACTATGAATGTAACAAGATAGAATACATACCTCTTGATGTAGCTTGATGTCTTCAAGCTTTAAGAGCTTAGCCCCAATAGTGTGGAAGCCTCAAGTGGAATCACAAATCACCAAGACACCTTGGAATACTTTAGAGAATATGATTACTTGGTTCTCTCTAGTGAAATTGGCTAGCCCTTCTTTAGTGTATCCACACTAGTGCCTATTTCACCAACCAAAGACATCTTTATATAGTATGGAGGATTAGGGTTAAACCCTAATACCCATGACCTTTCATTTCCTAGGATCCATGGGTTAAACACTCCATGGACTATCCATGAAAGCTTAGCCCAACCTAAATGAACTTGGCCCATTCCATATATATAAGAGTCCATATTTAATTAGTTCCTTTTGATCACTTAATTAATTATAAATTAATTCTTGATCAATACTAATTAAATAATATGATTCCATATTAATATATTAGAACTTATAATATATTAATATTAATCATAAACATACTATTCTCAAAAGATTATCCATATAAATTGTGTCGGTGAAGTGCAACCCAAATGGACCATGCCGGGTCGGGTCAAGTACATACCAAATATAGTTATGGACTTAGACATTAATCCAACACGACTTCCCCGACATTTTCCCAGAAGAACTACCCGGGTTACCTCCGCAACGACAAGTCAAGTTCAGAATCGACTTAGTCCCCGGAGCTACCCCAGTAGCCAAGTCGCCCTACCGTTTAGCACCAGCCGAGATGCAAGAACTCTCTGGTCAACTTAACGAACTGCTCAGCAAGGGCTTTATAAGACCAAGTTTCTCACCATGGGGAGCACCGGTCTTGTTCGTTAAGAAGAAAGACGGATCATTCCGTATGTGCATTGACTACAGAGAACTCAACAAATTGACGATCAAAAATCGTTACCCTCTGCCGCGCATAGATGATCTATTCGACCAACTGCAAGGGGTGAACTATTTTTCTAAGATTGATCTGAGATCCAGATATCACCAGTTACGAGTGCTAGAGGAGGATGTGCCGAAGACAGCCTTCCGAACTCGTTACGGACATTACGAGTTCGTGGTGATGCCATTCGGATTGACCAATGCGCCCACAATCTTCATGGATCTGATGAATAGAGTATGCCGACCCTACTTGGATCAGTTCGTCATCGTTTTCATTGACGACATCCTGATCTACTCCCGAAGTAAGAAAGAGCATGGCGATCATCTGCGACAAATTCTAGAGACTTTACGAAAAGAGAAGCTTTATGCGAAGTTCTCGAAATGTGAATTTTGGATCCGGAGAGTTGAATTCTTAGGACACGTAGTAAGTGAAGAGGGAATCCACGTGGACCCATCCAAAATTAAAGCCATTGAGAACTGGTCAGCACCGAAGACGCCTACAGAAATTCGTCAATTTCTAGGTCTCGCTGGCTACTACCGCAGATTCATTCAGAACTTCTCTCGAATAGCGAAACCCCTTACAACCCTAACCCAGAAAGGCGTGGCCTTTGACTGGGAAGAGAAACAAGAAAGAGCGTTCCAAACGCTCAAACGAGCCTTGTGCACCGCACCAATACTATCCCTTCCCGAAGGAATAGAAGACTTCGTAGTTTATTGCGATGCATCGAATCAAGGGCTCGGATGTGTTCTGATGCAGCGAGGTAAGGTCATCGCCTACGCATCGAGACAATTGAAGACACACGAGGTTAAATACACGACCCACGATCTTGAACTAGGAGCAGTGGTGTTTGCTCTGAAGATCTGGAGACATTACTTGTATGGAACGAAGAGCACTATCTTTACCGACCACAAGAGTTTACAACACATTTTCGATCAAAAGGAGCTCAACATGAGACAACGACGGTGGGTCGAGCTACTCAGTGATTACGAATGTGATATTCGTTATCATCCGGGTAAAGCCAACGTAGTAGCAGACGCACTAAGTCGGAAGGAATATTTTGGTCGCAAGGTCAAGTCGTTGTCAATAACCATCCATTCACACATGTCTAAGAAAATTCAGGAGGCTCAACTTGAAGCCATGAAACCTGAAAATGTGACGAATGAATCCCTTAGTGGAATGGACAGGAATTTAGAAGCCAAGGGTGACGGAGCCTTATATTTCATGAACCGAATCTGGACACCGAAACACGGTGGTTTCCGAGACTTGGTCATGACCGAGGCGCACAACACTCGGTATTTCGTCCACCTAGGTTCAGATAAGATGTATCTGGATCTTAAGAAGCTATACTGGTGGCCTAATATGAAAGCAGAGATTGCTACATTCGTAAGTAAATGCCTCACTTGCGCAAAGGTTAAGGTCGAGTACCAGAATCCCTCTGGTTTACTGCAACAACCAGAGATCCCGGAATGGAAGTGGGAGCGGATCACTATGGATTTCATAACCAAGTTGCCCAAGACGACGGGTGGACTTGACACCATATGGGTCATCGTTGATATATTGACCAAGTCTGCACACTTCCTGCCTATCAAAGAAACCGACAAGATGGAGAAACTTACGAGAACATACATTAGGGAAATTATACGGCTACATGGTGTACCTATTTCCATTATCTCCGATAGAGATAGTAGGTTCACCTTGAGATTTTGGCAATCACTACAACATTCCCTAGGAACGAGACTAGACATGAGCACAGCCTACCATCCACAGACCGACGGACAGAGTGAGAGGACCATCCAAACTCTGGAGGATATGTTGTGAGCCTGCGTGATTGACTTTGGGAAGGCATGGGATACTCATTTACCCTTTGTCGAGTTTTCCTATAATAACAGTTATCACACGAGCATCAAGGCTGCTCCATTTGAAGCTCTCTACGGCCGAAAGTGCAGATCCCCTCTGTGCTGGGCTGAGGTGGGTGATACCCAATTAGCCAGGGGGAAAACTTCCGACAGTACTCTCACCGGTTCGGAGATCATTCGGGAAACGACAGAGAAATTCGTTCAGATCCGTGAACGATTGAAAGCCTCTAGAGACCGACAGAAGAGCTACGCTGATAAACGAAGGAAACCTTTGGAATTTCAGGTAGGAGACCGAGTCCTCCTCAAAGTCTCACCCTGGAAGGGCTTGATACGCTTCGGCAAGCATGGAAAGCTTAATCCGAGGTACATAGGGCCTTTCGAGATTCTTGCAAGAGTCGGCCCCGTAGCTTACAAACTCGAACTACCAGACGCACTTCGTAACGTACATTCTACATTCCACGTATCTAACTTGAAAAAGTGTTTATCCGACGAGACTCTTGTAATCCCACTCGACGAGACCGAAATCAACGAGAGCCTCAACTTCGTGGAAGAACCTGTAGAGATCATGGACCGTGAGGTCAAGCAGACAAAGCAAAGCCGTATCCCTATCGTGAAGGTTCGCTGGAATGCCAAGCGAGGACCGGAATTCACTTGGGAACATGAGGATCAGATGAAACTGAAATACCCTCACCTTTTTGCTTAGTTATTTGTAATTTCTAACTTGCTTAAATTCTAATTTTGGGACGAAATTCCTTCTAAGGGGGGGATGATGTGACAACCTGATATTTCGAGTCAATGTAATGTAAAACCAATCAAATTTAGGTCAAAATATAACCTTCCTAAAATCTTATTTTGGTTAAATAAAGTAGTAGGAATCATATCAAGGTTTGCGTACATAAAAAGAACGTCCAAATCTGACTTCGGATGAGGAAGTTATGAAATTTTGAAGAAATTCCTTAATCACGTCATTTTAATAAATAAATAATAAAAATAATTTCGGAATTTGCCAACGGAATCTAAACGAAAGTTGTAGATCATGGTCTCACCTTCGCATGGATATAAAGAACGTCAAAAACAGAGTTCGTATGAGGGAGATATGAATTTTTGAAGTTTATTTAAAATAAATATAAATTTAATTATAAACTCCCGGTATTATCCGAAGGGGAGTCATCGGATAGGACCGAAGTACGCCCTGCGTACCTTCGTACGCCCCGCGTACTGAGATCAAGGGCCTCGGATCGTCCACGTCGCCCTATCCGAGGTTTCCGACCCGTCCGACCCGTCCGAAGCGCCCGACCCGTCCGACCCGCCGTCCCATCCGACCTGCTGTCCCGTCTGACCCGCCTCCCCAGCAACCCGTCCCATCCGAAGCCGAGGCAGTCGAGGCTTCGGTCATCCATGACGTACGCGTACGCGCTGCGTACGAGCGTACGCCCCGCGTACCGAGGCGGTTCAGCCTTCCTATAAATAGAATGCGAGGCTTTCCGAAAATTTTGCTCACTTCTCTCTTTTCTCTCACGATCTTGCCTCGATTTCCGTGCCCATTAAAACCCTAAGCTCTGGTCTTTTTGCTCAAGTCCCGAGGGTCGATTTTACTCCCGAGATTCCCGAGAATCCCGAGAAAAATCCGTTTTCCGAGACGAAACTCTGCCCGGTTTTCCATCTCGTTTTCTTCAATCAATCAAGTGAGTTCATACCCCTTAATTTACCTTTTAAATACTTTATAAATTCTTTTAATATGCTATCAAGGGGGGGATACAAGTTAAATACTTATAATTATTGCTTCAATCACATGTGATTGCATTAATCACATGTGATTAATAACTAGGGAAACCAGTGATTTTATCACTGTTCAAACTGTCTATCAAACTGTTTTACTTCAAAATGTTTTCCAAACCCATTTACTTTTCAAATTTATACTACAACTGTGATTTAAACAAATGTTCCTTATACTTAAACTGTTTTAATCAAATCTATCCCTTCAAATTGTTTTATAGATTGACATCAAGTCGATCTTTCTTTAAAAATAATACCTATGTTTCAAATGTCTTATAAATACTTATTTATGCTTTTATATTATAAATTGCATGCCCATATATGTATAGATGTATAAATAATGTTTAAAGGGCTTAGGAAGGCCATCCACCCTATTTCCTTTTTCTCGATTTGGATGTGGTCTGGTGGGATTTAGGGTGACCATCCGAAGGTCGTTTCCATATTAATTATATATCAAATATACATATATAGACATAAAAGTACTTCCATATTCATACGTACAAGGCGCAACGTTAGTAAGTTACCATCGGGGTAACACAGAATCATACTATTACCACTGCTAGATCAATGAGTCAGTTCATTCATGAGTCTATACTAGGAAGAGAATATATACAACTATACTATGAGAACATATACAACTATACTAGAACGAGAAACATTTCATCACATATGCAAGAAGACGATAACAAATGTGATCCACTGTATCGGAGCATGCCTTAAATGTCATGGCCCGATTTGTAGCCAGAATTCTCTTGGAGGGAGAGCGTTGAGTTTGCGTATAGATCTATACTGGATTGACTATCCTACACCTTGCTGCTAGCTACAGCCGGACCTGCAGGTCTGCGGGTGCCAAACATCATTCCGTTATTACGACCGTTCTTTATGTCGTTGTTATCAGTCGATAGTATGGTGCAATTATCACATTATACCTTAATATAAATCCGGTTAAGGTAATTAGTACAGCAGTAGTCTCTATAAAACTAAGCTACAGTACTACAATGATTTACCCATTACACATTTTTAGTGATAACCACACTTAAATTTTAATGTACAAACTATATTTTGTTAAAAGATAGTTGCACTTGGCAAATTACACACTTTTACAACAAGCGAACATACAAAACAGTTAAAGCCTTGGTAGAAGGCTACTATTTTAGAAAATATAGGTTTTTCTGAGAGATTCAAACTTTTACAAACACTTACATACATGAACTTATATTTGAGACATGTTCAAATGTTTTTGATAACAAACACCGACATTAAAATACTTATGAACTCACCAGCTTAATGCTGATAAACTCTTTCAAAATAACTTCTATTCTCAGGTCATCAGTAGACAGGTACCGATGCCAGCTTTTGAGATGATGGAGCGCACTCAAGACTCATCATACTATTATTTTGATTTACGTTATATTTTTGGTGTCTAAAACTGTATAGAACACGCTTGTATTAAAAATATATATTTAATGCAATGGATGATGTTGTTTGCTTATTTACATTTACTGTGTTGTGATTACCTTACATGACGTCCTCCGCCCCAGAACGTTTCCGCCGTTCTTGGTTTTGGGGTGTGACACATGATCACCCCGTAGACTTGCCATTTGCGTCCCTAGCTTCGGAAAGTGGCCATGTGACTCCTCACGTTGTGAAAAAATCCTTGTTCATGTCGTGAGTTTGGATTTTATCCCCTCGCAACCACGTCACACCTTCTAGATTCCGAAATGTGGCAAAATGACTCCTCACGTCGTGAATAAACCCTTGTTCACGTCGTGAGTTTAGTTAGGTTAGGGTTTCTGAAAGCTGAATCTTCGGAAGGCCATAACTTTTGCATACGAACTCCGTTTTTGACGTTTTTTATATGCACGCGTAGGTATTTATGAGTACTAGAACTCTCTTTTAGACTTAAATAGCTAATTCTAAGTCTATTTTAAATTCCTCTTATGATAGATATTTATAGTGTTCGGTTTATCATAACTTCTTCATGCGAAGTCAGATTCAGACGTTCTCTATATTTTTGGAATCGTTACCTCTTGTGTCTTTAGCTGTCTTGAGGCATAGGCGATGACCTTACCTCGCTGCATCAGAACAAATCTGAGTCCTTGATTCGACGCATCGCAATAGACAACGAAGTCTTCTATTCCTTCGGGAAGGTATAGTATTGGTGCGGTGCACAAGGCTCGTTTGAGCATTTGAAACACTCTTTCCTGCTTCTCTTCCCAGTCAAAGGCCATGCCCTTCTGGGTCAGTGTTGTAAGAGGTTTCGCAATGCGGGATAAGTTCTGAATGAATCTGCGATAGTAGCCAGCGAGGCCTAGAAATTGACGATTTTTTGTAGGTGTCTTTGGTGCTGACCAGTTCTCAATGGACTTTATTTTGGAAGGGTCCACGTGTATACCTTCTTCGCTAACCACGTGCCCTAAGAATTCGAATCGTCGAATCCAAAATTCTCATTTTGAGAACTTCGCGTAGAGCTTCTCCGATCGTAATGTTTTGAGGACTTGACGCAGATGTTGACTATGCTCCTCCTTACTTCGAGAGTAGATAAGTATGTCATCGATGAAGACGATGACGAACTGATCCAAGTAAGGACGATACACCCTATTCATTAAGTCCATGAATACAGCGGGCACGTTTTTCAATCCGAACGGCATCACTACGAATTCGTAGTGCCCATAACGAGTTCGGAAGGTTGTCTTTGTAACATCCTCCCCTAGCACTCATAGTTGGTGATATCCAGATCTCAAGTCGATTTTTGAAAAGAAGTTCGCCCCTTGAAGTTGGTCAAATAAATCGTCGATACGAGGCAACGGATAACGATTTTTGACCGTCAGTTTGTTGAGCTCCCTGTAGTCGATGCACATACGAAATGATCCGTCCTTCTTCTTGACGAACAAGACTGGAGCTCCCCAGGGTGAGAAGCTTGGTCTGATAAAGCCCTTGCTGAGCAGTTCGTTAAGTTGACCGGACAGTTCTTGCATCTCTGCAGGTGCTAGATGATAGCTCGATTTGGATAATAGGGTAGCCCCTGGAACTAATTCGATTCGGAACTTGACTTGACATTGCGGAGGTAATCCTGGGAGTGCTTCTGGAAAGATGTCTAGAAAATCGCGTACTACTGGAATGTTCTGAATGTCCTTCGTTTCTTGGCTCACATGACCACATGAGCAAGGAATGCACAACATTCCTTTCGCAAGAATTTATGAGCTTGAATGCTCGAAATGATATGATGGTTCATGCCGAGTTTGTCGCCATAAACTACTATGGTTTCGCCAGACAGCAGATTAAGGTGAACAACCTCTTCGTAACAGATGATATTGGCACGATGGGGTCGGCAATCGCTTCCTCATGGCCTATGGCCAGAACTCTTGCCGCTCCACCGGCAAACCCTGCCTTCGGGCAGTTTCTTTTGAAGTGGCCTACCTCGCCACATCCGTAGCAAGTTTGGCCCACTCCAGCACCGGGGACTTGGTTGATTGGCTTCGCCAAAGCTTTACAGAAACGGGCAGTGTGCCCCTTCCCATTGCAGTTCAGACACTGCATCTCCCGGCAGGCACCGACGTGATGGAAGTTGCACTTGTTGCACTTAGGCAAACTTCCAGCGTACTGCTTTACCGGAGCAACAGCGGCAGGTGCTATCGCAGCATATACTGCCACGACCTGCGGCTTTTTGGCAGCCTTAGCTTTCTACTTGTCATCCCAAAACTTCCGCTTGAAATCAACGGTTTTTGCGGGTTCTGAGATGGCTAGGGTAGTTGTTGCGGCCGGGGTACGAACCCTATGGTCTATGAGCCACTGTGCCAATCACTGGGCACTATCAAATGTAGTGGGGTGTGATGCCAAAACATTTCCCTGGTATGGTGGCACCAGCCCCCATATGAATCTCTCGATTTTCTTTCCCTCTAAAGGAATCATGTTGGGACAGAGGGCCACCAGCTCGCAGAATCTGGCGGTGTAGGCGACTACGTTGGAGCCCTTCATGGTTAGGCTTTATAGCTCTTCCTCTAGCTTCTGAATCTCACCCCTCGGGCAGTACTCCTCAATCATGAGGTCTTTTAAAGTTTCCTAGCCTATAGCATTAGTCACTATAAGAGATAGTGACTTAACATGGCTGTTCCACCATGTTAGGGCTTTCGTTTCGAAGGTGCAACTAACAAACTTCACCTTGCTCTCCTCGGGACATGAGCAGATTTAGAAAACCAATTCGGTTTTCTCGAACCATTACGAGAGGGCAAAGACTCCGCCAGTCCCCTTGAAGGACAATGGCTTGCAGTTGGTGAAGTCCATGTATGAGCACTCTCTCGAGCGCACCAAGATTTCACCATGAGTTGACAGGACAGGGGTTCCTCCTCCAGTGGAACCAGATGAATGATATTGAGCCATGGATGTAGCCACAGCTGCAGCTACAGCAACATTTAGGGCTGTCGTGTCGAACTGAGGAGTAGGTGGTGTTTCGTTATTGAGGTTTCTCCTTGGATTTCTGCGAGGCAGCGTCTTTGAACTAATAGATCTAGAACTAATAGATGATCACATTTGGATAATAACTCCCATAAGATTAGGTACCTGTCAATATTACTGGAATTACCGATGTAACAAGTTCGGGAAAAACGGCCAACAGAAAGAGGCCTTACATGAACCAAAATTGAAAAATTTTGACAGAATTACAACCTAACCAAGACCTAACATGCCTATGATTTACAAAGATAGGGAATTAGACCAGAGTTTTACATAACTAGGTTATATCCAAAAGAGAGAAGTTGATAAGAATCTATTGGCGACGAGAACTACTAGAGTGAGTTCTTGATCCCGACAGGAGACGTTCCATGTCCCTCATGCACCTATCAGCTCTTGCTTGCTGAGCTTGAAGTTCTCTGACTTCAGCTCGGGTTTCAGTGAGTTCCCTCTGAAGAGCTGCATTGTGAACCAGAGCCCTTTTGTGAGCAGACTCTAGGTGGCGAATGCGGACAGTGTTGACACCAGAGTTGGCGTCAATCTCCAAGACTCGATTGATAGTTGATTGACCCAGTATTGTGTTCCAAGAAATCCTATGAACCATGACGGGTATGACTCTGTCAGCAGAACCTCCCTCAGTGAGGTTGTAGAAGCTTTTGTCCCCGTTGTAGGGAATGGGTGGACCCTGTTCTTGGCTCTACGTATTCAAGTTTGTAGCCCACAGGGGTGTGGGTCCTTGAAATGCTGGACGAGGATTTGTAATAAGTGAATGAAATGGGAAAATATCATAGTACCGTAGTATTTATAGTAAGTGACTACTGCTGTACTATATACCTTAAAAACAAAAGGTATTTAAAGTAACATGTGATCGACCTGTATCCTGCTACCTAATCTAGTAAAACGATGATGTAAGACGCCGTAAAAAATGACATTTGACACCCGTAGCCTTGCAAGTCCCACTGTTGCGAGCAGCAAGGTGTAGGATAGTCAATCCAGTATAGATCTATACGCAAACTCACACACTCCCCAACTAATGAGATTCAGATACAAAAACGGTCATGGCAGGTAGTGCCATGCCCCATTTAACAGTTCACATAATTGCATAAATGTACATGTAATGAATGTGCTAACTGTAAAGTGTACTCTTTCTCTGTCTAGCCTGTATGTACTATAATGTTCTGCGTGTGCTAGCTGTAATGTGTGTTCTCTCTCTATCTAGCATGTATAGTAATGTATTGTGTGTACTACTCGTATTGACTCATGAATGAACTGACATTGTATGTTTCAATGTTCTAGTAATAGTATTAGTGTCTTCCTGTGCTACCCCTATGGTAGCTTACTAGTAATGTATGATCATGATTGTAAACCCTTGCTACCCTAAGGTATGGACTGATGGAAAGGAATTTTATGTCTATATATTTATACATAATATATAACTGATATTTAGATGAACTTTGGACGGATAACCGATGTGCTACAGGCACATCCCAACGAGGAAAAGGAGATAAAGCGAGCTGGCCTTCCTAAGCCCTTTAAACATTACTTATATAACTATACATACATAGGCATGCATTTGATAATAAGTATAAAAGAGTTTAAGTAAAAGTATTTGATAAGTAAAAGAGTTTGTAAAACAGTTTGAAGCAAAACAGTTTGATAAACAGTTTGAACAGTAAGCAACCTACTGGTTTGGTGGTTATTAATCACATGTGATTGATATAATAACTATAAGTATTCAACTTTTATTCCTCCCATAAAAGCATTTAAAAACATTTAAGCCATTGATTAAGGGGTATGAAGTCACCTGTATTGAGTGGTATAGATGAACTGCAGATGTAGGATTGCTAGGTGTCAAGTGAAGTCTTGAACACACTCTACGATCCTAGTTAACATATATTATCACATATATGTATCTAATTATTCTTTAAAAAACTAATAAATAAAGTCAAGACACCCTAGGACATGCTAAACACCTTATACAAGTGTTATAAGTCCCAAGGATTGCATCTAAGTGTTGTAGGGAAATGCTAGTGTGCTTGGGGTTCAAGGAAAACTCCATTAGGGAGTTTACGGTTTTGTGGACACAATAAAAAGAGTTTACGGTCGTAGACTCTTGAGTTTACGGTTGTAAGCTCACACACTTTTGACCATTTGTTGTTTGAAGCCTTAAAGATTCCCTAGAATCTTTTCTACTTGAAGTATGTGACTAAGGAAGGAACTAGGGCACCATTTCACTCCTATTTGGAGTTTACGGTTCCTAAACCATTTTCCTTTGAGTTTACTACCGTAAACTCATAAGGTTTATGGTATTTGGGGGTTTTCAAGTCCTTAGCTCATCAAGGTAATAGTCTAGGTTAGATTCTAGGCATAAGGAAGGAATATGGGCCATTTATACTCACTTTGGGGTGTTTACGGTTTTGGGAGATCCCCAAACCGTAAACACATATAAATGAGGGATTTTGGTGCTTTTCAAGGGTTTAAATACATCAAGGAAGGATTTATACATGTTTCAAAGGCTTGTGAAGGACTAAGGCACCCTAAGGCACCCTTTGGCACCTTAATTTGGGTTCACGGTCCAAGAACATTCTTGGACCGTAAACACCTTGATATTGGTGTTCTTGGGACATTTTGTTGATGTAAACATGTATAACAAGCTTTATAAGACTCTAGGATAGAAGTACTTAGTATATGGAAGCTTGAAATGAGCTAAAAGTCCAAGAACACTAGTGTATGTTCTTGGTGTAAATGGAAGAATCAACCTTTTGGAATGATTTCTTGGTTATAAGTGTGTTAAAACACTACATCAAAGCATATAATCACTTAAGAAAGCTAGAACACTTACTAGTTTGAAGATCTTGAAAAACTTTTGGATGATACTTGAGAGAGAAATGGATTTGGATCTTGAGAATTTGGAAAAATGTAAATAATGACTAGTTCTCATATATATACTCCCAAATTTAGGGTTTCCTCTCTCCTAATATCTCTTAAAGTGTGAATCCTGAAATACTCAAACTTATTCTAAAAAGTCTGAAAATTAATAGCAACTGTTTTGACTTCTATTGACTTGATATGTTTGTACAGAATAGAAATTTTGGGTTGTCACACCATGAAAGCTAACGAGTTCATGGACTTTGATATGCTTGATATAGTCAACAAAGGTCCTATCGCTGCTATGCATCAATCATCCAATTATGGTGCATCAGGTAGTAAGCCGAAAGGGAAGTTTGTGCTTGGATATAATAAGAAAGAGAAAATAATGATGAATCTCGATGTAAAGGCGAGAATTGTTATTGGAAACTCACTCCCCTTTTCTGTCTATCATTTGGTTTAAAATTGTTCAACCGCTCAAGAGATGATGATTACTCGGTCATCCGATTTTGAAAAGGAAAGCTCCTCAGATGATGAAGGTAAGTGTCTCATGGCCAAAATCATTGAATCTCATGCTGACACTTCAATTTTTAGAACTGGGACTCTTGACACTTATCCTCCTCAAGTTGCTACATACCTTAAGATAGAATGGGACACTACACCAACGTATCAGGTAAAAAAATCTCATTAATTACTCCTTTATTGAAAAAATCAAAAAGAATGACTTGATTGATCACCTTGGTTTCGATATTTATTGATATCAAATAAAGAAAGATTCTCTCTCAGCCTTGAGTTAAAGAAACTAAAATGAAACCTTGTATGTTTTGAAAAATCTCCTTCTACACTAAAAAAGGAAAACACATGTATCTCTCTTTCTACACTAAAAAAGAAATAGTTGTTGATCATGCTAAGTGTAGTCAACTCATTTTGAAAAGCTAGGCCTCTTCTCACTTAAATGTCACAAGAATTATTAATGCTCATATTACAGATCAGTGTGAGAAAATTCTTAGAGGTGATATAGAATGTGTTGTTACCTTAACCAAAGTTGTTGAGAATAAATAAAGCTCCTATAAAGCTGATTGTTTAAAAGAGCAATTTAAGGATAGATTTTGTGAGCTTTTATTTTATAAATCAAACTTTAATTGATAATCAGTACTCAACTGACTCTAATGGTATCACTAAAAGTGTTACTCAACTATCTGGTCTCGATCCTTCTCATCAACCTTCTCACCGTGAGTATGTTTTTCCATCTACTAATATTTTGCTAAAATTTCTTAAATGAAATGGTGAAGTTCATTCAGTAAACAAAATTCTTATCATTTTTCCATAGCACTCTATTAGCAATTCTGAACCCGGAGATCAATCAAAGTCCTCTACTTCGGAGGACTCAACAATTCATGAAACTCATGACAAGGTATCAACTAAGTGTACCATCGATGACATTCCTTGTTCTGGAACTAAAACAAAATCTCTTAATTGAAAATTCTGAAGTTCCTTGAGTTCAATAGTTGAAAAGAAATCAAAATCTATAGTTAAAGGGAAGAATTCTAGAGTCAAAGTTTGTTATCGATGTGGTGATGCCTCTCATAAAGTCAGTGAGTGTACTTTTGAAAAGAACTTCGTCAGCGCTAAGAACATCATGACTCATAATGATAAGTGGATGAAAAAGGGAAACTCGTTAAACTATCTCCCTGTTGATTGTTATAATATTTTTTTTGAGCAACTCATTGAACAATGAGTCAATGTATATTGTTTGTATTTTTGCTTATTTTGTTTCATGGATTATTGTATAATTTAGTTTTAGGGTAAAGAACATATTCACTATTTACACAGCAGATGCTCAAGACTTATGACCGGATTAAAGTCTCTTCTGGAAGATTTCGTAAAGTAGGATGGTCCTTCTGTTACATATGGAGATAATGACAAGGGAGCTACAAAAGGATATGGATCTATCAAGTGCTACTCAATGGTGTTTAATAATTTATATGATTTGAAAGGTCTTAAGCATAATCTAATCTCAGTTAGTAAACTATGTGAGGTTGGCTATTAAGTCCTCTTCAACAAAACATAATGAAAGGTTATTGATCAAAAGAATGTCATTGTTCTGACTACAAACCCACAGAAGGATATATATGTTTTGGATATGTTTTCTGCTGACAACTCTCTTTTTCGTTGCTTTTTCTCTTGTGCTGAGTCTCGTCTAAATTGGTAGTGGAATAATAGGCTATCTCATATGAATAATAAGAATGCATCAAATATCTCAGGGGATCAGCTTGTATGAGGAATTCCTAAGATGCATTTTGTCAAATATAAGTTGTGCTTAGCATGTGAAGAGGGAAAGAAAACCAAATCTTAATTTAAACCGAAGTCATGATCTTCCATTATCAAACCTCTTCATCTTCGTCACATGGATCTTTTTGGACGAGTTCTAGTTAAGTCAAGAGCTGGGAAGAAATACACTCTCGTCGTTGTGGATGAATTTTCAAGGTTTACGTGGGTATTCATTTTGAGAAAGAAGAGTCATGCTGCTGATGAAATCATTGCTCTTGAGTAGCTCACGATTAGCTCGTTAAAAGCTCGAATCGAAGCCAATTTTAAACCAGCCTGAGCCTAGCTCGAGCTTAATATTAAGACTGTTTATTAAACGAGCTCGAGCTCGAGCCTGTGTCACTAAGTTCGATTAGGCTCACGAGCCTAAACGAGCTTTTATATAATATAATTTATTATTATTTTTATATATTAAAATAAAAATATATTTGGGGAATTAGGAATTTATGGTATTAATGAACGACCTCGAGCCGAGCTTAAGCTTATTTAGGCACGACGAACAAAAAACGAGTCGAGCCCGAGCCCGAGCCGAGCTTGTATAATTATTTACGAGTTCGAGCCGAGCTTAGTACAAGAAAGATCGAATCGAGTCGAGATCGAGCTTGAGCCTCGTATAACTTTAACGAGCCTGAGCCGAGGCTGACCAGGCTCAGGCTCAGCTCGGCTCGTTTGCACCCCTAATTGCTCTCAAGTAGTGGGAAATTGTCTATGATCACAAAGTAAGGCAATTATGTAGTGATCATGGAACTGAATTCATGAACTCCTCTCTGGAAGACCTTTTCTCAATCTCAGGAATTTCTCATAACTTTTCTGCTGTTAGAACCCCTCAACAAAATGGTATTGCAGAGAGAAGAAACAAAATTCTCAGTGAAGTTAGAAGAGCTATGGTAGTTGAAGCTGGTCTTCCTTTGTCATTTCGTGCTGAAGTTGTTAATACTATGTGCTATACCCAAAACCGGTCTATTATTGTTAAGTGTCATTGGAATCTACCTATGAACTACTCAAGGGAAGGAAACCTGACATCTCTTATTTTCATGTGTTTGGATGTGTTTGTTACATCTTGAATTAAATAGACCAGCGCTCAAAATTTGATGCTAAAGTTGATGAAGCAGTGTTTGTAGGTTATTGTATCATATCCAAGGCTTTCAGGGCATTCAATATTTCAAGGAAAACTATTGAGGAAATATCTTGTATCACCTTTGATGAAGACTGATTTATCCATTTTCGAGTTGATCACCCTTCATCAATTTTGAACAAACTTACTTACGGTCCTCCAGAACTTTTTCCTGAATTTCTACCAAATGACATTCAACATGTTGTTCCTAATGTTAATCAATTCATCAGCTCACATCCAATCTCAGAAGAACAACATGTCATCCCTGGAAAAAAGCTCACGAGGAAGATTTTGCTCAAAGCAATACATATAAAATTTTTAATCCAAAAATTCTTCGAGATCATCCTAAATCCCAAATCATTGGAGATGTAAACTCTAGAATTCTCAGTCATAGCAGATTCAACAACAACTTCTTCATGTATGTAAACTTTGTCTCAATAATTGAACCAAAGAATGTCGTTGATGCCTTGAAACAAGCTGATTTGATCAAGAATATACAAGATGAGTTGAATGAATTTGAACGTCATTGTGTGTGGACTCTTATTCCTAATTCTCAAGGAAAGACTACCATTGGCACTCGCTGGGTTTTTAGAAGGAAAATGGATGAAGATGGGATTGTAATAAGAAACAAATCTAGACTTGTGGCTCAAGGTTTCTGTCAGCTAGAAGGCATAGACGATGATGAAACATTTTCTCATGTTGCTAGACTTGAAGCAATTCGCCTATTTCTTGCCTTTACTTCTTTCAAAAACATCAAATTCTATCAAATGGATGTCAAGACTGCCCTCTTATAAGGAGATCTTCAAGAAGAAGATTTTCTAAAACAACCCCAACATTTAAATGTGAAGAGTTTCACAATCACATGTATCGTCTTTATAAAGTTTACCATGGTTTAAATCAGGCACCTAAAGCATGGTATGACACATTAGCAAGCTCTCTTCTTGCATGTGGATACAACCAAGGAAAGATTGACAACACTTTCTTCATTAATCATTCATGATCTCACATCATTCTTGCGCAAGTGTATGTTGATGATATCATTTTTGGATCTACTAATGAAAAGCTAAGCTCAGAATTCGCAGAGATGATGGGTAAAAAGTTCGAGATGTGCATGATGGGAGAATGAAACTTCTTTTTGGGTTTGCAGGTCAAACAACTAACTAATGGTATTTTTGTGTGCTAAATATATTGAAGATATGCTGAAAAAGTAGTGTTTCTTAAATTTCAAGCCAACAAAGACTCTGGTGTCCTCATCATCATTTATTGGCACTGATCAAAATGACGATGATGTGAATGCAAATCTATTGGAATGATAGGATCTTTACTCTTTCTTACTACCAGTCGCCCTGGCATCATGTTTCCTACTATATTGTGTGCTCATTATCAAGCCGATACTAAGGAATCTCATCTTCTTGTTGTGAAAAGGATCTTTTGTTACTTAAAGCATACACCTAATATTGGGTTATGGTATCCTCATGATTTTGAGATCACGCTGGTAGGATGCACTGACTTCCATCATGGTGGACATGGGATTGATCGCAAAATCACTTCAGGAGGAGCTCAAATGATTGGAAATAGATTGGCAAGCATCTTGACATCCGTCATCATTTCATCGATGACACAGTTCAAAAGGGAAAAGTGGAGTTGTTCTATGTCCCATCCACTGATTAGCTGGTTGACATTTTCACAAAGGCATTGTATGAGAAGAATTTAAACAAATTGATTCCAAATATTGGCATGCTTTCAATGACTTAATTGTTTTTGTAACTCTTTTTTAACATTGCTTCTAATTTATTTCTGAAAAACACAAAAACAATTGTTTCTTTTATTATGTTTACTGGTTTTTCTTAGTTTGCTTAAGCTTTTCTTCTGGTATTACAAGTACTCTCTTTTCTCTCTTATTCATTTTCAAGCCTATCTAAGATTTATCTGCATCTCCGTCCTTCAGAGTTTGTGAGAACTGGAGTCATCTTAAAAGATCTCAATCCTTCTTTTGTTGTGAAAAAGAGTGGCATCATGTCCTCTTTTTCTTGAGAATGCTCCCTTTCATCCCCAATCACTATTATGGATGCTAGGAGCAACCTTCAAAACAATAAGTCTTGTTTTTATCTACTGAGTCATTATCCGCTAAAATGTTAAATGCCCTCATGTTGATCTTGAGGACATGATGGTTTCATGCTCTTGATCAATATGATGATTGAAAATTATTTGCAAAGCTTCAATGATAAATGGCTTCATCACTCTTAATTTATAGTAAGATGTATTGTGTACTGATGAGTTTATCTTCACTTGTGCTATCTTTTCTAGCCATAGTTCAAGGGGTAGATATCTCGAAAAATGGAAGTACATTTATGACCATTCAATTGAAAAGATTTGATGCAACGGGTCTTTATCACCTTTTGTACATATTTCGCTATTTACACTATTCTCTTGTTTGACTAACTCTTTTTGTAACATCCGAATTTTTAGGGTTATTATTGTGTAGTTCAATCTTTTGATTAAAGGAGAGACTCGACGAGTTGAGGATCCAACTCGCCGAGTTGAGTCGATCTTCTCACGCAGATTTGGACTCGACGAGTCAGAGGAGGGACTTCCTGAGTAGGTGCTGGCAGAAAAACCCTAATTTCTCAGGTTTGGGACCTATTTAAAGGTCCTTATGGCCTTCATTTGCGGCTATTACACTCTGAGAAACCCTAGAGACCAGAGAGAAAGCATATGGTGCAAGAGGAGGGCTAATTCATTATCTTTTGGTGTGTCTTTGCAAAGGGAAGGATGGATTTCGAGCTAGGATGTCTTGTGGAACTCAAATCTTCTATCATTTCATTTAGAGCTGTAGTGAGAGGTAAGGATTCATGTCCATCTTCGTTTGGGTGATAGATTTCATGAATCTAGGGTTTGTTCTCTTCCTTTGGTAAGAGATCTAGTGTATGTGATGCCCCCTTGTGCATATATCTTCAGATCTGGACCTCGAGAGGTCCAGAGTTTGGAGCTAAGGTTATCATTTTAAGGGTCATTTCTCCATTTATGGCTATATGTGAGTTGCATGAACGTAAAGTTTGAACCTTTACGTGTCTACTGAGCTTGGGAAGGTCGGATCTATGGATTAGAGGAACAAATCTGACCTCAGAAGGTCTTTTGAGTATGATCATGAAAGCAACTCGCCGAGTTCATATTTGGACTCGACGAGTCGAGTCAGGTTTCCCCACGATTCGAATCCAATGGAAACCCGTCGAGTGGAAGGTTCACTCGACGAGTCGAGTAAGGCCTTGGAGGAATCAAAAGACACGCATGGACTCGCCGAGTCACCCCTGTGTACTCGCTGAGTCTGGTCTGAGTTGACCGTTGACTTGAGTTGACATTTGTTGACTTTGGGGTTTGGTCAACATAGGTAATAGAGGCCATGGAGGGGTAAAATGGTCTTTTACCCACTATCTGATTAGAGAGGGAAAGAGTAATCGCCAGTTTAATTAGAGTTGAGACTTCGAGTGTTAATTATAGATATTTGCCTTATGTGTTAGGCGGTGGCGTGTTCGAGATTCAAGTGTGAGAATATCTGCTTTCTGCTTGCCAGGCGAGTCTTCTCACTATACTTTACCTAGAGTGGTAACGGAGTTATGTGATAGAGTTACTGTATGCTATCTATGCGATATGTGGCATTGTATTATTTCTATGTGAATTATGTTGTGTGTACATCAGAGTTAGGACCGGAAGGTCCACAGAGCAAGGACCAGAGGGTCCACAGAGTTAGGTTTAGAGTTATGTGCCAGTGTATTTGTATGCATTTTATTTTATGAGATTTATTGTGATATGTGATATGCATGATTCAGAGTTATCAGAGTTAGGACCTTTTGGTCCATAGAGTTAGGGCCAGAGGGTCCACAGAGAGTTGGGACTGGAGGGTCCCACTGAGACACACTAAATAGAGGGTTAACAGAGTTATAGCCTTGAGTGGATAATATGTGTTAGAGTGGTATTTTGGGGAACTCACTAAGCTTCTTGCTTATAGTGTTTTGTGTTATATGTTTCAGTTTTTCTCAGGATCACGGGACGGCAACGGCTCGATTGTACACACCAGAGGAAGCGTTTGTTTGGAGGATCTTGGTTTATTAATTGATTAAACAAAAGAGTCAGGTATTATAATTTAAACAAAAAGGATATTTTTACGAAAAGTGTTAAAGAGATAAACGATTTTAAATGAAAATTTTGTTTTAAAAATTTCGGTGTTACAAGTTGGTATCAGAGCCTTGGTTTGATGGATTCGGATGCACCTTCGGGTAAATCTGGACTCAAACTGAGGAAGTAAGAAAACTTTTCAAAGAAATGATTTTCTAAAAGTGAATAAGAGTTCAAAGAGAAAGCGAGAAAGAGCAGTGTGTACAATCAGCCAGAGCCCGAACGGTGATTTCCCAAAATACGCTTACTTTTGTATTGTAAGATATTTATTATACATTTGATGAGATATTATGCATGCTAGAGACATGCTAGGTATTTCCTACCTTAGGACTAGAGTGGCCTGATTTGTGATGCCTTAGCCTAGGAGTTGCTGTTAAATGTGATGTGCTTTTGAGTATGTGGTGAGTGAGAGTATTCAGTTGGAATTCTTTTAGGAAATTTGAATAGAGGAGTAATCTAGGAGAGATGCCTAGATGAGTATTGTGGTTCTTATCGAAAGAATAGTTAGAACCCGCAAGGGGTAGAGTTGCAGAGTTTGGTGGTACTTTTGAGAATGACCAGAGCAAGCGGAGTTATCGCCCATAGTGAGTTCTATGTATTCTTCGATGCCCGAATGCTGCTTGCTTCGTGCTTTATGGAACTCTCGATGATAGGGTCAGCTACGAAGTGAATATGACGATATACAGGAGGTAAATGGCTGGCATCATTAGGAGCTCTTTAACGGCTGATGGCGGAGAAATGGGAGGACCTAGGAAGGGCCTAGGGAGTAACCTTAGCCAGATGAGTATGCTGGCAGAGTAGAGCATTTCACTGAGGAGCGAGCACGCGTGACGGAATTGGTGAACGAGAAGGTTGAGCAGCTACTTAGGAGCTCTGGGATGGTCCGTGTGGAAAGTATGGGTAGATGTGGCAGGTAGTATAGGCCCGTACTACCGAAAGCAGAGGACCCATACTCGATACAGGGAGTATTCTGAAGATTCTAAGTAGCAGATTAAGGAGTGATGTTATGGTTCGAGTACCATACATCGGAGCAGATTGAGGAGTGATGTTATGGTTCGAGTACCATACATCGGAGCAGATTGAGGAGTGATGTTATGGTTCGTGTACCATGCATCGGAGCAGATTGAGGAGTGATGTTATGGTTCGAGTACCACGCATCGAAGCAGATTGAGGAGTGATGTTATGGTTCGAGTACCATATATTGTAGCAGATTGAGAAAAGATGTCATGGGCTGAGTACCATGGTTCTTAGCAAATGATGCTTGTGGTTCTCTGGTTGTCAGATCAGGACTGATTGGTGGAATTTGGACGCGATGGGGTTTTAGGACTGAGGGCCATGATTGAGTCCGAAGACGCATCCCTTGAGAGGGAGGTCGAGAGCATTTCAGAGTATTTTGGTAAGATGTCAGATGTAGTCGCAAGACTCATGGATTAGTAGAGAAGGCATTTATGGGGGATTGCGGTCTGAGTGAGCAATCAGCCGATGGAGGAGATGTCACCTTCTGTGACCTATGGGGTGCTATTTATGTTTCCTATGGGAAGTAGGAGAGGCGTGAGATTTCAGTTTTGTGTTAGGAGTAAACCCTACGGGTTAACACTGATGACGATCTTTCCACTAGAGTATCAGGCAGCATGTCTGTCGTAAGGAAATTATCTACCATGAGCAGGTAGTCAGTGGGGACTGATGTAACGCCCAAGTTTCGGGGCTAAGCATTTTTAGACGATCTAATAGTCTAGGTCAACTATTATAACTCTTTTTGATGTAATAAATATGAAATATTTTAATTCTATGTGAATTATGTGTATTTGTGTGCTTATTGCTTTATTATAAATATATATTTAATAAAGAATAAAAAAATAAGCGCCAAAATTAAAGTATAAGATAAGTTCGATATCTTTATATAAAGTTGTAGTGGTCGCAACAAGGATTCCGGGGATATAAGGACCGCCGAAATCCGAGTTATAACGAAGAAGTTATGACCCGTCGAGGTTTCATGACAGAAACAACACGGTATCGGGAAGCGTGAATAGTGAATTTACGACGGAGCGAGATTTAGCCTTAGCTCCCTAAACGAAAGTCGTAGAATACGATAAACTAAGAACATCGATAAAAAGAACGCCTAAATCTGACTTCGTATGAAGAAGTTATGATTTTTCGAAGTTTCGCATTAGCAGTGTACAACCCAAAATTCGAATATTGGATCGAGCGGTTTTTAGCCGACACGACCTAAACGAGAATCGAAGATGTCGTTAAGAGTAGCGTAACGAGAAAAAGATGGGCGAAAACGGACGTCGGATGAAGAAGTTATAAGGATTTAACGGACCAATCCTGTACCGGTCTTTTAATAATACAAAATTTAAAATCGAGTCAAAATTAGCCGACGGAGTCTAAACGAAAGTTGTAGAGTACGTTCCCACCTTCACGTGGATATAAAGAACGTCAAAAACGGAGCTCGTATGCGAAAGTTACGAATTTTTAAAGTTGAGTATGCAAATTGCAAAATCTGATGCGAGATAGATGACATGGCCTCATCGTAGCAATCCATCGCCGATCACATAGCGCCCTTCGGATCACACCACGTCACCTCACTTCGCCTTACGCCCCGCGTCGGAGTTCGGTATGCCCAGCGTAACCTCGGTCCTTATCCTCTTCCGAAGTGCGAGCCAGCTGGTGCGAGCTGGCAACCCCATCCGAACTACGCCGAGCGTAGCTGCTGAACGCGCAGCGTAGTCCGAGCTGCTGAGCGCCTCTAAAAGGCTGCGAAGGTTTCCCAGTTTTTCACAACATTTCCTTTCTCTCTCTAAATTACTTTCTCTCTCTAGCCCATTTTAACCCCCTAAACCCTAGGAAAAACCCCCTGGCACCCTAAGGAAGCCCCGAGGCTCCCGGAGTCCCGAGAAAAAGGAGTCTTTCGGTTTCGAAACGCTGCTCCAAATAAGTTCCGGTTTTTGATAAAATTTGTTGTAAGTGTGCTACGCTTACGCAATTTTTAATATAGCTTTCAAATAATTATAGGAATGTTATTAGGTCCTTAAAATAATTATTTGGGCTATTATTACGAGTTATATTGAGTGTTATAAAGGCTTGTATAATAATAATAATAGTCAGACTAATTAATTTGTCGCGGTTATCGTTAGACTAAACCCTAGTGGTATTGGTACTAGGTTTTATCGAAGGAATAACATTTTGATAGTATCGAAGCGCTGTCCAAGTGCTGAGTCACCACCATTCAGGTTAGTGCATAGTTACTTTCAGCTTACACATAGATATGAAGTATTTTATATAAATTACGTGCTACGTGTGCATATTATCTGAATACTTGCTATCTATGCTGGATGAACGTTTTTATACATGTTTTCAATGATTTAAACTGTATATGAATTTTCTACCTACGAAAATGTTGGGGTAAAACATGGGTAGATGTGTTAGTTGTTGTGTGATAAAAATGAAATAATGAGAGGCCTTGTTATAGATGTTATTGATGATCCAGTCATCTAGCGGAGTATAGAGGATGACCACGGACTATTCTAGACAGTCCAGTGGAACACTAGCAGGCTTGCAACCTGTAGGTGTTTATTTGAACTATGTGTTTATTTGAACTGTGTGTTCACTAGATGTACTCCATCCCCCACATGGTTGCCTTTAGGATATTTATTGCTGAGGAATGCCCTTAGCAGTAGTGTCCGTCCGAATGATGATCCTTAGGCTAGGTCCCTTATGATAGGTGTGTAGGGACGTAAAGTGAGGATAACGGGAACGGGTAATCGGGTTATTGTTGATTGATGAAATTAATAAACTTATTTAATGTGGGTTGAAAACCCTATGTGCTCACTAGGCTCCCAAGCCTGAACCACTCAGTTTTATGAATTACAGGTAGTGGCGCTTGAGCATAGATATGATGTTTGGACGAGGGATTACGGATATAGGCCTGTAGATATGAAATAATGTAGTAAGGCTTATATTGTACTGTTTATGCTTTTGATCTTTACGAACATGACATCCTAAGTCTTTTAATAAAATAAATTTCTATGGAAATAATTTTGATAAATCTTTATCATATTTTGTTTTGGGACAAATTCCGCAACACTTTTATTTAAAATGTTACTCAGATTTTCAAATAAAGCATAAACAAAAATCGGTCTTTTCTGGCCGTGATTTTGGGGATGTCACAGTTGGTATCAGAGCATTAGTTTAAGCGAACTAGGAAAATGGATTTATTTCTAGACTTAAACTTAGAATGCTAAGTGATGATTGTGAGGTGTGAGCACTAGATTATTTTAGGGATTATGCCTAAAATGCTTTTATGTGCTAAATGCTTTGTGCCTGATATGCTGTAAATTGTTCGGATCTATGGTATGTTGCCGACCGGATCTGGAAACCTTATGTGTTTAGGATTCTAAATGTATGACTACGATATTAGAACTAGCATGTAAACGTTTCAGAGTGATAAGGCTGATTTAAACGTCTATCCTAAATAAAGATCTAAATTCACCTTATTCGGTGTATAGATCAAGATGGCAAGGACCCGTAGCGGAAACGTGAATGCAAATGGGAACAGAAACCAACCCCCAGTGATTGAGCAAATACCGGTGGTGGAAGCCGCTGCTGAGCCAATAACGATGGCCGGAGTGGAAGTAATGATCCAAGCGATGTTGGATCGTAAAATGGAGGAAACCAGACGTTTGCTCTAGCAAAATCGAGAGGAAGCAACTATTCAGATCGAACAACCCGAGTTGAACGAAGGGCAGACTGAGGAGGGAGATTACAATGGAACTGTTGGTCAAGTCAACCCACCAATAGTTCGACAAGACAACCAAGACGACAAAGTCGAAAGGAATGGATGCAAGTACAAGGATTTTATGACTTGCAAGCTATCGACTTTCAATGGAAAGGAAGATCCAGTCGGGGTCATGGATTGGATCTCGGTGATGGAGTTAGCTTTCATGACATGCGGTTGCAGAGGAAAGCTACAGAACACATTTGCAGTGCATCAGTTTCGAGGAGGCGTTGTACGTTGGTAGAATACCTTGGGGAAGACTTTAAGCCCCAACAAGCCCCTGCAACTGACATGGGCAGAATTTCTGGTACATTTCAAACGAAAGTACTGCCGAGCTCAAAACCTGCTTGAGCTAGAGAACCAGTTTCTAACCCTGAATAAGGGAAGCATGTCAATCGATGAATACACGAACAACTTCACAGAAAAGATGGAGTTTGCCTTGCGTCTTGTTCCGGATGAGCTGACAAAGATCGACAAGTACACTAAGGGACTCCCATGGGAGTATGCGGTGCCAGTGCGTCAGGTACCTACTCTGGAGTCAGATATCTGGGCCGCCAAGTCTGTGGAAGATATGATTAAGGGAAGAGCTGCCAGCAAAGTCGAGGTTGGCGAGAAAAGGAAATTTGAAGGGTCTGCTAAACCCAACAAAAAGAAGAGCAAGTTCGGTTCAAAGAAGTTCGGGGGAGGAAATGAATTTAAATGGTGCGAGAAGTGCAAGAAGAAGCACTCGGGGAAAATGTGGTGATGAAGTAACCTACTACAAGTGTGGGAAAACGGGGCACTATGCCAATGAGTGCACCACCAAAAAGAGGGTGTGCTACGACTGCCGTGAAGAAGGGCATATTGCTAAGGATTGCCCAAAGAAGAAAGATGCAGGAAGACCCAACATACCACCGAAGCCGAAGGCAAGAGCCTTCCAGATGACGCTCGAGGCAGCGAAGGAGGCAGCAGACGTCGCTTCAGGTACCTTTCTTGTAAATGGATTGCCTGCCAATATACTATTTGATTCCGGAGCCAACTATTCCTTTGTATCGCATAGATTTGGTGGGAAATTAGCATTACCTGTAGAAAAACTTGATAATGCCCTGATTGTAGAAGTTGCCAGTGGCAAATTCGTACCTATTAGTGATCGTATTAGGAACATCGTCATCGACCTAAACAGAAACGAATTCCATGAGGAGCTATTGCCCATAGAGTTAAACGGTTTTGACATCGTTTTGGGTATGGATTGGCTTAGCGCCAACGATTCCAAGATATTATGCCGAAAGAAGATAGTTAGGATTAATCCCCATGGAAAGGAGTCATTTATGGTGTACAGGGACAAACGTAGAGTGAATTCTGGAGTCATATCC
This sequence comes from Lactuca serriola, assembly GCF_051521515.1. Taxonomy (NCBI): domain Eukaryota; kingdom Viridiplantae; phylum Streptophyta; class Magnoliopsida; order Asterales; family Asteraceae; genus Lactuca; species Lactuca serriola. The sequence goes on from NC_136414.1 coordinate 121,377,469, forward strand.
CTGATGAAAGTCGGGAAATGCTTGTCAAAAGGATGTGCATCATACTTGGCATTCGTAATCGATGCTAAGAAAGAAAAGAAAGAGGTGCAGAGTATACCAGTCGTATGTGATTATCCGAAAGTCTTTCCCGAAGATCTTCCTGGATTACCACCTGATAGGCAAGTGGAATTTCGTATAGACATGTTACCAGGTACAACACCGATAGCAAAGGCACCTTACCGATTAGCACCGACGGAAATGAAGGAGCTCATGACGCAACTTCAGGAGCTGTTGGACAACGGTTTTATTCGACCTAGTTCATCACCCTGGGGAGCTCCGGTGTTATTAATGAAGAAAAAGGACGGAAGTATGAGAATGTGTATAGACTACCGAGAGCTGAATAAGGCAACGGTGAAGAACAAGTATCCATTGCCGAGGATTGATGACCTATTTGATCAGTTGCAAGGTTCGAGCTATTTCTCAAAGATCGATCTTAGGTCAGGATATCATCAGTTGAAGGTAAGAGATCAGGATATTGAGAAGACTGCATTCAGAACTCTATATGGACAATACGAGTTCTTGGTTATGTCATTTGGACTAACCAATGCTCCTGCAGCATTCATGGATTTGATGAATAGGGTTTGTAAACCATTCCTTGATAAATCCGTGATAGTGTTCATCGACGACATTTTGATCTACTCGAAAAGCCAGGAGGAGCATGGCAATCATCTATAGGGAGTGTTGGAAGTGTTAAAGAAGGAGAAGCTCTACGCTAAGTTCTCCAAATGCAACTTTTGGATACGAGAAATCCAGTTCTTGGGTCACGTGGTTAACCAAGAAGGGATAATTGTTGACCCCGCAAAGATCGAGGTTGTAATGAAGTGGGAACATCCAAAGAGTCCCACGGAGATCCGAAGCTTTCTAGGATTTGCCGGATATTATCTACGATTTATCCAAGGCTTTTCGTCGATAGCTGCTCCATTAACAGCGTTGACCCATAAAGGAGCTACGTATACGTGGAGTGAGAAGCACGATGAGGCATTCGAGAAGCTGAAGAAGAAGTTATGTGAAGCACTGATACTTTCTCTACTCGATGGAGTTAAAGACTTTGCGGTTTATAGTGATGCATCTGGAGTCGGGTTGGGCTGTGTTCTGACCCAAAGAGAAAAGGTGATAGCATAGGCATCTCGACAATTGAAAGAGCACGAAAAGAACTACCCCACTCATGATCTGTAGTTGGCAGCGGTAGTATTTGCTTTAAAGATATGGAGGCATTACCTCTATAGAACGAAGTGCAAGCTCTTCACTAATCATAAGAGTCTCTAGTATCTCTTTAATCAGAAGGAGTTGAACATGAGGCAACGATGCTGGCTAGAACTACTCAAGGATTACGACTGTGAGATACTTTACCACCCAGGTAAAGCAAATGTTGTTGCTGATGCTCTCAGTCGGAAAGTCAACCTTGAAAGGAAAAGGCCAAGAGCGTTGAGAATTGAAGTCGTCTCGACGATTGTGGAAAGTATCAGGAAGGCTCAGGAAGAAGCTTTAGGGAAGAATGACCGAAAGGAAGAACATTTGGGCAAAACGTTAGTATTCGGAACAAATAGTTGAGGACTGAAGGTATTCCAAGATCGGATTTGGGTACCTAAGACAGGAGGAATAAGAGACCTTCGGATCGAAGAAGCACACAAGACCATGTACTCAATTCATCCCGGTAGCACTAAAATGTATAGGGATCTAAAACCCTACTACTGGTGGCCCACGATGAAGCTCGATGTTGCAAAGTATGTGGCCGAGTGTGTGACATGTGCGAGAGTTAAGGCACAACATCAGAAACCGTATGGGAGTTTAGAACGCTTACCTGTTCCCATGGGTAAATGGGAAGACATCACCATGGATTTCGTGACTAAATTGCCCAGGACGAAGAACAGACACGACATGATTTGGGTAGTCGTGGATCGTTTCACCAAGAGTGCACACTTCATAGCAGCCAACGAGAAGTGGTCTATGGATAAGCTCGCAAATGCTTACATGAAGGAAATTGTAAGACTTCACGGTGTTCCTCTTACGATCGTATCAGAGCGTGATAGTCGTTTCACGTCGAGGTTTTGGAGGAGTCTACAAGAGGAGTTGGGTACAAAGTTGTGTTTGAGTACTGCTTATCATCCGCAAACTGATGGTCAGAGCAAAAGAACAATTCAGACATTGGAAGATATGCTGAGAGCATGTACCCTCGAATTCCAAGGGAAATCGGACGAGCACTTACTTCTGGTAGAATTTTCCTACAACAACAGTTTTCACTCGAGCATCAAGATGGCACCTTATCAAGCCTTGTATGGACAGAAGTGCCATACGCCGTCCTGTTGTCTTGAAGCCGGAGAGAAGCAGTTTATGGGCCCCGAGATAGTCCATGAGATTGATTAAAATGTTGAAGGTGATTAGGGAAAGAATGTTAGCAGCTCAGGATCGTCAGAAGAGCTATGTTGACAAGAAAAGACGACCGATGACTTTCGAAGTTGGGGATTCGGTTTTGCTTAAAGTCTCACCGTGGAAGGGACTTATAAGATTCAGGAAACGAGGAAAGTTGAGTCCAAGGTTTATTGGACCGTTTAGAGTTCTTGAGAAGATTGGGAACCAAGCTTACAAACTCGAATTACCCGAAGAACTTGATGGTATACATAACACATTCCATGTGTGTTATCTGAGGAAATTCACGGGAGAAGTTCCCGACATAATTCCAATCTCGGAGTTAAGAATGGATGAGAATAAGAGGCTAATCGAAGAGCCCGGGGCAATTGTTGACCGTAAGACGAAGAAGTTACGACGCAAGATGGTCGACCTAGTGCTAGTCCAATGGAAACATTCGAATGGGCCGAATCTGACATGATGAGTCGCTATCCACATCTGTTTGCTGATGCATGATTCCGGGACGGAATCATCCTAAGGGGGAGAGAATTGTAACGCCCAGGTTTCGGGGCTAAGCATTTTTAGACGATGTAATAGTCTAGGTCAACTATTGTAACTCTTTTTGATGTAATAAAGATGAAATATTTTAATTCTATGTGAATTATGTGTATTTGTGTGCTTATTACTTTATTATAAATATATATTTAATAAAGAATAAAAAAATAAGCGTCAAAATTAAAGTATAAGATAAGTCCGATATCTTTATATAAAGTTGTAGTAGTCAAAACAAGGATTCCGGGGATGTAAGGAACGCCGAAATCCGAGTTATAACGAAGAAGTTATGACCCGTCGAGGTTTCGCGACAGAACTGGCACGGTACCGGGAAGCGTGAATAGTGAGTTTACGATGGAGCGAGATTTATCCTTAGCGCCCTAAATGAAAGTCGTAGAATACGATAAACTAAGAACATCGATAAAAAGAACGCCCAAATCTGACTTCGTATGAAGAAGTTATGATTTTTCGACGTTTCGGATTAACAGTGTACAGCCCGAAATTCGAATATTGGATCGAGCGGTTTTTAGCCGACACGACCTAAACGAGAATCGGAGATCTCGTTACGAGTAGCGTAACGAGAAAAAGATGGGCAAAAACGGACGTTGAATGAAGAAGTTACGAGGATTTAAAGGACCAATCCTGTCCCGGTCTTTTAATAATATAAAATTTAAAATCGAGTCAAAATTAGCCGACGCAGTCTAAACGAAAGTTGTAGAGTACGTTCCCACCTTCGCGTGGATATAAAGAACGTCGAAAACAAAGCTCGTATACGAAAGTTACGAATTTTAAAAGTTGAGTATGTAAATTGTGAAATCTGATGCGAGATAGATGACATGGCCTCATCACAGCCGTCCATCGCCGATCACAGAGCACCCTTCGGATCACACCACGTCGCCTCGCTTTGCCTTATGCCCCGCGTCGGAGTTCGGTATGCCCAGCGTACCCTCGGTCCTTATCCTCTTCTGAAGTGCGAGCCAGCTGGTGCGAGCTGGCAACCCCATCCGAACTACGCCCAGCGTAGCTGCTGAACGCGCAGCGTAGTCCGAGCTGCTGAGCGCCTATAAAAGGTTGTGAAGGTTTCTGAGTTTTTCACAACATTTCCCCTCTCTCTCTAAATTACTTTCTCTCTCTAGCTCATTTTAACCCCCTAAACCCTAGGAAAAACCCCCTGGCACCCTAAGGAAGCCCCGAGGCTCCCGGAGTCCCGAGAAAAAGGAGTCTTTCGGTTTCGAAACGCTGCTCCAAATAAGTTCCGGTTTTTGATAAAATTTGTTGTAAGTGTGCTACGCTTACGCAATTTTTAATATAGCTTTCAAATAATTATAGGAATGTTATTAGGTCCTTAAAATAATTATTTGGGCTATTATTACGAGTTATATTGAGTGTTATAAAGGCTTGTATAATAATAATAATAGTCAGACTAATTAATTTGTCGCGGTTATCGTTAGACTAAACCCTAGTGGTATTGGTACTAGGTTTTATCGAAGGAATAACATTTTGATAGTATCGAAGCGTTGTCCAAGTGCTGAGTCACCACCATTCAGGTTAGTGCATAGTTACTTTCAGCTTACACATAGATATGAAGTATTTTATATAAATTACGTGCTACGTGTGCATATTATCTGAATACTTGCTATCTATGCTGGATGAACGTTTTTATACATGTTTTCAATGATTTAAACTGTATATGAATTTTCTACCTACGAAAATGTTGGGGTAAAACATGGGTAGATGTGTTAGTTGTTGTGTGATAAAAATGAAATAATGAGAGGCCTCGTTATAGATGTTATTGATGATCCAGTCATCTTGCGGAGTATAGATGACAACCACAGACTATTCTAGACAGTCCAGTGGAACACTAGCAGGCTCACAACCTGTAGGTGTTTATTTGAACTGTGTGCTCACCAGATGTACTCCATCCCCCACACGGTTGCCTTTAGGATATTTATTGCTGAGGAATCCCCTTAGCAGTAGTGTCCGTCCCAATGATGATCCTTAGGCTAGGTCCCTTATGATAGGTGTGTAGGGACGTAAAGTGAGGATAACAGGAATGCGTAATCAGGTCAATGTTGATTGATGAAATTAACAAACTTATTTTTTGTGGGTTGAAAACCCTATGTGCTCAGCAGGCTCCCAAGCCTGACCCACTCAGTTTTATGTATTACAGGTAGTGGCGCTTGAGCATAGATATGATGTTTGGATGAGGGATTACGGATATAGGCCTATAGATATGAAATAATGTAGTAAGGGATTACGAACATGACATCCCAAGTCTTTTAATGAAATACATTTCTATGGAAATGCTTTTGATAAATCTTTATCATATTTTGTTTTGGGACAAATTCCGCAACACTTTTATTTAAAATGTTTCTCTGATTTTCAAATAAAGCATAAACAAAAATCGGTCTTTTCTGGCCGTGATTTTAGGGATGTCACAACTGAGATGGTCAAGGACCACATCACACCCTAATTGAGTATAGTAGGGCGTGTGGTAGCGGTATCAACAGGTAATCCAATCAAGTATATCAAAGTGGTGGCTCTTCTGTCTATGATGGGTATTTAGTATGGTAGTGGAGTCCTTATTCTTGTGATGATTCACGTGTTGGAGCGGGGGTTGAGAAGTCGAGGATGAGGAATATGTTGATTTATTGTTTCATTCTAAGAGTCAGTGATAGTACTAGACAGTTGGGATGTTCAGTATTGGGATGGTATGAGACTTCGAATGGCTAGAGGCAGTCGTGATGAGATGTTCCTAAGGATTTCTTCGGAGATTTAGGGTATTTGAGGTTTCTTGATCTCTACATGGGGAGATCATTGGGCATTGTGTGGAACCTTCCAAGCGTAGGGGCGATGTTTCTGGAGGAAACCGTTTGTGAGGTAGAGTGTTGATGCGTTAATTGGTGATGGTTCGAACCCTAAGTGGGGGAGAATCGGGTATTTTATTAAGGGAACCAGAGATTTGTGCAACAACGGTTAGGGGTTGGATTCAGAAACCTACGGCTCGAATTCATGAGACCAGGGTCATTGGTGATCAAGGAAAGGTGCAGAGCGAGATAATGCATATGGTATATGTCTGAGAAAGGATGGGTGTCTCCACGGCAGGTGGCCAATGGTCAGGAATCTGGTGGTCAGGGCCGTTTCAAGTGGAAGACTCGTAATGATGGTATAGGCAGTTGAGAACTTCTGGGTCGAAGTATGGATTGTATATGCCCTTTTTGGGAGTGGATAGAAGATTATCGAGCAGCCAACTCCCGAGCCGGTATGTGTATTCTTGCTTGGATTGTGAGCAGTAGGGGAAAGGGTTTTGGAGGATCATCAGCGTGTTCTGAAGTGTTAGCGCTTTCTTAGCATTCCAATTGAGTGTTTGGACATACTGAAGTTGCGCATTGGGTATAATGAAGAATTATTTATGGGGTTCAGAGGAAATGTATTGCTGTATCTGTATGGTGCTGGGAGTAGGAGATCAGTAGTTAAGGCAAGACATCGTAATGTTCTGTAATGGTGTCCCGTGGTACCCGGGTATAATGTCCCGATTTCGGAGTTCTTTAAAATCTTGAGTTTGAGACAACTAGTGGTGTATCATGTATCTACAGTTCCAGTGGGAGCCCTTCGGGTATTAACATCAAGAGGGATTATTTAAGAAAGTGGATCTCCGTAGAGGTAGGTATTTTGTTATAGCAGTTGCCGCCAGAGTCTGTGATGCATATGTGGGACAAGTGTGTGTAGCTATCTATGATAGCCTACGGAGCATGAGTTAGTGGATGTAGTGTGGCGTTGTGATGAGAATGAGAGTATGGGGTGAAGCTACGGGGAGCCGTAGTATTCACTAGTTAGAGGGTGTTGTGATGCTACGGGGAGCCATAGTACTCACAAGTCAGAGAGAGGGAGTCGTGGTACTACGGTGAGCCGTTGTACTCACTAGTCAGTTGGTGTTGTGGTGCTACGGGGAGCCGTAGTACTCACTAGTCAGAGGCTGTCGTGATGTTTCGGGGAGCCATAGTACTCACTTGACGGCAAAAGAGTGTTATGATGGAGTGTTCTCCGATCAGTGTTTTATGCAGAAGAGTTTTAGGCTTGAGTAGCCCTAGTATTGAGTTTTTGGAGCCTGGTGGTTGAACCAGGGGCGAGACTGGGGTCTCCGTCTCTGTCTGGCCTAAGTCGATATTCGGTTGGATTGTAGTTTTCATTTGAGAATTTTGTGACATGTGTGTCACAGGACCGAGATAGTTGATGTGAAGAGGAAGTCAGTGGGAGCTCTTCTGCGGAGAGCCTAGTAGAGTTGTACGTGAGGGAGGTGGTATCGCGGAACGGAGTACCGATCTCGATTGTCTCAGATAGAGATGTATGTTTCACTTCTAGATTCTGGAAGAACTTCCATGAGGAGTTGGGACACGTACTTACCCTTGGCTGAGTTTCTTATAACAACAACCATCATTCAAGCATTGGGATGCCACCCTTTGAGCTGTTGTATGGGAGGAGGTGTTAGACTCCCATTTTCTGGGCAGAGGTAGGGCAACGGGTGATGGGTAGTACAGAGATGGTGCTTCAGGCGACCGAGCAGATTCAGCGGGTCAGACAGAGGTTGCTGACGGACCAAAGCCGTTAGAAGAGTTATGCGGATAGACGACGGTCAGACCTCATGCGGTGTTAAAAGAGAATTGGAATTTGGAGCTGAGGCTTATGAATTGGAATTTTAAGACACACTTGAACCAAATGGTTAGAACAAGTATATAGCGGAATAGTTAATCTCGAAGGATCTGTTAGCGCAACAATAATATTAATAGTTAGAAGTTAGTGAGTTAGATGCAAAAAGTAAAGTAATGTAAATGACAGCAATTGATATATCAAGAATACATATAAGTTGATTGATAACTTGGAATGCATTCAAACCAAGATTAGTTAGTGAGATCAGACTTAGTGAATAAGTCACACGGACTTGCTCTGAAGAGAGATTATGATCAGATATCATAGTAAGAAGTGAGAGAGGAGAGAATTTTTTTGAGATAAGTAGTAGAGATACTTGAAGATGCGTATTTGATTCAGAACAAGTGAGCTCTATTTATAGAGACTCAAACATTACAAAAGATAACTTCTAGAAGTAACCATGCAAGGCATACTGCAAAATAGAAAGCGTAAAGAAAGACAACATAGACTAAGTAAAAAAGCTTAATGTCTTCTGACTTCGGATGACTGCGGTAGAAGCTTTCATTGCGTTAGTAAGTTGGTTGTGGTTCCAGGAAAGTTCAAGAGGGTCACTTTCAGTGTTCTAACAATTTACCCCCTAAGTTATCTCTTTAACTTATATCACTTATCAAGATGGAGATGCTTGATTAGGATCCACCAAAACTTCATGACACTTTCTAACCAAGTGATCCTCCTTAGCATTTTTCACACCCCAAAACCATGAATGGCAGAAACATTATGGGGCGGAGGATGTCATGTATAGTATCACAAACAATGAATTGTAGTAAACAAGCAACAACATCATCCATTGCATTAATAATATAATTTCACACATGTGTGTTCTGTCAAGTTATATAGACACCAAAATATACATATCAAAATAAAGGTGAGTCTTGAACGAACTCCATCTTCTCAAAAGCCTGGCACCTGTACCTGTCTAGTGGTGACCTGAGAATACAAGTTATTTTTAAAGCGAGTATCAGCTTAATGTTGGTGAGATCATAAGTATATTAATGTCTGTCTTTGTATGAAAACATTTGTAAGATGTATTGTACAATGTTTTGTAAAATGTTTGAACTCTCCTAGAAAACCCTATGTATCCTACTAGCTTTAACCTTCTACCAAGGCATCTAGTGTCGGTGTGTATGTCTCTCGTTAGAGTGTGTGTGTTTTCCCAATTCGGACTATCATTAACCAAAATATAGTTACTACATTACCGTGCATCATGTGAATATTCACGAAGTGAATGCAATGGGAAAATATCAAAGTACCATAGTATTTGTAATAAGTGACTACCGTTGTACTAACTACTTTAAAACAAAAGGTGTTCAATGTAACATGTGATCGACCTGTATCCTGCTACCGACCCTAGTAAAATGACGATGTAAGACGCCGTAAGAAATGACATTTGGCACCCGTAGACTTGCAAGTCCCACTGTAGCAAGCAGCAAGATGTAGGATAGCCAATCCAGTATAGATCTATATGCAAACTCATATGCTCCCCAATTAAGGAGATTCGGGATACAAAAACGGTCATGGCAGGAAGTCCCATGCCCCGCTTAATGGTTCACATAACTACATAAATGTACATGTAATGAATGTGCTAACTGAAAAGTGTACTCTTTCTCTGTCTAGCCTGTATGTACTAAAATGTTCTGTGTGTGCTAACTGTAATGTATGTTCTGTCTATCTAGCATGTATAGTAATGTACTGAAATGTTCTGCGTGTGCTAGCTGTACTGTATGTTCTCTCTATCTAGCATGTATATTAATGTACTGTATGCATTACTCGTACTGACTCATGAATGAATTGACTCATTGTATGTTTCATTGTTCCAGTAATAGTAATTGTATCCTCCTGTGCTACCCCTATGGTAACATACTAGTGATGTAACTGGTACGTATGAACATTGAAGTATACCCTTGCTACCCAAGGGTATTGAATGTACTGGAAGAACCTTTATGACTATATATGTACACATGATATATAACTAATATTTAAACGACCTTTGGACGGATACCCAATGCCCCACCAGACCACATCTCAACGGCGAAAAGGAAATAAGGCGGGCATGCCTTCTTAAGCTTTTTAAACATTGCTTATATAACTATACATACACATACATGCAATTGATAATAAGTATAACAGAGCTTAAGTAAATGTATTTGATAAGTATAAGAATTTGTAAAACAGTTTGAAGCAAAACAGTTTGAACAGTAAGAAAAACACTGCTTGTGTAGTTATTAATCACATGTGATTGATGTAATAACTATAAGTATATGACTTGTATTCCCCCATAAAACATTTAAAAACTTTTAAACCATTGATTAAGGGGTATGCACGCACCTGTAGTGAGTGGTACGGATGTACTGAAGATGTAGGATTGCCAGGTGACAAGTGAAGTCTTGAACACACTCTATGATCCTAGTTAACAAATAATCACACATATATGTACCCAATTAGCTTTAAACTACTAATTGAAAATGTTTAGACTTCCCAGAACATGTTAAACACTTATAATAAGTGTTATTAGCCCTAAGGATTGCATCTAAGTTGTTGTAGGTCAAGGCTAGGGGTTTTAGGGTTCCAAAGGACCCCATTCTTGAGTTTACTCTCCAAGAATCATCACACAAGGAGTTTACGGTCATAAACCCTTGAGTTTATGGCCGTAAGCTCCTAAGAATTATGTTATTTGGTGTTTTGAAGTTCTAAATCTTCCCTAGAAGTATTCCTAATTGGTGGTTTAGTCCGTGGAAGAGTTTAGGGCTCCTTTCAACTCCTTTGAGGAGTTCATGGCCCTGGGACCATTTCCCTTAGGGATTACGGCCGTATTCTCTCATGGGGATCCGTTTTTGGTGATTCCAAGTCCCTAAATTAACTAGAAGTGAATCAAAGCTAGTGTCCAAGGCTTTTGGAAGTTGTAAAGCACCTTTTGGCCCTTGAGTTTGGATTTCACGGTCCAAGAACTTCTTGGGCCGTGAACACCTTACTCTTGGTGTTCTTGGGTGTTTTCTAGTCCTATAAATACTAAGATACAAGCCTAACATAGCTTCATTGCATAAGGAAAGGAATAGAAACTCTTTTGCCCCATAAAGAAGGGTTTACGGTCCAAGAACTTCTTGGGCCGTAAACTCTTAAATGTTGTTGTTTTGCTATGAATTCTAGGTTAATAAGCACATAATAAGCCATATAATACAACTAGAGAGAGGTACTCATGATTTGGGATGAAAGCCCGAAGATCCGTGAGGGAAAATTTGGCTTTTCTCTAGTTGGAAATGTAACTAATGAATAATTATGGCTCAGAATCACATATATACTCTAGTATATATATGATTTGGTAGAAGATATTTTATTTAGGCATTGAACTCTAGTATCATGAGGGTTTTGAAATAATAGAGTTTGCACAAAACCCTAGCGCATCCGCTCTCCTGATATCTCTTCATGTGTAAATCCTGAAATACTCAAACTTATTCTAAAAAGTCTGAAAATTTACTGCAACTATTCTGACTTCTATTGACTTGATAAAGTTTGTATAGAATGGAAATTTCGGGTTGTCACGTCATCCCCTCCTTAGAAGGAATTTCGTCCCGAAATTAGAATTTAAGCAAATAAGTAGTTACAAATAACTAAGTAAAAAGACAAGGATACTTCAGTTTCATCTGATCCTCACGCTCCCAAGTGAATTTTAGTCCTCGCTTTGCGTTCCAGCGAACCTTCACTATCGGGATTCGGCTTTGTTTCGTTTTCTTGACCTCTCGGTCCATGACCTCTACCGGTTCCTCCACGAAGTTGAGGCTCTCATTGATCTCGATCTCGTCGAGTGGAATAACAAGAGTCTCGTCGGACAGACACTTTCTCAAGTTCGATAAGTGGAAGGTAGAATGTACGCTACTGATTTCGTGCGGTAAGTTAAGCTTGTAAGCTACAAGGCCGATTCTTGCGAGAATCTCAAAAGGCCCAATGTACCTTGGATTTAGCTTTCCACGCTTTCCGAAGCGTATCAAGCCCTTCCAGGGTGAGACCTTCAATCGTTTTCCGAAGCGTATCAAGCTTTCCGAAGCGTATCAAGCTTTCCACGCTTTCCGAAGCGTATCAAGCCCTGAAATTTCGACGGTTTCCTACGTTTGTCAGCATAGCTTTTATGTCGGTCTCTGGAGGCTTTCAATCGTTCACGGATTTGAACGATCTTCTCCGTCGTTTCCCGTATGATCTTTGGACCTGTGAGAGTGCTTTTAGGAACTCGTCCTTTAGCTAACTGAGTATCACCCACCTCAGCCCAGCACAGAGGGGATCTGCACTTTTGGCCACAGAGGGCCTCGAATGGAGTAGCCTTTATGCTCGTGTGATAACTGTTGTTGTAGGAAAATTCCACAAGGGGTAAATGAGTATCCCAAGCTTTCCCAAAGTCAATCACACAGGCTCGCAACATATCTTCCAAGGTTTGGATATTTCTCTCACTTTTCCCGTCTGTCTGTGGATGGTAGGCTGTACTCATGTCCAACCTAGTTCCTAAGGAACTTTGTAACCACTGCCAAAACTTCGAAGTGAATCTACTATCTCTATTCGAGATAATGGATAAGGGAACACTGTGCAGTCTTACAATCTCCCTAATCTAAGTTCTTGTAAGTTTCTCCATCCTGTCTGTTTCTTTGAGCGGCAGGAAGTGTGCAGACTTGGTCAATCTTTCGACGATGGCCCATATGGTATCAAGTCCACCCGTTGTCTTGGGCAACTTGGTCATGAAATCAATAGTTATCTGCTCCCACTTCCATTCCGGTATCGCCGGCTGTTGTAATAGACCATAGGGTTTTTGGCATTCGACCATGACCTTTGCGCAAGTAAGGCATTTACTCATGAAGGTAGCAATATATGCTTTCATGTTAGGCCACCAGTATAACTTTTTATGATCCAGATAGATCTTATCTGAACCTGGGTGCACAGAATAATGAGTGTTGTACGCCTCATTCATGACCAAGTCTCTGAAACCACCGAGTTTCGGGGTCCAGATCCGGTCCATGAAATAATAAGCTCTGCCACCCTTAACCTCAAAGTTCTTATCCATCGCTCTTAGGGATTCACCCTCCACATTTTCAGGCTTCAAAGCTTCGAGTTGAGCTGCCTTAATTTGCGTGGACAAGTGTGAATGGATAGGCATAGTCAATGATTTGACTCTACGACCAGAATTTCGCATTCGTAATCACTGAGTAGCTCGACCCACCGTCGTTGTCTCATGTTGAGCTCCTTCTGCTCGAATATGTGTTGTAAGCTGTTGTGGTCTGTGAAGATAGTGCTTTTCGTTCAGTGCAAGTAATCGTGGGTCGTGTAGTTGACCTCATGTGTCTTTAGCTGTCTCGAGGCATAGGCGATGACCTTACCTCGCTGCATCAGAATACATCCGAGTCCTTGATTTGATGCATCACAATAGACGGCGAAGTCTTCTATTCCTTCGGGAAGGGATAGTATTGGCACGGTGCACAAGGCTCGTTTATGCGTTTGGAATGCTCTTTCCTGTTTCTCTTCCCAGTTAAAGGCCACGCCCTTCTGGATCAGTGTTGTAAGAGGTTTCGCAATGCAGGAGAAGTTCTGAATGAACCTACGATAGTAGCCAGCGAGGCCTAGAAATTGACGAATTTCCGTAGGCGTCTTTGGTGCCGATCAGTTCTCAATGGCCTTGATTTTGGAAGGGTCCACGTGTATACCCTCTTCGCTAACCACGTGACCTAATAATTCTACTCGTCGAATCCAAAATTCGCATTTTGAGAACTTCGCGTAGAGCTTCTCCGAACGTAATGTTTCGAGGACTTAACGCAGATGTTGACTATGCTCCTCCTTACTTCGAGAGTAGATAAGTATGTCATCGATGAAGACGATGACGAATTGATCGAAGTAAGGATGACACACCCTATTCATTAAGTCCATGAATACTTAGGGCACGTTTGTCAATCCGAACGGCATCACTACAAATTTGTAGTGCCTATAACGAGTTAGGAAGGCTGTCTTTGGAACATCCTCCCCTTGCACTCGTAATTGGTGATATCCGGATCTCTAGTCGATTTTTGAAAAGAAGTTCGCCCCTTGAAGTTGGTCAAACAAATCGTCGATCCGAGGCAAGGGATAACGATTTTTGACAGTCAGCTTGTTGAGCTCCCTGTAGTCAATGCACATACGAAACAATCCGTCTTTCTTCTTGACGAACAAGACTGGAGCTCCCCAGGGTGAGAAGCTTGGTCTTATAAAGCCCTTGCTGAGCAGTTCGTTAAGTTGACCGGACATTTCTTGTATCTCTGCAGGCGCTAGACGATAGGGCGATTTGGCTACTGGGGTAGCCCCTGGAACTAAGTCGATTCGAAACTCGACTTGACGTTGTGGAGGTAATCCTGGGAGTTCTTCTAGAAAGATGTCGGGAAATTTGCGTACTACTGGAATGTTCTGAATGTCCTTCGTTTCTTCGCTCACGTCGACCACATGAGCAAGGAATGTATGACATTCCTTTCGCAAGAAATTCTGAGCCTGAATGCTCGAGATGATACGAAGGTTCGTGCTGGGTTTGTCGCCATAAACTACTAAGGTTTCGATAGACAGCAAATTAAGGCATACAGCCTTTTCGTAACACATGATATCGGCACAATGAAGACTCAACCAATCCATTCCGATAATGACGTCGAAAATTTTAATTGAGACCGACATAAGATCGATAGAAAATGAATGGTTATCTAAAGTTAGGGCACACCCTATGAATATACTGCTAGTGCTCTCTGTCTTCCCATTAGCCATTTCTACAGTGAACGGTTCATTAAGTGCTCGTGATTTTTTCATAAGTAAATGAGCAAATTTTTGGTTCACGAAACTCCTCTCCGCTCCACTATCAAATAGAATGCATGCATAAGAGTTATCGAGGAGGAACATACCAGTGACCACTGTGGGGTCGGCTACCGCTTCCTCATGGCCTATGGCCAGAACTCTTGTTGCTCCACCGGCAAACCCTGCCTTCGAGCAGTTTCTCTTGAAGTGGCCTACCTCGCCACATCCATAGCAAGCTTGACCCACTCCAGCACCGGGGGCTTGGTTGATTGGCTTTGCCTGAGCTTTACAGAAACGGGCTGTGTGCCCCTTTCCATTGCAGTTCGAACACTGCATCTCCCGGCAGGTGCCGACGTGATGGAAGTTGCACTTGTTGCACTTAGGCAAACTTCCAGCGTACTGCTTTACCAAAGCAACAGCGGCAGGTGCTATCGCAACATGTACTCCCACGACCTGCTGCTTTTCGGCAGCCTTTGCCTTCTTCTTGTCATCCCAAAACTTCCGCTTGGAATCAGCAGGTTTTGTGGGTTCTGAGATGGCCAAGGTAGTTGTTGCGGCCGGGGTACGAACCCCATGGTCTATGAGTCGCTATGCCAATCGCTTGGCACTATCAAAGGTAGTGGGGTGTGATACCAAAACATTTCCCTGGTATGGGGGCACCAGTCCCCATATGTATCTCTCGATCTTCTTTCCCTCTGAAGGAATGATGTTGGGACAGAGGGCCACCAGTTCACAGAACCTAGCGGTGTAGGCGACTACGTTGGAGCCCTTCATGGTTAGGCCCCACAGTTCTTCCTCCAGCTTTTGGATCTCGCCCCTTGGGCAGTATTCCTCAATCATCAGGTCTCTCAAAGTTTCCCAGCCCATAGCATTAGCCACTACAAGAGATAAATGACTTAACATGGCCATTCCATCATGTTAGGGTTTTATTTTCGAAGGTGCAAGCAACATACTTCACCTTGCTCTCCTCGGGATAAGAGCAGATTTCGAAAACCGATTCGGTTTTCTCGAGCCATTGCGAGAGGGCAATGGCTCCGCCAGTCCCCTTGAAGGACAATGGCTTGCAGTCCGTGAAGTCCTTATAGGAGCACTCTCTCGAGCACACATGAGCTTCAATCTGAATAGACTGAACAGGGGTTCCTCCTCTAGTGGAACCAGATGAATGATACTGAGCCAGGGCTGTAGCCGTCGCTGCAGCTATAACAACATTTAAGGTTGTCGAGTCGAAATGAGGAGTAGGTGGTTGAGGAGGTGGCATTTCGTTATTGCGGTTTCTCCTTGGATTCCTGCGAGGCGGCATCTTTGATCTATAGTTTATGAAGATGAAAATATTGATAAGATTTCAATGGAAAAATTGATGAGAATGACTCATGGACTAACTCACCATAGCCCAATGATACGATTGAATGGAAATCTAGATCTAACAGATGATCACATTTGGATAATAATTCCCATAAGATTAGGTACTTGTCAATATTACTACAATTACAAATGTAATAAGTTCGGGAAAAATAGCCAACTGAAAGAGGCCTTACATTAACCAAAATAGGAAAATTTTGACAACATGTGATTGATGTAATAACTATAAGTATATGACTTGTATTCCCCCCATAAAACATTTAAAAACCTTTAAACCATTGATTTAAGGGTATGAACTCACCTGTAGTGAGTGGTACGGATGTACTAAAGATGTAGGATTGCTAGGTGACAAGTGAAGTCTTGAACACACTCTATGATCCTAGTTAACAAATAATCACACATATATGTACCCAATTAGCTTTAAAATACTAATTGAAAATGTTTAGACTTCCCAGAACATGTTAAACACTGATAATAAGTGTTATTAGCCCTAAGGATTGCATCTAAGTTGTTGTAGGTCAAGGCTAGGGGTTTTAGTGTCCCAAAGGACCCCATTCTTGAGTTTACTCTCCAAGAATCATCAGACAAGGAGTTTACGGTCGTAAACCCTTGAGTTTATGGCTGTAAGCTCCTAAGACTTATGTTATTTGGTGTTTTGAATTTCTAAATGTTCCCTAGAAGCATTCCTACTTGGTGGTTTAGTCCGTGGAAGAGTTTAGGGCGCCTTTCAACTCGTTGAGGAGTTCACAGCCCTGGGACCATTACCCATAGATATTACAGCCATAATCTGTCATGGGGATGGGTTTTTGGTGATTCCAAGTCCCTAAATTAACTAGAAGTGAATCAAAGCTAGTGTCCAAGGCTTTTGGAGGTTGTAAAGCACCTTTTGGCCCTTGAGTTTTGAGTTCACGATCTAAGAACTTCTTGGGCCGTGAACACCTTACTCTTGGTGTTCTTGGGTGTTTTCTAGTCCTATACATACTAAGATACAAGCCTAAAATAGCTTCATTGCATAAGGAATGGTCTAGACACTCTTTTTCCCCATAAAGAAGGGTTTACGGTCCAAGAACTTCTTGGGCCGTAAAATCTTAATCGTTGTTGTTTTGCTATGAATTCTAGGTTAATAAGCACATAATGATCCAGATAATACAACTAGAGAGAAGTACTCACGATTTGGGATGAAAGCTTGAAGATCCGTGAGAGAGAATTTGGCTTTTCTCTAGTTGGAAATGTAACTAATGAATAATTATGGCTCAGAATCATATATATACTCCTGGGGTTTTTGGCAAAAAATATTTTATTCACGCATTGAACTCTAGTATCATGATTGTTTTGAAATAACAGAGTTTGCACAAAACCCTAGTGCATTCTCTCTCCTGATATCTCTTCAAGTGTAAATCTTGAAATACTGAAACTTATTCTAAAAAGTCTGAAAATTTACTGCAACTATTCTAACTTCTATTGACTTGATAAAGTTTGTACAGAATGGAAATTTCGAGTTGTCATAGAATTTCAAACTTTACTTCCGGAGTGGTATATTTTGACATTTCAACTGCGGTCCGATAGATGTCAAGCTGCTTCTTTGTTAGACAATGTATAGCAGAGGTAGGGATGAAATATTTGACATTATCAGTTTATCTTTTGAAGATGACACCGAGTTCAGGAAAGTTGGATGAACCTAAGGGTCTTTCTTCAAATCCTTCGGAGGGCATCAGTGCTGGATCAAGTGGAGGTAATTCATGCTTCTTCGCAATGGTGGGATAGATATTTGCATCGATTTTAGCAAAATCACATAAAGTATCCATCAGAAAACTGTTGACTCTATCATGTGCAATTTGCATCTTTGGATACTTCTCAGCCTTGCCCTGGAACACTCTTGTAATGAGGAAAATCTTATCCGGATTCATGCAAGGAAAATCAGCTTGGTTCCGGACATAATCTTGTTCCCTTCGGGTCAGAGTGTACTGGAAAAACTCTGCCTTCATAAATTTTTTGACTTTGTAGTTCACAACTGCGGATGGTCGATCATTTGACCATATGTGCTCAAAGGAAGAGGCATGCTTTGCATAGAATTTAGAAAGTCTCTCAAATTCCATACGCAATCGTTTTGCGTCTGGAAGGCTTTGATCAAATGGCTCAAATATAGTGAAGTATTTGGCATTGGGGGAGATGGGGATATCCTAGTAACCATCAGTAGGAGGCTCAACATATGTAAGATGAGGAAGGTAATCTTCATCTAGCAGTCTTCGGTGGGGATTAACCCAAGAATTGATAAGATTTTCATCCATGACTGTGTCAAATCCGCATAGCCTCCAGATCTCTTCACCAAGTTTGGCTGCCCTCCAGTCTTTCTTCCTTTGGACGGTGGTGGGAGAAATTGTTGAGCTCAGAGATGACATGTGTTCCTCAAGATTTTTGAAGTGTGGGGTAGTTTTAGGTTTCTCCGGAATGTGAGGCGCAATGTGAGATGATGGTTGCGGTGAGGGAACTTTGCCAATGATGATGGGGGAGGTTTGATGTGGTGAAATTGATTGCTGAGATTGATGAGCTTGATCTGATTGATGTGATTGATGGGATTGATATTTTTCACTTCCCCCTCTTAAGGAAGTCCAAACCGGAGCTTCCTCAAGCCATGTCCGAAGGCCATCACTTTTGGAGAAGGCCTCCTGAAATTGAGCCTTGATAGCGTTCGTGAGTTGTTGATTGGTGGGAGAGGAGGATTTGAACAGCAGGCGATGAATCTCCTTAGTGAGTTGAAGGATTTCAGGGCCATGCAAGTTGGTTGTTAAGGATCGTTGAAGGCGGTTGATGGTAGAGTGAAGAACCGAGATGGTAGACTCATAAGTGGTATGAGTTTCATCTAGTAACTGTTGAGACTGAGATGCTTGATCTTTGATAGCGGTTTGGAGATCATTTTTGATTGTGGTTACTTCTGAGATAAAATGTTTAGTGGCTTCCATGAAATCTTTGTGGTCTGCTTTGCGATTGTTGTCGAGGGACCGGATTCCCATTTCGACTTTTAAAGATATGTGCTCCACAGCCAGTCGTTCTCTTGCTTCTAGTCTGTCAATCCTTTCTATCAACGATTGTGGTCCAGGAACATCCTCTGGTTTCGGTTGAGTTGGCTTGACCGCAGCGAGGATCTGATCGACTTTGGCCTGGAGAGATCGAAACTCTTTTCTTGTGATTGCGTTCTTCTTCTTCTTTTTAGGCTTGGAGGTGGAGTGGTGAGAACAACTTGATTCTTCACCTTCATCGAACATCATTAGATCGTCGTTAGAAGGAGAGGGTTTGTATACCTCTTGTACCTTGTCATCATCAATACTGAAGGTAGGAGCTGAGGTGATTGCGATCTCAGGACCTTCGTCTTCTGATGTTTCAGGAAACGTAGTAGGAGGAACTTGGGAGGTATGTTGTGCTGTAGATGCCGCTTGAGCTTTGAGGAGTGATTCGGTCATCTAAGACATCCAGTCTTGAATATGAAGAATCCCTGATACAGTATAAGCATTTTTGATTGCATCAGCCCAATACTTAGCAATCATCTGAAGTTCTCGTTCCTTCTGTTGTTGCTGTTTGATTTGTTGATCCTTTCGGGATTGGAATGCCCTTCGAAAGGCATCATATTTCTTGATTTTGGCATTAGTCGTTGGTTGATACCGACTCCATGAATCACTTGAATCGTCTCCGTCAATTCTTTGAGTGCGCACCAAGGTGTGCCTTAGGTTTAC
The DNA here is from genome assembly GCF_051521515.1 of Lactuca serriola. Lineage (NCBI taxonomy): Eukaryota > Viridiplantae > Streptophyta > Magnoliopsida > Asterales > Asteraceae > Lactuca > Lactuca serriola. Next base: position 121,396,980 of record NC_136414.1, read on the forward strand.
GGATCCTTGCACATGTGTGCTCACCATGCCTAAACCACCTGTAAATGATGGAAGCAGAGGAGGATTTCCGGAGCTACCTTGGTCTCCGTGACCTTTGGTCACGTTTGGCCTCGACTCCGTTCTGGCATGAGAGAAAAAAGTGCCCTGCGGATGGTCAGGTGTTTGAAGTATTTGGGATATGTTCAAGAGGATCGAGTCTAACTCCTCGGGAGAAAAGAAATGCAGTCGGGAAGCCCTGGAGACCTTAGGGCGATGTCCATATTTATCTTCTTGAGATATAACTGGGGGGGTTGTCTCCACGTTTAGATGATGATGATGATGAAACAGGCTCACTTGATGAGCTTGAGTGGTATTCGATGGTGGTATTAAATGGAGCTACGACAATCCCAAGGACTACCCTAGCCAGTGGAGAGGCTAAGGTATCAGTCCGGTCACGCATTTGGATAAAGGTATTGGTGGTTTTTCTTTTCTTGAGGATCAATATTGGTTGCCTGTCCTCTTCAGAATCACTACATGATACAGTGGTTGGTTGGGTTTTTGCGTTTCTTGGTGGGTGCGGTTAGTTTGGGAGCATCCTTCTATGGCGTTCTTTGTTTCTTTTTGGATGCCAACTTCTTTCTTCTTTGAGAAAGATTGGATAGAGAAGTGGCAGAGGGGATTGCGGTACCCTCAGGGATAATGGCTGCGGATGGAAGAGGCAGGGTAGAAGGGTATGGGGCAATACCCTCCGTAGCCTCAATATGGTCTGAAACATCAGCAGTCTTAGGACCAATAGTAGAGAGTATGTGGGTGGGAAGCTTGCGGATTGGCCCAAAAAGAGTTTGATCTGATGAAAAATTGTACCTTTTGAGATCTTTTGTAGCAAAAAGATTGGTGTCGTTGCCCATGGAGATGTCTGCATCGGCATGAAGATCCAGGATGCATAGTGAGCAGAACCTAACAAAGGTGAGTTCTGTTGGGTTTTCCTTGCGGTGTTCATTAAGGATGTATTGAAGGAAGTCATCCCAAAGGATTTTCCTGTAATTCACATCATCCCCTATGAATATGCTCCAAACCAACTCAAGGAGCTTAAGCCCCATATTATCGGTTCCTCCGGTTCTACCGGATACGCTTCGGATGATGAAATGGCACACATATTGCCACACTGCGGGCAGTTGATTTTTCTTGAATTGCCTGATACCCTTGATTCTCTTCTGGTATCCCATTTGGTATAGAGAAGTAATGATATCCGCCATTGATGGAGAGAAGAACTTGATCGACGGATGAACCAGTAGATTGATGGACCTTAGAAATTTCTCCTTGGTCAGAATGACCAGTGCGTCATTTACGAGATTGAGATGTACTTCTTGAGGGTTTTGGAGTGGTCGATATGCCGAGAATGCACATTTGAACAAGGTGGAAATTGGTACGATTTCCGTAAATGCATCAAAAGGTCCAAACAGAGGGTAATTCTTGAGGAATTTGATCATGAGATTGATGGGAACATTGTATGAAGGATGATCTTCAAATACAGCTCGGAAATTGCTTGAGGCGATTGATGGAGAGTCTGAAGCTATTGGATTCACAGAACCTGAAGCCTTGGATTGCTTCTTGGATGCACCGGATTTCACCATTTTGAGAAAAAGAAAAGTTCTTGAGAGTTATGAAAGTTTTTTTAGAAGGTTGAGAGAAACAATCGATATTCAAAAAGCGTAAAAGATTGATGGGGAAGAAGATGGGTTTATAAAGGGGGGTGAAAAGGTTTTATCCTAGGTAAAAGGTAAGGAGAGGATAAAACAATGATTGGGGTTTTTGGGGGAATCGATGAATTATGGATTGAATCTCAGCCACATATATTAAAAACGGGTTGAAAAAGATTTTGGGAGATATCCAAAAGGGTTTTCATTTAATGTAAAAACAGACGCATGTTTATACATCAGGTAATCGTGGGGGTGATGGGAGAGGAAGGGGTAATGGATGAGACGTGTTTGGGAGATGGGACGTGTTTGGGAGAGGAAAGGACAAATTAAGGATGAGTTTATTGGAAATTCGTTCTTTTTGTCATCATCCCTAAAATAGGTCTGATAAAGGATTTTTCAGAATAAGAATATGATAGTTTCTGATGAGAATGTTTTATTTTATTTAATGTAATATTCAATGACAAGTCATTAGACAGCACACCATTATTCAAGCATTAAATGACACACCATCTTTGCGGATTGGAAATGGTAGTGCGGTTGGACACATTCTTGGGGTTGAAAACTTCATTTCGGTTGAGAACATCATTACGATTGACAAAAGTAAAGACTTCAGTGAGGAACTGAGAGGAAAAAACTTTGAACAAAAATTAGTAACAACAGACCATTAGGACCCATGAGAGATATGTATGACATATGGTTGCGATACCTAGACTGCGGTACCAAAACCATCTATCATATGTAATTCTCAATTAGAACCGCAACGGAGACCAAGGATGGTCTGCGGTAGCTAAAAATTCAAAAAGAATTATTGGTCTGGATTCATCATTCCCAATATTTGTAGGAATACATTGAGTTTTGTAGAGTCAAGTGCTTTTGTAAAAACATCAGCAATCTCTTCATGAGTCAGAACAAAGATGAGTTCAATATTACCTTTCAGAATATGATCTTTGATGAAATGATACCATAACTCAATATGTTTTGTCTTGGAATTCTGAATAGGATTATGAGAGATCGCTATCAAACTTTCAGAGTCATAGTAAATTGGTATCTGCAGCATTCTGTACCCGTAGTCTAGCAATTGTGTCTTCATCCGAAGGACTTGGGAACAACAGGTGGCTACGGCCACGTATTCTGCTTCTGCGGTAGATAAAGATACACAACTTTGTTTTCTCGAGGACCAGCTGACAAGTCTTCCTCCTAAGAATTGGCATCCACCAGATGCACTTTTTCGATCAAGTTTGCATCTGGCATGATCTGCATCAGTAAATGCTTGAAGACTGAAGTCATTGCCTGCGGGGTACCATAGACCCAAAGATTTTCTTCCTTTAAGGTACCGAAGAATTTGTTTCGCTGCGGTCATGTGTGACACTTTTGGATTAGCCTGGTACCTTTCACACACACCAGTTGCAAAGACAATGTCAGGTCGTCTACTTGCGGTGAGGTACATTAGCGAAACAATGATGCCTCTATAAGTCTTGTGATCCACAGATTCACCATAGGGATCAGCAGATATCTTATATCCGATGGCCGTAGGGACCTTAGTAGAAGAACAATTGTCCATAGAGTATTTATTCAAAAGTTCAGTGGTGTATTTCTCTTGATGAATGAATATTCCTTGCTGAATTTGTTTGACTTTGAGACCTAGAAAGAAGTCAATCTCTCTATTCATGCTCATTTGAAATTTGTTTGTCATGAGCTTAGCAAATTCATCCACCATTCCTTGATCAGATGACCCCAAGATGATATCATCCACATATATTTGTACAAGCATAAGGTGAGTCCCGTTTGCTTTTCTAAATAGTGCGGGATCAATCACTCCTCTTTTGTATCTTGGAGAGACTAAGAATTCATAAATAGTTTCATACCAAGCTCTAGGGGGTTGTTTCAGACCGTAGACAGTTTTCTGAAGCTTGTAGCAGTGATCAGGGAACTCGATTTTCTCAAATCCGGGAGGTTGTTAAAGATAAACTACTTCTTTTAATTCCCCATTGAGAAAAGTACTCTTGTCGTCCATTTGGTGCACTTTGATGTTTTGGTGAGAAGCATATGCTAAGAATATTCTGATTGCTTCCATTCTAGCTACTGGAGCATATGTCTCATCGTAGTCAACACCTTCCAGTTGGCTATAACCTTTATCAACTAGCCTTGCCTTATTTCTGATGACTGCACAAGATTCATCTAGCTTGTTCTTTAAAACCCATCTTGCACCAACAATAGTATGACCTTGTAGGATGGGAACAAGTTGCCAGACTTTGTTTCTTTCAAATTCTTCAAGTTCTTCTTGCATTGCAGAAATCCAATCTGGTTCCAATAAGGCTTCTTTGATAGATCGAGGCTCGACTGCGGACATAAATGTTGCATAGTGACAGTGATCTGATAAATCTTTGGCAGATCGAGTTTGTATACCTGCGGACGGATTGCCAATAATTTGACCTGGTGGGTGATCCTTCTTCCATACATTTAGGCGAGGCATCAGATGATCAGCAGCTGCGGTAGAAGGAATGTTTTCAATATCAGAGGTTGCTTCGGATGGGGAAGGAAGTTCCCCCTGGATTTGAGAACACCCTGCTAAGTCATCCTGACTAGTTGGAGTGAGAGAGACATTTTCTTTGATAGGTTCCCCCTAGATTGCTGAAGGGAGTCTATCTGGAACTTGAGAGGGTTCCGCCTGGACTGTGTATGGGAGAGTGACAATTCTTGGGTTGGTTTGAGTATCAATATCCTCTATGAGTTCATCATCCGAATCCAAAGATACATTTGATGGAAATGCTTCTCTGCGGGCAGGAACTTGAACAACATCAAGTAATAGAACCTCGATGGTTGCTGCTAGATCTGGAGTAGAACTTCCCCCCTCAATAGGAGAGGTGGACGTATTAAGAGATACTGCTTCAAATGGAGATGGTCCAGAAATGGCAGCATGTTGTTGATGAGCTGCGGGAGACACAAGAACTTCTGATAGTTTTTCCATTTCAACAAGTTCAAAGAGATCATCATAATTGAGGTCTACTAGATTTAAAGGACCAGAAGATGCAGGAATGTCACATTCCATGATTGCGGCAATTGCATTGGATGAAGGGGGATTGCGGATGTGAGAATCAACAAATTTTACATCGAAGCTTTCAATGATCAGCCTTGCACGTATGATAAGCACTCGATAAGCAACCTTGTAAGTGGAATAACTAAGGAAGATGCCTTCATCAGACTTAGGTGCAAATTTATTTAGCTGATCTCTGTTGTTGATCACAAAACATATACACCCAAAGATATGAAAGAAACGAACATTTGGTTTGCGGTTGTTAAGACCTTCGTATGGTGTTTTGTTGAGACATTTGAACATAATTCTTCGGTTTTAGACAAAGCACGCAGTTGCTACAACTTCAGCCCTGGAGTAGAGAGGAAGATGGGCAAAGTTAAGCATGGATCTGGCTGCTTTTACTAATGTGCAGTTTCTTCGTTCGACGACACCATTTTTTGCGGAGTGTTGGGTGCTGAGAAGTTGTGAGAAATACCCTTGGACACCAAGAAACTGTTAAGAAGATGATTAGTGAACTCGGTTCCATTATCACTGTGGATGCGTCTTACTGGAAGCTTGATCTGAAGTTCTATTTCTTTGATAAAGTTTATGAGAATCTGCAGTGTTTCTGATTTGAGTTTGAGAAAGAAGACCCATGTGAAGCGAGTGAAGTCATCAACAACAACCAGTATGTATTTCTTATGGTGGAGACTGGCTACAGTTGAAGGACCGCAGAGATCCATATGTAATAATTCCAAAAGTTCTGAAATAGACGAATCCATTATCAGAGGGTGACTTGCTTTGACCTTTTATCCACATTCACAAGCTTGACAGAGAGTATCGTTGCTGAATTTGAGAATAGGGAGACCGCGGACAAGTTCTCCAGTAACTAGAATGTTGATGTATCTAAAGTTGAGATGAGCTAGCTTGTGGTTCCATAGCCACCTGACTTCGGATATAGCTTTAGAAAGAAAACACAGCTGCGGTTTACCAATGATGAGAGATATATCCAGAGGATACATTGTGCCTTCAGAGCGAGACTTAATTAAGCAAGTGCTTCGGTCACCCGTCATTATGTAACAGAATTGATCATCAAATTCCACTTGATGGCCTGCTTTACATAGTTGGCCAACACTAATGAGATTGTGTTTTAGACTTTCTACATAAGCAACCTTCTGAATGGAAAGGGTCCCCATGGTGAGAACACTGTAGCCTCGTATGATGTCATTTGCATTGTTTCCAAAGGTGACATTTCCACCATTGCATATAGGCCTGAAATCCTGAAGGTGTTCTAACCTTTTGGCCATGTGCAAGGAGCAGGCCCTATCGATCAACCATTCTTTTTCTTGATCCTCCTTGCACAATGACTACAAAATTTAAGTGGTTAATTTGGGCACCCAAGTGAGTTTGGAGCCCGAGGTCACATACGATGTGTTAATCGATGCATGATGCGAGGTGGCAGGGACAGGTTTTAAGTCAACTTTCAAACCTAGTCCTGGGTGTTTGAAGATCTTTGGAGTTTTGTGAGATTGTGAGTAATAATGAGCACTTGTGAAGAGATTAGGATTGACCCTGAAATCCTGGGTGTTAGAAATTCTTTGAATTCTTGTACATTGACGTTAACAAGAGATATTTTTGTAATTTTTTATGACATTTGACCTGGTCTAAGATTTTGATGAAAAAATATATTTTTGTCCATTTCGACGATTGTTAAATTTGACCTTTTTGTTTGTGTGTTTTGAAAAGGTGTTTTGTGCAGATTTAGCAGGTGTGAAGGCACGTGCAGAGCTTTTGTGATGTGATTTCTTAAACGTTTGAGATGACCTTTTGGGTGCCGGTGTTGGCAAAATTCCTTTCCAATTTTGGGATTTTGATACTGAAAAGGTTGGAGTAGGTAAGATAGCTTTCCATTTTGGATCATTGATAGAATAGTTTTGAAATCCATTTGAACGAAAAGACTTATCCTCATGTTTGGATATTTTTTGAGTACTGTCAGAAACAGTGAACTCCTTTCTTTTTGTTTTCTTGGAAACAGTTTTCTTGAAATGATAACTTGAAAAAGTAAACTTCTCAGGACTTTTTTATTTTAGTCATTTCACAGATTTCTTAACTTTTGAGCAAATTTCTCGTTGCTTGCCCCGAGAGCGAAATTCTTCTTTAAAAACTCTTTTTTGCTTCGGTCTTAGGAGAACCGCAATCAGTGATATTTAATTGTGGTTTCCTAGAATCTTTTGAGGATTTTGAAAAATAGTGACTCGATTCATCCGAACTTGAGAGGTTAGGACTTTGAGAACATTGACCAAATTCAAAATTTTCAATTGGTAATTCATGATTAATTGGCTCAATGGTCACAGAACTATTGACTTCGATCAGTGGAGTGGTGCTTTGGACTATGGCAGAGTAAGCCTTGGTGAATACTTTTTTGGGACAATTGATATTAGGTAATGGGACAGATTACGATATGTGACTACAGTCAGAGACACTGCGGTCTGACTGTAAGGATGGGAAGTCTAAAGAGACTTCAGGACTTTTAATAACAATCTCCTCATCAACTACGGATGATGTGTGAGAATCTGTGTTGTTCACATGAGTAGAAGATTCAGGGAGAGTTTCTTCTATAACACAATTATTACTCAGATCATGGATTTTTCCAAAGTGGGCTTGGATATCCTCAAGAAATGTTTTGTCATTGACTGGAAACAAGAAGTTGTGCTCAGGTGGGACCTAGGGACGTTCTGGTGTGAACCGAGGTGATGAGTCCGTTGCGGTTGGGTAACCATTGGACCAACCCCAGTTAAAAGTGTTATCAACATTCCCATTATTAACAAGATTCTCAATGGCCTCAGTTTCATTAAACAACTTTTCAATTAAAAGATTTAAACGTACAATTTCATTTTGTGCTAGATCTCTTTAGTTTAAGGCTATTTCTAATTTAGTTTAACTAAGCATTCTAGCATATTTTTCTAACATTAAATCTTTCTCGAACATTGCCATTTTGAGTCTCTTATTGTCCAAACGTCCTCTAACATGGAACATCTCCTGCAAAGCGATGTTCTTCTCATCTAGGGCTTTATTGTAGTCTGTAAGGATGGCAACACAAGTGTCATTGAGTGTGTCTATGAAAGGTTGACAATCATGCATGTTGTAATTTAAAGTTTGAATCATGAGTTTTACCTGTTCCACATTGCTGAGAGTTCCATCTTTAGCCATATAGCAATGGTTCCATTTTAGATTGGTTGAGCCATCTTCATTAGCAGTTGCTACCATACAGATCTTGCCTTTCCCTTTGCTAAGCACTTATTCATCTTCATCTCCTGATGATCACACTTGATGATTCCTTTTCTCTTGAGCAACATAGGCCTTTCTCTTTTCTTTATCCTCCAGTTCTTGAGCCATTCGAAGATAGAAGGCTCTATCTTTTACTACATTTGCCTTGCAATATTTGGCAAAATGATTTTCCTTATTGCATTTGTGACGTATGATGACATCACTCTTGTCTTCTATAGAGGTACCCGAGTCAATTGATTGGGACTGCGGTGGTACTTCTTTTGACTGAGTCTGCTGAGACTGTGGTGGAGGAAGAGGGTTTTTGGTGGAACGGAAGTGATTATTCTGAAAGTTACGGTTGAAAGGTGTGTTAGATATAGTGTCTATGTCCATAACTTTATTTGGTATGTACTTGATCCGACCCGGCATGGTCCATTTGGGTTGCATGGCATTGCAATACTTGGATAGACTAAATGAGAGAATATGGCACTTATGATTATTAATATATTATAAGTTCTAATATATTAATAATAGTATTATTTAATTAGTATTTGATCAAGTATTAATCTAGTATTAATTTGGTGATCAAAGTGAGACTAATTAAATATATAGGGTTGATTATGACAATCATCAAATCTTTTATGGTTGATTAATGATCCATGGTTTATGGGTTATGGATGTAACCATTTGGAGCTCCATGGATAGTCCATGGGAGTTACAAACCCATGGGTCATGAGAAATGAAGAGTCATGACAATTAAGAGTATTCATGTGAAAACCCTAATTGTGACACCACTATAAAAGAGACCCTTTGGCTAGTGAAATCGGAGCTAGTAAGGTTACTAGAGAGGGCATAACCGATTTTAAGTTCTAGAAGTATTCTCTCAAGTTATTCCAAATTTTGTGGTGTTGTGTGAAGCATTTGAGGCACAAAATTTGGGGTGCTAGGCTCACAAAGTCTTGAAGGAATCCAAGCAACAACAAGGTATGTATTTCTACTAGTTTTTATGTTTCATATATTCCCCATGCCATGCTAGTTAGGATATAACCTTGAAAAATAAATTTGCATGTATATAGAGAAAACATAGATTCAAGGTTATTAGGGTTGCATGTACACTTAGGAAGTGTTAGAATGCTCAAAACCCATCAGTGGTATTAGAGCCAAGGATTGTTTTCTGTATACTTGATGCTAAACTGTTTGAAAATCGAAAAAATTGCTCACTATCGACTGGACTCTTTGAGTTCATGGGGAGGACTCGCCGAGTCCATGTACAAATTCATCCTACTCGTCGAGTAGGATCATGCACTCGACGAGTAGGTGCATGCTGGGCAGTCTTTTCGTGTTTGGTTGCTGGAAATGGATTAAAATCATTATCCCAATCTGTTTTGGACTTGTAAAACCTGTTTTTCAAAATGATAATGATTATGTTAACCCATTTTCACATGAATTTTATCAATTTTCAAGAATTGTATATGTTAATATGATTCATGAAATTGCTTGGCATGAATTTGTGTTCCTATGAGTTTTTAGAAGATCATAGGGATTATGTGTAACCTCAATGTGTGTTTAATTCTTGATCTTAATTGTATTGATGGTGTCCATAACGTGTCCTCAAGTTATGGATAACCAAAAGTCATTTCTTTTAATTGTGATTAAAGAACTAAAGAGGATTCATAAAATGAAGAGTCTTCATTTTTATGAACCATTAAAACTCATAAGTTACAAATTGAAGAGACTTGGAATAGTTTCAATTCTTGCCCTCAAGTTTTGGAATTTGAAAAGTCTTACACTCTAATACTTTATTTCCAAATTAAACCTTAGATTTTTAAAAAGTTTAAAAATCAACACTTATACTATTATTATAATTTTATTATATAGATATGTATAAGAATATGTCATTCATACCGTTAGTAGGCCTCATTCATGAAGCCTGTCTATAAGGGGGGGGGGGGTATAAGGTTGTTGCCTATAAAATGGTGACTTAATGGGTGTCCACTCTCACCCACCGCTTCCTTGATCAGTGGAGGGTCGTTAGCCGAACGGGTAGGATATGACTTTAAATTCTCATTAAAAGTATAATGAATTATAAAGTAACTATACATTATAAAGTCCCAATATTAGTTACTTTAGGAAAATGTGAAATTGGTGCTAGCCCATAAAATTACACTTTGTACCTTACCAAGTCGTTAGTGGAGCGTGTAAGGTTGACCGGCACACTAACATGGACTAGTAAGAGTGGCAAAGGGTAAGTTGACTTTATTATAGATCGGTGGAGCGTGTGTGGTTAACCGGCACATCGATTAGGTAATATTGTTAAGGGTACCAAGTTAATTTGTATGGTTATTCACACCTTGTTTGTGATCCTCGGCATCCCAGTCACAAACTTGAGAGGGCACATTCGAGATTCAAACATGCCATTGAAAAGTTCAATGTATATCAAAAGATCTAGGAGTTTCAAAACCAATAAAACCTAATAATAAAATATTTCGTCTTATGGTGGAAATTGGTAAATCGTCATTTACCTACCTTCAAATATTTTATAGTGTGGATTACTGCATCCCTCTTCCACCTATAAATAGTTTGTTGGATCCTAGCCTTAATATTTTATTTGGGTGACTTATTAAGGACTCTTAATCTAATGAAACTTATCTTCCTTCTATTCCAGATGTCTTCCAATAACGATGCTGGCTCAAACGCTACAGGCTCCTTTTCCCTAATGAACTTGTGTGGTAAGGTCATCTTTGATGGATCCAACTTTAATGAGTGGATCAAAAACATTAGGATAATTACCCACTATGAGGACAAAGAATATGTCCTTGATAGGGAGCTTAAGGTTGTTAATGAAGCCACTGCTACTCCAGAAGAGTTTGCGGAGTTCATTGCGCATGAGAAGGATGCCACCAAGGTGTCCTGCATCATGATGGCCAGAATGACTCCGAAACTCAAAAAAGCTTATGAAGATTTCTACCACTGTGAGATGCACCTAGATCTGATGGAAAGGTACCATCAGAGCGCACGTCAAGAGAGGTATGAAATCATTTCCTGCATGATAACCGCAAGGATAAAGGATGGTGAACCCATCACCGGTCACTTGCAGAAGATGCAGAGGTTCGTTGACCGATTGCTAAAGCTCAATGTTGACTTCCCTGAGGAATTGGCGATTGACATCATTCTCCATTCCTTACCTCCAAGTTATGATCAGTTTCGTATGACTTATCATACGAACAAGCAGGAAGTCACACTTAGCAAACTTCAAGGACTCTTAAGGACAGTTGAAAATGGCCTTAAGGGTAAAGCGGTTGCTACTTCTACTCCTTTAGCAACCCCTGTTCTTGCAATTGGGCAAGGGAAGGGTAAGAAGAGGAAAAGCCATTCAATGGGTACCAAGGGTAACACTCTTGATGGTTCCTCTTCAAGTGGGACAAAGAAAGGTCCCATTACTCCTTCTTCGAACCCAAAGGAGGCACAATGCGTCTATTGCCAAGATAAGGGACACTTCAAGCGAAGCTGCGCCATATATCTGCAAGATGTAAAGGATGGGAAGGTTAAACCCACCCATGTAGGTATTTACACAATATTGTCTAACAACTCATCTAATGCTAATTCTTGGGTGCTTGATATAGTGGTATTCACATTTGTACTGATTTACAGGCACTAAGAAGAAGTGAGCAAGTGGAGCACGGGAAGATAAACTTAGTCATAGGCAACAGGAAAGCATCACCTGTTACCAAGATAGGAGTTTATTCTTTATTGCTTAATAATCGGTTAATGTTAGATTTGAATAAGTGTTTCTACTCGCCCGAAATGGCGAGAAATATTATTTCTTTTCATGGCTTGTACAAACAAGGTTTTACATTTTCATTTGATAATAAAAATGGTGCTATTAATGTTTATTACAATGATGTATTTTACTTTAAAGCAATACCTTGTGATGGTGTATATGAAGCCGTGAATGTTGTAGACAATCTAGAAAATAATGTGTTGTATATTGATTCTTCTGATATCTTGGATAAAGGATCCTTGTGGCATTGTCGTCTTAGACATGGTAACAAGAAGCGCATAGGCCAACTCCAAAAGGCTGGAGTCTTGGAATCATTTGGCCTCAAGTTAGATGATAGTTGCGAGTCTTGTTTACTTGGAAAAATGACAAAGTCACCCTTCACAGGTACTTGTGATAGGGGTGAGGGTTTGTTCGACCTTGTACACACAGATGTGTGTGGGCCCTTTAGAGTTGCTACAAGGGATACTAATCGTTATTATGTGACTTTTACTGATGATTACAGTAGATATGGATATATTTATTTAATCAAGCATAAGTCAGAAACCTTTGAAAACTTCAAAGAGTTTAAGCAGGAAGTTGAGAATCAATTGGGCAGGAACATCAAGATGCTCCGATCCGATCGAGGAGGAGAGTATCTTAGCACTGAGTTCCTTGACTATCTTAAGGAATGTGGGATTGTCTCACAATGGACACCTCCTAGGACACCACAGTTGAATGGTGTAGCTGAGAGGCGCAATCAAACCTTGTTAGATATGGTTCGTTCCATGATGAGTCGAGCTTCGTTGCCAATCTCTTTCTGGGGGTATGCCTTAGAGACTGCCACCCATATCCTTAATCTAGTCCCTACTAAAAATGTTGCCAAAACACCTCACGAGATGTGGACTGGGAAAGTTCCCAACTGAAGGTGATACATTTATTATGGTTATCACATCACCACTGAAGGTGATACATTTATCAGTGATAGTACACTGATAGATTTGGATGAACCTAATAAATATAAGGAAGCCATGGCAGGCCCTGAGTCTGCGAAATGGAAGGAGGCTATGGACAGCGAGATTCAGTCCATGTATGACAATCAAGTTTGGAACTTGGTTGACAATGTACCAGGTCGTAAGACAGTTGGGTGCAAATGGATCTTCAAGAAGAAGACTGACATGGATGGGAAAGTACACACTTATAAAGGGCGACTGGTTGCGAAGGGCTTTACTCAAACTCTGGGAGTTGACTATGATGAGACCTTCTCACCAGTAGCTAAGATTAAGTCTATTAGAGTGTTGTTAGCCATAGCTGCATTTCACGACTATAAAATATGGCAAATGGATGTCAAATCCGCTTTCCTTAATGGGAAGTTGGGTGAGGATGTTTACATGGCTCAGCCAGAGGGTTTTGTCGATCCAAAATAACCTAATAGAGTGTGTAAGCTTGAAAAATCCATTTATGGATTGAAACAAGCATGGACTAGTAAGAGTGGCAAAGGGTAAGTTGACTTTATTATAGATCGGTGGAGCGTGTGTGGTTAACCGGCACATCGATTAGGTAATATTGTTAAGGGTACCAAGTTAATTTGTATGGTTATTCACACCTTGTTTGTGATCCTCGGCATCCCAGTCACAAACTTGAGAGGGCACATTCGAGATTCAAACATGCCATTGAAAAGTTCAATGTATATCAAAAGATCTAGGAGTTTCAAAACCAATAAAACCTAATAATAAAATATTTCGTCTTATGGTGGAAATTGGTAAATCGTCATTTACCTACCTTCAAATATTTTATAGTGTGGATTACTGCATCCCTCTTCCACCTATAAATAGTTTGTTGGATCCTAGAATTAATATTTCATTTGGGTGACTTATTAAGGACTCTTAATCTAATGAAACTTATCTTCCTTCTATTCCAGATGTCTTCCAATAATGCTGCTGGCTCAAACGCTACAGGCTCCTTTTCCCTAATGAACTTGTGTGGTAAGGTCATCTTTGATGGATCCAACTTTAATGAGTGGATCAGAAACATTAGGATAATTACCCACTATGAGGACAAAGAATATGTCCTTGATACGGAGCTTAAGGTTGTTAATGAAGCCACTGCTACTCCAGAAGAGTTTGCGGAGTTCATTGCGCATGAGAAGGATGCCACCAAGGTGTCCTGCATCATGATGGCCAGAATGACTCCGAAACTCAAAAAATCTTATGAAGATTTCTACCACTGTGAGATGCACCTAGATCTGATGGAAAGGTACCATCAGAGCGCACGTCAAGAGAGGTATGAAATCATTTCCTGCATGATAACCGCAAGGATAAAGGATGGTGAACCCATCACCGGTCACTTGCAGAAGATGCAGAGGTTCGTTGACCGATTGCTAAAGCTCAATGTTGACTTCCCTGAGGAATTGGCGATTGACATCATTCTCCATTCCTTACCTCCAAGTTATGATCAGTTTCGTATGACTTATCATACGAACAAGCAGGAAGTCACACTTAGCAAACTTCAAGGACTCTTAAGGACAGTTGAAAATGGCCTTAAGGGTAAAGCGGTTGCTACTTCTACTCCTTTAGCAACCCCTGTTCTTGCAATTGGGCAAGGGAAGGGTAAGAAGAGGAAAAGCCATTCAATGGGTACCAAGGGTAACACTCTTGATGGTTCCTCTTCAAGTGGGACAAAGAAAGGTCCCATTACTCCTTCTTCGAACCCAAAGGAGGCACAATGCGTCTATTGCCAAGATAAGGGACACTTCAAGCGAAGCTGCGCCATATATCTGCAAGATGTAAAGGATGGGAAGGTTAAACCCACCCATGTAGGTATTTACACAATATTGTCTAACAACTCATCTAATGCTAATTCTTGGGTGCTTGATATAGTGGTATTCACATTTGTACTGATTTACAGGCACTAAGAAGAAGTGAGCAAGTGGAGCACGGGAAGATAAACTTAGTCATAGGCAACAGGAAAGCATCACCTGTTACCAAGATAGGAGTTTATTCTTTATTGCTTAATAATTGGTTAATGTTAGATTTGAATAAGTGTTTCTACTCGCCCGAAATGGCGAGAAATATTATTTCTTTTCATGGCTTGTACAAACAAGGTTTTACATTTTCATTTGATAATAAAAATCGTGCTATTAATGTTTATTACAATGATGTATTTTACTTTAAAGCAATACCTTGTGATGGTGTATATGAAGCCGTGAATGTTGTAGACAATCTAGAAAATAATGTGTTGTATATTGATTCTTCTGATAGCTTGGATAAAGGATCCTTGTGGCATTGTCGTCTTAGACATGGTAACAAGAAGCGCATAGGGCAACTCCAAAAGGCTGGAGTCTTGGAATCATTTGGCCTCAAGTCAGATGATAGTTGCGAGTCTTGTTTACTTGGAAAAATGACAAAGTCACCCTTCACAGGTACTTGTGATAGGGGGGAGGGTTTGTTCGACCTTGTACACACAGATGTGTGTGGGCCCTTTAGAGTTGCTACAAGGGATACTAATCGTTATTATGTGACTTTTGCTGATGATTACAGTAGATATGGATATATTTATTTAATCAAGCATAAGTCAGAAACCTTTGAAAACTTCAAAGAGTTTAAGCAGGAAGTTGAGAATCAATTGGGCAGGAACATCAAGATGCTCCGATCCGATCGAGGAGGAGAGTATCTTAGCACTGAGTTCCTTGACTATCTTAAGGAATGTGGGATTGTCTCACAATGGACACCTCCCAGGACACCACAGTTGAATGGTATAGTTGAGAGGCGCAATCAAACCTTGTTAGATATGGTTCGTTCCATGATGAGTCGAGCATCGTTGCCAATCTCTTTCTGGGGGTATGCCTTAGAGACTGCCACCCATATCCTTAATCTAGTCCCTACTAAAAATGTTGCCAAAACACCTCACGAGATGTGGACTGGGAAAGTTCCCAACTGAAGGTGATACATTTATTATGGTTATCACATCACCACTGAAGGTGATACATTTATCAGTGATAGTACACTGATAGATTTGGATGAACCTAATAAATATAAGGAAGCCATGGCAGGCCCTGAGTCTGCGAAATGGAAGGAGGCTATGGACAGCGAGATTCAGTCCATGTATGACAATCAAGTTTGGAACTTGGTTGACAATGTACCAGGTCGTAAGACAGTTGGGTGCAAATGGATCTTCAAGAAGACGACCGACATGGATGGGAAAGTACACACTTATAAAGCGCGACTGGTTGCGAAGGGCTTTACTCAAACTCTGGGAGTTGACTATGATGAGACCTTCTCACCAGTAGCTAAGATTAAGTCTATTAGAGTGTTGTTAGCCATAGCTGCATTTCACGACTATAAAATATGGCAAATGGATGTCAAATCGCTTTCCTTAATGGGAAGTTGGCTGAGGATGTTTACATGGCTCAGCCAGAGGGTTTTGTCGATCCAAAATAACCTAATAGAGTGTGTAAGCTTGAAAAATCCATTTATGGATTGAAACAAGCATCTCACAGGAGGAATCTTTGGTTTGATGAGAAAGTCAAAGAGTTTGGCTTATCTAGGAGTGAGGATGAGTCTTGTGTGTATGTCAGGGCTATTGGGAGCATAGTTAGCTTCTTGGTGTTGTATGTGGATGACATACTTCTCATAGGAAACGACATCCCAACTTTGCAGGAGGCTAATGCCTGGCTTAGGAAGTGTTTTGCTATGAAGGACTTTGGGGAAGCTGCCTATATCCTAGGGATAAGGATATTGAGAGATAGGAGTAAGAGACTAATTGGACTTAGTCAAAGTACTTATATGGATAAGGTACCGAAGAGGTTCAATATGCAAGATTCCAAGAAAGGAGAATTACCAATCCAGAGTAATGCCAAGCTAAGTAAGACTCAGAGTCCGAGTATAGAGGCCGAGATAGCTGAAATGAGTCAGGTAGCATATGCTTCCGCTGTGGGCTCGATCATGTATGCTATGACTTGTACTCGCCCTGATGTGGCCTTTGCTTTGAGCAGGGTCAGTAGATATCAAGGGAACCCTAGCAAGGCATACTAGACAGTGGTAAAGAACATTCTCAAGTATTTGCGGAGGACTAAGGACTGGGTCCTTACCCTTGGAGGCAGTGATGACTTGAGAGTGGAAGGATATAGTGATGCTAGCTTTCAAACTGATAGGGATAATTTCCGCTCTTAGTCAGGCTGGGTCTTTATCCTAAATGGAGGAGCCATTACTTGGAAAAGTTCCAAGCAGGAGATAGTAGCTGAATCGACTTGTGAATCAGAGTATATAGCAGCAAGCGAGGCAGCAAAAGAGGCGATATGGCTAAAGAACTTCATCGGAGACCTTGGAGTTGTACCAGCTGTAAAGGAGCCAATGGAAATTTTATGTGACAGTGAAAGTGCGATTGCTTTGGCGAAAGAACCAAGAGATCACGGGAGATCTAGGCACATTGACAGAAAATACCATTTCATCAGACATAGAATAGAAGAAGGACTCCTCGTGGCAAAGAGGGTATCATCAGATGAGAACCCGGCAGATCCCCTCACGAAGGGATTGAGCAGGGTTAAGCATTTACAGCATGCAAGGCGCATTGGGCTGAAGGATGATATTAGTTTCGATAATTAGATTTCTGAAACTTGTAAAATGTAATTGACATTTGATGATAAATAAAAGTTGTTATTTATTTATGAGTAAAGTGTTACTATCTTGTGTTGATTGTTTACTATGTTTCAATTTTGCATGTTTTTACTTCCAGAATAATTATGTTATGGTATATATCATATTATTCAAACCATCCACACTCGGTCAAACTTTGGAAGTAAGTATTGATTCAAGACTGTCATGAATCTGGCTTGTATGATTTGTCTAAAGTGCTTTAGACAATGCAATGGTTGCTACAACATTCATGAGTACTCATAAGGGCTGAGTATTGGATTCAACCCACGCTCACTTGCATCACTTCATGGAATTTATCTCGAGTGATCGTGAGACGGTAATATCATATAAATCTTCAAACCTAAAGATATGAGTTGTTGACTATGAGTTGGTTATTCATTGATTGTACGAAAACGCATTGGTAACTCGATGTTATAAAACGTGCCTTTGTGAGTAATTCAACGAGTAGTTAGTACAAGGATATCAGTCGAAGTTTATCTGTTCCTTCTAGAAATAGAAGCGATATCTGGGCCCCTCGATGATTTGGTTTTGACCAATGTACTGGGCCCGGTGTTCAATTCAGTTCTATGTCGAAACAAATCGGAGATCGAGAAACATATGCTGGACAATAAGTAAGACCATGTTCCATGTGTTTGTCCGACTGATATCATGAGAGCAGAGGATTATATGATCACTTATCTTAAATGGCGTATCATCATCATCTCAGTTCCGAGAGACTTTGAAAGAGCTACGATTGCTAGTCGGATTTTGAAGGCATATTTGCAAATATAGTTATTAGACTTATCCAAGTGGGAGGCTGTTGGATATAGTGTCTTTGTCCATAACTTTATTTGGTATGTACTTGATCCGACCCGGCATGGTCCATTTGGGTTGCATGGCATTGCAATACTTGGATAGACTAAATGAGAGAATATGGCACTTATGATTATTAATATATTATAAGTTCTAATATATTAATAATAGTATTATTTAATTAGTATTTGATCAAGTATTAATCTAGTATTAATTTGGTGATCAAAGTGAGACTAATTAAATATATAGGGTTGATTATGACAATCATCAAATCTTTTATGGTGGATTAATGATCCATGGTTTATGGGTTATGGATGTAACCATTTGGAGCTCAATGGATAGTCCATGGGAGTTACAAACCCATGGGTCATGAGAAATGAAGAGTCATGACAATTAAGAGTATTCATGTGAAAACCCTAATTGTGACACCACTATAAAAGAGACCCTTTGGCTAGTGAAATCGGAGCTAGTAAGGTTACTAGAGAGGGCATAACCGATTTTAAGTGCTAGAAGTATTCTCTCAAGTTATTCCAAATTTTGTGGTGTTGTGTGAAGCATTTGAGGCACAACATTTGGGGTGCTAGGCTCACAAAGTCTTGAAGGAATCCAAGCAACAACAAGGTATGTATTTCTACTAGTTTTTATGTTTCATATATTCCCCATGCCATGCTAGTTAGGATATAACCTTGAAAAAGAAATTTGCATGTATATAGAGAAAACATAGATTCAAGGTTATTAGGGTTGCATGTACACTTAGGAAGTGTTAGAATGCTCAAAACCCATCAAGGTTGTCGATTGAAATGTTGGTTTTTGCAAAATGAAGGTGGTAAGTGATTGAATTTCTGACTGATAAGAGCAATGGCATTCTGAAACTCTTCTTCGTCGTCATATTCTGAGTCAGCTTCATATGACTGCGGTGGAGAGTCATATGAGGTGGGATATGTTTAAGTGTGAGGTGATTGAGCTACTAATGCGAGTGGTCCTCCGAAGTCTGAGCATTCCTTGAGTACAGTGGACTCTTGAGCTTACAATTCTCCATAAAGCTTATAGAGAGATAAGGAGTGAATCTTCCTGTCACCTTGTACAATCATTATGGTTGTTGTCCAGTGTCTTCCTAAGCCATTAAGAAACTGCAGATTTGTTTCATGATTGCTGCAGATGGTAGCCGCATTGGACAGTTTTGTTACAATCAAGTTGAACCTTTTAAATGAATCTTCCAAACTTTCACCAGAGTGGGCTTTGAAACTATTGAATTCGTTGAGTGATGTGGTTGGCTTCTTGTCTTTAGCCTACTCTGAACCTTCATACAAGTTTTGAAGAACATCCCAAATCTCCTTTGCTGATTTGCAATTTATGATGATGTCAAAGTTGTCAGGAGCAACTCCACAAGAGATTTCATAAAAGGCAATAACATCACTTTCCATTTTGTCTAGATCATCTTTTGTGGGACGATTCAAAGCTGGTTGACCTCCTCCAAGTCTTGTCGTGGCTCCATCAGTTTGAACAGGGGTAAGGACTGGAACGTGGGGTCCTTCTTCTACATATCTCCAGACATCTCTACCAAGTCGTCTGAGATATCTCTCCATCCTTTGAGACCAGTGGTGATACTCATTTGCAACCAGTATTGGGGATCGATTGGAACCACCAACACTTTTGGAAACATTCAGTGATAATGATTGTGCCATTTGAAATTTTTTTGTTCAGAGATGAGCTTTAGTGGTATAGAGGGCTCTTTGAAAAATCAGAGTTCTGATTTTCAAAAAGCAACCACTCTGGCTCTGATACCAATTGTTGAGAGAAAAACTTTGAGACACACTTGAACGAAATGGTTAGAACAAGTATATAGCGGAATAGTTAATCTCGAAGGATCTATTAGCTCAACAATAATATTAATAGTTAGAAGTTAGTGAGTTAGATGCGGAAAGTAAAGTAATGTAAATGACAGCAATTGATATATCAAGAATACAGTAACATCCGGATTCCCAGGTATTTCATTTTAAGTACTCATGTTGAGATTTGAAGAGGGAGTCGGCGATTATGCGCTCAGACTCGCCGAGTAGGTTCGCGCGTTGCTGGACTGAATTAGTGGCGGACTCGGCAAGTACATACGTGGACTCGGCGAGTCCACACTGTTTAATGAAACCGTAATTTCTCGGGTTTGGGACCTATTTAAAGGCCCTTATGACCTCCATTTGCGGCTACCTGTTCTCAGAGAGAAACCCTAGAGTGATTGAGTGATTTGGGAGCGAAAGGAAACGATTATTGACTTTTGTGGTGTTGTTTAGCAAGAAGAAGGAGATCCAAGTCAAAGGGGAGCAAAGGGAATTACTATTCAGTGGATTAGAAGCTTAGATCATCACATTTGAGGTAGTAATTCGACTCTCCTTCTGTTCTTATGATGATCATATGGATTTAGGGTTCTTAGATCCTTTGTTGGTTAGATTTGAGGTCCAAATAGTCCCTTATGATGATGAGGCTTTGGATCTGGATCCATAGAGGTCCAGAGAGCTTTATTCATTAAGCTTTATGTATAACAATGGAGGTTATGACCTTGGGTTATGGTATTTCGGGCTAAATCATCATATATGATCAAATAGATGTTGTATGTGCATCAAGATAGAAACTTTACGTGGTTATTGGGTTTGGGAATGATAGATCTATAAGTTAGAGGACTGGATCTGACCTCAGAAGGTTGTTTGAGGTGGTGCATGGGATGGACTCGTCGAGTCCATGAGGGGACTCGCCGAGTTGAGTCTGGTTGCCCCGCGACTCGTTATCTGTAACAAATCATGGAGCAAAGGGTTGACCCAGTGAGTCAAGAGGGAACCAGGAGCGAAGAAGGCTGGCGTGGACTCGCTGAGTCACCATAGTGCACTCGGCAAGTTGGGTCCAATGTTGACTTTTGTTGACTTTTAAGGCTTTGGTCAACATGGAGACTTTCAAGTCCGGGAGGGGTAAAAAGGACTTTTACCTTTCTGTGGGATTGTAGAAAGGGATTTAGTCTAGCCTTGAGAGCCGTTAATGACTTAAAATAATTACCTTATGTGACTAGGCGGGGCTAGGTCATTGACTACGAGAGGAAGCAGTGTATACGATCAGCCAGCGCCCGAACGATGATTTCCTAAAATACCCTTACATTTTGTGTTTATGAGATATGTTGAAATGTGTTATGCATGCTAAGATAGGCTAGGTATTCATGTTGGCACTAGAGTGGCCTGATTTGTGATGCCTTAGCCTAGGAAGATTCTGCTGCCATGAGATGCTTGAGAGTGAGTAGGTAGCAGTGAAGTGCAATGAGGGTCTTCCGAAGGGTAGCTTATGTGTGGGAAGAGATAGAGTACTTGGGACTTGGGATCCTTGGAGGATGACTTGAGATGAATACTGATACGGTGTAGAAGGTAGTATTGGGCCCGTACTACTGGAAACACCGGATCTGTGTGCAACCTAAGTAGGAATCCTTTGGGTTCTAGGAACCGATTTGGGTTGGGTTATTGAGTGTGAGTACACTCGAGCGAGTCTCTGATATTTTTATGTTGCATTTCAGAGACATCATGGTTCAGACGCGCCACAGAGCAGAGACCAGCGAGAGAGTTGTGAGCGACGAGGAGCTCCGCCAGATGATTCATGATGATGTGGCTGCTGCCATCCGAGCTGAGATTCCGGAGATGTTCGGGTCTATTAAGACCACGTTGATTGAGACCTTTGATGAGTGATATGCTTCTTTTATTGATGCTGCTATTGCTGCAGCCACTGCGGCCGTTGTTGTTGCCAGGCCACAGGGAGGTGACTCGTTATTGTACCGGGAGTTCAGCAACACGAAGCCACCAGAGTTTGATGGGGCGCAGGATCCGATAGCAGCGATGAGATGGATATCAGACATTGAGGGGTGCTTCTGCACATGTTCATGTCCAGAGCATTTGAGAGTTCGGTTCGCGCTGAACCAGCTTCGCTTGCGGGCGAAGGATTAGTGGAAGTTCGTGACAACGCATTTTTCTCCAGCAGAGCTTGTTGCGGTGACATGGGAGAGGTTCACCGCTATGTTTCGTGATGAGTACATTCACCCGGTGGAACGGGAGCGTTTGGCTCAGGAGTTCTTGACCCTCAAGCAGGGTACGAACTAAGTTACGGTGATTACCCGGATGTTTCATGAGAGGGCGATGTTCTGCCCTGAGCACGTGTCGACCGAGCAGGCACGTATGAGCCGATATCTAGGCATTATGAGGAGGGACATTCGTGAGTTCGTGGAGAACTCAACATATCGGATATTTTCTGAGCTCCAGGAAAATGCCCGGAAGAGGGAGATTGAGCTGGAGACTCATGACAGGGAGGAGGCCGAGTCTCAGAGCAGGGACCGTCGACCAGCACAGTCTCAGCCGGCGGCCAAGCAGGGAAAACCCACTGATTCGAGATTTGGGGGCCAGAAGGGCCGCACTTGCGGGAAGTGCGGCAAGGGTCATGACAGAGTTTGTAAAGCGGGTGCTTGCTACAAGTGTGGCAAGGAGGGGCATATCGCCAAGGATTGCCCCAAGGGATTCATGGTTTGCTTTCATTGCAACCATACTGGACACCAGAAGGTGGAATATCCACAGTGGAAGGGGACGACACAGGGAGCCTCTCAGGGATTGAGGGTCGGCCAGTGAAGGCCGAGGCGCTGAAGGCACGAGGGAGAGCATTCCAGCTGACAGCAGAGGAGGTCCGTGCAGCACCCGACGTCGTGGCTGGTATGTATTCTGTTCACGTTTATTTATGTTATTACGAGATGTTGTGTTTATATTATGTTATGCGTAGGTACCTTTCTTGTGAATTATGTACCTGCTTTGGTGTTATTTGACTCGGGTGCGAGTCGGTCTTTTGTGTCATTAGCATTCTGTAGACACATCTGTACCCAGCGAGAGGTGATGAGTCGACCTCTGCGTGTTTCTATAGCTGACGAGAGAGAAGTGTATGCCACAGATGTCATTCGGGGGTGTGTGCTAGATATCTTCGGCGTTGGGTTTCTGATAGATCTGGTTCCGATTGCGATGGGGGATGTGTGCGTTATTGTGGCCATGGATTGGATGAGCCATTTTAGGGCGGTGATAGACTGCGAGCAGCAGCTGGTGACTATCCAAAATCCTAGTGGGGGAGTGTTAACGGTTTATGGTGAGGGAACTCGTAGTGGGTCAGCGTTCTGTTCGGCTGCCAGAGCGAGGCAGAGTTTGCAGCAGGGATGAAAGGGATTCGTAGCTTATGTGATGGATGCACGGGAGGCCACTGGGAGGCCAAGCTCAGTTGATGATGTCCTGATAGTGCGTGAGTTCCCGGTTGTATTTCCCGAGGAGTTGTCGGGTGTGCCCCCGAGAGGCAGGTGGAGTTTCGCATCTATTTGATTCCCAAGGCCGCACCTATCACTAAGACGCCTTATCGCCTAGCACCACCAGAGATGCAAGACTTATTCTCACAGCTGTAGGAGCTGTTGGGGAAGGGGTTCATTCGTCCGAGCAGCTCGCCTTGGGGAGCGCCGATTCTCTTCGTTAAGAAGAAGGATGGTTCACACCGGATGTGTATCGATTACCGGGAGTTTAACAAGTTAACGGTTAAGAACCGTTATCCGTTGCAGAGGATTGATGATTTATTTGATCAGCTGTAGGGGGCGTCTTGGTTCTCCAAGATTGATTTGACGTCTAGATATCATCAGATGAGGGTGCGCGATGAGGATATCTAGAAGACGACATTCAGGACGCGTTATGGACACTATGAGTTCATGGTGATGCCTTTTGGGCTCACCAATGCGCCAGCATCGTTCATGGATCTCATGAACAGAGTATGTAGGCCGATGCTGGATCGATCGGTGATTGTGTTCATTGATGATATCCTGGTATATTCTAGATCTCGAGAGCAGCATGAGGAGCACTTAAGAGAGGTTCTTGAGGTATTGAGATCGGAGGAGTTTTACGCCGAGAGACTATGCGAGGCCCCGTTGAGAACTTCATAGTGTATTGTGACACGTCGATATCGGGGTTGGGGGCGGTGCTTATGCAAAGGGGTCATGTGATAACATATGTGTTGGGTTTTGAGCATTCTAACACTCCTAAGTGTACATGCAACCCTAAATACCTTGGATCTATGTTTTCTCTATTATACATGCAAATAAGAACTTCCAAGGTATTATCCTAATCTAGCATACAAAACAATAACTATAGCAAGATAGAATACATACCTCTTGATGTAGAAAGTCTTCATGAAGCTTGAGTTCCTAGTGCCCCAAGTGTGACACCTCAAATGGAATCACAATCATCAAAACACTTAGAATAGCTTGAGAGAATTCTACACTTCATGAAATCGGCTAGCCCTCTCTAGAATAATACTAGTCGCCGATTTTGCCAAGAATAATATCTTTATATAGTGTTACAATTAGGGTAAACTCTTAATTGTCATGGCTTTCCATTTCCTTGGATCCATGGGTTCAAATACACCATGGAGCATCCACGAACCATCCTATGGGTTTTAGCCCAACTTGATTATCCATGGAGCATTAGCCCACTATACAAGTATGGATGATTTACACAATCAACCCATATATTTAATTAGTCTTCTTTTGATCAATTAATTAATCCTAGATTAATTCTTGATCAATACTAATTAAATAATCTTATTATTCTTATTATTAATATACTAGAACTTATAATATATTAATAACCATAAGTGTCTTATTTCTCTCATTATAGTCTATCCAAGTGCATGATGGTATGCAACCCAAATGGACCATGCCGGGTCGGGTCAAGTCTTACCAATTATAGTTATGGACTTAGACATTAATCCAACAGTCTCCCACTTGGATAAGTCTAAAACTATTATTGCGTATGACTTCAGGAACCAACTGGCAATCGTAGCTCTCAAAAGCTTCTGTCGAACTCTGACCTTGTAGATGAACTCTGACCTTTGTCAATGACTTGTCCATTAGATAAGGGATCATATATTCCTCCATTCTAGATATCATATGGACTAAGACATGGATTATAATCATTCTCTCTGTCCATTTGTTGTTTCCCGATTTCCGATTTATGACGACTGACTAATTGAACAAATCAAATCAGTCCTGGCCCGGCCGAGCACTTTCATTTGTCATCATCAAATCATCGAGGGGCCCACAGATATCGCTTTTATCCCGAAGGTAAAAGGAACGGATAAACTTCGACTCATATGGCTTGTTCTACTACTTGTTGAATCATACACAAAGGCACGTTTTATAGCACCGAGTTACCAAATGCGGTTTCGTGCTATCAATGTACTATCAACTCATAGTAACAACTCATATCTCTAGGTTTGAAGAATATAAGATATTATCGTCTCATGATCACTCGTGATAAAATCCATGAAGTGATTCCAATGAGCGCGGGTTGAATCCAATACTCAGAACTTATGAGCACTCATGAGTGTTGTAGCCCTTTGTCCAACACCTTAGACCTCTACAAGCCAACCCATGACAGTCTTAATTCATATCTACTTCCAACATATGACCGACTGTGGATAGTTTGAATAACTTAGTCATTCCAGAAGAATAACCCAGTTTATTCGGGAAGTCAAAACATGCAAAGTGAAACACAATAATAATAGAATCCAATATGGTATCAAAACCTATCACCATATGATTACACATTATTCATTGTATACTGTTTCAGCTATCAACTTTATTCTTGAATTTAAAACAATAGTTGTCCCATGCTCCAAGCATGTACACTATGTTTTCTAAACACTAGTCATGCCATACACCAAGTATGCATACTATGTTTGTCTATGACCTTTACTTTGTGAACTAGATCAATTAAACATAACTTCAATGATTCTCTTTTCACACTCCCAAATCCTTACCGCAAATGCAAGAATTCCAAATTCATGCCATTTACTGAAATCTGTTAGATTCTAAACTTATATGCATTGAATCTCTTGTAACGATTATGCACAAACTCACAAAGACTTGGCAACAATCATTACAGAGTATTCCAAAGGAGATCAACTCCTTGGAAACATCCTTCTTGCATTAAGTTTCCTTAATCTTACACAGATTTAAATTTCTAACTTTGAAACATTTCCAGATTCCATTTTGACTATCACTTCTGATCAAGAGTTGCCTCCTTACAGATTATGTCCATATGGTCCTTCCAGAATTATCACTATACTTCCAACTGTCCTTGAGCAACCAATCTTTGGTAAACCTTAGATTGTTCTCGACAATTGTTTAATCCTTTTAGTCAAATCCAGTTCTAAACCTTTTTCCCTTCTTAATGCCCCACGCATTTGGAAAATTTAGAAAGGATGAATATAGCACATGTAATCGATCCTATATCCGAAGCATATGGGACACGATTCATGATGTCTCACATAAAGACTAAACCAGTCTTTTGCTATAACATTTCCATTTCTATTTGCCAAGTTCTCATAATTCAGATTATGAAAAGGGATGCCGTAATCATAATCGAATTTTAGAACGCAAATAATGGACCCATATACAGAATTTCCTTATGTTGAGCCATTCCAACATGAAATTCATATATATCCTTGACTAAATGATTAAAACCTCACGATCTAAGCTTATAGATTTGAGATGAAGTATAATTTCCTCTCCCTTAATTATAGCAAAACAACTTTTTCCCAATTGAAACTTTTGTTTTCTATAATTAACATTGCTAACTTGCAATACTTATCATAATTATCATGCTCCCACTAACATGATGATTATTAGCATAACACTTATGCTCCCACTGGCTTTGACATGTACCCAGAAATCAGCTGGACTTCTAGAAATCAATACTTCATTGACTTTCTTACCAAAGTTCAGATTTCTGATACTAGATTGTTTTGATAAGACTTTATCAAAATCATACACCTTCCCTTAGATAGCACACTTGTGTGCCTAAACAGTTATGAAGAGGTATTCCGTAATCATAATGGTTAGACCTTTTTGCCACTTCTCACAAGTCCATATTAGTGTGCCGGTTAACCACACGCGCTCCACTAACGAGTTTGAGAATGCAAATATCACAATTGCTATCTAGATAAAATCTACTTAGTGAAAGTGTTTCCTCACCATCATTTTCATGAATCGGAGAGAAACCTTGTGACACTTAGATTTAAAGGTGTATGTGTTCTTATCCATGTGAATTTGTCAAAACCATAATCATAAGACAAAGATAATGACAAATCCAAAACCATATGGATTGAACTCAATCTTAACTTCTTGCCACCTGGCAGCTCAAGGGCCTGCCATTGCTTCCAAGTTGTTGTGCGACAAATTGAGAACTCTAAGAACTCATATGCAAAGCCAACTTTAACTGGAATGGGCACAGAATATGTCAACCCGATAGGTTATAAACCTCAAGTCGTGTGCTAGTGAAGAACTTCAGGTTCTATTCTTGATTAGTTCTTGAGACTTTCAAGACCTTTAAGACTCCCACTGTCCTCTTGACCTATAAGACTCCCTTGTCAAATATCCAAGAGATAGTGTGGATTCTAATCAAGACAAACACTTCACACATTTGGCCTAAGTTGATCTTTGTTTTATCCAAAACATCACAACTTACCAATTTCAAATGTACAAGAGTAGAAAACTTTTACTCTTACATTTGACAAGTGTTTTAAACCTTCTTTAAGACATGTCACTCAAGTTACAATCTTGGAGTATGACTCTAAGACTTGTATTGGAACGAAGTATGACTCATCTTCTTGATTTAACCATTTCAACAATTCAAGAACCCTCTTCTTAGTCATAAGAATGCACTAAGATTTCCTTAGAGAACTAATTTTGATATGGTTTCTTAATCATTAAGATGATCACAAAAACTGATACTAAAGTACTCTCCCATCTTTTCAGATTTGAGAAACTTTTATCCTTCTGCCTAATTTGATTCTTCTTATTCGCTCTGCCATACATTGGAAACTTTTTCCAATGTCTCAGAATTACACTTAAGCATGTAAGTATAATCATATTTACTGAGCTTTAGTAAACTATGACGAATAGTCTTATCAAACTTTTGTGGTGGACTTAATCAGTGCACAAGAATGTGTACTCGATCCCTTAGTCCATTACTTGACTCACACATCCATGTGAACAAGTAATTAGTCTTAATTTTCCAAAACTTGAAAGTTCTCATCCATCATGCTTTACAACTTGCATGATTCCAAGTTCCGGTCCAATTGAAACTTGGGTGATGAGAATCTTTCCTTATTTGGTAAATCTAGACATTACCACAAAAGAAAGAATCAATTTCATATTTCCATTCTTGCTATTATTGGAATCATATAAGCAACAATTTTTCCTCAAAAGCCATTGTAAGGATATTTTAAAATAAATAAAATCAAAAATTTTCGATTATTTTAAAACTTTGCGGAAAAACTAATCCTTACAATCCATATGAAAACTTGTTGTTATCTATTCCTAAGCAAAAATATCATAACTCCTAAGAAGTAGCTTAAGAATCCGATCTTCAAGCTACGCGATAGAAATCCATCTACGCGATCAGATTCAGCATATTCTTTCTTTAAGTTTCTTCACTTTCCTTTGATTCTTAAAACCATCACCATGTGACCTAGTCACATCATGTATCAAGAATCTCAGAATAGAAACTTAACAGAGTTAGATAGTGGAATTTATCTGAAGTAGAGTCAATATATTTATTAACTTTAACATCCTTAGGTAAATCTGGCAGCTTCGCAACCAATGCCCCTTCCTTTGGCAATATAAACATATGGACCCTTTGATAATGGTACACGAGACTATCACAGACTTAGCTTTTCTCTTTACCATTTGGTCAACCGAGTTGACTATGGCCGATCCCTATCCACTGGGAAGAGAGAGCTTTACTAGATATCCAATGTCATCATTGTCAATGTCCATAAAGTTTTAGGAAGTTGATCTTAGCAAATAGATAAGATCATTAAGGGTCTTGTCATAGTCTGTTTCATAGGTGTTCCAAAAGAACTCACTATGTGACTTAGAAAGTAGTTGAACCACCAACTTTCTCAAGACTTTGACACCCAACTCTCCCGGCTTGTCAATATGTGACTACATCTCCAAGATGTGATCACACCTAGACCTTGCCTTGCCAATAGGGCTTGAGTGACCTTAAACTTTTCAAGAACTTGTGGGTTAGGGAGAATAATTGGAGGAGGAGAAAGAAGTATGATATCCATGGGACATCATCTTCATTAGGAAACCTTGTTTCAAGAGATTTGGGAAGATCATAGGTGTCTAAACCAGACATCTTTTGGGAGATATTCAAGATAGTTGATTTTAAGTCCTTAATATGACACCCAATATGAAATATTAAGGCTAGGACCCAACAAAGTATTTTATAACTTAGAAGAGGTATGCCGTAATCCAAGCTATAAAATACTTGAAGGTAGGTGAATGACAATTCACCAATTTCCACCAAGATAAACGAAATGTATTATTAGGTTTTAATTGGTTTTGAAACTCCTAGATCTTTGAGATTCATTGAACTATTCAAAGGCATGTTTCAATCTCGAGTGTGCCCTTCAGGTTTTGTGACTGGGATGCCGAGGATCACAAAACAAGGTGTGAAGTAACCATGCAAATCACTTGGTACCCTTAATAAATTACCCCTCAATCGATGTGCCGGTTAACCACACACGCTCCATCGATACTATGATAAATATTAAGTCGCCCTTTACCTACCTTGTTAAGTCCAAGTTAGTGTGCTGGTTAACCACACACGCTCCATTAACGACTTAGACAAAGTGTAAAGTGTAATTTCATGGGTTAGCACCTTATTCACATTTTTCCTAAGTAACTAAGATTGGGTATTATTAAGAGTTTAGCTACTTAGTATTATCATTAAATACTTTTAATGAAGGGAGAATTATAGTCCTGTCAAACCCGTTCGGCTAACGACCCTCCACCGGTCAAGCAAGCGGTGGGTGAGAGTGGACACCCATTAAGTTGCCATTTTATAGGCAACAACCTTATACCCACCTTATAGACCGGCTTCGTGAATGAGGCGTACTAGCGGTAAGACTGACTTTACTCTTATACATATATATATATTATTAACTTATAATATTATAAAATATAAGGGTTGAATTTTAACTTTTAAAATTCTAAGGGCTAACTTGGAATTAAAGTATTCATAAGGAAAACTTTTCAAATTCCAAAACTTGAGGGCAAGTTTTGAAACTATTCAAAACTAATTAATTCCATAACTTATGTGTTTAAAGTAGTTTTAATCCAAAAACTCTTCAAGTTCCATAACTTGAGGACAAGTTATGGAAGACTTTAAACTAATAAAAGAATTAACTTTTCTTTATTTTATAACTTATGAAATTAATTAAGGTTACACTTTATTTATCTTTATTTATTAATGAAGTGACTCTTGAACCTCCATAACTTAAGGACAAGACTCTTCATCTTTTGTAAGCATTGCCAACTTTTATGAGTTTTATGAGTCTTTAATGTGACTCTTCATGTAACTTGAGGACAAGTTACACAAACACATTTTATACTCAACTCTTAGATTAAAATGGATTGAAAACAACTATTTCACTCAACATTTCTATTAATCTAAGCAACTCATAAGAACAAGATAATCAAATCAAACTTTTTCATGTAATTAGTCTAAACCTTAAACTAATACAAAACATGAATCTATTGACAATTATCTTTGAAAATGGATTAGCATGAACATTACCACACCAAAAAAAAGTTTATAAGTTCAAAAACAACTTAGGGTAATGTTCCTAGTCCATTTCTAGCCAAAAACCTCGAATATATGTTGTCTGGGGCTCCTACTCGGCGAGTGGCATCAACCTACTCGGCGAGTAGGATGATTTTACTCATGTACTCGGCGAGTTCATCAGTGGACTCGGCGAGTACAGTGCCCAGAAAGCCAGAAAATCGAGTTTTTCAGCATTTTTCAGCAATTTGCATCAAGTATAAGAGAATGCAAGCCTAGGCTCTGATACCACTGTTGGGTTTTGAGCATTCTAACACTCCTAAGTGTACATGCAACCCTAAATACCTTGGATCTATGTTTTCTCTATTATACATGCAAATAAGAACTTCCAAGGTATTATCCTAATTTAGCATACAAAACAATAACTATAGCAAGATAGAATACATACCTCTTGATGTAGAAAGTCTTCATGAAGCTTGAGTGCCTAGTGCCCCAAGTGTGACACCTCAAATGGAATCACAATCATCAAAACACTTAGAATAGCTTGAGAGAATTCTACACTTCATGAAATCGGCTAGCCCTCTCTAGAATAATACTAGTCGCCGATTTTGCCAAGAATAATATCTTTATATAGTGTTACAATTAGGGTAAACTCTTAATTGTCATGGCTTTCCATTTCCTTGGATCCATGGGTTCAAATACACCATGGAACATCCATGAACCATCCTATGGGTTTTAGCCCAACTTGATTATCCATGGAGCATTAGCCCACTATACAAGTATGGATGATTTACACAATCAACCCATATATTTAATTAGTCTTCTTTTGATCAATTAATTAATCCTAGATTAATTCTTGATCAATACTAATTAAATAATCTTATTATTCTTATTATTAATATACTAGAACTTATAATATATTAATAACCATAAGTGTCTTATTTCTCTCATTATAGTCTATCCAAGTGCATGATGGTATGCAACCCAAATGGACCATGCCGGGTCGGGTCAAGTCTTACCAATTATAGTTATGGACTTAGACATTAATCCAACAATATCCATCGAGGCAGCTGAAACCTCATGAGTCGAGGTATCCCACTCACGATCTGGAGTTGGGGGCAGTGGTATTCGCCCTCAAGATCTGGCATCACTATCTGTATTGTAACACCCCCCTCTGGCACGTATCACAATATTGTCCGCTTTGGGCCACTCGGCACAAGGACTTCCCAGGGGGTCACCCATCCTGGTACTACTCCCGCCCGAGCACGCTTAACTACAGAGTTCTAATGGGATCTGCTGCCCTCATGGGTTTAAAACGTGTTGTGATAGGGAAGGTATGCACATCCTTATAAGGAATGCTTAGTTCTCCTTCCCAGCCGATGTGGGATCAGATCTAACCAACTATTTGTAACATCCCCCGCTGGCACGTATCATAATATTGTCCGCTTTGGGTCACTCGGCACGAGGACTTCCTAGGGGGTCACCCATCCTGGTACTACTCCCGCCCGAGCACGCTTAACTGCAGAGTTCTTATGGGATCTACTGCCCTTACGGCTTTAAAACGCGTTGTGATAGGGATGGTATCCACACCCCTTATAAGGAATGTTTAGTTCTCCTTCCCAGCCGATGTGGGATCAGATCTAACCCACTTGCCAACTGTGACATCCCCAATTTCACGGCCAGAAAAGACCGATTTGTTTATGCTTAGTTTTATAAATCAGAGTGATCGTTTAAAGAAAACGGTTGTGGAATTTGTTCCCAAAATGAAATATGATAACCATTTATCAAAACATTTCTCAAAGAGAATGTATTTTCATTAAATAATAAAACATCGGGATGTCATGTTCGTTACAGACCAAAAGCATAAACAATATAAAATAGATCTTACAATAGTTATTTATAACTACTGATCTATAATCCAAAATCTCTCGTCAAGTCCACCAACTTATACCCTTGTTCCATTACCTGTAATGAAAAGAAAACTGAGTGGGTCAGGCATGGGAGCCTGGTGAGCATATAGGGTTTTCAACCCACAATAATATAATTATTATATTTAATCAGCAAACAATCAACCCAATTACCCATCCCCATTATCTTCTTAAGGTTTTACCCTAAGAACCAACTATCCTTCATTCATTTATTCCTAAGGAATTGGCACGAAATCCATTGCTGCCAAAGTTTATTTATCAAGTACTAAATCCATAGCTATCAGGTGCTAACTCCATAGTCACCAAGGTTCACTTAACAAGCGCTAACTCCATAGTCGCCAAGGCTTACTCAACAAGCGCTAACTCCATAGTCGCCAAGGTTTACTCAAGAATAGGCGCTAACTCCATAGTCACCAAGGTTCACTTAACAATAGGCGCTAACTCCATAGTCACCAAGGTTTACTCAACAAGCGCTAACTCCATAGTCGCCAAGGTTTACTCAACAATAGGCGCTAACTCCATAGTCACCAACTATTCCATCTACCTATGTTCTACCCAACAATTTTGTAGATATAAATAGTTACACAGTTTAAATCATTTAACACCTGTATAAAACTCCAATTTCCATGCCCATCTCAAATAGACAAATAACATATAGCACGTATTTCATAGCAAATACTTCATATTTATGTGTTAGAAGAAAGTAAGTACACGCTCACACATATAAACAACAATATACTTAATACACTCAACCCATACTTGTATTATTATCGTGTTTATGAAAGGTAGTATACACTCACTTGATCAGAAGATCATCAGACAGCACTACGGCTTGCAGAAGTAGTATATCTCCACAGATCTGGAGATCTTCACAAAAATTGAACTTCTCGCGGGTAGAGCTTCGGCTCGGGAATCACGCTCTTCGGGATTCTCGGGGCTTCGGATCTTGCTTCGGGACTCGGGATTGATACTGGGGCTTCGGGACACTTCGGGCACGCAAAACGATGCAAAACGGGAGAGAGAAGAGAGAAAAATAGCAAAGGAGTCAGCTGCCCTCGCATCCTATTTATAGGAGGCTGGAGCCTCGGAGTACGCGGGGCGTACTGTGTTACGCGGGGCGTACTGCCTCAGAGTCGTCAATGCTTACGTATCCGAAGTTTCGCTAAGGCTAAATATCACTCTAACGTAAATTCACCTTTTACGTCATTCAGCGTTGTGCCGGTTCTGTCGCGAAACTTCAACAAGTCATAACTTCTTCGTTATAACTCGAATTTTGGCGTTATTTATATGTACGGAATCCTTGTAAAATATACTACAACTTAGTTAGGATTATTCATCCTAAATAATCTTTTATCAAAAAGTCATTTTTGACGCTTATCGTCTCTAAATTGACTAGCCCTGATCTACGGGCTTTACATGTATGGGGTTAGGTGTACGATATACACGGACCACAAGAGCTTGAAGTATTTGATGGATCAGCCCAACCTGAATATGCGCCACAGGAGATGGTTGGACGTGGTAAAGGATTATGACTGTGAGATCCTATACCACTCGGGCAAGGCTAACGTTGTAGCCGATACCCTAAGTCGTAGGGCGGAGAGCACCCCGATACGGGACGTTTGTATGAGATTGACAGTAATGACTCCGGTGTTGGACACCATTCGAGGGGCCCAGGCTGAGGCCGTGAGGCCGGAGAACCGCAACAGAGAGCGGGTTATCGGATATGTATCGGAGTTCGTTACCGATAGCAGAGGAATTATGATCTTCCAGGGTCGGGTTTGGGTGCCATTTGTGGGTAGAGCACGTACCATATGGATGGAGGAGGCACATAGATCGAGGTTTTCGATCCATCCCGGGGCCACTAAGATGTATTTAGACCTGATGAGAGATTATTGGTGGCCCTGTATGAAGAGGGATGTAGCGTGGGTTGTTGAGAGCTGCTTGACCTGCCGCAAGGTTAAGGCTGAGCACCTGCATCGGCACAGCCAGTTGCAGCCACTTGAGGTTCCCCAGTGGAAATGGGAACATATTTGTATGGATTTCATCACCAAATTGCCGAGGACCACAAAGTGGTGTTGATGCAGTTTGGATGATTGTCGACAGGTTGACGAAGACCGCTCACTTCCTTGCTATCAGTGAGAGCTCTTCCGCTGAGAGGTTGGCAGAGTTGTACATGAAGGAGCTGGTATCACGATATGGTGTGCCGATCTCGACCGTCTCAGATCGAGATGTGCGTTTCACTTCCAGGTTCTGGAAGAAGTTTCATGAGGAGTTGGGTACGAAGTTGCATTTTAGCACTCCATACCACCCACAGACCGACGGACAAAGTGAGCGGACGATTCAGACGCTCGAGGACATGCTCCGGGCTTGTGTATTGGACTTCGGAGGAAGTTGGGACACGTACTTACCCTTGGCTGAGTTTTCCTGTAACAACAGCCATCATTCGAGCATTGTTATGCCACCCTTTGAGCAGTTGTATGGGAGGAGGTGTCGGACTCCCATTTGCTGGGGAGAGGTAGGGCAACGTGTGATGGGTAGTACGAAGATAGTACTTTAGACCACCGAGCAGATTCAGCAGTTCAGGCAGAGGTTGTTGACAGCTCAGAGTTGTCACAAGAGTTATGCGGATAGACGACGGTCGGAGCTCGAGTTCCAGGTGGGTGACTTTGTTCTCATGAAGTTATCTCCTTGGAAAGGGGTGATCCGATTAAGGAAGAGAGGTAAGTTGGGGCCTCGGTATATTGGCCCTTTCAGGGTGACCGCTAGGGTGGGCAGGGTAGCGTATCATTTGGAGCTACCTACGGAGTTGAGTCAAATTCATGAAACCTTCCACGTATCTCAGTTGAGGAAGTGTATCGCCGATGAGTCGGCCGTGGTTCCATTGTTGGATATTCAGGTGCATGCGAACCTGAACTATGTGGAGAGACCGATCGCGATTCGGGACAGGAGGAGCAAAGTTCGGAGGAACAAGGAGGTATCATTGGTTCAGGTCGAGTGGCAACATCGGAAGGGGTCCGAGCTGACTTGGGAACCGGAATTGGAGATGCATGAGCAGTACCTCGAGTTGTTTGTTGAGCAAGATTTCGAGGGCGAAGTCTGATTCTAGTGGGGGAGAATTGTAACATCCGGATTCCCAGGTATTTCATTTTAAGTACTTATGTTGAGATTTGAAGAGGGACTCGGCGAGTATGCGCTCAGACTCGCCAAGTGGCGCGAGTACATACATGGACTCAGCGAGTCCACATTGTTTACTGAAACCGTAATTTCTCAGGTTTGGGACCTATTTAAAGGCCCTTATGACCTCCATTTGCGGCTACCTATTCTCAGAGAGAAACCCTAGAGTGATTGAGCGATTTGGGAGAGAAAGGAAGCCATTATTGACTTTTGTGGTGTTGTTTAGCAAGAAGAAGGAGAACCAAGTCAAAGGGGAGCAAAGGGAATTACTATTCAGTGGATTTGAAGCTTAGATCATCACATTTGAGGTAGTAATTCGACTCTCCTTCTGTTCTTATGATGATCATATGGATTTAGGGTTCTTAGACCCTTTGTTGGTTAGATTTGAGGTCCAAATAGTCCCTTATGATGATGAGGCTTTGGATCTGGATCCATAGAGGTCCAGAGAGCCTTATTCATTAAGCTTTATGTATAACAATGGAGGTTATGACCTTGGGTTATGGTATTTGGGGCTAAATCATCATATATGGTCAAATAGATGTTGTATGTGCATCAAGATAGAAACTTTACGTGGTTATTGGGTTTGGGAATGATAGATCCATAGGTTAGACGACTGGATGTGACCTCAGAAGGTTGTTTGAGGTGGTGCATGGAATGGACTCGCCGAGTTGAGTCGCGTTGCCCCAAGACTCGCTATCTGTGACAAACCGTGGAGCAAATGGTTGACCCAGTGAGTCAAGAGGGAACCAGGAGCGAAGAAGACAGGCGTGGACTCGCCGAGTCACCTTAGTGCACTCGGCGAGTCAGGTACAATGTTAACTTTTGTTGACTTTCAAGGTTTTGGTCAACATGGAGACTTTCAAGTTCGGGAGGGGTAAAAAGGTCTTTTACCCTTCTGTGGGATTGTAGAAAGGGATTTAGTCTAGCCTTGAGAGCCTTTAATGACTAAATATAATTACCTTGTGACTAGGCGTGGCTAGGTCATTGCTTCGAGGTTCAAGGATATCGAGCACATGAGTTACTAGACATCATACGAGGTGATTCTTCTCACTATGTCTTACCCGTTTGGGTAATTATATGTGACCGGAAGGTCTTATGTGTATGATGTATACATGATGCATGTTATATGTAAAATGTTATGATATGAGTAAGATGATATGGACTGGAAGGTCAAAAGAGTTTTGGGATGGAATTCCCCTGAGATACATGGATCGGAAGATCCTATGGCCTGGAAGGGCGTATGTGCTATTTGTGGTATTTTGGGGAACTCACTAAGCATTTGTGCTTACCGTGTTATGTGTGATATGTGTTTCAGGTACCAGTGATGACCGCGGGATGGCGCCAGCTTGATCAGTACAGACTCGCAGATGACATGTTTTCGAGATCTTGAAATATGGATATTGTTATGTACGTCTGATAGAATATTGGATACTTGAATTTGAATGATTGGAAATGAAATGTTTAATTAAATTAAATTGAAAAATTATTTGAAATTTAACGTGGTTACAAATACACATAACTTGATTCATAACTTGGAATGCATTCAAACCAAGATTAGTTAGTGAGATCAGACTTAGTGAATAAGTCACAAGGACTTGCTCCGAAGAGAGATTATGATCAGATATAATAGTAAGAAGTGAGAGAGGAGACAATTTTTGGGAGATAAGTAGTAGAGATACTTGAAGATGCGTATTTGATTAAGAACAAGTGAGCTCTATTTATAGAGACTCAAACATTACAAAAGATAACTTCTAGAAGCAGCCATGCAAGGCATACTGGAAAATAGAAAGCGTAAAGAAAAGACAAAATAGACTAAGTACAAACGCTTGCTGTCTTCTGACTTCGGATGACTGTAGTAGAAGCTTTCATTGGGGTAGTAAGTTGCCTGCGGTTCCAGGAAAGTTCAAGAGGGTCACTTTCAGTGTTCTAACAAATGGGATTTTTGAGGAAACTTCTGAGCGAGCATGGTTATGCTTTTGTGTCTAAGGACAAAGTGTTGGGGATTGTTTGTTCGGAGGGTTTCTGATAGCAGTCTAGCATATTTGCCCCGGTGGAGTGTGAACCCCTTTTACTCGTGGGGCGTGATTCATATGATTTAGCATGATCGGCTTGGCGGAGAGATAGCCGGTTGTTGGACGTGGTCTTATGGGAAATCAGAGAGCCGGTGAGGAAACTGGGTTGATATTCGAGGAGCAAAAATCATGGTGATCGCTCAAGTAGGCAGTCTGGAGGCGGATCAGGCCACTAGAGTTTTCGGTTATTGGCAAGGGTGTTTTTTTTACCGGCGAAAGAGTTGGTTTAAACTATGGTTTTGGAGGTTCTATGTGGTTTCGGATGTCCATAGAGAAAGATATCAGTGTGGTATGAAGATCATTTCGGTAGTGCCTTTCGGGTTAATGATTAAATCTATGTGTGGTTAAGGAATGATTTTGAGGGCGAAATCTAATTCAAGTGGAAGAGAATGGTAACATCCAGATTTTCAGGTTTATTATTGTGTAGTTCAATCTTTTGATTAAAGGAGAGACTCAACGAGTTGAGGATCCAACTCGTCGAGTCGAGTCGGGCTTCTCACGCGGATTTAATGAGTGGACTCGAAGAGTCAGAGGAGGGACTCGCCGAGTAGGTGTTGGGCAGAGAAACCCAAATTTCTCGGGTTTGGGACCTATTTAAAGGTCCTTATGGAATTCATTTGCGGCTATTAGACCTTGAGAAACCCTAGAGAGCAGAGAGAAAGCATATGGTGCAAGAGGAAGGCTAATTCAACATCTTTTGGTGTGTCTTAGCAAAGGGAAGGATGGATTTCGAGCAAGGATGTCTTGTGGGACTCAAATCTTCTATCATTTCATTCAGAGTTGTTGTGAGAGGTAAGGATTCATGTCCATCTTCGTTTGGGTGATAGATTTCATGAATCTAGGGTTTCTTATATTCTTTTGGTAAGATATCTAGAGTATGTGATGCCCCCTTGTGTATATATTTTCAGATCTGGACCTTGAGAGGTCCAGAGAGTCCCTATTTCCCAGCTTTATGCAGCCCCTTATGAGGTTGGAGCTAAGGTTATCATTTTAAGGGTCATTTCTCCATTTATGGCTATATGTGAGTTGCATGAACGTAAAGTTTGAACTTTTACATGTTTATTGAGCTTGGGATTAGAGGAACAGATCTATGGATTAGAGGAACAGATCTGACCTCAGAAGGTCGTTTGAGTATGATCATGAAAACAACTCGCCGAGTTCATATTTGGACTCGACGAGTAGAGTCGGGTTGCCCCGCTATTCGAATCCAGTGGAAACCCGTCGAGTGGAAGGTTCACTCGACGAGTTGAGTGAGGCCTTGGAGGAGTCAGAAGACACGCATGGACTCGCCGAGTTACCCCTATGTACTCGCCGAGTCTGGTTAGAGTTGATCGTTAACTTTTTTTGACTTTGGGGTTTTGTCAACATAGGAAATAGAGGCCATGGAGGGGTAAAATGGTCTTTTACCCACTATCTGATTAGAGAGGGAAAGAGTAATCGTCGGTTTAATTAGAGTTGAGACTTCGAGTGTTAATTAGAGATATTTGCCTTATGTGTTAATTAGAGATAATCGGCGGTGGCGTGTTCGAGATTCAAGTGTGAGAATATCTGCTTTCTACTTGCCAGGTGAGTCTTCTCACTATACTTTATGTAGAGTGGTAACAGAGTTATGTGACATAGTTATTGTAGGCTATCTATGTGATGTGTGGCACTGTATTATTTCTATGTGATTTATGTTGTGTGTACATTAGAGTTAGGACTGGAAGGTCCACAGAGCTAGGAGCAGAGGGTACACAGAGTTAGGTTTAGAGTTTTGTGCCAATGTATTTGTATGCTATTTATTTTATGAGATTTATTGTGATATGTGATATGCATGATTCAGATTTATTAGAGTTAGGACCCTTGGGTCCATAAAGCTAGGGCCAGAGGGTTCATAGAGAGTTGGTACTGGAGGGTCCCACTGAGACACACTAACCAGAGGGTTAACAAAGTTATAGCCTTGAGTGGCTAATATGTGCTAGAGTGGTATTTTGGGGAGCTCACTAAGCTTCGTGCTTACAGTGTTTTATGTTATATGTTTCAGGTTTTTCTCAGGATCACGGGACGACACCAGCTCGATTGTACACACCAGAGGAAGCGTTTGTTTTGAGGATCCTGGTTTATTAATTGATTGAACAAAAGAGTCATGTATTGTAATTTAAACAAAAAGGAGATTTTTATGAAAAGTGTTAAAGAGATAAACGAATTTAAATGAAAATTTTGTTTTAAAAATTTCGGTGTTACACTTTTTGTTTTATTCTTACTTTTTATCTTTTTCCATTTTTTAAAAGGAATCTGATGGTGGCAATTATAATCCTAGTATGCAACTATTGACAAATCATCGCCCCAAGAAGCATGTTGTTGTATGTGACTAAATCTCTCTAAGTTTGTCATCAGCGAGATCATGTATTGAGAACATTAAGTCACCTATCATAATAACTTTCTAGAATTGCCTAAATTTTATAAATGAGATTGCATGTTCCAGACAAAAAGTTGATAAAAAGGCTTGGGTATTTTATTCTTAGTTAACCATCTTACCTAGCCCTATCCCTAGAAGCACGCTTGTCATATGCATCAAGTCTCATGTTCTGCTAAAACATTGAGCATAAACCAATAGCTTACATTGATTGCACGATCATCAGCGTGATAGATACCTTCCTGGTCCTTAAATGACAAAGGGTCATTCATGTCCCTGACATCCTAGTCTGAGGTATGATAGGGTACCATTATGAATTAACGGAGAATCTTTGATTCTAGACTGAAACTAAAGTTCTATGATGCAAAAATTAAACCATTTCTTGATGATGGGTTGTATGTGATAATGATTTACGTTGATTTCACCTTAGCGTAACTGAAACAATCCACTCTCTCCATATTTTCTTGTTTATAATTTCAAGATTCAGCGTATGATACCAGACATTGACGAGGATTCAAAAAACATATGTGCCGATGGGTATATCATTGTCCGTGATGTATTACATGCACCTACCCACTCATTCCCAAAAATTCTACTATTAAGAAATTAATGATTCACTGTATTAGTGTAACATCCCAAAATACAACAAAAAAAATTTGTTTTAATAATAATAAAAATCATATGCTGAATGTCATATCATAAAACCATACGTCAAATATCTCAAACCATAATAAAATGTCGTGATACAACTGTGTCAAATCAAACTAAGTATCAAAAAAATCTCCCAAGACAAAAACTGAAGCCGTGGTGTGTGCGATGCCATCATCCCAAGCTCTTCCCTTTACTTGCAGAAGTACCTAAAACCAAAACTGAAACTGTAAGCACGAAGCTTAGTAGCTCCCCCAAAATACCACATACCATACAAACATATAACAATTACTGGGCCTTGCCCACTGCATCGGACCGATGTCCGGAAACTTCATCGGACCGAAGTCCGGAACTAACCAGAGCCTTGCCCTCTGCATCGGACCGAAGTCAGGAAACTGCATCGGACCGAAGTCCGAAACTAACTCCATCGGACCAAAGTCCGGAACTAACTGCATCGGACAGAAGTCCGGAACTACTAAACATAGCATAGCATAAACATATCAACTAACACAACAACATATACTGCATACTGCTTCGGGCCGTAACCTGGAACACATAACACGCAACCCTGTCTGAGCCACGAAGGCGTCAAACATACTAACTACTACATCAGACCGAGATCCGGAAACTATTACTAATTGAACAGGCCAACATTGTGGCCTTAGAACCGTTCCTACTGGAAGGGAACTCACCTCGTGAACTGGCTGCTGAGTGTATGGCTCTGGAAGCTATTTGCTGCTGCTCCGGTATCTCCCTGGCTACAACTCCGCAAACACACTCAATCAAATACTAATAACTATATTGGGGTAAAATGACTCTTTTACCCCTGGCCAAAGTCAACTCTCCCAGTCAAAGTCAACCTACAGTTGACCTGACTCGCCAAGTTGGGCCGCCAACTCACCGAGTCCCTACTCTCACTTCTCAACCCTGTTCGCTTCTACTCGTTGAGTATGGCATCAACTCGACGAGTCTCCTTTCGATTCTAGAACTCAGGCTATCTGCATCCGACTCGCCGAGTTGTATGAACAACCCGACGAATTGTTCTTGAACTAAGAAGATTGCCTTGGACTCGCCGAGTTGTATGAGCAACTCGTCGAGTCCCTCCATTACTGAGTCTGACCCCGGCTCACTGAGTCCATTCCACTACTCACTGGTCCCCACTCACAATCACTCAAAAAGGGGAAAAATCGGGGACTCGCGGCTCGACTCGCCGAGTCCAAAGAACGACTCGCCGAGTCGCATGCATGCAGTTACTATAAACTCGATTCTGCTTGAATCCAGTGCATATAACTTGTAGATCTGGGCTCCTTAGGCTCGATTAACATGTAAAGATTCTATATTTACGTGCCTATAAGCTTCCATGATGATTAAAAGGCTCAAAAAGCATAATAAAGGCTAGATCTAGGGTTCTCATGCAAAGCAACTTCAAAAAGGCAATAGATCAGGGCTCTACATTAAACTACCCTTAGAGGTGTTCCAATGGAGGTTTTAAGCACAAAACAGAATGATTCCGAGAAATACCTCAATGAACTCGGATTTTCACCTCGGATCTTTGCTCTACATCTCTTCTCTTTGGTCCTTTCTTCTTTTTCTTCTTCAAACCTTCAAGAATCTACACAAAACACTTTAATAAAACAAGGAATGGTTTAGGGTTGCTCACAGGCTCTCTGAGGGTGAAGGAGGCGAGTTTGGGGCACATATCATTGCTTAAATAGTGAGCAAACCCAGGGATTTAGGGTTTCTTCCAGACAGGCGGACTCGCCGAGTCCCGAATATGGACTCGTCGCGTCGCCGACTTACACGTGCTCGAAATCCCGTCTCTACTCGACGAGACGGGACGTTACAATTCTCCCTCACTTGGCTCAGACTTCGTCCTCGAAGTTTGCTACGGCTGAATCTGCAAACAACTCCGGGTAGTGCTCTCTTATCTCCTCCCCCGCCTCCCACGTCCACTCAGACCCCTTCCGGTGCTGCCACTGCACCTTCACTAACTCAACCACCTTGCTCCTCAAGATCTTCGTCTTCCGATCCAAGATCGCTATCAGCCTCTCAATATAATTCAGGCTGCTATCAACCTGAATGTCCTCCAGGGGCACCACCGCTGACTCGTCCACCAAACACTTCCTCAATTGGGAAACATGGAAGGTGTCGTGAATCTGGCTATGCTCCGCCAGAAGATCTAACCGATACGCAACCCGTCCAACCCGGGCCAAAATCCTAAAAGGACCAATGAAGCTGGAGCCTAACTTGCCCCTCTTCCGGAACCTGATGACACCCTTCCAGGGTGAGACCTTCAGGAGGACCATATCGCCCACCTGGAACTCCAAGTATGGACGCCTCCTGTCGGCGTAGCTCTTCTGCCAACTCTGCACAGTCTGCAGTGTACTACGAACCTGTTGAATCAACTCGGTCGTCTTGAGCACAACTTCGGTGCTCCCAATGACTCACAGACCGACCTCGCCCCAACAAATTGGGGTCCTGCATTTACTCCCATAGAGCATCTCGAAGGGAGGCTGATCAATACTCCCATGGTAACTGTTGTTAT
Organism: Lactuca serriola; assembly: GCF_051521515.1. Lineage (NCBI taxonomy): Eukaryota > Viridiplantae > Streptophyta > Magnoliopsida > Asterales > Asteraceae > Lactuca > Lactuca serriola. The sequence goes on from NC_136414.1 coordinate 121,440,572, forward strand.
ACGAAAATTCCGCTAACGGAAGATACGTATCCCAACTACCACCAAAGTCTAGGACACATGCCCGGAGCATGTCCTCGAGAGTCTGAATCGTCCTCTCGCTCTGCCTGTCCGTCTGAGGGTGCAAAGTGGTGCTGAAATAGAGATGAATACCCATCTCGTCGTGAAACCACTTCCAAAATCTGGATGTAAAACGGACTATCTCGGTCTGACACCACCGATACCGGCACTCCATGACGTGCCACTACCTCCCGCACATAGATGTCGGCTAACTTTTCCGCCGATACGCTCTCCTGGATCGGTATAAAATGAGCACTCTTCGTCAACCGATCCACTATTACCCAAATCGATTCTACCCCACATGCGGTCGTGGGAAGCTTGGTGATAAAATCCATGGTGATGTCCTCCCATTTCCACACGGGAATGTCTAACGGCTGAATCTTTCCGTGAGGCCTCTGGTGTTCTGCCTTGACCTTCCTGCAGGTCAGGCACCTCTCTACATACCAGGCGACATCCTGCTTCATGCAGGGCCACCAGTAATCGGGTCGAAGATCTCTATACATCTTCGTCGCCCCTAGGTGGATAGAAAATCGAGACTTATGAGCCTTGTCCATCAGCACCTGCCGTACTCCGCCCTAGTACGGTACCCACACTCTCCTATGAAGAGTCAACAACCTCTCGCACTTCTGCCTTTCCTCCTTGAGGCCCTCAACCAGTGCCTCTTTGATCCGCTCCAACAACGGGGTAATCACCTTCATCCTCAGACATAAGTCTCTGATGGGGGCTACTGTCGCCTTGCGGATTAGGGCGTCAGTCACTACGTCGGCCTTCCCTGGATGGTAAAGGATCTCACAATTATAATCCTTCAGCACATCCAACCACCGTCTCTGCCTCATGTTTAGATTCGGCTTATCCATAAGGTACCTCAAGCTCTTGTAATCCCTGTAAATGGTAGAATGGACCCCATAGAGGTAATGTCTCCAAATCTTGAGGGCAAACACCACCGCCCCCAGCTCTAAATCATGGGTAGGATAGTTAGCCTCGTGAGGCTTCAACTGTCTCGAGGCGTAAGCTATCACATGGCCTCGCTGCATCAATACTGCCCCCATACCTGTGGTTGAGGCATCACAGTAGGCTAGAAAATCCTCTACTCCATATGGCAGGGTAAGGATCGGAGACTTGCACAATCTCTGCTTGAGGGTCTCAAACGCCGCCTGCTGCTCAGCCCCCCAACGAAACACCACCGACTTCTTGGTCAGTCGGGTGAGCGGTACTGCTATCTTGGAGAAATCCTGAACGAATCTCTTGTAATACCCTGCCAAAACTAGGAAGCTCCGAATATCGGATGGAGACTACGGGACCTCCCACTGCATCACGGCCTCTATCTTGGCCGGATCTACCAAAATACCCTTCTGGTTGACGAGGTGACCAAGGAGCTGTGTACAGCCCGGATTCCCAGGCATTATTCATTCTTATAATTTTGGTGATTTGTGAGGAGACTCGGCAAGTTGGAGCTCAAACTCGCCGAGTATGATCGCGGCTATGGGCACGGGTTCGCGTCTGGACTCGGCGAGTCCAAAAGTGGACTCGGTGAGTCCATGCTATTTAATGAAACCCTAATTCCCCGGGTTTGGAGCCTATTTAAGGGCACTTATAGCCTCCCATTGCGGCTACCAGTCCCTTGAGAGAACCCTAAGAGAGCTAAATCGTTTTGGGAGAGAGAAAGTTACTTTTGGGCCTTTGTATTCCTTGTTTAACAAGAACAAGGTGGCAAGAGCAAGGAGGATGTGAGATTCCAGCAGATCCATAGTCCAGAGGCTTCATTTTGAGGTAATAGTTCAAACCTCCTTCAGTTTTAGGGTTGATCTTTAGAGTTAGGGTTTTCTAACCCCTTTGGAGAGTGATTATGTGAAGCAAATGGTCCCTCTTTGAGTTTGTGCCTTGGATCTGGACTCAAAGAGGTCCAGAGACCCTAACCCTTGGAGCTTTTTGGGTTATTATGGAGTTATTTGACCTAGGTTGTCATTTTTGGGACCAAATCTCCTTTTGATGCCTTGTGGGGGTTATACAAGCATCAAGTTTCGAACTTTACGTGACATTCAAGCTTGGGAAGGCCAGACGTATGGTTTGGGGAAGCAGATCTGACCTCAGAAGGTCAATAGAGTTTTTGCATGGCATGAACTCGCCGAGTTGTTCTTGAGACTCGGCGAGTAGGGTTGGGGTTTCACATAAATTGTTCAGCAAGTAGACTCGCCGGGTTGGGGGATGGTCCAGTGAGTCAGGGAGAGTCAATAGGGGGTTGAGTCAAGCCGGAACTCGCCGAGTTGTTCTTGAGACTCGGCGAGTTGAGTCGTGGTGGCCCCGCGATTCATGCCAGGTGGAACTCGTCGAGTTAGGAAGTACTCGACGTGTCAAGAGAGGATCCGAGGGAGTCAGTGAACACGTATAGACTCGCCGAGTCGCTCTAGTACACTCGCCGAGTCCGGTCGAAGTTGACCGTTGACCATTGACCAGAGTTGACCAGTGTTGACTTGAAAGGGTTAGTCAACCTTAGCTATGAAAGTGTTAATTAGAGATATATTGTGTTATAGGAGGATTATAGCCCGGGGGGATCGAGCGCGAGTGATTTCTGGGATTTGCGAGTTATCGAGATACACGAGGTGAGTCTTCTCACTATACTTTACCTTGAGTAGGTAATCAGATTTATGTGACAGAGTAGTTGTATGCTATATGTATGTTATGTGTTGTACTACATTATTTTTATGTGATTTATGTTGTGCATGATTATAGAGTTGGAACCGAAAGGTTCACAGAGATAGAACCAGAGGGTTCACAGAGTAGGGTCCACGGACCCACATAATTATAGCCTGCAGTGGCTAATATGTGTTATGTGTGGTATTTTGGGAAACTCACTAAGCTTTGTGCTTACAGTGTTTGGTGTTATTTGTTTCAGGTACTAGTGATGACCGTGGGAAAGCGCCGACTTGATCAGTACACACACACGAGATTTTTATGTTATGAGATCTTGGGATTTTTTTTATGGCATGGATTCAGTTTCAAACAATGATGTTTTTATGAATATTAAATGAATTATGTTTTTATAAAATGCGAAAAATTGTTTTGAAATTTACGGTGTTACAAGTTGGTATCAGAGCCTTGGTTTGAGGGATTCGAGTACACCTTCGGGCGTATTTGAACTCAAACTGAGGAATTGAGAAGTATTTTCAAAATGAGTAAAAGATTTTTGGAAAAACGCAGAGCAGAGTTGTGTGTGTACGATCAGTCCGCGCCCGGACGGTGATTTCCCAAAATACCCTCATGTTATGTGATATTGATATGGATATGATGTATTCTCATGCTAGAGTAGGCTAGGTACTCCCATTAGGACTAGAGTGGCCTGATTTGTGATGCCTTAGCCTAGGGAGAGGTGAGCTGCTATGAGATGCTTGAGAGTGAATAGGTAGCAGCGAGGGACTTATGAGAGATCTGTTAGAGAGTGGATTATGCATAATATAGTACTTGGAATTTAGGATCCGAAGAGGAGGACTTGGGGTGTATACTGATACGGTGCGGACAGTAGTATTGGGCCCGTACTACTGAAAGCACCGGGGCGGTGTACAGCCCAAGTAAGAATCTTTGGAATGCCAAGGATCAAGGAGGAATGAGTTGTCGAGTGTGAGTATGCTCGAATGGATTCTAATTTATCTTATGTTGTATTTCAGAGGTAGATCATGGTGAGGACACGTCTAATGCTTGAGAGCAGTGGGGCCAATGATGAGGAGATCCGCCAGATCATCCATAAGGAGGTGGCTGCGGCCATCAGGGTGGAGATACCAGAAATGTTCGGGTCTATTAAGACCACGTTGATTGAGACTTTTGACGAGCGTTATGCTGCTCTTTCTGAGGCTGCTATTGCAGCGGCCACCGTAGCTATTGCTGCCGCGAGGCCGCAGGGTGGTGATTAGTTGCTGTTCCGAGAGTTCAGCAACACAAAACTGCCAGAGTTTGATGGGACCCAGGAGCCGGTGGCGGCTATGAGATGGATTTCTGACATACAAGGGTGTTTCTTCACTTGCTCATCTCCTGAGCATTTGAGAGTTCGGTTCTCGCTGAACCAGCTTCGCTTGGGAGCGAAGGACTGGTGGAAGTTTGTGACGGCACACTTTACGCCTGCTGAGCTTGCGGCAGTGACCTGGGAGAGGTTCACTGCCATGTTCCGAGATGAGTACGTTCCCCAGGTGGAGAGGGAGCGGTTGGCCCAGAAGTTTCTGACCCTCAAGCAAGCTACTGAGTCTGTTACGGTGATTACCAGGATGTTCCAAGAGAGGACGATGTTCTGTCCTGAGCACGTATCCACTGAGCAAGCACGTATGAGCCGATATTTGAGTATTTTGAGGTGAGACATTCAGGAGTTCATGGCGAACTCCTCGTACCGGACATTTGTCGAGCTTCAGGCAAATGCCCGGAAGAGGGAGATTGAGCTAGAGACTCAATCTAGGGAGGTGGCGGAGTCTCAGGGGAGGGATTGGCGACCGGCACAGTCCCAGCCGGCAGCCAAGCGGGCCAAGCCCACTGATCCCAAAACGGGGAGCCAGAAGGGCCGCACTTGTGGAAAGTGCAGCAAGGGTCATGATGGAGTATGTAGAGCTGGATCTTGCTAGAAGTGTGGCAAGGAGGGGCATATGGCCAAGGACTGCCCCAAGGGGTTTGCAGTGTGTTTTCACTGCAAACGGACCGGACACCAGAAGGCGGAGTGTCCGCAGTTACGAGGATCAGCTCAGGGAGCACCTCAGGGATCTGCCCTAGCCGCCATCAGAGCTACCGAGAGTCGGCCAGTGAAAGCCGAGGCGCCGAGGGAACGAGGGAGAGCCTTTCAGTTGACCGCGGAGGAGGTCCTCGCAGTGCCCGATGTCGTGGCTGGTATGTATTCTTTCGTGTATTTATTTTGATGTTGAGATATTCTGCTTATATTATGTTATGCATAGGTAATTTTCTTGTGAATTCTGTACCTGCCTTGGTGTTATTTGACTCGGGTGCGAGTCGGTCTTTTGTATCCTTGGCTTTTAGTCAGCATATCAGTGTTAGTCGTGAGGCATTGAGTCGGCCTATGAGAGTTTCCATAGGTGACTAGAGGGTGATATATGCCATGGAGGTTCTCCGGGGGTGCATGTTCGAGATTTTCGGTGTTGAGTTCCCGATTGATTTGGTTCCTATTGCGATGGGTGATGTCTGTGTCATTGTGGGCATGGACTGGTTGAGCAGATTCGGTGCGGTTATCGACTGCGAGCAACAGCTGGTGACCATACGAGACCCTAGTAGGGGAGTCCTTACGGTGTACGGCGAGGGTACACATTCTGGGTCAGTGTTTTGTTCGGCCGCTAGGGTGAGGCAATGTCTTCAGCAGGGCTGTAAGGGTTTTGTGGCGTATGTGATGGATACGCGAGTGGATTCCGAGAGGCCGAGGTCAGTTGAGGAGGTTCCGATAGTGCGTGAGTTCCCGGATGTATTTCCAGAGGAGTTGCCGGGTGTGCCTCCTGTGAGGCAAGTGGAGTTCAGTATCGATTTGGTTCCAGGGGCCGCGCCTATCGCTAAGGTGCCTTATCGCCTTGCACCTCCAGAGATGCAAGAGTTATCCTCGCAGCTTCAGGAGCTGCTGGGAAAGGAGTTATTCGGCCGAGCAGCTCGCCGTGGGGAGCACCTATCCTGTTTGTCAAGAAGAAGGATGGTTCACACCGGATGTGCACTGATTATCGGGAGTTGAACAAGTTGACGGTCAAGAACCGTTACTCGTTGCTGAGGATCGACAATTTGTTCGATCAGTTACAGGGAGCATCTTGGTTCTCCAAGATCTATTTGAGGTCTGGATATCATCAGGTGAGGGTGCGAGATGAGGACATCCAGAAGACAATGTTCAGGACACGTTATGGGCATTACGAGTTTGTGGTGATGCCTTTCGGGGCTCACAAATTCCCCGACAGTGTTCAGGGAACTCATGAACCGAGTGTGCAGGCCGACGCTGGATCGGTCGGTGATTGTATTCATCGACGACATTTTGGTATATTTGAGATCTAGAGAGCAGCATGAGGAGCATTTGAGGGAGATCCTCGGAGTTCTGAGATCGGAGAGGCTTTATGCCAAATTCTCCAAGTGTGATTTCTGGTTGCGAGAGGTCCAGTTCCTGGGTCATCTCGTTAACCAGAAAGAGATATTGGTCGACCCAGCCAAAGTTGAGGCGGTGAAGAGTTGAGAGGTGCTGAGGTTACCCTCCGAGATTAGGACTTTCTTAGGGTTGGCAGGTTATTATCGGAGATTTATCAAGGATTTCTCTAAAATCGCAGTGCCACTCACCAGGTTGACCCGGAAGGGTGTCACTTTTTCATGGGGCCCCGAGCAGCAGCCCCGGTGTTAGCCCTCCCGGAGGGGATGGGGGACTTTGTGGTATACTGTGATGCATCGATCTTGGGGTTGGGAGCGGTGCTGATGTAGAGAGGGCATGTGATAGCATACGCATCGAGGTAGCTGAAACCTCTTGAGACGAGGTATCGCACCCATGATCTAGAGTTGGGGGCAGTGGTGTTCGCCCTCAAGATTTGGCGTCACTATTTGTACGGGGTTCGGTGTATGATATACATGGACCACAAGAGCCTAAAGTATTTGATGGATCAGCCCAACCTAAATATGCGACAGAGTAGGTGGTTGGATGTGGTCAAGGATTATGATTGCGAGATTCTGTACCATCCGGGCAAGGCAAATGTGGTAGCCGACGCCCTGAGTCGCAGGGCGGAGAGTGCCCCATTGCGAGGTGTATGTTTGCGATTGCCCATGATGGCTCCGGTGTTGGACACCATTCGTGGAGCATAGGTTGAGTCCATGAGATCGGAGAACCAGAAGAGAGATCGAGTTGTTGGGCTGGTATCGGAGTTCGTTACCGATGGTCGGAGGCTTATGACTTTTCAAGGGCGTATATGGTTACTGATTGTGGGAGGGGGTGTACCATTTTGATGGAAGAGGCTCATCGGTCGAAATTCTCGATCCATCCTGGGGCCACTAAGATGTATTTGGACCTAAGGAGGGAGTATTGGTGGCCCTGTATGAAGAGGGATGTTGCGTGGTTTGTTGAGAGGTGCTTAACCTACCGTTGAGTTAAGGCCGAGCACCAGAGACCGCACTGTAAGTTGCAGCCGTTGGAGGTTCCCGAATGGAAGTGGGAACAGATCACCATGGATTTTATCACCAAATTGCCTCGGACTGCTAGGGGAGTCGATGCAATTTGGATGATTGTGGACAGGTTGACGAAGAGCGCCCACTTCCTTGCTATTAGTGAGAGCTCCTCCGCAGGGAAGTTAGCAGAGATGTACGTGAGGGAAGTGGTATCTTGGCATGGGGTGCCGATCTCGATTGTCTCAGACCGGGATGTACGTTTCACTTCCAGATTCTGGAAGAAGTTTCATGAGGAGTTGGGTACTAGGCTGCATTTTAGTACCGCATATCACCCCAAGACAGACGGACAGAGTGAGCAGACAATTCAGACGCTCGAGGACATGCTCCAGGCATGTGTGTTGGATTTCAGGGGGGGGAGTTGGGATACATACTTTCCCTTGGCAGAGTTTTCCTACAACAACAGCCATCATTCGAGCATTGGTATGCCGCACTTTGAGCTGTTGTATGGGAGGAGGTGTTGGACCCCCATTTGCTGGGGAGAGGTCGGACAGCGTGTGATGGGTAGTATAGAGATCGTGCTTCAGACGACAGAGCAGATCCAGCAAGTCAGACAGAGGTTGTTGACCGCTCAGAGTCGTCAGAAGAGTTATGCGGACAGACGCCGGTCCGAACTAGAGTTTCAGGTCGGTGACTTTGTGCTCCTGAAGGTCTCTCATTGGAATGGAGTGATTCAATTCAGGAAGAGGGGGAAGTTAGGGCCCTGATATATTGGTCCATTCCGGGTGATTGCGAGGGTAGGCAGGGTAGCGTATCGGTTGGAATTGCCAGCAGAGTTGGGGCAGATTCACGACACTTTTCACGTGTCGTAATTGCGGAAGTGTATAGCCGATGAGTCGACAGTGGTTCCATTAGAGGATATTCAAGTGCATGCGAGCCTGAATTATGCTGAGAGACCAGTGGCAATCAGAGATCGGAAAATCAAGGTTCTGAGGAACAAGGAGGTACCATTGGTTTTCGTTCAGTGGCAGCATCGGAAGGGGTCCGAGATGACTTGGGAGCCAGAGCGTGAGATGTGTGAGCAGCATCCGGAGTTATTTGCAGAGCGAGACTTTGAGGGCGAAGTCTAGTTCTAGTGGGGGAGAATTGTAACAGCCCGGATTCCCAAGTATTATTCATTCTTATAATTTTGGTGATTTGTGAGGAGACTCGGCGAGTTGGAGCTCAAACTCGCCGAGTATGATCGCGGCTATGGGCACACGTTCGCGTCTGGACTCGGCGAGTCCATGTTGTTTAATGAAACCCTAATTCACCGGGTTTGGACCCTATTTAAGGGCACTTATAGCCTCCCATTGCGGCTACCAGTCCCTTGAGAGAACCCTAAGAGAGCTAAATCATTTTGGGAGAGAGAAAGTCACTTTTGGGCCTTTGTATTCCTTGTTTAACAAGAACAAGGTGGAAAGAGCAAGGAGAGGTGAGATTCCAGCAGATCCATAGTCCAGAGGCTTCATTTTGAGGTAATAGTTCAAACCTCCTTCAGTTTTAGGGTTGATCTTTAGAGTTAGGGTTTTCTAACCCCTTTGGAGAGTGATTATGTGAAGCAAATGGTCCCTCTTTGAGTTTGTGCCTTGGATCTGGACTCAAAGAGGTCCAGAGACCCTAACCCTTGGAGCTTTTTGGGTTATTATGGAGTTATTGGACCTAGGTTGTCATTTTTGGGACCAAATCTCCTTTTGATGCCTTGTGGGGGTTATACAAGCATCAAGTTTCGAACTTTACGTGACATTCAAGCTTGGGAAGGCCAGACGTATGGTTTGGGGAAGCAGATCTGACCTCAGAAGGTCAATAGAGTTTTTGCATGGCATGAACTCGCCGAGTTGTTCTTGAGACTCGGCGAGTAGGGTTGGGGTTTCACATAAATTATTCAGCAAGTAGACTCGCCGGGTTGGGGGATGACCCAGTGAGTCAGGGAGAGTCAATAGGGGGTTGAGTCAAGCCGGAACTCGCCGAGTTGTTCTTGAGACTCGGCGAGTTGAGTCGTGGTGGCCCCGCGATTCATGCCAGGTGGAACTCGTCGAGTTAGGAAGTACTCGACGTGCCAAGAGAGGATCCGAGGGAGTCAGTGAGCACGTATAGACCAGAGCTGACCAGTGTTGACTTGAAAGGATTAGTCAACCTTAGTTGTGAAAGTGTTAATTAGAGATATATTGTGTTATAGGAGGATTATAGCCCGGGGGGATCAAGCGCGAGTGATTTCTGGGATTTGCGAGTTATTGAGATACACGAGGTGAGTCTTCTCACTATATTTTACCTTGAGTAGGTAATCAGAGTTATGTGACAGAGTAGTTGTATGCTATATGTATGTTATGTGTTGTACTGCATTATTTCTATGTGATTTATGTTGTGCATGATTATAGAGTTGGAACCGGAAGGTTCACATAGATAGAACCAGAGGGTTCACCGAGTAGGGTCCACGGACCCACATAATTATAGCCTCGAGTGGCTAATATGTGTTATGTGTGGTATTTTGGGGAACTCACTATGCTTTGTGCTTACAGTGTTTGGTGTTATTTGTTTCAGGTACTAGTGATGACCGTGGGAAGGCGCCGGCTTGATCATTACACACACACGGGATTTTTATGTTATGAGATCTAGGGATTTTTTTTATGGCATGGATTGAGTTTCAAACATCGATGTTTTTATGAATATTAAACGAATTATGTTTTTATAAAATACGAAAAATTGTTTTGAAATTTACGGTGTTTCAAACTGCACCTCACGCAACCAGAACTCGCACTTGGAGAACTTCGCGAAATGTCTCTCCCTCCTCAAAATTTCTAGCACCTCCCTCAGGTGCTCCTCATGATGCTCCTGAGTCTTGGAATACACCAAGATATCATCTATGAATACTATCACAGACTAATCCAGCATCGGTCTGCATACGCGATTCATGAGATCCGTGAACGCGGCTGGAGCATTAGTGAGCCCAAAAGGCATCACCACGAACTCGAAATGACCATAGCGGGTCCTGAAAGCAGTCTTCTGCACATCCTCGCATCTGACCCGCATTTGGTGACATTCGGAGCGTAAATCGATCTTGGAGAACCAAGATGCCCCCTGAAGCTGATCAAACAAATCGTCTATCCTCGGGAGGGGGTAACGGTTCTTCACCGTTACCTTATTCAACTCCCGGTAGTCTATACACATACGGTGCGACCCATCCTTCTTCTTCACAAACAGGATCGGCGCTCCCCAAGGTGAACTACTCGGCCGAATAAACCCCTTGTCTAGCAGCTCTTGCAGCTGCGTAGACAACTCCTGCATCTCAGGGGGGGCTAACCGGTATGGTGCCTTAACTATCGGAGCCGCACCAGGAATTAGGTGGATCCTGAACTCAACCTGTCTCTCAGGAGGTAATCCCGGTAAATCCTCTGGAAATACATCCGGGAAGTCTCGCACCACCGAAACATCGTCAACTGTTGTCTTGCCCTTCTCCCAGGCATCCAAGACATAAGCTACATAACCGGCGCAACCCTGCTGAAAATAACGCCTCGCTCTCGACGTTGAACACAGAACTGGTCTGCGTTGTGGCCTCTCGCCCTGAATCACTAACTCTCCCCCACTGGGAGTGCGAACCCTCACTAATTGCAGCTCACAATCTATCACCTCCCCATTGGGGCTCAACAAATCCATGCCCACTATAACCTTATTCCCTCGCAGGGGAATAGGGACCAAATGCACCGGAAACTGCTTGTCGAACAACTGAAGAGAACATCCTCTGTGCACCCTAGCGACCCTCACGGTCCTGTCATCTGCTATCTCAACCTCTAGTGGACAATCCAGCTCCCCTGGAGCTCTACTAATTCTCTTGCTAAGCGCTAGCGATACAAACGATCGGGTAGCCCCCAAATCAAATAATATTGTAGCAGAATGTCGTTCACAGAGAACGACCCTATACAAAACATATAACCATAAGCAATAATCAATAATAAATACAGCGATGAAGGGAAGATACATACCCGTCACCACATCAGGAGTCGCTCGCGCCTCCTCTGCTGTCATCTGAAAAGCTCTACTCTTCACCACTGGCGCCTCGGCTCGGCCCTGACGGCCATCTGTAATCCTCAAGGTAGCAGGGGCAGGTGCCGGCACCTTCTCCGCTGCAGCTAAACTCGGACACTGGGACTTTTTATGTCCCCTCTGATTGCACTGAAAGCAAATCAGATCTGATGCCGCAATGGCGGTAGCAGGGGCTGTACAATCTCTGCTCAAATGCCCAGTTCAACTGCACTTGTATCAGCCAGAGCTCCCTGCCTTGCACACCCCATCGTGCAATCTCCCACACTTGCCACATCCACCGTGGCTCTGATGACTCCTGGATCTATGATATGAAACCTTGGGCTTTTTGCCCGAACTACCTGTACCCGAAACCGCCTCCGACTTCCTCTTCTTTTCCATCTCAAGGTCAATCTCCCTCTCCCGAGCCCTAGAAATCATGTCATCCAGCATTTTACAGCTGGACCGGCTCACAAACTGGAGAATATCACTCCGTAGCATCTCATGATAACGGGCCTTCTTCATTTCCTCGTCAGCTGCATACTGAGGAACGAGAAGAGCCCTCTCCCTGAACTTGGCGATGATCTCCGCCGCGGTCTCTATAGTCTGGGTGAGGTCCTGAAACTCCCTGGCTAACTGCTGCACCTCAATAACCGGTGCAAACTCCGCCCTGAATCTGGTAGAGAAATCAGCCCAGGTCATGGCATCTAACACTGCATCATCTCCAATGGCATGTCCAACCTCCTCCCACCAATCCCGTGCCCTGTCCTTCAGAAGACAGGACGCCAATCTGACCTTGTTCCCCTCGGGACACCTGCTCGAGCGGAATGTGTTGGCCACATCCGCCAACCATCTAGTACTCGCTATGGGGTCCTGCGCCCCGTGGTGGTCTGGAGCTCCACATGCCTGGAACTCCCTGAAAGTAAGCGTGCGCGACCCCATCATGGCCACCACCTCAGCACGAAAAGTGCCTAGCTTCTCCTCCATCAACTCTAGTATACCCTCCTTGATCGAACCAAAGATCACTGGAGTCTGCTCAAGAATGATACGAGTAACTTCTGAAGTGAAGAACTCTCTGGTTTGCTCATCCAACTGTTTGGCTCCTGAGCCTGATCCTGATTTTCCTCTGGCATCTAAGCTGTCGCCTGCTGGTCTAGAGGATAAAACCACCATTTTGAAAACACATTACGATAAATGTCGGAAACACTGATATATATCGAGGGATCACTACTAATACAGACCCTCCGGTCTCATCTCGGCCTTCCTTGATTCAAGTACAGATCCTCTGCTTCCAGTAGTATGGGCCCCTACTACCTTCCACATCTATCCGTACTTTCCTCAAGAGCTGCCTCGACTCCACCCGACCACTTCTACTGCTTCTGATCTCTACTACACTCATCCTAGGCTTACCCTAGGGAAATATCTGACTCAATCCTTACCAGTCCTCAGCTGCTGAAGGCCTCATTGTGATGCCAATTAGTCATTACATGAATGTCGTCACATGTGGCGAGGCTCAGATAATCCTTCGAGTACAAAAGTCATCCCTACAATGGTTAGACTCAAACAAGAGCTACGCAGTAGGGCCAAATCCAACACTTTGAGATTATTGAACCCTGTTCACATGTGATGTGGCGCATTCACCTAACGGCTAACTCCCATCACTCAGTGTCCTAGAAAGCACAAAGCAAGTAGCATTCGGACACATAAACTACTCAAGCAATTCTATCATCGTAATGAGAAACTGTACTAGCATATCATGCTAAGCTCGTGCTATCAGGCATAACCTAAACAGGCTATCCTACTGCTGTCTACTTGATGCTAACATGCATTTCTCATAAAGCTGGAATACACAAAGCAGGCACATAAGGCATCCACCTAGATCCTTAGTCCTAAACTAGCATACTGTTCTACTGAAACTGAAACAATTAATCATAATATAAGCTTGTATGGGTAATTTGGGAGTACTGACTTGAGCTCGGCTGATGGCCTGCACCACACCCTTATCTTGTTTTCAGAACTCTTTTCTTTCTAAGCGCTTTTCAAAAAAAATTCTTTCGAAAACATTTTCCTTTTGAAAATCTTTTTATCTTTCCCTTAGTTTGAGTTCAGACACACCCAAGATTGTATCCGAATCCCTCAAACCAAGGCTCTAATACCAACTTGTAACATCCCAAAATACAACAAAAAAAAATTTGTTTTAATAATAATAAAAATCATATGCTGAATGTCATATCATAAAACCATACGTCAAATATCTCAAACCATAATAAAATGTCATGATACAACTGTATCAAATCAAACTAAGTATCAAAACAATCTCCCTGTACAAAAACTGAAGCTGTGGTGTGTGCGATGCCATCATCCCGAGCTCTTCCCTTTACTTGCAGAAGTACCTGAAACCAAAACTGAAACTGTAAGCATGAAGCTTAGTGAGCTCCCCCAAATTACCACATACCATACAAACATATAACAATTACTAGGCCTTGCTCACTGCATCGAACCGAAATCCGGAACTAACTAGGGCCTTGCCCTCTACATCGGATCCAAGTCCAAAGACTGCATCGGACCAAAGTCCGGAACTACTGAGGCCTTGCCTCCTGCATCGGACCGAAGCCCGGAACTAACTGCATCGGACCGAAGTCCGGAACTGACTCATCGGACAAAAGTCCGGAACTACTGAACATAGCGTAGCATAAACATATCAACTAACACAACAACATATACTACATACTGTTTCAGGCCGTAACCCGGAACGTATAACACACAACCCTGTCTAAGCCACGAAGGCATCAAACATACTAACTACTGCATCAGACCGAGATCTGGAAACTATTACTAATTGAACGGGCCGACATTGTGGCCTTAGACCCGTTCCTACTGGAAGGGAACTCACCTCGTGAACTGGCTGCTGAGTGTATGGCTCTGGAAGCTATCTGCTACTGCTCCGGTATCTCCCCGGCTACAATTCCACAAACACACTCAATCAAATAGTAATAACTGTATTGGGGTAAAATGACTCTTTTACCCCTGGCCAAAGTCAACTCTCCCGGTCAAAGTCAACTTACAGTTGACCTGACTCGCCGAGTTGGGCCGCCAACTCGCCGAGTCCCTACTCTCACTTCTTAACCCTGTTCGCTGCTACTCGGCGAGTTTCCTTTCGATTCTAGCACTTAGGCTATCTGCATCCGACTCGCCGAGTTGTATGAACAACTCGACGAGTTGTTCTTGAACTAAGAAGATTGCCTTGGACTCGCCGAGTTGTATGAACAACTCGTCGAGTCCCTCCATTACTGAGTCTGACCCCGGCTCACTGAGTCCATTCCACTACTCACTGGTCCCCACTCACATTCAATAAACAAGTGGAAAATTCGGGGACTCGCGGCTCGACCTGCTGAGTCCGAAGAACGACTCGCCGAGTCGCATGCATGCAGTTACTATAAACTCGATTCTGCTTGAATCCAGTGCATATAACTTGTAGATCTGGGCTCCTTAGGCTCGATTAACACATAAATATTCTATCTTTATGTGCCCATAAGCATCCATGAAGATTAAAAGGCTCGAAAACCATAATAAAGGCTAGATCTAGGTTTCTCATGCAAAGCAACTTCAAAAAGGCAATAGATCAGGGCTCTACAACTTCTAAATGAACAGATCTAGGGATATCTTTACCCATCAAGGCATCCATACAACTATAAAGCTTGGAAAATACATTAAACTCGCCTTAGACGTGTTCCATGGAGGTTTTAAGCACAAAAGAAAATGATTCCGAGAAATACCTCAATGAACTCTGATTTTGACCTTGGATCTTTGCTCTACACCTCTTCTCTTTGGCCCTTTCTTCTTTTTCTTCTTCAAACCTTCAAGAATCCTCAAAAAACACTTTAATCAAACAAGGAATGGTTTAGGGTTGCTCACAGGCTCTCTGAGGGTGAAGGAGGCGAGTTTGGGGCACATATCATTGCTTAAATAGTGAGCAAACCCGGGGATTTAGGGTTTCTTCCAGGCGGACTCGCCGAGTGCCGAATATAGACTCGTCGAGTCGCCGACTTACACGTGCTCGAAATCCCGTCTCTACTCGATGAGTCGGGCTATAGACTCGCCGAGTCCCTCTGGAAAACTTCTAAATAAATAAACATGAAAACAACATACCAGAGACGGGATGTTACAATCAGCCATACACTGATAACACTTTGAATCTTTGCTGATGGGTACATTTCATATCGGAATGTATCACATGCAACATATCACTCAAGCCATTTTTCTTTTAATAAAAGTGATTAATGAGTCAATGTATGAAACCACACACTGATGAGATCTCTCAATATTTTGTCAATGAATGATATTTTAAGCCCACACTATTAGGAGACATGACAATCTTCATAAACTACAAGCTGCAACTCTAATACTCTGGTCTGTTCCTCCAATTTTATTTTCTGTTGATGTCAAAAAGGGGGAGAACCTAGATATAGCTGAAGAAAGTTCTTGATGTGTATGCTACGATTAGTACATACTACACTTCACTGATGAACTTAGCTACAACTGAAGAGTCTTCTAAATGTGTCTGCTGCGAATCGTACATATTGCACTGCACTGATGGACAATCATAAATGGAAGCTCATCTTCTCAGGGGAGCACTCCTGAAAAGCTCAAGAACTTAAAAGCTGAATAACTTAAAATTTTCACTCTTATTCGTAGGGGGAGCGTGATCTAAAAGTATGCATTGAAGATTAGTTTTGACATCATTAGATAAAGGGAGATGGTAAGGTCACACCTTATGATCTTATGAGTCAAACACTCTTACATGCTATATTGAAAACGCTAGTGTATCTAGCCTATTAGCGGTAGCGCTTAGTATAGTTATTCTATATAATCTTTTTTATATTAGGTAATGATAGATAAGTATAGAATAGATAGCAGATCCGATTTCTTTGTTATGAAGATCAATTCTTAGTATAGATAAGATAAAATACCTTTAATCAAGGGATATGCTTGTATGCATTATTATATGTTGAACATTAGGGTGAAACCCCAATGTTAACACGACTTGGTCTCGTAATCTTCTTTGTGACAAACTGTCTTCTGGGTGAAGACAAAACCCTTTCTTGGTGAAAGAACAATTTAGAGAACTCTCTGTGTTATTTACTTTAGGTTATTTGTTATTCATATTTTAAGTTTACTTTCGTTCTTTATACTTGTAGTGTATCCGATCTATACAAACCTTCAGACTACACTAGGTCAACAATCAATGACTATCAGTAGAAAACTTGTCAATCTTACCCCTCATTCTATCCTACTTCCAACTTTTCTTCTTGATTCTCCCAGCCTGAGCTTGCCTTATCAAATCCAAAAGTGGTGAACCAACATAAATCCTCATACATAAGTTGTGAATAGAAGTGCTAGTAGACTTCCGGCTTAGAGCATCGGTGGCCACGTTTGCTTTCACCAGGTGATACAGAATATCGCATTCATAAACATTGACCATGTCAAGCCATCTAGGTTGTCTCAAATTCAAATTCGGGTGATCTTTGAGATATCTCATACTTTTGTGATCTGTGTAGATGGTACAACATATGCCATATAGATAGTGTCACCAAATCACGAGGGCAAATACCACTGTTCCCAACCCCATATCATGCACCTGATATGAAACCTCATGTGACTTCAGGTGCCTAGAAGCATATGCAATAATTGTCTCTCTTTGCATGAGTAGTTCCTCTAAACCTATGCTAAAAGCATGAAAATAAACTAGAAAATCCTCCACATCCTCCGTGAGGGTCAAAACTGAGGCCTTATATAAATTCTGTCTCAACATCTCGAACGTCGCTTACTGATCAGGCCCCCAACGAAAATCCATATCGTTCCCCATCAAACGAGTGAAAGGCACAACAACCTTGGAGAAATCCTGAATAAACCTATGATAATAACCTGCTAAACGCAGAAAACTACTGATCTCCGAAGGAGACCTCAGGACCTACCACTGCATAACTTCCTCAAACTTAGCCACGTCAACTAGAATCTTGTTCTGGTTAACGAGGTGTCCCATGAATTGGACCTCCCACAAACAGAACTAATACTTCGAGAACTAGGCATAAAGCCTCTCATTCCTCAAAACTCCTAGCAGCTATCAAAGTTGCTCCTCAGGCTACTCCCTGGTCTTTGAATAGAGTTGTATTTCAACGATAAAAACAATGACTCAATGATCGAGCAACGACCTGCATACCCAATTCATGAAATCCATAAGTGTTGTGGGCACATTGGTGAGCCTAAAAGACATCACCACAAACTCGTAATGACCATAACGAGTTCGAAATATTGTCTTCTCCATATCCTCCTCCTTGAATCTCATATGATGATACCTTGAATTCAAATCGATCTTAGAGAACCAAGATGCACCCTGTGGCTGATTGAAGAGCTCACTAATATGTGGAAGTGGGTAATGGTTCTCCATCGTCAAGTTGTTCATCTCCCAGTAATCAATGCACATCCGGTGTGAAGTATCCTTATTCTCGAAAAAGAAAATTGGCACACCCCAAGGCGAGCTGCTCAGTTTGATAAATTGCTTGCCTAACAGCTCCTGAAGCTGAGAAGACAACTCCTGCATCTCTGGTGGAGTAAATTGGTATGGTGCCTTAGCAATCGGCGTTGCCTCGTGGGATGCAAGCCAGGTAATTCCTCCGAAAATACATCCGGAAACTCTCTTACTACAAGCACATCCGAAACCAAAACCCCATTCTCTACCCAAGTGTTCCTGAACTCCACTTGCAAGTTCTCCCCCACATGGAGTTTGAACCACAACTCGCTTCCCCTCACAATCTATCATGGCACTAGTCCTACTCAAGCAGTCCATTCCTACTATCACACAGACATCCCCCATAGGGATAGGGATCAAATTGATCGGGTAAGACACCCTAAAAATCTCCAAGGTACAATCCAAAAAAATGCTCAATGTAGAAATCTCGTGCTTGTTAGCGATGGAAACTCGCAACAGGTACTCCAAATCTCCAAGAGACATATAAAACTCCTACTAAAGAATTAAGACACAAAGGCCCAACTCGCACCCGAGTCAAAAAGCAAAAGAGCAAGCTAGTAGTTCACTAAGAAGGTTCCTAATATAAATACAATCATGGGCATATAATAAAATATCTTGACAGATTCGTAAATGAAAACATACCAGTAACGACGTCCGATGCCGCCCTGGCCTCCAATGTCGTAAGCTGAAAGGTATGACCCTTGGCCTTCGGCGCCTTAGCTCCCCTTGTTGTCCTTCTGTAATCCTCAAAGTAGTTAGGGGTAGCGCCTACACTTGCCTGGAAGCAAACAAAGGACGCTGAGCCTTGACGTGGCCCACCTGATCATAATGGTAACAAGTCCTGGTGATCGGTATTGGGTCCTGCTGATGGCAATCCCACGCAAAGTGCCCCTCATTGCCATAATTGTTGTACCCAATAACTGATCGAAAAAGGTGCTCATGAGCCTTCCCGCACTTGCCACAAATGCATCCCCTCTAACCTCTAGCTAGTGAAAGAACGGGCTTGAACAACTTGGCCGTGGACTATGGATGCATCGAAGCGTCTGGATAATATTCTCAATCTCCTTTCTCCGCACAACATCCTGAAGCTCGGAAAGAGTATTGTAACTCTGGATAGACAAAAACTACTAAATCTTCGTCTTTAGCATTCTCAAATGCCACACAATCTGGGCCTACTCCGAGGCAGATACTATTAACAGAAAAGGGTTATCTCAGTAAAAATATGTGTGATCTCAGCCATCGACTATGACGTCTGCCTCAATGCTAGATACTCATGGGCCAACCTCTCTCTCTCTCTCTCTCTATATATATATATATATATATATATATATATATATATATATATATTTACCAAGGGAACATACTTCAGGTGAAATAACTCCCGAACACTGCCCCCAAGTAACAGCAAACCTCTAATATGCAGTATAAGAACTGGTCACTAGGTTCCACTAGTCTTTCACGCCCATAATGAGATTGTTCAAGGGGCACCTGATCTTTCAGTCCTTCGAACACAAAAAAGTGAACAAACAACCCTCCACATTTAACAACCACCTCAAAGCCACAATCTGGTACTTGACCACAAGAAACTCTAGGGGCTTCGTGTTGTTGAAGTCCCGATACTGGAATGATCCTTTCCCCTGAACCCCCACAACCGCAACAACTATTATGGTTGCAGCAACAGTAGCCTCAAACATAGTGGTGTATCGCTCATGAAACAACTCAATGATAGAGTATCATGACATACCCAAAAACCTCCAGGATGGAACCCAAAATAGCCGTAGCTACCTTAGTGGCATTCAACTCACGAATGTCATCATCTGTTAACCATGACTTCTCTGAGCCACCAACTGTTGAGCAAAAACCTCTCGTGAACACCGTACTGAAAATAAACCAAAATATATATTATATGCCACAATTCATGATATTAAAACCATTCTATAAAACTAAACCCTCGGGGTTTGTGACTTCCTTTCTATGCGTATGTGTCTTGTGCTTCTAGTAGTACGGGTCGATACTACCTACCACACCTACCCGTATTTATCTTCCATGGATCGTCACAGACCACCCGAATACAAAACCCCATGACTATGATATTTGTACATCCTATACTTACTTTCTCGAGAGTGGCTAATCATCCCTCAAGCTGGCCTGTTACCATCACAGACACTCTTGGAACTTCCACAAACCTTGTTGCCACTCGTGCATAGTAATATACATAATGTTGATTCTATAGACACTCGAATACTTTATTCTATCCCAAGCCCAAAACCAGACAAGGAATAAGAAGTAAGGCTAAATCTAACATTCTCAAGACATAAAATCTTAGTTATATACAACTATGATGCACATACTAAGAAACAACAATAACGATGTGCATTCCATTTATCATACAAGAAGTTCTCCTAGGCTATCAGAAGTAATACATCAGGGAATTCAATCTTGCAATTCCTGAAGATCCCAAGCCTACTCCGGCTGATCATACACATCTCATCATTCCTTCGTTACTTTTAAAAACAATTTAAAAAAAACATGTTGAAAACTTTTGCAGATCCTTAGATTAAGTCTGGATTCACACGAATGCTCATCTAATTTTCTCAAACCAGGTCTCTAATACCAAATTGAAACATCCCAAAATTTAGATAAACTTTTTATTTGTCAATTAAAGTAAAATCATTGTTTCAATCAAAACACAAGTTATAAAACCACGTATCAGATACAATTATCTAGAAATTAGAGTATCATAAAATCTCCAAAAACATATCACTAAAGGATGTGTACGACCATACCTTTGCCTTAACCGTCCCATATGAAGTACCCGAAAATCTCAGTGTTGTAGAAATCTTCCTTGGCGGCCGATTAATCTTTGATTAATCGTTTGGTGGCCTTGAACAGATTACGATGAGGGTGCTAGGTGGAAATAGGTCAAAATCAAGATTGGCGGCCCTTGGTGGTCCTCGGCGGTCATAGGTGGGAAATATTTAAAAAAATCATTTTTTAATTTTAAAGTAATACACCACAATTTTAAATTTTCAAATCTTTAAGTTTTCAAATTTTAAAATAATGTACTCAAATTTTCAAAATTTTAAAATTTTCAAACACTTATTTTTTTAGGATATATTAATTTTTTAAATAATTTTATTAATAATTTAGGGTTCCCTATTAATCGCCGCCTAGTTTGATTAATCGCTTAACACGAGTCTCCCGTCGAGCGTTTTTACAAGCTTGGAAAATATAAAACCAAACTGTAAGCCAAAGCTTAATGAGTTCACCCAAAGCACCACACACAACCAAATGGAGAAAAAGATGCATATATGAGCCTTCATCATGACTGAACCACCTCATAGGGCATACAACCTATCTGGACTACTATCCAAGCCATCAGCTTGACTGGACCACCTCGCAACACCTATAACCTATCCAAACCGCTCTCTGGGCCTTCATCCTAACTGGACCGTCTCGTTGGGCCTACAGTCTATCTACACCGCCTTGGGTATCTTGGCCTTCAGCATAAAGCAGTATCGCCTCATCCCAACAAACCATAACATTTCTGTGTATATAATAACATTCAATAACCATCAAGTACAAGTAATCATATAGATTTACTAGTAAAAAACATAGCCAAGGCACATAGGTAATCATACAGATCTACTAGTCTATTATATAATCAGCATAACATCATCCAATATACTATGATACACAATCCATCAGGCTGACATTGGTGCCACCGACCCACAAGTACAGTGAGGAAAACTCACCTCATAGTTTGAAATGTAGCTGATAAGATCACTGCTCCAACTGTTGACTCTACTAGTCATAAATACAACAAAGAGTTACCTAAAATCAAACTACAACACAAATTACCCAAAATTAATTTAAGTCAAACATGGTCAAGTTCCTAGTCAAGGTGAAAGTCAAAAAGTTAAAAAAATCAATACAAATTGATTATGCCATGCATACTCAGTCATTAAAACCAACATAGTAGATCCATGGCTAAAATCCAAGCACTTCAAGCAGGTACGCGCAACGTACCACCAACTACACCCAACGTACTCAAATAGTTCCATTTTTCATCCACTAAATGCTTATTCCATTAAGAGCTCACGTCCAAAGCTCAAATTTAGTTCCAAATATCATTCTAAGTCATAAAGTCTTATGAATTATGACTTTACATGGCTAAAAGGAGTCCAAAAACAAAAACCCCAACTTAATTAAAAAACCAAAGCATCACAACTCTTTCATGGTGGGAAGAAAAGGAAAAAGATCACATTTTTATGGTTCCTAGCACTCAAAAGTGTTTGAAAGACAACTCTTATGGTTAACTGTAATCCATACTTATGAATCCCATGATTATGTGTAACAACCCATTATTTCAAGTCAATGTAAGTCAAACTTGTTCAAATAAACGTCTAAACTACAACCATGTACAAGTGAATTCACACCATAACATTAATACAATAAAAACTTTGGACGCCAACAATACATACTTATATATATATATATATATATATATATATATATATATATATATATATATATATATGTATATACACTCTGAAAACAATACTTATTTAAGTTATATATACTTATATATTGCAAACTATGTTGAAATAAATTAGTATAAGTCAATATAAGACAAATTTGTTCAAATAAGAGTCAAACACTTAAATACACACACACACACACAGTTTTCGGTTTTGGGAATCTAATCCCAAGCCAAAAACCGAAATCTAATCATGTGATATTTTTCAAGGCTGAAATCACCTCCTTTATTTATGTGTTGGCCGAAATCTCTTCATAGGAAAAATCCAAGGCAGAAAACTCCTTCTTAGTGGAAGTTAGGACCGAAATCATCTTCTTGTAAGGGTATATGAGGGATTTCGGTCATGCCCAGACCGAAATCACCTTCTTTGTTGAGACCCATTTTGATGATCGGTGGATGCGGAAGAATAATATCTTGAGATTTAACGAACATAAAAATGAAGAACATGAAGAGTAGTTCCATTAATCACTAGAAAAGAGATAAAAAAAATATTACATGAAGACCATTGATCGGAGAGAAAACTCTCCGTAGGTGGGAGAGATCCCACCACTTTCTCTCTCTAGAAAACTTACATTTTTAGTGCACACTTAAATAAATGACCAACTCTCCCTTTATATACGAGGGAGAAAATACCTACAATACAATAAAGGGAAATAAATATCCAAACTATCACTCATTATTTGTAGAGCATTTCCATGCTCCAATAGCTGCCCCAAGCAACACAAAGAAAGTGGTGGCAAGAAGAAATTCCGGAACAAAAGAAAGGGGCAGTCATCACTGTGGCAGTTCACGCTGCTACTGTTCTTGCTGCTGCTCCTACTATTCAAGCACCTCCTAGTCGATACGTGGCAATCTCCTGAAGTGCAACAAATGAAATTTCCATCATCACGGACCTTGTTGGGAGTTACAATGCACTAACTGCATCAAGAAGGGGCACACAACATGTTTCTGTAAGGAACCAACTCAACCAACTGACCAGGTCCCTAGCGGAGGAGTCAGTCAAGGTTGTTATGGGTGTGGTGAAATAGGGTACTACAAGATGGATTGGCCAAAAGCAAGGAATGCTGGCAGAACAGGAAGAGTGCTAGCGGTGGGTCAGGAAGAGGCAGTAGCGGATCCCACAGTAGTGACGGGTACATTCCTTCTCGATAACTCTTATGCATGCATACTATTTTATAGTGGTGCGGAGAGGAGTTTTGTTAGCCATAAATTTTAGCACCTTCTTGAACAAAAACCACAATCCTTAAACGAAACATTCACTGTTGAGATGGCTAACGGAAAGAAAGAGAGCACTAACGACATACGCATAGGCTATACCCTCACTCTAAACAACCATTCTTTTCCAATCGACCTTTTGCTGGTCTCTATAAAAAGCTTCGACATTATCATCGGCATAGATTGGTTGAGTCCCCATCGTGCTGATATTCTTTGCTATGAGAAAGCCAATCTCCTTAATCTGCCAAGTGGCGAAACCCTCGTTATCTACGGCAACAAACCCAGTACAAACCTTCGCATCATCTCTTGCATCAAAGCTCAGAAATACCTGTGCAATGAATATCACACATTCTTGTCTCATGTATTCAATGAAAAAACAAGAAGTAAAAGTCCTCAAGAGCATTCCCGAAGTGTATAATTTTTCCGACATTTTTCTAGAAGATCTTCCAGGAGTTCCTCCCAAACGCCAAGTCGGGTTCCAAATCGACTTTATTCCTGGAGCTACCCCCATAGCGAAATATGCGTATCGCCTAGCACGAGCTATGATACTAGAATTGTTCGACCAATTAAACGAACTGCTCTGTAAGGGATTCATCCGACCGAGTTCTTCACCCTGGGAAGCACCGGTCCTGTTCGTAAAGAAGAAGGATGGATCTTTCTGAATGTGCATAGATTATGACGAACTAAACAAGATTACCATAAAGAAATGATACCCTCTTCCGCAAATAGAAGACGTCTTCGATCAACTCCAAGGAGCTAGCTACTTTTTAAATATTGACCTAAGATCACTGTATCACCAATTACGAGTCCATGAAAATGATGTTCCCAAAAGAACATTCTGAACTCGATATGGTCGCTATGATTTTGTAGTAATGCCCTTTGGTCTAACAAATGCAAACACGGTATTCATGAACTTGATGAATTGGGTATGACGTCCTTTCCTAGACATATTTGTGATAGTATTCATAGATATTATACTCATATACTCACGAAGTAAGGAAGGTCATTGCCAACATCTGAGATAAGTCTTAGAAACATTAAGGGTGGAAAAGCTTGATGTGAAATTCTCAAAGTGTGAGTTTTGGATTAGGAAGGAAAATTTCGTTGGTCACGTGGTTAGTGAAGAAGGAATACACGTGGACCCCTCCAAAATAAAGGCAATTGAGAACTTGTAAGCACCTAGAATGCCAACTAAGATCCGCCAATTTTTTGGATTGGCTGGCTACTAATGCAGATTCATACAAAACTTCTCTAGATTTGCTAAACCGCTTGCCACCCTAACCCAGAAGGGTGTAACTTTTAGCTGGGGAGAGAAACAAGACACTACATTCCAAACATTGAAGCAAGCCCTTGATGGGTTTTGAGCATTCTACACTTAGTAAGTGTACATGCAACCCTAATAACCTTGGATCTATGTTTGTCTAATTATCATGAAAAGTTGAATTCCAAGGTTATATTCCTATCTAGCATACATGGGGAACAATTTTTAACTTGAATGATAGATAGAATAACTTACCTTGTTGTTGCTTATGTTCCTTGAAACCTTGTGAGCCTAGCACCCCAAGTGTGATGCCTCAAATGCTTCACACAACACCAAATGCTCTTGGAAAGACTTTTGAGAGAACACACACTTCTTGAAATCGGCCAAGCCCTCTTGTTTCATATGTCTAGCCGATTTTGGTGGAGAATGGGATTCTTATATAGTGTTGACACATCTAGGGTTACACCATGTAAACCCTAATGTGTCATGACTCTTCATTTCCATGACCCATGGGTTTGTAACTCATGGAGCATCCTATGGGTGGAACCCAACTTGATAATCCATGGAGCCTCTTAGCCGACTATACAAGATATGAATGATTTACATAATCAACCCATATATTTAATTAGTTATCTTTTGATCACTTAATTAATTCTAAATTAATTCTTTGACCAAACTAATCAAATAATATTATTAATATATTAGAACTTATAATATATTAATAATCTCCAAGTGTTATTTCTCTCATTTAGTCTATCCAATTGCATGGTGCCATGCAACCCAAATGGACCATGTCGGGTCGGGTCAAGTACTGACCAGAAATAGTTATGGACTTAGACACCTTATCCAACAGTGTGCCACTTGGATAAGTCTAATAACTATAACTACAGTACTTCAGGAACCAACCGGCAATCGTAGCTCTTTCAAGGTCTCTCGGAACTAAGACGATGTTGATACGCCATTTAAGATAAGTGATCATATAATCCTCTGTTCTAGATATCAGCCGGACAAATACATGGAACAATGTCTTACTTATTGTCCAGAAATTTGTTTCTTGATTTCCGATTTGTTTGACAAAGAACTTAATTGAACACATCAACTTAGTTCTGACCGGGCCCGGTGCATAGGTCAAAACAAAATCATCGAGGGGCCCAGATATCAGCTTCTAATCCAAGAAGGAATAGATAAACTTCAACTCATATGTTTGTTCTACCACTCATTGAATTATACACAAAAGCACGTTTTATAACATCGAGTTACCAATGCGTTTTCGTACAATCAATGAATAACCAACTTGTAAGTAAGAAATCATATCTCTAGGTTTGAAGACTTATATGATATTACCGTCTCACGATCACTCGAGATAAATTCCATGAAGTGATTCTAGTGAGCGTGGGTTGAGTCCAATGCTCAGAACTTATGAGCACTCATGATTGTTGTAGCCTTGTCCAACACCTTAGACCTCTGCAACCAATCAAGACAGTCTTGATTCATACCTACTTTTGACATATGACCGACTGTGGAGGTTTGAATAATATGTTATACCAAACAAAAATTATTCTGGAAGTCAAAAAATGCAAAAGAAATATAGTAAACGATTAACAACAGATAGCAACACTTTACTCATAAATAAAACACCTTTATTCATCATCTAATGTCATTTACACTTTACAAATTTCTAGGTTATCTAACTACTAAATCTAATATCATCCTTCAGCCCTATGCTCCGAGCATGCTGGAGATGCTTAACCCGAGTCAGTCCCTTCGTGAGGGGATCTGCTGGGTTCTCATCCGATTATACCCTCTTTGCCACGAGGAGTCCTTCTTCTATCCCATGTCTGATAAAATCGTATTTTCTGTCAATGTGTCTAAATCTCCCGTGATCCCTTGGTTCCTTGGCTAAGGCAACAGCGCTTTCAATATCACAGAAAATTTCCATTGGCTCTGTAATAGCTGGTACAACTCCAAGGTCTCCAATGAAGTTCTTCAGCCATATCGCCTCTTTTGCCGCCTCACTAGCTGCAATATACTCTGATTCACAAGTTGAATCAGCCACTGTCTCTTGCATGGAATTCTTCCAATAAATTGCTCCTCCGTTTAGGGTAAAGACCCAGCCCGACTGAGAGCGGTAATTATCCCTATCAGTCTGGAAGCTAGCATCACTATACCCTACAACTCTCAAGTATTCACTCCCACTGAGGGTAAAGACGCAGTCCTTAGTCCTCCGTAGGTACTTGAGGATATTCTTCACCACAGTCCAATGTGCCTTGCCAGGGTTCCCCTGATACCTGCTAACCATGCTCAGTGCAAAGGCTACATCAGGTCGAGTACACGTCATTGCATACATGATCGATCCTACAGCCGAAGCATAAGGTATTCGACTCATTTTTGCAATCTCAGCCTCAGTGCTAGGGCTTTGTGTCTTACTCAATCCGACGTTACTCTGGATGGGTAACTCTCCTTTCTTGGAGTCCTACATGCTGAATCTCTTCGGCACCTTATCTAAGTAGGTACTCTGACTGAGTCCAATTAGTCTTTTACTCCGATCTCTAAAGATCCTTATCCCTAGAATATAGGCAGCTTCTCCTAGGTCCTTCATAGAGAAACACTTCCCAAGCCAGGACTTAACTACCTGCAGAGTTGGGATGTCATTTCCTATGAGTAGTATGTCATCCACATACAATACCAAAAAGCTAACTATACTACCACTAGCCTTGACATGCACGCAAGACTCATCTTCACTCCTAGAAAAGCCAAATTCCTTGACCTTTTCATCAAAGCAAAGATTCCATCTGCGAGGTGCTTGCTTCAATCCATAAATGGATTTCTCAAGCTTACACACTTTATTAGGGTACTCGTTGCAGAAAAAACCCTCTGGCTGACTCATGTAAACATATTCAGCCAGCTTTCCATTAAGGAAAGCGGTTTTGACATCCATTTGCCATATTTCATAGTCATGAAATGCAGCTATGGCTAATAGAACCCTAATAGACTTAATCTTGGCTACTGGAGAAAAGGTCTCATCATAGTCCACTCCAGGAATTTGAGAGAAGCCCTTTGCAACCAGTCGAGCCTTATAAGTGTGTACTTTACCATCCATGTCGGTCTTCTTCTTGAAGACCCATTTGGACCCTACTGTCTTACGACCTGCTACATTCTCAACCAAGTTCCAAACTTGATTGTCATACATGGACTGTATTTCGGTGTCCAATGCCTCTTTCCACTTGGCTGACTCAGGGCCTGCCATGGCTTCCGCGTAACTGTTAGGTTCATCCAGACCTATCAGTGTCTCATCACTGATAAGTGTATCACCTTCTGCAGTAATGTGGAATCCATAGTAATGCTCAGGAGCATTCCTAACCCTTGTGGACCGCCTCAGAGGTACAGACTTGTCAATTGGCTCAATAGGAGTTTCCTCCTCAAGTTGAGTGCTAGGGTTTGAAATTCCTTCACCGTTTCCTTGGCTTATAAACTCTCTCTCTCTAAAGAAAGCCCTCCTAGCTACAAAAACCAAATTTTCACTAGGTCTGTAGAAGAGGTAACCAAAGGATTGCTGTGGGTAGCCGATGAAAATACACCTCTCGCTTCGAGGTTCGAGCTTATCATGAGTCTCGCGTCTCACGAAATCCTCGCAACCCCAAATCTTGATATGGTCTAGTTTAGGTACTTTACTAGTCCACATCTCGTGAGGAGTTTTGGCAACTTTCTTTGAAGGGACTAGATTAAGGATATGGGCAGCAGTCTCTAAGGCATACCCCCAAAATGAGATTGGTAGTGAAGCTCGACTCATCATGGAACGAACCATATCCAACGATGTTCGATTACGTCTCTCAGCCACACCAATCAACTGTGGTGTCCTGGGAGGTGCTAATTGTGAGACTATCCCACATTCCCTTAGATAGTCAAGGAACTCTGAACTAAGACACTCACCACCACGATCGGATCGAAGCATCTTAATGTTCCTGCCCAATTGATTCTCGACTTCCTGTTTAAATTCCTTAAACCTTTCGAAAGTCTCTGACTTATGCTTGATCAAGTAGACATATCTATATCTACTGTAATCATCAGCAAAAGTCAAATAATAACGATTAGCATCCCTTGTGGCATGTTTGAATGGTCCACACACATCCGTGTGTACAAGGTCCAACAAACCTTCACCCCTCTCACACGAGCCTGTGAAGGTTGATTTTGGTCATTTTTCCAAGTAAGCATGATTCGCAACTATCATCTAACTTTAGGTCAAATGACTCCAAGACTCCATCCTTTTGGAGTTCGCCTATGCGTTTCTTGCTTATATGTCCAAGACGACAATGCCATAATGATGCTTTATCCAAGTTATTATTAACAGAATCAATACACAATACATTATTTCCTAAGTTATCAACCACAGATACTGTTTCATACACACCATCACAAGGTAATGCTTTAAAATAAAGAACATTATTAAAGAAAGCATTAATCGAACAAACTTCATTATCAAATGAAAAGGTGAAGCCTTGTTTATACAATGCATGAAAGGAAATAATATTTCTTGCCATTTCTGGCGAATAACAACACTTATTCAAATCTAAACTAAACCCACTACCTAGCGATAAAGTATAAACTCCAATCTTGGTGACAGGTAAAGCTTTCCTATTCCCCATGATTAGGTTTATTCTTCCTTGCTCCTCATTCTCACTTCTTCTTAGTCCCTACAAGTCACAACAAATGTGAATACCACAACCGGTATCTAGGACCCAAGATTTAGAATGGGGTGAGTTATTAGAAATGATAGTGTAAATACCTGCATGGTTGGATTTAACTTTCCCATCCTTCACATCTTGCTGGTATTTTGGGCATTTCCGCTTCCAATATGATTTTTCATGGCAATAGAAGCATTCAACCTCTTTTGGGTCAGAAGAAGGAGTAACGAAACCTTTCTTGGTTCCACTTGAAGAAGAGCCATCAAGGGTCCGAGTCTTGGTACCCTTTGAAGAGCTCTTTCTCTTCTTCCCTCGACTTTTCCCGATTGCCAAAACCGGAGTAGAGTTTGGAGTAGAAGTGTTAACAACCGACTTCCCCTTAAGACCTGTTTCTGCGGTCTTATGAAGTCCCTGAAGTTTGTTGAGTGTGACCTCTTCCTTATTCATGTGATATGTCATGCGGAATTGATCATAGCACGATGGTAAGGAGTGCAAAATGATATCTATTGCAAGCTCCTCAGGGAAGTTCACATTAAGCTTCAGCAATCGATCCACAAACCTTTGCATTTTCTGCATGTGGGTCGTGGCGGATTCCCCGTCCTTCATCATGGTTGTTATCATGGAGCAGATGACTTCATATCTTTATTTTCGTGCACTCTGATGGTATCTTTCCATCAGATCTTGGTGCATTTCATAAGGGTAGAAATATTCATAGGACTTTTGGAGTTCTGCTGTCATTGTGGGCGTCATGATGCATGCCAACTTGGTAGCATCCCTTTCATGTGCCTGAAAGTCAGCGATCTCCTGGGGAGTTGCAGTGGTCTCATCAATCTCCTTAAGCTCCTTGTTAAGGACATATTCTTTGTCCTCGTAGCAGGTAATCATCCTGATGTTTCTGATCCATTCATTGAAGTTGGATCCATCAAAAGTGACTTTCCCACACAAGTTCTTAAGGGTAAAGGAGCCATTAGGATTAGAGCCAGAAGCAGCATTGTTTGAAGACATCTGAAGGAAAAGGACAAGATTAGTTTAGATATTTAGAGAGTCCTTAATAAAACACCCAAATGTAATATTAAGGCTAGGATCCAATCACAATATATTATAACTTAGAAGAGGTATGCCGTAATCCAAGCTATAACATATTTGAAAGGTAGGTTAATGACAATTCACCAATTTCCACCACGAAAACCGAAATATTAAATATTAGGTTTTTGATTGGTTCTTAGAAATTCCTAGATTCTTTGAGATTCAATGAACTTTTCAAAGGCATGTTTCAATCTCGAGTGTGCCCTCCAAATTTTGTGACTGGGATACCGAGGATCACAAAACGAGGTGTGAAGTAACCATGCAAATCACTTGGTACCCTTAGAGTTTATCACTCAATCGATGTGCCGGTAAACCACACACGCTCCACCGATACTATAATAAACCTTAAGTCACCCTTTACCTACCTTGTTAAGTCCAAGTTAGTGTGTCGGTTAACCAGACACGCTCCACCAACGACTTAAAGAAAGTGTAAAGTGTAATTTTAATGGATTAGCACCTTATTCACATTTTTCCTAAAGTAACAAACATTGGGAATTTAATAAAACATTTAGTTACTTTATAGTATTCATCATACTTTTAATGAGAATTTATAATTCATTGTCCTACCCGTTCGGCCAACGGCCCTCCACTAGTCAAGCAAGCGGTGGGTGAGAGTGGACACCCATTAAGTTGACATTTTATAGGCAACAACCTTATACCCACCTTATAGACCGGCTTCGTGAATGAGGCGTACTAGCAGTAACACGACTTTAATCTTATACATACATACATATATATATATATATATATATATATATATATATATATATATATATTATTAACTTATAATATTATAAGTATAAGGGTAGAATTTTAACGTTCAAAATTCTAAGGGTTGGAACTAAAGTTTTTAGCATGACTTTACTTGTTCCAAAACTTGAGGGCAAGTTTTGTAAACTTTCAAAACTTTTCATTTCTTGTAGCTTATGAGTTTATTAGAGTAATAAAAATGAAGACTCTTCATTTTTCTAACTCTTGTGTTCTTTTAATGGTTTTAACTCAAGTGACTTTTGGTTTTCCACAACTTGAGGACAAGTTATGGACTCCATTAAAACACATTATGATCAAGAATTAAACTACCACATAGGTTAAAAATAATTCCTATGATCATCTAAACATCATAAGATCAAGAACAAGAACATGAACACTTTCATGAATCGAAACTACACTTAAAATTTGAAATTTTGATAACTAGTTGTTGTAAATGGATTAGCAAAGACATTACACCATCTAAAACAAGTTTTCAAGTACCAAAACAGTTTAGGGTAATGTTTCTAGTCCATTTCCAACAACTAAAGTCGAAAACATGCACTCTGTGGCTCCTACTCGCCGAGTGCATGAACCTACTCGACGAGTAGGTTGAAGATACAAGTGGACTCGGCGAGTCTCCCCATGGACTCGGCGAGTTCATCAGGCAGACAACAAGTTTTTCGACTTTTTCCAACTTTTAAGCACAAATACCAAACAAACAATCCTAGGCTCTGATACCACTGATGGGTTTTGAGCATTCTAACACTTCCTAAGTGTACATGCAACCCTAATGACCTTGGATCTATGTTTGTCTAATTATCATGCAAAGTTGAATTCCAAGGTTATATTCATATCTAGCATACATGGGGAACAATTTTTAACTTGAATGAAAGATAGAATAACTTACCTTGTTGTTTCTTATGTTCCTTGAAACCTTGTGAGCCTAGCACCCCAAGTGTGATGCCTCAAATGCTTCACACAACACCAAATGCTCTTGGAAAGACTTTTGAGAGAACACACACTTCTTGAAATCGGCCTAGCCCTCTTGTTTCATATGTCTAGCCGATTTTGGTGGTGAATGGGATTCTTATATAGTGTTGACACATCTAGGGTTACACCATGTAAACCCTAATGTATCATGA
Organism: Lactuca serriola; assembly: GCF_051521515.1. NCBI lineage: Eukaryota > Viridiplantae > Streptophyta > Magnoliopsida > Asterales > Asteraceae > Lactuca > Lactuca serriola. The sequence continues at coordinate 121,472,988 of NC_136414.1, forward strand.
CTCTTCATTTCCATGACCCATGGGTTTGTAACTCCCATGGAGCATCCTATGGGTGGAACCTAACTTGATAATCCATGGAGCCTCTTAGCCCACTATACAAGATATGAATGATTTACATAATCAACCCATATATTTAATTAGTTATCTTTTGATCACTTAATTAATTCTAAATTAATTCTTTGATCAAACTAATCAAATAATATTATTAATATATTAGAACTTATAATATATTAATAATCTCCAAGTGTTATTTCTCTCATTTAGTCTATCCAATTGCATGGTACCATGCAACCCAAATGGACCATGCCGGGTCGGGTCAAGTACTGAACAGAAATAGTTATGGACTTAGACACCTTATCCAACAGTCTCCCACTTGGATAAGTCTAATAACTATAACTCCAGTACTTCAGGAACCAACCGGCAATCGTAGCTCTTTCAAGGTCTCTCGGAAATGAGAAGATGTTGATACGCCATTTAAGATAAGTGATCATATAATCCTCTATTCTAGATATCAGCCGGACAAATACATGGAACAATGTCTTACTTATTGTCCAACAATTTGTTTCTCGATTTCCGATTTGTTTGACAAAGAACTTAATTGAACACATCAACTTAGTTCTGACCGGGCCCGGTACATAGGTCAAAACAAAATTATCGAGGGGCCCAGATATCAGCTTCTAATCCAAGAAGGAACAGATAAACTTCGACTCATATGTTTGTTCTACGACTCATTGAATTATACACAAAAGCACGTTTAGTCGAAAGGAGTACAAATGCAAAATTCGATGGGTAGAACTACTCAATGATTACAAATGCAAAATTCGATATCATCCCGGTAAAGCGAATGTAGTAGAAGATGCCTTTAGTCGAAAGGAGTACGCAGGTCGTAGAGTGAAAGCACTACCCATGAAAATTCATTCTCATCTTTCGACACAGATCAAGGAGGCCCAGCTAGAAGCCTTAAAGCCGAATAATGTGATAGGTGAAGCCTTAAGAGGAACGGAGAAAAACATAGAAATCAAGGGTGACGGAGTTCGTTATTTAATGAATTGAATGTGGACACCGAAGCTTGGTGGCTACAACGATGTTGTCATGAATGAAGCCCGAAAAAATCGATAATCCGTTCATCCAGGTTCAGATAAGATGTATCTAGATCTCAAGAAACTCTATTGGTGGCCGAAGATGAAAGCGGAAATTGCTACCTACGTGGGTAAGTGTGTAACTTGCGCTAAAGTTAACGTAGAGTACCAAAAGCCCTCAAGCCTATTACAACAACTAGAGATACCTGAGTAGAAGTGGGAGCGGATTACAATGGATTTCATAACCAAGTTGTCAAAGACACTGGGTGGTCATGACACCATTTGGGTGATCATCAAAAGATTAACCAAGTCCGCCCACTTCCTACCAATAAAAGAGATAGAGAAGATGGAGATATTGACCAGAACTTACATCAAAGAGATAGTATGACTGCATGGTGTACCAATTTCTATTATTTCTGATAGAGACAGTAGATTCACCTAAAGATTTTGGCAGTCACTACAGAAAGATCTGGGAACTAGGCTGGACATGAGTACAACCTACCATCCACAAACTGATGGGTAGAGTAAGAGAACCATTCAAACCCTAGAAGACATGCTGAGAGATTGTGTGATAGACTTTGGTAAAGCAAGGGATACCCATTTTCCACTCATTGAATTCTACTACAACAATAGCTACCACTCTAGCATCAAGGTTGCTCCGTTCGAAGCCCTCTATGGTCGTAAGTGCAGATCCGCTTTGTGCTCGGCTAAAGTGTTGGGTTTCCGTATACTACAACATACTATGGTGCACATACAACCCTAAATACCTTGGATCTATGTTTTCTCTATTATACATGCAAATATGAAGTTTCCAAGATATTACCCTATACTAGCATACAAATATCATATACTTGGGTAATAAAATAGATAGAATACATACCTTTTTTATGTAACTTGTCTTCATGAAGCTTGAGTGCCTAGTCCCCAAGTGTGACACCTCAAATGGTTCACACAACCCCATGAACACTTGGAATAACCTTGAGAATAAGGATACTTTGGTTCTCTCTAGTGAAATCGGCCTTGCCCTTTTGTGTACACACACTAGTGCCAATTTCACCCACCAAGGACAACTGTATATAGTGTGGAGATTAGGGTTAAACCCTAATACCCATGACCTTTCATTTCATATGATCCATGGGTTAAACACTCCATGGACTATCCATGAAATCTTATCCCATCCTAAATAAACTTGGCCCATCACACAAATATATCTTAGAGTCCATATTAAATTAGTTCCTTTTGATCACTTAATTAATTATAAATTAATTCTAGATCAATAATAATTGAATAATATGATTATATTTTAATATATTAGAGCTTATAATATATTAATATAAATCACTAGTATCCTTTTTCCTCATCTTGTCTATCCAATTGTCTCGATGCCATTCAACCCAAATGGACCATGCCAGGTCGGGTCAAGTCTTACCAATTATAGTTATGGACATAGATATTAATCCAAAAGTTTCCCGCTTGGATAAGTCTAAAACTATTATTGAGTATGACTTCAAACCCCGACTAGCAATCGTAGCTCTGAAAACGCTTCTGTCGAACTCTGACCTTGTCGATGAACTCTGACCTTTGTCAATGATTTGTCCATTAGATAAGCGATCATATACTCCTCCATTCTAGATATCATATGAAGTGAGACATGGATTACAAATCATTCTCTCTGTCCATTTGTTGTTTCCCGATTTTCGATTCATGACGACTGACTGATTGAACACATCAAATCAGTCCTGGCTTGGCCAAGCACTCACATGTGTCATCACTAAATCATCGAGGGGCTCACATATATCGCTTTTATCCCGAAGGTAAAAGGAATGGATAAACTTTGACTCATATGGCTCGTTCTACTACTTGTTGAATCATACACAAAGGCATGTTTTATAACATCGAGTTACCAATGCGTTTTCATGCAATCAATGTATAACCTACTCATAGTAACATCTCGTATCTCTAGGATTGAAGAATATCAGATATTATCGTCTCATGATCACTCGTGATAAAATCCATGAAGTGATTCAAATGAGTGCGGGTTAAATCCAATACTCAAAACTTATGAGCACTCATGAGTGTTGTAGCACCACTTTGTTCACCAACTTGGACCTTTACAAGCCAACCCATGACAATCTTGATTCATATCTACTTCCAACATATGACCAGTTGTGGATGGTTTGAATAACTTAGTCATTCCGGAAGAATAACCTAGTTATTATGGATGTCAAAACATGTAAAGTGAAACAATAGAATAAATGAATCAAATATGGTATCAAACCCAATGAATATAAATAGACCACTTTTATTTATCACCATACTAATTACTTATTATTCATTGTTTCAGTTTTATCAACTTTATACCTGAATTAAAAAACACTAGTTGTCCCATGCTCCAAGCATGTATACTATGTTTTTCTAAACAATAGCTTTGCCATACACCAAGTATGCACACTATGTTTGTCTATGATCCTTACTTTGTGAACTAGATCGATTGAACATAATTTCAATGATTCTCTTTTCACACTTCCAAATCCTTGTCGAAAATGTAATAATTCCTAACGTTTATCGAAATCTGTTTAGATTTTAAACTTGTATGCACTGTTCCTCTTGTAATGATTATGCACAAAGCCACAAAGACTTGGAAACAATCATTACAGAGTATTCCAATGGAGAGAAAATCCATGGAAACGATGTCTCAAATTCAAAGCGCATTGCTTTGAACATGCTTCTTGCATTAAGTTTCTTTAACCTTACACAGATTGCTTCCACCTATGAAGGCAACTCTATATTCCCATTTTCACTACCACTTCTGAACAAGAGTTGCCTCTTTTTAGACTATGTCAATATGGTCCTTCCAATATTAACAGTATACTTCCAACTGTCCTTGATCAACCAATCTTTGGTAAACCTTAGATTGTCATCGACAATTGCTTAATCACTTTAGTCATATCCAATTCTAGACGTTGTTCCCCTTAAAGCCTCAAGGCATTTGGAAAATTCAGAAAGGATAAATATTATATCACATGTAATCGATCTTGTACCCAAAGTAAATGGGACACGATTCATGATGTTTCACATAAAGATATGGTTCTAGACCAGTCTTTTGCCATAATTATTTTTTGTTTGCCATATTCTCAACATTTGGCTATGAAAAGGGATGCTGTAATCATAATAAAATTTTGAGAACACAATATACAAAATTTTCTTAAGTTGAACCAATCCAACATGAAATTCATATATATATATATATTCTTCAATAAAGGTGATTAAAATCTCAATATATGCTCTTTAGAATGCTTATAAAATCAATCTAAGCTTTTCAGAATTGAAATGAAGCATAATTACTCAATCTAAGCTTTTTAGAATTGAAATGAAGTATAATTTCCTCTTCCTTAATTATAGCAAAACAACTTTTCCAACCCCTGCAACCTCATGAATTGAAACTTTTGTTTTCTACAATTAACCTTGCTAACTTGCAATACTTATCATAATTATCAGGCTCCCACTAACATGATGATTATTAGCAAAACACTTATGCTCCCACTAGCTTTGACATGTATCCATAAAACAACTGGACCTCTAGAAGACAATACTTTATTGACATTCTTACCAAATTTCAGATTCCTGATACTAGATTGCTTTGATAAGACTTTATCAAAATCATACACCTTATCTTAGATATATCACATGTATGTCTAAACAATTTAAGAACTATGAAAAGGGATGTCGTAATCATGGTCTCAATTGTTCAGACGTTTTCCATTTCTCATAAGTCCATGTTAGTGTGCCGGTTAACCACGCACGCTCCACTAACGACTTTGAGAACTTTAAATATCACAATTTCTATCTACATAAAATCTACTTAGTGAAAGAATTTCCTCACCATCATTTCCATGAATCGGAGAGAAACCTTATGACACTTAGATTTTATGGTGTATGTTTTCTTATCCATGTGAATTTGTCAAACCATAATCACAAGACTAGGTTAGTGACAAATCCTAACTCATATGGATTGAACTTTTGCAATCATAACCTCTTGCCACCTGGCAGCACAAGGGCCTGCCATTGCTTCCAAGTAGTTATGCAAACAATTGAGAACATGTAGAACTCAAATATATATAGCCAACTTAACTAGAATGGGCATAGAAATGTCAACATAATAGGTTATAAACCTCTAGTTGTGTGCTAGTTATGAAATACATGTTTTATTCTTGATTACTTCTTGAAACCCTTTTAGGATCTTTTAGACTCCCACAGTCACCTTGACCTATAAGACTTTCTTGCCAAATATTCAAGAGATACGGTGGATTCTAATCAAGACAAACACTTAACATAATTGGCCTAAGTTGGTCTCTATTTTATCCAAAACATCACAACTTACCAAATTCAAATGTACAAGAGTAGAACCTTTTACTCTTACATTTTGCTAGTGTTACTAAACCTTCTTTAACATATGTCACTCAAGTTCCATTTGTGGTGGGCTTGATCAGTGCATAAGAATGTGTACTCGATCCCTTAGTTCTTTACTTGACTCACACATCCATGTGAACAAGTAATTAATCTTAATTTTCCAATGCTTGAAAGTTATGATTCATCATACTATACAACCTGCATGATTCCAAGTTTCTATCCAACTGAGACGTGGGTGATGGGAATCTTTCCTTATTTGGAAAATTTAGACACTACCACAAATGAAAGAATCAAAACCATTTTCCTATATTACTAGCAATGGAATCATATGAACAACAATTTTTTTTCACAAATGCCATTGTGTGACAACCCGAAATTTCCATTATGAGCAAACCATATCAAGCCAATAGAAGTTAGAACAGTTATAGTGAAATTCCAGACTTTGGGTATAAGTTTGAGTATTTCAGGATTAGCACTTAAGGAGATATCAGGAGAGTGGATGCACTAGGGTTTTGTGCAACACTGTTATTCCAATACTCTATGATTTTAGATTTCATTCCGGGAATAAAATATTTTCTGCCAAAAATCCCAGGACTATATATAGAAATCTGAACCATATTCGTTCATTAGTTACATTTACAACTAGAGAAAAGCCAAATTCTCTCTGACGGATCTTCGGGTTTTTATCCCAAATCGTGAGTACTTCTATCTAGCTGTATTATATAGCTTAGATTATGTTTTATAACGTCAAAATCGAATCAAAACCCCAAGATTTGGGAGTTTACCGCCCAAGAACACTTGGAGAGTAAACTCCATTTTAAGGGCCAAAAGTGTCCAAATGTCCCTCAAAGCCTTGGAACTCAAACTAGAAGCCACAATTGCATGTTTAGGACACCAAATCAATTAGAATGAAAAGGTGAAACTGAGTTCACGGCCAAGGAAGTTCTTGGGTCGTGAACTCCATGTTTAAGTGCCAAAATGCCCTAAAAATCCTCCTTAAGCCAAGAGACTAACTTGTACCTAAATGAGTTTAGGACTAGCTAACACACTTAGAACACCAAGCGTAAGGTGTTCACAGACCAATAGGTTTTAAGGTCGTGAAATCCATAAAATGGTGCCAAATGGTGCCATAAACTCTTCTAATGCCTTGTACAAAAGCCTACTTTAGTTCCTAGTTAATTTAGGAACTTGAAAACACCAAGAACACCATCCCAAGGGAAATTACGGCCGTAATCTGCAAGGGATATGGTCCTAGGGCCACAAACTCCTAAAAGGAGTTATATAATTCCCTAGACTCTTCCATGGACCAAGCCATTAAGTAGAAATGCTTATTAGGGCCTTATAGAGCATCAAACATCAAATGGTAACCTAAGTGTGATCTTACGGCCGTAAACCCATGATTTTACGACCGTAAACTCATTTGATAGTGTCATTACAGCCATGAATCTCATGGTGGAGTATTCCTTGAGCCCTACACACAATAGCTTCCCCTACAAACACTTAGATGCAATCCTAGATGCTAATAACACTTGATAAAGGTGTTTAGCATGTCCTAGGGTGTCTTGACTTGTTTATTAGTTGTTTATAGACTAATTTGTTACATATATGTGAAATTATATGTTAACTAGGATCTTTGAGTGTGTTCAAGACTTCACTTGACACCTAGCAGTCCTACCTCTTCAGTTCATCCGTATCACCCACAACAGGTGAGCTCATACCCCTTAATCAATTTTTTAACTATTTTTAAATGCTTTATGGGGGGGATAAAAGTATAATAATGCTACTTATTATATTAATCACATGTGATAAATAAGCAGCATTCAAATGATTTACTACTCATTAGCCGTTTTACCAAACAGTTTCCTTCAAATGTTTTTCATAAACACTTTATGTGTTTAAAACTCCTTATTACACTATACATTTTACTCTATATGTTACATTTCAAACTTATTTACAATTGTGTTTCAAACAAATGATTCTTTATACTAAACTGTTTTATCAAACCCATGCCTTCAAACCGTTTTATAGATTGACATCAAGTTGATCTTTTCTTAGATAATAATTATGTTCAAAGGTTTTACAAAACTTATTTTATGCTTTTATATTATTAATTGCATGCCTCTATATGTATAGTTATATAAGAAATGTTTAAAAGACTTAGGAAGGCTATCCACCCTATTTCCTTTTCGCGCTTGAGATGTGGTCTGGTGGGATATCGGGTACCCGTCCGAAGGTCGTTTAAATATTAGTTATATATCATGTGTACATATATAGTCATAAAGCTCTTTCCAGTTCAGCCAATGCCCTTGGGTAGCAAGGGTATACATCCATGTTCATACGTACCAGTTAGATTACTAGTAAACTACCATATTGGTAGTTTAGGAAGATGCTAGAACTATTACTAGTACATTACTAAATGAGTCAGTTCATTCATGACTCAATACTTTCTAGAACATTACAGTACATTACTATACTTGCTAGGTAGAGAGAGCATACATTACAGCTAGAACATTACAGTACATTACTATACTTGCTAGATAGAGAGAGAACACACATTACAGCTAGCACACGTAGAACATTTCAGTACATTACATATACATAAATACGTTGACAAAATTGTGATCCACTATATCGGAGCATGCCTTAAATGTCATGGCCCAAGTTGTAGCCAAAATTCTCTTGGAGGGAGAGCGTGAGTTTGCGTATAGATCTATACTGGATTGACTATCCTACACCTTGCTGCTAGCTACAGCCGGACCTACAGGTCTGCGGGTGCCAAACGTCATTCCTTTTTACGACCATACGTATGTCGTTCTTACCAGTCAATAGTATGGTGCAATGAATCACATGATACCTTAATATAAATCCGGTTTAAGGTAGTTAGTACAATAGTAGTTCCTATAATACGACACTACGATACTACATTAATTTCCCCTTTTCATATATTTAGTGATCATTTCACTTAAACATTAAATGTAAAAACTATATTTTGTTAATGATAGTTACACTTGGGAAAATTACACACTTTTACAAGAAATGAACATTTAGAACAGTTAAGTCTTCGTAGAAGACTACATTGAGAACAGTTAGGTCTTGGTAGAAGACACCCTTTATATAATAGTAGGAATCATAGGGATTTCTAGGGTTTTTCAAACGTTTACAGTTATTTTACAAACATACAAATTTTTACATACAAATTAAGACACTAAAATACGTATGATCTCACCAGCTTCAAAGCTGATACTCACTTTCAAAATTACTTGTATCCTCAGGTCCTCATAGACAGGTACCGATGCAAGGTTTAGGGAAGATGGAGCTCGTTCAAGACTCATCTTTCATTTTGATTTATGCTTTAGTGTTTATCAAAATTTGACATAACACACTTGTATAATAATTATATTATTAATGCAATGGATGATGTTGTTGCTTGTTTACTACTTTTCATTGTTGTGATACTGTACATGACGTCCTCCGCCCCAGAACGTTTCCGCCGTTCTTGGTATTGGGGTGTGACACATTGTAAGGATACTTAAAATAAATAAAATAAAAAATTTCCTTTTATTTTAAAAACTTTGGGGAAAAACTTATCCTTACAATCCATATGAAAACCTTGTTCTTATATATTCCTAAGCAATGTGTCATTACTCCTAAGTAACAACTTCAAAATTATGATGCGATCGAAATCCATCTTCGCGATCAGAAGCAACATATACTTCCTTTAAGCTTTCTCTCTTTTATTTGATTCTTATAAGATCACCATGTGACTCAGTCACATTGTGTAATAAGAATCTCCAAATAGGAGCTTAACAGAGTTAGACAACGGACTTTACCTGAAGTAGAGTAAAACTTATTGACTCTAACATCCTTAGGTAAATTTGGTAGCTTCGCAAACAGTGCCCCTTCCTTTGGCAATTTTAACAAATGGACCCTTTGGTAATGTTACATGGGACTATCACAGACTTAGCTTTTCTCTTTACCATTTGGTCAACCGAGTTGACTATGTCCAATCCCTTTCCATTGGGAAAAGAATGCTTGTTCTGTGATCACACCTAGACCTTGCCTTCCCAATAGGGATTGAGTGACCTTGAACTTGTGGGTTAGGGAGAATAATTGGAGGAAGTGTAGGAAGTGAAGTTCCAAGAGATTTGGGAAGATCATAGATGTCTGAACTAGACATCTTTTGGGAGATATTCAAGTTTAGTTGATTTAAAGTCCTTAATATAACACCCAATATGAAATATTAAGGCTAAGACCCAACAACCTATCTATAACTGGAAGAGGGATGCCGTAATCCAAGTTATCAAAATAACTGAAGGTAGGCAAATGACGATTTACCAATTTCCACCATGTAAAACAAAGTATAATTAAGTTTTAATTCGATTTGAAACTCCTAGATCTTTTGAGATACATTGAGCTTTCAATGGCATGTTTGAATCTCGAGTCTGCCCTTTCAAGTTTGTGACTGGGATGCTGAGGATCACAAACAAGGTGTGAATAACCATGCAAATTGACTTGGTACCCTTAATTTTATCACCTAATCGATGTGATGGTTAACCACACACGCTCCACCAATCTATGATAAAACTTAACTCACCCTTTGCCACACATTGTCAGTCCTATTTTAGTGTGCCATTTAACCACACACGCTCCACTAACAACTTAACAAAGGTGCAAAGTGTAATTTCATGGGTTAGCACCATTTCACATTTTCCAAAGTAACTACGATTGGGAATTTATAAGTGTTTAGTTACTTAGTATTTATCATTATACTTTTAATGAAGGGAGAAATATAGTCCTTGTCCTACCCATTCGGCTAACGACCCTCCACCAGTCAAGGAAGCGGTGGGTGAGAGTGGACACCCATTAAGTTGCCATTTTATAGGCAACAACCTTATACCCCCCCCCCCTTATAGACCAGCTTCGTGAATGAGCCCTACTAATGGTAAAACGACTTGCTCTTATACATATATATATATAAATATTATTAACTTATAATATTATAAAGTATAAGGGTTGAATTTTATCTTTTAAAATTCTAAGGGCTTAACTTGGAATTAAAGTATTCATTAGAGAAAACTTTTCAAATTCCAAAACTTGAGGGCATGTTTTGAAACTATTCAAAACTCTTGGATTTTCATAACTTATGAGTTTTAATTAAAGCTTTAAAACTTTTAACGAAGAGACACTTGGACATCCATCACTTGAGGACAAGTTATGGAGCCATAAAGACTATTTATAAGAAAAGGCTCTTCATTTTTTGTAACATAAGGCATTTTTATGAGTTTTAAGATTCATAAATGTGACTTTTCATATAACTTGAGGACAAGTTACAAAAACACATTTTATGAACTACCTCTAGATTAATTAGGATTGAAAACAACTAAAACACAAATTTTTTTCCATTAATCTAAACTAACTCAAAAATCAAGGAAACATAAAACTTTTGGTAATCAATAACTTATGGAGTTAAATGCTCGTTTTATGATGAAACTTTTCATGTTCCATAACTTAAGAATAAGTTATGGAATTCTTTAAAACATTAACAACAAATTTTGTAACTCCATAAAAACTTTGAATCAATTTTTTTTAAACCTTTTCATATCCATAACTTATGGAGGTTTCAAAAAACTCTTTAGATCAAACTTTTAAAACTAATAAAATAATCATATCATTTTATCTTTTACTAAATTTGACCTAATTCAACACATCTATCAAATGATTCAAATTTTACAAATAATTAGTTTTTCACAAAAACAAGTAACTATCTTAAAATTTGACAAACGTCATGTTTTTTTCTTCTTTTTTTCCAACTTTGAAAATAAAACATTTGCACCAATATAATAGAAAACAACCCATGGCACTGATACCACTGTTGGATTTTAGTATACTACAATATCCTATGGTGAACATACAACCCTAAATACCTTGGATCTATGTTTTCTCTATTAGACATGCAAATATGAACTTTCCAAGATATTACCCTATACTAGCATACTGTCACACCCCAAAACCATGAACGGCGGAAACGTTCTGGGGCGGAGGACGTCATGTATAGTATCACAATAATGAAAATTACTAAACAAGCAACCACATCACCCATTGCATTAATAATATAATTTTTAATACAAGTGTGTTATGTCAAATTATAATAGACACTAAAGTATAAATCAAAATGAAAGATGAGTCTTGAACGAGCACCATCTTCTCTAAACCTTGCATCGGTACCTATCTATCATTGACCTGAGGATACAAGTTATTTCGAAAGAGAGTATCAGCTTTAAAGCTGGTGAGATCATAAGTATTTCAGTGTCTTAATTTGTATGTAAGTATTTGTATGTATATGAACTGTAAGTATTTGTATGTATATGAACTGTCAGTATTTGTATGTAGATGAACTGTAAGTATGAAAAAGTTTTGAACATCCTAGAAAACCCTATGTTTCCTACTAAAAGTATCCTTCTACCAAGGCATCTAGTATCTGTGTGTGTGTCTTGTAAGAGCGTGTATTTTCCTAAATCCGACTATCATTAACCAAAACATAGTTTCTACATTACCGTGCATCGTATGAATTTTCACGAAGTGAATGTAATGGGAAAAATGAAATAGTACTATGGTGTAGTATCGAACTACAACCGTACTAATTACCTTAAGTCTATGGTAATTTTGTAAGTACTGTATTTGTAATAAGTGACAACTTCTGTACTACTTTGCCTTATTTGAGGGATAAGGCGTAATGTGATGGCTAGATCCCAGGCTAGACGCTCCCCTGTCAAAGAGATTTTGGGACCTTTACACGACCCCTGCATGTATGCAAGGCGTGAACATCCATATTACTATGATCATGTATACCCAATATAGCTATCACAATGCGTTGTGATTCATTGGTATAGTTAGATCCTGAAAATTTTCCATGCTATAGCAACTAGTGATGTCTGTCCTATTATCGTATATGTATACGCACTCATGTAAACGTATCTATGTAAACGTACTCATGTAAACGTATCTATGTAAACGTACTCATGTAAATGTATCTATGTAAACGTACTCATGTAAGCGTGATCATGTAACATATCTGTGTAATAGTATAGTAATGTACTATGTGTACTAGCTGTAATGTGTGTTCTCTCTCTACCTATAAAGTATTGACAACATGAATGGACCGACTCATTGTATGATATCGCGTTCTAGTAATAGTTCTAGTATCTTCCTAGACTACCCATATGGTAGCTTACTAGAAATGTAACTGGTACGTATGAACATGGAAGTATACCCTTGCTACCCAAGGGTATTGAATGAACTGGAAGAACCTTTATGACTATATATGTACACATGATATATAACTAATATTTAAACGACATTCAGACAGATACCCGATACTACACCAGACCAAATCTCAACGGCGAAAAGGAAATAGGGCGGGCAGGCCTTCCTAAGCCTTTTAAACATTGCTTATATAACTATACATACATAGGCATGCAATTGACAATATCAAAGCATATAATAAGTTTTGTAAAACCTTTGAACATGATTACTATCTAAGAAAAGATTGACTTGATGTCAATCTATCAAAAGGGTTGAAAGTAATTGTTTGATAAAACAGTTTAAGCATAAAGAAACATTTGTTTGAAAACACAATTGTAAATGAATTTGAAATGAAACATACAGTGTATAAGGAACAGTTTAATAAGGATTTTTAAACATATAACACTTTCATGAAAATCATTTGAAGAAAACTGTTTGGTAAAACGGCTAATGAGTAGTAAATCATTTGAATGCTGCTTATTAATCACATGTGATTGATATAATAACTAGCATGATTCTACTTGAATCCCCCCCATAAAGCATTTAAAAACATTTAAATCATTGAGTAAGACTGTAGTGAGTGGTACGGATGAACTGAAGAGGCAGGATTGCTAGGTGTCAAGTGAAGTCTTGAACACACTCCATGATCCTAGTTAACATATAATATCACATATATGTATCAAATTAGTCTATAAACAACTAATAAACAAAGTCAAGACACCCTAGGACATGTTAAACACTTTTAACAAGTGTTTTAAGCCTCAAGGATTGCATCTAAGTGTGTAGGGATAAGCTAGTGTGTGTAGGGTTCAAGGAAAACTCCTTAATGGAGTTCACGAACCTAAGGTCATCAACAAAGGAGTTTACGGTCGTAAACTCATGGGTTTACGGCCGTAATCTCCTACTTACTTGACCATTTGTTGTTTTGAGGCTTTTCAAGACCCTAAGAAGCATTTCTACTTAATAGCAAGGTCTTTGGAAGAGATTAGGTCATCCTTTAACTCCTTTGAGGAGTTCACGGCCTTGGGACCAAACCCCTTGGAGATTACAGCGTTAATCTCCCATGGAAAGGGTGTTTTTGGTGTTTTCAAGCCCTTAAATTAACTAGGAATGAATCTAGGCTAGTGTCCAAGGCTTAAGGAGAGTTTAAAGCACACTTTGGCCCTTTTGTTTGGAGTTCACGGCCCTGGAACTTCTTGGCCCATGAACACCTTACTCTTGGTGTTCTAGGGGTGTTTTCTAGTCCTAAACACATTAGGGTACAAGTCTAAACTAGTTGCATTGCAAGAGGAAGGGACTCGGCACTCATTAGTGCCTTAAAGGAGGGTTTACGGTACAAGATGTTCTGGGGCCGTAAACTCTTAAATCTTGATGGATTCCTATGATTTCTAGTGTATTAGACACATATCAAGCCTTATAACACACTTATATAGAAGTACTCACGTATTGGGACTAAAGTCCGAAGATCCTTGAGAGAGAATTCGGCTTTTCTCTAGTTGTAAATGTAACAAATGAATAAATATGGCTCAGAATCCTATATATACTCCTGGGGTTTTTGGCAGAAAATATTTTATTCAGGCATTGAACTCTAATATCATAGAGTTTGGGAATAACAGAGTTGCACAATACCCTAGTGCATCCTCTCTCCTGATATCCGTTAAAGTGTAAATCCTGAAATACCCAAACTTATACCAAAAGTCTAAAAATTTACTACAACTGTTCTAACTTCTATTGACTTGATATGTTATACAGAATAGAAATTTCGGGTTATCACATCATCCCCCTGTTAGAGGGAATTTCGTCCCGAAATTAGAATTGCTGCAAGGAAGTAGGTATGAATGATCAGGTCATGAGGTGGGAACTTCCTAGTCAACTGGTTCTTTTGCTCCTAAGTGAATTCGGGTCCTCGGTTGGTATCCCAACGAACCTTCACTAAAGGGAGGCGACGCTGCTTCGTCCGCTTGACCTTTCGGTCGACGGTCACTATGGCTCTTCTACGAAGGCGAGGATCTCGTGAATATCGATCTCGTCGAGTGGGATTACGAGAGTCCTGACGGAAAATGTACGGTTTCAAGATCGAGACGCGACGGGTAAAATGTACGTTACTATGCTCGCAGAGTAGGTCTAGTTTGTAAGATACAGGACCGATTCTGGTAAGAATCTCGAAGGTCCTGGCTATCTTGGATTTAGCTTCCCATGCTTTACGAAGCGTATCAATCCATTCACAAAGCGATACTTCCTCAAGAATTTGGTCTCCCACTTGGAATTCCAAGGTTTCTTTCTTATCTTCCCAGTCAAGGGCCACCCTCTGCTGGGTCAAAGTCGTAAGGGTTTCTATAATTTGTGAGGAGTTCTGAATGGAATACAACAGTAGGTCTGCAAGACCTAGAATTTGGCAAATTTCTGTCGGCGTCTTCGGTGTCGACAAATTCATAACGGTTTTGATAAATTGCAAGAGTACTCAAGAATTTCCACATCACTAATAGTGTGTCTTAGGAATTCGACTCCTCGATTCCAAAACTCGTGTTCAGATAATTTTGTGAAAGTTTCTCCGAAGGTAATGTTTCCATGTGTTCCTTCTTACTACGAGGGTAGATACATAAGTCATTACAAGGAGAGTGACGAACTGATCCAAGTAAGAAAGGCGGACCCTATTCATTAAACTCATGAATGCTACGGGCGTATTGGTCCTATCCGAGGTGTATCACTACGGACTTGAAGTGTCCACATCGAGTTTGGAAGGTAGTCTTCCGGACATCCTTCCCTAATACTCGAACTGGTGATATTTGGATCTCAGGTCCATTCCTGAAAGTAATGCTCTCCTTGTGTTTTCTCAACTAATTAATCTATGCGAGGCAGAGATAATGATTTCTGATTGAAATCTTGACGGAGTCCCCGATAGCCGAGGTACATATGATGCAAGCCTTCGACCTCTAGAAGAATAAGACCGGAGCTCTCCAGGGTGAGAAGCTTAGTCTTCCAATTCTATTTTTGTGTAGTTCGCTAAGTTGTCCAGAGTGTTCTTGTATCTTCGTAGGTGTTTAGACTATAGAGCGATCTGGTTACAGGAGTCGTACTGGGTTCTAAGTTTGTTCGCGTAACGATGCGATCACTCGTAGTCTTGGGCAGTCTCCGTCCTGAAGTTTATATCTGTAACAACCCGAAATTTCGTATCATTACTTGTAACCCTTTTTGTAAACCATTTCGATCAACCAATCATCGTTTCCAAATACGATTCCGATTTCCTTATTTAATTAAGTCATTAAATGGTATTGATTTAAAACGACTTACTGGGTGTCTTAATACATTTAGAAATCATTCTAAAACCCCATTCTAGTGATCGGAATATTTTTAGAATCAACCATATCGGGTTAGGGCAATTTGGTCGGGTGCGACAAAAAGCCCCGTCTAACGCCGATATCGGGTAGAATTCCACCGTGTCCAAATCCCGAACATTATTTAAACGTGTTTAAGCTTCCATTTGAAGCTTTTGGCTCTCTCTCTCTCTCTAATCTCTCTCTAACCTCTCTCCTCATCATAGATTAAGGTCCAAAATCAAAGAATTAAGGCTCCAAATCGTAGAGGTAACCTTCCTAACTTGTTATTCAACCTCTTAGGCCTTCAAATCCATGTTTAAATTATGATTTAGGACCTGGAACATGTGTTTACGGCCAAGGAGCATGCTTGGGCTGTAAACACATAATATTGGGGTTTTTAAGCAATTTAACCCTTCCAAATCATTGTTGGGACTTAGATACGACCTTGAGGCTTACAAACTTGGACTTGGAACACCTTAAGCTTGGATTTTGAGGGATTAACATGATTTTATGGCGAAGGTATGTTCTTGGGGAGTAAACCCCTCAAACATGGGGAGTAAACTCACTTTTACATGTTAGAATTCCTTGTAAATTAACCAATAGCCTTGTGGTAAATCCTAGAACCATCTAAAAGTAGTTTGGGGACCTTAAACACACGTTCATGGGCCGTAAACTCCTAAATATGTGTCAAATGATACCCTAAATTCATACCAAGGCTTGGAAAATTAGTTAGAACCACATATGATTGTCCTAAGCATCACAAATTAAATATGGTTTGAGCTTGGGGGAGTTTACGGCCGTAAACTCCAAGTTTACAGCCGTGAAATCCCATATGTGATGTATATGTTGATTCAATTCAATCCATGGCATTAGAAAAATCCATTCTAGCATTCCCCATCTCCATATAGGCAATTTCACACTCAAAATCACCCAAACATGAGTTCACGGCCGTGAACTCATGTATGTAGGGGATATATGGAAGCAAACTCCATTAGGGAGTTTACTCTTGAGGAGTAAACTCAAATCCCAAGTCCCTCGCATCAATACAAGTTCGTAGATGTCACCCAGGTCACTCCAAACACTCGTTTTGAGGTGTTTTACCTCATTGGAGTGTAATGTTCCATCTAATTAGTGATTGTAAATCTAATTAGATATATTTGGACATTATTTCATTTTACTCAAGAACATCGCGAGTAATCAAGCCCCGAACCAACGTTTAGTGTCCGAAACCGTCGCATTTCCTCGTCTGGTGAGTTCATACCCCTACCCTTTTTCACTGTTTTTCGCTGTTTTCAGGGGGGGAACACAAGCAAAGTACAAGGGATTACTTGTACTCAAAACTTGTTTTCGTGTGTGTGTTTCACATTTTATATGCTTTTAACACTGATTGATACAACTAATAACCGTTTGAACATGCAGATCACGTAAACATATAGTTGTGAAATGGAATTTAAACTGTTATGTTTTATATATATTTCACAAATGGTTTTCTACATTTTATCAGTTAAAAGCATGACATTAGAACCATTGAAACATAAAACTTGTACACTGTATATCCTCGGTAACTCTCCACAGAGATACACGAGTGGAGGATTATTATATTATTACTAGTAAATTTGTTAGTCCTATATGATTGGAGACACGTCCTCGGCGAACACTCCACAGAGATACGCGAGTGGAGGACTGCACCCGTAACCAGAATCTCTAGGATAGGGAGCGTGACTTGAGTGCATAGATCTATACGGGGCTGACTACCCCACACATGGCTGCTAGCTACAGCCGAACCGAAATGGTTCAAGGGTGACGAAAGTCATAAGGTGATGTGGAATACTTATTGCCACAATTAGTCTATTGTATGATTTTGGAACTCGCAATTAGGATAACAGAGATTTACTTAATAGTAATAATGAATAATTTAACACATTTCATAAGATAACCAGGCTTCAGAATACATCTTCTACATTGGAAACCAACATTCAGGAAAGTATGGGACTTTCCTGGGGAAACATTGAACATAACTACATTTTACAGAATACATCTTTTACATTGATAACCAACATACAGGAAAGTATGGGACTTTCCTGGGGGAAACGTATACATAACTAGAAAAGTGTAACAAAACCGGATAACTTTACATCTATCACAATTGGTAACACACAATCAGGAAAGTAAGGGACTTTCCTGGGAATACATTGGTACATAACTAGAACAATATAACAAACCATATAACATAACTGTACATTTTCACAAGAGTAAACGTGTTTTCAGTGTACAACTTAACTTTACATTACATGTTGAGAAACAATAACCAACCTTTTTAAGAAAATATCGGATTTTCTTGGTGTTTGTAACATTTTCAGAAACAGAAAGGAAACTTGAACATTTTCACAAATCGAAACCGCTTATGAACTCACCAGCGTTATGTTGATTTTCAAAACCGCTTGTGTTCTCAGGTCAACGTTAGAACATGTACCCGAAGATCCTTTTGTCCAAAGATGGAGTGTGCAGAAGACCTGTTTCATTTTGTTTATATATATATATATATATATATATATATATATATATATATATACTATGTATCCCAACTGTACAACTTTGCTTTTGAAACAATTGTAAAACTTTTCAATATGTAATGTAATGGTTCTTTTACTTTACTTACTATGTGCATTGGATTTGATACTCAACGTGGTGTCAACCCCGGAAATGTTTCCGCCTTCGGTTTTCGGGGTGTGACAGATTGGTATCAGAGCCCTTGTTTATAGTGAATAAAGTATACCAAACCTTACATGGTATAAAAATATAAACATTAAGGGGCCTAAGTGCTCTGAACTAAAAGTATCCTTCAAAATATAAGTATTTTCAAAACTATATAAGTATACCGAACTGTCGAGATCCGTAACTTCGAGTAGAACAAAACATAAGTAAATGGGTTTCGTACGCTGCGGTTAAACCTGGGCAGTTATGTAGTCGTGTCTAGGATCAATATAGCCTGGCCAACTATATTCGTTGGAGACACGGCCAATATGTGTTTGGGAGTGACTGTGGTATGCGGAATGCCTAAAACTTACCCTAATACCACAAACATCGAGCCAGTGTTGTAACGAGTCATGAAATACTATGGGAGTATTTCTCGAGCCAATCCTTGGTAGAAATCCTCGTTCATGCATTGTTCTTTGATCATTCCCTTAGCGATAATATTTCTCGCTTAGATAACTTTTTCCTGCTTTATCGCTTATTCAGCATATAACCGTCATATCTCTAGATTCAATTCAGAGGACTTATCATCCTCTCTTTCTTGATCTTATTAGATCAAGATGCCTCCAAGAAAGAGGCCCAGCTCCAAGACCAACAACCCTCCGCCACCACCTCCTCCTCAAATTGACCCTGTAGTATTCCAGGCAGCTGTTACAGCCGCATTGGCAGCTGCCATGTCTCAACGGAACTCTGGCGGTTTCGGTAGTTCGGGAGGTGGTACCCAAACCCAAAACCAAGAAAGCAGTCAGGGACACCGAAAAGAGGGTTCCTATAGTGATTTCATGAATGCAAAACCAACATCCTTTGTTGGCACTGGAGGTGTCATTTCCTTATCCCGATGGTTAGAGAAAATCGAATCCATCTTCGAAATCTGTGCTTGTGCTGAGTCCGATAAAGTCAAGTTTGCAGCCTGTACCTTCATTGATAAAGCCTTGACTTGGTGGAATAGCCGAGTCAAATCCCTGACCTTACCCGTAGCCAATGCCATGGGCTGGGAAGCCATGAAAGAACTCCTCCTTGCTGAGTACTGTCCCCGTGGTGAAATGCAGAAGCTAGAGCACGAGCTTTGGAACCTGAAGATGAAAGGTTCCGACATTGCTGCATATACTTCCCGATTCGATGATTTCGCACTTCTCTGCCCTGGATTGGTCACTCCTGAAAGTAAAAAGATCGAAAGGTTCATTTGGGGGTTAACCCAACCGACAAAGGGTCATGTTTTGGCTGCCTGTTTGGATACCTATGATAGTGCCAAGACTTTAGCCCAAACCCTAATTGATCACAGTGATGACATCGAGGAAACCACCACCGCTTTTGAGCCAACTAAACGGAGTGGTGAGAAGAGAAAGTTTTGGAAGAAGAAGAAGAAGGGTCAATCTTCCCAAGGATCCTCCTAGAGACAACAGACTGTAGCAGTCCATGTTGCTACTAACCCTGTTGTTGCTGCTGTTGTTGTGGGATTCATAGCTCCAACTCCTACTAGCAGATATGCTGGTAATCTTCCTTTGTGTGACAAGTGAAAATACCACCACAACCCCGGCCCCTGCCTAGAATTATATTGCACCAATAGTGGTAAGAAGGGGCACACAGTCCGATTCTGCAAAGCTCCGGACCAATCGACAAATCAATCATCTGGAGCAGGAATTGGTCAAGCCTGCTATAGCTGTGGTGAAGTTGGCCACTTTAAAAGGAACTGCCCCAAGAAGTCAACAGCTGATAATACCGGGAGAGTCCTAGCCATACGACGGGAGGAAGCAGTCGCTGATCCCACTATTGTCTCGGGTACGTTCCTTCTCGACAACTCATATGCTAGTATTCTTTTTGATTCGGGTGCTAAAAGAAGCTTTGTTAGTCATTCGTTCAAAACATAACCTAAAACATAATCCCCAACCTTTAACTGAAACATTTACCGTCGAGATGGCTAACGGTGAGAAAGAAAGCGCCAGCGAGGTGTTCGTAGGTTGTACCCTTACTCTGAACGACCATTCATTTCCTATCGATCTCATGCCGGTTTCCATAAAGAGCTTTGATGTCATAATTGGCATGGATTGGTTGAGTCCCAATCATGCGGATATCCTTTGTTTCGAAAAAGCCATCCATCTCAACCTTCCTTCGAATCAAACTCTCGTCATCTATGGCGATAAACTCAGTTCTAACCTTCGTATCATTTCCTGCATCAAAGCTCAAAAGCTCATGCAAAAGGAGTGCATTGCATTCTTAGCCCATGTAATCAATGAGAAGCAGGAAGTTAAGGGCCTCGCGAGCATCCCCGAAGTCTATAACTTTCCTGATGTATTTCCCGAAGAGCTTCCAGGAATCCCTCCCGATCGTCAGGTTGAGTTCCGTATTGACCTAATTCCTGGAGCTACTCCCGTAGCGAAATCTCCGTATCGTTTAGCTCCAGCAAAAATGCAGGAGTTATCCAGCCAACTCAATGATTTGCTCAGTAAAGGATTCATTAGACCGAGTTCCTCACCCTGGGGAGCTCCAGTATTGTTCGTTAAGAAGAAAGATGGATCCTTTCGGATGTGTATCGATTATCATGAGTTGAACAAGTTGACCGTCAAAAACCGATATCCTCTTCCGCGAATAGATGACCTCTTCAATCAAATCCATGGAGCCAATTACTTCTCCAAGATAGACCTTCGGTCAGGGTACCATCAGCTACGAGTTGATGAGAGTGATGTTTCCAAAACAGCTTTCAAGACTCGGTATGGACACTACGAATTCGTAGTGATGCCCTTTGATCTAACCAATGCACCGGCAATGTTCATGGACCTGATGAACCGGGTGTGTCGTCCTTATCTGGACAAGTTTGTCATTGTATTCATTGATGACATACTTGTCTACTCTAGGAGCGAAGAAGACCACAAACAACACTTAAGGCTAGTGTTGGAAACCCTTAGATCCGAGAAGTTGTACGCAAAATTTTCCAAGTGTGAGTTCTGGATTCGGAAGGTAACTTTCCTTGGTCACGTGGTAAGCAAGGAGGGTATTAATGTAGATCCTTCCAAGATTAAAGCGATAGAGAATTGGTCGACACCGAAGACACCCACAGAAATCCGACAATTCTTGGGTCTCGCCGGCTATTATCGGAGATTTATCCAGAACTTTTCCAGAATCGCCAAACCCTTAACCACTCTAACACAGAAAGGTGTACCCTTTTGTTGGAGTGATAAGCAAGAAACTGCATTCCAGACATTGAAGAAAGCCTTGTGCAGCGCACCTGTCCTGTCCCTACCCAAAGGGACAGAGGACTACGTTGTCTTCTGTGATGCGTCTAATCAAGGCTTAGGCTGTGGGCTTATGAAAAGAGGAAAAGTAATTGCTTATGCTTCTAGACAGTTGAAAGCACACGAGGTCAACTATACCACACACGACTTGGAGTTGGGAGCCGTACTCTTTGAATTGAAGATTTGGAGACATTACCTCTATGGAACCAAGTGTACGATCTTCACTGACCACAAGAGCCTGCAACACATCTTTTATCAGAAAGACTTGAGCATGAGGCAACGGTGATGGGTAGAACTACTCAGTGATTATGAGTGTGAAATCCTTTACCATCCCGGCAAGCCCAATGTGGTGGCAGATGCCCTTAGCCGAAAGGAGAGTTCAAGCCGAAAGGTGAAGACCCTGATGATGACCCAGTTAGAAGCCCTCAAACCCGAGAACGTATCGATCGAAACCTTGAGAGGAATGGAAAAAAAACTTGAGATCAGAGGTGATGGAGTCTACTGTCTCATGGATTGAATCTGGATTCCAAAGTCCGGAGGATACAGGGAGATGGTCATGGAGGAAGCACACAAGACCAGATACTCCATTCACCCGGGTTCGGACAAGATGTACCTGGATCTCAAGAAACAATACTGGTGGCCAAACATGAAAGCTGGGATAGCTACGTTCGTGGGCAAGTGTCTGATTTGCGCCAAGGTGAAAGTCGAGTACCAGAAACCCTCGGGTCTGCTTCAGCAGCCCGAGATACCCGAATGGAAATGGGAGATGATTACCATGGATTTCATCACAAAATTACCAAAGTGTCCGAGTGGGTATGATACCATTTGGGTAATTGTCGATCGTCTGACAAAGTCCGCCCACTTCATCCCGATCAAAGAATCATTTAAGATGGAAAGACTCGCACGAATTTACATCCAAGAGGTACTCCGACTACACGGTGTACCTGCGTCCATTATCTCTGATCGAGATAGCAGGTTTACCTCTAGATTCTGTGTGACAACCGGATATTTCAACTCTTTGTAACGACCAAAATGGGTCAAGTATTGTAACCACTTCTGAGTAATAAAATTTACTTTCATAATAAAATGTACAAATAAGTTCTATTTAATTTCCTTCTATGATTAAAGGTCTTTGAACCATGATCGTACGTGAAAAGAACGCCCAAATCCGACTTCATATAGCGAAGTTATGATTTTTCCAAGTTTGGCTTAGCAACAGACAGCTAAAAACTCGAATCGGAAATCGAGCGACTTTTGGCCGGAATGACCTAAACGAGAATCGAAGGTCTCGTCAATGGTATTCCAGCGGTAAAAAGTCTGGCAAAAACCGACATCAGATAAAGAAGTTATGAATTTTCTAAGAAATTCCTTTAACACGATGGATTTTTAATAAATAATAAAAAAAAAATTTCGGAATATGCCGACGGAGTCTAAACGAAAGTTGTAGAGCGTAGTCTCACCTACGCGAGGATATAAAGACCATCGAAAACGGAGTTCGTATGAAGAAGATATGAATTTTTGAAGTTTATTAAATAAATTAATTATTTATTTTATTCAAAATTCGGATATTATCCGAAGGGGAGTCAGCGTCCTCATCCGAGGTACGCGCTGCGTACTCCTGTACGCCCTGCGTAACCGAGAGGATTGGCCTCTGATCGTCCACGTCGCGCTATCCGAAGGAACCGACCCGTCCGACCCGTCCGAAGCCCCGACCCGTCCGACCCGAGGTCCCATCCGACCCGCCGTCCCATCCGACCCGCGTACCCAGCAACCCGTCCCATCCGAACCGAGGCAGTCGAGGCTTCGGTCATGCATGACGTACGCGTACGCGCTGCGTACGAGCGTACGCCCCGCGTACCGAGGCAGACCAGCCTTACTATAAATAGGATGCGAGGGTTTCCAAAGAAAGGGCTCATTTCTCTTCTCTCTCTCTCAACTTTGCCTCGTTTTCCGTGTCCGTTCAAACCCGAAGCTCTGGTCTTTTTGGCTCAAGTCCCGAAGGTCGATTTTACTCCCGAGATTCCCGAGAATCCCGAGGAAAATCCGTTTCCCGAGACGAAACTCTGCCCGGTTTTCCATCTCGCTATCTCCAAAACTTTCAAGTGAGTTTCATACCCCTTAATCAACCTTTTTAATTATTCTAAATACTTTTATATGCTTTCAAGGGGGGGATTACAAGTAAAACACACGAGTATTATCGTGTGTTACATAAAGAAACTCTTTTATATACTGTTATATATTCAAATCACATGCGATTTATAAACCTTTAAAGGAACTTTTATATATATATATATATAACATATGTTACAATAGCATTTTATCTTTTAAAATATAAAGTTGTTGTAATGCATGTATAAACTAAACTGTTCTTAGATTTTTCTTGTCTATCTTAGACTCTACACCAAAAATCTATGCTTTCATAGACAAGTGATTCTTTTCCTAAGTATTTCTAAACAAACAAGGCACACTTTATGAAAACTATAATAGGTATAGTTTTACGAACAGATTTCTAACTCTTATGTACTAGAAACATATATTTCAAGAAGTTTACTTTCGTATACAAGAACAAACGTAACATTTTAACAAGTAGATCTGTTTTTATACCACGGATTTGTGAGACACTAACTTCATGTACGTTCGAGTACACATTTCAAGTCTTGTATTATATACCAGAATCCCTTGGAGGGGGAGCATGGTGTTTGTGTATAGATCTATACGGGCTTGACAACCCGCGCCCTGACTGTTAGCTGCAGTCCACCGTTTGGGGTGACAAACGTCATAACATTCCAACGCCTGAAGAACGTTGTGTATAGGCATTCAGAGTCAATAGTATGGTTATAAAACTCACAAGGGGTATTAAAAATGCATTGATTTACAAGGTTTTCAATCTCATTGGTTATTTTACATTTACATACTTTTTGGAAGCAAACATTGGTCTTGAGTGAAGGCTACTTTTATACTAGTAGAAAATATAGGATTTTCTAAACACAAACAAACAAAGATAAAACATTTCATTTCATTCAAACATTGTCACTTAAATACTTATGAAATTCACCAGCTTAAATGCTGATCTACTCTTTCAAAATTACTTGTATGTCCCAGGGATTCAGTAATTTCAGGTACTAATATGCTTTTGAAGAAGAGATGCTGCGGCGCCAGTTTAATCTTATATTTTGACATCATATTGTAATTGGTTTTGAACATGTAACTTTTGACAAATGTAAACTTTCAATTATATATATGATGGTTGTATTGCTTTCTTTACTATGTATTCATTTGTTACGTTACCACATGAAGTCATCCGCCCCCGAACGTTTCCGCCGTTCAGGTTTGGGGGTGTGACAGATTGGTATCAGAGCAATGTTTATAGTGAACTAAGTATATCGAACCACATAAGATATACAAACTATAAATGCTTAAGGGACTAATACTCTCTGACAAAACAAATTTTCTTTTTACACTTAAGCAGCATTTCGTTCAACTTAAATTGATAGTTCATTTAAGTACAATTACATGCAAACTATTTTCATGTTATACAACTATACAAGTATTTAGACAAGTTGACACTATGATTGAGACTCGATATATGTAATCAGATTTTGGACAAATATAGCGTGATCAACTATATTTGCCCAAGATTGGACCAACGTATATCGAGGAATGATCGTAGTAAGCAACAAGTCAAACCTTACCAAACCATTACAAGAATCAAACAC
The DNA here is from genome assembly GCF_051521515.1 of Lactuca serriola. Taxonomy (NCBI): domain Eukaryota; kingdom Viridiplantae; phylum Streptophyta; class Magnoliopsida; order Asterales; family Asteraceae; genus Lactuca; species Lactuca serriola. The sequence continues at coordinate 121,498,796 of NC_136414.1, forward strand.
AAGAACTTAAATACTATAGGAGTATTTGCTATCTAATTTAGTTTAACTTACATGTTTTACATGTTCCGACTTTATTCAATTCTTATAACCCTATTTCTCGTACAGTCAAATGGCTGGATTTCACCACCCTGGCGACCCCTACTTTCCCAACCAAGGCAACGGAGGATGGATCGAAGATGATCCCGAAGAGGACGAGGAACCCATAGAAGTGGGTGATGACTCCGGTACCGACTCAGAGCCGGAAGTTATCGATCCACAACCCATTCAACCTCCCGTCTTCGTAAGGAACTTTCAAGGACCGACTCCCGTCTGGGGAAGTCACCTCCACCATTGGAGCCAACAGCAAAACCTACGCCCTCCCTACGGCATGTGCCGGGACTTCTATGATGTCCGCGGCGGAGGTTCGGCTGATCGAGCACTCCCGGTAATGGTGGGTAAGTTAGCCAATCAGCCCTATCAGTCTGGAGTACAAGCTAGTCGACTCCGGGATATCAACGTGGAAGTGCAGGTTCACACTTCTGACATCCGTAGGCTGGACAAGATGCAAGACAACGCTCAATTCCAAACCGAAGCATTTCAAGTGCAAATGATTGCGGCCCTCGCCGAACTAAGGGAACAACAAGCCGCTTTCGATAGGCGTCTAATGGAGTCAAAGTAATCAGATACGGAGTCAAGCACCAAGCGCAACCTTCGACGCAAGTAGTGCTTGTCAAGGACTCAAATTTTGTTATAGCTTAGGACCTCGGCTAAAAGTCTTCAAATTTCTCGAACTTTGTAATCGGAGACCCTTATAGGGGTCAAATTTTCATGATCGTTGTAACAACTTTTATATTAATATAAGTGGCACTATTACTACTATGTTGAGTATTTCGTTCGAACCTTGAATGGTCTTTGTGAACCCAAATACTTGTTTCATACCTTCAATCTTACAAATAACTTTCATTCTTCTATTTTAAGACTCATACTATCATCTGTTGTTGAACTATAGCGATTTAGTTCATGAGACACATACATTTTCCATTCTATGAAATTCTTATCCTTGTCTTTTCAAACTATAGTTGAAGGATGCCTCCGCGTAGGAATCCAAGGCGAAACAACGGTGAGGAAGCACCTATACCACCACCACCTCCACCACCCCAATTTGACGCTGTAATGTTTCAAGCAGCAGTCACCGCAGCGGTGGCAGCTGCCATGTCACAGATCAATAACTCGAGTGCTAATGGTTCGGGATCTGGCACACACCCATCCAACCATGGCGAGAGTCATGGACCACCTCGAGAATGCACCTATAACGACTTCACTAATGCCAAGCCCCGGATGTTTTATGGTACTGGTGGTGTGATGGCCCTGAGGCAATGGATTGAAAGGACGGAGGCAGTCTTTGAAATCTGCTCCTGCCCCGAGCACAGCAAGGTCAAATTTGCAACTTTCACCCTTCTCGATAAAGCTTTAACTTGGTTGAATGGCCACGTTAAAGTACTTACCCTAATCGTGGCAAACTCCATAAGCTGGGAGAGCTTGAAGGCCATGATGATGAGAGAATACTGCCCACGGGGAGAAATTCAAAAGCTTGAACACGAGCTATGGACTCTCGGAATGGTGGGTACCGACATCGCTACTTATACCAACAGATTCTGCGAACTGGCAATCCTTTGTCCAGATATGATTGCTCCCGAGAGCAAGAAGATAGAAAGGTACATCTGGGGACTGACACCCCAAATGCGATCAAGCGTCTTAGCTTCTAAACCTGACACCTTTGAAAGTGCTAAGGAACTGGCACAATCTCTGATCGACTACAGAGGTCATCAGAACTCAACCACTTCTGCACCAGCACCACAAAAAGGAAACAACAACGACAACAACAACAACAATCACGGAAGGAAGAGAGCGTGGATTAAAGGGAAGGGTGGGTCTTCCCAAGAATCCGCAAAGAAACAACTGGTGTCAGTAAATGCTGCCATCGTACCTGCTACAGCCCCTACAAATACCTACCCAACAAAGCCTTATATAGGTAACCTCCCAAAATGCACCAAATGCAATTACCACCACCATGGACCTTGTCGAGATATGCAGTGCGCCAACTGCAGCAGGAAAGGGCACACAGCCCGTTTCTGCAAGGAACCCGCAAAGTCGATCACTCAGGTTCCCGGTGCGGGTGTAGGGCAGGCTTGCTATGGTTGTGGCGAGGTGGGCCACTACAAGAGAAACTGTCCTAAGGCAGCAGGCACCGGAGGTGTAGGACGAGTTTTGGCAATAGGCCACGACGAAGCCGTAGCTGACCCAACTATAGTTGCTGGTACGTTCCTTCTCGATAATTCATACGCATGCATATTATTCGATAGTGGAGCGGAGAGAAGCTTCGTGAGTTAAAACTTTATTCATTTACTTAAACCTAAACCTAGCAAGTTAGAAAATTCATTCACTGTAGAGATGGCCAATGGAAAAACCGAAAACACAAATTGCATATACATGGGCTGTACGTTAACATTAGACGGCCATTCTTTCCCAATCAATCTCATGCCGGTTCAAATTAAAAGTTTCGACGTTATAGTCGGCATGGATTGGTTGAGTCTTCTTCGCGCCGACATCATGTGCTTTGAGAAAGCAGTCCGTCTTAACCTCCCTAACAATGAAACATTAGTTATCTACGACGACAAATCTAGTGCAAACCTTCGCATCATTTCGTGCATCCAAGCTCGAAAGTGCTTGCGGAAGGATTGTCGAGCATTCCTAGCGCACATCGTTGATACAAGTCAAGAACTGAAGGACATCAAGAGCATCTCGGTAGTACTCGACTTTCCCGATATCTTTCCAGAAGAACTACCAGGATTACCACCGCAACGCCAAGTCGAGTTTAGAATCGACTTAATTCCAGGAGCTACCCCAGTAGCGAAGTCGCCTTATCGTCTTGCACCAGCAGAGATGCAGGAACTTTCCAGTCAACTTAATGAACTCCTTCCCAAAGGATTCATAAGACCAAGTTTCTCACCTTGGGGAGCACCAGTCTTGTTTGTAAAGAAGAAAGACGGATCGTTCCGTATGTGCATCGACTACAGAGAGCTGAACAAACTTACTGTCAAGAACCGCTATCCTCTACCCCGTATTGACGACCTATTCGATCAACTTCAAGGGGCGAACTACTTCTCCAAAATAGACCTGCGATCCAGATATCACCAATTACGAGTTCAACAGGGGGACATTCCAAAGACAGCCTTCCGAACCCGTTATGGACACTACGAATTCGTGGAGATGCCGTTCGGATTAACCAATGCACCAGCAGTATTTATGGACCTAATGAATAGGGTATGCCGCCCTTACTTGGATCAGTTCGTCAGCATCTTTATCGATGATATACTTATCTACTCTCGAAGTGAGGAAGAGCATAGTCAGCACCTACGAAAAGTCCTAGAAACACTGCGAACGGAGAAACTCTATGCGAAGTTCTCTAAATGTGAATTTTGGATTCGAAGAGTCGAATTTTTAGGCCACGTTGTTAGCGAGAAAGGTATACACGTGGACCCCTCCAAAATTAAGGCTATTGAGAACTGGTCGGCACCAAAGACACCTACAAAAATTCGTCAATTTCTAGGTCTAGTTGGCTACTATCGCAGATTCATAAAGAACTTTTCGAGCATTGCGAAACCCCTTACTTCATTAACCCAGAAAGGTGTGGCCTTTGACTGGGAAGCGAAACAAGAGAAGGCATTCCAGACACTAAATTAGGCCTTGTGCACCGCACAGATACTATCCCTCCCCGAAGGGATAGAAGACTTCGTAGTGTATTGCGATGCTTCAAATCAAGGACTTGGTTGTGTTCTTATGCAGAGAGGGAAGGTTATCGCTTATGCCTCCCGACAGCTTAAGACACACGAAGTGAACTATACGACACATGATCTCGAGTTAGGAGCAGTGGTATTTGCTCTGAAGATCTGGAGGCACTACTTATACGGAACAAAGAGTACTATATTCACCGATCACAAGAGCCTTCAACACATTTTCGATCAGAAGGAACTCAACATGCGACAACGACGATGGGTTGAGTTACTGAATGACTACGAATGCGAAATTCGTTATCATCCTGGCAAGGCCAACGTAGTAGCCAACGCCCTCAGTCGAAAGGAATACACTGGTCGGAGGGTCAAATCTCTGACCATGACTATCCATTCCCACCTATCCACACAAATTAAGGAAGCACAAATGGAAGCTTTGCAACCTGAAAATGTGGCGGGTGAATCCCTGCGAGGAATGGAGAAAAATTTAGAAGCCAAGGGTGACGGAGCCTTATATTTCATGAACCGAATCTGGACCCCAAAACATGGTGGTCTCAGAAACATAGTCATGGCCGAGGCTCACCACTCAAGATATTCCATTCACCCGGGTTCAGATAAAATGTATCTGGATCTTAAGAAACTATACTGGTGGCCTAACATGAAAGCAGAAATTGCTACCTTCGTGAGTAAATGTCTTACTTGCGCTAAGGTTAAAGTCGAGTATCAGAAACCGTCAGGACTACTACAACAACCAGAGATACCAGAATGGAAATGGGAGCGGATTACTATGGACTTCATAACCAAGTTACCCAAGACGACAAGTGGACTCGATACCATATGGGTCATTGTCGACAGATTGACCAAATCCGCACATTTCCTACCCATCAAGGAGACTGACAAAATGGAGAAGCTTACAAGAACTTACTTAAGGGAAGTAGTGCGACTGCATGGTGTTCCGATATCCATTATCTCCGATCGAGATAGTAGATTCACTTCAAGATTCTGGCAGTCACTACAAAGTTCCCTGGGGACTAGGCTAGACATCAGTACAACCTACCACCCACAGACAGACGGACAAAGTGAGAGAACAATACAAACTTTAGAAGACATGCTGAGAGCCTGCGTGATTGACTTTGGAAAGGCATGGGATATTCATTTACCCCTTGTCGAATTTTCATACAACAATAGTTATCATACAAGCATAAAGGCTGCTCCATTTGAAGCCCTCTATGGTCGAAAGTGCAGATCCCCTCTGTGCTGGACTGAAGTTGGCGATACCCAGTTAGCTAGAGGAAGAGTTCCTGAAAGCACTCTCACAGGTCCGGAGATCATACGTGAAACAACAGAGAAGATCGTTCAGATTCGTGAACGATTAAAAGCCTCAAGAGACCGACAGAAAAGCTACGCTGACCAAAGGAGGAAACCTTTGGAATTCCAGGTAGGAGACCACGTCTTATTAAAGGTCTCACCGTGGAAGGGTTTAATACGATTTGGAAAGCGTGGGAAACTAAATCCAAGATACATAGGGCCTTTCGAGATTCTTGCCAGAATCGGCCCTGTGGCTTACAAGCTTAACCTACCGCGCGAACTTAGTAACATCCATCCAACCTTCCACGTCTCAAACTTGAAAAAGTGTCTGTCCGACGAGACTCTTGTTATTCCACTCGACGAGATCGAGATCAACGAGAGCCTCAACTTTGTGGAAGAACCAGTAGAAATCATGGACCGAGAGGTCAAACAAACAAAACAAAGTCGCATACCCATCGTGAAGGTTCGCTGGAACGCCAAGCGGGGACCCGAATTCACATGGGAACGCGAAGATCAGATGAAACAAAAGTACCCTCATCTCTTTCATGTTCACTAGTATCTTTACTACTTTAAATTTCGGGACGGAATTCTCTCTAACGGGGGGATGATGTGACAACCTGATATTTCAACTCTTTGTAACGACCAAAATGGGTCAAGTATTGTAACCACTTCTGAGTAATAAAATTTACTTTCATAATAAAATGTACAAATAAGTTCTATTTAATTTCCTTCTATGATTAAAGGTCTTTGAACCATGATCGTACGTGAAAAGAACGCCCAAATCCGACTTCATATAGCGAAGTTATGATTTTTCCAAGTTCGGCTTAGCAACAGACAGCTAAAAACTCGAATCGGAAATCGAGCGACTTTTGGCCAATGACCTAAACGAGAATCGAAGGTCTCGTCAATGGTATTCCAGCGGTAAAAAGTCTGGCAAAAACCGACATCAGATAAAGAAGTTATGAATTTTCTAAGAAATTCCTTAAACACGAGGGATTTTTAATAAATAATAAAAAAAATAATTTCGGAATTTGCCGACGGAGTCTAAGCGAAAGTTGTAGAGCGTAGTCTCACCTATGCGAGGATATAAAGACCATCGAAAACGGAGTTCGTATGAAGAAGATATGAATTTTTGAAGTTTATTAAATAAATTAATTATTTATTTTATTCAAAATTCGGATATTATCCGAAGGGGAGTCAGCGTCCTCATCCGAGGTACGCGCTGCGTACTCCTGTACGCCCTGCGTAACCGAGAGGATTGGCCTCTGATCGTCCACGTCGTGCTATCCGAATGAACCGACCCGTCCGACCCGTCCGAAGCCCCAACCCGTCCGACCCGACGTCCCATCCGACCCGCCGTTCCATCCGACCCGCGTACCCAGCAACCCGTCCCATCCGAACCGAGGTAGTCGAGGCTTCGGTCATGCATGACGTACGCGTACGCGCTGCGTACGAGCATACGCCCCGCGTACCGAGGCAGACCAGCCTTACTATAAATAGGATGCGAGGGTTTCCAAAGAAAGGGCTCATTTCTCTTCTCTCTCTCTCTCAACTTTGCCTCGTTTTCCGTGTCCGTTCAAACCCGAAGCTCTGGTCTTTTTGGCTCAAGTCCCGAAGGTCGATTTTACTCCCGAGATTCCCGAGAATCCCGAGGAAAATCCGTTTCCCGAGACGAAACTCTGCCCGGTTTTCCATCTCGCTATCTCCAAAACTTTCAAGTGAGTTTCATACCCCTTAATCAACCTTTTTAATTATTCTAAATACTTTTATATGCTTTCAAGGGGGGATTACAAGTAAAACACACGAGTATTATCGTGTGTTACATAAAGAAACTCTTTTATATACTGTTATATATTCAAATCACATGCGATTTATAAACCTTTAAAGGAACTTTTATATATATATATAACATATGTTACAATAGCATTTTATCTTTTAAAATATAAAGTTGTTGTAATGCATGTATAAACTAAACTGTTCTTAGATTTTTCTTGTCTATCTTAGACTCTACACCAAAAATCTATGCTTTCATAAACAAGTGATTCTTTTCCTAAGTATTTCTAAACAAACAAGGCACACTTTATGAAAACTATAATAGGTATAGTTTTACGAACAGATTTCTAACTCTTATGTACTAGAAACATATATTTCAAGAAGTTTACTTTCGTATACAAGAACAAACGTAACATTTTAACAAGTAGATCTGTTTTTATACCACGGATTTGTGAGACACTAACTTCATGTACGTTCGAGTACACATTTCAAGTCCTGTATTATATACCAGAATCCCTTGGAGGGGGAGCATGGTGTTTGTGTATAGATCTATACGGGCTTGACAACCCGCGCCCTGACTGTTAGCTGCAGTCCACCGTTTGGGGTGACAAACGTCATAACATTCCAACGCCTGAAGAACGTTGTGTATAGGCATTCAAAGTCAATAGTATGGTTATAAAACTCACAAGGGGTATTAAAAATGCATTGATTTACAAGGTTTTCAAACTCATTGGTTATTTTACATTTACATACATTTTGGAAGCAAACATTGGTCTTGAGTGAAGGCTACTTTTATACTAGTAGAAAATATAGGATTTTCTAAACACAAACAAACAAAGATAAAACATTTCATTTCATTCAAACATTGTCACTTAAATACTTATGAAATTCACCAGCTTAAATGCTGATCTACTCTTTCAAAATTACTTGTATGTCCCAGGGATTCAGTAATTTCAGGTACTAATATGCTTTTGAAGAAGAGATGTTGCGGCGCCAGTTTAATCTCATATTTTGACATCATATTGTAATTGGTTTTGAACATGTAACTTTTGACAAATGTAAACTTTCAATTATATATATGATGGTTGTATTGCTTTCTTTACTATGTATTCATTTGTTACGTTACCACATGAAGTCATCCGCCCCCGAACGTTTCCGCCGTTCACGTTTGGGGGTGTGACATTTTGGCAGTCTCTCCAGAAGGCTCTTGGAACCAAACTAGACATGAGCACAACGTATCATCCTCAGACCGATGGACAAAGTGAGAGAACAATCCAAACCCTGGAAGACATGCTTAGGGCATGTGTCATTGACTTTGGAAAGTCGTGGGACACACATCTACCTTTGATCGAATTCTCGTACAACAACAGTTACCCCACGAGCATTAGGGATGCCCCGTTTGAAGCCCTATACGGTCGCAAGTGTAGATCCCCTCTGTGTTGGGCCGAGGTGGGGGATACACAGTTAGCCAAGAGTCGAGTCCCCGAAAGTACTCTCACTGGTCCTGAAATCAGCTGCGAAACCACCGAGAAGATCATCCAAATCCGAGAACGATTGAAAGCTTCACGAGATCGCCAAAAGAGTTACGCTGATAACCGCCGGAAACCTCTGGAATTCCAGGTTAGAGACCGTGTCCTATTGAAAGTCTCGCCCTGGAAAGGCACAGTACGCTTTGGTAAGCGTGGGAAACTTAACCCGAGGTACATTGGACCCTTCGAGATCCTCACCAGGATTGGTCCGGTAGCCTATAAACTTTGTTTACCTCACGAACTCAGTAACATCCATCCCGTCTTCCATGTTTCAAATCTCAAGAAGTGCCTATCCGATGAAACCCTAGTGATTCCTTTAGACGAGATCGAAATCAATGAAAACCTCAACTTCGTGGAGGAACCGATCGAAATCATGGATCGAGAAGTCAAACGTACAAAGCAAAGCCGCATCCCGTTAGTGAAGGTTCGCTGGAATGCCAAGCGGGGACCGGAGTTCACTTGGGAGCGTGAAGACTCAATGAAACAACAGTATCCACGTCTCTTTCTAGATCCATGATTTGTATCTTGTATTGTATCTTAATTTTGAATTTCAGGAAGAAATTCCCTTTAACGGGGGGATAATGTAACAACTCGAAATTTCGTATCATTACTTGTAACCCTTTTCGTAAACCATTTCGATCAACCAATCGTCGTTTCCAAATTTGATTCCGATTTCCTTATTTAATTAAGTCATAAAATGGTATTGATTTAAAATGACTTAATGGGTGTCTTAATACATTTAGAAATCATTATAACACCCCATTCTATTGATCGGAACATTTCTAGAATCAGCCATATCGGGTTACGGCAATTTGGTCGGGTGCGACCAAAAGCCCCGTCTAATGTCGGTATCACGTAGAATTCCACCGTGTCCAAATCCCGAACATTATTTAAACGTGTTTAAGCTTCCATTTGAAGCTTTTGGATCTCTCTCTCTCTAATCTCTCTCTAACCTCTCTCCTCATCATAGATTAAGGTCCAAAATCAAAGAATTAAGGCTCCAAATCGTAGAGGTAACCTTCCTAACTTGTTATTCAACCTCTTAGGCCTTCAAATCCATGTTTAAATTATGATTTAGGACCTGGAACATGTGTTTACAGCCAAGGATCATGCTTGGGCCGTAAACACATAATATTGGGGTTTTTAAGCATTTTAACCCTTCCAAATCATTGTTGGGACTTAGATACGACCTTGAGGCTTACAAACCTGGACTTGGAACACCTTAAGCTTGGATTTTGAGGGATTAACATGAGTTTACAGCCAAGGTATGCTCTTGGGCCATAAACCCCTCAAACATGGGGAGTAAACTCACTTTTACATGTTAGAGTGCCTTGTAAATTAACCAATAGCCTTGTGGTAAATCCTAGAACCATCTAAAAATAGTTTGGGGACCTTAAACACATCAAACACCCACTTATTAGGTGTTTACGGCCAAGGAACTCCAAGAACATGTTCATGGGCCGTAAACTCCTAAATATGTGTCAAATGATACCCGAAGATCCTTTTGTCCAAAGATGGAGTGCGCAGAAGACGTGTTTCCTTTTGTTTATATATATACTATGTATCACAACTGTACAACTTTGCTTTTGAAACAATTGTAAAACTTTTCAATATGTAATGTAATGGTTGTTTTACTTTACTTACTATGTGCATTGGATTTCATACTCAATGTGGAGTCAACCCCGGAAATGTTTCCGCCTTCGGTTTTCGGGGTGTGACAATATCAGAAGTCATACATGGCTCATCATTCGCAGTATCATGTATACGAGTCGTATATAATGAAGATTGAAAAGGTAGTCGAATAACTGATTCTTCTTTAAGCTCACTCCCCATCGAGGAAATGAAGTTAAAGTGGAATCATCAATTCTAAACCTGTAGAGCCTTGGTTATACATCACCCATATGTATACATTCTTCAGCGATAAATCAACCGTATGAATCTTTGGATTGAACTTGAGGTACTGTACGAGTGGTACTTCGTGGATTTCTTTGGAAAGAAAAAGAACTATGAGGTACTCCATGCATGAGTACTTCGGTGTTCTGATGTGAGGGCTTCGCTAAAAAGACGTTTACGGAGAAAGAGATGTATGTATGAAGCTGGTTTTGTGCGGATCAAATTGAATCTAGTCGTATGGTAATGTTGGAAGCATAAAGAAACTTAAAGACATTAGATTTGAACATAAGGCATTACAGAAAAAACACAACAGTGCAACCATCAATAGAGTTACAATACTTTAGACTTACTACAAGACTATTGTTGCGAACAAGGTATACTACAAAAGATAAGTATATGCAGCACGAGCATCCCTATACCGACAGGATCCCGCAAAAGAAAAGACCCCGGTTGCACTAGTTTTGGATGGTTTATAAGTCTGTTACAACGAAACGCCTAAATTACATTAACGTGGGTCCGGAGTAGGTTCTCCTGCAGCTGTGATCCTAAGAATCTTCCCATTTGTGCCCATGTTCTTTGTTATTGGACAGTCCTTCTTGAGGTGTCCAATTTCACCGCATTGGTGACATATCCGAACAACACCAACAGTGGTAATGGAAGTGAAGTTTTGAGTAGGAGTGAGGTGGATACGAGCGTTCTCCTTGTTCATCCACCTTGGAATTTTCCTTTCATAGGGTCTAGTTTTAACACCACCATCATAAGCCTGGTTGACTCTGATGTCAGGGGCTTGAGTGATGGGTCATGCCGGTGCTCCACAACTACGACCATGGTGCCCTATTTTCAGGCAATTACAACATTGCATCTCATGGCAAGCCCCATGATGATGGAAACTACACTTATCACCCTTCGGGAGTTTTCCCTCGTATGGCCTGCTTTGTACGGGGATGGAAGGGGTTTCCACTTCTTGTTGTTGCATGGCCAGCTTTTGGGATTTATTGCGTTCTTTCTGGGCTTGGCGCTTTCGTTTCTTGTTCTCCGCTTTTCGGCTTTGCGAGCCTGCGATTGTTACTATTTGATGACTTCCTGGATTGGAACTACGATCAGAATCTTCAACCTCATCATCAGCATTGCTTGCGCTGATAGCTCTATGGTGCGCAAGGACAGCTGTCACGGCAGCCATCACGGTAGTTGTAACTGGGGCTTGGAAAGTAGCGGTGTCCATAGGAAAAACCGGGGTTTCGTTGTTCGGCTGAATGTTTCCGGGTGACGACATGATTCTGTAACACGAAAGATAAGGATTTTGTGAGTGCTTCTGGTTTACCCTAGATGTACTTCGATTTTTCAAGTAAGGAGTAAGAGTATGTTCTCGAAAGTTTGACCTAGATCCCTATGATGCAGTCCTAGTACGGATTGGAAGTACGTTCGCGAAGGTTTGACCTACATCCCTATGATGCAGTCCTAGTACTGAGTGGAAGTGCGTCCATGAAAGGTTGACCTACATCCCTATGATGCATTCCTAGTAATGAGTGGAAGTAAGTTCGTGAAAGGTTGACCTACATCCCTATGATGCAGTCCTGGTAATGACTGGAAGTAATTTCGTAGAATGGTCTGAAGACATTTTTCGTTCAAGCCGAGGTATCGTTGGTTGGTGAATAACATGATCCAACCGCTAAAAGAGACTTGGAAGTGTCTTCGGAGCTAAATTGCTATAGTCCAATGTCTTGACTAAAGCATGTTTCAGATAGACTCCAATAAAAGCATGATACGAGTACTTGAATGAAGAATGAAACAGAAGTTAGCCGATTATCAATATCTTTGATATTCATGATGTAAAAGTTCGGGAAAATGACCTTGTAAAGGTCTTACATCATATCTAGAGAAGATAGTCCTTCACAGCTTAAAGACCTTGTAAAGGTATAGATCTATACGGGGCTGACTACCCCACACCTGGCTGCTAGCTACAGCCGAACCGAAATGGTTCAAGGGTGACGAAAGTCATAAGGTGATGTGGACTACTTATTGTTGGGTTATGAGCATTCTAACACTCCTAAGTGTACATGCAACCCTAAATACCTTGGATCTATGTTTTCTCTATTATACTTGCAAATATGAACATCCAAGGTATTATCCTAATCTAGCATACAAAACTATCAATATAACAAGATAGAATACATACCTATTTGATGTAGAATGTCTACATGAAGCTTGAGTGCCTAGTACCCCAAGTGTGACACCTCAAATGGTTCACACAACACCAAATACACTTGGAATAACTTGAGAGAATTCCACACTCATGAAAATCGGCTAGCCCTTTCTTTTCTCACTCTATTGGCCGATTTTGGTCAAGAATAAGATGCTTATATAGTTAGGGTTACACCATGTAAACCCTAATTGACATGGCCTTTCATTTCCATGATCCATGGGTACAAATACACCATGTAGCATCCATGTACCATCTTATGGGTTTTAGCCCAACTTGATTATCCATGGAGCATTAGCCCACTATACAAGTATGGATGATTTACACAATCAACCCATATATTTAATTAGTCTTCTTTTGATCACTTAATTAATCCTAGATTAATTCTTGATCAATACTAATTAAATAATCTTATTATTCTTATTATTAATATATTAGAACTTATAATATATTAATAACCATAAGTGTCTTATTTCTCTCATTATAGTCTATCCAAGTGCATGATGCCATGCAACCCAAATGGACCATGTCGGGTCGGGTCAAGTCTTACCAATTATAGTTATGGAATTAGACATTGATCCAACAGTCTCCCACTTGGATAAGTCTAAAACAATTATTGCGTATGACTTCAGGAACCAACTGGCAATCGTAGCTCTCAATAGCTTCTGTCGAACTCTGACCTTGTCGATGAACTCAGACCTTTGTCAATGACTTGTCCATTAGATAAGGGATCATATATTCCTCCATTCTAGATATCATATGGACTGAGACATGGATTATAATCATTCTCTCTGTCCATTTGTTGTTTCCGGATTTCCGATTTATGACGACTGACTAATTGAACAAATCAAATCAGTCTTGGCCCGACCGAGCACTTCCATTTGTCATCATCAAATCATCTAGGGGCCCACAAATATTGATTTTATCCCGAAGGTAAAAGGAATGGATAAACTTCGACTCATATGGCTTGTTCTACTACTTGTTGAATCATACACAGAGACACGTTTTATAGCACCGAGTTACCAAATGCGTTTTCGTGCAATCAATGTACAACCAACTCATAGTAACAACTCATATCTCTAGGTTTGAAGAATCTAAGATATTATCGTCTCATGATCACTCGTGATAAAATCCATGAAGTGATTCCAATGAGCGCGGGTTGAATCCAATACTCAGAACTTATGAGCACTCATGAGTGTTGTAGCCCTTTGTCCAACACCATAGACCTCTACAAGCCAACCCATGACAGTCTTAATTCAAATCTACTTCCAACATATGACCGACTGTGGATGGTTTGAATAACTTAGTCATTCCGGAAGAATAACCTAGTTTATTCTGGAAGTCAAAACATTCAAAATGAAACACAATAATAATTGAATCCAATATGGTATCAAAACCTATGAACATAAATAAAACACCTTTTATTTATCACCATATGATTACACATTATTCATTGTATACTGTTTCAACTATAAACTTTATTCTTGAATTTAAAACAATAGTTGTCCCATGCTCCAAGCATGTACACTATGTTTTCTAAACACTAGTCATGCCACACACCAAGTATGCATACTATGTTTGTCTATGATCTTCACTTTGAGAACTAGATCAATTGAACATAACTTCAATGATCCTCTTTTCACAGTCCCAAATCCTTACTGCAAATGCAAGAATTCCAAATTCATGCCATTTACTGAAATCTGTTGGATTCTAAACTTATATGCATTGATCCTCTTGTAATGATTATGCACAAAGTCAGAAAGACTTAACAACAATCATTACAGAGTATTCCAAAGGAGATCAGCTCCTTGGAAACATCCTTCTTGCATTAAGTTTCCTAATCTTAAACAGATTGAAGATTCTAACTTTGAAACATTTCCAGATTCCATTTTGACTATCACTTCTGAACAAGACTTGCCTCCTTCCAGATTATGTCAATATGGTCCTTCCAGAATTACCACTATACTTCCAACTGTCCTTGAGCAACCAATCTTTGGTAAACCTTAGATTGTCCTCGACAATTGTTTAATCCTGTTAGTCATATCCAGTTCTAAACCATTTTCCCTTCTTAATGCCCTAGGCATTTGGAAAATTTTAGAAAGGATGAATATAGCACATGTAATCGATCCTATATCCGAAGCATATGGGACACGATTCATGATGTCTCACATAAAGACTAAACCAGTCTTTTGCTATAATATGTCCATTTCAATTTGCCAAGTTCTCATAATTCAGATTATGAAAAAGGGATGTCGTAATCATAATCGAATTTTAGAACGCAAATAATGGACCCATATATAGAATTTCCTTATGTTGAGCCATTCCAACATGAAATTCATATATAATTCCTTGACTAAATGATTAAAACCTCACGATCTAAGCTTATAGATTTGAGATGAAGTATAATTTCCTCTCCCTTAATTATAGCAAAACAACTCTTTCCCAATTGAAACTTTTGTTTTCTATAATTAACATTGCTAGCTTGCAATACTTATCATAATTATCATGCTCCCACTAACATGATGATTATTAGCATAACACTTATACTCCCACTAGCTTTGACATGTACACAGAAATCAGCTGACTTTCTTACCAAAGTTCATATTTCTGATACTAGATTGTTTTGATAAAACTTTATCAAAATCATACACCTTCCCTTAGATAGCACACTTGTGTGTCTAAACAATTATGAAGAGGGATGCCATAATCATAATGGTTAGACATTTTTTCCACTTCTCACAAGTCCAGGTTAGTGTGCCGGTAAACCACACATGCTCCACTAACGACTTTGAGCATGCAAATATCACAATTGCTATCTAGCTAAAATCTACTTAGTGAAAGTGTTTCCTCACCATCATTTTCATGAATCGGAGAGAAACCTTATGACACTTAGATTTAATGGTGTATGTGTTCTTATCCATGTGAATTGTCAAAACCATAGTCACAAGACAAGGATAATGACAAATCCAAACTCATATGGACTGAACTCAATCTTAATTCTTGCCACCTGGCAGCTCAAGGGCCTGCCATTGCTTCCAAGTTGTTTTGCAACCAATTGACAACTCTAAGAACTCATATGCAAAGCCAACTTTAACTGGAATGGACACAGAATATGTCAACACGATAGGTTATAAACCTCAAGTCGTGTGCTAGTGAAGAACTTCAGGTTTTATTCTTGATTATTTCTTGAGACTTTCAAGACCTTTAAGACTCCCACTGTCCTCTTGACATATAAGACTCCCTTGTCAAACATCCAAGAGATAGTGCGGATTCTAATCAAGACAAACACTTCACACAATTGGCCTTAGCTGGTCTTTGTTTTCTCCAAAACATCACAACTTACCAATTTCAAATGTACAAGAGTAGAAAACTTTTACCCTTACATTTGACAAGTGTTTTAAACCTTCTTTAAGACATGTCACTCAAGTTACAATCTTGGAGTATGACTCTAAGACTTGTATTGGAATGAAGTATGACTCATCTTCTTGATTTAACCATTTCAACAATTCAAGATCCCTCTTCATAGTCATAAGAATGCACTAAGATTTCCTTAGAGAACTAATTTTGATATGGTTTCTTAATCATTAAGATGATCACAAAATTGATACTAAAGTACTCTCCCATCTTTTCAGATTTGAGAAACTTTTATCCTTCTGCCTAATTTGATTCTTCTTATTCGCTCTGCCATACATTGGAACCTTTTCCAATGTCTCAGAGTTACACTTAAGCTTGTAAGTATAATCATGTTTACTGAGCTTTAGTAAACTATGACGAATTTTGTGGTGGACTTAATCAGTGCACAAGAATGTGTACTCAATCTCTTAGTCCTTTACTTGACTCACACATCCATGTGAACAAGTAATTAGTCTTAATTTTCCAATACTTGAAAGTTCTCATTCATCATGCTATACAACTTGCATGATTCCAAGTTCCGGTCCAATTGAAACTCGGGTGATGAGAATCTTTCCTTATTTGGTAAATTTATACATTACCACAAATGAAAGAATCAATTTCATATTTCCACTATTGCTATTAATGGAATCATATAAGCAACAATTTTTCCTCAAATGCCATTGTAAGGATATTTTAAAACAAATAAAATCAAAATTTTCCTTTATTTTAAAACTATGCGGAAAAACTTATCCTTACAATCCATATGAAAACTTGTTGTTATCTATTCCTAAGCAATATCCCATAACTCCTAAGAAGTAGCTCCAGAATCCGATCTTCAAACTATGCGATAGAAATCCATCTACGCCATCAGATTCAACATATTATTTCTTTAATTTTCTTCACCTTTCTTTGATTCTTAAAACATCACCATGTGACCCAGTCACATCATGTATCAGGAATCTCAGAATAGAAACTTAACAGAGTTAGATAGTGGACTTTACCTGAAGTAGAGTCAAACTTATTGACTTTAACATCCTTAGGTAAATTTGGCAGCTTCGCAACCAATGCCCCTTTCTTTGGCAATATAAACATATGGACCCTTTGATAATGGTACACGAGACTATCACAGACTTAGCTTTTCTCTTTACCATTTGGTCAACTGAGTTGACTATGGCCGATCCCTTTCCATTGGGAAGAGAATGCTTTACTAGATATCCAATGTCATCATTGTCAATGTCCATAAAGTTTTAAGGAAGTTGATCTTAACAAATATATAAGATCATTAAGGGTCTTGTCATAGTCTGTTTCATAGGTGTCCCAAAGGAACTCACTATGTGACTTAGAAAGTGATTGAACCACCAACTTTCTCAAGACTTTGACACCCAACTCTCCAGGCTTGTCAATATGTGACTACATCTCCAAGATGTGATCACACCTAGACCTTGCCTTGGCAATAGGGCCTGAGTGACCTTAAACTTTTCAAGAAATTGTGAGTTAGGGAGAATAATTTAAAGAGGTGAAGAAGTATGATATCCATGGGACATCATCTTCATTAGGATAGCTTGTTTCAAGAGATTTGGGAAGATCATAAATGTCTAAACCAGACATCTTTTGGGAGATATTCAAGATAGTTGATCTTAAGTCCTTAATATGACATCCAATATGAAATATTAAGGCTAGGACCCAACAAACTATTTTATAACTTAGAAGAGGTATGCCATAATCCAAACTATAAAATATTTGAAGGTAGGTGAATGACAATTCACCAATTTCCACCAAGATAAACGAAATGTATTATTAGGTTTTAATTGGTTATGAAACTCCTAGATCTTTGAGATTCATTGAACTGTTCAATGGCATGTTTCAATCTCGAGTGTCCCCTTCAGGTTTTGTGACTGGGATGCCGAGGATCACAAAACAAGATGTGAAGTAACCATGCAAATTACTTGGTACCCTTAAGTGTTTACCCCTCAATCGATGTGCCGGTTAACCACACACACTCCATCGATACTATGATAAACATTAAGTTACCCTTTACCTACCTTGTTAAATACGAGTTAGTGTGCCGGTTAACCACACGCGCTCCACTAACCGACTTAAACAAAGTGCAAAGTGTAATTTCATGGATTAGCACATTATTCACATTTTCCTAAGTAACTAAGATTGGGTATTATTAAGAGGTTAGTTACTTAGTATTTATCATTAATACTTTTAATGAAGGGAGAATTATACTCTTGTCAAACCCGTTCGGCTAACGACCCTCCACCAGTCAAGCAAGCGGTGGGTGAGAGTGGACACCCATTACATTGTCATTTTATAGGCAACAACCTTATATCCACCTTATAGACCGGCTTCGTGAATGAGGCATACTAGCGGTAAGACTGACTTTACTCTTATACATATATATATATATATATATATATATATATATATATATATATATATATATATATATATATATATATATTATTAACTTATAATATTATAAAGTATAAGGGTTGAATTTTAACTTTTAAAATTCTAAGGGCTAAGTTGGAATTAAAGTATTCATAAGAGAAAACTTTACAAATTCCAAAACTTGAGGGCAAGTTTTGAAAGTATTCAAAACTAATTAATTCCATAACTTATGTGTTTAAAGTAGTTTTAATCCAAAAACTCTTCAAGTTCCATAACTTGAGGACAAGTTATGGAAGACTTTAAACTAATAAAAGAATTAACTTTTCTTTATTTTATAACTTATGGAATTAATTAAGGTTACACTTTTTTTTAATTTATTATTTAATGAAGAGACTCTTGGTCCTCCATATCTTGAGGACAAATTATGGAGACATAACACCATTTAATTAGAACTAGACTCTTCATTTTGTAACCTTTGCCAACTTTTATGAGTTTTATGAAACTTAAATGTGACTTTTCATATAACTTGAGGACAAGTAACAAAAACACATTTTAGAATCAACTCTTAGATTAATTTGGATTGAAACCAACTATTTCACTCAACTTTTCTATTAATCTAAGCAACACATAAGAACAAGATAATTCAAATCAAACTTTTTCATGTAATTAGTCTAAACCTTAAACTAATACAAAACATGAATCAACTCGGCGAATTTATGTTCCTAGTCCAATTCCAGCCAAAAAAGTCGAATTTATGTTGTCTGGGGGTCCAACTCGTCGAGTGCATGAACCAACTCGGCGAGTTGGATCGATTTGATCACTTTTTAGGAATGGACTCGCAGAGTCTCCTGATGGACTTGCCAAGTCTGATGATCAGACAGCAACAATTTCGATTTTTTAAGCAGTTTTGCAAGTATAACAAGAAAACAAGCCTAGGCTCTGATACCACTGTTGGGTTATGAGCATTCTAACACTCCTAAGTGTACATGCAACCCTAAATACCTTGGATCTATTTTTTCTCTATTATACAAGCAAATATGAACATCCAAGGTATTATCCTAATATAGCATACAAAACTATCAATATAACAAGATAGAATACATACCTCTTTGATGTAGAATTTCTTCATGAAGCTTGAGTGCCTAGTGCCCCAAGTGTGACACCTCAAATGATTCACACAACACCAAATACACTTGGAATAACTTGAGAGAATTCTACACTCATGAATAAGATGCTTATATAGTTAGGGTTACACCATGTAAACCCTAATTGACATGGCCTTTCATTTCCATGATCCATGGGTACGAATACACCATGGAGCATCCATGGACCATCCTATGGGTTTTAGCCCAACTTGATTATCCATGGAGCATTAGCCCACTATACAAGTATGGATGATTTACACAATCCACCCATATATTTAATTAGTCTTCTTTTGATCACTTAATTAATCCTAGATTAATTCTTGATCAATACTAATTAAATAATCTTATTATTCTTATTATTAATATATTAGAACTTATAATATATTAATAACCATAAGTGTCTTATTTCTCTCATTATAGTCTATCTAAGTGCATGATGCCATGCAACCCAAATGGACCATGCCGGGTCGGGTCAAGTCTTACCAATTATAGTTATGGAATTAGACATTAATCCAACAGTCTCCCACTTGGATAAGTCTAAAACAATTATTGCGTATGGTTATGGAACTCGCAATTAGGATAACAGAGATTTACTTAATAGTAATAATGAATAATTTAACACATTTCATAACATAACCAGGCTTCTGAATACATCTTCTACATTGGAAACCAACATTCAGGAATGTATGGGACTTTCCTGGGGAAACATTGAACATAACCACGTTTTACAGAATACATCTTTTACATTGATGGAGTTCACGGCCCTAAGGTCATCAAAAAAGGAGTTTACGGTCGTAAACTCATGGGTTTACGGCCGTAAGCTCCTACTTACTTGACCATTTGTTGTTTTGAGGCTTTTCAAGACCCTAAGAAGCATTTCTACTTAATGGCAAGGTCTTTGGAAGATATTAGGTCATCCTTTAACTCCTTTGAGGAGTTCACGGCCCTGGGACCAAACCCCTTGGAGAATACAGCCTTAATCTCCCATGGAAAGGGTGTTTTTGGTGTTTTCAAGCCCCTAACTTAACTAGGAATGAATCTAGGCTAGTGTCCAAGGCTTAAGGAGAGTTTAAAGCACACTTTGGCCCTTTTGTTTGGAGTTCACGGCCTTGGAACTTCTTGGGCCGTGAACACCTTACTCTTGGTGTTCTAGGGGTGTTTTCTAGTCCTAAACACATTAGGGTACAAGTCTAAACTAGTTGAATTGCAAGAGGAAGGGACTAGGCACTCATTTGTGCCTTAAAGGAGGGTTTACGGTCCAAGATGTTCTTGGGCCGTAAACTCTTAAATCTTGATGGATTCCTATGATTTCTAGTGTATTAGACACATATCAAGCCTTATAACACACTTAGATAGAAGTACTCACGTTTTGGGACTAAAGTCTGAAGATCCTTGAGAGAGAATTCGACTTTTCTCTAGTTGTAAATGTAACAAATGAATAAATATGGCTCAGAATCCTATATATACTCCTGGGGTTTTTGGCAGAAAATATTTTATTCAGGCATTGAACTCTAATATCATAGAGTTTTGGAATAACAGAGTTGCATAATACCCTAGTGCATCCTCTCTCCTGATTTCCCTTAAAGTGTAAATCCTGAAATACCCAAACTTATACCAAAAGTCTGAAAATTTACTGCAACTGTTCTAACTTCTATTGACTTGATATGTTTTACAGAATGGAAATTTCTGGTTGTCACACATACAAATATCATATACTTGGGTAATAAAATAGATAGAATACATACCATTTTTTTGTGTAACTTGTCTTCATGAAGCTTGAGTGCCTAGTGCCCCAAGTGTGACACCTCAAATGGTTCACACAACACCATGAACACTTGGAATAACCTTGGGAATAAGGATACTTTGGTTCTCTCTAGTGAAATCGGCCTTGCCCTTTTGTGTACACACACTAGTGCTAATTTCACCAACCAAGGACAACTTTATATATTGTGGACATTAGGGTTAAACCCTAATACCCATGACCTTTCATTTCATATTATCCATGGGTTAAATACTCCATGGACTATCCATGAAAGCTTAGTCCAACCTAAATGAACTTGGCCCATCACACAAATATATCTTTGAGTCCATACTAAATTAGTTCCTTTTGATCACTTAATTAATTATAAATTAATTCTTGATCAATACTAATTAAATAATATGATTATATATTAATATATTTGAACTTATAATATATTAATATAAATCACTAGTATCCTTTTCCTCATCTTGTCTATCCAATTGTCCCGATGTCATGCAACCCAAATGGACCATGTCGAGTCAGGTCAAGTCTTACCAATTATAGTTATGGACTTAGACATTAATCCAACATAAAGTAGGTGACAGACAACTAGCTAGAGGGAAAACTCCTTATAGCACTCTCACTGGCCTGGATATCATTCGGGAAACCTCATAAATGATCATCCAAATCTGAGAACGAGTAAAAGCGTCTAGATATAGACAAAAGAGCTATGCAAACAAGAGATGAAAACCCTTGGAATTCCAGGTGGGTGAGCGCATTTTGTTGAAGATCTCACCCTAGAAGGTTCGATACACGTTGGAAAGCATGGAAAACTAAATCCAAGGTACATTCGGCCATTTAAGATTCTCGCTAGAATTAGCCTAGTAGCTTACAAACTCCGTCTACCACAAGAACTTAAAAACGTACACCCTGTTTTCCATGTGTCAAATCTAAAGAAGTGTCTATCCGACGAGAATCTTTTGATTCCACTCGATGAAATCAAGGTAAATGTGAGTCTTAACTTTAAGGAAGAACAAGTAGAAATCATGGATATTGAAGTCAAACGAACGAAATAGAATCGCATACCAATATTGAAGGTTCGTTGGAATGCCAAGCAGGAACCTGAATTCACTTGGGAGAGAGAAGATCAGATGCAACAAAAGTACCCACATGTTTTCCCTAGTCAATGATGTACTCTCTATAGAAAGAATTTTGGGATGAAATTCCCTCTAATGGGGGGATAATGTAACAACCAGTTATTTTACAGTCAATAAAATTCAAAAAAAAAGTCAATAAAATCCAAACCCTCTAAATAAAATTCGAGTTCTGTTTATTTTGTTAAGATTATACCGCTTAAATATGATTAAAAATATATAAATGATGTTTTTATATACGCATTTTAATGTTTGGGAAGAAAACATTTAGACTAAAAACACAATTTTGGGGCCAAAATGGGAACCGAGAACATGCGAAAGGTCTTACTTTTCGGACCGAAAACCCCACCAAAAACACCCCCATTGGACCGAAATCAGATTTCAGCGTAAAACAGATTTTGGCCGAGAACCCTCTTGATATATATGATTTCACCCGAAAACGTAAGTCATTTTTCACTTTTCAAATTGAAAACACACTCATTTTGCTCTCAAGTATGATCCAAGAATCTTCAAATCTTCAAGCAAAATCCTTCAAATCTTTATAATTTTCACCAAGAACACCAAGAAGACCAAGGCACCTAGAACACCAAGAACAATCTTCAAATCTCCAAGCTGACCGAAAACCATCTGGACCGAAATCACTAGACCGAAATACTACCTGACCGAAAACCCTCTTTTTGGACCCCCTTTCATACCGAAAATGCCTAGGACACTCCAAATATTTGCCGGTAATTTTTGTAAGTATTCCTTACATAAATTAAGTGTTGTCTAAAAATTTAATTAATTATTTTTTTAATTTAAATACGATTATGTGTTTAAATATTATTAGGATACCGTTATTTTCAAGTACGGTAACTGAGGATCATCTTTGCAATTTTGCTACCTGCACACGAACACACACTAGAAGTGAGTTTATACCCCTACGTTTCATAATTTCTCAATGTTTTTAGGGGGACTACAAATAAAACCCAATAAGTCTTGTGTTGTGTCACACCCCAAAACCGAGAACGGCGGAATACGTTCTACGGTGGAGGACGTCATGTACAGTATCATAACAATGCATAGTAGTAAAAACAAGCAACAACATCCATTGCATTAATATAGTAATTGTAATACAAGCGTGTTTTGTACAGTTTGTTGGACACCAAAAAGTATAATCAAAATAAAGAGGAGTCCTGTATGTGCTCCGTCTTCTCTAAAGTTGCACCTGTACCTGTCTACTGATGACCTGAGAATACGAGTTATTTTGAAAACAAGTATCAGCATAAAGCTGTTGAGTTCATAAGCATTTAGTGTCATTGCTTGTATAAACGTGTTTTCAATCGTGTAATATAAAAGTTATTATCAAGTTTGAAAATAGTATAAATCTCTAGAAAATCCTCTATTTTCCAGTAGAAGTAGTCTTCTGCCAAGACATTGGTTATTTGTAGGTTTAATCCTTTGAGTGTGTAAACGTTTTCCCATTGAGACTCTCAGTTATAAAAATATAGTTTTAGACTTCATTCATGTAAAGTAAATGGGAAGATAATGTTTTATTCCGGTAGTGTTACTGTCGGCTGAATTGAAAAATAAACTCCAGACTCTAGGTAGTGATAAGTATATAATACACCTCGGGGAGTCTATTTTACCTTTATTTCTTAATTTTTTAATTTAGGGATCCGAATGTGAACTCATATCTAACCATGCGGATAGGCGATCGAATGTCTAAAGACACTCCAGGGCACACATAGTGTGGTAACATTTTGTCATCCCTGTAGTCGGCTTGGACTGTAGCTAGCAGTCGGGATGTGAGAGTGTATGTCCTGTATCGATCTATACATGTAGTGCCCGCTCTCCCTCCAGGAGACTATGATTAAACGGCGGTGAAGTCCCGTATAGAGGAATAGTGTGTCACATTTTGTTTTAGTATATTCTCTTGTATTAGTGCATAGTGTACTCCTCGGTATCATGTATTTAGTGTTCTCTTGTGTAGTATATAGTATTCTTCTTATATAGTACTTAACATGTAGAGACTCATAATAGTACTAACTATGGTAAGTATCATAGTAATGGTAGTAAGGAGTGGTAAACCATAACTATACCTATTATAGTTAAATAGCATGTTGTAGCTTGTCTTTGATACACAAAGGTATTGAACTTAGTGAAGACGTTCATATCCAACACAAATATATAAAATATATAACTAAGAATTCAACGACAGTCGGACAGATAACATTATACCCTAAGACCACAATCAAACAAGAACAAGAAATAAGGCGAGCTATCAGTCCTAAGTCCTTCAAGTCTTACTTATATAAATATATTGGTGTAGATATATTTTGGGAACATAAGAAGTTTAAAAAGAGATTGGAAATAGTTTTTATAACAATTTAACACGAAGAATGAGTTTGATAAATATTTAAAGTAGTTTTAATGTCAAAGCGGTTATAAGTTTAGAAGTCCTTTTTGATTGCAAGTTACAAATCACATGTGATTGATACTATAATTAGCTGGATTCAACTTGTATTCCCCCCCCCCTATAAAAGCATTTAAAAACATTTGAAAGGTTAATTAAGGGGTATGAACTCACCTGCCATGAGTGGAGTGGATGGGATTGTTGGGTAGGATGCTAGGTGTCAAACGAGGACTTAAACACACATGCGGATCCTATGTAACATGTAGTGATACATAATTGTATCTAATTAGACATTTAATCACTAATTAAGTAAGTAAAGACTCTCTAATGCATGAAAACACTTTGCATCATGTGCTAGGAGTGTTAAGGGTTGCATCTAAGGAGTGTATGACCTCACTATGGAATTTACTCCTTAAATAACCACCCTATGTGAGTTTACAGTTGAGGGACCATTTCCTCCATGAGTTTACGGCCGTAAAGTCATGGGGATGGTGTGTTTATGTGCTTTAAGGCTTCAATCTTCACAAAAAAAGGTTCTAGGGTTGATTCAAGGGCTTAGGAAGTGGTTAGGGCTCGAAATGGTACTCTTTTTGGAGTTTAGGGTTTTTGAACATTCATTGGGAGTTTACTACTATAAACCCATGAGTTTACTGTAGTAAACTCATGGTTACTCCATCCATTTCGTGTTTTAGGGCCCTTAGATCATTCATGTAAGTCCCTAGTTCATTAGGCAAGCATTGGAAGGAGTTTGGAGCATCAAAACACCCTTTTGGGGTGTTTACAGTTTTGGGATGTTTCCAAACTGTAAACCCATATTCTTGGGTTTATTCTGTGGATTTGTAAGCATAATAATAATATAGCAAGATAGGAATGGTATACTTACTTAGAGGAAGCTTGCAAGCGTGTTTTATGTCACACCCCCAAACCTGAACGGCGGAAACGTTCGGGGGTGGATGACTTCATGTGGTAACGTAACAAATGAATACATAGTAAAGAAAGCAATACAACCATCACATATATAATTGAAAGTTTACATTTGTCAAAAGTTACATGTTTGAAACCAATTACAATATGATGTCAAAATATGAGATTAAACTGGCGCCGCAGCATCCCTTCATCAAAAGCATAATGATACCTGAAATTACTGATTCCCTGGGACATACAAGTAGTTTTGAAAGAGTAGATCAACATTTTAAGCTGGTGAGTTTCATAAGTATTTAAATGACAATGTTTGTATGAAATGAAATGTTTTGTCCTTGTTTGTTTGTGTTTAGAAAATCCTATATTTTCTACTAGTATAAAAGTAGCCTTCTCTCAAGACCAATGTTTGTTTCTGAAATGTATGTAAGTGTGAAATAACCAAATGTGCTTGAAAACCTTGTAAATCAATGCATTTTTAATACCCCATGTGAGTTTTATAACCATACTATTGACTCGGAATGCCTATACACAACGTTCTTAAGGCGTTGGAATGTTATGACGTTTGTTACCCCTAACGGTGGACTGTAGCTAACAGTCAGGGCGCGGGTTGTCAAGCCCGTATAGATCTATACACAAACACCATGCTCCCCCTCCAAGGGATTCTGGTATATAATACAGGACTTGAAATGTGTACTCGAACGTACGTGAAGTTTATGTCTCACAAAACCGTGGTATAAAAACAGATTTACGTGCTAAAATGTTCGTTTGTTCTTGTATATGAAAGTGACTTCTTGAAAATCATGTTTCTAGTATGTAATAGTTAGAAATTTGTTCGTAAAACTATACCTATTATAGTTTTAAAAGTGTGTCTCGTGTGTTTAGAAATACCTAAGCATAGATTTTTGTAGAGCCTAAGGTAGACAAATCTACATATAATCTAAGAAAATGTTTAGTTTATACATGCATTACAACAATTTATATTTCAAAAGATAGAATTCTATTGTAACATATTTTATATACGAAAGTTCACTATAAGTTTATAAATCACATGTGATTTGGATATATAAAAGCATATAAAATAATTCTTTATGTAACACACGATAATACTCGTGTGTTTTACTTGTATTCCCCCCCCCCCTGAAAGCATATAAAAGCATTTAGAATATCTTAAAAAGGTTAATTAAGGGGTATGAACTCACTTGAAATTTTGAAGATAGCGAGATGGAAAACCGGGCAGAGTTTCGTCTTGGGAAACGGATTTTTCTCGGGATTCTCGGGAATCTCGGGAGTAAAATCGACCCTCGGGACTTGAGCAAAAAGACCAGAGCTTCGGGTTTGAACGGGCACGGAAATCGAGGCAAGATCGTGAGAGAAAGGAGAGAAATGGGGTGAATTTCCGGGAACCCTCGCATTTCTACTTATAGGGGGTCTGAGAAGCCTCGGTACGCGGGGCGTACGCTCGTACGCAGCGCGTACGCGTACGTCATGCATGAGCGAGTCCTCGACTGCCTCGGCTTCGGATGGGACGGATCGGATGGGACGGGTCGGATGGGGCGGGTCGGATGGGGCGGGTCGGTAGCTTCGCATAGGGGCGACGTGGATGGACCGAGACCAAGGCCCTCGGGTACGTGGGGCGTACGGGGTTACGCAGCGCGTAACTCGGATGAGGACGCTTATTCCTTCTTCGGATATTACCGGATTTTTGATTTAAATTTATATATAATTTATTTAATAAACATCAAAAAATCATATCTTCTTCATACGAACTCCGTTTTCGATGGTCTTTATATCCACGCGTAGGTGAGACTACGCTCTACAACTTTCATTTAGACTCCGTTGGCAAATTCCGAAATTATTTTTATTATTTAATTATAAAATAAAGTGATTAAGGAATTTCTTTAAAAATTCATAACTTCTTTATCTGACGTCGGTTTTTGCCAGACTTTTCACCGCTGAAATACCATTGTCGAGACCTTCAATTCTTGTTTAGGTCATTCCAGCCAAAAGTCGCTCGAACTCCGATTCGAGTTTTTAGCTGTCTGCTGCTAAGCCGAACTTGAAAAAATCTTAACTTCAATATACGAAGTCGGATTTGGGCGTTCTTTTTACGTACGATCATGGTTTAATGACATTTAAACATAGAAGGAATTTAAATAGAACTTTTTGGACATTTTATTATCAAAGTTAATTTTATTAACTCAAAAGTGGTTACAATACTTGACTTTTTAGGTCATTACAAAGATTTGAAATATCGGGTTGTCACATTTTAGGACCCAAAAACACTAGTGTGTTCTTGGTGATTTGAAGGTGCTTGAAGATTTAAATAAAAATCAAAATCCATGGATGAAAATGATGTAGAAACACTAGATGTAATGTTGTATGAACGAATTTAGGGAAGAAAACTTACATTTTTGGTGGATTTGGAAGGATGAATTTATGATAGTTGAAAGAAAAACCTTGTGTTCTTGAGTGGGGAGTGTAAGAATGAGGGAAAAAGGAGTAAGCTCATGCTATAAGCATGACTCATGGGGGAAAGGGTGTTTACGACCCAAACACCTCTTGTTTGGCCATGAACACTTGGCTAAGGTGTTGGGTTGTTTTGCCCGGGTACACTTTATTAACGACGACACTTATTTAATCGTTTCTTTAAATAAATAAAAATAAATCACCAAATTGACTTAAACCCGGCCAAAAATGTATTAAAATATTTTTGACTAATATTTGGAGTGTTTGGACGTAGAAATTATACAAATGAAAATTTCGGGTTGTCACATCATCCCCCAGTTAGAGGGAATTTCGTCCCGAAATTAGAGTTCAACAACTATGTTATTACACAAAAACTAAGCAAAAGGATGGGGATATTTAAGTTTCATTTGATCCTCGCGTTCCCAAGTGTACTCCGGTCCTCGCTTATCGTTCCAGCGAACCTTTACAATTGGGATGCAGCTTAGATTTTGTTCGTTTGACCTCTCGGTCCATAATCTCCATAGGTTCCTCCACAAAGTTGAGGCTCTCGTCGATCTCGATCTCCTCGAGTGGGATTACAAGAGTGTCGTCGGATAGGAACTTTTTCAAGTTCGAGATGT